>NC_050072.1:73000945-75400945 GCF_009764565.3 Dermochelys coriacea | reverse complement strand
TCTTCATTTTCCAACTCTGCAAACCTATTCCTAAGCTCTATTTCTCCTTCACTAGCCTGTCTTTTCCTCTGCCTGGTTCTTTGAGTCACATGTTTCCACTGACCACTTTCCTCACCCAGTCTCCCCTCAAAATTCCCCAGCCCTGCTTCCATCCATGAGTCTGAGCTTTTCCCTTCAGATACCTCATATCTTTGTTCCATCATCTGCTCAAACCCCTTCCTAAACTCAACCAGACTTTCCACCTGCATCTCCAAACCTCGGATCTTTTCCTCCATCAGCTCTATCAGATGGCATTTCATGCAGAAAAAACTCTTACCGGTTCCCCCCTCCAGGATCATGTACATACCACAGCTTCCACATCCAGCCATCCTCAATGTGTCTTCCACTACAGGAGTCACTCCCACAGCTGCCTCTGTATCTGTCATCGCCTTCCCACCTAAATCCTGTTAATCTGGGAAACACAAGGCACACCAAAAAGACCACCCCCCCCAGCAAAAGCAAACCCCAAACAAGCACCACAATACAAACTCCCCTTGCAAACTCCCACTCAAACTCCCCTGTTTAGAGCTCTGTTTGCTAGCTCCTGTGCCACTGCCTGACTGGCTGGCTACCTTTATAGGACCTCTAGTCAGAAGCCCCACCCCCTAAGCAGGGCTCAGCTGCTCTCCCAGCACAAAGCCCCTACACACACACAAATACTAAAAATACAAAACCAAGTACAACTACCTTCTCCTCCAACAGAACTCCCACTCAAACTCCCCTGTTTAGAGCTCTGTTTGCTAGCTCCTGTGCCGCTGCAGCTGTCTTTAAAAAGAAAAATTATGAGATAAACCAGAGTGGTGACAGTCTGAATTTCCTGACAATCCAAATTTAATGGTAAGCTACATTGGTACTTTTAGACTTCAGATGTAGAAGGGAATTTCCTCTATCTATCTGAAAATAAAAACAACAAGCAATCACATATGGAGAAATTTTCAAAATCAACTAAAGGAAGTTAGTCACCCAACTCCCATTGTCTTGCAGTAGTAGTTGGACACACAATTCTTTCATGTATTTTTGAAAATCCCACTCATAATTGAGAGCATGTGTTCCTACCAGTTTCTGCACCCTGATCACCTTGCTTAGATGATGTATCCCTTTTTTCCAGCCTTCTGTGTCTTGTCATTTTGGACAGAATACTCATCAGGGCAGGGACTCTGTCAAGATCTGTGTTTGGAAAGTGACAGCACATTTTTGGCTGCTTCCACAATCTAACAAATAAAGAAAAGAGCAAGCCTAATCAGCTAACAGCAGTGAGCTCACAAACTGGTTGTGAAGGAAACACTTCAATAACAACAGAGATATAGCAACAGTACATTTCTTAAGGGCCAGAATCTACCGAGTCTACCTTACTCCACCACTAGGTTTATTGGTTTCAGTGTAAGTATGCATCGGAGAATATAGCCCTAGATCATCAAGAAGACAAACTGATGGAAGTAATCTCTTCTGCCAAATTATTGAGAGACTTTTGGAGTCACAGGGTTTGTTTCTACTTGTGCTTAAAGTTATGCATGAACTTAATTGTTTTGCTGGACTGGGGACAGAATAGCCCAGGGTCTTGAAGGATTGAGCCAATTAAACACGACAAAAATATAACATTTTGTCGGAATTTAGTAACTATTTTAGAAATCTTAATTTTAAAGATGCGTCCAAACTGCCAAGTTTGGATGCAGATGCAAACTTTCCCAAAGTCTGGGGGAACTGGGAAATATTTTGGATCTCAAGCAACCTGAACCCATCTCTAGTTGTTGTGGTTTTTTTAATCTGTCTCAAAGCAAAAACATTGAAGAGAAAAACAGGAAGTGTTTTTGAATGATGTGCTTTATAAAGAATTCTCAATGAACTTGATGTATTACCTAAAGCATTATCAAGTTGTATGCTTCAGTAAGCCTTTTCACAGCACAATGTACCTGTTCTTCTGAATGGGGAGGGAGGAGCGAGAAAATATTAGCATTTGCTTTTTATGCTTTCCTTTCATTCCTTGTAACATGATCACCATCTGGATTTTGCATACTTCTTGCTTTATGGACCTGTTCCCCCACAACTGTATCTGAAAATCATGAATTTCCCAGGGTTTGTTTTTTAAAGCATCTATAGTATAAAAGTTGAGTGTCTATTGTATGGAATCCAGATACATGGATATGGGAAAGGAAAAGATTAAAAGTATTTTTAAGAGAAAAAAACTCTATTCAAGTTTTTACTAAGAATTCTTGGGTTACATTTTTCAGGGTTAAGGAGGGTATGATATTGAACAAAACTGTGCACCTAAACAATGCGCAGCCTCTAACTGTTGTTCTTTATAAGGAAGAGTGTGTGTATGTTTTCACATCCTTTGGTCACTGTATCTGAATGATGAAAGTAACTCATCTGAGGTCAGAATAAAAGCAACAACAGTAATCTATAGAGAATGGCATATTCTCAATTTTACTTACACACAAATACAATACATTGTGTCAGTCAGACATTAGTGAATTGCTACAGCAGCTTTATGCCACCTGGGTATTCATCAGAACAGGGACAAGAGTAGTTAAAGCAGGACTGGTCTATTATTTTCAGCTGCATTAGTCATTTTAGTTGTGTTTATGGAAATAAGATTTTTTGGGAGGAATGTACATAGTTGGCATTGAGACTGGTCTCGGAATGTGTGCACATGCAGAATTCCAACTGAAGTCAAAAGGAGTTCCCTCACAGAGGGTGTAAAGGATAAAGCCAATTCATTGAAAACGGAGTCCTCCTCTGTAAATAATTTTTTGCTTTATTTTACTTCTGATTATCCTGCACTGCTTCAGTGGTCTTTGACAAGGGCAGCATCCAACCCACAGATGAGTCAGCTATTCCTCCAGTTTAGTCCTGTTATTTGGCAGGAGAGCATGGAAAAATGGTAAATAATATTCTAGCCAAGATTGGGGAATGTTTTCATCTGTGCCTCGAGCTGATTTCTACACACAGAAATATGCAGCCAATCCCACCTATGTCCTTCAGTTAGAGTGGATATAATCTATGTGACTATTGCATTTATTGCTACCAACTCCCATATTAGAGTTTCATTGTAAAACCACAGGATGTTCACAAAAATGCTTTGTGCAATGGGTCAACTGCTCCACTAATTTTAATGGGTCTCCACTGTCGTGAAAGTAATTGGAAATAATTAAAACATTTCATTTACATTTTGGCTTTGTTTACTTATTCTCTGATAGGTATGATTCCAATATCTCTTTATATTAGTGCTTTTCATCTGTATAAAAGTAATATTGTATTGTGCTGTATTAGACTTCAATCTAGCCTACCCTTCCACTATATTTATGTGCAGACTCTTCAACTTTTCCTGGGAGTCACTTCCTTTGGGATCTCATGCTCTTCTTTGTGATTTTTGTGAGGCTCCTCCTTGATTCTCTTTTCTGGAACCTAGTGAAACAGCAAGCATGATTTCCATTCTAGTTTGGAGGTTATTTCTCCTGGCAAATGTGATCATTTCCCTATCCTCCACCAACAAAATGAATTGGCAAAGAGAAGAAGGCAATGGCCAAGCACATCTCTTTTATCTCTAAAAGAAAAGGAGTACTTGTGGCACCTTAGAGACTAACAAATTTATTTGAGCATAAGCTTTCGTGTAGCTCGTGAAAGCTTATGCTCAAATAAATTTGTTAGTCTCTAAGGTGCCACAAGTACTCCTTTTCTTTTTGCGATACAGACTAACATGGCTGCTACTCTGAAACCTATTTTATCTCTAACTTTGAGCATTCATTTTTACTTACTAATAATAGGAGGTTTTGTAATCATTTCTAGCCATTTTGGGGAAAAAATCTGTGATATGCACAGAATTTTACACCTAATAATTGCATAGCCAATTATCATGGAGTAGACAAAAGTACTCACACATGGACATTTTGTATTTGATCCTGCTCCCATACAATTCAAAGGCAAAGCTTCCTTTATTTTATTGATGCTGGATTGAGCTCTCAGGTGGTTATATATAACCATGTGCATCAGATACTGTGAGGAAGAGTTGCTCAGTTTGAATGCAGACAGGAAAAAATGGGCTTTGCTATTAATTGATTTATTTATATAGAAAATTGGTCTCCAACTCTTGGTGCTTCATAAAAGGACTATAACATAATCCATAAAACAACAGTATCCTTTTAGAAGAAATTGCTCAAAGCCTCCCATACCTATCAGATATCTAAGATGTATTTGCATGCACATTTGTGGTAGTTGCCTAAAAATATATAGGTATGCAATTGTGCACATGGTCTTTCATCTAGACCTCAGGCCTTATTTTTTTCCTCAACATATGTCCATTGTTGCCACTTGGAGCTACTAACATATACTATTAAAAGCTGCAGTGAGTAAGAAAATAACCCAGATGTTCCCTTAGGGCCAGATCATGGCCTGTGCTGGGTGCCCATGCTGGACAATATGGGGGCATATGGTGCTTCCTTACTGTGTTACGCCAGCTACTAACATTGCAGAGAGACGCATGGGGGAAAACAGCTTACACAGAGTTCTACTACCTCATCTCACCCACATGCTTGGGGAGTGAGAGGCAGGAGTGAGAAATAGGCAGAGCCTTGACCCCATAGTGAGTGTGGGGGCATACACTGAGATAGTTATAGGGTTGGCCCAGCATATGTCAATTCTCCAGAACAGGGAAGAAACAGGGAGGCAAGGCTGCTCCTGTGCTTCCCATGTGTACAGAGCATCTGACAATTTAGCTCTTAATATTAAACCATGATTCCATTCCCCTGCACAAAGGAGGATCCTGGTTATATGAGGTTCTCCTGACCAGCACTAAAGCAATAATACATTGTTTGTATGTTCTATTCCACTTTTCTAAATAGAGGTCTCCTTTTTCATTCCCTTTCTTTTACTTAGCAGGGAGACTAGAAGAAATACCTTCAACTAAAGTGTATACAACTCTCTTGGGCAACTGCCTTTCAGGCTGGTCTAACTTGCGCCAGAACATTAGTGGAGTGCAGACAGACTACAGGAGGATTGTGGGAGGGGGCAAAAATAGATTACAGCCACTTTGGCACCCCTCCATACTTGGCTACATAGGCAATCCTCAGCTATAGTAGCAGATCTGGCCTGTAATGTTTTATAGTCTGCTCCATGGCATCTGTGTTGCTTTTGCTGACAATTTCCCCTCTCAAAGAGAGTCCCTGTTTCTGTATGAGACAGTGAAACTGTATTTAAAGTGACCACTGCTTGGTAGACTTGCTCTTAGCCCGAGGGCCCAGTCTTGGACTAAAATAAATAGAATCTGTGGAGCCGGTTTCCATGGTCTGCTGGATCGCCCTGTAGAAAAAAACCGGAATTGTTTTGACGAGAGCTGGTGAATAGGCTATGTTTAGACAGACTTGGCCTGTTTTTAGCAATTTAAAAATACTACTAAAACTGTCAAGCTGACATTAGAAGGCACTTACAGGGGGTTCAGGACAAAGCCACGACAAATAAATTGGCTTTTTGCATCTGAAAACTGAGAGTGTAAGGCTGTCCAGGCTAGTTAGGCAAGATCTAGTTAACCATTCAGAACTCAGCCCCAACACCTACATACATCAAGGATTGAGTAGTGGGGGGATCATTTTGTTACAGAGTCTGTTTTCAATGTGTTTTGCTGCTGGAGGAAGGAAATAACTCAAAGCCTCAAACATCAGTCAGCAAACTGGGCAATGTAATAAAAAGCCCTATCAGAAAAGGAGAGAGGAGAGGAAAGGTGGGCCTTGTTGACAAAAGGTTTTGTCCACTGAGCCGTGAAAGTGTACATGCTGAAACGCTCCTCCTGCTGAGGTAATTCCCTATTATGCTAACATAATAAAACCTCCTCGATGAGAGGTGTAGGGCTTATGTCGGTGTAGTTAGGGTGATGCAGTATCTGTGTAGACACTGTGTTACTTACATGGGCTGTTGGCTGTCATTCTTGTCAATTTAAGAGTTCCATTGGAGCTGTGAAATTGACAAGAAAGCCGGCTCCTGGGCTGCCACCAGCTCTCTGCCTCAAGCTGGGCAGCTGTCCAATCTCCAGGTTTGAGCTGCCACCTGGGCTCCCCACTGGGAGCTCTGCTGCCCCTGAGGTCCCACTTCCTTGCTCAGAGCACGGCAGTGGACCTGACTCCTGGTATGGATCTCCACCCCAGAAGTGAGAAGCCTGAGGGGAAGCTGGGCTCCCGGTGGGGAGCTGTGTGGAGCTGAAACCCTGGCTTTCAGCCCCCCCACACTGCCCTCTTCCATTGAGGATGCACACCACTGACAGAAGGAGGGTAGTGTGGACATCAACTACTCCACTAATTAATGTGGTGACTATAAGTTGACCTAACATAGTTCGACTTATCTTTGTAGTATAGACATAGCCTTAGAAACTGGGCTTCTGCCGCCAGTTAGAAATACTATAAAAAGTTATTATGGAGTGAATGCATTAACTTTGAGGACTTGGATTAACAATCTTGCAATGTAAAAATCATTGCAAAAAAAAATAAATAAATAAAAGGCCAGTGTTTCTCTCAGAAGTATCAATAGGGGATCACCACTAATAAAAATGAGGAGATAATTATAGTTTACATTTATATATTGCCATTCATCTTAAAGGATCCCACCTGTGCTTTCCTTGGACAATTAGCATCCAAGAACTGGCCAGAGACACTGCTGTCCAGATCCGCACTAGTCTGAATGGAGCGATAAAAGTAACAAGAAAAATACAAGGAAAGGCAACAAAGATGTTATAGTGCTCAAAGAATGTCATAAAATGAAAGACTGAAGACACTAAATTTTTATAGTCTAGAAAAAAGAAGGCCCAGTGTCCATGTGATCACAGCTTAAATTCCTTCAAGGTTAAATTCAGCCTAAATTCCTTGGCAAAACTGGGCATTTGTCCCAGTTACTCTTGCCAGTTCATCATCATTTGGCAAAAGCAAACTGGAGAAATGCAGTGTGTCAAAAAAGTGGGGTGCAACCCTTAGCAGGGTGCGAAGGAACATGCTGGGGGAGCAGCAACGCCAGCCCCATGTGAATGGGGCAGCATGGGGGGCTCGGGTCAGGCCCAAGCATGGGGAGGAGAAAGGGACTTCAGGCTGGCCCCATGCAGGTGGGCGGCAGAGGGGCTAGGGCAAGCGCCGAGCATGGCGGGGAGAGAGAGGTCCTCAGACTAGCCCTTTGCAGTGTTGTTTTTCCTTTGGAAAAATATGATCGCCCCAGATATTAAGGATATTTTCAGCACAATTGTGCAAAAGAACAGACTGACTAAGGAAGGGGGGAAAGACACCTTCAATGGAAATTTTCAAGAAAACAAACAAACACACACACACACACACACACACACACACACACACACACACACACACACACACACACACACACACACACACACACACACACACACACACACACACACACACCTTAAATGTACCACTAGTGGGAATGATGGAACGAGCAACCCTGTAAAGTCCAGGTTAATCAAAGTGGTATTTTCTAGCCCTACTTCCTCTGAGAAAGAGTCTACCACTTCTCCACAGCCCCAGAAAGGCCTGCTTCCCATGGGACTGGTTCAGCAGTAGGTGTGGGAAGCTTATTGGATTCGAGGAGCTATTTTTGTCTCCCCAGTCAAGGATTGTATGTAAATTCTTCTCACACATCCAAGTGTGAGCCAAGCTGTTTGACTACAATTGTATGCACAAAAGGAAATCTCCATTTTAACACAGTAGGAAAGGAAGATCGAAGTCTCTGCTATTTAAAAAAAAATAACTTGCTAAAGGGACAATAAGATT
Source organism: Dermochelys coriacea (assembly GCF_009764565.3). Classification (NCBI taxonomy): domain Eukaryota; kingdom Metazoa; phylum Chordata; order Testudines; family Dermochelyidae; genus Dermochelys; species Dermochelys coriacea. Next base: position 75,393,149 of record NC_050072.1, on the reverse strand, counting down.
AAATTTATCAGCAAAATATGAAAGTTGCTAAAGTAACAGAAAAAGAACATCTGTACTTTAATTATCCAAGTGGCTCCTGTACTACTACTTGTACATACATATTTTTGTAAAATAGTCATTTTCCAAGCTGTATTTATTACTAACATGATTCAGTAGTATAATAGAATACAATGAAATGCTTGCAGATATGATAGAGCACTATGTCCAGATTATTAAAGTATATTGTGGTGTTATTGAAAATCAGAGGCAGAGAGCAGATTATGGCTTTGTGCAACCTTCCCCCCACAACTATGTAAGTGCACCTTATCTTTACCACCCTTTACCTGACTCCTTACCTACAGCAGGTCCTGTCTACTGTTCCAGACTGCAGAGTAGCAGCCGTGTTAGTCTGTATTCGCAAAAAGAAAAGGAGTACTTGTGGCACCTTAGAGACTAACAAATTTATTAGAGCATAAGCTTTCGTGAGCTACAGCTCACTTCATCGGATGTGGTTTTAGGATGTGGATAAATATAACAAGAGGGAATAGATTGAGACCTCTAAAACCATTTCACTTGAAACGGATTTAAAACCAGGTCACCACTGGTGACAAGTTAGTGCATTCACTCCAAGGTGTTGGCAGTTTCAGAGAGCCAGCCATGGAAAAATCTGTCTTGCCATTCAAAGTAATTAAGCTTCTCCTCAACCAGATTTCTTCCAACATGTTTTCAACAAACAACCCTTATGCTAACATCAGCACAGTTGGGTGGTTTTGATCAAACAAATTATTGAATTACCATTTTTTCCCTCACTCTTGAATCAGTTGCATAAAGCTTTACCAATATACTATCAAAATATTAGCATGATATAGCTCTTTACCTGTATAAATTGCTTACTACTATATCTCTCTAGTGCAGCAGTATGGTGAAAGTGACAAAGAAAAGATCTATATCATACTGGCATTGTATGAGCTAATAAGGGGCCAGAAAAGTTGCTAAGACACTGATAAAGTATTAAAAATGTGTATCAATATGAAATATTCATACACATCATGTATGAATGCTAATCTTGCTCACTGTAATTCCTACATACTATAGCCTTGGGTTAAGGAATATTATATTTCTGATTAATCTAGGGCCCAGTCCATACAAACACATGTGCATAGTCCTGATAAAGTAAAAAATATTTTTCCATGTAAACATATTAGTTGTCTAAACAATTGAGATACAAGTAGCACATAGGCTTTGATACTAGATCATTAACTTTCCTACTTGTGTGTGTTGGGTTGACTTCATTGGAACTCATTAACAATTTCTACAACAGTTCAAAAGTCAGTAAATCTGAATGTTCAGTTGGGTCTGTGTGCTCACTGTTTACAGCGAGTCACCCGAGTTTCAGTCATAGGCTTCAGATGTAAACTTCCCCAAAGCTTAGGGCTGTTCCGATCTGAAGTTTTGGTTTGGACCCCATTCAGATCGTATCACCTAAAGAGATTTCTTCAGTGTCCTCTGCATAAGACCACAACTAGAATGACTCATAAAAGTCCTGGGAGAATCCTTAGAAATCACATATAGAGTCAAGGACTAGAAGAGAAAACTAAAAGGCAGAACAAAATATGACTTTACAGTGGACCTGAGATAACAGCAAACAAGATATTGTGTTGCTAAGAGGAGTTATGCACCCTGTTTTAAATTAAATTTGAATAATAGGCTGAATCCTCAGCTTCAGCTGAAGAGTGGGGCAAAATGTGGTTTAAGGATACCTTTACATCCCACTGATTTTCTCCACCCCCAAATCTTGGCAGAAGCCAATTCACCTCCCAGTGTCATTTAAGGCAGTCCAAGATACCATTCCAGCAGCTGGAGATTATCAGAGTGTGGTAGTGCTCCGGTCATGCCTCCTTCACCTGCAATTCATTGGCTACATTCTATTCCCTACAGTGAGGAAATCTCCAAGGAGTTGGTTAAGCTAGCTTTCTGCTGGCCTTAGAGCAGCATACAGAAGGCTTAGTGGGGGCCAAGATCTGGCCCCATGTCCTTAGTTTTAATGGCAAACTAGTGTATGTCCCTATGAGCTCTGGTTTAGGGGGAAAAAAATCCATATTCGGTGTTTTGTCCTTCTTTGGTGGACACAATGGCTGAAATATACCTTTTCTTCATACTGTATTCTGAGTTCCTCTGGAATGCTTTAGAGACTTGAGAGAGTATTTGATACTTTTCCAAATTACCAGAAAATTGTACATGTGCTAGAAGGTGTTAAAATTTCTATAAAACTGTTTTCAGGAATTTTGCGGTGAGATTAGAGTTGAGACACATTACAGCTGTATATTAGCCACAGCATTAAAATGAAAGTGAAACACTTCTACATGTTTCTGAGGCTGTGTTTCATTCAAAAATTCAACATGAAGCATCTTTCTCTGCAAACAAGCCAGCTGCTCTGAATTTCTAGTTATTTTGGTAGAGTATGATATTTCAGCTGAGAGACGTCTGAGATGCTTTTGGGGAATTCATAGATAGCACATGGAAATTATAGTCACATTATAATAAAATACTTATTTTTAATAATAAAATACAGACATTATGCCATGAAATATGTACTATGGGTGAAACCCTGCCCTAGTTAAGCATTCAGCTTCCCTTGTATACAAAAGGGCTTATGTGTACATACATGAAGGCAGAAATTGACCTTATAGATATTGGCTACAGAAGGAAATACAGACCGGAGGCGCTCACTATTTCTACTGTGCCTAATACATATGGTCCCCAACCTCATTGGACTTCTGGATGCTACTCTAATACAAATAAATTGTAATAATATATGGAAGCCTGGAGAAAATATGTGGTTATGGTGCACTAGGTAGAGAAGAAAGGAACAAAATGAAATAAAGAAAAGTTCAGCAGCAAGAGTCTTGTTTGTTAGCCCAGCTCTTCACAGACAGGAGGCTAAAATGGACTCTGCTAAGTTTAACAGCAAACCAGAGGTGACCAGTGAAGAAAAGAGAGATGCTCAAATCATCATAATCAGTAACATCTTGCTCTATAACCGTTTATGTAGGTAAATGGTAGTGTGATGACTTGGGATGGATTTAAAGACTAAAAGACAACACCACCATCCTGCCAGTCACTTAGGTCTAAAGAAAAGGAGTACTTGTGGCACCTTAGAGACTAACAAATTTATTAGACTAACACGGCTGCTACTCTGAAACCTGTCACTTAGGTCTGTAACCTAGATATCATCTTCAACTCAAACCTCTCTAACTCCTCACATCCAGGCTATGACTAAATATTGCAGATTCCATCTGCATAACACCTTGAAGATACGGCCTTTCCTATCCATCTACACAGCTCAAACTCTCGTCAGGCTGCCATCACCTTGATTAATGCAACATCCTTTTCTCTAGCCTTGACAAATGCATTCTCCTGCCCCCCGCCATATCCTTTCAGAATGCTGCTGACAAGATTATTTTCTTAGACCGTTCCTTTGACCATGTCACCCTCTCTGCATCCCTCCACTGCCCCCTTATCTTCAAGTTCAGAGGCCTTCATGTCCTATCCCCAGTCCCACCCCACCTATCATTTCTCATTCACTATTGAGAGATCAATTCCCAATCTTTGACTGGCCAATAAAGCCACCTTCTATTGCCCACTGGTTACATTTTCAAAAAAGCACTTTTGTGGCTTCTCTCCTGCTGCCCCTCATATTTGGGAGAAGCACCCTGTAAATATCTGCAAAGCCACTTCATTTTTCTCCTTCAAAGCCCTCCTTAAAATTCTTCTTAGCCATGAGTCCTACAAAAATTACGATTAGGCTGCAGGTGTACAGATACCACTGCCTACAGTGCAGTCTAATGTTGTCTTGTTGTTTCTTTGTACTCCCTGGTCTTTCTGTATCCACCTGTTGTCTTATACTTGCATTGTCATCTCTCTGAGGCAGAGCCTGTCTTTTTGTTCTGTCTTTGTACAGCACCTAGCACAGTGGTATTCTGGTCCATGACTAGGGTTCTTAGGTGCCAGGTTAACATTAAAATACATAAAGGGAATACAGTTAAAGGATATTTGAGAAAATGGCAGAGAAATTTGATTGACTGAACATGTAAATAAACATAAGAGGAATATAGGTGTAGCAAGAAAAACAGTGTGTGCTTCTGAGAAATTGCCAGAAATTGGAAAGAAAAATTCCAAAACATGCACATGTTAACCTGAGGAGTTCTGAGTGAGTCAAAGATTAGCCTCTTGTGGCATGAGGCATTCTAAGAGTGTAGTTTCAGAGTGGACTCCGGTGGTGGAGTATGTTACAAGAGGCAGATGCGAAGTCAGATGTGACTGGCAAAGAGGTGGTCTGAGTTCTGGGAGGCATGTCCTTGGCATGACAAAGACTCAGAATGTCTGAGGATGAGAAGAAAGCTAGAATATAGAGTGCCAGAGATCATCCCAGACAATCTTTGAGTGAGACAAGATAAGTGTTCAGATTGAGAAATCAGGGGGACAACTAGAAATGATATAGCTCCAATCTCATATCTGTTACACAAATCTGCGGTTCTAGTTGCTAGCTGACCCTTAAATGCTGGCTGAACATCTCCATCAGAAGACTTTGCAAAGCAGAATAACTACTTAATTTGTAAAAAACAATGTTCTGTACTGTTTTGGAGACTGCTTTCAATCTCAGTCTTTGTATCAGCCTTCAATGAAAGAACTGAAGTCCTTATTGTCAATACTTCTGAAAAGAAATCTTGCCTCACATTATATTTTCAAAACAAAAAGCCCTGTCAAAGTCAGTGCAGATTATTTTGGAAGGATTCTAATGGAGAGCTGGATTATTTGGAGATAACCAGGCAGTTTCAATGTTAATTAGTTTGGAAGTTATTAATGTTATTATTATTAATTGTTAATATTATTAATAGCTGAGAATTAGTCACCTATTCTGAAATAATCTAAATCAGATTAATAATTAAGTCAGAGGCAAACTTTGTTTTGGTTTTAAATGGTTAGAATCATAGGACTAGTTTAAGATGCTTCTTGTATATTTCACCAAATGTTTTAATCCTGAGGAAGAGAGAAGGGAAAATATTTTTGATTCACTTAATGGAACAAATGCACTTGCAAGTGATTGTTTGCTATATTTAAAAAAGCATGTTTTATTCAGAGAACTGAATTCTTCAAAACTGTTCAGAGATAAGAACTGTTCACAGTAACAAGTAAACTTAACTGTAGAAACATCTTGTTGTGTCCAAAAAGGAAATGGCTTTAACTGTTGTAAATGAATGTGTGACTTGATCCTTTCTGAAGTTTTCTTCTTAACAAGGAAATAATTTGCAAATTATTGTGACTAAAAGGGGGCTGCCTGGAGAAGGATGGGCTCTTCCAGGTTAGAAATTTGCCCAAGACAAACCATATGATGAACAATTCAAGGATGTCCATACCGGATTGATCGCAGCCTGGGTTAATAACGACTGCGCCATCCATCTCCCACCAGGGCAGACACAAGAAGTATACTACTGGTGTAACCCCAACAAAGAGGATCCAGGGAAGAGATATCACCCTAGCCACATGGAATGTAAAGACATTGAGACAAATAGGGAGATTGAAAGAACTCACGTATGAAATGAAATAATACACCTGGCATCTCCTAGGAATCTCTGAAGTCAGATGAAAGAATTTTGAAGAAGCACTAACAGAAGAAGGCCATGTACTCTATTACAATGGAGAGGACAAACATGTCAACTGTGTAGGATTTCTTGTGCATAAAGATATCAAGAATTCAGTATTAGGATGCTGCCCAATCTCCAGCAGTCTTATTTCCATCTGTCTAAAAGGCAGTACCATTTAATATCACAGTGGTACAAGTCTACGCCCGTACAACAGACTATGATGATGAGCAAATTGAAGACTCTGACAATCAGCTCCAAGACATCGATATGGTACACAAGAAAGATATCCTGATTGTACAAGGAGATTGGAATGCTAAACTGGGTACCAATGCACAGGCAGATTGGCAAGATTATTGTGGCCCTTTCTGTAATGCGGTAACCAATGAGAGAGGATTGAGACTTTGAGTTTGCCACCTATAATGATCTGGTTCTTGCAAACACATTACACAAACACATGCTGCTGAGCGGCAGCGAACCAGCGGAGCAGCGGGGACAGCAGAGCAGCTCACAGCAGGAGTTTGCCTGGGACTGGTAAGTATCCGAGTGTGTGTGTTTGCTTGCTGAGGAAGTATCCGAGCGTGTGTTTGCTGGGAGGGCAGGGAGAGAGCCTGAGTGAGTGTCTGATTGGCTGCTAGCCTGCAGGGGGCGGGCATTAGGGTGTCTGTGTGTTTGCGTCAGGGAAGCCTGGCTGTTTAAAAATAGCCAGAGCCTCGCGAACCATCTGAGCGGCAGCGGAGCAGCGGGGACAGCGGGGACAGCAGAGCAGCTCACAGCAGGAGTTTGTCTGGGAGTTCGCCTGGAGTGAGCCCAGTGAGGCTTACATCTTGCCAACGTCTCTGAGGAAGCTCATAGTAGGTAGGTGATATGGAAGGGGGGGGTTCAGCTGTTGTGACCTGCACTGGATGTGCCATGTTTGTCTTTCTTCCACAGGACAGAAGCGACTTTGTCTGTACAAAGTGCAAGCTGGTCTCCATATTGGAAGAGAAGATTGAAGGTACGGAGCAACAGGTAACGACCCTGCGTTGTATACGAGAGACTGAGGATTTTCTGGACCAAACTCAGGATAGCCTTCTAGGGGCACAAAGCTCTAAAGATATAGAGCAGGTTGCACAGAGGAGCCAAGAGGCCAGTGAAGAAGCTTGGCAACATGTGACCTCCAGAAGAGGTAAGCGGAATGTCCGGGTTCCAGTAACACAGACACAGGTAACTAACCGCTTTCATGTTCTCTCCACAGGTACCAATGCGGAGAGTGGACCAGATGATATGTCTGGGGGGAGAAAGCAGAAGGAGACTCCGCTGGTTGGGAGGCATGAGATGTGATGTCCTGAGGCTGGGGGTTCCACGACCACCACTCCCAAGAGGAGAAGGCGGGTGGTGGTGGTCGGGGACTCTCTCCTCCGGGGGACTGAGTCATCTATCTGCCGCCCTGACCGGGAAACCGAGAAGTCTGCTGCTTGCCAGGGGCTAAGATTCGTGATGTGACGGAGAGACTGCCGAGACTCATCAAGCCCTCGGATCGCTACCCCTTCCTGCTTCTCCACGTGGGCACCAATGATACTGCCAAGAATGACCTTGAGCGGATCACTGCGGACTACGTGGCTCTGGGAAGAAGGATAAAGGAGTTGGAGGCGCAAGTGGTGTTCTCATCCATCCTCCCCGTGGAAGGAAAAGGCCTGGGTAGGGACCGTCGAATCGTGGAGGTCAACGAATGGCTACGCAGGTGGTGTCGGAGAGAAGGCTTTGGATTCTTTGACCATGGGATGGTGTTCCATGAAGGAGGAGTGCTGGGCAGAGACGGGCTCCATCTTACGAAGAGAGGGAAGAACATCTTTGCCAGCAGGCTGGCTAACCTAGTGAGGAGGGCTTTAAACTAGGTTCACCGGGGGAAGGAGACCAAAGCCCTGAGGTAAGTGGGAAAGCGGGATACCGGGAGGAAGCACAGGCAGGAATGTCTGTGAGGGGAGGGCTCCTGCCTCATACTGGGAATGAGGGGCGATCAACAGGTTATCTCAAGTGCTTATATACAAATGCACAAAGCCTTGGAAACAAGCAGGGAGAACTGGAGGTCCTGGTGATGTCAAGGAATTATGACGTGATTGGAATAACAGAGACTTGGTGGGATAACTCACATGACTGGAGTACAGTCATGGATGGTTATAAACTGTTCAGGAAGGACAGGCAGGGCAGAAAAGGTGGGGGAGTAGCACTGTATGTAAGGGAGCAGTATGACTGCTCAGAGCTCCGGTACGAAACTGTGGAAAAACCTGAGTGTCTCTGGATTAAGTTTAGAAGTGTGTGCAACAAGAGTGATGTCATGGTGGGAGTCTGCTATAGACCACCGGACGAGGGGGATGAGGTGGATGAGGCTTTCTTCCGGCAACTCACGGAAGCTACTAGATCGCATGCCCTGATTCTCATGGGTGACTTTAATTTTCCTGATATCTGCTGGGAGAGCAATACAGCGGTGCATAGACAATCCAGGAAGTTTTTGGAAAGCGTGGGGGGACAATTTCCTGGTGCAAGTGCTAGGGGAGCCAACTAGGGGGAGCGCTTTTCTTGACCTGCTGCTCACAAACCGGGTAGAATTAGTGGGGGAAGCAAAAGTGGATGGGAATCTGGGAGGCAGTGACCATGAGTTGGTTGAGTTCAGGATCCTGACGCAGGGAAGAAAGGTAAGCAGCAGGATACGGACCCTGGACTTCAGGAAAGCAGACTTTGACTCCCTCAGGGAACAGATGGCCAGGATCCCCTGGGGGACTAACATGAAAGGGAAGGGAGTCCAGGAGAGCTGGCTGTATTTCAAGGAATCCCTGTTGAGGTTACAGGGACAAACCATCCCGATGAGTCGAAAGAATAGTAAATATGGCAGGCGACCAGCTTGGCTTAATGGTGAAATCCTAGCGGATCTTAAACATAAAAAAGAAGCTTACAAGAAGTGGAAGGTTGGACATATGACCAGGGAAGAGTATAAAAATATTGCTCGGGCATGTAGGAAAGATATCAGGAGGGCCAAATCGCACCTGGAGCTGCAGCTAGCAAGAGATGTCAAGAGTAACAAGAAGGGTTTCTTCAGGTATGTTGGCAACAAGAAGAAAGCCAAGGAAAGTGTGGGCCCCTTACTGAATGAGGGAGGCAAGCTAGTGACAGAGGATGTGGAAAAAGCTAATGTACTCAATGCTTTTTTTGCCTCTGTTTTCACTAACAAGGTCAGCTCCCAGACTGCTGTGCTGGGCATCACAAAATGGGGAAGAGATGGCCAGCCCTCTGTAGAGATAGAGGTGGTTAGGGACTATTTAGAAAAGCTGGACGTGCACAAGTCCATGGGGCCGGACGAATTGCATCCGAGAGTGCTGAGGGAATTGGCGGCTGTGATTGCAGAGCCCTTGGCCATTATCTTTGAAAACTCGTGGCGAACGGGGGAAGTCCCGGATGACTGGAAAAAGGCTAATGTAGTGCCCATCTTTAAAAAAGGGAAGAAGGAGGATCCTGGGAACTACAGGCCGGTCAGCCTCACCTCAGTCCCTGGAAAAATCATGGAGCAGGTCCTCAAAGAATCAATCCTGAAGCACTTAGAGGAGAGGAAAGTGATCAGGAACAGTCAGCATGGATTCACCAAGGGAAGGTCATGCCTGACTAATCTAATCGCCTTTTATGATGAGATTACTGGTTCTGTGGATGAAGGGAAAGCAGTGGATGTATTGTTTCTTGACTTTAGCAAAGCTTTTGACACGGTCTCCCACAGCATTCTTGTCAGCAAGTTAAGGAAGTATGGGCTGGATGAATGCACTATAAGGTGGGTAGAAAGCTGGCTAGATTGTCGGGCTCAACGGGTAGTGATCAATGGCTCCATGTCTAGTTGGCAGCCGGTGTCAAGTGGAGTGCCCCAGGGGTCGGTCCTGGGGCCCGTTTTGTTCAATATCTTCATAAATGATCTGGAGGATGGTGTGGATTGCACTCTCAGCAAATTTGCGGATGATACTAAACTGGGAGGAGTGGTAGATACGCTGGAGGGGAGGGATAGGATACAGAAGGACCTAGACAAATTGGAAGATTGGGCCAAAGAAATCTAATGAGGTTCAATAAGGATAAGTGCAGGGTCCTGCACTTAGGATGGAAGAATCCAATGCACCGCTACAGACTAGGGACCGAATGGCTCGGCAGCAGTTCTGCGGAAAAGGACCTAGGGGTGACAGTGGACGAGAAGCTGGATATGAGTCAGCAGTGTGCCCTTGTTGCCAAGAAGGCCAATGGCATTTTGGGATGTATAAGTAGGGGCATAGCGAGCAGATCGAGGGACGTGATCGTTTCCCTCTATTCGACACTGGTGAGGCCTCATCTGGAGTACTGTGTCCAGTTTTGGGCCCCACACTACAAGAAGGATGTGGATAAATTGGAAAGAGTACAGCGAAGGGCAACAAAAATGATTAGGGGTCTAGAGCACATGACTTATGAGGAGAGGCTGAGGGAGCTGGGATTGTTTAGTCTGCAGAAGAGAAGAATGAGGGGGGATTTGATAGCTGCTTTCAACTACCTGAAAGGGGGTTTCAAAGAGGATGGCTCTAGACTGTTCTCAATGGTAGCAGATGACAGAACGAGGAGTAATGGTCTCAAGTTGCAATGGGGGAGGTTTAGATTGGATATTAGGAAAAACTTTTTCACTAAGAGGGTGGTGAAACACTGGAATGCGTTACCTAGGGAGGTGGTAGAATCTCCTTCCTTAGAGGTTTTTAAGGTCAGGCTTGACAAAGCCCTGGCTAGGATGATTTAACTGAGACTTGGTCCTGCTTTGAGCAGGGGGTTGGACTAGATGACCTTCTGGGGTCCCTTCCAACCCTGATATTCTATGATTCTATGATTAGGAGCACATAAAGCATTCAGATGATCAATATGGCACACACCTAATGGTCTACATCACAGCCAGATTGACTACATCATGGTGCAAAACCAATTTAGTTCTGGGATTAACAGAGCTAAAACAAGGAGCTTCAACGGTGCTGATATTGGAAGTGTTCATGACCTTGTAATGCAAAAATTTTTGGCTGCTGCTAAGGAAAACCATCAGGCCAAAGTCCACCAGAATCAAGTTTGACTTACAAAGACTCAGAGACCGAAACATTGCAGAGACATTCCAAGCAATGATCGGTGGAAAATTTGCCCTGCTGTTTGCTCTAGAGGAAGTCATAGAAACAACGACCAACAATTTCCATGCTGTAATGAATGAGGTAGTGATGGACATCCTTGGAAACATGATAAGACAACAGAACCATGGGTCACAAATGAAATATTACAAATGTGTGACATTAGAAGAGAACTTGAGAGACAAGAACAGCAATGGAGGGAGCTGATAAATACAGTATTATTGGCAGAAAGATCAAAAAAGGAATGAAGGTGGCCAAGGAGATATGGATTGAAAAACAATGCTCTAAAATTGGAGAGAGTATCAATAATAAAAATAGCAAATGAGCCTTTGAGGTTATAAAAGATCTGACAAAGGAAAGATGGAACAAAACTAATGCAATTCAAGACAAAGAAGGGATATTCTTCTTTAGTCTTACCATAGAGTAAGTCTTACCATAGAAAGGGATATCATCAATAGGTGGATAAACTACTGCTCTGATCTATATAACCACCAGACAAATGGAGATCCTAGTGTCTTAGACAGCCCAGATTCAACAGAAGATGACTTTCCAATACTACATGAAGAAGTGGAGACAGCTGTGAAATCACTCAAGAACAGAAAGGCTACAGGTATTGCCAACATCCCAGCCAAACTGATGACATTTGGAGGATAATTATTAATAGATGTACTCACCAAGATCTGCAACAAAATCTGGCAAACCGGTGAGTGTCCCTCCACGTGGACACAGTCACTAATCATCACTCTGCCAAAGAAAGGCAACCTGCAATTGTCAAAATAATTTTCCTTTTAGCAGCAAAATATGGTGTGGAAATGAGTGCAGAGAAAACCAAGCTGATGACAAACGTGACGGGATCAGCTCACATATCACTATCAATGGATAAGAGCTGGAGACAGTGAAACAATTCAAGTATTTGGGGGTAATCATCACTGATGAAGGATCCAAGGCAAAAATTCGGGCAAGAACTGCACAACAGCAGCAGTGGCAAAGCTAAAGCCAATTTGGAGGAATAAGAACATCTCCCTGGAATCCAAACTGAAACTGCTGCACGCATTGTTCATCTCCATTTTTCTGTATGCGTGTGAGACAAGTTATAGCATAACTTGAATGGAAAATACAGATAGTAGAGATGAATGCTCCTTAAAAATCCTTGGCATCTCCTACTTTGACCACATCACTAATGAAGAGGTCCGCAACATTATCACCCAATGCTCAGGGTCATATGAAGACCTTCTGACAATTGTGAAGAAGCGCAAGCTGAAGTGGTATGGCCATGTAACAAGATCTGGCCTATCCAAGATCATCCTCCAAGGGACAGTACAGGGGAAGAGAAGAAGAGGTAGACAGAAGAAGAGACGGATTGACAACATAAAAGAGTGCACAGGAATGGACTTCACAGAGACTCAAGCACTGACACATCATCAGGAGTGGAGACAATTGGTTGATTGCTCATCAATGATGATGCCCCAATGACCAGTTATGGGAGTGAAGATGATCAGAATAAAAGCTCAGATTCCCAGCTGCACTGGGGCCATTTTGTGCCTGTCTATCAGAGCAAGACAGCTGTAAACCTGGCAAACCCAGCCAGTGAAAGATCTCCGCTGTATATGGAAATCTTCCTGTAGCATAGGACTACCATAGTGACTCTTCATCCCCTCAACTATCCTTCCTGCACCTTCTCTTCCAGCTCCCCTGTGAATAGAGAGCACCTATGGGGAAATAGGTGTGGCTGGGGTGTCCTTGCCCCCAGTGATCATCAGCTGCTGGGATGGCCCTTCAGGGATCTCTAGCAATTGGTATAAAAGAGCTCAACCTTGATGCTGCTCTACTTTACAGAGGATAGGAGAGCAACCCAGCATCTGGCTCATCCAAGGACTGAGGTAGGGGAAAATGTTTCCTTCCTCTTGCTCCCTTTAAGCTGAGCCAAGCACAGTTCAGATGCAGCCCAGAATCTGATCCAATGTCGAAAGGAGTTACCTGTCCATTTTAGGTGGTTAGTTATAATTCAGACTTCTTTAGTCTCCTCATAACTAGCCTCTAAAAACTTTAGTAAGGTTGGTAATTATCCCATAAAATTATTTGCACTCAGACTTGGCAGTCAGTTTTACCATCTATAGGCAAATTTTAAAATAAGTCTCTGCAAAGATCAAAAACAGGTGTTTACTTTTTCCTAAATGCCTGTTCACAAATCTTATAGGATGGGGCCTAGGAGAAGGCAGACTCCAAAGTTTATATTCACAAAGATTTAAAAAAAACAAACTATGTGAAAATACATTCCCATAGGCCTCAGTCCTCAGCTCAGTCATGCTTACACCGGACAACAGCTGAGGAAGGGTGGTAGGAAGGTTGCTTAGATCCACCCATCTCCTCACCCAATCCTGGGGTAGGTCTGGATCTTTAGGTTGTTCTGAATTATGTCAGTGACAATGGCTTCCTCTCACCTTCTCCATGTACTTTCTGTAACTCCTACACTGAGGGTCAGAATAGGTGGCATAAAGCTGGCTATACATCAATATTATGGAGCATCTGGATCAAAGGCCAAAGATCTTGCCAATAAAGGTAAATATTTGAATAATATCAAAAAATATAAAAACAGTAGTGCCCCTTTAACTCAGCTGATGTTGCCATCCTCAGTGGTCTTTGTCTATGTCTCCTACAACCATCTTTGCCCTTCTTTTGTGCCATTTATCATGCATGGAATGTCCTGTGATCTATATTTAAATATGTATTTTTATACATAACAAAATTTGCCTTATAATCATTTGACAGATAAGCATTGTACCCAGGTGTGAGGGACAAAATGCCACGAGGTTCTGCCTCATATGGTAGGTATAGTATTTTGATATGACTCGAGGAACTGCTATCACCTTTTACTGTACCAGAGGTTAAGCACCCTCGGGAAATGATTTGGGAAGTCCTCTAGTAATGGCCATGTACTGCGAGTACCTCTTTTCCTGTGTTGCAGAATTTCCTGAGAGCCATGACTCTACCAACCTCTTAAAGCAACTGTGCCAGTGAAATACATGAGCCTCTAAGTCTTGGGCACTGCTGCTGGCAGGGGTTTTGTAGAATTCTGACATCTCTTTAATGGAAAAAGTAAGTTTGGCGTATTGCAAATGCAGAAGCTCAAGAAGGCATATGCAGCTTGCTCCCTTCTGAGATGCTTCTAATCTCATTTTCACCCTCCTTATGTTCCAACCCCATTATTTCTGCTTCTGATTATGTACTCTACAGCTGTTTGTCTCTCTCTTACACACTCCGGTATGGGGGTTCTCTTTTGAATGACTTCTTGGAGCAGACAGTGTTCCTGTGTGTGGCAGGCCCTCCTTCACTTTTCTGGCACTTTTTCTACAGAAATAAAGAGATTGTGTTTCTGTTGTAGTAATGATTTAAAGAGAAAAAAAACCATTCTACCCCAAAGCTGCTACTTTTCTCGTTGGGTTGCTTGGCCTATATCCTCTGCCCCATTCCTTTAAACTGGCACAGCTTGTTGCAGATGTTCTCTCTAGGTCTATTTCTGGTACGATCCTTCCCTTCCCCAAATTTTTCCTCCTACATACATCACCATCTACCTCTCTTCAGCCCTGGTTTTTATTCACATTTTTTAAGTGTGAAGTAGATCCTCAACTGGTATAAATGGTGAGGATTTGGCCCTGTGTTTCTTTGGCTCTGTGACATTTCTCTTTAAGGATTCCTTCATAAACACCAAATTTTCATCAGCATTCTCTCCGCTCTTCTTGCTAACTGCTACTGCTGTATTCCATGCAGATGGAGAACATTTTGGTAGTGTCCTGTTTGAGGACTGCAAACGTGTTTTGGCTTTTCACTTTGCAGGGAACAAATCTTCACAGGTAGAAAGAAACTCAAAGGCTTTTCAGATGTCTCAATTTGGCAACTATATTGCCAAATCATTTTAATTTGTATCCTGACTTTCCTTGGGTTTGAATTTCCACTACACTAAGCTCATAATGACAATAGAGAGACTTAAGAAACTTAAGCCCAGTGGAGAAACTCTGGCATAACAAAAGCAGAATCAACCATGTGGTTTTCTACCTTACCATGTCTATCATGCTTACATCTTGAAAGCGACTGAGTGTCATGTTAACAGTTGTTCCTGTTTTCTTCTCTCTCACATTGTGAAATTATACAAATAATAGCAAGCCTGATACATGTTTGTTGGTTTATGGATCCCATTTCATTCTATAGTTTGGAGATAAAGCCTTTGCATTTAAACTTTTAAATTTTTATATTCCTTAATGTATTAATATCAGGATACCAGTAATTAAACTATTATTTCTGAAGACAAATCCTTTGTCTATTTCTACTGATAAATATCACAAAGTGTCACCACATGTCTGCATGTACAGTATTTCTGCTATGCATCAAACTTTATGGTGATTTTAACAAATTTTTAGTACCCTATGATCTGGTATGTCAGAACAGGATATAATCAGACAAAAAACACAGAAGCCTGCTTTCCACTAGTCATGCAGATGTCTCAAGACAAACACTATATTGAGTAGAGAGCATTTACAGCTGACTGTCCAAAATGGACATTTACCAGCTCTATGAATTACATTTACCATATATTTGTTGCATTTCCCATTCTAATATGAATAATATCAAAATCAATCAGTTGCACACCAAAAAATGTAAGCTTTAAGGGGTTATTATTGATAGAGATTGAAGCAGTTATAATACACATAGCTTGCTAGTGAAGTGATCTGATTTTTCTTGTTTTAAAGTTGATGTATAAATTGCAATTTCTTGTATGAACGTACTATGCCTTTTATTGTTTTAGCTTTTTCTTGTTAGATTGCAATAGATCTGATTGTTATTTCATTGAGTTATTTTGGGATGATTGGAGTTTAGATCTCTCTTGCATACAGTATAGAGAATTGCCAGCAACCCCTTGATGTAGTAAGCATACTTTCCTTAATGATGTCCTGTGTTAAGGGATGCTTAGGTCTCAGAGCATCTAGCTTACCACTTTTATCTTCAGATAGCTAGAAATGATAGAAATTGGAGAGAAAAGAACAATTAAGTCATTTAATCCTTCCCCCTGCCAGTGAAGGACTGTTTTCTACAGTGCATTAAAGAGTGCTTTATCCAGTCTGCTTTTGGCTAGTGATAGAATTGTCACTACTTCCCCCAGACCTCATTCTGAGAAAGCATGCCTGTGTTAAAAGGGCTGTGATTTTATGGACCTGCAAACCACAGCTACACCATTGTAATAAAGCTCAGGCCACCTACACAACTGGCCAACTGGCAGCTACTGCTGGATAGGATATAAGGTGTAGAGAAGCAGATGCCAGTTTTGGGCCATACAAGATTTCCACTGGCAATGCCTCTGCCTGTGGGGGGGGGGGAATACACTCACCTTTCTCATTCTAAATTCCCTTGCAAAAACCTGCTGCAAAGGTCACATCCATAGCACATCTGTGAGTGTACAGATCCACTGTACAGGTTGTCTGCTGCTTTATCCAACAGCATAATTGAAAGACAGTTGTTTGCTGCTTGTTGTGCTAATGAAACCACATAAGATGACGCTGGATTGGGCCCTTGGGAAAGAATTCCATAGTCTAAATGAAACAACATTTCTTAATGTCCAGCCAAATCAGCATGTTCATCTTGCGACATCTATTTATTCCCTCTCAGTCCAAATCATTCTCTGAAATGGCTCTCCTTACATAAAGGCCTTCAAATATTTGTACACAGTTATATTCCCTCTTAGTGGTAATTAGCTATATTTAGTTCTTTTAACCTTTCCTCCTACCTCAGTTCTTCCATATTCCTAATCATCATTTTCTGAATTCCCTTCAGTTAGTTAATATCTTTCTTATACTGATGCACCTAAACTGCATATAAATTCAGCTGGACCCAGTGAGTATTAAGAGTGACTGTCAACTCTATGGGAATCTCTGAATTATGTCATTCAGGTTTTGGGGCAGAGATTAACTAGTTAATTTGTGTTTGGGGCCAGGTCACTGGTGATTGTTTCTCTTCATTTGTGTTTGTTTGCTCTTAGCTGTAGACAAGAGTAAGTCTTTATACCTAAGAAAAGGGAAATCTGGAATCAACAGAAAATGCTTATGACAACAACTATTCTTAAAGTCTAACTCCAGTAACCAAGTTAGAGTTATCTCCAACTTAAAAGATAGAGGAATCATAAACAAATGAATCATAAAAAAATGACCAAGTGAAGGAAAGCTTTTTCTTTTTTTTTTTGCCCCCCACACTTTTAATTTGAACCTTTAAAGGTCAGCACAGTGATATTTGAAGCACCATGGTATCACTAAACTTAACATTAATTGATAAAAGGCCCTCCTTTATCCTTGATGTCAGCCAATGACCTATGCCCGTGGTGAGATGCTGTTATTCCTGTAGAGAAATTTTGTTCAAGCAGGTGCAGAGGCCTGTGTGTCAGACCCTGCCACATGGTAGGTCTTGCATTACCAAAACAAAAAAAACAACAAACAACCACACACATTGCAAAAGAAAAATAAACCCAGAGAGACTGGGAGTATTGAGACTTCTGGTGAATAAAGCAGTGATTGATTAGATCAGGGCCATTAATATCCCCTATCTCCATTGACTGAGCACTACTTATTGTTTTGGCACACTCGGTGTTTACAAGAACTTGGCTAACTTAGATCATACCATATGCCAGCCTGCTGGCTAGAAGCTATTTCATTTGCAACTGCTGTCTCTGGCTTACCAGTCATCTAATAAGGAAAATATAGATTATGAATTGTTGACTATTATATTGAAGCTCTGTCCAAATCTGATTAATTTAACTTTGTAGCATTATCTATATTGGCACCTGAGGAAAAACAACAATTTATATTTCAAGACTTGCAGCCCTTCCAATTCTATTGTTCAATTTCCAGCAGTGGGGAATGTTCCCTAAAGCCATCTAGCAGCCAATCTTGTTCTAAGATACAAATACATATGTCAGCAAGGTACAAGTGGAAGTTGTTAGTGAAGGACAGGAGAAGATAAATAGTTATCTTAACGGCCTCCCATCCCACTTTTTAGTAAGGGAATTCAGGGGGAAAAAAACAATTTGAAGTATGGGTTATTGAGTGTTTATAATCTTATTACATTGTCATATGTGAATGAAAAGTGTTGTTTGTTTTTGAACTCAAGGCTTTCTCAAGCTTTCCATTAAGAAACTATATCCCAATTCAAAATAATAAAAAAGTCTGAAAAAATACTACTGTGTGCTTTGGATTAGGTAAAATCAGAACATCTATTTTCAATGTTAGAGAAAAAATAAGGGAATTCCCTTTATTAATACTCATTACAATAGCTTCCCAGTCACTAGGGCAAGGCAGAAAAAATCCTAACAGACTGTGAGAGGAAGGCCTGGCCCTTCCTGATTTAGAGAGAGAACACATCTAGACAGAAATCATTCTGCCTTGAGAGTTCTCCTGTGAAGAAGGAATTTTCCACTGGCTCTTTAGCTGGTTTAAGGCTGCTGTATGCTGCTTATATCATGAGTGGTGGCCTTAGCGTACCAGAGAGTCCAACTCAAGCTATTTAAACCATTAACGTGAGCAATATACTAACAAGTCAAAGAATTTAGTGCCTCAAAGAGGTAGAGGACTAATGGGAAGAAGAGAACTTTCTCTTATAAGACAGTGATGGATTCTGTGTATCTACTGAGGATGAAATATGGTTATGTTGTTAATACTTCACCTCCATCACCAGAAATCTTCTCACAGCAACTGAAATATTGTAGCGTAGCCGATATGTAACATTGGAGGTTCTAAGGGAAGACAGAGCATGAGAAGAATAGTGTCATACCTACTCTGTTGAGTAAGTACTATTGTACATGTACAAAATGGGGAGAAGATACCACAAAGTTATGTATTAAGTGCTTTCCATGTTCACTTCTAAAAAAATCTGTATAGGTTTGAAATTCATTAACATTGAAATTTGTGAACATTCTAAAAGTTTGTATAATAGAAATACACACACAAAAAAAATACAAAGAAGTGACCTGGTTTGTTTTTCTTTAATAAAACTAGAATGCAAGAGTTTTGTTTGTCCATTACTTATCAGTTATGATGTATAAAGAGGGATTTCAACATCAGTCATTTGTTTTCTTCCATTACATGCTCAATAAGAAGAAAGCAAATTTCTGTTATTGTGTGTGGAAATTGGCATTATGTTTGAAGAATATGAACAGTGATGTTACAAGCTGCTGTGACAAACAAACAGCAGCCCTCTCGCTACACAGTTGAGGAACCCCATGCTTTCAAGTACACTCTGACTACCTGTGGTTGCATCAATAGGCTTAGCAAAACAATGCTTTAAGTACTTGGTAGGTCAATTTCAAAAATTTAAGCTGAATTCCTGTAGAGTGGTACAAATGCTATTAATATTTATAATTATCATTGAGCTGAATAAAGTTAATCATACCTTGTGTTTGATCAACAGTGGCTCGGGAAGCACTTTGTACTTTTGCTATGTTTTTGTTGCAGGGTGGGGTGGGAAGAGAACAAAGTTATATTGTTAATTGGTTATATTAAATACTTTGTAAATTTAGTACAGTGAAAATGAGAAAACCACAATGGGTAGTAAATGGCATTCTTGACGTATTTTTCCTGTTGTTCTCTTTGTACATAAACATACAAAAAATGTAGAAGTGTGAACAAATTGCTAATTTGACTGTCAGTGTCCACAGTTGCAAAAGCTATGTAAAAGATAAATTTGACTTCTGTGTACTGCATCTCATTGAGACATTGTATAGTTCCTTATTCTCACATGTGCAACAGAGAATATATTTTCTACTATGAATGGTGTTTCAAGAACAAATGGTTTCCAGAGGCAGCATGTTACAATACCAGAGAGAGTTCTATACTTACTAACCTCAGAAACATCTTAAGTAATCAATCAGCCATAGATCTAATTGTCACAGCTGAAAATAACCATAAATCTTAAAACTTAACATAAACAAATCCAGAGCACAGACAAGAGCTTGTTTGTGCAATCTTTTGGCAATTTAGCAATCCCATGCTGAAGCCACCACTAGAATTAATGGAATAAACAGTTCCACCGGAATAAATGTCCCCAGTTCTGTTGAATTTCATTGGTTCATCCAAGAAAAAAAAAAAAAGTATAGAAGTACTCCCAAATTAAAGAGTAAACAAATACCCACATTAAGTTCCTGGATGTTTCTCATCAGATAAATTCTCCCTCCCCATCCAGTTCATGAAAACTTGTTACAAATACAAGTTTCCCTAAATAGGATTTTTATTTCTGAGTACACCTTTTTATCTTCCTGAGAGGAGAGTTTACCATGAGTCTAGCCAAAAAAATGAGTAAGAGATGGTTTAGCCCAATGAGCATTTCCAATATGTATTTCTACAACATTCAGGTAAAAATAACACCACTCATCTAAATGATGTGTTAAAGATCGCTTAAACTTCATTAGTCAATGTCATGGGGCAGGACTCACCCCTGCAGCACCTCCTGCTGGTCATCCAGGGAATTAGTGTTCCAGCCTCCAGAGCATCCTCTGCAGGCTGGTGTCCCACTTGCCGCTGGCCCCCAGGTCCCTTCTGGACCCTGGTGCTCCTTTTACCCACAGTGCTGCCCCCAGCAGTACCTCCCCCAGTCTCTGGATCTCTCCTCCCCAGGGAGCCCCCACCCACTATCCCCACCTCCCCTCAGTCTTTGGCTACTGCCAGTCACCATTGAGCTCCTGCACACTGGGGCGGACAGCCGTGTATAAGCCAATCATCACAGGCAAGAAGGGTTTGGACTTACTGCCCCCTGCAACCCCAGTACCCTTTTTTAGGCCATCTGCCAGGCCTGCAGCCTCGGGCTTTTCCAGTCTGGAGCCTTCCAGTTCCTCTGGCCTTCCCCAGCACTGCTCCACTCCAGGTACTGTCTCAGGCTCCCCCAGAAGCCAAGCCAAGCCAAGCCCATCTCCCTTTACAGCTAGAGGAAACTCTATCTGCTCCTGGCCCATTGCCGTCTTATAAGGGCCAGCTGAGCCCTGATTGAGGCAGCCACAGCTGAGCCTGCTTCTCCCAGTCAGCCTGGAATTGCTTGCTCCCAGCATCAGCCCTCTCCCACAGCTGATTTCAAGCCCTTCACAGCAGGAGCGGGTGACCACCCTGCTACAATCCTACTTTAATTTATGTTTTTCATGTGACATTATAACTGTGAATCAGATATGTTAGGCAGAACCATTTTTCCACTGCATCCCCCATACTAACCAGTGGTTAAGGCCACAGACTACACATATATTGTTGTAATTAAATATGATTCAAGCATTGTATGTGGTACCATACAAGAAGATAAATCAAGGAATAAGAGATTATGAAAGACAGTTCTTACTTTGTTCTGACCACCAAACAAATTTTCCTTAGCTCTTTTTCATGTAAGGGAGAATATATTGAACTGCCTACATGGAAAATCTTGTTTTTGTCCAATTTTAAGTAATTTTTGGAAGCGAATGTCTTAGAGATCCTGGAGAGCATTTTCATAGTATTTTTCAGAGGTTATGAATAGGTTACATTAAAAACGATGCAGTTAATAGACTAAACAAAATCTAGGCCCCCAGTTGTGCAAGCAGAAATAGGGTGATCAGATAGCAAGTGTGAAAAATTGGGACAGGGGTGAGGAGTAATAGGAGCCTATAGAAGAAAAAAGGCCCGAATATCTAGACTATCCCTATAATCAGGACATCTGGTCACCTCCATCTTTGACAAGTAAACTGATGGTAATATATACTGCATTAAACTGATAGCTCCCTTTAAAATATTGGAATTGTAGTAGCTAGTGACTAAGTACAGCCTCTTAACTATGGTATAAAACCGCCTGCTTATATACAAAAAGAAAAGGAGTACTTGTGGCACCTTAGAGACTAACAAATTTATTTGAGCATAAGCTTTCGTGAGCTACAGCTCACTTCATCGGATTCATTTGGTGGAAAAATGTCATGGGGCATGCATTTTCCACCAAATGCATCCGATGAAGTGAACTGTAGCTCACGAAAGCTTATGCTCAAATAAATTTGTTAGTCTCTAAGGTGCCACAAGTACTCCTTTTCTTTTTTGCGAATACAGACTACATTACAGAATACAGACAGGCTGCTACTCTGAAACCTGCTTATATACAATATCTGCAGTAGAATTTAACTCTTGCAAATGAGAAAGGTGTTTTATTCAGCTGTCATATTTTCAAATAAACTAGAGGAGACATGGTAGCTGTTCAGCAGGATATATTGTTTTTATCTATGCAATTGCGGTGTTTTGAGTTATAAACTGGTAATGTCGTCTTGTTGGGATTTACTGGTTACATGACAGATTTATACCAGGAAACAGATGTTCCTTGTTTCTTAATAGCTATGAAAAAGCTATGTTTCAGCTATGGGTACTGTAGAATTGAAAAATTATCTCCACATAGTGGGAATTGTGTCTCTTATTATTAGAAATTAAAACAAGCCAAGTGATCTCTGTGCATTTTAAAATGTGGGAGCTATTGAAAATCACTATCAATTTGGAAAGTTTCACCTGAAAAAAATGTTTTCAGCAAAACAATGCTCAACTTAATAATTTCTCTTTGACTTTTTTCCTATCTCTCCTTTTGTGAGCTTGTCACAGTATTCAGTGGAACACTCCAGACCAGTGAGGGGTTGAATCACTGCCTATCCCACAGCCCTGGGTGCTTCACAATACCTTGCTGCTGTAGCTTCCAACCTGAGATGCTCTCAGCCAGCCTACAAGCATGCAGGCCTTAGTGTCTGTGAGGCTAGACAGCCCTAACCCCAGCCACCTGTCTACAACTCTACAGCCCCACTCGGACTTCCACCACCCTTGGTGACTACTTGTAGGGTGACCCCAGCACACTCCCGGTCCTGAATTTTCCCTAAGCTGTGAGCTCTGTAGTTTCCAGCCCTCTCCTAGGAAGTTCTGAGAAATAATAAGATTTGTTTGTTCCTCTAAAGACACACAGCCCACCAGCTTGCCACATTAACTGGAGTTAACATTTACTTCAATTCAAACGCAGTGCTGGTGGTTTAGATTAATAGTAAAAAAAATATTAACAAAAGAATATAGGTTTTAAGTGAATTCAAGTATAAGAAATAAAGTTAGAAAGGATTACAAGCAAACAAAAGTGTAAACACGCATCCAAATGTCTAATACCTAATCTAGCAAGGTACAAGCTTTGTTGAAGATTATTTCCTCACCTCTATTCAGTGGTAAAAGAAAAGAGAGCTTAATTTTGCGTGATCAAAAGAACCACTTGCTCTTGCTCTTGCTCTTGCTCTGGAGGGAAAAAATTAAAAAAATTAAATAAAAAAAGAGTTCAGTCTCTTCTGTATTGAGTTTAGTATTTTCAAAGACTCCTTCCCACTTTTTGTTTTTAACATTTGCTCTGAGGCTTTCCCTAGACTTTTGAAAAAATATTTTGATACATTTTCCCTGTAGAACTGAACTAGTCACTCATGAATTTTACAGAGCCTTGTGCTTCTTTGTATAGTCTCTTGGTTATAAATTTTAGATCCAAAAATCAAAGTGATTACATAAGAAAAAAGAGAGAACACCAACTTATGACCTTTATATCCTTAAGAAGCTGGTTCAACTGTGGCATTAATGCAGTGGCACATATACCGCAGTATTTGGGCTAGTTGGTAAATTTAATTTATGGCTCAGGGAATTGCTAATGAGATGGGGAGGGAGACAACAAAATGAACAAACAAAAACCTTTCCCCTACAAGTCAATGGGCCAAAATGAGGACACAGTCAATAACGACAAACTTGTTACCATTTTTTGATGATACATATGATGGCTGATTCGTGACCTTAGTAGCATAATATTTTAGTCTCAGTCCAGTTTTTAGGAGACAGGAATCCACATCACAAATGG
Source organism: Dermochelys coriacea (assembly GCF_009764565.3). Classification (NCBI taxonomy): domain Eukaryota; kingdom Metazoa; phylum Chordata; order Testudines; family Dermochelyidae; genus Dermochelys; species Dermochelys coriacea. The sequence goes on along the minus strand of NC_050072.1, from coordinate 75,369,499 downwards.
CAACTTTAGTGGCATTCTCTGCGAAGAAGTGAAGGACCAAATGGGCATTGGAAACTCAAATATTCTGTTGCCAGTCAGTTAGGACTGTGGTACATTGGTAAGGTGATGTGGGAAAGCTTGTCCCAATGCCATCAATGTTGTACCTGTTTTGTGCATATATAAAGGACTTTAATTGTCAAAACCATCAGTTAGGAACCTTTCATAAACATTATATTAAATTAAATATTTAGAGTTAAAAGTTTAACTGTACTGCCAAAGCATGGGCTGAAAATGTGTTATATTTAATGAGCTCACTTGGGAAAAGGCTACACAGATAAAATAGTTAACGGGTATTTTTGGCTTATTTACCTGTCAGGTTTAATTCCTAATTGAACTTTTTTTTTTACATTTTTGGCATGGTTCTCTGTTCCTTTAGGAAGGTCTCTCACTACTCAGTCATATAATTAAGCCTTGCTTTTTACCTTTAATGCTTAATGATGACTATGCTATTTTTAATATATAAACACTCAAAATACAGCTATGCACCTTCCCTCCTTCCCATACCCCCAACACACATGCACACCTTGCCGTAGGGAAGAAAAATAGGACTCCATTATAGTGAATGTGATTGTGACTCTTTAGGCTAATGGACACAGCCTGAAACTCTGCAATTTTCTCTGGCTATCAGGTTGAGTAAAAATGTGTGGTTCCTAGGATCACCATGCAAGATCCCCTTACGTCTAGTCCTGTACTAAACTATCATGGAATTGACTAATGACTGCTCGATACCTTCTATTACTACACACACAGCTCTAAAGATGTAAATCATGCTTGAGCTATTTAAAGGGGCCCTCTTTCTCACCACACTTCCATATCTTACTGTCTCATGTATCTTGTATACAGCATTTCTTCATTATACTGTACACTGATTCTAAGACATTCCATCAGAATTGCAGAGTTAATAAATGCCTCATGACTATTTTGGATTGTTTACCCGAGTATCCTTGAAGATCTATTAATTAATAAATTATCCATGGTCTGTTAGGTTAAACAAATTCTTGGGTGCTGGATTTGAGGTTCTATGCAATTCTCTCTGTCACATTTTGATGTTTTCTTTGTCATATAGATATAATTTCTTTAGTATATTACATTTTACTTTAGAAAACCTCTAAATGAATCAATTCTAAAGTTTTGTCTAAGAGCTGGATTCTGATGTCCATACTCAGATTGAGTAATACTTCACTTTTCAAGCAGCAAGTTCAATGTGACTATCCTTGGAGTAAAGTGCTTATGCAACATGAGAATTTGGATTACAGGATCAAGCCCTTAAAGTGAAATGGGAAAGCCCAAGTATTTTGAATAGCAGATTGAGAAGTGACTGTCTGTTATGCTTCAAGACCACTGATAATGAGGTCAGCAATAGCTCTTCTTTAAAAAGAAGGAAAAGAAAGAAAACAATGTCATCTAGCTCTTTTAAATGGAATAAAGAAGAAATTTGCCATTCCTTTCATATCAATCAGTAGTTTCCATTGCAGATTGTCCTCTCATATATGATCTTTTTTTAAAGTGGTGCCTTTTAACTCACCATCAGGAATCTATCCATGCATGCTTTACCACTGAAATGACCATAAGTTATTGAAAACATAGCTGCAAGATCTGTAATATTTCCTCACTGGCTAACTTCCCAGCTGTTAATGCCATCTGTCTGAAATTCAACCCAATGGGAACAGGAGTCTAGCTAATTAAGAAAATAGTATCTTGTATTTTAAATTGTTTATCATATTATTAATCAACAGCTCTGTCAATACCAGAGGTAGTTCTGAGGTGCAAAATTTGAACCAGATCTAAACTTTTCCAAATTTCAGAGGTGTTCCAGTTTGTGGTTATGATTTGGACCCATCTTAAGTAAACAGACATTTAATAATACTCCTAAATGCTAACTAATTATCTCATTTGGATAATAACAACCAGTCTTTTGTGATTGGTGGGATCACATTATTCATTAATTGGGAGTACTCGGACAGCAATCAGCTAGTTGTAATAATGTTAGCAAACCCTGAAAGTTTTGCAAAGTTTAGCACTAATGACTATTCTCTCCAAAATTCGTACTAGTAGTGTTTTATTTGCTGTTCTTCTTTCAAAAATGTGTCATCCACCTACAGAGAAGAAACAGTGTCATGTGACTTGGGCAACCAACCATGCACAACAAATAAATAGTGACCAGCCAACACGACCAGTCCACAGACATATCCTAATGGGAAATTGGTCACCCAAACTTCGCTGAATACTCACAAATAAAAAATATATTCAAAGAACACCAAGATCACCTGTGAAATGATTTAACTATATTAAGGTGTAACATCCATAGCGAATATCATTCATAATGAATAGTTTGATAGTTCTGCCTTATACTATGTACTTCAAGTAACCATGCAAATTCAAATTTGTATTTTTCAATTTTTCTTCTTCTAACAAAATATCAAAATGACCCACATGAGAAAATGACACATTAAAATATTTATAAAACTATATAAAAAAAATTAAGTAAATGAGTCAGCCCGTCTATCTCCATATCCGATCGAGATGTGACAAGTATAATCAAATCAACCTATCAGGAGAGGAGAAGGGGGCTTTCAAGTAAAATATGCATAGGCATCACTTATGATTAATTTCTCTTTCTGGAATGATGGCAGAACACTAAACTTATAGCACATGGCTTGAGTCTGGTGTTCCCTTTAGGGTTGGCTGGTACAATGCTACGTGATCCGATACACAAAATAATGGCCTCATTCATTTTGATGGGATTTTGTATGTATATTTAAGAGGGGGGAAAGACAGTGCGAGAACAAGGCTTTTACTAACCTTTGAAGAAGCTCCCAATTCATGCACGTTTCCCATAAAAAATACAAGTGCTGAGTAGTGAAAGAGGTCAAATATTGAACTAGGAACACTTGGAGAGGTTAGGAGGATGCTTTCTCTCTTACAGTAATAAGAGCTACATAAGAAAAAATTATTCATGTCAGCTGAAGGATTTTTGTGCTTCTATATTAATTTCTATTATTGAACACCCATCCCACGTCTGTTTTGTGCCATTTGGGTAACTAATTACTACCAAGTGTTAGTTCAGAGGCATCTGGATGTAGGGTAGACAATTTACTGTGTTGTCTAGTTCCATTCTTTTAATACATAGCCACCATTACTTACTGTATATTGTATTACATTGACATTATTGCCTTTGAAAACAAAGCACAACCTTGGAAACCTGAGGATTGAATACAACCAATGTACCAATCCTGGCATTAATTTCATTTCTGTGAATCCCCAACCCTGAAAAATATTTAATTCACCCTGCTATATATTTCTTGAAACTTTGCTTTTTAAAAACTATGCAGGGCATCTTGTCCTCTATACTACAGCAGAGAAGGATACTGACTGTTTGAGAGCTAGTTCACATACCTGTGGTGATGAGAACATAATGGTGTTGCTTTCTTCCATGCATCTCCATAAACTTACTTAGTTTTTATGGAGAAGTCTGAGGAGGAATATAGTGACATGGGTCAGCTCTTCTCATTAATGTGTATGTTAGGATGCATAACTCTCAACTGTGCCTCATTTCAAGGGACATCATCATGCACTTTAGTCCCAAAGTTACCTGCATCATACAGAAATCTGGTGACCCCTCTTGTTCATTGCTGAAAAATATTTACATCAGAAAGTGTGGCTATAAGAATAGGTATAGATTGGATTCTATTTTTAAGTTTTCTATGTGAATACATTTTTGTGCCTACATTTTGGGTCTTTGTTGCACATTTGAGCTTTAGAAGGCTGAGAAATATGTTAGAGTACTATGTTTGCAGAGAAGACAATCAACCGGACAAAGCAAGAAAAAGTCCCATAATTACCTAAGGGAACTTCCAGCTGTGGGCAATTAAAGATTTAACATATTAACAATGAGAATCCTTCAAATAGGAGGAAGAAAGGTAATTAGCATAAACTCTGCTCTCTGTGGAGATAATGGCTATAATCAACATTTTGGCCTATTAGCCTTCATGAGATGGTCATCATCATAAAGAAAATGCATGGCTCTGGAGGGCAAGTTAAGTGCAATTTCATATCACTTTGAGCACATAGCTCAATAATGTATGTTTTAAAAAGAATCAATGAGGATGTTTTATCAGGATATCACCATCTTTTGTTGCCAGAAAAGAGGACCAGAAGACCACCAGGAAGATAAATACTCCAACTGTGAGAAGCACAGTCTTATTATAGGGAACTAGTAAGCCTTTGGATTGATTGTCTAGCCTCCTCCTGTCCAGTCCCTCTGAGGTTATGCAACCCATGTTGTTTTTTGAACGAACTGATTGATTCATAAATCAACTTTCCTGCCAAAACAAACTGTGTTCCCATTTGGGCACCAGTTTCATAGGTTCCAAGGCCAGAAGGGATAGTGTGATCATCTAGTCTGATCTCCTGTATAGCAAAGGCCATAGAACTTCCCCGATATAATTCCTAGAGCAGATCTTTTTAAAAAAAAACATCCAATCTTGACACCACAACCATTGGTATGTTCCAGTGGGTAATTACTCACATTATTAAAACAAAATTTATGCCTCATTTCCAGTCTGAATCTGTCTAACTCCAACTTCTAGCCATTGGATTTTGTTATACCTTTCTCTGCTAGACTGAAGAGCTCACTAGCAAATATTTATTGCCCATATCGGTACTTAAAGATTGTAATTGTCACCCTAAAGGAGGTTAAGAAAGTGAAGACCTTCTCTTTGGTAAACTAAATAAATTGAGCTTCTTGAGTCTATCACTATATAAGGCATGTTTCCTAATCTTTTAATCATTCTCATGGCTTTTCTTTGAACACTCTCTGGATTGCTGATAGGTAGACACCGAACTGCGTCTTATTTACCCTGGAAACTCTGCAGGTCTAGAACCCTTAGATCAGGGGAAGAAACATCCAAACCTCAGGTTTCTATTTTATATATAATTATTACTAAACTAAATAACTAACCAAAACGGATAAAATATCATACATATAAACAAATCAAATTAAAAGAGTGGGTTTTTTGTCCAATCAAATTAATCTGCCAGGTTGATTAAACCATATGAAATAAACCAGCAATCCCATATTCAATCTGTAAAATAAATTGGGAAGGCAGCAGACTTGTTTAGCTATGAGCCCCCAAAATACTATAATTAGACATAAACACATATGTATTCTTTTGGGCAGCAAGGCTGTTTAACTTAGGGCTGCTTTAAGTATTTGAGGAACTTTTCCACAGACACCATTCTCAAGTAAATTCTGAGGATTCTAGCTACTCCTGAACATATGCATATACATTCACACATGCTACCAGTCATCAGCTTGTATTAAAAAAATGGAATACAGGAATGCTGAGGTGGAGACATCCCTATACTAATAAAAGATGGAAAAAGAAACAAAACTAACATGGTTACTACTTATACAGGATGGTTGTCATGACTCTTGTTGTTTCATTCAGCTTCAGGAAGCTGGTACATGGTTGAAAAGGTTAGTGGTTGGTCTTGCCAGATCTCAGATATTTTGGTATTAACAGTTTTATTGGCTGGCTAGAGATTATTTGTTTGTAAATTTCAAATATTAGATGTTACATGTTGTTGGACTCCAACCATCAGTAGCCATCCAGGAGGATGGAAGAAGCACATGCCTCTTTGTTAGGCATTCAGACACTGGCAGCAGCCATGGGAGGCAAGCAAGCCACACAAGTCAAGAACTACAAATAAAGATAGTGAGCTGGTTAGAATTTCCTGTTGGGAGTTTCCCCCTTCTTAGTAAATCTGAATGGGACACACTCCTACTATCACTGGCATCACCCTATGGGGTGGGATTCAGTCATCTTTATGTAAACAAAGAACCTCTCACTGTAATAATTTCAGGCTCAGAAAGTCCAGGGATCCAAAAAGTGGATTCAGTCAGTCATTAGGTCTGCAGAAATTCTGAGAGATTTGAGATCAGTCCACAGACATTATCTCGACCATCCTAAAAAAACCCAAATCAAAAATAATGTAAAAAATGCAAGGGTGGCAAAAGGTTGGAATTGAAATCATGAGAAAACACTAATGATATATTCACTCAGCCATGCATGTGAAGAGACAGCTATTCTACAGATAGATATATAAAACTTTCTTTTATATTTTGATACCCAAATACCAACTTTGACTCAATTTTGAACACAATTTTAAACTGAAAGTCTGGGTGAAATGTTAGACCTATACCTTATCGGCGTAAAAAGTCTTTTCCTCCTAACCACTCTATATCAGGATTCAATTTTTATATGCAGGCCTATCTGCCTCACACAAGGTTTGTGCAGTTTTACAGTATTGGTTGTCATCCATATAAACTTGGTGGGACAGGTTTAGGAAAAAATAAGGAGAGTTGCAGCAATTTTATTTAAGTTGATGCCTTATATTTAAATATCAGACCGTAATTTTAAATATCAGATTATCAGAGCATGCTTATTTGCTATCAGTACTTTTATGTAACTTATTTAATTGCTCCCACCCACCGTTGCCCAAGACTTGATAGACATCATTTTACTCTACAACAGGGTCACTTGGGATTTTTTCAGTCACAAGCAGAGATACAACTCAGCGATTACTTCCCCAAATGAACAGAGGTAAAGGATAAGTAAGAGAATCTCTTCCTTCATTTGAAGTGGCATGAGAGTTTGCAGAGACACATTTGAGCAGGTCTGCACATGTTATAACTTTCTGAAGCACACAGACACTGCGATGACCATGGTTTATGAGTGTGGATTACATTCAATAGACAGCAGTGCCCAGACACTGAAAGTAGCATTCTAATTGTGAATATGGGTAAAAAAATAAAATATTTGGAAGATATTCTCATGTGGCAATGCAGACTGAAGCCTGGATTTAATTTTCTGGAGAGAGCTATTGGGTTTGTAGGTAAAGCCATAGACTACCAGGGCTAGAGGTTCTAAATTCTGCTTCTGCCTGATCAGAGATTTCAATCTTGACATGTAGCTTTCCAAGGAATCAGCTTGAGATTGGATTTGGGTCAGGATGGCCTGGCCATGTTTAACACAACAACATAAGCATAATATGATTACTTGTCTCACAATCATAGACAAACTTAGTAAGAATTGCCAGGACATCATACAAAAACTCCACAGATGCAGAAATAAGGGGGGATATGTAAAGTTAATCTTTTCTGTAATCATTTCATGGCAAGTTTGACCTATTTGCTTGGTAGCTAAATACCTGTCCTTCTCACAGACTCCTATATTTCCCCAGTTACAGAAGTATTCAGAGTTCATTTAATTGTGTGCATCTATTTCTACTTCATTCATAATAGTCTCTCCCAGCTGAATCTGCTTCCGTTTCATTGAAGCTGTATCCTCTCTTTGTCAGAATCTTTGTCAGTTTGGTGCAGGCATCAATGTTCCAAGAGGAGATTGAAATTATATATCACTTTACTTGTTACCAAATGTTATCTGGAAAAATGTCACAATTAGGTAATAAGATACACACATTTTTATTTTATATAATATGGTGATCCTTGCAAAGCAATGGTATCCCTGCTTGCTTTCTGTCTCAGTATCTGAGTGAAGAAGGGATTGGACAGTTGATTCAGATTCGGTCTAGGTATGACTGAAGTGATGCTGGCCAGCATGGGGAAGCATTTTGAAGAACTGACAGGAATTCTGGCTTCACACTCAGCTTTAGGGTATTTGTTTTCCCCCTGTCAAGATGGTGAGTAAGCTCAAGGTGCTATTAGGCTCCCTTCTGCTCCTGGAATTCACAGGTAGCAACATGGGCTAAGAATGCCTCCCCCCACTACCGCTCTTCCCAACTTCAGCAAGCAAAAAGACTGGCTCTCTCCTCAAAATCTAGCAATAAAAATCCATACCCTTTTCACTTCCAGACTACACCACAGTACAACATACTAGCCAGTGCTACCTGTAAGTCTGCCTAGAAACTGTTGCAGTTTCAGAATACAGCAGCTTTCCTTCTAGTCAGGGCAGATCAATGATACCACATCTTTCAAGTGCTCTGTACTTTCCACTGACTGACAGTTCAATTCAGTGTTTAATTCTAAGTTCTGGTGTTAGGTCTTTAGGGCTATACAGATGACTGTCTCACAATGACTGTCTCCAGGGCTGGCCCTAGATCAAATGGTGCCCCAGGTGAGAAGCATCTTTGGTGCCCCCCTTCCATTTGTTTAACTTTTGAATATCTTACAGCACCCCAGGCAGTTGCCTGGGTCGCTTGCCCCTAAATCTGGCCCTGCCTGTCTCCTTCCACTCTCATAAGGAGGATTTGGCTTTGATTTTGAAGGCAGAATTTGCAGGGGCAGGATGCACATGCACCCTACTGACTAGAACTCACTCCAGCTGGAGATCCATCTGAGCAGAAGTGTAGGGTAGAATAAAAGACTCATCTCTTTGCTCTGTCTTTCCCTTTCCTGCATTTTAGAGTGGTCCTGCCAATGCTATCAGATACTATCATGTTTTGTTCTGTTTTCCACATAAGCAGTTTTAAACAAAGATTAGGAGGAGGTGCTCACGTTCCACCATGGTGGAGAATTTCTATGTTTCAGTATCATAGACAGGAAGCCCACATGCTACGCTGATTGCCATCACAGAAAGGAGCAGGAGGAAAAGAAATACATAATAGAATAAAATAACTAGTTACAAATAAGTTTCAAAATGCAGTCTAACATTGCTAGTTACATTTGCTCTTTGTGTGACAACACTGATCTTTAACAGTTGTGTCACATGACACTTTCATGAACCGCATGTGCTTGAAGAAAAGGCTCACTGCTGCAGGTAGAAATAAAATCAATGTGCTCCTGGTGACATATGTCTGATTGATTGCCGTTGTTAAACGTGATTTTTTTTTACCTCTGTCTTCATCAAGTATGGTGATCCCATTAAGATTCAGATGATCTTTCCTACATATTGTGCTAATGCATTCCAGGTCTATCAGCATTTCCAGCAGGGCCAGAGAAATGTCAGGGGGAATAGTGGAACGAGTGAGGGACAGAGAATGATGTGGACTAAGTAAAAAAAGAGGAATGGGAGAGGGAAGCAATAGAAAGAAGGGCATGGGAGTGTTACAGGAAGGATAAGGATGAAAAGTAAGGGGAAGGGGAAGATGTTGAAGGAGAAAGGAGGAGGACATAGATTATGTACAGGGGTCTTGGCTTTTTCTTCTTTTTCTTCCTGGGCCCAGCAATTCTCCTGCCACCTTAGATTGTCATCAATAAAACTGCTTCCTCACAATTACCATATGTATTTGGAAATGAGCCACCCTGCTTGTTTAGCTACAGTACATGCTTTGGAAATTTCATTTAAATGTCAGAACTGTCTGTTTGAATTGAATTGAATTCTATTTAACTGTTTTCTTTTACCAAAGTCAACCTGCAGTGCCAAAACCGCTGCTGATTCTTCTAACGTTTAACTTCTTCCTCCCCAAATCTCGGTTTCTGTAATTTGTCAAAATCCACTCTCTTGTCAGAACTAAATGCCATTAAAAAAAAAGCCATGGGGTGGGATTTTCAAAAGCACTGACATCTAGCCTAAACACTGGATTTAAAATTGACCATTGTTGCATCACAGAACTTCTCACATCCAGCACCTCAGTGACTCATGACATAAGCCAGTACAATACTCCATCTGTCTCACCAGACTTCAATGCCATTTTCCCTCAGTTTACTTCTTCTTATTGGTTCATGAGGAACAAAGCATTATGTTCCATAGCACTACCAGTGGCTCAGCCCTGCCTTCTCATAGCCTTCAATATTTCACAATGATTGGGGTTTGCAACAACCTCTGCGGAAGATGATGCTGGGTGGTTTTCTTGTGAACTGCCAATGAATCAAGGACATTCAACAGTTTTGTAGAAAGGCAGTTGGAATTTTAAAATAATTATTTTCATACTTATGTAAATGTTTTTAAGCTACCTCCAAATTTTTGAAGTGCTTGTCATTCATTTTGTTCAGCAACCATTAAAATGACCAACGTAGCATCTCACTGGAGGACCTTTCAGAATCTTATCTATTAATAAGTGGAAAACAGTTAGTACCAAAGCCACACCATATGGTAGTCTGTGATATAAACAGCGATATAGATCTATATGAATGTTTATGTCACCCGTATCTGTGGATTTTTTCAATCATTATTGATTTTATATATATATAAAAAAATAAGAGTTTATATCAGAGGACTTCTGTCCCCCATAAACACTTCCTCTGGTCTGGATATAGATTTTGATGCACTTCCAGGCCCAGGCTGATGCACTTTATAGTCACTACATAAATGAGTGGACCAGTGTAGTATGGACTAGTACTGTTTGTATAGCCCACTCTGAATAACCTGCTTTCCCTGTGACATCTGAACTTTTTCAGCCTTAGCTGTTTTACTCTATTATTTTTTAGAACATATGGCAAAGAGTATGGTTTTAGACAACTTTGGAATATTTCATTGCTGTACTTCTGCAGTATTTTACATACTGAAATGTACTAACAGTATTCAATTTATTGTGCAAAACATGGGGTGAAATCATGGACCCAATGAAGTCAATGACAAAGCTTACATTAATTTCTGTAGGGTCAAGATTTCTCCAATAGTATCTGAAGAGCAATATTTTCTATATAGAGATTTAACCTTCTAATGATATAACTAGAAGATAGGCAGAAATTGGCTCTAACAGGGCCAATGCATTATTTCTCATGGCAACCTTGTCATATGAGTGTGGAAGGTCACTGCCACCTCTAGTTTTCCAATCTCAGATACTGCTGGAACTATAAACATTTTTAGCTTGTCATTCAAGTCTTGAAGTGGCATTTTCTTAAACTTTTCTTATACAGTTTTTCAGGTAGGAATGATACAAATGTTCCTGTGTCCAATTCTATAAGAGTGGGCTGGCTCTCTGTTCTATCTTCAGTAATAACTTGTGTGGCCTTTTGATTTTACAGTCTTCAGAATAGAAGTAGACAATTCACTGAATCCCTTTTCTCAGCAATTTTGTTTACTCTTGCTATTAGTCTGTACTTGTTTTAGTTTGGATACCTTGATGTTTTTGTTTGTTTGTTCATTTGTTTTTGTTTGTTTTATAAATTTGCTTTGTTTCTTTCTTCCTAGCTGGCATTTATTTATTTTTTGTGCTGATTTGCTTTTTTTGTGTGTTCACCTAAAGTGTCCAATCCCATGACATTTTGCATTTGTATAACATACATAACATGGATATTTTTGTTTGCTTCAGTGACAATATTTTACTTGTGTTAGTTTACCTCATGAATTAGGTACTGTATGTTTTAAATCATTAGCCTGATTCTCTATAGTCTCACAGCTCATAAACATCCAAACTCTTCTGTTAATTCTTCTTGGGCTAGTAGCTTCCTTTGTTTTTAATATGGATTTATCATGCAGAGTTCTCTATAGCTCCTCTAATAATTGTTCAAAGTGGTAATACTCAGTCATTTATCTTAGCTCTGTTAACAACAGGAATAACAATCACCTTGTTTGGTTTCCTTTGCTGTAATGCACATCTTTCAGAGCTCATTGGCTTTGTAGCTAGGCGTATTTTAACCAAAGCACACATTTCTCTTTTTTTTATGTTGAAACTCTTAGTGGCATGAGCATTCAGAGTGCAGATGTGGGTTATAAGGGCTTGAATCTGCAAGTTCCCGCAACTCCATGACACTGAAGGTGCTCAGCATCTTGCACCAAACACGCACAGGCATATGCCTCCATTCACCTCCAATCTAGAAACGTGGGGGCCACTTCTCAGCAGCTGTGAGTTGACGCTCATATTCTTTATAACACATGGCACAGGGTGTTGTCACACTCTGTGCAGTTGAGAAGATGGAAGTGGAAAAGTAGCTCTAAAACACCTTTCCACTCTCCCAATCCTAGTCTGACTGGGAGCTGAAGTGGCTCTGAGGCTGCTCTAAATTACTCCAGCTACAGCCAGCAGTTTCCCAATCTGAGTATCTATGGAACACTGTGTGCTTTCCTGCCCCTCCCCCCCAAACTCCCTTCCATGCCATCTTTGCTGCCCCTGAGGATTCCCCTAAGTCATGGTGAATCCTTAGCGGCTCCTTTACAGCAGTTTTCTAGTGACTTTGTGCTGCCATCAGAAAAGGGCCTAAGATTTAGCCAATGGCCTCCCCTCATATTTTCATCAAAAAAAGGATGGTCTAGCTTTTCCACATACTCTCCCCAACCTTTATATAAGTTTCTGTTTTCCTATATGCTTTCACAGGGGAAAGTACTCAGCAAATTATTTCCTTCCTTTTTCTTTTTCAAGTTTATACAGTGGAAATGTAACCAAACTGTATTCTTGGGTTATTTATGTGAAAGAAATTGAAACCAGTTACTTACAAATTATGTAAACTGATTTTATACAGCCTACTGAATTTCAAATGTCAATAAGACCTCTTAAAACATCACAATTCCTGTTTCTGGAGTTTTATAGCCTTTTTTCCCCTAAACTTTATTTTCTCATAGAAACAACAGGATCATCACATTTTTTTTTAACTCAACGTGATTTTATTATTGGATAGGGAGTGGGCTGAAGTTACATCAGAGCTGAATTTGGACCATCAGTTTTTATTAAGCAGTACTGAAAAACCTATATGGAAACATTCTACTTTTGAGTTTCTTAGGATTTACACTGGTGTAAATAGAAGCAGCATTTGGCCTATATACGGTATGTTAAATATCCACCTTACAAAATATTCAAATACAGTACTGTACAATTTAGCAACAATGGTCTTTTCATGGCAGAAACTAAGGGATGAGATGACTAGAAGGACTGTATTTCCTGAAGATCACATTGAAGTCATATGCAATGCTCTGGGAAGGGAGATTGTAGGTCTATGCCTTAACTGTCAAATGTGCAAACACTCATTCACTTAAAAAAAAAAAAGTCTGAACAATCTTCTTCCAGGCACTTTACCAGGGCTTGCTCCCTCAGGTTGAAATAAATTTCCCAAAGTTTATATTTTACTGTCATGAATCTTTTGAGTACATCTGAACTTTATCATAAATTTTAGAGTTGACATGGCAGCCAGTGTAAATTATGCATTCATTTATTATTTAGTATAGTGAGACAAATTCACTATATCATAGCCATGTATATCTATAGATAGATATACAGTGCAGTGTTCCTATAGCGTATATGGATGAGTATATATAATATACATAATGAGTATTTGTACAGGCTCACAGATCACTAAAAATGGGTTGATCAGAATTGCAAGACTATTTGTTTCTTCACAGAAAGTTAGTTAGTGCACATTGATGGGATGCTTGATTTATCTCTGTTGAAATACTGGTGGTGCATCTTATAATCCTTTGGCTGCTCCTTTTATTATTGAAAAAGTCTACTATTTCTGGAAAGCTTCCAAAATATAGTCTACCATTTTTTGAAAAGGTTTACAATATGACAAATTATGTTCCAGTTGAAAGCTAGGAACTCTGTCATACGTAGATAACTATATTTTCTATTTGTTGTCTCAGGACTTCTTATCATGTGTCTGCATGAGTGATTATCTGTGAACTTTATTTTCATATGTCCTTCCATTTTGAAGAAAGATTTGTTATTTGCACATAAATAATAATGACAAAGAAAGGTTAAAATTTATTTTTTCATTACATTTTTTCATTACATCATTATTTGTTATTCCCTAACAATTTGCTCTGTACAGCAGTCTTAATAGTTCCATTTGTCAGGATTTATATAGTAAGAAGCTCTGTACCTTATTACAATGCACTGCCAATGTACAACTTTTTGGGTTTTGGTGCAGCATACAGGTGTTAACGGAAGATTAGGCTGCTAATGCTAAAAGTAAACAAACAGAATTAATGCAGAGTCTAAACAAGGTCAAATAAATCTTCAGACAAGATTAGATGACTTGAAAGTGCTATTGCAGTAATTATGTGCTGGATCTCTCCACCCTTATACATCAAGCCCCCAATTACAAATGATGTAATGGTTTTATTTCTGATAAGGAACCAGTAGCATTCCTGGAATAACATAAAATATGATTGTTTTTATAACTCCTTTTTTACAAATGCCCCTCTAGTTTCTGATGAGCCCTCTGGATCAACCTCAGATATATAGGCCAAATAATTTCACATATGGCACTACACACTACCATTTTGCCCTAAAGTTTGCTTCTATTTTCTTTGGGTTACATAGGTTTGAGTAGCACATAATTAGGACAATAGAACCTCCAGCAAATCCTAGGATGTTGTGACAAGCCATGAAAAAATTAACAAACAGCAAAGCTGCACAGTAGTCTCATACACTGTCTGTAGATCTGTCCATTTTAGTACTGATGCTTTCTATGTACAAAACCTTCTTATTTGGGTTTTGTTCAGGTAACGGGTGAATTTCAGCTTTTGAGAATTAGTAATAGGAAAACAACTATTTCAGTGCATATTCCCCATACTGCAAAAATCTTGGATGCTTGAAGAGTACCTAGACAGCCCCAAGCTTAGTTAGTTCAAGACTAGCTATATGTGGAACCAGGCACAGTGAAATCTTGTCGTTCCAGAACATTGATTGTGAAGATGTGTGCACTCATTATTATATGAAAATTACAGGAAAATAGATTATTTCCAGGAATAGCCACACAGCCCTTCCCCCACTATCCAAACACCTCAGCACTGCTACCACTCTGTATGTGTGGGTGCACACCTACACATACTGAGTAGTGGATCCTAAATGGAAAAGTTAAATCCACTGAAAATATAAAACATTTTTTTAAAAAGTTAGAAAAAACAATTGCAGTACAACTTAAAAGGCAGATCTACATTTCACAGGCTTCAGAATAAGTTTCACTGATGCAGACTTACAAAATCATGTGATGCCAAATGACAGACTGTCACATAGAATTAAATCAGGCTGAATACTACTTGTCAAGAAATATATTGGATAAATAAGTTTTGGGGTTTTTTTGACTAGCTGAAGAGCTGGATGAAAAATGTCCATTGAAAAACATATTAAATATATTTTTCAGTAAATAATTGTATCCACTATTTAATATATATATACATATAAAAATCAGTGGTACATTTGAAGGTGCAAAATACATGTCTTATAAAAATGCCATTAGATAAACAGGGTTTATTTTGTAGTGGAGTGAAGGACTAGCTATAAAAATGTTAGGGCTGAAGATTATTTAACCAATTGTGTAATAATAACTTAAATGACAAAGAAAATGCCATGATTTTTTCCACATATGAAATACCTAGAATTATCTGTTATAATATGGGTGCTTCCTGGTTTGTTGAAAAGTTTTACACTAAAGAAGGCTACATGAAAATGATTTATGTGAGCAATAAAGTTTGTCAGTGGTCCAGATGAAACAATGCCAAACTGTAGAGCATAATCAATGAAATCATGGGTCAGCATTTACAGCAGCAGCTTCGAAGTAATGCAGACTCTCCTCTCCCCAACCCGCCAAGGCCCAAATGTGGGACTCAATGTGCGTCAAAAACCCCACATGAGGGGCACAGAAAGTGTATCTGTGCAGAAGACTTAAAATGATGTGGGTTTCCTTCCTTTGGTGTAAATGTTTTTTTCTATACCATCAGCCTCATGATTCTCTATCTCCCATGTAATTATGAACCATAAAACAGAGGGAACCCCTAATCTGTATGGCATATAAGTAACTTCAGGACTAAAATGAGTGATGCCCCTCATTGAGAGGCCTGGAGATTCAGTGATTTGATATGGTAAAACAATCACTATTGTATATCAGCCTGAGAAATGAAAGTATAACTTATGCCTTCACTGCCAAAAAAAGGTGTGGTTTTTATGTTGGGATAACTACCATGAATTGGTTTTCTCACTTTAAATTCTACTGGAGAAAAGGCACAGGTAGTTTTTACATTTAGGTAGCTAGGCAAGGTCAACAGCATATCCTGAGCTCACCTACCTACATTTTGGTAAAAACTACCTCTGCCTTGTCTCTACTAGGATTTTACTGTGAGATAGCTATCGTGCATAGTTATCTCACTGTAAAACTCGCTTTTTTGGGGAGCAGTGAAGACATGGCCTCAGTCTATACTAGCATAATGACAGGTTTGGCCAATGTACATGGCAGAGGGGCATTGCTGGCATATCAGAGGCTCGTTCACCTGCGCATCTACCAATGTGATATATGCCATCATGTGCCAGCAATGCCCCTCTGCCATGTACATTGGCCAAACTGGACAGTCTCTATGTAAAAGAATGAATGGACACAAATCAGACGTCAAGAATTATAACATTCAAAAACCAGTTGGAGAACACTTCAATCTCTCTGGTCACTCGATTACAGACCTAACAGTGGCTATCCTTCAACAAAAAAGCTTCAAAAACAGACTCCAACGAGAGACTGCTGAATTGGAATTAATTTGCAAACTGGATACAATTAATTTAGGCTTGAATAGAGACTGGGAATGGATGAGTCATTACACAAAGTAAAACTATTTCCCCATGTTATTTCTCCCCCCCCACCCCACCCCCCACTGTTCCTCTGATATTCTTGTTAACTGCTGGAATTAGCCTACCTTGCTTGTCACCATGAAAGGTTTTCCTCCTTCCCCCCCCCCCCCGCTGGTGATGGCTTATCTTAAGGGATCACTCTCCTTACAGCGTGTATGATAAACCCATTGTTTCATGTTCTCTATGTGTGTATATAAATCTCCCCTCTGTTTTTTCCACCAAATGCATCCGATGAAGTGAGCTGTAGCTCACGAAAGCTTATGCTCTAATAAATTTGTTAGTCTCTAAGGTGCCACAAGTACTCCTTTTCAGTCTATACTGGAAGCAAAATGGGACTATTTGTGTGAGTGAAGTGAGCAGGAGTTAGTGCTGTATAGTTCACGCTTAGAAAAATCAGCAGCAGTAAAATGGAGAAAAATACGAAGAGGACATTTGAAATATGAAGAGAACATCCTCTTTTGAAAAAAAGTACATGTCTTCTGAAAAAATATTAGCAGAAGAGCAGGTCTTACATGTTTAATAGTAGTTTGGAAAATTTCCTGCCAGCAGATATGTATTGCTGAAGGACCATTTTCTTTATTGCAATAACAGATGTATATAATTGTATCAAAAAGAAAGTGACATTGGCTAACATCAAGCCCATATGCTTTTTGTTTTAAGGTAAAAAGGTAGTTATGTTAAAAATTGTTCTGCCAACATTGGTTCATTTAAAATGTAATGCTGTTTCTTTCTAATCTAAAAGTTATAGCCTGAACTGGTATCTGATTTAAAATTCAGATTCACAGGTCACTATAAACTTCTACAGCAGTGAACAGATGTTCACGTGAGCTTTACTTAGCTATGGAGTACTTTAAAAAAAATCCGTATCAGTGGAATGTCAAAATTAAACTTCCAAAGGAAATGCCGAAGGGGTTCAGTCGAAGCATCTGACAAAAATTTAAAATTTTGTTATTAGTTTTTGCTATGACCCTTCGTTCCTTGTCCCCTTTGTTTCAGATGGTATTAAAATCACAGACTACTTATTTCTGTAAGAACTTCTATTGACTTAGAAGCAAAGTTCCCAGTGTCACAGTTAAAAGTGTGGTTACGTGTGTGTGTGTATTCCAATTTAAAATATTTTTATCTGCTAGGGTGTCCCTACATGTTTGTACTTGGTTAAATACATCCTAACATTTCAGCAATGATGAACATAACAATCTTCATTAAAAAAAAAACAGAAAAAGAAAAACACAGTCAGCATTTCTATTTTCAAGGACACACAAGGCTGTTTCTTAGCTCATCAAATCGTGAGGAAAAATAGAAGTTACAGAGATGGCTGATCAAAAAAATTAAGTGTGACTTTCTTAATTTAAAACAATTACCAGTGAACACCTAAGACCAAATTCTGATCTCAACTACACCAGTTCAGTCCCAGAGTAACTCCATGGAAGTCAATGGCTATAGTTAGGATCCACACTATTATAAATGAGATCAGAATCAGGCCCCCCCGTCTTTACTTCATTCACTTGTTTCTAGATACTACAAGAGTCTTAAAAGTGTAATAATCTTTCTAATACTTTGTGCTGCACTGTCACATGTTTTTTCACTTTCCTCTGTCTCACTGAAGCATACAGAATCTAATGATACTTTGCTTCAGATTCCCTGTATACATTGTAGTGTATTATAAAAAACACACTAATATTTTAAAATGCCAATGATGATTCAGGAGTATCATTTTTCTTTATTTGGAGATAAAACGTAGCTTTGACAGAAGACTTGTGTATGAGGCAGTGCATAATTTCACAGTCCTACCTCTCTGCAACAGAATAGGAACATAAACTGCTCCAGCCTTTTATCTGATGCAACGTATGTTCCCTGATATGCTAGCCACTGCCTATCACCCATCCTTCCCATCGATACCCCTACCACATATGGATCTTAAGTAGCCCCAAACATATAGATGATGCTGTAAAATAGTGGGTCCCAGCCCAGACAGATTACAGTCTAAAGCAGCATTTCTCAAATGTGGCCACCATGTCTGCATGTGGCCACTAGGGGCTTTTCTTGCAGCCTCAGCCTCAAGGGCTGTGATGGAGTGGGGATGAGTGGCAAAATATTGGCCCGTCTCCCTCCCTGTTGCTCCTGGATGCACAGCCTTAGTGTTGATTGACGGGGCCGCCCTGCTCTAGAGACACCCAGGACACAACTATGGAGGAGCAGGCAGCAAGTGAATTCCCCACCTTCCCAGGGAAGTGGGGCTCAGGCTTTGGGTTTCCGCCCTGAGGTGGCAGGGTGGCAGGTTCTGGCCAAGGGGCTTAGGGCTCCAGCCCCAGGCTCTGGCTGTATGGTGGCAGACCCCAGGCTCCAGCCACGGGGCTTTGAGATCTGGCTGTGGGGCTTCAGGTTCCAGTCCCCCACTGCCTCTCCCAACTCCGCATTGACCAACCCCCATTGCCCCTGGCCCCAGCTGCCTCCCCCGACCCCCAAACCAGGGCTTAATTTGTCCCCAGGCTTGGCAGGGCTGAGTAAGTCTGCTGTAAAAAGTGATACTTGCATGTTTGTTAATATCACTTTTCACAACAGACTTTCTAGTTAGCAATAAATAAATTACAATGATTTGGATGTGTGTACATGAATGTTTTTACTAAAGCTAATTAAGTATTTTAGGGAAAAGTGGGAGAGCGGCCACCAGAAGAGCTGGGGGCCGCACTCTGAGGCATACAAACAATTTAACCTCTTTTCTAAAGACATGTGTGGAAGCAATACTGAATTGAATAAACACCTCATGGTCATTCTAACAGGAAGGCTTCATAGCACAGGTTTGTTTTTAAGGACAATATTAGATTATATGAAGCATCATCATAACAAACATTATCCATGTGATCAAGTAATTCTATTCAGCCTTCATTATATGCTGACACCTTTATGCTTTTTATACAAGATGTAAATAAAAGTTCCCCGGTATTTCAAGAAATAATTGAAGTGTTTGGTCAGGAATCAAGGTAAAGACTAAACTACTCTAAGGCTATGTCTTCACTATGAGCTAGGGGTGTGGTTTCCCTGCTTGTGTACACAAACTTACACTAGGTCTCACCAAGCTAGTATGAGAACAAATAGATAGCAGCAGTGGAGGCACGGCTGAGCTATGCCAAGTACAAACTTGCCTGAAATCAGTGAGGTGGGGTGGGAGTTAAGTTATAACAGTGGTGGGCAAAATTTTTGGCCCGAGGGCCACAATGGGGTGCAAAACTGTATGGAGGGCTGGGTAGGGAAGGCTGTGCCTCCTCAAACAGCTTGGCTCCCGCCCCCTATCTGCCCCCTGCCACTTCCCGCCCCATGACTGCCCCCCTCAGAATCCTCAACCTATCCAACCCCCCCTACTCCTTGTCCCCTGACCACCCCATCCCGGGACCCACCGCTCCTGACAGCCCCCCCTGGGACTCCCACCCCCTATCCAACTCACTCGCTCCCTGACTGCCATGACCCCTATCCACACCCCAGCCTGGGACTCCCACACCTATCCAACCTCCCTTATTCCCTGTCCCCTGACCGCCCCCCCAGAACCTCTGCCTCATCCAACCACCCCCTGACAGGTCTCCCAGGACTCCCACACCTATCTAATTGCTCCCTGCCCCCTGACTGCCCCCCAGGACCCGCCGGCCCTGGCCCCCTTACCATGCAGCTCAGAGCAGCATGTCTAGAGCTGCGTGGCTGCAGGAGTGCACAGCCCACTGACCAGAGTGCTGGCGGCGTGGCTGCAGAGGAGGAGGGACAGCAGGGGAGGGGCTGGGGGCTAGCCTCCCTGGCTGGGAGCTCCAGGGCCAGGCAGATTGGTCCTGTGGGCCGTAGTTTGACCACCTCTGGGTTATAATGTTGCAACTTAGTACATAAAACTCATGGCAGGTGTCCAGTACAGGTACTCGTGGCTGTGATAAGGTTATCGGATAAAATGGCTCAGAGAAGGATTTAAAGGAAAACATCCCTCATGGGCGCTAAGGAAGTGGGGTCCATGTCTCCTGCACCTGGCACAGTGGTGAGCCAATCCTACCTCCTTATCCAGCCACCTTTAATCCTCATACAAGAAAAGGTTGGTGGCATCCCAGCAATGGTTGGCTGGGAACAGGTTGGGTATTATGTGGAAATTATTAGGGAAAAGATGATGACCTGTACTGTGCAATTTGTTGCCGGGGACTCCCAGAAATTTTAAGTGAATAAAGTTGCAGCCTAATTAAACCACATCCATTGCCTCTTGTCTTTCATCCAGCATGGCTGGAGAATGAATGTCCTGCCCAGTGTCTTGTATCTTTTTTCCATGATTTCCTTTACACCCCCCAAAACTTTCTTGAAGAAATTTAAAAAAAAAACTATTCAAAGATTTCTATAATCAAATCAGAAACTGAGAATCAAAATGGAATGGATGGAACATCCAGTTGAGATGGGAGGCCTACCAGACTTCAGGAGATACTATAGGGTGGCACAAATTAGACTGGTACTGCAATGTATTTCTAATCGAGAGATTCCATCATGGATACTGATAAAACAGAAACTGGCAAACCTGATCTCACTATATAATTGAATGCTGGACTCATATTCCAACATTCCGGCACCCAAATAAAAAGAACATAGGTTAGTGATATCAAAAATCTGAAGTATTGAGACGCGTTAGGACTGAGTAAGGAAGATTTTAGATGTTGGGGCATGTGCCAGAGTGTGAGTAGCCTAAGGCTGACTGCACTTGCTAAGTGTCTCCAAATGAGCCAAAATTATGATCATTGATTAAGTAACAAGTGATTAACCACTCAACAATGGGATTCAACTCCCTCAGCTGCTGATGGGTAAGAGACAAGAAAAGACAAAAGGGGGGTGGGATCTCAGACGGGTGAGATTTTGCTCCCCCTCCTGCCCTGTGCTCTGGTAGTAGATAAAAGCATACTACTTGGAGAAAAGCCATATGCTATGAGGAACAAACACTTCTAAAGCCCATTGAAAATGAAGCACATGGTGTTGTTGAACTTGCCACTGGTGTGCATGACTGTTTAGAGCAAGGTGAGGGAACCCTACCCTACAACAAGGTAAATATCAATAAAATAAGTGGAAGGATTTCTTTAGGGGTGGTCAACCCTTTAAAACAAACAGATGTAGCTGATGTATTTAAAAAGGGAAAACATGCACAATACAAGCTTATACAGATTGCTTACTTTATTTAAAAAAAAAACCACTTTCAGAGAAGAATGTTTAGTTGGTTCCCGTCTGTATTCGAAAACTGCTTTAAATTTCAGCCATCAAGGTTATGTCTAGAACGTGTGATCTCATGACTGTGTTTTAAAGGACAAGCTATTAAGTGATGGAGAGCAGACTGTAAATATGTAATAAGAGCCAATGAATGGAATCAGATAATGCAGTTGATTTATATTGACTCTAATATTACACAAGTAGTACAATTTCCATACTTTTTAGTTTGCAGAATGTATGTTTCTCCATCTCTATATAACAAAATACATAATATTGTCCCACAAATGCAAAACAGTCAGGCCCTCTTTTATACACATGATATGGGATTGCTGGATCATTTTTTTTTAAACCAGCCTGAATGAAAGAAATAAAGAAAGAGAACTTGAACAGGATTGAAAGAAATGTATTGGGTGTTGGCCTCTTAAAATGATTCAAACCAAGAATAAGGATTGCGCTCTTTGCTTTTATGCCACAGTCTTAAATTGTGGACACAGATAACAAATCCTACTGGAGAAAAGCTATTAATAGAATATCTTTGGAATGGAAGACTTAACACATTTTGTAAGAACAATGCTAAAGAAGGTCACACATGCACACACACACACACAAAAGGATAAATGTAATAGCATACGCTGCACAGGAAAACAATACAGTAGAAATAATTGAGAAGCTTTGATTTAGACACAGTTATCCTATATTACAGTATAGTCAAGAAGGATACTCACAGAGGATAGGTTTCAGAGTGGTAGCTGTGTTAGTCTGTACCAGCAAAAACAACCAGGAGTCCTTGTGGCAAAGGGTTTTAGCCCACAAAAGCTTATGCCCAAATAAATTTGTTAGTCTCTAAAGTGCCACAACGACTCTTTGTTGTTTTTACACAGAGGAAAATAATTGAATTACATCCCTCCTCCCTCCCTTAACTTTCCTTTCATTTTATTCTCTAGACTTCCTCTCCCCTATCAAGCCCAGATAACATTCAGCTTACTGCAAAACACCTGAAAAGGTTATATCACACACACTAACCCTACCGCTTGTTAAGGTCTAAATAATTTTGGAGAGGAAAAAAGGGAAACATTAATGACATAACAAAATATGGACAATATACAATATTTTGTTTAATATTGTTAATGCTATATGATCTGTCGCTATATGTGTATATTACAATGTAATTGTAATGTCTTATTGTTAATGATCCAAAATATTAAATAAAATCTTTCCCTCAACCCCCCCACTGACCCAAAAATTTATTCAGCCCAAATCAACAAGTATGAGTTTACTTCCACAATAGTCTAAGAGTTATTTGTCAATAAGGACCCAATCCTGTGGCCACTGTAGTCAAAGGGAATTTTGCATTTGACTTCAATGGAAGCAGAGTCTGGAGTATGGGAGGATATGTCTACATTGCAATAAAATACTCACAGCTGGCCTTGGTCAGTTGACTCAGGCTCGCAGGGCTTGAGCTATGGAGCTATAAAATTGCAGGGTAGATGTTTGGGTTTCACCTGGAGCTTGGGCTCTGAGACCCCATGAGTGGGCAGGGTCACAGAGTTTGGGCTCCAGTCTGAGCCTGAACAGCTATGCTTCAATTTTATAGCTCAATGAGCCCAAGTCAGCTGACCTGGGCCAGCAACAGCTGTTTTATTGCAGTGTACACATGCCCTAAGGGTCTGATCCAAAGCCCAGTGAAAGACTACCATTGACTTCCGGATCAGGCTCAAAATCCTTTCCCAACTGTTGTTAATTTACTGATCTTTCTTATTCTAGACAGGTCTTTCTGGGCAATAAGGTCATGAACCTTCATGTTGATTTTATTTTGCTTTTAGTGCTTAATTTTAATTTCCAATGTTAAAATAAATAAGGAAAAAACCTCACATTCTTATTTATCAGATTAATGAGGTACAGTCAGTTGTCATTTTAATCTTTTGCCACATTGTAAGGCCAAAATGTTCACTGATTTACAGCCTGTGCAACCACATTGACGTCAGTTTGTGCAGGGATGTAAGTCCATGTAGATTCTAGTTTGGGGTACTTTAAGTATGGTTTTACTGATTTATTATGTAATGGTTTTGCATACTCAAACTAATATGTATTAACAGTGAAACATGATTTCAGTGGAAATGTTAGAAATATCCTCTGTGGCCCATAATGATCACAGCTGGTATGTTTCCAATTATTTCAATGACATTTCACTGTTACATATGCCATATTTTCTATACTGTGATGATTGCTAATTAGAATCACATCACTCTGTAGAAGCACAGAAGTAAGTGATCGCAAAGATGCATTAGACTACCCTGCACTGCATGCTGGTACTAGAGTCTTACCTACAGTTCATTTTCTATCATTTTGTCTAGGGTAGTCCTAAAAGCCACAAGCACAAGGGTGTCCACCACAGCCCCCTGGGGAATTGTTTTAAAGCCTTAGGCCCCAATCCAATCTATAAATGTCCTTTTTTACATGTAGATCTGAGGGAGGAAAAAATCAGGACCTTCCTTGGTGCATATATCCTTCAAATATGTGTAGTCTGTTATTCGGCCTCCTACTGCTTTTAATCACCATTTAATAAAATAGATATGTAGCTCTTTAATTTCTTCCCATCGGACATTCTCTCCAGCCACTTGATCCATTCCCCCCCCCTTTCTGAATTCCCTCCAGTTTGTCAATATTTTTCTGACAATGTAGTGCCCAGAACTGAATGCAATATTCCAGGATTGTCAGGACATACACCATAGGGCACAATATCCAGGAATTAATGTTTTTGTAACATATAACTATTTCACTATTGAGAAAATGCACTGTGACACTTCTGCTGTGACAAGAAACATATGAATAACCTGCCATCATAACACAGGTAAAAAATCCCATTGTTTTGTAGGTTTGCTTGTACAAACACTGCAAAGGCAGGTAAATTAAAATGTAGTAGGCAAGTTTCAAGAGCTAATAACCCAGGGCTCTATCATTCTTTCCTTTAAGAAAAGGAGGACTTGTGGCACCTTAGAGACTAACAAATTTATTTGAGCATAAGCTTTCATGAACTCAGCTCACTTCATTGGATACATGATGCATGTCTGAATGCATCCGATGAAGTGAGCTGTAGCTCACGAAAGCTTATGCTCAAATAAATTTGTTAGTCTCTAAGGTGCCACAAGTCCTCCTTTTCTTTTTGCGAATACAGACTAACACAACTACTACTCTGAAGCCATTCTTTCCTTTGTTTCTGTATCCATCCACATACAGTAGGTGGAAACTCACATATCTAATGAATTGCTCAATATGGATCATTGGGGTGGTGTGAAGGGGGTGACTCACTTCTGGCACTTCCTCATGGGTGGACACAACATGGCAGCTCTCTCTTCCCTGAGGTTTGCTGCTGCTGGCTGTTGTGCCTCTGCAGTGGCCTGCCTCTTCCTATGACTTGGCCCTCTGGTCAGGCCACTTCAAAGTCTCTCCCCTTCCAGGGCCACCCAGAAATAAAAGGGAAGGTGGATTAACACAAGCAAACTGAGTTAGTGAAGGGGCGGAGTGGCAGGCAAAGGCCACCCTCTCAGAATCAGGTCCCCCCTTATCTCAGGCAGTAGTTGCCTGGGAAGCTCCTGCCTTCAGTCAGCCCTTTCCTCGGAATCTGAGAGCTGAAGGTCTGTTCCGTTCCCTCATTGTCCCTCATAAGTGAGCTGTTGTGCTCCCCATTTAAATGCCTTATCCAAATGCCTTGTAGGTGTGGTGAAGTAGAACCTACAGCAGCCAGCGTGGGGTTGTATGGACAGACAGAAAATAGCGCTCACTGGGGAGAAGTGTCTTTAAGTGCTTACATGAAAATTAGTTTGGATATCAGTGTGCAATAAGCCACTGAAAATTGCACTTGGCTCTTGTGCAGTAGGTTCTGAATGGAATTTCTTGCTAAACCTGTAAATTTGCCTGCTAAGAAAGGTTGCAGGGAAAATCCATAAATGGGTTATTTAGTGGCATCTCAAAGAGAGATTTGAAGGTGTGCTTGGCTCTTTAGGAGCTCTTGCTTCAGCCCATATGCACTATGTAAGGGGATACGAGAGGGCTCCTGCAGAGCATCTATGCTCCACAGAATAAGTAGAGGTTGCACTTTTCCTGTAGACCTCCTGAGACAAGAAACCTGAGCTTAACTTTCCCATTTCTTAAATGTTTAAGTGTTCACTTGTAACATTTTCTGAATATATAAGGCCATAGTTTTTTCTATTTCAATGAAATAGTTATTAATTTTTACTGCTGTTGTTTTTCAGTTAGATGAACCTGAATTAAATAGTTTCCAGGATGCATTTCTCAAGGGTGAGATTCTATGCTGTGCCTCCTAGATGTGCAGCAGAGAACTTGCAGAACTCTGAGTGCACACAGTCATTGACAGCCATTTGGCTCAGACTCTTTTTATCTTCCCTGAAAGACACAATCAAAGTATTTAGAAGTGAAAAACTGTTTCTATATGACTGTACTGATTTTTTTTTTTTTGAAAATTGGTTAGAGCTAGAAAAATGACTTAATTTTATTTAAGCACATGGAAATGACTATAAATCAGACTTAAAAGCTGAAAAATAACTTGTGAATGTATGGAAAGGTAAATGATGGCCATTTGGTATGCAATAAGATGGACGTTTTAGCCAGACAATGGAAACATAAAACTAGCAGTATTTTTTCAGACTTTTCCAGTAAAGGAAAAGTATAGATCATTTTTAACCAGATTTTCAATTTTTAATATTTTTGAAAGTTTCTTTTTCACTGCTTGGCAATAGAGTTTTAGAAACAAAGAACCAAACCCTACTTCTCTTAGCCCTGGTCTACACTATGGAGTTAGGTCAAATTTAGCTGCATTAGGTTGATTTTAAAATGAATGCGTCTACACAACCAATCCCGTTCCGTCAACCTAAAGGGCTCTTAAAATCGACATCTGTACTCCTCCCCAGCGAGGGGAGTAGCGCTAAAATCAACTTTGCTGGGTCGAATTTGGGGTAGTGCAGATGCAAGTCAACAATATTGGCCTCCGGGAGTTATCCCAGAGTGCTCCAATGTGACCACTCTGGAAAGCACTTTGAACTCTGATGCACTAGCCAGGTACACAGGAAAAGCACCAGGAAATTTTGAATTTCATTTCCTGTTTGGTCAATGTGGCAAGCTCAGCAGCACAGGTGACCATGCAGTCCCCCCAGAATCACAAACGAGCTCCAGCATGGACCAAAAGGGAGACACTGGATCTGATTGCTGTAGGGGGAGACGAATCTGTGCAGACCGAACTCCGATCAAAAAGAAGAAATGCTAATATATATGCCAAAATTGCACCGGGCATGGTGGAGAGAGGCTACAACAGGAACACAGAGCAGTGCCGTGTAAAGTTAAGGAGCTCAGGCAAGCCTATCAAAAAACAAAGAAGGCAAACGGTCGCTCCAGGTCAGAGCCCCATACATGCTGTTTCTATGATCAGCTGCATGGCATTTTAGGGGGAAACCCTACCACTACCCCACCACTGTCCGTGGACATCTGCAAGGGGGGAGTCTCATGCAACAGGGAGGAGGATTTTGAGGATGAGGAAGAGGCGGAGAAGGAGAATGCACAGCAGACAAGCGGTGTATCCATTCTCCCCAGCAGCCAGACCTTTTCCTCACCCTGGAGCCAATACCCTCCCAAGGTGGGATCCCCGACCCTGAAGCCAGAGAAGGCAGCTCCGGTGAGTGCACATTTGTAACTACAGTACAGGGTTTAAAAGCAATAGTGTTTCATGTTTGATTTGCCCTGAAGAATTGGGATGCATTCGCGGCCAGTAGAGCTACTGGAAAAGTCTGTTAAGGTGTCTGGGGATGGAGTGGGAATCCTCCAGGGACATCTCCATGAAGCTCTCCTGGAGGTACTCTGAAGACCTTTGCAGAAGGTTTCTGGAGAGGGCTGCCTTATTTCATCCTCCACGGTAGGACACTTTACCACGCAAAGCCAGTAGCAAGTAGTCTGGAATCATTGCAGCACAAAGCATGGCAGCGAATGGTCCTGGGTTTTGGTCGCATTCAAGCAACATTCAATCTTTATCTTTCTGTGTTAGCCTCAGGAGAGTGATATCATTCATGGGCACGTGTTTGAAATAGGGGAATTTTTGGAAGGGAGCGGTAAAAGGACTCCATTCATGCTGGGTTGTTTGCGCTTGGCTAAAAGGGATCATCCCGGAGAATAGCAACGCAGCGGGAGGATGGGTGAAGGGATCATCCCAGAGAATAACCATGCGGTAGGGTGTGGGGAGGTGTGTGCTGCACATCCACCCGAAAACCGCAGCCCTTCCTTTTAAATGTGAAACCCAACCGGCATTGCTTGCTATGGGAAAGGATGGCGTTGAAGTTTAAAACCATTCCTACATGTTATGAAGATGGAAGAAGCCAACCCCGCGTACCAAAAGGCTTCCCATGGCTTCCTGGAAACTGAATTCTGTTGCCCAGCTGTGTGTGATGTGTCACCATACCATCAGGTGCTCAATGTAAAAGGCAAAATGCAACTTTGTACCTAAAGCACGTGCTGTGTGCTGTGAATTGCTTGATTCACTGTGAAAGAGTCTCCCTTTTGTTCTCAGAAATGTATCATCTTCAATTTTACTCTCCCTTTTTATCTCTCCCCAGGTTCAAATGTTTCTATGCTCCCCCCATCATCTCCGTCCCTGAGGTTATCTCAGATTAGAAGGTGAAAAAAATGCACTTGCGATGACATGTTTTGCGAGCTCATGCAGTCCTCCCACACTGATAGGGCACAGCTTAATGGAGGAGGCATGGAGGCATTCAGTGGCAGAGGCCAGGAAAGCATGAAGTGAGCGTGAAGAGCAGAGGCAGGAGGAGATGCTGAGGCTAATGGGGGAGCAAACGGACATGATGAAGCGTCTGTTGGAGCTGCAGGAAAGCCAACAAGAGCACAGACCCCCGCTGCATTCGTTGTATAACCGCCTGCCCTCCTCCCCAAGTTCCATATCTTCCTCACCCAGATGCCCAAAAACACAGTGAGGGAGGCTCTGGGCACCCAGCCACTCCACTCCAGAGGATGGCCCAAACAACAGAAGGCTGTCATTCAAACAGTTTTGATTTGTAGTGTGGCTGCAATAAGCAATGTGGCCTTGTCCTTTCCTCCTCCCACCCCACCCAGGCTACCTTGTCAGTTATCTCACTTTTTTTTAATTAATAAAGAAAGAATGCATGGTTTCAAAACAATAGTGACTTTATTTCCTTTGCCAGCTGTGGTCGAAGGGGGGAGGGTGGTTGGCTTGCAGGGAATTAAAATCAACAAAGGGGACAGGTTTGCAGCAAGGAGAAACACACACAGCTGTCACACCATAGCCTGGCTAGTCATGAAACTGGTTTTCAAAGCCTCTCTGATGCTCAGTGCACCTAGCTGTTGTCTTCTAATAGCCCTGGTGTCTGGCTGCTCAAAATAAGCCACCAGGCAATTTGCCTTAACCTCCTACTCCACCATAAACGCCTCCCTCTTACTGTCACAGATATTATGGAGCACACAGCAAGCAGCAATAACAATGGGAATGTTGGTTGTGCTGAGGTCTAACCTCGTCAGCAAACAAAGCCAGTGCACTTTTAAACATCCAAAGGCACATTCTACCACCATTCTGCACTTGCTCAGCCTACAGTTGAACTGCTCCTTACTACTGTCCAGGCAACCTCTGTATGGCTTCATGAGCCATGGGAGCAAGGGGGAGGCTGGGTCCCCAAGGATAACTATTGGCATTTCAACATCCCCAACAGTTATTTTCTGGTCTGGAAAGTAAGTCCCTTGCTGCAGCCGTTCAGCCATACCAGAGTTCCTGAAGATGCAAGCGTCATGCACCTTTCCCACCCATCCCACGTTGATGTCAGTGAAACGTCCCTTGTGATCTACCAGTGCTTGCAGCACCATTGAGAAGTATCCCTTGCAGTTTATATATTGGTTGGCAAGGTGGTCTGGTGCCAAGATAGAGATATGTGTTCCATCTATCGCCCCACCACAGTTAGGGAGCTCCACTGTAGCAAAGCCATCCAGTATGACCTGCACATTTCCCAGAGTCACTACCCTTGACAGCAGAATGTCAGTGATTGCACTAGCTACTTGGATCACAGCAGTCCCCACAGTAGACTTGCCCACTCCAAATTGATTCCCGACTGACCAGTAGCAGTCAGGCATTGCAAGCTTCCACAGGGCTATTGCCACTCACTTCTCAGCTGTCAGGGCACTCTCATCTTGGTATTCCTGTGCTTCAGGGAGGGGGAAAGCAACTCACAAAGTTCAAGGAAAGTGGCCTTATGCATGCAAAAGTTTCACAGCCACTGTGAATCATCCCATACCTGCAACACTATGCAGTCCCACCAGTCTGTGCTTGTTTGCTGGGCCCAGAATCAGCATACCACTGTATCAGCAAGTCCCACTGCTGCCATGATGTCCCAATTGCCACAGCCTGCACTTTCAGGAACGTCTGTGTCCATATCCTCATCACAATCATCCTCAGCCTGGCATCTCTTAGCCCGGTTCTGCACATACTCAGGGATAATGCGTTATGTGTTTACAATGCTCAAACAGCAGTGGTGAGCTGAGCAGGCTCCATGCTTGTTGTGGTATGGCGTCCACACTGGTAACGTAGGAAAAAAAGCGCAAAACGATTGTCTGCTGTTCCTTTCACGGAGGGAGAGAGGGAGGGGCAACTGATGACTTGTACCCAAAACCATCCTCGACAATGTTTTTGCCCCATCAGGCATTGGGAGCTGAACCCAGAATTCCAATGGGCGGCGGAGACTGTGGGAACTGCGGGATAGCTACCCACAGTGCACCACTCCGTAAGTCGATGCTGGCTACGGTATTGAAGACACACTCCACCAACTTAATGCGCTTAGTGGAGACATGCACAATCGACTGTATAAAATCAATTACTAAAAATCAACTTCTATAAAATCAACCTAATTTCATAGTGTAGACATATCCATACTCACGTGAGTTGTCGCACTGATTTCAACTGGGACTACCCATGTGACTAAATTGAGTGACACAATATATGACACAAACTGTCTGGATCAAGCTTTTAGAGTTCATTGCCTTCAGTGGAAACAGGATTGGGGGACTGTTTTTTCAAAGTTTGAAATTCTGGCCTCACTGAAGTCAATAGGAGTTTTGCCATTAACTTCAGTGGTGCCAAGGTTTTAACCCAACATCTTCAAAAAAATTGTTTTTTTAAATATGTGTTTAGTTACACTCTCTCCCATCATCTAATAATTCACAGAGTCATAGATTCTAAGGCCAAAGGGAACACTGTGCTCATCTGTCTGACGTCCTGTATAACACAGGCCATACAACTTCCCCAAAATAAATCCTATTTGGACTAGAGCATATCTTCTACAAATTTCAGAGTAGCAGCCGTGTTAGTCTGTATTCGCAAAAAGAAAAGGAGTACTGGTGGCACCTTAGAGACTAATAAATTTATTAGAGCATAAGCTTTCGTGAGCTACAGCTCACTTCATCGGATGCATTTGGTGGAAAAAACAGAGGAGAGATTTATATACACACACACAGAGAACATGAAACAATGGGTTTATCATACACACTGTAAGGAGAGTGATCACTTAAGATAAGCCATCACCAGCAGCAGGGGGGGGAAAGGAGGAAAACCTTTCATGGTGACAAGCAAGGTAGGAAGAAAAGGAGTACTTGTGGCACCTTAGAGACTAACAAATTTATTAGAGCATAAGCTTTCGTGAGCTACAGCTCACTTCATCGGATGCATTTGGTGGAAAAAACAGAGGAGAGATTTATATACACACACACAGAGAACATGAAACAATGGGTTTATCATACACACTGTAAGGAGAGTGATCACTTAAGATAAGTCATCACCAACAGCAGGGGGGGAAGGAGGAAAACCTTTCATGGTGACAAGCAGGTAGGCTAATTCCAGCAGTTAACAAGAATATCAGAGGAACAGTGGGGGGTGGGGTGGGAGGGAGAAATACCATGGGGAAATAGTTTTACTTTGTGTAATGACTCATCCATTCCCAGTCTCTATTCAAGCCTAAGTTAATTGTATCCAGTTTGCAAATTAATTCCAATTCAGCAGTCTCTCGTTGGAGTCTGTTTTTGAAGCTTTTTTGTTGAAGTATAGCCACTCTAAGATCTGTGATCGAGTGACCAGAGAGATTGAAGTGTTCTCCAACTGGTTTTTGAATGTTATAATTCTTGACGTCTGATTTGTGTCCATTCATTCTTTTACGTAGAGACTGTCCAGTTTGGCCAATGTACATGGCAGAGGGGCATTGCTGGCACATGATGGCATATATCACATTGGTAGATGCGCAGGTGAACGAGCCTCTGATAGTGTGGCTGATGTGATTAGGCCCTATGATGGTATCCCCTGAATAGATATGTGGACAGAGTTGGCAATGGGCTTTGTTGCAAGGATAGGTTCCTGGGTTAGTGGTTCTGTTGTGTGGTGTGTGGTTGCTGGTGAGTATTTGCTTCAGATTGGGGGGCTGTCTGTAAGCAAGGACTGGTCTGTCTCCCAAGATCTGTGAGAGTGATGGCTCGTCCTTCAGGATAGGTTGTAGATCCTTGATGATGCGTTGGAGAGGTTTTAGTTGGGGGCTGAAGGTGATGGCTAGTGGCGTTCTGTTGTTTTCTTTGTTGGGCCTGTCCTGTAGTAGGTGACTTCTGGGTACTCTTCTGGCTCTGTCAATCTGTTTCTTCACTTTAGCAGGTGGGTATTGTAGTTGTAGGAATGCATGATAGAGATCTTGTAGGTGTTTGTCTCTGTCTGAGGGGTTGGAGCAAATGCGGTTATATCGTAGCGCTTGGCTGTAGACAATGGATCGAGTGGTATGATCTGGATGAAAGCTAGAGGCATGTAGGTAGGAATAGCGGTCAGTAGGTTTCCGATATAGGGTGGTGTTTATGTGACCATCGCTTATTAGCACCGTAGTGTCCAGGAAGTGGATCTCTTGTGTGGACTGGTCCAGGCTGAGGTTGATGGTGGGATGGAAATTGTTGAAATCATGGTGGAATTCCTCAAGAGCTTCTTTTCCATGGGTCCAGATGATGAAGATGTCATCAATGTAGCGCAAATAGAGTAGGGGCATTAGGGGACGAGAGCTGAGGAAGCGTTGTTCTAAGTCAGCCATAAAAATGTTGGCATACTGTGGGGCCATGCGGGTACCCATCGCAGTGCCGCTGATTTGAAGGTATACATTGTCACCAAATGTGAAATAGTTATGGGTCAGGACAAAGTCACAAAGTTCAGCCACCAGGTTAGCCGTGACAGTATCGGGGATACTGTTCCTGACGGCTCGTAGTCCATCTTTGTGTGGAATGTTGGTGTAGAGGGCTTCTACATCCATAGTGGCTAGGATGGTGTTTTTAGGAAGATCACCAATGGACTGTAGTTTCCTCAGGAAGTCAGTGGTGTCTCGAAGATAGCTGGGAGTGCTGGTAACGAAGGGCCTGAGGAGGGAGTCTACATAGCCAGACAATCCTGCTGTCAGGGTGCCAATGCCTGAGATGATGGGGCGTCCAGGATTTCCAGGTTTATGGATCTTGGGTAGCAGATAGAATACCCCAGGTCGGGGCTCCAGGGGTGTGTCTGTGCGGATTTGTTCTTGTGCTTTTTCAGGGAGTTTCTTGAGCAAATGCTGTAGTTTCTTTTGGTAACTCTCAGTGGGATCAGAGGGTAATGGCTTGTAGAAAGTGGTGTTGGAGAGCTGCCTAGTAGCCTCTTGTTCATACTCTGACCTATTCATGATGACGACAGCACCTCCTTTGTCAGCCTTTTTGATTATGATGTCAGAGTTGTTTCTGAGGCTGTGGATGGCACTGTGTTCTGCATGGCTGAGGTTATGGGGTAAGCGATGCTGCTTTTCCACAATTTCAGCTCGTGCACGTCGGCGGAAGCACTCTATGTAGAAATCCAGGCTGCTGTTTCGACCTTCAGGAGGAGTCCACCCAGAATCCTTCTTTTTGTAGTGTTGGCAGGAAGGTCTCTGTGGGTTAATATGTTGGTCAGAGGTGTGTTGGAAATATTCCTTGAGTCTGAGACGTCGAAAATAGGATTCTAGGTCACCACAGAACTGTATCATGTTCGTGGGGGTGGAGGGGCAAAAGGAGAGGCCCCGAGATAGGACAGATTCTTCTGCTGGGCTAAGAGTATAGTTGGATAGATTAACAATATTGCTGGGTGGGTTACGGGAACCATTGTTGTGGCCCCTTGTGGCATATAGTAGTTTAGATAGCTTAGTGTCCTTTTTCTTTTGTAGAGAAGCAAAGTGTGTGTTGTAAATGGCTTGTCTAGTTTTTGTAAAGTCCAGCCACGAGGAAGTTTGTGTGGAAGGTTGGTTCTTTATGAGAGTATCCAGTTTTGAGAGCTCATTCTTAATCTTTCCCTGTTTGCTGTAGAGGATGTTGATCAGGTGGTTCCGCAGTTTCTTTGAGAGTGTGTGGCACAAGCTGTCAGCATAGTCTGTGTGGTATGTAGATTGTAATGGATTTTTTACCTTCAGTCCTTTCGGTATGATGTCCATCTGTTTGCATTTGGAGAGGAAGATGATGTCTGTCTGTATCTGTGCGAGTTTTTTCATGAAGTTGACAGATTTCCACTCTATCTTTTACAAAAACATCCAGTCTTGGTTTTAAAAATGTGCACCTTATTTCCAGTATATATCCAATGAGCTATGATTCTTCATAACATCTTTTACAGTAGGCCTGTAAAAATAGTAGGCCTCAATCCTGCAATGATTTATGCATGTGCTTACATTTATGCATGTGTGTAGGCTCATTGAAACCAATGAGACTAACTGTAAGTGTAAAATTAAGCACTCATTTAGGTCTTTGACCAGTGAGGGCCATAAATTCCACTTCTGTTCCTTTATAAGTTCTGTAATGAATTTGCTCATGTCATTGACTTTAAAATTAATTTAATTAATTAAGTCAAAAGCTCTGCCTGGCTTCAGGACAGTATCTTTCTGAGGTTTTCCCATTAGTTATACATACATCAGATATCTGAGGTTTTATATCGCTGTCAAGTTACAAAACATATTTGCAAAGAACCAGAAAACAGTAAAGCCTTGAAGTTACAAGAATTCAGTGGCACTACTCGCATGCATAAAGTTAATGGGTGAAATCCTGGTACCACTGAAGGCAATTTGCCCTTCACTTTGGCTGGGCCAGGATTTAACCCAATGTGTGTGTTGGGAAGGTTGTGGGCCTCACTCCTTTCCAGATAATATACATTAATCAAGCCTACATGTTAACAGCAAAAAGGCCTGGCCCCTCTTCTCCCTGCTCCCCCCCCCCACTGTTTTATTCTAGACCATTTTGCAGCTCAAAGATTTCACTTTTGGTTTTTGTTTTTTTGTTTTTCAAAATAGTAGTTTCATGTCAAAACATGCAAGATTTAGAAAGGCTTTGCATTTCAATATAAAAATTAGCCTTTCTCAAAACAAAATTTTGAAATTAGGATTTTGGTCTAATACAGGGCTATTTTTGAGAACCAACAGTTCATTAGCATTCAAAAATGGTTACTTCTATTTTGGAGTAAAACTTAGGAAGCATGTCTGATATACATTAAAAATGGATTATTTTGGGGAACACAAAATAAAATGTGAAAATCTCAAATGCTGAGCCCTTCATGTTCCAATGCAAATATTTCACAAAGCCCGACTATTTATATTCTTAAAATAAATGAGCACCGCAGGTTTGGGTTGGCTAGAAGAGAGGTGAGGCTTTTCTGTTGGAATTTCCAGGGGGTGGTAATGCTTCACCTTCACCTTTCACAGAGAAAGAATAGCATGTAGCTGCAGATTGTGGAGCCAACTGCAGCCTACCACAGAGCCAGCCATGCTGACAATCTAGGCAGCAGGACACTGCATGAAGACACTGATTTTGTATGCTAATTGTCAGAGATGCACAAGAATGATGCATAACTTTAAGCTCAATGCCTTTGAAAAACATCACTGTGCCTCTTCTGTGAAGCTAAAAACCTTTTCTTCCTGAAGAGTGAGCTCCAATTATCCGGTCTTCATACATTCTTGGGTTTAGTTCTCCTTTCCACCCAACATCTCTAAGTGGAGTAGGTCACTTACTGTTTTTAAAGCAGTTTGAAAATGGAAAGTAGATCACTCTGTTAGGAAATATTACTTATTTATTATGTATTTGGAAATCGTTCCCAGAGAGTAGTTATCAGTGGTTCACAGTCATGCTGGAAGGACATAACAAGTGGGGTCCCGCAGGGATCAGTTCTGGGTCCGGTTCTGTTCAATATCTTCATCAGTGATTTAGATAATGGCAAAGAGAGTACACTTATAAAGTTTGTGGACGATACCAAGCTGGGAGGGGTTGCAAGCGCTCTGGAGAATAGGATTCAAAATTCAAAATGATCTGGAGAAATGGTCTGAAGTAAATAGGATGAAATTTAATAAGGACAAAGTACTTCACTTAGGAAGGAACAATCAGTTGCACACATACGAAATGGGAAATGACTGCCTAGGAAGGAATACTGCAGAAATGGATATGGGGATCATAGTGTATCACAAGCTAAATATGCGTCAACAGAGTAACACTTGCAAAAAAACCCAAATATCTTTCTGGGATGTATTAGCAGGAGTATTGTAAGAAGACACAAGAAGTAATTCTTCTGCTCTACTCCATGCTGATTAGGCATCAACTGGAGTATTATGTCCAGTTCTGGGCACCACGTTTCAGGAAAGATGTGGACAAATTGGAGAAATTCCAGAGAAGAGCAACAAAAATGATTAAAGGACTAGAAAACATGACTTCTGAGGGAAGATTGAAAAAAATGGGTTTGTTTAGTCAGGAGAAGAGAAGACTGAGAGGGGACATGATAACAATTTTCAAGTACATAAAAGGTTGTTTCAAGGAGGAGAGAGAAAAATTGTTCTTCTTAACCTCTGAGGATAGGACAAGAAGGAATGGGCTTAAATTGCAGCAAGGGAGGTTTAGGTTGTACATTAGGAAAAACTTCCTAACTGTCAGAGTGGTTAATCACTGGAATAAATTACCTAGGGAGGTTTTGGAATCTCTATCATTGGGGATTTTTAAGAGCAGGTTGGACAAATACCTGTCAGGGATGGTCTAGATAATACTTAGTCCTGCCTTGAGTGCAGAGGACTGGACTAAATAACCTCTCGAGGTCCCTCACAGTTCTATGATTCTATGATTCTATTTATTATTAATTATGTAGTTACCATGGAGAACACGTAACAGTTGTAACCTGTTATAATCCTACGGGTTTCTTTAGTAATTTTGTTCATATCAGATGAAATAATTTTTTTTTACAATTTATTCATCATTGTGGGAACTTACTTTTGATTGTTATTAAAATCCATGTCCTGGATGGAGCACAGGGACGGGAAATTACTGTGAAGTGTGCCTCGTGAAATAGACCACAGGGATCACCCCTAAATGCTACAGATGCTGGGAAGTCAGGGCCTCCAGGTAGAATTTCTGACTCTACACCAGATCTTTACTTCCAATGCTACCCCTCCACCCGCCATCCCTGCACTGAGCACTATCATGGGCTATC
Organism: Dermochelys coriacea; assembly: GCF_009764565.3. NCBI lineage: Eukaryota > Metazoa > Chordata > Testudines > Dermochelyidae > Dermochelys > Dermochelys coriacea. The sequence goes on along the minus strand of NC_050072.1, from coordinate 75,332,250 downwards.
AATCTAATTAGCTTCTTATATAGCCCTTGTAATAGAAAGCTAAGGCTGCTATGGGGACCACCCACTGCAGATGGAAGCTATGGGAAATATAGCCATGGACAGTCCATCACCACTTCATATAGGGCCATGCACCCGCAGTTTGCTCAACCCCCTCACCCTTTATGGTCCAACTGCAATTGATCCCACAAGATCCTGGGAGGGATGAACAGACATTTGCACTTTTGTTTTGTGGGGGAAGATCCATCCGTGCAGGGTCCCCTTCTCATGTGAACTGCAGGTAGACTGGGCTCAATACATTTAATCATAGTTATAATTTTGTAACACAGATGGAAAATTGTATTTCCAAAAGAGACCAGATTATCTGGATAGCGTAAATGCTGATTTGTATAAAAATTCAGTTATGGACAATCAACAAATCATCTGTGTAATTTTCATGACCTTTTTATTAAGCCTGTACACCCAAAGAACTCTAATTCATGTGCATGTTGGATAATTACTGGAAAGAATACAGAATGAAAATAAATGGAAATCACAAATGAATAGAAGAGAGGGAGTCAGCAAAAAGATGCAACTAAGAGTTAAGACCCAACTGTAAACCATGACAAAATATCTTAGAATTGAATTAAACTTCTAGCAAAATGATGAAAAATAACTATACTGGCTGTTGGAGCACTGACACTTGAAGAGACTGATTTCCAACTCATGAAAGTCAATTCATCATTCTGTTAGCAGAGGTGTAACATTGACAACTTTGCAAGGAGCTTGCATGCATGGTACACTGAAACAAGAGTGGCCTTAAGCTTGTGTGTTTTCACTCTGAGGTACTGGACTGATCTCAATCATTCAAGAATTAAAGACTGGAAAGTATAATATATGGTTCTGGCTTGCAGTATTATAGTGCTTTTCATATACTGCATCTCAAAGCACTTTGTGGGTATTTTTAGTCTGATATGAATTGATTGCATGGAAACACATGCAGCAACCAATGCATATTCAGCAAGTGCCCACTTATAGTGAGGATCATTTGTTTTAGTGCAATCTACATTAATCTATAGTGGTATTAACTCAGAGGAAATATAAACAAGAGCACTCTGGTAGTTATCCCTTACTCCTTTCAAACAATAATAGAGGATTTCATGTGTCTGTTTCAAACCCACCAGAAGATGGAATACATAATTTTAATATTTTACCCAAGGGATATAACTCACATCTCTCCCCATTTTCTGATAAGATGCAAGAAGGATACAAAAATCATGTCTAATGATGGAAATTTAATCTATTAAATTATTTTCAGAAGTATTTTCACTGTATGTTAGCCAGCTTTTAAATTTTCTGCAACTACCACACATACACAAAAAATTCTCAGTGATTAATTATTTCTCTAGGTTTGCTTTTTCTTGTCAGCTAATAATTTTTTTCAGTCCTTGTTAAGTGTTTAAAATTTTCTTCTGTATAATACAGTAGAAATCACCACCATATAGAATGTTTGCAATAAATTGAGGGGTGAGTTGGCCAGTTAGTGGTGCCTCAGTTTTCTCTGCAGGATTCATTTTATAATCCAGAATCTAAGCTATAATTAAAAAAATGATATTTCAGCTTTATGCTGGCAGAAAAATCTGAACTGGATGAAAACTGGTGCAGTGATGTTTGCTTGAATGTGATGTCAACCTGTAAAAATAGCTCTGAGAAGTGTAAGTCATGTGTAAGTCAACTACATGTGTAGGTTAACTCTGAAACCTAACAGATAAATTCAGATGTCATCATTGTTAACTCGCTTCACTGCTGATCAAAGCATAGAAGACAGAAGAGGGGCAATTTTTTTATTCTTCTAATACCAGAATCATCCTGTTAGTGGCATCTCATGTTGGCATCATGAGTGGGTAGAGCTAGGGTTTATGGCAGTATTTAAGGAAGTGTCACTCACTTTATTTTCTAATGTGACATGTGAGTGGGGTTTATAGTAGAAAACTCTTGGTTTTTGAAAAAAAAAAGATCAACAGTAAGATATTATTCCAGAAGTAGTAAACTAAGAGAATTATTGTGCCTTGCACTAACTTTCCATAAACTAAAAACTGTATTTTCTGTGTTTTATTGTGGCCTTTATAATGTATCTGTGGACAGAAGCTTCATTTACATTCTGCTGAGGATTTTCTATCTAACGTTTACATTTTGCTGTAGATTCTCTATCTGAGGCAGCCTACCCCATTCAGACTTAATTTAAAACCCAATGAAAGTAATGGAAAGACTCCCATTGACTCAATAGACTGAACTGATTATGTCTATGTCAAGTGAAAGGTGTGACTGTAGCACGCATAGGCATAGCCATGCCAGCTTTACTCTAGCTAACATGGATATCAATAGCAGTATAGACATAGTGGTGAGGGATTCAGCATGGGCTAGCAACCCAAGTTCAAGCCCTGAGATCCTGGGTATGTACCCAGGTTGCAAGCCAATGCTGAAGCTCTTGCCCCATATCTGAGCTGCTATTGTTACCTCCGCTAGCTACTCTAAACGTAATGTTGGTATGTCTGTATGCTACAACCACACTTCTCACTTGCAGTGTCGATATTCAAATAGGAGATCAGGGTTCTACCTCCAGCTTTGCCACAGCCTCCCGGTGTGACCTGGGCCAGGTCACTGCCTACCGTCCCTGTGTTTCAGTTTCCCCATCAGCATAGCAGAGATAATAATATTTACAGTGAACAACTTCCTGACCTTCAGATTAAAAGACCATATAGGTGAAAAGTAGTAATAATAGAAGAACTACAACAGTACTAATAATAGACACAACCACCACAGATACGTATTAGAGAAAGTTTTGATTTCTGTCACCTGCTATACAGTAGGTCCTCGTAATCAATTTGAAATTGTGGCTCAAAACTATTCTTCAGCAACTCTTGACAAGTTTAAAACTGTTTCTTTTAATTGTAGCACCCTGGGTTATTTCCAATTTTGAAAGTCACTGGAATTTATGCTCCTAAATCCCCGAGATAAAGAAACCCCAAACATGCAGGTTGAGATTCTGGCTTGAAATCCCCCCGCCCCACTCCCACTGGATTGCGCATTCTGTGCTGCACCTCCTGAAACTGCAGGGGCCTCTGCCCGTGGCACATAATAGTCTCGTCTTTGGTGGCCTAAGTTTGGTTGTTTGGTTTAGTGTGTGGGTGGTGTTGGGGGCCTGTGTTATACAGGAAGACAGACTAGATGATCTGATGGTCCCTTCTGGACTTAAACTCTATGGCTCTAAATCTCCTCAGAATATCACCTTGTGAGTTTGGGCCCTGTCTCAGATGAGACTTTCAAAAGTACATTAGGGATACAAAGCTCATTGTGTTCCTAAAACTCTTAGGTACTCTTGAATATGTCCTCCTTACCTGAGTCAGAGCCACATGATCATTCAACATAAAATACTGAATCCCCAGCACAAGGTAATGCTTATGTCACATCCCACTTTGGGCAAAAAGTATTTGATATCTTTTATTTCACTTTCACATTTAATGAGTTATTTGGGGCAAATTTCTCTACCAATGTTCAAGCTTTTCTGCCATTATGGTGCATGTAGCAAAAACAGTATTTACAGACCCATCTTTCTCCCTTCCTCTACTGGGCTGTCTATGGGCTGGTCGACAGTCTGGAGCCTTGCAAAATCTTTTCAACACTCAACACACTTCTGGCATACTCTCTCCTATCTCCAGCTCCCCTGGCCTGCCCCCTCCCACTCCTGAGTAGAACTGCCCCCTGTCTGGCTGCAGGACGTGTACAGCCCCTGTACACCAGAGCAGCATTCAAGGGTAAGAGTGGAGGCGAAATATCTTCTGTAGTTACAAAAAGAAAAGGAGTACTTGTGGCACCTTAGAGACTAACAAATTTATTTGAGCATAAGCTTTCGTGAGCTACAGCTCACCGATGAAGTGAGCTGTAGCTCACGAAAGCTTATGCTCAAATAAATTTGTTAGTCTCTAAGGTGCCACAAGTACTCCTTTTCTTTTTGTGAATACAGACTAACACGGCTGCTACTCTGAAACCTGTCTTCTGTAGTTCTTATACTAACATAGTTTCCAGTTTTGCCTCTCTAAGAAAAGATTATATTTTCACTAGTTTTTATTGCAAAAAGCACACCGGAAAACTGCTAACTAGAAAGTGTCTCCTATTCAGAGGGTAGGAAAACTACCAGAGTGCAAGACAGTAGTGTTGCTCTGGTGACTCTGCAATGGCCGCTCAAATTGTTCATTATGGGCCCAATCCTGCACCTTTAATGTCAAAGGATATTTTATTATTGACATTAATGGGAACAGATCGGTACTCAAATCTCACTCACCTCTCTTTTAGAAAAATTCTGTAGGGATAAAATTTAATAGGGATAAAAATACATTTCTATAGAAATGTGATAGGTTGTATTGCAATTACTCAAAATGAATACAGAAAATAACACAGAACTACCTTCTTTTGATAAAAAGAAAAGGAGTACACGTGTCACCTTAGAGACTAACAAATTTATTAGAGCATAAGCTTTCGTGAGCTACAGCTCACTTCATCGGATGCATTTGGTGGAAAAAGCAGAGGAGAGATTTATATATACACACACACACAGAGAACATGAAACAATGGGTTTATCATACACACTGTAAGGAGAGTGATCACTTAAGATAAGCCATCACCAGCAGCAGGGGGGGGGAAAGGAGGAAAACCTTTCATGGTGACAAGCAAGGTAGGCTAATTCCAGCAGTTAACAAGAATATCAGAGGAACAGGGGGGGGGGGTGGGAGGGAGAAATACCATGGGGAAATAGTTTTACTTTGTGTAATGACTCATCCATTCCCAGTCTCTATTCAAGCCTAAGTTAATTGTATCCAGTTTGCAAATTAATTCCAATTCAGCAGTCTCTCGTTGGAGTCTGTTTTTGAAGCTTTTTTGTTGAAGTATAGCCACTCTTAGGTCTGTGATCGAGTGACCAGAGAGATTGAAGTGTTCTCCAACTGGTTTTTGAATGTTATAATTCTTGACGTCTGATTTGTGTCCATTCATTCTTTTACGTAGAGACTGTCCAGTTTGGCCAAGGTACAGGGCAGAGGGGCATTGCTGGCACATGATGGCGTATATCACATTGGTAGATGCGCAGGTGAACGAGCCTCTGATAGTGTGGCTGATGTGATTAGGCCCTATGATGGTATCCCCTGAATAGAGTAGGGGCATTAGGGGACGAGAGCTGAGGAAGCGTTGTTCTAAGTCAGCCATAAAAATGTTGGCATACTGTGGGGCCATGCGGGTACCCATCGCAGTGCCGCTGATTTGAAGGTATACATTGTCACCAAATGTGAAATAGTTATGGGTCAGGACAAAGTCACAAAGTTCAGCCACCAGGTTAGCCGTGACAGTATCGGGGATACTGTTCCTGACGGCTTGTAGTCCATCTTTGTGTGGAATGTTGGTGTAGAGGGCTTCTACATCCATAGTGGCTAGGATGGTGTTTTTAGGAAGATCACCAATGGACTGTAGTTTCCTCAGGAAGTCAGTGGTGTCTCGAAGATAGCTGGGAGTGCTGGTAACGAAGGGCCTGAGGAGGGAGTCTATATAGCCAGACAATCCTGCATTTGGTGACAATGTATACCTTCAAATCAGCGGCACTGCGATGGGTACCCGCATGGCCCCACAGTATGCCAACATTTTTATGGCTGACTTAGAACAACGCTTCCTCAGCTCTCGTCCCCTAATGCCCCTACTCTATTTGCGCTACATTGATGACATCTTCATCATCTGGACCCATGGAAAAGAAGCTCTTGAGGAATTCCACCATGATTTCAACAATTTCCATCCCACCATCAACCTCAGCCTGGACCAGTCCACACAAGAGATCCACTTCCTGGACACTACGGTGCTAATAAGCGATGGTTACATAAACACCACCCTATATCAGAAACCTACTGACCGCTATTCCTACCTACATGCCTCTAGCTTTCATCCAGATCATACCACTCGATCCATTGTCTACAGCCAAGCGCTACGATATAACCGCATTTGCTCCAACCCCTCAGACAGAGACAAACACCTACAAGATCTCTATCATGCATTCCTACAACTACAATACCCACCTGCTGAAGTGACGAAACAGATTGACAGAGCCAGAAGAGTACCCAGAAGTCACCTACTACAGGACAGGCCCAACAAAGAAAACAACAGAACGCCACTAGCCATCACCTTCAGCCCCCAACTAAAACCTCTCCAACGCATCATCAAGGATCTACAACCTATCCTGAAGGACGAGCCATCACTCTCACAGATCTTGGGAGACAGACCAGTCCTTGCTTACAGACAGCCCCCCAATCTGAAGCAAATACTCACCAGCAACCACACACCACACAACAGAACCACTAACCCAGGAACCTATCCTTGCAACAAAGCCCGTTGCCAACTCTGTCCACATATCTATTCAGGGGATACCATCATAGGGCCTAATCACATCAGCCACACTATCAGAGGCTCGTTCACCTGCGCATCTACCAATGCGATATACGCCATCATGTGCCAGCAATGCCCCTCTGCCCTGTACCTTGGCCAAACTGGACAGTCTCTACGTAAAAGAATGAATGGACACAAATCAGACGTCAAGAATTATAACATTCAAAAACCAGTTGGAGAACACTTCAATCTCTCTGATCACTCGATCACAGACCTAAGAGTGGCTATACTTCAACAAAAAAGCTTCAAAAACAGACTCCAACGAGAGACTGCTGAATTGGAATTAATTTGCAAACTGGATACAATTAACTTAGGCTTGAATAGAGACTGGGAATGGATGAGTCATTACACAAAGTAAAACTATTTCCCCATGGTATTTCTCCCTCCCACCCACCCGCCCCCCCCCCCACTGTTCCTCTGATATTCTTGTTAACTGCTGGAATTAGCCTACCTTGCTTGTCACCATGAAAGGTTTTCCTCCTTTCCCCCCCGCTGCTGCTGGTGATGGCTTATCTTAAGTGATCACTCTCCTTACAGTGTGTATGATAAACCCATTGTTTCATGTTCTCTGTGTGTGTGTGTGTATATATAAATCTCTCCTCTGCTTATTCCATCAAATGCATCCGATGAAGTGAGCTGTAGCTCACGAAAGCTTATGCTCTAATAAATTTGTTAGTCTCTAAGATGCCACGGGTACTCCTTTTCTTTTTGCGAATACAGACTAACACGGCTGCTACTCTGAAACCTTCTTTTGATAGGTTTTATAATCATCCCTTAGATGATTGAATCATCCCTATTAATTTCTAAGGATGGTTCAAAAACCTGTAGGGAGGTTATTTTTTTTATTAAATTGTATATGATCTTTCAGTGAGGTGTCCCCTCACGCGAGTAGTCTCAATGATTTCAGTGGGACAGATTACATGAATAAATACAACCAGGATCTGGCCCTGTGTTTAGTCATCGAAGTTTCAAATTAACATTTTGAAGACAAGCATCAGAACCAAAGACAAGAAAAATGTCACTTTACTTCCAAATAGTGAAACTACTACATACAGATACAATTTTATGGGCTGGATCTTGCAAGGTGCCCCCTACTCCCATTGATGTCAATTGGATTTGAACACAGGCTTAAAGTTAAGTATGTTCTTTGCTGAATAGAGATGCTTTCCTGAATTAGGTCATAATGAAAAATGAGTTATTTTGATCTATTTCCCAGTACTACTCTTGTGTCATAGCTCTGTCTTCCCAACAACAGCGTGAAGGAAATTTTCTATTTCTAGACTTGGAGCTATACCTCTTGGTAGCAATAGAAGCCTAATTCTGCCTGATAGTTGATTAATATTGCCAACTCCCACTCTGCAGTATTGATCCCAAAGAATGTAGCCAGAAGAGCAATAACTACACTGAAACTTAGAAGTGATGCTTTCAAGAGAAAATATGCACATGCAAATCAGTAAATCACTCAGATGGGAACTGTTTAACTTCTCAAGGCAAATTTTTAATCTGTGAATAGCAGCTAAAGGAAGAAAAATTAATTCATTAACAAAAATGACAGCACTCTTAGAGCTAGTGATATAGGAACAGTACTGCCACCTTGCTGGAAGAACAAAATAATGATTTGTGTTTCCAAATATTGTTTTGATAGCCTAGAATTATCAGAAGTAAATATGCTAATAATCTGATAATTAACTGCAATTTCTTTCATCACTGTGGAAATGGTATGACATAAACAGCATTGACCTATAATTTCTCTTACACAAGTTTTGCATATATCATCACTTTATCTGTAATTACCATTACAGGCACCCAAACAATGTTTCAGTTACCCATAAGATTCAAAGGCATGCTAAAGTAGCCAGAGTCGCCTCATTTTCTTGATCCGTTGAATTAAGGGCAAAACCGCCCAGAAAACTAAATCCAATGTGACAAATACAATGAAAAGGTAATTAGAGCTATCATCTCCTATTTGATAACTCTTAGGTAATAGAAATAGAATGTAATAGAATGTGAAAAATAAAAAAGTTAATTTAATTTATTTTGTCTTTGTACTGTTTTCCAATAATTAAAACTATAATTAAAAATAGCAAGGACAAAAGTGCTGAACAAAATAAACTGTCAATACAGGACTCAGTCTTCCCCTCAACTGTCCAGTTCGTCCCTTAAACAGCAGTAGGTTTTGTGCATACACATGTTGATATATTGTATAGTCAATTGCTTTACCACATTTTGATTCATTATGAAATATATTCAAGAGACCAAGTAACCACTGTCAGTCAGGTTGATTGCCGTAAGCCAACAATAGACTGCAGGAAAAAAGGTTCTATATGACACTAGTCTCCAGAAAGCCATTTCTTGCAGCATTATTACATTCACCTTAAGTAGTAGGTGTACTCCCAAAGTTACACCCCTAAAGCTATCTTTGTATATTCTACTCTTTACAAGTAGAAGGTACTGAGTACATCATCTGAAAGTAGATTTAACCAATCAGCTTTCTACCTTGTTTTTCTGGTACCATGATGTACCCCTAATCTCTTTGTTCTGAACACATGCATTGCAAGTACCAAAGGGGCATGAAGGTACCTCCTAGGTTTGTATTAGGCTAGAACAATCACATGTCTTGTTCTTCTCCTTTGGGATATTCCCATATTGGACCCCAGTGAGACCAAGCTGTCTCCAGCCCTGTCACCCACAATGGGCTCCCATTTAAACTCTTTCAATATGTAGCTTTGGAGAGTCTTTGCTTCCAAAATGATCCCTGTAGCACTGGTGCCAATGGTATGTCAGTCATATCCAGCAGCACCTCCATGGAAAGGTATTGTATTTATAGGAAATCATAGCAATGACAAATGAAGCTGGCCTGTTGGACTGGGGGTTTACATTATCACAATAATGCAGGAGGTAATGTATGTTGCTATATAATATAGTATGGACACCACAAAACATTAGAGGTAAGAAGTATGACACATGCTCAACATTATTGCTGTTGCTTCACAAAGTAAATGTGTCATATGTTCTCCGGTCATCACTGGCTGCTGTCATCCAGCATAAATTAGAACAGGTGTTAGCTTGTTCCAATTTATGGCAGGGACCAATTCAGTTCCCAAAAAGCTCCAGGTTCAGAGAACCCCAGCACACATGGGATTATGAGGCTCTTCTTTCTTTCTGTAAATCCCTTTGCATTTGTATAAATGATTACACTGGGCCTGATACTTTTCTCATTTCCATCCATGTAAATGAGAAATAATTCCAGTGAAGTCAATGGATTTATGCCAGAGTAGAATCAGCATATTTGTATATTCATTGTTAACCCATTTTATCTGCTATATATAGATAAGTAGTTGAGATCACAGCACAAACATGGCTGAAGATAATTCTTTGAATTTCTTTTCCCTCCAGCCGTTCAGACATCAGAAATTATTATAGTAACAACTATGAAAACAATGTGACTGAAATATCTGGAATCGCCACATGTATATATGTATGACCCATAATGTGTTGAGATATTTCCTTGGCATATGCTAAATTTTTTGCTGTTTAATCACTCAGGGATAATGAGAGGACATAAGGGTCACTCATGGAGGAAATAAACTTGCATCTCCTCCTCCACTTGACAAATTAGTTTACAGCACTAAAACAGCGTTCTTGTTGAACTGCATTCACAGAGTTTATCTGAACTCTTTTATCTTTGCATATCCTATGCAGTTTTCTGCAGAGATGTTTCTCCTTTGAGAGATGTGTTTTGCCCCCCATTTTCCTACAGAAATAAAAACATGCATCTTCGAAAAAGCCTCTGCTTGTTGGAAAGAGTGATAATGAATCCTGGCACTGCAATACCCCATTGATTGCACTGATGACTACCTTACTGAAGTGTGTCACACAATAGCTTTCATATCTATTACGTTTAATTTATATCACATTTGGAACATGGATGCCAGTGTCCAGTGTTGGGCCTTTTTTTTTACTCAAAGATTTAAACTTTATTTCTTGATCAAAAGGCTTATTGTCTATGTTATATCAGGGGAGTGGGAAAATACTAAGAGGCAGATTATGTAAATCCTTATTTATGTGAGAAATCCTTGCATACAGGAGTAAAGATTTGTATGGAACTCTTAGCTAACACAGGGCTTGCATGAACCTTTGTTTGCTTTTTGTCTTCATAGGTATGTACAATGAGTTTCACTTTGGATTTTAGGAGGAAGGTCAAATGAAAAAGAAGGGAATATAATCAAAGGATTAGAATATGGGACAATAAATTAGGAGTTCTGGGTTTTATTTAAGGCACCACCCTCAGGCATGGATTAGCATTCACGACGCATCAGCACCCGACCCAAGCTGGAGAAGCTAATAATCCAACCAGCAGACCAAATTCAGTGGTGAATCCTGGTCATGTGCCACCCAAGGCACATTGCACGTATGCTAAGAAGACTGCCTTGTCATATGGCCTGTGGTTAAGTCACAACCTCTATCTGCCTCAGTTTCCTGATTGGCAAGATAGGAATAATAATTGATAAGAATAATACTTCTCTGCCTCACAAGGGCTTTGCAAGGACCAATTTTTCTTAAATGCTAGAAATTCAAAATAATGCATTAATATACAATTCCAAACAGCCAAAAATGCTGTGTCCTGTCTGGTTTGGAGTCTGACCTGTGCAAAATGCCTTAGTTTTATTTCTACCATAAACCATATGTAGTGCCAAGTTGACTAGAAACTCAGCCCACATGTGCTTTAAGTTTGACCCAATGTTACTCAAATCTCTGCTTGATTTTTGGAGTTTGCAACAAAAATGGAAACCAGCACCATTTAACCAGGCTTAAGATTCCACTATGAAAACTCAGAAAGCTGACCATATGAAATGGAAAGCTGCCTTTCATATGAATGACTCTGTTGTTTCACCCTTGGGAAAGATTTCCTCTGTTGTAAGCATCTATCTTGAACGAAGGAAGCTGAACACTTCTAAAGATGGCTTTAGAATCCCAGAGCGGAAGGCAAAAGTTGAGGACTAGGCTGTGGTTCCATCACTGATTTTGTTTATTTTGAAGGCGTAAAATGCATTATTTCAGAATTCTGCACAAGTACATATGTTTCACTGATAAAAACTGCATACAGACTGTGACAACCATGATGCTTAAGAGTATCCTTGTTATAATACACTAATGAAACCAACTGGGTTGAAATCCTGGTTCTGTGGTAGTCAGTGACCAAAATCCCATTGACTTCTATTGGACCAAGATTTCACCCTTGGCTCTTTTACAGCACTTTTATTCCTAGGACCTCAAAGTGTTTTACAAAGTACGGTAAGCATCATTAGCACCATTTTATAGATGAAGAAACTGAAGCACAGAAAGATTAGGTAACTTGTCCTTGGTCACACAGCAAGTCAGTGGCAACACTGGATATAAAACCAAGTCTCTGACTCTCATTTTTTTTTAACTTGATTCAGTGGGGTGGAGTACTCTGGCATGATATCTGGAAAGGAAGGGTTAATTGCATGTCATTAACAGCCAGAAGATCTGTAGCTGCATGTGCAGCTGTAGATGCAATGAATCACTTATTCTTAATAGGATATCAGGGCAGCCTTTGAAAATGTGGGCACGTCTAATTGGCCCCAAGTACCTGAAGTCCCAGGGTAATATAACGCCACCGCCACCGCCGCAGCAGCAGCAGGAAGAAGAAGAAGAAGAAGAGAAAGAGAAAGAGAGACAGCATGGATTGTTTCTGTGTAAACTCTAAGCTTTGGGAGAGGGCTTTCCCATTTGTTAGGTGTTGAGCTGCCAAAAATTATGTGCTGGCTTCATTCCTAATGTGAGTAATTGCTGCACTGTCTGGCCTCTTACACCGACTATGACCATGAAAGTTTGGGGATCAGAGAAGGCATAGTGAAATCCCAGCCCCACTGAAGTCAGTGGGAGTTTTGCAATTGAATTCATTGGAACCAGGATTTAATCTGTAATTATTACAGCTGTAAACTTGTACTCACAATTGCTATACTTAAGGCTCTAGTAGTGTTGCAAATATACAAAAGTTAAGAAAACATATTTTTAAGAAAGTAGGTACTTTGTGTTTCCCATAAATAGAGAACAAACCATAAATTTTCAGTTAAGATTACTGTGATGTGTACTGGGGTGTGTACCTGCACAGGCCCTGAATCAATTAATATGGGCCTGAGAGGCCAATTACCATACAAGGCTGCACCTAAAGGATGGGCCAGCCTTAACAGACAATGAAGCTCAGATGAGGAGAGGCTGGGAGAGGACTATAAGATGAAAACGAGAACAGGAGGGGGCTATAGGGAGGAGAGAAATTCTGTAATTGCTTTCTGGGATTAGAGAGGCTCTAAGGAGGAAGCCCTAGGGGGGAAGAGCGTTAGCGCTGAGATCCTATCCTCAGTAGGGAAGTCTATTAAGAGGCTAGGAGAGTCTTAGAGCCTTCCAAGGAGTCATAGGAGTTTGGTTGAGAAACACTGCTGGGTAAAACAAAGCAGTACAGATGATTAAAAGAGCAAGCCTGAGGAGAGCAAAGGTTGGTTTAGGTTTGTACTTTTAGTTTGGGACTTTGTTGGGGGGGATTCTAGGAGAGGGCCTTGATGGAAGCGTGAAACTAGAAAGGTCATGTGGGAGAAGGCCTCAGATAGGCCACTGTAGGAAGATGCCCAGGGAGGTAGCAGCAAGGAGTTGAAAGGAACTGATCTTCGTTGCTGGTTATAGGGTCCCTGGGCTGGAACCCACTGTAGTGGGAGGGTCCAGGTTCCTCTAGTAGCCACCAGAGAAGGTGGCATGCAGCTATCCTGACAGGAGATAAGAATGTTAGAAAGCTGAGATCCATGGGGCCCAGAGCTGGAGCCACAGATGTTGTGTGAGGATGGTTGGACTATTTTCTGTTATTATCTCTGGACTCTGTATTATCCTGGAAGGGTACACTTAAATTGTGACCTGGCAGAGGGCTGAATCAGGAGAAGAGGTGGACTATTAGAGGACCAGGGCAGCCATTGGCAGGTGGCACTAGACAAGAAGACAGTTGTTATACTACACGTAGCTACAAGGAGGTGTTCCAGCAGTAAGTCTAATCTTTCATAATTGTTGCTTTTTAAAAAAGAAAATAGGGAGGAATAAACAAATGTAAAATCTGTACCAGAAAGTAGAATGTGCTCAAATATATTGCTTCCTGAATTCTCACATGCTGAATCTTAGCAGACAAGCATTTATGAGATTTTTTTTTTTACAGGATTTTTTGCCCAACCTATCTCAATCTCAGAACAAAATATTAAACTGATTCTATCCACCTTCAGAATCTCCTGCCTGCTCGAAGGGCAGCCTCTCATTTAACCTCACTATCATACATGGTTTGTTTGGTCCTGCCCCAGTGCTCCTCAAAATATGGTGGCCTTCCAGAAATCTTTGCCTAGTTTAGGGATTTGCAGCAAAACCAAAAACCAGTAGAATTTCACCAGCTAAAGGGATCCCAAAGTGTACGGTGCACAGCTGGGAAAGAGGAGCCATGCTACCAATATTAGCTCTAAGTGCATTGCAGTCGGACAAAAATTAGAACTAGCCCTTAGCTACTTCTAGGATTGGGTGTGTGGGAGCATACAGATCCTTGATGCATAAAAGCATGATGGCATTTTTGTCTGTACCCTGGGGGTCTGTGTCAGTGCCAGCTGTTAAAGGGTTTTTGGTTTTGTTTTGTTTTTTTGTCCTTTGTTTTCCAACCATTTTGTTCGCTCATGTAAAATGAGGCTTCATCGTACAAGTTTTGCCCAACTTGCTCAGCCAGTAAAATTGTGTACCACCATATGTTTAAGTATAAAACCTTTATAGCTGAGGATCTGGTCCAATAATCTCAGACTAATTAGTTGTATGATATCTGACATGTATGTACTAGCCATTTCAATTATGCACAGGTATAAGTGATATAACTCTGTATACTAGGAGAGATGGGAAGAAAGATATTTCTTGAACAGCTTATTTGGTTTTAAGTCTTGAGCAGGCCCCTTGTGCCAGGATAAACCCTTTAATAAAACTACATAATTTGAATATTGTCATAATATCCAAGTTCACTGATTAAAAATAGCTTGAGTGATCCCACAATTCTTTATCTTTCATAAGGAATTAGTGTAGAGATCCAGCAGAGAGAACTTGCATTTCTATAACCTTTTGTTATATATACTGCAGTTGAAAAGCATTTATAGCCTGTGGTATTATCAAGACCTTAACATTTTTCAAATAGTAGAGTTTACAAACATTCCTCTTCAATGTTTTTCTTTGCAGGGTAGTTCTTTTGTCTCACATTTGGCTTTTGGCATCATTCATACTGTGTGTTTGGCGCTCTAGCCAAACAAATGCAATGTCTTGACAACCATAAGTTTTCAGGTGTTTTGAGTTGAACAAATTAGTTCTCACCTGCCAGATTGTCAGTCAAGTATTGGGCAATTACTAGTTTGATATATTGTGTATTAAAGCAATATCCATCAGCATTAAAAACTGGTAGGTATTAAAAAGCCTTATTTCATGGGTAGCCCCAAAAGATCTGCTCTGCTGGTGGTAACCATACTTCACATGATTTACTTTTAAAAGGAAGACTGGCTACTCCTTTCAGCGATAGGTTTTAAATAAAATTATTTTTAAACTATGAAGGCTAGATAAAAGCAATTATTTTTATTATTGAATTACTACAGTAGCTCCTCAGTGGCCCAATCAGAGACTGGGGCCTTAAACATTGTACTAGGTGCTGTTCATACATATAAGATTAATCATTTTGGGGACTAGGACTATCTAAAAATCTGATAAAAGATGTGTGGATACAACAAACTGGGAGAGTACAAGGTAACAGTGAGATCATATCAAGGGATGGGCATTATACAGCTCTTTCCTTTACCTGTTTACTAACCAGTCTCCTCTTCCCTAAATACTCCATTTTATCTTGCAGGCTCAAGGATCACACCCAAGTTTGCTTTGATTCTCCTTCTTGTGACCATCTTTACTATTGAAGAGGAGTGTTGAATGCAGTTCCCCCTGGAGCCTGTGAATCAGCTAGTGGGGTTACTGCAGAGTGATATGAGGCAATGTCTCTACATGACTTGGCCTGGCTACTCTAGTCCACTACTTCAAATGTAAAAGTCCTATTCTGGGACACAGCTGTTAGACTGCAAACTCTTTGGAGCAGGTACCATGTCTTGTTATAGTATACAGCACCTAGTACGATGGGGCTCCAATCTTAAATGGGTGGTTGGAGTGCTGTCACAGGACAGATAGTTAGTCATGATGAGACTTCAGAGGATCCTGATTTTCCTGAAAACAAAGGCTTCATGCTTGGCTGTGCATTAGTGAATTACACTATCAGCAGAGGCAAAATATAAAATAAAAATAGAATATGTGAGCATTATATATATTTTTAGAAACCTGATGAGTTCACTGTTATGAACTGGTGCTGTAGAATTGCAAAGTATATACTGCAGGCCTACAATAATATTTAGTTATATTTCAAAAGCATCAAAGACAGCATGTGCAGTATTTATATACATTTGCCTTGGAGATTGAAAAGATATGTGGTTTTGTTCACCCCTTCTATTTGATTGGGCTCAGTCATTGTTGGGGCTTAATTTTGATGAATGGGTTATATATACTTTGAAAATTAGCAATCTTTCTCATCTTTGTTGAGAGCTTACTTTATTCGATTTTAAAGATAGAGATTCTAATTGTCTTCCATGCTGAGCAAACTATCTTGGATCACTTTGAATAGTCAGTGTAAACATTTAAAAAGTGCTATTTCACTTTACTCATTTGCTTCTCTCTCATGCATCTTGACAAATGTGCCAGTCTGGTTTTCAGTAACAGCAGCTTCAGAAGTGCTCCTACATATAGTGCCAAAACTTTTATGGTTGATATCTTTATAAGACAGGAACACATCATCATAATTCTATTTTTAAGTAGAACAGATTTTTGCAATGTTACAAACAAAGCAATGGCACAAACGCTGTACTTGATTGTATTAATTATATGAACATGTCTAAAACACATTCCACTTCTTACATAAAATATTCATATGCCTATGTCATCTTTTACCCATATTTATTACCTGTGTCTTGCCTTGATGTTGCCTGCTTTTACAGACCTTTCAAAGTACTCAAAATCCAAGCATTTCAATGAAGGATTTCAACAGAGATAAAGCTGGCATTAACCTAAAGACTAAGTATTTCACCTTTATAGCACATTCATCTTTTACTTGCCAATCCTGAAATTGCCCCTAATTGCATAAAATAAATAACAGGTCCCTTAAACACAGAGTTTTTGGGGGAAAGGGGAGATTTATTCCCAAGAATCTCTATGTGGAAATGACCCTGTATGTGTAGGTCTCCCTTCTCACCCCTGTCATCACTTGTGGTATGAAGGGAAGTCCATCAAAGGCTTCTCTAGGCCTGGAGATGCACATTGGAAAAGGAGACAAGGGATGGGGTAATATGTAAATTATTCCCTATATCCCCTTCAGGAACCACTTTGAAAGGACACTAACTTTGGTGCAGGAGGGGCTTCTGATACCATTGAGAGTGTTCCCTGGAATATTCACTGGCTGATCCAATGGAGTGATCCAGGGAGCAAAAAGAGGTGCTGGGAAGCCCTGAGCTGATGTGGAAGAACAGGGCTTTCTTGTGCCTCAAGCAGATTCCCCCCCCCCCCCGCCCCATGGTAGTGCTGATTTCATAGCTTTTTAGGGGGTAAAGCCACTTCTTGTACTGCAAGTGGGGAGGAGGCAAATCCTACCTCACTCATGGCACAATCAAAAGTTCAATCTCCTTTCAATTCTTTTTTAACAATAAATTAACTTTATTTTTTAAAGAATGGAATCCTTCAATGTTTGTAATGTGACCCTCACAATATGGAGCAAAGAATTTTGATCTTAAATCATCTGATCAGATAGCACTCGCAACTATCTTTGCAGGTGGTTCCCACCGCTCCTTCCTCTAAGACTCTGACAAACCCCATTTACTTGGATGCATGACTGGAGAATCTATTCATATAAAAAATATTCACCGGCTTACAACCAAGGAAGCAGACTGCATCACTGGGCATACCCATACCTTAGGTGCCACTTATTGGAAACATTCAGACTTTGTTCCTAAAAAGGTACACTAGATATTTTGACCATCTAGCTTATTCTGTAGACTTGCAAACACTGGAGGAGGATGGGGTGAGGTGAAAAGATACAATTCCCCCCTGAATAATACCATCTGCTCTATCTTCAGGGCAACAATCTGTCTGTATTTATACTTGTCAATTGCCTATTGCACGTTTGGGTGGTTGATCAATAATTTGGTGAAAACTGATTCCAAACTAGAGAATATTCTCTTCAGAAGTACTATAATAAACTCCAAAGATAATTCACCTCTTGCAGGAAATCTCTAGTAGCCAGAGTGGAGTCAACTCAGCCAGAGCCAGGGAAATCACCCCAACCTTCTTCCTGTTTGGGGGAGGAATTTTAGCAAAGGGAAATCCTATTGTCATATTGCTGTGTATGGGACTAGATCTTCCAAAGATAGCCCATGTTTTTCCCCCCATGATCTTTGATTTTAAAAACTGATTGTGTAGTCATAAAACCAAACCCTCCTTGACTGACTTGACCCCATTGCTTTCAACATGTGTAAGGTGAGCAGAACTTGGTCTCATGCAAGAAAATATTTATAACCACTAGAAAACAAGGCTTGCTGTTTGCTTTTAAATCCAGACACTGCCATAGGGTATGTGCACATTCTCATTCAGAGGCAAAATTCTGTTCCTCTGATATCTGGTTACGCTGTAGTTTGGATGTAAAGTAAATCATATAATTTGCAGCCACACGGAGATTAAAAAAAATCTGCTGTGGATAAAAACTCAAATGCAAATTTACTATTTAGGGTACAATTCTGCCAGGTGCTGAGTGCCTCTCCAATGGTGCTATGCTCCATCAACTCCCAGGAAAGTCAAAGGGAATGGAGAGTGCTCAGCACTTCATGGGAGGTGTTCAGCATCTGCCAGGATCAGAGGCTAAATGAATGATTGGGAAAAGCAAACGTTCAATGGTTTCCAAGCTGTCCCTAGGCATTTTACTGCAAGATTAATTTCAAGTTTTAATGAAAATAAATGGTAATGATCTAATGGGGTTTTTAATTAGAAAATATACACGTCTTTCAATTCATTCCACAAGAGTGCTGGGTGGTTAGAAAGCAAATAGAGACTCAGGCCAATCACTTCTGAATATAAAGATGCATATTATTGATTAGATAATGTACAGTTACTATATATTTTAAACACTCTGCCATGATTAGCTGGATATGCCATAGAATGTATATACACATTTAGATAAAATGTATCTGATCAAACCTAGAACAAATATATGGGGTGGGGATTATATAACTGTGTTATGTAGAGTAGTGATTTATGCAGTTGGTAATCCTGACTGATCACAAACATACCCACAGCAAAGACCTGATCATGATTCCCTGAGCTCCATGACAAAACTCTCCTTTTACTTCAATGACGCAGAACTGGGCTCTAAATCACACTTCTCTAAGTATAGGGGTTTATACCCACCTACTTTATGTGGCAGTTATCTCAACTATGCACTGTTTTCTCTCATGCCACTATCTTGCTTTCTCAGCTTGAATACTTCATGTTGCAAACATTGCCATATGGTTTCTTAAAGATAAAAATATTACCCTTTGATTTCTTTTGTCATCCTACTTTCAGTGTATTCTGAGGATGCAAACAGACTAAGGAAGCTTGCACTATGCAGACTAGACTATATAGTAAATGGCTGGCTGATGATGATAAATCTCAGACAACTCTTTAAAATGTAAGATTATTTCTTGGATTTATTGTTTCAAAACTTAATCCCTTTCCCCTTGGTATTTCTTTGCTTATTGCATATTCCACAATGAACAGTTCAAGTTTTCTGAATTTCACAGAATGGTGATAACTATCTTCCCCACCCCGCAGGGTAAAACAGAAAGCTTGCTCTCATAAAACAGAGAAACTGAGTATATTTAACGTAGACTCTATCAGTAGAGTTGCCAATTTAGATTGGACATATTCCTGGAGGTTTCATCCCATGACAAATGTTAATTAAAGACTAATCTTTAATTACTGAAGACTGCAGGACAGTCCTGGAAGGTTGGCAACCCTATGTATCAGGAATCTTGCAGGGGATTTGGAAGTGTAATAATGAAGTACATATGGTGAACCTAAACAAAGACCAAAGCAACAGGAAGCCAACAAGAAAAACAAATGACTCAGGTTTATAGAAGATCTTAAGTAATACTTAGAAAAATAGACAATGATTTTGGTCTCTAATTTCTAAATGAATGATTTGTTTCCTTTTTAAAAGTCAGTCCCTTTGGATCATATAGGATGTGGAAATTTTGATTTTCATTTTTGCAATGTTCCAGATTATCAGAACTGTGATACAGCAGTGATAACGGAATGTATTTCTGCACAATTCTGAATCTGGGATAATACAGAGACAATATTAATGCAACATGAGGGATACAACTTTAAACATACATGTCAAGAAATGAAGAAAAAATTAAAACGAACACCACAACTTGCCTTCTAATTGTATATGGAATCACTAATCTTAAACAGGAAGTGTATTAAAGAAAACAGCTACAGATTTCACACAGCTTTGTCTCTGCTGTTTACCAGAGACCATGGCCTACCTGGAACTCTATAAAGCACATAGTATCTAGCAGTTGAATAATGTACTACCATGAAACACTATTACACCATGAAACCTATGGTGGTGGAACCCTCTAATTTTGGGGGTAATAGGGACACTGCAAAGGGTCTGCCTACACAGTTTCCTTTGTGGAATAGAGACTAGAAACATGAAGAGGAATCTCTGCTATCATGAAAAATATACAACCCTAGCCCTTTTCCTTGCTGAGATACTCAGAAATGTAAACCAGTTAAATACCACCCTTATAACTAGAATTGAAAGAAACAAGCTTTTTGGAATCTATTTTTATAGCAGGTGGGTGGATAGGGTCCTATAGAATAAACACACTTTTTAAAGAGGAGTTAGTTAAATCTGGAGTGCATCCCAAAGAATCTTCCCAAGAACCTCTCCAAGTCCTTAGGCTGGCCATATGCTGTATGAACTGGAATATGTCACATTTTTGTGGGGGAGTATGGGAACTGTGGACAGGAATAGGTTACATTTTTTGGTGGGGAATGGTGGAAATATTTTGCAGGCCCAGGCAGGCCCTGACTATTAACTCACCAACACAGCATATACAGTAACCCCGGTTACTGCTTAGACTGTTTAGATTGATATCCAAATATTTATTATGGACCAACTTCTGCTCCTTGCTAATTAGGGGTGACATTCTGCACCGTCCTCTAGAAGACCCTAATTCAATTTTTCACTTCTTACTGAAACAGCCTAGTGCTATGGAGGGATACTAAGTTTCTAGAAGGACATTCATATAATTAATATTCTGGTTCAAACTAGAATCTAAAACCAAATCTACCACAAGCAAGTTATTTGTCTTTAATGCCACTTATTTTCACTTTGTACTCCCAAAATATTTCTTGGGTTGATTATTGAAAATACCCACCATTAAGGACTCTGAGGTACCAGGGTAAATTGATCTTAGTTTCATGCGTGCTTCTTTGTGGATTTTGTAAGTTCTTTAGGACAAGGACCATATTTTCATATGTCTGAGATAAATGACTCTAATTTCACTTAACTGCTATAAATAAGGAGTAATCCCATTGAAATCAATAGACTCCAGTAGAAAACCAGAGGAAGTGAGATCAGGATCAGGCCCAAATTAAAAATTTTAATTTGAATTGTTATGTCCATGGATCAGTATGAGCCCTACTTCCAGAGACCCTTCCCATTGGATTTAGAGCCCCTCCCTCTTTCTAACTTTCCTTCCCATCTGTGACATTCCTTTATCTCCTTCTTTCCTCACTCTCACATATCAAGGTTGTTTTCTTTGTCCTCACAAAACCAATTCTGTCCTCACCATTCTCCTTCCCTACAGCAGAGCTACTCACTCCACCTTATTATGTACCATTAAATTTCCCATGCTGATCCTGGTAACCCCACAATGGGTATGTGCTCCAGAAGGTGTGGGGGGAAGAGAAAAAGGAGTGGTTTAGGGTTATTTTTTGTTCTCTCCGTGCTTTCATTGGAGTTTAGTACAAGTTAGCCCTGATATTAAAGCTCTTCTGACATTTAAATGAGCTGTGGTCATAAAACATTTTTATTTAAAAAAAGTTTCAGTCCCACAAGTAAATTTCCAGCTAACATTCAGATGTTTGAAATGTAATTAATGTGAATGCTCTGTGAGTTGCACAAGGATTTCTAACCTTTGAACTGCGAGCCAAACTTCTAGCTTCTGCCATATGCCTTCTATGATCCACATGTAGTCACACACATATCACAGTTAATGTCATTTATTTCAGCTCTTTAAATTAAATTGACTATTTTTACAGTATAGTGGAATGAATAAACAATTATATTTTTGATTGCTTGATGTACAAATACCATTCAGATTCATCAGAAATGACAGTACGCATTGTAAACACTACATTCCCTCCCTAGTTGGCAAGGCTGATCCTCAGATCTCTGTACTAAACATCAGAGAGTATGATAGAGATTAGAGCATGTTAGTGGTTCAAGCCCAGGACTGGGAGGCAGGAGATGTGCATTTAATTCCTGCTTTCATGTAGTGAACTCTGACTAGTTTGCAGATCCATACACAGGCTGTGCATGGGACTCAAGTGAAGTGTAGTAGGATTGGTGTAGGCTCTTTCAAGAGGGTGGGTTTTACTTTGCTTGCCCTACTTCATCTGCCAAAAGATGGAAAAACAAACCTGGCAATGTGACAAATGTATGAGTGCAAATTATTTATTATATATAGTTCCCCACTATAAGGCTTATGTAAGTGGCTTTGTCTGGCTTGGGGAAAAAAGGTGTGATGTTAGCGAACATCATTGAAAAGCCATGGGTAGACAATGCACACTGCCTTTAACACGGCTAATTTCCCCTCTACCCTTTAAAGTAGATGAAGATTCAAAAGACAGAGGTATTCCATCTTTATATTCTAGAGTCTTAGGGGTAGAAAACATATTACTTTGGGTTTGTAAAGTGCTGTCATTGTACAGCTCTATAAATATGTATTGTATTACATAAATTGATAAATTAGTAGAACTATTTAGAAAAAAATTCCCCATGAAAAATGTTGGCAAAGGATTAGTATGCATTTTTCTAAGGGGAAGAGGAGGGGTGAATTAATTGAAAACCCAAAATTTTCAATAACTGCCTTTCACTGCAAAAATGTCAGGTGTGGGTTGTTTTTTTTTGTTTTGTTTTTGTTTTTTTTTTTGTTTAGAAAAAAAAGCCATTTGAGTTTGAAACAAATTGACAAGACTTTTGACCAGCTCTTGAAGTTACCTTCATAGGTCTGGGCTATACCTAAAACGTATGTCGATGTCACTCATTACTCAGGGCTGTGGAAAAATGTGTCCTAAGCACAGTAGGTGTAGACGCGACTCGGCCAATGGAAGGACTCTTCTAGCAGCCTAGTACCGTCTCTTGGAGCAGGGGATTACCTACACTGATGGAAAAACCTCTACTATCGATTGTAGGAAATGTCTATG
This sequence comes from Dermochelys coriacea, assembly GCF_009764565.3. Lineage (NCBI taxonomy): Eukaryota > Metazoa > Chordata > Testudines > Dermochelyidae > Dermochelys > Dermochelys coriacea. Next base: position 75,309,156 of record NC_050072.1, on the reverse strand, counting down.
CTACAACATCATGTAGCATTGTAGAGTAGACCTACTCTTAACAACTGGAGCTGGTCAGAAGCAAGGTATCCTAGCTAAGTCACTAGAACACTCATGGTTAGATGTTTCTATTCTGTTGAGCACCATTGGTAGTTTAGCAATAAAATACTGATTTCCACCTGCCATCCCAGAAACTGCCCGTTGAGTTAATAGGTTTAATTTGTGAATTTAAATAAGTACTCCCAGCCTCTCCCCCAAGGAATGGGCATTTCTTTGTGAGTTGTTGGGTGAATACTGACAAGCATACCTCTTAACTTTCAAACCTGCCACTACGTAACAGAAAACATTGCAACATGTGACAAATTACCCAAATGTTGAACATGTCTATTAAAAAACATTTTAATCTGCCAGTTATGGTACATGCAAGTATAAAACCTGTTTCTAAATGTTTTTTCCATGTATGAATGAAAGAAAGCAGTTTTGTAAACTGGGCCAAGTTATTTGTGGGGTGGGGTGCCTGTTACTGATTGCTAAATTGATTTCTTTCATACACCTAGTGAGGCCATCCTTATAAATGAGGTTTTATCATTTAATATCTATTACACCGTCATTCATAGCCTGATGTGCAACAAAATATTCCTCTCCCCCAGTTCGACCACTAGGGAACATGGGTGGGGAGGGTCCATGCCCATGCTTCTGCTGGTACACTGGGGAGAGCGTGCAAGAGGTGAGAAGGATGGGCCCTGATACGGTTTCCCTCAACCTCACTTCATGCAGACCTACCCCATGAAATGTCTCTGACACACAGTATAATTAATATTACTAACCTACCCCATCCCCTAATGAAAAATAGCTGCTGGCCCCAGTCCTCCCCGCAGCCTTTCATGAAAATGAGCTGCCTCCCTCCACAATCCCTCTGCCCTCCCGCACATTGCATGCACGAAACAAATACTGGTTGCCTCTATCCCCCATCTTAGGCTTGCTGTATGGCAGACTGAGCTCCATATTTGCAGCTGCCGCTCTTTCTACTACAGCCTGCAGCTCAAGGATCCTGTCCCTCTCCAGGAAGAAGGAGCTGCTGCTGCAGTAACTCTTGGCTACTTGCCAAGCAGAGAGAGACCTGGCAGGAAAAGAGGGGAGGTGCTCAGGAACCAACAGTAAATTTAAGTTGAGGAAGAGAGCATGTCTGCTGGGCTGACTTTTGCAAAGAGGGATTAATAAGAGCTCAGAGCCATCTTGCTTCCTTCTCCACATTCCCCCTGATGAATGTTGGCTGGTCCCTCCTTTGCCTTACCTGAAATATTGTCAGCCCCCAGGCTTCTTCCCTCTCCTCATAACGGGGAGAGAGTAGGAGGGAGTTCAGAAAAGCTGCAGTAGCAGAGCCATCTACTCCCAGACAACAGCTTCCCATCTGTTCAGAACAGTGCGGGGAAGCTGGACTGGCTCCAGTGCAGCATGTACCTCCTAATGCAGTACAGGGGAGAGCTCTGCTGATCGGTCACAAGCACAATACCTATCACTAGAACAACCCCTTTCCTTTCAGGCACACTGTGCATAGCATTGATTTAAACATATGGGAATCATTCACTCCACTCCCACCTGTAGGATGGAGTACCCATGTGCACCTCCCACCCTCAGAGCCATGAACAGCTCAAGAAGTGAGGTTGGGGGGGGGAAGAGATGCCACACATACACAGACAGACAGCAAGGAGAAAGAAGATGGAGAAAGAAACTTCTTTCTCATCTCCCAGCACTCAAAACTGCAGGAGAAACGAGGAACATCTCCCACTTCCTCCTCCAGCTACAAACAGTAGCTAAGAGAGTACAGAGCTCCCTTCTTTTCATATCAGCAGTGGGTAGATGAGAAGAGAAGGTGTCAAACCTAGGCAATTCTGGGAATGTTGGCATGGCAAGTGACATCTGTTGAATGAATACCATTGCATTTCTCCCTTCTTTCTGTCAACTGAAAACCCTGTCGATAAGCCCCAGACTGAGAGAACTTTCATGGCAGTTGAACTGAAGAGCATAGGTAGCAGGATGGAAGAGTTTCAAGGAGGTACCAAGAACTCTATTGGGACATGACTTGAATATTAGCTGTAGTTGTACTATTTTTGTCAATAGTTCTCTTAATAAAGGGCCAGTTTAGTTTTGGAAGCAGAGACACCTATCATGTTTTTATGCAGCACCTGAAATATGGTGGCAGCAGTCAATGTAGTGAGACTCTCAGCAAGGAAGAGAATGTGATTAATAGGCAAACGAAGCACCCCCAGAAACAGAGCAAACAGGTAGCATAGAGGGACAGAGATCACCAGGAATACTGGATTTCCAGACAAGACATTACACAAGCATGGAAGCAAGAATCGAGTCTAAACAGAGATAATGAAAGGTGATAAATATGAGACAATGAAGATAAAACTGTTTTATTATCTTATTGGGTAAAAAAATGAAAAGTGAGTGAGACTCTAGGGCCAAGAATAATGCCCTAGGCATTGCAACAGCTGATAAAGGTGTTTGAAGACTGTTACCCACAAGACAGAATGGCACTGTAGCGAGATACTGGTTTTTTTGGGGGGGAGGGTGTTACCAAAACAAAGAATAGAAAGAGGGAATACATACTTACATAACAGAGCTTAGAACTCTGGAATTCACATGCAACTTTAGAAGTATGAAAGATTTCCAAATTAAAGAGAGGCTGATTCTTGCTTACAGGAGAAATTGAGAGAAACCCCTCCAAATAGCAAGGGTAGGTGAACTGTCCAGGGAAAGGGTAAAACTAAAAACAGCCACTAGTGCATAACAAATACATATGGATAACCTAAAGGAACCCAGGCAGCAGGACAGCAAGAGACTTACTGAGAAAGCAGGCATCCTGGTCCAGTGTGTATACTGTGAAAAGCAGCATGAAAGGCAGAAAGAATAATGCCCAGCCTATGGGCATAGGTACGAGGATTGTAGGAATCAGAACCAATTTGTCCCAGTGCTTTAACTATCCCAGAAAATAAAAAGCAGTAGTACCTGCAGTAATTGAGGATATAGAGACTTCCAGTGTAGAGGATCCCTGCAGTGTGACTTAAGCAGATCCAAAGATGCTTAATGTGCACATACTGCAAAAGAAGGCTGCCACCCATTAAACTGCCACATTCACAGCTATGATATTAAAGACTAATTAAATTCCAGCTGGACTACAGTAACACTGATAAACAGCAATATTAGACTGGAGAAATGTGACTAGGGGCCAGCGATGTACAAAAAAAATCCCACTCTGAGGCCAGTGGGCAAATGCCGGCTGTTAATAAGAAAACCATGAAATGAGACATTATTGCTTGGTGTTTATATTGTTGACACCTGAGTACCATGCACTGCTGGGCAGCAGGCCGTGTTCCCATGAACTTAAATACATTTGTTTACCTTAAGTACATAAGTTTATCTGCAAAAGCTTTTTCACATCCCTCCTAACTGTCCTGGATTCTGGTACATCCCCCAGAACCCTCTATACCAGCTTAAAGGCTTCACGGAAAAAGGAAGACCTGGGGAATTATAGACCAGTCAGCCAGAGTTCAATACCTGGAAAGATACTGGAGCAAATTATTAAACAATCGATTTGTAAACATCTAGAGGATAATAGGGTGACCTACTGCATAGTGGGGAAACAGTAGATCTACTGCATAGGGGGAAACCTTAATTTTAGTAAGGCTTTTGCCACAGTTCCACGTGACTTTCTCATAAGTAAACTAGGGAAATGTGGTCTATAAGGTAGGTGCACACTGGTTCAAAGACCATACTCAAAAAGTAATCGTCAATGATTCGCTGTCAAATTGGGAGGGCGAATCTAGTGCGGTCCCACAGGAATCAGTCTGGGTCTGGTACTATTCAATATTTTCATTAATGACTTGGATAACAGAATAGTGAATCGGCTTATAAAAGTTGCAGATGACCCCAAACTGGGAGGGACTGCAAGCACTTTGAATGACAGGTTTAAAATTTAGAATGACCCTGACAAATTGAAGAGTTGATCTAAATTCAACAAGTTGACATTCAGTAAAGAAACGTGCCAAGTACTTCACTTAGGAAGGAAAAATAAAATGTACATCTACAAAATGGAGAATAACTGGCTAGGTCAGGGGTCTCCAAATTATGGCTCGCGGGCTGGATCTGGCCCAGGGCTTCCATTTGTCCGGCCCTCCAACCAATAGGGGAGAAGCGGCAAACAGCTGAGTAGCCGCACCGAGCAGACAGGGGGAGGGGCCGCCAGCAGCAGCTCATGCAGGGCGGCAGCGCAGCTGAGCTATGCGGAGAGGTGAGTGCCTCTGGGAGCCAGTGTCCGCACAAAAGGGGAGCCAACTTAGGGGCGAGTCGTTGCTGCAGCCGAGCAGGAGAAGCAAACAGGCCGGCATAGATACCCATCAGCACAAAGCAGGCAGGCTGCAGCCGAGCAGGCGCGCCGAGCAGACACGGGGAGTGGCTGCCGGCAGCAGCTCGTGCCAGGGGGGAGGCAGGGGGTAGCTCAGTTGAGCTGTGCGGAGGGGTGAGTGCCCCCAGGAGCCAGTGTCCCCCCAAAAGGGGAGCCAACTTGGGGAGAGTTGCTGCTGCAGCCAAGCAGGTACAGGGAGAAGCAAACAGGCAGTGTTTGTAGTAACTCACAAATGTGTGAGTTTTTAGAAATAAAATTTTAAAAAAATAATGTGAAATGATTTTTAATGTGTTGACAAATACTCTGTGTGATTTCACAGTACCTGCATCGATTAACTTTTATACCTGATGTAATGCAACACTGACACAGAGTAGAGTAGTGTTGTGTTTTTAACGGATCGGGATATTTTTTGAATATATTTAATTTATTTCACAGTTGCTTCAGCCCGCAAAGCCCCTTCTAAAATCTAGTAAAGTTTGGAGACCCCTGGTCTAGGTGGAAGTACTGCTGAACAGGATCTGGGTGTTATAATGGACCACAAACTGAATATGAGTCATCAATGTGACTCAGCTGCAAAAAGGCTAATATGATTCTGGGGTGTATTAACAGGAGTGTTGTATGTAAGACACAGGAGGTAATTATACTCACGACTGGTGAGGCCCTAGCTAGAGTTCTGTGTCCACTTCTGAGCACCACAAGTTAGGAAAGATGTGGACAAATTGAAGAGTCTAGAGGAGAGCAAGAAAAATTATAGAAGTTTAGAAAACCTGACCTCAGAGGAAAGGTTGAAAACACTGGACTTGTTCAGTCTTGAGAAAAGAAGACTGAGTAGGGACCTGATACGTCTTCTAATATGTTAAGTGCTGTTATAAACAGAATGGCGATCAATTGTTCTCCACATCCACTGAAGGTAGGACAAGAAGTAATCGGCTTAATTTGCAACAAGGAAGATTTAGGTTAGATATTAGGAAAAACTTTCTAGCTATAAGGTAATGAAACTCTGGATAAGCTACCAAGGGAGGTTATGGAATCCTCATCATTGGAAGCATTTAAAAGCAAGCTGGACAAGCACCTCTCATGGACGGTTTAGGTTTACCTGGTCATGCCACAGCACGGGAAGGTGGACCTGATGACTTCTCTAGGTCCCTTCCAGTCCTACATTTCTATGATTCTGGCTGCCAGAGTTATTTTCTGTTGGCCCGTGGTTGCAAGGGAGAATGGTGGCCCCGCCCCCTTCAGTTCTGATTGGTCACTGCAACTGGCAGCAGGGAGGCTTGTTGCCCTGCCCAGCCCATAACTCTGTGTCCAGCATTGAGGGAATAAGTTCAGCAGCTGCACCCTCTGCAGGGTGGGATAAGAAATACCTATCAGTCACTAGACACACTCCAGTGCTAAAGGGCTGTTGGGAAATCAGGGCCTAAGCAATTGCTTAGTCTGCTGCTGCCTTTCATTGCTGCTCTTTTTCTTTCTCTTCCACTATATTGCTTATATTATTTAGGTAGTCGTCCATATATTCCCCAGACAATTGCTGGGAATACAGGAGTGGGAAGTACTTGTGCTTGTACTTTTACTTATAAATACATAAGTACTATTTCCACAGCATACTTATACTGTTAAGTATGTCTGCAATGGTGTGCTTGGAACTTAAGTCCTTTTTATCAGTACTTATGGCAACCCCGGCAGTGGGACAGTACAAGCCATGAATTACATGACAGTACAACTGCAGAATATCCCCAAAGTGAGAGAGCAGGGAGGACAGTCAATGTGGTCCTGACCAGCATTATAACAGAATATATGGACATATTCCAAGGAGAGGACACCTACAGGGGAAACTGAACTTAGAAGCAGATCTCCACATACAGCCTGTGTGATTAGTGAAAAGTAGAGTTCCATTAGCCCTGGGGGAGCTGTTAAAGAAGGAACTTGCAAGTCTGCAATGAAGAGGCATCATTACACCTGTGGAAACTAGTGTGGAGTGGATCAGCAGACTAGTAATGGTGAGAAAACCTTCAGTTAAACTTGGGATATGCATTGATCCAAAACCACTGAAGAGAGCACTGACAAGAAGTCACTACCTGTCACTATTGATTGAAAACATACTACATGATTTTGGAGGGCAAGGATAGGTTTGATGGCAAGGATAGGTTCTAGTATATTGAGCTAGATGAGCCATCTAACCACATGACAATTTTTGCCACACCTTTAGGCTGGAACCACTGGATGCAAATGTCTATGGGCATCACTCTGGCCCCAGAGGTCTTCCAGTGTAAACTGAACCGGGGACAATAGGGACTCCCTGACTGACATCAACATTGTAGCTGATGATATTCTTACTGTAGGAGAAGGCAATTTCACAGAAGAGCAATGCAAGGGGCAGGTTATCAAGCAGTAGCAACTCCTAAACAGGTGCTGCGTGTGGAATATTAGGCTGAATGCAACAAGCTGAAGCTGAGGAGAACTGAGGTTCCCTATATCAGACATCTGACTTTGGATGGACCCTGAGAACCTGAAAGCTATTAAGAAAGTTCCCAGACCAAAGGATATGAACGGAGTCCAACAATTTATAGGGATAGCCAACTATCTTTCCAGATTCTGCAAACACCTATCAGAAGCCTGTGAATCTTTGATACAGTTAAAACACAATGATACAGTATGGGATTGGTGAGAAATCCAAAAACAGGTATTGGAAGAGTAAAGAAAATCATAAGTGAGGCACCAGATATAAAATACTACAGCCCTGCAGAGCAGCTAGAGCTACAGCATGATGCCTCAGAGCAACGCACATGTAAAAGTTGGCAGCCTGTAGCATTTCTTACGAGTTCCCTGACAGACAAAGAAAGGGGATATGCGCAGATAGGAAAACAAGCTACTGGCTGTGTTCTTTGGAATGGAACAATTCCATCAGTTCATCTTTGGGTAGGAGGCAGACATGCAGTCATATCTCAAGCCATTGGAAAGCATCATGAAGGAGCCCCTGCTGAGAGCACACAAGGGACCACAACACGTTATTGAGATGCCATCACTCTGAGGTGAGGGTATGGTACTGCCAAGGAAAGTCAATACTGGTAACAGTTACACTGAACTTCCAGAGTCCTACACAGATGGCTCTGTGGGACAAAAGCTAGTCTATCAGTATGCTACAATACTTTTATAGCTCTCATGGCAGGCTCCAGGAAATCCAATAAATTACCAAACCAGATGAAGTGATACAAGGCAGTAAAATAGTTCATACCCCAGGCTGGCCAGATCTCAAGAAGCAAATGCCATATACACTTACCCCCTATTACCAGGTAAGGGATGAACTGTATGGGCAAGATATAATCTTGTTTAAAGGGAACTAAGCAGTAATCCAAACAGATTTAAGAGGTGACATTATGAGATGGATACACACATCACACCTGGCTACAGTGGCATGCCTGAGATAAACCAGAAAGTGTATCTGCTGGCCAGGCCCAGTTGAGAGCATACATGGAGCAGTGTGAGATGTGCAAAGATATAGTGACCAGATACTCTATAACCTCATTAAATACCTACCCAATCCTTGAAAAATATCAGAACAGAACCGTTCACTGTTAATTAACTGGAACTACACGGTCTCAGTAGATTATTGCTCCAGTTTCTGGAAGATGGCCTATCTGCAGGAAACTCAGGTAAGAATTATGATCAGAAAACTGAATGCATATTTTGCAAGGTATGACAAACCTGACATGCTGTGCAAAGTGCACTGCTGCAGAATTCAAATGATTCAGCACCACATGAAAATTTGAGCACAAGGTGGCTTCCTCTGGGTACCCACAAAGCAATGGGAGGGCAGAGCTGGCAGTAATGACAGCCAAGAGACTGATGACAAAGATGAAACAGACTGGAGGGTATCCCTACCTAGAGATCTAAGACCATTGTAGTACTCCCTCCCAGAGACTAGATAGTAGCCCAACACAGACACTGTTTGGTTTGAGAACCAAGACTCTATTTCCCATGAAGGGTAGTCTGCTGCAGCCCATTGGTGGAATGACAGGTAGTACACAGAAGCAAAGGCACCAAGTTAAGCAGGCAGCCTGCTACAACAAAGGGAACCAAGGCTGCTAAACCCAGGTGAGCAGGTCTAGGTCCAACCATCAAATACCCACACAAAGTAATAACAAAAGACAACAGTCCAGGCTGCAGTAGGACACGGGGCATATGAGATAGCTACAGATTCAGGACAGCAGTATAGATTAAACTGAGGATAGCTGTGGAGTAGTGTCAGACAGTTGGCACATCCAGACAGATGGGGTCAGGGGCAAGGCCAGGACCAAGAGGACATAGTAAGAGCCTCAGCCTTCAGCTGGCCTGATGTAGTAAAGTAATTAAAACAAGGTATGAGTAACACAGAGGACCAACGGGACACCATCCAACAGAAAAAAAGGCAGTAACTAGGTGGAAGCAAGTCCCCCATGAATGGCAGTAACACAAACAGGAAGACTGGTTCGAAGAGCAGTATTGTGTTGAAGGAATATAAGGAATATAACAAGTCATAATGAGGTGGGCTATATAATAGTAACTGCTGGCCCCAGAAAGTCAGCAATTCATTGCACAAAAGACATAACAACAAACATTGTTAAAGGGAAAGATGTAGCAAGCTGCATGGAACTTCGAGGGAGAAGCACAGACCGCAGAAGGGAAGAGTTTGGAGCAGACAACAGAAAGTCAGTCTGTCTACACATGGTTGGAATGTTAGCTGTATTTCCAGCACTTCTATAAATAGTTCTCTTAATAAAGAGCCAGTTTAGTTTTACCAGTGTGGAGTTATTTCATACTATAACTATCATGCAGTACATGAAACAAAAATTGAGTTCACACTAATTCAGATAAATAAGACTTCAGGTAAGCATAGGACTCAGGTTTTTAGGACCTGACCCAACATTGAATTGAAATTGAGGTGAGCCTTTCCATTAATTTCAGTGGCCTTTGAGTTAAGGGCATTCATATACATCATATTACAGAAGGATATAACCCTACATATTACATTTTGAGATAAATGAAGTTTGTTTTAATATAGTATAAATATTCCTTGAGTGTACTGAAAAGCACAAGATAAAAACCCAGTGCCTTGTATCTTGAATAATGCTGTTTGTTTCCTATGTTTTGTTTTTAATATACAGTAGGTCTCTGAAAACGTAAACTATCTGCTTTAAAAATGTTCTGAGCATTTTTATATTTTATAAAATGATCTGATTTAATGAGAACACATATGTTCATATATTTGAATTTTTAATGGTATTTAAATATTTAAAGTTAATTTAAATGCACTGGAGGCCACAGGACCCTGAGGATCCTAAAGCCTCCAGTAAACTTGGCTACATACCAGTACCATTGTTCTTTTTTTATTTAAAAGTAAGTAACTGTTGAAGTTAAACTGAGCAATAAGTAAAGGGAGGAAGCGTTTATAGGACAAAAAGAACAGCATTACTATTAATTTTTTAAAAAGAACCTTCATTCATAGCTGAGTCATTTTCAAAGATATATTAAGGAAACAGTAGCTTAGCTTGTGGCATGTACCAGAAGCAAGTTCAGCAAGCTACTGACAGCTATAACAACCTCAGGGTCCTTCTGAGTCCAGCATTGTAAACTTGCCAGTGTTTTCTTCCTTTCTTATGCTTGTGGATTTGCACCACCCATCTCTTTCACCTTCATATTTTGCTTTAAGTTTTGGGTTTCAATGATGCCAGAGATATTCCATCCATTATAAGGGTGCAGGGTCCAAGTCCTGCCCCCACACACCTGCCTTGTAAGCCAATATATATTTTTTAAAATAATGTAAAAATGTGAGGGCTCTGGGGTGGGTTGGGGATGAGGGTTTAGAGTGTGGGAGGGACTCGAGCAGAAGGTTGGGGTGTGGGGATGAGGGCTGCAGGGTGGGGCCGGAGATGAGGGGTTCATGGTGCAGGTGGAGGCTCAGGGCTGGGGCAGAGGGTGGGAGTGTGGGCTGTGGGGTGGGGCGGAGCCTGGCATGAAGAGTTTGGGATGCAGGCAGGCTGTCCCCAGCTGGGGTCAGAGAGGAGGACTACCCCCAGCACTCTCCTGCCAGCAGCAGCGAGCTCCGGGGGAGGGACCCCCCTCTCCGCCCCGGCAGCACACTCACCTCACACGACTATCACTGCATGTGCTCCTAGAGCCCCTCTCAGGTCCAGGAAGCCCCCTCACCTCCCCTGTGGTGCGTGTGGGGGGAAGCTGCCCGGCTGCTGCCCCTCACTGTAGCCTCACTGGGGGTGGAGGATGGGGCTGCCCCTTGCCTAGCATGGGGCAGGAGTGGTGACTACAAGTGGGGGGGCCCGTGTGCTGGTGGAGGGTGCCACCAGAAAAGGGAAGGGCCCGTCTGTCCGAGGCAGAAGGGCAGGGGCAGCCCAGGGTAGCCTCCCCTGACACAAGTGGTTAAGAAACCCTAGGATCCTGCGGCAGCAGTTGATGCCAGGAGCCAGCAGAATAGAGCTCAATGCGGAGCGTAAGGGCAGCTGCCCGCTGCCCAGGGTGCAGGCAGGGATGCTTGGGGGTGGCGCGCAGGGGCAGCAGGAAGGGCCAGGGGAGAGACCCAGCCCCGAACATTGGTGGAGCAGAGCTCCCATGCCCTGAATATTGCTGGAGCATGGGCACCATGGGCCCATATAACTCACCGCCCCTGTAAGGGTGAAAGAGACAGGAGTGCTGGTAAGAGATTGGGCTTTATTTCTCTAACCCCAATCACATGACAAGTTTATACCGCTGCTATATGGCAGAGGTCAGGATCCACTGACTCTAGTGGATAGTGTTACTGTTACACAGACCTTCCAAGTCTATGGCTTTTCCCCCAATAGGCTACTTACTGCTTTTTATCCCTTTCTCCGAGGAAAATCCATCCAATCTACTGCTTTTTCTGGTTCCAGGATCAGTATGTGGCGTATTTTGTATTAAAGAGGGATTTGAAAGTGTTAAGAAAAAACTCTGGCACTAAAATGGCTAAAATCTTTAGTGTGCCCGACTTTTCTCATCAAAGAGCATCCAAATTCCTCAGATGCTCTTTTGAGACACAATCCTAAGCAAATATTTGTTTCTCTTTGGGAGGGATGATTTTGTTTCTAGTATCCATATTTCTCAGATTTTTCATTCATCTTTGAAATTTGTTATGAGAACTTCTGGAGGTATCTAGGAATCATTTAATTTATCTCTGTGCTCAGAGTCAACACTGCTTCAGGGGGAAAAATCCAAAAATATTATTCTGGATCCTACACTTTCTAGTGTGCAACCTTAAGATGTCATTACCACTTCTCCTTAGTGCACCAGTACTGCAGAAAGAAGTACTGCAGAGATGATTTTTTATGTATTTTAACAAGGGTTACCATACATTTTCCCTGTGACCAGTAGTGCGTATCTGTTAATTTAAACAAAACTCCTATCTCATTACAAAAGAAGTCAAAAGTGCCACTTGGAAAACATTAAGTGCCACATGCTGAAAATGTTTATATCTTGTTCTTGAAAAATCGACTGACTGTATTGACATTCTAGCACAGCATTTAATTTGTGAACTTTAACGATGGATCTGTGGGTCTAAATGTATTCTCCCACTTTATTTTTTTTTAAATAGCTGCCAATACTTGTGTGTTCTGAAGAATTATTTTAATGAGCCTCAGGGATAAGGCTTCTCTTACAGGGATGATTGAACAATATTCGGTGCTTTTATTGAAACAAAATGCTTTGATCAACCCCAAATGAATATTTTTCCAGAATTTCTTTTCACACAAAATTGGGGAGGAGGGGATTCAAACTCTGGAATTTCTTGCAAAATGGAAAAGCTGGTTCCTGTCCCATTCAAGTGGAATGCTGTTCTAGAGAACTGGAATCCATCCCTGCCTCTGACACAGAAAGTCCTTATGTGATGCTGGGCAAGTCACATAAATCAAAACTTTTCACGGGTAGCCACTAATTGTGTATTCCTTGTTTTAATGGGTGCCTGACTTGAAATATGTAGGGTCAGATTTTAAGAAGTGCTGAGCACTCACAACTGCCAGCAAAGTCAATGGAAGCTGGGCTCTGAAATGTAAAGTGCTAATGATGCTAAGTACTCTGAAAAATCAGGCCCCTTGCATCTCAAATGGGCACCCAAAATTAGTGAACATTTTTGACAACTTTTGCCTTAATATCACCGGGCCTTAGTTTCCCGGGTGTAAAATGAGGGAAATAAAACCACATCCTGTACCAGGTGTTGCGAAGATAAAGTTATTAATGTTTGTGAATTACTCAGATGCTCTAGAACATAAGCACCATAGGAAAGCCTATGAGGAAAATAACAATTCTGTATTCAGTGCAGGGTTTGGATGATATGCCGTAAGTACTCTAGAGATGGAGCCCACATTGATGAATACAAAAAGTAATATTGAATAGTTACGCATCATGATCACAGTCCATCCTGTGCTCTGAATGAGGCAGTGATCCTGTGGGGAAACAATAGGGATAATTGGCCACTAATTGTGTGTCTTCATAACCTGCTAAACTGCTCCAGGATCAGTCAGAAAGGGTCACTTGAGAGCATCCAAACAGAGAGACTGCCTCATCCTCAGGGCTAATCACTTTGCTTCCAAAGAGCTTCTTTATAGCATCAGAAATAAAGGACCATGCTCAGAATCCAAATTCACATTATATGAAAGCACAATCTGCTGTCACTAAATGGATAGGCCTGGATGTCAGTATTTTATATACATTGAAAATAGGGAAAACAAACCATATAGAGAAACTTGAACATGTTTTTTTGCCTTTTGAGGGACATATCGATGCTGTCTGAGTGGGAGTGATATGACTACTACTGTAAATAGCTCAAAACGCTCAAATTACAAGATATTTGGGGTGGTTTGGAGGTGTTTTAGCTGATATTGTTCCCTCTTGCATTGCTAAACACAGACAGTCAGAGATTAAGTCCAAAGATTATAGAGAAAAAAGCAGTCATCCCTCTTAGAATCAGAATGAAACAACTGAGGAAAATTCTATTTCTAGCAATACTAATACAGAGATACATGCACATATGAGTCTTATGCTCCAAATATACATTTAAATAAGCAATTACTGGAAGAGCAATGGGTTGAGATAGATTGAGCAGGGTCCCAAGTCTATGTACATACTTTCTCCTGACCTCTAGCTCAATGGAGCTGCCTTTCTGATAACAGAAAATGTCAAGTTGCAATTCTTTTAGGGTAGTTGGGAAAATACAGTCTCTTGTGACGCAAGGTTTTGCATATGCTGGAGAGATGGTGCAGTAGCCCATCATACTGTGATGAGTAAAAAGACTCATTTAATAAGTGCCAAAAAATGCAGCTAATTAAAGCTCTAGTACTAACACCAAGCTGCAAACTTTAGAAAGCACTCAAGATTTAAGCAACAACAAAAAACTATATGTTTTGAGTCGAAGTGAAATGTTTCAGAAATACATTTGATAGTAGCCAAGGATTAACTGCATTTCATGCATGCTGGGACTGTTTGAGCATAGAATATAAAAAGCATAGGTGAGCTGTAAGACAAACTGAATCAAGAGGGAGAAAGTCTGCATTTTGTATTTAGTGAGACTGTACTAACCTATATTATAATTATTTTTCAATCATCGTCTTGGATTTTCATGCTATCCAGTTTATAGTTTAGCCACCTGGTCTCTAACAGGGAATAAATACAGGAAATGAACCAGATGATTTTACTATTGTATTCAAAACTCCTGTAATCCCTGTATTAGAGGAGATGTTAATATACCATTCTCACCCCTAGAGGAAAGAAAGATGTGTCTCAGTTGAAAGTATCAGAAGTGATTATGAGAGAAATGGTCTAATTATTTCCCAAGCATGGTACTAAAAATATTGCCATAAACCCAACCCTTTCATGATACTACAAGTAAGGGTCTGTCAGCATTGCCATCAGAATTGCTTATTTTCAGGGGGTTATAATCATAAAAATTTGCTTGAGGCTCAGCTTTGGCATGCAAAAGAGCATATTAAAATATGATCCCTTTGATATGTACACATGACTCTCACTGGAGATATAGAAGAAGAAAAACAGGAAGGGCCAAGGGCCAGGAGTGTTCACATCCCCCTGTAAATGCAGGAAATTGACTCTGAGGGATATATTGACCTAATCTCTACCTTTTGCTCCAAAGGAGAGTAGAGAAAAAATAAAGTCCATGCCAATGTGGCTCGGAGAGAAATTTCTTTCCAATCCCAAATTTGAAAATCAGGATAACTCTGTGCATTTCTGAAAGGATTGTTGTAGTTATGCATCTCCTCCCATTTATATTTGTGATCAAGTCATACTAAACATCACTGAGGAGATAATTGAACCCATGGTTTCTGTAGATGAATGAAATATTCTTTTATGAACTAAGTTTAAATCTCTTTGGCCTATTTTTGAACTATGTGAAAGTTGTATGGTTTCTGGTGCTTTTTGTGCTGAGAAAACTTGAAAACAGTTGTGGGGGAATGGGTTTGTTTGGGGTTTTTTAATGGAATTTTGCAGGTGATTGGTTCCATGGGAAACTAATTGGTTTTCCTACTTTGGAAATAAATTAAAATTCATCAGGTTACTTCATTTGGAAAAGCAGCTACACTTCATGCCCAGTAACGTTATTTATTTATTTTATAAATGGCTCCTGAGTACACAGAGTTAAGGCTAATACATGACAGTCTGACACAATAGATCCTAATGGCTCCATAAGAACAGTTACAATTGATTGTGTCATTAATACTGGAATTAAAATGTCCCCAACAAGGCCTTGATATGTTAGACTGTAACTGTTCCAATGGGGCCATTATATTGCATTGTGCCAGAATGATCAGCAGATTGTTTGGGCCCTTAGGACTCTGAGGCCAAAGGAAAGCTCAGTGAAGAAATTGTGTGTGAGGAGGTTATAATACTGTGGCCTGAATAAATTTAAAGGACTGGTATCAGTGAAAGCAGGGTCTTTCAATCAGGCTATTCTTCGGCATATAGTGGTTTGCTGGGTGCTATCCTGATGATATCAAAATAGGTTGAATGTACATTTGCTGCCTTGTCTACAAACTAAACATTTAAACCTGTGTTATTCTCAGTCCATTTAAAAAATGAATTCAGGGAACACTGATCTAGATCATTCCCTAGGCAGGAATGACATATTTGACAGAGAACTCCATGAGCTTCCACTTGCAGAGTTTCCTCCAGATTATTTCCTTAATGAACAGGTTCTGCATTAGCATGGCATGAACAAGTAGTTTGCCCCCTCAGGATCTGGAGGGAAGCCCTGTGTTTCTGCACTACCTCAGGACTCTTTTATCTGCTTCCTTATTCTCTATGCACCATAGATCCTGTGGCTCTATCCTGAAAGAGAATAGAAACTCTGTGTGGGGAAATTGGTTTTTTGTAGAATTCTTAGCACCAGAAAATATACCATAATATTCTCCTGTATTCCATTATGAAGGGGGGGATTTGAAGGGGTTGCAGTGGGGAACAGAATTTGACCCATTGTATCTGGAGCATTTTATTTTTCCAAGTAAACAGTGATTTTTTTTTTTGTACAGTCTTAGGAATTATCTGGATGAATAAAAAAAAATGAAAAGGCCAGATTCTGCCATCCTTATTCATCCTCTGGCGCACTTGCAAAAAGTTTGGACCAAAACATGCTGTCTCTTTTCATTTTAATGTCCTAAATGCAGTTTTATTTAGGTCTGAGTCCACTTTGCATTGTTTATGGAATAGGATGAAGACATCTCTGCATAGAGTCTGTTATTGTGCTCAGGTGGCTTGGCTGCTTTTTATCCCCATTTAAATTAACACAGATTAAGTAGCTAAAAGGGACAATTGACATTTTCTTAATATATAAAATGGCAAGTGGAAATGTTAAATTTTCAACTTTCTAAACATTTTAGGGAGCCACAAATCAAATGCAAGCTGGTGAAACGGTTGGCTCAGCACACAAGGGCAATGAGTTTATCTCAGCATCACTGATTGAATTGGTGGTTTGGGACTGATTAGTCTGGGCAATACATTTGCAGAGCTGAATGAAATGAGTGATTTGTGACTTAGGGAAAGGGAGGGCCATCAATAATGCAATTCCCTAAAGAAAAAAAAGTTACAATATAGGCAGAGGACTTATTCCAGCCTTATTTCTCTCCAGCATGTACAATGTCATGGAACCACTGCTTAAGTCTAGCCTACCACTGTATGTCAAGATAAACACCCAACTAACATGAAGAAAGACTGCAGAGGGTGTAATGGCATATGCCATCAAGTTAAAACGATGACTCTTCCTCAAACTGAGATAATTTACTAGTCACTTTTATTTATATACCAGACAATAAATGTTGCTGTTCTGGAATGAGGAAAAAAACATATTGTTATTGAATTAGAACAGGCTTGACAATGGGATTAAAATGTGAAAAAGGCAGTGAAAAGCACAAAGATACATTAATTAATGGTATGTCATCTTCAGGATATATTGCTTTTCTGCATCAGCATCATAAATAATTGAAAAAAGAAAAGGAGTACTTGTGGCACCTTAGAGACTAACAAATTTATTAGAGCATAAGCTTTCGTGAGCTACAGCTCACTTCATCGGATGCATTTCTGTAGCTCACGAAAGCTTATACTCTAATAAATTTGTTAGTCTCTAAGGTGCCACAAGTACTCCTTTTCTTTTTGCGAATACAGACTAACACGGCTGCTACTCTGAAACCCATAAATAATTGAGTAACCTCTCGAGGCAATCATCCAGAGACTGTTTTTAACAACAGCAATTTTTTAAAAAAATCCAAATAATCTGTCATAGTAAGTGTAATAGCATGGATATGCAAATCTTAGCCACAGACCCATGGAGATTAAGACAATATAGGGATCAGCCTTTTTGTTCCACTGTTTCAGGGGTGATATCACTATTATGTAGTCTTGTATGTTGCTCAGAATTAAAGCATGACTTCCTTTCCCTGTCCCTCTAATTTTAGGTTTTAATGCCAAATTATAGTTTGCTATTAAATAAAATCACATTGGACGTGGCAACAGTTCAGTCAAACGGAAGTTCATTTCCACTGCTAGTGCACTAGTCAGTCCCTTTACATTAGCATATTGCATGGGAAGTTTTTTTCTCCAGATGTCAAAGGCTTAAAACTGTGTTTATGCTTCAAATGTCAAAACTCAAATTCAGATATCACTCCAAAAAACAGGAAGGGTAATGTTTCAGAACTGATAATGCTGTAAAAGACACAAAGCAGTCTGAGTTGTCTAAGCAAAAATAGGCAGGTGGATCAAGTTTAGAAAAGTTTAGGTAAGGTGATGTTTAATTGGGGTATTTGGGGGCATGTTCAATGGCAATTCACTGATCAGCCATTAGTAGAATAGGTAGGTTGGAAAATCTGGAAACAGAACTTAGATGAGACCAGTAAGAAAATTTCCACAGAAAGACATTCTCTTGGTGGGAAAGAAAATGTGGTAATCAAGGGCATTGGCTGTTCACATGATGTCATTTTACTGCAAGATGGCAGAGTGGCAATGTCAGTGCCACTGACCTGGGAAATAGTCCAAGTGGTAAGCCAGGCAAGGCCTTGACCAGAAATTTTTCATATGGTACGCACAACACATGGAACTTCCAGGGGTTATAGCCCAAAGTTCCTTCTCCCACAAAACTCCCACCCAGAGCAAGGAAACAAAATGGAGTCACCCACCCCCTAAGCAGTTCCCAAGCCTTGCATGGGGGAGCCAGGGAGATCCCAGGAATGAGAGCCAATCCCTGTGGAGCCATCCCTGCTGCAACTGCTAGCCCCAGGATCTCACCACCTGAGTCCATGCCACAGTCAGCCCCTCCTTCCAGCCCTGCCTGCCCAAGTGCTTTGTCCCTGAGCAACTCTGCAGCCACTAAGTATGCTCAAGAGAGCAGAAAAAGCTGCTGCTCTCCCTAGCTCTGCCCCTTGCCTATTGTATACACTGTGTGTAACTTGCATAGAGCTGTGGGTGCCACTGGAGCCAGATCATTGAGGGGCACCTATTTTTAGCACCTCTTGGGGGAAAAGCCCCTCTGATTGGCTGCTTTCCACACTTGCCAGCCTCCTGGGGAAGAGCAACTAATAAGAGGTGCTGTAGAAAACTGACAGAGCTCTCCAGTGGCACCTTAAAGACTAACAGTTTTATTTGGGCATAAGCGTTCGTGGGTAAAAAAAAAAACATTTCTTCAGATGCATGGAGTGAAAATTACAGATGCAGGCATAACTATACTGACACATGAAGAGACGGGAGTTACCTCACAAGTGGAGAACCAGTGTTGACAGGGCCAATTCAATCAGGGTGGATGTGGTCCACTCCCAATAATTGATGAGGAGCTGTCAATACCAAGAGAGGGGAAATTGCTTTTGTAGCGAGCCAGCCATTCCCAGTCCCTATTCAAGCCCAAATTAATGGTGTTAATTTTGCAAATGAATAGTAGCTCAGCAGTTTCTCTTTGAAGTCTGTTTTTGAAGTTTTTTTGTTGAAGGATGGCTACTTTTAAATCTGTTATAGAATTTCCAGGGAGATTGAAGTGTTATCCTACTGGCTTTTATATGTTACCATTCCTGGTGTCTGATTTGTGTCCATTTATTCGTTTATGTAGAGACTGTCTGGTTTGGCCAATGTACATGGCGAGGGGCATCGCTGGCACACGATGGCATATATCACATGAGTAGATGTGCTGGTGAACGAGCCCCTGATGGTATGGCTCATGTGGTTGGGTCCTCTGATGGTGTCGCTAGAGTAGATATGGGGACAGAGTAGGTAACGAGGTTTGTTACAGGGTTTGGTCCCTGGGTTAGTGTTTCTGTGGTGTGGTGTGTAGTTGCTGGTATTTGCTTCAGTTGGGGGGGCTGACTGTAAGCAAGGACTGGCCTGCCTCCCAAGGTTTGTGAGAGTGAGAGATCATTTTCCAGGATAGATTGTAGATTGTTGATGATGTGCTGGAGAGGTTTTAGCTGGGAGCTGTACATGATGGCCAGTGGTGATTTGTTATTTTCCTTGTTGTGCCTGTTCTGTAGTCAGTGACTTCTTGGTCCAAATAAATCTGTTAGTCTTTAAGGTGCCACCAGACTCCTCATTGTTTTTGTGGATACAGACTAACACGGCTACCTCCTGATACTAGACAGAGCTCTCTCCCCCTTCCTTCTGGAATGGACACCATTCTCACAGTAGTGAGGGGGAAGCAGAAAGAGGTGGCTCCCTCCCTTCTCCCCGTCCCTACTTGTTAGCACTGGGACAACTCCTCTGTTCCTCCCTCCCTGCAACACGCAGCCTGGAAGGGGAGAGAGATCCTGCTGCAACCACCCCATGCCTGGGAAAGGGGAATGAAGAATCTAAGAATAAGCAGAAGTGAGACTAGAGGAACAGAACTAATGAGGGAGCAGCACTGATTCAGGGACTAAAGGGACTGGACTGATTTGGGCTTTGGAGGGCAGGAGTTAATTGTTGGCCAGAGGGACTGGGAGATGTGGGAGTGATGATAGACATGCCACGTTTCAGACTACTTTAAGCACTCAGCAACATATTCTAAATGGAGAGTGAGAGAACACAGCATAATAATCCAAACAATGTGTGTGCCAGCACCAGAATAAGGGAAATGAGTCATGCAAGAGTGAAGCAGGTGGGAAGGAAAACATGGCAATCTGTGCCACACTGAAAGAAAAACCAGGACACTGATGAAGAGAAGTTGAAATTGAGCAGGTCACAGTTCTCTTCTCCTGGAACACAATGGAAAGATCAGCCCCCAAAAACTGTCATGGAAAATCTGGTAATCCTATTGCTGCTAAACCTCTCCTGCTGTTACTGCTATTTCCACTCTCACTTGGGCAATATCCAGCAAAATGACACACGCTGAAGAAAAGCTTAGCAGTAGCATTGTTTGCCAGTCTAAAAAAACCAAAGAGACTGCTGAGTAATACAAACACTCTCCCTTTCTTTGTCCTCTCCTGCAGAACCAAATGAACTAGTTTTAAAAAATAGACCAAAACCACACTGAGGAAATTCAAGAGCTAAAGAACTCTTGGGCATTACAAAGTGGCAGCATTAAGCACTATGGTTACATCTTTCATAAACACAAAATCAGTGTGCAAAAAAAAAAAGTGGGTGATTAAGCAAGTGGGACAAATTGCTGGTTAGGTACTTAATCCAGCAAAGCACTTAAGCATGTACTTAACTTTAGATATGTGAGTAGTCCCATTGACGTTAATATCGCTTGACTTCAGGATTTCTCACATGCTTAAAAATAAGCATGTGCTTAAATGCTTCACTGGGTGAGATGTGCTGAACTAGCATTTTACATGCTTGTTTGCCCCATTTGCACTTATACTGACAGAAGCCACGCATGCAATTACAGGGGCAGTTTTGTTGTACATCGACTTTGCGCCTCCATTTTTGAATATTTGATCATATGATTCAACTTGAAGGCAGTTGTAGGGAAGAGTAGCAAATGAAAAGGGGATAAAGTGAGAGAAGGGGGCTCATGCACTGAATGTGACTGTCAGTCAATTAAATGTCAGGTTTCTTTCTCTCTCCCCACCATACCCCCAACCATACCTTCAGGATGCACAGCAAAACTCAGATTGTTGCTGGATATCTGTCACCTAAAATTTTTGTATCTGTTAAATATTTGTCATAACATGTCATATGCCCATTACAATGTTTTATTTCAGAGATCTGTTAGAGAACTCTTCAGTGGCCTTTAAGAAACTCTTGTCTTCTCGTAGAGGTCTCTTGTGTTGCTAGGGAGTTTGTCTGTTACTGTATGCTGTGGCATTAGTTCTGAATGTTTTAAGACAATTGGTTCAACTCCAGGAAGTCATGCTGGGTGAATTACTGTAAAATGTGAAATTGGTGTGACAAGTATATTTTGCACTCCCCTTGTTTCAGGCTAGTGAGTGCAAATTAAATTTTTGCACTATCCTGCCCAAGGCAGTTAGCACACAATTTGTATCTCAGGATTTAGGGTGACAGCAGTAAAAATATATTCCATCAATATGTGCAATGTGCAAATATAACAAAACCATCTTACCATTATCAGAAGACACTGCCTTTGTACTAATACCTAATAGCTAACAAAAAAGTATAACCTAATATCTCACACCATATAGCTTTTTTAATCCAGTAAGAACCTTTTGCCACAGAAGAGAACACCGAAGATTCTGTGAGATTTGTTAGATAGCAAGATATGAGTCAGCCTGGACTAGTAGTTTGTGCACAGGACAGAGAATAGGAAACATCTAAATTATACCTCTGCTTCTGCCAGCGACCAGCTGAGTAGTTTGAATAAGGTTGGTCACTTTACATCTCTTACTTTTCCCTATTTGTAAAGTGATGATGAGTGATTTACAAAGTTAAGTATTATCCCCAGACCCCCTCTCTATCAGTGAATGGCCAAAAACTAGAACAAACGTATGTTTCTCTGCATACCACTGGAATACTTGCACTGCTTTTTAAAAAATATACAGTACGTGGTTTTGTCTCTTGAAGGGGGGAAAATGGCCTGTGGACCATTTCTGATACATAAAAAGAGTATTTTATTATATGCTTCATTTTTGTCAACTAGATGTCCTTACCATACTGAACTATCATTTCCCTGCTAATATTATTATAGTCTACACAGTACCATTGATCCAGGTTATAGCACTCCTATTAGCATAGATGGGAGGTATGCAAACAGATGAAGCAGCTGCCTAGTGGGGATATTCATACTTGGGAGAGGCCAGATGGCAGTACTACCAAATCTTTCCCTCATATTCTTCCAAGGGAGCTTAATTTATGTTCAGTGTTCCCCAATAGATGTGCAGAATCAGTTTATCATCTGGCCAGTCTGACCTCAGTTTATTTTGGATTCTGTCTGCCGGTTCCTGATGCCCCAGTACAGTGGGGGTTGTGAGCAGCTTATGCCACTTCAAATACTGTGTTTTGGACACCACAGAATAAATGCATCACCATTTTGGGACTCTTGGATTGAAACTCTGCACTGAAGGTTAGAGGAATCTGCTTTATTAGACAACTTTTCTTCAGGAAAAACCTGTTTTAGCAGTGTTCCCCATTTATCAAAATGCAAGCAGGGGACTGTTTCATAGTCCCAAGATATGCCCTGGGCCACTGTGGGAGAATCCCATAATCGGCACTGTATGATCACACTGAAAATAAAAGAGGTTTGTAAGATATTTAGTAAAATTCACTTTCTGAAAAGCCAGTATGCTTTGTATGGCAGTCCTGAATAAGCAATTTGTAAATTTCACTCACCCATACTAAACACTAAAAATTGTTGTAAGCAACTTGTAGATTTCATTCTTATTACAAAATAATGACAAAAGAAAAACAACAATCACAAGTGCTTGGTTGAAGCAACAACTTGTAAATTTATCTCTGTATTGTAAAGAACTATCTATAGTTACAGTGCATAGTTCATACACCTCAATGGTCCTTCTATTTCAAATGTCATGTTTGAATGCGTTAGGCCTAATTGTTGTCCCACATGGACAAACAAGGGAAGGGTCTGATACTTTGACTTGCCTAGGGTGTATGGGACAAAGTCTTCCTTATTTCAATCAGAGTAAACCCATTAATTTGATATTGTTTCAAGAGTTTGGCTGCAGCCAGGGATGAAAAATAGGGCTTGTCTACACTACTATGGGGAGATCGACGCTCCTGCAATCAATGCAGCAGGGGTCAATTTAGTGGGTCTAGTGAAGACCCACTAAATCGACGGCGGAATGACCGGAGAGTGTCTGCCGTTGACGCAGGGCAGTGAGGACACCATGGTAAATCAACCTAGGCTACATCGATTCCAGCTACATTATTCATGTAGCTGGAGTAGTGTAACTTAGATTGACTTACCCTGAGGTAGTGAAGACAAGCCCATAGTTGAAAATAGTAAAAGCACAAAAAAGCAAGTAATTTACAATGGGGGTGGGAGTGTGGGGTGGAGGGAAGAATTACTTGAAGTGTAATTACAACCAAGAAACAAAATACCCTTTTTTGACTATTGTTCCAAATCCATCTATATGTGATTGTTTGTCTTCACTGCTTTGTAAAAAGAGCATTTTAGCACTGTTAGATAGGTTTTTTTAACCTAAGCTTTCGTGAAAAGAAAAAGAAGCACAAAAGTTTTAAGAGTAGCATAAATGATCACTTGCATAGTTTGTTGTTTTAATAAGGCATAAAAGGCTCAAAACTAATCAGTAACCTGCAATGTAAAGTGGAAACTGTCTCCTATTGTTCATTCACAACTCTTTCTGCTGTAATTAAGTATCTAATGCTCCAGATGGCTAAGTATTCAACATTTGTAAATTTCAGCTCTGCTGAACACTTTATTTCAAAATGTGCAAAATACTACCCAGCAGCTTTTAGCAACTTTGGTAGTGAATGTCTCAAAACACTGGAAAGCTTTATGGCATCTGCCACATTGGGCCTGGCTGCAATATTCTTGCTGAAACTTCACACACTATATGAATACACATGATCTTTCTTCACTGACAGTTCTAAAGAGCCTAGTCCATGCACAGTTGCAACTCTACTAGTGGCTCAATGCTCGTCTCTGCTAACCAACATCTGTCCTTCTACAGGTTCTAAGAGCTAGATGTGACTTTAGGCACAATCCTGAGCACATTATGACCATTACTGTGCCAACGCAGTTGCATTGGCCAGCAAGTGCAGGAGGGTGGAGTCCTGACTTCGCTCATTGCCTGACCATCAATCTGCTGCTCTACTTGCCCAATGGAGGGAGTAAGCAGATATCTGGCACTCTTTTTTACTGCATGCCACCAGAACCAAAGTCCAGACAGCCTACACTGGGACCTAAGAGGTATGGGTGAGGTTGGGGGGTATTCCCCTGAGCAGATGTGTAGTACAAGACACAATGCACCTATTAATGTGCACATCTCTGTATGAACATATATTGGATAGTGCTTTGCCAATAAATTCATTTCACTAGTAGATTCTAACTTAGAAATAAAGAGTACTGTATAAAAATGTATCTAATCCTGTGTACACCTTTTCCTTACAACTGGCATGTGTGGACATACTGCTGAACAACTAAATATGATTCATTTTAGATTGAAATTTCTCTTTCCCCCCCCCCCCAACTAGTCTTGTCTGACTATCTATCACTGTAAATGGAGAACAAATACCAAATTATAGAAATATTCTTGCACTTTGAAAAAAGAATCCCACCTAATTGCAAGCTTCCTTCTCTGCTCGCTTGTATTGAGTCACTCATTTCTGTTCTTTGTTTTACATTTTATAGGTCATGAAATGTCAAAAATGTAATCTCAAAACAGCAAGTTACTTATTCTTTATTATTTGTTAGGACAGCATGTTTAGCATTATACGCTACACAAAAATAGTGTCCCTTCCCAATGCACTTACAATCTAAAAAGAAGGGACTCGGGGAAATCCAGAGGTCAGGAAGATATAGATGTGTTTTTTAATTATAAAATTACTTATTGAAGGCCTCATTAAATAAGTTGGTTTTTAAGGTCTTAAATTCAGTGAAGGAAATGAAAGACATCAATGAATCACCTACATGTGTCTTCTGTAGGAACATATTAAGCCATGACCAAAAATAAATAAATAAATCAGTAAGTTGATTGAATCCGGAGGATGATTGGTCTGATTATTCTCATTTTGTTGTGGAAGGACAGTGAGCACAATAATTAGTACAGATCTCTTTGAGGGTTTTGACTGATATCACTTAGCTGAGATGTAATCAGCTATTTTAATTCCTGTGACTTTGATTTTGTGATGGGGAATGATTGCCAATATCTTATATTAAGGAGAAAATCTTATATACTCTATAAAATAAAGAGTCTGGTCCAAATTCTGGGCTGAGTCCAATCTGTGCTCAACACCACGCAATACTGGTGGTAACTGACTGCTGGTCCAGTACTGAGAGAAGCGAAAAGCAGCTTCACAGCTCTTTACTTTATGCTAGCTTCCAATGGCTTCCATAACCCATTCAGGCAACCCAGACATGCCTTTTTCCCCTCTCTATACATTTTTATACCAGAGAGTGGGAGAAGGGGTACCATAGGAGTTGTTATGGCAGCCCCATATCGCTTGAGGATTGCCCTTTCAGGAAGGAACTCTCCACTGGTGGGATCTGCTGGGCTTATGGCTCCCTTGTGCTGGTCTGTCAGCATGAAGCAGCCACAGCAGAGCCAAGAATCTGGGTCTCCATCTGTGGCTTTTGGTACATTTTTAAATTAAGCTCATGTTTACAGTATGACTGATCCAATTACGAACTAATGTGGCCTGTGGCCTCTATTTTACTAAATGTTTTCACATGCAGTTGTATATATTAAGCATAGTTTAGCACATTACTTTTTTTTCACAAAAGTACCTGTCTCTGCAAGCTGCAATTAGGTTTGTCCTAATTGGTGCAAACTATACATAACAAAGGGGTAATTTGATTTAAATTTAAAGCTGCAGTGAGATTTCTTTCAAACTCTGAACAGGCCTCTCCTAAAAAAAATGTCCAGGGTCCGGACATCCATGTACCCATTGAACTCCTGTCCGGCTTATGAAAGTCTGCACTTAAAAGAAAATAATGTCTTCTGAAGTTCTGGTCCTTCATAGTGAGTCCAGTAAGCCAACCAGGCAAGGAATGGTCTGTGGGGTCGGTCATTGGAGAGCCTAAGATGCTGGGTGGTTGTAGAAACAGTGAGAGTGAGGATGGTGTGGGAGCAAGGTAGGAGGACCTTGTGACTGTGAAGAAAAAATAAAAGTAGTAGATATTGGCAGTATTATCAGAACAGAGTGGAAAAAGCAAATCTCTAAAGGATCCCCCTCAAATCTGCCATCAATGCTGCTATCAGAGGGGAAGAGGACAGGCAAGGAGACAAATACTCCATTAATAATAGTGATGACTAATTATACTAGGCCATAAGAACATAAGAATGGCCATACTGGGTCAGACCAAAGGTCCATCCAGCCCAGTAACCAGTCTACCAACAGTGGCCAATGCCAGGTGCCCCAGAGGGTGTGAACCTAACAGGTAATGATCTAGTGATCCCTCTCCTGCCATCCATCTCCACCCTCTGACAAACAGAGGTTAAGGACACCATTCCTTACCCATCCTGGCTAATAGCCATTAATGGACTTAACCTCCATGAATTTATCCACTTCTCTTGTAAACCCTGTTATAGTCCTAGCCTTCACAATCTCCTCAGGCAAGGAGTTCCACAGGTTGACTGTGCACTGAGTGAAGAAGAACTTCCTTTATTTGTTTTAAACCTCTTACCCATTAATTTCATTTGGTGGCCCCTAGTTCTCATATTATGGGAACAAGTAAATAACTTTTCCTTATTCACTTTCTCCACATCACTCAAGATTTTATATACCTCTATCATATCCTCCCTTAGTCTCCTCTTTTCCAAGCTGAAAAGTCCTAGCCTCTGTAATCTCTCCTCATATGGGACCTGTTCCAAACCCCTAATCATTTTAGTTGCCCTTTTCTGAACCTTTTCTAATGCCAGTATATCTTTTTTGAGATGAGGGGACCACATCCATACGCAGTATTCAAGATGTGTGCATACCATGGATTTATATAAGGGCAATAAGATATTCTCCATCTTATTCTCTATCCCTTTTTTAATGATTCCTAACATCCCGTTTTGCTTTTTTGACTGCCGCTGCACACTCTATGGAATCGTCAGAGAACTATCCATGATGACTCCAAGATCATTCTCCTGATTAGTTGTAGCTAAATTAGCCCCCATCAGATTGTATGTATAATTGGGTTTATTTTTTCCAATGTGCATTACTTTACATTTATCCACATTAAATTTCATTTGCCATTTTGTTGCCCAATCACTTAGTTTTGTGTGATCTTTTTGAAGTTCTTCACAGCCGCTTTGGTCTTAACTATCTTGAGCAGTTTAGTATCATCTGCAAACTTTGCAACCTCACTGTTTACCCCATTCTCCAGATCATTTAGGAATAGGTTGAATAGGATTGGTCCTAGGACTGACCCTTGGGGAACACCACTAATTACCCCACTCCATTCTGAAACTTTACCATTTATTCCAACCCTTTGTTCCCTGTCTTTTAACCAGTTCTCAATCCATGAAAAGATCTCTCTTATCCCATTTGACTTCCAGTTTTTAAAAGATGCCTTTTTATCTCTCACTGCTTCTTTTACATGGTTGTTAAGCCATGGTGGCTCTATTTTAGTTCTTTTACTGTGTTTTTTAATTTGGGGTATACATTTAAGTTGAGCCTCTATTATGGTGTCTTTGAAAAGCGTCTATGCAGCTTGCAGGGATTTCACTCTAGTCACTATACCTTTTAATTTCTGTTTAACTAATGTGACGGGGCAAGGCCAGAGGGCTATAGAAAAGTAGTGGGAGATAGATATATTAGTTCCAGGCTAAACAAATCCCTGGTACCAGAATAAATGAAATGGCAGCTGCTCCAGGTCAATTAAGACACCTGGGGCCAATTAAGAACTTTCCAGAAGGCAGGGAGAAGACTAGGTTGATTGGGACACCTGAAGCCAATCAGGGGCTGGCTGAAACTACTTAAAAGCCTCCCAGTTAGTCAGGTGGGTGTGCATGTCAGGAGCTGTGGGAGGAAGTTGTGCTGTTGGAGAGACTGAGTAGTACACACCATATCAGGCACAAGGAAGGAGGCCCTGTGGTAAGGGTGAAGTGGAGCTTGAGGAAGTGAGGGCTGCTGTGGGGGAAGTAGCCCAGGGAATTGTACATGTCATGTTTCTAAAAGGTCAGCTACCATAGCTGATACTATTACGGTCCCTGGGCTAGAGCCTGAAGTAGAGGGTGGGCCCGGGCTCCCTCCCCCCCACCTCTACCCCCTGATTAATCACTGAGACTGGGAGACAACAAAGACTGTGCAAAGAATGATAACTTCTCCTCACCTCCCTCGCTGGCTTATGATGAAAATGGCTCAGTAGACTGTGATCCTTGTCTCTAGAGAAAGAAGGGTTACGTGCAGGGTCACAGTGAGCCTCTGAGGCTAGTGAAACAGGAAACGTGGGACCCACGGAGGCAAGGACAGAGCTTTGTCACACTAATCTCCTCATTTTTGCATAGTTCCCCTTTCTGAAATTAAATGCCACATTGTGGGCTGTTAAAGTGTTCTTTCCACCACAGAAATGTTAAATGTTATTATATTATGGTCACTATTTCCAAACAGTCCTGTTATAGTCACCTCTTGGACCAGATCCTGCGCTCCACTCAGGACTAGATCGAGAGTTGCTTCTCCCCTTGGGGTTCCTGTACCAGCTGCTCTAAGAAGCAGTCAGGGATAGCTCAGTGGTTTGAGCATTGGCCTGCTAAACCTAGGGTTGTGAGTTCAATCCCTGAGGGGGCCACTTAGGGATCCAGGACAAAAATTGGGGATTGGTCCTGCTTTGAGCAGGGCGTTGGACTAGATGACCTCCTGAGGTCCCTTCCAACCCTGTGATTCTGTATGAAAGTATCGAGAAATTTTGTCTCTGCATTTCGTCCTGAGGTGATGTGTACCCAGCAATATGGGGATAATTGAAATCCCCCACTATTATTGAGTTTTTTATTTTGATGGCCTCTCTAATCTCCCTTAGCATTTCATAGTCACTATCACTGTCCTGGTCAGGTGATTGATAATAGATCCCTACTGTTATATTCTTATTAGAGCATGGAATTACTATCCAGTGATATAGGGCTTGGCACTTTCAAACAAAGCAGCCCTGTGAGGTATATTTGTCCCAGTTTTACAGAGAGGGAGACAGAGTCACTGACAGGTGAGTTTACCCAAGACTACACAGCAAGTCAATGCCAGTGCAGTCATTACAACTCAGGGGTTCCTGACTCCCAGTCCCATGCTCTGTTTGCTATCCTTTGCTGCCTCTCAATGTATTTATCACTAAATCTGCAGGAGCACACAGAGGGTTTCTGTCTTTACAAAAATTAGTACAGCTGGTGAGCAGGTAAAACTTGTAAGTTCACATACAATGCAGTCTATATATCACACAACTGCATCGATTAACTATACTGTACACACTGCACACGTGCTCATGATATCATGAGCTAAATCCCATTTGTTTTGCACCTTTTACCTCCTCACTTGCACTCTGTCTATTCATCAATTGGAATTTCTTCATGATTTGTCCTGATTTTAGTAAAGATTTGGATGCAGTGCCTCATGACATTCTCATAAGCAAACTAGGGAAAGGTGGTCAAGTTAAAACTATTATAAAGTGGATGCACAACTGATTGAAAAAACATAGAGAGTATGTATCAATATTTTACTGTCCAAATCGGAGGAGATTTCTAATAGCCTCCCACATGTATCTGGTACCATTATATAGTTTCATTAGTAGCTTGGATAATGGAATGAAGAGTATACTTATAAAATTTTGAGATGACACCATGCTTCGGAGTCTGGGGATTCAAGCACTTTGAAAGAATATAATCTTGTGTTTATAGTGGATCACAAATTGAGCCAACAGTGTGATTAAGCTGCAAAAAAGGCAAATGACCTTTTTGGTTTCATTAACAGAAAAGTCAGATCTCTGGTCTACACTACAGAGTTAGGTCAACACAAGGCAGTTTACGTTGATCTAACTCCGTCAACTCTAAAATGTTGCTCCCACTGATGTAACTTGCCCACTACACCGACTTAATACTCCACTTACACAAAAGGCATAGCACTTAGGTTGACACAGTCAGTGTCAACTGACTCAGTGTCAGTGTAGACCAAAGGTGGGCAAACTATGGCCCGCGGGCCACATCTGGCCCACGGGACCATTCTGCCCAGCCCTTGAGCTCCCGGCCGGTGAGGCTAGCCCCCAGCCCCTTCCCTGCTGTCCCTCCTCCCCCACAGCCACACCCCCACACAGGCAGCACAGCTTGCTCTGTACAGGCAGTGGGATTGCGAGGTCCTGCTGCTCTGAGCAGCATGGTAAGGGGGCAGAGGTGGTGGGGATTGGATAAGGGGCAGGGGGTTCCAGGGGGTAGTCAGGGGACAGGGAGCCATGGGCAGTTGGATGGGGCAGAGGTTCGGGGGGGCAGTCAGGGGACAGGGAATGGGGGGTTGGATAGGGTGTGGGAGTCCTGGGGGGGGCCTGTCAGGGGGTGGGGGTGTGGATAGGGGTCAAGGCAGTCAAGGAACAGGGAGAAGGGGGGGTTGGATAGGGGATGGGATCCTGGGAGGGCAGTTCGGGGGCCTGGGAGGGTGTGGTCAGGGGACAAGGAGCAGGGGAGCGTTGGATGGGTCGGGGGTTCTGAGGGGGGCAGTCAGGGTGTGGGAAGTGGGAGGGGGAAGATAGGGGGCAGGGGCCAAGCTGTCTGGGGGTCACAGCCTTCCCTACCCAGCCCTCAATACGGTTTTGCACCCTGATGTGGCCCTTGTGCAAAAAAATTTGCCCACCCCTGGTGTTACTTGCATCGACTTTTGTGACCTCCCGGAGGTGTCCCACAATGCCCCAACGTGACCACTCTGGTTACCATTTTGAACTCCGCTGCCCAATGGCCAGGTACACAGGTACATGCCCCTCCCCTCTTAAAGCACTGCAATTTTTTGAAATTCCATTTCCTATTTGCTTGACGTGGAGCACTCACCTAGCAACTGCCTAATTGACCGTGCTGGCTCCACACTAAAGACGTGCTCTGCCTAGAGTAAACAGGAGGTGGTAGATCTCCTGGGTCTGTGGGGAGAAGAGACTGTGCAGACACCACCGATCCAGCGATAGAAACATAGATATCTACAAACAGCTAGCTTGTGGCATGATGGAGAAGGGCTACAAGAGGGACATGCAGTCATGCCACATCAAAATCAAAGAGCTGCAGCATGCATACCAGAAGGTAAGGAAAGCTAACAGTTGCTCTGGTACAGAGCCAAAGAGATGCTGCTTTTATAAAGAGTTGCATGCCATCCTCGTCTGCGACCCCACCACTACCCCAAAGAGCCCCATGAGCTGGAGTCGTGCCCCCGAAGTGATCAGTGAGAAGGTGTTGGACGAGGAAGAGGAGGAGGAGGAGGAGTATGGGGGACAGGTGATGTAATTATTCCACTCTACTCAGCCCTGGCGAGGCCTCAGATGGAGTATTGTGTTCAGTTTTAGGTGCCACACTCTAAGAAAGATGTGGACAAATTGGAAAAAGTCAAGAGAACAACATCAAAAATGATAAAAGATTTAGAAAACCTGACCTATCAAGACAGATTAAGAAAAACTGGGCATGTTTAATCCAGGAAAAAGAAGACATGGGGGGACCTGGTAACAGTCTTCAAATATATTAGGGGCTGTTATAAAGAGGACAATGATCAATTGTTCTCTGTGTCCACTGAAAGTAGGACAAGAAGTAATGGGCTTAACCTACAGCAAGGGAGATTTAGATTAGATATTAGGAAAAACTTTCTAACTATAAGGATAGTTAAATACTGGAATAAGTTACCAAGGGAGGCTGTGGAATCTCCATCACTAAAGTTTGTTTTAGAATGGGTTAGACAAACACCTGTCAGAGATGATCTAGGTATACTTAGACCTGCCTCAGTGCAGAGGGATGGACTAAATGACCTCATGAGGTATTTTCCAGATATACATTTCTATGATACTAAAATTCAAACCTCTAGACAACTTAAAACAGCTGCTACTGTGTTTGATAAAAAGAACCAATCAAAATCTTCCTTTCTCCCAAGATTGGAATATCCCTTCTTCCCCAGGCGGATTTTGAAAAAACTCAATCATAGACCCACTGAAATTTGAAACTGGTCTGACATCTTGTAAACCATTCCAGCTAGAAACATCTATCTAATTATCCTATTTGGGAGCTGAAATTCCATACTGAGCAGTGATTGGTTTCTAGCCCTCATCAGTCATGAGATAATTCAGCTATTTTATATCACTTTTAGAATTTAAATATTATTATTCACTTTTCCTCCCTCTGTTTCTACAATTCTTTTATACTGAGTGCTAAGGTATTTGCTTTACAAGTGGAGGGATAAAAAAAATAAACCCAATATATTTTAATTCCCTAAACATTTCAAAAATAACTTCTTTTTTAAAGTATGACAAAAAATAATGCTGTGAGACAAATAATTTATCAATACCAATTTGAATGACCTTCATAACTCAGTCACAGCTTCAGCTTTTGTGAGTATTACAGTCATCCTAAATTCAGGATAATAAATACTATCTCACATTCATAGAAAGTATCTAAATTTTTCATGGGTTCCTCCAATTCATACCAAACCTCTAAATCTGTTGTAGCTTCATCCATCACTACTTAAATGTTCACCAAACGAACCCTGAAGTATATGGATAATTCTTGCTCTTTTAAAAACAAATGTTAGTAAAAGTGACTCTCAACATTTCAGGATCTAAAAAATTCTAAAAAAAAGCTTCTGACTGGAATACAGAATGTAGTGCAAGTTCTAGGCAGACTCCTTGAGAAATTCAGGACTTTGTTTAATAGCCCATAGTTTGGATGGTTCATGAAAAAAATCAATGCACATTTTTGAAAAAAAATTCACGGCGAGTCTTTGTGTCACTGCAATTTCTTTCATTTCTAATCCTTGGAGCAGCTTCTGGGTTATAAAAATAGTCCTATTACTAAGAGCGGTGGAAGTTAAACCCTCAGGTATTATGGTGTATAATTTTTTAAAAAAACATATTTTTAGGAGACTTTACTGTGCTTAATTCTTTGGTTTGTCCTCAATATGTTGAAACCCTATAAATAATTAGTACCATTTTAGATTATGGGGAGAAACAATTAATTATGATTAATAATAATAATTAAGGGCCTAATTGTACCTTGGAGGCAAGATTTTCAAAAGCACTCAGGACCAAATTTTCCAGTGCTCAGCACTTGGGGTTGGTAGAGAGATGTACCATATAAGGTGGAGCTCTTGCAGGAATTATTTCTCAAGGAGGTTGATTCCTGAGCTTCTGGTGCACAGAGGGAGGAGGCACTCTATTAACCCAGTCAGAAGGTGCAAAACACTCAGTGAGCTGTAGCTCACGAAAGCTTATGCTCAAATAAATTTGTTAGTTTCTGAGGTGCCACAAGTACTCCTTTTCTTTTTGCGAATACAGACTAACACGGCTGCTACTCTGAAATCTGACTCCTTCTTGTGTGACTACCTAGCTTTTCTGGCTAATGTGTAGGGGTTGGGGCAATGGCTCCTCCACTCCTGAGACATCTTGAACCCCAAGGAGTTCACAGAGGGAGTACTCCCTGCATTCCAGGAAGCACAGGGACTGTTAATGCGCCCTGCTGCCAGTCAGTGCAACCTTACAGAATCGCTTTGGCCCTTCCCCTGTCCTAGGCACCTGCAGAATAGCATGACACAGTTAGGCTGTACATGACTACATAAGGATAAATAGGATTGAAAAGACATGGAGGGCACAGTGCATTTACACTCAGCCGATAAGTGCTCAGGAGCATCTTAAGTAGAGCTGATTGGAAAAATGGTTTTTCCTCCCGCAAAGCATCTCAAGATTATATAAAACTTTTGAAACAGAAAATCAAAACATTTCATTCCGAAATGTTGAAATCAGACTTTTTTGACGTGTTCAAAATATTTTTCCCATTTTTTTTCAAAACAAAATGTCAAAATCTGAACAAGTTCATCAGAAAAATTCATTTTCGTCAAAGTGGCTTTTTCCAACTATTTTGATGAAGCTCTTTTCAGTATTTTTATGCTTCTAGCCTCTTTCGCTCTTCTGTCACAATCTGTGCTGTGCCTATTAGTCTCTTCCCTTTCTTAAAGTTCTGTGTGATAAGTAAAAGTAAATAGATGGGAAGAGATAGCCTTTATGGTTTTATTTAGCAGAGCTGATTCTAACCAGTCTTGTGGCATTGCAGCCTTGGCTCATGAAGAGTTCTGCATTAACTCTTCAGTGTTCACTGTGGTATCCATTGTACTCATCATATGACAAAATTAGTTTCCTTCATATTTTCCTGGAGCTAATTGAAGTGTTCTTCATCTTTGTCTCCAGATCCAACAACCAATTTGTACTTCTAAGCCCAATGTGAGTAAATTTCCTATCCAGGGAACAAACAGCTTTTAATGTAACATTAATTCAGGCAGGAAGCGAATAAGAAAATGTATGGCTATACTGAAACAAAGTTCATCGGTTGTCTCCTAATTGAGCATGTTTTGAATATGACAATGTGAGATGATATATAACCCAATTCTCAAAAGTACTGAGCATCCCGAACTCCTATTGATGTCCATCATTTTGCAGAATCAGGCTCTTAAGAAGCAACAAATACATGGAGTGATGATAAAAATAAAAGACCCCAAAAATCCAGTAGTTAGACCAAGAGCTGCCACTTGGTTGTGACTCAGCATGTCCCCCACGGACTAAGACTCCATTGGGAAGGAAGATCCATTTAAGAGGGAGTTGCCTGCTTCCACTGAGACCCAGGACTGTTAAAAACAATAAAGCTATGGCTACATTTCTGGATGGACAGGAAGATAAATTACACAAAGACAATGTATGGTTCTAAGTGGCAGGAATCCAGAGGATATTTATGTTATGAGCCAATTAAAAGAGTCTAAATGAATTCACATTGAGCAAAATTACCATAAATTATCCCTAAAAATAAACAATGATTCAAATAGACAGGATGTTCTTTTCTTAATTTTACTAGGTAGCAGACAAGCATTCAAAATGAAAGTTATTTCAAGAGTAAACTATACAGAGTACTACAAAGACCCCAGAAATAGATAGACTTAACTGATAAGCACATCTCAAGAGTCATATGAAACAGGTATTATTATCTATTATTTGTATTGCAGTCATGTACGAGGATGTCATTACAGTTCTTGAAGAAAAATGGACAACAAACATTGACTAAGCTGTGGTTATACTTTTTTGCAACTTTCACAGGGTAGCTAGCCCCTGTGAGTAGACTGGACTCACACTCTGTGTCAGAGCAGGTGAGACCAATCCAACCAATTAAAAGGGGCTACACCTGAACTTATAAAGGGCATTAGAGGCAGTAAGTGATAGGGCTATTCTGTATCTGGAAAAGGAAAGCCATAATGGAGAGATCCTAGAGCAAGGGCTAGGTGTCTAAGGAGGCAGCCCTAGTGCAATTGATCCAGGAAGGAACCAGAACTGGGGAGGTTCCAGGAGAAGGATGCTGGAGACCCCTGGGATGGGTGGCCCTGACAGCAAAGAGTGAGTTTCTGTTCGTTTGTTTTATGTGCTTGTGAAAGAGAATAAACCTGTTTGAAAGACTGTGGTAGCACATACCAGGCCAATAGCTGGTGGGGGAGGACTCCTTCATGGTTAGAGTAACCAAGTTAAATATAGGTGAGATTGGATCAAAGATTGAGTTCAAATTCTTATATATTAAAAAAGTGACACTCAATCAATACCACTAAGAGAACTGCTTCTTATTAGTCAGCCAAAATGGGGGGGGAATCACAAAAAAACTCTGTAGGTTTCCAGTGGGCTGAAAATATAGGAAGACATAAGAAAAAGACTAGTCCTTTCACAAGATCTCTCAAAGCTGATTACTAGTTATACTATCTTAGGTATTATCTAGTTTCTGAATGTGTGTAAAAGAAAATTATATATTCAATAAAACATTTAAAATCTTTCTCACACACAAATGTAATTTGTGGGCATTTATATTGTCTTATACTTAAATCATAAGAACTGGAGGCATTTTAAACTAAGTGATCTTTTAATAGAGTACTATGTATAGAAATTAGAAGGTAAACGTCTAACTGGTTAAAAACAGGTACACTTTACAAGCTCAGTAATCAAAACACTGTTAGTGCTAATGTGTTTCCCTCTAACATGTAGGCTTTTAAACTCTACGCATCCGGTCCAACTCTCCTAAAAGTTAATGACTAGGTTCCTATTGATTTCAGTAATATTTGGATCAGGGCCTCAAGACTCAGCCCAACTGTCCTAGAAATCAGTAGCAAAACTCCGATTGACTTCCAGGGGCTTTGGCACTGTCCTTAACTTATTTAATTCTCTTATCTCTAACTTTGTCACATTAACTTGACCATTTACTCTTGCAAGGGGCTGTCACAATGATCACATATTGATATAACTGAACTGATCTACTTCTAATTTGAATCTGTTTTGCATATTAAATATTCTGGTTCTGCTTTTATGTAGGACAAATGGTACATGTTCTAGACATGTTAACACTAAACCTTAACCTGGGTTTATATTGCATATCAGTCCTGGTCATCTGAACTCAAAGTAGGTTGTACAACATGAAAATAGTCTTCATCAAAAACACATGGATTCCATATGGAGTAGCAAAGTGTATTGTCTATCGTTTATGACAGGCAATTTTCTCCACTGAGACTAAGTCTTGAACCCTTGGAAAACATCTGTCTCTTGGAGAATACTGGATAGCAAAGCATGTCTGTGCTCTATAACTTCTGATCATTGATACAGCATGTTCTGCTCTGCAAAATAACTTAATTTTTAGTGGAATTATGTAGTGTATTCTCCAGCAGTATATATCTGTATTTGCATCTTAATACCTTTGTTAAGTAGAATAGCGCTGCCCCTAAAACAACTAACACAGAATGTGGGTTGGGGATATTTTTAAAATGAGTAGGGTGACTAGACAGCAAGTGTGAAAAATTGGGTCGGGGTGTGGGGGTAATAGGCACCTATATAAGACAAAGCCCCCCAAAATCAGGACATCTGGTCACCCTAAATATGAGTGCTTCATCATGTCTTGTCTTCTGCACCATTCTTTCAGATATGAGTTGATAGCCTCAGGCTAGAGGTAGGGAGGCTTAGGTGGAGAATCTGCTGTAAAATTAGGCTCAAACAGCAAATGCTTGATGACTCCTGAAGCTGTGTCAGACAACCCTTGGCCCCTTGGGTCCAGCTCCCAAGCTATGCTGCCATATGCTCCCCTGTTGCAGTTGTATAATGCAGTCCCCACTGTGGTAAATTAATGACACAGCAAAAGCGCTAATTCCAGCCCAACCAGCATTGTCTGCTACAATCTTCCACAGATATAGCATTTTTTCCCAGGAGGGCAAGCTGCTTACACTATCTAGCTCTGACTCTTTCTACTGATTATGCTCCAGGCTCAAACACCACCAACCATTAGGGACTGATTTTCAGAGATGCTGTGCAGCTACAGCTCCAATACAAGCAGAGGCAGAGATGCTTGGCATCCCTGAAAATCAGATATTTAATATCAATCTGCTACAGATAAGGGGACGGAGTATGATGGAGAATCACAGCTTTCTTTCCCTGCAGATCTGCTGCTACCATCCCTACTATACATTACACATTAGTTTCCTATATGAGCATAAAGAGAAGGGGAGCAGCAAGTCCATGAATACTCAGCTATGATGAATTTCTACTTTTCAGGCTGTTGTACTAAAATTTACAACACCTAAAAATCAGTTTGTTGCTTTATTCTTTCTGTTAAATAATTGCATTGTTTTATGCTTGGATCCAAATGTAGATATACTGCCTGCTTCTATTTTTTTTCTTCTAATTTATGTACAAAAACTCTTACCCAACCCTAAATGCAAATGAGCAATTTTTCAGTAGTGGCAGAGATTAACCTATAACGGCCTAGATGGAAACAAAATTCATACAAGATGTAATAAAAGTACAACTGCAATTCTGAACTTGCACCCTTAGAAATAGGAAACAGGTATGTTATCCACCTGGCTACATAGTCTTTTATCCTAGCTCGAAGAGCTTTTGGGTGGTATGCTAGCTGCACCTACATTCCCCTCATTATAACCAATCTTTAGAGTATAACAAGTTAAAAATCATTAAGAAATCAAATATAAGAACTACACAGTTCAAACAAAGCCTATTCCCTATTCATATAAAGATCTAAGTGCATAGAAAATGTCATGAAAGTTAAACTTGCAAGAATAGTTGGTTTTGCTTGAAGAAAAATGTTTGAAGATTTTTATTAAGGGACAAATCTTAGTCCAATTTAAACCAATGGGAATTTAGCTACTGACTTCAATGGGAGTAAGATTTGGCCCTTAACAGCCTATTTTGGCATAATGAAGTATAGTTTGATAATGAAAAGTCTAATAAAAATGCAGCTGCCCCAGTTGTAAGAGCATTGTAATATATAGGGTTGCTTTATCTACTTGGTTGCTCAGTATTGCACAGCGAACAGTCATAGGGATATATAGAGGTATCCTACAAGAGAATATTTAAAATGATAGGGAAATATAATAAGTCAAATAAGTGCTGCATTCAAATAAAGAATATTCCTTCTTTGTTCTTCTGTGTGTACAAAATTTAATAAATTGAATTAATCTGTGTTCTATTTAATTAGAAAAATTGAGATGGAGATGAAGAATAATGATTTCCCAACATTTCTGGAGATATTTATAGCTAAAAGATGGCACCAATTAAAATGACTCTGAAACTGAGAGTAACTGGGTCTGTGCAAAATCATTGAAAGGATAAAGCTTAAGGACATGTTGTTTAAGGTTTATATGGTAAGTAATCTACCTGCAGGGATAAAATGGGCTCTCGCTTGCCTGAGTTTTTTCAGCAACATTCCTGTAGTTGCCCAAAGATATCAGGATAAACTTATTCTTATGAAAAGTAGCATGGGCAATCTTAATGTCCAGAAACAGAGAACTGAGCCTGGCCGTTAAAGTCTCATCTGAAAGACTTCTCCCTCCACCCCCAAAGAAAATTGTAAGGCCCAACACAGTCTACCTTGGAAAAATGAAGGATTGAGTGAATAGTGCCACGGTGTCCAAGGTTTTCTATAAACTGAGAATTGGACTACAAAGCCATGCCCACCAGTCAGCAATACAACAGAGTAGTAATAAAGCTCTTTCTAATTTGGATCAATCATTAACATGAATAGACAGACTCGTAATATGGACCACTGTTAGCTTGCGACTACCTGCCAGAAGCCACTGTCACGATGTCTGGAGTGGCTCACAACCGTGAATACCAACCTCACGGCAGACTGTCAAAAAGCAGGGCAAACTGTTTTTATGTTCTATAATTAGATTTACACCAACCCAATAACAAATGTGAACTCCTGAAGCACTGTAACAGTTTTACCATGGGAGTGCCCAATGGGATTGTGACACACCGTCTATCTTGTTACCCAAGCAAGCTGCATTTAGTAACAGTCGGTTGCCATACACCAAAGATCCACAGTTGCCACCTTTAATGTAGTCAATAAGCATCCTGACTCTCACAATAAGCCAAAAATCAAACTAATCCCATTTTAAAACAAGCCAATCTCTAGGAACCCCAACACCCTGTGTGACTAGATCTCCCCCCGGCATGCAGTCTGGGACTGCGGTGGGCCTGCTGTGCATCCCTGACTCCCCCGCCTTGCCCCTGCTTGTGGCAGCTGATCCAAAAAAATAGAAGCAACAACCTGCAACAAGCTGCAAACCAAACATGCTACAAGCCACAAACTAGCCAACAAGCAACTCATAAACCGAAAACAAGCCCAATTTCTATGTGGGGAGACTGGGAGGGTTTGGCATGTCTGTATAGATCACAAAAGTTTCAGGTTGCTTCCAGTCCCAAGAGACTAGTTACGTCCCCCAGTCAATTTGTATGTCCGATGTCTCACCAAAACCACTTGTAGCCAATCCTATAGTAAATTAGGGATTTATTAACTAGGAAAAAGAAATCTTATTTACAGATTAAAGAAGGCAACATCTATACGCAAACAAGTTAACCTATTGTTTTAAAAAGTGACAGTTGTAATCTGCCAATTCAAAATGTCTTTCAGGGCAGACCCAAGGAAACCGTGGGGATATATGCTTCAGTTTAGTGTCTCTGGCCCTGTCACAGTCCAAACATCAAAAGAGGGGAGATTTTCTTGTGTCCACGTTTTATTCCCTTCTTCCAGTATTCAAGTTGATGGGATTGGCTCTCTTGCAAGTAGCACCTTGATGCATGTGAAAGGGCCATTAACCAAGACTTTGTATCATGATGTTCTACAATGGCCCCTTTAATTTTGATAGCCCTTCTTGAGGTGTGGGGGAACCCCTCTTTCTGAATGGGTTCACCAGGTCAGAGCGGTCATTTTTAATTATAAAGCAAAATGTACATATTAATTTATCAAAGGATACAGACATTACAAGGATGATTAATGCGTGCAGCAACTTAGAGGCATTTTATAGAGTCTAAATACATCCTTATAAATCTAACACCTATCTTGAACAATACTAGCATATAGGTGAGCTGGTCTGCTTTCTAGCTATGAATTTGTCAGTGCTCAGCTGAAACCTACAGATTTGGCAAGAGCTGGCATGTGGTCTACCAGCCTCACAGCTGCCATCAAAGGTATCCCCTTTGTTTTGCCAGTTGATCTTATTGGCAGAGAGATGCTGTCTTAGTTAAACCACTAACTGGCTCCACTAATCTTCTTTAGAGAAGCTTGGTGACAGTAGGATGTATTAAAACTTCCAGTCTTGCTCTGCTAAAACTGGGGAGGAGGAGGCTGCTGCTGGACAAAGTTTGTTCCAACTATATTGGAGAATCTGTCTTAAACAACCAGTTTCTTTAAGTTGCCTAAAGATAGGGCTAATGTAACTTTCTCTAAATATACACCAGGCTCTGTACACAAATACGGGAAAGTGTGGAGGGCAGGAGACTGGACTCCAGTATTTTATATTTTCATTAATAAGTGTAAAATCAAGAAGTGAAATATCGCTGTGATGTAAAAGGCCAGAGCAAAGCCCTACACATCACTTAATCCCAAAGAGGGGCTATTCAGTGGCATATATGAGGAGTAGCTAGGCAGCAGTAAGTGGTGGTCCTCCTTCACATGCAACGGAAAGGGGCAGGAAGTACAAGGCCATGATGGAGGTGAGTTACCCTTTCGTAGGGAAGGGGCTGCAGGATCCATGTAAACATGGATTCTAAGACCCCAATACCCCATGCAGCTGGCACAGAGGTGTTATGACTACTATTCCAGGCCAGGGCTTCTCACTGAAACTGTCCTGAAGTGTGGATTTCTAAATCTTCTCATTTCACTCTCATGCAGCCTGATTATTCTGACCTTATGTAGAATGAATTTCACCCAAGGTAATTACTATGATGCCACTACTCAGGACTGAAATTATGATGGTTGCTCACATTCAAATGTCTAAACTAGGGTACTAGTGCAGTGTGAGAGTAGCATGATGGCTGATCACCTCCCAAACATAAATCACTAGGCCATCAGCACTTAGTGGCAAAATTCCTGTTACCTTCCTGTCTCTTCTGTAGGATGCTCATATAGGGCAGTGATAAATACATAGGTAGGTGGACAAGCACTACCTAGACATCAGTCATTCATGCAGCAGTATTTAAAAGAAGGAGTAGGGGATTTAAGACAAGGATTAAGATCCATAGAGGATTAGGCTTTTATTCATTAACACACATTAAATTAAGTTTAAAGTTTCAGGGCCTGATGCTGTAGCCCTTGTTGCCTTTAAGTAGTACTTACTCACATAAGTAGTTCAGTTGAGCGCAATGGGGCTACTCATCAGTCTAATGACTTCTCAGTCTCAGGGTTGAAGGAACTGGCTCTTAAGCAGTAAGACATCTATGCTCCATTTCCTACTATTAAACTACTGATAGACTTCCTTTCAAAGACAGGAAGCCTATCAATCAGTGCAATATTCTTGGTGAATTTAAGGGTGACAGGGTGGAGAAAATAGCCTACAGATAAGGGACAAACACAATGAGAACAAAACAGTACTTCCACAAAAGTGTACTTTCAACAGCATGTCTGAACTTACAACCCAACTGTGAACATTGAGCATTAAGAAAGAAAACAAGGATGTAGTTATAGCAGGTGGTCTATTGCAAAGACTTAGGAAGAAGAGGCATTATTCAAAATACTCATAATGAGCCTGATCCTGAGAGGTGCTGAGAACTTTCTGAGAAATGCTAAATGCTCTCTGCTCCTAGTGAAGTCAATGAGAATGGAGGGGGCTTGCCTTCAGAGGATGGGGCATCAGCATATTCAGGTGCTGTTCACAAGCAGAATGTGGATTGTCTGCACTAGTGATTAGAGCTGGAGTCCTGCCTAGAGGTTAGAGTCAGAGCCAGGGCCAGGAACCAGAAATTGGAGCCAAAGGTCAGAGCCAGAATCAGAAGCCAGTAACTGGAGCCATGACTCATAGCTGGAATCAGGAGAATTCCTGGAGCAAGGCTGGAAACAAGGCAAACATAGGAATGATTTCAACTGCAGGTGTAATCATCAAGGAACTTGTGATCATCTGCTGCTGGAGACTAAGCTAGCTAGTCCCAGGTTCATGTGCAAGCCCTTGTTCCTGACAGTTGTCAAGGTCTAGCTTACAATTACACTTGATGCTTTCATTCTTTTGCTACTCTAGGCACACAGTCCTCAGTTGTGTTGACTTGATTCTTGGTGCAGCTGAAGAGAATTGGTGGGGGGAAAGGGGCTTTAAGCCACCTGTGTCCTGGCCAGGGGACAGAACAGTCCTTCACGGGCTGCTATAAATAACACCAGCTCTACTTTGCCTGAGAATTCCTCTTTGTCAAGACTCGAGGAATCATCTGTTACCCTTTAAGGGCAGCTTTCCAGATTCTGTGCACTACGTCCAGGACTGGGGAGTGAGCCCTAGCTGATTGGACTGGTATATAAATCTGTCAAGCAAGTAAGACACACAGTACAAGTTCCCTGTCTCATAAAAAAAAAAAATCCTCCAACTCCAGAGAAACTCACATGGTGGAGCAGTACTATCACAGTGACAGAGAAGAGTGGCGACATCGCTGTGATGCACGTGAGAAGACTGGGGAGTTGACGGCAAAGAGCACCACTTGACTTCCTCAGTAACAGCATTAAGCAATCCAGGTCTAGCTTCTGTGCATGCTAGGATGTCAAGATAACAGTAATCACAGTGATTTTAAATATAGCCAAAATTCTTAAATGATTGAGGGTTTTTTGCTTTTTTGTTTTTGTTTTTTGTTTTTTAAAAAAAGTTAAACCTGCTCATTTGTTGAAAGCCTTAGGTTAATCGTATGTTTGTGTGGGAGGTCCTTACTTCCATAGCAGAAAGAAGCTAAATTTCTGGCTATCTGAGCAGAACAATTGCACTCTAAAGACTTGGCAATAGATGGAATTCACCATTTGATGAAACCGTTTACTCTAACATTCTAGCTAGGAATAGCCAATAGTTAAGTGAGGCTATGTCTCACAAGCGTATAATCTGTGGAAATGAATATAGCATCTCATGAATACTAAACAAATTCATTTTGATCAGCAGTATAGCCAATGAATCTATAATGATGGCTCTCAAATTAAATTGTCTCTCAATTTTTCAGTGAAATAAAGTTCACAAACGCATTTCTTCTTTTCCCTTTACTTAAGGCATCAATTCCTTAAGTTCCTCAAGATATATAGCTCTCCTTTGGCTCTGCAGCCCAAGAGCAAGAGGGGAGGAAGTAGAGGAAGGAATCATTCTTTGCATCATGGAGCACTTTATTCTTGATTTTAAAAACACACACACATTCACACAGACTTAAAAAATACACCACCAAGCATCCCTGCTAGGGAGATGCAGGGGACAAATTTTCTGTACTGTATTTTACAACTATACCATGATAATATGTAGCGATAAGCAACTCAGACATTTGAATTAGAAGTGTTGGGAAAGAAAGGACAATGAGGTTTCTAAAATATTTTTATCTAAAGCACAACTCCTGAAGATGACAAGCCCCAAAAACCTAAGCCCCCCCCCCAAGTCAGTCCTAAAAGTTTTCTCCTAATAGCCCTTGAACTCTTACCATCTTGGTAGTGACTTCAAAGGATTGTTTCCTCCTGGACTAATCAGAGAATAAACTGATTCTTCCTGGGGTATATGCAGAGCACTCTTTTTGAATTTGGGTAATCTAGCTGTCAGGACTCTAGACTTTCCAGCTGAACCCAAATTCTTTTATCTTTTTACCATCACCAGTGGGTCATCAAGAAAACCCTGACTTCCTTGAGCCAGTAGTATGCTCCTGGCATAATTTCTTCCAAGCAGCGCTAGTCTCTGGTTGCATTATTTGCTCCAATACGGCTTGGTAAACTTCATGTTGTGCAATCATCAGGCTGCAGCTACTCAATCTTCATGTGATAGAAGTTCTGATCCCTTTTCTTCGTCCTTCAGTGTCTGTTTCTGTTGGTGTAGATCACTGTCAGGACTCTTGCTTTTATCTGCTGTGGGAAATTCATTCATAAAAATCTTAAGCTTTAGTATTTTGTCTGTTTTTAAACCAGCCAGCCAGCAAGCATATATGTTTCAAAGCTGAAAGCTCTTCTATCTATAATGCAGATGCTGAAAAAGAACTTTCATGGTCAGTAAAAGGCAACATTTATCAAGTTTATTGCTTGAGCAAGTCCATATGATTTGAGCACTTACCTGAGTGAACAAATTCCTAGGGTTTTTTATTCCTTTGTCAT
This sequence comes from Dermochelys coriacea, assembly GCF_009764565.3. Taxonomy (NCBI): domain Eukaryota; kingdom Metazoa; phylum Chordata; order Testudines; family Dermochelyidae; genus Dermochelys; species Dermochelys coriacea. Next base: position 75,264,405 of record NC_050072.1, on the reverse strand, counting down.
AAATTCATTTAAGAAGGGGCACTTTCATTCTCTTTACCCATGTGCATATGCATACATAAAAATAGTGTGTGCCTATCGCATATCTGAATTTGAGCTAAATGAATAGTTCACAATAATGTAATCAACAAAACTTGCATTTTTTTAAAGTTGCAATTGCAAATTGACCATGAGTGGAGAGTGATTTTTTCCCCCCTCACACTTATTCATAAATTGAAATTGTTCACCAAATTTCTGTGAATAATTTTTGGTCTATAATTCATTTGCAAGCCCTTTGTCGAAAGAATTTGATATTCAAAATGTGAGCTGTATGACTGGTCACCTGCATCAGGTTTCTGCTCCTTGATTGGATGAGCTTGACTTTGAGTCTGATTTCCTGTTTGAATTCTCTTCAAAAAGATCATTTCAAATGTGCTTCTCACTAATAGCCTCCAATAGTCACAAAAAGGGCATGAATATAGTCAGTTAATTCCTTTAAAAAGGGAAAGGAATATTTTCAGGATATCTTTCCAAAATTTGTCTCATGCTAATATAAATATCTTATTCTTAGGTCTATTTTTCCATATAATAATGAAACATAGGAACTTCAGACATGCAATCCTGAATGAGATCAGAAGTCCATCTACACAGTATCCTGTCTCTGACTGTGGCAAGTATCCTATATTTCAGAGGAAGATGCAAGTACCCAGTGGTAGGCAGGTGTGGGGTAATCTGCCTCCCACATCCAGTCTTTATCCTGATCTCTAATAGTTAGAGATTGGCTTAGGCCCTGAAGCATGAGATGTAATATCCCTTGTAATCATTAGAGTTGAGTGACTGCACTACAGTTCAGATAATTCTGCCTCCCTACAAAGGAACCATTACAAAATAGTGGAAACCTGTCCATATTTCATGCTACCAGAGGATGTCAAGTTAATTGCTTAACAAAAGGTTTTTAATGTGCCAGCGACATCACTGTAACAACACCCGCTCACTCCTCAATTCACTGAATACCCTTCAAATGCTTGGGCTGTACATCTTTGATTTGTTTTAGTCTATTGCATCTCCATGACAGAACTAATAGGATAAAAAGCACAGCATGCATTGTGTGACCTTTTTCCTTCAGTGTGAAATAACAGCAGTAAACACACATTTACAGGAAGTGGGCAATGCAGGAAGAGAACACAAATATTTTTATTGCAAATACAAGCCGCTTTGTATAAATAAATCCCTCTTTCAATTGCCCTGTGAAATTCTGTTTCAACAACACTTAGGACCCTGCTCATCAACATATCACTTATGTGGGTGGATCTTCATTTTTACATGATTCTTCAGTTTGGACAGATGGATGTGTTGGCAACACTATATTCATTCCCTAAAGTCCCAATATATGTGGCACCATAGCAGCAACAGGGCTGACTTTGCCTGACCCTATACTTGGGCATTTATAATGCTGGCAGAAGGAATCTCCTTTTTGATCATATAAGGAAGCAAAGCAAATCTTAACAGATTTTATAGTTTATTAATAATTATGAAGGGGCTGATCCAAAGTCCATTTAACTCCATGGGAGTTTGTCCATTAATTTCAATGGGCATTGGTTCAGAACCCAATAATAATAATAATAACCACCAAATAATATGGTTCATCCGCTCTCCAATGGTGCTAGATAAAACATCTATGCTTCATATCACTGTCAAACTACTTTGTGCTGATGTTTATAGTTAGGAAATAATAAAAATTTACAATACAGTAGTGCCATAATCTGCTCACTCAGGACAAACATGAAGGGAGATAAAGTCCCTGTTCCCACATTCCTATATTATGCAAGCAGTTTCCCACAAATTTTCATTCAAATTTTAAAAATAAATCACATCAATAATGCTCCTTTAGGGTATGTTTATGCTGCAATTAAAAACCTGCGGCTGGCTGGTGTTAGCTGACTTGAGCTTGAGCTCAGGGGCTACTTAATTGGAAGTAAAAAGAAAAGGAGTACTTGTGGCACCTTAGAGACTAACAAATTTATTAGAGCATAAGCTTTCGTGAGCTACAGCTCACTTCATCGGATGCATTTGGTGGAAAAAACAGAGGAGAGATTTATATACACACACACAGAGAACATGAAACAATGGGTTTATCATACACACTGTAAGGAGAGTGATCACTTAAGATAAGCCATCACCCACAGCAGGGGGGGGAAAGGAGGAAAACCTTCCATGGTGACAAGCAGGTAGGCTAATTCCAGCAGTTAACAAGAATATCAGAGGAACAGTGGGGGGTGGGGTGGGGGGGAGAAATACCATGGGGAAATAGTTTTACTTTGTGTAATGACTCATCCATTCCCAGTCTCTATTCAAGCCTAAGTTAATTGTATCCAGTTTGCAAATTAATTCCAATTCAGCAGTCTCTCGTTGGAGTCTGTTTTTGAAGCTTTTTTGTTGAAGTATAGCCACTCTTAGGTCTGTGATCGAGTGACCAGAGAGATTGAAGTGTTCTCCAACTGGTTTTTGAATGTTATAATTCTTGACGTCTGATTTGTGTCCATTCATTCTTTTACGTAGAGACTGTCCAGTTTGGCCAATGTACATGGCAGAGGGGCATTGCTGGCACATGATGGCATATATCACATTGGTAGATGCGCAGGTGAACGAGCCTCTGATAGTGTGGCTGATGTGATTAGGCCCTATGATGGTATCCCCTGAATAGATATGTGGACAGAGTTGGCAACGGGCTTTGTTGCAAGGATAGGTTCCTGGGTTAGTGGTTCTGTTGTGTGGTGTGTGGTTGCTGGTGAGTATTTGCTTCAGATTGGGGGGCTGTCTGTAAGCAAGGACTGGTCTGTCTCCCAAGATCTGAGAGAGCGATGGCTCGTCCTTCAGGATAGGTTGTAGATCCTTGATGATGCGTTGGAGAGGTTTTAGTTGGGGGCTGAAGGTGATGGCTAGTGGCGTTCTGTTGTTTTCTTTGTTGGGCCTGTCCTGTAGTAGGTGACTTCTGGGTACTCTTCTGGCTCTGTCAATCTGTTTCTTCACTTCAGCAGGTGGGTATTGTAGTTGTAGGAATGCATGATAGAGATCTTGTAGGTGTTTGTCTCTGTCTGAGGGGTTGGAGCAAATGCGGTTATATCGTAGCGCTTGGCTGTAGACAATGGATCGAGTGGTATGATCTGGATGAAAGCTAGAGGCATGTAGGTAGGAATAGCGGTCAGTAGGTTTCCGATATAGGGTGGTGTTTATGTGACCATCGCTTATTAGCACCGTAGTGTCCAGGAAGTGGATCTCTTGTGTGGACTGGTCCAGGCTGAGGTTGATGGTGGGATGGAAATTGTTGAAATCATGGTGGAATTCCTCAAGAGCTTCTTTTCCATGGGTCCAGATGATGAAGATGTCATCAATGTAGCGCAAGTAGAGTAGGGGCATTAGGGGACGAGAGCTGAGGAAGCGTTGTTCTAAGTCAGCCATAAAAATGTTGGCATACTGTGGGGCCATGCGGGTACCCATCGCAGTGCCGCTGATTTGAAGGTATACATTGTCATCAAATGTGAAATAGTTATGGGTGAGGACAAAGTCACAAAGTTCTGCCACCAGGTTAGCCGTGACAGTATCGGGGATACTGTTCCTGACGGCTTGTAGTCCATCTTTGTGTGGAATGTTGGTGTAGAGGGCTTCTACATCCATAGTGGCTAGGATGGTGTTTTTAGGAAGATCACCAATGGACTGTAGTTTCCTCAGGAAATCGGTGGTGTCTCGAAGATAGCTGGGAGTGCTGGTAACGAAGGGCCTGAGGAGGGAGTCTACATAGCCAGACAATCCTGCTGTCAGGGTGCCAATGCCTGAGATGATGGGGCGTCCCTGGAAATCCTGGACGCCCCATCATCTCAGGCATTGGCACCCTGACAGCAGGATTGTCTGGCTATGTAGACTCCCTCCTCAGGCCCTTCGTTACCAGCACTCCCAGCTATCTTCGAGACACCACCGATTTCCTGAGGAAACTACAGTCCATTGGTGATCTTCCTAAAAACACCATCCTAGCCACTATGGATGTAGAAGCCCTCTACACCAACATTCCACACAAAGATGGACTACAAGCCGTCAGGAACAGTATCCCCGATACTGTCACGGCTAACCTGGTGGCAGAACTTTGTGACTTTGTCCTGACCCATAACTATTTCACATTTGGTGACAATGTATACCTTCAAATCAGCGGCACTGCGATGGGTACCCGCATGGCCCCACAGTATGCCAACATTTTTATGGCTGACTTAGAACAACGCTTCCTCAGCTCTCGTCCCCTAATGCCCCTACTCTACTTGCGCTACATTGATGACATCTTCATCATCTGGACCCATGGAAAAGAAGCTCTTGAGGAATTCCACCATGATTTCAACAATTTCCATCCCACCATCAACCTCAGCCTGGACCAGTCCACACAAGAGATCCACTTCCTGGACACTACGGTGCTAATAAGCGATGGTCACATAAACACCACCCTATATCGGAAACCTACTGACCGCTATTCCTACCTACATGCCTCTAGCTTTCATCCAGATCATACCACTCGATCCATTGTCTACAGCCAAGCGCTACGATATAACCGCATTTGCTCCAACCCCTCAGACAGAGACAAACACCTACAAGATCTCTATCATGCATTCCTACAACTACAATACCCACCTGCTGAAGTGAAGAAACAGATTGACAGAGCCAGAAGAGTACCCAGAAGTCACCTACTACAGGACAGGCCCAACAAAGAAAACAACAGAACGCCACTAGCCATCACCTTCAGCCCCCAACTAAAACCTCTCCAACGCATCATCAAGGATCTACAACCTATCCTGAAGGACGAGCCATCGCTCTCTCGGATCTTGGGAGATAGACCAGTCCTTGCTTACAGACAGCCCCCCAATCTGAAGCAAATACTCACCAGCAACCACACACCACACAACAGAACCACTAACCCAGGAACCTATCCTTGCAACAAAGCCCGTTGCCAACTCTGTCCACATATCTATTCAGGGGATACCATCATAGGGCCTAATCACATCAGCCACACTATCAGAGGCTCGTTCACCTGCGCATCTACCAATGTGATATATGCCATCATGTGCCAGCAATGCCCCTCTGCCATGTACATTGGCCAAACTGGACAGTCTCTACGTAAAAGAATGAATGGACACAAATCAGACGTCAAGAATTATAACATTCAAAAACCAGTTGGAGAACACTTCAATCTCTCTGGTCACTCGATCACAGACCTAAGAGTGGCTATACTTCAACAAAAAAGCTTCAAAAACAGACTCCAACGAGAGACTGCTGAATTGGAATTAATTTGCAAACTGGATACAATTAACTTAGGCTTGAATAGAGACTGGGAATGGATGAGTCATTACACAAAGTAAAACTATTTCCCCATGGTATTTCTCCCCCCCACCCCACCCCCCACTGTTCCTCTGATATTCTTGTTAACTGCTGGAATTAGCCTACCTGCTTGTCACCATGGAAGGTTTTCCTCCTTTCCCCCCCCTGCTGTGGGTGATGGCTTATCTTAAGTGATCACTCTCCTTACAGTGTGTATGATAAACCCATTGTTTCATGTTCTCTGTGTGTGTGTGTATATAAATCTCTCCTCTGTTTTTTCCACCAAATGCATCCGATGAAGTGAGCTGTAGCTCACGAAAGCTTATGCTCTAATAAATTTGTTAGTCTCTAAGGTGCCACAAGTACTCCTTTTCTTTTTGCGAATACAGACTAACACGGCTGCTACTCTGAAACCTGTCATTAATTGGAAGTGTAGATGTTTGGGGTCCGACTGGAGCCCAGGCTCTGGGACCCTGTGGGGGGGGGAGGGTCCCAGAGCTTGTACTCCAGCCCAAGCCCAAATGTCTACACTGCAATAAACAGCTCCTTAACCTCACAAACCCATTTCAGCTGACGAGCTAGCCACAGATGTTTAATGGCAGTGAAGACCATACCCCTTTGTGTTTGTTCTCTGCAAACATTCAAACAATGAAGTTTTACTGACCTGGATATTTGTGAAAAGGAAATTTCAAAGTCACATGTTGGTATTTATAGAAACTGAATTTAAAAATCACACACACAGATATGCAAATTTGAAGTCACTTTATGCTCAGAACAGAAGCAAATACCATGTGATTTGTCTGGCCAGCATATCTCAAACAGTCAATGTCAAATATCTAATCAGATTATTATACAGCAACTCTTTAAGCATGAACAAAAAAGAAATTCAATTGAGACCAGTTCTGTTTTGAAGAACTCCCTGGTTATGAGTGCAGTACAATAGCTTAATTTGCCTCTTTTGCTTCCATATACTGGCCTAAATATGGGTCTCTGGGCCTTCAAATTCCTGCTTTCTCAAATAAACTAAGACACACACAACCTTCTAAAGGAGAAAATCTTCAGAGACTGAGGCTATGTCTACACTACCACCTATTTTGGCAAAACTTATGTCACTCAGGAGTGTGAATATTCTACCCCCTGAGCAACATAAGTTACACCAACATAAGCGCTAGTGTGCACAGTGCTATGTCAGCAGGAGAGCTTCTCTCACTGACATAGCTTATGCCGCTCATGGGAGTGGTTTTTTTTTTCTTATGCTGACACTCTCTCCCATCAGCAGAGTGTCTTCACCACTATTGGTACATCTATGCCACTGCGGTGCTGTAAGTGTAGACATGGTGAGTTGAAACTCAAAAGCGATACTCGGGGCTTCTCTACACCATGCGGCTAGTGACAAGGCTGTGTCGACACAGCATTGTCGCTAAACGTCAGTGTGTGTAAACACTTTGTTGGTACTTTTGCTGACCAAATACTTCCAGCCCCACGAGCAGCGTTAGCTTTGTCAGCAGGAGAGCGCTCCTGCCGACAAAGCCAGGTTCACGTTGCCACTTGCGTTGGCAAAACATTTTTGTCTTTCGTGAGGGGGCTTTTTTAAGTACCTGGGACAAAAGTTTTGTCGACAACTTCGAAGTGTAGACAAGCCCTCAGAGAAGTTGATAAACACCAGTTTAATAGTTTGCAAGTCCATTGAGGGCTTTCACCTCTTTTAAACACCTCCAAACTAATTCAAAACTACCCAGCTGTTTTTCATGGGGAATCCCAAAGACCTAAGTCCCTGGATCTGGGTCTCACTTACACTAAGCTACTTTATACTGATGCAACATATAAAGAGGCTTTAGTGTAAATGAGAACAAGGCCTGCAGTACTATTTGCAAAAGGACTTTCCTAGCAAATATGGACTCAAGTAAAGCCTTCCTCAGCATCCCAATGCACTCAATTACAAGTGATTCCTAACATTCTCTCTGAAATGACTCCTGTAACAATGGAGTGTAATGATATTGCTAATGGTTGCTCCAAGCATTTTCACAATGGTTATGAGACCAGTCATATAGCTCCTTAAGTCTTTAAGAGTCAAAAGGTTTATTATTAGTAGGATTACATAGACCATATTAAAATGGCAGCAATCAGCAGATGTTAGAACTGCATATCTGGACCTATTGAAGGGATTGAGGACTGGTAATCTTTAAAAAGTCTATTTTGACTGCAAGTATAGAATGCCTGTCATTTACAGGAGAAGACACAGAGCATGCAAAGAAAGAAAGCCGTTAAGTGAGAATCCACCCATTACTTGTCAGAGGCAGCTTTGTCCACACATAATGAAAACTAAGCTTACCCCTCATACGAGCTAGTTATTAATAGACCCTTAGATCTGATCCTGCACACATTCTTGTATGTGCTTAATTATAAACATGTAAATATCCCATTGACTTCAACAGGAGTACTCAGCTGTGAAAAGTTAAACATGTGATTAAATGTTTTCAGGATTAGTGTCTTAGGGGAGTCTGTATTTTTAAAAAAAATTAATCTCAGTTTCTAAATAAAAACTATATAAATACAGAGAACACAATGTCTAAAATAGAGATTTCCTTCCTTTTTGAGCCAAGATGGGGAGAGGGGAGGATAACATTTATTTCTAGCTATGTGATTCATGATGGAATATTGTGGTAAAGAATTAATCTTCACTCTCTTATTCCTCAGTTTAATGCCCCTTCTCCTTTCCTTCATACACATGTGTATGTAATGCTAGTCAAAGCAGTAACACTGTAATTAAAGTCTCTACAATACAAAGTGATGCTAAAAATTCATGAATAATTGGCTCAATGTTTGAAGAGCTGCATAGCTACCCGTTGTTATCCAAACATCTGTTTCACTCTCTCCCACTAGCTCTGATATGTAAAATCTAAAGGAAGCTATTTAATTATCCTGAAGGGGTGAGCTACATAATGTGATAAGATTTATCACATTCTCAAAGATATTAGTTTCATAATTTTTGTTTTTCTTTATATTTTATTAGTCAACTCAACTGTTCCACCCCAACCCAATGCTTTGAATGTCATATTATAGTTTGTTTTATCTTCATAAATGTAAACATCTGTGGAATTAGAGCTTCAAGCTAATTTCTCATGAAATTAAAGCAATCTTAATCCATTTTTAATCCATCCATCAAATGCAACAACATTTCTAAGCGGCTCTTATTTGTTTTAGGGGCTTTCACTAATACCTCCTGAGGAAACTTCACCCCCTTCCACATGATCCTTGTGCCATTGGAGCCCCCCCAGCTGCCTTAATTGAAGTGGCAAAAATGAAGCAGGTGCACAAGGGAGTTTCCGCACCCCTTGTGTTCTGAAGGATTGAAATTGGCCAACATGGATGGAGGTTGCAAACGAGCCACTGGATTTATGCTTACAGTGAAATCCCCTATTGGGAGTTCTGAAGGGCAGCAGCCACAATTCTTGCCAAAAGTCTGAAACTAAGTCAGTGGGTTGTGCTGCAGCCCTGCACCATGCAGCAGACTGGGAGGTGGGCTGGGGATGGAGAAGGTGGGATTCCATTTATTCCTCTCCCGTCACCTGCTTAATTCCCAGCACAAAACTCATTTGGTTGGGTTCCGTGAAAGGAAGAATTTCACCCCTGTGAATAAATTAATGACAGCAGTCATCAACTAACCAAAGCTACTTGAAATCAATATCATGGGGATGACTTCATTTAGACCTGGGAAATTGAAGTCAACACCTGGCTAGTCATTATGCTATCTCGATGTGAATATGCAAGGCACAGCTATCCAAACACTGGTTGATACTGCCCACAATGGCAATAGCTGTTGTAACCTTTGTCATTGCCTTGGAATTTCATGTTATCTAGCATTTCATATTACATGTAAATACAGACAGATTTTTAAGGCCTTTTCTGCCTGACAAAGTGGCATTGTTTTTGAACTGATTTAAACTGGCCCACTCTTATTTCAGTTTAAAACAGGTTTATTTCAGGTTAGCTTAATCAAGTAGGAATCCATTTAAGCTAAAGCACTAAGTAAGCCACTCTTAAATCCCTCTGTGGACACTTTTATTTCAGTTTAACTAAACCAGTTTAAAAACCAATTTAAGTTAAAGCAGTATAACTTTCTCATATTAACACAGTCTAATACATACCATGTAATACTTTCCCAAGGAATGTACATAATGGTACTATATATTCTCACCAAATAATCATTTCACTGCACTGCACCATTATCATTAAAAATAGTTTTCTGCCTATGATTTTACTATCACTACTGCATGTTTTTATGAATTTTTTTTCTTGATCTAAAAATTCCACTCTATTTTACATTTGTACTCAAAAATATACATTGGTGCACATAAAAAGGGATTTGTATGGGCAAAGTAATCCATAGGGACACAATCAATTCCTTTTATACTCGGCAATACCCCTTTAGGGACACACACTCAGGCTGCGCACAAAGCAATTTAGTTTGAAAGTTTGGCATACTGCGTCACACATTTAAAGTAATGCCTGCACCTCACAACTTCTGGTCTCTTTTCCTTTTGCTGCGTGGGATTCTTGGAACTATGAAAGAGATTTAAAACATGAAATGTGGTGCTATTAGCACAAAAATATAGAACTTGAGGGTGATGAAGTGCTTCTGCACTGAATAAAACTGAAACAATTTTCTAGCTTGATCCTGAGAGGTACTGATCTCCTTCCCAGAGCCCTCAACTCCCATTGTCTTCAGGAAGTGCTCAGCCTCTTGCTGAATTGAACCCATAATTTTCTAAACTGGCTACCCATCAGTAACATTTCAGTTAGCTGTTAGATTATTCCACATAGTGTAACCAGATTTCTTCCAGCAAGAAAATAATATTGTTTATGATGATGATAAAATATAAAGGGGGATTTTAAAAGCTTACACTTATATAGGCAACAGTACTATCTGTTTTCTTTACTCCTAGATCTGTCTATCTTATTCTCAGGTGAGGGAAGACTCCTTCTTTTGGTGGCTCTCTTTATGCACAAATGCTGACCACCTTTGTAAAGCACTTTGAGGTCTAAAAGATCTAAATAAATGCTAGGTATTTTTACTTATTTTATTATCTATCTAAAATGTTTAATTTTAAAGGAATTGTTTAAATCTTTTTTCTTTAAGAGTATTTATTCCTCTCTCTTCTCTTCAAGACATATTTTATTCTCTGAGTTTTGCCTTGCCCTTCAGCTGCTTCTTTTCCTCTACGCTCAGTTTCCTTTCATTATTTTTTTCTCCCTTATTATATGAAGCTTTTGGTTGCATTCAGGGGTTGGATCCATGGACCAAATCCCCTACTTAGTGGGGGGCTACAGTGACTGCAGAAACTACAATAGTTCCTTGGCTGCAGTCCCAGGTACTCCACTAGCACTTCATAGCCTGGGGGAGAGCACTTCTTCTCCCACATCTATCTCCCCAAAGAATCTCTACACACAGAGCTTTCAAAACAAGCTTTGCACAGAGTGGGGTAATTTGGCCCTTTCTCCTCTGGAACTTCAACCACTGGAATCAAGGATAATTTGAATAATATGCAGCACCATTTTTGCATCCTCTTCATAATGTACTAAAACTACTGCAATACAAAAGTCTGAAGAAATGGAATAAGAACTGAACTTCAGCCTAAATGCTGAATTTCTGGACTTTTATAGGCTTAAATCAGCCCCTTATCCCTAGTTGTTTAAAGCATCGTGCAAGGTTTTTAGCTATCTGACATCCATTAAAGTCATTAGGAGTTGAATGGTTAAATTCTGTCCCTTATAAAGGTAGGTGCTACTGTTGCTTTAATTTTTTTTCACGATTGAATAATATGTATTCTGAACATTGGACTTCAGAGATACACACCTCCCATCATTTTTACACATTTCATTCAGCCCTTTTTGCAGCATAGTGTTGGAGAAAGAAAAGACATTAGAAGGTCGTGCTTCCAAAGAGCAAACTTCCCATTGTTCTTTGAATAAGAGATTGTATATAAGTACAGAGCTTTGCATAAGAATTAGTCCTTTTTCTTGTATAAAGTCAGCTATTTTCAGCTCAGTGCAGCAATCTTCAATTTCTTGGTTGTAACTATGGCAATACGATTAGATGGCATTCAGTAAAATTTGTTTTACAAATTAGCATGGCAGGGAGGAGGGGTGCACCCCATGACATGGATAGAGGAGCAATGCAAAACCACTATGGAATGAGATTGAAATGGAATCAGGATTCAGAATTTTCCTCTCACTAATGATCCTTGGATTCATCTGGTACCCTCTGGTAATTTGTGAGTGATATACAGTTAGTCACAATAGGCAAGTCACTTTACTTCCCCTTGTCTATCTCCCTATTGTAAAATGGGGATAATGATACTTATCTTCATCTGCAAAGTACTTTGAGATCTATGGATGAAGTATGGTATAGGAACTGCATATTATTATATATATTTATTAATTAATCAAAAATTCAGGGCGTGGAGCGTAAGCAGTTCACTTTTCCAAGCAGACAGCTTGGAATGTCATGTTGTCCATAGGAGGAGGCTAAATAAACTCTAAGATGTGTTGAGATACGTAACACACACACAGACACCAAGCCCCTTTGATCAACTCTAAATGCTACAGTGACCTTCCTGGACCATGACTCCTGGAATCCCTTCACTAATTCTCCATCTTCCATTGCACCAGATACACATTTCTTCTTCTTCTCACCTTCAATGCCCTCTGTTCACAGCCCTGTCTCTCCATGATTGCCTGCTCTTACATCACACTCTGTCTCCTTTTTTCCACCAGTGACTACTATCTTAAACACCCAAGTGTCTGTTTCTCCCACAAAGGTCTCTACACTTTCTTCCATGCTTCCCCTTATGCATAGAATATTTGGAAATAATCCATAAGGCAGTTACCCTCTCCTTGTTCAAATCCTTCAAGACCCAATGCTGCTGTGAGGCCTACAAGATCAGGCAATCAGTGATGCCTTATGGCAGTTGGGGATAGCTGAGCTTAATTTTCTTATTTTTAAAATCCCTACTGATGATTAGGAATTATCAGGTTTTGCAATAGCTATTTAACAATGTGAGTTTATTTTTGTTACCCCCTTTTGTTACCTTCTTCCCATTGTTTATTGCCATCCTGGATCAACTCAGTGTCCTGTCAATATCAGACAAAGAGAGTCTATAGTAGAGTTGGGAATAGAAATGGAGTCTCCTGACCACCAGTCATGTGATTTAGCCACAAGAAAAACTTTTCTCCATGAGTTACGCTCACTTGTCATATCTTTGGTTAGATTAGATTTGGTTAGAAACTCTTCAAGGCAGGGACTGAGGGCAAGTCTACACTACAAAATTAAGTTGACCTAAGTTGCATAATTAAACTGCTTTTACATGTCCACACTATGCTCCTTGTGTCAGCAGTGTGCATCCTCACCAGGAGTGCTTGCACCAATTTAAGTCCCAGTGTGGGGCATATGTAAGCAACACAGTGACTACACTGATGCTGCGTGGACTTTGCCAGCAAGTTAAAGAAGTATGGATTGGACAAAGGGACAATAAGGTGGATAGAAAGCTAGCTAGATCGTTGGGCTCAGTGGGTAGTGATCAACGGCTCAACGTCTAGTTGGCAGCCGGTATCAAGCAAAGTGCCCCAGGGATTGGTCCTGCGGCCGGTTTTGTTCAACATCTTCATCAGTGATCTGGATGATGGGATGGATTGCACCCTCAGCAAGCTCAGAGATGACACTGAGCTGGGGGGAGAGGTAGATATGCTGGAGGGTAGGGATAGAGTCCAGAGTGACCTAGACTAACTGGAGGATTGGGCCAAAAGAAATCTGATGAAGTTCAACAAAGACAAGTGCAGAGTCCTGCACTTAGGACGGAAGAATGCCATGCACTGCTACAGGCTGGCTAAGCGGCAGTTCTTCAGAAAAGGACCTGGGGATTACAGTGGACGAGAAGCTGGATATGAGTCAACAGTGTGCCCTTGTTGCCATGAAGGCTAACAGCATTTTGAGTTGTATAAATAGGGGCATTGCCAGCAGATCAAGGGAAGTGATTATTCCCCTCTATTCGGCATTGGTGAGGCCACATCTGGAGATTGCGTCCAGTTTTGGGCCCCTCCCCCCCCACTACAGAAAGAATGTGAACAAACTGGAGAGAGTCCAGCGGAGGGCAACTGAAATGATTAGGGGGCTGGGGCATATGACTTATGAGGAGAGGCTAAGGAAACTGGTCTTATTTAGTCTGCAGAAGAGAAGAGTGAGGGGGGATTTGATAGCAGCCTTCAAATACCTGAAAGGGGGTTCCAAAAAGGATAGATCTAGGCTGTTCTCAATGGTAGCAGATGACAGAACAAGGAGCAATAGTCTCAAGTTGCAGTGGGGTAGGTCTAGGGTAGATATTAGAAAAAACTATTTCACTATGAGGGTGGTGAAGCACTGGAATGGGTTACCTAGGGAGGTGGTGGAATGTCCAGAGGTGTTTAGAGGTTTTTAAGGCCTGGCTTGACAAAGCTCTGGCTGGGCTGATTTAGTTGGCGTTGATCCTGCTTTGAGCAGGGGATTGGACTAGATGACCTCCTGAGGTCTCTTCCAACCCTAATATTCTATGATTCTATGATAGGATCAACATGCCTGATGGGATATATTTCCTACTTTTTTTAATAGTACCACACCTTTCCATTTTGAAAGTACATTTTAACCCCATTTTGGGGTGTTTGCTGATTTCTTTGATCTGATACTTTTACAACATTTGCAGTCAAATCAATTTTAAACACTTTCATTATGATACAAAGCTCATTATGTTCTGGGGCAAAAAAAGTTTTGTGCTAGGCCTTGGGTCATGTTATAATGAGGATAAGAATGATTGTTGGTGGGCTAGACAGAGTTCTGCCTCCCTACCTTTCTGCTGAATGGAACACTCCTCACCAGTTCAATAGAATGGCAGGCCTCAATTTGCACACCCTAATGATGGCTTCCTGAACTTTTGCATCGTTTGTAATCTAGTTTTGATCATATTTCATTATGAATGAGTCTCCTGTTCATTTATAGCCCTTTTCTTGTTGATATGTGCAAAACAAAGTCAGAAGGAAGGGGAATTTTAGGTGCACATTTTTCAAATGTTTAACGTATTTCCCTCCCCTGATTTGTTTGTTCAAAGGAAACTTTTCTTAAAATCTAATCAAAACCTTTTTAAGTGAATTAATTTTATGACAGCTTTATTTTTAATCTTTACAACTACATTGTAGCTCTCCTCCCCCCAAAAAAGGGAGAAAACAATGGAGCATTTTCCTTTTTAAAAAAAAATATTTTTCCTTGATCTTTCTGATTTGGTTTTGTACATTGTTTAATCAGAAGAAACCAATCCTGAAGTCCATGGGCATACTGGGTGCAACTCGTCTCTGAACACAAAGCTTATGCACTGTTCAAATCCCAATTGAGTCCTTAAGTATTGCATAAGGCTTGCGCTGAGCCTCTGCACAGAGGTGAATGGCACCCAAGGAACTCCCATGGGATGTTTTGCCTGCAAAAATGCATGCATAGGAGATTTGCTTCCATAAACAATTTTACACAGCTCTCATTCAAATGGTGAATAGCTAAATGGATTACTCACATGATTAAGGGCTATAGGATCAAGCCACTCATGGGGAAAAATAGCGGATCGTGTAACCCCACAAGTGCTACTACTACTGTCTGGTAATAAGAAAAGGAGTACTTGTGGCACCTTAGAGACTAACAAATTTATTTGAGCATCAGCTTTTGTGAGCTACAGCTCACTTCATCGGATGCATCGGATGAAGTGAGCTGTAGCTCACGAAAGCTTATGCTCAAATAAATTTGTTAGTCTCTAAGGTGCCACAAGTACTCATTTTCTTTTTGCGAATACAGACTAACACGGCTGCTATTCTGAAACCTGTCTGGTAATGTCACCTTCAGAAACTGAAGTCTGATTGTTTAGCTGTTTTATGGCCCAATCCTGAAGTCAAAGAGACTTGTAAGTGTCTAGCAGTTTGATGTCATGACTAGCACATGAATTGGATTTAAGTGACAGAAAGTTGTACAGTCTCTCCCTCTCTCTCATCTAGGCCTGTCTGAATCCACTGGCACAACGATGTCAAGTTGGCTGGAGACAGGTCTGGATGCGGTAGGAAGCCATCAAGTCCTACTGCACCTGAACTGATGCGCTAGGCTGGCTACACAGTTCTTACCATCCACTTTCATAGCTGGGGAGATAAGCATATCTGCTTGATTGCTTGGTCCATCAAAGAAATCTTTCTAGAGGGAGCCAGGTGTAGCTGTCCACTCTGGTCAAAAATCGCAGGTAGTACTGTCTACTGTTACTTATGGTAGGAGGCGTAGCCTGACCTGTCTTGAGAAGTTTGAACTGTGCTTCATCTGGAACCACACCTCAGACCTGTTCATCAAGGGTGGGCCTACCAGGAGTACAAGACTCCGGATGACTAAATTCTGAGGGTCATTGGGATATACAAGCCTCTCCACCATAACAAGGTAAAGGTCCAAGGAGTAAAGTTTGACATGCAGCGGAGTATGGACTATTTCTCTTCAGCTTATGACACTTTTTTGGTCTCACAATCAACATAAAGAAGACAGTGATGTACCAGCCTGAACCAGGAAAGCCTTATGTAGAGCCTATCACAGTGAATGGTCAAACCCTCCAGGCAGTGGACAAGTTCACTTACCTTGGCAGTATCCTATCAGGTGCAGTTCGGATTGATGATTAAACCAATTCCAGAATTGCCAAGCAAGTGGCCTATGGCAGACTACATGTAAATGTGAGAGTGCAGAGGCATTAGTTGTCAAACAAAACTGAAGGTCTACAAAGCCATTGTGTTGCCAACTCTGATGTATGCGTGCAAAACCTGGACGGTGTACCGATGCCATGTTATAAAGCAGGATTATGCACTGCTGCCTGAGTGACCATCCATACTGGCATTCATATAGCAAATACATGTTCTACTCTTTGCTATGTTTTCCCTTCAATACTTTCCTCCACAGTTATTTAATTACAAATCTTCTTTGAAAGCCAGGAACAGAGAAATTGCTTCATTAGACACATAATGCATTATCAAAATTGCTTGAGTTTCTTCTCAGGTAGAAGCAAACTATTGAGGTGGAAATTTACTTGCTTTCACTACTGGTTATCTAAATAATTGTTTGCAGTTCTGAATGAAAACAAATGAATGTTTGCATATAAATAACTATAACCTGTTTTCTTGCCAGTAAAGCATACTCTAGTTGGCAGCATAGAGAGCACTAGTAACACAGTAGCTTCAAGACTGCTCTGCCTCTTTTTTTTTTTTATCCTGTGGAACAAGCCATTTAAAAACTTTTTTTATGCAGTATAAGCAAGAGATAGCTTTGCCATCTTAAACTTGCAGAACAAGATTCAGCAGTTTTAGTTAGCTGTGAATCTCTGAAAATGAACACACTAAGGAACCAATTCATTTTAAACAGGATATGTATTATAACCCGGGGGTAAAATGCAATGTGACAGCAAAGTGAGAATGACACACATACCAGATTACGAAAATCTGTATATCTGGTTCCTGTGTTATTCCAGTGCAGAGAGTGGAAATGAAGTTGAGCAGTGGGAAACCTGAAATCTAATCCTGTAATTTAGCAGATGATGTGACATCAGTTCTGGTTTCAAATGTAAGAAATTAAAGTATTGGGTAGAACTATGAACCACTCTTTTCCAGTTAGGAAGAGCCTTATGTTTGAGCATGCTTCAAAATACAAGGAGTTTGTGTAGAGGAGGCTGAACCAGTGCTACTATATATACAGTAGCTATTAAAAACTTGGCATTTGCCAATAACTCCCACACAGTTATCATAGACTTAAATCACCCCTTCCTGAGGAAATATCCCTGTGATAGAACTGGGGGGGAGGGACTCTTCGGGCATTCCCTCATGGAATTTTCACTGAATCATTCCATTTTGGAAGAGAGATTTGCCCTCTCCAAATGGGAAGCAGTTCAGCCCTCAAGGCTCACAGGTCCAATGGCTTCTTCGGGAGCTCAGAGCCATATACCTAGAGGTGCTGCTTCTTGCAATACTTCTAGGGCCCTCCTGCTCCTGGGCACCACAAGTCCATTCAAACACCATTGCTAGGGGCTTCTAAACCAGTGGTGCCCCGAAAGCCCCCTTCTAGAAAGTCTCCAAAGCAGAGTGGAATTCTGGTTACCCAACTAATTCCTCAGCCTTCCTCTCTCTAGCCACAGATCACCAGCTTATTGGACCGCTCATACTTCATCTCTCTGGGACAGGGAAGAGCCTTGAGGAGAATCTTGTGTATAGCCCTTTTGGGGAGATGATGATATTTCCCATTCTAAGTGCAGAGGGGAATTGTGGTATCTCAGATGGAAGTGTATGGTAACCGGTAGCAAATGCTGACTCTTTAATAGTGACCACTGTGGCAAGGGGTACTGGGAAATCATGGTGACTGAGCCACAATTTGTGCTCCCATTTCTCTGGCTGGTGGGGATTCTGTCTGAGTAGCATAAAAGTGATGTATGCAGTCTGAGTGGTCTATGGTACACAAGAAAGTTCACCTGCTATTGACCTCTCTGATCTTTCAGCAGCATATGAATGGCATTAGCAACATGAGGTTGCAAAAAATTATATCCTGCCCACCCTAAAAAAAGGTGCAGGTTATATTTACAAAAAAAGGGGATGGGACCAGGCTTAAAATGAAAAATAATTTCCAGTCACTAACGTGGCTTGCAGGCCCACTTAATACATCTGACTCCTGGGTTTGCTTTTCTTTTTTTTTTAAGCCAACCAAATGTTCCAATACGGCCTTGAAGTTTAATGGGACAATCAGATAGGTATATCAAGAGCCTATGTAAATGTTGACTGTTTCTCTCCTTTTAATTTGTGAATGCAGTAACTGTGGTTTCATAATGCCTGCCTCTGATTGAGAGGAATGTCTAAGTGTAACAGGAGCCTGTGGATAAGGTTTACTCTTCTGTTGTCTTCAGTACTGGGAGAACAATGCACAAAATGAGTCATTACTTAGCTGACAATATAGCAGATCAGAAGTAGCTGATACTTATCTATGATTAGGAAGGCATAAAGATAGTTCTTTTTACCTGAGCAATTTAAAACCTTTCCTTTAATCATAGAGAAAGGAAGCTCTGCTGTTTTATTGAGTGAAGGATATTCTTAGAGTTACTGAATACTATAAGATCAGAATTTCCACCTGTCCTTGAAACAGCTTCAAGTTTTCCTGTTCTTGTGTGCTAGACTTTCTTGCATCAAAGAAATCTTTCTCAATGAAGGCTGTCCATCCAATACTTATAGGTCTCCTGGGAAATGAGAAGTGTGTGGACAGTGGAGATGCAACCATATGGGGCAGAAGGAGAGGGGTGAATGACTTCTGCCCCCTATATGAATAAATACATTCTTCCAACCTAAATTCCTCTGTTACATTAACTGGAGAAGATATTTCTTCACTTCCTGTCCTTAATTTATGTAGTATTGCTGAAGCTGTTATAATGGCTGCCCCCTCTACGGTTGCCAACTTTGTAATATTCAAAAACCGGCCACTCCAGCAGGAGTGCTAGTATGTCCCCCATCCCATCTCTCTCCCCCCCCCCCCCCGAAGTCCCTGCCCCCCATTCATTCTTCTCTCTCCTTTCTTTCTCTCCCCCCCCCACCCATCGCTCACTGCTTTTCTCCTCTCCCCCTCCCTCCCCTCTGCCTGGGTCAGGAGGGATTTGCCTGCGGAGCCATTGTTGTGAGCTGCAGCTGCCTGACACAACGGGTAAGAGATTGCCCCAGCTTAGTAGAGGCTGGAGCAGGTGATGCCTGCGTGTCTGGTGAGACAATCTAACTAGACTCTGTCAGTTCCCCTTTTTGACCATCCTTTCCAGTCAAAAACTGGACACCTAGCCACCCTGCCTCCCACCATGCTAGTGGCATTAGCAGTGGATGAAATGAGTACCACAATCCCTGTTTAAGAGATCATTTATAGCATCTTTTGGATTTATAAGATGTTCAGATACCAAAGTGGAAAGGACTACTTGTGG
Source organism: Dermochelys coriacea (assembly GCF_009764565.3). Taxonomy (NCBI): domain Eukaryota; kingdom Metazoa; phylum Chordata; order Testudines; family Dermochelyidae; genus Dermochelys; species Dermochelys coriacea. Next base: position 75,245,047 of record NC_050072.1, on the reverse strand, counting down.
CACCTTAGAGACTAACAAATTTATTTGAGCATAAGCTTTCGTGAGCTACAACTCACTTCATCGGATGAGCATAGTAAAAACTGCATAGACAGATACATGTTGTCATCCTGTAAAGGGCCTTGATGCTTGTGAAAGGCGCTATATCAACATTTATAAACAGCTTGAGTTTTAAGTAAGTTACAAGGAAAATTACTGATTTTGTGTAAAGGATTCAGGAGAGGAAATGTTCAGTATTCATCATACATGAGGGTTTCCTGGTGCACAATGGGACTTCCAGCTGAAACAGTCTAGTCTAATATCTTCTCTGATACAATTGCTATAAACAACCTTGTTTTCCTCTACCCCAGACGTGCAAGTGAGTTCCTCTTATTTTTTCTTAAAGGCCCATACCATTTTGTCAGTCTGGTGGTCTAGCTATGGCTCAGGAGATGGCTCAGGAGATCTGAGTTTGGTTGCTCTCTGACTGGCTGATAGTGGTTTGGAATACTATGGCAATGCACTCTGCTCCTGAGGAATAGAGAATACCCATGTGACCAACTCTAGAGCAATACTGATAGGTCTGCATGGAGTCTTTTTTTTCCATTCTCCTTCCTTGGAAAGCTGGATAGTATCTCCTTTGAGGGGTCAGGACTAATATGAAAAACGGAAGTGAGAGGGCTGTTCAGATGCAGGAGGAGGGAGACAGTGAGGAGTTGGGACCCATAGAGCTGAATCTATCTTACCCAGATGTTGTATGTCACAGCAGACACGTGCATTACTGAGAAGACAGAGCAGAAACTGCATCAGCAGCATCACATCCTTCAAACACGTGTTGATGACATTACTGCTGCCATTTCTCTTTCTTTGCTTTTCATTCTCATCATCATTTCTGATGTAGTGGCCACTATTCATTCCACTCACTGAGTGCCATGCACAGGTCACTGATGCTTCCATTAAGAGTGGGATCTTTCATGAGGAAAATGCTGGAAGAGTCCAACCCTCCTGGTACTTATTATAGTTATTGTAATAATGCCCAAAGGCCCCATTCAGGAACAGCACCTGTAACAGAGTGGTATGCCTGTTAAGGGCTGGGAGCCAGTGAGCCCTATCCAGTTGTCAGACCCAGTTGGGAAGGGCTCACAACATCCCTATAACGGACTGAAAGAAGACAGTGGGAAGAGAGCTGCAGGAGGGAGGTTGGCCTACGAGTAGAGAGATAGGCACAGAGTGAAAGGCCTCTGGGCCCTTGGAGCCTGTGTGGGTCAGGACAGAATAGCTTTGCTTTGTGTTACTTTGTGAGGGTTTTTTGTTTGAATTGTACCCTGCAGAAAGGGCCTGAAAGCGATCTAGGAGGAGCTTTTAATCCTTCCTGGGCTAGAGATAGATACCATCAGCCTACAGCCCCACTGTACAAACATATACGAAGACACAGCCACTTCCCTGAAGAGCTGCTCTGGTTCAGTCTGTGAAACTGTACATATGTCTTCTCATGTAATCTTTGCATGCTCTTTTCATCCTACTGGAGCTTCTGTCTGCAGCAGAGTTATCCTATTGATCACTATGTCTTGCCTGATCTTAATTCCATTATATTCCACTCAGGACCCTGTGTTTATTGGCAGACCAACAGGAATGCTGGTACTCAATTTACTGCCATCTTTATTTATTGATGTAGGAAGGGTTGTGGGGTTGGGGGGAATTCACTTCACAACCCTAGCATATGAGCTGGTTGTTGGATGATTTCTAATCTGGTATGTGTGTCAGCAGCCACAGGGCCAGATTTCAGGGCTGAAATTTGAACAGGGAGAAGGGGTACTACTGCCATAGTGCAACAGCAGCAATATTCAGCAGGAGGCCTGTGGTGGGGCGGTACCCACCCCCCCAGGCCAGATTGGGCTACAGCAGGCCAGAGCAGCTGCGCAGACAGGCAGCCAATAGAGAGGGCCTGGGGGGAGCCAATCAGGACTGAGCAAGAGGCAGCCAATCAGGGCCAGGCTAGGCCCTATATAAAGGCTGCCCAGGCAAGAGGCAGGCAGTCTCTCTCACACCTTCAAGGGAGAAGGTCTGTCTCCTGAGTGAAGGAGACCAGTGGGCTGGGCTTGTGGGAGCTGAGGAGAGCTCCAGCCCAATACCTGCCAGGCTGCAGGTCCTGATACAAGGGCCCGCAAGGGGGCCAAAGGGGAAGCAGTCCAGGGAGGAGAGGTGGGCAAGGGGAGCAAAGGAAGGCAGGGAGGCTGCTGTCAGAGGGTCCCTGGGCTGGGACCCTGAGTAGAGAGCGGGCCTGGGTCCCTTTGTATTACACCTGGCTGTTAGAAGTGGCCATAGCGGACTGCACCTGACCCCTGATAGGAGGGGTTAGACTTTGGAGATGTGATTGGCCACTGCAGCTGGGGTGCTGTTAACCCTGCCCCCGGAACGGGGTGAGTGTGGACTAGAGGGCAGTGTCCTGAAGAGGATGCTGCAAGAAGGGAGCAACGTGGGTCTGGATACCAACAGAGAGCAAGAGATGGATGGGACACACCGGTGGAGGGTGCTCCACATGGACTGAGTTAATTCCCAGAGTTATCAACAGGAGGTGTCATGGTGGTGAGTCCCAATCCCGTCCCAAGGCCCCCTGTACATTTTCTATGTGATTATGCTTGGCCACTGGTTGTAGGACAAAGGAGGGAGAAGAGTATGGCCAAGGAACCCATTCCACTTCATGGACCCTGCCAGGCAAGGTCCAGGTGTATAATCACAGTTACTGCACTCATGGGAGTGCAAAGATTTCACTTGTCCCACAGAGGACATGCTCCAACTCAAGGAAAACATGGAGATGAGAGGAATCGGAGCCACCAGACATGTGGCTGGTGAGACAAAGGCAGCTGGGAGACTAAGGGAGTTAGCCAGCTGAGTATAACAGCAGAGAGGGACCTGATAAATCTCCAAATATGTTAAAGGCTGTTATAAAGAGATTGGTAATCAATTGTTTTCCATGTCCAATGAAGGTAGGACAAATAATGGGTGTAATCTGCAGCAAGGGCCATTTAGGTTAGATATTAGAAAAACTTTCTAACCACAAGGGTGGTAGAGTTCTGGAAAAGGATTCCAAGGGAAGCTGTAGAATCCCCAACGTTAGAGGTTTCATAACCGGCTAAACAAACGCCTGTCAGGGATGGTCTAGGTTTACTTGGGCCTGCCACAGCAGAGGGGCCTGGACTTGATGGCTTCTCAAGGTCACTTCCAGCCTTACATCTCTGATTATCCTCCCGATCAGTCAGTGGATCTGGCTGGCTTCAAAGTGAAGGGTACAATTCACACCATTCTCTGAGATAGTGCTCTCTGCGCCACCCATGTCAGGGAGGGATTATTGTCTCCTAAAACACAACCCTGCCCAGCTCCTACTGGGACTGTTACAATCCCTAATGCAGGCCTCTGATTAGGGACAATCTGGCCCATTTCATGTAATCTGTTGCATGAGCTGAGTGAGACAACAGATATATGGTTGACCAGTTACTCACTGTTCCCTGAGTTTGTGACCTTAGGCTACAAAGTAAGGCCTGGTCTACACTACAGTTAGGTTGACATAAGGCAGTTTACATAGACTTAATTATGTCAGTGTAGACACTACAGCCATGCTCCTGCTGATGTAAGTGCCATACTACACTGACATAACTCCATCTCCATGAGAGGTGTAGGGCTTCTATCGATGTAGTTAGGGCGACAGAGTCCATGTAGATACTGTGGGTTACTTACAACTGCTGGTAGCTATCGATTTCATACTTTCATGCTGGAGCCATGAAATTAACAAGAAGGCCACTTACAGCTTGGGCTGTCACCCTGGGGTAGGCTCCAGCTAGAGACCAACTGCCCCTCAGGCTCCTGTGCCCAGGCTCGGAGCTTCCCATCAGGAACCCGCGCAGCTGCTGGGCTCCTGCAGGGAGCTGAGAGCCTGTGGGGAGGAGAGGGAACCAGGCACAGAGCTGCTTCAGAGCTGAGGGCCTGGGCCCTCAGTCCCCCATATTGCCCTTCTTAATTCGGTGGAAGCGCTCCTCATGAGGACACGCATCACTGACAGAAGGAAGGTAGCATGGACATGAACAACTGTGGTGGCTGTAAGCAGACCTAACACAGGCCGACTTAAGTTTGTAGTGTAGATGTGACTTAAGAAATAGTGTGGTGTCTGATTGTCTACTTACTGTCCTGTGTGCTCATTGTAAACTTGTTTTCATGAATCCCTATAAAAAGAGAACTAAAAAATAAGCCACTTTCACACAAAATTACACAAGCACAAAATTCAGTGGAAAATAGGTTTTTGCATGTTACCAAGCAAAAGAGTAACCTTCTCCTCAAAATTTTCAGAAAAGCAAAATTTTAGGGGAATTAAATTGTCTGGAACACAAGAAAAATATTTTATGCTGATTTCCCCACAAAAATTGTTGTCCCTTTCATGGTGCAGTAAGAATGTAATCCACTCCTGTTCATAAGGCCTATGCTCCACTTATTTCCCACACAAGCTCCTTTTTGAGGATGTAAATGGCACAGAGAGCTTCTCCACATGGAGACTTAGTCGCACTGAAGCTTCCTTTGAACTGTATAGCAGATTAGCTTGCCATACAGTAAGTCTGTGTCCTTGCTATGGTGCACTAAAAATTCTGTAGTGCATTTTGACGTCCTGCTCTTTGAAACAGCAGTAAGTCCAAGCACGCTATAGAACTTTTAGTGCATATTAGCAGGTTTCACATGACTAGTTAAGCCGTGGCAGGCTCGAGCACTGTAGATATGCACCCTGGATGTTGTGCCCTAACTGACTGTGTAGACAAGCCCTTAAATAGTGCATAGCCATGATGGGAGCCCTCTACATAGTGAAATTCTCTCCTGTAAAAAAGCAACACAAAAATGCTAATGCGTTCCTCTGAAATCTACCAGTATCTCACGGATTGTTACTAGAAATAGTCCCAAAATGCAAGTCCAAGTATGAATTTTCATGGATTTTGATATGATGCAGGATTTTGTTTGGGTCAGTTTCTAACTGCAACAAAAAGGCAAGGGTTGGGTGGACAATGAATCTTACCAGAGAGTGTTTTGTCAGTCTGGCAATTGTCATTAGTCTGCTGGAGAATGAGATCATTTTCTCTAAGAGGCAGTCAGCTCAGAAATGTCAACCAACTCAGAAAATTAATTCTTGCAGCTGCTTTATGTTGGCTTCTGCATATTGCTAAAGGAGATGGATAATATATTTTATTATGGGGGATCTGTTATAGATTGTGCTGATTTAAATATTACATTTTAGTCATCATCCTAACTGAATGCATTTTGTTTATAGAATCCTGGTGAATAAAATGTAATGTTAGCTGAAGTGAAAGGCTAAAACGTAATCTCATCAAAAGCAATAACATTTTTTTGAGCCAAAATGTTCTCATTTGAATCGTTTTGTTGTTCTGATTTATTGAATGACTTCTCTCATCTGAAATCTTTAATGACATTAAAAGTTCACTGATGCATTCATAAATCAGTTGAAATTTGAGGAAAATGCTTTGCATTCATTTGTTTGGGACACGCTGTGGCTGCATTTCTCTTGACAGCTGCCTAGAGAAATAAGACTGAAATTCTCTGTAAAGATATATTCCATATTCAGTGAAAATCTTGACCAGGGCTTGTGACCCACTCTCTCTCATAAAGAACTGAACTACTTCAGGGGCATACACCAGCTCGCAGGGAAGATAGCCTCCATTTTCCAGTAATGAAAATTGTTCCTAAGCACTAGTCTAATATAAAACAAGAAGGACAAGAGAAGATGTGGGCTTGATTATCCACCACCTTGAATCCTGTGTAGTCATTTACACCTACTAATAGTAGGTACAAAATGCTACTGATGATGGGAGTAAGTGGAGAATTTGCACTAGATAGCATTTTATGCAAACTATGCATAGGTGTAAATGATAATGCATGGCACCAGGCGTGAAGAATCAAATACTCAACAGATGTATGTTACATTCATTGCATTCATTCATTCATACATATTATGTAAGCAGAAAATATATTTCCTACCAATTTCTCTTGTAAAAAATAATTTGATGCATGAAACTGTAAGAAGAAATAGTCTCCTATCTAAGCTTTTTGCACCTCTTCTCATTCATCTTGCTATAGCATTTCTATTCCAGTCTGTCTCAGATTCAGAATTTTTACTCTTATGATATGAAATATGTTTTCTTCTCCTACAACAGTGTATAATCACTGCTTCTTCTGGAAAGTCCAATTTTTTTCATTTGATATTGCAGGGTACCTTGAATCCAATATGATTTTTTTTCCTACATAGAACACATTTCTTTTCCGAAGGTAATGAAAAGAAATGCAGTGATTTTTCCAATAGATATTTGTATAGTTTTGTGGCAACTGAATTAATTTCCTTTTCTGACTTCACTCAGTATTGACATTAGAAGTAGTGTAGATGTCGGTGATGATGCTTCCTTTTTCTATTTTATCTTTTGAGAAAACCTTGTATGAATGTATGTCTTATCAGATTCAGCTTACTGAGTGCAAATGAAAAGCAACTAATTAGCTTCCTGTGCCATTGGTTATAAATAGCATCCAAAAACAATCATTTATGTCCACTCTGAAATTTGCCAACCTTGTTTCCTCTTCTATGACATGAAAGATTTCATTGGAAGTACCTTTGCTTTATCTCACACTCCAAGCCATTTATCAAGAACTATGGCTTTAATCAGCCAACCTTATAGTCATTGGCTTTGTTATAAGCAGTAGGTATATACCTTCCATCTTTAAGTGCTTGAATTAACATTCTCAAATTAGGCAGAAAGAGTAGACAATTTCTGTAATGAAGGAAAGACTATATGAAAGATTTTGAGCTCTTGTAGCAGAAAAAAGAAAAGGATGACTTGTGGCACCTTAGAGACTAACAAATTTATTTGAGCATAAGCTTTTGTGAGCTACAGCTCACTTCATCGGATGCATTCAGTGGAAAATACAGTGGGGAGATTTATATACACAGAGAACATGAAACAATGGGTGTTACCACTACTCTCATTACAGCGTGTATGGTAACACCCATTGTTTCATGTTCTCTGTGTATATAAATCTCCCCACTGTATTTTCCACTGAATGCATCCAATGAAGTGAGCTGTAGCTCACAAAAGCTTATGCTCAAACATTTTTTAGTCTCAAGGTGCCACAAGTACTCCTTTTTTCTTTTTGCAGATACAGACTAACACAGCTGCTACTCTGAAACCTGTAGCAGAAAAGTTGACACAAAAAAAGACTTACTATCATGAAAGCAAAACCCTTGAATAACTTTGGGTTTTGCTTACATGGTGTATATGAATATAAATATCATGAAATACCTATTGAAATAGATCATTTATATTAAGGTAGCAGCTAGTGACCTCTGTTTTATGTATTTATTTATTTTACAAAGTAAGAGACAGTCTTTACCCCCAAAGAGAGTACAACCTAAACAGATAAGGGAGAGAGAGAATGGGAGAAAGGAAGCATCATTCTTATTATTCATGTTGTAGAGATAAGAAACTGACATACAGAGAAACTAAGTGGCAAATTCTGTCCCGGGTCAGAGCTCTGTTCAGGACCTAGCTGTAGGGGGTCAAGATGTCAGGGAGCTCTAGTTCCCTGATCCTCAGGGCCAGCCCCAGCTCCACTGAGGGTTGATGCTAAGCCGCTACAAGGCCTGGGCTACATTAGGGGAGGGTTCAAACTAAGATACGCAACTTCCACTATGCTATTCGCGTAGCTGAAGTCTAAGTATCTTAGTTCGAGTTACCTGGCCATCCTTGCAGCAGCTCCCCCCTCGACTCCTCCTGCTGAGGTGGAGTACAGGCATTGATTTGGGGATCGATTTATCGCATCTAGACGAGACGCAATAAGTTGTTCCCCGATAGATCGATCACTAGCCGCCAAGCCGGCGGGTAATGAAGACCTACCATAAGATACGTCACCAACATAGGATCCATAACACCAAGTGTTATGGAGAACACTTATTTCCATACATTATATCCATCTATCCATGCCTCTCTTTGTTTTACTTAGTCCTAATGACAATACAAAACCTGGGAAGACACCTTTAAAAATGGTGAACTGGATTACTTCCCCCTAAACTTCTTCTCAGAAGCGCCACTGAGTTTCATATCATGTGGTCCTGTGTTTCTTTATTTTCGGTGCATGTCCAGAGCAATTCTCCCAAGATTATTCTCCATGATTATTCTCTCAACAACCTCCACAGCCTGGACAGCTGGGGTTTCTGACTGTTATCTACCAAAGAGGAGGCTGGTGTCTCTACCTTCGACAAGACTGAGAGTCATCAAAATATCCTGTAAAATTCAATCATAAACACACATGCATATTAGTGTGTTCATTTATTTAGAGAGAGAAATGTACTTAACTCCCAGTTCCATCTTAATATTTAATCACATTGTTATTACTGTGTATTATATCTAAAGAAGCATAGGTAGGTATGACCTTTCTTCAGTTTTCTATCGAGTTTTAACATAGCTCTGCCTTTGATTCACGTAGAATAGTTGTTACTAAAATTAGACTTCTTAATAACAATAATGAATGAGTTTTATTCTGCATGCAGCTCAATAGTCTTACTCTGATAACATACTAAATCGGGAACTTTTCATGCGTTGTAATTTGGGAAGTTATTCCAGGGCAATCATACAGAGAGAATGTAATCTTCCTCAGGATGGGAGATTCCTTCCTGCTGCTGAAGTAGGGACTACAGTTTCCTTTTCCAGGATACTGATTTTTACTGATAGCAACTAACTTACTCCTTAAAACATGCAATACACTTGATTCTGCCAGGCCCTTGGTTGTGTGACCTGCCCTCTTGATGCAGAGCATCCTGTACGTAAAACTATTGTGTTCCACAGCATGTGTGTGCGTGGAAAGTGGTGTGGGTGTAGGTAATGTGCGTATGAAGAGAGCCTCTTTCATTGAGGTAACTGCAGCCTACCAGCTGGAACAGCAGACAGAAGCAAAACATTGAACTAAAGTCAAGGCAGGAGACAGGAAAAGAAGTTTGGCAGAAACTAGGGTAAAAACAAACAGCTTTTTACTGACTCTAGCAAGAAAAACACTGATATGAATCATTTGAAGGGGAAGGAGCATGCTCTCCTGACCAAATGCTCTTTCTGGCCTCGAATCTTCACTGCCCCACACGCTATGTAGTCATTTGCACCTGGGTGTAAATCTACCAAACCAAAATTTTCACCTCACACCAGTGTTAGTGTTTTCCATTTACCCTGCATTCACTCAGAACAAGCTGCAAGGGAGCATTGGGTCTATGAGATGTTTGTATAATATAATCTTAATCTAATTTACTCCATTCTCATTGTGGAATAACATACTGTAACTTTAAGAGTATTTTATATCAGTGTGAGAGCAGAATCAGCCTCAGGGTATATCTCAATTACACCCAGAAAACTATGTTAAAATTTTAAGGTTGCAAAGTCAATGTTTCAAAGATAGGCAACTAGTTCTGGCACTTCCTGTGCAATTATCCAGGTGCCATCATTTGCCTTAACCAGGGGACCATCCTTTCCCTTACTGCATTCTCATTCTCATGGCTCATTCACTAGAAACCTTCCAATTTATGCAACAAAGGAGGCAGAAGTCCTACAGACAACAGCCTCCTTCACTATATAACTCTGATTCGTCCCCACAGGGGGTTCATCCTGAGCTAGGCAGAGACCTATGAAAATAAACTATGATCATGTAATTAAAGACTGTATATTAATGCATAGGCACGGACAACCTTAATGCTGGCATTTCCTCACTTTTGAATGCTTGACTTAGAAACTTTACAATTCTTTCAATGTTTTTTGGACATAATTTTCTAGGTTTTTAGAAAAGCAAACAGAAATGCCATTATGTGGCATGATACCCACACTGGTCATCAGCAGGATTGGAACTTTAGATCCACAGCTCAGACCTCTGCTACCTAGCTAATGGCAGAATTGCCATCCTCAAGCGCTCAAAATGCATGAGTCAGGGCTGCAAAAAATCAAGAGATGGTCCTAAAATCACATTGTGGTGTCTGTTTTTGTTTTTGTTTTTTTAAATGCATTTGAGGTTCTTTTCATTTGACTTCTGTTTTCTGAGCCTTGACAGTGCAGTCAGGTCATGTTTCCAAGCTTTTCTATATAACTGGGAGGGAAAACCACATACTTTTTTTTAAAGTGAAAGCTGAGATTCTTAGGTAATGCCATGACTATTATATCTGAGGCTTTAACAAAAACAAGAAGTATCACAACACAAGATAAAATCATCAGTTGGGAGCACTTTAACAAAGTAATTGATAGCAGTAGTAGATTGCCAGTGTCTCATGCCTATCTAATGGCTGGTCCACACAGAGGATGACAAAAGGTGGGTATTTCATCAATATTTGCTCACAGCAGAGAAATGGTGAGAGTCGGGAATCTTCGTTTCCATTCCAAGTTCAGGAGGGAAGTGTTCTTTCATGATCACAGACCCTTCTGCCCCTGTTCCCTCTAACCTGTTCATGTCCCATTCCTGTCTCTTTTCCCCTCCCCATAGATTCATAGATACTAAGGTCAGAAGGGACCATTCTGATCATCTAGCTCCATGTGGCTGCCAGTCCCAGTCTCCATCCCACAGGCTCCTTGTTCCACTTTCGGCCTCCTTGCCCAGCCAGTCCCATTCTCCCTCCAGTACTCTCCATCTGAATCCCATCTCTTTTCACCTTGGCTTCTTATTCCAGTCTACATCATAGAATATCAGGGTTGGAAGGGACCTCAGGAGATCATCTAGTTCAACCCCCTGCTCAAAGCAGGACCAATCCCCAATTTTTCCCCCGGATCCCTAAATGGCCCCCTCAAGGTTTGAACTCTCAAACCTGGGTTTAGCGGGCCAATGCTCAAACTACTGAGCTATCCTTCCCCCCAAGATCCTCATCACAGTCTGCCCCCCAAAAAACTCCATGTTCCAGTTTCCTTGCCCAGCTAGTCCAAGTCTGTTCCCTCCCTCCACCCAGGCTCCTCATCCTGTCTCCATGCCCCAACTCTTTGCCCCTGTCTCTTCACCAGGATCCTTTTCCCAGTCTCTTAGCCCAGCCAGTCCCACTCTCCTCCTCTGACCCTGGAGGAGTCCTCCTTCAATTTTAGCCTTCCTTTCCCCTGTTCTCTAACCTCTTGGCTCCCAGTCCCAGACTCCACCCCCAACCCACCAGCTCTCAGTCCCCTACATCAGGTCAAGAGCTGAATCAGGGTGTTTCCTCCTCCTCACTGCCTGGATGCCAGCAGTGGGAGTATGGAGAAACAGCCTCACTGCTCTGTGTCCTGATGCCCAATGGCTGCTAGGAACCGCAATGGCACAGAGTTCTGCTTAGCCCCTACAGCCCAGGGCTGGAGCATGTTCAGTACAGATGGAATTTTCCAAGAATTTAACTGCCAAACCTTAAACAGTCTCTGAGCATATGTGAACTGTGATTTTTTTCAAAGGCTTTTAACTTGTCTCTATTTAGACAGTTTTTCACAGAAACAGCAAAAGACACCAGGGGGACCATCCTGCCAAATTTCAAGTCCTTGCTCCAAAGCACAGAGTTGCTAGAGTTTATCAATCAAAGTATTTTAAAAACAATGTTAACACAGGCAAAACAATTTTTTCCCACCATTTTCACTCAAATGTCTGGATTTTTTTTACTGAAACTTTCCAGAAAACCCCAGCCTAAGGTGGACATCCAGCATGGACAATTTCAACCTGCCACCAGATGGCTGACCCCCTTAAGAGAAGTCAGGGCCCAGTCTACTTGTGATGGACTAAATTAAGAGGAACAAGTGCATCTTGGCCCACTTGTAAACAACTTACTGACTAAGTGGCTGATTGGCAGTTAATTGATTAACAAGCACCTGGACCTATTCAAGAGCACCAGTGCTTGGTTAAGAGAGAAGTGCTCTTAAGGACAGGAGCTCACAGAGAATCTGGAGACTTATTCTTCTGCCCCTTGCCAAGCTGACAGGCAAAAAGAGTGAGTAAAAAGAGGTTGGTTAGGAAGCAGCTGACTGGGTGCTAGAGTTGGTCTGAAGCATCATTCAGTTCTGGGCACTCATGATTATTGAGTGTGAGACTTTGGATGATCTAGTTCCAGGCAGAAATCTAGAGATTCCTGAACTTGTCTCTTGCCTAGGGACAGAAAAGGGGACTTGGGGGCAAGGAGGTCTTTTGTATTCTGTGAAAGGAGCTAATAAATTAGCACTCACAAAGGGGACCTCTTGTTCTTGGTTCTGAGTAAAGGATTGCAGGTGCCAAGAGGGAGCTGAGAGCAGCAAGCCTTCAGGGCCATAAGAGGGCACACTTGAGGATGGTGCCCTTCAGGCAGCCCAAATGGTTACATTTTGGCAAAAGTTGTAAGCAATTGAAAAGTGTCTTATGATGGAAGTGTAGGGCAGCCTTCATTACAGGTGTCTCTATTAGTTCTGCCTATAATAAAAGGAGAAATATTCCTAACAGACTCTATACCTGTCTGTGTCACTCTGAAGCCTAGAATGTCTGAGTCTGTAAAGTAAGTGAAACTGCTATAAGCGTGGTTAAGAGCTCTTTGTTCAGAATATCACCGGGTTCAATCATTACTGGGATTTATCTATTGCCATCCAATTTTAACACTCTCATTTTTGCTTTCAAATTACGCCAACATGGTGTACTTCTGTAACGCATGAAAATATTCCATGCCAAGAGTTCTAAACCCTTCTGATATCAGAGCTAACTCAATCAATCATCACCCTTACTCTATAGCTAACTTGCATGCAATAATTTCATTGGTTGTATGAGGGAAATGGTGGATAACTAGGCCCAGCTACCACAACCAAGCAACAGCACAGGCTTTCAGCTACTAGTATCTTAATAACATGAGACCATTGTTACATAAAGTTAGAGCTAAGCATATATTTTTAAAAATTCTATTCATATTTTTCAAGAGATTCACTTTGGATGTGTATAATCCCTTTTATGTTCATTTTTTGAAAATATTCTAGTGAATAAGTCTGCTGGCAGGAATATTCTTGGAAATAGACAACTAAACAATTATTGGAAAATGATCACAAAAGGCAAATCTTAAATTCTGATCAGCCTACCATGTGATGTAGGTGACCAACCACTCAGCTCTGCTCCTGAATATTAAATGCTCACAGTACAGAGTACCAGTTCAAGAATAAACTTAGCTCTGATCTGACTGACTAGCAAATAAATCTGAGACAATCATAAGGTGCTTCTCGACTTTTCACAAACAAAAAGGGGAAATGATTTGCTTAGCTCTACCAAAGGCAAAGGGGCAAATCATCAGCAGGTGTAAATCATCATAGTCAATGAAGAGATTAAGAGGATGCCTATACCTGACTCCAGAAGGGACTATTAGATCATCTACTCTGATACAGGCCATAGAATAGCACTCACTTGCCTTATATTGAGCCTCATAACTAGATGTTTTTCATAAGCGACTTTAATAAGTTGTTTTGACTGAAATATTTTTTACTACTTTGAGTCTACTATGACCACTGTGGTGTAAGAAACCTGGTGAGGGGCTTTTCAGTGTCATTTGGTCTGCAAAAAGTATTCTAATGTTTTTACCAACATGGTTGCATCACCACAATACACCTTAAAGGATGAAATTCACCCCTTGTGGTGGTGGCTTGTAACAAGGAGCTAAGCCCCACTTGTTAAATCCAATCCCTTTTATTTCTTTAAACAAAACCCCTTGGTGACAATTTGCTCCTTGCTCCTCGGCAGCAGTACAACAAAGGGTAGAAGGAGGAATGACAGATTCTAGCCCCTTCAATATGTCCCATAGAATGCAGTCAGAGAAGGAGGGGCTGACTTCCTCTCCTAGCATATCCAATATACTAGTACCATAAAATGCTGTCCATGAATGGAGGAGCAAGTACGACTAGTACACTCCAGTTCCTGAGAGCTCCTCCCTCCATTGAAAGTATACAGCAGTGCTAAGAGTTGCACATGCACATTGGCTGCCTTCTCATTTCTCTTTGGGACAGAATCAGGGGTATCCCCAAGGAGTGATGGTGCAAGCACAGCCCCAGTATAGTTCTCTGCCCACACCTCTGGAGCAGCAGTGGCGTTCAACTGGGAGAAAGTAGAGGCAAAGGGAGTGGGGAGCTGACCAACTTGTGACTGCAAGGAGAAAGAGTGGGCCTGAGATCCAGAAGGAAAGGGGGAGAAAGTGAGCTCCATTGAAGTCAAGGAATCACAATAGTATAACTCAGGGCAGAATCTGGGACTTGTTTGTGCACACACAAACAAGCTATAAATCACTTGGTTTCTGTGCTTTTCTAAATGTAGTTGTGTGTGTGCTCCTGCCAATTAGTTTGTGTAGTGTAACACAAAATATTTAAGGACTTTATGTTAAGTCTCTATTTAAATTGTTACAGATGATCTGTTTTCTCTGTTTCAATTAATGACATCCAATTGAGCTGTAACTGAGCTACAGCTGTCTGTCAATGCATAGTTATGGGTGTAGTTTAGAGTCACAGCCTGTCCTCCTGCCCTTGATGCCTTGCATAACCTAGGACAATAAAATCAATCATATGCAATTAGTCAATATACTAATAATGAGGAAAGATACTGTAAACCAAAAGATGTACCCTGTGCTTCTGATAAACACACACATATTAAACATTGATGTGGCAGATATTCTTAGTATGAAGATATTGCTAAATATATTGACAATTTTTCATTTGAAAAAGGTAATTGTTTGGATACTTATGCAGTCTGTTTCAATCATGGATAGTTTAAGATGAAGCAATAAAAGTATTTTATTCAATTATAATCTGTAAGGAAAAGGATGTTTCCCAGAAAGTATGTAGTGACTCTTCATTCTGCACTATAGTCCAATACAAGGAGCAAATGTTATCAGTTAACTAGCTTCCCTGCCCTCTTCCCACTATGCACTCCTCATTCAAGTACGTTTGCTACACTCACATTTGTTTGCCATGATACCCACAAGAAAAGAGTCAACAAAGGCATTCATTTTAGATAATCTTTTAAAAAAAAAAATAAAAATTGTCCCACCATGCTAGCTTCTGTTAACCTCATTGCTTTAGTTCTTATACTTTCTCCCATAACTCCTTCACACCATTTTGTACCCCTCCACTGCCTCTTGTCTGACACATTTCCCAATTCTGCAATCTAATCCAAAAAGCCTGACCCTTGCAGCCCCATTGACCACAGTGGGATTCTATGTAGACACAGGGATCTAGCCACAGGGATCAAAGTGCAAGTTTGAGCATCTTAGACTGTAAATTTCTTGGGTATGTCTACACTAGAAATGCTACAGCAGCTGCATTGTAGCTGTGCCACTGTAGTGTAAACACTACATCAGTGGAAGAGGTCCTTTTGTCATTGTAGTAATCCACCTCTTTTACAGTCAATCTGAATCTGCTGTGTGGGGAAAAAAATCTAGCTTTTTCTGACCTTTCCAACCATACATGGGCTTCATGAATCTGAAAAATTTGTTCTCTGTCTTGGATCTATGGTGAAACATGAATGCATGGTTTGTGTGCACACAATTAAAAATTAAGAATTGCTGTTAGTAATCCGCATAATTGCGTTTGGGTGAGCATCAAAGCTTCAGTGAACTGTTCACCTCTACAGCAAACTGTGGAAAACAATCCTGTCAAAGTTCACAAATTAAATGCTATTTTCCCAGGAAGAAAACATATTTCACAAAGCTTGAATGTGCCTGTTAGGATGGTAAAGAGGATGGATCTAAAAAGAAACTTCCTTGCCAACATCTGTGAGGGAGTGACTCTGCAGTCGTATGAAGACCAATCCATACTGGTTCTGAGCTCTCTCAAATTTTTAGGATCAGGCCCCATTTATCAAACACAAGGCTAGACTCCGATTGCAGTTATATTCACGCAAATCAGAACCTGCTCCCAGCCTACCCTAAGAACCATTAGCTTTTCTCTCTGCTTGGACCTAGCATCTGGACTGTTGATCGCATTCTGAGACAGAAGCTGTGAAACCCATCATGAAAGCTGCTGAGAGTGCTTTTGTGAAACATACTAAAATAGACAGTAAGTACCAGATTTTCAAATGAGCCTCTAAACTCGTATACCCCCTTGAATAAGCACACAACATTTGGTGGAGCAAGTTTAGAAGCCTGCTTGAACATGCCTTGAAACATGAGGAGTTATCCCTAATACAATTCTAACCTCTTCACAGGTTCCAAGGCCAGATGGGACCATTGTAATCATCTAGTCTGACCTCCTGTATAACCAAGGCCATAGAATTTCCCCCAAATAATTCCTTGAGCAGATCTTTTAGAAACACATCCAGTCTTGGTTTTTAAATTGTGAGTGATAGAGATTGCTCCAAGAGTAAATTACCCTCACTTAAAAATGTAGGCCTTATCTCCAGTGTGAATTTGTGTAGCTTCAGCTTCCAACTATTGTAAAGAAAGGTGTAACAACATAATCCTAGATTGAAAAGCCCATTATCAAATATTTGTTCCCCATGTAGACACTGATGGACTTTAATCAAGTCACCCCTGAGGCATCTCTTTGTTAAGGTAAATAGATTGCTCCTTGAAAAGAAAAGCAGTACCTGTGGCACCTTAGAGACTAACAAATTTATTAGAGCATAAGCTTTCGTGAGCTACAGCTCACTTCATCGGATGCATTTGGTGGAAAAAAGAGGAGAGATTTATATACACACACAGAACATGAAACAATGGGTTTATCATGCACACTGTAAGGAGAGTGATCACTTAAGATAAGCCATCACCAGCAGCATGGGGGGGAAAGGAGGAAAACCTTTCATGGTGACAAGCAAGGTAGGCTAATTCCAGCAGTTAACAAGAATATCAGAGGAATAGTGGGGGATAGGGTGGGGTGGGGGGGAGAAATAACATGGAGAAATAGTTTTACTTTGTGTATGGGGATTGCTCCTTGCATCTGTCACTAGAAGGTATGTTTTCTATACTGTTTATCATTCTCATGGCTCTTCTCTGAACACTCTCCAACTCATCATCATTCTTCTTGAACTCTAGACAGCACAGTTGGATGCAGTATTTCAGCAGCAATAACATCAGTGCCAAATGCAGAGGTAAAAACATCTTAACTTCTAACTGAAACTCCCCTCTTTATGCATCCAGGATCACACTAGCTCTTTTGGCTGGTGTCACATTGGGAGCTTCTGGTCACTTGATTATTCACCATGACCCCCAAATCTTTTCCCCTGGTAGTGGTGGTCCTTTCCTGGAGGAGTTCTGCTCTGTAGTAACAGGAGAGTAAGCTTCTATCCTGGGGACCTGACTGTGAGTCTCCCCCATCCTCCTAGATGTTCCTCAAGAGGGAGGAAGAATCATGGTCAGGAGTTGGAGAAGGCTGCAGGCATCAGCCATAGTTTGGGAGGGTTGGAAGTCCACTGTGACCACCCCACAAACTGAGATGCAGGGGTGGTTGGAAGTGGCCCATGGGAAGGTGACTAAATGGACCAGCTGAACTTAGGCTGGTGCATGCAGATTGACTTTCAGGGCCCTGGGCCAGGACCTGGTGGAGAGGAAGGGCCCAGGACCCCCTACCCAGCCTAGAACTACAGCCCTGATCCCAAGGAGGAAAGGGCTGGGGGTTCCCATCAGAGGCCAGTCCACCCAAAGTTTCATGCAGTGGATGGGGATACAGCCCAGACCAAAGAGCCTGATGACCGACCAAGCCACCCTGCTTCAGACTAATAGAAGGGCTGGAATCAGAGGCCAAGGCCAGCAGGCCTGCCAGCTGACTAAAGCACCCTGTGACAATCTGACAGACTGGAGTCAGGCCTGGAACACTAGGCCCACTGATTAAACAAACCACCTTGTTATAAGGATGCAAGTTGGAAAAGAGCAACTGCCAGCAGAAAATGGCTATGCTGGTGAGCCAGTAGAAAATTCAGGATTTCACAGTTAGGGGTGATAATAGCTGTCTTTATTATTATTCTGGGCATTTTAATAATTGTGTTGCACATGCCAAATTCTTTGAGCTTTTGGGTGTATGGAACATCTTCAGTCTCACATAGATAGCTACCCTAAGGTCTGTAATCGAGTGACCGGAGAGATTGAAGTGTTCTCTGACTGGTTTTTGACACCATCATAGTGCCTAATCATATCAGTCATGCTATCAGAGGCTCGTTCACCTGCGCATCTACCAATGTAATATATGCCATCATGTGCCAGCAATGCCCCTCTGCCATGTACATTGGTCAAACTGGACAGTCTCTACGTAAAAAAATAAATGGACACAAATCAGACGTCAAAAATTATAACATTCAAAAACCAGTCGGAGAACACTTCAATCTCTCCGGTCACTCAAATACAGACCTTAGGGTGGCTATCCTTCAACAAAAAAACTTCAAAAACAGACTCCAAGGAGAGACTGCTGAATTGGAATTAATTTGCAAACTGGATACAATTAACTTAGGCTTGAATAGAGACTGGGAATGGATGAGTCATTACACAAAGTAAAACTATTTCCCCATGTTATTTCTCTCCCCCACCCCATCCCACCCCCCACTGTTCCTCAGATGTTCTTGTTAACTGCTGGAAATAGCCTACCTTGCTTGTCACCATGAAAGGTTTTCCTCCTCCCCCCACCCCCGCTGCTGGTGATGGCTCATCTTAAGTGATCACTCTCCTTACAGTGTGTATGATAAAACCCATTGTTTCATGTTCTCTGTGTGTGTATATATAAATCTCCCCACTGTATTTTCCACCAAATGCATCCGATGAAATGAGCTGTAGCTCACGAAAGCTTATGCTCAAATAAATTTGTTAGTCTCTAAGGTGCCACACGTCCTCCTTTTCTTTTTGCGAATACAGACTAACACGGCTGCTACTCTGAAACGAGTCTCAGTAAACTCTCTCTTTCTGCTAGAAAGATTTCACTAAAATAGGTCCCATCAGGTCAAAGTCTTAGGCCTTGTCTTCACTGATTAAAAAGGTGTGATTTTTCTCTTCTTCTCACCCACCCCACGGCTTGGGACAACTAACCTGTATGAGCTATTCAGACATTAAAAAACCCAATGAAGACCAGGCACTTTAGTTTTATGGTGAGAACCTCTACTCCTCCAGGGGTTGACCTCAATG
The DNA here is from genome assembly GCF_009764565.3 of Dermochelys coriacea. Classification (NCBI taxonomy): domain Eukaryota; kingdom Metazoa; phylum Chordata; order Testudines; family Dermochelyidae; genus Dermochelys; species Dermochelys coriacea. The sequence goes on along the minus strand of NC_050072.1, from coordinate 75,225,969 downwards.
AATTTACCTCATGGTAAAACTAAACAGCCTGGTTTTCATTGTGTGTCTCATGTATATTTTTTTTACCTCAGGATAACTACAAAAAAAAAAAAACTTTGTAAAAGTGAAGACAAGACCTTTATAGGACCTATTGTGTGTGGGAGAGAGTGATTGTTGCTCAGGCACTACAGACAGGTGGCCCATTGACCGTTCATGAGGATGAAAAGAAACCCACTTGTAAGCAGTCGTAATGGGCAAAAACACTGAATCAGATTCTCTACTCAGCTAAAGCTGCTCTCAAAGGGCAGCTGAGGACACCCCCAAACAATGTGGGACAGGTCCATTTCCCTCTGAGTGCCATCCCTCACTATGCTTGTCTCCTAAGGAAGCTGTCGACTATATGTAGTCCCTAAGGCCTCCACCGCTGTTGAGATGTCAGGGCCACTCAGGACCAAGTGAGTATTTTCTGGACATGAAAAGAGGCAGAGTTGAATCACAATGTGTTCCACCCAACCCTGGCCATCTCTAGGAGTGAAACCATCTCTAGGAGGCTTTTCTATCTATTCTATCTTCGAATGGCCCTGTGGCTTGCATCACCACCAGCACGAGGATTGGGGGAGTTGTAGAGGTAGTTTAGATTCACTCTTGCCCTTTCCAGTCCCTCTCCTTTGGGGACTGTGCACTGCCATTAGGATCTAAACAAGGAATGACACAATATCATGAAAGAGCCTCACATTTTTTCATAAAGGATTTTTTTCTTTTCATTTTAACATGTCAAAACTTACCACACCTGTATCTACTTAGAATTAATACCGCTGAGAAACTCCCAGCGCATACCCTAGTTTTACCTCGACAGAGTCACGACTGACCTTCACCAACATACAGAAGGTGAGAATCAGGCCCTTCATATGCCGTAAAGGGTAAGATTTGCAGGGAAGGAAAGCAGATCATCCTTGAGTGCATTGGAGAAAACTGTTTTGTTTCTTGCCAGGCCCATTTTTTCAGAATTTCTGGTGCTGAGGGAGACATGTAAAGCTGAAAGCAGTTAACTAGTGATTGTGCCAAATCAATAAAATATAGGTAAGACAAAGCATCAATAAGGTAAACTTGTAATACTGGGCACAAATCTTTCTATGAAATATCTTCTCCATTTAGTTACCCTTTTAGAGAACTTGAAAAGGCATTGCTCAAAGCATTCTCACATAAGAATTCAGTTCTGCAGCCTGTTCTAGCTATTGCTTTCCATTGTTTCTAAGCTTCCTGCTGTTTTTGCTCTCCCTCAGTGCAGGCATAAAAACATTTGTCTCCGTTTGGGTCTTTGCAGCCCAAACATAAAGAAGCCCAACTTTAGCACTCAGAGGAATGAAGAACTGATTATAAAGGTCATTGAACACTGCTACCCTGCAGACTAATGCTTAATGTTGGATAACTAAACAATTCAAATGTTAGGTCTCACTCTGCTGCCCTGATGTATGAATAGTACCTAATTCAATGTGACCTTTCACAGAATAGGGGACTTCTCCGTATGAGCAAGTCTGGTAAAATCAAGTCCTTAGTCCCTTCTCAAGTACATTGCAGAGGTCTGTGGCATATTTTGTATTGTTTGGGGTAATATTGTAGCATTTAGCCACTGCTCTGCCTTGTAGAAAGTGCATGGGAGGAGCAGCGTGAGACATTCTGTCTCTTACCATATTTGAACAGTCAAAAAAAGGACACTCCCTGGGGGTGGTATTTTCTCACGTGTCCCTGCCCCATTGGACCCTGCCCATGGCTGGCTCCTTTGCCGCTCACCTCTTCACCCTCCCCACACGCCACTTGCCTCCCTGCCAGCCAGCCACTGGCTCTCTTGTCGCTCACCTCTTCTCCACACGCACCCCCCATTCACTGCTGGCTCATCGCTGGCCTCTTCACCCCACCCTACTCGCCTCTCCTGCTGCAGGTCCCTCTGTCTCCTAGGATCGGGGCATCCGAGGGGTCTCCATGTGCTCTCCCACCACAAGTGTGAGCTCTGTGCTCCCATTGGCAGGGGAAAGCACCAATGGGAGCTGCCAGAGCTGCAGAGCAGGGCTTGCAGGCACTGGCAGTGCGCAGAGAGCCCTCCCCCACACCTGACCTGACCCTAAGAGCCAGAGGGACCTGCCAGGGGGCAAGGTGGGGAGTCCTGGCAGTGCTTACCTGGGGCAGCTCCCAGGAAGCATCTGGCAGATCCCTCTGGCTCCTCTTAGGGTTGGGTCATGGGGGGAGGAGGAGAGTAGGGCTCTCTATGAGCTGCTTGTGCCGCCCCCGCAGCTCTGATTGGGCAGGAGGGAACCGATGCAGCAGGCGGAGACACTCTCTACCTAGGGGTCGCCCATACTGCAGGCTCCTGCCGGTGGGCGGGCACCAGGAGCTGACCCAGGAAGTGCCGCCAGCTCCGGGACTTTGGTGCACGCGGTGAGGTGAGCGGTCCCTGATATCAGGACAAAGGGCGTCCCGACCAATGTGGCAAAATTCCGGACATCTGAGAGATTTAAAAATTCCTCCCAGATGGTGGTTTAAGAACTAAAAACATGGACGTATCATAACCCTAGTCTGAGAACTTTCCCAGTCTGTGAGTGGAGTACACAGATGACTACACGTCTTTAAGGGTTACATTATGATACTGCTTGCATGGGGGGAACAGAGCCATTGCTCTGCCTACTTCTCACCATTTTCCATTCCTTCCTGCTACCTTCCAGATGAGTTGCCCTTTGGTGGGAATATCTAGACAGCAATCCCAGGCCTCCCTTGAGCATAGGGGCTGCAATTCTAGCTGACCTTCACATAGACCATGCTAGTGGGGTGGGAAGCTCCTTACTCAGTCCTGTCCCCATTACATGGCCACGTAAGGGCCAGTCATGATCTCATCATCTGTACGTACCTTCCCCTTTGCATTCCAAACGTGCAACAGGTGCAGAATGTGGAATGTATGGTCACACTGCTGCTACTTTTAGAATGAAGTGAACAGGTCAGTGTCCTCAGTTCAAGTCTTTGTCTTCCCAGCATTGTTGTTGTTTCCAATGTAGGTGGGGGAGGAGAAAGCCCAACGCATGATGCCACTGTCCCCTATTCTATATCTTCAGTCTGGAAGTCTGTAGCCCAGACGTGTCTTTACTGACTTTACTGTGACTTTACTGAGTCACAGTTGAGCAATCCCCCATTCTGTGATGCTTGTGCAGCCCTCTTAAAGTTTTGTAAATCCCTTTTTACAGCTCCCCTGCTGATTAATGGTCACTTAACACCCTCCTGGGAGTGAATCACTACCTAGTAATAGACTCTCAAACTTGCAACATATTTCAGTAAACAAGCATACAGCAAAATTTCATGTCTTCACTTACTCATGGAATATGTGCATAAGTGTGTAGTTATGTTTAAAAAAATGGATGATTCAGACGGGCTGATGGTAGCTTTGACAAGCTGTTAGATTTGCTGAGACAGCAATTATTATTGGTGGTTACTGTTGAAGTAAAAGTGGCCATCTCTGGTCTTGTCTACACTAAGTTTCTGTGCAGTAAAGCAGCTTTCTGCAGTGTAACTCCCGAGGTGTACACACTGCCAAGCCACTCAGTGCACAGAAACTGCACAGTTGCAGCGCTGTAAAAAGACCACCCCGATGAGAGGCATACAGCTTTCTGTATGGCGCCGGGGCTACAGTGCCGTGTTGCCAGTGTAGACACCCTGGTCGACTACAGAACTGCAATTGGCCTCCGGCAGGTGTCCCACAATGCCTGTTCTCGCCTCTCTGGTCATCGGTTTGAACTCTACTGCCCTGCCCTCAGGTGACCAACCATGAGGCCCCCTTGAATTTCTTGGGAATTTTGAAAGTCCCCTTCCTGTTTGCTCAGTGACGTGTGCAGTGGTCTCAGTACATCTTTGCAGGTGGTGATGCCTGCTCCAAACACCAGGTGATTCCCCCACTTGGAGCAATGCCAAGCTGCTGGACCTCAGCATTTGGGGAGAGAAGGCTGTGCAGTCCCAGCTGCGCTCCAGCCATAGGAATTATGATACCTAAGGACAGATTTCATGATGCATGATAGAAAGGGGCCATGACTGGGACGCAGTGCAGTGCAGTGTCAAAGTGAAGGAGCTGTAGAACGCCTACCACAAAGTGCAGGAGGCAAACCACTGCTCCAGTGCTGTGCCCATGAGCTGCTGGCTCTACAAAAAGCTGGAAGTGATACTTGGTGGCAACCCCACCTCCACTGCAAAGGCCACTGTGGATACTTCGGTGGCTCATTTGCCAATTGAGAGGTGGACCAAGCCAAGAGGAGGAAATCTTGGATGAGGATGTGGAGGGGGACCCAGAGGCAGAGGATACTCGGAGGTCAGAGATTCATGCATCCAGGAGCTCTTCTCTATCCTGGAGAAGTTTAGCCAGTCACAGCTGTCGGAGCTTGGCGAAGCTTAAACAGGAAAGGAGGCCCCTGGTAAGTAGCTTTGAATTTGGGAAGAAATTTGAAGCAAGTTATTGGGGGGCAAGAGGGTTGAGAAAGCAGGCATTTGTCTGTATGATGCACATACAACCACATGTCTAGTCTGAGCTGAGTTGATTTACTCCCTCACTTCACGGGTTTCTGCCTCAGATCTCCACAAAACTCTCATGGAGATACTGGGCAATTCGCTGCCACAGGTTCTTTGGCAGAGATGTTTTGTTTCTTGCCCCATTAAGGATGACTTTCCCACACCACTCTGCCGCTCTACCATCACTGTGGGGGGCAGGGGGGAAACCATTGCTGCACACAAGCAAGCTGCATAAGGGCCAGGGCAGAAGCTGCAGTCTTGGAGAAGATCCTCCCTGGATTCCCTGCTCACCCTTGGCAGCGAGATATCTTCCATAATGAACACAGACTGTGGAAAATATGGGAATAGTTATGATTATCAGGCCCATCGTACAGTGTTGGCTCTCTCTAAGAGCCATGTGTCCAGCGTACTGTGCAGTCCTGGAACACTGATTTCCCCTGCCCCTGCAGTTACTCACCATTTTGGGGGTCTTGTGGCTCATGCATGCTTGCTTGGGGTCAGCCAGTTAGTGACAGGTGTGTGAATAGTGGCTGTGTTTTAAATCACTGAACCAGTGGTCAGTCTGCTGCAAATAATACTGCTTCTGTAAAATGTTGCATTTTGGCTTCACAGATATGACCTTGGAAGCCCAGCCTCCATCTTTGTTGTTGCCGGCTGAATGGCTGTGCAGAGTTAGAAAGTGGCCACGAAGAATTAAAGAGAACTTTCTGCATGATGTCATGATGCATTCTGCGTCTGAAAAAAATAATTGAAGGAGTTTGCGGGACAGCGAGAAGAGGGACCAAAAGGAGAACACGGCGCACCAGAACAAAGCCACTGAGCAGCTCCTAAATATTATGGAGCACCAAGTGGACATGCTCTAGGAGCTACTAGCGCTGCAAACCAAGCAGCTCCGCGCCTGCCTTCCCGTGCAGCTGCTGTCGCAAAACTTTCTCATGCACCCACCAGACACCACCAACATACTCTTATCAACCTCCTGGCTCCAGTCTGTACCTGCTGCATTCCACTCCTGCCCCATCACACTCCAGCCCTGCAGACTCCCAGTACCCACTACAGTTTAGCCCTGCTGAAGTACAGTACCTGCTGTACTGTACTCCAAAGGAGAAGGTTGCATATGGTACTGCACATATACAAATCTTTAACCATCCAAGACCCCCACCTCCTCCTGGGAGCCTCCCTTCCCCCATCCCCCACAGTGCTGATGTGGGTTTTTTTGTTTGTTTTCTCTCTTTCTCCCAGTTGTTGGTTGTGGTATTTTTAATAAAATTGTTTTGATGTGAAAGCAAACAGACCCCTGCAAAGCAACAGGCAATTTTCTTAAACCTTCACAGTGCATCATCTGCACCAATCACAATCGCCTCCTAGCATTACAAGTACTGCATTCCTGAGCATAGCAATAAATATCAGCCAATTCCCTCTGCACCCTTGGATGCATTGATCTGCACCCAGGGACTTGTGCATGTCCAGCTTTTCTAAATAGTCCTTAACCTGTTCTTTCACTGCTGAGGGCTGCTCACCTCCTCCACATACTGCGTTTCCCAGGACAGCAGTGTGGGAGCTGACCTTGTCTGTGAACACAGACAAAAAAAGCATTGAGGACTTCAGCTTTTTCCAAGTCATCTCGCTAGGTTGTCTTCCCCCATTCATAAAGGGTCCCACACTTTCCCTGACTTTTTTTTTTTTTTTTTTTGCTAACATACTTGTAGAAACCCTTCTTGTTACCCTTCAAATCCCTTGCTAGCTGTAACTCCAGTTGTTTTGGCCTTCCTGATTTACATCCCTGCATGCTCGAGCAATATTTTTGTACTCCTCCCTCGTCATCTAACCAAGTTTTCCACTTCTTGTAAGCTTCCTTTTTGAGTTTAAGCTCACCAAAACTTTTACTGTTAAGCAAGCTGGTCGCCTGCCATACTTGTTGTTCTTTCTGCACATCAGGATGGTTTCTTCCTGTGCCCTCAATAAGGCTTCTTTAAAATACATCCAGCTTTCCTGGACTCCTTTTCCCCCTCACATTAACCTCCCAGGGGATCCTTCCCATCAGCTCCCTAAAGGAGTCAGTCTGCTTTTCTGAAGTCCAGGGTCCGTATTTTGCTACTCTCCTTTCTTCCTTTTGTGACGATCCTGAACTTAACAGAACATCTCATGGTCACTGCTGCCCAGATTGCCACCCACTTCTACTACTCCTACCAATTCTTCCCTGTTTGTAAGCAGCAGATCAAAAGGAGAACGGCCCCTGGTTGATTCCATCGGCGGGGCTGCTCTCATTCTTGCATCCTTGCACCGCAGAGCTGGGGCGACCTCATCTGAAAGCTCTGCAGCCAAGCTCGTCATCCCAGACATGCATCACAACGTGATCTCACCACTCAGTGCTTGTTTCCCGAGCCCAAAAATGGCATTCCACTGTGATCAGCACCTCCGTGAATGCCACAAGCAATCTCGTGTCGTAGCTACTATGCATAGCAAGATCAATGTTGCACTCCTCTTGCCTTTGTAGCTTAAGGAATAACTCTACTGCCACTCGTGACGTATTGGTCAGAGTGAGCAGCATACTGGTCAGCAGTTCGGGATCCATTCTTGCAGCCAGAAGAGGCAGGCCATGCAGTACACAAACTGTTGAAATATGGCACCAAATGTGGCGGGAAGCACAGTGATTTCTGGGATGCAAAGCAATGCATCACGGGTCATTGGGACAGGAGCCAGGATGCCCTGCGACCTCCTCCACCTTCCCACAAGTCTTAGCGGCAGAAGAGAAAGAGGTGCTCTGTGGGATAGCTGCCCAGAGTGCACCACTCTGATTAGTGCCGCAAGTGAGATGCTATTGCACAGGCAGCTGACAGTGTGAACACACAACAGTGGTTTCCCTAGTGTTCTCTGAGTGGTGCTGTAACTGGCAGCAATGTAACTCTGCCAGTATAGACATACCCTATGACAAAAAAACCTTCCAGGGTTTTGGTGGCAGCAGAAATTGCTTGTGAATATGTTGAGTCAAGAACTTGGGAGGGCTACAAACCAGAGGTAATCCCTCTGTTCTCCAGATTAGAAGGGATGAAAGGTTTATTCTCAAACTCCAACTTTGTTAAAAAACCTCAAGGAAATCCAGATTTTTAGGTTTCAGAGTAGCAGCCGTGTTAGTCTGTATTCGCAAAAAGAAAAGGAGTACCGGTGGCACCTTAGAGACTAACAAATTTATTAGAGCATAAGCTTTCGTGAGCTACAGCTCACTTCATCGGATGCATTTGGTGGAAAAAACAGAGGAGAGATTTATATACACACACACAGAGAACATGAAACAATGGGTTTATCATACACACTGTAAGGAGAGTGATCACTTAAGATAAGCCATCACCAGCAGCAGGGTGGGGAAAGGAGGAAAACCTTTCATGGTGACAAGCAAGGTAGGCTAATTCCAAGAGTTAACAAGAATATCAGAGGAACAGTGGGGGGTGGGGTGGGAGGGAGAAATACCATGGGGAAATAGTTTTACTTTGTGTAATGACTCATCCATTCCCAGTCTCTATTCAAGCCTAAGTTAATTGTATCCAGTTTGCAAATTAATTCCAATTCAGCAGTCTCTCCTTGGAGTCTGTTTTTGAAGCTTTTTTGTTGAAGGATAGCCACCCTAAGGTCTGTATTTGAGTGACCGGAGAGATTGAAGTGTTCTCCGACTGGTTTTTGAATGTTATAATTTTTGACGTCTGATTTGTGTCCATTTATTTTTTTACGTAGAGACCTAGAGTGCCACCGGTACTCCTTTTCTTTTTCCAGATTTTTTAGAACCTCTTATTCTAAGGGAAAACAGACAATCTGACATCACTCTGGGTTTCTGGCCATATAAAACCAAATTTCCCCAAACTTAATGACCCCACAGTCTTCATCCCCAACCCTCATCGTAAGTGCCATCTTGATCCCAAAGGAAATTGTGGAGGAGGAGGGTGACCTCATAAACTATATTAGAACTGAGTCTTGGTGTGGTAGTGAATTTATTAAGAGTGTGAGAGTAAATGGCATTGAGTGTACTGGGTGGAGGGACACTGCCTCTCAAGTCACTTTATTTAAGAAAAGTTTTGTGAGGGAAGAAGACAGATTACCTGGCAAGTCTGAATATTTTAACTTTGGCTGAATTTTCTATGACTGTTCCTCCAGCTAAAGCCATGTTGAGTGGGAAGATTTTAAGGATGATGTTGTGGTTGACATTAGGAATTTCCTATCTTAGATAATATTTTTAGCAATGTCTAAGTATATTAATGTTTTATAACCAGGTCCCAGGGAAACACCTGCTTTGTCTGTGGTCAGCGAAGAAGGCTGTGAAGGGGAGCAAAATCCCCTCAAGCCTTTGTCTGTTGAGAATAGCAGTTTCCTGCTGAGAAGGAATTGTAAAGTTCTTCTGTTGTGCCAGAATCAGCTCTGGACTTAAGTGAAGCACAAAGGGAATTTGTGTCGCTCAGCAAACTCATCCTACTTTGGAACATGAGAGATGTGCAGCGCAGAATGATACCCGAGCTGGGGAAGGAAAGGGTAGATTTTTTTTTCTTTCTATGCAAGAAGGTTTGTTGTATTGAGAAGCCCCTATGGAGAAGAAGCGTGAGATTTGCAAGCAAGTAGTTATGCCTGAGGCATATAGGAGAGAATTGGCCCAAATAGCCCATTCACAGAACAGCTGGGAGTGGAACAAAACTGAGACAGGCTGAAGCAGAATTCTATTGGCCTCCTATGTTTGAAACAGTAAAAAATTATTGCAAAAGTTGTGATTTACATCAGAAGCATTTGCCGATTATTGCCAGAGTATCTGTGCAAACGGTGCATATCAATAGATTAAAAGCTTACCACTAAAGGGAGATAGCAGTAAACATATGTTGTGCTGATGAGGAAACCTCTCCACCCCTTTAATTTATTCAGTCAAAGAGAGCAGGGGAGAAACTCCTCTGGAAAGCATTGAGTTTGGGAAGGGATTAACTCTAACCCAAAAGCAGGAAATGCTGGCCCCTTTAAAGCACAACACAGAGGTATTTTCAAATTGGCCAGATTTGACTAACAAAATTCTACACTCCATTCAAAACAACGGGCCCTGCTCCCGCTCCTAGCAGAGCATAGTGGGCCAAAGGGAAAATGCAGAAGCAGATCCAGGAGGAGGCTGAAAGCATGCTGAAAATGGGGCTAATCACTAAGTCAAAAAGCCCCTGGATGTCTCCTATTGTGATGGTACCTAAAAAGGACAAAACCTTTTGTGTAGATTACAGGAAGCTAAATGCTGTCACCCAGCCTGATCCTTACTCCATACCCCAAGTAGAGGACTTAGTGGATTTGGCTCGTGAGTACTGACCCTTAGATGCTGATGTCCAGAACCCTCATGTCAGCTGTATACTGTATCTAGACCAAAATTAAATATTTGAGTGTCTACTTTTAAGGTAATCCAATAATGTTTGTCTATTATCTTTCAGAAAGTGGGAGGTGAGAACTTTCGGCCACAATGCTGGTTTTATGTAGCTTCTTCATGACAAACCCTAAGAGGCATGGATGGTGATTTCTTCCTCATTTGTTGATTGCATCATGCTATTTAACTAGCAAGAAGAGGCAATATCAGAGGAGTCCAGGTTCATTTTCCTCCTAAATGATGTCCTTCTTCCTGAAGACTTTCCTGTGATCCTGTGTCACACTTTATTCTGCCTGATATAAATAAATGCACTAGATTAATATGGTTAATGCTAGTGAGCCATTGAACCTCATCCAAAAAATCTGTCATCAAAGCACACTTCCACTGATGAATTAATTAGTAAAACACAAATCTCCTTTTATGTGGGATATATGGCATCATTATTCCAAAACAGTGTCAGTGTCTAAGCAGTTTCTCTGATTATTCGGCTTATGAATTTCAGAATATGACATGGGAACAAGGATAATGCTAATGAGCAATCTGGCACCAATCCTCAGGTCCTACAGAGCAGAGATCAGCACGGGACTCAAAGGAGAAAGAGGGCAAGGGTGGTTGTTCGCCAAGCATCCCATGTTCATGAGAGCAGGGAGAGTCACATTTACAACCTATTTCTCCTTTTAAAGTGTGTACTCTCATTCATCAGGAGCAAAGTTAGACAGAGTTCATAGGAATGGTGTCTAGGAATAGCAGATCTGGATGTATTTGTAGATATTACATTTCTTACGGTCACATTATACTAGAAACCCATTGTGTAAAGTTCTTGAGTTGTTCATAGACAGAACCTTAATGGATAGAATTACAGCTGGGGAAAATGATGACGTTTCCTTTACATTGAGTTCAATTCATTTTTTTTTTCCAGTTCAAAAGTACCCAACATTTTTAAATTGAAATTCATGGCATTTAAAGCCAGAAGGGACTATTTTGACATCTAGTCTGACCCTCTTCATAAAACAAGCCAAAGAACCTCACCTAGTAATTTCTGCATCGAGCCAATAACTTCTGTTTGAGCTACAGCATATTTTTTAGAAAGAAATCAGGTCTTGATTTAAAGAATTCAAGCAATGGAGAATCTACCATATCCCTCTGTAAATTGTTGTAATATTTGATTATCGCCACTGTTAATATGATCTTCATTCCCATTATTCTTATTGTATTGTATTAATTAACCAAAACCACCATGTTTTTCTTGATTTTTATCATCCACAACAGCCCTGACCAGCCATCAACAGGAAGAGAAGAGAAGACCCACAAAGGGGCTGGGGAGTGAGGGATCACAGGTCCCTAGGCAGTCCTCAAATTGCAGCCACCACCTGGCAGCTTGCTGGTACCAGCAGGGAGCGTCAGCTGGTAGACCCTAGCTCACAAGAGACACCACCCAGGAAGCTCATAATTTTGAGGAGACACCCAGCCTCTCTGGCTCAGATTCACTATTTGTGCCAGAAGGAGGCACAGGAAGTTATCTGAGCAACTAGGTAAATTCCTGACTGGCTGCTACATTGGATCCTGTTTTCTTGCCTGACTCTTGAGACCTGCCTTGTTCCTGATTTCTGTCTTCCAGTTCTGTTCTCTTCCTGGTTCATGCGTCCTGCCCTTCTGATTTGTTCTGGGCATATCTGGGCTCCTATTCCCCACCCCTGGTCTTGACCCCTGACTCCAGTGGGAGACTCCTGGCTCCCAAATCCTACTTTGACCACTGCTGTTGACCACCTATATCCCAGTCCACAACATGGGGTAAGAAGAGTGAGTCCTAAGTCATATTCCTTACACGTAACAGGCCTTGACTTTTCCTCTTACCTTTTGCCATTTTCTGATTAGGCAGGCTTAGTTGCCTGCTAACAGTTAGAGCTGAGAAACAAATGTATGCTGGGATTCAAGGCTGGCTAGGTCTAAATCTAACAAGGTAAAACTCACCTATTTTTCTGTATGGGCCTGGTGTGAAGCTCCATAAAGTTTGCTTAATAGTTCAAGTTCAATAGGCCTTTTGTTGAAACTAAGCAAAATCCACTTTCACGATGAAAAGCAGAAGTTTCTTTACCAAAGTTTTGCACAGACCTGTTCAGTATATAATCTGATATGGTTGCTTGTGGATTTATTCATATAAGTCTCCATAAATCAAATTAAAAAATTACCTTTAAATATTTATCAGTTTCTACTGAATTATTGAGTTAGTTATTTTGATTTGTAAACAATGCATTCAATCAATAAAACTCATTTCATGTTCTGGGCACCTTTTATTGACTATTAAAATTTTTATTCTCATCTAAAATACTAATAGATATCACACAGTGACATTGTAGAAGAGAAGAAAATAGAAGGTTTTATATACTGCTTTCCAAAGTGATGAGTTAAATATTAGAGGCCTTTTTCCTTGTTTACTGGTATGTAAATCAGGTGTACCATAGATTACTTCTATGGAATTAAGTCACTGTGTACTGCTGAAAGTGAGATCAGAATTAGGCCTTAAAAATGTGGTGACTATGCGAGCAAAACGCAGCAGTCATTATGTACTCAACAATAGCTCACACATTAGACACTGACATTAGAAACTGCTTTTATTGAGAGAAAGAACGTTGGCCTGGGTTGTGGTGCTGTCGCCAGTCCATTTAGAAAATAGCAATTGGACATTTGTCTTTCAACTGACAAGCACCACGGATGAGGGAACAGGGCCTTAAACTATGCATGCAATTAATTGTGTGGCAGAGCCAGGGGAAACTGCAGGGCATTTCATCGTCAGTAATAAAGCACTTATGCAAAGTTGAATATCTTTAAAACACTTTACAAACAATGCATTAATCCTCACAAAGGGCCAGACTGTGAAACCTCTACTCCCTAAAATGAACAGTTATTCCCACAATGAGTCATTTTACCTCCAATAGGACTACTTATGGGCATGAAAGTAAAAGGTTCCCAGTCGGGCCCCAAACCTTTGTGATAAAGTATGTTTTATCTCTGTTTTACCAATGGGGAAGCTGGGACAGAGAAGTTAAGGACTGGTACTTTTAATGTACTATAGAGGTGAAATGCGCATTTGCACTTATATTTTCACATATAGTTAACATAACTGAATATGCTCATTGGGTATTTACATGTTCAAAGGGTTTTTAAATACTTAAATCTCAATGTGCAAATATAAATATATGTTTTGTGCATGCTATTGTGGTAATTAGATATGCTAATCTACAGAGCTCCCCTTAGCATTTTTGGGCAGCCTGTGAAACCGTATCTTTGTTGTCCATCTCCAAATGTAACCCCTGCCTGCCTGCCCACCATCATCATCATTGCTATGCATAAAACTAGACTAAGAATTATGCAGAGAATCGGTGAGATGATTATTGGGGGATAGATACCAAAGTTAACTGATCCATCTTAAAGACATTGCATGGGCATGGGATCCTTAGGTCCCCCTCTTCCTCCTCAGGAAAAAGTGGAGACAAGCTCCTGTTCTTTCAGACCTTGTAATTGACATATATCAGTTTAATCTGGTTTGCATTGTCCAGGTTATCTTTGCAAAGAAATGGTGAGGTCCAGAATTTCTGAACTTGGATGCCTACAGTTAGGCTTCTAAACCAGTGTTTTGGCACCTGAATAAATTATCAACTACCATTGCTATTGACTTCAGTGCATTTCTAGCTTCCTCAGATCACGCTGACTGTCATAAATGCATAGGTGGTTTCTTCAGTAAACTTTGTCTTTTCTCAACAAAGAGCTTGGCAGCCCTCTAGTACTGTAGGGCAGTGTAAACACTGATATGAACCCAAATCCTCTTATGCAACAGGAACCTATGACATCCAGGGGCAGAAAGCATACAGAGTCATGCTAACACCTATTCTGTACTGCCAACAAAAAACAATTAACTACTAATCATGCTTTTAAGAGATACTTGTAAATTAAATATATGGTAGTGCACCCACATTTTAGCAAAATGCATTGATTGCTGATTTGTATTAAGCTGTCTGTATATATCAGCTAAAGTAAGGTGAAAGAAATCAACTAATGGAAACTGTTTTAAAGTTTATTCATCATGCACTTTTAAGGAAGCACAACTGCATATTAAATGTTTTTTCACAGTGAGCAGATTTTTTTCACTTTGAAGGAGACATTAAACTGGCCATAAGAGACCATCCCAGAGGGATTTCCTTTTTCCAGGTGCTGTGGGGCCTGCTTTGTTGGTCCACTGGCTTATTCACACTAAAGTACTATGAAGCTCAAAAGGTCTTTTAATTGTTCATTTTCCATCCCATATGTTGACTTACGGTAACATTTTCATTGTTCCAGTTCCTTGTCTGCTTAGAGAAGCTGGGACAGATTGACTCTCTGTAGGGATGCCTTTTGGCCCTCCTTTTGTTCAAGAAGTATATGTATAAGTGGGGTGATATGAGTGAAACAGGAGAATTTAAGACATTTAACTGTGTGCCTTCCATTCCTTTTAAAAATGTGTTCTGAGTGTTAGTAGTAAACATTCCCTAAGATAATTATACCTAGTGTGAAAAGGGGATGTAATATTCATCTTACAAAGGGGAATGCTTTGAAAAGAATCTTTTGCTGCATGTATAAATTGAGCCGATAGTACCCATTAACAATAGGTCTGCTTGTCATGAAGAAGAACATGTATATGGATTCAAAGGGTTTGTTTTGGCAGACCATGATGTCTTTAAGTGCTTTTCTAATATTCCCATGTATTGAATGAAACTGATGTTTTTGCTTTTGGGTTTCCAGTTTGCTTTCAAGTTAATTAATGTATTTAGGTAGCTGGATTTTACATTTAAATGGAAATGTATTGAAACTGTAGCAAGTAGAACATCACCCAGTTATTCCTAGTGTGTAAACAGAGACATATTAGAGAATTGGATACAGTACATGGAAGAAAATCCAAGTAAAAGGTGTCTCAGACTAATTAATTTGGGGATGCATTAATCAATGTGAAGCAGGACAGTGAACAAGTCAGTTGAAAGAGTTATATTGATGACAATTAACCTTAGTGAGAGTTTCTCTGAAGTTTCATCTTGATTAGCCAATTCATTACACTGAGGCTTTTCAGCTGGTAGCTAATTGGGTATGGCTGGTCAGGACATATCCTGAGAAATGCTTTGTACAATATTGACATGTCTTCAGAGCTAGCATAGGACCAAAAGTTGCCAAAAGGCTTCTCATATAAGTCTGCCAAGGTTGATAAGCTTCCACAGAAAGGGATTACATATTAAATATAGTACTGAGTGACAAAATTAAATTGCCATACAGGATACACAGTGCAGCAAAATGGGAAAGGAAGTCAGAGCTTGTGCGTTATGCTGATACACAAGTTTATGTGGATGTTTATTGCTGAGTGCACTCATAACCTCTTTCCAACAAGAGGAAGAAATAGAAACACCAAAGACAGACTGTGCACACTCTGACCAACATAAAGGTCATCATTCTTTAACCTTTTGTTTCTTGGCTTTCTCGTTTTGAGATTTAACTCAAGATGGGAAACAGGTTAATGAAGAACTCCTCTTAGTAAAGAGGGAGTCAATATCTAAACATAAAGAACCTGGGGGCATGGGGTTAAGTGACCTTTAGTGTGAAATACACTTTCAGCAACAAAAAGGGTTAAAGTGTCTACCAGCCATGATGTCCTGGTTTTGTGTGAAGGGAGGTTTTTAAAAGTATTCCTAAAATTAATGAAGGGATCCTAACTCTGAAAACTAGCATGTCAAACCATTTCTTTTGTTCTGACAATGTCTGTATGTATTTTGATTAATTGTATAGATGACAGAGCATAGGACATGCACACACATCTGTTGCCTAAACTCTTGCCATCTATACACTACATTTTCCTCATAGGAAAAGAAAATAATTGCTTATTTGATTTGTGTGCACTACTGCACCAACTTATTTTTTCATATATATAAAAATAAAACTGGAGCAGTGACACAAACGGTTTACAAATCAAAAAAGCAATTATTTTCTTTTGCTATAATGAAGAAAATAAGCCTGAAAATCAGATTTTTGAATATTTAAAATAAAGGATAAGGGATTTGGTTCAAACTGTTGTGTTAAGTTAGGCAGAGGAAGAAGGGTTTGTTTATTCATTCACATTTTTGGGGGGGTTAAATGATACTGAGTAGTAAAAGCATAAGGTTTGGTGATGACATTTTTGCTGCATCAGTTGATTCCATTAAGCTTTGAATAGTAGCACAGGTGGCCGTGAGAGGATACCCTCCAGTCAGCATGCTCATTAGGGGCTTTTGATGAAAGTGCAGGAGCATCAGCTTCAGAACACAAACTGTTCCTGGTTATCCTCTTGAAATTGTTTCCTGTGTGAGGAGATTTCATTGTCATGGTTCAGCTATAGTGACAGATGAAGTCCCTAGGAATGCAAGCATATTAAAGGTCTACAGTTTCAAAAGTGAACAGTAATTTTGGGTGCTCCTGTTTTTCTGTGCTCGATTTGAGACATCATAAAAGAGGCCAGATGTTTTTCAGTGTATAGGTGTTCAGCACTTTCTGAAAATTAAGTCTCTTTAATGTGTCTCAAGTTGAGCCTGCAAAATTACGAGTCACTTTTGAAAATGTAGGCTTCTGGGTCCTGTGCACAAATCCCAGATGACAGTGTTCATTTAACCACACCATATTAAATGTTCCCTATGTAATATGTCAACTCTTCATTCATTTATTTTTTTTCAATGGTGTAAACTTAGCACTGGTGAAAAGTGCCACACAACCCTGACTTGAAGTGGTTTCCATCATATAAGGGGTTTAAAGTTTGGGTCAATAGCTCTCAGCACCCCCACGATACAAATTGTTCCAGCCCCCCTGCTCCACTCTTCCTTTCACCTTGGCCTTCGGACTGTCAGGAGCTAATAACATAAGAGTTTCCATGCCAGATGAGGCCAATGATTTATCTTATCTGGTAGCCTGTGTCCAAGAGAGGTTGGTACCAGATGCTTTAGGGAAAGGTGTAAGAGACAGTTGGGCAATAACATGCCAGTGGGGAAATCTATTATTTCTAAGCCTAGTCTCTTATGTTTGATCTCCTAAAGCAAGAGGATCAATTATACTTTAATTTTTGTCCCAACTAGTGTAAGTGTGGATATTATTTTTATACATATAAATGTCTACTTTTTTGAAGCCTGCTAAGTTCTTTGTCTGCATTGGATAAACTTGAACAAACACTGCAAAAAAGATATTTTTAAAAAATAAACCCTATAAATTCATTTGATCCCCATGCTTTTAGCAGCTAGGACCACACTCATACATGTGACTACTACGCTACATAAAAATGATGGCAGTGAGTGGTGACAGGAAATGGAGATCAGTCATTCAGTCACTGAACTTCACAGGAATACTCGATTGTTGTAGGATGGGGATAGAACACAACACACCAGTTCTGCCCCCAGAAACAGTTCCTGGGACAATGTGTCAACTCAGAGAGAGCTATAGTAAGCTGCAGAGCACTCTTGCAAATAAGATTATGTACACATAAACACAATGCAACCACTTGATGTGTGACAAGAGAAAAATTGAATATTAAAACTCTATCTGCTTACCAGTCAGTATAAAGAGGTTTATATCTCTCAGGGTAAGGAATGAATCCAAGTATATTAAAATGAAGGGTTCAAATAAGCAATACAATGTTAAGGCTTCAAGGTGGATGATGAAGATGTTAAATTTTCTAAAATCCCCAAGTCTTATCTCCTCCTCCTTTCTCTATCTTCCTGAAGTCCTCCCAACTTCCCCCCTCAAAGGCCTGCTGAGCTGAGCACACTGCCACCTTTCTGATAATGTTAGTTCACCTAACTGGGGAACAGGACACAATATTATTTATCAGTCAAGCCCAGAGAAGTCGGTGAGGATCTTTTAGGTATTTTGGGCCAGGCCATTGACTACTGGAAATTGGCTTGAGACCACAGAACTCATTTCATAAAGGTTAGCAAACAACCAAGCTCAGTCACTTCTAATTTAGCTTGAATTTGAATCCCAGTCTTGAAGGTGAAAGGCTGTACAGTCTATTACCAGTCTCCTGAGCCATCCAGTCCTCCTAAATGTCCACTCTATTGCCACTGTCATGAAGGTTGTTTCTTATTCAGAGCATCTCACAACACCTCTCTTGTTCCATTTTCTGGAGAAATACATTAGTTAGCAAAGTGTTTGCTTAAATGTTGGAACATTCTTCCTTAGTGGAGAGTTTAATTATGAAATATTGTGAAAAGGATATATAAGGTGAGTAAATTAGTAAGAAGATATTTTTCACCTTCCTAATTTTTACAAAGAAAAGGCATTTATATTTCCTATTGACAGGGCCTGAGAAACTTTCCTGGTGCAAGTCCTGCAACCCTTACTCACATGAGTAGCCCCAATGGGACTCTGTCTCAATGCAACTACTCATGTAAGTAAGGAATAACCCTGGAACTCAGGCTCACCCAGACCCCAAGCCTAGTAGTCTTGCAGATGTGAAAGATGTGAGCTCCACCAGTTGAGTTCAGGGGCAGAGCTCTGGTGAAAAATTCCAGTTTCTGGGGGAGAAACACTGGGATTCCCACCGGGGGGGCTGTCCTGACTTTGTCCAGAGACTCCATCTAATGTATTGATTTTAATGAATAAATGTCTGATCACTTTTTCTGTCTTCCCCCATGTTTCCTTGGCTGCCTGCAAGGATGATGAACTTTGTCACTCCTTGTCCCCTGCAGGAAGGCAGAAGTTGATCCTCTCAACTTTTTGTGCATGGCTGCTGTTCCCAGCACTTACAGTTTGTGAGGGGTGAGGAAATAGTAAAAGAGGGTGTCAGAGGGGATTGCAGACATGGGGCAAAGGAACCTTATTAATTGAGCTGGGAGTGCACTTTAAGCATTGTTTTACCAATGTCACTGCTCCCAGATTATGAGAGGACCCCTTCCCCCCCCCACTCCACACAAAAACACACACACAATCACTCCTTACAGACCACTTTAAGCATGGGCTGTACACACCACCTTTCCCCAGCCCACAACTCTCTTTCTCACTTCTCAAGGATGTAAAAGGGGGCAGAACCTGGCCATGTCTCCTGGCTTCTTGGGAAAAGGAGATCTCTCCCCAGAACCTTTGCATCTCCCTACACCCAGTGTTTGTCTCCTGGCTGTGAGATGCCACTCTCCTCAGCTCAGAGAGTGCAATTCTGCTTGCTTCTTCCACAGTGTGTAAGGGGGCAGATGTCTCTTTGCAATAATCCCACTCTGGGGTGCACCCACAATCTGGAAAAATCCATCTGTTCTCCTCCTGATCAGACCTGCCTAGTAGGTGAAGCTGTGCAATTAGATATGCTCTTTAAATGCTGATTATACAAATATACAGTAAATGCCACTGTGCTCACATCTTGCTTGTTATCACCGCCTCTGAAATTTCTAAAGTTCATTTGCAAATTTCTTCTCAGAAGAGTCATAAGTTAGTTAACTGATATTAAGGGCTCGGCTACACTTATATTTTATAGCGCTCTAACTTGCTGGCTCAGGGGGGTGAAAAATCACCCCCCTGAGTGCATCAAGTCAGAGCACTTTAAAGCTCTAGTGTAGCTAGGATCCCAGCTGTGGGAGCCAGGCTCCCAGTGCTCAGAGCTAATCCCCTCATGGAGGTGGGTTACCAGGAGTGCTGGGAAAACTCTCTCCCAGCGCTCGAGCGTGACCACACTGGCACTTCAAAGTGCTGCCAGGGGAGCGGCGCCTGCGACAACGCTTTAAAGTTTCCAGTGTAGCCATGCCCGAAGAGATACAACATTCTCATCTACAGGAAACTCTAGTAATCAAACTATTAAACATAGTCTCTGGTCAATATTATTTGGTAGCAGTTAGCATTATGCTAGGCATTGTACAAACACGGGGGCAGAATGTAACCCTGACTGCATTCCTGTTCAGAGGAATCAGTGAATTTAAGGAGCCGCTTCACTCCCCTGCATAGGCTACTTGTATCATGAGTAGGCAGTGGGGAAAGGAGCTGCCACTGGGCTGCTAAGCACTGCCCTGAACGGGTGTGCAATGAGTTGGAAAGCAGGGGTGGTAGTGGGCTGAGACTTAGCTACCAAACTATCTTATGCAGCTGAGACAAGCAACAGGAGGAAGTGAGCTGTGCCAGGAAAAGAGCTCATGTAGTTTACTTCTCTTCTGGAGTATGGGAGAAGCTGGGGTTGAAATGTGACTAAATCTGTTTTGCTTGGGGGGAGTGCAACTATGCACTCAGGACTGATTATCAGGTGGGGCCAGATTGCTAAAGGTATGACTCAGTGTACTGTCACATGAGGGTGGGGAGAGAAAATCAGTCCCTAAGCAGCTGATTTCAATTAGTCAGTCCTCACCACAGCTGCTGGGAATGAGAGGGGTCTGAACCTAAATAAGCCAGATCCAGCTCATTTCAAAGGGAGAGAGCAAGATGAGTAATACTCAAGAAAACTGGGAGCCCTAAGAAGTGTGAAGGTGGGTAGCTCCAGAAAGAGGAAGGAGAAGAGCTTATTGTCTTGGGATGAAGGTACTGAGTTTAGGGAGGGTGGGGCCTGCTTCCCTAGAAAAGTGTGGACTTGCCTGAGAGGCAAGAGAATTTGTGGGGAAATGACAAACTAAAAATTGATACATCCTTTTATAAGTATACTACCTTCTTTCTTATTTCTACTTTTCCTTCCTCTTATTTTTTTTTTTCTACAGTGGTAAGTTCATGTCCCACCAGGCAATATCTTGATGACTGTGCCTAAAGGGACAGAGAGGTACCTAGTGCTATTTTCAAAAGTACCTAGGTACCTAACGATACTCTTGAAAATTCCACTAAATGCCTATCTGTATTTTTAGGCATCTAAAAATCTAGCCCCTTGGGTCCTTCCCAAAGACCTCTCAGTCTAGATAGATGAGAGACAAACAACTTAAATGCAAAATGGTAAAAGTACAAAGCTTGCCATGTGTTTGGGGGGAGGATGTGATTTATTTTCTATTTCTACCTTGATTATTGTTTTGCAACCAAATACAACATCAGTGTTGCTTTCCTATTGGACTGGCTTTCTTTGGTACATTAAAGAAAACACCACTATGATTAATATTACAATGGGAACTCTGAAACCCAAGTGGACCTATCAAGGAATGATTTCAAGCAGGTTTTCATTGCTACACCACTATCCGCTCTTCTGAGAGCATTCTGATGTCACTAGATGCATCTTCACCAAGCCTCTCGAGTGGAAAAACAAGGGGAGACAATAGGTTCTAAAAACATCCTGACTATTCACTTCAAGCTTCACAAAGGCTGCCTGTGCTATACTGCATCAATTAAAATAATTAGTTGAACACCTTTTCTTCCCCCCCCCCCTTCCTTTGTCAGCTGTATAAACTCAGGATAGCTTACAAGCAGGTGCTCAGTGTTTCCTGAAAGCAAATGGTGGGAAAGAGATACAGACATCTTTATTTCATTCTAGAATTTTTACTTACTCCATTAAAATCAGAAGGTTGACTCGTTTATCATGCACAATGATTCCCTTGGCCATCTTCTCTGAAACCACTTGGATGAGAATAGGGCAATGTTCCCTCTTGTCTTGCTGCCAAGTCTCTAGTTTTGGAGATGTGGCTTTTAGGATTTCTCATAAAAAGCTGAAGGAGCAGCAAAAATACATTTTTACCACAACCATTACTGCAGAAAATAAACCCTCCTACACTACCAGCCCTGGAACGTCCTGATTTTACTATTCAACTTTGGCCTTTAGTAAAACAGCGTTAGTGTTACTGCCTACCGCCAGATTTCAGAGTAGCAGCCATGTTAGTCTGTATTCGCAAAAAGAAAAGGAGTACTTGTGGCACCTTAGAGACTAACAAATTTATTAGAGCATAAGCTTTCGTGAGCTACAGCTCACTTCATCGGATGCCTACCTCCAATGAGCATTATCATTTATTTGTATTGTAATGCTTAGAAGCCTCAGTGAATGAGTGGGGCCATGCTGTGCTAAGCACTTCACACACATGAAATATAAACAGTCCCTGACCCCCAAATTGCCACATACAGTTGATAACACACACTCTCTTTCCCTTGTGTTGAGCTGTGCTGCTTGATGTTGCCATGCCTATTCTGTATCTATAATTAAGCATGGGAAAAGCTGCTGAATGTTGTCTGGTTTAGCTCTGCACACAGCCAATTAATTCACAGTTATGGCTCTCCTGCCTTCTTGTGCTCACACCATTGCAGCCATGACACTGCAGAAGGTGTTGTGCTGTAACATACCGTATGGAAGAACAGTGTTTTCTTTGATTCCTGCAGCACCTCTGCATGAAAGGCTAGGAAATAGAAAGACCCTGTAAACATAAGCTTCCTGCCTTTCACAGAATGCCTGTAAGGCTATTTCACCACTCTGTTTTGGGGCAGATTCTGAAACCAGTAGCATGCTTGGTAGTATTCCACTCTGCAAGTTCCCATTATAAGGATAGCTTTATCTGGTCTTTTGTGTCTAATCTCATTTGGGAGAGGAGAAAGAGTTGTACAAAAGAAATAGAGAGGAAAATTGTCTTTGAGATGAGGTATGGCACCTTATTATGAACAACATTATTCCCCCCCTTGAGAATGCAATGGCTTCAATTTCAAAGAAATGTATGACAGCTGGACAGATTCTATCTGTTTTATAGGTGGAAATACAAAGTAACTCCACTGTCATTAGTGCACTTATTCCAGATTTACATCAGTATAATGAGTTTAAAATCAGACCCCCTCGTGTGATGGGGCCCCCAGGGTGCAACCTGGACTGTGGGACTGCTGAGCCCTCCAAACCCGCCAACCTGGCTTGCCTCTCACACTGTGATGCTTATGTCAAGCTACAAACCTCTGATGGGCACTGCACTTACACAGACATCCAAAGGCAGGGACACACCCAACTGTGTTATATGAATGATCTCCCAGCCACTCATGAATAATCAATAGGGAAGCTCCAGCCAATTCCTCTGAGCTCCCCAGCCTTGCACCCCAGAACTCAACTGTCTGGTACTGGTCAAAAACCTTGCCAGTGTAAGCTCATTACCTAGATTGCCACTTCTTCAAAGGAAAGTGGACTGCACCACCTTTTGTAAGCTGAGATTTCCCAAGCACTTCAATCAAAAAACAGATTTTAGGTAAAATATAAAGCAGATTTATTAACTATAGAAATATTTTAAGCCATTATAAGCAAGCATAGAGATCAAAGTTGGTTACTTTATAACTTAGACTGTGAATTTATTTTTATTTCTTCAAACTAAACAGAATTTGAATAAAGCAGTGTCTCACCCGACAGATGGTACAAGCAGGTTGCAGTTCCTAAATACACAGACTGGGACTCTTTTTCCAGCCTGGTACCAGTTCAAAGTCTCTTTCTTCCAAAGGGGAGTGAAACCAAGTGATGATATTACTTCCCTTCTTTCATGTTTTCTTCCAGCTTGCTGGAAAGGTCTCTGCTGTGATGTGGGGATTAGGCAGTCCCCATTGGTCAAGCAGTCTCCATTGTATACATGTGTTCTCTGAGAAGTCTCTGGAACGGCCATTAGGAGAGTGGCTTCCCTTTAATGGGCCATCAGCACATGTCTGGCTACTCCTTTGTTGCAAGTGAAAGGTTGGCTGTGGGCATATCCCAACCTCACACATATTTCAGTAGCACATATAGTAACGTTTCATAAGTTCACATATAATGATAGCACATAAAATCCACCAGGATATTAATTTTTAACAGATAAATACTTTTAAAATGATACCTCACAAGGCATACTTTGTACAAAACATCATAACTATATGACGGGTGAATATTGGGATTCTAGGGTGCTACTTTGAAGTACAGTGTCACACCTAGTTTTTAATCTACCTATTAATATTTTAGTCATGTTTTGAAATTTAATAAAACAAGCAAATATGCAAATGGAGACAAAACACAAGAACACAAAAGTAGAATGCTCAAAATCTTTCCCCAAAATCTGCTTAGTGAAACAGCATATACACTAATAATGGCTTCAGAGGCTTTGGACAGTGTTGATTATATGCTGTTTGCACCAGAATGTGACATGCCCTCACATAGGTTTGTGAAGGAAAGAGCCTCTTCAACACCTCTGTGAATCCACATGAGCTAGCCACAGATGCAATCCCTAGACTGTTCCTTCTGTGTGTCCCAGGGAGTGCCTGGCACTCCACAAGGGGCAATAAAGGGAGGAGAAAGAAGTGTACCAGACCACTTGGGACAATGCAGCAACACACTGTTCCCTATTTTTCCTGCAAGCTAAATTCTACAGTTTCACCCTTTCCATTTCAAAGTGTAGACCATTTTATGTATATATTGTAAAAAGAAAAGGAGTACTTGTGGCACCTTAGAGACTAACAAATTTATTAGAGCATAAGCTTTCGTGAGCTACAGCTCACTTCATCGGATGCATTTGGTGGAAAAAACAGAGGAGAGATTTATATACACACACACAGAGAACATGAAACAATGGGTTTATCATACACACTGTAAGGAGAGTGATCACTTAAGATAAGCCATCACCAACAGCAGGGGGGGGAAGGAGGAAAACCTTTCATGGTGACAAGCAGGTAGGCTAATTCCAGCAGTTAACAAGAATATCAGAGGAACAGTGGGGGGTGGGGTGGGAGGGAGAAATACCATGGGGAAATAGTTTTACTTTGTGTAATGACTCATCCATTCCCAGTCTCTATTCAAGCCTAAGTTAATTGTATCCAGTTTGCAAATTAATTCCAATTCAGCAGTCTCTCGTTGGAGTCTGTTTTTGAAGCTTTTTTGTTGAAGTATAGCCACTCTTAGGTCTGTGATCGAGTGACCAGAGAGATTGAAGTGTTCTCCAACTGGTTTTTGAATGTTATAATTCTTGACGTCTGATTTGTGTCCATTCATTCTTTTACGTAGAGACTGTCCAGTTTGGCCAATGTACATGGCAGAGGGGCATTGCTGGCACATGATGGCATATATCACATTGGTAGATGCGCAGGTGAACGAGCCTCTGATAGTGTGGCTGATGTGATTAGGCCCTATGATGGTATCCCCTGAATAGATATGTGGACAGAGTTGGCAACGGGCTTTGTTGCAAGGATAGGTTCCTGGGTTAGTAGTTCTGTTGTGTGGTGTGTGGCTGCTGGTGAGTATTTGCTTCAGATTGGGGGGCTGTCTGTAAGCAAGGACTGGTCTGTCTCCCAAGATCTGAGAGAGTGATGGCTCGTCCTTCAGGATAGGTTGTAGATCCTTGATGATGCGTTGGAGAGGTTTTAGTTGGGGGCTGAAGGTGATGGCTAGTGGCGTTCTGTTGTTTTCTTTGTTGGGCCTGTCCTGTAGTAGGTGACTTCTGGGTACTCTTCTGGCTCTGTCAATCTGTTTCTTCACTTCAGCAGGTGGGTATTGTAGTTGTAGGAATGCATGATAGAGATCTTGTAGGTGTTTGTCTCTGTCTGAGGGGTTGGAGCAAATGCGGTTATATCGTAGCGCTTGGCTGTAGACAATAGATCGAGTGGTATGATCTGGATGAAAGCTAGAGGCATATAGGTAGGAATAGCGGTCAGTAGGTTCCATCCCACCATCAACCTCAGCCTGGACCAGTCCACACAAGAGATCCACTTCCTGGACACTACGGTGCTAATAAGCGATGGTCACATAAACACCACCCTATATCGGAAACCTACTGACCTCTATTCCTACCTACATGCCTCTAGCTTTCATCCAGATCATACCACTCGATCCATTGTCTACAGCCAAGCGCTACGATATAACCGCATTTGCTCCAACCCCTCAGACAGAGACAAACACCTACAAGATCTCTATCATGCATTCCTACAACTACAACACCCACCTGCTGAAGTGAAGAAACAGATTGACAGAGCCAGAAGAGTACCCAGAAGTCACCTACTACAGGACAGGCCCAACAAAGAAAACAACAGAACGCCACTAGCCATCACCTTCAGCCCCCAACTAAAACCTCTCCAACGCATCATCAAGGATCTACAACCTATCCTGAAGGACGAGCCATCACTCTCTCAGATCTTGGGAGACAGACCAGTCCTTGCTTACAGACAGCCCCCCAATCTGAAGCAAATACTCACCAGCAGCCACACACCACACAACAGAACCACTAACCCAGGAACCTATCCTTGCAACAAAGCCCGTTGCCAACTCTGTCCACATATCTATTCAGGGGATACCATCATAGGGCCTAATCACATCAGCCACACTATCAGAGGCTCGTTCACCTGCGCATCTACCAATGTGATATATGCCATCATGTGCCAGCAATGCCCCTCTGCCATGTACATTGGCCAAACTGGACAGTCTCTACGTAAAAGAATGAATGGACACAAATCAGACGTCAAGAATTATAACATTCAAAAACCAGTTGGAGAACACTTCAATCGCTCTGGTCACTCGATCACAGACCTAAGAGTGGCTATACTTCAACAAAAAAGCTTCAAAAACAGAGTCCAACGAGAGACTGCTGAATTGGAATTAATTTGCAAACTGGATACAATTAACTTAGGCTTGAATAGAGACTGGGAATGGATGAGTCATTACACAAAGTAAAACTATTTCCCCATGGTATTTCTCCCTCCCACCCCACCCCCCACTGTTCCTCTGATATTCTTGTTAACTGCTGGAATTAGCCTACCTGCTTGTCACCATGAAAGGTTTTCCTCCTTCCCCCCCCTGCTGTTGGTGATGGCTTATCTTAAGTGATCACTCTCCTTACAGTGTGTATGATAAACCCATTGTTTCATGTTCTCTGTGTGTGTGTATATAAATCTCTCCTCTGTTTTTTCCACCAAATGCATCCGATGAAGTGAGCTGTAGCTCACGAAAGCTTATGCTCTAATAAATTTGTTAGTCTCTAAGGTGCCACAAGTACTCCTTTTTTTTTTTGCGAATACAGACTAACACGGCTGCTACTCTGAAACCTGTATATATTGTGTACACCAATTACAAGAGCATTATTAATTATTGCAATATCAAGCATTCAAAATTTAGGGAATGCTAGGGTTAAGGTTATACTCTCAAAAACTGGGGCTGGATAACAGGGATGAATCACTCAAAATTGCCGTGTTCAGTTCATTCCTTCTGAAGCATCTGGCACCTGGTCACTGTCAGAGACAGGCTACTGGGCTAGATGGACCATTGGTCTGATCCTACATGGCTGTTAGCGTTTCAACCTTAATTTAGCCCCTTGTGCCTATGCATTATGATACAGTGCTTAATTACATGATCACATATTTTTTCCACAGGGGTCCTGCCTCATTCAGTGCAGGCAATGGATGGTGCTCAGTTAATGAAAAGCTAATCAATGTTTTGTTTTCTGTTCAACCTTTGGCTCTCCTCTCCATGCCTTATTTACTACACAAGATTCAACCCCTACTGTGAAGACAGAGTTTCTGTAGAGTATCTACGTGACTTACAAACACATTTATTTTCACAACACTCCTGTGATGTAGGGGGTATCATCTCCATTTTACAGATGGGGAATGGAAGCAGAGAAATTAGTGGATACTTTTGACCTTAACTAATCTTGGGTACCCAACTGGAGGTGATTAGGACCTGACTACTTAGCATTATATTACACTACATACATTCAAAACACGGCTCCCATTGAATTCAGTTACAGCTGAGAGTGCCAATCAGGCATGGGGACATACCATTAGTGGCCACCTCTCAAAATTTTGGCAGTGGCAGAAATAGATTCCAATTCTCTGGAAACTGTAAGGTGTTATTCAACTGCTTGATAACCCCAAGACCATCCTTTCTCTTCCTGCAGTCCCCTGAAGTCTACATCCCACCCACTGAAGACTACAAGCGATTTTCTGGTCACTGACAAGTCAACCCACAGTCTGGTCAGCACTAGGAGCTGTGAGGGGATGGAAGAGGCTTAGTGAGGATGAAATCTTCTGAGGTTTTAGCTGCTAAACTCTGCTTCTAGTGAGCATATATAAACTGACTTTTTTCCGATGGTTTATAACTTGGCCAAACTTGGGAGGATTTTCACAGGAACAGCAAAAGTCATGTCTCAGATCTGAAGGCCACTCCCCTTGCAAACTTCAAGTCCCTGACCTAAATGATGGGGGCACTCGAATTTCTCAAAGGAAACGTAGCCAGACTTGTTTTAAATAGCCTTGTTCTCAGAAATGGCTGAACTGGTTTGGCTGAAACTTTCCAAAAGTATTCAGACTGAGAGAGACACCCAGCATGGAAACTTTCAGCCTAAACAGTTTGCTATAAGCAATTGAAAACAGGGAATTATAATGGGAAGTTTAGGAACGTTAATGATAGGTGGTGCTTCCTGCCCCACCTATAATATTTAAATCCACTGTCTACAGCCCACTTCCATTATCTCCTCAACTCTTTACTTCCATGGGGCCTAATCCTGTCACTCTTACTCAAGGATGAGTAATGTCTTGCTCCCTAGTTAGTTCCATTGAGTAAGGGTGGCAGAATTAGGCCAACTGTAAATAGGTAAACTATAAGTCCTCCTAGAAGGAATTATGGATACATATAGGTTTCAGAGTAGCAGCCGTGTTAGTCTGTATTCGCAAAAAGAAAAGGAGTACTTGTGGCACCTTAGAGACTAACAAATTTATTAGAGCATAAGCTTTCGTGAGCTACAGCTCACTTCATCGGATCCGATGAAGTGAGCTGTAGCTCACGAAAGCTTATGCTCTAATAAATTTGTTAGTCTCTAAGGTGCCACAAGTACTCCTTTTCTTTTTGGATACATATAGTAGATTTTTGTACTACAGTAGCTCAACTAATTTTTTTTTTGGTCTGAAAATATTCAGAGGCATTAGTATATATTTTGAACTGATAGCTTGTACTCTACACTCAGGCCCTGATCCTGCAATTCATTGCATGTGGCTGAACAGCTTTGTACATGGGCAGTGAATTGCAGTATCAAGGCCTCAGATAGCTCCTCTGAAGAAAGTTGCTCAAGGCGCTTTCCAGCCCCTTTAGAAGCATAAGCTTTTATTTATATATTTCACACAATGAGCATTCAACCAGTGGACAACACTACAAGTGGGTTCAGAAAAGATTAGATAAGTTCTTGGAGCATAAGATCCTTCAATGGCTATTAGCCAAGTTGGTCAGGGACACAACACCATGATCTGTGTCCCCCTAAACCTCTATCACTCAATTACTCTATTCTGTTCATTTCCTCTGAAGTGTCTGGCACTGGCCATTGTTGGAAGACAGGACACTGGGCTAGATGGACCACTGGTCTGACCCAAAATGGCTGTTCTTATTGCAGACTCTAAATCACAATGTTTAATCATCGTCCCCCCCCATACACACACACTTAGCCAATCTAAACTACTTCTGACAAAAAAAATTACTGCAGAGAAGTTTCAGCCACATTCCAGCTTTACAGATGAGTTTGTAACATTGAAAAAATGCAGCTTAGGGGAATGAAAAGACAAAGCTCATTCTCTTTCCCCCACCAGCCCGTCATCTTCTTCAAGGATGAATTTGTTCCCATGCTACATTTCCTAAACATGCCATCAGATGGCATTGCAAAGCGTGTCGGGGGGGGGGGGCGAATCGTGGATTTTAGATGAAAATCCAACAGAAGCAACAACAAAAGAGGGAGCAAGCAAAACCTACTGCTACAAGGTTAAACTTTCATTTAAAAAACTCATTATCACTTGTCCTTTACTGTCCTGCTCCCCTTCATTGTGAGAGTTGTTTTGGAGCATGGCAGGCTTCCAGAGCCATTTTTCAGATGCTTTGCAGCAGATGTGATAATTACAAGATACACCATCAAAGGATTTTCGCATTTATCTGTTTTCTGTAATTTCATTTTTTACTACCTTTCCTTTAAAGACAGCAAAATATAGACTGAGGCCATAAACTGTCAGATTCTGTATCTTGAGGCTACCAATATCCAGAAATGCAAGATGATTTAAATTTCCAATCAAATGGACAGAAATGAGAAATTCAGCACAATTCCAGTGGCAGTAGTAACTGCTCCCAAGTGGATTTTTCTCCCCCTAATCTTTATAAATCCAGTATTTACACAAAATTATAGTTTGTAGAAGATTTTCACAGTCCAAAATTAGATCAGGTTAGTAAGAATTGGACTATAAATCATGGATTGTAAATTGTTTTAATTTGCCTTTTGCTTGGTGAATATAGGTACCCCACCCCAAAGGAGTCAGGGTATATGGGATGATAATACAATAATTCTTGTTGTCATGAAACAAGATGATGATGACACATAACCAGAATTTAAAAAAAAAAGGTGGAAAATAGCTGTTTTGCTTTGAGATCACTTTTTTGTATCTAAAGATATAAATATTAATAAAGTAGAAAGGAATGAGACTGAAAATTAGAGTAGGCACTCAATGGACAAAGTAGCAGATGTTGCTATTCTCTTCTGATAAAAAGGAGGATCTTGAATTAAGGCTGTGAGCAGCCCCATCCCCACTCGCTATTTCATGTATAGACAAACATACACACACAGATTTCAGAGTGGTAGCCGTGTTAGTCTGTATCAGCAAAAAGAATGAGGAGTACTTGTGGCACCTTAGAGACTAACAAATTTATTTGAGCATAAGCTTTCGTGGGCTAAAACCCACTTCATCGGATGCATGCAGTGGAAAATGCAGAAAGAAGATATATACACAGAGAACATGGAAAAAATGGGTGTTGCTATACACACTATAACGAGAGTGATCAATTAAGGTGAGCTATTATCAGCAGGAGAAAAAAAAACTTTTGTAGTGATAATCAGGATGGCCCATTTCCAACAGTTGACAAGAACATGAGAGTAACAGTGCGGGGGGGGGGGGGGGGATGTGGGGAAATAAGCATGGGGAAATAGTTTTACTTTGTGTAATGACCCATCCACTCCCAGTCTTTATTCAAGCCTAATTTAATGGTGTCCAGTTTTCAAATTAATTCCAATTCAGCAGTCTCTCGTTGGAGTCTGTTTTTGAAGTTTTTCTGTTGTAATATTGCCTCTTTTAGGTCTGTAATCGAGTGACCAGGGAGATTGAAGTGTTCTCCGACTGGTTTTTGAATATTATAATTCTTGACGTCTGATTTGAGTCCATTTATTCTTTTACGTAGAGACTGTCCAGTTTGGCCAATGTACACAGCAGAGAGGCATTGCTGGCACATGATGGTATATATCACATTGGTAGATATGCAGGTGAACGAGCCTCAGACAGTGGTGGGGGGAGCCCCCTTCTCTCCCCCCCACCCTCACTGTTACTCTCACCTTCTTGTCAACTGTTGGAAATGGGCCATCCTGATTATCACTACAAAAGGTTTTTTTCTCCTGCTGATAATAGCTCACCTTGATTGATCACTCTCGTTATAGTGTGTATGGCAACACCCATTTTTTCATGTTGTGTATGTGTGTGTGTATATATATATATATATATATATATATATATATATATATATAGAGAGAGAGAGAGAGAGAGAGAGAGAGAGAGAGAGAGAGAGAGAGACACAAAGTTCCTGTTCTACCTTGGTGGGTCTTATGCTTATTGGAGGATTTGCTCGCCTTGGAGCTTCACGGCAGCCCTCAGCTTGGCCGTTTTTCTGAATTCACAGTCCAGGTCGACTCCTCTTGTGTCTGACCAGGAGTTGGGAGGATTTGGGGGGAATCCAGGCCCGCCCTCTACCCCGGGTTCCAGCCCAGGTCCCTATGGAATGCAGCTGCCTAGAGAGCCTCCTGGAACAGCTGTGCATCAGCTACAACTCCCTGGGCTACTTCCCCATGGCCTCCTCCCAACACCTTCTTTATCCTCACCATAGGGACCTTCCTCCTGGTGTCTGATAATGCTTGTACACCTCAGTCCTCCAACAGTCCGCGTTCTCACTCTCAGCTCCTAGCGCCTCTTGCTCCCAACTCTTCACACGCACACCACAAACTGAAGTGAGCTCCTTTTTAAAACCCAGGTGCCCTGATTAGCCTGCCTTAACTGATTCTAACAGCTTCTTGATTGGCTGCAGGTGTTCTAATCAGCCTGTCTTAATTGTCTCCTGAAGGTTCCTGATTGTTCTGGAACCTTCCCTGTTTCCTTACCCAGGGAAAAGGGACCTACTTAGCTTGGGGCAAATATATCTGCCTTCTATTACTCTCCTATAGCCATCTGGCCCAACCCTGTCACTTATAATCTTCCTACTGTATTTTACACTGCATGCATCTAATGAAGTGGGTTTTAGTTCATGGAAACTTATGCTTAAATAAATTTGTTAGTCTCTAAGGTGCCACAAGTACTTCTTGTTCTTTTTACACACACACAGTTCACCAAGGAAGCTGCTTGGCATAAGCCAAATCAAGCAAATCGGTCATTGGTCATAGTTAAGAGTGATGAATATAATCTGCAAAGCAAAGGGGGAAGTAGAGTTAAGGACATATGGTGATGTTTCACCATGCTTGCTGTTGTCTTGACATGAAAGGGAACTCTGCAGGAGGATTTGCAATGCCCATCAAACATGCAAAAGGGAGCTTTCAGCTAAACAGTTCTGATAGCACTCAGTGGCTAACAGGCATGGAAAAGTGAAGGCCACCTGGGATCACAGGATAATTAAATGCAATCCTGGTTGGCTGTGTGGGGTTTTTTTTTTTTTGTTTTTGGGGGGGTTTTTTGTCTTGTTTTTCTTTTTTTCCCCCACACATGAGCCCTAACCCCTGGAAAACACACAAATTGCAGCTATTCTCCTCTCCTTAATTACTAAAAAGAAAAGGAGTACTTGTGGCACCTTAGAGACTAACAAATTTATTAGAGCATAAGCTTTCGTGAGCTACAGCTCACTTCATCGGATGAAGTGAGCTGTAGCTCACAAAAGTTTATGCTCTAATAAATTTGTTAGTCTCTAAGGTGCCACAAGTACTCCTTTTCTTTTTGCGAATACAGACTAACACGGCTGCTACTCTGAAACCTGTCCTTAATTACTGTGTCTGGTTAACTTTATTTGCAAGCATAGGAGTTTTTATAGCATTTTCACATCTCTGTGCAAGGTGTTGTAGCATAATTAAAATCCAGGAGTGAAAGTAAGAGAGATGGTGGGGAAGGAGAGGGGAAGTCACTCCTCCACCTGAGCTGCTGTAACCACTCACTCTGGTGGTCCTTGTCCAATTAATTAATTATATTGCATTAAAGTTGTATTAGCAATGTAAAACATTCAAGTGTCCAGAAGGCACAAAATCATCTGGCCATAGATGATGATTGTACCATTCCGCGTTCTGGGACAGAACACAACCGAACTGTCTGGACAAAAGGGATAGGGTATTCAAGCTTCCCTGCAATTAATTACTTTCCCAACATTCAGCTTGGCGCATGAAGGCTTTTTGGACTCTGTAAACTTTACAAGCTCCTCCTTATTGAGTTGAGAACTATTTTTTTAATGAGCTGCTCACAAATAGTAGTCAACATATTTTTTATGGGCTAGAGCTGACGTGGAAAATGAATGTCAACACACAATTGCGGAGTACTTGCCTTGGCAACTGCCTCCTTTTAAACAAGACATACAGCTGATGCTTTATGCTTACATAAGACTTTTACTGTTTGTTACAAGGCATTTTTATGGGGGTAGAAATTTTGCTTATTTAACTGTTGTACTTTTAAGCTGATTCCATTTGGTTCACTCAATGTAGATATTTCAGGCTTTTGGAAGCTTTGGCTCACAAAAAGATTCACTTATTTTTAAAAATAATATTTAATAAAGCTATAATAATAATCCTTACCACTTTATAGCATCATCTTTTCCTTTTAAAAGCACTTTTCAAACACTCATTAATCCCTGTTATTGGATCAGCTTCTGTTGGTGAGAGACAAATTTTTGAGGTTATATAGAGCTGCTCTTCACAGACATGAAGAGCTCTAGGTAAGCTCAAAAGCTTGTTTCTCTCTCTCTCCCACCCTCTCCAGAAGACGTTGGTCCAATAAAAACTATTACCTCATCCACCTTATTTTTCTAATAATCTGGAAGCAACAACACTGCATACATTAATTAATCCCTGTCAGACAGGGGAGTAAGTATTATTATCCCGATTTTACAGATTAAGGAACTGAGGTAGAACACTTAGTAAAACCTATTATTTTTCCTTAGCTATTAAAAATCTCTCTCTTCTCTCATATTTCCACTGACCAGCATGTGGTGAATTGCTTCTAGTGGCATTTTCACACATGCAAGTAAGCATGACCATATGACTCCCATCCCCTGACACTTTTACTGGCTTCTCATTGATTGCAGGATCCAATTTAATATATCCCTTCTTAATTTAAAGGGTGGGGGGAATTCCCAGTCCTTCTCTCTACTTCCCTTCCACATCCCACTATAGGTTTACCATTGGCTTCCTTTCTGTCACTGTGTAATCTGGCAAGTGGCAGTGCAAGAGCCTTTGCTTCTGCATTTCTTGTCATCTGAGAATCCCTTTATTATTTTTATTATGAAGAAGAATTTATTTGTATTGCAGTAGCACGTAGGGACCCCAACCATTGACTATGACCCGATTTAGCTAGGCACTAAACAAATGTAACAAAAAAGATAGTTTCTGCCACAAGGAGCTCACAATCTAAGTACATCTCAACCTCATTAACCCCAAGGGCTGTTGACATACAAACTAAAGGTATATTTTTAAACTGATTTAGTTAAGCCAGTGCAAATTTGTGTGTAGACATTATTATTTGAGTTTCTGTGGTTTAAATTAACATAAATTAAGGTCTGTGAGTGTTTTTGATCAAGGGTGTCACTTTTAAATTGGTTCCTGTACTAATTAAGCTAAGCCAAAATAAACTCTTCTTAAACTGAAATAAGGGTGTTTACACAAAACTAGTGCCAGATTAATTAAATCAGTTTAATTTAGGAATTGTCATACTGGTCCAGACTCAAATGCCATCAAGTCCAGTATCTTGTTTCTGACAGTAGCCAGCACTAGATGTATCAGGAAGGTGTAGAACCTCACAGAAGGCAGCCATATGATAACTATAACCAAGACTATTTGTTTGTCTACACTGGCACTTTACAGCACTGCAACTTTCTCACTCGGGTGTGAAACCCTCCCCCACCCCCCAAGCACAGCAAGTTTCAGCGCTGTGAAGCACCAGTGTAGACAAATGGTCATGTGCCAGCAATGCCCCTCTGCCATATGCATTGGTCAAACTGGACAGTCTCTACGTAAAAGAATAAATGGACACAAATCAGACGTCAAGAATTATAACATTCAAAAACCAGTTGGAGAACACTTCAGTCTCTCTGGTCACTCGATTACAGACCTAAAAGTGGCAATACTTCAACAAAAAACTTCAAAAACAGACTCCAACGAGAGACTGCTGAATTGGAATTAATTTGCAAACTGGATACAATTAATTTAGGCTTGAATAGAGACTGGGAGTGGATGGGTCATTACACAAAGTAAAACTATTTCCCCATGTTTCCCCCCCCCCGCCCCGTTCCTTAGACGTTCTTGTCAACTGCTGGAAATGGCCCACCTTTATTATCACTACAAAAGGTCCCCCCCCCCCGCTCTCCTGCTGGTAATAGCTCACCTTAAGTGATCACTCTGGTTACAGTGTGTATGGTAATACCCATTGTTTCATGATCTCTGTGTATATAAATCTCCCCTCTGTATTTTCCACTGAATGCATCCGATGAAGTGAGTTTTAGCTCACGAAAGCTTATGCTCAAATAAATTTGTTAGTTTCTAAGGTGCCACAAGTCCTCCTTTTCTTTTTTCTGAAACCATTACACCCTGTAATCCATGGTACCTCATGAAGTGACAGGAACATGAGGTCAAAAAGTCAGTTTGTCCCATGCAGTTCACGGGGCTGATAACGTTAAGGCATGCTGGCTTCTAAAGCCACAGTACACAAAGGAGACTGTCTTTCTGCATGAGATCAGCAAGACTTGAACCTACAACATCCAGAATTGTATCCAAGCATCTGAACCACTCAGCTGCTACATCTCCTATGAATGTGAGGTAAGGGACCATAAATTATTGGCAGGCTGCAATGTTACAACACAGTGTACGGTAAAGATAATACATTTTATAATCATGTATTTATTTTATTGTTGAAGCAAGTATTTGCTCCTTGCTGAGCTAGTGACCCTTCAATCAGTAGTATCCCCTTTGGCAGTCTCAAACAAAGGCACAGCATTCTTGGCAAGCAAGAGATTTTCAACCACTCATGAATTGTAAACTGCTATGCTTGCCACACACACAGCACATTCTAGTCTTAAATCCTTCCTGCAATCCAAAGCACATGGCATAGGCTGCGTGGGCCATACAGTTGCATGAAGTGACAAGGCCATTGTTCGGACCACAGTGAATGAATGAAAAACCTGAGAAATCAGCCAAGAAACCTGTTTCTGCATCTTTCCCCTCGTGTATTGTTAAATGCTGTGCCAGCTAGAGTGAGGGTAACACATTTTATTAGGAGTCAGAACTATGGTATGGAGTGTTTCTAGGATGTCTTTCACATGCCCTTGCTACTCCTCTAATAAATGGAGATCACAGAAATTTTTTGTTTTGCTCAGTTCCTAGAAGTCTGGTGGCCACTTTGACAACGGTAAAAATAAATTAATAGTTATTTCATCTTAAACCCTTTATTCTGCCCTTAGCACCAATCTATACCTTTCAAAATTAGGCGGATGTTGGATTAGCGTGCATATGTAGGACTGTATTCCATTGGACAGAAGTGGTTAACATTCAACGAGGAAGCTCTTTTTATTGTATATCAATCTTTTCTAAAACAAACAGCTATTGATTGTGAAATTTATGGGGCTGAAAACACTATATAGTTCTGAAATCCATATAGGTAGTGATAGCAAAAGGAAACACACCCAGCAACAATCAGCTATTTAAATTCTGACTTAGATTACAGTATACATTTAGTTGTGAAGACAGAAAGAATGAAACTCTCTGCCCATTTTCAGTTTCCCTGTTTTTTCCAAGGTTTGATTTATAACCATTCAAATAGGAGATCTATTCTAATAAATGTATTAATGACTTAAACCCTGCTGTGGGCTTGATTTTTCAACAGGCTGAAAATGCAGCTGGGAGGAGAGGGGGTGGGGAAGAGATCCTACTCGCCATATATGTAGCTCCCTCACCCCATATGTTATAAATTAGCAGACAACAAAGATGCACTGAAAATGTTTTCCACAATATTTTCTCCCTTTAAGAGTCTTATGGGAAACGAGTCAGAAAGCACATCTTTGAACTTCAATGCATATGTGATATGGCATTATAGTACTATACACAGATGTCCCTTCTCTTTAATTAGCCAGTAATTGACATATCTGCAATTCCTGTAAAATTGACAATTTATTGGGGATTACTGCAGAATTCTATGTAAATTCTATGCAATCCTAATCTTGCAGAAGGTGGATAATACTTGATTACAGACTACAATTAACCATATAATCTCTCTGGGCCCAATTCTGCCAGCCTTACTAAAACTGCATAGTAACTTACAATGCCTGTAGTTCTATTGACTTCCAACTGACTACTCATGAGTAAGGATGACAACAATGGGCCTTCAAATCTCTCAGAAAATACTTTTTTGCTTTTCTTATGCAAATATTTAAGCAGTAGAGAGGTACAGGACCAAAATCCAGTACTTTTAGGCTAACATAACTGGGTACAATTGTTGTATTCCAAATACAAATACCTTCATGCCATTACAGAAGCTTACATTGTCACTAGCTCAGAGCAAAATAACTTCATGATGCCTCCTAGTGAACTTGAGGAGTGCACATTGGTATCAAACTTCTGAAGCTTTGATACTGCTGATGGGCACTAGATTTTCGAAGAAGCACAGTATTAGATTTTTACGAGAGCTCAGCCTCTACAATCAAGCCCAGATTTTCAAAAGAGCTCAGCTATCAATGAGGCACCAAAAAAATGGTCAGTTTTTTTCAAAAGCGCCCAGTAGCCAGCAGTGCGTTTGTGACACTTATAGTCACATTTTGAAAAAAACTCAGCCTCTGACATGATGAACTCATGAAAATCTTGTCTCAATTTGGCCATGGAGAAATGCTTTCTCATAACTAAGAAAGACAACACCACTTGGCAAATAAACACATTCAAGTGCCAATTTTCAAAAGCCCCAGCCTCCCTTTATGGGAGTAATTTGACTTTGCCTAACTTGAGCCCACTGTTTTCTCCCACATTTGAATTGTGGGAGGAATTTGGACCTGCACTTCAAATGCAAGAGCAAATCAGAGGAACTGCACTTTGTCTACCTAACTAAAGGCATGGCTCAGGTACTGAGAGGTAGGAGTATTCTGATTGCTACTCAGTTTTGCAATGAATAATTTTCACACCTTGTCACAGGGTGACTGGCCCCTTTGAAAGCCCCACTGTACCTCCCTCAGCTCTCCTCCCTGGAGTGATGAAAGTTATCACAGCCACATGACAGGTAGTCCAGGCCTGGTAATAAAGAAGCCCCTAGAAAGCTAACCAGGAAAGAGTGAGCAGATAGCTTGAAAGAGTGCTATCTAGGGTGAAGGATAGAATGAAAAGGGACCAGCTCAGAGAAGCTGATCCAGGGCTGCAGCCAGCCTCAGTTACAATGAAGGCCAATGAAGCAGGGTGGTGGGGCTCTTGCTTAAGGGGAAGGGAAACTTCTCAGAGTATTACACAGACCCAGAAGGAGGGCTTTGGGAGCCCTGAGTCCAGAGAGGAGCAAGGACTGAATTTGAAGGGCAAAAGATTAATTGATATGGTGTAAGAGACTTAATAAATGAGAGAACTCACAGGAGGAATTCTGCTCTGGAAGTGATTTTACAAAATCCAAATGGGAGAGTAGAGGGCAGTGAATCAGCAGGGCCATAACATATCACAAGAAGATGTCCTGAGGGACAGTTGCTTGTCACATCAAAAAAAAATTTTTTTGAAATTTAACCCTGAGCATCACATCCTGGAAAAGGTTATACTTTATTCCTGAATGATATACGGAGGATATTGCACAGCGTTCAACTTGTGAAATTAAGAGAATGGGTTGAATGAAGAGCTTATAAGAGGGACTGAGTGTATTATACTGTTTGAAATACTTGGAAATAGATCTGCCATTTGGCCCAAGCTGATCCATCCCAACTGCAAGAAACTTGTTATCCAGACATACTTTAATTCCAGAAATGTTTGTGATGGGTTTCCCAAGGGTGCCACCTGGAATTGGGGTACTGCTGAGCCATCTGACCTACCAGCCTGGGATCCCTTTCTCGCTCTGCTGCTGTTCAAGCTGCAGACCCACTCTCAGCCCTGGTCTACAGCTATGAGTTTAGGTCAAATTTAGCAGTGTTAGGTCAATTTAACCCTGCACCCATTCACATGACCAAGCCTGTTTTGTTGACTTAAAGGGCTCTTAAAATCGATTTCTGTACTCCTCTCTGGCAAGGAGTTTAGTGCTAAAATCGACCTCGCTGGCTCAAATTTGGGGTAGCGTGGATGCAATTCGATGGTATTGGCCTCTGGGAGCTATCCCAGAGTGCTCCATTGTGACCGCTCTGGACAGCACTCTCATCTCAGATGCACTGGCCAGGTAGACAGGAAAAGCCCCTGGATCTTTTGAATTTCACTTCCTGTTTAGCCAACGTGGCGAGCTGATCAGCACAAGTGACCATACAGAGCTCATCCGAGGTAACCGTGGAGTCCCAGAATCACAAAAGAGCTCCAGCATGGACCGAATGGGAGGTACTGGATCTGATTGCTGTATGGGGAGAAGAATCCGTGCAGGCAGAACTCCATTCCAAAAGACAAAATGCCAGTATATTTGCCAAAATCTCCAAGGGCATGATGGACAGAGGCTACAACAGGGACACACAAAAGTTAAGGAGCTGAGGCAAGCCTACCAAAAAACAAAGGATGCAAACGGTCACTCCGGTCAGAGCCCCATACCTGCCGCTACTATGATGAGCTGCATGCAATTCT
Source organism: Dermochelys coriacea (assembly GCF_009764565.3). Classification (NCBI taxonomy): domain Eukaryota; kingdom Metazoa; phylum Chordata; order Testudines; family Dermochelyidae; genus Dermochelys; species Dermochelys coriacea. Next base: position 75,186,171 of record NC_050072.1, on the reverse strand, counting down.
AGGGGGGGCCCCTACCACTATCCCACCACTATCCATGGACACTTGCAAGGGGGGAATCTCATGCAACAGGGACAAGGATTTTGTGGAGGAGGAAAATAAGGAGGAGGAGGTTGAGGATAGTGCACAGCAGGCAAGTGGAGAATCCCTTCTCCCCAGCAGCCAGGAACTGTTCATCATCCTGGAGCCAATACCCTCCCAACCGTCCCAAGGCAGGCTACCGGACCATGAAGCCGGAGAAGGCACCTCTGGTGAGTGTATCTTTGTAAATATAATACAGGGTTTAAAAGCAAGCGTGTTTAATGATTAATTTGCCCTAAAGACTTGGGATGCATTTGCAGCCAGTACAGCTACTGGAAAAGTCTGTTAATGTGTCTGGGGATGGAGCGGAAATCCTCCAGGGACATCTCCATGAAGCTTTCCTGGAGGTACTCTAAAAGCCTTTGCAGAAGGTTTCTGGGGAGGGCAGCCTTATTCCGTCCTCCATGGTAGAACACTTTACCATGCCCAGCCAGTAGCAAGTAGTCTGGAATCACTGCAGCACAAAGCATTGCAGCGAATGGGCCTGGGCATTCAAGCAACATCCATTCTTTATCTCTCTGAGTTATCACTCTCCTGAGGCTATCACTCATGGGCACCTGGTTAAAATATGGGAAATTTATTCAAGGGGACATTCAGAGGTGCCCGTTCCTGCTGGGTTGTTTGCCTTTGGCTGAAAAGAAATCCTCCCCACTGTTAGCCATGCGGTGTGGGAGGCCCGTTCATGCTGAGCTGTTCGCATTTGGCCGACAGGGATCTTCCCTGATACTAGCCACATAGTGCGGGGGGCGGGAGAGGAAGGGAGGCAATCATCCCAGAGAACTGGAGGGGAGGCGGTTTGGATTGTGCTGCACATTCACCTTAAAACCACAGCCTCTCCTTTTAAATGGCCAACCCAACGGGCTTTGCTTGGTATGGGAAAGGAGGGCTCTACTGTTTGAAACCATTCCCACATGTTATGAAGGTTGAAGAAGCCAAAACCCTTTGTCTTACCATGGCTGCCTGCAAGCTGAATTCTGTTGCCCAGCTGAGCATGTGTGATGTCTCACACCAAACCGGCAGGCACTCAATATAAGAATCAAAATGAGACCTTGTACCAAAAGCACATATGCTATGTAATATGAATCACTTGATTCAGTGTGAAATAGTCTTCCCTTTGTTCTCTAAAATGTATCTTTTTAAATACTACTCTCCCTTTTTTTCCTCCCACAGCTGCAAATGTTTCTATGCTCCCTCTATCATCTCCGTCCCAGAAGCTAGCACAGATTAGAAGCGAAAAAAACGCACTCGCGATGACATGTTCTCAGAGCTCATGCAGTCCTCCTTCACTGAAAGAGCTCAGCAGAATGCGTGGAGGCAAACAATGGCAGAGTCCATGAAAGTGTTAAATGAACGCGATGAGAGGAGGGAGGAGCACACTTAGAGGAGGCAGGATGCAATGCTGAGGCTAATGGGGGAGCAAACTGACATGCTCAGGCATCTGGTGGAGCGGAAGGAAAAGCAGCAGGAGCACAGACCACCACTGCATCCACTGTACAAATGCCTGCCCTCCTCCCCAAGTTCCCTATCCTCCTCACCCAGACGCCCAAGAGCGCAGGGTGGGAGGCTACAGGCACCCAGCCACTCCACCCCAGGGGATTGCCCAAGCAATAGAATGCTGGCATTCAATAAGTTTTGAACTGTAGTGTGACCTTGTCCTTCTCTCCTCCCCTCATTCACCACCTCACCCGGTGCTTCCCTCCTCACCCACCCCTCCCAGGCTACCTTGCAAGTTTTCCACATATTTCTGTGATGCACGATTTTGAAACAATAATGACTTTATTGCCTCTGAAAGTGGTGATCAAAGGGGGGAGGTCGGTTGGCTTACAGGGAAGTAGAGTCAACCAAGCAGGTGGCTTTTCATCAAGGAGTTACAAACAGAACTGTCACACCGTAGCCTGGCCAGTCATGAAACTGGTTTTCAAAGCCTCTCTGTTGTGCAGGGTGCCCAGCTGTGCTCTGGGAAGAAGGATAAAGGAGTTTGAGGTGCAAGTGGTCTTCTCAGCCATCCTCCTCGTGGAACGAAAAGGCCTGGGTAGAGACCATCGAATCATGGAAGTCAATGAATGGTTACACAGGTGGTGTCGGAAAGAAGGCTTTGGATTCTTTGACCATGGGATGGTGTTCCTAGAGGGAGGAGTGCTAGGCAGAGACGGGCTCCACCTAACTAAGAGAGGGAAGAGCATCTTCGCAAGCAGGCTGGCTAACCTAGTGAGGAGGACTTTAAACCAGGTTCACCGAGGGAAGGAGACCAAAGCCCTGAGGCAAGTGGGGAAGTGGGATACCGGGAGGAAGCACAAGCAGGAGCCCGCAAGAGGGGAGAGCTCCTGCCTCATACTGAGAAAGAGGGACGATTAGCGAGTTATCTCAGGTGCCTATACACAAATGCAAGAAGCCTGGGAAACAAGCAGGAAGAACTGGAAGTCCTGGCACAGTAAAGGAATTATGATGTGATTGGAATAACAGAGACTTGGTGGGATAACTCACTTGACTGGAGTACTGTCATGGATGGATATAAACTGTTCAGGAAGGACAAGCAGGGCAGAAAAGGTGGGGGAGTTGCATTGTATGAAAGGGAGCAGTATGATTGCTCAGAGCTCAAGTATGAAACTGCAGAAAAACCTGAGAGTTTCTGGATTAAGTTTAGAACTGTGAGCAACAAGGGTGATGTCATGGTGGGAGTCTGCTATAGACCACCGGACCAGGGGTATGAGTTGGACGAGGCTTTCTTCCGGCAACTCACAGAAGTTACTAGATCGCAGGCCCTGGTTCTCATGGGAGACTTCAATCACCCTGATATCTGCTGGGAGAGCAATACAGTGGTGCACAGACAGTCCAGGAAGTTTTTGGAAAGTGTAGGGGACAATTTCCTGGTGCAAGTGCTGGAGGAACCAACTAAGGGCAGAGATCTTCTTGACCTGCTGCTCAAAAACCGGGAAGAATTAGTAGGGGAAGCAAAAGTGGATGGGAACCTGGGAGGCAGTGACCATGAGATGGTCAGGATACTGACACAGGGAAGAAAGGAGAGCAGCAGAATACGGACCCTGAACTTCAGAAAAGCAGACTTTGACTCAATCAGGGAACTGATGGGCAGGATCCCCTGGGAGAATAACATGAGGGGGAAAGGAGTCCAGGAGAGCTGTATTTTAAAGAATCCTTGTTGAGGTTACAGGGACAAACAATCCCAATGTGTAGAAAGAATAGTAAATATGGCAGGCAACCAGGTTGGCTTAACAGTGAAATCCTTAAACACAAAAAACACGCTGATCTTAAACACAAAAAAGAAGCTTACAAGAAGTGGAAGATTAGATAAATGATCAGGGAAGAATATAAAAATATTGCTCGGGCATGCAGGAGTGAAATCAGGAAGGCCAAATCACACCTGGAGTTGCAGCTAGCAAGAGATATTAAGAGTAACAAGAAGGGTTTCTTCAGGTATGTTAGCAACAAGAAGAAAGTCAAGGAAAGTGTGGGCCCCTTACTGAATGAGGGAGGCAACCTAGTGACAGAGGATGTGGAAAAAGCTAAAGTACTCAATGCTTTTTTTGCCTCTGTCTTCGCGAACAAGGTCCGCTCCCAGACTACTGCACTGGGCAGCACAGCATGGGGAAGAGGTGACCAACCCTCTGTGGAGAAAGAAGTGGTTCGGGATTATTTAGAAAAGCTGGACGAGCACAAGTCCATGGGGCCAGATGTGTTGCATCCGAGAGTGCTAAAGGAGTTGGCGGATGTGATTGCAGAGCCATTGGCCATTATCTTTGAAAACTTATGGCGATCGGGGGAAGTCCCGGACGACTGGAAAAAGGCTAATGTAGTGCCCATCTTTAAAAAAGGGAAGAAGGAGGATCCTGGGAACTACAGGCCACTCAGCCTCACCTCAGTTCCTGGAAAAATTATGGAGCAGGTCCTCAAGGAATCAATTCTGAAGCACTTAGAGGAGAGGAAAGTGATCAGGAACAGTCAGCATGGATTCACCAACGATTCGCCCGACTAATCTAATTGCCTGCTATGATGAGATAACTGGCTCTGTGGATGAGGGGAAAGCAGTGGACTTGTTGTTCCTTGACTTTAGCAAAGCTTTTGACATGGTCTCCCACAGTATTCTTGCCAACAGTTAAAGAAGTATGGGCTAGATGAATGGACTATAAGGTGGATAGAAAGTTGGCTAGATTGTCGGGCTCAACGGGTAGTGATCAATGGCTTCGTGTCTAGTTGGCAGCCGGTATCAAGTGGAGTGCCCCAAGACTCGATCCTTGGGCCGGTTTTGTTTAATATCTTCATAAATGATCTGGAGGATGGTGTGGATTGCACCCTCAGCAAGTTTGCAGATGACACTAAACTGGGAGGAGAGGTAGATACACTGGAAGGTAGGGATGGATACAGAGGGACGTAGAGAAATTAGAGGATTGGGCCAAAAGAAATCTGATGAGGTTCAACAAGGACAAGTGCAGAGTCCTGCACTTAGGATGGAAGAATCCCATGCACCGCTACAGACTACAGTTCTGCAGAAAAGGACCTAGGGGTTACAGTGGACGAGAAGCTGGATATGAGTCAACAGTGTGCCCTTGTTACCAAGAAGGCCAATGGCATTTTGGGATGTATAAGTAGGGGCATTGCCAGCAGATCGAGGGATGTGATCATTCCCCTCTATTCGACATTGATGAGGCCTCATCTGGAGTACTATGTCCAGTTTTGGGCCCCACACTACAAGAAGGATGTGGAAAAATTGGAAAGAGTCCAGCGGAGGGCAACAAAAATGATTAGGGGACTGGAATGACTTATGAGGAGAGGCTGAGTGAACTGGGATTGTTTAGTCTGCGGAAGAGAAGAATGAGGGGGGATTTGATAGCTGCTTTCAACTACCTGAAAGGGGGTTCCAAGAGGATGGATCTAGACTGTGCTCAGTGGTAGCAGATGACAGAACAAGGAGTAATGGTCTCAAGTTGCAGTGGGGGAGGTTTAGGTTGGATATTAGGAAAAACTTTTTCATTAGAAGGGTGGTGAAACACTGGAATGCGTTACCTAGGGAGGTGGTGGAATCTCCTTCCTTAGAAGTTTTTAAGGTCAGGCTTGACAAAGCCCTAGCTGGGATGATTTAGTTGGGGATTGGTCCTGCTTTGAGCAGAGGGTTGGACTAGATGACCTCCTGAGGTCCCTTCCAACCCTGATATTCTATGATTCTATGAACACTATACAGTCCCACCAATCTGTGCTTGTTTCCCGGGCCCAGAAGCAGCGTTCCAAGGCATGAACGTGCCCCATTACCATCATGATGTCCAAATTGCCAGGGCCCATGCTTTGAGAGAAGTCTGTGTCCATGTCCTCATCACTATCGTGATCGCGCTGTCATCGCCTCCTCGCCTGCTATTTCAGGTTCTGCACATACTGCAGGATAATGTGCAAGGTGTTTACAATGCTCACAACAGCAACGGTGAGCTGAGCAGGCTTCAGGCTTGCCATGGTATGGCATCTGCAGGAGAGCAGAGTTGCAGCAGAAGCAGTGGATACAAAGGATACCATGAGAATAGATATTTATACGGAACGATGAGAGGACCTGCAAGGTGGATTCATGGCACCAGGAGAGCAGATTTGCAGTGGAAGCGGTGGATGATGACAGTTAGCAGTCTTACTGCACCATCTGCTAACAGCAGTATGGCATCTGCACAGAAAAAAGGCGTGAAACGATTGTCTGCCATTGCTTTCATGGAGGGAGGGGTGACTGACAACATGTTCCCAAAACCGCCCGCGACAATGTTTTTGCCCCATCAGGTTTTGGGAGCTCAACCCAGAATTCCAATGGGCAGCGGAGACTGAGAGAACTGTGGGATAGCTACCCACAGTGCAACGCTCCAAAATTCTATGCTAGCCACGGTACTGTGGATGCACTCCACCGACTTAATGCCCTTAGTGGAGACACACACAATCAACTGTATAAAATCACTTCCTAAAAATCGACTTCTATAAATTCAACCTAATTTCGTAGTGTAGACATATTCTTACACTTTCACCAGCATACAGACAGGTAGGGACACACCCAGGTGGAGTTACAAGCAGCCTCTGCATGAACCAACAATAGAGAGGCTACTGCCAAAATAACCACCAGGTTTCCAGCCTAGGACTAACAGCAGAAAGGTTAAAGCCAAGGTAACTCTCAGCTCCCCAAGCATGCACCCTCTCTGGAGCATAAACCCAAAATTATACTTGTGATGTTCCCCTGGTGTTATCTGGGCCAGTGATCTGCTAGGTCACTCCAATCCTTGACTCTGGGAGCCAGCCTTACTGTGCTCTGCTGTGAGAACCCCCACTCCTGGACTGTTCATGCACAGCCTCTGGCATGTAAGCTGCTCCTTGGATTGTGCAACCAAATGACACTAGCCAATATCTCCGGTCCCAGACACAACCCTAGGAACCTCTATCTTGCAGTGTCCAGTTATGCCCCCTGGACACTGCAAGCTTATAGGAGTTCATCAATTTAACAAAGAAATTGATATGCACCAGGCTTTTTATCCCAAGGGGAGTCTCTGACATGTTTTAAACCAAATGCACTGCTTCAGGTAGAATAAACAAACAAATTTAATAACTACAAAGATAGACTTTAAGTTATTATAAGTCAAAGCATAACAAGTCAGATTTGGTCAAATGAAATAAAAGCAAAATGCATTCTAAGCTGATCTTAAGACTTTCAATGCCCTTACAAACTTAGATGCTTCTCACCACAAGCTAGCTGGTTGCCCCTTCAGTCAGGCTCTCCCCTTTGATCAGCACTTCAGTTGCTTGGTGGTGATGTCTGTAGATGTAGGTGGAAGAGAGAGGAAGAGCATGGCAAACATCTCTCCATTTTATCATGTCCTTTCTTCCCTCTTGGCTTTGCTCCCTCTCCCCGCTTCAGAGTCAGGTGAGCATTACCTCATCACAGTCCCAAACTGACCAAAGGAAGGGGGGATGACTCACTTGAGAGTTCAACAGATCCTTTATTGTTGCCTAGACCAGTGTCCTTTATTCCTGTGAGGCTGGGATGGGTTTGTCCCATATATGCTCTGATGAGGTGTGAACTGCCTCTTAGGTATATCACCTCATAACTATATACATGAAATTACAACCTATAACATTACTATAACAGCGATTACTATAACATTACTATAACAACAATGTTTAGTGAATCATGAGCCTTCTGAAGACACCCAACATGACAAACTTTGCATTAGATACCACACAAACATATTATAAGGATGAACATGGGGTGCTAGGTGTTCCCCCAAGGTACAGAATGTCACAGTACTGTTTTGCACTGCACAACTGTACAGCGCAAGCTCCTAGAGTTCACCCCCTCAATGTGGAGAGGAAGTGCAACCACCCCTCTGAGCTAAGACTCCCACACACTTCACTCCAAACTCCCTGGTTTACATTAAAACATAAAATAAATTTATTAACTACAAAAGATAGATTTTAAGTGATAGATCAAAGCAGATTACCTAGCAAATAAACAAAAATGCAAACTAAGCTTAATATGCTAGATAGATTGGATATGAATTAGCAGATTTTCACCCTAATTGATGGTAGGGGCAGACTTGTAGATTCTTAAGGCACAAGCTGCATTAGCTTTACAGCTTGGGTTTCTCAGGTCTTCATACACAGGCTAGAAATTCCTTTAGCCTGGGTCCAGCACTTTCCCTAGTACAGTCTTTATTCGTCAGGTGTTTCCAGGAGTCCTCTTGTGGGTGAAGTGAAGAACAACAGATGATGTCACTCCCTGCCTTATACAGCTTTACTATATGGCTGGAACCCTTTGTTTCAAAACTTGGTTCCCAGACCAGTTTGTGAAAAAATACTGACATTCCAAGATGGAGTACAGAATCATGTGGCCTGGTCACGTGTCCTTGTAGAATTATAGCAGCCATTGCTGACAGGCTGGTCAAAAAGCCCACAGGAAGGTTAAGCTATTCCACAGTCCATTGTTTTTGCTGATGGGCCATCAGCTCCATCTGACTTCATTGTTGTACCTGAAAGGCTGGCTGTGGGTGTTTTCCAGAGTAAGACCATTTGAATTACAGATCCCTAGTCAATATCATAACTTCAGATACAAAAATGATACATGCATACAAATAGGAAAATCATATTCAGCAAATCATAACTTTTCCAATGACACCTCACACAACCTATCTTGCATAAAATATATCATAATTATGCTATAATCATATCATAATATCACTATGAAGAATATGTGGTGCAATATCACAATGTTATCTCCTTAGCAAGGATAATTTAGTAGTAACTGAAGATAAACTCTGTTAGAATCAGGAAATTACCTAGGGAAATTTCACCTTTTATTTGGTGGTAACATTTTAGCAAGGGGCCCTGAGGACACCCCTTTCCCCACCCCTTCAGCACATCATTGCTTTACAACCAGAGGATTAGTTAGGGTATGGAAGGGTTGAAAAAGAAATGTTGAAATAATCATCAATGCAAGTCTTCATATCAAGACCCTTCTGATCAGCTGATCTAGATGATTTAAGGGATATTAGGATCCTGCAACAAGGTAAGGAATGAACTAGTCTTTTAGAGATCTCTTTGTATTCTAAATGATTCTATGGGCCTTATTCACCACTCTCTTAGTCTACTTTTGTGCCGGTGTAACCCTCTTGACTTCAGTCAGTGGAGTTACAGTAGCATAAAATGAGTTACTCAGTGGTGAATTAGGTCTTATGATTCTATGCTGCTTTTTAGTTCAGTTGTGGCTGCTAAATCATGCTATGGCTGACGTGTTGCTGATTTTACGTAAACATTTATTTAATTGATTTCAACTATGTGTATCTTTAAAACAATTAATGAAATAAGAGTGAGCATCTAGGAGCACAATGCAGTCTGTGAACCTCTGCTAATCAGGATGACTGTTTATTTGGTATGTTTCTATTTTTACTGGTGTATGTAAATTAACAGCTTTTTCAGATCCACTCTTTCTGTGAGGGATACGCAAAATTGTAATGCTATAATAATTATCTTGGTGGGAGGCTGCTCATGCAAATTGATTTAGTCAAAAAACTTTATGTAGAGCCTGAATGTCAAAGGTGCTGACTACCCAAAACTTCAAGTGAAGTCAATGGGAACTGTGGTGTTCAGCATCTCTGAAAATCAGGCCAACAATGTATATAAAATGTATTTAATGCATATAAAATATGGATATATATTTTGACTTTATCTTTCCAACCAATCTCCATATGTTCTCTCTCTTCTTAGAACCAGTTCCACAATCTGATCCATACGGTCAGACCATTGTGTGCGGACAGAGTTCCACGGAAGTCAAGGACCCTACCCACAGATGCAAAAGTCCATTCATGCAGCTCAGACTGCAGACTGGGGCCTTAGACTGTAAACTGTGTGGGCCATGGATTGTGTCTTCTGGCGCCTGTGGACAGTACCATGTTCATTCTGAACATTATCAACAAATAATAGGCCAGATCCTCAGCTTGTGCAAATTGGCATAGTTCATTGGCTTTAATGAAGCTACATTAGTTTACACCAACAAAGAATCTGGCTCACTCATAATAAATATACTGTCACTATAAAAGGCTTCACATAAACTTTAAGGTTCTCTGCAGCTTGAAAGTTTTAAGAGTGAAATGCAATTCAAAATAAGGTTTTTCCTTTTTCCTTTGTTATTTCATTAAACATGTATAGAGGCTGGACAAAGTATGTTTTTTTAAAAAAATTATTTCTGTTTGCATTTTCCATGAGAAATATTTGATTTGTATTTCTCTCTCTGCTGGAGGTATTCTGGGAATCTCTTGGAACTGTCCATAGTGATGTCACATTAAGCTATAACCTGAGCTATGGCTCTCCCCCCCTCAGATGGTAACTAAAGGGGTGAGATGCTGACTCTCGGAATCATTGGAGCATTCACTAATTCTGTGGGAGACTGTTGGCCAGTTGTGGTAGCTACGTATTTGCCAGACTGCCTAGGGAAGCAGAATTGCTATAGTTGGCATGGTGGTGCTGTTTTTTGGATGAGAGGTAAAACCGAGGTCTTGAACACTTATGGTTACTTAAAATCCCGTGGCATTTTTGACATAAGTAGAGGCTTTCATCCTAGTGCCATAGTCTAATTCCAGTTTGGGTAATTATGTTCTGCCCACCTCCAGTAAATTTCCCCTGAAATTTTAATAGGATATGGTGTTCTTCATTTCCTGTCCACAACTGAGGAACAGCATTGCTTTGGACCTGATCCAAAACCCAGTCAACGGGAGTCAGAGCTGACCTTCGACGGGCTGGTGCATTTTGCCCCAGAGATGCCTACATTTAAGTGCTTCCTTCAGAAAGAAGAAGTTTGTAAGTATCTTTGGGCTCTTCAGTCATTGGATTTTATCACAAGTAGTCAGGGTCACAATTTTATGACTCATACAAAAACAAACACCATTGTGTCAGCTGTAGGGGTTCTATGTTCTAGGCAAACTGGCAAATGCTAGGTCAGAGCCTCAGGGTCCTGCTCCCACCCATTTCACTGCTCCAGTAACACAACAGGGTCAGAAAATCATCCTGCACAATCAAGCATTTTGCAGTAATCCCCCTATGGCATGTGTTGGGCATATAACCAGGAAAAAAGGCATTGTAGCAGGAGCACCACTGGTCTCTAGCAAACCCCACCTGATGAGATCAGCCTTGAGGCTGGTAAAAATATGCTGGGCATGTGGACAGAGTAGAACCAGCTGCAAGATCAGGAAACAGCAAAATCACCTTTACAGCTTCCCTTCCTGAGCTGTGTCAGATCTGATTAGGGGCAGCTGAGAACTGAGCCCACAGTATGTGTAACACCTACAAACAGGTACTAAAAATTTAATTAATTAAAGTAGTTATTGAATGTTTGGTTGACCCCTTTGCTGTAGCCATCCCTGATACCTCCAACCACCATGAAAGCTTTTAACTAATGCCCCACCTTGTAGGGAAGAGTACTTCCCACTGAGTCACTATCACCACTTCCTCCAGCCACTGTGTTTCTCCTAGAAGGTATCCCTATCCAAACATTTACCTGGCCTGAGTCTGCATGGGTTGAAACCTGACAACACTCAAGCTTGAGAGGTATATCTGGCTGCATGTACATAGAAGTATATTGTAAAATTAATTGCAAATCACTCAATAATTCATTGCTACTGGCTCTGTAAGTTTTTTTTAATTAATGAGTGTGATGTAGATAGCTTTGTAATTGTTATGATTTTCTGCCATTTGTGTTCAGCTCATATGAGCCCAGTTGCAGAGAGGACCCATACAAAGAGACTTTAGCCCAGATCCTCAGCTGATATATGGTGGTGTAGCTCCACTTGGTCCATCTTGTTTTGTTGTTCCTCTTTAAGATAAGTGGCATTCAGACTGAAAGTACATAGTAGCTCTTTTGTCTGGAAAACCTAACAGCTAGAAGCAGATTCGCACAGCCAACCTGAGCGAGAAGGGAGGGTAGAAAAGGCAAGACCTCTGTGCTCACCCTAAAGAAAGCCCATTATTTCCTGAATCAGTGTCCTACTGTACACATATCAGTCCAAGAAAGAGTGCAAAAATGTCCTGGTTAATAAAGCCCTAGGATATTAGCTTACAATTTATTCCATATTATCGCAGATTTAAAGTGCAAGAGTTATCATGTAATTAAATGAAATTATACCATTTTAATGATATATAATTGTATAGTATAATATACCTGAATTATGAAGGAGCTCTTTGTAATTCTCCTAACAGTAATGGCATGTCCTCTGATGCATGCGTGCCCTAATTGAGAAAGAGGGTGAGGGGAGCCACTTTCCACCCCCACTAACCCTATTCAGGAACGTATCAGGTTTACCATCAAACACTAGCGGGGGAGAGTGGCTACTGCCTGCCTGGTGAAGCCAGGTGTTTGAGAGGGTGTAGGATCAGCTCCCCTGCATGCATGCTATAGTGTGCAGCAAACACCAGGCAGTTGTACACACTGATTATTTTAAAAGATAAGCTGTACTTCATAGCATGTTGACTGCCTCGTTTCCCCCTTGCCCTCCTAATTCCCATCCCATGGTCAGTGACATATAATGAGTGCTTCGCACGGAAAGATGGTTCTGAGGTCTAACAACTAGACAACATTGGTTCATTCCTCCCATCTTTGACTCCACATGGTAAAAGCTAAATTTTGATCTTTTGTGAATGGGTGCGCTTCATAATTGGAAGTTGATTTTATTGCACTCAGGGCTGAATCCAATCTCATTGTCCTCAGTTTTTCGCAGTGTAACTCTTTTGACTCAGCTAAGTTCCTGCAGACTGAAGGGTAAGTGAGATAGAATAAGGCCCTCAGACTCAACACACCATATTCTCCCTTGGGCGTAATTCTATTGATTATTTATAGCAGCAGACAACTTGACCCAGTAATTCTCCCAATCTACAGTCCACACATTCTTTTCATTATATACAGTAATAATACATAAAACTGCCACCTGCCAAAATATACCAAATCTAAATTAACACACAAAGATAGCCTTGCTAGCCTGTTTGCATTTGGAAAACACATCCTACTAGAAGATTTAATCACCAAAAGCACTGAAACTGCAACTAAACAAAATAGCAATCAAATAGATATGAACTAGAAAAAAATAGCTGTCCATTTCACCAACAGAAACTCAAACAATAAATACTGTGTGTAACTGGAGAGCTTTCATTGTGTGATATAAAATGCATCTTATCATTTCTGCTTGTACACAGTACTTGGTGAGACCACGTAGCTCTCCCTCCCCCATTCTTCTCATATTTACCCAAAATGAATCTTTTTGTTTGTTTGTTCTGCAAGTTACATTTACTAATTAATTTTATTTATGGAAAAAGAAAGAGGTCTGTCATTTCTACTAATTCTATAAACAAATACGAAATGCTGCAAAGCCAGAAAGAAATCAAACCCTTCCACTGAAAACAGCAGAGGAAAACATGCTTTTAGTAATCTTGATTTTTAATTTTCAGCTTATGTAATTATCAGTGCATAAAGGGTGACAGTCTTATGTGAAGAACTTGGTACAGTTTTTCTCTTGCACTTTTCAGTAAAAGAATATAAAGAATATTCTTCCTTGTGGGAACACTGTCGTTTTGCCTGTGACTTCTAGGTAAACTTATGAGTGAAGTTCTGTGGTTCAGTTTGCAGAGTGTCAGTGGAATTGTTTCTTACCTTTCAATTCAGGCGGGTTTCAAACTAACCCGAAGTTTCAAGGCTAAATACTGTCACAGTACAACTTTCCATAAAACTATAACTCAGCCCAGATTCGTTCAAACTTTCCAGAGGTTCACGAGATACTAGGCCCCGCGGAGTCCCTTTTGTCAGACAGAGGAATCAAAACTGCTCTTAGTGAGAGGCTGAAGATTTCTCCCAGCCCCCCAACATAGTGGCTGTGTTGGATAGGGGTCAAAGCACAGATGCAGTGCGTTGTGCTCAAGGAGTCTCCATCAGCTTGATAGTCCTTGAGGGAATGATACAAGATGGCACAATTCAGAGCAACTCTGACATGGCTGACAGGACTCGCAGCTGCTCCCAATACTGGAGGGGGCAGAAACGTGTGTGGTAAGCCCTGTTTTACTGTCTCCGCATTTCCCAATGTGCTCTACAGATTCACCCCTAGAAGTTTGTAAACCTTAACAAACCTTTCAACAGGCCTATTCTGTGTTTCCAGTTTAGTAAAACTGAGCATTTATATAATGTTTCACATGTTCAAAGCACTCTACTAACAATGGGGCAGATTATGATGTGAGGTATGTAGCATAAGTACAGAGTAAAGTTTTCTGAAACCAATAGAATTAGTGCAGTTTTACATTGGTCTAAATCTGGCCCATCAAAAGCTCTCTTATCGTCTAAATCTGTATAAGATGGTGGCAAAATATGTAAAGGAATCATGATTTTAGTTTTTCAATTCGGCTTACAAGTTTTTGTAATTTCCCTTTTGGCTCTTGCTCTCCTTTTAATTACATAAGTTTCAAAAATGCACTTTCAATGGCTAACCAAGATTTTGAGTAATTGAAAGGAGTGGAGGATTTCTTGTTCTGACACACATATTAGCTAATTTTCCTTGGGTTTCCATACTAAATATCAAATTCCAACATCTTTCCGCCCCCAACCCTGGGGCCTTTCTGTGGGCTTGGTGGGTTGTTGGTTCTTCCCCCCTCCCCCAACCCTACAAAGCAGACATCCAGCAACTCTCTGATGGCAAGGGCTAACATACACAGTTTATCATCATGCTTTACCCATTTTTCTGGTGTAGATGGGCAGAGTCATAGTTCCAGATTCAGAATCTTATTCAGATTCTATGGATTTACATATGATGCTATTCCCCCACCCCAGCCTTTCTCCTTAGGAAAGGCTACAGTAATATTTCTAATAGATAGATATCTCTAGTAATTTAAGGCCCCGACCTTTCCTGGGTTTCAAATCATGGGGAATCCTTCATTTGGGAGAGGTGCTTTTGCCTTCTCTCTCATCTAGCAGAAGTACTGGGGCAGTTTCTCCTCGCCGCCCCCCGGCTGCAGAACCCCAAGAGGCAACGGGTTTCTGAACTGAGACCCCTTACCTCTGCATTGATACCTGGCCTTGGCAGCCACAGAGAGCACCGTTCTCCCAGAAGACATGTTGTCAGGAGCTCCCCAACCTGACTTGCCTCTGGGAAGAATCCTCAAGAGGAAAACATGACACGTAGGAGGAAGATTTTCTCTGCAATAATTTATACTGCTTGTCCTTTGAGTACTTGAGAGTTCACCATAGAGTCCTGCCTGGCCATGGAGTTTCATCCTCCTGTTTAATCACCATTAAGACTAGTCTGATATTGCCTAGCACTAGATCAAAAAAATTTTTTACTGATAAATGATTACACTCAAACAACTAGACTGTTTAATGATCTTCCTTTTATTTGACATGTTCTACTTGCCTGTATTTTTTGCATAGATTGTGATTGTTTTTATTGTAAAATTATTACAATTATTATTTCTACTGTGCATCTTCCTCACATGCTCTTTGAATATTTAATAACTTCCTGTTGCCTTACCTTTAACCTGCCATGACACACCCTCAAAAGTCTTTTAGGAGTCATATAAAAATAATAATCAGATTTTATTTCCATGAATGCTATGAAGTCTTCTACTCTTTCAGTACTAAAATATTGCATCTTTCATGTTGACACATAACACAACTTTGTTGTCAAAATACTTCACCTTATTTATGAAATGGCTTGATTTCACATGATGTTCCCCATTTCCCACGCTACACACTGGATAGTCTTGAAATGATTTTGATATTTGGTTCTGATTTTATTAATTTGTATTGCATATAGATTTGCTGATCACTTTATCATGTTTACTTCACTCTTACTGTTTTATAGTTCAATTTAGTTAGTTTCCTGTTATACATCTTCTTAATGCTTAAAAATAATTGGCAGTTCTGACTATGGATCTCAACCAGCCCTACCTCTTTACCGCGATGCCAGCCTAGAATAATGCTTTCAAACATTCTCTGAATAACACTGATAATTAACTCTCAAAACTGCATTTTTCATATTCTGAATAGGCCATGTTTGGAGAATTCATATGAATGTGTCTCATAAAACTTTAGTATTGCAGAATATCTGAATTTATAAATATGGGAACGAGTGTGGAAGAAAAAGTAATGCTCTTTTAAAAACGAGATTCATCTGATTAAATCCAGGCTGGAAAGCTCTGAACTGAATTCTCAGAAGTGTGCAATAGCAATGAGCACAAAATGCTGAGGAGATGCTGTTATTTCTGACTCAGTATTGGCTTGAGTAGTGTCAGCGGCATTTAACACAGTTGTTTATAGAATCCTCCTGGGAAGTCTAGAACATGTATGTGAGTAGAGAAATAATTTGCAGCTTCAATTTTTTTTTTTTAGCTTCTGGATTATTGGTGAGAATATCATGATTTCCTCAACAGTATTTATAGTTCACAATTTTTTACAATTTTTTGAAAATACTTTATTGTCCTGTCTCAACAGGTATAATGCTAGCAAAAAATTTTGCATGAATGTTCATGAAAAGCACATTCAAAATGGGCTACAAACATGGCCAAGGCTGAGTTCATTGAAGAAAGTCAAGCAAATATTCACAAAAACGTGTCTGCAGTTATTTGCCTAGGTTTAATGGAGAGGAAATTTCTTTTATTGGCCTTCCCTTGTTTATTTCATATGCAGCTGGCTAGCACAAGTATGTGACCCTTGTATTTCTAAACACTCTTTCTCTGAGCTGTCTCCCTGGTCAGAGGTGCATAATGATTCTGACGTAGCTTTTGCTGCAGAAAACTCTGAGCCTGTGAGATCTGAAAATAGCAGTGAGGATGTGTACTGTTCATTTAAAGCTGTAATACAAAGTTAGTGAGGAAGAAGCTGGGGAAGGTTCTAAGCAGATGCTGTGTGTACAGTAAAGCAGACAAAGTCTAAGTAAAAGCAATTACACTGCTTTTTGTTTCCTTATTCTAATAAAATTCATTCTTCAGTGTTAAAAGGGAGCAGCTTTTGGTGATTCTGTAATATTATCACATGATGTAATCTCTACTGGACTAGCTGATATCAGATTTGTTCAGATGCTGCAATGGAAGCTGCAGGATACTGGCATAAGTACAGAGTCATTATGGAAAGAATTGTGCTTTGCTAGTATAGACTTATATTTATCCAAAACACCAATCCAATAAGAATATTGAAAAGGATTTGGGCTTGAATTGATCAAAATTATTCTTATTTTTCCCATTTCCTACATACAGCGTGACTAAATGGAGGTCTCCAATATAAACAATTTGTTGAAACTGATCATATTCTTCCTTCTGCTATTTAAAATGTGGGCAAGGTTGTGCTACAAACTGTTCTGTCTGTCTGATTTGTCACTCACAGAACACAGCTGGAATTTAGCCAATGCTCTCATCACAGACTGATGTAGCGCACGTGTCTCTGATCTCTTAAAAAATAGACTATCATCCTGGTTTACTTTATGGCTTTCCTGAGAAAATGCTGCATAGCTTCCAGCACTGGCAAAATGCTGTGGTCACTAATCTTGAAGGAGCTGCATTGGCTCTTTGTCAAACATCAAATTGATTTTAAAATTGCTTTGATGACTTATACAGTTGGGGAACAGTTTGGGGCTTATGTGTTTCTCTGTCTGAGTCTTGTCACAGAATGCAGTCATTGGGAGCTGGTCTATTGCCCATGCCAAAAATATAGGTTAAAGTCTTATCACCCATATCCTTTTAGCTGCTGTGCACCTCAGATCTGGAGTACAAAGCTGGCTAAAGTATTTTTTTAAGTCAATAAACTACATAAGAATGGCTATACTGGGTCAGATCAAAGGTCCATCCAGCCCAGTATCCTGTCTTCTGACAGTGGCCAATGCCAGGTGCCCCAGACAGAATGAAAAGAACAGGTAATCATCAAGTGATCCATCCCCTGTCACCCATTCCCAGCTGGTGGCAAACAGACGCTAGGGACACCATCCCTGCCCATCCTGGCTAATAGCCATTGATGAACCTATCCTCTATGAATTTATCTAGCTCTTTTTTGAACCCTGTTGTAGTCTTGGCCTTCACAACATCCTCTGGCAAGGAGTTCCACAGGTTGATTGTGCATTGTATGAAAAAATACTTCCTTTTGTTTGTTTTAAATCTGCTGCCTATTAATTTCATATGATGACCCCTAGTTCTTGTGTTATGAGAAGGAGTAAATAACACTTCCTTATTTACTTTCTCCACACGCATCTTGATTTTATAGACCTCTATCATATCGACCCATAGTTGTCTCTTTTCCAAGCTGAAAAATCCCAGTCTTATTAATTTCTCCTCATATGGCAGCCGTTCCATATCCCTAATAATTTTTGTTGCCCTTTTCTGAACCTTTTCAAAGTCCAATATATCTTTTTTTGAGACGGGGCAACCATATCTGCACACAGTATTCATTATGTGGACGTATCATGGATTTATATAGAGGCAATATGATATTTTCTGTCTTAATATCTATCCCTTTCTTAATGATTCCCAACATTCTGTTTGCTTTTTTGACTGCTGCTGCATTGTGAGTGGATGTTTTCAGATAACTATGCACAATGACTTCAAGATCTTTCTTGAGTGGTAATAGCTAATTTAGACCCCATTATTTTATATGTATAATTGGCATTATTTTTTCCAACGTGCATTACCTTGCATTTATCAACATTGAATTTCATCTGCCATTTTGTTGCCCAGTCACCCAGTTTTGAGAGATCCTTTGGTAGCTCTTCGCAATCTGCCTAGGACTTACAAAACTCATCAAGATAGTTATCATCTGAAAATGTTGCCACCTCACTGTTTACCCCTTTTTCCAGATCATTTATGAATATGTTAAATAGGACTGGGCCTGGTACAGACCCCTGGGGGACACCACTATTTACCTCTCTCCATTCTGAAAACTGACCATTTATTCCTATCCTTTGTTTCCTATCTTTTAACCAGTTACCAATCCATGAGAGAACCTTCCCTCTTATCCTTATGACTGCTTACTTTGCTTAAGACCCTTTGGTGAGGGACCTTGTCAAAGGCTTTCTGAAAATCTAAATATGCTATATCCACTGGATCCCCCTTGTCCACATGCTTGTTTACCCTCTTAAAGAATTCTAGTAGATTGGTGAGGCATGATTTCCCTTTACAAAAACCATGTTGACTCTTCCCCAACAAATTATGTTCATCTATGTGTCTGACAGTTCTGTTCTTTACTATAGTTTCAACCAGTTTGCCCGGTATTGAAGTCAGGCTTACTGGCCTGTAATTGCCGGGATCATCTCTGGAGCCCTTTTTAAAAATTGATGTCACATTAGCTATCCTCCAGTCATCTGGTACAGTAGCTGATTTAAAGGATAGGTTACAGACGACATTAGTAGTTCTGCAGTTTCACATTTGAGTTCCTTCAGAACTCTTGGGTGAAAACCATCTGGTCCTGGTGACTTATTACTGTTTAGTTTATCAATTTGTTCCAAAACCTCCTCTGACCCCTCAATCTGGGACAGTTACTCAGATTTGTCACCTAAAAAGAATGGCTCAGATTTGGGAATCTCCCTTACATCCTCAGCCATGAAGTCCAATGCAAAGAATTCATTTAGTTTCTCCGCAATGGCCTTATGATCCTTGAGTGCTCCTTTAGCATCTCAATCGTCCAATGGTCCCACTGGTTGTTTAGCAGGCTTCCCTCTTCTGTTGTACTTAAAAAAATTTTGCTATTACTTTTTGAGACTTTGACTAGCTGTTCTTCAAATTCTTTTTTGGCCTTCCTAATTATGTTTTTACACTTCATTTGCCAGAGTTTATGCTCCTTTCTATTTTCCTCACTAAGATTTAACTTCCACTTTTTAAAGGATGCCTTTTTGCATCTCACTACTTCTTTTACTTTGTTGTTTAGTCACAGTGGCTCTTTTTTGGTTCTCTTACTATGTTTTTTAATTTGGGGTATACTTTTAAGTTAAGCCTCTATTATGGTGTCTTTTAAAAGTTTCCATGCAGCTTGCAGGGATTTTACTTCTGATGCTGTACTTTTTAATTTCTGTTTAATTAACCTCTTCATTTTTGTGTAGTCCCCCTTTCTGAGATTAAATGATACAGTGTTGGGCTGCTCTGGTGGTTTCCCCATTACAGGGATGTTAAATTTAATAATATTATGGTCACTATTACCAAGCAGTCCAGCTATATTCACCTCCTGGACCTGATCCTGTGCTCCACTTAGGACTAAATCAAAAATTGTCTATCCTCTTGTGGGTTCCAGGACTAGCTGCTCCAAGAAGCAGTCATTTAAGGTGTCAAGAAATTTTATCTCTGCATGCCTTTCTGAGGTGACATGTACCTCAGTCAATATGGGGATAGTTGAAATCCCCCATTATTATTGAGATTTTTTTAATTTTAGTAGCCTCTTTAATCTCCCTGAGCATTTCACAGTCACTAGCACCATCCTGGTCAAGTGGTCTGTAATATATCCTTACTGCTCTATTCTTCTTATTAAAGCATGGAATTACTATCCATAGAGATTCCATGTTACAGTTTGGTTCATTTCAGATTTTTACTTTGTTTGATTCTACGCTTTCTTGCACATATAGTGCCACTGCCCCACCAGTACGGCCTGTTCTGTCTTTACGATATATTTTGTTCTCTGATATTACTGTGTCCTATTGATTTATCCCCATTCCACCAAATTTCTGTGATGCCTATTATGTCAATATCCTGATTTAATACGAGGCACTCTAGTTCACCCATCTTATTATTTAGACTTCTAGCATTGGCATATAAGCATTTTAAAAACTTGTCACTTTTTAGCTGCCTGCCATTACATGATGTAATTGAATGGGATATTTTTTCATTTGACTGTTTCTCATCAGATCCTAACTGTATTTTATCATCTTCCATCCTCTCCTCCTTATTAGGACATAGGGAATCTCCATTTATAGATCCTCCCCTAAGGGATTTCCAAACCACATGCTCCTCCACACCTGTCAGTTTTCCCCCCAGCCCTTATTTTAAAAACTGTTCTACAATCTTTTTAATGTTAAGCACCAGCAATTTGGTTCCATTTTGGTTTTGATGGAGTCCATCCTTCCTGTACAGGCTCCCCCTTTCCCCAAAGTTTCCCCAGTTCCTAATAAATCTAAATCCCTCCTCCCTACATCATCGTCTCATCCACGCATTGAGACTCTGCAGTTCTGTCTAACTGGCCCTGCGCATGGAACTGGACGTATTTCAGAGAATGCTACCATGGAGGTCCTGGACTTCAAACTCTTACCTAGCAGCCTAAATTTGGCCTCCAGGACCTGTCTCCTATTCTTCCCTATGTCATTGTTACCTACATGTACCACAAACACTGGCTACTCCCCAGCACTCCACGTAAGCCTATCTATATGTCTCAAGAGATCCACAACCTTTGCACCAGGCAGGCAAGTCACCATGAGGTTCTCCAGTCATCGCAAACCCAGCTATCTATGTTTCGAATGATTGAATCACCCATTACTATTACCTGTCTCTTCCCAATAAATGGAGTTCCCTCCCCTGGAGAGGTATCCTCAGTGTAAAAGGATACCACAACATCATCTGGAAGGAGGGTCCCAACTGTGGGATCGTTTCCCTCATCTCTAGCTGATGTTCTCCTTCCCTAAGACTTTCATCCTCCTCAACAGCACAGAGGCTCTCAGACCGGGGGTGGGACCATTCTACCGTGTCCCAGAAAGTCTCATCAATGTACCTCTCTATCCCCCTTAGCTCCTCCAGCTCAGCCACCTGGCCTCCAAAACCCATACACAATCTCTGAGGGCCAGGAGCTCCTTGCACCGAATGCACACATACACCACCTGGCCATAGGGCAGGTAATCATACATGCTGCATTGGGTGCAATAAACTGGGTAGCCCCCACTCTGTTGCTGGACTTCTGCCTGCATTCTCTTTTTACTCCTGCAGCTGGTTCCTTTGTTGTTGGTTTGTTTCTCTCAGGGGGTGTTTTTACCTTAAGTTTAAAGAAGTTTAAGGAATGTTAAGTGTATGTAGGCTTTCCCCCTCACAAAACTCCCCTGTTCACTAGCTCCTCTGGTCACTTAGGAGCAGGCTTTTTAAATCCCTGGTCTTCCTGAGTAGCACCACCCCCTTGTTAAGGGTTGATGGGTGCTAAAGGGCTTAGGGATCAAAGCCTCATTAAGAAGCTCTCAGTCTTGTCTAGCAGGCCGCCAGGCTCAGCACCCACATGGTCAGCACACGGTTCCCCCAAACAAACAGACCACACGGTATATTTCAGTCCAGCAGCAAGCACACCACAACACAAACAAACAAACTTACCCCAAGGATCACATAATTGCTCCTCCTTCACCTGGAGAAGTCCTTCGCAAATCTCCCACTAGCCAATTGTTTGCTAGTTAATTTAAAATAAAACTTCCATGTTATCTCTTTTTTTTTCCTTTTAAAAATTCTTTTTAACAGGATACTGCTGCATTTTAATTAAGTTTATATGTATGCCATATATAAGTTTAGTTAGTATTGTGTATGTGAGAGAAAAAGAGACCAAGAGAAAATTAAGGCTTTATCTACACACAAAAATCATGCTGCTTTAACTCTACTGGCTGTTGTACTACTATGACAGTACTTATACCTGTATAGGTTATTCTCATAATGGAAGGAGAATAAACTATACCAGCATAAAGCACCTTTAGACTCATGTAACTATGCCCATACTAGGAGATGTACTGATTCAGTTGTTTGGTAGAAAATCGCACCCCTAACTTAACTATTTACATTCCTACAAAAACTTTGCATAGACAAGGCCTGAAATAAAACAGTACTCAGACTGCTAGTTAAATTTATCATAATACATGTTGTAACTCTCCTAGTTCTAGATTATGTGCTAGTCATCAGCAGTGGGAATGATCCTTTTCTCAAATTATGTATCTGAAAAGAAAAAAAAATGTCACTTTACTATTGGACTGGAAAGATTAAAGCTTTCTGTTCAAGCAAGAACTGAGTATTAAACGTTCAGAAACTGAAGACCAAGAAGAAATCTGACCCCTCAAGTTGCTAAGCTTTCTACATTATTTGTAAACTTGGTAGTGATGTTAATTAGGTGAAATTAGGAAGGAAGAAAGGAGGACAGAAATGTAATAGTCTGAAAACAAAACTTGCTAGAGTTCTTGAAAAAGCATGATTTGAACCTAGGGATATGTCTCTAATATATTCACAATTTTACAGAGAAGCAAAAAGCATCTAATCTACAGCATCCAAGGCTGTCAGGCTGGTTGCTTTCACACGCCACTACATTTAAAAGGAAAGAAAGAAACCAACTTCCAAATTTACTAGGCCTGATTCAGCCCTATGTTACCCAAATTTTATGCTGGTGTAATTCCATTGACTTCAGTGGAGTTATTCTGGCATAAAACTCAACTAACCCAAGGGTGAACCAGGGCCAATATATTTATATACCACAAAGAAGTATTAAGGGACAGATTCTGACATCCTTACTCAGACTGCAACCAGACTGCTTGAGGAGAAGGGAAACAATCAGTGGTGTGTGTCACAGAACAGGGTACAATTTAATGTGAGTAAAACTATCAGAATCTATTCCTGTGTGATTAACTTAAGTGAAGGACATTCACTTGCCCACAGCTAGCTGACTTCTTAGCTCCAGCCTTTTATAGAAATGAAAGAGCTGGTTTAGTTGTTGGTAATTTTTAATTACAAAATCTCTGATTCTTTCAAACACACCTAGCAATCGTTCCCTGAAGAATGCTAATTAACAAAAGGAGCAGTTAAAGTAATGCACTGCCACATCCTCAGGCATCTGAAGCCTAGTTAGTATATATTGATCTCGCAACTGCTCAATTCCATCAGATGAGCAGGTAGAGTGTCTCAGAGAAATAGTTATACTCTGGATACACAGCAAGGCCGAAAACAGTCAAGACAGAACAAAAATCTGATCATTTTAGCAGGGTAAAGCTACAAGGTCCCAATTTAGATCCTCTATTATTAAAAGTGACAAAACTTGAGCGGTGCATTAATGAGCTTTTTAACCTTATATATTGCAGTGATACTGTTCACACTACACACTGCTATAGTTAAAATGGGGCCAATATTTCCAGTTATAAATCCATATTTTCAGAGAGTATAGGTCAGAGTCTCTCTGGCCTTTATTGAGTGCAACATCGAAGAGAGACCATGAGGGAACTGACTATTACCCCTTGATTTTCTCCTTAGCCCCAGACACAGGTGTGAGTAGCTTGGGGTTTACCGTAGCCTGTGGTAGCAGTCTATGGTCCCCATGGCTGGGACTGATGGATCACATCATGCTAGCCATTCCTCCTTCCTGCCCCCAGCATGCCACTTCACACACCACTAATTAACCTGGTAATGGGGAAGTAGGAAGGGAGACATAGGAGTTAGTTATGCTGGAACACTATGTACAGGAGTCATCCTCGTGCCCAGGGTATCCCCAGCTGGAGGGCTGCAGTCAGTCTGCATTCCTGGTTGCACCAAGTGAGCAGTACAAATGGAGCGGAGAAATGGCAAAGAATCTGTTCTTGTGAGTTTAACAAAACAGGCCTGATTCTCCCCTAATTTATCCCAGTGTAAACGAGGAGAAATTCCACTGAAGCCAATGGACTTGCTCTAGCATAAAACCAGAGTAAGTGAAAGGAGAATCAGACTTAATATATTTGTAAGTATGCCGATGTATATGAGCCTTATTTTCCTCTCATTTAAAATGGGTTTTACATCTGTGTACCTTGATTGACGTCAGTGGAGTAACTGCTGATTTATGTCAGCATTGTGAAAGGAGACTCAAGTCTATAGATATGAATAATCTGTGCACTCTTAAAAGTGCGGTTAGACCATACACTCTTGGTATATATAATCTCTTTGGTAGATCAGAGGCACTATCAAAGTATTCTGAGTACATGAGAATGCCAATGGCTATTAGTGGTTTAATGTATTTATTTTTTTAAGTTTGTGTTCTTTAAAACTGCTGTATCACAGAGTTTAAAAAAATTAATCCCCCAGATTTGAGAGGCATGTAAAAAAATAACAGATTGTCCATATAACAGGGCCAGGCTTTCTCAATATGAAGTTGCTTTCAGTTTGAGAACTATCCTGAGAAATCAATTAAGGCTTTTCAGAACTTGTGAATGTATGCAAAATGTATAGTAATTAGAGCACAGTTCAATATACCCAGGAAAGACATCCTGATCCCTTCTTGGCACAAAGGATTTTAGTTAGGCTCTCCAAATAGAGCAGTGCTTCATTCTTATCACCCACGTTCCAGGTGCTGCCTGACCAGACAAGAGGTCGTCAGAGCAATTGCTTAGGACCCTGAGCCACTCAAGGCCACCCCCCACCCCCATTTGCTTTTTTTACAATGTGTTGTGGGCCAAAAAATATTCCTCTTAGGGCCCCAAATAGGCTAGCATCGCCTCTGGAGGTCACTATTTAAAGTCTGAGACTGAGGGAAAAAAGGGGGTGGGGGTGAAATATCAGATGAAAATCTACTTTGCATATATAGTATAATTCCAGTTATCCAAATTCCCTTGATCCAAAAATCCTAGTTATCCAGATCCAGTGTGTCTCACATGTAACCCTATGATAGTTAATAGCACTTCCATTTATCCGAACATCCAGTTATCCAAAACTTTCAGATGTCCTCCAGGCTGTCTGGGAGTGTGCTGTATAACCAGGCTCGCACACAACCTCTGCTCCAGAAATCCCTATGGGTATGTTTGATGCTCATGCTGAGGCCTGTACACTTCCAGAATAGCGAGAACCCCGTATATACAAGTGCATAGGGTTATTCATATAGGAAAGGATAAATGGGAGAAGGGGATACATGACAGCATTATAACACCTGTGCAATACAATGAATTACTTAGTTAGAAAGGAACTGGACTGGCACTCAGGAACAGAACCCAGCTCTTCTGGCTCTTCGACAGACTTCCTGTGTGACCTTAGGTAAGTCACTTAGGTAACATTTTGAAAAGCACACACGACTTAGGAGCCTACATCCTATTTTCAAAGGTGACTTAGGCACTTGGCCTGACTTTCAGTAGGATATAGAATCTTAGGTGCTTAAATCTCTTTCAAAAATGGGGCCCTAGGCTCCTAAATCATATAGGTCTTTTAGAAAATGTTGCCTTTAATGTGTCTGTTCCTCAGTTTGCTGCCTCAAAGGCATCTTGTGAGGATACATTCATGAATGTCTGTGAGGCACTCAGATGCTGTGGTGTTGGGGGGGCCATACATGGACCTAGGTAGGTATATGCAACTTGGAGGATTTCGGTCCAAAGCAACAAACAGAGTCGTCTTCTTCCCTTTGTAATGTGATATATTTCTGACCACTCTTTTTAACTACAGAAGAAGGTTTTCTGGATACAAATTTCTTTTCCTCGATTAAAACAATGTAATCAAGAAAAGTGCTGTAAACAAAGGTACAGTTAGGTGTACTAAAGATCTTATTCCATGTAGAAAGTGAAAGGCAGTAGAAAAGAGCTCCTCTTCAAAGAATTCCTGAAATTGTCTCCCTGAAATTGTATGCAAACCATTTATTCTTTCTACGGTTTTTGTATTTAAATTTTTTCAGTTCTGGAAGATGTACTTTATTTACCAAGCAAAATAGAAACTAGAGAAATAAAAACTAATAAATTAAAAATAACTTTCCGATAAAAATACTGTAAAAAAGGAACAGGGAAACATTGGAGTTCTATTTGTTATCATTTCTGGGCTAGGCATACTTCAAAGCATCACTTGGCAACAAATTGGCAACCAACCAGAACAGTCTAAAGAACATGACAGTGCAATTAATGTAGCCTTAAATTCATTCTAACTGCTGCTTGGTAAAAACCACCTGCTAATGAAAGGACTAGACGGTTATTTTTTTGTTTTGGTCCATCCTCCCCCCCACACAGAAAATCAGGTATATGACAGTTTTTCAATTTCTGATTCCTCTGGAATGCTCTACTTAACACTTCCAAGTATACACACTCAGAGTTCACCGAGGAGCTGCATTTCTGAATTCAGTTGTATTTTAAGCTTGTACAAACACTGCCCCCTCAAAGAACCTTCTGCTTTATAAAGTCAATTATTGTGATAGGTTTCCAATCAACAAACAGTTCTAAATATCCTTTAAAATTCAGTCTATTTTGGGTTCTGTATTGCTATAGGCTTTTTTGTTGTTTGTTTGGTGGTGGTTTGGGGTTTGTTTTTTTTTTATTTCCCCCCCCCCCAAATTTATATCAGAAGCAAGGCATTTAAGAGGCTGAGCAATAGTCCACTGAAGTCATCAAGAGTTTTTCCACTGACTTCTTTGGGCTCAGGGTCAGGCCGTGAAAGGGTTATTGATGATGTTCTATTAATCAAAACTTTCCTAGAACTATACCAATCAACTGCAATTTGCATTAGTACACCTGTGCAATATGCAGTGAATTCTGCTCCACACAGAAAAACAATGAAATAGCCAAGAGGATTTCTGTAATTTACTGATGACCTCATTCGAGGGTAGGAAACTGATGAGGAAAAAAAAATGGGACAAAAATCAGTCTTTTGGAAAATGTGGGCTCTAAAGCAGAGTACAGTTCATAAAATAAAATTCCTGCAAGGCATATCAGTTGATTGGTTTTTAATAGAGTGCAGACTTTAATCCAGTTAAAAACCAAGTTATACCTAAATCAATTTAGGATCCCTCTAGCTGACTTCAGGAAAGGAATGTATCACAAAGCGGCTTATTTGTTGTTGCTTTCATAACAAGATATTATGGGTGTGGTGATGGGGAACACTTGTACAGGGTACATAAGAAACATGGTATCTGCACATACCTCAGTGTTGGTGTAATTAGTGAGTGGACCTATTATGCTTTTCCCAGCTTCCATTGCCATCTGGCATTCAGAAGGCAAAAATTTCTCTGTTCTCTGAATTCCCCATCATTTATTTATTTACACTGAAATTTATGAGCATACAGCCAGCGTATAAACTTTTCTGAGTATCTAATTGATACGTAATCCAACCCACCCTCAAACAAATACTTGAGCAAACATGACTCTTGTACCATGGGTTAATAAACTCCGACTTTGGTGAACTAGTGGAAAGCAAGAGGATTCTCTAGTATGTTTTGCCTCCAGATTCCCAGAGTCTGATTCAAGGATGATCAACAGAAGCATCTATACATATCTAAGTGGTAGAAATGGCATACAGGAAAAGGTGTGACCTTCTTATTAGCCTGAACCCAAATTCTGGAAGCCTTGTATAAACCTAAAATTTAAGTTCACCTAGCTATATTGCTCAGGGCTGTGGAAAAATATGCAATCTAATTTGGTCAACCTAACCCCTGATGTAGAGGAAGCTAGATCAATGGAAGAACTCTTTTGGTGACCTAGCTATGGACTCTGAGAGGTGGTTTTACTATAGTGACAGAAAAGCCCTTTGCCAGTCTAGCACTTGTAATATAGACATACCCACAGGCTTTTATAGATTAAAGCCAGCACTTGGAAATGCACTCAGAAGCAGATAAAAAGTAAGTGGAGCAATATGTTCAATATAACTTACACTGCTGAGCAGGTGGGCTACGTTAGCTGAAAAGTCCCAGTTTTTTCCAGGGTTGCTCCAAGTGAATTGTATTGCAGTAGTCTAACCTGGAGGTAACAAGGGCGTGGCTGCTTCCACAGAGAAGTAATCAGCTCTGTTCTGAGCAGGCTCAATGGTAGCCCAGATTGATCAGTCTGTTACTAGTCAACTATTCTATTGGTGTGAAAACTTTTTTTTCCCCTTGTTTCTCAAAGAGAAGTTACAGGAGGTCACCCTGGGGTTGGCGTGACACTGCAGGTGATTAGCTGAACTGTAATCATGAAGATTTCTGCATACCCACAGAGACTTTCCCTATAAAACAGTAAATGTATCATCTCTCCCCTTTCTCTGTCCCCCACCTCTCTTTTTGTCCAGAAGTAATACTATCGCTGAAATTCTAATTGATAATTAATAATTCTTGGAAATTATGTAGCACTTTACATTTTCAAAGACCTTCAGAGACACTAACTAAGAAACCCTAAAAACACCCCATGACTTTCTATTAGTGTGCATCATGCATAACCATCAATTTATACCCAGTGAAAGACAAGAGGCTGCTTTCTCAGGGCCACCTTGTTCTGGGACTGGCTATTTGCTTTCAGGTTAACACCACAGTTGTGCACGCTGTGCTACTAAATGCAATTTCTCATCCAAGCTAGGTTGGGAGACAAAGTGGTTTCAGCAGAGTATGTACATGAGTTTACAATTGTAACCTGCTGCTAAATTGCCCAATCTTTTGTTAGACCAATTACAACATGCTGTGCATTTTCTGATAGAAAGTTGCTGTTTTTTTAGGGGGAGAAGGGTGTTTCCTTGGATACAAAATTAGGACATTTCTTTAAACATTCAAGACTAGGGGGAGGGTAGAGTTGATAGGTGAATATTAAATGCCCCAAAAGGAATGCTGCCCTCTCTCTCTCCTCTTATAGTGCATTCATTGTTGATAGAGGCTGTCTTCCCTTTGTTTGTGTTCATTGTGGAGCGAAATGCACTAGTTATTTACTGGTGAAAATGAGATGGCAGTAACAAGCAACGGGAGACAGTGTTGTTTTTCATTTTGCATTGATGCCCCTCTACAGAGGCATGCATTTCTCACATTAATCTTCTCAAAGCCTTTATTGTCCTTGCTTCCTGTTACAAATCAAGCTAGTGATGGCAGCCCCATGAAATCCCATTAGAAGACTGAGAGCAGTGTATTACAGTACCAGGCAATAGAGTAAATGTAGAACAATAAGTATAATAGGGAACGTATTAACCCAAAATGAAATGGAGGCACTGTACCACTACTAAGGTGCCTTTTCTGCCGTTTGAAAACAAACAAACAATCAGAGTATTTGGGGTTCAGCTTCACAGACAAGTGAAGGCTGAGAAATTCAAATGACAGAAAAGAGATAAGCAACAAGAACTGAATGCACAGATGCTTCTGCCTGTTCTCCCTAACTGTTCATGGACTCTAATTTGAATCTCCCTGAAAAGAGATTGATTTGCAGGCATAAAAAGCTGTGTACATTTGATCTCAGGATCTGCAGAGGTGATTGGAGCCTGCAAATAGATGAACTCATTTTGGAGACTTTTTTTCTTTCGTTTCTCCAGTATTGGATGCAGCTCATGGTGATCATTTGCCTTCAGGAGAGATACTATCTTTAAAAGCAGTAGGGTTGATTTTCAGTATCAGCCCCTGAAGGATAGTCTGCAAGGGAAGCTGCAAGTTAGTAGCCAGGGGGTTCAGGAGCCTGAGAGGAATATATTGATATAGGTAAATGGAAAGACAGCTGAGTCTTCAGCATATGCCAACACAGCAATTATGCTGACAGCTTCCCAGGGGAAGGCCTGTATATGTCTTCTCTATTGGTGGTCTTAATGGTTTTGCAATAAAAGCATATACATAGGCAACTGCCAGCCACCTGCGAGAGACACTGTATTTTTGCACTAACCACAAATTGAAATCCAGTTTAGAGACCACCCTAAAAAGGAATTAGCATTTACCCCTCCCTGGAAAGAGCAAACCTTTGTAAAAACTCTCTGAAAGCCAGGCCAAAACTGTACGTTCCTGCTGTCTCCCATACTCCCAAATATCTGTGTATTGGAAGGGTGAAAAATCGGCTTATAGGACTTCAGAACAACAGGAATCATCAACTAAAAAAGATTTTTAAGAAGGGATGTCTTATTTTCCATGTTTATTTTTTTCCTATGACAAATCATGTTCTGAAATGAAATAAGTACATTTGTCAAGGTTCCTTCCCCACTCTGAACTCTAGGGTATAGATGTGGGGACCTGCATGAAAAAACCCCTAAGCTTATTTTTACCAGCTTAGATTAAAACTTCCCCAAGATACAAACTATTTTACCTTTTGCCCTTGGACTTTATTGCTGCTGCTACCAAGCATCCAACAGATATATAACAGGGAAAGAGCCTGCTTAGAAATGTCTTTCCCCCCAAAATCCTCCCAAACCCTACATCCCCTTCAAGCCTGGTGAGGCTTGATAAAAATCCTCACCAATTTGCATAAGTGAACACAGACCCAAATCCTTGGATCTTAAGAACAAGGAAAAAGCAATCAGGTTCTTAAAAAGAGAATTTTAATTAAAGAAAAAGTAAAAGAATCACCTCTGTAAAATCAGGATGGTAAATACCTTACATGGTAATCAGATTCAAAACATAGAGAATCCCTCTAGGCAAAACCTTAAGTTACAAAAAGACACAAAAACAGGAATGTACATTCCATTCATCACAACTTATTTTATCAGCCATTTAAACAAAACAGAATCTAACACATATCTAACTAGATTGCTTACTAACTCTTTACAGGAGTTCTGACCTGTATTCCTGCTCTGGTCCCAGCAAAAGCAACACACAGACTGAGAGAACCCTTTCTTTCTCCCCCGCTCCAGCTTTGAAAGTATCTTGTCTCCTCATTGGTCATTTTGGTCAGGTGCCAGTGAGGTTATCATAGCTTCTTAACCCTTTACAGGTGAAAGGGTTTTTTCTCTGGCCAGGAGGGATTTAAAGGTGTTTACCCTTCCCTTTATATTTATGACAGCATTGTACTTCTAAAAATGGATATTGGCATTTTAAAAACCCACATGCACAGTAATCATGATGTGCATCAGCAAGTCAGTGCACTGTCTGAATGTGGACATACTTTTTTTTCTGAAATTATTTAATTTCCAAATTGTATATACAGATCAGTTTGCAAAATCAGCACAATTCTATTCACCCTAATAAAAGCAAGTGGTGGGTGACCTCAGGAAGTCAGACTGATTGCGATAAGCACCCAAATAGTCACTTATTTAGCTGAAAGAAAAGGAGTACTTGTGGCACCCTAGAGACTGACAAATTTATTTCAGTATGAGCTTTCGTGAGCTACAGCTCACTTCAAGCTGTAGCTCATGAAAGCTTATGCTCAAATAAATCTGTTAGTCTCTAAGGTGCCACAAGTACTCCTTTTCTTTTTGCGAATACAGACTAACACGGCTGCTACTCTGAAACCTGTCATTATTTAGCTGAAAATAACTGTAAATTATGAAAATGCAAATTATGAAATTGAACTTGTGCTGGAAATCTCATAAAAACAGACATCTATATGAGATTCTGTTAAATTACCTAGGCTCAGAAAGGTAGCAAGTTTTTAAAAGCAGTAACATTTAAAAACAAAAGCCAACAGGGGGAAAATCCTAACTAAATACCTTTTTGAATCTTGCAAAAATTTCTGTTCAGGCTGGATGTAGGTTCTGAACAAAGATTTACGTTGGAAGATAGAGAGAATCCCCCCCTCCCTTTTCTTTTGTGGACCCATTCCTACAGTTAGACCCCTTTGCCATGGAAACAACTTTGCCATACCAACTTCATCTAGGTTCTGAGGCCAATATGTCCTATACGAGCAAAACAATAGTTGTTTAATGATATTTCAACAGTATTTATGGAGTTTGTTATTTATGCATCCAAAGACAGGTTAGGTTTCTCCTTTTAAAATATTCTAGAAACTTCCAAGAAAGGTTTTAGAATTCTACTTCCAATGATGTTTCTGTTGTTCAACAGCACTCATAGAATCATAGAACTGGAAGGGACCTCGATAGTTCATGTATCATAGAATCATAGAATATCAGGGTTGGAAGGGACCTCAGGAGGTCATCTAGTCCAACCCCCAGCTCAAAGCAGGACCAGTCCCCAACTAAATCATCCCAGCCAGGTCTTTGTCAAGCCTGACCTTAAAAACTTCTAAGGAAGAAGAGTCCACCACCGCCCTAGGTAACGCATTCCAGTGATTCACCACCCTCCTAGTAAAAAAGTTTTTTTCCTAATATCCAACCTAAACCTCCCCCACTGCAACTTGAGACCATTACTCCTTGTTCTGTCATCTGCTACCACTGAGCACAGTCTAGATCCATCCTCTTTGGAACCCCCTTTCAGGTAGTTGAAAGCAGCTATCAAATTCTCCCTCATGTAGTCCAGTCCCCTGCACTTGTGTCAGGACTAAGCATTATCTAGACCATTCCTGACAGGTGTTTGTCTAACCTGCTCTTAAAAATCTTAATGATGGAGATTCCACAACCTCCCTAGGCAATTTATTCCAGTGCTTAACCACCCTCACAGTTAGGAAGTTTTTCCTAATGTCCAACGTAAACCTCCCTTGCTACAATGTAAGCTTATTGCTTCTTGTCCTATCCTAAGAGGCACAGGCCCCCTACCCCTGGCCCCGCCCTGACTCCACCCCCTCCCTGCCCCTATTGGACCCCTCCCCAAATCCGCGCCCCGGCCCTGCCTCTTTCCCCCAGTGCACCGTGTTCCTCCTCCTCCCCCTCCCTTCCAGTGCTTGCACAGTAAAACAGCTGTTCTGCGCAGCAAGCGCTGGGAGGGCAGGGGCAGAAGCAGGATGCTGCGGCGTGCTCAGGGGAGGAAGTGTAAGTGGAGGTGAGCTGGGGTGGGGCGAGGAGCTGCTGGTGGGTACAGAGCGCCCACCAATTTTTCCTCATGGGTGCTCCAGCCCCGGAGCACCCACGGAGTCAGCGCCTATGCTCAGAGGTTCAGAACAACAATTTTTCTTCCTCCTCCTTATAACAACCTTTTATATACTTGAAAACTGTTATCATGTCCCCTCTCAGTCTTCTCTGCTCCAGACTAAACAAACCCATTTTTTTCAATCTTCCCTCAGAGGTCACATGCTCTGTGAGATTTAAGAGCAGCTGTCACGGCAAATGAAGGTTATCTCACTGACTCGAGATTAAATTTTGAGGAGTCCCCAAATGTAGAAAACTACAGAGGCAGCAAATGGTAGCATCTTTATTGATGATGATGATGATATACCTTCTACTCCAAGAGCAAAAGGAAAAGGAGTACTTGTGGCACCTTAGAGACTAACAAATTTATTTTAGCATAAGATTTCGTGAGCTAAAGCATTGTATCCAATGAAGTGAGCTGTAGCTCACAAAAGCTTATGCTCAAATAAATTTGTTAGTCTCTAAGGTGCCACAAGTATTCCTTTTCTTTTTGCGGATACAGACTAACACGGCTGCTACTCTGAAACCTACTCCAAAAAGTAATGATGAACTACTAGTAATCCCTCCAATTTGAAGATACATGTTTAAGCAGAAATATCATACATATTGTAAGAGGTAATATAATAACATATTGTTACTAAAAGTGTAATTGACCATACTGCGATAGCGTAAGAGGTAATATAATAACATATTGTTACTAAAAGTGTAATTGACCATACTGCGATAGCAATGATGATGATTACTACTCCTATTTTATCTCTATTCTACCATGTGCATGCATGACATTTCACAGGCCAAAAAGAGGGCTAACTGGCCTCTAATAACTATAAAATGGGAAAGCAGTATTAAGTAACACTATTTACTTTTACCTCAAACAAACCCACTTGGAAGATTCTCCTTAAAACTACCTTGAAATTATCTCTGTGTCATTCAAAGAGGAGTTTATTCAATGTTACATACTGGATCAGGTTATTATATTCTTCTTGATTCCCTGGAAGTCTTCTGTGCTTCAACACCCTCATGTCCCCACCGAATCTGCAGCCAAACCTGGTGGACTCAGAGAGGACTGAGGCTCGGCAGGAGCTGGTGGGACTGCCGGTGGCTGAGTACTGGACGAAGCAGAGGATCCTGAGACCACGGAGCCTGATCTGGAACTCTGGTAGGAAGTAGCCTAGGGAAACCAGACTTCAGTTTGGTGGGGTTGTGGCTTAACAACTGGTCAGCGTGTTGCGGGAGGATCCCCGCTGACCCAGTGGCGGGACACCCCGCCACTTTTAGGGCCTTGGGCTGGGATGCAGTGGAGTTGGCTGGGCCTGCATCCCCCTACCCCTGGCACCCCCACCCCTGAAGGCTAGAGCCGATAGACTACTTGTTAGCCCAGCCCTGCCTGAAGGCCCAGGGCCTATTGACTATTTAGGGTTCCACCTTATTACAAAGGTTGGGACAGTAATGCCTACTCTGCTAATTCCCCTGACATAGGCCGTGATCCCGGTGACATAGTGAAGCAGTGTGGCCTCCCTCTGACCCAGAGTGGGAGGGATGACCGTGATACCACTACAGTCCCATTGCCCTGAACTCTGTACGTATTTACACATTGTAAGAGAGTCTCTGATCTGATGAGCTTACAGTCTAAAGAGGCAAAGCGTGGGAGAATGGACATTTTTTATTATCTCAATTTTAAAGTGATTTGTTGATGTCATACAGAAAGTCTGTGGCATAGGTGGGAATTGAACCTACAAGTCCTGAGCCCCAGAACAGTGCCTTAGGACCCGAGTCAGCAAAGCACCTAATTTCTTCCTTAAATGCACAATGAAGAAGATGATCTTTCCACTCTAAAATCTAATTGGTATACTTTGAAAGATATGGGGCAGGATAGTGGAATTTAACTTTAATGGTTTTCGTATAAATTTAATGGTATATAGGCCTACTGTATTTTTCACTCCATACATCTGATGAAGTGAGTTTTAGCCCACGAAAGCTTATGCCCAAATAAATTTGGTAGTCTCTAAGATGCCAAAAGGACTCATCGTTGTTTTTGCTAAAATGTGTAAGGTTTTTGATGAAGTTCCGAGTAATTCAAAGAAATGAGCAAAATGTTCGGAAAGTCAAATAACTGTTAAGTGTTACCAGTTGCTTCCTTGATAAATGTGCATAAGAACAAAAGAATGGCCATACTGTGTCAGACCAATGGTCAATTTATCCCAGTATCCTGTCTTTCAACAGTGCCCAGTGCCAGATGCTTCAGAGGGAATGAAAAGAACAGGGCAATTATAGAGTGATCTATCCCTTTCATCCAGCCCCAGCTTCTGGCAGTCAGAGGTTTAGACCATGACGTTGCATCCCTGAGCATCTTAGCTAATAGACAGTGAGGGACCTAACCTCTAAGAATTTGTGTAATTCTTTTTTTTAACCAAGTTGTTATTTCGGTCTTCACAACATCCCCAGGCAACAAGTTCCATGGGTTGACTTGTGTTGTATTGTGTGAAGTCGCATTTCCTTATGTTAATTTTATTGATCACAAGTTAAATATGACTGAACAGTGTAATACTATTGCAAAAAAAAGCAAACAACATTCTGGGATGTATTAGCAGGAGTGTTGTAAGCAAGACACAAGAAGTAATTCTTCTGCTTTACTCTGCACTGATTAGGCCTCAACTGGAGTATTGTGTCCAATTCTGGGAGCCACATTTCAGGAAAGATGTGAACAAATTGGAGAAAGTCCAGAGAAAAGCAACAAAAATTATTAAAGGTCTAGAATACATGACCTATCAGGGAAGATTGAAAAAACTTGTTTTGTTTAATCTGGAGAAGAGAGACGGAGAGGGGACATGATAACCATTTTCAAGTACATAAAAGTTGTTAAAAGGAGGAGGGAGAAAAATTGTTCCCCTTAGCCTCTGAGGATAGGACAAGAAGCAGTGGGCTTAAATTGCCGCAAAGGCAGTTTAGGAGGGACATTAGAAAAACTTGCTAACTGTCAGGATGGCTAAGCACTAAAATAAATTGCCTAGGGAGGTTGTAGAATCTCCATCATTGGAGATTTTTAGACAAACACCTCTCAGGGATGGTCTAGATAATACTTTGTCCTGACAAGAGAGCAGGGGCCTGGACAAGATGATTTATTAAGGTCCCTGCCAGTCTATGATTCTATGTTTGTTTTAAACCTGCTGCATATTAATATCATTGAGTGACTTCTTGTCCTTGTGTTATGTGAAGGGGTAAATAACACTTTCTCAATACCATTCATGATTTTATATATCTCTATTGTATCACAGAATCAAAGAAGATTAGAGTTGAAAGAGACCTCAGGAGGTCATCTAGCCCAATTCCCTGCTCAAAGCAGGACCAGCTCCAACTAAATTATCCCAGCCAGGGCTTTGTCAAGTTGGCCCTTAAAAATCTCTAAGGATGGAGATTCCACCACCTTCCTAGGGTAACCCATTTGAGTACTTCACCACTCTGCTAGTGAAATAGTTTTTCCTAATACCCAACATAGACCTCCCCCACTGCAACTTGAGACCATTGCTCCTTGTTCTGTCACTACTGAGAACAACCGATCTCCATCCTCTTTGGAACCCCACTTAAGGTAGCTGAAGGCTGCTATCAAATCCCCCCTCACTCTTCTCTTCTGCAGACTAAATAAGCCCAGTTCCCTCAGCCTCTCCTCATAAGTCATGTGCCCCAGGCCCCTAATAATTTTCGCTGTCCTCCGCTGGAATCTCTCCAATTTGTCCACATCCTTTCTGTAGCAGGGGGGGCGGGGAACTGGACATAATACTTCAGATGTGACCTCACCAGTGCCGAATAGAGGGGAATAATCACTTCCTTTGATCTGCTGGCAATGCTCCTACTAATGCAGCCCATTATGCTGCTAGCCTTCTTGGCAACAAGGACACAGTGTTGACCATATCCAGCTTCTCATCCACTGTAATCTTCAGGTCCTTTTCTGAAGAACTGCTGCTTAGCCCTTCGGCCCCCAGCGTGTAGCAGTGCATAGCCACTCTTAGTCATCTCTTTTCTATGCTGAACAGTCTCGGCCTTTTTAATCTCTCACAGAAAACTTGTTCCATTCCCCTAATCATTTTTGTTGCTCTTCTCTGTACCTTCAATATATCTTTTTTTGAGATGAGGTGACCAGAACTGCACACAATATTCATGGATTTATATAGTGGTATTTTGATATTAACTATCTTGAGTAATTTTGTATCATTTGCACTTTGCCACCTCAGTGTTTATCCCTTTTTCCAGATCATTTATGACCAGTACTGGTTCCAGTAAAGACCCTTGAGGGATCCTGCCATTTATCTTTCTCCGCTGTGAAAAATGGCCATTTATTCCTACCCTTTGTAATTTTCTTCTTTCTCAATTGAAAGGGAAATACTAGAAAAAATTGGGGATTTCTGTTGTGACTGAGTCCCATTCAACTTTCTCCTGGCTATCCTTGAAAGACAGTCAGAGAGGTACTGAACACCCCATTTTCCATCAGTGTACTCGACACAATGAAATATACTTTTCTGAGCCAGAGGTGAAACTAGAAAGGATTGTTAGTTCTGTTAAAATCTCAGATGTCTGTCAATTCCCAGTCTTCTTAGCTAAGGCAGCACTTAAAGACTGAAATGTATTATTTTAGTTTTGTTGTCAGCAGCTTTTGTTGTGTCTTCAAGTTGTCCACAAATTTTTATTTCAGACTTCAGGAATATCTAGGAACTCATAACAAAAGAAAATCTATGAACAGTTTTTCAATATTTAGATAATTTAGGAAACTAGATACTTTAATTCCTTTTATTCTTAGAACTATTAGTAATATTGCTACAGTTGACTAATGCATTACAAATAAACCCTAGGCACAATATAATTATGTTGTTTGGGTTTTTTGTTTTGTTTCATTTATTTATTTTAATAATCCACATTTTCTCTGAAAGTAAATTTGAGTGATCTGCCCTTCTTTTACCCTTGCAGATTAGAATAATCTCTTAAAACCTCATTCTCAGAAACTCTGCAAAGAGATGTTTTACCAAGGCTCAGTCAGGGCATTTTAGCCAACCACGGTATCCTAGAAAATAGTGAATGTTTCAATCAGAACTCCCATCATTCCTTAAGAATTCTACCAGGACTTTGCTGCTAGTTGAAGAAATAGATAATGTGTCTTCCCTTCAGCCACCTTTATTTATTTTAAGGATATTTTTCACCAACTTTAAAGATTTTCTCTTTGAAATGCAACATAATTTAATGTTCCCCATCTGTAAAGTTAATAATGTGCATTAAGAAAGGGAAGGGAGAACTTAAAACAGAACTTTAAAAAATGGTATTTGACTCCTGTGTCAGTGAACCGATTAGCTGCATCAATTTCCAGCTGTTTGAACTGAAGAACAGGTCAACAGCTGCATCCTTCAGGAAGGCAGCTGACAAAGCCACGTAAACCTTTTTAGCACTTGGTCATCCCCCCTCTTCACTAATGTTACAGGTATCAAATCAACAAGGCTTCATGTGCTAGCTTTGAAAATTCAAATCTAAAATGAAAAAACAAAACCCCTTATTATTTTTTCTTTTGCAGTGAAATCCCTTTGCAGGTTCATTTATATAAATGGTTTGGGTTTCTATTTTATTTTCTGTGAGTAGGATTGAACAGCATAATCCCATATGTGTGGGAATTTATGGGTTTTCTAGTCTGCCCATCAGTAAATACACCAGAGTAATATTGCAAATTACAGAGCAATCAATGAGTTCCTTTGGCACAGTCTAACTATGCAGTTAATTGGTAATATGTATTGTGCTGGGTTACTTGTACTTAGCATATTTATTTGCTTACAGAAATACCTACCACTTAGCTATAGTATCAGTTTATACCATGAAAACCAATTTATTTCTCACATTTAAAGGCTGCTGTACTTTTCTTCTGAAAAACAGGAGCATGTTTACTGTAGTGATTGGTAAATCTCAAAGAGTCCATAGTCCAGGCATACCTGGGTTGAGCAAATAAAAGTTCTGATGTTTGTTCAAAACAACTCTTGAGTCTGCAAAACAAGGCTGGAAATTTCAAGACAACAGGCTTTCTTGCAAGATTTCTGGCACTTCTGGCCCTGGTTGGCAGTATTGAGAGAACATCATTTTTCATATGTTGGTGCTTCTGTTTCCAGACTCCACCATAAACTACAAGTGAAAAAAAAATCACTTTTCTGCACATTTCAGAAACTTTGATTCAGTTTGGGGTTGGTTCTAAAACTGAGTGAAGTGTTTGGAGAAAAGCCAGCAAAAAAATTTGAACAAATGGTTTAAAAATAGCTCCTTCTGTTGGCCCAAAACTATTTGCAAATTTGGTAAAAATAGTTTCAACCATTCACAAAATGACCAGAGGGGAAGATGATGGGGATGGTGATGATGGTGATGCTACCCTCCTCACTGCAACATTTAGCCCAGTTGTTAGGATGCTCAATGAGAAAGTGGGAGACTCAGGTTTGAATCCCCACTGTGGAACAGTCCCCAAACAGACTTTTTCAATTCACCAAAAATTCTGAAAAACTTCAGCTTCAGTTCAACCCAAACCAATTTTTTTTTCCTTCAGTTTTTTGGAACTGCCATTGAAGAGAAAAATCAGTTATTTGCCCAACTCTGGTTTGGCGTCAATCCTATTTCATCCAAATCAGTTTGTCCACCATTAATTTCACAACAAAGAAAAGGAACAAGAGACAAAACAAAGCAAACTATTCATAATGAATAAGTTATACAATGAATCTGGGCCTTTTTCTGCTTTTACATTATTCGTGTATTTTGTGTTCATTATATTATTTGCTACTCATTCATTTCCACTAGGTGATTAGTCACTTTAATCATGTGGTATTGTTTCTGGTCCCTGGCTGGCTGGGTGACACTAATAAAGAGCAAGAGGACATGGCCAATTCACTGGGTCATTCACTATTTCAGAAAGAGCTGGAGTTTCTGAAATTGGGAAGCCTTAGGCCAGCCAGATTAGGAATTTTCTTTCTAGATTACCTGAATAGGCCCTGCCTGAGAAATCACTGCTAGAAAAATTAGGCTATTGTAATATTATATGGTTTGTGTCAATCAGAATTAAAATTTAATTTTGTCTCAGCATATTTATAAAAAGTATAATGAGCATAACTATTCATGCACAGTCCTGGCTATGAAGTTTGTGAGCAGATTCTAGCTCGACTTATTTAATTATCTGTGTGTCAGAACTCTGGTTGCGGGAGTTGTGTGATCCTAT
Organism: Dermochelys coriacea; assembly: GCF_009764565.3. Taxonomy (NCBI): domain Eukaryota; kingdom Metazoa; phylum Chordata; order Testudines; family Dermochelyidae; genus Dermochelys; species Dermochelys coriacea. The sequence goes on along the minus strand of NC_050072.1, from coordinate 75,145,814 downwards.
TGTAAAGAGTGCCTCATATACATTGCCTCTCATTTAAATTAGCTAGCTCCAGATCTGGGGAATTGGCAACATATTGTCTCCCTATCCTGTTTAGTTTTTTAAACATTTCACACATATTACCTAGTGTATTTACCGGTCTTCAATTACTTCTCATGCCACTATTTCTCACAGTAATTCTCACAAAAAAATAGTAATTTCAGCATGAATGTATGTACACTGTCATAGTCAGGAAGGCTGCAGTCAAATTCTCATAATATCTCCATGTCCTAGTCTGGCAGAACATTTGAATAAATTTTTGTCCTTCTTTTGTGTTAATTAACCTTTGTTCTATTTGTAGGTGTCTTTGCTGTCATCAGCATGCACAGTAAACAAGAGAGGCAGGAAAAGGGGAGTAAGAAATTTGTATCTGAGCTCTGTGCATATACCAGGGAACAAGACTAACAAGAATTATTTCAACACAGCTTCATCCTCACAACCTGACCTTTCTACTTTGCACACTTTGTAAATCTGTGTGTGTCTGTCTGTCTCTTTTATTCTTTCTTTGTATGTGTATAGAATCTGTTAACAGGTGCCTAGATGTAGCCACATTTCACATTTATTTAGCAGATTTAGTTTATTTTCCATGTATTTTATAGCACAGATAAGCTGTAGGTAATCAGATTGTATGACCATTCCTTTGAATGTCTGCACTATGCTGGGATTAGGACAATTTGTTAGTCTACCTTAACAGGCTGGCCACATTGGAATAGCAGCTAAGGAGGATGTAGCATATGAAAAACAGAAGATTGTGGTGTCCTGTATATGGTATAAGGGGAATGACATTGCTTCTCCTTCCTTATCTGCTTTATATATTTATGTAATTTAATTTATGGGTCCTTATCTAGATGCCTTGTGTGCTACTTCCCCTTCTCTCTGAAACAAAAGTTGTTTTATCATGGGCAGTAGCCTAAAATGTGATTTCCATGAGCATTCATGTGAAGAAATGCATGTTCACACAGACAAAAAAAAATACAGAAAGTCATGCCACTCATGTTGAATTGATATTCAGTATCTAACACACCAAATTCCTCACAAATAGTCTTTCTCTATGTTCCCCCAGCTCTAAAAGAAACATTTTCTTCTAATGTCAGCACATGGAATTAACTAAGACCAAGATCCTGAAAAGATTTATGCACATGCTTAAATCTTTGTGGGATGAAAGCCTAAAAGTATTGTCTTTTTAGACTCTGTCGTGATATCCAGAGTCCCATATAAACATGATAATGGCTTATGACAATTACTTATTTCTGAAGTATTTCAAGCCTCAAATTACCAGTATTTTCTCATTGTATATTTTCTATTATTATTATATCCAAAAAATATATTAAAAGAACATTGTCAAGCACTTGAAAGTTAGGAAATGCCAAAATTAAGGTGCAACCCTTAATTCAGCTACCTTTTGCCCCTGGAGTCTAGCAGCAGCAATTTCAGGGGAAGTCCAGCTCAGCCCTGCAGTCCTAGGACAGAGCATGCTGAGTCACTCTGTGGAGATGGCATATGTGCAGTCTGGTCAGCTCAGCTGTGAGGGGAAGGAGCATGTTCATCCCAGCTGGAAGCTTCAGACAATTTAGGTGCCAAATTCTCACAAGTCTTTACTAATCATGTTCAAACTATGATAGTTTTATTTTTAAAAGCTTTTTTAATGTGGGCAACTTTTCATAAGGATGGCAAAAGATGGTTTCCCAACATTAAGGTGAGCCCTCTGCCAAATTTCAAAACCTTTGCTCCAAAGTATGGAGTCACTAGAGCTTCTCAGCAAAACAGTTGTAAGATTTTTATTATTATTATTATTATTATTATTTTATTTTATATTTTTAAGATGAACAAAATGAGACATTTTCCCCAATCTTTTTCTTGGATATGGCTGAACTATTTTTACTGAAACATTTTTTTTAAAAAATCAGCCTGAGGCACATCACTGAAAATTTCAGCCCAGGTGGTTTAAGTTTGGCAAAGTTATAAACAACTGAAAAAGGGTCTTATAATGGGAAGTGTCAGGCAGCCTTTACCACAGGCATTGCTACCTTCACCACTTATAATTTTTATGTATTTATGCATTACTGATTACATTTTTTAAAAACACAACAGAAACAACAACTAAAATTGTAATGATTATTTTTTAATCTAATACAAAATGAAGGGCTTTTTTACTGGCAATGAATTTCTAAGATAAAGCAATGCGTGCAAAAACACAGAGTAGTGCAAGAAAGCTTTTAAGTTCATTCAATATTTTGAGTCCTCAAAGGTCTATATATCTTTGGAGGATAATGACTTTTTTGACATAAAAATCACTACCTTACAATGACAATATCTGATGTTAAAACTGTCTCTGTTAACATATGTTTCAAGCCTAAAGGTACTGCTTATCTCATGAATAAGAGGGTTTAAAATGACTGAATCTTGTATCTTGAATCACTAGGCTATTGTGTTACAAACACTTATTCTGAAGTATAATGTTTCTCATAAGTATAAGGTTTACCAATACCTTCTCTCTTCATCTCTATCCTTCTGTTCTACTTTCCTCTTTTTGGCAATTACCCCCCGACAATAAGTATTTCTTGACAATATTACCCTTTGTATCCAAGAACACTGCAGATCATAATAAGAGATTCTGCCATTAGCTTTTGGAGATGAGATAAAATATCCATAAATCAGAGATTAAGCTATATCGGCTAATTATATTTTTCTTTATTATTGAAGCTATTTGTAGAAGGTTTATTCTCAACTCGTATTCAATCTCTTCTAAACTTACTTTGAGTGTAGCCAGCTCATGCTCCAAAGATTTATAAAAGGTGTCTCTTCATCCATAAAATCAGCTCCAGATTTTAGACTTTCCAAAGACTGCACCTATTCAGGAAGTTCTCTGCTCCAACCTACCAAGTATAAACCCCTAACAGCTAAACATTATTAGTATCCCCTCACAGTGCATCTCTCTCTATCAGAGATTTTGACACCATAAAAGAGTCCTATAAAGTTTAATGTACTAGGTAGTCTTATCATTATTACCCTTGTTATCACAGTACGTCTTGAGAAAACACAAACAACTTGGCTCCTGAGAATGGTTTTATATTGTACAAAGGGTTCATGATCCGTATATGGTATATCGTATAGCTATAGATCAAGGAATAGAGAAAGAGAGAGAGGGGGATAATGGGCCAGAGCCATGGCTTTACAATGGCTGAGGATCTGGCCCAGTGAATCCTAGGTGTTTTCCTGATAGATCAAAGTAACAGAAAAATATGTAATTATACCTGGTAGAAATGGTGAACATTTTTTAGATGAGAAGACTGAAATGGGACAGGAGCAACCAATTCTGCCATGGCCTACATGCAGAAAACACAAGGATTCCGAGTCCATTAAAGTGTATTAATTTTTATTTCTTTTACAAAACCACAAAATTTCCAATCTTAAGTACTGGGAATTTCACCTGATTTTAAAATTTCACAATAAGAAGCATAAATCAATACACATTTGTAGATATAACAGACCATAATTCTAAACTCAATAATACACAGATTATTGTTGTTACTCTGATTGTCCTAATCAATGGAGATTAGGGCCTCTTTGTGCTAGATGATGTACAAATATAGAACTAAAATCCAATCCCTGCCCCTAATAAATCACAATTTACTTTAAGACCGGAGGAAACAACAGGAAGGCAGTGTAAAGGTAAACGAGGGAAGCCCTAGTACAATAATGTATTTACACATTTTATAAGTATGTACATGGTGAACAAAAATTTGATAAGGGACTCTTTAGTCTAGCAGACCAAGGTCTAAAAAAATCCAAAGGCTGGAAGCTGAAGCCGGACAAATTCAGACTAGAAAAAAAGTACATATTTTTAACAGAGAAGGGTAATTAACCATTGGAATGGTAAATTGTATGGTGGATTTCCTATTATTCACAATTTTTAAATGAAGTTTGGAAGTTTTTTTTAAAGATATGCTCTACTTCAGGGATTGGCAACCTTTGGCACACGGTCTGTCAGGGAAATCCACTGGCAGGCTGGGATGGTTTGTTTACCTGCAGCGTCTGCTAGTTCGGCCAATCGCAGCTGCCACTGGCCGCAGTTCACCGCTCCAGGCCAATGGGGGCTGCAGGTTTGGCCAATTGCAGCTCCCCATTGGCCTGAGATATCAAACTGCGGTCAGTGGGAGCTGCAATCGGCCGAACTGAGCTGCAGGTAAACAAACTGTCCCGGACCACCAGCGGCTTTCACTGATGGGCTGCGTGCCAAAGGTTGCCGATTCCTGCTCTAGTTCAAACAGGAATTAATGCAGGGAATTTCATGGCCTACGTTGTACAAGTGGTCAGACCAAATGATCACAGAGGTCCCTTTGGGCTTCATAATCTGTGAATAGTCTGTTAAAAAATAGTGTGGAATATATTATACAAATCTCTCCATTTCCTATTTTTTCTGACTTTGGTAAATAAACTCTGACTATTGGTATTTTTGTATGATTTTTATCAGCTTTGGATGGGACACAACAGAGCAGTGGAGAGGTGAGAAGGTCAGCAATGGGAAAGTGAGGTGTTAGGATGGATTTAGGCAAGAGGAAGAAGAGGAAGTAGGGAAATTGTTGAGGGTGGGACAGGGCATTTGGTGAGTGCAGGAGGAACAGTGGGGGTGAGGGGGGCAGGAGAAACAATGTATTAACTGTAAATGACCACTGTGATAAATGAAGGGGAAGTAGCCCCCATTTATGAACACCCAGCCAGCCAGTTAGCTGTAAAATCCCTCTTGGTGTCTGTTCTCTGCTTGCTTTACCTGTAAAGGGTTAACAAGCCCACAAGTAAAAGAAAAGGAGTGGACACCTGACCAAAAGAGCCTAAGGGAAGGCTAGAACTTTTAAATTTGGAAAAGAAACTTTCCCTTTGTCTGTTGTTCTCCGGAGAAGCAGGGACAGAGCAGCAATGCTATAAGCAGGAGTGCCGTGTAAGGTTTGAACCAGGTATGAAAATTCATAGAATCATAAAATATCAGGGTTGGAAGGGACCTCAGGAGGTCATCTAGTCCAACCCCCTGCTCAAAGCAGGACCAATCCCCAACTAAATCATCTTCCATACCTAGAAAAAATTATTTGGATACGGAATGTTTAGTTTGACACAATTGGGTTTACTTTCTATTTTGGCTTGTGGATCTCCTCTGTGCTAACCCCTGATGCTTTCGTTTGCTTGTAACCTTTAAGCTGAACCCCCAAGAAAGCTAGTTTGGGTGGTTAATTTTTGTAATTGTTTCTTTTAAGATCTAGCAAAAAGCCTAATTTCCAGGTGTATTTTTTTTCCTTTTTATTTTTAATAAAATTTACCTTTTTTAATAACAGAATTGGACTTTGGTGTCCTAAGAAGTTTGTGCATGTTGTTTGATTAGCTGATAGCCACAACTAATTTCCTTTGTTTTCTTTCTCAGCTCTTCCCCGGAGGGGGATGGAGGTGAAAGGGCTTAAGAGTACCCTACAGGGAGAAATTCCCAGGTGCTCTTTCCTCAGTTCAAAGGGGTTTTTATGCATTTGGGTGGTGGCAGCTTTTACCAAGCCGACATCAGAGAAAAGTTGTAACCTTGGGAGTGTAATACAAGCCTGGAGTGGCAAGTATTAATTTTTTTAATCTTTGCAGGCCCCTACCTTCTGCACTTGGAGTGACAGCGTGGGAATACAGCCTTAACAACCACAAAGAGTCTAATCCTGAAGCTAGGTGTCAGTTTAAAAAAATGTTGGCTCTAATGTCAGGAATCTCTGATGTGCTTCTGTCCATCACTGCTGCTGCTCACAATCCATCCACCCTCACTCACAGATGCCTGAGGAAAAAAGATGAGATTTGCCATATTTTTGGAAGGCTAACATATTCAGACTCTGGTGGACCAACAGGTGGGGAAGCAAATTCTAAAGTCTGTGAGCCCTCACAGAGTATGCTCCCTTTGGAAATCTCATTCATTTACATCACTGGAGCACCCAGTTGTGCACCTCCAATCATCCCAGTGATTTGCCCAGTATTATAGAGTGGTAGATGTTGTCTCTTGGGTATCTAGGTGTGAAAAAGACATAGTCATCAACCAAGGGCCGTAACTTTGAACCAAGAAGACTTTTGGCAGTTCTATAGAAAAGGCTTTACATCTGAGCTTTCACAGTTTTATTATCGTATTTTCATACTGTACATTTTCTTAAGAAGAAACCTGGATGGATTGAACTCAGTGATTCAATTTCAGATGCTGTAGAATAAAAGAAAGGAAAGGGAAAATAATTCTCAATGGAAATAAAGCACATTTCATGTCAGTTAACCAACAATATCTTCTTCTTTGTCCCACATGAATTATTCTACTAATTGTTCAAGACTTCATAGGTTTCATTTTTTCTTTTCTGGTGTTGCAATTATTATGTAGGTAAAATCACTGCTATAAATTAATTTCTTCTGCTGCTTATGTCAAAGCAGCAGTAGCCCAAGTGTGCCTTACCAGTTACGAGTAAATGACAAACAGGAAGGAGACAAGTTAATTGTGACAATAACTCAAATTAATTGTTTTTCCCATTTGTATTGTGTCCTTATAACCCCATATGCTCTTTCTTGATTATATGTTGCCATGTGAAAAATAATATAGCTACTTGAATCATTTTCCCAATTCTCTTTAAGTCTACTGTAGACTCCCACCTATAACAACATTCACTTAGACAAAATGCATTGTTCCACTGGATTTACCACTAGACTCTTCTGGTAAACAAACTCACCTTTAAAAAAGAAGTTTGTCGAGCTTTCAAGCTTAAGAAGAGCTTCTTTAAAATCACTAGTGAAATCAAAAGTCTGAAAAATTAATGCAGCAAAACACAGAGAAAAGGATAGCAGACAGAATTAAAAAAATATGATGGGTCAAATTCAGATATGGCACTAAGCAAATCTCAGTTCATATATAGAAAGCCCACTCGATGCAACTTAGACCTACTTCCAGTACCTTAAGTGTATATATTCTACAAATTTTGGCCCCAATCCTACAGAGGCACATTTGTTTAACTTTACACACTGTGAACGGTCCTGAGATTTCTCAATGTATATGTAGATTAATCTGGATAGAGAAATGATATATGGGTATATGGATGTCCTGAACATCTCCCAACTCAGTTTCTACCAAATCTCTTCCGCAATCCTTTTCCCCAGCTACCTAGCAGATGGCTTTCATTGGGTCTAGCTATCATGGGTTCACCACTACACTTAGTGCTTCCATGTATAACACTTGCTGCATGTTCTTTATTCTTTGACATGTCTACAAAAAAAAATCCTGAATCTTTTAGCTGTTTCATCAAGGGCAGGGGATCTCTTAGAATAACATCACTAATATTTTGTTGTGCTTCAGGAAATTATCTGTGGCGAAACAGCTCCCCAGTCATACTGGACACAATAACAGCTTAGGAAGTATCAAAATAGGGTCAGCAATATTTTACCTTTCTATGGGTATGTCTACACTTTGAGCTGGAGGTATAAATTCAAGTCAAAGAGATATATCGGCGCTAGCTTTGATTGAGCTAAAGTGCTAAAAATAGAATGTAGCCTTGGCTGCCCTGAGCAAGTGCCTCATGTCTCGGATGAGTACGTACTTGGGGCAGCTAGCCCCTCCCATGGCTTGTGCTGCTACAGCTACATTTCTATTTTTAGCACACTAGCTCAATCAGAGCTAAAGCAAGTATGTATCCTCCAACTGTTATTTACACCTCCATTCAAAGTGTAGGCAGGAGCAGGGCTGATATTCTACCACTTGTAGATCCTGTGCTAGTGTCTTGGCAGTCACCACACCTATTAGCTGAGCTTGCCAATGGGGGAAATCTTTCTCATTTCACTGGACTCATGGCTCAGCTATGACATGAGAGACCTGATTTGGGTGAGATTTATTTTAGACTTTTACACAAACTAAGGGTACGTCTACAGTACGAAATTATTTCAAAATTATTCTATTTGAATTTTCGGAAGCAATTTTGTACATTTGGTCTTCTGTGTCCCCACTAAAGCACAAGAATTTGGCAGAGTGAATCCATAGTACCAAGGCTAGCATCGAATGTCAGAGCGGTGCACTGTCAGTAGCTATCCCACAATTCCTGCAGTCCCCGCCGCCCATTGAAATTCTGGCTTAAGCTCCCAGTGCATGATGGAGCAAAAACATTCTTGCAGGTGTTTCTGGGTGTGTGTCGTCAGTTGCTCTTTCTGTTGTGAAAGCTACAGCAGACAATCGTTTCACGCCTTTTTGGTGTGCAGACGCCATACTGCTTTCAGCAGACGGTTTACCGCTGCTCTCCTGCTACTATGAATCCACCTCGCATTTCCTCTCATCTTCCTATGTAATCTCTATTATCTACTCTTTCTCTTCCTCATCGAATGCTTCCCGCTGCCAACTCTGCTTGGCCATCGTGAACCGAGCAGCGCAGCTTCCGCCGCCAACTCTGCTCTCCTGCTATTGCTGCACTTCTGAGCTTCTCCAGGTTGTCTGTCCTGGGCTTCCGCCTCCATGAAAGCTACAGAAGAAAAACGTTTCCCGCCTTTTTTTGGCTATTGTGAACCGAACAGCACCTCTTCTGCTGCCACTCTGCTCTCCTACTTTTTCCAGGATTACCTGTGCAGACGCCATAGCCATGGACCCCACTCGGATCTCTGCTGCAGTTTTGACCATTGTAGATACCTCATGCATTATCCAGCAGCATGTGCAGTGCCTGCAAAACCGGGTGAGGAAGCGACGACAGCACGATTACGATAGTGATGAGGACCTCAACACAGACGTTCCTAGAAGCACAGCGTGTGGCGATTGGGAGATCATGGTGGTGTTGGGCCAGGTTCGTGCCATGGAACGCCGATTCTGGGCCCAGGAAACAAGCACAGACTGGTGGGACTGCATAGTGTTGCTGGTATGGGATGATTCCCAGTGGCTGAGAAACTTTCATATGTGTAGGGCCACTTTCATGGAACTTTGTGAGTTGTGTCCCCTGCCCTGAAGCGCAAAGACACCAAAATGAAAGCAACTCTCACAGTTGAGAAGCAAGTGGCCATAGCCCTGTGGAAGCTTGCAACACCTGACAGCTACCGGTCAGTCGGGAATCAGTTTGGAGTGGGCAATTCTACTGTGGGGGCTGCTGTGCTGCGAGTAGCCAACACAATCATTGACCTGCTGCTATCAAGGGTAGTAACTTTAGGAAATGTACAGACCATTGTAGATGGCCTTAATGCGCTGGGGTTCCCTAACTGTGGCGGGGTGATAGACGGAACGCATATCCCTATCTTGGCCCCGGAACACCGGGGTGGCCAGTACATAAACCGCAAGGGGTACTTTTCCATGGTACTGCAAGCACTGGTGGATCACAAGGGATGTTTCACCAACATCAACATGGGATGGCCGGGAAAGGTGCATAATGCTCGCATCTTCAGGAACTCTGGTCTGTTTGAACAGCTGCAGGAAGGAACTTACTTCCCAGACCAGAAAATTACTGTGGGGATGTTGAATTGCCTATAGCTATCCTCAGGGACCCAGCCTACCCCTTAATGCCATGGCTCATGAAGTCGTACACAGGCACCCTGGACAGTAGTAAGGAGCAGTTCAACTATAGGCTGAGCAAGTGCAGAATGTGCTTTTGGACATTTGGAAGCATGCTGTCGCAGTTTACTGACTCGGTAAGATCTTAGCACAACCAATATTCCAATTGTAATTGCTGCTTGTTGTGTGCTCCACAATATCTGGGAGAGTAAGGGGGAGACATTTATGGTGGGGTGGGAGGTTGAGGCAACTCGCCTGGTGGCCAGTTTTGCACAGCCAGACAACAGGGCGATTAGAAGAGCTCAGCAGGGCGTGCTGCACATCAGAGAAGCTTTGAAAGCCAGTTTCATGACTGGCCAAGGTACGGTGTGACCGTTATGTTTGTTTCTCTTAAAGTTACCCGCCTCCTATGTATATGAAAGGAAATAAAGTCACAATTGTTTAAAAAACATTCTTTATTATTTGTTGCACAAAACATTGAGAGAAATCAGAAGCTAGATGGGGGAGGGGTATTGGGTTAGGAGGGTGGAGGAGGAGGGAAGGACAAATCCAGAAAACAAATAAAAATGTAGGATATGCCAGCTTTCTGCTGCTTGTGCAATCCTCTGGGGTGACTGTGTGGGTCCCCGTAGACTTCCCCCCTTCCCCGTGTTGTTGGGCGTCTGGGTGAGGAGGCTATGGAACTTGGGGAGGAGGGAGGGCGGTTATACAGAGGCTGCAGCGGCAGTCTGTGGTCTTGCTGCCTTTCCCGCATTAGATCCACCATACAGCGGAGTATGTCAGTTTGCTCCCCCATGAGCTTGACCATAGCATCCTGCCTGCTCTCATTGCGCACGTCCCTCCTCTCTTCGTATTCGTGTAACGCTTTATGCGACTCCGTAATTATTTGCCTCTATGCATTCAGCTGGGCCCTATCAGTGCGGGAGAACTGCATGTCGTCCCAAGTTTGTTTTTTCCACCTTCTAATCTGGACCAGCCTCTGGGATGGAGTAGATAGGGACTGCATTGAAACATTTTCACCTGCTGTGGGAGGAAAAAGAGGGAGGGCAGTATTTTAAAAGATACATTTTAGAGAACAAATGGGACACTCTTTTTCAGTGAAACAGGCAATTCATAGTACACAGCACATGTTCTTTCTGTACAAGGTTGCATTTTGCCTCTTATACTGAAGTGCCTGCCACTTTGGTATGAGTAAGCCACCACATGTGGCCGGGCAACAGAATTCAGCTTGCAGGCAGCCATGGTAAGCCCTAGGGGCACACGGGGTTCTGCTTCTTCTGCATTTATTTCAATGCTTTCAAACTGCCGGGCCCCCTTTCCCATAACAAGCAATGCGTGGTGCATTTGCCATATAAAGGGAAGGCCTGCGGGCTCTCTGGGGTGATCACTTCACACAACACCCTCCCCCCCACAAACACATACCCACCGCGTGGCTCTGATGAGGCTCTGAGCAGCGATGAGCCCTTTAAACAAAACGCGAACAGCCCAGCGCGGCTGGGTTCCCCCTCATCCCCCACCGCGTGGCTCCGATCAAGCTCTCACTCACCAGAAGTGCCTTCTCCAGGGTCATGGTCCGGGAGCATGCCTGGGGAGTTGGGGGAGGCTATTGGCTCCAGCGTTAAGACTAGTTCCTGGCTAGGGGGGGAAACAGATTCCCCCTGTGCACTGTCCTCCTCCTCACAAAACTCATCCTCCTCACTTCGTGCTTCTCCCCCCTTGCAGGTGTCCATGGACAGTGGTGTGGTAGTGGTGGCGTCACCCCCTATAATTGCATGCAGCTCACAGTAGAACCGGCATGTATGGGGCTGTGACCCAGGACTGCCAGTTCGCCTCCCTGGTTTTTTGGTATGCTTGCCTGAGCTCCTTGATTTTTGTACGACACTGCTCTGTGTCCCTGGAATAGCCTCTTTCCAGCATGGCCCTGGAGATTTTAGCGTACGTATTTGTGTTTCTTTTTTTGGAATGTAGTTCTGCCATAACAGATTTGTCTCCACAACATGCGATGAGATCCCGTACCTCCCGTTTGGACAATGCTGGAGCTTGTCTGCGAATCTGGGACTGCGTGGTCTCTTGTGATGGTGGACTCTGCATGGTCGCCTGTAATGGTGGACTGTGCTGATGGTCACCTGTGCTGATGGTGATCAAACAGGAAATTCAAAAGTTCCCAGGGCTTTTACTGCCTACCTGGCTAGTGCATCGGAGTTGAGAGTGTTGTCCAGAGCGGTCACAATGGAGCATTCCGGGATAGTTCCCGGAGGCCAATAATGTTGAATTGCATCCACAGTACCTGTAACCCGGAACTGCGATCTCGATTTTAGTGCTACACCACTTGCCGAGGTGGAGTACAAAAATCTGATTAAAGAGCCTTTTAAATAAAAAAAACTGGTTTGGTCGTGTGGACGGAATCAGTTTTATTTCGAAGTAACTCAGCTAATTCTGAAATAACCACGTACTGTAGACCAGGCCTAAGATAAGGAGCTATATTGCACTGTTGGAAACGCTAGTGATTTTTCTCTAGCACTCTTTGGGGTGTTCAGTGATCACTCAGTATTTAAGCTGCTTCCTTAAGCTCTGCTTTATTCTATGTGGGTTCCAACTTGCTATGTATAACAATAAACTAGACCTTTGCAGCACCTCACTCAGAGTTGCTGTCCGGGAAGCAAAACCCTTTTGGGGCACAGTCCCCAATAGCATCATGCACATTGTTATTTAGTAAATATTTATATTACCTATAAAAAGTTAATTTTCAATTTTCAAGAAATAACTGCCTCTGTTTCAGTATCTCCCTTCAGTGAAAGGAATATTTATTTTACTCTGGGGAAGCTATTATATGCTAAAGCATGTTTCCAGTTAAAATGATTTCTGACATGGTTGGATTAGATGGGGTTAAACAACACTTGAATATGTTTTAAACATGATTCTATCACTTTTGATCCCATATCCACGTTGGTTGGCCAAATCACATTAGAAACCTGCATAGGTGGAACTGCATCTAAAACAAGTGTAGAGGGCGAGTTTTTCACACCCATCTTCCTTGACAACCTTTCAAAAATAGAAAAAAAATATTGTACTAGTCAGTGTGAATGTAGATGATTTTGCAACTTTGTGAAATGGCTACAAATAGTGCATGATGGAAAATAAAATGGAAAATCCTCTGCCCAGTGAACAGAGAATATAGCGAGAGTTGAGTAATGTCCAATCTGATGTTCTATTTGATATAGCAAGAAATTAACAATATTCCTCTTCCAGAGACCCAGTCACAAAATCTGCCCCCACACAAAAGTTTTCCAAAGACAAGCAACAAAACCATGCAAACGTATTTTTGAACTTTTTTTCTTTCCATTTCCATGCGTCATATGTGGACTCCCATGTAAAAAATAATCTGAAGCCTGTGGAGAAAACCATTCTCCATGGAGCAATCTCCTTTTTTGATAACCTTGTCCTCAAAATCAGAACTTTTTAATATAATTTTCAAACATCATTATTACTGGGAAATATGTTTTAGAAATGCTGAAGAAACAAACTGTGGCCCTGATTTATGCATGTAAGAAGATTTACATGCATAGCACAACTTTACTCTCATGAGTTGTCCCATCCAACACAAAGGATAAAATCTTACCCCATTGAAGTCCATGGGAGTTTTGCCATTGATTTCAGTGGGGCCAGGATTTCACCCAAAGAGCTTACTCATGTGAATAAAGTTAGTCACATGACATAAGTCTTCACAGGACAGGACTTTAAACTGATAGCACAGAGAAATCAGGTAACAAATATTTTTTTTCTGAGTTTAATGGATGAAAATTGGTTGAGGAGAGGACTTGTTCAAATCTCTGGCAAACAGCTTGCTGCTGCAGTTCTATTTATTAATTCTGCAGTGGGTGTTTTGTAGACACCACACAATGCCATTGGAGGTTAGCACATTAACACAGCAAAATAGATGAGTACTACAAAGTCATTGGCAGTTTATTTTAATTCAGCTGGAAAGACTGACTTGTGTTTTTATCAGCCTTTGTATTTGGCAAAGGTTAAGATTTATCTCAGTTTCACAAGGTGCCAAACTGTTGAGTAGATCCTGCCATTGTCTCAATGAAATGTGAGTTGAATATTAAATCCAAGATCTAAGCGTCTGCATCAAAAGGCAAAAGGGTAACCAAACATTGCCCAGCTGGAACATTGGAATCTCTGGAGCTAGATGGGATTGTTTCATTTGACAACCACATGAATCTGATCCTTTTAGTGTTTCCTACAGAAATGTTACTGACTCCCGTTGAAAGTTTGTCTATAATTTGCTACTACTTGTGAATTACTGTAGGCCAGCCCAGTAGTGGAGCATGATTACATTGTAGTACCATCAAAATGACCCAGGTTGGGAAACAACCTCAGAGTTCCTACTCTCAGGGCCCCTGGAAGCCAGGTACATCATGGAGATGAAACACATGATCTCCTAGGTGTTGTATTGATGACATATACTGCTGTGTGCATACACAGTCAAGAATAAGGGCTTCAGAAGGGCACCATAGTTCACCTTTCCAGAGGGTAGATGATTGTTGTGAGGGTACCACAGCAGCTGAGGGAGGAGTGCTTCAGAGTGCAAAGTGAAATAGCCTCTGTTTGCCACAAGCTGGGAATGGGAGACAGGGGATAGATCACTCAATGATTACCTGTTCTGTTCAGTCCCTGTGAAGCACGTGGCATTGGCCACTGTTGACGGAAGACAGAATACTGGGCTAGATGAATCTTTGGTCTGACCCAGTATGGTTGTTCTTAACAGGCAACAGTCATGACTCACTTGATAGCTAATGATTTAAGTAGCTACATTTTGGCATTTGACAGACTGTGTGTCATAAATCCATCACCCACAGCTAATTTGTACAATCTAAATCCAAATCTGATGTTAAAGAAATGGGAAAATGTATTTAAGAAAAAAATCTTCAGAGGAAAAAGCCATAATTTAAAATTGAGTCCTTGAGGTAAAAATATTATTTTCAATTTACCCAAATGCTTAGAGGTGACTTACTATCCCCACCCTGCTCCCAGGTCTAACAAAAAAGAATGTTTTTAAAGTAGTTTTTTCTAGCTAAATTATGACTTCAAAGAAAAAGCATCCACATTGACAAAATGGGTCACTCAAAAGAGCTTTAGGGTAGAAGGAAACTGTAGCAAGCAAGGAAATATGAAGAAGTGGGAAGTTAATTTACTGAAGTTTCCTTCCCATTATATAAAGGAGATCCTTAGCCTATTCTTGTTCTCTGCTGGGAACAGTTTTTATCTGCTTTGCTTTTTCTAACACAGAATATTCAAACTTCTGTAACCATGAACAAAACCTTGAGAAAATGGCAGGCTTGGTTTTTTCTTTAATGTTTGAATTTTCCAGGAAGTTTTGGCTGGAATCTTCAAAAGGACCTAACAGAGATAGGCATCCTACTCTATTGAACATCAATCAGTGCAGCACCTAACTCCCATACAAATCCTACCCTTTATGTTTGCATTACAGAACAGAAGGCTAAGAGATGGGAAGCAATTCACCTCCAAATTTCATTCTTTTATTTTCCCATTCACCCTGATTGACTCAGCTCCTCCACATGATTCATTCTCAGCCTACTATTCTGATGTGAATTTGACCCTTACAAGTGCCATGCACATGCCCCCACAAAATTATTGGTTTTATTATTATTTTATTTATTTTATTTGTATTACCATAGCACCTAAAAGTCCTAGAGTCATGGAGCATGGCCCTATTATGCTAGGTGCTGTACAAACACAGACCAAAAAGAAGATCCCTACCTCAATGAGTTTGCAGTCTAAATATAAAACAGTTGTTTAGCCAGTAAGGAGGTACTAGCCATACATATATTAACAGTGTTTGCTCTAAAACCTGCACCAAGCATGGTGGTACCTATGCTTCCTAAAGGATGTAGTACATAGTACCTTGACTATCTACATTCTTGGAACTGACTTGCACAAAAAAGTTGATTGCTCCTCCCTTTTCAAGTGGAATCAAATACTGCAGCTGGAGTTTTGAAGGAGATGGATATTTTTATCACCATTAACAACATGTGCAGGTATGCAAGCTGAGATACTAAAGCTAATCACATCTCCTATGTCACAGTGTAAACTGGTCTGCTGCAGGAGTCCGGAAAGAATATTTCTCCCAGGTGTGTTTTTAGTGTATTACTGGGATTTTGGCTGACTTCTGAGAACTGCTGGAGGCAGAATAAATTGGTCACTGTTTAAAAAGTCATCATTACCATCAGTTGCTATAAAGTGCCATTTATGATGACAACCAAACCTCCCCTACTTCTCCTCCTGCCCCCACCACCCACTCTATATTGACGGTTGCATGGGTAATTGTTGGCATATTTTAACATTTTAAAGGCAGTCACTCATCTGCGTCGGTATAATGAATACTACTATCTGTTTCCAAATCTCAAAGGTAAGTAAAAGTTTCCTTTCTCAGTTCAAGCTTAAATGAGTGTCTATAGGACTCAACCAGGGTTTTGGGTTTTGGGGTTTTTTTTTCCATTTTGATCATGTGTGCAGCATTGTATGCAGCAGAAAACTCTCTAACCTTCTGGTTCTCTTGTATTTGCTTCCAAAGATGAGCTCTAAAGGGACCTTTGTTGTTGTTGTTTTTTGGCTGAATATCCTATATCTTCTGTCTTCACTAACCATGCATACTGTGTAACATAGAGTTTGAACTTTATATATAGCGTAGTTCACTTTCTTATGTGAAAAAGAGGCAGTACTGTTGCACTTCACATCAAAATCAGCCAGTTTGTAGCTGCTGGGACTTTTAATGATTGATGAGAACTTTGGCATAGTTTCTATTTGGAAAGGATAGCTTTGAACTGATGGATGCGAAATGCGAAAGGAAGAGACTTAGATAATGGGCCCATCTCCCCCTAATCTCATCACCAAAGAATACTCAAGGAAGAACAACAAGGAGTCCCTTGTAACCCTTGCAATGACAAGTACCTTGTTTAATGTATTCAGTTACTTATTAATAGACCAATATAAATCTTGCAGAACTGTGTGCAAAGTTAGCAGGGGGTCTGAATCCTGATGTTATTTTTCCCACCACTGAATAAATGATTCCTATCACTACCTTCAGAAGCTCATCCTCATTAGTATGTATGAAATGAGTGGAATAAGCACTGGAAGATTTATATTGTTCTATATGCAATTTAATTAATAAGAGGCAGTGCTGATTTCTGGGGGAAAGTGGCAATGTCCATAAGATTCCTGTGCACCTTTCATTGTAATTAGTGATATAAATCTATCACAGCATGGAGACCTTAAAAAGTGCCCTCATCATTTTCTTATCCTACTGATATTCATTAACCCGACCTTTCAGCAACCTGCATATTATAATGTGCTACCATCATTAAGGTGGCAGCAGAGTTTTTATTACAAGCCCCCTACTTTGCAGGGGTTTATAGCTCTGCTGGAAAATTAAGGACAAAGGTGCACTGCTAAGGAACATTTTTTTTAAACACAGTCTTTGCAGAAATAGTACTATGACTATTTTAAAATTCTAGACAGGCAAAAAACACAAATGGAGAGGGGAGACACTGCTCACCATAGCTATTGGTTTCAGATGTAGATTTGAGCCCATACGATGAATTTTTAAACCTGATCTTGTAGGCCACTCCTACCTAATCTGGCCATGTGTCTTGCAAAGTCTTGAGGGGGACACTGAAAATGCCTACTTATCACTATTTGTATAGTGACTAATGAACATGAACAGCCACTTCTTTTACAAAAATGTCAAAAGGTCATTAACCAACGCCCTGTCTCCTCACATGTGGAGGTTCCCCAGGCATTGAAACCTGTGCAGTTCTGCTCCACCTGGGCGACTGGTTGTGGGGGTGGGGAGAGGCTTATAAATGTATGTACTCCCTTTGTGGCATTGATTACTTTCTACAGAATGGACAGTATGGAGCCTAGAGGATCACACAAGTTTCCAATGGGCTGGAGTAGGCTATGCATCTGATTAGATGAATAGGCTCTGGGAGAAAAGGAGAGAAAATTCCTCCCTGTCTGTCCCTCTGTATGTATACCCTGTGCCTGGCCTGAGTGCTTGGTGCTGGGGTCTGGATTTGCACCTAAGGGCCAATTCCTTGTTGCACTCAAGTCAATGCCAGTTTTGCCATTGGCTTCAATGGGACCATGATTTGGGCTAGACTTTCTAGTTATGTGCATACTGTACCACATATCACAAAGTTTACATAAATACTCTATCTGATGCTCTGTAATCCCAGAGTTTAGAAGATAGTATCACAAATTGATTTATGTGAAGAATTTTGAGCATCAGAATTGAAATCCTTGCTCCACTGAAGTCATGGCAAAGCTCCCAGGCCCAGATTCAGACGGGGACAGAGAGTATGTATACATTGCAATAAAAGACCCATGGCACAACTGTGTCTGGCCCAGGTCAGCTGACATGGGGCTCAGGCAGTGGGGCTACAAAATTGCAGTGTAGATGGTCAGGCTCAGGCTGGAGTCTGGGCTCTGAGACTCCAAGGGAGGCTCAGATCCCAGGCTTCATCCTAAGCCCAAATGTCTCTGCTATTTTTAACCTCACAGCCCTCATGAGCCCAAGTCAGCTGACTTGGGCGCTGAGACTCGCTGCCATGGTTTGTTTGTTTTTTATCACATTGTAGATATACCCTTAAGTGTTGCTTTCGTCCTTTAGAAAATCACTGGAACAGCAATGGGATACACAAAGCCTGAGTTAGGTGCCAAAGGTCCCTATACAATGAATAAGGAGAGAGGGGTGCCTTAGAATAAAATCCACAAAAGCAAGCATGCTAGCTAACCAATGAGAGATACTGACTAGAGGGTTGTGTCCTAAGTCCAGGCTGCAGAGAGGTGCCTGTTTTTTGTAGGGAGCCACAACCACAAACAAGGTACCTAATAAAACAGCCAGAGGAGGAGGAGCCTGCCCAGGTTAGAATTTTTAGACTCGTGGTTAGAGCACTCACCCAGGATATGGGAGACCCAGGTTCAATTTCCCTCTTGCCTGGGCAGGTGCCCTAACTACTGGTCTATACAGTCACTCTCTGTCCCAGTGACCATTTAAATATTTATACAAAATGGAATAGCTTCAATAGACAGAGAGACTCACACCAGAATATCCCAGGGCCCAGTGGCTAGAGCATTTTACTGAAGGGTGTGGGAGACCACTGGCAAAAGAGGGGATTGACCTTGAGTATCCCACATCCCAAGTGAGTGCTCTAGCCGCTGGGCTAAAAGTTATAAAATGGGCATCAGCATCTCCTCTGGATGGATTTTGAATGCGACTATGGGCGACCTAATCCGTAGACGGCCTCTGGGCACACCTGCCGGATTGGACTCCATATGTGAAATAAGTGAGCAAACTTTGTGCTTTGTGGGGCGTAAGTAGGACAGGCATCTAGGCACCTACAGTGAGTCTGCAGTGTGCGTGCCCAGAGGTGGAAATGTAGGTGCTTAATAATCTTTTATTGCAAAAACTTATGCGCTGAGTGAGTTTAGCTGCTCACAGGGTTAGGCAGAAACCAAGCTGGGCTTTTGCAGATCACAGTGGTACCTAAAAATGGGACTTAGGTGCTTACATACCTGTGTGTATCCATAGCTGTGTGTAGCCAGTGCTTACATACCTGTGTGTATTATTGGGGGCCATGATTTTACCCAGGTGTTCTAGCCCATAGAAAATATAGGTAATTTATAACCAGATTTGGCCTTTATACAGTTAAAAAGAAAAAGACTTGACTCTGACAGTGAAAATTCACTACTGGAAAGATGACCCGTACAATGCCTATGCACTGTTTAAATCCACTTATACCTTCAAAATAGGGCTAAAGTGGTGTTTAGGCCCTTGTGTTGGCTATGTGTGAGCTCTAATGCATATTCTATGTGAAATCCAAACAGCCACCACAGGAAGTCACAGCAGTAAAGGAAGGATACTGATTTCAGATATATCAGAAGTAAAAGAGCCAGTCACCAAGAATGTTATAAATGATGCTGTTGAGAATAATATGTGAGTTTATTTTCAGAGACAGGAGTTTTATAAATGATAACACACAAATCTAGTGTGATGTTCATTTCATGCAATTTAATGTTTTTCCACAATTTCCCTCTTATATATAATCTGTTCAATCCTATTGTTGTTTGTGTATATATTTATATGCTTTAGCCTAAGCAATAATGTCAATATTTATCAATAGAGGATGCATTCTTATGTTTATGTTTGGTGAGATGGATTAGGAAAAGGGCAAAGTTTTAATTCAGAAATCAAAGTTTTTGTCTGTTAGTAGCTGGAAAATTCCCATTTGTATAAAGACTCAAACCAGCTTCTATTCCTACATGGTTTCCTGACCACTTTGTTGATTTAATGAAAAATGTTCAAACTGGCTGGTCTCTCCAGTGTATTTCACTTCCTTCCCATTTTGTTCTATCAGATGCATCCGATGAAGTGAGCTGTAGCTCACGAAAGCTTATGCTCTAATAAATTTGTTAGTCTCTAAGGTGCCACAAGTACTCCTTTTCTTTTTGTGAATTAATTTTATGTATCATTGTAGGCCAGTGATTGTATGTAATTGTATGGGAGAGGGTAACCACAGCCCCTCCAGGAACTAGGAACAGTGGAAAGTGATTAGGTAAATTTACTCAGGTTGTAACACCTCCAGAGATGTACCACCTCCTGGGGAGGCTCACCTATGCTAGTTCAAACTGGATTCTCCAGAGGCCAGCAGGCAAAGAAAGGACTTTTGGATAAATAACCTGAGTTTAAAATGATTAAGGGCCTTCTTTCTGATCTAGCAAATGGACAGGACCTTCTATCCTGGGGGTGGGGGATGACCATCAGGCAGTGCTTAATTTGTGCCAAGGCTTGCCGTGGCAGAGCCCCGGCACCTCTAGTCTTGGCAGTTCATAGCCCCAGCACCTCTGGACTTGCTGCAGTTATGAAAGTAAAACAATTGCTTGAGCCCTGGCACCTCTTTCATTACAAATTATGCACTGGGTGAGGGCACAACCCTTAGAGAAAAGGAGTACTTGTGGCACCTTAGAGACTAACAAATTTATTAGAGCATAAGCTTTCGTGAGCTACAGCTCACTTCATCGGATACATTTGGTGGAAAAAAAAGAGGGGAGATTTATATACACACAAAGAAAACGTGAAACAATGGGTTTATCATACACGCTGTAAGGAGAGTGATCCCTTAAGATAAGCCATCACCAGCGGAGGAGAGGGGGGGGAAGGAGGAAAACCTTTCATGGTGACAAGCAAGGTAGGCTAATTCCAGCAGTTAACAAGAATATCTGAGGAACAGTGGGGGGTGGGGTGGGGGGGAGAAATAACATGGGGAAATAGTTTTACTTTGTGTAATGACTCATCCATTCCCAGTCTCTATTCAAGCCTAAGTTAATTGTATCCAGTTTGCAAATTAATTCCAATTCAGCAGTCTCTCGTTGGAGTCTGTTTTTGAAGCTTTTTTGTTGAAGGATAGCCACTGTTAGGTCTGTAATCGAGTGACCAGAGAGACTGAAGTGTTCTCCAACTGGTTTTTGAATGTTATAATTCTTGACGTCTGATTTGTGTCCATTCATTCTTTTACGTAGAGACTGTCCAGTTTGGCCAATGTACATGGCAGAGGGGCATTGCTGGCACATGATGGCATATATCACATTGGTAGATGCGCAGGTGAACGAGCCTCTGATAGTGTGGCTGATGTGATTAGACCCTATGATGGTATCCCCTGAATAGATATGTGGACAGAGTTGGCAACGGGCTTTGTTGCAAGGATAGGTTCCTGGGTTAGTGGTTCTGTTGTGTGGTGTGTGGTTGCTGGTGAGTATTTGCTTCAGATTGGGGGGCTGTCTGTAAGCAAGGACTGGCCTGTCTCCCAAGATCTGTGAGAGTGATGGGTCGTCCTTCAGGATAGGTTGTAGATCCTTGACGATGCGTTGGAGAGGTTTTAGTTGGGGGCTAAAGGTGATGGCTAGTGGCGTTCTGTTATTTTCTTTGTTGGGCCTGTCCTGTAGTAGGTGACAAAGGAGGTGCTGTCGTCATCATGAATAGGTCGGAGTATGAACAAGAGGCTACTAGGCAGCTCTCCAACACCACTTTCTACAAGCCATTACCCTCTGATCCCACTGAGAGTTACCAAAAGAAACTACAGCATTTGCTCAAGAAACTCCCTGAAAAAGCACAAGAACAAATCCGCACAGACACCTAGAACCCTGACCTGGGGTATTCTATCTGCTACCAAGATCCATAAACTTAGAAATCCTGGACGCCCCATCATCTCAGGCATTGGCACCCTGACAGCAGGATTGTCTGGCTATGTAGACTCCCTCCTCAGGCCCTATGTTACCAGCACTCCCAGCTATCTTCGAGACACCACTGACTTCCTGAGGAAACTACAATCCATTGGTGATCTTCCTAAAAACACCATCCTAGCCACTATGGATGTAGAAGCCCTCTACACCAACATTCCACACAAAGATGGACTACAAGCCGTCAGGAACAGTATCCCCGATAATGTCACAGCTAACCTGTTGGCTGAACTTTGTGACTTTGTCCTCACCCATAACTATTTCACATTTGGGGGACAATGTATACCTTCAAATCAGCGGCACTGCGATGGGTACCCGCATGGCCCCACAGTATGCCAACATTTTTATGGCTGACTTAGAACAACGCTTCCTCAGCTCTCGTCCCCTAATGCCCCTACTCTACTTGCGCTACATTGATGACATCTTCATCATCTGGACCCATGGAAAAGAAGCCCTTGAGGAATTCCACCAGGATTTCAACAATTTCCATCCCACCATCAACCTCAGCCTGGACCAGTCCACACAAGAGATCCACTTCCTGGACACTACGGTGCTAATAAGCGATGGTCACATAAACACCACCCTATATCGGAAACCTACTGACCGCTATTCCTACCTGCATGCCTCTAGCTTTCATCCAGATCATACCACTCGATCCATTGTCTACAGCCAAGCTCTACGATATAACCGCATTTGCTCCAACCCCTCAGACAGAGACAAACACCTACAAGATCTCTATCATGCATTCCTACAACTACAATACCCACCTGCTGAAGTGAAGAAACAGATTGACAGAGCCAGAAGAGTACCCAGAAGTCACCTACTACAGGACAGGCCCAACAAAGAAAACAACAGAACGCCACTAGCCATCACCTTCAGCCCCCAACTAAAACCTCTCCAACGCATCATCAAGGACCTACAACCTATCCTGAAGGACGAGCCATCACTCTCACAGATCTTGGGAGACAGACCAGTCCTTGCTTACAGACAGCCCCCCAATCTGAAGCAAATACTCACCAGCAACCACACACCACACAACAGAACCACTAACCCAGGAACCTATCCTTGCAACAAAGCCCGTTGCCAACTCTGTCCACATATCTATTCAGGGGATACCATCATAGGGCCTAATCACATCAGCCACACTATCAGAGGCTCGTTCACCTGCGCATCTACCAATGTGATATATGCCATCATGTGCCAGCAATGCCCCTCTGCCATGTACATTGGCCAAACTGGACAGTCTCTACGTAAAAGAATGAATGGACACAAATCAGACGTCAAGAATTATAACATTCAAAAACCAGTTGGAGAACACTTCAATCTCTCTGGTCACTCGATTACAGACCTAACAGTGGCTATCCTTCAACAAAAAAGCTTCAAAAACAGACTCCAACGAGAGACTGCTGAATTGGAATTAATTTGCAAACTGGATACAATTAACTTAGGCTTGAATAGAGACTGGGAATGGATGAGTCATTACACAAAGTAAAACTATTTCCCCATGGTATTTCTCCCCCCCACCCCTCCCCCCACTGTTCCTCAGATATTCTTGTTAACTGCTGGAATTAGCCTACCTTGCTTGTCACCATGAAAGGTTTTCCTCCTTCCCCCCTCCCCCCGCTGCTGGTGATGGCGTATCCTAAGTGATCACTCTCCTTACAGTGTGTATGATAAACCCATTGTTTCATGTTCTCTGTGTGTGTATATAAATCTCTCCTCTTTTTTTTCCACCAAATGCATCCGATGAAGTGAGCTGTATGTATATCACGAAAGCTTATGCTCTAATAAATTTGTTAGTCTCTAAGGTGCCACAAGTACTCCTTTTCTTTTTGCGAATACAGACTAACATGGCTGTTACTATGAAACCAATCCTTAGAGAAGGATTGGAAGATCTGACACCTTCCAGAGCTGAAGGTTGGAGTTGGGGGTGAACTCCGCCAGGATTTTTAGCATGTGTGTATTTTTCTGTTATGTTTTTTCTGTAATGGTTTCACCTGAAAAATAAATGTGCTTGCTTAGAAAGAACTGTGCAGTAATTAACTGTGGGTAATTATGCTGTTCATAATGTCTGAGGAGAAGGTAAAGCAGGCCTGCCCAGGCAGATTGACTTGCTGAAGAATGTACAATGTAGGCAGGAAACTGTGCAGCCTGATAATACCTACCTCAGGAGAAGAGAAGAGAGATGTCTCCACGCAAGATAGGTAAAGGCTGGGGAGCCAGAAGCCTGAGAGAGGGTTCCCTTGGTGAATACAAGTGCAGTTGCCCTGAACTGTGACAGAACCTGCTTAAACAACCCTAGAATTTTCCAGCTGGGATTTACCTGGGCCTGTCACAAGTGAGAGAGATTAGCTTGCAGATGGTTCCAAGGAAATGAGCAGACACACACTGTCTTCTCTGTCTGGTAACAGGGCAGGCTTCATTAGCAAATGCTTTTCAGCTCTAATAATCACCAGTAAGTCCAAGACTAGAATTTCCTCTCATGTAAATGTAATCTAGTTACTTCCCTAGCTAGCCCAAGATACTAAAATTTAGTTTGTAGATTGCAATACTAATTTCTCATAATTAGTCTGAGGGGAATTTAATGTTCATCACTGGCATTTAACTTCCACCAAGATAATATCATTTTTCAGTTAGAATAAGGCAGAGAGTTGTCTATTCAGTGTAGGTCACCAGTAGTGAAATCCTGATTCCAGTTAAGTGAATGGCAAAATTCCCATTTATTTCAGTGAGGCCAGGATTTCACTCCAGGAGTCAGGACTTCTGACGCTCTTCCAGACTCTGCCACTGATTCGAGGTGCAGGACAAGTTACATCGTATCTCAATTCGCCCATTAGTTCCATGGGCAATTAGTTCCATCACAATACTCTCCTACCTCATAGGAGTCTTGTGAGGGTCACTTAATTAGGGCCAAATTTTGCAGTCCTTATTTGAGCAAAAGGTTCACTTTGAAGAAAATGTGAAGGATTATTCAATAAAACAACAATTATGTTCTCCACCAGCTTTATTTTACCATAACTTATTCAGCATTATATTTTCTGAACTCATCATATAAACAATTTTCCCCAATCACGCATTGGTATCCATTCTGTAGTGCCAGAAGAATAAATCCCCTAGATATAATATATAGAATACACACACATCTATTTCTGTATCACATATGTTACCCCAGTTCATTAACCTCTTCTGAGCCCCAGAATTCTCTACCCTGGTTGAGCTATGGTTGGGAAATGATCTCCAAAGTTGGGGCAGCATATTTTCTCCTCACAGTGTATCAAAGGACATCGTAAGACAGAGAACATGATTCTGATCTCACACCACTGTAAAACAGGAGTAACTCCTGACATCAATGGAAATAAACTGGTTTCTAACAAAGATCAGAATCAACACAGAAGCAGGGTGTTTAAGTGGCAGGGTTGTCATCATTATGATACAGGGCCAGATTCTACCAGCTTTACTCATACCGAGTAGTACCTTAGTCCATGACTAGCCTCATTGACTTCAATGGAACTATGTATGGAATAAAGTACTACTAAACATAGGTAAAGTTGGCAAACTCTGGACTCATCATTTGTTTGTTTGTTTGTTTGTTTGTTTTGTTTTTTAAAGTCTCACCACTTACTTCCTGACAGCACGACAGATCAGAAAAATGGGAAGGAAAAACCTCCATATTCAGATATGTTGAACTGGTGTGGAATGCCGTACCTGTAGATTTTAGCCTTTAAAAAAGAATGTTTAAAAAAAAAGGAACACGCAGAACTATTAAAATATAATTTTTGTTCTTGTGGTGCTTATGTACCATCTCTGTAACACAAAACATATTCAAAAATCTCTGGGAAAGAACTGCATCAATTATCCTTTTTTATTGATTTCTCTGTAGTTTGCTTGTACTCCCTAAAAACTAGATTGGGCTGCAGTCACAATTCCTCTCATGATCTGAGAAGCAGGAGTAAATTTGCAGCATCCCCTTACAAGGTGTAGAATACTAACCCTCTTATGTTCAGTTTGGCTGCACTAGCTGGTGCAATAGAAGAGGGTGGAGCTCAAGCGCACTCACTCTCAATTTCCTCCCTGCCCAGGAGTAACAGTCAGGTAAAACCGGCTTTCTTCTTGCACCTGAAGTTGCAATCTGGGTAGGTCACGCACAGAGTGATGCAAGCTCACACCTCTTTTTTGCTGCATTAGTCTTGGCCATACTCTGGACTTAAATTCACAGTATCTGTTGTTCACCTCCTGCATATCATACATAACTTTTCCCGCACCCAAAATAAGGTCAAAATAACTCATCAGACCTCTTTGTGAGTTGACTGATAGATGAATGTTGATCAACCAAAATGGAGACATACTCTTTTCTTTCCAATTATTTTGTCATTTCTTTTAACATGCTTTCAGTCACTCCTTTCTTTCTTAGCAGCCATAATGTGTTTGACTTTAATTTCTCCTTTAATATGCAAAAGTATTATGCGGCTTCAGAACCCATGCAAACACAGCGCAACTTAGGCTCCTGTATCCCAAGTTCCCCTTATAATTTTCAATTCTATGCTCCCACAAGATGAGAGGAGGAAATCTGTTTCACATGATCAGTTTTCATCAGTCACTATCATTTTTCAGGGACCATCAGTGATTGGCCAGTCACATTCTTCCTACATTCTCATCCTATAACCTGCTAATACTTTGCTAGGCATAATAATTTTTCTCAGCTTTTTTCTTTGTTAGCTTCCTCACTCTTTCTCTCTCTCTAGTACCTTTCTTTCTCCTTAGTTCTTTCTGTTTTACACACACACACCTCTGCTGTTTTCTCAGTCTGTTCTAATCTCAGCAAAGTCTTCTCAGCTGGAGCCTTTCTCTCAGCTCTTCCATTTTCTCCTATCTTTTCTCTCTCTCCTCTTCTCTCATCTCCTACAAATCCTTTGCTTTCTTCCACAGTCATCAGCTAAAAGGGTTTTTAAAAAGTCAGCTGTATGAGATTTAATGTTGTGAATTAAAGTGTGTGTGTGGGGGGGGGGGGGGAATAAAGCTTCTTTCTTTCAGCTATTGAAACCATTAAAGGTTTCTCTTTTGGTAATATTGTATTGCCTAGCAATTCCACACACTGAGTGTTCCTAAGGGCTCAGGTCAGCTGAAAGGACACTGAAAGCAATGATTTTTACTTACTTAACTAACTACTTTTTATTATTTAAAATTGGATTTGCTCTCAGTTTAATGCTATAATTGTATTTAAAACATTTTATTATAATATCGATCTCTTTCAACACTGTCTCTTACAAGTATGATAATTTTATACTTTTCTTGCCCCCCCTCAACCCGCCTGATCTGAACTGTTCATTGCTATTTTGAGAATCACAATAATGGTCTGCTTTGGGACACATTCATCCGCAGTAAGAACATATACAAAGCCAAAATAAATCTGCTCTTCCCTCAGCACCTTCCCTAAGATCTTGATTGATGCCCTGATTTTATGAAGTCCTGCTGAGAACACCATGAAAAATGCTTAAACTGGCTTGACTCTCCAGTCCAGATATCTTTTGCACATTCTCAGAGTGCTTTTTTTTCATCCCTAAATAACACCATCGGGTTAGCTTCAAACCTTGATCGTATAAACAGAGCCAGCAACTGAGAATCTATGAATTTTATTATCTTTGGTTCTTAACTGTACTCAGAAAGGATGTAGTGGCAATGAACAAAGCAGAAAGAAATAAAGAAAAAAAGAACTTCAGAAATGGCAAATAAAAAATATACAGTACAATACTACTAACTAAGCTACTGTGTAATTACTAACTAAGAAGCATATCATACCTTCCCATAGTAAAACCCTTGGGAAAGAGTCTAAAAACTCCAGACAATTCACCTCGTACAGTTTCTGCTAAATTCTCCCCTCAAGGGGGATGGGGTTTTGGCCTTGTAGGAGACCAATGTGCAACCTTCAAAATCCAAAAAGCCTGGAAATATGTGAAGAAAAGAAGCTTTCCCTTATGGAAAATCCTGTAGAATTTAATAGCAAATGATGGCTTTTCTATAGATTTTTGGGACTATTTTATAGAATTCAATAGAGAATTATATCCTTGCTATAGAATTCTATAGGATGGTTAAAAAACTCTGTACAAAGCAAACCATTCTCAATTAAATTCTATCAGCCAGATCCTCAGGTGATGTAAAACAACTGCAGTGGGAGCAGCTGATTCTTCTTTCATATGGCAAGAGAGGTTAGCAACATTCAACCAAGTCCAGATTAGTGAGCCAGTGAATACCTTTGGAAGTGGCTAGGTGTCATCTGAGGTGCCATCAGCAAAGAACTAAAGCAAGCAATGTGGTCTGCAGTTTGCAACTAGTGTCCACGCTCACATTATGCATTGTTTCTTATATTCCAAAGATGACAGCATCTGATATATGATGTTGTGAGATAGTTCAATGCAGACCATTGTTTCTGGGATAGGCTGAAGTGTGGAAGTTTTTTGTGAGGTCAGCAATCAGGTGTTCTATGGGACATTAGCATTATCCCAGAATTATTCCAAATGTGCGCCAGCCAGGATTCATGGAGGATGCTTTGAGAGCTTTAGCCTGATCCCCAAAGGGCTTGCAAGATTTCAGGCATATCTTTGGAAGATTCTAGAAGTCCTCATAAATTGATAAGACCAAGTTGGCCATGAATTGGTATGATCAAGTTGTTCTCGTGAGCTCTGTGTGAGTGTTTTCAAATTTTGGGTGGAGTTGTATGTGCCAGAACGGGCAACCATTGAACAGGGGTTGACGTTAATGTTCAATTTAGGATTCTCATTGCACCATTAAGCATCCAGAGCATTCAGAGATTTGATATGTGACCTGCTCGCCCAGATTGGTGCACAACATTCAGTGGTCAAGTATACCAGGGTTAGAGTCACTGTTTGAAATATGTGTGCATTGGCACCCTATCTTGTGCCCACAAGTTTTCAGGTGAGGCTAGTTCTTGCTTTTACTTTTCTTCATATCTTTTTTCCAGGTGAGCCTTAAAAATCAAACTTCTCTCCAAAGTTGCCCCCAGGCACTTCGGATAGGTCTCATTTCAGACCACAAAAGGTGGCACTGAGTGGTTCCTTGAGGCCTTTTTGTTTAGATAATAGGCTATTACTAAGGATTTGAAGGCACTGGGGAGGAACTTCCAATATTGAAAGTATTCTGCCATTATCTTCAAGTTGGTGAAGAAGGTGTTGCTGATGGTGGCAAGATCTTTGCTTTGTGCTGCAAGAGCAATGTCATTAGCATAAATGAATTTCTGCAAAATTTTGTCAGGTAAGTCACTAATATAGATGTTGAAGCGTGAAGGAGCCCGCATGAACTTCTGAGGCAGACCTTCATTGAGGTTGCATGCTTCCCTTGTCTGCCAATTCAAAAGGACATGGTATCTATGATTACTCAATACTGTGGCCAAGAGTTGCATAGTACTACTGCATTTGATGCCCTTCGTCCCTTGAGCAGTAGTTCATATTCCCATACTGTGTTGTAGTTGGCAAATAAATTTATAAGTGCTGTTCTGGATTTTAGATTCTGCTGGAAGCCAGCCTCAATGAGATTAGTAATAGTGAGTATCTGGTTGCAGCAGATTCATACCAGTCTAAAACTGGCCTGTTCTTTGAGGATGGCCTCAAAGATAGGGGTGTAACAGGCCATCTTCATTGACTTGAGAGTTTTGGAGTGGAGTGATATTGGGCATTAGCTAGTGACATCAGTAGATGGTTTCCCTTGTTTGAGAAGGACAATGACTTCCTCCTCACACCAGATTTGTAGGATATTCCCCGCAAATAAATTGGTCTGCCAACCATGCTTGTCCCTTTGGCCAAACTCTTAAGGAATTTGGAATACATGCTATAGCCTTTATTTTTATTTCAAGTTAATTTTAATTATGTTCTATTACACCTTGGAAGGTTCAGCTCTGGCAGCTACAGTTTCGAGTTCAACAGTTATCTCTGCCTGGTTTAGATGTAGAGCTCATAGGAAAACATGAAACCATAGGCAAGTAACACATACAATCACAAGAACAAGGTCCACTATCTTTTACCAATTTTATTAAAGTTACCAACAAAGTTATGGATATCACAGCATATATAACTCCTAGATCGAGCCATGCACCAGTTATAATTATAGACATACCCACATCCTCCTAGATAGTGTTAGGGTCTGATGGGTCACTCCTGGATTGATTATCAGCAGACGGATGGTTCCTGCTGGAATTTTCCCATAGGAAGCTCAATTTTCCCACTCTGGGCACCTTTTTGTTTTAAGGGGATTCTGCCTACACCTACATTCTGTGCATGTAGAAAAGAGGGTAAAGAAGTTTGTCAGTGGGCATAGGCAATTCCTGAATTGTATCCACCTTCTGTTGGGCTGCTGTTCGACCTCCTTGAGACAATGTGAGACCTAAAACAAAAACAAAAAACAAAAAAAACCTCTTTTGGGACTATTAGTTGTACCTTTGTTGGGTTACACTTCAGTCCTGCTTCCTTGATGATTTGTAAAAGCTCAT
This sequence comes from Dermochelys coriacea, assembly GCF_009764565.3. NCBI lineage: Eukaryota > Metazoa > Chordata > Testudines > Dermochelyidae > Dermochelys > Dermochelys coriacea. The sequence continues at coordinate 75,115,455 of NC_050072.1, read as the reverse complement.
TCAGGCACTCCAGATGTTCCTCTTGAGTCTCTGTTGTTAAACAAATGTCATCTACATACTGAAATAAAACAGATGACTTGGAAAACCTAGGCAGAATTTGCTTTATTTGTCCATGAAAGATAGATGGACTGTTACAGAATCCTTGGAGTAAGACTTGGAAAGGGTACTGAACCCCTTCCACCATGAAAGCCAGATGGTGTTGACTTTCCTTAAAACAGGTGCTGACCAGTAGCTATTGGCAATATCAATGGTAGAAAACCATTTTGCTTTGGGATTTAGATTTATTTAGGTCAGGCATTTTGGCTACAACAACTGCACAAGCTGGAATCACTTGATTTAATTTTCAATAATCAATAGTAAGACGCCATGACCTCTCTGGTTTTTGTACTGGCCAAACTGGAGAATTGCATACTGAAGTACACTTATGAATGATTCCTTGTTGCAGCAAAGATTCAATGGTCTTAGCAATATGAGGTCTTACCTGATCTGGAAAACGATACTGCTTCTGTGGGTGGAAATCTCCTCCTGAAATTTCAACAGTTACTTCTATCCTTTCACACGCATGCTTGTGTTCAGCAAAAGCAACAACATGTTTAGCCACTAATGCCTGTATATCAGCTCTGCCTTCTGCAATGTTTTCTAGAGTACACATGCCTGGTTTTGTTATTGTTGAAATAATGTCACATATGGAAATAACAGCAGGCTGATTGTCTAATATCTGTGCTGTAGTTACACATAGTGAGCAATTGGTTAAATCTATAATGTACCCATGTTTTTGCAAAAAATCTACTCCCAGTAAATTGTAGGGTTCCTTCAGATTGGCAAATGCAAATACGTGTCCTCTTCATGTCTCCTATTTGTATCACCACTCTTTTAGATCAGCCACAGTGTATATTATGATCCAGAGTGATTATTATGACCTGGTTACTTCCAAATGTTGCTAGCACCCTAGGTTGTCCTGATGATAAAGAGGCTAATTCTGGATTTTTATCATTGATTATGCTAATTGATGCCCCAGTATCAATAATAAATCAAAAATGGTGTCCCCTCATCATTGCTAATACTGTGGGTCTCCCATTTACATCTCTTCCCAAAGGGGCTACAACTCTGAATGGGACCTCTTGGAATCATGCACTCTGTCCTTGTGAGTCCATACTGTTCCCTCCCTTCCTGGCTTTTATACTCCATGTATGGAGTTGATGTTCAGGACAATGGTTCTGTAAATATGGCAATGGATTGAGATGGGGTGCATTGGCCATCCAATATCATGGAGTTCATTTGCTTTTGCATTTTTGTGTTTCAGCCTTCCTTTCTTAGATAGTTAATGCATAATATTTCTTTCTAAATACTAATCAGTCTTATATTTCTATAATCTTACAACTTAATTCTATTTAGCATATATGTTCTATATAACATGACATGTTAATTAATCATAGCATCACACAATAAATGAATAATAAACTAAAATCATTGGTTACAGTGCCATCCTTGCTAGCAGCTTTTCCACTTTTAATGGCCATGAGGGCTTTGTTCCTATCTTCTATAGTATATAGAGATGAGAGCAGTGAAGTGGTGGTGCTTTGTCAGATAGAAAGAACTCTTTCTGAACTTTGGGTCCAGTCATTTTGTTAATTTAGGTCTTTGAGTGACAGAGAAGGTGTGAGGCAACAGCATTGGCCATCACTTTTGGTTGGTGCGGTTTATCCGGGTCAGTGACTTATGGCTTATGGAGGAGTGCCTAGGCTTTGCAATTGGAAAGAGTGAAGTCAAGACCCTCCACAGTCTCATTCCATCTCTTTGGGAGGGCAGAGTTCAATGACTCTATTAGTGCTTTTGCTGTGTCCGGATCACTGCTCTTCTCATACTGTTTGAAGAGTGCTTATCTCTGGCTGCCAGCAAGGCTTGCAATAGCTGCAGAGAATGTGTTTCATGGAAACTTTGATAAGAAGGTGAACAAAGTGGTCATAGTTTTCTGGGATCAACTTGGTACAGTATCCCATTTTCAATACCAGCAGTATATGCAACCCAGTTCACTTTGTGGAAATTCCAGTGCGGTTTTGGTGTTGATTCAATCAGCAAAATTCAAAAGCCAAAATGCATAATGTGGTGTGCTCCATAAAGTAAGTTTCCCAGTACTGTTTATGAAGCTTACAGAGGAACACCACTATTGTCTTTCATCAGAAAACACAAGTCTGAGTTGTGTTCAGTGTTCCATTTGGCCAAGTGAAAACTCCCTGATTGTTTGGGGTCAGAAATGAGGCCCAGTCTGTGAGTTTCTCACTAGCTGCATCATTTCTGCTATAACCCTGTTGTGAGTGGTGGCTATTAAGGTTACCAAGGTACATGGCAGGATGGAGAAAAGATAGTAATGCGGGCTTTGGCCATTCAGTATTTGGAGGTTTATAAACATTTATTATGGTCAATTGTCTGATTCTTATTGCAGCAATAAATATTCCTGTAGTCTTAGATTCCTCCAGGACTGAGACATCTATAAGATCATGCCTGGTGTACCTGGCAAGGCCATACTTCCCATAATTCACAGTGGCAATTAGATCATAGCCCTGAATTTAGTATCTTGCAGCTTGCTCATTCTCTACAGCATGACTTTCTTCTAGAGCTACAACATCAGTTTTATGCACTTTGAGAGCTCTTTAAAGACACTCACACTTGACATGTGACAAACCTTCTACATTAAGTTTCCAGACACATAGAACTGGTCCTACGGTTCTTCTGCGCTGCCCCAGAAAAGGACTTTAACACATTTCACATAACTAAAATTTGATTACATTCATTGTGTAGAAGACACACACACACACAAGCATGCATATGCATATGTGTACAATCAGTGCTCAAGTCCTAAAAAAAGAAGAGCCGGAACGCCCCCTTCCCTAGAAGGAGAGATGCATGGGCAGCAGCTCAGCATTAACCTGTTTTTACTTTCAATATTCTTACTTTTCTCTATTTGTTGCTTTTCTTTTGTTCTCCCATCCCCCAATATTTATTCAGGAAAATGTGAAGTTAATGTTTTCACTGATTTTTCAATTATTTTTCCATAAACACTAATAAATTCCTGAGAAATTTGAAACAAAATAAAAACTGAAAAGGAAGGGCCGGGATAACATGTAACAAGAGTACTATGTGAAGGCTGTCATTTTGGAAGCTGCACTGATGTCAATATAATGCCACTTTATATCAAATGAGGATCTGACCCACATATTTTAGAGTTATTTCATAGCAGAACCCTATTAAATAGCTATAGAACTCTACTGGTTTAACATCCATTAAATTCTACAGTTCTTTTCCATATTGTGCTCCTCATACCTTCAGTCTCTGTATAGAGGACAAGTCACTCTGCTCTCCTGACCCCATCCATGACTTTCTCAGGACCTCTGCTGCCACTACCTACTTTGGCCAGGCCTGTGCACCACTCCCCCCATGGGAAGCCAATGACACAGATGAGAAGTTATTGTTGCTCCTACAATAGCATGAATTTCTGCTGATTTTTCTGGCAGAAACAAAATTGGCTGACCAGGGCAGCATCTTGCATAAAACAGCTGCTCCCTGGCCCTATTTCCCTTCCGCCATTCCCCACAGCTGTGCAGACCAAGTTGCATGGAGTTGGCACAGAGAGGTTCTCTGTGGGCTCCCAGGGAGGGACATCTCATGCTGTGGAGCCACTGCTCTCCCTGGTGTGGATTATATGGCCTTTCTAACCACATTTCTCCCTTGAGCACATCGCACAGGGTCATCCTGCTCTTACCCTGATTTCAGTTCACTTATAATATATCTGAAATATGTTGAAAGCTTACAACTCCTAAATCATGGGCTTCATTCTATAGCCCTTATTCAGGCAAAATGTCCATTGACTCCTTGCCCAAGTAATGAGTTCAAGATCGGGCCCCCATAAGTTAACTATTTACCCAGCTTCTCCTTCCTGCCAGCAATGGTAAGATCAGGAATGGTTATCTACTGATCTAATGTCAAATTGCTTTTAAACATACTTGAAATACATCTGAATTTTGAGAATTCCTTGGCTGTGATTAACAGAAGGATCTCATCTTCTCTGTGTAGGAGTAATTACTTTGCTAGGCATTCAACAATGTTGTCTTGACAGAAATCATATTTACAGTTTGGGTTTTCCTTGTTGCACTAAGATTAAGAAAAGGAACAAAAACGTATCTATATTAAGATTTGTTTTATCAGTGCTCTATTCTTTCATTTTAACACAGATGTATCTCCCAACTTTAACATCATCTTGGCTTGGATGCACAAAAGAATGGCACCTGGAATATCACTGCAATTCATACAGTCTGAGTTAGGCGCCTAAGCTTCTATACAATGAATGCGGAGAGACAGGTGCCTTAGACTACAGTTCACAAAAGCTAGCATGCTAGGCAGGGACCCTCCTAAAGTAACCACTTGGAGATGCCAAGCACAGAGATGTGTGTTAAGCCCACACTTATCAGGGAGATAGGCACCTACTTCTGCTAGCAATTCACAGCCAGGAATCCTCTTTGGAGCTAAGCGCCTATGCCATTTTTGGAAGAAGAAGGAGCAATATAAAGGCTAGATGCAGCCTTCGAGCCATAGTTTTCCCACCCCTGATTTAGTTTAACAAAGAGAAGGTTAAGGGGTGACTTGATTACACTCTATAAACATCTACATGGAGAACAAATATTTCATAATTGGCTCTTCAGCACAGCAGAAAAAGGTATAACACGATCCAATGGCTGGAAGTTGAAATTAAACAAATTCAGACTGGAAATAAGGTGTACATTTTTGACACTGAGGGTAATTAACCATTGGAGCAATTTACCAAGGATCATGGTGGAATCTCCATCACTTACAATTTTAAAATCAAGATTGAATGTTTGTCTAAAAGATCTGCTGTAGGAATTATTTTGGGGAAGTTCCATGACCTGTGTTATACAGAAGATTAGACTAGATGATCACAATAGTCCCTTTTGGCCTTGGTATTTAGGAGCTCCCTCAAGACTTTTGGCCCAGTGGTTAGGACACTTACCTGGGATGTGGGAGAACCCCAGGTTCAAGTTCCCCCTCCATCTAAGAGGGAGAAGGGATTTGAACAGGGAACTGCCATCTTGCAGTTGAATGCCCTAACAGTTGGGCTACGGATATTCTGATGTAGGGCTCCCTCACACTCTCCTGTTGAAGCTGTTGTACTGTGGATAATAAATACAAAAAGTTATTGGAGCAGAGACTGGATCCTGAGTCTCCCAACTCAGTACTCTAGCCACCTCAAGTTATTGGGTGAAAGAGTGACAGAGTATGAGAATGATGCTGATTCTTTAGCCTGAACTGGGAGGTGGGAGTCCCAAGATCCAGTCCCCCTGCTCCAGTGACTCTTTTTATTAGACACAGTGCAACAATTTCAACAGGAGAGATTTAGGGTGCCCCACATCAGAATATCCCATAGCCCAATGGTTTGGGTACACACCTGAGAGGAGGTAGAACCTAGTTCACGATCCCATCTCCTCAGGTGGAGGCGGTACTTGACCTGGGCATCTCCCACATCCCAGGTGAGTACCCTGACCACTAGGCTAAAAGTTAGGAAGGAGCTCCTCCTCTCCCCATTTTGTGCAAAGCTCACCTATGGAGGTCTGATCCAGTAGGCAAGGTCTGAGTACGCTTACAAGATTAGGTCCTGCAGGCAATTTACATGGAGGAATATCTATCTTCCCCCAGTTTATGCATCACTCTGGGTCTTAAGTGCCTGGATGCCTCATGGACAGCTTATGCTCAGAGGCAGTAACATAAGTACCTAGGGAACTTTTACTGCAAAAATGTAGGTGCTGAGCAAGTTTAGGCACCTACAGGGTTCTGGGGCAACAAAGCTGGGGTTTGGTGACTCTTAGTGGCCTGACTCTGGGATTTAGGCGTGTGAAGTGGCAGTTAGGCATTTAAGAATTTAGCCAGTACCTTTACCCTACAATAAAAACAGGGCTAGCTCTACAGTTTTTGCTGCCCCAAGCACTGAAAAAAACTGTCGCCACGGACGGCAAAAGGAAGAAGCTGAGGCCGAATTGCCGCTGCGGCCGGAGGAACTGCCGCCCCTTCCAAACTGCCGCCCCAAGCACCTGCTTGGAATGCTGGTGCCTGGAGCCGGCCCTGAATAAAAAGTAGGCTAATGGGGCCAAATCCTTCTCGTCATATTCACATGCATAGGCCCAGCAAGTTAATGTATTAAGGTGAGCAGGATTTGTTGCTCAGTTTTTCAGAAGATCAGACCCCACCACAAAATAAAGATAGTGTGAAGGCTGATGTTACAACACTATTAAAAATAGCACAAAATACTTTGCAAAGGGAGGTAGAAGAGAAAAGGAGAAAGAACACTTCACTGAGTTGGATACTGAGAGAAAGTGAAAATGAAGTAGAGATGGAGTTAAGTAAAAGGAAAGAGCTAAAATGTTTGAAGCAGTGAAGATGCAAATAGGTAATTTTGCAGACTGGTTCTAGTCACCTGAGAATGGAAGGGTGCAATAAGGGGAGAGAGGAAAAGTGAGTTTCAGAGGCTGAAGCAGAAAGGGAGATTGAATGTGGGATTTGAAGAGGAGAAATGAATCAGTGCAGAAAGGAACAGATAGAAAGCCGTTCGATAGGAAACAGTTTTGAAAAAGAGCTCAAACAATGTAACTTCTCACTACTAGTAACGTTGTTTGGTAAATAAGGAAATAGGTTTTCTCAGCTGCCTCTTCTTGCAAAACCTTTTAAAATATAAAAATCTGGTCTATATTCATGAGAACTTAAGTTTAAAAAAAACCCATCCATTTGAGAGTCTTTTTTACTCTGAACAGAAGAGAGCAAGTGTGAGAGTATTTCTGAAATTTTGGTAGAATATGAAGTGAACGGTCTGGGCTGGATCTTGTTTTGCTTCCCCTTCAAATTTCCAGGAAAGTCAATAGAATTTTGGGTTCCCAAGCAATACAGAATCTAATGTAAATGTTGCATATTGTTGAAAAGATGGCCTCAGTCTGTGGGGGAGATATTCTTTCAGTGTTCCTATTTCTGGTGAGTTATAGAAGTAGCATAATATCAATATGGTGCCACTTTAGGGATGTGGGGAAAGGGCTCTTGTTAAATCAAATCCCATTCATCTGGCTTCATCCCTGACACTGGATTTGGTACCCAAATAATAGGTACTGTACTAGTTCAGTTCAGTTGCTCTAATTTCAGATTTAGGGTAACACTGTTTAGTTAACATGTATCCATCCTCAGCAATTATTCTGCTTGGTGCAGAGCTGTCTTGTTTTAAATTTCCAATGAAAAGAAAGAAAATATATAATGTCTCTGTTCCTTTGGTTAGAAAATTACTCTAAGTACATATTCCGTTTAAACTGTCAAAGGCTGAGGGTGGGGGAATTTGCTTGATACCAGAAAAGTCTTCTTCCTTGTAATCTAACCGTTAGAAATTGAATGTATTTGTGTGTAACTTTAGATCCTAAAACAAATACCGCAGCAAAGCCAATTTCTAGCAGTCCTTTCATTATCTGTTAAAAGTAAAAGGCAGAAAAACAGTTGTCATAAACAAGTAATTATTTTAATGCCATGCTTCTTATGGCCAGCTAGTAAATCCCCTAGCTGTAGACTGCACTAGATCATTTCACTTATCTGGTTCTAAAATGTATTACTTGAGGCTGTTATTGTAACATGGGTCAGTTGAGACCTGGAAGATGGAAATTACTATTGAAGACATTAAGGTCCATACCACACAACTGAAGACCTCAAGAAAATATGCAATTTTTTATTGTTTTTTTTTAAGTTACAGATCTAGGTGGTTTAATCTTTGATATTTTTATCTTATTCTGCTCCAGTATTTTTTTTAATTTTCCAAACAATAATTTAATATAAAAAGTGAATGGAGTTAAAGATTCAATGCAGTACAGTAGAATTATTGTTGAATGGGAAAGGACAGCAGCCCTGTGGATCTATTCATAGGGTCGATACAGTAAAAGTACTGTTAAGAAACATTTGCACACTAGTTAGATCAGGACAAGAGGAGGTCTTGCATCCCCCCAGATGAATTCAGGTTATAGTTTAGCTCCTTCCCAGGACTTTAAAGGTTATGTTTTATATCCAGATCTAAGATCGTTGAGAAGTCTCCATGTGCTGCACTGAATTGCGCCTCATTCACTGTAAAGAGAATCCACTGTGGTTTGCATCCCTCCCACGTCCCAAGCAGTGCTTTGTTTCAAACTGGAGACCAAATGATTGAAGTGGGATTGAGCACTCTGAACGTCAGTCCTGTCTGTGAGCGTCAGGTTTTGACCATATAGCCCCTAGGTTTTAGCTGCAGCAGTCAGAGAAGGAACAGGCTGAAAGCAGCAAAAGGGGGATGGGGGATCTTTTGCTTTTATTCCCCCTGCTCCTTCGCTTGCTGTCACAAAGGCACTGGTAAAAGAGTCTTAGCGCTCCAAGCGAGCGGATTTACACGTGGCTTCCACTACGCTTTCGTCTCATAATCGAAATCCAAACGGGTTAAAATGATAGCTGTCTAACTGGATCGTAATGCAGCGGATTTGGAAAATCAGAGAGGAGGGACACAGCTTTCTTTAGGGATATGCTATGAAAAGGTAAGCAATTATAAATCAATGCATTACTGGTTGGATTGTGCAAAAACAGTCAATCGAAATATCCTCTCCATTTAGCGACTCTGTGAAATAAAATAAGTAAATAAACATTAATATTCAAAATAACAATACATCCTGCGAAAGAAAAGCCCGCCCCGCCCTCTCTGGAAAAGCAACGTGTCTCCCCTTTCAACGATCTCCATAAAGCAAGCAAGACAGCTTAATTGTTTGCTTCGCTACGGGAAGGAGCTAAACCTGGAATTAACTTGGTTCAGCCTGTGAAACAATCCGTTTGCTCTGCCTCATTGCGGCAATTACGGAAGGTTTCCCAGACACAATTAACATGTAAATCAGCCGCGGCGTGTGGGGCTGGGGCTGCGCCGGAGAGGCAGGCTGCGCTGCTCCGCCGCCGCCCCTGAGCCTGGGGGGCGCTGGTGCTGCCCGCCGCCGCCGGCAGCAGGGTTCCAGCTCGGGCGGTGGATGGGTTTAGTAGCTGCGTTCTGGCTCCGAGAGACGCCCGGGTTACCCCCGCCGGCCGCTCGCGACCCGGGAGTGGTGGGGCGGGGGAGACGACTGCGACCGGCTCCGCCGCACTGGCCCAGCCCTGTTTCCCGAGCGGGCCATCGGACCGGGTGGCATCGTGGTACTTCGGGTTAGGGCCCCCCGGGGAATGGGGAATGTCAGTAAAATGCGATCCGGAGGTTACACTATAGATTGTTTTCAGGGCAGCAGCCGTGTTAGTCTGTATCCGCAAAAAGAAAAGGAGGACCCGTGGCACCTTAGAGACTAACACATGTATTAGAGCAGAAGCTGTCGTGAGCTACAGCTCACTTCATCGGATGCATTTGGTGGAAAAAAACTTTTTTTGACACTGGGGTGTGATAGCTCTCCGTAGGAGGCGCGTTCTGGAAACTCTAGCGGGAGCTGGCGATGGACGTGGCGTGGGTCTAGCTGGACAGAGCGGAGCCTGGAGCGGGAGGAGCCGCCTCCGTGTATCTGAGCACGCAGCTGGCCAATGCGCCCCGCTACCGTGCGGGCATGACAGGAGGCAGGGGAGCTCCCGCCGTGCCAATCCGCGCGCGGCTCAGGCGTCCGAGCCTGCGGCCACTGAAGTTAGCGGGGGTGTTGCCGTCGCCTTCAGAGGAAGCCGGATCAGGCAGCCACTTGGCAAATCGAATCCAGGCTCGCATTGTTTGCCCTGGCGAATTAGTGCAGCGGCCCCTTCTGGCACACAGGGAAACAGCGAGCGACAGCTCTGAGACGTCTGTCTCCCACGGCTAAACCCCTCTCAGCTGGGTAGAGCTATTGTGTGCGTGCATGTTCTTAATCATATCATCTGAGATACACACACACACACACTGAACTTATATATAGGCATATGCTGGGTACCTTGTGTACACGCGCAGTGGCACTTCGGTTTCAGAGGTACAAGTTAGACCACCTGAGGCTTCTGATTTGTTTTTGTCTCCCGGCGCTTTTTCATTGTCATCTTTTCAACTCTTTCCTTCCGCAGATCTTGATACGCAAGTGTAGCTCCCTGCTATTTTGCTGGTTCTCTCTCGTAAAACGAAACATTGCTACTGGAAATAGTTTTAGTGGACCCGGAACAATCGCGATGGTGGAAAATTTCGATTGCCAGCATTTTTAACATTTCTGGTTGCCTCACTCAGTACAAATCTGAGGTAGACATAAGCATATACATATGGAATAGAAAGAAGAATATGCCTTGGGAATGGAGAGAAGTGAGGATCTATTGGCCTTTGGCAAGTTTTTCCTTTTTTAAAAAGTCTTTTTTAACATGAGCAATGGATGGAGGCTGTGTCTTGGCAATTTGATGTTTTTAGAAGAAAGGTTATCCCTTTTCCTCTCTTCATGCACCTGTATAAAATAAACCAAATATTTAAAATGTGCTTCTGTAGGAATTTTTATTGGGGATTTTTTATTGGCACTGCATTCACTTTATTAAGAATTTAAGTAAAAAAATTCGCATTGCATGTAAACAAAATTTCAAGCACAATATTCAGACTATCATAGCAGTTCTGTTAGTTTATTGTGTATTCTTGGCATATATTTTCTTTCGAGAGCTGTTATATCTACATATTTGGACAAGAATACTATGTACTGAACAAAAAGAAAAGGAGGACTTGTGGCACCTTAGAGACTAACAAATTTATTTGAGCATAAGCTTTCGTGAGCTACAGCTCACTTCATCGGATGCATTCAGTGGATTTTTCCGATGAAGTGAGCTGTAGCTCACGAAAGCTTACGCTCTAATAAATTTGTTAGTCTCTAAGGTGCCACAAGTCCTCCTTTTCTTTTTGCGAATACAGACTAAGACAGCTGCTACTCTGAAATATGTACTGAACAGTTATTTTACGTATCTTATTGTCAACTCGCTTTGTGTGTAGGATGTTCATTGCTCTAGTATTTGAGCACCGGAACAGTTCTCAGAATTAGAAAGTCTTAACAATTCACTTACCCATATCCTTTACAACTTTTCCATTTAAGAAAATCGATGAGCAAATCCTTTCTTATATCTCCTCTCCTGGAGCACTTCTTCCTTGCCTTTTTTTGCGTCAAGAATAGAAATACTTCTCTCATTGCTGCTTCAGCCCCCGTCCTGATTACAAACGCAGTACTGTACATAAATACTGTATATGGGGTAAGGGCTTTTTCAGCTCTTCACTTTCGTTATCTCCTTGTTTGTACATGTCGGGGGTGGAGGGGGAATAGCCACTTGGAAACTTGCCATGCTCTCACCCTATCCCCTACCCATTGCACATGCTCATCCTTGTTCGTTATTGCAAGGGACTGGAGAGGAAGGGTGGGTGGAATCAAGTGAGTTCATCTGGAGAGATCCAGTCCGGGATTTGACTCCACCCGCAGCGTAGCTGCCTTCCTTTGACAGAGGAGTTGCGACTCGGAGATTAGCAGGGCACAGGGAGAGAGGTTACTCTGAACTCCTCTACAAACACAGTTCAATGACCAGGAGCTTTGGGCTAAAGCAGCCGCGCTTTCCTGCCGTGGCGCACAGAGTGCCGCCTGCCTAGGAGTTTTCCTGAAGCAGCCTCTACACCTGGCGCACTTTTGGTAGAAAGGGAGCAGGACAAGACCCTGAAATGCCTTATCTCCTAAGATTCGACTGAAGGGGACTTCCTGGAGTAGGATCCTAGTGGAATTTGGGTTCGGAGAGGAGTTGCTAAACCTTTTGTCCTCTTCCCCCTTTTCTCTCCCGTCATTGGAAATGAGCAAATTGCATTTGCGTTCCAGAAAGTAGCAATATTAAACATCCCATCCCCCAAAGAAGCACACATGTAGTACTGACAAAGGATTGCAAAGGAGAGAGTGGATCCAGTTTCCCAGAGAGATCCCCTTAAATGGATTACTAAATGGGACACTACATCAGCTAGTTCTTGTCCTCTAGCTGCCTAGATACATGCACCGAAAAGGTACAGTACTCCCCTCTCCGTATCTATATCTAATCCTTTGGGTTGCTTGCAAAGGAAGGCTCCTCCTGGCTTCGCGGGCGGCTCCGGGAGGAGCGTGTGCGGTGTGCGGTTCAGGTTGGCTGCTGGTTTCTAGCGCGGCAGCGTTTGCAGCGCTTCGGGAAGGCGGGGGAGAGCCGCCTGCCCTCGCACACGTTGTGCGGCTGCCCCTGCCCGGTCAGCTTGCGGCTTGGGCCGCCTTGCTCAGCCCGCTGGCAAACAGGGGCGTCCCTCGGCTCGGGCGGCGGCGGGGCTGAACGCGTTTGTCCTTGCACCTCGCCCAGCCCGCTTGCTCGCGGCGGACGCTGAGCCGGGCTGCCTTGCCCCCGCCGCTGGGCGTGCGCGCCGCCTGCGAGCGGGGCTCCCACCTGCGCCTTTCGCTGCTCATCCCGGGGCTGCAGAGCGTCCCGCAGGGAGCCGGGGAGTCTTTGGTACGGGGACAGTGTGGGCGCCTTGCACGTGCGTAACCCCCGGGCGCTGCTCTTTGACCCGGGTATTGACGCTGTTGTTATGGCCCGGGGCGCTGGGTGTGGAACAAAGGAGCCGGCGGGGAGCCCCCCGCGCCCCCCGCGCCCGTGCCGGTCCCTGGGCGTGGATGTGCGCCGCTGCCTGCCCGGCTTTGTTCGCTAGCATGGGGCTGGCGCTCCGGGCTGATCTCCCCCTCCCAGCCGCGGGCTCCTGTCATTGCTTTGCAGCAGGGCGAGGGGGAGGCTCTGGCGCTGCCCCCTTCCCCCCCCCCACTCCTAGCGGGGCTGGGGGGTATGTGTCGGGGGCCACCACGGGCTGACTCCCCGCAGCGCCAGTCGCCTCCGAGCCAAGGGTGGCTCTGGGCAGGACGGTTCCCCGTCCCCTCTCGCTGCTGCTGTCAGCTCCTCTCTTTGGCACTGGGGTGGGGGCGGCTCAGGCGATCCCTCCCCCAGGGTCCTGCCACCCGCGCTGCAGGGGCCACTGGGCTTGACCCCCTCTTGCCAACTGTCCGCACTGGCCCGATCCTGAAGGAGCGACAAAGGTCCTTTAGGAAACCAAACTCCTCGCCCTTTCCCTCCCCTGAGCGCCCTTGCCCTGCTGCTTCTCCCTCCCCCTCCCCACCGCCCGACCCTCCAGACCGCGGGGAACCAGGCAACCCCATGGCAAAGTTTGTCTAAAAGGAAATAACAGGGCTGGATCGCACAATGGAGGGTTTGTTCCGAGCTCCCTCCTAAAAGTGCTGCCTGGGTGAAAAATACAAGGCGGGGGAAAGGGGAGGGCAGGGGAGGGGAGGCGAGGGGGGCTCGCTGCTGTAGGGAGTAAGAAGGGAAGGAACCGTCCTGGGATGGCGGTAAGCCCCCCTCGCCCTCCGGACTGCTTCATACAGAGGGTGTTAGATCTGAAGGGGCCAGAGGGCTTTCCGCCACTCTCACCACCGAAATCCCAGCCAGCAGCAGGGGGCGGATGGGGATGATGGTGGCAGGGAGGATGCTGCTGGTGGGAGGGATTTGTGTGTGTGTGTGTGCAGGAGCATGAAAAGCTCTCAGTTGAGAGTAATGTGCATTAAGTGCTCTGGCTGTGAATTTGCATGAGCGAAAGTGGGAGCCTGAGCCTGCAAATCCCCATGAGTTGTTTTCCTGCCTGCTGGTGTACTGGAAAAGTGGAGCAGAACTGAGACAGCCTGGGGGGAAGGGGGAAGGTTGAGAGCTGGTGGCTGCTGGCCTCCTCCAAGCAATTACAGAAGTAACAATTATTAGATAAATCAGTCTGGGTCAGGGGATTGTTGGCTCCGGGGCCAGTGAAGCCATTCGGGGCTTTCTCGTGGCCCGGGAAATGTTAGTGAAAGTTTGAAAGTGTGAAAGGGCATCTGGTTTGGACTGCACGGAGCGCTCTGTGCCAAAGATTTTTGCTTTGCTTCCAACTAGTTTTGCTTGTGATGAGAGAAGGGGAAACTGGTGCTGTTGACTGACGTCCAGGGGAAGGGTTAAATGTAAAAACCACAGCTTTCCCTGTTCCTTTGAAGCGAGGTTCCCAGCAGTTTTGACAAAGTTGAGGCAGTAGGGCTTTTTTTTAACCTTAGTCAAAGAATTTCTCATGAGTGACTATTTAATGGCTAGTTGTAATATAGTAATTATTGGGTTTTTCCGACATGTCTGCTTGACCGCTTGTTTAGAAGGAAATTTGTTCTTCTCTTTTTTCTTTCCTAAAATAATTGCTGTTCTTTAAGTATGTTTGTAAACCTACATACTTATGCCAATATTTATGCATTTCAGACCTCTTTAAAACTGATGCAGAATGAAGATCATGAAGTTCATTGCAGATACGGAAATAGTGGCTTTAATTCACTTGGCTATAAATAAAAAATGCAAATTCCCAATGGGGGGCATGTTTGGGTCTGTAAATACATAACAGGAGAGTTAAATCATCCCAAACACTTTCTGTCTCTGGTCTACATATAGTATGGTATTTTTTGAAATACACCCTGATAACTCCTATTTAACATAATCGAGAACTAACGTTAATTATTAACCCAACCTTAAATACAGTGGCAAAATCGTGTCTCCAGCTATTATCCTGTCTTTGTAAAAACTATTTCAATGACTGTGTGAGTTTGGTTTATTTGTTCTTATTTACTTTGGGCCCCATCCTGCAATCATTCCTCATGCGAGTAATCCTTACTCACAGGAGTAAATTCATTGACTTCAATAGGACTCTTCCAGTGTGTAAAAATTACTCGCAGAAGGAAGGCTTGCAGGATCAGGCTCTTTATGCAGATTATTCTTGTCCAGATTATTCGACTGGTTTAAGATGTGCATAAATATTACTGTTATTAGAGATTGGTTTGTGGATTTCAGAATAAATAATGAAAAAGACAAATGATCTTGCTTTGGTTAACTTCTCTTGTTTAATGGGGCTGGCCAGCATATTTTGAAGAAAAGTGAACCATTGCCAGCAAGCCCTTCCTTACAGTAGTAATCCCACATGACTTTGAATGGAACTACAGGCATGAGTAATAAAATAAAACCCCAAAACCACCTACAGTGCCAATGTGTTTCTTGGTTTATACAGTTTTCTTTAGAATATGAAACATACCATTTTTATATTGGTAACCAGTTATAAAAGACCCAAAGACAATAAGACAAAGGGAGTATTCTTCTTGTATAAAACCAAACACAACCTAAATATAAAAAATATGGGTGCAATTCTATATTCCTTGTTCAGGAAAACCTTCTAATGACTTCAGTAGAAGTTTAGTCAAGGGACTGCAGGATCCAGCCGTACCTCTATAAATGATAAACGGATGTTTTTTAAAGAATAATTAATTTCATGCAATACAAGATATTTGCTACATTTGCTTTTCATATAGTAGGAGTCAAAGAAGATATGAAACATGAGTGAATAGTTTCAGTGAAAAGAATCATATGGTCACAGATATTCTGCATATTCTCTCAATTAGTTTACATTAGAACTATATATTTTTCTTAGATGGCAAAATCTTCTTTATCAGTTAAACCAGTACTCCTGAAGGGGGAAATAATTGGGCACTAAAATTTACAAGGAACATGTGTATTTAACATCTCTTAACTAACTAGGTGAAGATAAAAGTAGATGGTAGCTATGGCCCCTTTTTTAATGTTTGTAATTTGAGGAGGGCAGCTATTGCAATTGGAGTCAGAAGAAAAAGGTAGCAGGGGGTATAGACAAGGAGCTGCTTTCACTGGTTTTTAAAAAAGGAGCGAATTAATGACCTGTGATAAATCCAAAATAGAACCGTTTGCATTAAAAAGGAAATAGGCGATTGTGAACCTGTTTGTGTGTGTGTTTTTGTAAGGAAAGAGGAAATTTGTCATCTTGTTTTGAAGAGCGAGAAGATCCATACATAAATACATCTGAAAGGAGTTCACACGGTTTACAGAGGAAAGACATAAAATATTTTAGGATTAAATTGGCCTGAGATAACATGTGGGTTGCAACCTACTTGTTTGCAGAAACACATTGTTATGCTACCCAAACAAACGTTTTTTGTATAGTACATGGCTACCACGTTATAATAAAATGCTCAAAACAAACTACAGAGTAAAATCTGGAAAGTAATATTCATTCTGATATATTTTTATATATTTTGGCAAACCATATGTAGGGAGAAAGGCTAATGGTACTAAAATAGAAATCTTATATTCCTGAATAGGTACAGATGCTGCTTCTCTTTTACCTTTGTTTTTTTCCATATGACCTCACTAGTAATGTCAATTCCAGAGCCGGATCTTCAAAAGCTGACTCACATGAATAATCCTTACTCCTCTGAGTAGTTTCATTAAAGTAAAATGGGATCATGTAAGCAGGGATTACTCTGGTGAGCAAGAGTTTGCAGGATTAAGTCCGTACGCTGGATATTCTATTCTATGGTAAGAAATGGTCCATAGTCAGGGATTGATATAGTGAGGTGCTGAGCACATCCTTGCAGTATGAAACCTGAATGCAAATTTGGCCCTAGAGTTCTGTATCAATGGTCTGCTATGAGTGATGTCAGAGTCAGGTCCGTAATAAATTGTGCTGAACTCCATGTCCTTCAGTTCCCTCTTACACCTACCAGCACACCTGGTGATTCTTAAAGCATTTTACAACCATTAACCAATTATCCCCCATAGTATTACAATGAGGTGGGTAAGGGATATATGGAGATCACTTTGACAGTGAAATGTGGCCACCTCTGGTACAGAGTGGAATTGTTCAATAGCACACAGCAGCAGTACACAACTGTTAGGATAGGAAGCAGAGAAAATTGGGTCCTAATCTGTGAACTCTTAGGCTGGTGAGTAACTTTACTTGATCTCAGTGGGGCCACTCATATAAATAAAGTCACTCGGCAGTCAATAGGCGGATCCGGGGCCAAATCTGGACCACCAGACACTTTTGAATAGACCACAAAATCTTTTTAAGGTATTTACTTACTATTATCATCATTGTTACTATTTTTGTATTACTTTCTCTGGAATCTGGACCTTGACTATACCTTGACCAAGAAATTTGGACTTTGACAACAAATTATTGATTACCCCAAGGTATTTGCAGCATTGGGCAAGCAGAACTTAATTTCCAGTTGGAATTTGGTCTGGCACCAGAATTAACATTTCTCCTTTTCTTATGATGCACAAAACTATTTTATCAACTAAATCAGTATTCCAGATGGTAGAAATAATTGAGCACTAAAATTTACAGTTATTTGGGATCTTTAATTATCACAAGTGGTCAAGAACTTGGGTTAGGGCTCATCCAAAGAATGGGGTAGATGTTTAGTGCCTCCAAGCACAAAACTGGGGTATTGATATAGTACTTAGAGGAAGAGTGCCCCTTACTGAATTGCCATTTATTGCAGATCCTAAATTTCTTCTGAAGATCTCCAAACCACAAACTGATCTTGCCTGTCGCTTTTTAGTAATAGTGAGCTCTGAAAGAGGTCAAAGCAACAGGGTAAATGAAAATACCTTTAAAAGGAAAGACATACAGCTAAGAAATCAATTGTTCAGAAAGTCATAGTTTATTTTAAAAATATATCCGTAGAAAGACTCATTATTTTTGACATTTCAAAAGCAGAAAAGCTAATGGTTAATGAAGGGGCACAGGAAATAGAGAAGGGAAGAGACACAGGAAATATCCCACTTCCTCCCTCCACAGAAAATCAGCAAATTTTTGGCTTTTGTGCGCCAAATGAACAGAAATAAGGCTGCTAACCTAATGGCTTTTGAAATTTAGAGTTTGACTCAAGGTATAATTTTACAATTTGAAATAGACACCACTTTATGAAAACAACTTTTGAAAAGCAAGAATAACGAGAAAAGAACCACAACCACATTATCCCATAATTCAACTGTGAAACCCCATGAAAGTTCAGTCTTCCAGGAGCCTTCCATAGTTTGGAATTATAGTTATTTATCAGCTAAAAGAGGGGTAGGTAATGCTGTGTATGAAATACAGAGATTTTCTTGTATGAAAGGATTTTTTTCAGTATATCTGTAGTGGTTGAAACAGAGATGTAAAATGAAGTAGATAAACTAGCTATTAACAGAACTGCCAGTTGCTGTAGCTCAAGAGTGAAGACATATGGTAATTCACTGCATTCATGATGACCTTTTTTTAAAAAAGGATTGTTAGTACAGTAAAAGCTATTTCTATATGCAGTGTTTTAGAGCAGATACTTGGAATTCATGTTTAATATGCTACCTTCTCCTATTTCTTTTCTGTAGTTATCAAACAAATCTGCTACTGAGGGGATTTCTGCAAAAGTATTTGTTAAATGTTCATGCCATATTGAAATTAATAGGAGTTTTGCCTGCATGAAGGATTGCAAATTTGGGCCCTCAGTGGTAGGTTAAAAAGAAAGTATGTTCCAATACATCTGTGGTTTCTATATCTAATTGCCTTCAGTGGAAACCAAATGTTTATGGAAGCAGAAGGAAGTGAAGAGTGTTTTTTTGTTATGGGGCTTTTAGTGTAGCCCGAGACCAATGAATAGAGGGTATGTATCAGAAGTTTTCATGGAGGGGATAGTGGAATTCTGACTTACTTCTTGATTATGCATTTTTATAAGTGTTTCGGGCCTTTCATCAATGTTGTAGTGACCACTGGCCTCCAGCAGTGAAAATGAGCGTGTCCTGATGCTGCTGATGAAAAGGAACATACCTCTTCTGAATCCCAAACACAGTGGGGAAACTTGTATCCCAACATATTCCTGACCCCAGCAAACATTGGCCCCACTTCTTTATACTCAGCTATGCAGCCTCAGTTGGATGATTCCAATATTGGATACGTTTGCATTTGGCTTTGAAATGTCCAGGTAGGAAATTGGCTGTATTGTTCCCTTCATCATTCTGGTGGATTTTTATCTGTCACTTGTATGGGAGACACCCATCTTTTCAGTGTGAAATAAATAGGTATCTAAACAATGTTCAGCACTTTGGACTTAGGAGAACAAAAGCCCAGTTTTGTTGATGCCTATCAAAATCTACTTTTTATTGGTATTTTGAGATGGATTCTATGCTAATTTCTCCTGCATTCTTGAATTATGGCCTACCTAGACACTGTCATTGGGATCTTCATCTATTAATCATGGAAGCTGCTTTCTTATTCGGTTGCCATAGTTTCAGTGTCTCAGATAGTGTTGGGGTGCCTTGGGAAAGGTTTGAGATATACTAGGACTTGCAAACCTTGCAGTTATTTTGGCAGCAGTAGAGCTCTAAAAGAATAGAAAACAGCTTCCAACATAATTCAGTGTTGGATTAAAAGAGGCAACTCCTAGATATCTCTCTCTGGACCTTGTTATGTGAACATCCAGCTGATTTTTTACTTCCAAGATTTGCTTCTTGCTATGTCTTGCTGCTAAAAATTTACAGTTCAGAGACTAATGGCTACTTTTATCTATTGCAAGGGCAGGAAAGGCTTTTCATTAGGACTGTTGATAAATGGTTGGGTAAATTTGGGCATTTAGGGCTTGCTAAGCAGTCCAGGTAATTTGTTTTAGAATCTCTTTGGCCTAGGTACCTGACATCATGTTTTTGACAGAATAAACATTTTTTTAGTTTTCATTATTAGCTTAATTTAACCTTTCCTTTTTGGGGAGGGAGGTCTCTGTCCACAGTGAGGAACATTTTACTGGCTACAGTGGCCATTTGAGTTAGCCAGTAGGGAAAAAAGGAAGTAAACTTTGGCATTCAGAACTAGTGCTCTTTCAGCACTATAGGAGAACAAACATTTACTTTTCTTTAAGGTTGTAGTATCTGTTTTTAATTATAGTATTAAAACATTTGGAGCTTTGTATAGGCAGAATTAGAAGCAGATACTAGTAGCTCACCTGTAAAATGGTCTCTTGTTTGACAGGAGGGGGAAAAGTGGTAGACTGGTAAACTGGTATAGTAAGAAACACTAACTATAGCACAATATGCATTTCTCACTCTATTTAATGATTTGTGTCTGTCATATATGATGTAAAATACTGCAAAGCTTTCTTTTGGTAAGCAAATTATGGATCTCTCTCTCTTCCCATTGAAGCAAAATTTTCACTGACTTCAGCATGAGAAGAAATGAATCATTTGTTTTTAGCAGATTCTTAAATCCCATTTCTGTTAGATTTTATTTCCAGTTTCTTAAATAGGAATCAAGTGCTTCCCTCCAGTTTTAATAATGCAATTTGATTCCCATATAGATAAACTTGACCAGTATTTTCCCTTCAAGAAAGAAACCTGTAAAATTCATATCAAGCAAAGCATCATACTAAAAGCTGTGCAGTGAGATTAAAGAAAGCTTGACGTCATTATAAATGGAACTAATCTGAAAAATTAGCCCCTTTTTACTGTAAAATGCCTAGCTTTCATTCAAGGATGGGCTTCAGAGCTTCAGTTTGGGATTTCACTACACCAGTTTATCAGTTTTCCAAAAAGATCAACAAATAGTTTTAGTACATGTGCTTACTGTACGTAACCCTCCTTCATGAATTATACCAAATGACTGATTTCAAAGTCCAACAATTTAAAGTAAATTAGAGGGGATAACAAGGTTTAATTGCTGTTAGCTTCCACAGATTTCTAGGCCCAGAAATTCATATAGTGAAGTTTTGTACTTTCAAGTGACACAGAAGTTTTTGATCCTGTGGTGTGACTTTCCCCTATGCTGAAATTAGCCTCCCAAATCTTTTCCATTAACCAGAGAAAACATGTGTTAGTGTATCCAGCATTGTGGTAGCTTGATGATCTAACACTGTAAACAGATATGCCCTGGTCACTTTACATTTCCCTTATAAATGGGAGTAGGTGGTTTCAAAAGCAAACTGATATTAATGAAAAAATACTTCAGATCAAAGGCAATAAAGACAGTTTGCACTAGTTGTGCTTTCTGGCACCAGAACTTGTAGTATTCCAATTAGTCTCAGGTTAGACAAGATATTGCTCATGTAGCTTTAAGAAAAGAAAGCAGGTCTTTTGTGGGAATGATAGTCATATATAATGTGGAGTTTAATTAACCTTAATTAACTATTTTTGATTACATATTTTTGTGCCTCCAAGGCATAGTCATATCTGCAGTTATGTTACTTCAAAGCATTCTTTTAAGCAGCCAGTTAACTACAATTGTATGTACATTGTGCCCAATACTGTTCCTATTGAAGTCAGAGGCAAAACTCCCCAGGATTGGTCCCTGAGTATATTTTCAATTTAATAAAACATATGGTTGATTTGAGGTTGGGCAATTGAAGAATGTGTACACATCTCTTTGTAGCAAAATTGTAACATTGTAACATTGAATCTGTGGATCTCATCAAGCAAAGAAAATACACTGCATGAAGAGAATTAAAGTATAGTATTTCCAAATATGTGCTGGGTTTCAACAACATTATGCAGCATGTTCTGCCACTCTTATTCATATTGAGTAGTCTCTTACTCCGTGCGTAGTCCTAATGGGCTAAATTCTGATTTGGACTGTGGCCCTGTGCAGAGGCTTAAGAAGAAGTAACTTCTCCCCACTTCTTCTCCACAACTACATAAGAACTGCCACACTGGGTCAGACCATTGGTCCCTCTAGTCCAGTATCCTGTCTTCTGACCGTGGCCAATGCCAGGTGCTTCAGAGGAAATGAATAGAACGGGCAATCATCAAGTGATCCATCCCGTCATCCACTCCCAGCTTCTGGCAAACAGGCTAGGGACACTCAGAGCATGGTGTTGCTTCTCGGCCCATCCTGGCTAATAGCCATTGATGGACCTATCCTCCATGACCTTATGTAGTTCTTTTTTGAACCCCATTATAGTTTTGACCATCACTACATCCCTTGGCAAAGAGTTCCACGGGTTGACTGTTTGTTGTGTGAAGAAATATACCTCCTTTTGTTTGTTTTAGACCTGCTGTCTATTAATTTCATTGGATGACCCAAAAAGAAAAGGAGTACTTGTGGCACCTTAGAGACTAACAAATTTATTTGAGCATAAGCTTTCGTGAGCTACAGCTCACTTCATCGGATGCATTGCATATTGCATCCAATGAGGTGAGCTGTAGCTCACGAAAGCTTATGCTCAAATAAATTTGTTAGTCTCTAAGGTGCCACAAGTACTCCTTTTCTTTTTGTGAATACAGACTAACACGGCTGCTACTCTGAAACCTGTCATTGGATGACCCCTAATTCTTGTATTATGTGAAAGAGTACATAATATTTCCTTATTCAGTTTCTTCACAACCATCCTCTATCATATCCTTTCCAAGCTGAAAAGTCCCAGTCTTTTTAATCTCTCATATGAAATCTGGTCCATTCCCCTAATCATTTTTGTTGCCCTTCTCTGTACCTTTTCCAATTCCAATAGATCTTTTTCGAGATGGGTCGACCAGATCTGCACACAGTATTCAAGATGTGCATTATGGATTTATCTAGAGGCATTATGATATTTTCTGTCTTATTATGTATCCCTTTCCTAATGGTTCCTAATATTCTCTTAGCTTTTTTGACTGCCACTGCATATTGAGCAGATGTTTCCAGAGAACTATCCCCAATGACTCTAAGATCTCTTTCTTGAGTGGTAACGACTAATTTAGACCCCATCATTTTGTATATATAATCAGGATTTTGTTTTTCAATGTGTATTGTTTTGCATTTATCAACATTGCATTTCATCTGCCATTTTATTGCCCAGGCATCCTGTTTTGTTAGATCCATTTGTAACTCTTTGCAGTCCGCTTTAGACTTATCTATCTTGAGTAATTTTGCATCATCTGCAAATGTTGCCACCTCACTGTTTACCCCTTTTCCCAGATTGTTTATGAATATGCTGTACAGCACTAGTTCTAGTATAGACCTCTGGGGAACACCACTCTCCATTCTGACAACTGACCATTTATTCCTACCCTTTGTTTCCCATCTCTTAACTAGTTACTGATCCATGAAAGGTCCTTCCCTATTATCTCATGACTGATTCCCTGGACCTTAGGTCTAGGCAGCATCCGTAAATGTGTGCTATGCACCAACTGCTTCCCTCCTAGAAAAGGGGGATGGAGAGAAGTGATGGGGAGAGTAGTTGGAGCCTTGGCTCTGCTTCCCCAGTGCTCTGGTACAACTGAGCCATTGTGGGCAATGTTGTAAGGTGGTGCTGGAACAGGCCAGCAGCAAAGTACTACCTTCCATAGAAACATGCCAGAGGAGTGGTGAAGCAAGGTGGGATTTATGCTGCCAAGAGGCACAATTCATTCTCTGTACTACTCCTGGGGTACAGCTATGTGTCACTCCATACACAAGTCTTGTTCCAAAGTAATGATCTAGTCCCAGGAGCCTTTCCATGGAGTGAGGTACTACCTAACATCAGCATGGCAAAATCTGGCCCAGTATTTGTTTTGAAACATCTTTTTCATTATCAGGTATCTCAGAGCAGACCTCCACCTATTCATTACAATCTTCAAGCCCGGTTAATGAATCAGCTCATCAAAGCCTGGTTATCTTTAATAGTACTTAGCTTCTAAGAATAGCTTTCTACTGAACATAAGGTATAATATATTAGAGTTTTAAATTAAATTTCTTCACGTGAACAATAAATTTGTAGCTTACATAAACTTCTAGTAGCATTCGACCCATCAATTTTAGAATAATTTGCACTCATTAATTATAAATGCTCAGTTTTTGCATTTATGACTTACAGATCTTTAGCCATCTTACTGAGAAAGGACCTAAATTAAATTGATTTTTAATATTTGCTATAACGTGTTCTAGGAAAGTGATTACATAACAACTTTTCAGAACTGTATCCATCTAACAAGATTTCCTCTAATAGAAATAAATTCATGCAGTAGATTTATATGGATTTTTTTCTTGGGGCAGTAACTAGAGCAGAGAGAGGAAAGTAATTTCATTTTTTGCAAACAAATAATAAGACCATTTTTAGTGGCTCCTTTGAGTTCCAATACTGTAGTTCAGGCACACACAAAAAATCTCTGCATTCCATGGGAGTTTTTCCTGAGTAAGACCTGTAGAATCTGGCCTTAAAGAGATATTCTGGGAATGGGAAAGACTTTTGCATACGCTATTACACTTTTTAAATTATCTTCAAGGTGTTTCCTTTTAGTTCTGAGGAAGGGAAGTTCACTATGTTCAAATACTGATTAACTTCCTTACCAGAAGCATATACCGTAGGGTGGTGTCGTCTTTTTTCGCCTTTTATCCTGTTCTGAACATAAGACCCAGAGATATTGCCAGAGCATTTCCTTTCCCAAGGAAGAAAAAAAAATGGTCCTGTTCTTGTTTAACAGTCCAAAGAGATAGTTAGCCAACCTAGAGCTAACAGTCTGAAAATGTGGGATAGAAGGTGGATGGATGGATGGATGACTGACCACTGGAATAACACAGTTCTTTCATTGACAAGATATGTTTCCCAGTACAGTATATAATTCAAATATGTTTATAATAAAAGTTTGACTATAATTGGAAAAACTTTAAAAATAAAAATATAGTGTAATAATGTGTAATAATTAGACCATATTCTCAGACACAGGTATTCTATTTCCTTTTTAGCAAGTGCTTTACATTTTTAACAGATATGTTTATGCAATAGTTATATTTATCTGTGTTTATGTCTTCAGATATCTTGTGTAACTGAAATGCTGGAGATGACATCACTTGCAAAATCATAAATAGCACCTAGCAAATGTTGTTTGTAACATGGTGCTTCAAGTAAATGCTCATGTACAGAGGAGGGAAGGAAAATGTAGAATGTGTAATGATGGTTAATGTCAAAGAAGGGATCTGTAAGAATACATGCATTGATTCACCTTGAATAGCAAATCAATTCTTTTAGACATTTTTCAAAAATGGTTGATAATCAGTGTTAGTTTAAAGTAGATGGAAACACTGATTGTCATTGCAATCCAAGAATCTTAAGAACTTTTCAGAATCTAAATCTTCCCTGTAGTATTTTCTGAAAACAGGGCCTAATTCTGCAGTCTTGACTCATGCTGAACTCCAAGATGCAGCTCTTGGTGCCCAATCCTACAAATCTTTTTCTGGCAAGTAGTCTTTACCTATGTGAATCATCTAATCAAAGCCAATTAGACTGCTCATGTGAGTAAGAACAGATTGGGCCTTTATAGACCGATGCGTTTCCCAATGAAATAAATAGGGATTTTGCCATTTGGAGTAGGATTGGCCCTTAGTTTTGTCAATTAGGTATAAGTAGATTGAACGTTAGATCCTCCTAACCCTTACTCTTGTGAGTAGTCTCAAAAACTTTGAGACTACTCACAAGAGTAAGGGTTAGGAGGATTTAACGTTCAATCTACTTACACCTAATTGACAAAACTAAGGGCCAATCCTACTCCAAATGGCAAAATCCCTATTTATGTCATTGGGAAATGCATCGGTCTATAAAGGCCTAATCTGATTCCCACTCAAATCAGTGGAAGGACTCCCACACATTTCAATGGGAGGTGAACTGAGCCCTAATCTGGGAGATTTTCAACTCTCTATAGAAACAAATGAGAATTCTGTGACATTCAATTCATGAAGAAGTGCTTTATTTCTCTATGTATATAAAGGTGTGAGTCTGAGTTAGTAGTTGTATTGAAGAAATAATATCTTTTAGAGTCCATGTGGTTGAAGGAGTTTAGAAGTGAACTTTTTTCCAAAAGTTAAACCTGGAAAATCTTGTTATTTAGTGTTGCAAGACTGAACCTCACTTCCAAGTCACAATTTTGTTTACTTCTTCTGGAGTAAATAGCCAAAAATGAGCTGCTGTATGAATTCCTTAGGAGATAAACAAAGAATTCTGCAAAGATGAATGAAATACACTTACACCCTAAGACTGTGTCTTTCTAGAGAGTTCTGCAGGTAGAATTTACTTGGAGAGTATATGTTGCATTTTCATTAGTTGGGACAGCAAAAATTAGCACAAAACAAGCAGCTTTCCTTAGCGTTATATAGTAGCTTCAGAAAATGCCTGAAATTTCAAGAGAAAAAACTTGTCACTTTATCACAAAACTAGTTTTAAAATCAAGTCTTCTGTAAAACTACCACTAACAATAAAGTGCCTAAGGGAACAAAGAAGGGCTTAGATAGATATTTTTGCGTTGAAAATGAAAAATATTTGTCTTAAGTGTTGATTTTTTTTCACCTCAGCTTTTTAAATTGTGAAAACTAATAGAAAAATATGCATTTCTTTCTTTTTGTGTTTCCTTTCATATTACATATAGTCTGCCCTCTTGTGTTTATAAATCTCAGTGCAGACATTGAGTGTCAGCCAGATTTTAGTAACGATAGTGAAAACATTGAAGAGAAATAGGAAAAGACAGACCCAGGCAGCGCTTTTGAAATGCCCTGCAGCTTCTATGTTCATGTGTTGTCTTGCTGTTTATAAGTAATATAAGAAGCAATGCAGCTGATAGCTTTTTGCAGTAGAGACTGGTGATATCTCAAAGTGGATTAGTGAAACTGAATCACAGACTGCACTCAGAGCCAATTTACAGCAGTGGGTAAAGGTTGTAATGTGTCTGATTCAAATGAGATTCACTGCCTGCCCTGAGAACTGCCTCTAGGATTAACATACACTTTTAGGGCCCAATCCTGCTTCTAATGAAAGGACTGGTGTAAAATTCCTGTTTAATTTTAGGGGTAGCACGGTCTTGTCCTAACACTCTGGGATAAATAGGAATGTCAGGATATACAAGTGTTAACAACTTAGATATGAAATAGTACAATTTTTCCTGCATCGAGCCCCTGGCTGTTCATTTTGCCAATACTTCATCTCAGGTTAATATTAAAATAGTGTGGTCTAGCTTTAGCTCTAAATTATTTGGTTTTCTGATGATCATGCAAAGGGGATTCCTAAAATGACAGATTAAGTTCAAACAAATTAGTTGGATTTTCCTACAAAGAAAGGAAGGAAGCAAGCAAGAAAGATTTCACGGCCTTTAAAATGTCTTTCCCCCCCCCCCCCCCCGGTGAAACAAGAGAATAAAAATTGCTCCAAATTATTAGATAGTTTCTGGCAATAGTCCCAACTGTCCCCCTTACTCAGATGAAGTATATTTTTCCTTCTCAAGGGAGTATTTATCCCCAATATTATCCTTTAAAGAAATATAAGCATTTTGAAATGTAAAAACGTTTTTGGAGGATGCAGAAAAAGAGACTGTCACAGTTCTGTATTAAGCGAGTACTCCGCAGCAAAAAGAAAATTAAGGTCAGTTGCTGTTTTTATTATAAACCGTGTTCATAGTTCAACTGGTGGTGGGCCTCCGCAGGGTACATATCCGGATCCTGATGGATCCCGAGCCTCAGCATCCAGATCTGACTTCCTGAAAGCTTGGTGTGTATTTGGATCTAGGATTTTGGTTCAGGTCCATTGCAAAACTCAGTGGGTTTATAACATTTAATTTGCATTGTGTTGAAACAGGGCACAAAAGCTATCAGCCCTTTACACAATTTTTTCGTTTAAAACTTATCAACTTTTAAATCTGGAACAGGCAAAAGATAATTTTGTAGTGTTTTTTTTTTTTAAACAATGCCTGATTATCGTAATTTAGGGCCTAATTCTGAGTGTGCTCAAGTCCTATTGACATCAGACTTTTCTCTAGATCATTCTGCCTGGGGATGAGGTTTCTGTGCATGGAGTGAATGAAGGGCCATGCAGACCCTTTGAGATCCATGAAGATCCCAAGAAATGTGGAGCAAAGCAAGGCCATCGCCTCAGAGGCCCTGTGACAGGGGCTTCCTAACCGTCTTTTGCCTTAGGGCAGTGTGTCACCATAGAGTCCCTCCTGCCAGGGCATATTCATCTAGTATTTGTCCCTGGACCACTCCATGGAGAGGGACTTCCCATTTAGGAGAGGAGTGGTAGAAAAGTTAATGTGACCTTAGGCTGCATTGATATTTGTGTGGATTCTCAGAAAGCATTCTCAGCTCTCTTGCTTTTGCCCCAGGCCTGTACCCTTCATCTCTTCTCTGCCCACTCCTCAGTCACAGATCTATAGCCTTACACAAATCCTTTCAGGAGGCAGTTAACCTCTTTTTCCCTGGGAAAAGGAGAGGAGCGATGCACAAGGCTTTCCTCAGCAAACTGATCTGAGCGGGAATAATTAGGTCTTGTTTTTTGTTTACATTTTTGTGAATGTTTATAATATGTCTCAGCCCCAAACGGCGAGGGACTAACAATGTAAATTGCATAAAATTCACATGTGAATAAAATGAGGGAATTAGGCAAATCTAAAGTGTGAGTGTGTCATGGAAGTGAGCTACCTACGCTCAGATGTATGACTGAGAAGATGGATGATGCCTGATTGCTTCACTGGTGCCTCCTACTTGCCAGTAAACCAACCTTTCCGGTCAAGCCATTTATTTATTTGGATAATCTTTTAGCATACGTAAAAATTTAAAAACAATAATTAAACTGTCTATAACTTATCTCGGTGTCAACTAAAGACCCTCCAGCCATCTATTCTAAAACCCTAATCAACATCCCTCTGCCCATTAAAGAGCTTGGGAAAGTAAGTGGGCCTTGCAGTACATCCTGAAGGTCACCAAAGATGGAGTCTGGCTGACAAAAATGGGGGTTGGGGGGAAGGAGTTCCAAAGGCAAAAACCTCTCATTGAGAACACTCACTTTCCAATTCCAACTCTTAAACCAAGATGTTAACTCTAGCTCCTTTGTGCAACTGACACAAAGTCAAACAATAAGAGAGGTTGTCTCTGTGATGATGCCTAGATTGTGATGCATGTGGCTAGAAAGAAGAACATCTGTTTAATAAAGGGGCAGACCACACTGAGGATAATGTCTGAACTGGCTTTCAGTTGGATGTAGGAACCACAAAATAGTGGACAAGCTCAAATGCCTGGGGTAGCCTACTACCTCTAACACAGAAAAAATTGTGTTAAAACAAAATCGTAGAACATATGATTTCCTAGAACTATGCACAGTACTTCCATTAACGTCAGTGGGGGGTTCAGCATGGAAAACAAGAGCAGTATTTTTGGCTACAGCTTTAATTTAATCTAACAAAAGGAAGAACATTCAAAATTAAGGCTGTCACTCTGTGGTTTAAACTCATTCTATTCTGCCTCTACAGTACACAATGTAAAAGATCAAACATGGTTCTGGAAGCCTGTAGTACTAAATGGAAAGTTAAGGATGAAATGGCTCCTTTAACTACATTTTCTTTGCTTTCCTTGACTGAAATGAAATCCTTAACATTCTTTAACCAAGTATTTTGTCTCTAATATACATTTTTAGTTCCGTTAACCCTCCGTTGGCTAAAGTAGCTATAGGGAGATGTGTCCTCCTGGTTCAGCATACATCTTAGAGCAATACATAATACATTAGTTACCTACAGGTAACACTTGTCAGTTTCTCAAGAGAAGTTTTAGAGAGGTTTCTCAAGAGAAGTTATTTACTTTTATTGGAAAGTAAATAATGTTTGAAAAATAGTTTGTATGACAAGCTGATAGCTACTGTGTATGTTCAGTACAAAAGTTTCCAAGCTGAAAAAAAATCATTCTAGATAGCCTTTTGCACAGCAGAACTTCTAAGGCAGTTCAGTATAAGGTATCAGATTATCTACCTCATCTACATTTTCTTTGGATGGAGCTTCACCCCATTTGAATTAAATGGACGGTATTGTATTGATTGTAAATCCCCTACACAAAAAACCCTCCATTAAGCTGAAATGAAGACTGCAAGAACATATTAGTGGTTTGCATGTATATTACCTTTCAAGAGTAAAAATAAATAAATTAAATAAAGTTGAAACCCAGTAAATTCAGACTTAAAGTCAAGCTCACAAGACATTCTCTAAAAGGATAGGCAGTTGCAGTGATGGTAGCCATCGGTTCTTGGCAGGTGCCCTGCCATCCTAACTCTTGGGACACTGGTGGAGAGGGAATATAGACATCCAGCGGAGTGAGGGTGTGACATTACCCAGGGTATAATCTGGACTGTTGAACAGCTGGGTCTCCCCAGTTCTCCAACCTAGGGTACCTCTTACACTGCTTTACTGTGAGAACAGTCACTCCTGGCCAGTTAACATACAGTCCAGCGTGTAATTTGTTCCCAGTATTGCATGATCCTAGCTAGCCATTCATGAATTAAACCACAGAACAACCCCAGCAAGCTCTCTAGTCCCAGACTTTACCCCAGAAATGTGCGTCTTGTATGGTCTACCATACTGCTGAATAATGCAAGCTCATATAAAGTCTGTCATTTCATCAATGGAAAATGATATGCACCAACCTTGTTATCCCAAATGGAGCTTCCCACACACTTTAATCCAAACACACTGGTTAAGATAAAACAATTTAAAACATTTATTAAAAACAGAAAGATAAGAAAGATTTTAAGAGACTACAAGCAATGAGGCATAAAAGTCAGGATTGGTTAGCAAAGAAATACAAGATAAAATGCGAACTGATGGCTAACTTAACAAACTACAGTTTGTAACAGGAGACAGGGAACATTTGAGGGAGAGAGGTTATAGGGAGCTGGGAGGAACAGGTCTCTGGGTGGGCCACAGGGGACTTCCAGGACTTGAGATGGGGAAGTATGTACTGGCAGGAAGCTCAGAGGTTCAGAAGCAGAAGTGAGGAGGAAGCAATAGCACTGTTCCTGTCTTCTTCACCTTACAAATCTGTGCTTTGCACCAATAAGATTTCTTTCTGATGAACCCTTCCATCAAAGGACCTCAGGAGATCCATAGTGTGTGTTGAGGATGGGTGAACCATTACAGGGATGGTTCAAACCTCACAGCCAAAAGAGTCTGTTTTGTCACCGTGACTCAGCAAGGATGTTTCTAGTACAAGAGATTGAATTATAAAGAGGAGAGGAAAATGCTTGACTTCACTCATCTTGCTCCCATCTCTGCTCATGACATCAATGAATATCTGAAGGACCCTGAACTTCTGTTTTCTCAGTCAGAGAACACAGAAGGTTTAGGGAACAGGAGATCATCTTCCCATAGAACTCCTGAGATTTGTAGTTGGGGAAAAAATAGAAGTCCCCCATCTGACTTCTCTTTCCTACAAAGTCTTAGGAGACTGGCTGACCTCTTTTGGAAGCCTTTTGTGGAAAAATTATCTTTTCACCATTAACAAGTGATTGGGTTAGGACTGGAAGTCTAGCTCTCAAGAATAAGATCTTGATACTTACTTGTAGAAAAAGGAGAAGCTTTGCCCTCCAACCAATGTCATTTGACATTCCATCTGAGGTTCACCAAAGCCAGCGTTGACACTCTTGATTCAAAGCAAATAGGTTTTTAAATTAGAATTGAAATTCTGGTTCTGAACAGTTAAAGGGCAGTAATGTAAGTTTTATTGCTCTCCTGCTTGCTTGTTTGCTTTGTAACAAAGTGGCAAAAAAATTAGAAGACATTTTGAACTCTGGTGAATGCCTCTATTTTTAGGTTTCAGAGTAGCAGCCGTGTTAGACTGTATTCGCAAAAAAGAAAAGCAGTACTTGTGGCACCTTAGAGACTAACAAATTAAATTAAAGCATTAAATTAAATGCTCTAATAAAATGTTAGTCTCTAAGGTGCTTTTCCATTTTTAGGGTGTCCAAAATTAGGAAGCCAATTCACTTCAAACTTTGGGTCTTGGTAGAAAATTTCTACTTTGACCTCATTCCTAATCTATCAAGCACCGCCTTTCAGACCCTTTTAATGGATTTTATGGAAAGGGATCAATTTGGGACCTCTAATGGAAACTCTGTTTTAACCTTAAATCTACAATAGGTGGAAGGAGGCTTTTCCAGGCTTTGATCCTAAAGCAGTTATAACAACGAAAACATGTTGATCCTTGCTGAACTACCCACTCATTCATAGAGGGTCAGACCAAGGTTGCAGCATTTGGCAGGGCTTGCATTGCTGTAGTTCATGCTCTCTCTACCTCTTCTGTGATGGGCTGGGGACTATCAAGCTGGCATTTTTCATAAGGCTTAAAGAACCTGCTTATTGTAAAGAATATATTGCAGTGAATTTCCAAAACCCAAACTGCAATGGAAATTTTCCCTGACCAATTCAAAATTCAGAAGTACTGGACTTTTCAAATGAGTGCTTTGTAAAAATGATTAATCCCTACCTTGATTATGAACCTTGCTAGAAGAGCTTGTTCGTGTTATTCTTTTGAATGTAATTCATTAGTAACATCTGTGATTTTTTCAAATATTTTGGGTTTTTTTTAAAAGGACAGATTTGAAAAAGTCCTAAATTATTTTAAACTGAGCTTTTCAAAGCTGAATGTGCTTGACAATGTCCCATTAATAATTAGATGGACTTGCTCCTACTTGGATAGGCTGCAATTAACTGTCTTTGGTTCAAACAGACAAACTGTCTTTTCAGTTCCTGGAGCGCTTTGTGAATGTTTTTAGTATTGGTTGCCTGTGTGTTTGAGAACAAGTGCTAAAACCTGGCTTTATTATAAATGATGCTATTTTGTGCCAAACTGTTTGAACTCACCAGAAACCTGCCATAGCTACATTATAAATTAAGTTACACATATATGTATACCATACATATTTTCTAATGCTAGTATTTGTTTATGACCCATGTTTGAATTGGTTTATTCATAGTGCATTGCTCCATGGAACGTGACAGCATTCAGAATGTAAGGACCTTGATTGTCTTCCCTCTCTCCTACCCATCCCCCCCTCTGCATGGGAAGTAGCCCTGATTAAAGGAGCCAGAACATACTCAATCGGTAGTGCTGTGTGCTATTGAATCCATTGTTTTATTCTTCCAGTAAGAAGCCAAATCTCATTTTATAGCACAATGTGTTGTAGAATTTTCACTTCATTAGGACAACAGGCTTCCCTATGTCTCCATTTTTCCCATTTATTGCTACTGCTGACAGTACTGTACTGTTTTCTGCAAGTGTGATTGTAATCTACTTCTCTGAAAATTTGGTCCCTAATATTATCAGGGAATACAGGCACCATGTACTATATCATTTGTATACTAATGATCTTGTATACTAATGAGATGAAGAGACAAAGATGGCAGTGTCTCTGATACTTATTCTTAGTGTAGCTTTTCGGTCTTGTTTGGAGTTTCAGGGTGGTCTTGGGGAAAGAGTTTTGATAAGCATTTTTTGTGTGTGTCTTAACATTTGTTAACATTGAAATAAAACGTTATTAAATGATTCATTCATTGTGACACCACAAAGTTAGAAATGTAAAAAATACAGTTAGATCAACATTATGATACAGATAAAAATAGGGAAACAAACATATTTGTTTGAAATTTATCAAAATTTCTATATATGCCACCTATATGTGGTGTCCATGTGATGAATGGCAGAGCCACACATTAAATAGCATTTGTTATGTACCTTTGGCCACCTCACCTGCATTTTGCGGACGAATATATCCCTCCGGGCATTACTTACAGCATTCCAAACTTAGAAGCATCTTCAAACAGCTGCCCTCTTTTACCCAGTAAATGAAGAATTATATGCCCAAATCTACACTTTGCCCAAGATCAAGGACATTATTCAGTCCTGCCCACAGTGAGAGGTTTAGGGGTTGATATCTTCTGACCTATCTTCAGGATTAGAGAAGCATACAGCTGAATATCAAACCCCATATCTCTAAACTATTGGAAAAAGGAGATCTGTATACTGCCAACCAAAGTACAAGGCACTTTCTTCCAGGGACATTTTTAGGTATCAGAATTTAAAATGTTGACATTATTATGTAGAGAAAGGCTAATTTGGGTCATTCTGAGGTTTCCATTGTTGTCTTGTTCATAATCTTCCCCCTTCAGATTTCTGTAAACTTGGATGCTAAATAGCTAAAAGAGTAGGCTCAGATGCTAACAAAGGGATACAAAAATAGTACCAAGTGCTAAGTGTGCTTTAACACTGTTATTGCTAGCAGTTTTCAACAATAGTGTGGACAGAGCCTTCATTTCACACCATAATCCCCTTTGGCTGCTACTGTCTTATTTTGAAATATTATGTAAAACAGATTTTTTAATAAGAAATAGAGGAGGTTTTGAATGCTGATTCAAATGATAGAAATGATATTCTGGCTTTCTGCAGCACTTCTCAGACTCACACAACCAATGGAGGTAAAGGATGAGAGAACTATGGAGCCACCCGGTAACAGAATACCGCTATCAGAGAGCTTCTATACAGCAAAATATTGTTAGCATTAGCAAATTTGCTAGGTTATTTCACAGTGCTGATTTCAAACCCCAGAACTGGAGTACTGAAGCTCTGCCAGTATCAAGTAACATTTGAGATAATTCTTTCTGTAACCATTTTGCAATCCATAGAAACATTGCTGACATTGTAAAATTTGTAGCAGACCTTCAGTCTAAAAGTGCAGTTCAGTTTCACTCACCATGGAAAACAAGTGTTACTTATGGTTTTGTCTCTTGTATGAGAGAATCACAAGTTTAGGGAATTGGCATTGGGAGTAGATTGCATTAAGCGGATGACAGAAATCTGCAGGCCTCTGCAAATATATGCAAGAAAGGTGTTAATAAAGGATGGATGAGTGTTATACAATATGATCTTTCATATAGTGCTCAGTAGCTCATTAACATTCAGTATGTACCAGAACTGGTACAGGCCTTGTTAAGTAAAATGGAAATATGGATAGATAATCTCTCTTTGTATGGATTATATAGAAGAGGTATTTGACTTAATTACCAGAGACCTATTTACATGCTGCATGTGAGAGAAAGGAGGGATGGCCTCATAGTCGAAATACAGGCTGTGGAGTTAAACTATTTTCATTCTAATCCCCACTCAGATTCAGACTTTTATATGACCTTGAGGAAGTCACTAAACCTTTTTCTCTCTTAGTTCCCCCCATCTGTAAAATGGGGATAGGTTAAATTTATCTGGCAGGCGTGTTGCAATGTTAAATTAATTAATGATTGTGGAAAATGCTGTAGAAGTGCAGTTTATTCATTTATTTAATAATAATGGCTAATATTATTAAAATTAATGTCTTATTACAAATTCACATGACAATTTTCCATTTATTACAAATGAAGGGATTTTTTTCTCCAGAGTTTTGCCTTCATGTTTTATCTTCCTCATTCATTTTTTGCAGCTGTTAAGAAAGTTGTTTGATCTGACTTCCAGACTTGCTGGATACCCAGCAATGACAGCTGCAGGGGCTCCCTCCCTCTGCAGATCAGGTCACTAGGTCTTTACTTTCAGCCCACAGGGTAAGTAACATTGGTAACAACTTGAGCCAGATCCCATAGTTCTTTTTATGCAAATCTCCCATGCTTCTCAAAATCTCAAATCTTCCATTGCACGCATCTGATGAAGTGGGCTTTAGCCCACGAAAGCTTATGCTCAAATAAATTTGTTACAGAGTAGCAGCCGTGTTAGTCTGTATTCGCAAAAAGAAAAGGAGTACTTGTGGCACCTTAGAGACTAACAAATTTATTAGAGCATAAGCTTTCGTGAGCTACAGCTCACTTCATCGGATGCAGTGAGCTGTAGCTCACGAAAGCTTATGCTCTAATAAATTTGTTAGTCTCTAAGGTGCCACAAGTACTCCTTTTCTTTTTATAAATTTGTTAGTCTCTAAGGTGCCAAAAGTACTCCTCGTTCTTTTTGCTGATATAGACTAACACAGCTACCACTCTGAAACCATTGTCTGTATGTGTTGCACATGCATAAGGACTTCAGGATTGGGCCCTTAATGGATTAGCTGACATGGAAGGTACATAACAAAAGCAATGAGATCCCCTTGCCATTTTCTCAGAAAGATTATGAAGAATAACATTGGAACACACCCCAAGTTTTCATTAGCAGAGTCCATTCCCAAATGCAGGTCTCACAACAGGCACTAAAATGTGTCACTGAATAAGCTATGTCTGGTTAAAATTAAAACAAGACAATAGTTTTCAGGAAAGTTTTTAGCTTTTTCAGTTCTTCAGAATTCCAAATAAATACAGTATTGCCTATTCAAAAATCATGAGTCAAGACTCCAGAAACTATAAGGAGGTTGACTTCTAAATCATGAGATTTTTAAAAATACTTAATGTGGAGATCTTTTTATTACCTTCTGTTTTTTGTGTCTTTGAAATTCACATTTTCAGTCTTTTCTGCTTAACTATACAGGCTAGAACATAAGAGGTTTTTTTTAAAAGAGATGTAGATTCTCAACCAATTTCAGGATTGCATTGGTTTGGGGATGGATTGTTTGTTACTCAATTGTTGGATATACAATATTGTTTAAACGGGATTTCTCACACAATAAGGGACTAGTCAGCATGAGTAAGTATGGCAAAATCTGGCACATGGTGATTAATGCAGAAGAAACATTAGTATGGAAGAAACAGCCAGCCAGACAGATAATTCTTAATATGTACGGTTAAAAAAATAGCATTTAAGTCTTAAATTTTCACAGGCTGAAAATGTATATATTTTTGTATGAGAGAAAAATGAGAATAATTTTAGAACTGTATCAATAATAGTCTAGTGTGCGATACAAATCCAGATAAAGGTGTCTCTCACGGGATAGGTGTTCAGCATAGTATGTGAATATGATGCACAAGTATGTTGAACTTGAGCTTTACACAGAAAGCTTACCCTTTCATGACCAGTGAGATTTTATTGAAAAAATGCTATGTGCAGTGAAAGCTATTTTATTAACCCCAAAAGCCTTCAGCACCTGAATCTAATGATTGGTATTGGATTGGCACACCAATTTTATTTAAAAACAGGAATTAAATCCCTTTAATCAAGGCTTGAAACAGAAAAAAAAGCCCAATGTTCAAGCGGGCAAGGTCACCCTAAATTGGCCGGGCACAGTTTCATAGTCACCAGCTACAACCACAATGGAGGAATGTGCCAAAAAGCAGGGAAGAGGTCCAATATCTCTGTTAAAAGTGTATTCCATGGCTGGATATCTGGGTTCTGTAGTTGGCAAAAATAACCTGTAGCTGCAGGAGCTAGCTTCTATGTTACAGCAGATCCAAAAGGATAAGATAAACAAAAGGAGAACATTCTCAACCCCTACTTGTGGTCATTCCAAAGCTAGAGTAGAAGATATATGATGATTTACTTTAGCAAGCATCCCTTTCAGCATTATTCATGAAGCCTGCATAATTTCCCATGGCAGGAATATTTCTCCAGTAGCATTTAATATTTACTGTTTCTGCTGAAAGTTGCAGCCAACAAACTAATTTATTGGAGTAGCTACAAGACCAAGCAAAACAGGGACATGAAAATAGTAAGAGGGTTTATTTAAAAATTCATAGGAATATTTTGCAGGATATGCTCAGCTCTAGTGATAAATGAATCAAATAGACTCCTGAAAGTTAAGGATGAAGAAGACATACTAGATTATTGAGTACATCCCCTACAAAAACAGGATATAGTCTGCCGGTAGAGCAAACGCCAGTTGTTAAATTAACATGATATTTGTTCTTAGCCAAAAGACCAAGAGAATATTTATCGAGTACTTATAGATAGAAAACCCCATTTGCAATTCAGATGGGAACCAATAAGCAGCATAAAAAGTTTGTGAAAGAAATAAAACTAATTCAGAAAGAGAAATTATATGTGAAGGTGAACGTTGTGTGCTTGAATATTATTCATTAGTAGGTTCTAAGGTGTTTTAGACTACTCTGCCTGTTATAGTATCTTAGCACCTTCCCCATAAAATCAATTAGGAGCAGTGAAGTGCCTGTTGGAGGTTACAAAGTATTATTCACTTAGTTCTTCCACATTTTTAATGTTCTGCTCATGGGAATTCTGTGCTTTAGAGGAACTACAATACTGTAATTTTCATGTTTTGAAAGAAAAATTCATAGACCCTGACCATATGTTCTGTATTCAAGAAAAGCTCCCCTTGACTTTAATGGTCTGTAAAATAAGTGATAATTTCAGGACATATACATATTATGTACGGAGCTTGTAGATTAGTCATCACTTTTACATAGAGGGTCTTATTCTGGGCTGTGACGAAGAGTACATAGTAGATCACAGCTCATGGGGAAGTTCTGTCAGGTGCCTGGTGATCCAAGGGGCCATCTCAGTAGGTGGGAATCAACAGAGCAAAAAGGCACTTTGGTTATATTCTCTTTGTTCTGGCCACTTCCCTTATGTTGATGGCTTGGAGGGCAATAGTGCAGGCATGACTGCATAAGATCTATGCCAGCAGAAAATCCCCTTCATAGAATATCAGGGTTGGAAGGGATCTCATCTAGTCCAACCCCCTGCTCAAAGCAGGGCACAATTTTTGCCCCGGTCCCTAAATGGCCCCCTCAAGGATTGAACTCACAACCCTCAGTTTAGCAGGCCAACGCTCAAACTACTGAGCTATCCCTCCCACCTTACCAAAGGGCATCCTCAAGTGGTTGGATCTGATAGGCTTATGTCAGTTTTGCACTAGGGGAATGGAGCAAATAAGATGGTGCAGAATGAGAGCCAGAAACCCATTTCGTGTTACTTGTTTGAAAAACTATGGTATTTACAAAGTCCAAAAAACACCCACAAAGAATGAAAACCCAAAGAATATGACACAGCAGCTCTTTGTCATAAACAAGGAGGGGCTTAGAAATGTTTCTTTGTTTAGACTTGCAACTCCTTTTAATTGTAGCACATAATTATATTTTTGTTAGTCATTATACTTTAAACATATAAAACTGCCAAACTTTGTCAGCAAACTAATTAAACTAGACCTTAACATTTTGCATGCCTTATGGAATGCAACACCTGCACTATAGAGGATAGAATTCTTAGCTGATATGAGTGGAGCCATATTCTATCAGGGTAAACAGAGACTATAGACTTTACTGACTGGATTTGCTAGGAAGAGTTACCCTAGATTAGACTGTTGTTTGGAATAGTTTTATCCTTATCACAGTATTTAACAACACTTACTTGGGAAAGGGCCTTTATTTTATTTATTCAGTGACTGACTGTAGTATATAGTTGAAGACAAATACAGAATGCCTTTGTATGAAATGAACAAGGGGAGCAAACAGCTTGCATATGTAGATGTGTCATATTATATGGCTGACTGTAAAACAATAGTCTGTAAATCACCACTAGTGATCAAGCGGCAAGGTGAATAGGGAAACGTGTTTGCATGAGAAGGAATAGGTCAGTTCATGGCAAAGTTCTGCTATCTTAGCTGCAGCCTTGATAATTATTAAATAACAGGAGCAGCAAGGGCAGAACATGCTGTGCTTTTGTTTGAAATACATCTCTACTTACAGTATTTCCACTGAATGCATTCAGTGAAGTGAGCTGTAACTCACGAAAGCTTATGTTCTAATAAATTTGTTAGTCTCTAAGATGCCACAAGTACTCCTTTTCTTTTTGTGAATACAGACTAACACAGCTGCTACTCTGAAACCAATATTTCCAATAGTAATACATGGGGTATTCAACTGATTAAATGCATCAAACTGCATGTAGTGCTTTACATGGAAAATTTCTGTGATGGACTGAATTGGGTAATACCTTGCTATGCACTCAGGAGAATCATTTAATACCCCACAAGCAATTCTGAATGTTAAATCCTACATATACCACTGTGGAAAAACTGGCTATAAATAGTGAAAGTCAAATCTCAAAGATCAAGCTTTTATAAACCATAAATCCTCATAGATCTTAATGTCATCTGAACCTTCCACCTTTCTCCACATCTTATCCTAGGACATGTCTATCAGGGAATGCTCAGGAAAATTAAGCAGAGTTAACTAAAGGTGTGAATTTCAATTGCAGAATTTAAAACTCATTAAAGCCCTGTGTGGACACTCTTATTCAGAAGCAAAATGGCCTTAGTTTGCTTTAGCTTAATTCACTTTGGAAGTTTAATGTACTTTAACTAATATACTTTAAATTCATATATTTAGATAATGTGACAACTTTCCCGAGTATCTTCATGTAGACAAGTCCCTAACATTCTTCCCAACTCAACCTGATCCTTCCTTTCTCCGAAACTACACTATCCAGATCCAGATTCTTTCTCCTTCCCTCCTTTTGTATGCATCAACTCTCTTAATGATTCTCCCAGCCTTCCAACTTGATTCTGATTATGCCTTTTCCTCCATATTTTTCTTTTTTCTTCCATTTTTTGTCTCCCTAGTCCCCAGTCTTATTTTCTTATCTTTATTATTGTCCCAAATCCTTAGCAACATCTCAGCAGGTCTGGTCTTCAAGTCACTTGCATTTCAGGGCTTTCCC
This sequence comes from Dermochelys coriacea, assembly GCF_009764565.3. Classification (NCBI taxonomy): domain Eukaryota; kingdom Metazoa; phylum Chordata; order Testudines; family Dermochelyidae; genus Dermochelys; species Dermochelys coriacea. Next base: position 75,075,254 of record NC_050072.1, on the reverse strand, counting down.
AATTCATAGGCATCCAGCAGCACCGCACCCTGCATTCCAGAGGAAACCCTGGATTACCTGTAATCTGGAGATAGCAGTCAACCCAGCAGAGACTTCTACACCTGCTGAGCCCCATATGATAGAGACTGATATTATCCTAGTAACCAGGGGTTCTTACAATGACATCAGAAATTATTTATCCAAACCTTGAGAAAGATTCAGATTTCATTCAACGTATAGGCTGGGATTCCAGCAGGTAGTTATTTGTCTCCAAACAAATGCAGCCATCCCTAAGTACATTCAGCAATTTAGTGTTGTATTAAAGGAGACTCAAGTCTGCTTTTATGTATTGTTGATAATACCTTGATCAACAAGAATCCCCTGCTAATACAAATCAAGTCATTGCTATCAAAGCTCTTTGTGAAAATTAAATCATTTTTATTCATTATTGTAACTGGGGCTGTGGAAAGTGCTAGTTTTAGTTTGCTTTGGAATGGATATCATAGAGAATCAGTGGACTGCAGATGTGTGTCCTGTACATGAATAACTGCATTGATCATCATTTTTTAAAACCTTTTTGTTTAGTTGCAACTATCAGATAATGAACCTGTGTCCAAAACAGGTGGAAAAATTATCTGTCAAATGCATCTAAATACAGTGTTCATCTTTAAAAAAAAGTTAGTTTCCCTGCTGATTCAAATAGGAGCAGAATAGGGCCCTCAGAGTCCAGGGATGAAATGAAACATTAAACTTCCAAAGTGAATTAAGCTAAAGCAAACTAAGGCCATTTTGCTTCTGAATAAGAGTGTCCACACAGGGCTTTAATGAGTTTTAAATTCTGCAATCTAGCTGCATTGAAGTCAATGGCAAAACTCCCATTGACTTCCCTGGGCCACAAATTAACTCCAGATTCTCTTTTCAGAAAGCTGGAATTCTGGAAAGATAATATTGTAGACTAGATGTGTTTATCTGCAAAGACATTATGTAGTGGTCGTCAGGTTGGAAAGTCTGCATAATAGTTATAACATTTTTGTAGTGACTTTAATGGGCAAATAGCTGGAAATGTGTCCTGTTGAGTTTAGTTAAGAACCAGGGGGAAGTGTAATCCTTTGATTGAAAGTAATCTCTCAAAAAGGAGAGAAAGAAAAAAAGGGGAGAAAAGAGCTAAAGAAATGGGAAAAGAGAGATCACCTTTCTTGTATTATGTTCAGTTTTTCTACAGATTATATGGGTGTTTCATTCCATATCCCCAAAGACTGGATGTTTTTTCTATACATTAAGAAGGAATGAATCTGAGAACCAGTTGATGGGCTCTGGCAAAGTAAAACAAAAACCAACACTGGTCCTTTTACACTTTAAAGGTGTTCTAGTTGCGGCTGGCACTTAGTCAAAACTGTCATCACTTCTGTTGCCTTTGAACGAGGACAATGAGGACAATTTAGAAGACGTTTCAGTAAAAGATAGAGAAGTATGTCTCCCCTCTTGTTTTGTCTACAAAACTTCTTTTGATCTTCAGCCACAAGAAATGCTCTCTACATACAAACTGATCTCCATTCACAACATCTTAATTTAGGGAAGCTAATGTTTATTAGCTTGTTTTAACATGCCGATCATTAATTACAAGCAGAGACAACAAATGTGAAAGAGAAAAGGGTGGAGTGTCTTGTGTCTGTGGTTACTATAAACCTTTTAAGTAGCATAGCATAATATAAAGGAATGAAAGTGAAAATCCATCTACTCTGGAAATTCCATAACATGGAGAAATGCCCCTATTTTAATGTTGTGATTCTTAGAAAATATCTTTACATTTTAAACTGTGCATCCTTCCTGGGCATTTATAAACTGGGCTTTTCAGTGTATGCTTATATCCAAAGAGAGAAAATGGAAAAGAAGCAAGAATGTGATGGGCAGGAAGACAAATGCTGATTACTCTTCGGAAGGTATTTCAGTGAGAACGGCCCACACCTCTGAATTAGACAAACATATTATTAAAGACTTCAAAGGCTAACAGTGTGTAATTGCTAATTATAGCCTTAGAGTATTACATGATCTGTGCAGCAACCAACTCCATTTTTGTAAAAAGAATATTGTGCCTCATTCTGCTCTGACACTGCTGTAAATCAAGAGTAACTCCACTGAAGCCAATCAGCAATTCTGTCAGTGAGCACAAGTAAACCTGGTGTAACTAAGATCAGAATCTTTTCTTTAAATTGAACGTTGCCTGGAATTTTTCTGCAAAGCATACCTCAATCTGCTAAACTTCATGTAAGACCCTCAATATTACATGTATGGTATTCTTTATCAGTACTTGTATGATAAACTTCAAGTTGGTGTAAATAAGGCAAGTAGTTTGGTTTGTTGGTTGCTAAGAATATATCACCACAAAGCAAATGTTTGTGAAGCTGGAGATTGTCTTCAGCACATTTTAATTTCTGATTAGCATTCCATCAGCATGTTCTGTAGTGCTCTTAGTCTAAAGAAGAGCCAGTTGTGCATCTTTAATTGTTATTTCCCTTTTTAAATAGAACTGTGTTTTATAAGACCTGGCTGCAGTGACATAACTCACTGAAAGAAGATGGGACTAATTTAGAGGTGAAGATTAATGCAAGAAAGCAAAGATGCAAACTAAGATATAATATATTAGGACATGAGACTTCATGAGACTTCATCTTCATGGATCAATTTTTCTTTAAGACTCGCAGAATTTAGGGTTTGCTCCTGCCCTGAATATATCCATTCATGTGTAAGATATGACTAAGCACACTGGAATTATTAATGTGTGCTCTGGAATTAGCATTTAAACAATAATGAAAATAATGTGGGCTCAGTATCGAAAGACAAAAGTTGTGTGGGTGGACTATTAGCTGCAGTATATAGTAATTAATCCTTTTCTCTGTCCATGATATTCCTGAGTTTCTAGCAGAGTTATGTGCAATCATATTATTATTATATAATTTTCCATTCAAAATCTGTGAACCATCATCACCTTTAGATGTGAGAAATCATTGTACAGATTAAAAATATCTTTTCTTTTCTTCCTTAAATTAATCATTTTAGTTTCCAAAAACTAATGGAAAGAACAATTGTGGCGTTAATTCAATTTCTATAAAATCAGAATTTTTAGACTACAAATTGATTATTGCCAATTAGCAGTTTGCCTTAGCAAAGCCAGCATGTAATTCAAGCATTCGACAAAGACTGGACTTTTTCTCTCCCAGAATAATGTGCATAAATGTTCATAAAGATATTTAGCCTCGAGTATGTAGGGAACAAATCCAGTTGTTGACCTTCAGCTACTTTGCCTTCTTTTAGAGATCTCTATAAAGAACCATTGCAGCAGGGATAAGAGAACTAAATTATATGTCACTGTCAGTATGACTCGTTTATATTCCTATAGTTTACACAGAAAACTCTGACATTGACTTAACTTTGCTAGTGGAAATTATATTTGCCAAGGGTTTCTGGCCTGAATTTAGAGACAAAGCAATAAGATGTAGCTCCAGGAATGAGAGAGATTAAAAATGAACCAGGGAAAAGAGGGAACTGTGCCAACTGGAAAAGGGGAAACTGCCAAGGAATAATATTATCATGTATTGGATTGCGTCTTTTATTTGAGGATCTTAAAGTGCATTACAGACATTAATTAAGCCCCTAACACCACTGTGAGGTAGCTCTCACTATACAAATTTTGCAGATGGATAAACTGAGGCACAAGGTCATAAAGAAAGTCAGTGGAAGAGCTGGGAAGGGGAGCAAGGAGTGGCTAGTCTACACTTTTCCTAGAAGACAATGGAGTGAAAATGATAAATAAACTAGCCATACTGTACTGTTTTTTGGATGAATAAAAGGATCAATCTGTAGGACTACTGGATGTCTTTCACCAGGAATACATAGACATGAAACACTTAAGAGAAAACAAAAAAAAATGTGCATTAAGAACAGATGGAGAAATGAAGGCAGGGATACTTGAGAAAAGGTAAAATCAGGAACTCATGTATTTCAGTTCCTTAGAATTTGTTCCATTTAGGTTGCCACTATCAACAGCCCTGCCCTACCTTTTGGCATATTGTCCTCTTGATGTCTTCTTATGCTGTTTCTCGTATTATTATTTTCAGTTAAAATCAGATAATCAAGAGCCCGTAATAAATTTTTACAGTTTGGTGAATTTATATCAGTAGTTAATACCCTCTAATCAGCATCAGCACAGGGATGGACTCAGTGATCTAAAAGGAATTTTCCATCTCTAATTTCTATGACTATGATTTATTTTTGGGGGAAGGAACTAGGTTTTTTGTACGGAGGAGGAATCCAACCTTTTTTCCATCTGCAACAGGGCTAACATATAATGAGAGCGTTGTGTCCTTTATTCTTACCTCTGCTGGAAAACATAACCATTCAGAGGAAAATGCTCCATTTTTACCTCACTGTGTACAATGGGCATGAGTGGCACTGTGACAGAGTGTTTGATCACTGTATGCCAAAATAACTGCCTTATAATTGACATAAAAGCTGCTCCTGGCTTGGTATTTAGGATGTAACGCTGCTCTTAGCAAAGGTCTGGCTTCAAGAATAAAGCATATTCCTTTTTCTCACGCATGTTAATGCATTGTCCTTCTTCCTTCTTCTAATAGCCCGTGAGATTTGAACTTGGAGTCAGCAAAGTACAGGCTTTGTGATGCACAAAAGAACACCAGGATTTTATCACACTATGCCCGTATAAAAAAAGCTGTTCAACCATTCAGTTGCTGCTAGTATTGTGCAGCAGTTATTTTACTGCTGAGAACATCTTGCTGTCGACAATGTCATACCTGAAGGAAACACTAGCACACTGAGCTTTTCAGGAGGAGCTGGGATTGGGATTCTGCCAGTTCACTCTCTGGAAGGTTCAGGCTTTTTCTTTTCTTTTTTTCACCACCCTAAAATCTTTGCAAATAAGTTACACTTTTTTGCTTGTTTGCCAGCATTTGCTCCAAGATTTTTTCACAGTGACGTCTTCTCAACACGTTGGCAGTTACAGTTTGTGTTTTAAACCCACCTCACTAAAACTTACAGTGAGATTTTGATTGGTCATAGTCCACTCAGAATTTGCAATACATCATTGTGTTGACTGGGTTCCCATGAGTGTGAATTCCTGGGACAATGTCCCTTTCTTCACTAAACCGGACAGTCAATATCTGGTCAGTCTCATCTATTTAAAGTCAGCCAAGCAGGAATCCTAGTGCTCGTAGAGAGGTCTCTTTGTTTGCTTACAAGTTAACAGGAGATTCAACTGTTCCTAATTAAAATTAAATACAAACAACTGTGTTAAAATAACACTGAGGGGCTGATTTAAAACCTACAAACGCAGGAAATTCAGAGATCACTTCAGCCTCATATAGCTGATAGACTACATCCTACTTTTGGTGGTGTGGGGGTGGGGAGGGAAAGGGGATTCTCATTGCAGTCCATGGCCCAAATACTTCTTGTCTCACTAATGCAAATAGCCACATTTTTTTTAGCAACAACTTTTTCCCATACATGAATGGAGCATTCCTGTCACAGGATAGTGCGGGGCTGAATTTGTGTATGATGATTCACAGTGCACAATATAGTCTATAACAAGACACAAACTAGTTAGTACAGAATACTAATTTCATAGGGCTCCATGTTGCCATCCTCTAGCTGGCTACCCTCCCATTCACTTCATTAAATTCAGTGGCAGGTTTGCAGGATCAGGCCAGTAGTCTGAATGTGTTGCAACGTACAACTAATGCTATGGTAGCATCTAAAGCCCTGACCTTTTCACTACATAGAATGCTAAAAGTTTGTGCAGTAAAAGCAACCCCAATAAAATAAAATGGCATTTTAGTAAAAAGCCGTGGAAAAATCAATATCTTCACTCTAACAATCATGACGTGTTGCATAACATGAGAACTAATGGATTCTAGTGTGCGCTGTAAACCAAGTTCAAAGAACTATTTTACATGCTCAGGAGATATTTTTCAAACTTAAATAATTGTGTTTTGTCTGATTTTTTCCCCCAGAAAATGCCCAAACTTTGTGTGTGTTACTCATCTAGCTCCTAAATTCAATGAGAATCTCTCCATTGACTCTAATGTGATGTTGAACTGGGTCCTATAAGTTTATAAGCGTTTCTATTTTTTAAAATTAAACTGTCCTGTCTTTTCTTAGGATCTGTGTACAAAGGGTCTAAACCCCTTTAAAAATACAATATCAGAGTCCAAAAAAGAGTTTAACAGATTCTGGGTTCTTTGTTTTTTGCGGTGTTTTTCCTTAACTGAATTGATATCTGGGACTGCTGTCCATTGCATTTGGAAGAGCTGATTTACAATTTTAAAACCTCTTGAACATAATGGATTTATGGTAGAAACAAGGGGATCCATGGAAGTCCATTTTATTTAAATTTCACAACAAGGATTACCACAATCTATTAAAATTAAGCTAATGTATGTCAGGGTTTGTGTGCAACTTCCTGCTTTCTCTCATTTCTTCTTCCTGCTCCCACTCCTGCTCCCTAGGCTTCTCCCCAAACTCTTATTTATATCCTTATCCCACTCTCATCTTGCTCCTTCTTCCATGTTGCCCCGATACTTGGAAGCCTTTCTCTCTCCTTATGGGCCATTGCTTAATCCTCTTTTTTCCAGGCACTGTTTTATTTGTACTTGTGTTCATAAGGAAAAATTTTTTTTGGTGCTTCTGTAACAAGTCCATGTGCACACCTGAACCCCTCTAGGGTGCTGGGACTAGAATCCAAGTCCTTCGCCTTTAAAACCACACAGCTAGAGAATTCCTTAAGCATGGCAGTTCTCTAACTTTTTCAGTTTGAACCACATATGAATACAGTGATTATTTCAAGGACCACCCACTTTTACCATTCATGAACTGAAGGCTACCTCCCCTCTCGGATGTAATCAAAATACATCCCTGAGGAACTTGGGTAATTGCTGATGTGGAAATGTGAGAGTAAAGAAGTATGTAATCTATTTTGGCTGTCTTTTTTTGTGATTTAGCAGTGGGAAAAGAGAGGACGAGCCAGCAGCAAGTGACCAACCAGATATCCACAGAATGATAAGGAAGTGCCCCTCCCCTCAGCCTACATGCTACAGTCTACAGGCTACAGTTTGAGAACCTCTACTTCTGCTAGCAAGAGAGAGAGGGTCAGTGTCCTCTCTGTAGACCAGCCAGTAGATGTCAACTTCATTCACTCACTATTATATACATGGTGTCAATATACACAAAATACTTTGCTCTTATCCTTACACCTATGTAAGATTAAAAGGGTTGGTGAGATTTGAAAAGCAAAATAATATATCACATCCATGAGAGCCAACCTCCAAATACAGGCTTGGAATGAAAATGAATAAAATATACAGTAGTAACTTTAAAGTTGTGGGGAAGGCATTTTTTCCTCAGTTTACTTATTTTCCTTCTTTATTTCCCTCTTTTCCTGCTGGGTCACTTTTCTCTTGTTCTTTTTCACAGAGAACCCTCATTTGTCTTTTCCTTTTCTTCTGCCTCTGCCCATGATCTCATTTCCTTCCTTCTAAAATCATCTCCACTTTTAGCCCTTTTTGCAATTCTCCTCTTACCCCACAGAATCATCCTTCTTCCACCTATTTGCTTTTTGGGATTTCCCTCTAGCTTTCATTCCCTCATCCATTCTACTTCCGTTCCTCCCTTCTTTTTCACTCTAGATCATGTCCCCCAAACACTTCCCTTCCTCATTCCCTGGAATGCTATCAATACTCCCCTCTCTACCCAATTTCCCATTCTCAGACCTGTCTCCTTCTCCCACCCAACCCCCTTTCCAGCTATCCTTCCTGTCTCCACCACAGTCTCTTTTTTCTCTCTTCCTGTTCCAGGTTCTCTTTGCCCTCACCTCAGAATAAATTCTTCCTTCAGATATTTCCATGTAATGTCTGTTGACCACAGTGGGAAATGCTTGTACAAATCTGAGGGCAGAATTTCACTCCTGGGCCTAAGATTGCCAGAATAGGGCAGGAATCATCTTGAGCTTTCCAATAGCACACTCCAATCCTTTGTTTCCTGTTGTTAGGAAGCAGGGAGTCTGACTACTGTCCAGTCAGCAGGGGGCAGAATGAGCAGCTGTTGCCTTGCATGGCTACACTTTTCCCCTCACCACCTTATCTATGCGCTCCCTATCCGTGGCCCAACAAAGCCACGGGACCTCCTGGTCAGCCTCCTCCTGGCCCTCGCTAAAATGGCCATCTATAAAACCAGGGAGAGAAGGTTGGCCGATGAAGACTCCTGTGACTATGAGGCCTATTTACGATCCTCCGTCCGTTCATGCATCTGGGCAGAGTTCCTCTGGGTGACATCCACTGACTCCCTTGACACCTTCGAGGAGCAGTGGGTGCTGTCTGGGGTTCTCTGCTCGGTGTCCCCATCAGGTTCCCTTTGTTTGACCCTTTGACCGCAGTGAGCTGTAGCTCATGAAAGCTTATGCTCAAATAAATTTGTTAGTCTCTAAGGTGCCACAAGTACTCCTTTTCTTTTTTACTCCTGTTCCTGTTATTTTATTAGTTGTCCCCCAAAATCCCAAGTGTTACTGTGTAAAATGTGAAGTAGTACTGCTATGGAGCAGACCAGCCTAGCAACAGTGGCATGGAAGAGAGGAGCAGCCAGAGTCTGCAGAGAGGATTTTTTGGAACTCTTGCATTGTGTCACCCGCTTGGGTCTACACATATGTTCACCACTACAACTTTTTCATACCCTTCTTTACAGGTGTTTCCACGAGGCCTAGCAATATTAACCTGCCTAATAGTATTACCTATACATAAAACAAATTAACTTCACCATGTCGCTGAGTCTGTACTGTATTGTTTTATCACTTAGTGCTTGCTTTTGCAACGGCTTCCCACAGAGAATTCTCAGTGTAGTCAGTGGGAGTTCCACATGGGGAATGGCTGCCAAACTGGGCTAGTCTAGATGAAATAAACTCACTGGGAGCAGGGAATACATCCCCTCGTACAGTGCTGAGCACATAGTTGGGGCCCAGTAAATAACAGATACATAGGAATAATGATGAATAAGGCTAAGTTTTTGTCACTGATATTTTTAGTAAAAGCCCCAGACATGTCACAGCAAATAATGAAATATTCTCGGAAGCCCGTGACATGTCTGTGACTTTTACTAAAAATATCCATGACAAAATGGGGAGCCTCGGCAGCTGCTGGTGGTCTGGGAGCTTCAGGGGTCCCCACCACCCATGGGGAGCTCAGAACTCCAGGGTCCCCCTCTGCTGGCAGCTCCCAGCTGTGGGCCCCCCACCACCACCTGGGGCTGCCGGTAGCAGTGAGGGGCTCCCACCGCCTGGGGCCACAAAGGGGTATCCCATAGCTCCCTGCCTCTGCAGGCGGCAGGGGACCCAGTAGCTCTCAGTCAACACTGACTGAAGTCATGGAGGTCTTTGGAAGTCACATATTCTGTGGCCTCCGTGACTAAATTGCAGCCTTAATAATGATGCTCTTGTAGATTAAACGTTCTTGTATAATCAGGAGCGATGCATTATATTGGAAAATTTTATAATTTCCTTCAAGCTTTGAAGAATGTCATCCAGCCTATAGAGGAAACACTCATTGAGACTTTCCCTTCGCACAATATGTCCCATGTTTCAACTGACAAGGAAGGTAGGTTTTTCTCTTCAGTAGGACGCAATGTGATTAACCTGTCTGGGCACCAGGAGTAGGCAGCCATTGAACAGATCGTTATTAGGGTGGGTATAATTACATTCACAGTGCCAGCAAGTTATCTGTTTTGAAAGCTGAGGACACAAAGGCTTATCTCCTTTACATGTTGAGTTCTGGGCTGTGAGTAAAGTACCTACAGATTTTTTATGTTGTGTCAATCATGTCTTAGGCTGTTATGTGCTGCTGTTTGCTTTTGGAAGCCTGCCTGTTTTTACGATTATGACTAGGGGAATATAAGATATGAGCCAGTGATGAGTAAATGTCTGTAAATGGTTTAGCTGTGACACTTCCACAAGTGCTATCATACTATTGCTCTAGTCATTAGCTGAGTGGATACTTGAGCCTAACCAGTATCAAAGGTACGTCCACAAAGTCATCTATTTCATTAAGCTAATTTACATGACTCGGCTTACCCAAGAATCAAATTTTCATATAGTGTCAGTCTTCCTATCAAGGAAAATAAGGGGATGGGGAGGAGGAGGCCACAAGGCAAGGTCTATGGATGTACGTATTTCTTTAATCAGATACCCTCTAGTCTTTCCTATGTCCCCATTGTATTTAGAAACCAGAGATAAGTACCAGTAAGCTTTAAAAAGCTTAATTTTAGTCACTTCTCATTACAGGGGACTGACTTAGAAGGAAGAAATTGCATTGCCAAAGTTGAAATTGTAGACTTGGCCCAAGTTCTTCAGTGCAAGATATGCTTGAAGGCTTTAGCCACTCCTCAGATTAGAAATGAAGGTAAAGGTTGTTTTCAGAGAAGGGGATCTGAGGGCTAGAATAGAATGCTCAAACAGACCTTCAAAGCTCCCGTGGTCCCTGAGAGACATCAGTGACGTTTGTATATAGACTCACACAACAATGTGATCCAAGGGAGTCGTAGCTGCTATTTATATCATACAAGAACCAGCTGTTACTTTAACAGAAAGCTGTAATGTGCTGCAATGGTTTATTTTTTTCCCCTGGTCATCAGCACAGCATCTTTTTGTAATCTGACTTTTAAAAAAAATCATTACAATATTTAGTATCGTTCTTTTCATCATTGCTAGAACTGAGGCTTAAAAAATTAATGACTCCTGAGTGAAACCTTATTCCATTAGTTGGATCAGCTAGTAATTGTTCGTATGTTAAATCTTACTCTTATCTAAAGGAGTTGTTTCTGAGTTTTGTTTTTAACTGTGAATTTGTAGTGATCACTGGCATATCCTTCTTAAATACAGGTGCCAGAAACCATTAATTAAAATCAATTAAACCTTATTCATTTTACATGACAAATGAAAACTCTTGTGTTGGATTTAAAAATATGTCCAGAAAGCACTTCCATTGTTATTGGATCAAGGATGGGGTTCAGCTATCTGACCCATCTTCAAAGGTTTCTAAACCTGTTCCAGCTTCTCTAATAATGATTTCATTGTTTATCCAATTGTTGCTCTATTTTTGATGGCAACTTTTCAGGATAAAGATCTCACAGCAGTCCTCTTGGTATTTATGTAGCTCTTGTCAATGCACCTAAAAAGTGCAGCTCTGAGTGACCATTCAGTAATGAGGAAAACACAAAACAAAAACATGATTATGAGTTGACTGTTACCAGAGAGATGAATCATCATATTTGTGCTTCTTGAACTGGAAACTGTACTTTCAAGCCATGTCCCTGCTGGAACACAAACTGTACTAGCAGTAACTCATCTTTTTTAGTGAACATTTCCATGTGCATGCTGAGGGTTTTGAAGGCCCTGTTACAGGACTGAGGAGTAGTGGTTTTATGTATTTGTCAGAGTGTTGGCCTTGGGTGGCGAGGCATGGCTCAGGGTTAAAACTGTGATTTAAATTCAAAACGACTAAATAAAATTACCTGGTTTAAACCGGCAGAATTGCAAGTGAGGACCACTTTCAACATGCTTTAATGAAAAAAAAAATCCTGAATTTCACCTCTTATCCCTCTTTTCTTCTTTGTCTGTTTAAATGGATTGTAAGCTTTACAGGGCAGGAACCTGTTTTCTTATGATTTGTAGACCTCTATCACTCTTTCAGGAGATATATAAATAGCAATTAAGGGTTACATCCTGGATGGTTTAGTCCAGTGTGGCCAAGGCTATTTATTTATTTTTTCTCCAGTTAAGCAATCTGGTTGATCCCAGTGCACAGATTAATTCCCAGCAGTGTTCTGGCACTGGGATGTTCCACAAGGTTTGTAATTTGTATGTATGGTAGACACAAATTGGATTACAACCATCACTTTATGTGTGAAAATGGCTCCCAACCCAGTTACAAGCACTGGTGTGAACAGGGCCTCATACTGCAACCTTTCTTTCAACTGACACAGTATCACTAAAGTCTTTTAGGATATTGGTAACCCCTGGATAATGGTGTGCCGTTGGTTAGGAGTAAATCGGTAATCAAATTTCTAATGTACAGGTCACCGGAGTCAAAGAGAGAGGATGAGCCAGGGATGGGGGAGGCTGTTGTTGGTAAGCTGAGGGGATAGGTTTCCTATCCCAGCAGTCACACTGCCTTAACTCTAAGTAGCATCTGGTTTTGCTAATTAGAGCTGCTTTATTTCAGGCCTGTCATAAAGGAGAACATACCTTTTGTCTGAGTTTACATTAGAAATACCTTGAAAGCAGCATATTAGAAATGAAAGGTTTTATATGGCTCTATGTATTTTTTTTTTCAAAGTTATAATAAATCCTGTTTAAAAAAAAATCCAGAGAGAAGGAGAATGCTGGCAAATGTTTGCATTTTTTAAGCCACACTATGCAGCTTATATTAGGCCAGCATTTTTTCTTATATGATTAATTCTGTTCATTTCTAAACATGCATAACAATCAAACAAAGATTGCGACTTGAAGAAACTGAAGTGGAAAATGTTACAAATTAGATTTTTGTCACCATTTGCATATTCAGTCAGGCAGAATGCTGCTGGGGTACTGCCCCTCTCTTCTGTAGCAGGGCTGGCCTCATATTACTCAGCTGTTCCCAGGGGGAGAGAAGCAGCACAATCCACTCCAAGGGGAAGGGGAGGCAGGTCACCCACTTCCATGGGGGAGCAGGTAGTGAACTTCATTCTTTGGGGAAGAAAGAGGTGAGGGGAGGAAGTGCACTCAGCTCCCAGAAAGGGGAAGGCAGCTTTCTATACACCCCAGTGCAAAAGATAATCGCATCTCTCCATTGTAGTCTCTCCTTAAAATACACCTCTTCTGCAAAACCTACCATTGTTTTCCCCTAAGTGAATGTTGCAGTCCTGATTTACAAAAATGCAAATCGAAAAGTACCTTCCAGCATTGTGAAATAAAATAAGACCATTTTCTGGCCATCCAGAGCATCCTGGATATTTGAAGCACTGACTGTGTACTTGGCAGTGTCTGAAAGGCAGGGGAAGGGACTGTCTCTGTCCCTCAGAACTTGCAGTCTAAATAGACAGACAAGACAATTTGGATATATCAGTTCTTGGGAGAGGTCGGAAGAGCTCGGAACTTCAAGAGGTATCTGCGTTTGAGATGGGGGGCTATTCAATTCCTGGTGTAAGGGAGGCAGCATCCTGAGCTTTTGTAGGTGAGGGAGTCATCATTATATCTAGCTCTTGTGATGGAGAGGAGACTGTGGGGAGCTTTTTGGGGTTATGACAGAAAGCATGCTCAGTGTTTTCCTTTACCATGTACTCAGTAATAACTTTAGAGGACTCCATTCTTATTAAACTGAACTGGCTGTTTATTAAAGCAATTTATGGCTGCTCCACTTGCAGCTTAGTCTTCCTAACTATGTGCAAACTCTGACTTCCTGGAGCCTTTTCCAAATACTTCTCTCCTGCAACCCTTGCTCATCCCTCCAGATTCCATTCAAGTTGCTGTACTCAGCTTCTATCGGAGGAGGTAGCTTGCCCAGAACCTTAGCAAAAGGTGCACACTTGCTTGCAGGGCGAAACACGCTCAGTTCTAGGGCTGGAACGAGGAACAGAGGGCTTGGATCCTGAGATTGGAGGTGTACTCAGGTCCTCAGCAGAGGTCATAATGAAGTACTGGGTGAATTTCAACCCTTTTTCTATTTGTAGATTCAAGTTTTTTAAAATGTATTTGTTATTCAAAATAATTCATCAAAATATTTTGCAATTTCATTTATTCTGTGGATGATTCTTTTAGCTGTGTTGCTTAGCTGTGATTGGCCAACTGGTGGTCTTTCTGGGATGAGCCTGACTCTTGCAATCAAGTTCCTGGTGGGAATGTTTTCAAAACTGAATTCAAAATTTGCTTTCCACAACTATTTATGAGTATTATGTCATTCTGCAGCTGCTTCATTGACTGATTCAGCTTTGTGATGGATATCCACGAAAAGTCAGTCCTGAGGGTCAGGAGATAGAAGCGAAGTGTAGAGATCAGGAGTAGAGATGCTCAATATTTCTAGAACAAGGGATTTAGACAATAAGATTTTTAATTAAAAATATTTTTTCTAACAGAACTGGTGAACACACACAAAAACTGCAGGAAAGAGAAAATAATGCCGGCCCTTCACACTATCTTAATCCCATATCTGAGAGAAAGGTTCTCTGAAAATCTGTTCTAGAGGGGTTACTGTGTCCGAGAATTTTGTACATATGCACACACATCCCTCTTTTAGTGTGAATCTTAAACTCTTGTGAATAATGTGTTGGCTGTGCTGCATTTAGAGTTGAAAGCCTCTGAACTGAGCAACCATATATCATCAAATAGGTGATATTGATTCTGTTGTTCAGGACATCAGAAACTCTCTGAAGGCTGGTTAGAAGGGATGTAATATTTCATGGGCAGCTGAACTGCAATATGTGCCTTTCTTCACTTCAGCAGAGAGAATGGGAGTCAGGACATTGGTCAATAAAGCTGTACAAGGCCAGGAGAAGGTAGTTGATTCCTATGGGATTTATGACAGGTTTCAGAGTAGCAGCCGTGTTAGTCTGTATTCGCAAAAAGAAAAGGAGTACTTGTGGCACCTTAGAGACTAACAAATTTTAAAATTTTAAAATTTGTTAGTCTCTAAGGTGCCACAAGTACTCCTTTTCTTTATGGGATTTATGAAAGAGGTGTTGCAAAATCATCCATTCCATGAGGCAAATGCTCAGAGCTATTGAGCACCTACGACATCTGCTGAAGCAAGTAGGAGTTGTGGATGCTTAATCCAATGGACGTCAATGTCAAAATTTCCACTGATTTCAACAGAAGTAGGTCCAGGCCTTTTATTTGTAACTGGTATTTGGCATTTCTGTGGCAAGCCAAAGAATCATTGCTCTAAAGTAATCAGAAAACATCAGTCCTTCAGCTCGTAATCATGTGTTTATTCCTATAGATGCCAATGGTATTATTCACATGAAAAAGGGCTGGAGGACTGAGTCTATGGCAAGAACATGAAACCATCATGCCAGCAAAGATCTCTCCAGGCTTTTCAAGTTACCACAGTAAAAACATAGAGCCTGCAGTCTCATTAAAAAGCTATTTGTGTATCTGATCTAATTCCTTTTGTGCTTTTTAAAAAAAATCTGTTCTCTCTCTGCTGGCAGAGATCCTTGTCTTGGCTGTAGATCAACAAACACTGGCAACTGACCAACTGAACATCCAGGTTATTGAGGCCCATCAAAAGTCATAGGAAATCGCTCTCTGCCCTACTTGATATAGATTACATAACCAGCAGAGGGAGAAACAACAGAACAACAGCTACAATGTTCCTGTTCTTACACAGGAATTATACTTTTGTCAGGCAATTCATGATGTATTCATGCAAACCCAGAAAATACACAGCCATGCCAGAGAGATCACAAATGTTCATGAATTTTTCTTTTCAGGCACCCCTTGCCTGCTTTGAAGGGTGAAGTTTATGGTTGGGGAGGAGAAAAACTCTTCAGTCATCCGAAAAAGCACTAAGTTTCAATTACAGACAAACCAAATAAATTATCCAAACATACATCAATCCCTAAAGTTAGTGAGTACCCTATCCTGGCAGTGAGTTGGTGGGTATAATTTCATAGTTTGGCAGAGTGCTGATGTCTGGAGCTATATGCATTTTTTTAACTCTACAAAATTAGCTAGAATATTTGTAATAATGTTTTCAGTATCAGACTTAATTGTGTGTCTGAGCCGTTGAAGTTTTTTCCTTTCCAATATATCTCATTATTGTTTGTTGGAACACGAGTGCAATCAATCATTCCTAAAATAACTGTAGAAACCATCAATGATACAGAAGTCTTTTTGTCTTGTTGTTATGGTGGTGGGCTGAATAGTTTAGCCTATCCTAGCATGCTACCTGGAGACAGACTGCTGACTCATCCCTGTGACATTCTTTGTTTCCTTTGCAAAGACCCTGTATAGGTTATTGAAAGGGCAGAGAATATTTCCTGCAGGAGAGGAGAATGACTTTGCTTTGTTCTACCAATTATCCAGAGACTGGATTAGAGGTTTCCCCTGTCGACAAGAAAGCTAACCCATCATTTCAGTTCATGCAGTTCACTCTGTAGACCCCTTTTCTCTCACTGCACTGGACTGGATCTTTTCCTCAACCTTTCCAAAGATGTAAAGTACATAATAACAGAGTTATTACTCCTATAACTTGCACTCTCGGCAGCTATCAGAATATCTCTGGCTCCCTTTCTATACTATTTTCAATCTCCCAGGAAACAGGTGTGAATGAATGCACATGGATGCTTTTACTCTAGAGTAAATGGGTGAGGGCATGTCTAGATTAACAGTGCTGCAGCAATGCAGCTGCACCAGTGCAGCTGTGCCACTGTAGCGCTTAGTGAAGACGCTTCCTATGCCTACAGAAGAGCTTTTCTCATCAACATAGATACTCTGTCTTCTCGAGAGGGGGTAGTTATGTCGACAAGAGAAGTCGTCCCATCATCATAGTGCTGTCTACACCGGGGATTAGGTCTGCGCCCATGAATGATATAGTTATCCTGACATAAGTTTGTAGTGTAGACGAGTGCTGAATGTATGCCTGCATAGAAATGTAGTGTGCCTGTTTAGTGCAATGTCTGAGCTCTTCCTGAATTACCACCTTTCTTTGTTTGACCATCCGTATCTCAATTTTATGCCTGCTTTTCAAATCCCTTCACATCAGATAATTTCACATTTCCTCTTGATACTGGTCTCTTGGTAATTAGAGTGATTGTACAGTGTTCTATTAATTAAAGAAATTGTGATTTTATATTTAGGGGTTAATTGGTGATATCTGCATATAACATTTTCCTAAAATAAATTAATTACAGTAATTAACCTTGTGCCCAGCATAGCAGACAATAAGCGTTTGTCTTAAGAGTATCCTGGAAGTAGGATCATTTAATATAGCTATTGGCTTCTTTCATTGACTTTTTTCATATTACCAAAGTAGGTGAAATGAAGCTATGGATGAAAAATATGCCATGTTGTCACATGAGTGATCCTTTTTCCACAAAAAAATTCTCAAAGATAGGATTATTTCTTGTATCAATCTCTCCATAAAACTGTTAAGATTATAGATGATTTATAATTTGGTAATTTTCTGGGCATAAATTTAGGCAGAATAGAGCTCAGAGACTGTCACTTGCAACTAGCAATTACCAGCAGACTGCAGGAACTGCATGATTGGTAACCGCAATCCTGGAGATCATCCCATTTTGGAAAAGCAAAACTAGATAGATGTCCACAGTCCTTTAGGGTTTTTGTTTGTTTCTTTATGGCCATACACAGTAATGAAAAGATCTGAAAAGTATATGATTCCACAAATTACCAGTAAAAAGAAATAATTAAAGACAAATAAAGATCTAGACAATCTATCTAAATTTTACATGCCCATCACCTTGATATGTGAGCACCTGAGATAAAGTGTGTGTGGAAGGATGGAGGCAACATTTCAGTCTCATTCTTGCTATAGTGCTCTCTGTTTTGTTATCACCATCGACTTATGCTTACCTACAAGGTGCTTTTAAAATTTGTCTTAGGGATTCCATCTGTTTTTCGTCCATTACTTATTTTTTCAGGAGTCTGCCTCTTGCCATTCTGAAAGGTGGAAAGAAACCAGAGAAAATTGATTTCATAAACAAATAAGGGAATAAATGTATAAACACAAGTCTTCAAGAACTCTTTGCTTACCTGCAGTTTTTATCTGTCAGGGACATACATAAATTATCATGATGAATTGGTTGCTTTCCAGGGTTACCTCTTACCTTTACCTTTTCATTCTCCTTCAGAAGTTGTGATGTACATTTATAAAAGTCTTCTTGCCTGAGTGGAATGTTGCTGTATTTCACTGAGCAACCTTTCATAGACTATGATCTTGAAATTTGGCCTAAATCCTGTTATTGACAGGACTAGACTATTCTGGTATATAATGGGTACTGGATTATCTTAAAGTTGCCATTGTTGCTGTGGAAGTAATGCACTTTCATGGGGGCATTGCACAAGTGATTGGTTTAATTGAGCCATGATTTAAATTTTTAAAATTGATTAGCATTGTGGGATGGTTACAGTAAATTTGATCCATATATTTTGGACTGTGGAGTTTCAGTCACTTTTGAGCTAAAGTTGATTAGTACCTTTTGAAACATATACTGTAGAAAGTTGTTATTCTACTGAATGAAAATCAAACCAGGTTAGTGACTCTTTTTTTCTGATTAAATTGCATTAATGTGACTAACATTACATATCAGTAATTGCACAAAAGCTAGATGATGTGCTCTGATTACTTAACAGTTGACTTAAATGTGTTCTCTGCTGTTTCGGGAAATTAAAAGGTGGACGTTTTCATTTCAAACAAATAAAATGTGTTTCTTAAAGCAGTCAAATGCCACAAATCAAAAGATAATATTTGTTTTGAACTTTAAACAAATATGCAAAATAAAAAATATTTATTTATGATTATGTTAAGCAGCAATCAGCCACTCTAAAACACAATGATATGGTATGTGGGATCCTAATTTTGGTCTAGAATAATGCTATGCTCTTCGTATGATTTGATCTGTTTTGCAGACGTATATCAACTGTAAATTACTTTCTTGTTTTCCTGGGTATGGGAGAAGATTGAAGAAAGGACTGGAATCTATTTAAATATGCACCCACAATAATGAAAGGAGGCATATGCTGAGCAATTGAGGGAATCTGGCTTGAAAAGTTTAATGCACTAGAGGGATTATTTTAGGATTACTGCCTGATCCTGAAGTTATGTTTAGCGCAGACATGTAGCAGCTCAGATGATGTCTGCAGGGCTTTATCAAACTTTTAATCAGTGGCAATTGGCAATACTGTTGTGAAAACATACATGGTTTCATGTTTCACCTTTGCTGTTATCAATAATAAAAAAAAAGGAAGAACATATTTCATTCTCTCTATATACCTGTGGATCACAGGCCGCAGTGTAATTTTTATTCCATATACCGAAAGAGAGAATAGAACGTCTATTGACTAGCACTGATATTTCCCAGGCAAATTTAGGGTTGAGAAGACTAATGGTATTGCTGGTAGTGTATCTGTTTTCTATTAAGATTGCTGAGATTAAACAGCAAAGTATATATTAGAGATAGTGTTCTTGTCAAAAGGCAGTGTTACGTTTAGCTCTTACATCAATTCAAATCTTGACGGTGGTTTATTGAAGCCCACATACAATCAATATAGTTATTTTTTCTCTCTTAAACAAGTGAGGTGTATTTAAAATAATAAAAACATCATTGTGATGACTGAACAAGCTGTTCTAAAGTTAGATCTGTTGCTGTATGTATTTCTGGTGGTAAGGAAGAGGAATAATTTGGCAACTGCCTTTGTTCTTTAATGCAGGCCTATTGCCCCAAAAATAAAATTGAAAATGTTTCTGGCAATAGTTCTGCAAGCACAAATGGCTTTCTTGCCAGTTTTGGCAAGCCTGTTTTCAGTATAAAACTGAGCAATTATAGAAAGTGATATATTGCATGCTATAATACTGCCATCAGCATCAAGACAAACAACATGTTCATTGTGTATTTTGCCGTATGAGCAGGTTATTGCCATTGCATTATCCATTCCACTAAAACATGTACCTCTTAAACCCTGACAAACAGATAACCAGAGGAGTAGAGAGGAGCAGATGCTTTAGCAAGGAACTGTGGCCATTTTCTCATTTGCGTTGGCTCCGTATTTCAATGCAAATATCACTGAACAGGTGGCTGATGAGGTCCCTGTAGATTGTTTACAGTAAAGGTTACAACCAGAATCGATAGGCCTGAGATACTTCTAATTCCATCTGGGAGATGTTCATCTTCCATCTGACTGTTCCCTCTCTGAACAACAGCATCCTATTAAAGCTATAGTCACTGGAACTGTGTCACTCAGGTTAACGAAAGGTTCTTCCTATTAAAGCCTTCATTTGTTCTTTACATTTTCCTTTTGTACTATACTGGGGTGATCAGTAATGATGATCTCTACAAGATAGGTTGCCAGCATTACCTACTGACATAACACCTTCTTCAGGAAGAGGTTTTTCTGTTCTGACTGGGGGTTTTGCAAATCTGTTCAGCTTATCAGTCACTGAATCAGGGGGGTAGTGATATAACAACCAGAGCTGATATTGCAGTATATGATTTATTGCCTGTGTAACACTGCAAATGAGAAAAGGAGTACTTGTGGCACCTTAGAGACTAACAAATTTATTTGAGCATAAGCTTTCATGAGCTACAGCTCATTTCATCGGATGCATCCGATGAAGTGAGCTGTAGCTCACGAAAGCTTATGCTCAAATAAATTTGTTAGTCTCTAAGGTGCCACAAGTACTCCCTTTCTTTTTGAGAATACAGACTACCATGGCTGCTACTCTGAAAACTGCAAATGAGTACTCACATTTACACAAACATCAGCATGCTACAATAGAACCAAATCCTCTTGAAACATTTTTGAGAAATATTTGCATTTTGATTTGAAAATCCTCTTGAAACATTTTTGAGAAATATTTGCATTTTGATTTGAAACTCGATTTTAGCCTTAAGTTTGCTCTAGCTTTACTGGAAAGTTGCATACATCCTTGAATAGATGATTACGTAGTATCTGGTCATCCTTGTTAGGTAGATTTTTATTACTCTCTTCAATGAAGGTGTATGCTGTCACTTGCTATATAAGGAAAAATATATTCTATGTTCCACCACTGTATATCCCCCAGGTCCAATTGTTATATCTGGGATGCAGCCTGCAGCAGGGAAATGAGTAAGCAATGCTAAATCTAGTTAAAATGGTACTAAAGTGCATATATCACAGGATGCCCATATATTCCCCCTATGTGTGAGGAGTGCTTTGGGGAGTGCATAATTGATGTGCATAGAATTTATGTGCACATTTTATTTTATTGATTGATTGATTATGGTAGCCCCTATGGAGCCAGGTCATAGACAAGGAGGCCATTGTACCAGGCACTATATAAACACCTACAAAATGGTCAGACCTTGCCCCAGTGAGCTTACAATTAATAAAGAGCATGTTCAATAGAAAGTGGGAGGGATATGGGCTTCTCTACACAAAGGTGGACCATATGGCATTCTCTACCCCCTAGTAATGTGCATGTGGGAGAGGCCCTAATCAGTGTGCAAATTAAAGCATCCCAGGTGGCTGCTATACTTTATGCACATCAGTGGTTCTCTTTTACTGGCCAGATATCTGGAGTGTTTGAGACATGTTTGGCCACAGGAATCGGATGGGCAGCTGTAGAGACAACAGGAGCAGAACAAGAGAGGGAAAGATGAATGATGGATGCACAGTGGATCATAGAGAGATGTTGATGGTTAGTTGCTATGGAGGAAGAGGAACCTGGCATGAGTAGTTACAGCCACTCAGGTGACTGATTATCATCACAGGAAAAAAGAATTGGCCATCCCAGACATCATCTTGCTGTGTGCCAGTTCAGTGCTATGTCTGGCACTCAAAGCGGTTTCCTGATTATTACCACTGTGTCATCTGCGTTGTAGTGCTTGTTGATCTCTGCAAGCATCCCTTGAGCTTTCATGGCTTCTGTTCATTCCTTTTTGTCTGCTGCCTGTGGCACCATTCCATTCCCCAGTGAGCATCAGATCACTTTGTATGATCTTTTTCACTGCCACACTCAACCACATCTGAGAGTGACACCTGGGTGATAGAGATCTAATTTTTACAAAACAGAACTGCTACCCAAAAATCACATATAGCAATTGCATGTTCTCCTGGACACCTCTCTTCACTGTTTGCGCCTGCCTAGCTTTCTTTCCTCTTTTCACAGAGACTGTGGTTTGCAAGCTACATTCCTGTTGTTGCTGTTTTATTTCTAGCCTCCTTTTCTGTCTTACATAGAGCCATGTCTTTCTCTATCTAGGAACTGTGAATTTAGAAGGTAGTAAACAATAATAATAATGATACGCTGCATTTATAATAGTGCCTTTTCAAAGGATTTCCAAAGGTTTCTCCAACTGGAGGCAGGGGACTGTAAGTGAATTGCCCATCAACACGTAGCAAGCCTGTGGTAGAGTGGGGAATAGAATGCAGACTATGTGACTGAGTCACATACCCTGCTTTTATCACTAGGAAGCATTCTCCTTATATAAAGCAAGTGGGACATGTATAAATACATACACACACACACACCCTTTCAATGAGAGGTTTCAGAGTAGCAGCCGTGTTAGTCTGTATTCGCAAAAAGAAAAGGAGTACCCGTGGCACCTTAGAGACTAACAAATCAATGAGAGTTAGTCTCCCAAGTGCCTAAATCACTTTTGAAAATGGGACTTAGGTTCCTAAGTCACTTTTCGAAATTTTATACCTAGAGATGAACAAACAAATTTAGATGAACCTGCCTTTTAGAACTTTTTAGATGTTTTTAAGTTGTCTAATTCCTCCTCCCATCCCTTCATTATTTTTCATGTTTGCTGGGCCCCTGAATGTGATGAGAGAGCCTGTTCTCCAGATATTTATGGGTATCCCCCTGGATTGTTGATCCATGGATTCTGCTGGTTTTACTGGCCAGGTCTCCTTTCCTCATATAGTGGTTCAAATTCTTTTCCCTGGAGGGAAAGTATGACTTGAACTCTTAGATTTCTTATTCACAGATTCTTCAGCACATTTTATTCCACACACACTCCAAGTCTTGTTTGCAGGATGGTAGCTTGTCACCTTTAATTTGTTCAAATATATATGTATTCTTCTCATTAATAGAGTCATGGATTTTTATGGTCATTAAGGTCATTTAGTCTCACTTCCTGCCTAACACAGGCCACTGGATTTCACCAAGTAATCCCTGTATTGAGCCCAATAGTTTGTGGGTTGAATTACAGCATATCTTTTGGAAAGACATCCTGTCTTCATTTAAATGATTGGAGACCCACAGAAAAAAACTGGTGTATTGTTCTGCATTCTGACTTTACTTGGAATTATACCTGATTAACTGAGGGTATAGCTGAACGGAAAAGTTAAATCGAGTTTCTCTGACATGGAAGATTGTAGCTCTTCAGGGCTAAGCACCATACTTTTCTGCAAATTTATTTGCAGCTGCTACTGATTTAACAGAAACTATCCCTCTGTTCGCAGGATCCAAACTGGCCTTTTCACCGAATTTATCAAGAAATTGGCACTTCATTTTTACATTTTACTTGTAATATGGGCAGAGTAAGGCAAACCCTTCTTACTGTGCAGATACACTCACAAGGTAATAGGATATTATGGCAGTAGCAATATATTCATTTCCTTAGCCAAAGGGTTATTCTGCATGCATTTCTGCCTTGAACCATCACTCACTAAACACTAAAAAAGATCAGACAGCAGAAGGCTGATGTCATGCTGGTGTCTTTCTCTTTGGCTCTGAGAAGCATGGTTTCTAGAAGTTATATATTGCATTTTGCTCAAAAAATCAAACCATTCTCCTTATATCACAAGCCATATTGAGCCAGAGACACTATTACCTCCTATCTTCAAATACCTCTTCAAGCCAATAATTTGTTTTTTCCCAATGTATAAATTAGAGACTAATAGATATAGAAACTTTATTTATTTATTTGTATTGAAATAGCACCTCAATGCCCTTATCAGGATCAGTGCCTCGCTGTGCTGAACTCTTGCCCCCAACACTTCCCTGTTTTCTCCCATAGGGGACTCAAATTTGCATATAAGACAAAAGATTAAGTGATTTCTTTATACCTAATCACTACAACAACAAAGAGGGGGGAAATATATACTTACTAAGGAAAAGTCTCCTCTCACTAATATCTGTGCAACTCCACTAACTTCAAGAAGACAGTTCAAGGCAAGATACTCTCGCATCAATGTATATTTGCATTAGTCCTAGGAATTCAAGAAAACAGACTGCTGGTTTGTGTTCTTCAGAACTCAAAAGCAAGTCATACCCTTTTGCAAAACCTCAATAGCTCAATGACTAATAATACTGTGAATTGATATAGAATCTTTCATTCAAGTACTTTAAAGCATTTATCATGCTGTGTCTCCGGAGTTTACAAAAAAAAATCAAGCAAACAAAAACCCACTTGCCAAAATTAATACTTTTTCTGTTGGAGCAATGTGCGCTTTTGAATAGGAAGAATGGAAGTTCTTGGAGCCAGAGCCTCAGCTGATATAAACAGGCATAGCTTTATTGAATTCAATGGAGCTACACCGATTTACACCAGCTGAGGATCTAATCCTTGATGTTTACAAAGCCATTATTTGGAGATGGTACCTGTACTCTCTGGGCGTCACCATCTGGCTACTTGTGCTTCATCACATGCTGCATATGGAAGGACATTTGGTTCCATCACACTTGTAAGTCAAAACACTTGTATCATTCAAAGGAGCCCAACTAGAACAGAGGACTTGCTGAAAAGGGAATTTATACTAGAAAGGAATGTAACTATTTCTAACAAGCATCTTTCTAAAATTTCACTGAAACTGGACAAAAATCTTGCTCCACAGAAAGGATGCCAAAATTCATATTAAATTAATATAATTACCTTCCAGAAAAAGCTGACATTGGCTGATAGACTCACCTTGGACCCAGTTCTCCATTGCTCTGTAGGCATTTACCCCAGCGAAGAGTGGGTGTAATGTACTAACAGATCAGAATGGGATCAACTTACTTTGTACTAATGCTAATGATTACACAAAGTGTAGGGTGGTACATAATCAGCCTCCATGTTTATTAGAAACAAATAAAAATATCCTTAAGAATGATAGAGGATTTTGGCCTGAAACGAGTTAGGTTCCGAAGTCCCAGTTTTGGAACAATTGCAAGGCACAAAACTCCCGCTGAACCCTGTAGGCATCTAAACTCACGTGACACCTATGTTTTTGTGGTAAAGTTCCATAAGCATCTATGTTTCAGCCTCCAAGCATGTGCACTTTTGCCTCCCAATTGGCACCCGAGCAGCTATCTCCTGCTGAAACCATAGAGCAATTCACAAACCAGGGAACACAGGCATTCCATTGCCTAAGTTGGGTGCAGGGCCCAATCCGGTAGGGGCCTTGTGAGCATGTTTACTAGATTGGTCCTTCAGATGAGTTCTCACAAAATACCTGGGAAAGAGGAGGTGTTCCCTCATAGCATTTAGCTCAGCGATTAGGGAACTCACCTGGAATATGGGAGTCCCGCAGTTCAAGTCCCTTCCTTCACCGAGGGAAGAAGGGATTTGAACACGGATTTACCCCCTCTTAGGTGAGTGCTCTAATCACTTGATGTGGGGCTCCCTTAGTTTCTCTTGTTGAAAATTTTGCACTGTGCATAAATAATTAAAGAGTCATTGGAGCAGGGAGACTGGATCCTGGGTTTCCCACCTCTCAGTTGAATGCTCAAACCTCTAGAGTCATTCACATGCTTGTGCTCTCGCTCTCAGTTAAGGGGACATTTCGGGGCAGAGAGTGCAAGCAAGCAAGCATGAACATAGCCAAGTGCAATGTTCCCTCTAATTTTTTACATCCATGAATTTTGTTATGTGCACCAATATGGAGGTGATGTGTGGTAGGGGTGGGCCGAGGAATTCAGAGTATGCAAGGGGGCTCAGGGCTGGGGTAGAGGCTTGGATGCGGGGGGAGGAGGTCTCTGGCTGTGGGGTGCAGGCTCTGAGGTGGGCCAGGGATGAGGGGTTTGGGGTGCAGGCTGCCCCGGGGCTGTAGCGGGGAGAGAGGACTCTCCCCAGCCCTCTCTCACCACAACAGTCTGGCGCTGGGGTAGTTCTTGGGCTGGGGCCAGGGATGAGTCTCCTCCCCTGCCTACACGGCCCTTGACAGCCTACTGTGCAGCTTAGAGGGAACTTAGGTTAAGTGGTTAAAGCATGCAGCTGGGAGGTGGGAGATGGAAAATCCAGTCCCCCTGCTTCAATGACTCTTTAATTAGTTATCTAGAGTGCAACAGCTTCAACATGAGAGAGTGAAGGAGACCCTGCTCCCCCTCCAAATATCCTATAGCCCAATGGTTAGAGCACTCATCTGAGAGGTGGTAAATCCCTTCTCCCCTCAGTGGGAGGGGGAATTGAACCGGGGGGTCTCCCACATCCCTAACCACTGGGCTAAAACTATGGGGGAAGCACCTCCTCCTCTCCAGCTTCTTGCTAAAATGGTGTAGGCACCTAATGCCAAGAGAGGGTTTGCATATGGGCATTGCAAAGAGCGATAGGGCCTCCCTGCAGCCTGCACTTAGGCACTTATCTCTGAGACATGAGTGGGGCTTAGCACACATTCCTATCATTGCATCTCCCATTGGCTAGCTTAGGTGGCTCCCTGCATAGCATGCTGGCTTTTGTGAATCACAGTATAAGATGCCTATTCATTGTATGGGAGCTTAGGTGCCTAACTGAGGCTTTGTGAATCACAGTGATTCTCTAGACACCTAAAAAAGTTAGGCGTTGTGATGCTGAGCATCACAACGCCTCACTTTTTTTTTGTGGACTCAGGTCTTTGTGTGTAGGAACAGCTTTGCACTATTAAGCTGTTAGATGGCAGAACTGAAAACTCCTTAGTCTTCTCTTTGTGTTCATGTGAAGAAAAAATCCTGTCAGTTAAACTCTACTTAAAATGACTGGGTAATATAATCTGACTGGAGACCCTCTTGTCCACATGTTTACATGGGACGGTTCAGAAGGTTGAGTGAGAAGAAGGGAGTGATATATCACAACCTCTCCTGAAAAAAGCTCTAAAGTGGAATGGGCAAGATTTATCAATGCTGCCTTAATGCTTTTCCACATATAATACATACATTGTTAGCTAGCTGATAATGTGCTGATAGGGAGTAACATAAAGCATCTATTCTTTGGTTGCAGTCCCACTGTAAGCCATGTTAAATTTGAATTATCATCCTGCAGACTGATATTGTGGGTGAAAAGGATTTAAATTGAGAAACTGAATTGCTGGTTAAATTTCTTCTAGACAAATGACTGTTCCTCTCCTGTACTTCAGAAAGAGCTTTGCATTTGACCAAAGCATTTGCAAGAAGGAAGGAATTGAAATTTGTTGTTGTAATAGAGCAGTATACTTTGTTTTGTCACCTTCTAATGCACTTGTAGAGACAAAATAGGCACTTCATACCAAGTATGAAAAATGAGTCTTTAAAGGTAAAGGCAAAACTGTATTTCAAAAGAGACAAAAATCACCCCCTTAATTCTTTTTTCTTTTTGAATCCTGCCTTGAATGCAAACCCTGAGGAATTTGTGGTTTTGAGTAGTCTCCTTCTTATTTGTTATTTTTGTTGTGGTAGCACCTAAAGACCTCAAACAAGGATTATTATATTAGGCACTATACAAAAATAACATGGATATAGTCCCTGCCCCAGAGAGCTCACAATCTAGACACTAGGAAACAGGTGATTAATGAGACAAATGTGGGAAGGGAGAAAAGAAGGTAGCTATGGGGAGGCACCGTTGTCTAAGTAGTCACAGGTGGCCACTAGCCTTCCCAGTGCTAGACAGAACTGTTTCTCTCAAGACTCCTGCGCATTATGCTCTCCCCACATGTTTCCTCATGTAAAATATAATAGCCAGCCAGTTTCTGTTTTCTGTTTTACTTACTCTTGCTGTTGTACTTTGCCATTCTTTTAATGCTGTGTGGCAGTCGAGGAGTCAGTTAGTTAATCCAGAGTGGCTCACATCAGAGTTTATTTTCTGTGGGTTCAAACTTTGGTTAATAAAAATACAGAAGCAGCCAAGTTTTCAAGTGTGTGTGTGAACAATAATAGGCAAACATGGAGTATAATAAATCATCTAGTTATAGCCCTGAGGGAACACAGTGCCCTTCAACAGAGTTTCCATCTGAAGTTCAGTTATAGGAGCTGGAATTTTATTTCAAAGCACATATCAGAAAAGGCAAATTAATTAGTCTGACGTTTCCAATTGAATAAATGATTGGGAACCAGCTGTGTCTGTGAAATTGCAAGTAAAAATGTAACACTCAGAACTTGTTAATGCTTTTTTTGGCATGGAAAAAGGAGACATAGGTATCTAATATTAAATGGTGTTTCAAAAGGGCAAGTTAGCACTTTATTTGCCAAAGTAACTTTCAAAGACTATCTAGGTTACGAAGTTTGACTTTCTGCCCATAAATCTTGAATGATTGACAGACGACTGTAAAATAGCTTTGTTCAGAAAGATAATCTTTGGCATGCAGCATTAAAGGTTTGAAACCCTGGAAGGGGTGAAAAGAAAAACCCACTTTTAGACTGATTTCCCCTGCAGATCAGCACCTCTGTGAAATTTGCCTGGGAGTTATGAGCTATTTACTGTATTATGATGTTTTCTTTCACTGTGTGCACAGGCACCTTTTGTTCTTTTTATCTCCAAGATTTGGGGATTTATTTATTTATTTAGCACATGAAATATTAATGAGTGAATACATTGGTGAAACGTGAGGGGAAAAAACCCTAATGTTAGACAATTCTGTTCACCTTTATTTTACTGCAAGTTGGAGTGTTGGTTTTATGATACTTAAATTTATGGGTACATATTTTTATGGTAAAGCCCAATGACATGTTCAGTGTGCTCCATCAAACTGTCTGTGTTTCTGTGTTTGATTCACAACTCTGCAGGATATGAATCAGTCTTCCAGTATAGCGCTTAATCACTTTTTTTTAACCTAAATAATGTAGTGTATTTTTTATTTATGCCCTGTGTCATCATCTAATTATGTAAACCTACCCAAAGAAACAGAAGATGGAGTATTCCCCTAAAAACACTTGTCAGCTATCGATTGACTCAGAAGACAAAGTTTCTTTATTGGGTCCAATCAGCTGAGACAGAAAATTCACAGGTAGCTCACAGCATATTTAAATCTGTTCAAAGCCAAGTTGAGGCGTGACTGATACGGGCAAGTGAGGCTTGAGGAATGAAAGAAAAGTGGCCCAGCAGGGCAGGCCTTTTAAAAAATTACACTTATTTGTTACTTTATAGTGAGAATCCCCTTTGTTATCTGTTGACCATTCAAGCCCTCCTTTCTGTGTGTACTAGTTAAAATAGAATGGACAGGAAGCTCTTATGCCCTTGTTTGTTTTTCACAGGGTGAAGTGAAGAAGTAAAGTCTCCCCGTTGAACTACTATGAGGTCAGAAGCCTTGCTGCTATATTTCACACTGCTATACTTTGCTGGGGCTGGTTTCCCAGAAGATTCTGAGCCAATCAGTATTTCGCATGGAAACTGTAAGTATAAAAGGTCTGGTGCTTTTTTTCTCCCCAAAACTCCAAGAAGGAATGTATTGATCACTGAATGTTTCTTATTTCTTGATAGCTCTTCATATTAGCCAGATTACATTCCCAGATGATAAAACTAGAGCAGAGCACTTCTGCCCTGATTTGTGTTTTCAGAACTGATGAGCTGCTTGCTCCTTCAAAACCATAACCTAGAATACTCTTCAAACGGGAGTTTCTGCAGTGCAGTCAGTCCACAGTTTTCCATCCTATCCAACAACAAATGAAGAAAGCTTGTTTTTCATGAGCAGAGGGTTTCTTACCTGACTCCCCAGAAGCAAAGTTCTGGAGAACCAATCAAGTCCATATATCAGGTGCAGCTCACAAATGTAGCTGTGTTGAGAACATATCACTGAAATGATTTTCTAGAAATATACAAATAACCAGATTTGTTTGCTCAGCCTTTGATGTATCTTTGTCCCACTTTACCATTTGGCATTTTGGGCAGTAAAACTGTTTGTAAGATTTTGACAAAAAACATTTTGGTGAAAAGCCAAAATTTTTGCAACAAATATTCTCCATTTTCTGACCTGCTTTAATAGGGAGTCTCTCTTAGACTAGGCTAGCACAAGGTGCTGCAAGTCAAGATCAGGATGGACTGGCTGGACTAGGTAGGAGAGCATGCACTGCATTTGATCACCTAGCTCATACCCTCAGTATTACTAAGTTCCTCTTTATCATGGTTATCACAGTTCAATCACAATTTTTCCAAAAAGGCCTTCTGAGGGCTAAATTCACAAGGAAGACTTAGGCATCTCACAGCCCCTTTAGTAGCCTAAATGCAACAAACAGGTGCCATTGGCAGTCACACAATCCCCACTCAGCTGCCTCTTAACTCTGGAGGTACCTAGGCATCAAAGTTTCCACTTGTGAAATGTATGAGGTGCATAAATTTATGCCACAAAATCTTACATTGCCCAGCAGCTTAGCATCCAATTCACACCTGTGCCCCAGTGAGTTTACAAAGTAGGCATCCTCCCCGCCTGTATGGCCCGATTCATTAGGTATACATATAGCCCAGACAGGGATTTGAACACAGAGCTCCTCCTTGCAAGTGAGTGCTGTAATTTGTGGGCTCTCTCTCCTGTTGGAGCTATTCCACTCTGTATAAATAATTCAATATTCATTAGTGTAGAGACTTGAACTTGAGTCTCCCCCTCCCAGGTGAATGCCTTCCAGGCTATGGAGTCATTGCCACTCTGGCCCTGGAGTATTTAATTATTTTATACAAAATGTAACAGCATCAACAGGAGAGACTGTGAGAGATCCACCCCAGAATATTCAGTGGTTAGGGCACTCTCCTGGAAGGTGCGAGACCTGTATTCAAATTCCCCTCTGCCTGATTTGAACAAATGTCTCCCATCTCTAAGGTGAATGCTCTAACCCCTGGACTATTGAATAAAAGGGTGAGATACCATCTGCAACTTAGTTTTTCTTGGGAAAGGGCTGACCTAAGTCCATCAGAGGGTTCACAGCCATGAATCCTGAGGGGAGATAGGCATTTCCCTCTGGCTCAGACTTAGGCACCTAACTCCTTTTGAGGGGCAGGGCTTAGGCATCTCTCCTCAGCATTCCCTACTGGCCAGGGCTGAAAGTAACATTAAGCACCTACCAGTACGGGGGCCTGGCTCCGGGCCCCCAGAAGGGGTGGGGCCTCGGGTGGAAGGGGCAGGGCTGGGGGGATCAGCCTTCGCCAGCCAGCCCATCCAAGCTGCCTGGCCCACACCACCCGGGGCTCCGGCTGCTGCCGCAGTAGCCACAGCGGCGGCCAGGAGCCCCGGGCTCTTTAAATCTCCAGGCCTGGGGCAGCTGCCCCTTTTGCCCCACTGACCGCCGGGGAGGGAATGGGGGACAAAAGGGGCAGCGATGTTAAAGCGCTGCCGCGATAGTGCTTTAACATTGGCTGGTACCGGCGGCCACATCTTACCGGTACACCGTACCGGTCTCCTTTCATCCCTGCTACTGGCTAGTTTAGCTAGCAGCCTGCTTAGCTTGCTGGCTTCTGTGAATCCCATTTTTAGGTGCCTAACTCTCCCCACACATTGTATAGGAAGCCTGGGCGCCTCACTTGGTGTAGTGAATTCTACGAGGTGGCAGGACACCTCAAAGTTAGACACTGTAACAACTAAATCCCCCTTTTGACTCTAGCCCTGGTGTTCAGCACTTGTCAGGATTGGCACCTGCATTTGTAAAAGTGTGGTAAGGAATGGCAAGTCAGCAGAGGAAAACATGGGAAACTTCTATTTCTATGTTATGAATGTCAAATGGCTGCAAACATACTGATCCCAATTCACACAAGGGCAATCAGTTACAAAGGAACCAGTGTTGTACAGAGGAAAGCTGGAATGTTAAAAATTAGTACTTCTCAAGTAAATCTTGGTCAGGAAGATTAACCTTCTGAACCTCAGTCCTCTGTGAGTTTGGTTAATTTATTTACCCAGGAATGCTCCCCTCAGATGCAGCATCTGGTTTGCAGGGAAGTTCCTGTTTGTACCCAAGTTTACAGCTGGGCTGACTAAGATACAAAATGATTTGCCCAAGCCTGTACAGTGAGTCAGTAGCTCAACCAAGATTAGCACTGAAGATCCTCCTAGAGAGAGTTCACAGAGAAAATTACAGCAGAATATCTACACTAATAGCCCCCCAAGGTAGCGCTGTTTGTTTGGAGCAAACAGATTTGGGAGAAAGGGCTTAATGCTTGATTAGATGCCAGTGAACTGCATTATGTGAATGTGCAGGAATTCTGCCTTCTGATGCTGCTCCTACTCATAGTCTCCTTTTCATTCTGTCTTCTGGGCATCTTTCTGATTGCCTTCCTGGGAGCTGGCTAGTTGACTGGCTCTTACATCTAGAGACATGCATTGCAAATGCATCAGACAGACAGAAACTCTGTGAGAAATGTTTTCTGGGTGTCTATTATAGGATCTACATACAATCTGTGCATGTTGACTTCCCAGCAACGAGAGCTCTGGAATATAATGAATAAGTACTCTCACTGACTGTCAGAGTTGGGGGAAAGGCTGAGTAGCCGGCTACCAGTACAGACTTCCAATTAGCATTATCATCTGGCTGCCAGGAAAACTGATGTAGACAGGTTGCCAAAAATATATAAATACAACCAAAACCAGTCATATTAAATAAATAAATGAAGATCAATTAATGGCTACCCACAGTTTCTACAAAAAATACAGTTGCCCTGCACTGGCAGCCCAATCCTGTAGGAAACCTGTGAAGCTGGCAATTTTGTACCTAGTAGTGCCAAGTCCTTTGCTCTAACCACTAGCTAGCATAGCCATTGCAGTGACAGATGTGTGACTATAAAATAGGGGGTTTGGCCTTTTATTTGCGGACCCCTAAAAAAATTCACATGGAGATGCTGCCCCCTTTGGAAATCTTAGACATAGTCAGCGGACCCCCCCAGGGTCCGTGGATCACATGTTGAAAACCACTGTACTATGGTAATGATAACCTTTCACAGACCCCTTAGACATAGTCTGCGGGTCTCCAGATGTCCAGGGACCACAGATTGAAAACCATTGCATACTATACCATAAAATAGTTTTGTCCTGAAAGATAAACTTTGGCAGGCAGCATACAGCATTTAAAACGCTGCAGGAGATGAAAGGAAAACTGTGTGGAAGTGCTAAGTACCTTTATACCAAGAGCTCTCAGAGCAGTTTTATACCTGTTCCGCTCTTAGAAATCACAGTTCTTCATTTCTAAAAACATAATGGCTTTCTCCTTGACAATTGCAAACAAAGATTATAACCATGATGAGCTATGCAATCCACTGTGCTATTACTTCAGTACCCCAGGCTGTGTTGTGGGGAGAGACAGCAAGCGCAGGAACTATAGATACTGGCTGTGGGTTTGGTGATGTGATATTCCATGTTAATATGACTTCATAATGTGAGTGTCTCTCTGTCTTTTTGCTTTCTTTCTCCCAATCCTTTTGCCTTTTCACAGATACAAAACAGTATCCGGTATTTGTGGGGCACAAGCCAGGACGGAACGCCACACAAAGGCACAGGCTGGACATCCAGCTGATCATGATAATGAACAGAACCCTCTACGTTGCTGCTAGGTCCGTAGTGTTTTCCTAATTCCCTTCTTGCTATTCCTACAAAAAAATGATATTCTGAATTTATCTCTGCCAGACATTTATTTTAGGATTTTATCACACACATTGGTCTTTATAGTCCGTCTGAGATAATCTTAAAAGCCACATTAGTTTGTCATCTTGGGCTCAATCTGTCAAGGTGCTGAGCAACTTCTGAGGGTGCTGGGCATCTGCAACCCCCCATTAAAGCCAATGGAAGTTGGAGGATAGAGCCAGAATAATTATTTCCTTAAAGGAGTTTGTGATTTTGTTTGCACACACAATTAATTACATATTTTGGAGAACAAACACAAATGAGCCACTGTGTGCATAAGTACATATTTGAATAAGAGTAATTAAACTTTAATGTTGCTGTTCTAGGCATATTTTATAGTAAAACAACAACAAAAAGCAGAAGAAATATGTTTACTGCTTTTCTTTTGATGTACTCCATGAGGTTAATTGAATGTCTTTTCTGCATTTTTTTGCTAGACAGATATATATTTTATATACACAAACACATGTATTTATATGAGAAGGCTTATAAGGCCAGCTCCTTAGTAAGTGTAAATTGGAATAGCTCTGGCAGTTTCAGTGGAACTACATTGATTTTTAACAGCTGCAGACCTGGTGCATATTATAAGTAAATACTTATTCTCCCATAAGTTTTTGGCTTTCCAATGCTAACAGGAGGTCAAAACTTATTATTATTACATAAGTGTCACAGAATGGTACCTAAATACCATGCTGATTGGCACATCAGAAAGAATATATTCAGGGAGCAGATGGGTTAGAGTTATTGATTGATGGATCGATTGATATGCCAAGGAACAGAATTGTTGAGTAAGAAGGTGCCATTTTTACACCACAACTGCACTTTCAAGTTACTTCTCATTATGCCTAGACATTGGAGGAATCTGAAGATTTCACTGCAAAGCTCGGTTTCTGACAAACTCTTCATATATAGGCTTGCATTTCTCAGATGTCCTGGAGATTTTGAGTCCCCAATTCTCTGCTGGTTTCCTATGCTCTTTCCTTTCCTTTTCACAGCAAGTACTGTCCAAGGCCAGCCGTCCCTAGAAAAGGATGCACAATCTTAGAGCTGGTTTCAGAGTAGCAGCCGTGTTAGTCTGTATTCGCAAAAAGAAAAGGAGTACTTGTGGCACCTTAGAGACTAACAAATTTATTAGAGCATAAGCTTTCGTGAGCTCCGATGAAGTGAGCTGTAGCTCACGAAAGCTTATGCTCTAATAAATTTGTTAGTCTCTAACGTGCCACAAGTACTCCTTTTCTTTTTGCGAATCTTAGAGCTGTGACAGAGTGGGAAGTAGTGTTTTAAGTTAAGAGCATATCTTTTCAAAACAAGGCCATTTTGTCTTTTTTCCCCCTTACCCTTTCCTCAGACTCTTCCCATACATCATTGTGCTGCTCCTCGTGCATGCTGCAGCCTATTACAAAGTATTGCATGCCATGCTTCTGTAACATTCCCAATTCCTGTCCACAAGGCATTAAAAGATTATCAAGTCTCAAACTCAGATATTCTGCATAGCAGCCTGTTGCACTCAATAAAGGACTAGATAGCCAGGCCAGCCTTTAATTGTCATTAGAGGCCAAATCCTGGGAAAGAGTGCCCAGTCCAAATAAATAGATGATAGTATAGCACAGACAGAGGACTAGACTCCTCAGCTTCAGCCTCTATAGCACTGCTGTAGCACCTCCTACACTGCCCAAACAGGTAACAGTTTCTACTATAGGTTTTGAGATGGGTGCAATGGATGTGATTTATGCTGCCCCATGTAGTATTTTGGGCAACAGGATCCATGTTATGCATGCACCCACTGGCCATGCCTCCCACCATACAACTTCGCCTTCAATTATTCTTCCGAGAAGAAGTGTGGAACTTGGCTCGATGACACAGAGACTGCGCAGAGTCTCTCAGGGAGAGTGCTCCACTCTTCACCTTCCCATGAAAACATAGTACCTGTGTGATTATGTGCATGTGGGGGAGCCCCAGAGGGATGGCAAGATTTACTCCTTAATATAATTTTTCATGGGGGAATTCCCTTATTTTTTTTCTTTTTGTGTGTGTTTGTTTTCTTTTTTAAATTGGCAGGTTATTTGCAGTGTGACAATTGGAACAGACACACACTAAGGCAAATCTGTTTGGTGGATTAAAATATCCAAACATTATTCCCAGACTAAAATGTTGATGAAAATATTAACTTGTAATCAGCAAGCTGCATGCCTTCACTGCACTCTGATGCTACAGTTTGAAAAATAATTTGAATTTTTCATGATGGCAAATTACCATTCACAAATCACAGTTCATTTTAAAAAATGAATTAGCTCCTTAGTCTATGTATGTGTAATATATACCATATTTGTGTATGAGTGTATGTGAATGTGTATATATAAAATATTATATTATATTCAAATAGAGAAATGCTTCGACATTATTGGGGACAAATGACCTGCAAAAATAACAGAAAGACGTAATCCATTTTTACTTACACAAGCACAAAAAATCTTCTTAAACTTTTCTTTGCTCCAGTAACTGAAAAACTGTTAAAAGAAAAGGAGTACTTGTGGCACCTTAGAGACTAACAAATTTATTAGAGCATAAGCTTTCGTGAGCTACAGCTCACTTCATCGGATGCATAGCTCACGAAAGCTTATGCTCTAATAAATTTGTTAGTCTCTAAGGTGCCACAAGTACTCCTTTTCTTTTTGCAAATACAGACTAACACGGCTGCTACTCTGAAACCTGAAAAACTGTTACGTAGATTATTTTCCTCCTCAGAATATTACTGGAAAAAAATCCCCACTAGGTTAAGAAGCCTATGTGATAAAAGTTAAAATTCACAAGGTCATTTTATCTTCAAGTGAGAAACTTTCAAAAATGAGTAACCTTTCCATAATTAGTCTGAGTGAAAGTTTATATCTGTAACACTAATGGGGGAAATAAACCGAGAGACTGAAGCAAATGTGAACACAATCAAAAGTGTTTATCAAAGAGCTTCATAACAGGATTAATTGAAACTGTATTTAGCATAAATCCCTTAGCTACCATATCAGATGCTTCTTTTAAGTTGTTTTGTAGGTGTCTAAATATACTGATACTAAGTTTACATTTGTACCCAATTATCTGAAAAGCAATCAAAACAAATGATTAAACATTGAGGATTTTGAGAAAATCCAGTGCTCACTGTTCGCTTTGTAATTAATTTCCTTGGAAAAAAGAACAAACTGATTTAAGAGACAACTAACAATTTATTACTGCATGTCTGGCAAACAACAAAATCTGTTTGTCAATTGCCTGTTTTATCAAATAAGATATGGGGATGTATATAAGAATTTTGTACTAACTATTATTAAACACTTTTTATAGGTTTGGAAAGATTTCAGTGCAAATTATGGGCTGGATATTCAGCTGATGTAAATTAGCATAGCTTCACTGAAGTTAATGAGACTAGAGTAGTACACCAATTTACATCAGCTGAGCATCTGTCCCAGGGGCATCATTTGCTATGGGACAAGCGGGGCAGTTACCCATCCAGACCTTAGTTTGCTCCCCTCAGATTTTTCCTAGGCCTGTATGCTCCAGAATATCTTCCACTTTTTGCCCCTTCCCCAACTTTGCAGGGTACAATACAATCATAAATTACGTTCTGTGCTGTCACAACTTTTTCCATCTCTTACCCCCAGCTGAGTTTTTCTGAAATGTTGCCCCTGAGCTGTCCCTCTGGATATGTAACAGAATAGCAGCATTTTCTTCTTCCCTCAGAAAGTGCAGGTCTGCACACACCTTTCCTGGAGTTCACTGTGTCATCTCTTCCTGCAGACTTATTTGGTGGTTGCTTTTGTTCCCATGATCTGTCACCTCCCATATGTATGCACATAATGGTTCATTGAGCCCCAGCAGTACCAGAGTGCATTTACACATTTCCAGACATTGCACTGAGTGGCCAAGGGTCATGCACAGCCAGCAGCATTATTTAAATTCCCTTCCTCCACAAGATTATACCATGGCAACAAAATTCAGTTCTGCTGACTGGAGGTGGGAAAATGGAAGCACTAGGATTAAGTCAGTTTGTGTTAGAATAATTTAATTAGCAGAGAACTATACACATACCACAGCCAGTAGGCAATATTGGGGAAGAGAGGGCAAAACAGTCCATTAGTATCTATAGTATCTATAGACAGTTCTTTTAATTGTTTTTGCCGACACTGTGGGCAACTGTGCATTAGATACAGCATGTGGAAATGGTTTTAGTTATCCTGAAATCAGATTTCATTGACATAATTCCACAACTTGGTGTCTGAATTCTCCTAGGACACTTTGGCAAGCCAGAAAGTAAGTTGCTTACTCACTTAAGTCACTCAGAAGAGCCATGATGTGAGTGATGCTAAGTGACACAAGCCTCTCTCTGAATTTCACCCATTTATTTTTACTGGGTTTTTCTGGTTGCTAGTTTGTCTTTTTAAAAAGAAATCCTCAACACTAAAATGATAATTAATGTAAAGAGCTGTGCCAGAAGGGAGCCAATCAGAATACTTTTTCAGGTGTTGCCAATGCATAATAATCAGTCAATTTACAATTCAGATTCTTGGTTTCCACCAACTGCAACTTTAAATATGTATATATAAAAAAGGAAGAAACATCACCGTCTATAAAGCTGATATGCTAATATGTAATTTTATTCTGCCACTGACCCTGAGCATAGCTCCGCCGGTAAAGACAAGCAAATAATAAGGCATTAAACCCGTCTTGAAAGTAAATGACAGTTCTGATTTGTATTGAAGACTGTGGGAGAAAAAAAACCTCCTCAGTTTGGCATCTTACAAAGCAAACTGCCTCAACTGCAGTAGCACACAAATTTTTTTAAAGCCAGTTTCTATTAACAATGCTGCCCCTTTTCTACATGTGAGAGAAGTGTTTCTTATTTTCATTTTACAGCAAAGAGTGTTTTCTGTCTGCTTTAGTTAGAAGCTAATATTGTTTTCCTCAAACTCAATAAAATGAAGCTAGTCTTGACAGCAGAGGTTTCTAAAATGGAAACAGTCTGTATCCTACTTTCAACAGACTCCTATATAGCCCCCTTTTAAAGCTATGAATTGTTTTCTAGCCACAAGACTTCCTGCATTTTTGAAAAAGTCATTGTTATTTCAAGGAAAAATGAGATGTTGGGTGTTTTTCACCCCTCCTGCACAATTTGGTGTGGCTCTTTCAGGTGTTTTGTTTTCTTTTTTAATTCTGTGCCCCAGGCAAAAATGTCTCTGTGCGCCACTCACACAGAAGGGGACTGCTTAAAAATATCTCCTGTTTCCCCTTGCGCAGGGAAGATTGGTAGCTAATTGTAGAGAAAACCAGGTTCTCGACAAAATAGGAAGTTGAGCACAGGCGAGACGTAAACTTTTTTGGAGGGTGAATTTTAGAGATTAATTTGGCCATCAGCGTGTGAAGAGAAGAATAATTTCTGGAAACAATTTTGTTGCTGTCAATATTTTCCCTTTCAGATTGTCAATCAAATCATTACAGCTGAGGTTGGAGGTATAATTTTAAAAAAAAACGCATTAACCTTTTTTTAACCCTGGCTGACTAAGAACGGCATACTGAAAACCATCCCAGGAAGCTGGTAACGGATGCCTAAATCAGATTGCAGCTGATATAAAGATGCACAAAAACATCTGCCCACCAGCCCCCAGAGGATGTAGAACTTGCCCCCTTTCTTAAATCTCATTCATACAAATAAGCTGTTACTGGGAAGAAACTTGAGTTAGTTTTCAGAATTTCTCTTCTTTCTTATTGAAAAGCAAAGCAGTTTATGTACAATGGTGCATTCTCAGTAGAAACAGACCAAGCAATCAGTAGTGTTCTCTTGTATAGTGTCTGGTCTTTTTTTTTTTTAATTATATAAAATAAACTGACTAGTGCTTTTGACTTTGCATTGATTTACCTTTGTTTACAGGGACCATATTTATACTGTTGATATGGACACATCACATACAGAAGAAATTTATTTTAGCAAAGTAAGTTGCTTTTTATCATCTTGAAACTAAAGACACTAGGAAGAACAGAGAATAAATAGGAAGTGGGCATTGTTTCAAACAGCTTTCCAGCATTGCTGTAAAAATTGTACTAATCAAGTAAGGTGGAATTGCTAATCATATATGGGGAAAGCTCGAATAGCAGTCATGACATCTGTGAATTTCTTACAAGCGATTTAGCTAGCTTGATAAGCAGCCAGTACCGAAATATATTGAGCTCCCTGGAATCCATCAAACATATATTCATTGATATTATGTAGCTTTTTATAATTGCTATACTATACCAATTAAGAATACTAAAACTCTCATTATAAAAGGCAAAGTCTACTTATATATTTTCATATACACAATGTTTAGTCAGTCAAGCAAGTATGCAGTAAATAAAATCTTATTAAAACATCATGCTATAAAGTGTTGTAAGAAAAACCACATTACATTTATGGGAAATTATATCCAAAATGGGAATAGTTTTTCTTGCATTGCTCTCCTCTATATTGTGTGAATGTTTCTAGAAATGACCTCCCATCAGTTTCGTCATACTGACTGGCACATGGCATACCCTATATGCAATATATAGTATTCATAGTTCACCAGGGTGAATTTCATCCCAGAAAAGGAAAAATGGGCATGTTAAATCCATGAATGATGCCATAGATGATCTTATGACATGATACTCGTACTAAAATGAGGTCACAGAGCAGCAGAGGAAAGAAAAACTAGTGTTAGATCCATGGGCAGTGGGTGAACCATGGGCTCGGGATGCTAGCCCCTGGCCCGGCCCACCCCTTCTGCCTGAGGTCCCACCTCTCCCACCCTCCTTCCCCTGCTGAAGCCCAGAGCTCCTGCCACCGGCCACCAGCCTCCCCTACCAAGCCCGAGCCACCTGAGTGCCTCCAGCTTTGAGCTGGGCTAGGGCCAAGGGGGAAGGGCAAGAAGGAGGGGACCTCAGGGTGGAGCATGGGAAAGGCCACGTGGGGCTGTTTTGGGAGGCAAAGCCTTCCCCAGCCTATTATACCCGCCGACCATGCTTACATCCATGAAAAATATTTTAGCAAAGGACTGTTAATGAATGAGCACTAACTCAATTCATTAAATGGAGATGTCGGGTCGAAGCATTGATTATTGTTATAAGGGTGTTAGTATTTTAAGCTAGGGACTTTTTAATGACGTTTTGCTATAATTATTCAAATCTAATACACTCTTTCCAAGGCCTAACTCAGGGGCGGACCAACTTTTTGGCCTGAGGGCCGCATTGGGTTTCTGAAATTGTATGGAGGGCTGGTTAGGGAAGGCTGTGCCTCCCCAAACAGCCGGACGTGACCCGGCCCCCGCCCCGTATCTGACCCCTCCTGCTTCTTGCCCCCTGACACTCACCCCCCGGACTTCTGCCCCATCCAACGCCCCCTGTTCCCTGGCAGCTCCCTGGGGACCTCTGCCTCACCCACCCCCCCACTCTCGGTCCCTGGACCCCCCTGCTGCCCCATCCAGCCCCCACCTCTCCTTCCTGAATGCCCCCCCGGGACCCCTGACCCATTCAACTACCCCTTCTCCCTGACTGCCCCCGGACACCCTGCCCCTAACTGCCCCCCGCCCCTAACTGCTCCCCACTGCCCCATGCAACCCCCCCTCCTTCCTGACTGCCTCCCTCCCACAGGACCCCTGCCCCATCCACCCCCCTGGCTCCCTGTCCCCTGACTGCCCCCAGAACCCTTACCCCTGACTGCCTCCCGCACCCCATCCAACCCCTCGTCTCCTTCCTGACTGCCCCCCCGGGACCTCTGCCCCCATTCAACCCCTCTGTTCCCTGTCCTCTGACCACCCTGACCCCTATCCATGCCCCCAGCCCCTGACCATCCTTCCCATGAACTCCCCTGCTCCCTACCCCTTTACCGTGCTGCCTGGATCACCGGTGGCTGACAGCGCTGCTGCACCAAGACAGGCAGCCATGCCGTGCAGCACAGAGCACCAGCCCAGGCTGGGCTTTGCAGCCACGCTGCGCAGAGTATTGCGCTGGCGGCGTGGCAAGGTAAGGTTGCAGGGGAGGGGGAACAGCAGGGGAGGGCCGGGGGCTAACCTCCCTGGTCAGGAGCTCATGGGCTGGGCAGGATGGTCCCACGGGCTGGATGTGGCCCACGGGCCATAGTTTGCCCACCTCTGGTCTAACTGATG
Organism: Dermochelys coriacea; assembly: GCF_009764565.3. NCBI lineage: Eukaryota > Metazoa > Chordata > Testudines > Dermochelyidae > Dermochelys > Dermochelys coriacea. The sequence goes on along the minus strand of NC_050072.1, from coordinate 75,033,620 downwards.
GCTGTATGTGGGGTCGGGAAGAAATTTTCCCCCAGGTCAGCTTGTCCATGACCTTTGGGTTTTTTTGTCTTCCTCTGCAGTGGAAGGTGTGGACCACCTGCAGAGATCACCCAGGTGTATCACACTTAATTCCCTGCCCTGGCATGGGGCCTCAGGCATTGGTGCACCTCCCATGCCCCCCATTCTCTGCCTCTGGCACATAATAGTCTAGTCTCCTGTGGGCTGTAATACTTTGCTTTAATTTCAGTTGTTGGGTTAGTGTGCAGGTGCTGGGTGGTATTGGTGGCCTGTGATATACAAGTAGTCAGATTAAATGATATGGTGGGCCCTTCTGGCCTTAAACTTTATGACTCTATAACTCAGCTACTTGGAAAGTTTAACATTTGCTAACTTCATAATGTGGTGCATCTAGATTCCCGTTCATAGAGGAATGAAAATCCAGTCTGGGATTTACCTATAACCATTCCAGGGAAACAATGTTAGAAAATAAAACCTTTAGTACTTTGATAGGTAGAGGATCTCTGAGCCTATTAGCTAATATGAAGTAAGAAGAATTACTGGAATTGGATTTCTTTGCTCATCTGAACTGGACTGTGCCAATGTGTATTATTTGCCTTAATAACTAATGAGTTTATAGTCCATTTGCAACAATTTGCTTTGCAAAACAACATCAAATTAAAAGAAATGATGAGAAAATAAAAGTCTTTTTTTAAAGTGCATATATTTTTAAAAGTTGGCAGATTGCTAAATTCACATGTTTGCAGGCTTTAGAAGGTGAGATGGGTTTCTGGTTTAATGAACAGATAGTAACAGAAAATTAAGTGAATGTTCTACATCACTGATCTTTCATTGTTCTGGTGAATTAATCATGGAGAAATGGTGTAGAAAGTTTTCAATAAATATATCTTCAGCAGCTAGTCTCCCCTAGGGAACTCTTACTTCTGAAATCAAATGTAACAACCTCTGGGCTCTAATTGATTTCTTTCTTGATCCTTGCAGAAACTGACATGGAAATCTAGACAGGCTGATGTAGACACATGCAGAATGAAGGGAAAACATAAGGTAGGCAATTTTCATTTCTTCTGCAGCTGCCACTTTAGTTTAGTTTCTTAACTATTATCTCAGACTGCTCTCTGTGATGTGGAATGAATCATGCCATTCACTTCTTTGCTAGTAATTGCTTTTTCCATCAACTTACTGAAGTCTTTAATTTGCAAAAATAGTTTGCTTTTAATGTGATGAAACATTACGACAGCAGCTGCAGTAACATCATGAAATACTTAGAAGCAGTGGGAATTATGGACACAGTGCTAGGTATACTGACATTGCTTAATGCTGCCTCCTATAGCTAAACACTGTTGTCCATTCTCCATTGGGAGTTTACTGAAGAGCTCATAAAAAGCCATAATACAAAGTGTGTGTTTGTAGATGCAGAAGAACTAATCCTGATCTCACCCCAATTATACACTAGTGCAAACACTGACTAACATTAGTCAGCTCACAATCAGGCCCAGAGTTTCTTTATCTGATTTCCATCAGTTTTACTTTAGTGCACTGCACTGAATTAATTAGTGTTACTGTTGTCTTACAGAAATATATCGAAAAGGTCCTCAGTCTTGATTAAAGCAACAAAATTCAAACAAAATTCATGAACAATAATGAAGTCTGAACTGTAATGTAAATAAAATGTCCTCCGTTCCTAGCAACTATGTTGAAACAAATAGAATGAAAATTCATTGTCTTGTTCACTGTCAGTTAAAAAATTGTGAAACTAAAGCCCAGAATGTCACAGTGGCTACTAGCCAGCTTCATTTTAGCCCTAATAATGAAAGATCATGGCACAAGAATAAAGCCAAACATTTGTAATATATTGGGTAAAATACTTTTTATTATTTTTCTTCAGGATGAGTGTCATAATTTTATTAAAGTCCTCCTGAAACGAAATGATGATACCTTGTTTATCTGTGGAACAAATGCCTTCAATCCTTCTTGCAGGAATTATAAGGTAGGTGTTGTGTTTAGGAGATTGCAGCTGTGCTCTGAGAAATTTAACAATTTATTTTGACTGTGTAGCTGGCAGCACAAAATGTATCATTCAGCATTACAGTTTATCCTCACTTGTTTGACTTCTTCAGCATTTTAAATGTGGAATCTTGATTGGGTTTCTATGATTTGCCTGGATTGACATAGACACCTCTTTGCAACCTCTACACATAAAAGTATATTGCTACTTGAGCTTATCCTTCACAGTTGTCTTGAACAATAACTTACAGCTCACTGCAAAAATATGGGCTAGTCCCCTGAACTTTCTTAAGTAAAAAGTTTACTACTGACGCATCTCAAATTATAGGTCTGATGCTGAGGATTTCTCATCCATAAAACATTTTGAATCTGGCTGTTGTGTTGTGCCCAATCCCAAAGATACTTGCCTAGACACTTACAGGCTTAGTATAGTGGAAACTATGCATTTTTTGCTGTACTGGTATTTGGGGACCCAATTAGTAGGGAACCTGTGCAGGACTCTACACACTCCTTCATTCAGTGAAAGTGATTTCAGCAGCAGACTGCTACAGGGAAATGCAGAAGGGGAAAAGAAATGGGGCATCTACAAGGTCAAAACATCATATAGAGATTAGGAGCAGGCTGCACTAAACAGCTACCCATCAGCCCTGCTAATAAAACACATGTTGGAGCTGAAGATTCCTTCCTTCAACCCAATTCTGTGCCAGTGTTTCTGCATGCATGCAAAGCCATTTATTCAACCTTTGTCCACTGTCTGAGGAGTAGGGTTTTAGGCCCTGATCCAGACCCTACTGAAATCAATAGGAGTTTTTCCAATGGGAGTTAGATCAGGGCCTTAATATTCAGCCTAAGAACAGTGCACTCTTTTAGAATCTGTCTTTGTCGCAAGGTGCATTTCTAACCTTTCTTTGGAGAGGAAGAGGATTCAGTTACTACTGATAAAAAGCCTACTCTTGCTCATTTAGTAGTCAATGGCAAACCTACCATTACTTCAAGGTACAGAATCAGGCCCAGAATTATTGTAAGAAGTGTCCTGAAAACAAACTGAAGATATCAACTGTCAGGAAAGCAACTACAGCAGTGATACCCAGTATTACCCTACTTCTCACCATCCTTCCTCGGCCATGCTGGTTGAGCACCTTCAATGGGTTTAGCCTGGAAGATACATCGACACACGTGCAGAGCAACAGCACAGTCTTCTCTATAGCTCTGTGAAAGAAATTTCTCCTTCAGAGACAAGCTCATTTCCAGTTAATTATATAGTGCAGATACCTGATATAAGGAGTACTGAAATGAGAACAACGGGTCTAGTAAAAAACTCTTCCCTTATCCCTAACCTCCCATCCACATCATGTAGCGAGGTTTCCTGTTTCCAGTCCTGAGTTTAGTTTTCTGTTTGTCATTGCTTAGTACTCAGTACAATTAACGTTGCTAACAAATTCTTAGGAGTCCCTTCGCTGGAAAGCTATTTTTTAATACAAATACAGATTTTCTTGGCATCCTAATGTGAGGATCCTTTCTGCAGATGTTTCATTCCCCATGATATATGGCCCATGCTGATTCCCTCAGCTGTTGCTATGCTCTGAGAGCCTGCATGGTGATGTCTCTTGGGGCCTACAGAAGGTCACTCTGACACCTGCACTGACTTTCCCTGACTGTATTTCAGGAATTACAGATGGCACCAGGGCACTTGAGACATGCCAAACGGAAGATAAGGCCATCCCACAGCACTGTAAAGTGAAAGTACAGATGACCCTGGAATGTTGTGCTCCTTGCAGAGGGAAGGAGCTCTGGAGCATAGCTCATTTCCTTTCACCATTACTTTAAATGCTTTCCCATCCAAGAGTAAACACAACTGATTCCCTTCAGAAGGTCTTAACAGAAAAGATACATGATAGAAAACAAATGATGATAAATCATCCATTGAATGACTTAGGTTTCATAACATATGAGCTTAAAGTTGATTGGGGTAGCCTAATGGTGCTACATGGATTATTTTTCATGGTCTATAATTCTGAACTCTGCATTTGATTTATACAGTATGTACTGTTGAAGTGAGTTAAACATGTTAGAAGGATTTTACCCCTACATACAAGTTATTGATGTAACCTGATCCTTTTTAATGGTTAATAATAATTGTATTGATTGCCAGTTAATACTAATGAATGAGAGGGTGGGGGGGAGGTAATAGTGTTCACGTCCCAGAATCAGGCTCCACAGAATTAAAATTGACAAGTTCAATACCTTGTAGGGAACCTCAGGGTGAATGGCAAAGACACACACTGAGGATAAAGCAAAGTCTTAGCTAGCTTTATTAAAACAATCAGTAAAGACAAAAAAGCTCCAAACCACATAAATAAATAGCTGTAATACAGTATTGGGGATATCTTTGGTGTCATTCCCTACATATGCTCACATTCTTATACTCAACCCTTCCTTGGAGTTTTGGGGGTGAGAGACAAAGGACTAGCCCTGTCCTTGCCATGCCAACTGAGTCTGATGGTCCAGAACCTCAACACCCAAAGGTCAGTGGTAGATAACAATGAAGAGCTAAAGGATGGAAATCTAGCCCCCACTACATGGTGGCTTAGCCTATTATAGGACCTGGGCATGACACAGATATTCACTCTGATGCTCAGCCTTCCATGTCCAAATCTAACTTCCTCATCCTCATAATATTGGGGTGTACTTATCCTATAGGTTAACATATTAATGCCATTTACCTCTTTATCATATACATCACTATTGCTCAAGCAAGTTGTTGGTTAGACATCTGCCAACAATTGTATCCTAAAATATCCAGATCCAGTATCAGTTCAGTGTTCCTGCAGTTGCCTGGTATTATGTACCAACTCCGTTTCTTGAGCAAGCTATTCCCCAAAATCTAGGGTAACTGTCAGGCCATTTTATCTGCTAAGGGTCATAGGCCTATTTTACTTATTCTAACTTACTTATGCCAATGTCTTACAGGATACAGGCCTGTAGGTTCCTTGCATTACTGAAAAGTAAAATAAAAGGCTAAGCTAGCTCTGTGGGCTACACTGATGAGTAATCTTACCAATTGTAATATAGGAGTCTTAAACATGTGGGATCTGCACCTTTCCCTGTAGTTTACTAAAACCCCTTGAACTTCTGGATAAGGTTGAGCTGGTTATTTGTATAATAACCTGTACCTGGTGGTGAATTAATTTCCCAGGGGTTACACTTAAGCCTAAGATTTTACAACTACCACACACATTAATTCTTGCTTGATGGTAAGAAGGTTGCTATATGACACAGGCTCAATGTTTGCAGTAACACCTGGAGAGTAGTCCTTTCCAACATGCAAATCAGAAAAGAGAATAGCACAGTTTTGACTACCCCAGATTGTGCACCAGTTTAAGAAGGGAAAAAAATGCACACATACAAAATTACCTTGTACTTTTCTTCTCAAGTGTATGGGTTGCAGCCTATTGCTCTGGATAATAGCACTTCTGTTGCATCATTTTGAGGATAACATTTAAATATTTTCCAGAACCACAGACCATATAGCCCATAACAGTTCAACAGGAAACCCATGTACAGAGAAATTATCAGCTGAAGACTTTTGTAAAATGTAGTGGGGATAAGAGCGAGAAGCTTCAAAGGATGTCTGACTTACTGGATACTCTTTCTTAGATTGAATTTATGTAATGCTATAATTTTGCACTGTTCTTAACTCACAGCCTGAACCACTGCTATAAAAAGGAACTTCTTCCCTGCCCTGAAATGAATAGTACCATAGGTTTTGTCCTGGGTAATAAGTTTCACTTTTTATTCTGAAGAGATTCCATTGTTTTTGTTTTTTTTCAGATGGAGACGCTGGAGTTCCTAGGAGATGAGTTCAGTGGAATGGCCAGGTGCCCTTATGATGCAAAACATGCCAATGTTGCACTCTTCGCAGGTAAAAAGGGAAAAGTGAGAATAACCCATTCCTTCCCTTCTTCCAGGTCCTGCTTGCCATGATACAGTATTCCTCCCACACAAAATGACACTTTTAGAATGTGAGAGACAAGATGGGTGAGGTAATATCTTTTACTGGACAAACCTCTATTAAAAAAAGAAAAGGAGTACCCGTGGCACCTTAGAGACTAACAAATTTATTAGAGCATAAGCTTTCGTGAGCTACAGCTCACTTCATCGGATGCATCCGATGAAGTGAGCTGTAGCTCACGAAAGCTTATGCTCTAATAAATTTGTTAGTCTCTAAGGTGCCACGGGTACTCCTTTTCTTTTTGCGAATACAGACTAACACGGCTGCTACTCTGAAACCTCTATTAGTGAGAGAGACAATCTTTCGAGCTTACACAGAGCTCTTCTTCAGGTCTCATTTAAAATGTGGCACAGTAAGTGAATAATGACTTAAAATAGGGGCCACACAGAATCATTAGTGCAGGGAACTTCACAAGCTGCTTGTGAATATTAACGTCAGTACCATAATCAACATTGTCTAAAGCCTCAGATTCCTCATTCATGTTTACTGGGTTCATAGTAAAAGAAGTGAGATAATATAATGCCAGATCAGTGTGAGACAGAAATACTGACCCTATTCTGCTTCTATGAAAGCCAAGGACAAAACTAATAATGACTTTAGCAGGAGCAGGCTATGGTCCTATATTTGGTTAAAACTAAGGTACCCTTCATAATGAAGGTCAGTTCAGAGATGTTTAAAAATATCTGTGAGTGCATTCCTCTCTACATCAACAAGGAAAGCAGAAGTGCTGGGTTTTGGGGGTTTTTTTAACTAGAAACATCTTGACAGATCATTCCCAGCTGTGGCAGAGTAAGGAGAGAAATCTCTTGTTTTAATGATGATTTATGCTGCATGTAATAGAATACAGTTAACTATTGTTTGTCACAGTAATTTAAAAAGTGAGTGCATATTAATGGTTTTAATTTGGGCTGTTGGTTATAAAATGATATTTTGGTACCTTTTATAGATTTCTAATTATATTGTTTCATTTTTGCACTTCTGTTACTTTGAATTCTGGTGACCACATCTCAGGTTTGGCTGTAACGTAGATGGTAAAATGTGTTGGCAACCTAGGATAACATTACTGCTGTTTTTTGAGCAGATATCTTGTTATTACATAGAAAATAATTACTAGTTTTTCTTAGAAAACATGTTAGAAATTCACTTGAGAGTGTAGAAGTTCATAAACAGATCAGCGCTATTAAGTGGAGATCATTGCTGTAACCAAAAAGACATAGTACCACCTACAGTATCTGAACAGACATGCTGTCTTTTACAAAGGAGAGATTCTCTAGCAGGATGCAGCGTGCCCTCACTCAGCATAGTATAAATTAATGGTGCCATCTAATTTAAAAATACTAATGAATTGTTCATTACTTATAGTAAGAACAAAACTAGAAAGATTTTTCTGGATGTTGGGGAGTGACCTTCTTTTTACTGACTTCTCTTTTTTAATCCAAAATAAGTTAAGTGCTTCCAGAGAAAGAGGGTTTTAAAGAAACAGCCTCCACTAATATAAGTGTATTATATAAGCAGCTGCTGTATATTAGGCACCATTCCCATGCCATAGGCACATATCACACATTCTTACAGTACACTCATTTTAGATATGTTCCTAGGAGCAAAATACAGTGCAAGTTATCACAAATTAGTCAGTTGAATAATGAGGTTCTGTGTATCAGGACTATTACCTTTCAGTATAAGAGGTAAAGTTTGTCAAATAAATTGTTACAGAATGGATCAAGTAAATTCGTCCAGCTTTAGTAAAAGCATTCTGTGTTTGATAGGTTATAAAGTCTGATCCCCTGGGAAAAGCTTTTTTAGTAGCCAGCAGTTTAGGGAGCTAGCCCAGCTGACTTTAATCTTTAGGATGCTCTTATGTGTATATGACCCTTCTTGCAGCTATTGTAGTTAGTGTGTGTGAAGTGTGATTGGTCACAAGACCTACTGGGATGTGGCAGGAAGGAGAGTGATTATATTAATGTTGAGCTCTGACATCCACAGTTGAAAAGTTCAGCCTTTTTATTGGTTTTAGTGTCTGCTTTTAAAACACTTATTTATTTTCGCCTAAGAAAGTAGACCTATTTTTAAACAGCCAAAATCTGATAGGAGTTGCGTGGTGCAGAAGTAAGATTACTGCCCTGGTAATGAAAAGATTTGATCTGTTTTTTAAACCTGGAAGGGAAATGAAATGCTGTCTGCTGTTTTTGGCTGGATATAAGCAGAAGTGTAGGCCAAAAGGGTTCAGAAACCTTTGAACAAGGGGGCACCCACTTTATCATATATCAAGCGTGGATAAGTTCCAACCTAATAACCATTATAGCTCCCAATGAGGTGGTTGCAGCCCATACCCACTTCATTTAGACACAACTGAGATTTGAGTTACTGGATCTGCATAAAGAAAAGGAGTACTTGTGGCACCTTAGAGACTAACAAATTTATTAGAGCATAAGCTTTCATGAGCTACAGCTCACTTCATCGGATGCATTTGGTGGAAAAAACAGAGGGGAGATTGATATACACACACAGAGAACATGAAACAATGGGTTTATCATACACACTGTAAGGAGAGTGATCACTTAAGATAAGCCATCACTAGCAGCAGGGGGGGGAAAGGAGGAAAACCTTTCATGGTGACAAGCAAGGTAGGCTAATTCCAGCAGTTAACAAGAATATCAGAGGAACAGTGGGGGGGTGGGGGGGGGGGGTGGGTGGGAGGGAGAAATACCATGGGGAAATAGTTTTACTTTGTGTAATGACTCATCCATTCCCAGTCTCTATTCAAGCCTAAGTTAATTGTATCCAGTTTGCAAATTAATTCCAATTCAGCAGTCTCTCGTTGGAGTCTGTTTTTGAAGCTTTTTTGTTGAAGTATAGCCACTCTTAGGTCTGTGATCGAGTGACCAGAGAGATTGAAGTGTTCTCCAACTGGTTTTTGAATGTTATAATTCTTGACGTCTGATTTGTGTCCATTCATTCTTTTACGTAGAGACTGTCCAGTTTGGCCAAGGTACAGGGCAGAGGGGCATTGCTGGCACATGATGGCGTATATCGCATTGGTAGATGCGCAGGTGAACGAGCCTCTGATAGTGTGGCTGATGTGATTAGGCCCTATGATGGTATCCCCTGAATAGATATGTGGACAGAGTTGGCAACGGGCTTTGTTGCAAGGATAGGTTCCTGGGTTAGTGGTTCTGTTGTGTGGTGTGTGGTTGCTGGTGAGTATTTGCTTCAGATTGGGGGGCTGTCTGTAAGCAAGGACTGGCCTGTCTCCCAAGATCTGTGAGAGTGATGGGTCGTCCTTCAGGATAGGTTGTAGATCCTTGATGATGCGTTGGAGAGGTTTTAGTTGGGGGCTGAAGGTGATGGCTAGTGGCGTTCTGTTATTTTCTTTGTTGGGCCTGTCCTGTAGTAGGTGACTTCTGGGTACTCTTTTAGCTCTGTCAATCTGTTTCTTCACTTCAGCAGGTGTGTATTGTAGTTGTAGGAATGCATGATAGAGATCTTGTAGGTGTTTGTCTCTGTCTGAGGGGTTGGAGCAAATGTGATTATATCGTAGAGCTTGGCTGTAGACAATGGATCGTGTGGTATGATCTGGATGAAAGCTAGAGGCATGCAGGTAGGAATAGTGGTCAGTAGGTTTCCGATATAGGGTGGTGTTTATGTGACCATCGCTTATTAGCACCATAGTGTCCAGGAAGTGGATCTCTTGCGTGGACTGATCCAGGCTGAGGTTGATGGTGGGATGTTCTATTGTTTGTGTTACTGTGAATTATCATGGGTGAAAGACATTTCTTATAACCTAAAATAGCCCTACGGTACAATGACCAGATTTTGCAATTGCTATCAAATTAAACTGTGTCAGTGCTTTCCTTTAACTTGTGATGTTTTGCCTCACTCTCTTGTCCTTGCTGTGCCTTGTTTACAGCACATTCTTAGCTTTCCTCCTCTAATGCTCTTTAAGAGGTAAAGTGCCTAAGCATAGATCAGATATCCAAAAGAATAGGGAACCTTCATCAGTCTCTTCACAGTTATATATTTGCTTTGCCATCCCATACACTGATGATTTTTGTACTAGAGCTCTTAAAGGAGAGGAGCTTTTTGCACATTAAAGACCAAAAAGGAAGAAATACTTAGTGTCAATTAGCTAACACAACAAAATCAAGGAACAATGCTCTCCAGAAGTACATCGTTTGACAAACTTGTTTAAAAACCAGTGGTTCTATTGGTCTCCTTCATCTCCATTTATATTGCTGGGTTCTGTGGATAACAACCCCATCTTTTCCAGCCATTGTTCCAGTCACATTAGATTACCTATGGTGTTGTGGTAGTGGTGTCCACAATGAAGCTGGACATTCCAGTCCCAATTTATCTAATATAGTAAAACAGAGGACATTTTCTAGGAATGCCCTTTTTCCAGTGCATCCGTCTGAAATTGCCATTTCATTTTAAAAATGAGGAACATTTCAGTTTGCCTGTGATTCCAGTTACCCACTCAGAATTTTCATTCCGAAGAGATTGAGATGATTTCATTTGTCCCATCTCATTTGATTGATGAAGGAAAATAATTACATTATTTCTCCTCCCTCCCATTTTTTTCTTTCCCACTCCCCAAGAGGGAAAGCTGTATTCTGCCACAGTGACTGACTTCCTTGCAATTGACGCAGTCATTTACCGGAGCCTTGGAGACAGCCCAACCCTGCGGACAGTCAAACATGACTCAAAATGGTTAAAAGGTGAGTACACAAATGAAAAAAAGGGAGCTGCATCTCTGACGAGAGTCTTGGTTTGCTGACAGACCTCGCTGCAGTTTCATTTCAGCAATGCTTTCTGTCAGATAGAAGAAACTAAATTACATCTTTTACCTACACTAATTTACTTACCTTCCTTCCCCTTCTTCCTTCCCCTCTTCCTTCCCACTCCCCGTTACTGGATGCTGAAAGAAACTACAAGTACAACCACAGTAAAATACATTACATCCAACTTTCCAAGCCTGAATCTTTCTATTGTGTAAAAAAGATGTAATTTTCAGGACTGGGAGAGGAGACAAATGTTCTTGGGTTGTGCCTGAACCAACTCCTTTCCTAGGAGTGTGGTAGGTAACAATCTGGATTTTATGAGATACAGAGAATTTGTTCTGGAACATTATGATTCATCAATATAAATAAAATTCTGGGGATATTACACAAAGCCTTCAATTTGTAGTTTGTAGGTCCTGTATGGCTTTGCTGCTGAATTAGGCAATTTCTAAATACCTTTGTTGTTAAGAAAGTTACTGCTTACCCTCACAAATGCATCATGAATGGCAGTAAGACAGTGAGCCAAGGTATAAGGGCTCAGGTATAAGGGCTTGGCTTACATGCAAAAATGCTGAAACATAATGGGGTTGAGGGAAGAAACCATTAGCCCAGTGTGTGCGTGTGTGTTAATACCAGATACCCATGGAGCTAGTCTACATGTGCCACTGTTATCACTAAGTCTAGGGAACAGCAAATTACATGGTTTGCTATTCTCTCCATGCGTGAGGTTTTGGCCATAAGGATCTACGCTTGTACCAGCTTCCCATGCCCATATTTGAAAGTGTCACTTTCTTCACCTTTCCTAATTCTCCTGCAGAAATCCACATTTCTGGGGATCATTTCAGTGGCATACATGAAAGTGTGTCACTTCCTTGCATTGATTCTCCACAGAGTTGCCTTCAGCCACTGCAGCCATCCAAAATGCATTGTTTCCCATCTGATAAGCCATGGTCTGGGTGAAAGGGCTGAAAATTGAGCTCCGCTCCCCCCCCCCTCCAAAAAAATTTGTCTCTTTGGGTATGCAATGATATGTTTTGCTCTTATCTGGGCCTTTGATTCATTTTTATTTTATATATGGTGTACACATAGACAGAATGTCTTGTCTGTTTATAGAGCCATACTTTGTCCAGGCAGTAGACTATGGCGACTACATCTACTTCTTCTTTCGGGAAATAGCAGTGGAGTATAACAGTATGGGAAAGGTAAGAGAATTGCCTTGGATTCTTTTATAATATTCAGAAAAAACTACTCTTGGACCAGTGCTGTTAGGAATGACCTTGAAATGAGAACCATAAATCACAATGACAAGGTCATCGTTTTGAGAGGATCCTGCTGCTCGAGCCAAAAGGTTGTTTGGAGTGAAACATTGCACTGTCTAGATACACAACGTGATGGTGGCAATATGTGCTGGAAGCTCTTTTATTTTCCTAACTCTGCAAAGTAAATGACAAATTCATTTAATTCATCGTATCAGGTAATAGTTAAAATTTTTACTTGAAAGAAGCAGCTGTACTTAGGAGATGAGAGTAAGGAGCACTAAGTAAACAAGGCAGGAATTTTGTTCTTTGTCTTATTGTAAAGAACAATTGAACACCTTCTGATTAACATTTTTTGATATTTCCACAATAGACTTCCTACTAAGCAGATAGAAAAGCTGACCAGGGTCACAAAGGTGCAGGGTATGAATACAAGCCCAGCGAGGTTTGCATAGTTTTGAGTGCTGAAGATACAAAACCCAGAGGCTGGCAACGTGGGTTGCAGGGATTGTGAATATAAAGTGCTTTTGTTTGGGGAAATAGAAAGCTAAGCAGTCTGTATGGAAATGAGGTTATATTGGCTGAGAACTGATCTCCAGGAGGATTTATGGCTGGGTATTAAATGCCACAGCCTTATCTTTTATAGCACACTCTTCCAAAGCTGAATTTTCCTCTGTTTGTTATTTATCACAGATTATGGAAACATGGGATTAAATTAAGCACCTCGCTGTGTCATTTTTTTTTTTAAGGCAGACTTCCAATAAAGTTTCTCCGCTCAAAGAAATATTTCATTTTCTCTATTTTTTTTCCCTTTGCTGCAGGTAGTTTTCCCAAGAGTGGCTCAGGTTTGCAAGAATGACATGGGAGGATCTCAGAGAGTTCTGGAAAAACAGTGGACTTCCTTTCTCAAGGCTCGCCTGAACTGCTCAGTTCCTGGAGATTCACACTTCTACTTTAACATACTGCAGGCAGTTACGGATGTTATCCATATCAATGGCCATAATATTGTCTTGGCAACCTTCTCCACTCCTTATAACAGGTAACCCCAATGCAGCAGTCTTTTGGCTTGTCCTTAATATGTACCATGTGTTTTGTCTTTTCATTGCAGTTTCTACTTACACTTTAAAACTACAAGAAGCAGTAGCTATTAAAATATAATTTTTATTTAGCATGAACATATGGGCACTCATTTTTCCAATTTTAAATACATTAGTACTGTTTATTACATCATATGATGCTTGAGATAAGTTTTAAATCATGTGCTACATGGGCACATACATTAGGCTCATTGTCCTTTATGCTGGAATAATTTTACATAGGGGACAGGAAACTCTGCAATGTCCAACTTGCAGAGTTTCCTACTTATTCTTCTATTAGCAGAGTGTGGTTTGCCCCTCCCAGATCCCTAGAAGAAGCCCTGGGTTCTTCCAGATCCATATAGATGTCCCTTGCCTCCACCCTGCCACTATACCCCACCAATTCCTGCTAGCCCCTGACAGTTTGTCTTCTGGAACAGCTGTTCTCTTAAGGTCTCCACCTGGCTGCCCACACATTCACAGAAAAGGGCTCCAAAGTGTGGACAGGATAGTAGTGGAAGTTAACAGATCCTCATCTTGTGTTAATTGCTGTAGCTCTCACCATGAGTTTGTAGGGGAGAAACTGGAAAACTCCAGATCTAGCTTGCCACCTTCCTGTCCCTTCTAAGCCAATGGAGCTGTGACCCCATGATGCTCCATTAAAGGGGTTTCTGAGAGGAAAGCACCAGGCATGCCAAGTGAAAGGAACTCTCCCATTTCATGGGTGCAGGATCCCCTCTGTGCATAGACATGTCTTCCTGTGTGTTTGTACAGAACCTAGCACAATAGAGGCCTGTTCTTGGTAATGGCACTGCCACAACACAAACAATAAATAATAATGGGACCCGTTGTTCTAACACCTGCATTTTATAGTTCAGCATATAAAGGCTTTCCATGCCATCTGTTTAGAATTTGTTACCAGGGTATATTATAACATGCTGCTCGGTAAGTTATTAAAACATGTAACTGCATCTAATTACTGAGGTCTCAGGAAAAGTTAAAAAATGTTCTAATTAAAGAAAAATTCCTGCAGGGCTCCAGAGAGTCTGTTTCTTTTTCCCTGTTCTATATTACAAGAGACACTGGGGCTGAAACATTAACTTTATTGCTAGAGTTCATCTGCTCTTGCCGTACATTTCCCACCTAGAGTAAAAGGGTGACCCCTCTGAGGTCAATGACAAAACTCCCACTGATTTCAAATGGGAGCAAGATCAGGCCTCCAATGTATAATTACTACTTCTGACAACAAAATTAGAGTAGCTGCTGTGGAATGACATGACTTCAAATAAAAACTAAGCAACAGAAGCAGGTGATTTTGTTTTCATGCAAATCACCTAAATAAAATAATAATTAATAAAAAAATCAAAAGAATGCACCAGAAAGTGGGCTGTATCATCAGAATTGTCTCTAAACTGAAAGTTTTCCAGTGTTTTCCATGCTGTGCTGTTAGTAATCATTAAAGTGTTTACTACTGCAACTGTCAGTCCTGAAACTCACCTCCTTGCAGCCGAAGCCCAGAGCCCTGCCACCCTGCAGGGCAGACGCCCCAGCCCAGGGGTGGGCAAACTTTTTGGCCCGAGGGCCACATCGGGGTTGTGAAACTGTATGGAAGGTCAGGTGGGGAAGGTTGTGCCTCCCCAAACAGCCTGGCCCCCGCCCCCATCCACCCCCTCCCACTTCCCGCCCCCGACTGCCCCCTCAGAACCATCCAACCCCCACTCCTTCTTGTCCCCTGACTGCCCCTTCCCGGGACCCCCTGCCCCTAACTGCCCCTCAGGACCCCACCGCCATCCAACCCCTCCTTGCTCCCCGCCTCCTGACTGCCCTGACCCTATAAACCCCCCAACAGGCCCCCCGGGACTCCCACGCCTATCCACCCACCCATTCCCTGTCCCCTTTAAACCCCCCCCCAAACTCCCAAACCATCCAACCTCTCCTGCTCCTTGTCCTCTGACTGCCCCCTCCCAGGACCCCCTCGCCCCTAATCAACCCCCCCCCCACTCCCTATCCCCTGACTGCCCCCCAGGAACCGACCCCCTATCCAAATCCCCCTACTCCCTGCTTCCTAACTGCCCTGACCCTATCAACTCCCCAATAGGCCCCCCGGGACTCCCATGCCTATCCAACCCCCTCCCTCCCCCGACCGCCCCCCCACATCCCCTGACCCATCCAACCACTCCTGCTCCTTGTGCCCTGACCACTCCCTCCCAGGATGCCCCCACACCCCAATCAACCCTCCCTGCTCCCTGACTGCCCCGGGATCCCCTGCCCCTTATCCAACCCTCCCCCCCCCCCTTACCATGTAGCTCAGAGCAGCAGGAGCTCACAGCCCTGCCTCCTGTTCAGCTGAGCAGAAGCTGTGGGGGAGGGGAGACAGCGGGGGAGGGGGAGGGACCGAGGGCTAGCCTCCCCAGCCAGGGGCTCAAGGGCCAGGCAGGAAGGTCCTGCAGGCTGGATGTGGCCCACAGGCAGTAGTTTGCGCACATCTGCCCTAGCCCCAATACCCTGCTGCAGGGCAAAAGCCCTGAAACTCTCCTTCCCCGCCAGCCCAGCAGCTGAAGCCCAGAGTCCAAAGCCCCTCCCCTCCACTGGGCCCTGGAGATTTTATAGCATGTTGGGGAGGTTTGGTGGGCTCTGGGAAATAATCTATGAGAATTTAAGACTTGGAAACCATCATATAATATGTGAAGTATTATTCCTGTGAGCAAAGCCTTTTTTTGCAGGGGATGGGAGGATGTACATTGCAGCCGGAGACACTGCAACATCAGGTCTCTGCACGGAGTGGCTAAAGCTAATTTCTTATCCATTGAGCAGGGCCTTGTAAAATGTCTTGGTTCATAGGAACTAGAAGGGGCTCATAGGAAGGGAGTCCTCACTCCTTGCCTAGAAGTAGGCCATGGGTCTGGGTCCAGCTGTTACTGGGTTATGGGGAATATTGGATATGGCTTGCTAGTCCCACACTGTGCTAGTAGGTGGCTAAGTGGATCCACCTGCTGCGATCCTCAATAGCCAGACCTTTGGCCTGCCCATATCCACCTCCACAGGGATTTCTTCAGTATGCTGGGAGTGTGGAGTTGAACTCTGCAGATGCTTTTGTTCTCCATACCAAACCTCCCGCTGTTAAATTGCTTTTGGCCCTTCATTAGGGGCTTAATCCTTTAAAGTGCTGAATTCCTCCATCTCCAATGGGACTTCACTGGGACTTGAAGGTGCTCAGCACATGCAGGAATTGCTCTTCACCTTTCAGGATTGAGCCCTAGATACTCTGGACACCCTCAGTTAGACTCTTAGGACCAAATTCACCCTGGTGTAGGTGAAAGCTACAACAAGATGAACTTGGCTCTCTCTCTCTCTCTCTTTAAAACATTTCAGACTGTAGACTCACATTAGCAACCTTTCACTAGGTCTCCTTCCAGGAGACAGCCCAGCCTTTGGAGAGCTAACCACCTCCCTTTGTTTCAAACACGGCTAGTGAGGTTCCCCTATTTCTGTTTCATTTGCTAGCCCTCTGGATGTTGCATTTTGAAATTAAAATGACAAACTTCTCATTAATATTTATAAAACTATTTTATAACAATTTACGTTCCCTTCTTAGGCTTGTTGTATCCCTCCCATAGTTTTGTTCCCACTTTCAAAGGCCAAAGTCCACTAGCCAAAAGCCTAATTACAAATCTTGGCCAGCTGGTGCTCTGACCAAAATCAAGCAGCGGAAGTCAGACACAAATGCAAGAGTTCATGTGTAAACAATAAAGGTAGATAAATGAATAATTCATAACTTAAAGTCACAGACCAAGGAAAACCTCTAAGCCCTTCCAATAGTGTTTATATAAGAATGTAATTATATTTGGACATGGTTACTATCTGGTTACATGCAAATAATCAACGTCCTAATTGAAATTTTTAGTGGCTGTAAGCAACACGGTGTTTGTTTCTGCAAACTCTTTACAGTTGATTGAGTTAACTGTGTATAGGAAGTCAGTTAGAAATGTACAGGAAAACCTGATGGACATCTGAACCTGAAAGGCTGGTGTGATACTGTTCAACTCTCAGTCTTAATGGGATCCTTCAGCAAAGAGATGCATCAGTTCCAACTTCTGAATTCTCTCTAGATTGTATTTTTGGGGCACAGCAGGGACTGTGAGAATCGGTACTGAGAGTGTATCATGAATTACGGGAACTTGAATTTCCAAGTACTGGCCACTAAATGAATCGCCTGTTACTCTTCATACATCACCAATGGCAAGCAGAGTTTTCCAGATTCTTTTCCCTCTTCAAGATTACTGAAATTTGTTCTTTCTTTAGAGGCTTTTGAAAAAAGTTGTGCTGACAGGGACTGACTACCCATTGGTACATTTCAAACTTTTGCATGGGGCAGCCTTTTACTGTCAATACCCAGAGGTTAGAAAGTTCAGGACTAAGTAGCCTGTAACAGGAAGACTTCTATGCAGCATGTTTTTCAGTCAAAATGTTATGCATAACTTCATAATGAGTAACAATTTCTGGGAAATGTCACATTGCAGCATCCCTGGCTCTGCAGTCTGTGCCTATGACATGCTTGACATTGCCAATGTATTTACTGGGAGATTCAAAGAACAAAAGTCTCCAGATTCTACATGGACACCAGTTCCTGATGAGCGAGTGCCCAAACCCAGGTATGCGTTCATATGCTGTGTAGTAATGGATTGTGTCTTGGTATGCACAATACAATATGTTTGACAGTTTGAGCAGCAATGTGAGATTCAGATATAATGGGAAATCCATATTTTAACTGAAATAAGAATTCAGCCTGATTCTGATCTAAGTTGTTGTGGTGTAAATCAGGAGTAGTCCATTGAAATCACCTTTAATACAGGATAAGTCTTGCTTAAAATGGTATAAATTACACATTGTCAGGAAACAACTGGCACCAATTTGCCATTCGGGGGTAACATAACAAATATAACTGATGTGCCAGTAGGAGGAAATAAGGGGGAAGAAGGAAAAGCAACTAACTAGAGGGAGTAAGATAAAAAAGAGGATCTGCCGTATCTAATACCACCTATTAATTACTTCCCCTAAGTCCACTTCTTTTCCACTCCCTTTGGCGTGTTCATTGCACTCATTTTGTATGCCCATTGAATACCAGTTCAGTGCAAGCTACCTACACCCATTTGTTGACTCACTCACGCTCAGGGCCAGATTCCACTTAATGGTATACTGGTATAAATCTGGAATAATTCCATTTATGTCAATAGTGTTATACTACTGTAACCGTTAGTAGAATCTGGCTCCAAATCCATCATTTAATTTGGTCCAAAAGACTTCCCTGGGGGTTGCACCCAGTTACATCAAGTCTGAATTTGGCCCATTATGTTTTAGAGACTTACTGAACCTAGCAGTTCAATTCCTTCATTAGGCCTGAGTTATCTATCTTCAACTTTATTTGTAAGTTGTTCCCTGGACAGGGACTTTGAAATGCCCATGGAACATCATGTATATGTTATGTCTACTCTCCCGGGGACAGCCCCAGGGAGCCCCTGAGCAGCGGGAGGGCACCTGGACTTCAGAGCAGGGGTGGCTGGGGGCAGTCAGCCCCTGAGGCCAGTGCAGGGGCTAGCCACAGGCGGGCCCCCACAGCAGCGGTGTCCTGGGGCCCCCCCAGAGCAGCAGTGCCCAGAGCCCCAGGAGCTGCTAAGTTTTAGTCGGGTATTTATATAGTAAAAGTCATGGACTTCTTTTGTATGGATTTTTTTGTTTAATGACCATGACTTGTCCATTTTGTTTAATGACCATGACTTTAGTAAAAATTTACTAAAATTTTACTAAAAATCCCTGTGACTAAATCTTAGCCTTACTCATGCCTACTGTACTAGGTGTCTCAGTTCAGGGCAACTACACCTGTATTCCTCTCTATGGCATAGCCAGGGCACCCAGTCTCAGGCTTCCAGCTCCCTAGAAGTTACCTCTCTTGGGTGGAGCCAAGTGTCTCCCTCCCTCCTGACCAGGATATTTCTAGGCTGCCCAGTTCCAGGATTATACTGTGATTTTCCCAGCAAAACACAGTCCGCCTAAACAGGCCTGCTTGCTTCTCCTCTTGGAGACAGCACACAATGTAATTGCCAACAGTTATGAGTTATCACCCAGTACTTCCTATGCAGGCTTACTTTATTTGTAAGGAAAAAGCACTACAGAGAAAACATTAAAACAATAAAAGAATCTACACTCATGCTAGTAAGCTTACCATGGTTCACCCCAACCTTCATATCTTCACCCAAGAGGTTTCCTTGTGGTTTCAGATGCAGATGTGTTCGCCCCATCGCAAAAAAGAACTATTGGACTTGGAAAAGGTTCAGAAACGGGCAACAGAAGTGACTAGGGGTATGGAATGGCTTCCATATGAGTAGAGATTAATAAGACTGGGACTTTTCAGCTTGGAAAAGAGACAACTTAGGGGGGATATGATAGAGGTCTATAAAATCATGACTAGTGCGGAAAAAGTAAATAAAGAAGTATTTACTCCTTCTCATAACACAAGAACTAGGGGTCACCAAATGTAATTAATAGGCAGCAGGTTTAAAGCAAACAAAAGGAAGTAGTTCTTCACACAACGCACAGTCAGTCTGTGGAACTCTTTGCCAGAAGATGTTGTAAAGGCCAAGACTATAACAGGGTTCAAAAAGAGCTAGATAAATTCATGGAGGATAGGTCCATCAATGGCTGTTAGCCAGGATGGGCAGGGATGGTGTCCCTAGCCTCTGTTTGCCAGAAGCTGGGAATGGGTAACGGGATGGATCATTTGATGATTACCTGTTCTGTTTATTGCTTCTGAAGCACCTGGCCTTAGCCACGGTCAGAAGACAGGATGCTGGGCTAGATGGACATTTGGTCTGATCCAGTACGGCCATTCTTATGCTTAAGTTGATTACAGCTTCAGCTCAGAACAAGCATAGTTATGAAAAGTTTAGCCAGTCCTTTATACAGAGGTCTTTGATTTGGGGTTTCCAGGAGTAGCTGATTAGGAGACAATGGGTCTTTTTCCAGGGCATAGCTGCCAATGTCCTCCCAACTACCTACTAGGAAACCCACTTCACACGTATTCTCCCAGACAGTTATTTGAAGTTCCTAACATTTACATTAGTCAAGTCCCTAGAAAAGTTACATACAATCCCACAGTAGCATGTAAACAGTTGCAATTGTAATACAATGGACCCCAAAGATATTAAATCTACTTCGAAAAGGTTTAACTTAATTCACTAAAGTTTATTTTTATTCAATGAGGTTTGTTCAGGATATTGCAGAATACTGTCATTCTGCCACACTGGAGTTCTTATGCTTGTCAGAAACAAAGTGAAACCACAGTAAGGTGTTCACATGATGCTGGTTTCCCTCACCGGGCTGTATTTTGAACATTTTATTTCACACTGTAAAAAACCAACTATCCCCTTCTAAATTAAATAGAGTACACTTATTCCATGAGAAAGCACCACAATAATGGGGCCAGTTAAAACCGGGAGAGTGCCTTATCCATGAACAGTATCTTGCCAAATAAGTCTGTACATTTATTAGACTCCATGTGGGTGGATGGACTGCAGACTCATGTATTTAAAACTTCATGATCTTCTTTTTTGGATGGCAATAAATCAAAGTATTCCTAAGATAGACAGAACAGAGTCCTGGACTCCCACTAAGGTCTCAGCAGGCCCAAAAGAAATCTAACAGTACTTCATTTGGTGGCATTCTGAATTGTTCAACACAGAACCTTTGGCACATTCTTGCCTAGTGCCAGATGCTTAGAAAAGCAATTCACTAAGAAGATTTGCCCTCAGGCACTAAATAAGTACTTTTCCCCCTTGTTTTATTTAGGCCAGGTTGCTGTGCTGGCTCTGCGTCATTGGAAAAGTACATAACCTCCAATGAGTTCCCAGACGATACTCTAAATTTCATCAAAACACATCCTCTCATGGATGAGGCTGTTCCTTCAATTGTCAGCAGGCCCTGGTTCCTGAGGACGATGGTCAGGTAAATAACTAACTTTCCTAACCCTCTTAACATGCTGTCAGGATGTGTTAATGAACTATGCTTAGAATACTTTGAAATTCTAATAACCATTTCTGCTGTGCTGGGCATGAATCCAGCTATGAATTATGACAGTACTGAGTAGAGGCCACAGAACACCCAGAGCAGCTTTCAAGACTGGAAATAATTTCAGTCCTTTCCAACAATGCTGCACTGAAACCAGATTGCAGAGGGAATGTAGAGCAGGGAACATTGCCCTGCATATTAGCTTATGGGTCAGTATTTGAAACATCTCTGTAGAAAACACAAAGTAAAACACTTGGGTAAAGTTCTACAGATAGCCAGGGGGTATGTCCACAGGAAATAAAGATGCCTGTCAGGATATGTTCACAGGATACAAAGATATCTGTCAGGATATGTGCTGGTTTGTTTCAGTGTTTGCACAAGTGTACAAACAGAAATAATCATATAACCCCCATCTGTTCTATGATAATTAGAAAAGAAATAATAATACAGAGATTTGTACAAAGACACATAAATCAACAATCCTCAGAATGTCACCACCACACATTGGGAAACACATTTTTATTCTATTCTGTAAAGGTTCTTACACTGCTTTCATCATGATAATATCTAAGCACCCTCCAGTAGCGCATTAAGCAAAGTGACTAACATCTGCCTCATGTAGTTTATTCTCTTGCTCTCATTCTCTCCCCGGGGTAGAATTGTGTGTGCAGTGTAGTGTTTAGTTTGGGTTGCATTTTGTTTTGGAGGAGGTTTTTTTAATGTACATGTTTTTTGTGTTTATGTTAGAGAAGACAAGGTCAAACAAATGCACCTAGCACTTGGAGAAGAAGGCGATGAATTTTGTTGTGGTCTGTGAAAGTTCATTCCACAGTCTCAGACTGGCCTCAAGAAAGTTTTGTCTCCCACATAGATGAGCTTTATGCTTATTGTAGAAAATTCCATTGTGCCAGAGGAGCAGAAGTGTCAACCATGGGAGCTTTAGGTGGTCTTTAGATACCGTGGGCCCAGGCCATTGACAGCTTTGAAGATAAAGACCGAGAGCTGGAACTTGAGTCAGTATTCTATTGGAAGCCAGTGTAGAGAGGGGAGGACAGACGTAATGTATTTAATGTTATAAATGGGTTATCTTGGTAGCCCATGTTGTTGAGAAGATGTGCTGCAACATGCTTGTTTTAGGTGGAGTTTCAAGGCTTCATGCCCAGGTATTTTGCAGTGCCAGTGTCCAGATGAAGGTGATGAAAGTACATGTAAGGAATAACGAAGGACTGGAGTTATTGGCATTTCCCAGCCCACCAGGGAAGACAGAAAGCTGCTTTGTCAGAACTTAGAATCAGCAAGGAATCAAGGCGCACTCCTAAACTATGAATCAAATCGAACTATTGTGGGTGTGTGCCTTCAGTGACAGGAGACCACACCATGGCTGCAAACTCGTCTAATATTTTCTTCTAGCATCACCTTTGTCTTGCTCAGGTTCAGCTTCAACAAAACTGATCTTCATCATGAGCTGATGTTGTCCAATCCCTGAGCTATCTTGGTGGTAGTAGTATGGTCATATGTGGTGAAGTATAAGTTCAGCTGATTTAGCTTTTAGTTTTTCAGTATTGTGCTGACACAGCTTTTACTACCAAAAGGATGAATATAGATATGCCATCACTATTGCTTTCTATGACAGAATATGACATTTTAAACATTTCCATGCACTCATTTCCTTTCCCTGCTCATAGAAGTCATCAGACTAGCACTTTGCTTCTGATTAGAAGGGTAATTGGTAAGTGGTTTCAGACACTTATGCACCTCTTCAGCCGGCTGCTTGAGTTTTGCTGCAGCAAATACTTTTGCTAGCTGTAAAACATACATATTCACACACAAAATAGCATTGGTGCCCAACTACTACTATGTGAACTTATAGGATCAGTTCAACTGAAAGAAATAGTTTATATTTCTTATATGATTACTAGAAAGCTATCAACTGTTATGTGAAAAGTGATAAAATAAATGATAGACTAACTCAACTAATGACAAATGCTATGTTGTCATGCTAGATACCGTCTAACCAAAATTGCAGTAGACACTGCTGCTGGACCACATCAGAATCACACGGTTGTTTTCCTGGGATCAGAGAAGGGAATCATATTGAAGTTCTTGGCCCGGACAGGAAACAGCGGTTTCCTAAATGATAGCCTTTTCCTGGAGGAGATGAATGTTTACAATCCCGAAAAGTGCGTATCTCGTTCTTTGTACTCATTTACAGGACAGCATTGACACATCTGAATTTCCATGGTGCAGGTAGTCCCATGAAAAGGGAATGGCCACAGAATTCAGAGTTTTAAAGTAATTTTGAATGTTTCTTTTGTGTTAGCTTCCGTCTGTTTCTACATTTTATTTTATGTATTTTAATTTCGACACGTATAGACAATTGCCCATCACAGTCAGCTCTTATGCACCCCTGACAATGCAATCCAACAAAGACAAATACAGCAGTAGCTAACCAACAACTTGCCCACAAAAATGAACTCCCCCACCCTCAAAATGCTCATTCCCCTCAAAAACCTACCCCCAAGATAAGACCTCCCGACCTTCAGCCCTCCTCAAATGTAAATAGTTTAGTTTTGCCGCATACCATAAAGGTTAAGGTTGGGAGTGAATTTGAAAGTCAAGGAGTTTTCCCTACTGGCAACTCCCTGCTTGTATATATCCTTTTTAACAGTTGTTTATATACCTTAGTAACAATTATTTTAATGGAGCTCGTGTATTCTTTTCCCCTGGCTTGATAATTTCTCCTCTCTGGAATTCTCTCAGATTAAGAAATCATTATGTTATAATTAAATTTGCCAAGAAAACCCATTTATAACATTATCATGCTCTGTCAAATCAGGTGCAGCTATGATGGGGTAGAAGACAAGAGGATTATGGGAATGCAGCTTGACAAACACAGCAGTTCTCTATACGTAGCATTCTCTACCTGTGTGATAAAGATTCCCCTGGGACGATGTGAGCGTCATGGCAAGTGCAAAAAGTAGGTGTTTTGTGTCACCTGAAAGGTCTCATATTTCTCCCCACATTTACAAACCCTTTTGCAAGCCATATTGAGCATTAGAGAAGTGAAGAAGAAAAAATTCCAGAAAGCTTTATGATCGTCTTCTTTCTTAAGGGCCTGCATAGCCTCCAGAGACCCATACTGTGGCTGGGTGAAGGAAGGTGGGGTATGCACACAGCTGTTACCTGGTATAAAGTAAGTAACCATTGGTATTGGATAGACAGAGTAAAAATTCGGGGCTTTAGCAGTGATGCCAATCAGATATAATTTTAGACAGAACTGATTGAAAAAGCCCAGAAGGAGCTCTTGGGAAAAGAATGTGCAAAATGTTTGCTTTCATCTCATTTGCATTCTCTGGAATTCCAGAGTATGATTTGATGCAAACTCTCCACTGATTATTTACCCTTAGGAAAAAGAAAAGAAGATAGATATACAGTAAGTCCCATGCATTGCTCAAAGAGGGAGAACTGTCTGAGCAAGTCTGGCACTGGTGCCATGAAAGCAGATTAAAAGAGGCAATAGAATCCAAATTAGATTACTGAAGCAGTTTGACCACTGAAAACAAACAAAACCAGCCCTCTGTGTATTACTGAGATGAATCACAGATCACTAAAGTACACTGAAAGATTTGTTGGATCTCTAATTGCTTAACAGTGGAATTTCAGTACTTCATAACAACATTTTAGGACTCTGAAAACTTTTTTTAAATGCATTTATAAATGCATCCTTGCAGGCAACAGATCCACCTGAAAGGTCTCATATTTTGGCCAGGTCTGACACAACACAAGCTCACTCACTTTATGCCTTGGCTGTACTTCCGAATCTTGGTACAGGTGTATTGTTAACATCAGATAACATCTATATTCCTGCCGACAGGAAGCCCCCTGCTTCCTTACAGGTCCTCAATAAATATATAACAGCTGCATTATCATTCTTATTCCTAGATCAGCCATTTTATTCTATTACTTTAGAATGTTTTTTAAAGATTCACTGTAGATCTTTGTTAACTGTAAGTGCCCTGTTTTATTCTCTTCATTACAACAATGTGGACCGTGCCTCAGATGGGCCATTTGGTAGAAGAGAATTAAAGCATATAGCATTGACATCTATTTCTGCATCTATGAGCATTTCTGAAGTGTTTATTATCATAGTTCCTAGGCTCCGTACCTACATATTGGTTTAAATGTATTTTTCTTGTCAAAATACCAATGCACCTTCTGCAGAGTACAAGCAAGTTCAGATAGAATCATAATTGCTTTCTGATAACTTAATTGTTTGTTTTAGACTTATCACTTTATTCACAGATGTTCTCCCATTTTTCATAAAGATATGTATCTGTTTGCCTGATTTAACAATACAAGACGTAGTAGAAAAATTTTGCAGAAAAATATGTCAAAGCATCTTCTGCACCCAAAAGAACCATTAGGAGGTGAAAATAACTCAATTTGTCTATGTTTGCATTTTGCAAGTTTTCCAGTGGTGTATTAAAGAAACGACCAATTTCTCTCTGTATCTTTATTTCATTTTTAGATGGTATGATTTCTTTCCGGTGATGCCTGTGAATGTTGTTACTCACACCATTATGTTTCTATCTGTTATTTAGGCTGGCA
Source organism: Dermochelys coriacea (assembly GCF_009764565.3). Lineage (NCBI taxonomy): Eukaryota > Metazoa > Chordata > Testudines > Dermochelyidae > Dermochelys > Dermochelys coriacea. The sequence continues at coordinate 75,007,807 of NC_050072.1, read as the reverse complement.
TTTGAGCAGGATATAGAGCATGGCAATACAGATGGCCTCGGTGACTGCCAAAGTAAGCAAAGCTTTTACTCCCTGTTTATCTTGTGTCAGAGAATCTTTTTGACTGCCCAGAATCACCATTACCTGCCCAGAGCTCTATTGTTAGCAATGAAAAACATAATAACAGCAACCACACTTAAAGTAACCAGTCCAAGAAAAGCATTTGTGTGCCTGTTTAAAGAAAACATATCATTTTGGTTTATACAAACAGTGGCACTTGTTTTAATGCAATTGTGTTGTGGGAAAAATCCAGCTCTGAAGGATATTAATTATAGCAGCTGTATACACTGCATCTTCGCTGCCATTGTAAACTCAAGGGTGGGTGGGTGGGTTGGATTATGTGTGTGATCTTGCATGCAGGGTCTCAGCTGCGCAGTGCAAAATGAACATTTGTTGCTTTACAAATATTGTGTGAGATCGTGACTTGGTCTGTGTACCCGTACATGAGAGCCCCTCTGCTCCCTTTACTCAGATCTTGAGTTGCAGCCCGCAAGGGTAAGCAAGGCTACTCTTAGTCCCTCTCTGGAACAGATGGGCAGCAGTGACTTGAGGAGGGATGAGGAGTGTGCATAGCCTTGTCTCCACTCCCTACTCACTGGTCACTGGTCAGCACAGCTGTGCCAGCAAGTTCTGGGAGGTAGTAATTTGCAATTGATGTGGCCAGCAGTAATCCCTCAGGAGTAAGGGGCAGCATGGAGGGAAGTGTGACTCCCTGAGAGGCAATTGTGGACTTGGGATGCTCCTGAGGCAGTGCAGCTACCCATCACCCCTTTTGTGAACTGTGTTGTGTGCCAAAATATAGCTCTTTCAGATTAAGCATATTTAAATTTAGACTTTAGGAAAAATACAAGTGTGTGTATAATGAGCCTAATCTTTTATTTCTTTGTGCATCCAAAACCCTAGGGGGTGAAATCTAGGCCCCACATAAGTCTGTGGGAGTTTTGCTGTTGTCAGTAGTAGTGTCAGGATTTCATCCTTGTTGCCTACAGAATTGGGCTTGTTTATGTTACGGACTTTTTTCTGATTTCCTTGAATTATGTACATTTACTAACTGGGACAATGTAGACAAGGAGTTTGGAATGCAGACTAATCACTTGGGACCAAATTCTGATAATCTGAGCTACTATGAGCAGGGCCTAGAGTATTCACTTTGAAGTCCAGGGCACACTGGTCAAATAAGGTGCTAGACAACAAGATGAACAAGGCTAGGAGAATGTGGCCTTTGGGGTGAAAGAAATGACACACATTATTTAACCTTCAAACTCGTGGACTGTACATGTGAAGTGTTTTTTTTTTTAAATGACTCCTTAATGCTGCCTATCTGTGCTAACTCCATGAGAGGCATTTAGAAAACACATGCCAAAAATCCTTTTAATAACCACTCCCATGGCATGGCTTTACGCAAAAGATCTATGTCAAAATTCGTTCAACAGCGCTAAAGGTTATGTTGAGCTGCATTTGACATATTTTAACGTACCTTAATATCCTTAAAGAGCCTCAGCATTTTTAATTGGAGAGAAATTTAATACAAAAATACCACATGTAACTTTACAAGGTAAATTTCTCGTGCAGCAGAGTGCCGTATTTCACCCCATCATTCCCAGCAGTGGAATCCTGCAGCTTAATCCCTGTATAAAACTTGGGATAATATGCCTCTTTATACCTCAGAAATTCAGAGTGAAAGCTGTCACTCAGTCTTTAAAGTGCCTGGTGCCAAGGGGCTGCAGCACATGTCGCATGCAGTGAAACCTTATGTGCTGATTGGAGACCCCAGAAATACCTAGGGCTGCGTTCAAAATGGCCATCATTCTTAATGTTCTTGCCTATGTTGGTTTAATTCAGAACCTGGACATTACTTTAAATCCGTGCAACCAAGAACCCAATTCTTCATAAAACAATTTCCGTTGCCTGTGGCCACAATAAAACCGCTGAAGCTGAGGAGTTAATGTACAGTGAGCCTACACTTATGGAATATAGGGTAATGAATGGAGCATGTAGACTGAAGGCCAGAGTGTGCCTGGCCTCCTGCACAGACGCGCTGCTGAGGAGAATACCAGAAGCCTCCCACTCCTTATACAGCCATTTCTTATTGCAGTCCCTCTGCTTGGGAGAGCTCAAGGATTTAATCTTTTGTATCAGATGTACTTATATTTTCAGAAAGCCTTTGACAAGGTTCCTCACCAAAGGCTCTTAAGCAATGTAAGCTGTCATGGGATAGGAGGGAAGGGCCTCTCATGGATTGGTAATTGGTTAAAAGATAGGAAACAAGAGTAGGAAAAAATGGTCAGTTTTCAGAATGGAGAGAGGTAAATAATAGTGTACCCCAAGGAGTCTGTACTGGAATGAGTATGATTCAACATATTCATAAATGATCTGGAAAAAGGGGTAAAAAGTGAGGTGGAAAAATGTGTAGATGGTACAAAACTATTAAAGATAGAGTTATAAAGTGATCTCACAAAACTGGGTGACTGGGCAAGAAAATGGCAGATGAAATTCAATGTTGATAAATGCAAAGTAATGCACATTGGAAAACATAATCCTAACTATACTTATGAAATGATGGGGTCTAAATTGGCTGTTACCACTCAACAAAGAGTTCTTGGAATCATTGTGGATAGTTCTCTGAAAACATCCACTCAATGTGCAGCAGCAGTCAAAAAAGCAAACAGAATGTTGGAAATCGTTATGAAAGGGATAAATAATAAGACCGAAAATATCATATCGCTCCTATATAAATCCATGGTACGCCAACCTCTTGCATACTGCTAGCAGATGTGGTCACCCCATCTCAAAAAAGATATATTGGGAAAGGTTCAGAAAAGGGCAAAAAAGTGACTAGGGGTATGGAACAATTTCCATATAAGGAGAGATTAAAAAGAGTGTGACTTTTCAGCTTGGAAAAGAGACAACTTAGGGGGACTATGATAGAGGTCTATAAAATCATGACTAGTGTGGAAAAAGTAAATAAGGAAGTATTTACTCCTTCTCATACCATAAGAACTAGGGGGTCACCAAATGTAATTAATAGGCAGCAAGTTTAAAACAAACAAAAGGAAGTATTTCTTCACACAATGCACCGACAACATGTGGAACTCTTTGCCAGAGGATCTTGTGAAGGCCAAGACGATAACAGAGTTCAAAAAAGAACTAGATAAGTTAATGGAGGATAGGTCCATCAATGGCTGTTAGCCAGGATGGGCAGGGATGGTGTCCCTAGCCTCCATTTGCTAGAAGCTAGGAATGGACGACAGGGGATGGATCACTTGATGATTACCTTGATGTTCTGTTTATTGCTTCTGGAGCACCTTGCATCAGCCATTGTCAGAAGACAGGATACTGGGCTAGATGGACCTTTGGTCTGACCCAGGATGGCCATTCTTATGTATGTGTAACACCAACAGAACTTAGTCAAACCTGGGACTTCTGGAGCTTAGCCTATGAGCCTCTACTGCATGAGCTAAAAGCCACATGATCCTTAGCTAAGGGCTGTAGCAGATTCATTAATCTCTAAGTGGTCTCAGTGCCACTAGAGGGGACAGAACACCACACCCTGAAGGTGCGTGGGTTACATATGCACCCCTCCGACTTCCACGTCAGTCTGCTTCATGGGCTAGGAGGGTAGGGTAGCCTGTACTCTGGATTGTTTGAGAGATATATGCACAGTCCCTCAGCGCTTCCTCATGGGGTGACATGGCATCTATCTCAGGACAATATCTATCTCACAATATCCTTATTGTGTATGAGTTCAGTCCCACTTTTCTTAAAGTCCATGTGATTTTTTTGTCATTAACTACAATGGCAGTAGGATAAAGCCTGTTTTTATATTTACTCTGTAAAGAGTTTCATATTTGAAGCGAGAATTCCATGGTACCCTTCACTGCATACCAGTGCCATGTACATAGAGACACCAAGAGTGATCTCACTATAGATTTGGTCCTCCCCCCAATACCAAATACCATTACCGCCAAAACTCAGCTTAAGCAGTGGAAAAATTAGAGTGGGGATTTCTCCAAATTTCTCCTTAAGCAAACACTTAATGACTTGACCACAATCAGACAATCAGCACTTGCAGATTTCGCATGTAAGAATAAGTTGAGGCTTTAACTATTTAAATGTCTGATAACTAATGGTCTATGAGAGGCAACTGCCCTCTTCCTGTCCCTCCTCAAGACCCATTTCTGCTGCGATGGTTACAAGAAATTGGCCAAATAACAGTTGGCCAGGTTGAATGGCAGTGGGGGATATCTGACATCAGTTAACTATCAAAGAAGGGTGAGAAATTATTCAGAATCAATTTGTGCACATTGGGTGAAATTCACTTCTTGGGACTTGATTCTGCAAAGAGAGCTATGTGATGGCTAGGGTCTGCTTGCACTGTTGTCTTTGAAGGAGTGAAGCTTTAGCTTGTAAGCTCTTTGGGGTAGACACTGTGGTCTTTTTCTATGTTTGTGTAGCATCTAGCACATTGGCATGCCGATTTTGATTGGGGCATTTGGGCACTGACACAGTACAATTAAATAACAACAGAAGCATAAGAGGTTTTGTTAGTAGCAAGTACTTAGCACTGTGTGAGACATAATGAATTTTACCTCTCGTTTTTGTTTTTCTTTCAGATTCCTTTGTAGCACTGAATGGTAAGGATGCTCTTAGTCACATCATTTCCTATCTGTGCTGCTTAATTTTGGAGGGATCATCTTACTAACCTTTTAAATATTGTAATGCCTTGATTTTTCTATAATGTTTTTCCTAATTTATTTTTTTCATAGCCATTTCAACTGCTTCACCAGCTCATGAAATATCTTACAACACAGTGTATGGTCAGTTTATTGATATTTTTAAAAATTCTCCCCCAGGTCCTTGTGTTAGCTGATAGATCCCATTCCCCAATAGAAATTGTCTTTTTTGTTTTGTTTTATTGGGGCCTGATTCACTAATCTTAGGATTATTTGTCCTTTTTGACATACAATTTTCCATCTTGCACAAAAACTAACTTAATTGAGCTAAAACAATTTATGGCCAGTCTTAATGGCACTCCAAATTCAGAACTTTTAACCAAGCTGACCCAAGCATGCTTCACCAAAGCATCTAGCAAGTGTACATGGTACAGTGAATACATTTTGTCTATTCACTGCAGAGAAGACGGTAGGAAAATAGGTCCATCTAGCCAAGTATCCTGTCTCTGACATCAACCAGTTCCAGATGCTGTAGGAAAAGGAACAAGAAACCCTGCCTCAGGCAGTTATGGAATAACCTACCTCTAAGGAAAATTTCTTTGAAAGCCTCATTGGTTAGAGGTTGGCTCATGCCCTAAAACACGAAGGTTTCAATTGCTTCCAAACTTTTGGAATGCCTTATTCCTGCTGGTGCTTCCATGTTCTACATAGCTCCCTAACTTCCTGGTGTTGCCAGATCCCAGTAATCCATCTGAAAACAAAGGGCTTCACACCAGAAAGTTCTAACTTCCAGAGCCAAAGAGTTAGTCATTGTTTCCACAACAGATCTTCCGCCAATGGCCAATATCCATAGGCTATGCGTGACGTATGGTATTACTCCTGGTTAAGGCAATGACATATTCCCATTGACTTCAGTGGGGCAGCATTGGGGCTTAGTGATCAGACTCCTGTCAGGCAGCATGGGACTAACAAGCCCTGGACTAACAAAGTAGATCAAAATTGGGACAAAATTAGCACATGCTCAGCATCTGCAAGTGTAGAGTGTTTTCAATGTTATTCTTCCAAAGCATATAGCAGTAATTGATTAAAAGTAATGTTTCTGAGTCTGAAGAAAAGAAAATTGCCCTGTGTATTGCACTGATGTTCAAAAAGATTTTGATTGCCAAGTGCATTGGTACTCCCACTCATATGAAACACAGCAGGGCTGGGGAGAGACGCCTTATTGGTTATGGATTTTGGTGGGGGCTGCTTTTTTCACCTGACCAAAAAGTCATGAAGATGGCCCTCAGTGAAAAACATCACAGCCCCAAAGGGTGGGTGTATAAAAAAAAAAAAAACCACTCTGATGTCTGTACCTCCCTCTCCCAAACTGATTTATTGCATTAACATTTCAAAAAAGGATCTTATTTATCTGGTACTATGGAGAAATGCTATCCAGTGCTAACTTTAAGTCCCAATCATACCCTATCTGTCATCTAATACTAATGACATGCCTGAGGCAAATTCTGATATGCAGTCATTAGATCAGTGAATTTCTCTTATTGGTGTCGTAGTTAAAATACAAGAGGTGACATTATGATGCAGTTGACAGTCCTCCTTCCCTCCTGCTTTGCGCTCAGACAACCTACCAAAGAAAAGGGGGTTACAAAAATCTCGTACATGAAGAGAGAAAACACTATCTCTCCACAACATACAGTAAAAAACAGCCTCATGTTAACAATTCATTGTATAGACACACTAATTTTTAGTATTTTAACTGAGCCAAAGAAGTCATTTTAGCATGAGAAGAAAAGTATACTTACTTTAACTAAAATTATATAAACAGTGCATTTTACTGTTATTGAACATAATTAAATGTAAAATTAAATGGCATTTCATTATGGCTAGAACCTTAGAATGGTGGTATATATCAGCATGCCAATCAAATGAATGCTCAGGATGCATTTAGAACTTGTAAGATATATATCTATCTCCATCTTAAACTCCAGATTCACAAGAAAGCTTAGGGCTGCTTCCTCTGATACTTGTTTTACACCATTGTTACTTCACTGACTTTACTGGAGTTACTCCTAGTTCATGCCACTGTAATTGAGAAGAGAGTCAAGCCCTTAATCTTTGTATTCTTGGCATTAGCATCCTCCTGTATTTGGCAGATAGGGCAGCCTCGCATGATCATCTATAAACAAGTAATGAAGTGCAAAGCCCGCATCGATGACTGTTCATGCACATTCGTTTTTCCACATCCATGCAGAAGGCCATTTCATGAAGGTCAGATACATATGGAACAAAAATCACATATTTAGACAAAAGGCTAAGACTCTTAGCTTAAAGCAAGCTTTCCCCTGTGCAAAATTGTATGCAACTTAATTACTTTTAGAAACATCAATTTTTAGTGAATTAGGCCCTTATTTTACCCCCTAGCCACATTCCTTTCTTCCTCTGTAGTATTGATTTAGCCTTTCCCTCTAATTGTCTAATTAGGTTGCTATAGTTGTTAATAGGATAGTGTGTGGAGCATCTTAATCTCTGGAGTCTTAACACCTTGTGCATATTAGAGCAACTATCACATCCATATTGCATCCCTGATTTTGTGTTAAAGCTAAAAAAACTATCACGTCTCTTTGTTTCATAAAAACATGGTTAGAATAGTAGTTACGGAAATACAGTTCTTCTGACGCATCATCAGTGCTCACAGACACTAACCATGTTACAGCTTCCAAATTCCTCAATACGCACGACTCTAATTACATCTGATTTCTTGTTTTTGCTATATTATTGTGATTACATACTTGCAAACAAAAAGTTTTACAAATTAATCACAAAGTCACTTTTTTTCAAAGAGCATGTGTCCTTAAACTTCTGCTTTCAAAATCAGTGCTTGAGGAGCACCATAAATATGCAGTTGTTCAGATGGGGGTAGTTTAAAACAACAGCAGAATCTTAATGAGAAAGTAACTGTAGACATTTTTTAAACGTAAACCATGTTAAAATAGAGCTATGGGGCCTGGTTCCCATTTATGCTAAAGCCACTTTGCATTGCTGTAGTTGTGTAAAAGGACTTTAAAGTGGGTGTAAATATAACTTAAAGGCCACTTTATGCAGGCAGCATGGTATAAAGTAGTCTTAGTGTACTTGAGAAAAAGGCATATTACATTACATATGATAATCATTGCCGAGGAACAATCATCACTATGGGTGAGTCACCCCTGCACAGAGGGGCAGCACTAAGCCTATGCAGCACTTTTAACCCTTATTTTCAGTGCTCAAGTAACACATACGCCTATGCAGTGCGCCATCATAAATTTGAATTTCACAAGGGACTGATTGTGTCAACGCTCATGGGGCACAATGAAACTACTCAGGGGAGCAAACTCTGTGCCCAGCAGTAAGTGTTTGCAGGATCCAGTCTGAACCCAATTTGGAAAAGTTATTATATTCTAATCTGCTGCAACCTCTCACTCAGATGGAAGCAAATGTATCTCAGCTACATTTAGAAAATCATTTCTCAATGCGTACTGTACTACCATTTTAGTAACAGAGTGAGTAGACTGATTTCTTGCATTTGTGTGAAACATTTCTCTACCTAACTGCCATCTGGTACACATTAATATCATCATATAGCTATAGCTTTCCATTACCAAGGAGTTCTCCATGTATTTGTAGCATATGGTTCAGGAACGCTTTTTGTAAAGAATGGGTCCCTTAGGCATATCTTTCCCCTAGATTACCGTATTAAGAAATGTTTTTTCTTTAACTATACTTATTGCATTACCATAAAATTGCCCCTTGAACACAGCTAAATTGAAAGTGTCTGCATGGAGATGGGGGCACAAAATGCATATCAAATACAGGTATAAATTATGACTGCTATTTGGCAGTGCTTTCTCCTAATTCCTTATCAAGCTAGGACTAACTGTTTTCTTATGTTGAGTGCAGCATTATTTGTAGGGCTGATCAAATATTGTAAGTATTGCAGTGGTTGAATGCAGTGTCAACTTGAGGCCTGGAACCCCATGAAAACTGGCACTATGGTTTTGTATTTAAAGACAAGAAGGCATGGAATCTCATAACTTCCACTTTCTAGGTTGTTTCTGTCCTGTTGCTTCTGTTATTTCTTTGGGATGAGCACAGAAGCGCTAAAGGCATAAAATGGTATGGTAGAAAAGCCTTACAGTTCCAACATATTCCTAGTTTAAGAAGGCACATCTTTTCAGTAGCTGGCTTTGTATTAGTCCCTTTGGATAGAGGCAGCTGTTTGGAATTCTTGGAGATAAGGCAGCAAATTAGGTTCAGAATCCATCCACATAACTGTTACCAATATTTCCAGCAGTGCTCTTGGCTTTACAGAAATCTTTAGAAGTGGATAACCACTTGGCTTCTCTTTTTTTATTTAAGCAAAATTAAAAAACGTTCTATTTAAACAAAATGAAGCCTCTAATTTGCAGTATTTTAGAAAGACTGATAGTGGAACCACACTTCCTCTCATGATAGATTAAAGAATAATACAGTGCCCTTGTCAGTATCATCCTTCAGCCTGGGGTACACTGCTAAATTAATCTTGTTAATGATTAGCTGTAGCATCTCAAGACTGGATCCATGGTAAAAACACTGGAGCTGACCTCCTTTCCTGCAAATTGTATCAGTTAAATACAGGCGTTAGTTACATGCATGTCTTGTGTTAAACATTGTTCAAAGTGCTGCTGTGTGTAACCCTATGTGATGACTCAAAGGACCTCCTCAAAAATATAGGCACAGAGACATTTTCTGTCTCTCCGCAATAATTAATATTAAGTAGAGCGTCTTTAAATCATAGCAGCAACTTAATAGAAGCTGCTGTCTTTTCACGGAATTCATTTGCAACTCAACCTTGTGAGGTGGTTAAAGGACTGTTTAGCCCACACAGATCAGTTCTCCACCATATCCCAGCTAAATCCCACTTCATGTGAAAATTGCTTTGTGCCTGGCTGGCCATGTCTAATGAAAACGTTTGTTAATCTGAACCATGTCAAAGGTGATTGCCACAACCTGTATAGTTAAAAACATCAATAACGATCGCAGAATCATTATAAAACTCCATGGAACAGAACTATAAGCTTTAAGATTATGTAGTGCACAGTAAATTGCAATAGCCTGCATAGAAAACACAAAGTGGTTTGGAGCCAAATAAACAGCCTGAAAAAAAGCTTTTCTTAAGCAGGAACAAATTAAGGTTTGAAGGAGCCTGGACTGATTTTTTTAAAATAGTTATTTATCCTAAGGGGATTGGTGGGTAAATCTCACCTGGAGACTGCTGCAGGGGCCAGTAGAGTCAGTAGATCATGGTCATGAGATGGGGGTATTGACACTTGTGTTCCTGATCTAGATCAGATGAGCCAGGATCTAATAATCCTTCTTTTTGCCAACACTCCTACTCCCATTACAGGGACCCCTTTTGATCACACTAATGTGTCCATTCAGGCAGAGACCACTCCAGAGCACTAAAGTAGTGTTAGCAAATCACAGAGTTTATGGCTTTTCAGAAAATTGATGCCATCGTGAGAACATGGTCAGGCTCTGAACACTCTGTCCTGCCCCTGAGAGCACAAGGCAGGGATCAGCTGACCTATCCCTGCCACAATTAATCTGTCATTCTCCTTAAGAACAGCAGCCTTGTCTATAGTAAAAATTCACCAGTTTCACTTTAAGTTGGTTTAAAAAAATCAATTAACTTAAAACAGTGTGGACACGCTTAATTCAGTGAAAACCAGGCTCATATTGATTTAGCTCAACACCTTACTGAATTAAGCTAACTGGACTGAAATTGTAGAAAGAGTGCCCACACCATGTTTGGCACCAGTTCAACTCAATCAGTTTAAACTAAAACTTTTAGGTAAACCAGTGAAGCTTTGAATATAGCCCAGGCCCATGGCTCCCACTGACACAGGCGCACACATGCCCACTCTGACTACTCAGAAGGTCATTTTTCTCACAGCTCTAAAAGATTCAGATGCTACATTTCCTTTGGGCAATGTTGTGAAAGGCTTTTGAAACATTGCTTGGTCTCAAGAAATCTTTCCAGCATTCACAAAAAACAATGCTTATTTTATGCTCCTGAGTGTGAGCTAGCATGGTGAGTGACTAATGTGTGGTGTCTTTGCTAACTGTATTTGTAATGTAAACACAGGCCACTCCAGTTCACTAGTTCCAAGCACCACCACTTCTGACTCTTCAGCTCAAGAGGGTTATGATACTAGGGGACGTATGCTGGATTGGAAGGATCCGGTTGGCTCATCTGAAAACACAGATCCATATGCAGCTGTCTCATCCCATAATCACCAAGACAAGAAGGGTAAGGCCTTGGAAATCAATCCATGTGGGGGGGTGGGGGGGGGCGTGACTACAGTGTAACTGCTTCCAGCTGGATCATGGTAGCCTGTAACAAAACTCCTGCACTGTAATTAAAAGCTTATTGGAAAGGCAGAAACAAAATAACCAATTTTAGACTTAGTTCTTGATATTCACTGACTAAGGAAACCACACAAAACAAATATGAGTGAGACCGGAGAAGTGTGGATTTAACCCTGTTTAAGCTTGATCTTCATGAGTTGATGATGAGCCACTTCCACTTCTTTATATTTCCATTAACACATGGCTCATCTACGGTGCCTTCCATCCAAGGGTTGAAAACCACTCAGCATACCGTAATTAATTTACCTCATCTCCCTGTAAATTCAATAGGGAAACTGAGGCAGGTGGAGATTTTTAGTGGCCATGTTTTTAAATGTATGTATGCTCCAAAAGGTGCAGAGAGGTGCCAGGTCATATTTTCAAAATCACCTAGAGCTAGATCCATAAAGGGACTTAGGCATTAGGTGCTTTGCTACTTAGTGGAATCCTCAGCCCTGAGTTAGGTGCCCAGGCTTCTTATACAATGCATAGGGAGCATTAGGCATCTAAAAGATTCTCAGAAGCCAGCAAGCTGAGTGGAGAGCTACCTATGCTAGCCAATAGGAAAGGGTGAGAAGGGGGGCGCAGTTTAGGCTCTGCCACTCAAATTTAGTTAGGCATCTAATGCTGGGCCTGAGGGAAGCACCTATATCCACTTGGGATTCCAGATAAACCCTCTCTTGAAGTTAGGAACCTAAGCCAGGCTTGCCATTTTCTCATGAAGAACCAGAGAGAAAGATCCCCACACCTTTATACCAATAGCCCAGTGATTAGAGCACTTACCAAGACCTGAGTCCAAGTCCCTGTTTCAAATCAGGCAGAGTGGGAATTTGAAAACAAGTCTCCTAAGTCACAGGTGAGTGCCTGGGTATTCTAGAATACTCACACCAGCCGGCCTGCCCCAAACAGTCTTGATCAGGTAACCCCGAGCTGTCTTCTATATGAGGCTTGATCGGATAAGCATACTCTGAGAATGCCCTGCAGATGAGAGAGATAGGGAATGCCTCACTTGCGCATCCCACCATGGCTCAGGCATCAACAAGGGCACCGGGCATCTAGATGGCATCAGGACTTGGACAATTTTGCTCGTGAACTAGTGGGAACTTAGGTGTTGAGGAGGCATTACTGACAGAAACATAGGCACCTGCAGGATTAGGCAGCAGCTGAGTGGAGGTTTTGATAATCTCAGTGGCTGCTAAATGTTTGACTTTAGCACCTAAAGTGGCAGTAAGATATACAAGTCCCTTTGTGACTTGGTGCTTAATACCCCCTGAAAGCAATGCTTTTTAAAACCCCACTAGATGCCTGTCTGCATCTTTAGGCCCCTGAATACCTTACAAATCTAGACTTAAGGAACTTGCCCATAATGCAAGAAGACTGCAGAATGAAATATAACTCTGGGACTTCTGATTCCTCATCCTGTGCCTTAAATATAAGAGCATGCTTCCTCCAGTAAGTAATTGCTGGTTCCTGCAGACCCCATCTTCACATTCATTTTTTTGTCTTAGTTCTGTGATTGGCCCATCTCTTCTCACTCCAGTCTTATGGTAGCAAACATCAGTCATTACATCAGCATGTGGGATTATTCTGAAGTGAAACCCTTGACAAGTGACAGCAGTAATCCTTCTTGAGCCTTCAAGCTTCTCCTACTTTGCTGCTGGGCCATCATGCCTTTGTGGGCCTTTATTGTAAAAGCAATTAGCTCTTGCTATGGTAACAGCTGCAGAAATGTTTGCTTTTCTGTCTGTCATGTACTTAAAGAAAGCAAAACAAAATGACTCAAAATGATAATGCGTGATTTACCGGGAATCCTTAATTCTGCTGGTCAATAAAGTTGCCACACTGCAAATGGAACATAAGTAATTGGCTTGTTTTTGTTCATCTCTCTTGATAATACACACCATTTTGAGCAAGTGCTTCTGTTCCTTCTCCACTGCACTATCCCCAAGAGAAAGCGTTGGCCTCCTCCCATCCACTTAGACAGATGTGTTTACCCTTAACTAGGTCAGTATCTGTAATGGGGAAAGGATAACACCTGGGGGCTAGCCATCTCCTCAGCTTGTGGACATTGGTATAGCTCCATTGATATCTATGGAGATATGATGAATTATACCAACGGAGAATCTGGTCATTAATGTGGCAGGGAGGAATGCAGATGTGTATGTGAATTTTAATGGCATTTGTTATGTGTGGTTCCTTGCATCACAACTGTTAATTGCACAGCAGTTCTCTTAAGGGACAGAAGGCTACTTCTTAAAAGCATCTTGTATGCCAGGAGCAGCTTTCAGGAGAGCACACAGTGAAAATATTAATAAATGTATAGCTGCTGGATTGTAAGCCTTTTTGCTTCTAGTCACTAACTGATGAGGTAGCTTGCACTGTATAGTTACTTCCCCAGGGAGTGACGGTTACCAAAGAGTCTTATTAGCACTTGACAGGGTCATTTAAATATCATGCATTCGTTGGGGCTTAATTATGAATATTGACAAAGCTGGAAGTAGTCTACACACAGACAATGGTGGCAGAGGTGACTGCATGGTTGTTTACCATTACCTGTACTTGTGTGCTGTTACTCCTTGCCTTGCCCACTCAGACCCCAGTTGGTGCCAAAATTACTATTGATCCAATATTTTAAAGGGCAAAGGAATGAGTTGTTATGCAAAATTAAACCAAACAAGGTTATTGCTTAATATTCGTTTATAAAGGTTTTTGTTTTCACTTTCGCTGTGTATTTTTTTCCTTTCACACGTTTACAAAAAAAACAAAATCTCTTTTATGTTTTTAACATTTTCCTTTTGTTTTGCAAAGTGCTCTGTGGTGTTCTTTAGTGGTTGTGTTTATTCCTTTGGAAGGTGTTTTCTTTCTTTTCCTGCACTCACAAACGACTTCTCTCTAATTGTACTGAAACCACTTGCTACTTTATTTTCTGTGACACTGATAACTTGATGATGTCACATCCATATGTTCAGCTTTTAATTCAGCACAAGCATCTTGGGGAATATCTGTGGGGGTGCAAAGAGAGAGTTCTGTAAATGGGTTGACTCATAGGAATGTGACATTTGTGTGCCGCAGCTTCCGTAGCTAAATATACTCTGGAATTGTTGTTTCTGAGATACCTCACATTTCTTGCCAAAATGAAAATGTGTAGGTCACTTCATAGAGTAGGAGCTGTTTGTTGCCATCCCATTAGCCTTTTCATTTTGGCCACTGAATAATCTGTCATTGATATTGCAGAATGAAAAATTAATTGCGATTGGCAAACGCCACCATTTTTTCTTCTCCCAGCCCTCTCCAAAAAGAACACATTTCCAGAGTTGTGCTTTTGTTTGTTTTTTTCTTGCTGTGTTTTAATTTAATTCTTTGTGTTTCTCACCTTTGTCAAAACAGTAGCTCCTCACCTTGCAGTCTAATCTTCCCTTCTGCTGCCATTGTACTTAGTCTCCCTCCCTCAAGTAATAAAACCAAGCTCCTTGTGTGGGATATTCCAAGGCTTTACCCTGTACACTTTGAATAGTATGACAGTGCTATCTATGTATGGTCCTACTAACAAAATGGGGAGTAGCTACATAAATCTACTAGAGGGTATAAATGAAGTAATTTTCTTCAACCATAACTGACCTTGCCCTTCATTACCCTCCTGGCCCTTGTCTACTGTCTTCTGTCCTTGCTGCCTTTCTTTAGAAATATCTTTCAAGTCCTAGATTCATTAACACAAACACAGCAACCACTCTTTTCTCTCTCACTCGCTAGATGGCTGGAGCCTGTCCTTTAATCACATTGATAAATTAGATGCAGCAGCCGTGGCTTCCACTTTCTTGGTTTTGCCAGTTTTTATTCTGTCTAATTCAAGCAATAGAGAGGTTTGCTGCTTATTCCACTGACGGATTAAAGTCTAGGGGTTATTTTTAGCAGTTTTAATATTTGTCTCTTGCATGGTTAGGTGACCCTGACACCCTTCCTCTCTGAACAAACTTTTTGTTCAGTGTCTACAACACAATAATGGTACAACGCTGATTCAAAATAAGAGGTGAGGTGTACAAATGACAAGAGTAGCCAATACATTAATTAGAATGTTATGTATGCAAATGTAAATATTATATATGTTGGAACCTCTTTTTTTCAGCTTCTCTTAACAATATTTGCAAACCTGTCTCTGTCACACAATTTCTATGCACCATTATGAAGTAGTCAACTAATAGACACAGGGCGGACAAAGATTTTACATTTCAGGAGTCTGTCTAAAATAAAACATTTCCTTTTGCAGGTATAAGGTAGTGTTGTTATTATTATTACTACTATTTGAATGATTTGCTGAATGTTGACACTATACCTAGCATGGGGAGTTCACAAAAATAAAGTCAAAGAGCCAAAATTATGTGAGATTTCCGGTACTATCATGATAGAGGGGATTGAGAAGATAGAAATTCAGCTGGAGTTTTAATGGTTATTTACTGAAATCCTGTTCACATTGAACTGAAATGAAAACAATAAGAACCTACAGTAAAGATGGAGGCTCAGCTTCATTTTGTATAAATTGAAGCTAATGGTGCTGTACCCCTTAGCAGCATGGGTGAATTTGGTCCAGAGAGTACATTTAAATTTGCTCTATCTATTTTTACATGAATTTATTTTGATTTATTCAAGGTATGGAAGGATTCCAAGCATGTTTACAGAAGAGCAATAGGGGAATTCCTTATTATCCTGCTGCCATTTTGTAATAACTCAGAAGCGGATTCTGTGTAGCACAGAATTTGTCCAGATCATCCTTTGAGTTCAGTGTTATCTTTTCAATTTCCAAGGTCAGCAAATATTCCTTAGCCAGTCATAGTTATGGGAATATCAGAAGGGACTGACCCTTGCTAAAAATTCTCAGTTTAATCAATGAAGTAGCTGCATGCACAATCAATTCCATTATTAGGAAGCCAGGAAGGAGACCTGTACCCAAGATGTACATGACTGAAGTAAGCACTACAATTACACCTGTTGCTCTAGATACCTGTTTTCAGTATCTCTGATCAAAACCAAACCCTTGTCCATACAGCATGAAGTGCATGGTCAGCTACTTCAGTTTCACAATATTTCTAACTACTAAGAACAGAACCTAGATGCTGGAGAAGCAGTGAAACTAGAGACAGTCAAGGCTGACCCTTTGATTTGTTACTCTGCTGGTGGAATTCTATTCCTAGAGGGCAATCCAATTAAAATAGAGATATAAAAAATGTGACAGAGTGGAGAATCAGCCCTGACTATCTGTATCTCCATTGCTTCTCTAGCATCTATCAGCAGTTCGTGGAGACAGGTTTGAAGTGAAGTTAGTTATAATCCAAGTAATATTCTATTTCATACTTGGATTTAAGTAAAGAGACTTGAGATGGTGCAGGATTTAGTCTGTTTAAATCTTTTATGTATCTCTATGCAGATTAATTTAAGTAGAGGTTGTTTAGATGAACCTATTCCTAACAAAACCCGATCGATTTTTTTTCTTTAAAATGTTCTTAGGTGAATTATCATCAAATTGTTGAATACTATTCCTTTTATAACATGGATGTTTACATGTTTGTCACATAATGGGGTCTTCACTGGAGCTGTAAGAAATTTTCTTTTAAAAATAATCAAATGCTTGTCTGGAATAATCCTAATAAGTGACTTCTCTTGGGGAATTGGATGGCTTGGGGATTTGGCAATGGGATTCATAGCTTTTCAACTCTAGGACTCCAATCTGACTGCAGACCAGGTCAGTACTAACAATATCATCACCATAGAAATGGAGTTAATGATCTCAGTGCAGTTCCTAATGGACAGGTGTCCTCATTGCAAAAGCCAACATCATAACTGACAGCCTCAGCAAAAAGGTTGACAACTAAATGGAGTTGGAAGCAGAATTATTCTGACACCTCGAGAAGTGGTCCCTGTAGTTCAGTTTTAGGTACATTAGCAGAGCGGTGTGAAGAGGCTTTTACTGATGACACTTCTTCTGTGTCTCCAAAACTATACAATACAACTTTTTTGCCTATTGCATCTTTCATCGCAACTCTAGACCAAAACATGGTAGAATAACAGTAGTCACAGAAAGGTAATAATTAATAGCAAGAGACAGAAATTAAGGGTATGGGTGAGAGAGGTAAAGAAACATTTTCAGCTGAAAGTGGAAATGAGATGGGAACTGATGCAAGAGAGAGATGAAGAAAGGCTGTTCCAGACAATAGACTGTCTTAAGACTTTATTTCAATGAAACATTCTCAAGACTGTAGCTGACAGATGGTGAAGGGAAAGAGAGGCAGCAACTGCAAGGTAAGCAGAGGAGATAAGAGATAAGAGGTCCATGTAATGCAGAATAACAATTTAGTAGCATCTCCATTAGCTCCTGGCTGAATCTCTTTTAGATCTTCCTTTGAATCACAAAATAATTGACTCCCCAACTGATACAATCACAAAGCTTTCTAAACAATATGTGGACTCCTTTTGGAGTTGTAAGAAAGAAAGAAAAACTTGCAGCGCTAAAAGATGGGTGAAGATCAGAAAGACAGTTGAGAGGAGAGAACCATGCTTTCTGCAAAATGCTGTGTCTGGTAACCAAAATCACACACGGGATTGCCTTACACTTGACAGCTCTACAATCTTTCTTAGACCAACTAGCTGGAAGGGTAGATGGATTTCATAATTAGCTCACAGCTGAGGAACCATCAGTAACAATGTATGAATCAACTCAAATAGCAACAGAAACCTGTCAGCCTACTCCAAGGATAAAGATGAAGATACTGAAAACAGAAGCTGCCAATTTAACATATGACTTCTGGGTCTCCCTGGAAGAGTAGAAAACCCTGATCCAAAGAGCTTTTTATCTGAAAGAACATCCAAACTACTGGATCTACAGGTAAAAAGGGAATACATTAAAAACGGAGCTCATCAGGTGTCAAAAGTGGCTTCAGGAGACGAGTTCACCCCCAATCTGTAATTATCCACTTACATAACTTTAAAAGCCTGCAATCCATCGTAGCCTCATTTGACAACTGGCAAGCTCTATTTTAATGTTTTGCCTTTTTACTTGTAGATTTAGTAGCTTGAGGGGGTCCATTCAAAACAAAGCTCTTTGAATTAGAGTTTTCCCCTCTTTCAGGTAGCAAGAAAGAAAGATCTCCCTCCAACAGGGAAAAACTGCAATTGCCACAGGACTTTTCTCCATCTTTGCAGCAAAAGATGCTGAATCTAATTCAGCAAGAATCAGGGTATCAGATATATTTCCTTAAGGACTACGTTCACAGCTGCACTCTCCTATCGGGGCAGCTGCATGATGGAGCACAAAGCATTTGACTTTCTGATTCTGGGGCCAGTTCTACACTAATCCTGAAATACTTTCAGATGGGGAACGGCTGTAAAGTACATTAGCTGGGCTTTGGCCCCACACAGTCATCACAATATCAGAAAATAGCCAGAGAACAGTTGGAGGCAATGATGTAAGTGCTGGCTACACCAGCTCTATGATAATTATCGTGGCTTTATGCTAATTGGAGGGTTATCAGGCAGCACAAAGAGGTCAGGTCTCCAGGAGAGAATCTGGCCTTTCCAACTTAAAAACCATGAAAAGGCTCTGAAAGTCAAAGACACTTTAGATCAAGTAACATAACTCTAACAAGAGTCTTAAAGCACCTTTTTGTATTAAATTAATGCCAGTATATAATTAAAATGGCAATACTCTGTTAAATTAAAGCTATTTGAATAATTCATTTTTCTTATTAGTTATATAGTATGTGCTTAGATTCAGTGATTATATTAATTAATAGGGAACATCTTCTGTAATAATTTTATGACAACCCAAGTGTTGATTGAGAGCATCCTACACTTTCCATGTAGCCTACAGATTATTTACTAATTGCATGATCTATATGAAATACCACTTCCATTCTTTTTATGTCGATAAACTTCCCCTGACCATTTTCAACATCCTTTCTCTGCTGATATTCCGAGCATATATTGATCCTTATACTCGATTAGGATTATGAAAAAAAGAGAGAAATTTAGATGTCTTCTTTCACTCAAGGATGTATCTTAGTTTACTGATTAATGACTAACACACTTAATTATGAAAGTTTAAGTAGCATAATTCAGATTTTGCCAAGGTTTATTTTATTTAATATTAAACACAGTAAGTCAATTGCATTGCACCTGATAAGCAATCTCTCCTACAAATGTCCTTGATTCAGCAAAGTACTTCAGGCTGCAGGGCCTGAACAGGATTTTCCCTGCAATTGCTCCTGGTGGGTATCAGGTGCTGTGGCATTGGATAGCACATCTGAGATAATCTCTCCTGTGATCTCAATGCCCCTTCCCCACACCATCCCTCCCATGGAGGAGAAAGAAGCAGCAGCAGCCTGACTGAAATGCAGAGGGATGATGAGCCTGTGCAGTTTCATTCAGCCATCTTGTGCATATGCATTATGATAGTAATTATGTTTAAGAATATTGTGAAATTTAGACATGTAATTTAATAAATTTACAATAGATTAACCATCCACTAGCTCACCTATGGAAGCAACATTGTACATAGTGGCAATTACTTACCCAAGAATTCCTTTGCTACAGCCATGAAACAAAATACAGCCTCCCACTACAACTCTTCTGCAGTTGCTAAAATTCTGTATTTGGACTCTTAAAGGCATTAACCACCTAATAAAATGTAAGTACGTTCTCTGCACTCTAAATTGAGGCTATACATCAAAATGTCTCTAAACATAATGGGGCAGATCCTCATCTGATTTACATTGCAATTTAATACAGCATTAAAATCCTCAGCTGGTATAAAGTTAAATCCCTCCCCAACTTCCAGGTAAACAAAAAAAAAAATCCAAAATCTTCAATATTATCCTTAGGAAAGGCCTTAAAGAAGACCTTAGCAATGTCTACAGGCCGCTAAACACAAATTGTAAAGACTTTTCTTCCCGTTCCAAAGATCACAATTCCTCATCTAAAATAAATATGAAGTATTTAGCTTCTAAGATAAGTATAATACTCATCTGAGCTAACACACCAATATATACCTTGCTAGAAGCCTAGGATCTCAACGACCAGAAATACAAATGGAGACTCCTCTTTACACATATTTAAAAAATAAAGTATTTTTTCACTCACTATATCAGAGCAGATCTTCAGCTGGTGTAAATTGTCATATGGAGCTATATTTTAAAATAAATGTCAGGTGACAGCAGTCTCCTCATGAGATTTTGAGAAGTATTTAAAGCATACCTTGATGGGATTACTGTTTCGTATACGGCACAGCTATTTTAGCAGAACAGTCAAGCCTGGATAAGAAACTGTACTCCTTTTAAGGACAACTGAGGATTGGTATTTTCCATGAAACAAAAGCTCAACTGGAAACGCAGCTTGACAACATTATCACATCTAGGGCCCAGGCAGTTCTTTTGTATGCCCAACAATGATTTTTTGAATGTAAAGACCCTTGAATGCTTCCAAAAATATGCCATCCCACTAATGATTTGTCTATGATACTTACAATTGTGACAGAAGAAAACAAATGGCGTATTTTTAAAATTCTATTAACCCCCCCCCAAACCCTATGTTATTCTCTCCCATATACTCCTACAAAAAGACAAAGATGTCGTAAAATCCTGCCATTACTGAAGAGCAAGCGGTATCATTTGAAGCAGTGCTATCAATGTGCATAAGAAAGGGTAAGGGACCTCACACATGGCAACTGTCCCAAGTCCAACAGCTTCAGTGACAAGTTCTATAAATCCATTCTGGAGCATCAATTGTCAAGTACTACAGTTGGTCTATCCCTCTCCAGACCAGGGAATCTTACCCAGTTCCAGTTTGGAAGCCAGTATAACTGCTCTCCTGGGAGGGTGGGAGGAAGAAGATAAAAATTCAGAATATTGTCATTCACATCAATTAATTTAATAATAAAGTACTGGTAAAGAGTCTTTTTTGTTTTAAAGGCGCTGTCTAGTCCTACCACTACTAATTCAAACTGACCAATCTGACTATAGTCCAGGGATGGCCACAAGTCATAATATTTGGTAAACAATAAACATCATTCATCACATTAAACTAACAAAAGTGGCCTTGTCGCATTAGAAGCTCTAATATTACATAGTCCCACAGAATCCATCTGTTTGTAGTACTGGAGAAATCTAATTTCTAACATCATTTTACAGCCTCCATCAAGTTCTACAGTAATTTAATTAGTAATTTAATAAGTGTATTCATGTATATTTGACTGGCACCCAATCAGACTCTCTCAAGAGGGGCACAAAGCAAGTGTGGCCTCTGTAACTTATTCAGTATGCTCTCACCATTGAGCCGCTTGCAAGCACTACAGACACTCTGCAGAGATTTAGGGAATCAGAATCCATAATAAAGAACATAGCTGTTTTTGCAGATGATATCCTGCTTTATAATCACAAAACACTAGTCTCCATTCAGTACCTTAAAAAAGGCTTGAAAGCCTGCAGCACTCTGTATATTTTTTGCTAAATATGGCCAAGTCAAAGGTGATGCACTATGGCACCCATTCAACAAGACACTAAGTAATTTTCCGTGCCAGTGGTCCTCTGAGGGATTCATATGCCACAGGATACAGAACTATAGTTTAACTAAGATAATA
Source organism: Dermochelys coriacea (assembly GCF_009764565.3). NCBI lineage: Eukaryota > Metazoa > Chordata > Testudines > Dermochelyidae > Dermochelys > Dermochelys coriacea. The sequence goes on along the minus strand of NC_050072.1, from coordinate 74,986,048 downwards.
TGGCTAAATCTGCAACCCCTTGTAAATATCTGAGATCAAGACCTTTAAAGATGAAATAACTTAGCATTATCTATGTTTGGCTGAGAGAACTTGATAAAAATGAATGCCTATCCTCAAGTGAGGTATTGCCTACATGTCCATCCCATACTTCCACCTACATGGCATTAAAAAGACCAGAATCTGCAGCAATTTTATATGGCATGGAAGGAGACCAATAAGCAGCTTGTTGAAGCTCCAAAGACAAAAAAAAATCCTGTCCATGGTAAATTCTATAGTAGATCAGACAACATCCTGTCCTAAGGAACATTCTACAAATATGCAAGAAGCCTATTAGGTACCTTGGTATAACACCAGCATTCTCATTGACTTCCTTGGCATGCAGACTGCCAGGTTTTCCTCCAGGACAGGAAGCTGTTGATTTTAAAAAATGAACAGAAGTAGAAACTTTACAAAAACAACAACAAATCCAAGAGGAAAATTTGAACTGGATCCTGAAATGAATGGGAAGCAAGGGAAGTTGTTTGAGGATGAAGATTGGGAGCATCCTGCACATAATAGAGTCTGGAGACCTAGGACTGGGCAGGAAGCCATAAAGAAGTGAAGTGCAAGAGTTAAGGTGAGAGGAGTGAAAGGCATAGATGAAAATTTCATTAGCGGTACAGACAAAGCAGTTAAGCCATGACATACAGTGGTGAAAAGAGATTTGCAGACTTGGGAGATCTAGGAAAAGAGTCAAGAATCAACATTATAAGCAATAGAGAGAAAAAACATGTCTGAATCATGGCATAAGATCAAGGCCATCAAGTTGTGCTTCTGTTTGGGCCTCTTACCCAAGAGAAATATTGCTGTATTTCTGCATTTGAGATCAATGGCAAAAGCTTACCTGATCAAGACAGGGTAGAGAGTGTAGGATCTCTGGAAGTGTTAAAAGAGAGGCATACGCAAGTATCATCAGGGTAAATATGGTGGACAAGTTTAAAGGTAGCAATAATATGAATGAGAGGGTGAAGGTAGAAAAATGCAGAGGACCAAGAATTTGACTTAATGGAGTTCCATTGGTGGAAGGGTTTCAGTGTGAAGATGAAACCACCAGCCCAGTTGGAGAACAAAGTGTGAGATAGATGGGAGTAGTACCATGACAGGATGTCTAACAGAGAAAATGTTCAATAGTGTACCTGTGCCACTCGTATGCGAGAGAGAGTATACCTGTAATGATTTTTGTTACTCTGTTTTCTGGAGTTACTCCAGATTTGAACTGGTGTAACTGAGCATAGAATTCAGACCCTGGTCTTCTATTCTGAGGTGGGAATGGAAGTGTAGCTATAAAGGAGGGGTTTCTGTAGTGTGGGCATTGCCTCAAATTCAAAATGATCTAACACTCACTGAATTTTTTCAAGGTCATAGGGAGTACGATAAGGAGAGAAAAATAACAAGCGTGATATCACCTATGTACCAACTATTTTCTCCTCTCCACCTGCTTGCTTCTGTCCTCTGATTATTTCTAAGACACAGTCATCCAATCTTTCCTTTTACTGAACAATAAATAGGAAAATATGTTTTAATTCACACATTCAAGTAAAGCTTTGAGGTCAGGTCCTTTACCATTAGTGTAGAAGCAACTAAAATGTCAACAACCATATTTGCTTTTTATCACAAAATACGTAATAAATATTGTGATTTTAATTATATGAAGGATTCACAGAAGTCTCAAAGATTTTCAAACAGTTTTTCCTTTCGCCCTTTCTTTGTGCAAGAGCAGAGCTAACTTAAGGCCTGATTCTGCACACAGACATGGTCCAATTGAAGGCACAAGGACCATCACCATGAACTAAGGACCACTTGCACGAGAAAAGGTGGCAGGATCAGTCTTTTAGTTTTTTGACAGCTTAATAGTACTCTTGATGGACCTCAGAGGATATGATGTACAGGGCACAATCTTATTAAACATACATCTGGGTACTCAATAGATACTTCATTAATTAGTTCAGCTGTGCCCTCTTGATTTGGACTAGTACCTTCCCTTAAAAATATTACTTTCATGTTTTGTCTTGAAAAGAGGATTGGAGTGGATGAGAAATCCAATTTATGATTTTGGGTCACACACATGATGATAAAAAATTAACCCCAATTCTTCCTCAAGTCTGCTAGTCAGAGAAGCTTGCAGTTTCATAGAGCTATGCAGAGCTGCTATGCTGACATTCAGCAAACTTGAGTTTTCCCCCCTGGGCAGAGAGGTCATAGATCAGAATAGGCTGTGTGGAAAAAGAAGCAGTGCCAGAGAATTTCTCAATGACAGCTTCTCTCTTCTTGATACTGCATATAAGAACTGTCTCGGGAGCAGCACAAGGCTGCCCTGAATGCTTAATGCCTACTGCTGCCTTCATATAGGAAAAAAGCTCAGTTTGTTCTGTGCCATGAGAGGAGTTAACATGCAGGGAAATGGGAACAGCTAAGATGAGCGATGCACGTTGAATGCTGAAATCTGTTTGAATTTGTTAGTCTCTAAGGTGCCACAAGTTCTCCTTTTCTTTTAACAATTACTCTGGAGCCCTGAAATAATACATATTCACAGGAGCATATGTAAATTTAGTTCAATACAGCTGTGAGACAATCCCCTGAAGTAGACTAATAAAGAGCAGCTAAATATCTTTAATCTCATCCCAAGCACTGTAGAAAGATCCTAAAATGAGCTCAGAGATTCTTTTACATCAGAAGAAATTTTAAGATGCAAGGCAGCATAAAGTTTCTCTCTTCAAAGAAAAAGCTACAAAGGAATTAATTTTCCTGGGGATTTGGATTTTATTGTAAATTTTGTTTTATCTTTTGCAAGCGCCTATTTTTTTTTCATAGCAAACACAATTGTTATGCCTTTTCTTATCACACACACGCATGTAAAATTACCTTTGCTTATTGTGAAGGGTGAAAGGGGAGAAGTAAGTACAGTACTAAAATCAGTAAAGTTCTCAATGAACAGCCATTGAATAACATTAGTCATTGGGTGAAATGGTGTCAGGCAATTTTTACTGAAGGGACTTGCCTTATGTCTAACCTCTGGGACAAATTAAAGATTTGTGCAGATTTCAGAGCTGTAGTTTCTCTCTCATAAATAATAGATCCAGTGGAATATGTACTTTGAACCTAATGTCATGTTTTAAAAATTCAGTAAATTAGTTCATTTGTGGAGCTACCACTCACAAAACAGATTATAAAAACATCCAGACAGGCCAGGCCTCCAGTCTTTACTCAGACACACATCCCTTTGATTTCAGTGGAAGTTTTGCCTGAATAAGAACTTCAGCACTGGACCTTTAATTCATAACTACATTAAAAGCTTTTTAAGGGAGAAATTATTTATAAAAATATTTCTCCTTAATGCTAGATCTTCAGTATTGTACAGTCAATAGAGCCAACCCATGCATTAGAATTTATGTGGCTGCTATAATGCACACTAAAAATGGATTGCCTGCCTCCCATTGAACTAAAGACTGTACATCGCTCCTAAGGAAGTTTTTTTAGGTCACCATGCCAGCTCTTTGACCTGGGACCTTTAGAACGCTCATGGTGGAGAGGAATTTTTTTTACATTTGACCCTTACATTTAAGACTATCATTCATTAGATTTTTTTCCTTTTCATTATAAGCAAAGCCATGCATGTACATCTTCTCCTCTTGTAGGACACAATCACTTTTTTTTTTTAATGGAGAGAGTTAGGCTGAAAGTCATTCATCAGAAGGGGCAGGGGTAATTTAATTTGGATCAATTGGAAGAAGGGAAAAAATACCTTCAAAAACCAGTAGACAAGCCTTCTTGGAGGGACCACTATTGAGATTAGGGACCAGTAATCACTCTCTCTCCTTTATGCTGGATGAGAAACTCCAGTGCTTTTCAGGTTGCACTGCATGTTATTAAAGACACATAGTCACAGGATTTTTTTCATAGTTTTGCAGTCCCTTCTGGCCTTGAAATCTATAAAGCTATGAAATATATATGAAACTTTATAACTGCAAACTAACCTCATTCTTCCCTCTAGCATATGTGCACAATGTTTTGATATTGCAGAATTTCCTCAGAAATGCTTGGCTGCTGGTATAGATTTTTCAGAGCGAGAGAAATGCAATCAATCACATGAAACTTGTATTTGTAGAGCTGTATGAAAACAACAGGACAATGTTCCCCATTAAAAATTTATCCTTTACCAGCAGTTTTAACAGGAGTGTTTTAACAGTTGGCAAATAGTGACTTTTTATATTTTTAAATGGTGAAATTGGCAGGTCCAGGAGAATGGATACGGAGTAAAACTGCATGGGGCCAGTGCAACAGAAGGAGTAGAAGGAGGGGGGAAGCAGGTTGCTTACTTGTCTCCATGATGAGGGGCTCCCAGCAGAGGAGGAGATATCAGATGATTGGTGTTGGTGAGATTGTGGGCTTCCTGATCTTGAAAGTGTTCCTTCAAGCAAAGTAATTATATCAAAAAGCAAAAAAAAAAAAAAATTGGAGATCATGGGTATTCCCATACCTGCTATCGGCTCAGATCTGGATGTGCGGTTTAACTTCAGCTGATTATTTTGTGACCCATGTATTTAGGGAAGCAAAAAAAAAGCTTTAAAATACCTTGAGGGGCTTTCCAGACCTGAAATAGAATTTATCAGTATGTGAATGTAGTATGTAGAATGTAAATACAGTACTAATACTTGAATACACATATTGAAGACCCATTCTTTTGCATCCAGAAATTATATAAAGTCCATAAACACAAACATTCATATTGAGCCAATACCACCACACTTTGTCGTGCTAATTAAGTCTAATGCAGAGAGAGAGGTACACAAACAACAAACAAAAAGCTGGTACTAAACAAAAAATGCAAACAGCAGGTTTTCCTCTTTATTCAGGCTCACCTTGCCTAATGTGCAGCTATGCCTAGCTCCCAATTAAACCTTACGTGATTCAAAAGGTGGGGGGAATGGAAGTGGTCTAAATCCCATTCAACCAGTGAGTGTATCATGTCAAGATGTGAAGCTCAAAATAGCTACAATGTGTACAACTCCTTGGCTGCCTCCTTGCCATGATATATTTAGTCACTGAAACTTTATACCCAATTAGTAGTTTCCCTTTATCCCTGCCAAAATATCATATATCATTTACCATATCTAAGTTCCATTTCCGTGTATGCCATTGCCAGCGGTTAGGTTTAGTACTTTACCATCTGGTTCACATTATACTGGAAAACAAGAAGACGACAGCTTCTTGCTGAGATACCACATAGCACTCTGATTTCACTTTTCGTGTGGTCATCCTGTTTGTCCTGGGTGCAGCTCAGAGTATTGAGATGTCTTTTAATACAGACTACAGCTAACAATAGTATTGAAATGAAAATGCATTGTTTGTAGTGACAGGTAGCGAGCTTATTCATGTGTTCTGGTGACAGGAGCAGATTCTGCCTTCAGTTACATGTATGACCTCCATTGACTTCAGTGGCGTTGTATGTGAGGAGATGAGGTCAGAATTCAGCCCCTTGTATTTCTGGAATGTCTTTTCAATAAGCTATTCAAACCAGAAAAATGAGCTAGTTCGTTTTTGTTCACCAAAGCAGTTGTGATGAGTTCACTGAAATATCAGACTTGCCTTCACCATAAAGCAAACGCCAGAATCTATTTTTAGCGGACTCTGACTCTAGGGCTTTTCTTGATGTTTTGCCATCTCTATCTGTGATCACAGACAAGACAAACAAACTCAGGCTTGTACATGGGAGACTTTTTTTGACTGCATGTAATAAAAAGAATACAAAGAGTTTTTGTTGGATCTGTGGTCACTGGGTCTGCTCTCCACAGATGCCTATTAATCACTTCACTATGGAGACAGACATATCCATCATATCATAAAAGCCTAGAAACAAGAAAGCTGGTGAACTGATAGCAAGACAAAAATATGGAAGAACCACCACATTTTATATCATGACTTAGTCTTTCCTTGTTCAAAGTTATGATTTTTATAGATACTAAGATCAGAAGGGACCATTATGATCATCTAGTCCAACCTCCTGCACAACGCAGGCGTCAGAATCTCACCCACCCATTCCTGCGAAAAACCTCTCACTTATGTCTGAGCTACTGAAGTCCTCAAATCGTGATTTAAAGACTTAAAGGAGCAGAGAATCCTCCAGCAAGTGACCCATGCCCCATGCTACAGAGGAAGGCAAAAAACCTCCAGGGCCTCTTCCAATATGCCCTGGAGGAAAAGTTCACCAGCCAGATACCCAGGAAAGAATTTTCTTTAGTAACTCAGATCCCACCCCATCTAACATCCCATCACAGGCCATTGGGCCTATTTACCATGAATATTTAAAGATCAATTAATTACCAAAATCATGTTATCCCATCATACCATCTCCTCCATAAACTTATCGAGTTTAATCTTAAAGCCAGATAGGTCTTTTGCCCCCACTGCTTCCCTTGGAAGGCTATTCCAAAACTTCACTCCTCTGATGGTTAGAAACCTTCGTCTAATTTCAAGTCTAAACTTCCCAATGACCAGTTTATATCCATTTGTTCTTGTGTCCATATTGGTACTGAGCTTAAATAATTCCTCTCCTTCTCCGGTATTTTGCTTTGGTTCTTAATACATCATACTTGAACAGTCTGATATATGACATTGATTGTTTCTTAAGAGGTGTTTCTGTTGACTTCGGTGGGATCAAGCCCTTTAAACACAGCTTAGCTAAGGTACCTTATATGTTCTTTTATATAACGTAGGAATGGTTAGTTGAAATTCAGAAGACAGTTTTCAGAGACCAAGGTCACACAGTACAACTGCATTTTAGTGTTGAAGACATTAAACCTATGGATAATTATTACCAGGCCAGAATTATTACCAGAATTCATCTGAGCTTTGTCCATCCCTCATGTCAGAGCTGAAACATTTTGAAGTTTATGAAACATTTTTCTTAGGTCCCCATCAAAAACCAACCACCCACTCACTACCTTAATAGTATGTTCTCTTGGGGGGTGAAGATGGGCCATGATGCCTGTTTCTGTCCTCCAACACTCGGTCTCCTCTCCTGAATGCAACTTGCTATCATGGTGTAGAGTGACATAACCAAGTTATCCTTCTTCTAGACCTCTAAATCTCATCCCTTTACATTTAAACAGCACTCGGGGGGTTCCTCACAATTTATGCATGACTCTATATACAGTAGAATGATAAATCCCAGAGAATGTGAGATCTCTCCCCTTTCATTGGATGAGCAGCTTTGATGGAAAAGTAGGAAGAGATGATCTTGCATGTTCCATTATTTTACAGTCTCAGAAAGTACTGGGCATAAATTCTGAGGACATAGAATTATTTTCATATTTTAAATTAGTAAGATCAACAGGCCCAGGAAAACGAACAACAGATACAATTGCACTGGTTCAATGGAAGCAGTTCCCTTGAACAGCAGGAGGAGAAGGAAGAGATCAATTTGATTACTGTCTCCATGAAGAGAAACACCCACCAAAAAAGTGAGGACATCAGATGACTTGGTTTTGTATTTTTAGTATTTGTGTGTGTGTAGGGGCTTTGTGCTGGGAGAGCAGCTGAGCCCTGCTTAGGGGGTGGGGCTTCTGACTGGAGGTCCTATAAAGGTAGCCAGCCAGTCAGGCAGCAGCACAGGAGCTAGCAAACAGAGCTCTAAACAGGGGAGTTTGAGTGGGAGTTTGCAAGGGGATTTTGTATTGTGGTGCTTGTTTGGGGTTTGCTTTTGCTGGGGGGGGGTGGTCTTTTTGGTGTGGCTTGTGTTTCCCAGATTAACAGGATTTAGGTGGGAAGGCGATGACAGATACAGAGGCAACTGTGGGAGTGACTCCTGTAGTGGAAGACACATTGAGGATGACTGGATGTGGAAGCTGTGGTATGTACATGATCCTGGAGGGGGGAACCGGTAAGAGTTTTTTCTGCATGAAATGCCATTTGATAGAGCTGATGGAGGAAAAGATCCGAGGTTTGGAGATGCAGGTGGAAAGTCTCATTGAGTTTAGGAAGGGGTTTGAGCAGATGATGGAGCAAAGATATGAGGTATCTGAAGGGAAAAGCTCAGACTCACGGATGGAAGCAGGGCTGGGGAATTTTGAGGGGAGACTGGGTGAGGAAAGTGGTCAGTGGAAGCATGTGACTAAAAGAACCAGACAGAGGAAAAGACGGGCTAGTGAAGGAGAAATAGAGCTTAGGAATAGGTTTGCAGAGTTGGAAAATGAAGGGGCTCAGCAGGTACTTGTTGAAGGTGGAAGGGTAAGGAAGAAGAGGCTAGTCCTATAGGAAAAGCGGAAGAGTCAAGGGAGACTACACCAAATATGAGCCCCAGGAGGATACAGGATGGGTTGAAAAGGATTATAAGGGAAAATAGGAATGGAAAGAACTTGCAGCCAGAGGGAACAGGGGAGAGACTGGAGAACAGCACCGTCACCAGGAAAAGGCAGGTCTATGTGATCGGGGACTCTTTATTGAGAAGAATAGACAGGCCTGTAACTAGAGCTGATCCTGAGAATAGAAGGGTGTGCTGTCTTCCGGGTGCTAAGATACGGGATGTAGACCTGAGGTTGAAAAGGATCCTAAAGGGAGTGGAAAAGAATCCCCTAATTATCCTTCATGTGGGAACAAATGATATGGCTAGATTCTCGCTGGAAAGTATTAAGGGAGACTATGCTAGGCTGGGGAAGACGCTTAAGGAAATTGAGGCTCAGTTGATCTTTAGCGGGATCCTTCCTGTTCCTAGAGAAGGGCAACAAAGGTGTGACAAGATTATGATTGTCAACAGATGGCTTAGGCAGTGGTACTATAAGGAGGGCTTTGGGATGTATGGCCACTGGGAGGCATTCACAGACAGAGGACAGTTCTCTCGGGATGGACTTCATCTGAGTAGGGAAGGAAATAGACTTCTAGGATCAAGGCTGGCACAACTGATAAAGAGAGCTTTAAATTAGGAATTAGGGGGAGATGGTTGGGAGATGTCCAGGAAATCTCCACGCCAGATTTTAGCATTGAGAGGGAAGAAGACGAAGTAAGAAAGGATACAGCCATGGGTAGGAGAATGTATATAAGGAGCGAGGGCAGTGTGGATACTAGTCTAATAGGTTATACTGGCTGTAGAATGACTGTGCCTAATAGGGTACAAAATGTGAGCGAGGCCAAACAGCAAAAATTAAGATGTTTATACACCAATGCGAGGAGCCTAGGTAACAAAATGGAGGAACTAGAGCTACTGGTGCAGGAAGTGAAACCAGATGTTATAGGGATAACGGAAACATGGTGGAATAGTAGTCGTGATTGGACTACAGGTATTGAAGGGTATGTGCTGTTTAGGAAAGACAGAAACAAAGGTAAAGGTGGTGGAGTAGCATCGTATATCAATGATGAGGTAGAATGTAAAGAAATAAGAAGCGATGCAATGGATAAGACAGAGTCCGTCTGGGCAAAAATTACATTGGGGAAGAAAACTAGTAAAGCCCCTCCTACGATAGTGCTTGGGGTGTATTATAGACCTCCGGGATCTAATTTGGATATGGATACAGCCCTTTTTAATGTCTTTAATAAAGTAAATACTAATGGAAACTGCGTGATCATGGGAGACTTTAACTTCCCAGATATAGACTGGAGGACCAGTGCTAGTAATAATAATAGCGCTCAGATTTTCCTAGATGCGATAGCTGATGGATTCCTTCATCAAGTAGTTGCTGAACCGACTAGAGGGGATGCCATTTTAGATTTAATTTTGGTGAGTAGCGAGGACCTCATAGAAGAAATGGTTGTAGGGGACAATCTTGGCTCAAGTGATCATGAGCTAATTCAGTTCAAACTAAATGAAAGGATTAACAAAAATAAATCTGCAACTAGGATTTTTGATTTCAAAAGGGCTGACTTTCAAAAATTAAGGAAATTAGTTAGGGAAGTGGATTGGACTGAAGAACTTATGGATCTAAAGGTAGAGGAGGCCTGGGATTACTTTAAATCAAAGCTGCAGAAGCTATCGGAAGCCTGTATCCCAAGAAAGGGGAAAAAATTCATAGGAAGGAGTTGTAGACCAAGCTGGATGAGCAAGTATCTTAGAGAGGTGATTAAGAAGAAGCAGAAAGCATACAGGGAGTGGAAGATGGGAGGGATCAGCAAGGAAAGCTACTTAATTGAGGTCAGAACATGTAGGGATAAAGTGAGACAGGCTAAAAGTCGAGTAGAGTTGGACCGTGCAAAGGGAATTAAAACCAATAGTAAAAGGTTCTATAGCCATATAAATAAGAAGAAAACTAAGAAAGAAGAAGTGGGGCCACTTAACACTGAGGATGGAGTGGAGGTTAAAGATAATCTAGGCATGGCCCAATATCTAAACAAATACTTTGCCTCAGTCTTTAATAAGGCTAAAGAGGATCTTAGGGATAATGGTAGCATAACAAATGGGAATGAGGATATGGAGGTAGATATTACCATATCTAAGGTAGAAGCGAAACTGAAACAGCTTAATAGGACTAAATTGGGGGGCCCAGATAATCTTCATCCAAGAATATTAAAGGAATTGGCACCTGAAATTTCAAGCCCATTAGAAAGAATTTTTAATGAATCTGTAAACTCAGGAGTAGTACCGAATGATTGGAGAATTGCTAATATAGTTCCTATTTTTAAGAAAGGAAAAAAAAAAGTGATCCGGGTAACTACAGGCCAGTTAGTTTGACATCTGTAGTATGCAAGGTCCTGGAAAAAATTTTGAAGGAGAAATTAGTTAAGGACATTGAAGTCAATGGTAAATGGGACAAAATACAACATGGTTTTACAAAAGATAGATCTTGCCAAACCAACCTAATCTCCTTTTTTGAAAAAGTAACAGATTTTTTAGATAAAGGAAACACAGTGGATCTAATTTACCTAGATTTCAGTAAGGCGTTTGATACCGTGCCACATGGGGAATTATTAGTTAAATTGGAGAAGATGGGGATCAATATGAACATCAAAAGGTGGATAAGGAATTGGTTAAAGGGGAAACTGCAACGGGTCCTACTGAAAGGCGAACTGTCAGGTTGGAGGGAGGTTACCAGTGGAGTTCCTCAGGGATCAGTTTTGGGACCAATCTTATTTAATCTTTTTATTACTGACCTTGGCACAAAAAGTGGGAGTGTGCTAATAAAGTTTGCAGATGATACAAAGCTGGGAGGTATTGCCAATTCGGAGAAGGATCGGGATATTATACAGGAGGATCTGGATGACCTTGTAAATTGGAGTAATAGTAATAGGATGAAATTTAATAGTGAGAAGTGTAAGGTTATGCATTTAGGGATTAATAACAAGAATTTTAGTTATAAATTGGGGACGCATCAATTAGAAGTAACAGAAGAGGAGAAGGACCTTGGAGTATTGGTTGATCATAGGATGACTATGAGCTGCCAATGTGATATGGCTGTGAAAAAAGCTAATGCGGTTTTGGGATGCATCAGGAGAGGTATTTCCAGTAGGAATAAGGAGGTTTTAGTACCATTATACAAGGCACTGGTGAGACCTCACCTAGAATACTGTGTGCAGTTCTGGTCTCCCATGTTTAAAAAGGATGAAATCAAACTGGAGCAGGTACAGAGAAGGGCTACTAGGATGATCCGAGGAATGGAAAACTTGTCTTATGAAAGGAGACTTAAGGAGCTTGGCTTGTTTAGCCTAACTAAAAGAAGGTTGAGGGGAGATATGATTGCTCTCTATAAATATATCAGAGGGATAAATATAGGAGAGGGAGAGGAATTATTTAAGCTCAGCACCAATGTGGACACAAGAACAAATGGGTATAAACTGGCCACCAGGAAGTTTAGACTTGAAATCAGACGAAGGTTTTTAACCATCGGAGGAGTGAAGTTTTGGAATAGCCTTCCAAGGGAAGCAGTGGGGGCAAAAGATCTATCTGGTTTTAAGATTCTACTTGATAAGTTTATGGAGGAGATGGTATGATGGGATAATGGGATTTTGGTAAGTAATTGATCTTTAAATATTCAGGGTAAATAGGCCTAATCCCCTGAGATGGGATATTAGATGGATGGGATCTGAGTTACCCAGGAAAGAATTTTTTGTAGTATCTGGCTGGTGAATCTTGGCCATATGCTCAGGGCTTAGCTGATTGCCATATTTGGGGTCGGGAAGGAATTTTCCTCCAGGGCAGATTGGAGAGGCCCTGGAGGTTTTTCGCCTTCCTCTGTAGCATGGAGCATGGTTGACTTGAGGGAGGCTTCTCTGCTCCTTGAAGTCTTTAAACCATGATTTAAGGACTTCAATAGCTCAGACATGGGTGAGGTTTTTCATAGGAGTGGGTGGGTGAGATTCTGTGGCCTGCGCTGTGCAGGAGGTCGGACTAGATGATCAGAATGGTCCCTTCTGACCTTAGTATCTATGACTAAACTGTCCCTCAGTGTCTCAGGAAGATAGCACAGCCTATATGGGAAAAGGGATGTATTCAGGAGGGAGAGTGCTAGGCTGGTTCGAGGACCCCAAGAGGTTTTGTTAATTATCAATATGATTAGATTCTTAACTACATGTAGGGTCTGATTCCTAGAGGTGCAGAGCACTCATATCTTCAAGCCTATGACCTCGGACGCTTTTGAGGTTTACTACCGCAGTTATCCAACATGCTTTCTCCTAAGATTTATTTGAATGTATTCTGTAAATAACATAAACCTGTCCAGGGAATGGTTTGTTGTCATTCATGAAGATCAACCTGAACATGCTATCTGGAAATAATACGAACGTATTTGTAGAAAGATCTTTCAAGTTTATCTAAAGATAAGGTTGAGTTTGAAACAAAAGAAGACCCCTTCTAATACACTTATAACCGCATCAAATAAAATAAGCAATTAATCTTCATATTTAGAAAGGTATATAATCAGTGAAGAGCTACTCAGGTCATTTTAAAAGTTGCAAATAATATTTTGTCTAAGAAGTTTGTTATGGTATCATGTATTATAAAATTAGCAAAACTCATATCCAGAACATCTTATGATCTTATTTTAAAAAACCCTCAGTAATTAAGTGTACCAGCACATAATGTATTACTAGGATTTTAGATAATACATAGATTCAAGCCTTTTCAAAACAATGAACTCTTTGCAGTTTGTCGGCTGTGTCTTTAAAGGTGTAGATTGGATGGTGATTTGAACCTCTTATAAGCTCCAGATTTTCAAGGGTCTAGATTCTACATTTTTGCCCATTGTTTCTCTGCTTACGTTAATATTTTGAATGACTACTGTTCAGAAATGCCGCTGGAAACCGCAGTTCTCTCAGTAGCCACTGAGCAAGGAACACAGGGACAGCAGCACAATAAGCTTCCTTCACTGTGCCCCCAGTATCCTTCTGTGGCTTAGTGTGAGGAGATAGTTTGGACCCATCCACTCTGCCCCGGTCTCTTGGGACTGCTACTAATGGTGCTAAATACTTGAGATGTGCATTGGTAATGGGTTGAGATCATCCCCTCATTTCAGATAACCTTTTGGTGGGGTTCCCCCCTAATACTAGAATGCAAAACACTTATAGCCGCTACTTTTTAGTTTATTTTACTATAGCTGTGCTCGGAACTTCATTTAATTTGTGGTCAAATCCTGCCCGCTTTAAATCATATGATTAAAGCTGAAGTTCTTGGGATTACTCAAGTAAGAAAAGCCAGTTGGATTTGACCTGTGATCAAAATAACCTATTTTATTAACACATCAAAGGATCCACACACCTAGAGCAAAGCCACAGAAACTGACTTTGACTCTGTTCTGACAAAGCTCTCTTTTAGAGTTTATGAAGGTTTGGGCAGAATTTAGAACTCATGAAAGCGAGGCTCAAATGGCACTGGCTCAAGTCAAGCTTCCTCCTGAAATTCTGCCAGTGAAGAAAAACTGACTTCCAGCACCATTATTATTCCACACAGCTCTCTGGAATACACATGGCCACTCATTCCGAATTGTGGGGTGGTTTTGTAATGCGAGTTATAATGATTCAGAATCAATTTGTAATATGATAGTGATAGCAGCGTCGCATACAGTTTTGGGATACAGTAGCAAGGGCTGACTATATCACACAGTGTCCAGAGGTGCTGCTGATCCAAACAGCAGCAAAACTGTTAGATCAGTGGAAGAATTTGAAACATAATTGTTTCATTTTTATTTAATCTGTTTATTCCATTTTCTTATCCTCTTTTAAAAATATTTTTGAGCAAACTCAAGTGAAATAAGAAGCCCAGTAACTCAATATCAAAGTTTTAACTTTAGCTGACAAAAGGAAATGTAAATTATAGGCCCAGTTCTGTAGCTGCTTTGTCCACTAGGTTCCAGTGGTCTGATCTACATGAGGCACCTGTGAAATTGGATCCTGAGGGCTGAAACTGGCATTAGCTCACCCAATTGTGCCTAACACTATATATGTGGATATGACCTAACCCATTTCTGAGCATCCTTGCAACACCAAAGTAATATTTTGCATATAAAATACTTTCCATTTCTGAGCCTCCCTCTGAGGATGTCAATGCACTTAACAAATATAAATGAGTTTGGTCTGAAACACCCTTCTGGGATAAGTAAATATCCCCGTTTTACAGTTGAGGAAACTGCGGCCCAGAGAGTTTAAGTGACTTCTCCAGGGTCACAACAGGAAGAGTGTAGCAGAGCAAGGAATAGAATCCAGGTGTCCCCATTTCACATCGCATGCCTTAATCACTAGACCATGCTTCTTGTCAGTAAGGCACAAAAGGATTTGCATTTTGGCTGAAACTTTGAACTTTCATGCTATTGTTGGTCTAAGCTCAACTATAAGGCCAGATTCTACCGTATATATTCACATTAAGTATTCCTTGTAGTAAAAGGGTGGCAAAATCTGACCCTTAAAAAGTTTCTGGTGCTTCTTGGAAGAGTCTGAAAAGCATTTAATTTGAAGATTGTTTCTACTGACACATTGTTTTCCCTTTGGAAGTTATTTTACTTCCCTTGTTCTTTTATTACTAAGAACATTTACATGAATTCAGGATCTTTGTTTCTTAAGGGATCAGCTGCTCCTGCTATTTTGTTCCCCACTTGAAATCACAGTCCTCTGTCACTACATAAGTAATTTCTATGGCAACCAACTGTGATGTCAAAAGCAGGATATTATGATTTCAAGAGCAGTTCAGCTTTTAAAAGTCCTGGTTTGTATGCAAATATCATTTGTCCACTTACATACTCTAATTAAAATGGGGACAAGTATGCTATAGAAGTAGAACTGAATCTAGACAGAATGCTTATCAATGTTTTCCATGAGGCAACAGCAGTATTTCAATGTTATTTTAAAAAACTTTGCTGGGATTTTTTGCACTTGGTTCTAATTCTGGACCACAGCTATCTGCCCACCAAATACATAAAAGACAGGATTCCTGACACCGTTGATTTTTGACATGAAAGATTGGTATCTTCACAAAGTCTTGTGAGACTCTTCTAGGTACATTTTCTCTCTATCTCTCATAATAAGAACATTGTTTATATTTCCTCAGAGTATGCTTTAATGCACTTGCATTTGCACGCTCTCTAGAGAAGGGAATGGGGTGTTCGACTTGTGTTTTTTAACTACTTTGTCAGAAACTTATGATCTGACAGTTGTGATTCCTTCTCACTTAGCATTAAAACAGCCCAACAGGCTCCACACTTGCATTTGATTAGCGTGTGCTGGCTTGGTGCACAACTACGTAGGGAAAGGAAAAGCAATGTTCTTTATATATGCAATATCTTGGTTAATGTTCTGTAGGATTATTGACTGGTGCATTCACATCATTTTTATTAAGTTGAGAATATTAACTCTACTGAAGAAGCCTACTATGACAGCAAGCCTTAGGAGCAATAATAAGACCTGGCAACATCTCTAAGCACAGTGCAATGCCACAAAATAGGCTTCTCACTGTGTGTGCTTTTAGCTGAAGTAGCAAAGAGAATCCAGCATATTTACTTATCTAGAACTGGAGAGATTTTTTTTAAAAATTAGCAGAGACACTTGAAATCTGGAGAGTATTTTTAAACCTGTTCTGTCTCAATGTATTTCAGTGTTGGGCGCTCTTTCTCTCATAGTTATTCAGGATATAAATACTCTATAGCATCCCTGCTGCAGCCCAAACATATGACACTGGCTTCCAAACCTTGTGACAGAGACAACAAATAAATAGCAGGGGAGAAAGCTTGAAAGGATGTGAGATTCATTTATGTAACATACATAAAGCTTCTGACTCCTCAGCTTTTTCAGCATCAGTGATTTACAGAAATAAAATGTGAGATAACATTAGGTGGGAGGAGAGATGAGGTTGAGGAATGGGTGAAGAAATACATGCTATTTCTCAGCCTCAGAGACAGTCCTAACTAAAAACCCCTGGGTGAAATTCCAGGTCACTGGGAATTTTGCAATTAACTTCAGTAGGGCCAGAATTTCACTTGCTGATCTAAATACCCTGGAATTTCGGGGTATTTTGAAAGCTGATCTCTGATACAGATCCAAATTCTGCAAATGGGCCCTGTCTTTATAAAGAATGAACCGACACCCTGAACACCCACCCCGGATCTTAATTCAACATCTTGAGCTTAACTTTGCTCAAAGTGAGTTCCAGCCAGCAGGTACAGTATGGATGTGAACTTGGGATAGTTAATGAAAAGCTGAGAATAAATAAAATCTACAGTTAATGCCTTTGAATGGACTAGATACGTTAGGAAGCTTTTCCTGATAGATTTTTTGCTTACCACTGTATGATGTTTGTTGCAGGAGTGATTCGTGAGAGCTATCTCAAAGGCCACGATCAGCTGGTGCCGGTCACCCTCCTGGCCATTGCAGTCATTCTTGCTTTTGTCATGGGAGCTGTCTTCTCGGGAATCATAGTTTACTGCATCTGTGACCACCGCCGCAGAGACGCGGCCGTTGTCCAGAGGAAGGAGAAGGAGCTGGCCCACTCCCGCCGCGGCTCCATGAGTAGTGTTACCAAGCTCAGCGGTCTCTTTGGAGATGCACAATCCAAGGAGCCAAAACCAGAAGCTATCCTCACACCTTTGATGCACAATGGCAAACTCACTACCCCGGGCAGCACTGCCAAAATGTTAATCAAAGCTGACCAGCACCATCTGGACTTGGCTGCTCTGCCAACCCCCGAGTCCACCCCAACCCTGCAACAAAAGAGGAAGCCCAGCCGTGGCAGCAGGGAATGGGAAAGAAACCAGAATCTTATCAATGCCTGCACAAAAGATATCCCCCCAATGGCATCACCTGTGATTCCAACTGACCTGCCTCTCAGGGCTTCTCCCAGCCACATCCCAAGCGTTGTAGTCTTGCCAATCTCACAGCAAGGCTATCAGCATGAGTATGTTGATCAGCCAAAAATGAGCGACATGGCACAGATGGCTATGGAGGACCAGAATGCCACGCTCGAGTACAAAACCATAAAGGAACATCTCAGCAGCAAAAGTCCCAACCATGGAGTTAATCTGGTGGAAAATCTGGATAACATGCCACCAAAAGTACCCCAGAGGGAAGCCTCGTTGGGTCCTCCTGGCTCCTCTCTGGCTCAGAGTGGTCTGGGCAAGCGATTAGAAATGCATTCCTCTGCTTATAATGTGGACTACAAGAGAAACTACCCTACGAACTCACTCACGAGAAATCATCAGACATCAACTCTCAAAAGAAACAATACTAACTCCTCTAATTCCTCCCACCTCTCTCGAAATCAGAGCTTCAGCAGGGGAGACAACCCTCCGCCTGCCCCACAGAGAGTGGACTCTATACAAGCTCAAGCACCAGCTGTGACTGTATCAAGGCAGCCTAGTCTCACTACATACAACTCGCTGACAAGATCCGGGTTGAAACGTACACCTTCGCTAAAACCGGATGTACCCCCCAAACCATCCTTTACCCCACTTTCAACATCCATGAAGCCCAATGATGCATGTACATAATCACGGGGGGGGGGGAGGGAAGACAGCAATTAAACAGAGTTTGCCCTTCAAAGCCAGTGTTCTGCAATTGCATCACTAGTTCCAATTCACAAGAAGGCTGTTGTTAAGCGAAGGATGTGGTGATCCTGCTCTCTGGGAAAAGTGGAATATTTTTTAAACCGAGCCATCTGATCCATGGTGAAGGTTTCAAACTGCAGGACTCACCCCCGCTACCTGACAGTTCTTTACTCAAAACACTAACTTAACATCACAAACATTGAGCCAAAAGCACACAGGTGAATGATGACTGTGACATTTCACCCCCAATTGCACAGTGCATTCCTGAACTGGGAAAGAATGCTCTGAAAAGCAAAGCAAATAAAAGAACTTAAAAAAAATAAAAATGAATACAAAATAAAAAATTCATTGATAAAGCTAACTCTGACTTAACAATGGCAGAAGTTTACTATGTGCAGGTACTGTGAAATGCCCATCAGTGTTACAGCCGTTTGGTTATAGCAGATAAATGCCACGTTGGGCAAAACTATGTCATAGATTTCTGCTACTCTTCTCTTTTAATGAATAACATGTGACTGTTAACGCAAATAACTCCTATTATTTATTGTTCATCTTTTGTTTTTCCTAAGGAAATGACTTCTGCATATCATCCTATGAGCAGCTCTTCAGAAATACATTGAAAATTATACCTATTTAACATGAAACCCATTAACTGGAGTGATTAAAACTCTTTTATTTTTCCAATAAATTCACTGAGTTAAATAAGTTGGAGCTGGAATTCTGAACTTTGTGTTTGGACTGTTTGATCTCTAGCTGAAAAAAGGGGAATATTTATTTAAACCTGTTAGTTAATTTGCTTGCTGGGCCTCTGATCTATGACAGGCAACAAACAAAATCCCCCAAATTTATAACTCCTAAAGCAACTGCAAAAGAAACTCTTTAAAAACTGCACATTTGTGCACCATTGCTGTCAACATGGCTTTATCAGTCGTTAATACTTTCTGTGAAGGCACCAGCTTGTGATGTGCCATCTCATTTCACCTTGCATGTGAGACGGCAAACAAAATCCACAAACAGTGTGAACTAATTAATATGCTGGCTGTTACCATGCATAAATTATGGTCTTATCACACGGGTTTTTCTTGGGAATATATCTGTGAATAGCCTGTTTTCTTCCACATGTAAATTTGTGCCTTACACCCTCCGTTGTGTATATTTGTGAGCTGTAGTATGTAAAACCTTCCTCCTGGCCCTTTGAATAAATGCAAATATTTATTTACCTTTCCTCTCCTAAGCCCCCTGGAGAATTGGAGTAAAGAAGTTCAAAGAAGAATGTAGTGGTTATTGTAATAACACCATATCCATCAAGAAACTAGAGTAGTACTATACCCTCCAATTCAGTTTGACTTTCTAGTTGTGCCAATTCTGCCCTCAAACCACCCCTAGGCTATGCTGGCAGCATAGACACCGATTGTGGTTGGCAATTTCCTCCCCCTTATACTTTCATATCATTTCAGTATGGTGATATTCTCATTAGCCAGCAGAGAAATGAGTAATGTACTGTCTCCAAGTCTGGTTTGTCCACTAGATAGAGACAAGCACTGTGTGTGACTGGCCAGCCACTGGAAGCAAGCCTCAATGACACATGCTGCCCTGTGGATGCACAGTATACAAAATGAAATGAAATGGAAGTAGGATGAGGCAGGCTGGTTCCTGCCATAACTGAATAAGGCCATCCAGAACAATGCTGCAAAAAACCTTTTGGGGGAATTAATTTTCATTTTCATTTTTTCCTTTCATGTGACTTTGCATGTGGCCTGAGCGTGCCCATGCCTGTGTATAAGGTCTTTTACAATTTTTCAGTTATTCATGCACAAAGGTAGATTTGTTTTTAATCTGTTATAACAACTGTGTCAACATACTGTAGAAAATAAGGGAGGGCCATTTTTTTTTTTATCTACGGGGCAGTTTGGGGAGGGGGTTTGTTTTGATTGTTTTTTAAATTTTATACCTAATTTGTTTTGCAGGGTCTTGGTTTTGTTTCCCTAACAATCAAAAAAAAGTTCAAGTCAGCTAGCGTGTAGATGGTATTTACAAAGTCTGGATGGTCTAGACCAAAGTGTGTAACAAGGGTGCTTGCATGTTCTTTCATTCCATCATTGCTTCTTTTATGAAACTGACTTGTTCACTGTTAGTGAACTATGCAGACTGCTGTAGATAGATTGTATCCAAAGCAATGCTTTTTGTAATTAAACCCTTTCAGACCAGTATGTAGCAGGAAAGTCTTTTTTTTTTCGTTCAAAAAACAAAAAAGTAGCAGCAGCAGGAGTAACTTGCAACCTTTCCCCCCCCCAAACTTCAATTCCTCGAGTACCAAATGTGCAGTGCCCATTGACATTATTAAGCAAGGCATTCTGACATCATGTAGAAATGAATAATCACTGCAACAGCCTTGTGCAGAGATATGCCTTTGTCATATACATGACATCAATTACTGGGTTGACTTTGAAATGCTCATTTTGTACTCAGTGGGTCTTTTGTTTTAATCCTCCCTCACCCCGATCTCCCTGCACCCCTTACTTGGAGGGGTACATAAACCTAAGTGTGCCTTTGCTTTCCACCCTTGATATACACTGGTACATGCAACAAATTCAGACTCTCATTTGTTGTAAAGTTGTAAAATATTGTGATGTCACCAACTTTCCTTCATCTCTACATCCCCCTAACATCTGATTCACAACTTAATGTATGTTGTAAAAAAAACAAAACAAAAAAAAACAAACTAAAAACCCAGAAAGAACGGGGAAAAAGGAAAAAAAGAAAAGGAAAGGAAAAAAGCTTTTGATTGCATAAGGTAATAAAACTAGACTGTTCTACCTTAGTCTGTGTGTCCTGTTCTTTTGTTTCAGTGATGATTTCTCTCCCCCCTTAAAGCTCTAACCTGAGATATGATGCTGATTGTTTAAAGAAGCTTACAATAAGAGAGGGAATTGTAGGTTATTTTCTACTCTTATGGAAGATGAACTTGACTTTAGCATGAGACACTGGTAATTAAAAATTGAATTACATATTTGCTCTCCCTCTATTCATATTCCACATTTTCTTTTTATGGGCTTGTTCATCATCAAATATTTATGGCAGACTTGATAGTTTAAGAGATCAAGGCTGGGATTTTATCATGCATGGTCCACCAAAAATAGATCATTATACAGATGGCACTTCAGTTCCTTTTTTATGTATTAGTAAATATGGAGGGGGTTACAAGTTTCGCATGGCAGGCATAAAACTATTAAATTTCCTGCGCATGATTTACAGGATGTTATAACATCATATTAAACTTTAATTTTTCAGGAAAATACAACTAAACAGTTAAAGAATAAAGGAGTTTATTTATCCATTCCTGGATGTTATTAAAAATTACCTGCATACTCTACTCTATATTGTGTAACAGAATTCCATAAATATGGACCACTTTAAAAAAAAAAGCTATTAAACAAACCTTCAAATACACGTTATTTTAACAGTTTTATAATATGAGTTTAAAGCTAATGGAAGTGAGGGCTACACTGTAATAATCGATGTTAGTCATTGTGCAGGCCAAGCACACGCTTTCCTAAATAGCTCTTGGAATGTAACTGACTCCTGACCTGCAACACTGTTTAGATAGATCCACATATACCTATCTGTCCCCATTACTAGCTCTCATATCTAGCACACATCAATTAATCCTCACAACATCCCAGTAAGGTAGGGAACTACCATTAACCCCCCTCCCACACACACACACACACACACACACACACACACACACACACCCTATGTGGCATGGGCCTAAAGCTTAAAGATCTGATCCAATGTCCATTGAAATCAATGGGAACATTCTCATTGGCTTCAGTGAGTTTTGGATCATCTTTTAAGTGACTTGCCCAAGTTCACACAGGGAGTCTGTGGCAGAGCCATGAACTCAAGTCTCTTGACCTTCTGTCTAGTGCCTCACCCACAAAACTATCCTTGCCTTTTTCTGTCAGACCTAGGGTTTTCCTGAACAGAATTTGCAAATCATATTGAATTTTAGATGGGCATGGATGCACACTTACTGATGATAAAGGTTTCAGAGAATGCATCCGATGAAGTGAGCTGTAACTCACGAAAGCTTATGCTCAAATAAATTTGTTAGTCTCTAAGGTGCCACAAGTCCTCCTTTTCTTTTTTGATGATAAAGGTGAGTCCACTACATTCATTTGCATTTGCTCCAACCCTGAGTCTGATTCCACCAGAGGTTGCTTTCGCTCACTGGGAGCTGAGGGCACTCAGCACCTTTCAAGAAGTGTTCAACATCTTGCCTGATCAGCTCCTAGAAGTTTCATAAAAATCACGGAGCACAGAAATGGAAAAGGTCTATAAGGGCACAAAATATCTATCTCCTTGCTAATGCATGAATATTCTATTGTGCTATGTTTTCTCCAGCCTAGTCTTATGTGTGCCAAATAATGGAGCATCTTACAGTTCCCTTGAGAAATTAGTCAACAAGCTAAAAGACCTCACTATCAAGAACTTTTCCCTGATCTTTAGTCTAAGGCTTCCCATTCATTCTATTATTCCTGGTTATTGTTCATATTAAAATAATTCCTCCCCTTAGTGTTTTCCCATTCAGCTACAGCAGGTGTAAACTGTAATCACATTCTGTACTACCCTCACTAGTTGCTGCTCAGCTAGGTTAGACATATTTAACTCTTTTCCCGTCCTCAGTTGTTCCAGCTCTCTAACCAGCTCTGTTGTTTTCTCAACTGCCTCCAGTTGTGAATAGCTTTCCAGCAGTGAGATAACACCCAAAACTGAACACAAAATTCTAGGTAAGGTTGCATTAGTGCATATAGGGAAAAAGAAAAGGAGTACTTGTGGCACCTTAGAGACTAACAAATTTATTAGAGCATAAGCTTTCATGAGCTACAGCTCACTTCATCACGAAAGCTTATGCTCTAATAAATTTGTTAGTCTCTAAGGTGCCACAAGTATTCCTTTTCTTTTTGCGAATACAGACTAACACGGCTGCTACTCTGAAACCTGCATATAGGGAGGGACTGTTGTCTAGCTAGATACTTATACTGTGCTCTTCCCAATACTATCTGTGTGCCCTTACTTCCTAGTTCCATGACATGGCACATTGGTATACACAATCCGAAACTGCATTTACCTTCTTTGCTGCTGTAACACATTCAAACTCATGACTAATTTGCTGTCCATTGTCACTCCTAAGTCTCTTTCAATATTACTATTTTCCATGTTTCAACTTCCCATTTGACTAATCACGTTTGGATTGTTTTCTCCAGACATTAGTATTAGTATGTATTCCACTTAAATAATTCTATGCTAGCCCTAGCCCCATTAACCTTTAGAACAGAATGAGAGGAAGACTGAGCATTTGCTGTCCTGGTTTGCTTCAGAATACTGTTTCATACAGAACCTTTCTGCAAGTGAAAATTAGATTTAATAGGATAAAAAGTGGAGGTCAGCTGGAAAGCCTTGTGCTGCCATGTAAGAATTCTTTTGCTGAGTTCTTAGACTGCTGAGTACCTGATGACAGAGAACACTTCAGACCCTGGTAGATCTAAGAGTCGGACTGAAGGACTTTTTTGGGAATCCCACCCAGCTGTTTTCAGCAAAAGGACGGTCACTGGAAACCACAATCGTGATGTAGAGGGTGCAAAAGCAGAGATCCTCTGTGGAGGACCCTTGGGGGATCTGTAAATAATCTGCCTGCATGACAAAGCATCTCTCTCTGGGATAAGGTGCAAGCCTCAAAGCTACTCTTCCTCCCAATCACCTTCTTCAAGGCAGTCTCTACAGAAGCATTAACAGTCTGTAGAGGCAGTCATCCATCCTGCTAATGTGCTGCAGTAATGGCCTAGTAGAGGAGGAATAAATGAGGAAGAAAAATGTGCATCATGAAATAAGAGGCATTTTTCATTTGCTGTTTTAAAAAAATTGAAGGTATCATTGAAAAAAAATTAGTTATTGGGTACCATATTGCAGAAATTACTCTGGTCTGGATGGGTCAGGAAAAAGCAATGGAGTTTTGAGCAGTTTAATCAATTTAATGACACAGTATTCATTGTTAATACTGTTACTCATGATGACCTCATTTAGCATGTTGTTATGATGTGTGAAAGCTCATTGCAAATTAGCATTAATTTGCATAAATATTGTGCACAAAATGAAAGATACTCTGCTAAATGAATCCAAAAAGTGGATTTTGTAGATAAATCCTTGTTCACTGGCTTCATTTAGGCAATTTTTACAATGGTTAGCACTTACTGTGATGGGTTTCCCAGGGTGGAGCCTGGACCTGAGGTACTGCTGAGCCTTCTGTCTTACCAACCTGGGCTCCCTCTCACACTGTGATGCTGTGGCAAGCTGAAAACCCCTACAGGTACTGCACTTGTACAGGCAGGGACACATCCAACTGAGTTACATTAATGCTTTTGCCAGCAACTCATGAACCAACAATAGAGAAGCTCCAGCCAATTCCCCACAGCTCCCCAGAGTTGTACTGCCTTGCCCTGGTCAAAAGCCTGACCAGTTTAAGTTTATTACCCAGTCCACCCCTCCCTCAGTGTGGAGGGGACATGCACCGGCTCTTGTTCATGAGCAGAATTCCCAAGTACTTCAAGCAAAACCCACTGTTTCAGGTAAAATATAAAACAGATTTATTAACTACAGAAAGATACATTTTAAAATATTATAAGTAGTAAGCGTACAGCTTAAAGTTGGTCACCTAAGAAATAAAAGTAGAATCACAATCTGAGTTCTATAAACTAGAAAGGATTTGAATCAAGTAATATCTCACCCTGGTGGTATAGTTCATACTCAGGCTGGGATTCCTCTTTTCAGCGTGGGAGCACCTCCCCAGTTCAAAGTCTTTGCTCTCCAGATGTGTTTTCAGGTGTTGAGTTGTGAGGGGAGTGAAGACAAATGACGATGTCACTTCCCCTCCTTTATAGGTTCTTCAGCTTCCTGGAAAGATCTTTTGCTATGATGCGAGTCAAGCAGTGTCCATTGTCTATGTGCTCCCTCTGAGAAGTCTTCATTGTATACAGATTCTGTGAAGTCCTTGTTAGCGTGGAGTCCCCTTAATGGTCCATCAGTGATGTCTGGCTTCTCCATTGTTGTACATGAAAGGCTGCTGTGAATGTTTCCAGCTTCACAACACATTTCAGTAACATGCACACAGAAAAACTTCATAACTGCACATACAATGATAGCCCATACAGTTTAACAGGATATCAATGGTAAAAAGGTCAAGACTTTTAAAATGATACTTCACAAGCCATACTTTGTACAAAACATATTATAATCATACCACCATGGCAAATATGGAGGTGCCAGGGCATTGCTCTGGTGTAGAAAGAGTGTCACACTCACCTAAGCTGCTCCACTAAAGTCAATGCAACTACTTTCATGAGGAAGTGCTCACCATCATGCGGGGTTGCACTGCCAGACACATTATGTTCAATTCATACAAAGGAGCCTAACCTCACAATGCAGATGGAGACGTCAAAACATTTCTATCTGAGAAGATCCAGACTTTGTACCACCTCTAACTCTAAAATCCATGAAACCTTAAAGGCCACATTCATTCCCACAGTGGGCCTAGGTCCTGACACAAGCAAGTCCACCAGGGCTGTTATCTCTTCTCTATTGCCAAAAGGGAGCCAACACAGCTTGAAGTTGGGTGGTTCTGGCCAGGCAAAGGGCTTAGCTTAGCTGGCCTGGAAATGCAACCATTCAGTTTTTGTCTATACTCATATTTTTGTTCAACAAGGTAAACAAAATTCAAGTACATGGCCTGAATAGACCCTGAACTACAGAAGCCTTGCAGCATTCACGGTGCAAGCAGAGCAGCCACACCAAGGAGCTTCTGCACCACTGACAATTTTACCATTGACTTCAGTGGACACAGGGTTAAGCATCTCCTGAACTCAGAGTGTCAGAGAGGAATGTTGTGCCAGCTCCAGATAGCGTGGTGTGGAACTTAAGGGGCAGGTCAGAAGGAACAATGGCCACAATAGCTGGGTATCACCACATGCAAAGGAACAGTAGCTGCTATTTCAGCCTACAGTACTGCTATTTCATCTCTGTAGCCTGTCTGTGGGTTGGGGTGGATTCATCCCACAAAACCCATTTACTCTGGCTTTTAGTAGGAAGGAGCAAATTTCATGCAGTGGGAGCCAGATCAGTCTTCCTATAGTGTGCCAAAAGGCAAAATGCAATAGGAAACTGACTTGAAAAGCAGTAGATAAACAACAGTTATCTAACTACTAACATATATTTCGCAGAAGTATGGTACTCCTCCAACCAACAAATGTCAAAAGAACAAATTGTGTTGTGTAACAGTCATGTGCTTCATGCTGATGAGTAGGTCTGCTAATGAGTCTCTTAAGAGTTTTTCTTTTTCTTTTTTTAAAAAATGAAGTTAATTCTATTTCCCAAATAAACACTAAAACCATCATCACATGCCTTGAACAGAAAAAGGACAATGTGTTAGACTTATCTGTATGAATAGAAACAGGTAAATAGTCATCAATCCTTCTGACTTTGTAATTTAAACAGTGTAAGTCAGTAGGGAAGGGCTATAATTGGAGTCAAAGTATGTGAGGTGAAAATTGCTAGGTGGCAGTGCCATCTGCATCTCCTTTTAATTAGGCAAGTTTATTATCTGTATTTAAAACTTTGTTATTCAAGTCTTTGACTTTTTCTAACTACCAGTTCTAAAGGGATTGTCACATGTCTAGGTAGGTGAGAATACTGATCGGCAAAGGAGAGCTATCCTTCAAAATAGTCTGGTTAACAGTTAACATGTCTGGGAGTAAGGACAGAAATATGCCTAACCAAGATCATTGTCACATCTGCTTCGTGTTTCATGACAAACTCTTTTCAGCATAACAGCACTATTGTTAATTCATTTAGATCAGGGTTTTCCTTTGCTGGCCATGATGCATTTGGAAGTTCCACAACTGTGTGCATAAAGTGGCTAGCAGTCCATTGCACAGAACAATAGCATCGTAAATAATAGAATATTGTCAGAGGTCATCAGAAATGTAGCTGAACTCTGGACTACAAGAAGAAAAAAAATCACAATGAGCATGATGGGAAATTATAACAATTATATGTGACAGAATATGGGACTAGAACAGATCAATTAGGTCACATCTAAGCAAAGTGCAGTGGAAGCAAAGTCTATCTGCAGCAGTAAGTCATCAAATTGCTCAGAATTGACAGTCTATAAAATGGAAATTCTAAAGATGACCTTAAACTAACTTTAAAAATTAAAACAACAACAAAAATTAAAACTATGAACCTCAGAAATGTAGGATCCCAGGACCCTACATCCTTCAGGGTCAAAGAACCCTGCAAGCTCATCACTATTCAGCATTACTTGTGAAACTCATGCCAGTGCAGCGAGCCTACAAATACCTGTGGACAATACCACTTTAAACCATAAAGGACAGATCTTTGTCTGGTGTAAATTGTTGTAGTTCCTTTGACTGCAAAGAAGCTGGGAGAATTTACACCAGCTGAGGATCTGCCCCTTAATGCAAGCTTCCTGCACTGGAGGGAAGCTCATCCTGCTGTAATAGATGTCACAAACAATTCAAGTCAGAAGAATATTCTTTCGTTCCTACCTTCTGAACCCTTTATCACAGATGGGAACCCATAAATCAGCACATGCATTGCTCCTTGAAATAAAAAGAGTGAATAAAACCCAATGTCTATGGAAATCTTGTTCAAGCCTCTTGAAATAATTTCATGTTTTTTTAATGGTGCCTTGGTGCACAGAAAAGACTTATCTACAAAAACAAAACAAAAAAAACAGACACACACAACAAAGATTTTATTTCAGAGACTTCAGAAATAATGGCATAATCTTATCAATTTTCAACAAATATAATGCATGTAAGCTTCTGATAAAAGTATCACCTTCATTGGTGCCACAAACTTCAGATTAAGCTTTTTTTAATGCTGCGTAAATTGCTTTTGAAGCAACCTTTTATGAGATATGATGGTTCAAACAATTTTGCAAAGGGGACAAAGAATTTGTTTTACACTGAACTGGTTTCCTAGGAAACACTGAAAAATGTAATACAATATCTCTTTGCGGTAGTTCAAGGACCAGCATGTGTGTGTCTCTCTCACACTCTGTTTTTGTTTATTTGTTTTGGGGTTTTTGTAGCATATAATATCTGCCTTTAACTTTCTCTTAAGAGGAAACCCACAAGGACAGAACAAGTTTTGTAATACTGTAGCACTGAATCTGAAGGACATCCTTTTCCCTGATAATCATGTGCCTGTTCTGAATAGAAAAGAAAAACTTTGAGCCACTCCAAGACTTCTTCATTTTTAGCAGTTTGGATCCACAATCAGGAAAGCCAGGGACTGAAAGCTCTTAGAGCAAACTTTCAGCCTTAGAATGATCCTCACGGCTGACCTTGGTTATTTTGCCATCTGTATGGGCTCAGTGCTACACCACAAGTCAATGGAAGGTAAGGGTGACCAAACAGCAAGTGTGAAAAATCAGGACAGGGGGTGGAGGGTAATAGGAGCCTATATAAGAAAAAGCCCCAAATATCAGGACTGTCCCTATAAAATCAGAACATCTGGTCACCCTATCTATAAGTACTGACTGCCCAATGTCAATTAGAGACCTAGTCATGCACTGTAAGGAGATCAGAACATCGTTCTATATTCTGACCTGAGGGAAGAACTTTACCTTTCTCCTATGTAAAATTAATGAAACCCAGGAAAATATAAGTTATAATTCAGAAAAAGTCTGCTATGCCTCTAACCAAATAAGTACCTGACTGAGTCTATCTGAGTGCATGTTTCTTTTAAGAATATTATTAATGCATTTGAATAATTATATATTTTCAGTAGTTAACAGCAATACAGGAGTATTAGGTGCATTATCGAAATTAATGCTAAAAGACTTTAAATATATCAACATGTCTCTCACCATGCCAGGGCCCATATATGGGTTAAAGACCTAGAACTTGATTCACAGATATGCTCTGCCTCCTTAGTTTGACTCTACTGATGCTAAACCCCTGTAAATACAGGGTAAGTGGTCAGTTAAACTGGTTTTATGGTTGCTTTACACTGCTGTGTTGGCACAAGCAGCTGGAGTATACTGGTGATGCTATCCCCAGTAAACTGAAGGATATGAAAAAATAACAATGTGGCATCCATTTTGTTAGTAAAAATGATGGCTGTCAGTTAACTGCAGTTAACTCAAGCAATTAAAACAAAACAAATTAACTAGATTTTAAAAATAGTTCCGATTAATCACAGTTTTAATCACACCATTAAACAATAATAAAATACCAATTTAAATCTATTATAAATATTTTTGGATTTTTTCTACATTTTCAAATATATTGATTTCAGTTATAACACAGTATACAAAGTGTACAGTGCTCATTTGATATTTTTATTACAACTATTTGCACTGTAAAAAAGGTAAACAAAAGAAATAGCATTTTTCAATTCACCTCAGACAAGTACTGTAGTGCAATCTCTTTATCATGAAAGCGTAATTTACAAACGAAGAATTTTTTTTCACACAAGTGCACTCAAAAAGAAAAGAATGTAAAACTTTAGAACCTACAAGTCCGCTCAGTCATACTTCTTGTGCAGCCAATTGCTAAGACAAAGAAGTTTGTTTATATTTACAGGAGATAATGCTTTCTGCTTCCGATTTACAAGGACACCTGAAAGTAAGAACAAAGGTTCACATGGCTCTGTTGCAGTCAATGTTGCAAAGTATTTTCATGCCAGATATGCGAAATGTTCATCTGCCCATTCATGTTTTGACTTGTAGATTGCACTCTCTTATCTTTTTTAACAGGTTTCAGAGTAGCAGCCGTGTTAGTCTGTATTCGCAAAAAGAAAAGGAGTACTTGTGGCACAGCTCTGACATCATAATCAAAAAGGCTGACAAAGGAGGTGCTGTCGTCATCATGAATAGGTCGGAGTATGAACAAGAGGCTACTAGGCAGCTCTCCAACACCACTTTCTACAAGCCATTACCCTCTGATCCCACTGAGAGTTACCAAAAGAAACTACAGCATTTGCTCAAGAAACTGCCTGAAAAAGCACAAGAACAAATCCGCACAGACACACCCCTGGAGCCCCGACCTGGGGTATTCTATCTGCTACCCAAGATCCATAAACCTGGAAATCCTGGATGCCCCATCATCTCAGGCATTGGCACCCTGACAGCAGGATTGTCTGGCTATGTAGACTCCCTCCTCAGGCCCTTTGTTACCAGCACTCCCAGCTATCTTCGAGACACCACCGATTTCCTGAGGAAACTACAGTCCATTGGTGATCTTCCTAAAAACACCATCCTAGCCACTATGGATGTAGAAGCCCTCTACACCAACATTCCACACAAAGATGGACTACAAGCCATCAGGAACAGTATCCCCGATACTGTCACGGCTAACCTGGTGGCTGAACTTTGTGACTTTGTCCTCACCCATAACTATTTCACATTTGGTGAAAACGTATACCTTCAAATCAGCGGCACTGCGATGGGTACCCGCATGGCCCCACAGTATGCCAACATTTTTATGGCTGACTTAGAACAACGCTTCCTCAGCTCTCATCCCCTAATGCCCCTACTCTACTTGAGCTACATTGATGACATCTTCATCATCTGGACCCATGGAAAAGAAGCTCTTGAGGAATTCCACCATGATTTCAACAATTTCCATCCCACCATCAACCTCAGCCTGGACCAGTCCACACAAGAGATCCACTTCCTGGACACTACGGTGCTAATAAGCGATGGTCACATAAACACCACCCTATATCGGAAACCTACTGACCGCTATTCCTACCTACATGCCTCTAGCTTTCATCCAGATCATACCACTCGATCCATTGTCTACAGCCAAGCGCTACGATATAACCGCATTTGCTCCAACCCCTCAGACAGAGACAAACACCTACAAGATCTCTATCATGCATTCCTACAACTACAATACCCACCTGCTGAAGTGAAGAAACAGATTGACAGAGCCAGAAGAGTACCCAGAAGTCACCTACTACAGGACAGGCCCAACAAAGAAAATAACAGAACGCCACTAGCCATCACCTTCAGTCCCCAACTAAAACCTCTACAACGCATCATCAAGGATCTACAACCTATCCTGAAGGACGAGCCATCGCTCTCTCAGATCTTGGGAGACAGACCAGTCCTTGCTTACAGACAGCCCCCCAATCTGAAGCAAATACTCACCAGCAACCACACACCACACAACAGAACCACTAACCCAGGAACCTATCCTTGCAACAAAGCCCGTTGCCAACTCTGTCCACATATCTATTCAGGGGAGACCATCATAGGGCCTAATCACATCAGCCACACTATCAGAGGCTCGTTCACCTGCGCATCTACCAATGTGATATATGCCATCATGTGCCAGCAATGCCCCTCTGCCATGTACATTGGCCAAACTGGACAGTCTCTACGTAAAAGAATGAATGGACACAAATCAGACGTCAAGAATTATAACATTCAAAAACCAGTTGGAGAACACTTCAATCTCTCTGGTCACTCGATCACAGACCTAAGAGTGGCTATACTTCAACAAAAAAGCTTCAAAAACAGACTCCAACGAGAGACTGCTGAATTGGAATTAATTTGCAAACTGGATACAATTAACTTAGGCTTAAATAGAGACTGGGAATGGATGAGTCATTACACAAAGTAAAACTATTTCCCCATGGTATTTCTCCCTCCCACCCCACCCCCCACTGTTCCTCTGATATTCTTGTTAACTGCTGGAATTAGCCTACCTGCTTGTCACCATGAAAGGTTTTCCTCCTTCCCCCCCCTGCTGTTGGTGATGGCTTATCTTAAGTGATCACTCTCCTTACAGTGTGTATGATAAACCCATTGTTTCATGTTCTCTGTGTGTGTGTATATAAATCTCTCCTCTGTTTTTTCCACCAAATGCATCCGATGAAGTGAGCTGTAGCTCACGAAAGCTTATGCTCTAATAAATTTGTTAGTCTCTAAGGTGCCACAAGTACTCCTTATCTTTTTTAACAGTACAAATATTTGTAATCAAAAATCATAACATAGAGTGAGCACTGTACACTTTGTATTCTGTGTTATAATTGAAATCAATGTATTTGAAAATGTAGAAAAATATCCACCAATATTTATAATAAATTTAAATTGGTATTTTTATTGTTTAAAAGTGCAATTAAAACTGTGATGAAATGTCTATTTTTTAATCTCACAATTAATTGTTATTATTTGTTTAATCGTTTGACAGCCCTAGTACAAAATATTTCACATAACCTCAATTTGATTAATAGATTATAAGGCTAGTAGGGACCATTTCTTGTCTTCTAGTTTTACATCCTGTATAACACAGGCAACAGGACTTCCCTGAATTCCTGTTTGAACTAGTGTATGTCTGAGAAAACCATCCAATCTAGATTTTTAAAGTATCCACCACAACTCTGGGTAAATTATTCCAACTTGGCAAATCTGACAATCCATCATTTCTGATTTAGGGAGTCCTATGATGGTAGCAAGCTGTAAAGTGCATTATAATTAATATGAATCAGATGCATTCACTAGCGTGATACAAACCAAACATACAACTGCAAATGGAATTAAAATAACCTACTGGTATCATGAAAAAAACACAAAATGAAGTCCTCAAATCTTAGCCCTTATTTATATCTGTGCAAAACTCATTGAAAAGCCAAAAGACTATGGACCAAGTTTTGCTTTCACATGTAAATACTCTGGAGTAACTACTGAATTTCAAGGGAGTGACACTGGAGTAAGCGCACAGTAAATGAGAGCAGAATCTGGCCCAAACTGTCCTGTTAACCTGGAAGAAATGGAAAGAATTGCTGCTGGCAGCACAATTAGTCTGCAATCCTGCAAAATATTTAAGAACATTTAATTTTAATTTGGGACTTCAATAAGACTGATCCATTTTTAAAGTTAGGCAAAAACTTTAATGCTTTTCTGAACTGGGGCCATAATGAACAGAACATACTAGCAAAACTAAGAACAGTGCTGTCTTCCTTATAAACCATTTTACAGCAGATTACCATGAATCCTCAGTAACAGTAGTCATTGCTAAAGCAAACAAACATCAAGGAATATCTGACAGCATTAAACATGCAGAAAACAACTCTGTGCCAAAGAAGGCAAACTACTTATCTCTAAAAAAAGATTCAGGCACTCAATCCTGCAGCCTTTGCTCCCATAAGTAGTCTCATTAATTTTATATGGGAATATTAATTACTGTACATTACAACTGCTGGATAGAGAAATAGGGTTGGGCCCAAATGGCAAAATCCTACTTATCTTACAGGCAAAATTATGGATTTTTAAAATGGTCAGTGCTTCAAATCAACCTGTAATCAGAAAAATAAGTTGAGTCCTTTCTGGCTTAATGCATCAAAAATAATGATTCTGCAACTGGAATTGGGTTAACAATGCTGATGATATGTGAATCTAGTTTGTTCTTCCTTTTCTGTATTAGTTCTGCTGTGCTAATAGGAACAAGATGTATTAGACATATTTTAATCATTAATGTCAGCAAATAAATACACACAGCAACCAAGTGCTACTATTACACAGTCATCTTTTCAGAGTAAAAACTTTGAGTTCCATAGTATTTAGTACATTTCATTGGATTCCAGGAAAATTAAACAGATCTGGTATTAATCATTCACATTTATATCCTCACAAACTCAGTCTTTATTGTAATTTTTATATCTAAATGTCTTGGAACTATGTTGAATTTGTATTTAATTTTTTTTAAAAGAACATTAAAAGTACATTGCTGATGGAAATAATAAAAATATGTCAACAAAGTTAAATCTGATTTTAAGATGAGGAATTATCTTTAGATCGCTGTAATGATGAGGAGTTGGTAGAAATGCAGATCAAGAGAGTGACACCTGAGTTGCCAGCTTGCACTGCTTTCTAAATTCAAATACGATCCATTTACATGTTTTATATTAGCCATTTCCAGAAGCAAATCTTGACCATAAATACACTTTTCAGGATCTTCTCTACTATTCAAAACCAGAGTGCAAAATGCATTAGGTTGAATAACAGAGCACTAAGTAGTCTCTTGGGTATTTCCTTTTAAACAAACATGACGTTTAACATAACTAATGCAACTCAATAGATTCTTCATTCATCTTTATTTTTTTACCTTTCAATACAAATCAAGAATATACAGCTGTCTATCCAAGGATTAAACCACCAGATTTTAAAATGATGTGAGGGATGGCACACATCTTAATCCCTATGGTAGATGGTTTAAAAAAAACATATTTAGAGTCTATGATTAATTTATATTTAGGTAAATACAGGGCAAATAAGAGAAAGAACAAACAGTGACAGTTTATCAAATTAATGAGCAGGAGGTCCCCCAAACCACAACTATTTTACTATTACGTCATAAATAATTTAAATCTGCAGGGTAGTGTGTTATAAGTTCTCTACCATAGTTGGCATTCTACCATACCCATAAGAACCCTACCTCTAGCTGTAAGAACCCTACCCATAGGAACCCTAATCCTAGCTCCAAATACCTAACCCATAGGAATCCAAACCAAAGGGTGAAGACCATTGCCCAAAGGAGCCCTAACACTAGCTTCAAATACCACACCCATAGGAACCATCAACCTAGCTCCAAGTACCCTACCCATAGGAACCCGAAGCCTAGGCTGGAAGCCCTACCCACAGGAACACCAACCATAGCTTCCAGTACACTACCCATAAGAACCCTAACCCTAGAGCTGGAAGCCTTCCTACAGGAACCCTAACTCTAGCTCTAAGTACCCTACCCATAGGAACTCTAACCATAGGGCAGAGAGCTCTTCCCAGAGGAAACCTAACCCTAGATCCAAGTGCCCTAACTGTAATAACCATAAACCTAACTCCAAGTACACTATCCATAAGAACCCTGTCCCTAGGCTGGAAGCCCTATCCACATGAACACCAATCCTAGCTCCAAGTACACCCTAACCCAAGCTCCAAATACACTACCCAGGAGAACCCGAACTCTAGTTTCAAGTGCCCTAATCATACGAACCCTAACCATAGCTCAGGAAGCCCTACCCATAGGAACCCTAAACCTAGCCCAAAGAGCCTACCCTGGTATCATCGGACTCAAGTGCTAGCAAGCTATGGGGTGGTGTGAGGCAGACTGCTACAGCTGAAGTGTCAAAGGAAGGCTGTGGTTAGCAGAGACATCAGGTTCAGATGACCTGCTGTCTCCTGCCAGAGACAATGTGATTGTGATGAGGTGGGTCCTGATGGTTTGGTCTTAAACTGCTTCTCCCAGATGCGCTTCTCTCTAGCTCCAAGTACACTACCCATACAAACTATAACCAGAGCTCAGGGTGCCCGATCCATAGAAACCCTAACCCTAGGTCCAGGTGCCCTACCCATAGGAACCCTAATGGTAGATTGGAGTCCCATAACTATAGGAACCCTAACCCTATCTCAGAGGGCCATGCCCACAGGAAACCTCACCCTACCTTCGAAAGACCTACCCATATGAACACTAATCCTAGATCTGAGAGCACTAACTATAGGAACACTAAACCTAGATCCAGGAGCACTAACTATAGGAACCATAACCCTATATCACAGAGCCATACACACAAGAACCCTAATCCTATCTCAGAGT
This sequence comes from Dermochelys coriacea, assembly GCF_009764565.3. Taxonomy (NCBI): domain Eukaryota; kingdom Metazoa; phylum Chordata; order Testudines; family Dermochelyidae; genus Dermochelys; species Dermochelys coriacea. Next base: position 74,950,380 of record NC_050072.1, on the reverse strand, counting down.
GCCCTACCCATTAGAACACTCACCCTATTTCAGAGCACTCTACCCATAGAAACCCTAACCCTAGGTCCAAGTGCCCTACCTGTAGGAACCCTAACCCTATCTCCAAGTACTCTACCCATAGGAAACCTAACCCTAGCTCTGGAAGCCCTGTCCATAGACACTATAACTCTAGCTGCAAGTGCCCTGCCCACAGGAACCCTAAACCTAGGGCAGGGAGCTCTACCCACAGGAAACCGAACCCTAGCTCCAGAAGCCCTATTAATAGGCACCCTAACTCTAGCTCCAAGTGCCCTGCCCACAGGAACCCTATCCCTAGGGCAGGGAGCCCTACCCATAGGAACCATAACCCCAGCTCCAAGTGTAGGGACAAGATTTTATAATTGTACTATAAGAATAGAGGTATTAATGTATGTCTTGATTTTATTTTACCAGCCACCTTTTCTGAATAGCAGAAAGGAATGACCCTTTGAGACACTGATAGGAATGCATTTAACAGACTGCCAGTGTCTGTACTGATGTTAAGGCAGGAACAGACCAGAACAATTTTTATAACTGATTATGGTTACGTTTTTGTTTTAGGATAAGTTATAATGTCTACTATGGTTTTTTATATGTATTATAAATTAGGCTTTAGTTAAATATATATTTTTTTGTTTTAAGATTTAATGAGTAAAAGACAGGATTGTGTATTGTGTTTATGTTAATTAAATTAAAGGAACATTAAAGGCCTGAGCCACAATGTAAAACTGTTTTGACCATAAGATTTATTTTGTTTGTTTGTTTTTTATAACAAAATAGCAAATAAAAGCTGTAGTAAAAAAATAAAAAAAATTAAAAAAGACAGTGCTCCTCGGAAGCAACAGCAGGGGTAAGGTGCACAAAACAAAAAAGCAATGTTAGATACACTGAGCCTTAAGATGGCTCTTTGTAATCAGACTGTCACTTTAATAAAGATACATGAAAACTCTGTAAGCACAAAAAGAAATAGTTACACCTTATGTAAAAATTAATATAAATAATCTTATAGAAGTTAAACTATGGAAGGAATGTGCATTTCCCCCAAAACATGTGCAGTGTACATGGTAAAAGAAAATGTGCAAACATACCATGCTACTAATAAATGCTATTAGGGCTCCAAAGGGAGCCACAATAGGTTGGGTTTTCTTTTTCAGATTGCTTGTGTTTTAAAAGCAGGAGTTAAAAGTAATCAGAACTCTGGTAAAAGTTAATTGTGTCCCCTTTAAGATAAAAAGAAAAGGAGTACTTGTGGCACCTTAGAGACTAACAAATTTATTAGAGCATAAGCTTTCGTGAGCTGTAGCTGTAGCTCACGAAAGCTTATGCTCTAATAAATTTGTTAGTCTCTAAGGTGCCACAAGTACTCCTTTTCTTTTTGCGAATACAGACTAACACGGCTGCTACTCTGAACCCTTTAAGATAGCGTCTCTAAGCTGCTGATGGCGTTGAATCCAAAAGCAAACCAAGAAGCAGTCTGTGTTAATGCAAATTACCTAACTGATAAACAAAGCAGCACAAAAAAGCTGCAGATAAAGGACATACCTGGTCAGCAAACAAATTGTCTAAATAAAAGGCATAGTATAACAAAATACCTTTAATAAATTTAATGTTAATAAGTACCCCTGTAACAATGCATAGTGTGTATGATTTTTTTAAAAATCCTTTAAGGTCACATGGTAATGATGCTTCTCAGCTATTACCTGTAAATAAACTTAAAGCTTAACACAGCAGGAAAAACATTATAAACTTGGTTTGCTGTATAGGAAAGAAAACTGAGGTACCCCACCTCATGGATTTAATAACTAAACAGTGGGATAATTTCCCCATAACCCTTAAAAGGTAGAAGCCATTAAAACCTGGCCTGCCTATAGAACAAAACACAGGGAAGTATGGGGTTATAATTTAACAGATTTCTCAGTTTTGCCTGCAATCAGCAAGGGTATTTGTAATATATATATATATATTTTAAGCAATAATCTGCCACCCCAAAAAGGGTAGAAACATGTTCTTTTGTCTTTCAGAAAATCAATAAAAGCTAATACCAGCTAAAAAGCAACCAAAATTCCATGAATCTACTGTCACAATAAAAATTGTGTTTTGTGTTCTATGTTTTGTCTTGTCAATGTTTTAGGTAATATCAGAAAACACTAAGGTTTAAATACACTTGCTAAAGCAAAGAAAAATATCACTGTTTGATATTTATCAGTACAAATAGATGCAGTATGTTTCTAGCATAGAAAGGCCAGACCTTTTAATTGGGGAAATTGTTGTTAAAAACCACACACCAAAAGGCTCTGGAAGCAAAAATATGGAAAGTTAGCCCACTCCCCATATTGCACATGGGATCCTTCTGGCTACTCTGGACCTCGAGCCAGTGGGCTGGGGAGAGGGGGAAGCTATTAGACACCAAAGGTTGCACCAAGTGGGCTCCTCAAAGGTGGGTGTGTTTGTCCTTGCCTGATGCTCCAGAGTTCTCTAGTAAAAACATTTCAGTAAAATCATGTATGTAAACTAAATTAAATAATAAGACCAAAGTACTGTATAATGGGATATGTGTATGTCTTAATTCTTAAAAAAAAAGTGTTTTAAAAAAATAAAAGTGTTAGCAACCCACCAGTAAATAAATATAAATGTAATGTAAGTACTGTTTACCAATAATCAGCTTACAGTAAGCACTGATTTAGCTAAGTTCTCTATCAATCTTTGGTATTGAATGGCAAAAAGTTGTCAATCATCTGTTAAATGGTAAAAAAGGCAAAACAGTTCCTAAAACAAACAAAGAAGCAATGTGGGAAACTAAAATATCCATATTATACATGCAAAACTAAAAACATGTTAAAAATTCCCAGTGCAAAAAAACAAACAGGCTGGTCTCCCACTTCCAAAGATATATTGTCAATTATGCTTCATCCATTGTTAATTGTGTTGGTATTATCCCGCATTTGCTTAATTAAAATGTTATGTATGTGTTGCTAAATAAAAAAAATGTTTGTTAAATTACAACCACAAGCTCAAATTGCCTCTCAATATATGGCTATAAAACAATTATATAAGATATGACTCACTCAAGAATTGTTCTTGAGGGGTCAAAAGGGGGAATATGTTGGGACAGGATTTTATAATTGTACTATAAGAATAGAGGTACTAATATATGTCTTGATTTCATTTTACCAGCCACCTTTTTTGAATAGCAGAAAGCAATGACCCTCTCGGTAGGAATGCACCTAACAGACTGCCAGTGTCTGTACTGATGTTAAAGCAGGGACAGACCAGAACATCCTTATGACTTGGTCACCCTTTTGTTTTAGGATAAGTTATAATGTCTACTATGGTTTCCTATATGTATTATAAATTAGGCACTCTAGTTAAATATACATTTCTTTGTTTTAAGGTTTAGTGAGTAAAAGACAGGATCTTGTATTGTGTCTATGTTAATTAAATTAAAGGAATGTTAAAGGCCTGAGCCACAATGTAAACTGTTTTGACCACAAGATTTAGTGAAGTTTAATTTACAATGTATTCTGCTGAATATAAAATACTGCTGTCTTCTCTGTGAGAGATTGTTTGTGTGAATGAGGAATGCATCAGGAAAAGAATAAAAGATAACAATGGGAAGCCCGACAATAACCATCAAATAATAACAGCAGAAAACCCCAAGATTAACACCACATAAGGACTAATAATTACAGGATGACATTGCAAAATGCATGGACTCAAATGGAAATTTACAACTATAAAGATGGGGTGTTTTGCCATGGAACTCTGGGTTCAGTCCTGCAAAACCTCGGAGAATCGGATTGCGACCAACAGAACCCAGCTCCTCACTCGTGTTCAATCTAACTGGCCATTAGATTGACTCGAGCTACAACAGACTGGTAACTATAAAAACATCAACTAAAGGCTGACAAAGGAGGTGCTGTCGTCATCATGAATAGGTCGGAGTATGAACAAGAAGCTACTAGGCAGCTCTCCAACACCACTTTCTACAAGCCATTACCCTCTGATCCCACTGAGAGTTACCAAAAGAAACTACAGCATTTGCTCAAGAAACTCCCTGAAAAAGCACAAGAACAAATCCGCACAGACACACCCCTAGAACCCCGACCTGGAGTATTCTATCTGCTACCCAAGATCCATAAACCTGGAAATCCTGGACGCCCCATCATCTCAGGCATTGGCACCCTGACAGCAGGATTGTCTGGCTATGTAGACTCCCTCCTCAGGCCCTTCGTTACCAGCACTCCCAGCTATCTTCGAGACACCATTGACTTCCTGAGGAAACTACAGTCCATTGGTGATCTTCCTAAAAACACCATCCTAGCCACTATGGATGTAGAAGCCCTCTACACCAACATTCCACACAAAGATGGACTACAAGCCATCAGGAACAGTATCCCCGATACTGTCACGGCTAACCTGGTGGCTGAACTTTGTGACTTTGTCCTCACCCATAACTATTTCACATTTGGTGAAAATGTATACCTTCAAATCAGCGGCACTGCGATGGGTACCCGCATGGCCCCACAGTATGCCAACATTTTTATGGCTGACTTAGAACAACGCTTCCTCAGCTCTCGTCCCCTAATGCCCCTACTCTACTTGCGCTACATTGATGACATCTTCATCATCTGGACCCATGGAAAAGAAGCTCTTGAGGAATTCCACCATGATTTCAACAATTTCCATCCCACCATCAACCTCAGCCTGGACCAGTCCACACAAGAGATCCACTTCCTGGACACTACGGTGCTAATAAGCGATGGTCACATAAACACCACCCTATATCGGAAACCTACTGACCGCTATTCCTACCTACATGCCTCTAGCTTTCATCCAGATCATACCACTCGATCCATTGTCTACAGCCAAGCGCTACGATATAACCGCATTTGCTCCAACCCCTCAGACAGAGACAAACACCTACAAGATCTCTATCATGCATTCCTACAACTACAATACCCACCTGCTGAAGTGAAGAAACAGATTGACAGAGCCAGAAGAGTACCCAGAAGTCACCTACTACAGGACAGGCCCAACAAAGAAAACAACAGAACGCCACTAGCCATCACCTTCAGCCCCCAACTAAAACCTCTCCAACGCATCCTCAAGGATCTACAACCTATCCTGAAGGACGACCCATCACTCTCACAGATCTTGGGAGACAGACCAGTCCTTGCTTACAGACAGCCCCCCAATCTGAAGCAAATACTCACCAGCAACCACACACCACACAACAGAACCACTAACCCAGGAACCTATCCTTGCAACAAAGCCCGTTGCCAACTCTGTCCACATATCTATTCAGGGGATACCATCATAGGGCCTAATCACATCAGCCACACTATCAGAGGCTCGTTCACCTGCGCATCTACCAATGTGATATATGCCATCATGTGCCAGCAATGCCCCTCTGCCATGTACATTGGCCAAACTGGACAGTCTCTACGTAAAAGAATGAATGGACACAAATCAGACGTCAAGAATTATAACATTCAAAAACCAGTTGGAGAACACTTCAATCTCTCTGGTCACTCGATCACAGACCTAAGAGTAGCTATACTTCAACAAAAAAGCTTCAAAAACAGACTCCAACGAGAGACTACTGAATTGGAATTAATTTGCAAACTGGATACAATTAACTTAGGCTTGAATAGAGACTGGGAATGGATGAGTCATTACACAAAGTAAAACTATTTCCCCATGGAACTGTATCATGTTCGTGGGGGTGCTACTCTGAAACCTATTTCCCCATGGTATTTCTCCCTCCCACCCCACCCCCCACTGTTCCTCTGATATTCTTGTTAACTGCTGGAATTAGCCTACCTTGCTTGTCACCATGAAAGATTTTCCTCCTTTCCCCCCCCTGCTGCTGGTGATGGCTTATCTTAAGTGATCACTCTCCTTACAGTGTGTATGATAAACCCATTGTTTCATGTTCTCTGTGTGTGTATATATAAATCTCTCCTCTGTTTTTTCCACCAAATGCATCCGATGAAGTGAGCTGTAGCTCACGAAAGCTTATGCTCTAATAAATTTGTTAGTCTCTAAGGTTCCACAAGTACTCCTTTTCTTTTTATGAGGTTATTTAGTAAGAATATGTATGTGTTCCTTTGCTTCCCTCTTTATGTGTAACCCATGCTTGCATAGTGTGGCTCTCTGATGACTCTCTAGTTTTACTCCACATGTACAGATTTAAGAGTCTGCTACAACAGTATTGTGACATTTAGCTCAGGCAGTAGACATTCATGCTTGTAGATTTAGAGGTGTTGGATTCAATCCCTGCTGGCGGAAACCCATCAAAAGGCATCATACTATATATACTTTGGCACTATATATATATATATATATATATATATATATATATATATATATATATATATACACACACACACACACACCCATTATATATATCTATTACTTACAGAAGCTATGTTGAAAGAACATTAAGGTTGCAAAGTCTAACACTCAAAAGTTAAGAGAGGTCAGAAATAAAGTTGCCCATGCAACTTTAATTCAGCCCCCTTGTGCTTTATGATACAGTCCTTAATTACATGATAACATACTATTTTCCCCACAAGACCCCTGCAACATTCAGTGCATAGGGTGGATGACGTTCACTGGATGGGCAGCTATTTCATACTTTTTTACCCTCATGCTCTAGTCCTTACAGACTCCTGCCCCTAGCCAGATTCCATCTGCCCTGTCCTCTACTGTCCCTGTCCCCTGCTTCTATCCACCTCTGCAACTATCCTGGAACACACACCTGCCCTTGTCACTCCTGTCCCAGCCTGAACACCAGGCCTGACTCTGTTCCTGCCTTTTGCTCCTTACATTCCAACATTCTAGTCCAGCTGATTCCTCCTTCTTATCGACACTACCTGGGTGCCAGCAGGGAAAGCACTGGAAGCACAGGGAAAAAGTCTCTGTGTTCCCAGACCAACCGTCTCCAGCTGTCAGTAAAAGCAATTTCAGAAAAAGGCCAGATAAGTTTCAGGCTGGAACATGCTCAGTGAGCTTTGTGGGTGGTGGAACATGTTCAGTGTGTATAGCACAGGGCTTGGTGGGCATGATGCACAAGGACTCCTTGGAGTATTCATCTCTACTGAGCATGTGCAAACAGTGATTTTCAGAAGATTATATTGCAGCCAAATTTGGGTGGATTTTCACAGGGACAGCCAAAGGCACCTCCCTGACAGCAGGGTGATCCTCCTGCCAGGTATCAAAACAAGGAAGCACTAGAGATTCTCAATGACGGAGTTGTAAGAATTGTTTAATTGGTAAATGAACCTATTTCCTGACTTTGTTCACAGAAAAGCCCAATCCATTTTTGCTGAAACTTTCAAAAAAATTGAGCCTGAGGTAAATACCTGGCATAGGTAATTTCAGTCCCAACACAATAAAGTTTGTCTAAATTATAAGTACTTGTAAATAGGTTCTTATAATGGAAATGTTAAACAACCTTACCTCTAGGTGTAGCTGTACAGACACGTTACCATCTTCCATCAATCCAAGTGATATAATCACAATCAGAAAGCTACCATTTACCAATAGTTATTACAGAGTGGCATCTGACATACCACAGTTTTCCCCTGTATTTAGAACAGGATATAACTGAAATGTCTCAGTTGCCACTCTGTGGTAAGCATTAGCAAACAGTGCTTTTTTTTAAATGATGAGTACTACAAGCATTCTGATTTGCTGCTCTCTGTGTGTGGAATGATTTTCCCTCTTTCATTTCATGTTTGTGTTTTCAACCTTGCTAGTTAATACGTAGTGACAGATGTACAGAGATTGCTTTTATCCTCCTAGGAAGTAAAGAATGGTGTAAAGCAGCCTCAGGATTGTACAAATGGGCATTAGGATTTGCTTTTTAAATCATAGGTTTCAGAGTAGCAGCCGCGTTAGTCTGTATTCGCAAAAAGAAAAGGAGTACTTGTGGCACCTTAGAGACTAACAAATTTATTAGAGCATAAGCTTTCGTGAGCTACAGCTCACTTCATCGGATGCATTTGGTGGAAAAAACACAGGAGAGATTTATATACACACACAGAGAACATGAAACAATGGGTTTATCATACACACTGTAAGGAAAAAGAAAAGGAGTACTTGTGGCACCGTAGAGACTAACAAATTTATTAGAGCATAAGCTTTCATGAGCTACAGCTCAAAAGCTTATGCTCTAATAAATTTGTTAGTCTCTAAGGTGCCACAAGTACTCCTTTTCTTTTTGCGAATACAGACTAACACGGCTGCTACTCTGAAAACTGTAAGGAAAGTGATCACTTAAGATAAGCCATCACCAGCAGCGGGGGGGGGGGGGGAGGAGGAAAACCTTTCATGGTGACAAGCAAGGTAGGCTAATTCCAGCAGTTAACAAGAATATCAGAGGAACAGTGGGGGGTGGGGTAGGGTGGGGTGGGGTGGAGAAATACCATGGGGAAATGGTTTTACTTTGTGTAATGACTCATCCATTCCCAGTCTCTATTCAAGCCTAAGTTAATTGTATCCAGTTTGCAAATTAATTCCAATTCAGCAGTCTCTCGTTGGAGTCTGTTTTTGAAGCTTTTTTGTTGAAGGATAGCCACTCTTTGGTCTGTGATCGAGTGACCAGAGAGATTGAAGTATTCTCCAACTGGTTTTTGAATGTTATAATTCTTGACATCTGATTTGTGTCCATTCATTCTTTTACGTAGAGACTGTCCAGTTTGGCCAATGTACATGGCAGAGGGGCATTGCTGGCACATGATGGCATATATCACATTGGTAGATGCGCAGGTGAACGAGCCTCTGATAGTGTGGCTGATGTGATTAGGCCCTATGATGGTATCCCCTGAATAGATATGTGGACAGAGTTGGCAACGGGCTTTGTTGCAAGGATAGGTTCCTGGGTTAGTGGTTCTGTTGTGTGGTGTGTGGTTGCTGGTGAGTATTTGCTTCAGATTGGGGGGCTGTCTGTAAGCAAGGACTGGTCTGTCTCCCAAGATCTGAGAGAGCGATGGCTCGTCCTTCAGGATAGGTTGTAGATCCTTGATGATGCGTTGTAGAGGTTTTAGTTGGGGACTGAAGGTGATGGCTAGTGGCGTTCTGTTATTTTCTTTGTTGGGCCTGTCCTGTAGTAGGTGACTTCTGGGTACTCTTCTGGCTCTGTCAATCTGTTTCTTCACTTCAGCAGGTGGGTATTGTAGTTGTAGGAATGCATGATAGAGATCTTGTAGGTGTTTGTCTCTGTCTGAGGGGTTGGAGCAAATGCGGTTATATCGTAGCGCTTGGCTGTAGACAATGGATCGAGTGGTATGATCTGGATGAAAGCTAGAGGCATGTAGGTAGGAATAGCGGTCAGTAGGTTTCCGATATAGGGTGGTGTTTATGTGACCTTCGCTTATTAGCACCGTAGTGTCCAGGAAGTGGATCTCTTGTGTGGACTGATCCAGGCTGAGGTTGATGGTGGGATGGAAATTGTTGAAATCAGACTCCAACGAGAGACTGCTGAATTGGAATTAATTTGCAAACTGGATACAATTAACTTAGGCTTGAATAGAGATTGGGAATGGATGAGTCATTACACAAAGTAAAACTATTTCCCATGGTATTTCTCGCCACCACCCCACCCCCCACTGTTCCTCTGATATTCTTGTTAACTGCTGGAATTAGCCTACCTTGCTTGTCACCATGAAAGGTTTTCCTCCTTTTCCCCCCCTGCTGCTGGTGATGGCTTATCTTAAGTGATCACTCTCCTTACATTGTGTATGATAAACCCATTGTTTCATGTTCTCTGTGTGTGTATATAAATCTCTCCTCTGTTTTTTCCACCAAATGCATCCGATGAAGTGAGCTGTAGCTCACGAAAGCTTATGCTCCAATAAATTTTTTAGTCTCTAAGGTACCACAAGTACTCCTTTTCTTTTTAAATCATGAGTCCACACACATAGCAGGGTGGATTTTGCAGGGCAACATGATGAACTGATATAGTAGCTGCCATCAGTTAAAGTACATTTCTATAGGGTACAAAGGCACTGAATGAACGAATTTGACAGCTATGTGCTGCATACACTGCTTTCCAATGATCTTTGTAAGCATCAGCCTTCAACCTCATCCCTCTGTATAGGTTTATGTTATATTGAAGCATAAATCCATACACTATATAGTTGGAACAAATGTTGGCTTCAATTAAAGAAGCCACTTTTTAAAATATATTTTCGACAATGGGCTCTTTAAAACATATTGAAATTTCAAAGAGAACTGAGGATATCGTGTCTGTGATATTTGTAACTATCACTTGCTTTATATTTGAGGAATAAAGAGGTCACTGGAAATGCTACTTACTGGTAACATATAAAATAAAATACTTGCAGATGAAACCAATCACAGAAGTAAAGGTTTCATATTTCTGTCTTACAAAGAGATAAAAAAAACACCTGTTGGCAGAACAGCCAACAGCATGGCAGAAACCAACTGACTCTATGAGGTTTAGGGCCGTTAGCAACTTTCATGAATAGTAAATCTGTCAGGTATTTTGGTAAAGTACACAGTGTTTTTCCGTCCAAAACTGCCGGATGGTTTCTGGGAAGAGGTGTTGCCTTGCATAGAATGCGAGAATGAAAATCAGGATTCCTGGGTTCTATTCCAGTCACTCTTTAGTGGTAGGCAAATTACTTTAGCTCTGTGTACCTCTGTTTCTTCATCTTAAAATGGGGAAATCTTAAAGTCTCTACCTAATAGAATTGTTCTGAGGCTTAATTCATTAATGCTTGTGAAATACTTCAAGATCCTTAAGTGAAAGGCATTGTAGAAATACAAAGTAGCTTTATTATTAATAATAATGTATTCACATCTCTAAAACGCTTTAAGAACTATGGATAAAAGTGCTATGGGAGTACAAAGTATTAATTATTAACGATAGTTCTTTCAATTTTGTGTGTTTACTTGACCTTCATTTTATCCATTGATACCAGATCTTAATACAAGATGCATGGAAGGCCATGAACAAATTTGCATTGGCTTATTATTTTGTCTGTCTTGCTCATAGAGGTGGTTGTATGGAAAATCTCTATAGGAAAACATACCTAATTCTGCAAGCTGCAATGTAGGAGCTTTTCAGCTCATATGAAAATTCCAGTTCTTTAAGGAAAGTTGCAAACATCAAAGTTTTCTGAAAGATCAAAAATGGGGGGAAAAAAGTTGATTTGCATAGTTAAAACACTTGCAGCTTCACTCCTTTGGAATGCCCTCACACATAAATGGAAAGTGAGGAGATTAAAGTGGGCATTAGGTCACATAAAAAACCAGGCCAGGGCAAACAATAAAGAGGGCTGTGGTGGAGTCCAGGCAAGTCTGTTGCTGCTGATGGGCATTTTAAATGTATATCAACAAGCTGTCAGTCTAAGATCTAAAAATTTGGTACAAACTAATTAATTCCATCATCTAGCTATGACAGGCCTGGCAATGACAGATCTAGAGAACACTTTAATGGAGCATGATACATAAGTACAGATGTACCAGACAATCAAATTTGTGGCATGTTTCTGGTACAATGATCAACAGGGAAGTTGTTAACAATGCTGGCAACTATGCTTCAAATTTAAGATAAATGGGAAAGGTTTGTACTTTTTAGTTCTATTCTTTCACGTTGTCTGCAGGTTTCCATGGGGGTTATTTCCAGGCATTCTTCAGATTCATTTAAAAATAGCTTCTATCTATTCTGCCTGCAAAGATACCCTATTAATTATAAAATGATGCAGTGTTGTCTTGCTAACCCTGTCCACAAATGAGCATAATGTATTTTGTGTCCACACCTTATTACAACATGCTAAGAGCAATGTCACAAAACAATATTCAAACACTGATAATGGGGCAGACCTGACCATGGCTCTCATCGATTGTTATTGTTTGTATTACAGTAGCATCCACCAGGATCAGGAACCCAAAAGAGCGAGAGAGGAAACAGAAATGAAGTAACTTGCCCAAGGTCTCACCTCAAGTCAATGGCCAAACCGAGAATTGAACCCACATCACCCAGTCTAGTGCCCTATCTGCTAGACCATGCTGCCATTCCACTTGTAACAGTTTAGTGCATTTGACCTTGTTGCAGACCAGCACTGTCTGTTAATGCTAAGCCAACTTTGAATAAGTTTTCATTTAACATAGTTCAATGGTACACAAAACCCACTGGTAGCTTTTAGCTACTAGTAAGACCACACTCCAAGGTTATCTTGCAAAAAGGAGGGTTAGAAATTTTATTTTAAATGAAAGCTTTGAAACTGCAGAACCCAAGAACAAGCCAATGGAAATTTGTGGGAAGACTTTGGGAATTCATGACTTTTCTGCCACCCCATGTGCCTGCTGTGCCAGGCCATGGCCTTTTAAAGATTGTCTGATTTACAGAAGGGATAGCTATTAACAAGAAACTCTCATTTAAAAGAAAAAATAGGGCCTTACTCTTCTCAGGGCATTCAAAAACAAACAAAAAACAGAAGCACCATTGAGCATGAACTCCCAGTTATTGATTCAGGCTATGGCAAGTCTACAGGTAGGAAATAAAGAGCAGCAGTAAATCAGCTCCAAATCAGGTTTGGGGGAGACGGAGAGAAGAGGAGCACTAAACCCAGTGAGTCAATGCTATCTCTTAGCCTCTACCCAGCAGGATTGCCTCAGCAACAGTTACAGCTCTGCTGCATGACTGATATAGAAAAGAGGCAGCTGGAAATGCCAACACTAGGCAGATACAGCTCAGCAACTTAAGTAAGCAGTTGAACTTGGCTTCCAGGCAGATAGAGAGTGTTCTGATAATTTTCTAAAGATCTGCAAATACTGCTAATAATTCAATATACATTTTAAAATTTGCATTGCACATCCAGTTGTGCTCCATGCTGTTTGGTGCTCATCACTTTCCCCTTACACATGTAATGCACTTCTTTACACTTCATGTTTAAGCTACACATAATAAATGATCTATACTTATTACCATCCATCTCCTGTAAAGCCCACAGCAGCATATGTTGAACTTACAAAACAGAACAATGAGCATCCAGCTAAAAGGTCTAAGAGAACATAAAAAGTTACTGTCGCAAAGGAGCAAAATTATTCATAAATTCATAGATACTAAGGTCAGAAGGGACCATTCTGATCATCTAGTCCAACCTCCCTCACAACGCAGGCCACAGAATCTCACCCACCCACTTCTACGGAAAACCTCACCTACGTATGAGCTATTGAAGTCCTCAAATCGTGGTTTAAAGACTTCAAGGAGCAGAGAATCCTCCCTCAAGTGACCCGTGCCCCATGCTACAGAGGAAGGCGAAAAACCTCCAGGGCCTCTTCCAATCTGCCCTGGAGGAAAATTCCTTCCCGACCCCAAATATGGCGACCAGCTAAACCCTGAGCATATGGGCAAGATTCACCAGCCAGATACTACAGAAAATTCTTTCCTGGGTAACTCAGATCCCATCCATTTAATATCCCATCTCAGGGGATTAGGCCTATTTACCATGAATATTTAAAGATCAATTAATTACCAAAATCACATTATCCCATCATACCATCTCTTCCATAAACTTATCGAGTAGAATCTTAAAGCCAGATAGATCTTTTGCCCCCACTGCTTCCCTTTTAGAAGGCTATTCCAAAACTTCACTCCTCTGATGGTTAGAAACCTTCATCTAATTTCAAGTCTAAACTTCCTGGTGGCCAGTTTATACCCATTTGCTCTTGTGTCCACATTGGTGCTGAGCTTAAATAATTCCTCTCCCTCTCCTGTATTTATCCCTCTGATATATTTATAGAGAGCAATCATATCTCCCCTCAACCTTCTTTTAGTTAGGCTAAACAAGCCAAGCTCCTTAAGTCTCCTTTCATAAGACAAGTTTTCCATTCCTCGGGTCATCCTAGTAGCCCTTCTCTGTACCTGCTCCAGTTTGAATTCATCCTTTTTAAACATGGGAGACCAGAACTGCACACAGTATTCCAGGTGAGGTCTCACTAGTGCCTTGTATAACGGTACTAAAACCTCCTTATCCCTACTGGAAATACCTCTCCTGATGCATCCCAAAACCTCATGTTATCCACTTTCCAAAACAAACAACTCCCTCTTTCCCCTCCCAACCCCCTCTCCCCAAACCCTATAACAGCAACAAAAAACTAGAGACATCAGTTAGAAGTGATTCTAGACAGCTTTAAAGTACAGGTTAACCTTGGCCTTAGATTTTTCGCATAAACATAAGCTAATAAACTACATTGTTACATGAACACTTTCTTTTTCTACATCAGTCACTTATGCCTTCTTCTGCAGAATATTAACATTACATGGCTCTGAAATGAGACAAGTGTCATCCTTGAAGGAAGCACTAAGATATACTGCCAAACATCAGGCACACACTAAAACTTAGATTATTAAGAGAATCCATTAGGGGAACAGAATTCAAATAGGGTAGGGAAAGTGCTGTGTGAGTACTGACAGTAAAGGAATCCAAAAGAACGAGTAATATGGGTCCCTATACCAATTACTGTTAATGACAAACTTCTTCTTTGAAACCCTATTGCATCCATTGTGCATACCGAAGCAAACTGTCATTCTCAGCCCTTTCTCAAAACAGAGAAAAAAATTGTTTTCACTTGTTTTCAAACTGATAGTATTTTAATTTATCATTAACATCTTGTAATTGTGTAAAACCATAGTAAACTGGCAATAAACATGATTGTAGGGATCCATATGTTGGATTGCTCATTATACCCAACTAAATAATGCCTAAAATATTTTAAAACTATGATGGATCACTTTTTCAGGATTATCTACAAGATCACAGTCCACTTTGTAATCCAGATTCAATCATACTGCTTTCTCAAGTGCATTTCACACATAAAAAGGCTTTGTCTTTTCTCTTTTCAAATGACTGTGTTGTTTAGAACAGGCGGAACAAGGGGAATATTATTAATGAATTATATTTTTTAAAATTGGGATTGCAGTAACCCTTAAAGGCCACAAGCAGGATAGACTCCATAGTGCTAGGTATGATATAAATATGACAGCATTTAAAAGAAAAAAGTCAGTTGATACACATATGATCAGCATATTGGGCCAATTACATTGAGTTCAGTTGGTGTTTGCCTGGGTAAAGATTAAATAAAAATCAAGTAAGGCTCACAGGAATTATTCCATTTTCTTGATAGATTCACAAATCCTTTCAGATCCTCTGGAAAAAAGAATCTGGAAGTAAACATAAAGGATTGAAAATTTCTTGAGATCGGATACCAGAGGAAGATTTCTTTATACCTCTTATACTCTATGCAGAATTGCAGAAAGTGCTTGTCCTACACTGCCTAACTTTTTTGTTCATTGGTTTGAGCCAACCTACCAAATTACTGTCTGATGACAGACGCCATCAGGGGCCACCTGAAAACCATGAATTAGTTTACTTTGGTATCCTAGCATGTTATGGAACCAGTTGTCCTTTACATTGGAAATCAGATGAATTCAGGGTTTGAGTGTTTGGAATTTTAGGGGTGAGGGGAAAAGAATTGGCAGCTCCCAAGCACTAGCTGCTCTTCCCCCATTAAATAGTAGGTATGGATCAGGATAACCAGTGACATCATAAAAAAGAAAAGGAGGACTTGTGGCACCTTAGAGACTAACAAATTTATTTGAGCATAAGCTTTCGTGAGCTACAGCTCACTTTATCGGATGCATTCGGTGGAAAAAAAATGAATGCAACCGATGAAGTGAGCTGTAGCTCACGAAAGCTTATGCTCAAATAAATTTGTTAGTCTCTAAGGTGCCACAAGTCCTCCTTTTCTTTTTTGCGAATACAGACTAGCACGGCTGCTACTCTGAAACCAGTGACATCATAGTGTCTCATAGAATAGCAATAGTTCATGCTAAAATGATGACTTTCACAGAATACAAGATCTGGAGACAGCAGTAAATGGGGATGCCAGTGCACAGCAGGCAATTCAACTGATAAGTGAAGGACCACAAGGTCATGTAAAAGGGTGCAAAGTCCCTTTAACCGTGCAAAGCCTTTTTGGAAAAATTCCTATACAGAAGCAACTATTCTCTGTTTAGAATAGCTATATCTGTACTTAATTATTCTGGAAGCAAGCTCTCTGCACTAGGACAATGCTGTTAATGGATGTTGTACTCACTGTGCTTTTCCCTTTCCACCTTACATACCCAGGGATTGGAAAGAGAGACATAGAAACAGAGGACATAAGAATCTGCATCTATACTCCCCGAAATGAAAATGTGGGGAGTATTCAATGCAAAAGAATTAATTGTTGGCCTGCTTTCTTGTAAACTGATCTCTGATTTAGAGACAGGTTTCTTCCCTGCCACACCCAGCCTGTACTAGAACAAAGGAATAAAGCTGTCACTGGAAGCAAGTACCTTTGTGTTTGGGGGGAGTGGGGAAATATATCCAATCATTCCTGAGCTATAAACATTACAAAACCCCACAGTTTAGAATAGCTCATCTTCTAAGATGACCCTCCTGTAGTTTCCACTGTAAGATTGCAAATCAGGTGAGATAAAGGAAGGGGAAAGAATAATAACAGCTATAGATATGAAGTAGGCAAATACTTTATCTTGTTTTGAGGCAACCTCCATCCTACTGAAAAGACTAAACTGAGGATAGGCTGTTGAGGAAATGTCCAGAACACAAGCAGCTGCGGTGCTCAAAGCCAAATGCAACTAATTATCCCTGGCACAACTCAGCATTTCCGTGGCACTCCCATCCCATCAGAGACCGAAAGGACAATGGAGCAAAGAGAATCCATTAGTTTTGCTGTAGTCCAACAAGTTATTGGGCTCAATGTAGGGATGACTGGTTTAAATTCTCAGGCCTGTGTTATATAGGATATCAGACCAGATGATCTAATGGTCTCTTCTGGCCTTAAAATCAATGCATCTCTGAGGCCTTCCACACACAACCTCAAAGATTATTTAGAAGATGGAGGACTAGGTGGCTCCAGGCTAGAGCTGGAAGAAAACATTTGGTCTAAAAATATTTTTTCTATGAAAAATACCTTTTCAATAGGATTAGACATTTTTCAATTTTTTTCCCCATAACATTTCAAAAACTTTTCTTTCATTTCAATGGGGAAAATAACACTTTTACTCAGTGGAAAAAAGATGGAAACATTTTTAAAAGGTGTTTTCTCTCTCCAAATGAAACTTTTCAAAATACTTGAAAAATCATCAAAAAACAAAATTTTCACAAAAGTTTTTGAATAAAATTAAAAACTTTATTTCCTTAAAAATTTCAGTGAAACACCTTTTTTTGACCAGCTCTCTACTCCAGGCAAGTACCTTGAATGATTACATAACCCACATTTGTTAGACCAAAAGCTATGCAGTAAAGAGATGCTCATCTTTTTTGTAAACCAACTACCCTTTATTCAATATTAAAGACAGCAGAAAAGATGCAAGTGTCTTGTCAAAAACAGCATATGGATGCCTTAATTTTTTAAAATGGATTTGACTTAGCCTCAAGTAGCCTGGATTCATATGCAAACCAAATGTGGTGTAGGTATCCATAATCTAGATATTCTGATTCTTGCCTTTCTCCAGCCAAAGTATGTAGGATATAGATATAGACATACCTGCAAAACTTTGCTTAAGTGGAAGTGACAAAAAAACTGTCTTCTACTAACTATTCTGACTTATTTCTCTTCCCTCTGCAATTAACACAGATTTGAAAATAAAGAAAGCCTAAATTTGTCTCAGAGGCATAAAATGGTTAAGTTGAAGGCATCTCCTCACTGCTTCAGCAGTAAGCTTGCAAATTCTCCCTCCCTATAGTGCTTGAGTATTTCTACTCAATTTTTTCCATGGTTGGGATGCAGTATTCATCTTTCAGGGAGATCTGTCCTCCTAAGAGATTGGGGAGAAAGATGTTAAATAGCAGACCTCTCTGAATGAGACAGTGATGTGCTGGTTAAAAAAGGAAGTCTTTGGGGGGAAAAAAGTTTCTAGTCTAAGGTATATCAGGTTTTTTCTGCCTCTTCAAGGATGTCCTCTCTCTCACTCGGCATCAAGATACCTTCACCGATTTCTGATATTATCCAACCACACAATGTAGAATGATGTGCTTTGACTGCTGGTAAGTCATGCAACTTGGCAAGGGCTCAGTGACACCATGTGGTTCTGATTCTCTGTGGCCTAAAGGAAAAAGCTGCTAACTGGAAAAGATTCTTCTGGAGCATAAGATGCTTTATAAAGATTAAAGAACACATTTACATGCCTCATTGACTCTCAGTCTCTCTTCAAATCTCATCTGAAAACGTATCTTTTTTTTTTTTTGTCTTCAGCTATGCCTCTTCATTTCCCATTCCCTCTGATGTTATTTCACCCGGCAGCTGTATTATTCAACTGTAGAGAAATGAGATGCCGTTTGAATGAAAGAAGCTATACACAATAAAGTCATATTGTATATATTACTCTAAGACATTATGTTAAAAATGATCATGTAATATGTGCATCAAATTGTACTGTATAGTTTCTTATTTGAAATTGCTTTTAATCCTTGTGCTCTTAGTCTCTGAAGCTATGGTAGAAGACATCGGGTTGAAAAGAATTTCTGGAGGCGGCACAAAAGGATGCAGTTAGGCCAGAGTACAATGAGCACTGAACTCAGACTTCAGGTAAGAGTGGTAGTGGGTAGTTTCTGGGTTTTACAGTGTGAATACAACCACAGGGCAAGATTCTGCCACACTTGTTCCTATTGAGCAGTAGTTAACTCCCAGCTATTCAAGCAGCAAGGTACCACTCAGTGTGACTAAGAGTGGCAGAATCAGGCCCACTGTGGCTATATCAAACAAATATTAAGGCAAACAAGCACATTTTTATCAGAGAAGAGCTGTGCAGTTTTGCACGTGCTCTACATTTTTCCTTGTATCACAATATGTATGCACTGAGTTCATGTTACACATGAACAGTAAATCTAAAATTTATAAGAAAGATATTATTAAAATACTCATATAAAAATAACTGAACACTAAGGGCCAGATTCTGGCACCCTTACAGTACTTTACTCCCTGAGTAGCCCTTTGATTTCAAGTCTGTCCATCTTAGGTAATGATATAACCTCCGTCACTAATATCTCCGTCACTAATATAACAATCTTCACAACAGAGTTGTGGGGCAGGGTGGTTCTATTATCCCCATTTTACCCAGATGGGGAACAGAGGCCTGGAGAGACTAAACATGGTGCCTGAGGCCACACAGAAGACTGGGGCAGAGCAGGAATTCCCAAACCCCAAGCTAACAAGCAACCATGAGATGATCTGCCCTGTCCACTCAAACACCCTCCAAAGTCTATGAGGCTATTCATGAAGTAGGGTATTCTTCATCAGGAGTATAAGTGGCAGAATCTGGCCTTAGATGATTATTACTACACAGGGGCCAGATCTTCAGTTGTTATAAATCCACTGACTTCAGTGGAGCTATGTCAGTTTAAACAAGCTAAGGATCTGGGCTATATGTCTATAAAGTATCTATTCCCTATGCTTCCCATAGCCCTTGTAACAAAACACTTGGAAATGTATTGTAGGAAACAAATCCACATTGGGAGCAAGTTCGATTAGATTACCCAAGAGTTCTTTCTGTCTTTGTGATGACTACAGTCTCTCATAAATGCAGTAATATATATCAGTAAGTCCTTTTTGCATACCTGTGCATTTCTCTGAAGAACAGAAATATTTTCCAATTAACTTTTATTGCCACTATTTCCCATGTTATTCGGTTACATTAGGCATCTTAATTACTTATTTACAATGTGTTAGTGATGCCATGCCATGTACCCGGCTTATTCAAGGACTGATGGCAGCTGGGCTTTCTTATACATTTGTTTTCTTTTCAGCATCTGTCTTCAGTGGGCCTGTCCTACAAAACTCTTATTCAGCAAAGTTTTTAAGCATCTGGGTAACTTTAAGCACCTTGCTTAATTGGGGCCTAAATGAGGCTGTAACATTTGGTCACTTTCTGCGCTAATCACACTTTCTGTATTTTCCTGCCGAAGGTTTTCTCCTTTTGGAAGCAAAGAAAACAGTATGTGGTCTTTCATTCACCCCCCGCTGATGTAGATATACTAACAGCAGATGTGGAAGCAACAGCAAGTCACCCAGCAGCACTATCATCAGCAGCAGAGAAAGATGCTGACATGGCTGTAGTAACAGCAAGAGGTTGAGAGAGAATCTCCACAAGGAATCCTTATTTATGGGACAATGTTTATAAAGCAAACAGATTCTGGTGCCATCATGCCTTGGGACCACAATTTAACAGGACTGAACACTTGTTCATCTTACCCATCTGGAGTGACACCTGTACTTAGGACTTTCCCTGCGTTACTTAATACGCTATACCCTTCATATTTCTTTAGGGACCAGTATTGTCAGATTATACATCAGATGAATAATTGTGTGTGTACCTTGGCCTCATAAATTTAGCAAACATTGTGCTAGGTGATGCAAATCAAATATTGTATTAGGATATATTAATTTAAGGTCAAATGATCAGACTCTCTCTCTTACCAAAATACAGGCCTGTCCCGACTCCCACTTACTGCAATGGGAGTTTTGCCATTGATTTCAATGAGAACAGAATTGATCCCTAAGATCCCGGTCTTGCAAGTGGATCCACAAAGCAGGCCCAGTTTCTCATTGAGCTGCTCAGGTATGTAGTGAACTGCAAGGAAATTGGAGGGAGGAGCACAGATTGCTGAGGGAATCGTTTAGAGAAGGCACCAGCAGCTCAGTTTCTATGTACATGGCTAGAATGACAGCCACAGTTCTAGCATCTCTGTAAACCTCAGAATACTACCAGTTTAGTTTTACAAGCATGGAGACCACTCATGTTATTACCCAGCAAGGTAAGAGAGTGTGATTAAGAGGCAAACATAGTGGCACCTAGAAGCAGAGCAAACAGGTGGCATGGAGGGACTCAAACCAAGAGGAATTTCCAGACCAAAAAAAAAAAAAAAACATTGCATAAGAATGGAAGTAGAAGCAAGGACAATATCTATAAACAGAGTTGAGCATGGGGGATAAAGATGTGAAAATGAAGGTAAAGCTTTTCCATTATTGCATTGGGTGTGTGGGAGAAGACAAGTAATGAGTGAGACTCTATTGCCAGGAATAACACCCAAAATACTTCCACAGCTGAAAAAGGTATCTGATGACTACTGTGATCACAGACACAGTGAGACACTAGCGAGATACTGGTTTTTACCTGGAACTGAGAAGCAGAAAAAGAAATAGGTATGTTACAGAATTGAGAACTCTGGCATCCATATGTAATTTTGTAGACATTACAGATTCCTTAATTAGAGACAGGACCATTTGTGGCTACATGACTCTAGTTTACAGAGAGACTGTTGACAGAAGCAGATCTAACCTGAGAGAAATGGCTCCAAATATCAAGGGCATCTGGATTGTCCAGGGAAAGGAGCAAAACAATAACAACCTCTAGTGCAAAACAAATACATGGGCTCAACCTAAAGCAACCCAAGAAGTAGGACAGAGACAGGCCAACACAGAATGCAGAATGGAAAGCAACGGAAAAGACAGAAAGAAAAATGCCCCCTGGGCAACTGGGCAAGGAGTCTGGGAGACAGAACCTCTTCATGTCCCAATGTTGCACCTACGACAGGAAGAAAAAAGCAGTCATACCTGCAGAAACTGAGAATGTACAGACTTACAAGGAAGCGGAGGATAGCAGCAGTGTGACTTCAGCAGATCCAAAGACTCTCAATATATGAACACTATAGAAGAAGGCCTGCTAGCCATTCAAATGCCATATTTGTAACTATGATATTAGTTCCATGACCAATTTGATTTCAACTGGATTATAGAGTCAGCTGTCATGGTATCACAGCAACACTGATAAACAGCAATATTCAATTGGAGAAATGTGACTAGGTGCTGGTGACGTACAGTAAAACCATCCTGCGGACAGTGGGCAAATGCAGGCTGCTGATCAGAAACCCACAAAACAAAAGACATTCTCACTAGGAGTTGATAATAGCAGACACACTGGAGTCCCACTCCCTGCTAGGCAGCAGGGCAGAGTAAACCATAGATTCAATCATAGCACAGAACCAGCATATTCTCAATGTGGGAGAGGAGGAACAACAGACGCCTTGGCCCTGACCAGCATTCTAACAGAATATAAAGACATATTTTAAGGCAATGGACACCTATAGGGCAAACCAAATTTAAAAACAGACCCCAGTCCCCCAACATGCCATCTGTGACAATATTGAAACACGGGTACCCTTAGCCCTGGGGGAGCTGTTGAAGAAGGAACTGGCAAGCCTGCAAAGAAGAGGCATCATTACACCTGTGGAAACTAGCACAGAGTGGATCAGCAGACTCGTAATTGTGAGAAAACCTTTGGGTAAACTGAGGATATGCATTGATCCAAAACCACCGCACAGAACATTGACAAGAAGGCACTACCCTTTACCAGTGGTTGAGGACATGCTACATGATTTATCCAGAGAAAAACTGTTCACTGTTTGGGATGTCAAGAATGGATTTCGGCATGTTGAGCTTGATGAACAATCCAGCTTCCTGGCAAACTCTGTGATAGGAGCCGATTCCAAGGGTGCTCCAGGGCTGGAGCATCCATGGAAAAAAAATTAATGGGTGCTTAGCACCCACCAGCAGCCAGCTCCTCCCACTCCCCCAGCACCTCCTGCCCACCAGCAGCCCTGCCAATCAACTGCTCCTCCTCCCTCCCAGCACCTTCTGCCCACCACAATCAGCTGTTCCGTGGCAGGAGGCGCTGGGGGAGGGGGAGGAGTGGGGACAGGGTGCTCTCAGGGGAGAGGGTGAAAAGATGTGGGGCAGGGACTTGGGGGAAGGGAAGGGGTGGAGTAGAGTGGGGACAGGAAGAGGAAGGGTGGGGGTGGGAGCGGGGCCTGAGGTGGAGGGGGATTGAGCACCCCCAGAACAAGGAGGAAGCCAGCACCTGTGATCTGTGCCACACTTTTTGGTAGGTACCACTGGATACAAATGCCTTTAGGCATCAGCCTGACTCCAAAGGTGTTCCAGTGTAAACTGAACCAGGCGCTCCCAAACAGACATTGACATTGTAGCTGATGACGTTCTAATGTAGGAGTAGGAGAGATCAAGGAAGAGGTAATTCAGGGCCAGGATACCAAGCTGTGACAACTCCTAAACAGGAGCCAGGTATGGATTATTATTAGGCTGAATGCAACAAGCTGAAGCTGAGGAGAACTGAGGTTCCCTACACTGGACATCTGACTTCTGAAGGATGTCGCATAGACCCTGAGAAATTGAGAGCCATTAAGGAAATGCCCAGACCAAAGGATGTGAACGGAGTTCACAGTTGTATAAGGAAGAAAGGCCAACTCTCTTTCCAGATTCTGAAAACACCAATCAGAAGCCTGTGAACCCTTGAGACAGTTAGCTCTCAATGATACAGTATGAGAATGGTCAGAGACCCAAAACCAGGTAGTTGGAAGAGAGTAAAGAAAATCATAAGTGAGGCACCAGACTTAAAATACTACAGCCTGCAGAGCAGCTAGAGCTACAGTGTGATGCTTCAGGAAGAGGTCTCGGAGGAACATTCACGCAAAGCCAGCATCCCATATCAATTGTTACTCGTGCTCTGACAGATGCAGACGGGGGATATGCACAGTCAGAAAAATTGCTATTGGCTGTGCTCTTTGGAATGGACTGATTCCATCAGTTCACCTTTGGGCCAGAGATGGATGTACAGTCAGATCACAAGCAATTACAAAGCATCATGAAGGAGTTGCTGCTGAGTGTACACAAGTGACTACAATGCCAGTTATTCAGATTCCAGTGCTATGATCTGAGGGAAAGGCTCAGGATCTGCTAAGGAAAGTCACTATTGATGGCAGATACACTGAATAGCATATATATTCCAGAGTACAACACAGATGGCTCTGTGGGACAGGAGACAGGCTCTGGGAGGGAGTTTGGGTGCCGGGTGCAGGCTCTGAGCTGGGGCAGGAGGTGGGAATGGAGAAGGGGATGAGGAGTGCAAGCTCTGGGAGGGAGTTTGGGAGTGAGAGGGGGTGCACGGGGTGGGGGTGCAGGAGGACATTTGGGGGCAAAGGGTGTGTGTAGGGAGGGGTGTGGGTGCAGGCTCTGGAAGTTTGGTGCTTACCTGGGGCATCCCCTCCAGCAGCAGCTCCTAGGCAGGCAGGCCAGCAGGTCTCCGCATGCTGCTGTCGCCAGGCACCACCCCCGCAGTTTCCCATAGGCCGCAGGGGGGTTCGGGGCAGGGGCAGCATGCAGTGGCACAGACCCGCTCCCCCCCCTGCAGTGGCTGCCAGGACATGCCAGCAGCCATGTGAAACAAGCACGCAGGAAGCCGCTCAGCCCCGCTGCGCTGCCAGGTGGCAGCAGGAGCACCCAGGCTGTTTTAAATTGGTGGCAGGCGGGGCCCCGGGGGACACACAGAGGGGGCAGTCGGGAAACTTTTCTGGAGCCGGGCCCCCGGGCCAGGAATATTCCTGGTGCCCCGACACCACGGTCCCATAGAACTTGTCGCCCATGCAGGGCAACACCAGCAAATTCCCAGTCCCAGAGGTTTCCCCCAGAAATGTGTGTCTTGTACTGCCCAGCACCCTTCTCGACAATATAAGCTCATATAAAGTCCATCACTTATTAATACAAAATATGCACAAATCTTGTTCTCTCAAATGGATTTCCCAAAGACACTGGTTTAGATAAAAAAACTAAACAAGTTTATTAACTACAAAAAGATAGATTTTAAGTGCCTACAAGTAATGAGGCATATGTACATCAGAATTAGTTACAAGAAAATAAAAAGTAAAACACAACTAACACAAAGGAAAGGTTTCTCTCTCTTCACATGTTCCAGCATTGGCTAAACCTCTTTCAATCAGGATCTCTCCCCCTGTCCAATGTTGCTTCCTTTGTTCTTCAGGGGGCTGATGATGCCATGGGTAGAAAGCAAGAGAGAGATGATTTGGGGGCATCTGTCCTCTCCTCTTCTAGCCTTTTATTGTGCAAAGAACCATCTCCAGCTGATGTTCAGGAGACAAAGTCTGTGTGGTCAAGAATCTTAAGCTACTACTTTGTCAAAATGTAGATTTTTTTGCTCACACCTTCTCTCCTGCCACTTAATCAGCTGATGGTCCATTTGATCTAATTAACACCAGACTGAGGCATTGGCTAGCCTTTTGTCTCTGGGAAACTTGTTTGTGACAGCCCTTGAGAACATGTTGGAACATGTTTTGGCAATATTATATTGTGGAATCTTATATCTTTATACACAATGTTGCTAAACATATTTTACCAGGACAATAATGGTCAGCAGATTATGAGTTTTCAAATGATACCTTACATCAGGGGTGGGCAAACTTTTTGGCCCAAGGGCCACATCGGGGTTGCGAAACTTTATGGAGAGCCAGGTAGGGAAGGCTGTGCCTCCCCAAACAGCCTGCACCCTGCCCCCATCCACCCCCTCCCACTTCCCGCCCCCTGACAGCCCTCCTCAGAATCCCTGACCCATCCAACTCCTCCCCCCCACATGCTCCTTATCCCCTGACTGCCCTCTCCCAGAACCCCTGCCCCTAACCACCCCCTCCAGGACCCCACTCCCTATCCAACCCCCCTGCTCCCTGTCCCCTGACTGCCCCAACCCCTATCCACACCCCAGCCACTAACTGCCCCCCAGGACTCCACCCCCTATCCAACCCCCTTGTTCCCTGACCCCTGACTGCCCCCCCGAACCTCCACCCCATCCAACTGCCCCCTGCTCCCTGTCCCGACTGCCCCCCCGAACCCCTTGCCCTTATCCAACCCCTCCCCGCCCCCTTACCATGCCGCTTAGAGCGGCAGGAGCTCACAGCCATGCCACCGCCCTGCCCGGCAGGAGCAGTGGGCCAGAGTGCCGGCGGCGCAGCACGCTGAGGCTGCGGGGGAGGAGGGACAGCAGGGAAGAAGCCGGGGGCTAGCCTCCCCTGCTAGGAGCTCAGGGGCTGGGCAGGACAGTCCTGTGGGCTGGATGTGGCCCACTGGCCATAGTTTGCCCACCTCTGCCTTATGTAGTATGCTTGCTACAAAATTTAACATAGTCTTGTAGAAGGGGTGAACACAGGAGTACAGACTGTCACACCTTCCCAGGCACTAGCCAAGCATGGGACTGATGGCTCGGAGAGCCATGAGGGGAGAGCCTGCTGCAACCCAACAGAGGAATGATAGACAGAACACAGAAGTAGCTGAGAGAACACCAAGATAAGCAGGCAGCCTATTAGAAAAAGAAGTTAAGAACCCAAGGCTACTACACAGGTGTGCCAGTCTGGGTCTAAACACCAAATAACCACACAAAGCGATAGCAAACGTTAACAGTCCAAGCTGCAGCGGGACATAGGGCATATGAGGTAGCTACAGACTCAGGTCAGTGGTAGAAATGACACCAAAGAACAGTGGAGAAGCAGCAGACAGCTGGCACACCCAGACAGACAGGGCCAAGGAGCAGGAGGACATAGAAAGAGCTACAACTATCAGCTGGCCAGATACGGGAAAGTCAGAAGAAATGAGATACATGAGCAATGCAGAGGCCCACCCAATTGAATGAAGACAGCAACAAGGCGGAAGCAAGTCCCTCACCAACAGCAATAACACAAACAAAAACTGGAAGGCTATGAGGCCTAACAAGCTGCAATGGTATGGTGGTAAACACTCTAGCCCTATGCCGAGTATGTACTAGTGACCTCTGGCCCCAGCAAGTCAGCAAATGCTTGCACAAAAGGCAACAACTACAAAACTGTTAAAAGGAAAGATATAACGACCTGCATGAAACTTGAAGGTTGTTGGAGAGAAGAGTTTGGAGGTCTATATGCACATAGCTAGAATGCTAGCTCCAATTGCATCATCTCTTTACATATTTTTCTTAATAAAAAGCCAGTTTAGTTTTACAAATATGAAATCCTTTAACATTATTTGCCTAGCACACAATACGTGGAACATGGGGCACTGAGCTTTTTGTGATGTGTGTGTTAAGTTCTCTAAAACAACTATATGTGCTGAAGGGAAAAATGTAAAGCCAGGACTCTGAGGTTAACATCTATGCAGAGTTGGAGATGTGAAGACATTCTGGAAATATTAGTATTAAATTTAACATAAATCTACAGAAACTACTATTATTTCATTATGCATTTTTACACAGTGACAAGGTTTTGATTGGTGAAAGAACTAATTTGAGATTTATTAAAATCTTGTGTACACAGTAAAACCCTATCAAATTAAGACCTGCCAAAAGAATAACACGTTAAAATGAGGAAACACCCTCCCCGCTTTGCAGCTAGGTATGCCAAGCTGCACTTAAGCATAAAGCAAAACCTTTTAAAATCTCATATACTGTAGATGCTGAAAATAAATCCATGCAAGTGAACATAATTGCATGCCCCTAACAGTAAAATATAACTATCAGCTTAGTTATAAAAATAAATATCAATTGAGCTTTAATTTATACTGATGCCACAGAAAATTCTAATTTGACAAATGCCTGCTACAGGATTACAATGTACTGAAAAGGTCTCCAATTTAATATGCACTGGAGAGGTGTGGAAAATTCAGAGCAAACTGACATGTTCGATTTATTCTTCAAAGATCTCTGGAGCTCTGTCAACTTATCACAATTAATTCCAAAAGGAAAAAGAGCTTAATAGTGTTTGTGTGGTGGAAGAACAGGTTGATATCTCTGACTAGAGAATGTTTAAGAAAATGTTTGAGGTATTTTAGTTTCATTTCTTTATTGTGACAGAGCAGCAGAGCTCACCACCAAAGATGACTATTCTATGTTTTATTTTTTAAACCATCAGCAAATTAAAGAAGATATTACAAAGATTTTTCTCCTCCTCACTGTAAATTGTGGCAGCCTAAGGAAACCAGGAGTTTTTCCTCCAGGAGGTTTGGGTTTAGTTACTCCACCACACCAGCAGGCTCAAACACTCAGATTCTGAACCCACCCATGCTGCACAGAACATTCTTGGATTTTTGAAAAAAGTAGACAAAATATGTAGGTAGTAAGTAGCTTTCTTGTTTTATTATTCAATGTCAGCCTTATTGCTACCAGAAATTGGAGCAGATCTCAGAAATCTTGGCCAGGTTGGAATCGGGATTGGTAGCTATAGGAATATCCAAAGAGAGGAACTGGCCCAAAGAAGTTGCACATATTTTACAAATTGCCTGCATCCTTTGGGGTAGAAAACGTACTGGATGTGTAACATAAAGCAGTCAGTAGCTTTAATTTGCCTGACTGGCACTCAGACAGGAAATCACTGCAGACTTCACTGACATTGGCAATATTACAGGGATTTTTTTTTAAAACAGGAATGAACCGTTCCTGAACAATTTCTCCAATATATTCAATCTAAACAGGCCTTTCTTTCAAGCAGGTCTTCTCTGCCCACTCATTTTGCTTCAACAGAAACTTCCCTTGCAATCTCTACATTGTGGTCATAGCAGAGAAGTTTCTCAGTTCATTAATATTTGTTTGGGTTCATCTTAGAATAGCTTGGGGGGGGGGAGATGAAGTATAGGAGCTTGATCTTGCCTTTGTTAACACTCCAGTATCACAAAGGCACCTCTGCAGAGGTTTGATATTGATTTACCTTCATCCTCTCACACAAATATCCATATTATTTTGTCATGCTATATGAAAAGGAGACTGTGCTCTTTGAGAAATCAAAAGGTGGCAGGCTCTACCCGACTGAACTGCACTGAGAAACTTCTAGGCCTCCACCTCTCCCATAAATGCAAATTATTCCAATACATTACGCACTATTGGGGCTGCTTCTTGATGACAGAACAACAAACAACATGATTCCAGATGGCTAGATGGTGTGATGGGCTAGCCCTCTGCGTGCCTGTATCCACAGAAAGGCAAGACTGTTTTTTAAGCCATTATCTGCATTATAAGGCCTTGAAGAGGGGCCACTCCCCCAGGCGCCATTTCTGAGGCAAGCGTAATGAGCCCAGTTCTGCTTTTAAACTTTTACATTGTTGTAACAACGATCAGAAATAGACCCAATGACTCTAGGAATGCTGCAGCAGCACAGACCAGAGTGATTCCTGTCACACACACTTCTACAAATGCATTCCCCACATCTCAGCCCACCTGTGAAAATTTGCAAACGTTCCATTTACTGCCATTTACAGTTGGTATTACCACTATTCCAGATTTACGAGCACAAAGCAGTAGGTTAATCTTTCCATTATTAAATGGGTACTAGTGCATAAAATAAAAATAAATATGATTAAGTACTTAGGATGATAATTTTTTTTACTAGCTGTATTTGTTGTTAAGTAAGCTGATTTTAGTGCTCCAGAAAGAGCACTAGAACTGAATTCTTTCTGCTCAGAACAAGTACCGCTGAGTTTGGCAGAACAATTTCCTCATCTTGTTTTGCCAATATTTCCAAAATCATGCTCTCTAGGGACCACATGCAGAGCAAAAGAATCCAGCAGTTCCCCCCTCAGCGCTCATTCAGTCTTTGGCCTCTCCTGAAATTGCCAAACATGATGATATTGTTTGGGATGTGGTCACCTGGGTCAACTTGGGCGTGACCTAAGACCACCAACTCATTTCATTTAAATGGTAATGATGGCTGGTCGCTACTAACCTAAGCTGAAATGAAACCAATGGCACATATTGATTGCTTGATACCCATCCATTCACATCATCAGCCATAAAGATACCTTCAGTCTCTACAGTTGTGAAATGTTTGGAACACATCAGAAAGCTGTCTTTTGTAATGTTATTGTTTACTGATTTCTAAGACCCCTCAGTCTATCCCCCAAAATCTGTTATGAAAACATCCTGACAACATCTCAGACTAAATATGAACCTACATT
Organism: Dermochelys coriacea; assembly: GCF_009764565.3. Classification (NCBI taxonomy): domain Eukaryota; kingdom Metazoa; phylum Chordata; order Testudines; family Dermochelyidae; genus Dermochelys; species Dermochelys coriacea. Next base: position 74,920,494 of record NC_050072.1, on the reverse strand, counting down.
TTTCTTGACTACATGCATTTATCTATCTGACATCTTCACAACATGAAACTAACTATGCTGCAAATAGGTCATGAATTTGTATGGTGTCAATGTGATTTTAGTAACCCTCTTAATGTATAACTTTGTAGTTAAGAAGACACTTCACACAAAAGGAAACATTTATTATGGAAGGGAATTCTGAAATCAACGAATGCAGGTTAAATTAGTGAGAGTCACAGAAAACATATTGGGCCAAACGTATCCCTGTTATAACTCAGAATTACACCAGGGATGCCTACAGCCCCCTAGATAGAAATGGACCAAGAGCCAGGGTAGCTGAGAAAGGAGACAGAGACAAAACTAGGAAAATACACACACAAATGTGGACTAATCGAGAAAGAAGTTCAGCTATAGTCCAGATGTGCTTTTCAGAGTACCAAGAGCACTCCGGTTTAGTTCTAGTCCTCTCACAATGAAAAGTACTATCTAAAAAGAAAAAATAAATAAATATATAAAGGTTGTATTTGATGCCAAAAGCTTATCAGCAATGAGGTCTAATGTTCTAATGAGTACTTGTAAGTTTAAGATCAGTTAAACCAGATATGCAGATCACTTCACTGTAGAGTTATCTCACTAAATATTATCAGTGATTTGGGGGATTTATATTATTGCTTAAACCTATGTAAATTCCATCTAGAACAAGGAATAATAATCTTAACCCTTTTTCTACCAGAAAGATTGTGTTGCATTTTTATATTGGATCAGAAAAATGCAAAGTTCCAGGGAGAAAAAGGCATTCAGTTTTCTTTTAATTCATAGATAATGATTTACTTATTACACATTTCTAAAGAGCTTAGTCCTGATAGTTCTGTTCGAGGAGAAGATTAACAGGATTTAGGTGGGAAGGAGATGACAGATAGAGAGGCAGCTGTGGGAGTGACTCCTGTAGTGAAAGACACATTGAGGATGACTGGATGTGGAAGCTGTGGTATGTACATGATCCTGAAGGGGGGAACCGGTAAGAGTTTTGTCTGCATGAAATGCCATCTGATAGAGCTGATGGAGGAAAAGATCCGAGGTTTGGAGATGCAGGTGGAAAGTCTGGTTGAGTTTAGGAAGGGGTTTGAGCAGATGATGGAGCAAAGATATGAGGTATCTGAAGGGAAAAGCTCAGACTCACAGATGGAACCAGGGCTGGGGAATTTTGAGGGGAGACTGGATGAGGAAAGTGGTCAGTCGAAACATGTGACTCAAAGAACCAGGCAGAGAAAAAGACGGGCTAGTGAAGGAGAAATAGAGCTTAGGAACAGGTTTGCAGAGTTGGAAAACGAAGAAGGGGCTCAGCAGGTACTTGTTGAAGGTGGAAGGGTAAGGAAGAAGAGAAGAGAGGCTAGCCCTATAGAAAAAGGGGAAGAGTCAAGGGAGACTACACCAAATCTGAGCCCCAGGAGGATACAGGATGGGTTGAAGAAGATTGTAAGGGAAAATAGGAATGGAAAGAACTTGCAGCCAGAGGGAACAGGGGAGACACTGGAGAATAGCACTGTCACCAGGAAAAGGCAGGTCTATGTGATCGGGGACTCTTTATTGAGAAGAATAGACAGGCCTGTAACTAGAGCTGATCCTGAGAATAGAAGGGTGTGCTGTCTTCCGGGTGCTAAGATACGGGATGTAGACCTGAGGTTGAAAAGGATCCTAAAGGGAGCGGGAAAGAATCCCCTAATTATCCTTCATGTGGGAACAAATGATACGGCTAGATTCTCGCTGGAAAGTATTAAGGGAGACTATGCTAGGCTGGGGAAGACGCTTAAGGAAATTGAGGCTCAGGTGATCTTTAGCGGGATCCTTCCTGTTCCTAGAGAAGGGCAACAAAGGTCTGACAAGATTATGACTGTCAACAGATGGCTTAGGCAGTGGTGCTATAAGGAGGGCTTTGGGATGTATGACCACTGGGAGGCATTCATGGACAGAGGTCAGTTCTCTCGGGATGGACTTCATCTCAGTAGGGAAGGAAATAGACTTCTAGGATCGAGGCTGGCACAACTGATAAAGAGAGCTTTAATCTAGGAATTGGGGGGAGATGGATGGGAGATGTCCAGAAAATCTCCACGCCAGATTTTAGCATTGAGAGGGAAGCAGATGAAGTAAGAATGGATACAGCCGTGGGTAGGAGAATGTATATAAGGAGTGAGGGCGGTGTGGATACTAGTCTAATAGGTTATACTGGATGTAGAATGACTGTGCCTAATAGGGTACAAAATGTGAGCGAGGCCAAACAGCAAAAATTAAGATGTTTGTACACCAATGCGAGGAGTCTAGGTAACAAAATGGAGGAACTAGAGCTACTGGTGCAGGAAGTGAAACCAGATATCATAGGGATAACAGAAACATGGTGGAATAGTAGTCATGACTGGACTACAGGTATTGAAGGGTATGTGCTCTTTAGGAAAGACAGAAACAAAGGTAAAGGGGGTGGAGTAGCATTGTATATCAATGATGAGGTAGAATGTAAAGAAATAAGAAGCGATGCAATGGATAAGACAGAGTCTGTCTGGGCAAAAATTACATTGGGGAAGAAAACTAGTAAAGCCTCTCCTACGATAGTGCTTGGGGTGTGCTATAGACCTCCGGGATCTAATTTGGATATGGATACAGCCCTTTTTAATGTCTTTAATAAAGTAAATACTAATGGAAACTGCGTGATCATGGGAGAATTTAACTTCCCAGATATAGACTGGAGGACCAGTGCTAGTAATAATAATAGCGCTCAGATTTTCCTAGATGCGATAGCTGATGGATTCCTTCATCAAGTAGTTGCTGAACCGACTAGAGGGGATGCCATTTTAGATTTAATTTTGGTGAGTAGCGAGGACCTCATAGAAGAAATGGTTGTAGGGGACAATCTTGGCTCAAGTGATCATGAGCTAATTCAGTTCAAACTAAATGGAAGGATTAACAAAAATAAATCTGCAACTAGGGTTTTTGATTTCAAAAAGGCTGACTTTCAAAAATTAAGGAAATTAGTTAGGGAAGTGGATTGGACTGAAGAACTTATGGATCTAAAGGTAGAGGAGGCCTGGGATTACTTTAAATCAAAACTGCAGAAGCTATCGGAAGCCTGTATCCCAAGAAAGGGGAAAAAATTCATCGGAAGGAGTTGTAGACCAAGCTGGATGAGCAAGCATCTTAGAGAGGTGATTAAGAAGAAGCAGAAAGCATACAAGGAGTGGTAGATGGGAGGGATCAGCAAGGAAAGCTACCTAATTGAGGTCAGAACATGTAGGGATAAAGTGAGACAGGCTAAAAGTCGAGTAGAGTTGGACCTTGCAATGGGAATTAAAACCAATAGTAAAAGGTTCTATAGCCATATAAATAAGAAGAAAACTAAGAAGGAAGAAGTGGGGCCGCTTAACACTGAGGATGGAGTGGAGGTTAAAGATAATCTAGGCATGGCCCAATATCTAAACAAATACTTTGCCTCAGTCTTTAATAAGGCTAAAGAGGATCTTGGGGATAATGGTAGCATGACAAATGGGAAGGAGGATATAGAGGTAGATATTACCATTTCAGAGGTAGAAGCGAAACTGAAACAGCTTAATGGGACTAAATCGGGGGGCCCAGATAATCTTCATCCAAGAATATTAAAGGAATTGGCACCTGAAATTGCAAGCCCATTAGCAAGAATTTTTAATGCATCTGTAAACTCAGGAATAGTACCGAATGATTGGAGAATTGCTAATATAGTTCCTATTTTTAAGAAAGGAAAAAAAAGTGATCCGGGTAACTACAGGCCAGTTAGTTTGACATCTGTAGTATGCAAGGTCCTGGAAAAAATTTTGAAGGAGAAATTAGTTAAGGACATTGAAGTCAATGGTAAATGGGACAAAATACAACATGGTTTTACAAAAGGTAGATCGTGCCAAACCAACCTAATCTTTTTTGAAAAAGTAACAGATTTTTTAGATAAAGGAAACGCAGTGGATCTAATTTACCTAGATTTCAGTAAGGCATTTGATACCGTGCCACATGGGGAATTATTAGTTAAATTGGAGAAGATGGGGATCAATATGAACATCAAAAGGTGGATAAGGAATTGGTTAAAGGGGAGACTGCAACGGGTCCTACTGAAAGGCGAACTGTCAGGTTGGAGGGAGGTTACCAGTGGAGTTCCTCAGGGATCGATGGGACCAATCTTATTTAATCTTTTTATTACTGACCTTGGCACAAAAAGTGGGAGTGTGCTAATAAAGTTTGCAGATGATACAAAGCTGGGAGGTATTGCCAATTCGGAGAAGGATCGGGATATTATACAGGAGGATCTGGATGACCTTGTAAACTGGAGTAATAGTAATAGGATGAAATTTAATAGTGAGAAGTGTAAGCTTATGCCTTTAGGGATTAATAACAAGAATTTTAGCTATAAGTTGGGGACGCATCAATTAGAAATAACGGAAGAGGAGAAGGACCTTGGAGTATTGGTTGATCATAGGATGACTATGAGCTGCCAATGTGATATGGCTGTGAAAAAAGCTAATGCGGTTTTGGGATGCATCAGGAGAGGCATTTCCAGTAGGGATAAGGAGGTTTTAGTACCGTTATACAAGGCACTGGTGAGACCTCACCTAGAATACTGTGTGCAATTCTGGTCTCCCATGTTTAAAAAGGATGAATTCAAACTGGAGCAGGTACAGAGAAGGGCTACTAGGATGATCTGAGGAATGGAAAACCTGTCTTATGAAAGGAGACTTAAGGAGCTTGGCTTGTTTAGCCTAACTAAAAGAAGGTTGAGGGGAGATATGATTGCTCTCTATAAATATATCAGAGGGATAAATACAGGAGAGGGAGAGGAATTATTTAAGCTCAGCACCAATGTGGACACAAGAACAAATGGGTATAAACTGGCCACCAGGAAGTTTAGACTTGAAATCAGACGAAGGTTTTTAACCATCGGAGGAGTGAAGTTTTGGAATAGCCTTCCAAGGGAAGCAGTGGGGGCAAAAGATCTATCTGGCTTTAAGATTCTACTCGATAAGTTTATGGAGGAGATGGTATGATGGGATAATGGGATTTTGGTAAGTAATTGATCTTTAAATATTCAGGGTAAATAGGACTAATCCCCTGAGATGGGATATTAGATGGATGGGATCAGAGTTACTATAGAAAATTCTTTCCTGGGTATCTGGCTGGTGAATCTTGCCCATATGCTCAGGGTTTAGCTGATTGCCATATTTGGGGTCGGGAAGGAATTTTCCTGCAGGGCAGATTGGAGAGGCCCTGGAGGTTTTTCGCCTTCCTCTGTAGTATGGGGCATGGTTGACTTGAGGGAGGCTTCTCTGCTCCTTGAAGTATTTGAACTATGATTTAAGGACTTCAATAGCTCAGACATGGGTGAGGTTTTTCATAGGAGTGGGTGGGTGAGATTCTGTGGCCTGCGCTGTGCAGGAGGTCGGACTAGATGATCAGAATGGTCCCTTCTGACCTTAGTATCTATGAATCTATGATAGGTCCAATGGGAGTGGCTAGTGCTTAGTACTTCTCAAGACTCAGACATTGTGTGTATTATATACACATAAGTAGTGACTATTTTGCAGTAAATAATTATGTTAACTAACATTATAACTATTCTTATTCAACTTTGAGGCAAGTCAGGGTAAATCATACTTGAAGATAAAACCAAATTCCTTCCTGGTATGATTCCATTGCAAAGAGGCAATCATGGAAGCCAAGGGATGAAAGCAGACTTTTTAATCTATTCTTGTGATGTCCAACCAAAATGAGGATACAGGACTCCTGTATTTTCATTCCTGGTCTCCTGCACGCTTCCAACTATAATAAATTTGTGACACATCAAAGTGCAGGTAAGAAACTGCACTCAATTTCCTGGCCCCAGTCACGTGACCTGCGTCAGGATTACAAAGAACAATACCCATGTCACATGACAGGGAATTCCACATATTCCAGTGGCTACTCACTTTTTAATCTGGCCACACCTCTGCAGCATTCAGTGGGATGAACTTGAGCTATAATATTTTCAGACTATCAGTTTTCCTAAATGTAAAAGGACATGAAGGCTTAAAAAACAACAAAATTCCAAAATTTGTCTGAAAAGTTCCAGAAAAAGAAAAACTTCCACAGCTGTTATATGTAATTAGTGCTTTTAACTAAATGGGAGACAATCAGTAATAGAGCCATGAAGTTGTGACAATTTAAATGAGAGAGATTTTTTAAATTTTTTTTTAAAAGTCTCTTGGAAGCAGTGGAATATATACTGAAACCCTTCATCACTGAGATCCAGGCTATAATATAATGAAGCACACAGGAAAGGAGAAGATGTGGGATGGTGCATGGTGTTTCATAAAAAAAGTAGAGAAGGAGATCAGAGGGACATCTGTCCTCTGGGGAAACGGTAGCAGATCTACAAGCTCCTGGACCCGCTCTGCCTACAAGATATCAAACATAAATATAAAACTAAATTATATTTACAAAAATTAAGGAAATACTACCTAAAAACTTCAGACCAGATCCTTTGCACTGCCCTCTCTATGTCATGTGGCATAAATGAGTCGACAGTTGACCTCAATACACAGAACCTCCTTGCAGAGGGAAATCTCTTGGTGGTATGAAGATGGCATAGCCAGCTGTAAACCACCAATTCCCTGCACAGACAGAATTATGGGGGAGCCTGTGAAGGGCACAGCAGAAGCATGCCATGTTCCAGTATATTGGGCTGGCAGAAAATATCATCCTCTCTCTCTCTCTCGTGTGTTACACATCCTCCAATCCAACTACACACAACCTCCAATCCAACTATTCCAGCAACATGCTGGTAAGGAAGAAGGAACAATATACTGTTATTGTTTTTGTTTTGAAATACTTGGGAAATGCTAAGATAATATGGTGATGGAGTTCATATAACTAGATGGAGAGACAGAAAGAGAGATTACTTTGAAATAGGTTTTTCTATGAAGTAAGCTCAAGGCTGTCCACAACTACAGAAATATTGAAACTTCCATAAGTATTGTTTTTCTTTCATTAATATGTGTATTAATTTTGATATATAAATACACAAGGCTCTCAAACATGCTCAGACAAGATATAAATATTTAAATACAGATAAATCTCATGAACACAGATGTAGATACCCAAGGACAGTCTAATCTCCCTGACATGGGTGTAAATCAGGAGTAACTCCACTGAAATCAATGGAACTACATTGGTGTAAAACTGACATGAGATCAGAATATGGCCCAGAAGTTTTGTTTATTTTCATCTATTTTTTTCTAGAAATAATTTTCTATCACTCCAGCATTTCCTAGAAAAAACACTGGCATTTTAAATGGAAAGCTTGAAGAATTTTACCATTAGGTATCAGGCTTTTCCCGTCATTCTCTGGACATGTGGATGATTTTAGCATTCTCATCGTATTACCTGCAGAAATACTTTGATAATATACTTTCATGCTAGAAGACTGACAGCAACCTGGAAATGCCTTCACCAGAATCATTTAGACACACAAAAAATAAATATACAACAAAAAGGGAGGAAACATGATGTTCTAATTGATCTGAAGTTAGTGATCTCCCACCAAAGACTGCAAGTTTTGAAGGTGCCTAAAGTCAGATATGGCACATCATATTGTAGACATATCTTTGAAAGGAGTTGGGTGCTTTAACAGATCCAAAAAAATGTTAACGAGTAGCCCCAGGAAAAAAATGTAAAATCTCCATTGAGTATTCCACATTATGTATACAATCAGGTTATAAAATAAAAGATGTATAAAAATACCCACTAGAGGCAACCTAAAGAATTCAGAGTTGGAAGGATGACAACTGCAGAATTTTAAAGAGATATAAGAGGATGCTGGAAGGCGAGAGCCCTTTGGATGCTTGACTTTTTTTTAAGAGGTATGGTACTGAAACTTGCAATAGGTCAGAAAGGTACGTTAGTGGATTGGGCACTGGACTGGGACTCAGGAAACCTGGCTTCAAACCACGGCTCAGCTATAGTCTTCATGTGTGAGCTACAGCAAGTTAATTATCTAACCTGTGACTCAGTTCCCTACTCTCAGGGATATTTTGGGGATACTAGTGTGTTGGGGCCCATGGAAGTACATAGACAGAGGATCACCACCTCTTTGGCTACCATCCCCAAGAAAGCTGGACTTGCTAATGGAGGCTTTGCAATTTGTTTGCAAGATGGTTCTGGATTTTGAAAAGAAAAATTGCATTTAAGATTAACTTGATAGAAATGGTCAGTCTGGAGAGGGAGAGCAAAATAATTGGGGGAAAAAGCAGAAACCTCCCCGGATTGGGCAGAAGTAGCTGCTGCCCAGCAATAGCAAAGTCAGTTTAATCCCAGTGGTGTCTTTTTAAAATCAAATTGGTCTCCTGGCAGTTGGTAGCTTGATTCCATTTAGTCCACATAAATATCAAACTATTTTGTTTCTAAATAAACAAGTGAAAACTATTATGCAAATCCTTCTTATTCTAATGCCCCGGCAAATTATCAAATTACAGTGATGAGAGTCGATGCTAATTAATCAATGTGATAGTTCAATTTAAAATATAAAAATACCAAGCTGACAATATTTTTTGGTTTCCTAGTTAACCATACTCTATAGCGTATTCCCTTCCTGCAGAAAACCCCTCTGGAGTGAGATGATGTACTCTACTGCTGGAGCAAGGGCAAGTGGTAGCAGTGACCTCACTCCAGCTGACTGAAAAACAGCTTTGAGAGCACCACATTTTTATATCCTTTAAAGCCTGCTCCCAATTAGCATACTGAGCAGAGCAGGTCCCTATTTGAGACTTCTGCCATTCTGGGGATTCCTGATTGGGTCTGGGAGAGAAAAGCTGCACCATCATAGTGCCCTTGCTCTCATTTCCTGATGCAATTAAATTAGATTGATGGACCATAGTAAGGCTAATGCAATGTCACAAACTAGCTCTCATAAAGAACACAATATCCAGCAGTTGCCTCAGAAAGGTATACAACGGGTATTCGTATGCATATGACTGTAGGGGCGGCCCTGCTGAATTAACAGAACGTAAGACCATATTCTGTATTTCTAACAAGGAACTCCTTTCTGGATTCTAACACCATAGGAAATGGAAAGTCCTATAATTTTACACCAGTGCAAAAAGCCTAGCACCATAAAACCTGGGCTTTTTAAGCTTTAAGGCAAAATCTGTTGGTATTTGATCCTTTCACCTTCTTTTGTCTGCAGCAGCAGAGACAGTAAAGACTGCTGTTTTACCTTCAACAACAAAAATCCACAGAAAATGCCTGATCATGATCAGTTAAAGTACAGTGGAAGCAACACTAGGCTCGGATACAGCAATTTCTGTCAGACACAATTTTGCTTTTGATCTCTGAATGCAATTAACTGCCAGCTATACAGACATTTGTGGAGGAGAAAAAAAAATCACAAGAACTTTGGAAGTGAGACGGTTGGCTCTTCGATTCTTTATTTAAAATTCATACTTGCTTTAACAGAAATATGCTACCTGTTTACACCTGGCTTCAGTATGGCAACCAGGTAGAACTGATGCTACTTTTTGTTTAGTTTGGATCACAGTGCACGGGGACAGCGGCTCAACAAGGGTTGAAAAAGTTCATAATTTCTATTACATTTAAACCCACTGCTTTTCTGCCTTGACCTTAAAGGGAAACTGCTAGGATAAAACTAATATGTTGTAATAACAAAAATCCTTATTTATGACACAAATTACATGACAAATTATTAAAAGAACATAATTGTAAAAAAGTCTAATTTAGATGTATGTTCATCGTTCACTTTTGCATTTTACTTGGTTTGGATGATGAAACTACAGAAAACTGGCCAGTTTCTCACAGACTAGGACAATGTTTGGGTTCACAACACTGCTGGGGAATGTTTATATTTCAATTAAAATGTTTAAAATTTTGTAACACAAATATTTTTATTCATTTTGGCTACATTCTATCACTCTTAATCCCAGTGAGTGGTACTTATTCTGAGAGCAGTTTCATATTATTCAATAGAATAATACAGAATACTAGCTTTTGCAGTAAATCTTTCTCAACAGGAGTATGTCAGGCAGAATCTGGCCCATAAAATTTTATGAAACTTTTTATTGTTAATATTATTTATTAGTAGTATTGTGGTAACACTTTGGACTCCCAGTGATGGACTAGGACCCCACTGTTTGTTGTGTTAGGCAACATAGATGTTAGACTTATACTTTTTTGACAGAGTTCCTTTTAATTGAAAAGAGGCCATAAAAACATGGAATTCATATCTGCAGAAGAAAAGAGGAAACGTCAACACACACACAGCCAAGGCTTCTTAACAGAATTCTGCAAAACAGAATTGCCATCCACCAATCAACTTTACTGACTAATGCTACACAGGGAAAATGATGATGTTAATATTTGTATCTTTAAAATATACTCAAGTATTTTGCTAAGTTTATTATGAAAATTTCCAAATAGGAAGAATATTTTTAATTAAAAACATACTCTATGAACCAAATTTAAATGATAATTGTTTTGAAAGCACCATGAACAATAATAACATTATCAGAGATATGTACTAAATTTAACTGGTTTCAGAGTAGCAGCTGTGTTAGTCTGTATTCGCAAAAAGAAAAGGAGTACTTGTGGCATCTTAGAGACTAACAAATTTATTTGAGCATAAGCTTTTGTGAGCTACAGCTCCCTTCATCAGATGCATCCGATGAAGTGAGCTGTAGCTCATGAAAGCTTATGCTCAAATAAATTTAACTGGTAACTTACACAACCACAACTACAGTATATAGCCACCAGCCACATAAAATATTTGTCCCCAAGATGAAGGAAGTTAGGAATAGTACCTTTCTTTGTGTTAAATTCTCATTCAATCCCGGAAGCTACTCAATAACAGAAAGATTACCAAACACAATGTCACCCCTCACTAGTCAAGCACAGTTTCGGTAAAACTTTCTTTTCTGCAAAGAGCATAGAGAAGATTTATGTTATGTTGCTTATGCAAATTCATAACTAATGCATCAATATTTTGAGACAAAAACATTAAAAGATGGTGCAGCGTAAAAGAGAGATCATCCTTGCATCATGTCTTCTATGAAATAAGCAATAAAGATATGTTCCTAACATTTGCTTACAATTCTACCTTGAGCCTATAAAAATGAGAACTTGTAGATAAGGAGCTGTACTTGTACTCCACTGAAAATGAAGAGCTGTTGAAGCAATGGCAATGAAAGGGGAAAATGGTTCATAAGTGTAATAATTAATCTCTAGCATTGCATACTCAATTAAATACCCAAACTAGGAGAACAAGATCTAACAACATAAAATCATGTCCTGCCACTTTCCCAAAATCTCATTCCCTATCCCTTAAAAAGAGTTTTGAATTGTGTTTTAGGGTGATTTTTTTCATTAAAAAGCTGACATCTTTGGCAGAAATTTAATCGTCAGGGGGTGGGTCAAAAAGGAAGAGTTTTTGTTCCCCATCAGCCTGCTTCTCTTTTTTCTTCTAAGCTTTACTTGGATCAGTGGTTAAAGGAAGGAATCCTAATGATAAGGAACACTCTTTCAGTCCCAGGGTGAAAGAATGTAACAGGGAAATTAATTGGGATTCTGCTTTTAGCTGAAATATATCACTGTATATTCATCAGCATTGGGCATGACAGCACATAGGGAACATCACTTATGTAGATGTGGTTTGTATAATAAAATATCAATCCGTGTCTGCAAAATAAAGTATTTCCTTGAAGGTTCATCTGTCAAACTTCTTTGGCACCCAGAGGTGAGGGGAGAGAATGTAACAACACTGCAATAGCACCGCTTCATGTGGAAAGATAATAAAATTATGGCACATTGAATGGTGACAGACAGTTAGGATTCTTTTAAGCACTTCACTGAGGTGTACTTCGAGAATCTTAGTTATTTCCATTTTTCTTCTCTCTGGTTTTCCATCTATTTGAATAAATATCTATATTTTTGAATATTTTACTTATATATATATATGTTCATTCCTTACTCATCATACTTCCATCTAGTTACTAAGTGACAAGGCATGCTGTTGCTATGTTTCCTTTCTGTTAATTTGATGCTGTCATTCTCTGCACACTGCAGAAAGCCCCAAAGTAACCATTAGAGAAAATATTAGCTTTATTTCAAGCACCAGATTTTCCCCACTTTTTTGTTATCATGTGACCCTTACTACTATAACAAATTTGTGGTCTCCTAGGAACTTTATTGTTGCTATTATGCTGTAAGCCATGACTTCTCAGAGTTTCATGGTGACAAAGGGAGTGGAATACAGAACCACCTGTTCAAAAACTACAGCCCCCTGTCACTTGAGCTAAGTGAGACTCTTTTAGTTATTAGCTATATAGGGACTATGAACTATAGTATAGCAGTTCTGACTCCATCCGGAAGAGGACAGTAGTACATGTGTACACACAGCTCAAGACCAGTTCATGAGAATATTTTAGAACTCAAGTATTTGGATGATTGAATCATAATCCTTAGTTTATAGTTGCCATCTCAGTTTATACTCACAAGCAGAGCTCAGATGAGACCATTTTGATAATTTAATCTGACCTCCTACATAACACACATCATAGAATTTCACATAGTAATTCCTGATGAAATCCATCTGGTCATTAGTATGCAACATTTACATCAATAATGTGCTGTAACTTGCATACAGTATAAGACATTACAAAATATGGCTGCATATTCCTTAAAGTTTATTCTGAAACAATCATTGATTTCATTTAACTGTACAGATACACTCATACCTCTCTCATATATATTAATCACACTCCATATTAATGACAAGCAACATTTTATTTTAAAGAAAAGAAACATGGTGAGTTATAGAACTGCAATTAGAATAGGGTGACCAGACAGCAAATGTGAAAAACCAAGATAGGGAGTGAGGAGTAATAGGAGCCTATATAAGAGAAAGACCCAAAAATTGAGACTGTCCCTATAAAATTGGGACATCTGGTCACCCTAAGTTAGAAAAAGTCCAGATTCAGAAAATATGCACATTTGCTTGCACTCCTGCTGCAATTTAAACATAGAGGATTTTTTTTAAAAGGTGCTTTAAGGGGTTAGCCCTCGTCAGACAAGATTTTGGTTCAAGCCAAAAGTTAGTTGATAAAAACTTTAGATCTTGCTTTCCTAAGCTCCCTCTCCTGTATTTTTTTAAGCTCCGATAGCAATTGGTACCAGTACTTTGATAACTACGTCTCCTTCTTTGCGCCCCTCATCCTCTCCCCATCATGAGCCACTGTGAGAGTTCTTTCATGATCTAATTGCTCTAGCTTAGCATGGATAGCAATTAATTTTAACAGGAAAAATAGTGAGCCAAAATGCACTGGTACAGACAGAGAATTTCCAGTGAGGAAACAACAAATTTGCCTTGCTTCCTTTGAAGTCCAATTCCTGGCATGTTTTAAAAATGAATATCCCTCCTGCTGCGTGGATAGTCAGTTTGAAATTTGAAATGAAGTGATGTCAAGCTGCTCTGTGGAAAATAAGTGGTAAATTTGCCTCAGCTTCCCTTCAAGAGGTATTTATTTTTGGTCTGAGTACTGTGCAGTTATTTTAAATAGGGCTGTTAGACCAGTGAACCATCAGTAACAGTAAAGATTTTGTTTTTTCTATAGACATGACAAATAGACAGAAACTAATATTGTACTTTTAATTGTGCAGCTATGACAGATTCCTTTCAATTGTTTCTCAGGCTAAAGTATGTTTCCCTGAATGGGGTTATTTACTCTCAGATGCATCCTCTGCTTTACTTACTCATCTTTGGAGGAGACGCTGTACAGAAAGCCCAACGGGCATTGCTCTAAATAAGGGTACTAATTATTGGCCAAGGTAAAGTAGCCATTTTACAGAGTTTTTAGCAAAGGCGGAGAAGGGTAATGAGCTATTTCTCAGCTGGGATCTTTTGTTACTTTTTTTGTCCATGTGTTTGTGACATACAGTTCGCATTTATCTATCAGGCCTTTTACACTTTGCTTATCGTGGCAGTATCTGAGCACCTAAAGAGGATAATTAAAGACAGAAGTAAAGAATGATAGATGCAGGTGTGATAGAGACAGATCAAAATAATCTTCAAAAAGAAGTCATCAGCCTTTAGATAAAAGCATTTGCATGTGATATAGTTAATAAAATCCCCTCCAGTGAAGGTTACTCCTCATGATAAAATGTGACAGTTCAAAATGCCATATTTGTCATCAGCATTACTGTTTATACTGGTTTAAAATATATGTATTTTAGATCAATAAAAATAACTAATTTCAGTGTTGAGATTCTATTTGTAGAATAGAAAAATAATTGTATAATAATTCTCTTTGGGTAACAAAAAATAAGTGATTTATAGTGCATCATGGATAAATTTCCAAGTATCTGGATAATCTTGGAGTTACCAATTTTCAGAAAGGTTGACTATTCCCACATCTTTGATAGAGCCACCAGCTAGGACCATTGCCCCAACCAGAAAAGGGTATTCATAGGCAAAACACTCCAACTCCAGCTGGTACTAGATTGAGGGTAAAGTCTCCATAACCACAGTGCAGTAGCTTAGGAAACCCATTGACATCACTAGCAACTGGTGTGGTTGTGTGTGGAGCAGGGCTGATTGATCACAGTTTGGCTGGAACCTGAGCTTAGCCTACTATTTGATGTGGCAGGACTAATAACCCTACTATACACCATATTCTGCTACCCTTACCCACACTGAGTAGTACCTTACTTTTTGAGGAGGACCACTGAAATGAATTGAACTGTTCAGAGACAGGTACTAAACATGTGAAGGGATGGCAGAATCTGATAAAATGTGCTGTTTGTCTAAAGAGGCTATAGTGCCTATAGTAACAAGAAACCAAGATAGTGGCATGTTACAGTAGTTGTGCTAAGACTTTCATAGTAATAGCTACATTGGCTTCTTACATTACTGGATATATATTGTAGACAGAATGTATTGGAGTAAGGGATGGGGGCTGACTCCTGGATCTTGCCATATCCTTTATAACCCAGGTGTATCCCAGTTACTACTCACAAAGAGCATACAGACCCTTTGTGCGGTCCCTATGGCACAAAGGGGTCACAAAGCTGCCCTAACTGGACAGATAAGCATGTCTCTGGCGTATACAAATTCCTATTTGAGCAGGTGTAGGACCTACCATCAGCATAGGGATTGTGTTGGGAGTGGGCCATGAAGGGGGAAGTATTGTATGAGAGAGTTGCTGTGCTCCAACGATCTCTAGCTGACATAAAAGTCACCTGAAGGCCATTAACTGACCTATATCAGTTCAAGTGCAAGGCTGGCATATAACCACATTTTTCCTCTCCTTCCCTGACAGCTTGTACACACACAAGGATTGAGCCCTAGATGCTTTGGATTAACAGGTGGTGAATGTGCTGTACCCGAAAAAACATTAAATAGCAGCCAGATTCCTTAGCATATGTTTCTTTTTGTTCTACCATTAACTATTCCATTAGTACTATAGCAAAAATCAGGGAAATAACCAGACAGTTGTTAAACCTGGGGGAGGAAGTATGGGTCCTTTCCTCTAAATATTTAGCAGCTACTAGGTGGTGCGAAATTAAAGTGCAGCTCTACTCTGAAAATCGACTGCAGAAATGACACCTTCTCACATAACAGCTCTGCTCCCTCTGTGTATTCAGTCATGGTTGCTGACTTTAATGACTAAAATACATTTTTACTGCTTTTACTTGTTAGCCCCGAGGAACCAACACATCCCAGAGAGCTGGATTCTATGCCTTCTTAGACACCAACTGAATTGTTTACTAACTTCCAAAGTTGAAGACAATGAATTTCACATGTGTCACTGAGGGCATAATTTGCATTGCAGAACCTTAAGTAACTGGGTGATAAAACAACAAAATGAAAAGCCCAGCTTAACATTCAGATCCCAGGTAATCAATGAGACACAGGAAACATGGAACCTTACAATGCCATTTTTCCATACAGAGTACAATATATTGTAATGCTTTTATGAAGTTTAAAGATGGTTTATCATACTGATAACCCCAAAACTGGTGCCAGGGTTTTGTGTGGCAGAGCATACTCTGTAATGTCCAAAACCAATTCTCAAATCATCCTCCACAAAGATTCTTGAACATGTGGACCCATGGTTGCTATATATGAAAAAAGGCCACAGTTCAATTGCACCGCTATAGAATCTTTCTACCTGCTTGAGTGGTCAGGATATATTATCCCAAATATACCACTTTCAGGACCACAGTTCCCCATATAGTGGCACTGGCTCAGTGATGATGCACAGGGAAGAGTGCCACCTACTGAATCACGAACATCACTTTCCACAGTACCCAAGTTTTCTTTGGAGGTTTTTCATTCAAGTACTGACTCGACCAGTTCATGGTTAGCTTATGACATTTAACACAATGGCTCTAGGTGGGATGGCTATTGGGATACTGAGCTTAGAGGGAGAATGAGAGAAGATTTAATGCTTAACTAATAGGGATTGGGCAAAAGAGAGGAATTCCAGGAAAGTGAGCTATAACACTGTCACTATTGAGTGACTGGTTTGTTCAGTATAGATATTTAGATATTACAGTATAAACACCAAAGAGATTAAAGATTGTCACTTTCTATTGTGCAAAGAAACACTGATGTGATGACAGAAACAATGAGACACATAGAGAGCATAGTATGGTTAATTACAAAGGCTGCAACTTTATTTTAAACCATTACACAACTGGAGTAAGAACTACAAACTACCTAGCAGGGTTGTTCCTGTGTGGACCTCAACTGTCACTAATGGCCACAAGTATTATAAACTTGAGGATGGGTATGAAGACCATGTCCTCTTGGAACCTCAGGTCGGCACTGGGCCCTTAACTTGACGTCAGGTTCTCTACCCACTCCCTTCCTCTACACAGGAGAGATGAGATAAGGGGAGATATAAAATGCCCAAGACATAGACACACCTCCAGTCACCATGCACTGCTGTTGTGCTCAGGACCAAAGCCCAGGCAGCCCACCAAGTTACAGGGACCAGTTTTAACCTACCAATCACACTGGAACCTGGCAAAGTTGTAATATAATTAATGCCAATCAACATGGGTTTATGGAAACTAGATCCCGTCAAACTAATCTGATATATTTTTGGATTAGATTATAAATTTGGTTGATAACGGTGTTGATGTGATATATTTAGACTTCTCTAAGGCGATCAACTTGGTACTGCATGACATTTTGATTAACAAACTAAAAAGATGCAAAATTAACACGGCACACATTAAATGCATTAAAAGCTAGGTAATGCTAGGACTCTAAATTTAATTGTAAACAGGAAAATCATCATCATATGGGTGTGTTTCTAGTAAGGACCTATAGGGATTGGTTCTTGGCCCTATGCTATTTAACTTGTTTATCAGTGACCTGGAAGAAAACATAAAATCATCACTGATAAAGTTTGCAAATGATACAAAAATTGGGGGAGTGGTAAATAAATAGGACAGGAGACTGTTACGGAGCAATCTGGATTGCTTGGTAAAATGAGCACAAAATAACATTGTGTGTTTTAATGTGGCCAAATATGAGTTCATACATCTGGGAACAAAGAATGTAGGCCATAATTACAATAAGGGGGACTCTGTCCTGGGAATCACTGACTCTGGAAAACAGTTGAGGATCATGGTGGATTATCACCTGAACATGAGCTCCTGGTGCAGCGCTGTGGCCAAGGCAGCTTATATGGATCTTTGGGTATAGAATAGAAGAATATCAATAGGAGTAGGGAGGTTATATTACCTCTGTATTTGTTACTGGTGTGACCGCTACTGGAATATTGTGTCCAGTTCTGGCATCCAGAATACAAGAAGGATGTTGATAAACTGGAGAAGGTTCAGAGAAGAGCCATGAAAATGATTAAAGGATTAAAAAACATGCCTTATAGTGACTGAGCTACTTGAGTCAATCTATTTAGCTTAATAAAGAGAAAGTTAAAGGGTGACTTGATAACAGTCAGAACCTAAATGGGGAACAAACATTTAATAATGGGTTTTTCAATCTAGTGAAGAAAGGTATGACATGATCCAATGGCTGGAAGTTTAAACTAGACAAATTCAGGCTGGGAATAAGGTTTACATTTTTAATAGTGAGAGTAATTACCCATTGGAATAATTTATTAAGGGTCATGGTGGACTCTCAATCACTAACCATTTTTAAATCAAGATGGGTTGTTTTTCTAAAAGATCTGTTCTAGAAATTGTTTTGGGGAAGTTCTATGGTCTGTGTTCCACAGGAAGTCAGATTAGATTATCAGAATTGTCCCTAATGACCTTGGAATCTGTGAGTCTATGAAAGTTTTGATGATTGTAATTGAAAACACCCAAAACTAGAACTCTAGGATGCCAGATGGAAGGTAGAATTTTGCCATATGGAAAGAATCCTTCCAGACCGCAACACTGGTAATGAACCTAGACCCTGGCATCACCAAAGATTCAGCAAATTAGATTAAGGATGGGAAGGATTGGCTGAAACGGGAAGCCCAAAAGGGCTACTTGCCTAGGCAGCATACAGTAGCAACCTCTCTCGTCCCCAGCTTCTCCAAGAAGTCCCATTACCACTCCCCAATGGCATCTGTGGTCGGAGAGACAGGCTCCAGTGCCTGGCTGCAGCATGTGACATCCTTCCTTCCCCCGCCCCCAAAAAACCCATGCCTATACTGCAACACAAGGAAGGGGAAGAGGAGAGGAAATAGAAAGAAGCAGACCCCCCACAGCAAGTTGGAGGGTGGGGGAGGAGCATGTGGAACACTGCCCTAACTGCTCCTGGTTGAGATTTTATTCCTCCCCACTACTCCCCAGTGGTGTCTCCACTACTCCTGGCTCCACCTGCTAGTGAGATGAGTATTTTTTCCATTGGTAGGATTCTTTGTTTCCCAAAGGGCTTAGATACTAGGCTGATGGAGGAGGGGGATCATGTGTACAGATAGTGCTCAAGACCCCACATCATGCCACCTTCTTTAAGCTTAAAATCAGCCAGCACCCTTCAAAGCCCGACACTGCTGCTCCTTTAACAGGTGGAATGAACCACAGTTCAGCAATGTTAAACTACCTCCTTTCTCCAGAGCCTACATGACCCGTCAACAGATTCCAGGCCCAGTGGAAAAAAGGAGAAAGGGACTGAAAAGTAAACCTATGTTTCACATGTGCTAATGCAAGTAAGAAACCGTGCTTAGGCAGAAAAGCAATTATTTTATATGTTTCAGAATAAATGAGAAGCCATTGTGAATTATGAAACATGAGGGCTAGTGACTTTAAATCAGAGTTGTTCTTCCTTTTCAAGGCACCATTGATTTAATTACAAGCATTTAAAATGAAAATTCCACAAGAACTGTTATTCACTGGAAAAGGGGAGTATCACAAGCATGAAATTTCCCAGATGTTGATAAAAACCATCATTTTCCACAAGGAAAACATGATCCTTAGGACCAGTCCCTGTGTATTCAGCTTTAAGCCACTCAGCTGTAAGACGGAGATTTTAATGGAGATTTGGGCCAGATTCTCAGCCAGTATAAATCAATTTCATTGGAATGATAAGGAACTGCCCCTTTAATTTTAGGGATTTTTTTTCCCAATTGTTAGTTGCCAAGAAGAAGCAAAAGGAATCTTGATGCATATCCACTTCTGTGACTAACTTTTCCAAAAATGTCCAAATTTTCCAGAGACTACCACTGTTACTTTATTGCTTAAGCAAGTTATACTTCTTTGGACAGGATTCCTTTGCTCAATTTATAACTTCTTTTCATGTATCCTTAATAGAATCATAACTAGAGAGCTTTACATCCTGTGCCTCTTGCCTTATGGCAAACTGTAAATGAAAGTGGCACAAAGAATAGGCCTCATGTCTCAACTCAGGGGAAAAATATGTGCCTGCCTACGTTAAAAAAAACCAAAAAGCATTGTTAAGTCTGGAACAGCAAGAAAATATCTTTGAATATCTGATATATACCGACTTATAAGAGTTGATCTATTCTCTTTGCCTAGTTCCTAAACTGGTAAATTATATAAAGAAAGCATCCAGATCAAAATCCCAAAGGGAAATCTTATCTTGTTTAAGACGTAATGAATTCATTCTTCAGAGACCATGAAGTCTAGGAGTCTTTTAAGCTCTGTGATGTCAGCTGAATAATTATCTAACAAAATGTGTGTGTAGGTGAACTCCCTATGATTTAGTTTCTTTTCTGTTATGAAATATAAGGTTGCTAACCTCTTGAGCAAAATATAGTGAAGCCAGGGAACATCAGGTTTGTATAAACATGGTTTTCCACTTGTATCCTTCCTTTAAGTATTATTGATATTTGATAAAAACAACTCAGAAATAATGCTGCTCTATAACACAGCTTTCTTTCCCAGTTGTATTTACAGACTAGTGGAGTGAAGTGTTAAAAAAAATAAAATGAAACACTTTGCCAATACATTATGTGCTAAATACACTATCTACCAAAAACCTTATGCTGAAGCAAACTGACATACTTCTTCTAAAGTAAAGGCGTAGGCAGAAATTATTTGGGTCAAATTAAACAAGGGGATTTTTAAGAAGCAAATCAACTACATTTACTTTAATTTTGTAAACTTAATTTAAATTAGAGCATTAGTTGAGTTGTAAAGTAATTATGTTCTTAATTTGATTACTCAGTGTTTTCAAGAATTTAAAAATGTTTTAAATTTAGAAAATAAAATCTGGCAGTGTGGTCCAGTGGGTAGGGTTCTGGATTAATAATTAGTCCATTAACTTGCTGTGCAACCATGGGCAAAGCCTATAATTTCACTTCTACCTCACTTCATCTGTAAAATGGAGTTCATTGTGCTTACCCACTTTCATAAAGTGCTTTGAGATTTTCTGATAAACTGATCTATAAAAGTGATTATTATTTTATTATTATTATTATTATTATTCTATGAACATTGAAATTTCAGTCATTGATTTCAAAAATAGCAGGTGGGACTGTCTCCTTGATTTCGAGAGAGTTAAAATGACCAACCAAGACACTTGGATTTGAACTATCAGAAATGATCTCCCATGGCCAAAGGAGCAACAGACAGAAGCACGACAAAGGTGGTATTCTCAGATCCAAAGGAAAAGATGAGCCTCAAGTTGCTCATGTGGCCAATCAGCATATAGTCTAAGCATATAAGTTTGATCCAATGCCAACTGAAATCTATGGAATGACGCCCACTGACTCCAGTGGGCACTGGATTGGGACTTGTAAGAGGATGCAATAAAGCCGAGTGAAATTGCAGATATAGTTCCTTCTAGGCTCTCTGTCAAAAAGTTCCAGATTTCACAATCTAGGCTATTCTTTCTCCTTGACTTGAAAGCATTCCTAGTCTAAGACTATGAGGATTCATGACAAACGCATCTGTATGAAGTTGGGAAAATCAGTGCTGGAGGAGGAGGAGGGTCTGTGAACAAATATAGAGACTCAACAAAAAGCAACAGGAGCACGTAGGAACATTTGCAGGATCCCACAAACGCCCACTACATTTTTATGTACTGCGTGTATTTTAGATGAGTGGTGAGATAAGCATTTAGATAAGATGTTAGGAAAGTTTCTTTACAGTATATGTAATGTGACAACAGACTGCCTACTATGGCAATTGAGGCAAATTATATTACATGTTCAAAAACGGGCCTGATAGACATCTAGAGGGATCTGGGTATGCGGTGGAAAATTGAGAACCCTCAGAACCCCCAACCCATCCAATCCCTCTGCTCTTTATCCCCTGACTACCCCCTCTCCAGGACCCCCCACCCCAACTGCCTCATCCCGAACCCCACCTCCCTGCTCCCTATTCCCTGACTGCCGCGACCCCTATCCACACCCCCGCCCCCTGACAGGCCCCTCCGGGATTCCCATGCCTATCTAATCCCCACTTTTACCGGTCCTGACTTCCCCCCCCTGAACCTCCACCCCATCCAACATCTCCCTGTCCCCTCACTGCCCTAGGGGATCCCTTGCCCCTTATCCAACCCCCCTGCTCCCCGCCCCCTTACCCTGCCACTCAGAGAAGCAGGACTGGCAGCCACGCCGCCTGACCGGAACCAGCCACGCCGCCATACTGCCTGGCAGGAACCCGCAGCCTCGCCACCCAGAGCAAGCTGAGGCTGCGGGGGAGGGAGGACAGCAGGGGAGGGGCCGGGGGCTAGCCCCCCCGGTCAGGATCTCAAGGGCAGGGCAGGGTAGTTCTGCGGGCTGGATGTGGCCTGCGGGCTGTAGTTTGCCCACCTCTGCCTTAAATTATAGTCTTGATATCTCCACTCCTTGTGTTCTGCCTTCCCCTTTTCTCCCTCTTTTCACTGCTCCACATTCTCCCAATGCATTTTCTCTCTTTTTTATTCTACTCTACATTCCAGATGGCAGCAAAATAAAACTGACCAAAACTGTGATCCCTGACGCTGCTGTAAACATTGCTAAATAATTCACTGTTCTAACGGGTTTCAGAGTAGCAGCCGTGTTAGTCTGTATTCGCAAAAAAGAAAAGGAGTACTTGTGGCACCTTAGAGACTAACAAATTTATTTGAGCATAAGCTTTCGTGAGCTACAGCTCACTTCATCGGATGCATTAGATGGAAAATACAGTGGGGAGATTTATATACACACACACAGAGAACATGAAACAATGGGTTTTATCATACACACTGTAAGGAGAGGTTTCAGAGTAGCTGCCATGTTAGTCTGTATTCACAAAAAGAAAAGGAGTACTTGTGGCACCTTAGAGACTAACAAATTTATTTGAGCTCTGATGAAGTGAGCTACGAAAGCTTATGCTCAAATAAATTTGTTAGTCTCTAAGGTGCCACAAGTACTCCTTTTCTTTTTTACTGTTCTAATTCAGCTTTACTTCATTGCTGCAAATCACCAAAAGGACAAATGTAACAAACGCAAATGCAAACAAATGCAAACCATCAAGGCGCTGTCTGCTAGAACTTCATAGGTCAGAATTCTAGTCAACTTCACTGCTGCTCATCCAAAATAAATATGGGAGGCACCGATACAAAATTATTGTGTCACATTTGTTCATTTTCTTGTCTGGTGCTGCCTGTTGTGTATAAACATGAGGTCTGATATCTATAATTTTCGAAAGAACCAAAGTTTCCTGTCATTCTCACTGCAGAAGAGAGAAAAGAACAGCACAGACTTCAGAATTCTTAATATGCTAGATCCGTAGACAGGATCCAAGGAAGACTTTAAACATTTTTTGTTTATAGTAAATCAAGAAGTTTTGTCAAAATTCTGACTAGGCCCCAGTTCAGGAAGGTATTTAAGAATATGCCTAATTTTAAATATATGAATAATCCCACTCAAGTCAGTTGGGCTATTCACAGGCATATATTTAGGCACTTGTTTTAACTACTTTGCTGAAAGTGGCCCAAAAAGCTTATTGATTTTCTAAACTTTCTTCTTAAGACTGCTTACTCTCTACAACAATTATACTAAAGTATAATTAACAACTGTCCCCCCAGTATTTACATGATGCAGAAGCACAATTTAAAGTACAGGAAGAAACAAAGATAGAACAAATGGAGAAAAATAAATGCTACCAGGGCCTAGATTCTGATAGTCTCACATTGAAGGACACCTTATAGTGTGAGTAGCCCTACTGACTTCATTTGTGAAATAAGCAATGGTGAGCTGGAGCCGGTTCGCACCGGTTCATGTGAACCGGGTGTTAAATTTTGAAGCCGGTTTAGAACTAGTTGTTAAAAGGGTGGGCAAACTCTGGCCTGCGAGCCACATCCGGCCCATGGGACTGTCCTGTCTGGCCCGCCTGAGGCTCCCCTGAGAATCCCTTCTTAATTTTTATTCACCCAGCGGCGCTCCGGGTCTTAAGCGGCAGGTCCTTCACACTGGGAGTGGATAGGTCATTACACAAAGTAAAACTATTTCCCCATGTTATTTCTCCCCCCCCAACCCCACCGTTCCTCAAACATTCTTGTTAACTGCTGCTTGTTAACCATCCCGCCCCTCCGCTGGTAATAGCTCATCTTAAGTGATCACTCTCCTTACAGTGTGTATGATCACTCTCCTTACAGTGTGTACTCCTTTTCTTTTTGTGAATACAGACTAACACGGCAGCTACTCTGAAACCTCTCTTTACAGTGTGTATGATAAAACCCATTGTTTCATGTTCTCTGTGTATGTACATAAATCTCCCCACTGTATTTTCCACCAAATGCATCCAATGAAGTAAGCTGTAGCTCACGAAAGCTTATGCTCAAATAAATTTGTTAGTCTCTAAGGTGCCACAAGTACTCCTTTTCTTTCTGGGTCTTCGGCGGCGGGTCCTTCAGTGCCACCAAAGACCCGGAGCAACTGAAAGAACTTCTTCAGCTTTTGGCAGCTCATCACTGGGAATAAGGTATTATTTTGATGGGAGTAGGGATATCAGAATTTGGCCCTTAATGAGCAAAGAAAACACAACGAAGAAGGCAAAGAAAAAAACACACAAAGCACTAAGCAGACAAAGAACATTTGGCACAACCCATGCTCCAGAGTCCACCTGCAACTTATTTAGAAGGGACCTATAGAAAAATAGCTTGGCTAATTTGCTGGGTTTCTTGTAACCTTGTCAACCTGGGAACACATTCCCTGTATTGAACTTTATACAGCCTTTGTGCATGGTACACTAAGAGGAGCAACTCAGTACAGCAAAAACAACAGCCAAATAAATAAACACGCTTAATGGTTTAGTGTACAGGGGAAAACATTTCACCTATGTCTATTTTGAAGTGGTGCATTTTTGACTCCTGATATTCGTGACAGAACAGTTCAGGGGGAATATATCATTCTCTTCTATCCCTGCTGGACATTTTGCAGTGAATGCATGAGCATCATCTACTGCAACACCGGATACCAAGAATCCCAGTCACAAAGAAAGCCAACACTAGAAAGAGAAAAGAATTTAGGGTTCAATAGCATTTTATATAGGGATTTACAACTCCCTAGAGTAGAGAGTAAAACTTGTTTCCTCAGATATTCTGTGCTTATAAATTTCTTTAGATCTTACTATTAGCCTCATCTGTGACCCTGTGCAACCAATTAACAGCAGTGTGTTAATGCCTAGGCCAAAAAGGCCTAGGGCTAGGGCGGCAAATTTGCAGGGGCGGCAAATTTGTAATAGCAGCCAGAGGCTGCTTCCCCCAGTGATGGTTCGTGCCCTCCGCCCCAACTCCACCCCTTCCCCACCCCCTCCCGGCCCCCTTTCCCAAACCCCCGCCCCAGCCCTGCCTCCTCTCCTGAGCATGCCTCATTCCCACTCTTCCCCCCTCCTTCGCGAAGCTGTTTCGCACACAAACACTGGCAGGGAGTGGGGAGAAGCAGGACCCGGCGGCGCGCTCAGGGGAGGAGGCGGAGGCAGAGGCAGAGCGGAGGTGAGCTGCGGGGGCGGCAATTACTTCCAGGCCTAGGGGCAGCAAAATCATTAATCCGCCACTGCCAATTAATACACTGGTGAAAAATCAAGAGTAACTACACTGAAGTCAATGTAAAAGCATTCTGAGATGAGAATTAGGTCCTCGGTTTTCCATCAGTTGTATAGTATTAGATGGTGCTGATGGCTTTGTGAAGAGGACTGCTGTCTTCAAGCACCACAATAAATTCAATTGTGAAGGGGTGGGCTAGCCCCTGAGACCCCCTGCTGGAGGCATTGCGACTCTGCTGCAACCCACCCCAGAAAAAGGCAGTGGAGAGGATCTTCCAAATTCCCTATAGCGGTTGCATGGGACACAGCCAATGAGGAAAGAGGCTGCAGGGAGCAGCCAATCAGGGCCCAGCAGTCTTGTATAAAAGGAACTGCAGGGCTAGAGTGAGTTCAGTCTGCTGGCAGGGACCAGGTGAACAAGAGGTGTCACTGGTTGGGTGCAGAGACGAAAGGGGCTGGATAGATCAGTTGCTGGCAGGGACGGGGAAGCCCGAGAATAGCTCCTGCTGGGACTCAACTAAGACAGGGTATGGGGAAGTGGCCCATGGAAACATAGAGCAGCAATTACTAAAGGGACGCAGCATGAGGCCACTATACTTAAAAGAAGCAGGGTGGGACCAGGTTCCCACAGTGGCTGGTGCTGGTAGGGGAAGTGTCTACACCCTAAGGAAGGGAATTAGAACTGTGACACCCCAGGGAAGAGGGCCGCACTTCTGGGACTCACTCAGCGGAGAGCTGTGGTTAGCGAACTGAGTTCAAGAAGAGTGGCTCAGCAGGAAGGCTGGGTCACTGAGGACTCAAGTAGAGGCAAACAGTCACCAGGGAAGAAGCCTTCGGGGTGCTGCAGAATAGGAACTTTGCAATCTAGATGGACTGGTTAATGACTGAGTCCAGGGAGGATTACAGAAAGCTGCAAGCATAATGGCTGTCTGGGGCACCATGAGTGAAGAAAAAATTGCAGGCACACATGCACTCGACCTGGGGGTGCTTGCGTAAAGTGAGTGCACCCTGTTATACCAATACACTCATTTCATTATAGATATTGGGCAAATTAATCCCGATAGTATCTCCACTGTCTTCAGAGGAAACTCACCAAGCAGAAATCTGGCTCATTAAATTGGATTTGAACTCAAGTCAGAGAGGGGAAGAGGATAATCTTTTATGAGAATCCATTAATGTATCTAGTGAAATATATAGTATTCCAGATTTTTCCCATCTGATTTTATAAATGATTTGAATAATAGAAACAAATCTAAAAGCTGGGTCTTATAGATTCATAGATACTAAGGTCAGAAGGGACCATTCTGATCATCTAGTCCGACCTCCTGCACAATGCAGGCCACAGAATCTCACCCACCCACTCCTACGAAAAACCTCACCTATGTCTAAGCTATTGAAGTCCTCAAATCGTGGTTTAAAGACTTCAAGGAGCAGAGAATCCTCCCTCAAGTGACCCGTGCCCCATGCTACAGAGGAAGGCGAAAAACCTCCAGGGCCTCTTCCAATCTGCCCTGGAGGAAAATTCCTTCCCGACCCCAAATATGGCGACCAGCTAAACCCTGAGCATATGGGCAAGATTCACCAGCCAGATACTACAGAAAATTCTTTCCTGGGTAACTCAGATCCCATCCATTTAATATCCCATCTCAGGGGATTAGGCCTATTTACCATGAATATTTAAAGATCAATTAATTACCAAAATCACATTATCCCATCATACCATCTCCTCCATAAACTTATCGAGTAGAATCTTAAAGCCAGATAGATCTTTTGCCCCCACTGCTTCCCTTTTGGAAGGCTATTCCAAAACTTCACTCCTCTGATGGTTAGAAACCTTCATCTAATTTCAAGTCTAAACTTCCTGGTGGCCAGTTTATACCCATTTGTTCTTGTGTATAACAAGAGCTGAGCTTAAATAATTCCTCTCCCTCTCCTGTATTTATCCCTCTGATATATTTATAGAGAGCGATTGTTCATATGTTCATATCTCCCCTCAATCTTCTTTTAGTTAGGCTAAACAAGCCAAGCTCCTTAAGTCTCCTTTCATAAGACAACTTTTCCGTTCCTCGGATCATCCTAGTAGCCCTTCTCCTTACCTGCTCCAGTTTGAATTCATCCTTTTTAAACATGGGAGACCAGAACTGCACACAGTATTCCAGGTGAGGTCTCACTAGTGCCTTGTATAACGGTACTAAAACCTCCTTATCCCTACTGGAAATACCTCTCCTGATGCATCCCAAAACCGCATTAGCTTTTTTCACAGCCATATCACATTGTACAATTATAAATTGTTCATCTGAATACAAAAGATGTGGATCAGCAGAAAAGCATATGAAAGTTTGGCTTCAGCCTCCCTTTTGTTTTTTCCACCATATTTTTTTTTTCAGTTAAGAATGATGCTTATTCTAGTCCAGAATCTGATTTGGAAAGAAACAGGATGGAATGAATCTGCCATCTGATAATTCTGGTATTGCCAGGCCAATTTGAGTCCAATAAAGAACTCTAACCACAAAGCAACTTTAAGATCTTTATGTTCTACGAGCGAAAAACAGTTAAAATAGAATCAAAAGTGTTTTTATAGAATAGTATGTACATGTAGCATCAAAATGAACATTGAACATTGAAGTGTAGTTAATTCAAACAAAAGAGTAACATCCTTCTTGGTTAAACTCTCAATCTGCACTGCAAGTTTGAAGGGCATGTCCATGGGAGCTAGAATAGTTCTTCTAAAACTACTGATTTATAAACTAATAAACATGAATAAATGACAATCAAATCTGTAAATTAGCTTATTAGGATAAACCCAAACATCTTTTAACATTGCCATCCATCCAGGAGTAATACTAAACAAGCTGTGCCATTTCCCTTCATGGCCAAGGTAGTTCTACTCCATCTTACTACTGGCGTAAGCAGAATAGATTAATGCTCCTTCTCCCATTGGTGTCAAGTTCAGACTGCTGGACAAAGCTGAATGATGGAACATGTACTGATGATGCATGTCACTAATAAAAGTTATTGCAAGAATCAGCCCCATTGTTTGACTGAATTACATAATTTACAAGACATATGCTTCTGCATTACTTCACTCAAGTTCAAAACCTACCTCAGAGGAACACTAGCTATAGCTATAGATAAGAATAGATTCCTTCTGTAAAAGAGCTTGCTCTGTTTGCCCAGGAGGCTGAAACTGAACTAGTGTGCTTTGATCACATCTGGTGGAGATTTGCAGGCTTCAGATATGCAGATTTTTAAGTCAACTAGTTAGTGTGGTTTTAAATGTTTTCTTAACCTTGTATTTAGTGTGGAGATGTACAAACAGAGCTTGTGAAAGTCTGAAATCTAGTTCTTTTTAGGTAAATTATTAATGCCCTCCTCAGGGCCTTCTGACACTAAATCTATGCCATAGCTTTTCTTTGCTATGTTTAGGTTCTGGACAGAATTATACCATTATGACTTGATCTATGAAAAACAGAATTCACCTTGAGAGTGAACTCTGCAGCAGTTCTTCATGCTACACTATCCTCATGAATGCTGAAGAACTGAATTTCAGTGGTCACAGCTCTTCTGA
Organism: Dermochelys coriacea; assembly: GCF_009764565.3. Classification (NCBI taxonomy): domain Eukaryota; kingdom Metazoa; phylum Chordata; order Testudines; family Dermochelyidae; genus Dermochelys; species Dermochelys coriacea. Next base: position 74,891,465 of record NC_050072.1, on the reverse strand, counting down.
TATTTTCCTTCACGAAGTTCTAACTTGACTGAAATGAAATATAAGGAATTCTTTCATCATTTATGTTGTAATAGCACCCAGAGGCCCATAGCTGGATGTGGACTTCATTGAACCAGGCACTGTACAACTGATCCCTGCCCACAAAAATGTAGTTTGAGAAGACAAGTGCCATATGAAAGGTGTAAGGAAACAGATACAATCAAGCAAAAAATATATACTCTAGAAATTATATTTGGGAAGTTCTATGGCCTGCGTTACACAGGAGGTCAGACTAGATTATCACAATGGTTCCGTCTGGCCTTGGAATCTATGAAGCATATACAATTTTTATATACACTTGTATTTTTATTATTTTAAATAGACAGAGTGCAGCAGGTTTAGAAATTTTACCATTACATTGCTTAGTGGACAGAGAACCATGGCCATGGGGAGCTGCGGGGGGGGGGGCATGCCTATGGATGGTCAGCATCAGCAAAATGTCTCGCAGGCCACAATCAGATTACCGTAATGGGTCGCATGCGGGCCGTGGGCCACTGGTGTAGATCCTATAAGATGGTACTCCAAGAGTTAAGTAAATTGATGGTCCACAGGACTATTGTTACATAGAAAGAGTAGGTATAAATACAGGTTGAAAGGGGAGGGTTGTTGCAAAGGTGGTGTAAAACTCCATTTTGCATTCCTTCAAACATATTGATTCCTTGGGAATGGCCAGTCTCCAAACTTAGGTTATAGCAGTGCTGCTAAAGGGCCCAAAGAACTGAAAGCTGAGCTGGGGATAAGACATAGCAAAAGGCTTTCCTGACTCTGCCTCCTTCCTTTAGCCATGCCCCCTCTGGTAAAAGTGAAGTGATGGTGGTGTAGGAGCTTATATGCCATTGCAGGATCCCACTACACTGGCTGATCCTCCCAAGGCTGGCTACACTTGCTTTATAGCAGAATCCATTGAGAAGATGGCACATCAGCCACACTGCATCCCAGGATCTGACCCAAAGAGCATATATGATGGTGAGAAGTGGTATAAAGCTTTTTATCAGCATGAGCTTGGGGCGACTGCATTACTCACAAATGGAGAAGCCCTGAATGACTTATGTTGGTTATCCCAAGCAAATGCTACTCCATACTGTCCTGAATTCTGTAGGTGTGTCACAGGGTCCACTCACCGTTAGGGCACCTCCTTCTGGCCACTCTGGGGATTAGCTCCTTCCAGGGGCTGAGCGCTCCTCTAGCAGTCTCTCCACCCGTCATCGTCTCTCACCCTGCAGCCCCTCTTGCTCCAGGAGCAGCAGTTTCCTCTTCAAGGCATGGACCTCCAGCCAGGACACTATGGTCTTCCCCTTCCAGAGTATCAAAGTCTTTCGAGGAAAACTGCCCAAGGAAGTTCACTTTTCATGGCCTGGTCTATGCCACTTCACCATTGGCTGGTAGGGGAACCAGGCCTACTCTCTACTCCAGATTCCAACTCAGGGGCCCTCTTTTCAGCAGCCACGGTCAGCACTATCTCATGCCTTGCTGCTTTTCCCCAGAGCTTTTCCTCCCCATTTGCCAGCTCAAGTTCCCTCATTCCAGGGAGTAACTATAGGGTACTTGCCTCTATACCTCCGAACACACCTTCCTTTCCCAGGAAGGGACTGCAGCCCTCAGCTGCTCTCAGTTCCTGGACTTTATATGGGCCCCTCCAGTTTCTGCCCAGCTGAGCCTCATCTAATTAATACTTGCTCCCTGGCTTCTCATCCTTCAGGTGCAGCCTGAAGTTAATTGCCCCCCCCACGCCACCTTAATCCCTTCAGGCCTTGTGTGGGGTGGATATTCCATCAAAATATGCTAAATATTTTACAGGAAAAAAACCCTAATTTGGAAATGTTCTAGAGTATTTTTAAAAAGTATTGATGTTTTGTTTTTCCGATGACTGAAAGGCCAGGTTAACTTTGAATGATGATTTCAACTAGCCTCAGTGAGAGAAAATTACTAACAAAAATTACTCTAAAAGTAATCTTTACTATCCTGGATAATGTTGCAGTTTTAAGGTCCAATATCTTTCAATCTACCATGGCTAAAACAAATTACTTATACTATTACAAACAGTCTATCAAGATTATTAGACTTTGTTCAGCACTGTTGTATATTCCATCACCTTATAATCACTTCATCTGTCAATTTAATGGTACAAGGTTTCTGTTTTTAACACTGATGTGTCAACAAATATATGTGCATCACATCACTTTCTGAATATCCCTTCCCTATGAAGCTCTGCCTTTCAGCATTTAAGCTCCCCTTGTTAGGCTAATTGTATCTGACTAGCCTAATGATCACAAGAGAAATAGATCCTTTTATATTGCTAAGTTCAATGAAACAACTGTGGATTTCAGTCTCAACTGAGTTCAAATACTGTACCAATGATCTTCATGGTAATTTTGTAGCAATTACTCTCATATAGCAGATCTACTTTAAAAAAAAAAGAGTCAGAGAAATTAATGGCATTGAAGGAAAGGCATAATTTTTTTACATAGTAGCAAGTGTATTTGGGGCTATTGCTGTTCGATTTCATGCTCTACTATAGAAGTGAAGCAGTTCATGTGTGTGCAAAGGCAAACAGGTTTATTTTGCTAATTGAGATTATCCACTTGGAAATCTGATTTATCTGCTAAACCAAATAGTGAAGTGGTCATTTACTTAAATGGCTCCACGGAACAAAGAGCAAGCATTGCTCAATGTACTAGTCTGTCTGAAAGCAATAAAGTTAGCGGTGCACTGTTTTATTGCTTTAAGACTGAGAATAGTGCTGCTTGTTCTACTTTGCCTATGTTGTGGCAAAGGCATTTGAAAGGCATTTTGATATATTAATATAGCTACTCTGAGGGCACTCAACTCTAGGAAACATTCTTTTCCTTCTGCTTCTATCCTCTGATAAGGGTTTTTCCTTGATCTGATAGGAGACCTGAGTGAGTGTCTCATCCATTTGAATTGACATAATGCCTTCACTTCCGATCCTGACACTGTCAATAAAAAAAGATTCCTAAAGAATTTAGTTTTCTGTCCAACCAACTGTTTTTCTGTTGCCATTTTAGAGATTACCAAACACCTGCTGACACAGGAAGTCTCTTCTTGGTGCTGTCTGCACCTAGTTGTCCACCAGATAACTTTACAGTGTTTGCAGGTGTAAATTTGGCCCAAATAAAAATCTCTATTCCAAGGGGAAAAAGCAGTTAAAACTAGAACTAAAGTTGTACAGACTTGACTTAAAGGGGTGGGGAACCTTACTTGAACATGCAAAATTTAAAAGAAAAAAAAAAGACCAAAAAACCCCAGAACCAAGAACATCTGAATACTAGGATATGAAAAAATGAGATCTGCATCCAAAGTGCATCCAGACCCTCCTTCACATGAGTAAGTTATTTACTTTATAGTAACTGGAGGTTCTTTAAGTGTGTGGTCCCTGTCTGTATTCCACTGTGGGTGAGCATGTGCTCCATGCACACGGACTTTGAGAAAATTTTCAGGCAGGACACATTAGTTCACACATTCACCCTTGTTCCCCTCATGCCTCAACGTGAGAATATAAAGGAAGGAGTGAACCAAGTGCCTCTCTAGTTCCTTCTCTATTGTGAATCTAGGAATGAGCTGAAGCAGAGGGGAAGGAGAGTGGGTAATGAAATACAGATAGGGACCACATATCTTGAAGAACCTCCAGTTACTGTAAGGTAAGTAACTTACTCCTCTTCTTTGAGTGCTGGTCCCTAAGTGTATTCCACTGTGGGTAACTGATGAGCAGTACTAAGTAGACAAGACTGAAGGTGGCAAAGCTGTGCCAAAGGATGCGTCAGCGGTGGAGTCCTGGACTACAGCATAATGTTTTGTGAAGGTGCGGTTGAAATGTCACATAGCTGCTGAGAAAATGTCAAGCGGAGATACTTCCTGAAGAGATGCCATTTATATGGCTTGTGCTCATGTAGAATGAGCCCTTATCTCATGAAGAGGGCCCTACCGAATTCATGGCCTTGAAAAATGTCATGGACTGTGAAATCTGGTCTCACGGGGGAGACTAGTGTTTCTCAAATTGAGGGTCCTGACCCAAAAGGGAGTTGCAGCATGGTCACAAGGTTATTTTAGCAGGGTTGCGGTATTGCCACCCTTACTTCCGTGCTGCCTGGGCGGCCGGAGAGCAGCAGCTGTTGGCCAGATGCCCAGCTCTGAAGGCAGCGCCCTGCCTGCAGCAGCACAGAAGTACGAGTGGCAATACCATACTATGCCACCTTTACTTCTGTGTTGCTGCCTTCAGAGCTGGGCAGCAAGAGAATGGTGGCTGCTGACTGAGGGCCAAGCTCTGATGGCAGCAGTGCAGAAGTAAGAGTGGTAATACCATACTATACCACCCTTACTTCTGGGGCTGCTGCTGGCGTCAGCTCTGCCTTCAGAACTGGGCTCCCAGCTAGCAACTGCCACTCTACAGCTGCCCAGCTCTGAAGGCAGCGCCGCCACCAGCAGCAGCAGCAGCAGCACTGCAACCCTCCCTACAATAATCTTGCAACCCCCCCAAAACTCCTTTTTGGTCAGGACCCCTACAATTACAACACCATGAAATTTCAGATTTCAAACAGCTGAAATCATGACATTTATGATTTTTAAAATCCTATGGCCATGAAATTGACCAAAATGGACCGTGAATTTGGTAGGGCCCTACTCATGAAGGGGAAGATGATGTGACAGTTGGTAGCAGAGTATGATACAACAGAGATCCATTGAGAGAGCTTCTGGGAAGATATACCTTGACACTGGAGTCATTTTGCTATGGCAAGAAATAGTCTAGGTGATTTTTTGATTATTTTTGTCCTTTGTAGGTAAAGGACCAAGGCTCATTACACATCGAGGGAATAAACTCTTCTCTCTGCCTCAGATGCATGTGATTTCAGAAAAAAACCCAGGTAACTGGATTGACTGGTTTAAGTGGAACTCTGAAAGTACCTTGAGGTGAACATCAGATGTAGTCATAATGAGACTTTGTCCTTATGGAATATAGTTAAGGGTACGATTCTGTCACACAGGTCATAGATTCCCCATCAGAGCAGTGGCAGGGCTGGAGCAGTTGGAAGCCCTGGTAACATTCTGTTTGTCCCCCATTTTTAGTAAAAAGTTAGGGACAGCTCAGGGGCTTCCATGAATTTTTGTTCATTGCCTGAGACTTGTCTATGACTTTTACTAAAAATAACCGTAACAAAATTTTAGCCTTAAATATAGTCGTACAGTGGATCTGACATTAGGGCTCACCTACCCTGGCTGAGGTGATGACCACAAAGAATACAACTTCCACTGATAGGTGATATATGGATATATAGCAGTTCAAAGGGAGGCTTACTGAGTGCTGAAAGCACAAGGTTCAAGTTCCAGTGAGGGGCAGGTTTCTTAACTGTCAGGAAGATTCTGATTAGGCCTTTCAAGAATCTGTTTGTCGATGCATGAGTGAAAATTGAGTAACCATCTGATGGTGGGTGGCAAGCACTGATGGCTGCCAGGTGGACTCATATAGAGCTGAAAGGGAGCCCAGTTGTTTGGAGAGAAATAAGAGAGTCCCCTTATTTTGGACTATCTGCTGATACAGGAGATACTTGATTCAAGCGTGCCCAGATGGAAAAATACTTCCACTTGGCTGAATAGCATTTCCTAGGGGACTTTTTATGGTTTTATTAATATGGCTTGTATGGCTTCAAAGAAGGAATGTTCTAGGGTTCACACCCATCCAAAAACTAAGCCATGAGATGGAGTGCTTTGGAGTTGGGTGTTTGATCCTGACCTTCTCCTGGATCAAGATATTAGGAAAGGACTGGCTGCTGATCTGAGGATGAGGTGACATCAGGAGGAGATTTGGGAACCAAAACTGTCTGGGCCAAGTGGGGGCAATGAGGATGACTCACGCCAGCCTGTTGAATTTTCTATAGGATTTGAGGTAGGAGCATTAAGTGATGACAGTATAGCTCAGATGTCCTGACCCAAGGAAAAGGAGAGCATCACCCTGAGCACATAGACCTAGTGCTCCGCTGGAACCATACATGTTGCATTTGCTATTTGTTTGAGAGGCGAACTGATCCCAGGTAGGAATTCACCATTGAAGAAAGATACTGTTCTCTATCAAATTTTGCAGATCCCACTCGTGATATATGGCAAAATGCCTGCTGAGGGTGTCTGCCAACACATTCTGCATTCCCGGAAGGTAAGCTGCTGACAGGATGATTCAATTCCTGATACTCCAATTCCATAGGGTGACCGCTTTTATGTAAAGGAACGGCTCTCACCCCTTTGTTGGTTTATGTAAAAGATAGTTATCATATTGTGTGACCATTATGAAGACATAGTGGAACTTGAGAATTGCAGAAAGGATTTGCGAGCTTCTCTGACTGCCTGAACTTCCAGAAGATTGATGTGCAGCCTGGCTTCTGCACATACAAGTGCCAGGTGCTGTATGGCTGTGTATGTGCCCCCCATCCCAGCTCATGAAGCCCAGGAAGGAGGCATGTGCCTTACCCAGTGAGGGGGACAGGAAGGGAATGCCCATGCATACTTGGTGGAGATATTCCACCACATTACTCTGGAAGGAATTGTTACTATGGTATCCATTAAATTACTCTGGAAGGAATTGTTACTATGGAATTCATGCTGTGCTTGGCTGGCGAACACACTTTTTGCAGCCACCCCTGTAGGCAACGTATGTGGAGCCTGGTGAATGGAGTAATATAAGTGCATGAAGTCATGTGTCCCAGAATGGAAAGACAAGTTTCTGGCTGATGCTTGAGGGCTGCACATAGCCTGGTCTATCAAGTTGTTCATGGCCTGAAACCTATCCACTGGAAGAAAAGCTCTTGCCATGACTGAGTCCAAGGTCGGCCCTATGAAGTCTGTGGTCTTTGTCAGAGTGAGGATAGACTTTTCCAGGTTTACACCGATCCTAGAGAGGATAGGAGCTGAAGCATTAATGAGGTCAACACGTCGGCCTCTCAACATATCCTGGCAACTAGAAGATGCTACTACCAGAAGACTTTGGTAAAGTTCCTAGGGCTATGGCAAGGCTGAATGGAAGTACCCTATATAGGAAGTGGTCAGGGCCCACCATGAATCCGAGAAAGTGCCTGTGGCTGGGGTGAATGCCCACATGGAAATATGCATTCTTTATATCCAGAGCTGCAAACCAAATGTCCTTTTCCAAGGATGGGATTATGGATGCCAATGTGACCATATGAAATTTCAGTTTGTGAATACAGCGGTTGAGATTGTGGAGATTGAGAATGGGTCTCCAACTCCCCCTTCTTTTGGGAGTACAAGGAAGTATGTTGCATAAAAGCCTTTTTCCTGGTGTTGGAGAGGTATCTGCTCTATCTTCTCGTCTCTGAAGAGGGTCATTGGAGGAGGAAGGGAAGTAAACTCTATCTCATAGCTAGATTGGATGATGTCCAATACTCACTTGTTCACTGTAACAGCACTCCGGTTGTGAAAGAAGAGTGCTAAACAAAAGATTCACAGAAGGATATGTGGTGGCATCGTTGATGGTTTGCAGCTATTGAACTCCCTTCAAAAAATATCTTTTAGCCAGGGAACGGGGTAAGATGGTGCTGACATGGGAGTTGCAGGGATATGAGACCTTTGCATCTTAAAAGGAGGGTTGTAAGATCACTGATAACAAAGCTGTTGAGTCACTGATCTAGGTTTGTATGGCTCCCTGTGATACTTTCTCTTTGGGGCGGTGTATATATTTCCAGGGAGTGTACAGTGCTCCTGGAGTCTTTCAGAGTATGTAAGGATGCATCTGTCTTCTCATTGGAAAGATGGGCTTTATTGAAGGGCAAGTCCTCTACAGTTTTTTGGGCCTCACCGGGAAATCAAGACATGTGTAGCCATGACTCACGGCACATTACAATGGACGTTGCCACTGACCTTGATGATGTGTCTGCTGCTGATTGAAGTGCAGTTCTGACCACTAGCTTACCTTCTTCAATAAGGGCTTAGAACGGAGCTCACCTTCTTCAATAAGGGCTTAGAATGGAGCTCTGTCTTGCTGTGGCAAATTGTCTACAAAGTCTGTGAATTTGAATTCCAAGTTGTACTTAGCCAACAGTGCTCGATAGTTTGCTATTCTGAACTGAAGGCTAGGGGATGTGAAGTCTAGACATTTAGCCTCCTTATCAGATGGAGTGGCTTTTGGATGTTGTCGTCTAGATCTCTCCATGGCAGCCTGGATGACCAGAGAGTTAGGTGTGGAATGGGTAAAAAGAAATTCCACTTTCTTGGCTGGAACAAAATAGCATTTCTCTGCCCTCTTAGGGGCAGGAACACACATATCTGGCCAGACTGCTTTAGCAGGTTCCAGCATAGCTTAATTAACTGGAATTGCTATTCAACTGGATCCAGTAGTTTGCAGTATATCCATGAATTTGCTTTGAGAGTCCTGTACCTCCACTAGGGAGACGTATACACATAGGGGCCACCACTTGAAGAAATTAGACTTCTCCCACACTGACACTCCAGCGGACAAATGCTTCTTGCATGTCTTCAAGCTGAAAAGGGGCTGAAGATAGTGATCAGCGATGTCTACTTCTTCTTTTTCTTCTCCCTCAGTGAGAGAGATCTCTGGGCTCTCTGCAGGTTCAAATCCAGGCAGCTTGCAGATCCATTCTTTGATTTCTCTTCAGGCTTCTGTGGTGAAGGAGTCAAATATTTTTGAGGCTGAGACTTGGCCTGGCCCACCTCAGTAGCTCTACTAGCTTCTAACCCCTCTCTTAAAATAACCCGCCTGTCATTTTGTGCCCCAGCAATAGTTGGCACAAACTGTGCAGTATCCCTGCAGATACTTCTTGCTGAGACATAAGACCCAATAGAAATGTTGGCCCAAAAAATATCTGTCTTGGCAGTACGCAGAGCATTTGAAGTCTCCTTCTTCTTAGTGTCATCCATTCTAATACAAGATGTTGACACAAATTTAAAGGAGGGTATGGATAAAGGAGCTGACCCTTGGGACCTTGAAAAGCTACAAAACCAACAATCAGCTTTCTGAAACACTAAGAATAAAAATCAGTTTAATGCTAAAGCTAGGAACCAGTCCGAGAAAAATGCCAAATGTTGATAAAGAGAAATCAAGAAAGAAAAAGTTCCAATTTCACAACTTTGACGGTTGAAAAGAACTATGATGACAGATGGTTAGAAGAATGTTCAGATCTGAGAGGGCGCATACTCATTGCTTTCCAAAGCGTAGAGAACTTCTGGGCCAAGGGATGTGCACACTCTAGAAGCTGATTCTACATGGACAATATTCAGAGACAAATCAATGTACCCTTGTTAGCAGATATATTTTTACAACTCAAAGTTGGAATACTATGCTACAGGCCTCACAATGCCAAGACTTAGTGAAGGCTATCCTGCATTTTCCTTCCATACCGGAGAAATCTGACAGAGATCAACCATGTTGTAGTTTCCTGAGAAGAAATTCTGTCAGAAAATTTGAAATATCCATGTAAATAAATACACAACAAAGTAAAGAAATAATACAGAGAAAGAAAAACTAATGTACTAAAGTATATGCTTCAAGTGAGAGTGCTCTAAAATGTAAACTGCTCTCAAAGTGAAAACAGAACTTTCAGTAGGTGACAGGCCACTGCATAAACTAAAGGGTGTCAGCAGTGCTCAGGCTGGAAGACAGCTGGAAAGTAGCTGACTTCCCAGTCAATTCCTCAGCTCCATCCTTTCTTACTTCCCCATATAGCTTCTCCTTTCTTCTACGGACAGCCAACACTTCTTTTACTGGCAGCTTGAGAGGAGAGGGTAGAAGGTGGAAGCAGGTGACATCCCCAGTTCATAGCAGATGTGCTTTTTCTGTGCAGAAAGCTTAAATGGACAGACTAAATTTGTTAGTCTCTAAGGTGCCACAAGCACTCCTTTTCTTTTTAACAAGCAGTTAGTTATACATCATGTAAATATTCAGAACTTGTACTTTATGTATAATATTTAGATCATTAATTTATAATTTGATAAATCCTTCAGCCAGAGGTTAACTCTTTAGATTTCAATTAGTACAAATAAAGTCCTACCTTAGGATGACAAAACACTTGGAAACAGCAGTACCTGAATGTCTATAAACCCATATGAATTTTAGCTATTATAGCCACAGGCGATTTGTTCCTAGTGCAACTTACTTCTCGAAGATAATAAACTACCATACTGAAACATTATGTCTCTTAAATGTATGCACTATCTAATGCACAGGAGAATAAAGCCCAATCCACAAGACCTTCTCAGAAGTATTTGTATTATAAGCAGCAGGACTGAGCTTCCAGCTATATGGAGCAAGCTTGTAAAGAGGCAGTAGATTAAGGAAGTCACTTTACTCTGAGTACTGTCCCCCAAGAAGCAGGAAACTAAGACTTATCTATCCTAGATGACAGTGTTCTGATTTAGAGGTGTTCACTGAAAATTCTACAGATAGTAGTTATGCTTCACTGGATCCTTAGCCAAACAAATGGACCACGATATGTAAATCACCACCCAAAGTATTGTATTAATTTAAAGTTTATCCTAATATACAGGGGGGTACAGTATACAGTACATACAGTCTGAAAAGAGCATCCCATGCATGTCCTCTATGGTGAGAGTGACTATAATGGAGATTAATTACATTATAATGCGGATAATGATAATGACGTCTTTGCATTTGAAGCTCTTTGGATGAAAACCACTATATAAGATCTATGTAGTAGTACTACTGTAAATTAATGGCAAGTTTAGCCAGTTGACAACAAAAGTGATGTACTATGGCTTGTTGATTTCTTACTGCTCCTACTGTTTTGCATTCAGGCAGTTAACAGGATAATGTACATGAAGTAAAAAGCTTCAAAACAATGGCAAACAGAGCTCAAGACTCAACATGGTTGAAAGTCTCTGTATTACAAAAACGTAAACAACAGAATATCAAGAGACTAATGGCCCAACATTCAGAGGTGCAGAGCACCCACAAATCCCTGGAGAAAATCAAGCCATTTAATTATAACTTTTCTTTTGTTTAAAATATTAAACAAACAGTTCTCTGGAAAATAAACCCAAGCTTGCATTAGAAAAGATTATTTAGCAGCTTTATATACTACTATCAGCAGCTTGGCAGTAGTCTCAGTATGAATATTCTAGTTCAATTTTGTACATTTGTTATAACATGGAATAGTTTGCACCATATAACTCAACACATTTTGTACCATTATCATTTGCTGCTGAGGGAAATCATATCAATATCGCATACTCAGCAACTAGAATTTATGTGTATCTTTGTTCTGATCATGAACCATACCTTAGCAGGAAATTAAAATTTACCATGTAATAAGACCAAATTCATGCTTACAAAAATATCAATAAAAATCCTGCTAATGTCTCTTCAGAGGATTTAACTTGACCGTGTCGCATTAATCACCTCTGAAATATAGAAATGACTCAATTATTTTTCAGTATATGCAAACCTTGTGTTTACTTTCTCAGTTCCACAAGGAAGTCTGGGTTAGCACCACTGGCGATCATAAATCCCCATATTGCTGTGAGGTAAACATTTTATTCTCTTTATTTAATCCGACATTACACATTAACTATTTACTTATTATGATAGTCTGGTTAAATTAAGGGGAGCTTTTAAGCACTTTGTTTTCAACATTATATTTGTCTAGACAACTTTGCTCATATTAGTCCTTAAAAAGAGGAAAATGAGTTTATAAAATAGTACCATGTTCTTTGGGGTAACCCCAGACCCATTACCTTTCAGCCAGATAACTGAAAACTACTGTAAACTAATATGCAAATAAACAGACCACATTCACTGCTAACAAACAAAAAAGAAAAGAAATTCTTATGTGATCAAGGAACCAGTAACAAATTGGTTTCTTAATAGATGTGGTCTTCTAATATAGATGGAGCAGAAATGTTACTATTTTTGTGGATACTCTCACAAGCTAGGAGGTTTCCAGATAAGGTCAGTCTCTTGAACAGGTTTCACTGTATTATTGTTTCCTTGTCTTGTTAGTTTATTTTTTCCTTTTTCTAGGCCTGCATGTAAGATCAGGCAGGAATGACTCTGGGCAACATAGATATGAATAATGCATGTGTAGACACCTGAATTCATTTAGAAAATAATTTTTCCTTGGCTTGTGACTTTTCTTGAGCCCTTCGAAAAAAACAAATACTTACCAACACAGAACCTCAGTTTCATTAATATATAGTAAACATTTAAGGAAACTTTGGACATCAATTTTCAGTATAATTAGCAAAAAAAGAACAAAAGGCAGCACAATCTCCTGATCCGGTTGAAAACTAATGGGACAAGTGAGTTCAAAGAAGGAAGCAAGCATAACAAAATGTTAAACTTTTTCATTCTGTTAACCTTCACATGAAGAATGGGAAGATTTATCTATGCTTACGTGAAAATAAGGTCCACAGATACCTTACAATGAGTATGCCAGCCAGGTTGCAGGCCAAACCAGACATATGGGGAAATGCCCCAACTTCTAAAGTTCCCTTCAGTTGAGATAACCTCTAGAGACAGGTTGATTCAGATCTACTTTTCTAAATTGTAGTTTGTATTAAGAGAAGAAGCCAATTTTTACAATTACAGAGCATGGTAAATTCCATGGAAAAGACAATAAACCCAAATCCTTGCATGTTAATTTCCATCCCTATTCTGGATGATCCATTTTCTTTAGTGTGGGTCAGATCTGCAGACCTTATTACCTCAGGTAAACACAGAAAATTTAACCTATTCTTCATGCTAAAGTCAACAAATCTAGTTATGATGGGATTTTTATGAGAGCAGTTTACCTCCAGGGTGGAATCGTTCTTTAAATGTAGACATCCAAAATGGGATAGATTATATAAAATATCTCGTCAGTTTTCCCCTGGGCACTAAGGTGTGGCAAAGACTTCTGTCAAAAAACAGGAAATGGCATTAGCTAAGACTGAATGACCAATATGCAGAATTTGGTGAATCTATGTATTGATGGCCTACCAAATCTCAATACAGGAAACATGACTCCCTGCCTTGAGATAGCCATCAGTTCTAAGGACTGGATGTTGATGCTTAACCCAGGAAGGAATACTTTTTGAATTTATTAGGGAATGAATGTTATGACAGTTGTAAGGCCTACCTGTCTGAATTAAAAGTACAATATGGATTGTATTAGAGAAAGCTTGCAACTTCAAATAAAGTACTCATCTGATTGGAGATAGTAGCCAGGAGGTCTACTCTAATGGACAGGAAGTGTAATTGGCATTCAATCTGGATATTAGTGTAGGGAGCAGAAAGAGATTCTAAAGTCATGCTCCATGACCTACAGGGCTGGATTAAAGCTGATCACATAAGGAATAATTTAGTGCTTCCTTTTTCTTGAACATGCTGAAGGCATTTATAATACAGACACCTGATCTCTTTGCTTGGAGACGCATACCTCCACATTAAGGCCCTCCTGGAGGAACTCAAGACTATGTTTCACTGGTTTAACTTTGCAGTTAAACTGTGGACTTTGCACCAGCCAGTAGAATAAACTTTATTTATTCACTTCTCTTTTGAGGTCCATGAACACAATAATGACTTCATCCAAGTATTCATTTTGAACCTGCTGGACCCAGATGGAGGATTGGTTTTTCAACAGCAGACCTCTTCTGTGAGGTAGAAACATCTGAGGAGCCAACAGCAAGTCAATCAAGCTCAAGTACTATAGTCCTTTCAGTCGGAAAGGCATAAGCAGTATCATTGCCACTCTTACATTCCTATCTTTTGTATTGTCCTGAGGAGCAGTGGAAAAGGTAGGAAGGCATATAGTGGAGACACTGCCCAACTTTGCAAACTATTATTCACCACCTTACATCCTGAGTCCTGACACACAAAAGCCACAAGACACTTTATTTAACTGTTTTCAGAGGCAAAGACACCAGACAACCAAACTGACTTAGGATGAATGAGATATTTTTGGATGAAGGAGCCACTTTGCTAACTGATTTCTGCCATGAAGTCTTAGTGTTCATTTCCTCGTTAGTGGGCAGTGCACAGAGATAGGAAACTGTTCCATCCAGAACAGGAGATGTCTCTCCGGGGTGGAGCCAAATCTAGTCATCTTTTCCCCAGTTATTTTGAGAAACCTATCAGACAATTACTGTTATCCATGGAAGGAGCAGAGCTCTGAGACATTAATGAATCACTATAGTCCAGATGGTGGATGCCATGCTCTCTCTTTCTAGTACACATTTCCTGAGCTGAATTGGGAAGATCCTTTCAAAATAAAATCTGATTCTCAGAATTCATCAGTTAAGGGAGTGAAGAACATATAATTGGAACTAGATCTCTACCGGGGGTGAGATTCAGAAGGGATACTGGATATATGTCGTGAGCTCTGTATCACTGAAACATTCTTATGTATGAGATCAGAGTTTCCAACAGGTTCCAATAAGAATGGGATTTTTGGTTCTGTGACACTTGTTTTGCATTTTCATTTTCTGTTAATATTTTTCTGGGATGAGAGAATATTTTCATTTTCTGATATTTTTCTTGCATCTGATAGTATTCACCCTCAGTTCAGGCCTTCCTTGGCATTACGAGTGTGTGTTTATCATGAATCCAAGGTACTCCTGGAACTGTATCACTCTGTATGTTTGCTTCAGCTTTCTCTGCATAAAGAACCCTGAACAGAGAAATGGTCTGGGAAGAGCTCAGATGAATTTCTTTCTTCTCTAAAGCAATATTATTGTTACCATGATAGTGATCAAAATTGGAGCAAATGGATGGGATCCCTTTTTTTTTTTCTTCAAACGTAAGAACAGTCTGAGGATGGTAAAATGGGAATGCTTTGAAGACAAGCCTCTTTCAGGAACTTATTTAGATGCTTCAGACAGGGCCCTGCACCATTTGTCCCCAGTTCTCTGAGGCTAGAAATAGGATGGAGAGCATGTTGTAAACGCTCTGATCTGTTGGGAATGGGAAAAAGCTGTTCTTCTATTTCACAGCTCCATAGGGTACCCCCTATGGACAATGACACGTGACCTTATTTGATCACAGCTACAGGTAGCCCTTTTAGTTCCAAATTCAAAGTGCCTGGCACCAATCAGGATCTAACTCCAGACAGGGCTGGTTGGGAAACCCACAGATAGCTCTGACGCAACAAAAGGCAGCTACTGACCCTGCACTTATTCTAGCTAGCACTTGTATGGACGTATTGTCTCCTGTTGTATTTCACAGACTGCTTCAGCTTGCCCCATAACCTGTATTGCTTTCTATACAATCTGGCAGAAGCCAGGAATGCAAGTCAATTTTTCTGATGACTGAATAGTGTCAGTTGTCCATAAAGTTTCCCACTATATCACTAAGATAGCTGGGAACTGATTTGTTTGAGCATCAGATCCCAAAGACCAAAGCCCCATATACCTGCATGAAACAGATTTGAATACCATTCCTTCATTTCACTCTCTCCCAGGGAGAAGCCGTTAGGCCATATGATTTTCAGACTGAGAAGGACCATACTTGCAATATTGCTCATCCATGTTAGTATTGCTGGTGAGAGCATGCAGGGACACTGAGGATGTCAGATAACAATTCATATTGGATTGCGTGTTTACTTTTTTGGTCTGATGCCACCTGAGAGTTTTCATGTCCAGAGGAGGGCACTGAGACTATGCCTGCCTGGAGCTGTCTGTGTGAGAAGGCTTCTCTTTCGGGTAAAAATGTCCCCTAGTTATAAATGCTGAGGCCCTTATTACCGGGAAAAAATTGGTTATCTTCCGTAGTGATACAACGTTAAATTTTGACTGGTGCACACTGAGAACTTATTGGCCTTATAGAATGGAGACTGGCAGGAAGGGAAAGTAGAAAAAAAAATGGCAAGCCAAGAGGCTCCTTGCAGCCTGCTAGAGTCAAAACTGATTATGAGGCAAAGGAATTAGGATTAGGAATTAGGAAGTGCTAGCAAACAATGCACTCAGTTGCAGCAGAGACATTAATTTTGTTTTAAGATTCAGTTGGATACAACTAAGCATATGTCAGATTAAGACAGGTCAATCTACCCATTTAATTTTGGTGTTTTATGTCAATCTTGAAGTTCAAAATTTTTGCTTTCTGCCCCATGAAAAACAATATTGATTCAATGCTTCAAGTGTACAATCTTTTTTGCATCCGATGAAGTGAGCTGTAGCTCACGAAAGCTTATGCTCTAATAAATTTGTTAGTCTCTAAGTTGCCACAAGTACTCCTTTTCTTTTTGTGAATACAGACTAACACGGCTGCTACTCTGAAACCAATCTTTTTTTTTGTATTGCGTCTGCCCAGTGGGATCACTGCATTGATGGTATCACACTATACTTCAAGTGTGATGGTATGTTATCAGCAATTAAAATATTCCTTCAGTAGATATGTTTGCCCAAAGACACTGGACCTATGGTTGTGATCTCTTTGATGCCCTTTACTCACTCTTTCTTCTGTGTAGGCTGCTGTCCTCAAAACCATTCCTCTAATCTTACAGCCACTGAAGAGTTCACTTCTCTAGTTTGAAATTTTGGAACTGACAACATCCTTCCTAAAAACAGAGCTGTTGATCTGTTATACAATATATGCCATAAATTAGGCACAAGGGGACCCAAATCCCAGATACTCGAAGTATGTTTTTGATGATACTTAAAATTCATGTCAACCCCAAATTGAGATCTCAAGAGAACTACCAAATGCTGCACTGGGTGTTAACCAGGCCCACTGGAGGATTTGGAAGTGAAAGTGCAAAGCCTTGTTCACAGAGTCGCTTAGCTGAAAAAAAGGCAAGATAACATCTTGAATTTCTATTTCTTTTCACCGCCTATTAGCTCACCTTTCCTATTATTAAGATAAAGTATTGAGAGTGCATATCTGTTTTCTGCAGTGACAGGCAAGAAGACTACTTCTAGCCCTCTAACAGGATCAAGTGCTCCTGGACTTGAGTTCATCCCACAATAATGTGAAATTATTATTAACTTGGATTATGAATATCTTTACTTACATTAATAAAAACAGATAATATTAGGAAGGATAAATGAATGGCTTTCAGGAATCTGATCACATGACTAGTTCAGTATTCTTGATAATCTACTCTCAGTACTTCATCCTTCCTTTTTATACCCAGTGATTATTATTACTTCTTATCTGTACTACAGCAATCCCTAGGAGCCCTAGTTAATCTCAATGTCAAGAGCAAACATTCAAAGCAGTGATATTATCATCAAGAACAAAAAGAAACCAAAAATGAATATAAATGCAATTAAATCAAATTAAATGACCCAAACTAAGACAGCCCACTTTTTTCATTTTTTATTCATGTATTTTGGCTAATTTGCAATCAACATTAGCCACTGTACGTGGGGGGAGGGAAGATAGGAATTCAAAAGGATGGAGACAATTCTGCCTATTTTTTGACTACTTCTACTAATGTTACTCCTTAAGTTTTATATTCTTCTAACAACTTTGATACAGATTTTATTCCTGCCCCTCACTAGTATGTGAATTGCCATCACCCATGTAATGAATCAAACAACACAGGTAATAAAGCATAAAAGAACTATAAACCAGCAGTATGATATTACATTTTTTTCTCAAGTAACACTGTTCTTAACAAATTCTGTTGGTTCAGAAAACAAGAGAAAGTCAATTAGAAGCTCAGAATCTTAACAATGATCTCCCTTGGCTAATGTTACTGGTCTAAGAGGAGATAAGCCATATAATTTTACAGGAAGCAACCCATTGAATCCATCAGCGAACACAGCTTGGCAATCTATCTTCAATTCAAAATAATGAGGTGGCAGGAGTGCGATGGAGAAACAAGTCTTCAAAAACATCACGTAAGGGAATCCAGCTGTGCTTGTATAGTCTCCAGCTATTTAAAGGAACAACAACAACAACAAAAGAATTCACACAAAATGTTGTGTAGAAACATGCAAACAGACAAGAAATAACTGCATTTGCAACAATGGATATTAAATCTATTCATATGGCAATACAAAATTCCTACTCATGAATATTTGTCTTTACATGAAGCTATTAGAATTCATTGCTGCAGTTTAAATATTCAAATTTTAAAGAAACAGTTGTCTAAGTACTTCCTTTTTTGCATGCACAGCTGTTTTACTGTGAATTTCCAATGCATAATAAAGAAGTAAAAAAATAATAGAGTTTATTTTGACTGGATTATGAGAGTAACATTTTGGGCTGAAGACAATACACATTCAAAGACACTCCTTCCAGATTGCTCCTCGCTGTCACTCCTCAACACTTCTTCTAGATTTAACAGCAAGATACATTTAAGAATGACCAAACCACTGTATTAAATTTATTCTAACGTTGAATGCAATCTCGATTTTTGAAAATGCTTTATATGCGAAGTAACAAATTCAATGGTTTAATAAAATTATTTCCATTTTTGTTCTAGTTTCATCAGATTGTATTCATATAGGCAAATGATTCCTGCTGAGGAGCACAAGGTGTTTACAAAGGAAGTTAAGTGGAAGCATCTCTGTAATACGGGGAAACAGTGGTGCAGGAGTATTTAATATGAGATTTATCAGTGTGAAATAGAAGTTATTAAACTGTATTAGGAAATGGTAACTGTAAAATCTAGACCTTGTTATAGAACTCAAACAGCTCCTGATGACTGAATTCCACAAACACTTTCTCCAGGTTCTATGAAGAAAAAAGAAAAATGAGGGAATTAGTGTGTTCAGTGAATTTCTCTTATTTTCTTACTCTTCATTTATAACAGAATGTTAATTTGTCATTGACTTTTGGGTTTAAGTTTAGGAATGTACAATACCTGCACCAGCAACTCTAATTGTTTCTAGAGATCACAATGTTCCTAATAAATACACATTCCATTTTAGCAAAGAACTTAGGCCTACAATTACCTCTGTTCTTCTGGAGGTGATTCCACAAACCACAATAAAATATATGCTAGGAAGAGAATGATTTCATTATCTATTTTTTTTAAATCGCAGATAAAACAGAAGATTATATTTCACTTTTCTCAGCAGTCCATTTGAGACCTAGTAAATACCATTATGCAGAGACACTGGAGGCAGTTTATTTGATTGAACTTACACATCCATTAATGCAGTACACCAGCACAGAGCTAATACCTCCATCATTAATCTAACAGTTATGATCTTAACATGCTGAGATTGCTATCGTCATTTACGCAGTCTCAACCAAAGTTAACAACTCAACAGCTTCAAAGTAATGCTTAAAACCCAAAATAACTCAATTGATAGAAATTACTGTGGATAAAACAGATGGCAGATAATAACCCTCTGCACACATGTGCTTATGTGGGTTGGGAAGGGGGTTAAATAAAAAATTTTATCCTGCTTTATTTGCTTACACAGAACAGGTAATTTAATGCTTGTCACTGATTTCAATTATATTACTGATCTGGCAAATGTGTTCCCACTTCATATGATGTTATTTTGGTGTTTCAAAGAAAAATGGCGGGAGGCTGTGTGAAGAAATACCAAATCTGACTGCACAGTATTATTAGCTATATGCATTACCGCTGCATCCACAGGTACTAATCAGGATTAGACTCCCAATGTGCATGTGTACAACCATGGAGTAAGAGTAAGAAGTTTCTGCCCTGAAGCGTTTACATCTAGATTTAAACAAAAGGAAAATGAGTGGGTGCAGCAGACAAACAACAATGGGGACAATAAGTTTACACAGACCAGCTATGGGGGGAGGGTGTGTGCGCGCTTGCACTTCTTAAAATAAACCAGAGATATTAATGCATCTCAATACCTCATTTTAAGTTTCTCCTGCTACCACTGTTTATATTGAAGAGAGCCATAATAAAGAGGGAAATATAAAAAAGAGAAAAAATGAGTTAATTTATCTTCCCACAGGCTCTATAGCTTCTTATGTTTCTGTTATTTTTCCACATCTATTTTTCTTGGTTCACCATGTCACTATTATTTTCTTGTCACTGAATCTATAATCATTACTCCATATATTATATGTCAGTGTTTGACTTTCCAGGACTTCTACATTTCTTCATGGTAATGATGGCATTTTCAAAAAAGCCTCCTAAGGCTCTGTATACAAACCGTGTCTATGGTCTTGTCAATATACAAAATTTGCACCAATTCAACAAAATCAAGTTTAGAAACTGATCTAGTTAAAATGGTGCCAACTCCTTGTGTGTACTCTCTTTAATTTGTTTACAAGTGCCTTATAACAGTGTATCTTAAGTTAGTAAAGAAATTTTGCATTTACCAAGGATTATGGGCCAGATTTTGTTCTGAGTTACAATGGTGTCAATCTGGAATTAATTCAATTTACACTGGCCCAATGATGTCACAGAAGTAGCTGGAGAACTGAGTACTCAAGGTAAGTAATGCCTAATAAGAAAAGGAGTACTTGTGGCACCTTAGAGACTAACAAATTTATTTGAGCATAAGCTTTGATGAGCTACAGCTCACTTCATCTCATGAAAGCTTATGCTCAAATAGATTTGTTAGTCTCTAAGGTGCCACAAGTACTCCTTTTCTTTTTGCGAATACAGACTTACACGGCTGCTACTCTGAAACCTGTCATAATGCCTAATAGTTACTCCTAAAATGAGATATTAAAAGCCATAAAATTACTGGGGCCAGCCTGTTGCTCCAATGCCGTCTCCTCTTCTCCATTGAGAGGGCTTCTTTCCAATGATTTCAGAAAGTTACAAAGACCCAGAAATGGACCAGTAATTTGCATGAGACACAAGTCTTCCGCCTGTGAGAGGGAACAAGGCAATTCTGGGAACGGGATGGTGAATCAAAAAACCAAAGAAACAGTGGTTCTTTTTGCCATGATTCCAGCTGATCCTCTGTCCAGAGAACATAATACATTGACAGGAAAGTAAAAGTGTTTGTAAGAAATTCTATCAGCTAAGAAACCAAAAGAAAGCAAACAAGTGGTTTCTGCAGAAGAGAAAAAGAAAAGAAACCCCACACAGTACGAAATGGATCCGTCGTTCAAGACTTCAGGTTTGGCATTTGCAGTGTTTTTTTTTTTTTAAATGTAACATAGAAACTCTGAAAAGTAAAGGAGCAAAGTAAAAAAGATATTATATTACTTACAGTTTATTAGTCATATTAAATAAAGTTTGGGTCAGCTTGTGTAAGTATCAGTGAAGATTTGACATCTTCTGCTACTGCTCATAAATAAACAAGTTATGGGCAGCTTCACACACAAAAGTTACACTGAAAATATTTTCTTTATTACTCTTCTTTAAGTACACATGTGAATAAAATGTTACAACTGAGACACAAACCAGTGAAAAGAAAACAATTCTGAGCTGAGCTGCAAATCTGCTTAACTTAGTTTTGATTTACACTACAAAACCTCAACATGTTTTTGAGAGCTGGCTGGGACCTCCTCCTCATTATTATTTAATATTTACATTCTGATAGCACGCAGAAAGCTCATTAAGAATTAGGTTCCACTGTGCTAGGCAATGTACAAATATCTGTGAAGACCCCAAAGGCTTAACAATCTAAAAGCAAGCATGCAGTCTAAGAAATCTAACACACTTTAGTTATGTCCGGTGGGAATATTTTTTTGCGGGGATGGAGGGAAAAAGGGTGTTAAACACAACACAATGAGAGCCCATATCAACCATTGGGTGTATCTCTACCAACTACTCTGCCTAAGCATACTTGCATTAGAGCATTCTGGGAAAATGCAGGCAACTATGTCATATTGCCTTAGCAGAGGATAGTGTGACCAGCATACAAGGTGGCACCAGCAAAACACTGGACAATGCCCCAAAGTGATGTCCCATTACAGAGTACTGAGAAGAAGAAACAGCAGCCAGTCTGGTTAGAACAACATGGTTAGAGGTCTGTCTGCACTGCAAAGTAAGTGTCATAACCTGGTCATAGGAATATAATTCTATGCCAGCCTAAGCTTCTGTCAACAATGAAATATTAATGGTTGCCACAATTACTATCTATTTATTATCCATATTCTGGTGAACAAAAACTATGTTTAGAGCCAACTACAATTAAATATAATGGAGTGAGGGGATTAGGTTACTACCCAGCTGTCTAATGACCCAGCAGAATATAATTAAAATCTGTAGAATGGATGGGACCCAAAAATTAGGTTAAAATCTTGGCTCGTCCAAGGCTTTTGCTCAGGTACAGGATTACAATTAGGTCCTGTCTACACTAAAATATCTATATATTTTGCAGTTGAGTCATGGGACAAAAACACTGTAGCCACAACCTACTTACTTAGTTGCCATTGTAGAGTATATAGTCTTGTTTGGTCTGTCTATGTCTTTTATCCATCCATTCATGTTTTTATAATGGCTTGTCTACACTATGGCGCAGGGTCAATCTAAGATATGCAACTTCAGCTACATGAATAGCATAGCTGAAGTTGATGTATTTAGATCTACTTACCGTGGGGTCTTCACTACGGTAAGTCGACAGCTGACACTCTCCCATTGACTCCGCTTGCGCTTCTCATTGTGGTGGAGTACCAGAGTCGACGGGAGAGTGCTCAGTGGTTGATTTATCGTGTCTATACTAGACGTGACAAATCGACCCCCACTGGATCGATCACTGCCTGCTGATTCGGCAGGTAGTGTAGACAAGTCCTAAGAGTGCCCATCACCATAGTATCTGATAGCCTCCCAAAGTACAAATACAGAAAAACCTGCCTTAGCGACCACCTCTGAAGAGAAACCACTTGTCACAAGCAGCTATTTGCAGAGGTCACGGAACATTTCCCCCCTATAATTTAAATGTGAAGAGCGATGACCTGTCATCTGCAACCAGCGACCACATTTTTTTACTCCTATCCATTAAAAACAAATTTGTAGGAGAAACCGATCTTCCTTACTTCTGCACTGCTGTTGGCAGTGGTGCTGCCTTCAGAGCTGGGTGCCTGGCCATCAACCACCCTCTCCGGCCGCCCAGTTCTGAAGGCAGTGCAGCCCTCAGCAGCAATGCAAAAGGAAGGATGCCTATACCTGACTAAATATTATGAAATGAGTGAATTAACATACTTAGCCACCTAATATTACTGAATATATATTTAACTGGTTAATTTTAACCCTAAAGCTATTTTGCCTTTCTTCATACATCTCCATGAAATCTAGTTTCATCCTCACTTTCCTCCCATGCCAATAATGTACCAGTTTGAGAACTTCTGGACAATTTAAATAAGTCTAATTGATTAGGATTGTTCTCCCCTACTTTAATTTCCCCATTATTCTCTACTCTCATTTTTATAGCAACTAAATTCTCCCCAGTTTCTGACATGGGTTTTTTTGCACAGGTTTTGTTAGAGAATAAAATTCTATTATTGGGAATATAATTCATCTTTATCAGTTCACAACATAAGCTGGCTGGTGCTCATCAGTTCTGAAAGTGACCAACCTACCTATTACTGCACCATGTCACTCAACTCATAACATCATTAACAGGTGAATGGGCAATGTTATATCCCTACCTGAACAGCAATCACCACATAATTCATACCAGGCTGCAAAAGAGCAGGGTCATGTAGAGCACATTATCTACTCTATTTCACTATTAAAATGGTCTTTCAAAGCCTCCCTGAGCTGTAGAGTTCCACATTGAGCTCTGCTAACAGCCCTTGTATCTGGCTGTTCAAATTTAGCAGACATCTGCTCCATCTCTGACCTCCACTCCAGTAGAAATGTTTCCCCCTTTGCTTCACAGATATTATGTAGGACACGGCAGGCAGCTATAACCACTGGGATAATTCTCATTGAGGTCCAATCTTGTGAATAAACAATTCCAGCATCCCTTCAAATGACCAAAGGCACATTCAGCTGTCATTCTGCACCTGCTGAGCCAGTAGTTAAAGCATTCCTTGATCCTCTTAAGGTGGCTGATGTACGGCTTCATGAGCCAGGGAGCAAGGAGTAGGCTGGATCGCCGAGGATCACTATTGGCATTTCAGCATTGCCAATGGTAAGCTGCGGATTGGGAAAGAAATTCTCTGCTTGCAACTTTCTTTACAGTCCTATGTTCTTAAAGATTTCAGTGTCATGCACATCCCCTGACTAGCCCACACTGATGTCAGTGAAGTGTCCCCAGAGATCTACCGGTATTTGCATAACCATAGAAAAGCAGCCCTTTCTGTTGATGTACTCTGAGGTAAGGTGGTCTGGTGCCAAGAGGGGTATGTGCGTCATTTATTGCTCCCCCGCAGCTCAGGAACCTCATTACTGCAAATCCATCCACTACCTCCTGCACGTTGATGAGGGTCCACAGGTGATTAATGCCCTTGTGCACTTGCATGACAATGGTCCCCACAGTAATTTCCCAACTT
This sequence comes from Dermochelys coriacea, assembly GCF_009764565.3. Taxonomy (NCBI): domain Eukaryota; kingdom Metazoa; phylum Chordata; order Testudines; family Dermochelyidae; genus Dermochelys; species Dermochelys coriacea. The sequence goes on along the minus strand of NC_050072.1, from coordinate 74,867,119 downwards.
CAAACTGATTCCCAACTAGCCGTCAGCAATCTGGTGTTGCACATTTCCACAGTGAGATCACCACTTTTTTCTCCAGTGCCAGTACGGCTCTCATTTGGAGTGCCTCTGCTGGAGGACTGGGGTGAGCTTGGCACACAGATCCAGGAATGTGGCCTTGCACATCTGACAGTTCTGCAGCCACTGCTCGTCATTCCAAACCTACATTACGATGAAATCCCACTAGTCAGCACTTGTCTCTCAGGCCCAGAAGAGGCGCTTCACAAACTGTAGCTGCTTTGTGAACACCACCAATAATCTTGAATTGGTTCTTGCTATGTCTCATAGCAATCTGTCCTCCAAGGAATCATCATGTTCCCCATGGCTCTCCTTGCAGCTCTGCAAATACTATAGGATTATGCACCCAATAATTGCAATGCTAATGACATGGAGCTGTGCAGGCTCCATGCTTCTGTTGGAGATAGTGGACAGCAAGGAGGGCCACGTGGATTTGTGGGATTTTGAAAAAAAACAAAAAAGTATGAAAATTATGGGATACAGATGACATTACAGGATGAAGACAGTTGCAAACTGGGAAGTTGACTCCATCCTTCCAGTCACCCCTGTGCAATTTGTTTCGGCTCCATCACACATTGCCAAAACTTCCTAAAAGACAGTGCACTGGATGGTAACAAGTTGCACACCGGTGCACTGCACTGTGCATTGATACAAGCACTCCCGCTGAGTATGCACTTCATTGACACAAGGAGCCAAGTATGCACAAGCAACATATTAACTGCAGGAGCTGTATGCCGATGTTACTTCAGTCGACACAAGTTTCTTGTGTAGCTATGGCTTTGGTCAATTAATGCTAAGTACTTCAAAGCAAACAGATGGAGAGACAGGTTGTCTTGTATTTATAAATCACTGATGACAATAATGCTTTATGTATGCAGTGTTGTTGTAGCTGTGTTGGTCCCAAGATATTAGAGAGACAAGGGGGGGTGAGGTAATATCTTTATTACTTCAGGTGGTCCAATAAAAATATATTACCTCACCCACATTGTCACTCTAATATACTGGGGCCAACACAGCTACAACAATGGGGGAATATATCAAATTTTGCCATCTGAAATGGAAGCTCCACAACGTGAAGAAAAAGGAAGCGAAACTTAAGAGCGACTTCTTCTTCCTCAGCAACTGCAAGAAACAAAATCATCCTCCTCATAGGTCTCACCATCTATAACCTTCTGACCACTGCTTACAACTCCAAATATGATGAATAGCTCTGCAGAAGAACTTAAAAACAAACAAACGCTAAGGAACCACTTACTGTCCCACATATACTCTAGAAGGGACCAGCTCAAACAAAATAATCATCACATGCACCCACACACTGGAAGAAAAAAAAATCAGGAAACTTACTTAGAAATCATGCAAGAAATCCAAACCAACAACAGAAACTAGTCCAATAAAAATACTACCTCACCCACCATGTCTCTGTAATAATGCTGTTTAGCTTTTAATTCATGTAAAACATTCAGTATATTCAGTGCAATTTGCTAAGAGCAACTAAACAGAGCCAACACAAACCCAACATATTCTTCACAGTCCCAGATTTTAATGCTACCCTGAGCCAATTCGAAATTATGCATATTTAATATATGAATTTTTCCACAGCTACTTTTCAAACTCCAGTTTACTCCTAATAAGTTCTATCAAAATCTCTAATACATTGAAAGGGTTAGGATAACCAAATCAAGAAATTTAGGGCCAAATTCAGATACAATTTTAAATAAATCAACATTGGTGCTCAGTAATCTTCACCTCCCTTTGGACCTCTCAGCATATGTGTTGCACCAACTCAGAGATGGACCACTACTTTGGACTCACACCCTCTTATCAACATATAGCTTATGCCCCTCATCCTTTACATATTGTCACTGAAATATTGTCATATTGTCACTGGCCCACTGCGTTTAGGTGAGTTTAAGTTCATGCACCTCATATTCTGGGAGTAATAGAAGAGAACTGCAGCATAGCAAGAAAAGCAGGAGGGCATACGGATGTGTAAGTTAAAGTAGACCAATCTCTAAGAGGGTAAGTGACACCCACTAAGACTCACTTATATTCAGACATCAGAAAGTGGGTGGAAGTAGGTTAAACGGAGTGAACTGAGCATAATGGAGTCCAAATTGAATGCAAAAGTTTATAATTAACCCAACCTTACACCTCACCACAAAATCTGATAGTTACTTTTCAGCCTTTTCCCAATCTTGTATGTTCTTGTGATACCAAATAATCATTTTCTTGGAAAAATCCATGACTTTCATTGCCCAAGCCACTTGTATTAATACTGTACCCAGACTCTTAAGATCCTAATAGGTGATCATTTTAAAACAGAATCTAGAATGTGAAATGGAAAGAACATTTTTTAGTCTAAAATAACTCATTTCTCTCATATCTATTTTTATGTTTAGTTTGTAAGTATATAAAATTCCTGTGTTTTAAGGTATGTTCCCATTTGGGCAATTTTATCGTTAATGAAGTAGAATTCTTCATAGTCTTTAAAAAGATGTCAGAGTCAGCTGAAACTCAATGGTGTTTTTGTTCCACTCTGCAATGCACTAGTAGGGCTTTCTGTCTACCTGTAAGAGTTGCTTTCTCTTTAACAAGTCTACTTTGAAATGACGACTTCTGTGTTTATGAAGAGTTTGATTTTTGATAGCTTTTATTTTGAAAATTAAAAATTGAATAGATGCTCAGCTATTATAGTGACAAACGGTATGAATATCTACACAGACTGATGAAGTTAACATGGCACTATGGGCAGGATAGGTCACTCTTCACATTGAGATAACTATTCTGATGTAAAATCCTAGTGCAGACAAGGCACTGTAGGCTTTATTTCAATGTAGCTAGCTGAGGTAAACCCCAGGTGAGGGACACAGTGTTGTCCTCAAATAGTTATACTGAGGTATAAATTATCTGTCCCTTGTCTTCACTAGGAATTTGCCTTGAGAGAACTATCTCAAAGTAAAAACACACCTTTTTGCAGTGGAGATATAGCCTAGATTAGAAGATGAAGAAATTAAGAGTTTTCAGGTTTGTGAAAAAATACATCTATTGTAATCTATATGATTTTGTAAAAAAAGTGTTTAACAACAAACAAATAAGCTGTTCAATAAATTACTGATTGTATGAGTTAATACGTGAAATATTTTGAACTGAAACAGCTTTAGTAGCAGGTAAAGTGTCTTGCTGCATGCCTTTACCTCCCCCGGCACCTGCTGGAAAAAAGTCCACTGAAGGCTTACTATGATAGTCAAGTAGAGCTTTTTTCCATGCCAGCTCCCTACCCCACCCTTCATGTTCTTCCCTTTTTTGAACAATATGTATTGCACAAATATGTTATTGACTCCCTGCCAGTTGCAATACAGCATTCACTAAATGTAATATGAAGTGTGCGCGTGTGCAGAGATATCACTATAATTTTAAGGCTCAACAGAGGACAGCTTAGCTGTGGCTGCCAAATGTAATATGTAAGAGGTCTTCGAAAATCATTAGTATCACTTTCTCATATTACTTTTCACCATTTCATTGTACTCCACTGATTAAGCTAAGTAACTGTGACAGGGTGTATCAGGCCCTTTGAGGCCCCCTGCTGGAGGCCTTGCAGTCCTGCCACACCCCACTCCGGTTCCCCACACTTACATAGAATCATAGAATATAAGGGTTGGACAGGACCTCAGGAGGTCATCTAGTCCAACCCCGTGCTCAAAGCAGGACCAATCCCCAATTTTTGCCCCCGATCCCTAAATGGCCCCCTCAAGGATTGAACTCACAACCCTGGGTTTAGCAGGCCAATGCTCAAACCACTGAGCTATCCCTCCCCTTTTGTTTGTTTTCTCATTCTGCTAAGCAGAAGCTCTGCTAAATCCTCCTTGCAGCTGCTGGAGGCAGATAGGTCTTGCTGGGTTTTCTCAGGTATGACTACTCCCAGTCTGCCAGGACCGACAGATCTGGTTCTACCTCCAATGAGCTGCAAGCAGGGGTAAGACCCATTGTAATGGATCTATGTTTTTTCCCTGTGAAGAAGAATGACTGGATTAATTTAAATTATAGGTGAAAGTTTTCCCCATATTACATCCTACTTGATATACCATAATTTCAGGCCACACTCTTATCACAAGAAGTACCAGTTAATAAAAAACAAAAAATATACTGTTACAAGGATGCAATTTTTTAAAAGGTAGATACAATTTTCAATAATAAAACTTTCCTCTCCACACAAAAATCTAACAGGCAGCACTAACACAAGGTATACAACCCTCTCACACTTTTTCCTCACTGAGATAAATTCAGAAACATCCAACATATAATCCACATATGATTTCAACTCCAAGAGGCAGCAGTCATGCAGTTCAATTTACAATTACAGAAAGATATAATGCATAGTGAAGGTAGTACAAAGGTATTTCTTCTCGCCAAGGCATACTTCAGTCCTACCCCTTCTGAGGTGTTAAGGTCCAAAGGATATTAGGAACCAAAACAACCGCAACTGACACCATCTGAAAAATCCCTAGGCAGGGCTTATCTACAAGCAGTCTGTGCTTCCACTGATTCATCCCCAGGGTTTGGTCATCCCTAAACAGGGGTTATCCAGCTAGCAAGCTACTTCAGTCTCTAGGCAGCAACCAGACTGCTCTCCGATTAAGAGCAGCAGAGCTCTGCTTCTTTGTTCAGCTGAAGCTGGACTGGGCTTCTTTTAACTCCTCTCTCCATGCCTTACATTTGCTGCAGGTGTAGTGGCATGGAGCCATCTAGATCCCCAGGCTCTCCTTAATCCTCTCCTTGCTGGCGTGGGGCCTATCTGCCTCATTAACGCCCTTGTTGCCAGGGTGGGACCTATCTGCCGCACCACAGTGATTAAATAAATGCTTTTTCCAAAACCTATAAACCTGTGTGGCTGATAAAACTCTATGCATGTTTCCACTGTCAGTAATTGTATTTTAGATGTCTCTACAAAGTAAAATGTACTTGTGAAGTCACAGAAAACAAATTACCTCAAAGTAATGGTTTGAAGTACCCAAGAAAGGCAGAGCACTGCAAATGCCAAAGTACAGAATGCAGCAGTACAGGTAATAGTATGAGACAGGGTAAGTTACCCATAACATATTTATGCCTTTTTATATATGCACCTTACCCCGGAACATCAGTCTTCTTGGACCCAGGCTGTCTTATCAGTCCTTTTCACCACCACTGGCGCCTCTGGCATTAGAGTGCACACATCCTTTGTGACCCAAATCTCCCCAGGTGTCTCAGTGCTCTGCACATGCCATTAATCCCCCTTATCTCTGTTACTCCAGGAGCAAACTGAACTTGCATGCCCCCCTTGTCCACAATACCTGCATCCGCTTAGCGGGCCTGTCTGACCCCTTTCCCTTTGGCATCCGCGACAGTCAGGTTTATTTGGATGCTGTCGTGTCTGCTGGGCTCCCTGCCAAGCCCGAGAGTGATGATGCTGGAGTTATTGTTGCTGCTGCAGCTGAAGTACCTCCAAGAGGACATCCTGCTGTTGTTGGGGAGCCACCTGGGCCTCTTGTCACCCTTGTGCTAGTATCCACTGGGTTTCAGCCCAGCTGTGCTGCTGCTGAATTAGCAAACTCCTCCATTGTCCCCTTGTTTTCAGGGGCTGGTCCGAAAAGAACCAACTTCTGGTACCAAGTTGTGGCAGGGGCCACTCGTCTCTCGTGAGCACCTCCGGTCAGTCAGGTGTGAACCTACACTCACTCTCTCTTGCTCCCGGCCCCCCGTCAGCTATTAACCTCATCAAGTGGAATTTCAGTGGCACAGCCCTCTGGCCAAGTCACATACAGTCAATATGCATGAACGCAAAAACCCCACCCAGGGTAAAAGGCCTGTTCCTGTGTCCTTGGTAATGTCGTTAACCCTGTCTCTGAGCTCAGTTCTTAAAAGTCCACCAGGGCCTACCAGTGATGAGCTGCCAAAAGCTGAAGAACCGATTCCTTCAGTTGCTCCGGGTCTTCGGCAGCAATGAAGGACCACCACTGGGTGAATAAAAATTAAAAAGGGATTCTCAGGGGAGCCTCCCCAGCCGAGAGCTCAGGCGGGCCGGACAGGACAGTCCCGTGGGCTGGAGTTTGCCCACCCCTTTAACAACTAGGCTCTAAACTGGCTTCAGAATTTAACAAATAGTTCGCGTGAACCGGTGCGAATCGGCTCCAGCTCACCACTTGGCCTATCACAGTGCCCTTGTCAGTATCTGTATCTGCAGCCTTGCTTCTGGGCTCAGTTCTCAGCCCCTTCTGGGCTCTCTCTAAGTCAGTTCCTGCCCTGTGATAGAGCAGTGCCCACAGGGCTTCTTCCCTGGAAACTCTTTGTCCTCAGTGGTTCTCATAGACCCAGCCCCCCAGCCAGGTCACCTCTCACATTCAGTCCCCTTCCAGGGGTAACAAAGTTCAACAAATGGATGGCCCTCTAGTGTCTTCAGCCAAGTCCTTGAGCCCTTTAAATTCTATCCCCTTTCTTGAGCTTCTAAACAATACTTGTCCCCTTCTTGGGACTTGGCCACTCTGCCAGCGGGGGAACCAGGACCCTGCCCACTACTCCAGGTCCCAACCCGGAGACCTTACAAACAACAGCCCCGTGCTGCTTCCTTTAACTCCATTGCTGCTATTCCCTGGGCCACCTCCCACATAGCCCCTTCCTCTTTACCCTTATCTCAGGGCTGAAGTTCTCTGTCTGTTCCCTGCCTGAGCAGGGTCTCTCCCAGGCCTCCTCACCTGGAGAGTCTCACAGCCTTCCTGTCCTTCCTCATCCTTCTGGTCCCAGCCAGCAACTGATCTGCTCAGACCCTGTGGCTCCTTTTAACTAAGCCTTTGGGCTCTGATTGTCTGCTTCACTGCAGCCTTTCAAGGCAGGCCTTCACTGCTCCTTTTCCTGGTGCAGGATGTGGCAGGACCATGAGGTCTCCAGGAGCCTGGTACACAATCTCGCAGGAACCAATAACAATTCTCCTGCATTATCAGTTAATTTATTCTGCAAATTATATCTTATTCCTATTGCTGCAGTAAATTCTCTTAAGGCTTATCAACCTGGTTACAGATTTAAAACAGCTGTATTCCTCTTCCTAGCAAAATGTACTGTATCACATACAGCTAAAGGGTCCTTGGGGAGGGATGCACACCTTTATCACTCCACATTGTTCACACTCCATGTAGACCAAGACAATAAGAATGTAAACGCCTCTTCTTCCTTCTTTCAGAGTAGCAGCCGTGTTAGTCTGTATTCGCAAAAAGTAAAGTAGTACTTGTGGCACCTTAGAGACTAACAAATCTATTTGAGCATAAGCTTTCGTGAGCTACAGCTTACTTCATCGGATGCATTTGGTGGAAAATACAGAGGGGAGATTGATATACGTATATCAATCTCCCCTCTGTATTTTCCACCAAATGCATCCGATGAAGTGAGCTGTAGCTCACGAAAGTTTATGCTCAAATAGATTTGTTAGTCTCTAAGGTGCCACAAGTACTGCTTTTCTTCTACCTTCTTCAATCAGGATCCCTCTACTTCAGCCACTAAAGCATTTTATTCATAGATAAAAATTAACTTTTTATGTTCTTTCAGACTATGGCAGTACATATTTTGCACAATAATTAAGTTATTTGCAATGCACAGGGAAAAGGCTGTTACAAATGTAAGTGTATGTTTAATTTCTTTCCATCACGTGCTGTCATGCCAGTCTTCAAAAATCAAGGAAATCAATATGTATACCCAAATGAGTGTTAATTTCACAATTTAGTTACAATTTACACTTTGGATTACTACAGCTAATTGGAATTCCTCTTCCTGTAAAACATGGGGAAACTACACACTTTACTTATCTTTCTGAAGCAGAGATTCACTGAAGCTGTCACAGGGATGTTAAATTACATCTGTGCACTGGAAAGGAAAAGCTATTCCTCATACGTGCTAGAAGAGGGCAGTTTTAAAACCTGTCTTCAGTAGTTTCCTAGGAATCCTGCTGCTGAAAGATGCCGAGGGGATTCTCTGAAACATGGCTTTCATGGTCATAGCCTCTCCCCAGCTAACACTGTATATTTTTTAGGCTTTGATGGCCCCCTACAGTTTCCCGAGTTTTGGCAACTTTCTGTCATCTTACTCCAGTAAGTTTTCTGTTCCTGGTGCCTCTGAGTCTAGGACTGGCAGAAGCCAGCATAAATGCCAAGGTGAATTTAGCCTAATATCTGGAATCTGAAAATTCATAGCACATTAAGCTATTAATTATTAAAGGGCAAATATTACAGCTTGCAGAAGTATCGTGAAAGACAGATGTGGAGGTTCATTTCCCAAGAACCATAAAACAGGATGGCAGAGATATGATGTAGATCCAGTGGCCAAAACTCCCTACCAAAGGGATTGTAAGGGGCTCCCTTGGTTCTTCAGCTATCTAGTAGGGAAAATTCTGCTCCTACAGAACCTCACAAAGAACCTCTCCACAAAGCCGGTTTAGAGCTGACCTGGTTAACAATGTATTACAAATACTTTCATTGCTGGTGTGTACAAATCAGATATGAGCCTGACCCCATCCCTGAACTTTAAGGAAGCTCAGATCCTGGTCCAAACCTTGTGGCTGCCAATCTATCGGTTGCATTAAAAGTCAAACTTTTAGGAAGGAAATTTGGATCTGATCAGAACATGGTGGATTGTCTGCTTTGGCAGTAGTTTTATATGGGACAGCCATCCAAATAAATGGAACATCAGGATATGTCTGAAAACTACAGCAGACTTAGATGAATGGAGAAATTATGTGGCATTAATATTAAGAGTCCCTCACGTTCAACAAGATATTTATATTGTGTATTACATCACAGCACAGAGGCCAGCTTTCTTTGCAACCAGAAGAGCTTGAAAGATATTTTTAGTAATAGCTTAGATTTTGCAGACTACAACAATATCCATGGGAAAATTGTCTATTCTTGCAGCTTTGACAAGCTGTAAAGTGGCGTAATTATATAATTTTATTGGGTATCCTGTACAGTATACGGTAACATATACAAGCTGCAAGTTATTTACCTTTTTGTATTTTTATTGTTTCTTTATGAAAACAAACAAAAATATTAACCATAAAAATGACAGCAGTGACATGAAATGATGATCATTTAAAAACTAGTTATTTTGTTTAGCAAAACTATACTTGAGCATAAGATACCCTTCTGGCTACTTTGAAATACCTGGATTTACCGACAGAAATAGGAAGTTTTAAAGACAATTGGAACAACTAGAGCTGGGAACTGCAGAACTACACAGAATCAGGAAGAAGACTCTTCACCCCTCAGTATGCCAAGTGACAAAGGAGGCTATTCTGCAGATGTTACGCCAGCCTGGTAACTAGAGAAATATTTGCAGATTTAGGTCTCATTTCTACAAGCTCTGTTGTGTGCAGGCAGAGCCCTGAAGTCAATGGAGCTTTGTACTGGGCACAGGAATCCACCTGCACAGAATGTTTGCAGAATTGGGGCCAGAGGGTCCATATTTAATGGAGGGAAAGGATTAGAGGATTCATGTTGTGCTGTTCTTGCCACCTTTTGTGCATTTCTATACATCCTCTGGAATGTGCTTCTGCACTGCCTCATGTAGGCGATGCACATTCTCTCTATGTGGCTTCCTTATGTATTTCCCTTCCCTTTGTGTAGTGAAATTATGCATGTCCTTGTGCCAGAAGACTCTACACACAGAGAAGTGAATAGGACTTTACCCATGGCAGAATGAATTTGGAAAGCTTGGAAAAGAAGGGATGGGACTAAAAAACCCACTTCAGTTTCATGGATATTTCTGCCCACTCATTGTGTGACACAGTCAAAAGCCCATTCAGTAGAAACCAACTGGAAATATTTAGAGAAATAAATCTTTGGTATCTTTATTTGTAACAAAGCAGGATATTACTATATTATATTCTTGTAAATACCAGATATCCTGCAAAACCTAATATAAGGACCTAACATCCCATGTCCATGGACATTTTATAATTGATTAATATGATATAGGTTCAGTCCCATAATACTTGAACTAGACAGAGTGAGGAAATATGGAAAATATTCCAAGTGTTGTATTGTTTTCTCACACAATGAAAAATAATCACACAGTTCACGGGGAATCTTACTATTAACATAGAGGATAAATAAAGATATGTAGCCAATATCTACCTGGGAGAGAAAAAAATTATTTTTGGCTAATGCAGGTAATTTGGGAAATTAACTTTTAAAAATGACATTACTTGGTCAATCTTGTCCCTGTCCTTATAGGAAGATTAACATTTTAAAATAAAATAAAAGTTTAAGAAACATATTTATATGTCAGGCTTGTATTTTTAATGGAAAAATAAGGGTTTATGGGGTCATTCTGCAAAAATCTATTTCATCTTTATGGGAGAGGAGGAAATGTGGTACCAGCTTTATAGAATTACGAGACTGCTCGGCTTCACTTTATTATATCTTGGATATAGGGAGATACTAAATTGCTTCTCTGCCTGAAGTGGCTCAACCAATAATGAATCCATGTAATTTGTTTAATGTTTTGTCTACACTGATTATTAAAGATGTTAAAAGTGTAATGAATAAGTCAGTGTTAATATTAGTTCTGTAACCTGGCAAGAAGTTAGAAACTTAAAAATACAATATAACAAATGTCCCCATTATGGATTCAATAATAATACTAGGTTTCTAGAGATTTTTAAAAGTCCTTTTTTATTTATGGGAGAAGAGAAGTAAAGGTATTAATGTATTTTTCCATTCAAAAGGAAAATATAAATTTTTAGCAAGTATATTTAAATGTTTACTTTTAAAACATTATTTAAGTGTTATAATTGAAAAGGAATTAATAGAATTTAGACATTTGGAAGGAAACATTAATACTAAGAAAGGGTATGAAATACATATATAGGTTGTTTTTATTTACAGGTTATGTAGGACTAAAAGAGTTACAGATGAGTTGAACATAGAATTAGATTTGGATTATTCTACAGATGACAAGAATACAATATTTGGGCAGGTAGGACCGTGTCAGTTAATACCAAAAATGGTTTTATACAACTTCCAACACTGAATCTATTTAACTCCAAAATTATTACATTTTTTCCCTTTCAAGTAAACAATATATAATGTAAAGTGATGGGATAGAAGAAGGAACAGAAGGGAAAGTTATCAGAATGTTGGTAATATTACTAATTTCTATCCTGAAATGACTAACTGTACACATAACATGCTGCATGTGCCCGTGCCTATTTTTATGTATATTATGGTTGTTTTTTGCTATTTTTGTCTTTGTTAAACAAACATTAGAAGAAACTTTGTTACTGGTTAATAGACAATAAGGTAATGAATGAAAGAGCGTATGACTGGCTTCAGAATAGTTAGCAGGACTGAAATCAAGCATTTCTTTAGGAAGATACAGTTATTGTGAATCAAATTTTCTGAAAGGACATTTGTGTCTACTTCTGCAGAATTCTATTTTGTCACCCCTTTTGTTCAATTAGCACATACATCTTCTAGGTAAGATAGTGAGACGTTTTGGCCTGAAGTATTACCAATCCACAAAATGACACTTAGATCTACATTCCCTTTTTAATGAGATGAGATTCTGCGGTTCTGTGTTTTCCAGTGCCTGACAGAAGTAGGGAAATAAATGACATCAAACTGATTAAATTCAATTCAGACAAGATAGATTAGGAACCAGAGATTGAAAGCATTGCCTGAACATCTGTAATTCTACCTCCTCATTTATCATGCCACTTTTTTCTACTGCAAAGACATTGTCAAGGCAAGTCATCCTGGTATTGTGCCACTCAGAGATCAGTCCTATATCATCTAATTGTCCCCACCCCCAGCAACAACATAGCAAATGTACATAACCTGGAGCAGTATCATGATCAGAATTCTGATACATTATAATTGATATAAAGTATCATTAGTCAATGTGAGATTCTCCAGTTTACTAGACCATTTCCATTCTTTAATAGATTAAAACTTTATGACTCAATAGCAGATTGCTCAATTGACTTAATTGGGAATGGGAATGTTCATTCCCTCTGAAGCACCTGGCATTGGCCACTGTCGGAAGACAGGATACTGGGCTAAATGGACCTTTGGTCTGATCCAGCATGGCCGTTCTTATGACCACTGTTCCCTCTAAGCTGTGCACGTACATACAGATCCTAACCCCGCGCACAGTGAGAAACACCATGCACACAAAAATTTGCACAGAAGAAATTTTTTGCGCACACGGCCTGTAAAAAATTAGAGGGAACATTGCTTATGACAAATAAAAAGATTGTTATTGAACAGCTAACACTGCAAATTCACACTAGGATTTAAAACCATTGCTTAGTACAGTGGGGAAGAAAACCATTTTTCCTATCCTGCAAAATTTTTCAGTATTTCAAAATTTTTCTCGTTCTGTATTAGCATGAAACTGAGACCCTTTGAAATTTTCCATGAAAAACAAGAGAGATAACCCACCCCAGAATAGCCCAGTGAGAACGGCAGAGCAGGAACTGGGTCTCTCAGATAAGTGCCCTGACGAATGGGCTACAGAATCAGTCTCTCTTCCTCCCTCCTGGTTTTGACCAGAAATTCCATCCTGGACTTGAGAAGCCTGTCCTGAGGAAAACTGGTATTTTCCCCTGAAAAAAGCATAGCTTTTTGACAATTCAATGTATTTCGACAAAAAAAGTTTAATTGGAAAATTTCCAACCAGCTCTAATGCTGAGCTCTCACTGGCTCACATATCACCAACAGTATAGTGATATTGGAACTTAATTTTTTGCACATTCACAAGTCAGAAATATTCCAGCTCATTCTCCTATAGCCATACGAGCTCTAAGTTTTAGAGGAGTGAAAATTTACAAGACGATGGGACTGAGTACCCACAACTAAAAGATCTTTGGATAAGAAGATGCCACTTCTAGTCACTTATGACTATAACGACGTTTCAGAGCACCAGTCATCATGACCGCATGGCACACACTTGAAAGTGAAATTATGCTACTGGATTTAGTTTCATCTTAGTGTACTGATCTGCTTTAAAGTGTTTATAGATTAACTGAAAAAACTGTTTACAGACTGGTATATGATAATGTTACCAGGCAAACAACAGACTGAAGAGCTGGAGACAAAAATCAAAACTGATCTGCAAATCACTTTGCTGAAAGCCATTACATACCAAGAGGTTCCTTGGAACATTTCACCTCCCTGAAGCAATACCATAGAGGACTGCAGAAAGGGGTATTTTGACATTAACAATATTTACTAGAAAACATAGGTAAAATGTGGAAATACAGCATCATAGCATCTCCTTAACACTTTCCTTTATACTGCTGCACATTTTACTGAAAAATATCTAGAGAGAGAGAAAAAGTGCTAGTGGTCCATGATGTAAAGTTACAGTATTTAACAATATGTTATTGTTAATCTGCCAAAGACAATGAAACTTTTAAAGGAGAGAATAATCCTGTATTTGTCTGTGTGCCTCAGGTTCATGGTTGCCCAATGCATTTACCTCTCCAGTGAACACCTACAGAGTGGACAATGTTAAGCATTTTTTAAAATTAAAAATGACCACAGAGTAAATCCTACCACCTTCACTATAACCAGTAAGGGCCTAAAATGGCAGCACAATTGGGGTGGTTCCACTGCATGGAGGGTAAGAGGAGTCGACATTCAGTTAGCCTCCACCCACATTGTGCCATGGAGTGAACAGGGATATTATGGAAGATGATAGGGCTGAGAAGATGATTGATCCACAACTATCAATATCCACTAGGCATTCATCCTGGACCTGACAGAGGAACACAAAAGGAGAAGAGGCTGAGTAGTGCCTGAAGAACAGTTCTGCTGTTGCTCCACAACCTAGGAGCTGGGAAAGACGTGCATTCCTTCCCTACTGACCCTTTTCAAATTCACACTGCACAGCTCAAGTTATTTGGTCTGTGACCTGTGATAGAGTTTTGGCCCTGTGTAAATTATGTCTTTGGTAATACAGGTAATATGAGTTGGGAGCCTCAGTCCAGTTCCAGTAAAGAGGTATAAACAATATCAAAGGCACAATCAAAGTTAGCATATTTTGGTAGTCTGAGTGTAAAGATCAAGATATGAATCAGCACAGAGAATGAACTACCCTCTCACTCCTAGAGGTAATCATTCCAGAGGCCTGGACAGAGATACGAGTACTACTGTTCCATTCACTGTGCCTATTCTGTTAACATTGTGCAAAGTCCTTTAGAGCTATCAATCCATAATCTACCATAAGGTAAAATCCTCCATAGCCACATGCTCCCACCACCACATGGGAGTGGGGGATAACAAGCACAGTAGAACTGCAGTGGTTCTACTTTACAGGAAAGGGAGGTTGCAGGCACACCTTAGAGGACTCTCAGAGCAACTCTCCCCACAGTAACACAAGGGTGGGAATGTGGGCAAGACAGAAAGTAGGGTGTAGCCAGTAAACAGAGTGGAGAGGGAGACCGTCTGTGGCTATGAAATAGAAGGGGAAAAGATTTTCTCCCACAACCCCGGACAGAATCCCTATGTAAATCCAGGTTACTCAGGCTCTATGCATGGTGCAAAGCCTTGAGCCCAAGTGCTACATTAATCAAGTATACATGAGGAAAAAAGTTGAGATTTTTAAAAAGAATGCTTTTGGAGCCGTAAAAGCCATTCTGCTCCCTGAGTCAGATAATTCCATTGCCTTCCACTACAAGACTTGTAGGAATGCAGTTTTCTCAAAATGTCAGATTTTCTTCCAAATACAGCTACATTTCAGCCAACTACAATGAATTTGTACTTATTTGTGCATTCTGAGTGTTTTCATTTGTTTGTTTTTCTATAGATCAGCCTATTTATCCCATTTCAGAAACTAATATCCTCTATATTCTTATGATGTGCTTGGAAAACCTAATATCCATAGTAAAAACCCTTGTAAAATTTTGTGGTGAAATACCTGGGGCGCATTTGCGGCATCCATTATTTAAGCTACTGTATCCTGGCCTTTTAAACTCTTGTTTAAATTGAAGTTGTTTTTTAGACATTCTTATAGGAAACAGATATTTCAAATAAGTAAACTGCTCTTTAAATGGCTAGTAAGTGGTTTGGTTTTTTACATCAAAAAAACACTCCTGGGTAGATACAATTCATGTCAGAGTTTAGCTCAGAGCAAGTTTATTATGGCCAAGTTTTTAGTCCCTGGAGGAGGGAAAAAAAAGGTTTATTAATGCAAGTGCTGACAGAATCTTAGTTGCAGTAGAATAAAAGGTCCATGGTGATAAATGAAATGGTAGTTTATAAAAAAAGATGCAGTTGAGCTGACACACTGAAGAATTCACCAAATACTTATTACCTCTGAGAATAGGCTGGCTTCATAGTATATTATAGTGTAATACTTTCTTAACCACTTCCCAACCACAGTTGATATATTCCATTTTTCCCCCTTGAAACACAAAATGTATTCCAATGTTTTCTTGTTGCTTTTTAATTTCCTTTTTAGCCACAATAATAAAGGTAAAATTTTAAAAACTTCTGTTGCTGAAAAAGCTGAAGAGAATTTAAAAGTATTAACTTGTCCTGGATGAGCAGATAATGTCTTCACTGCATTTTATATTATTTTAGTTTATAAAGAGTAGGGTCAGTTTGTGAAAAGGCAGGGAGGGGCACTAACCACTAGGCGATTAGGATAATATTTTTAACCAAAGATGGATATAAGAGAGCCCATGCATGTGAGCTTGTTTAAGTTTTTATATATTATATCAGAGCTAGTTTTATACTCCCATAGAAAGAAAGTGTGAATCACACTGAAGACGAATTTTCTTACACTTTCACACATACCTCCCCTCGGAAAACCAAGTAACGTTTACAGAATGTAAATGGTATTACAAAAAATTGAAGCCTGAAATCTCATTTGAAAAGGTATTCATTTTTCAAAAATCCAATTAACAAGAAGGTTTTAAACAAATCCATCTGTCCATTCCGACAGACAATTAATTTCTTAGCCCAGATTAGCAATTCGTCTTCATGGACACAGAAGGACAGACACTTAATTCACTCTGTACCATCCTGCTATGGGCAAGATGTAGAGGAGTTCTTTTGTAAACCCTATTAAAATGTATGAGAATTTTTTTTATTTTGGAAAATTTAATTTTTTTTAATTCATAACTCTTAAGTGTCATGGCACTTTATAAACCAACATGCATTCCAAACAAAATAGGTCAGTACCAGACAGCATACATTAATAGTAATCAGGCTATTAGCATGGAATCAGAATGCAGGTCTGAACATGCTTGCAAAGCTAGTTGGCTGACAATCTGAATTTTCTTTACATGCCAAACTCCTACCCTCAGACTTTTCCACACTAACTGTGGGTAAATCTTTACATAGTGTGTCATGATAAAGCAAATAAATGATCTTACTACACACACACACACACACACACACACACACACACACACACACACTCTTTTTTGTCATTGAACAGGAGGGAGAATTTCTGGCAGTCAAACAAACAAACAAACAAAGATGAGAAGGGCAGGGAGTCCATACAATGTTGAAATGCCAGCTGCGATTACTTGCATCTTAGAAGATTTTAAAGACATTTTAAAACAAACATATTATGCAAAAAATGTATGCTTCCTTTGTATTACTCTGAAACCCTATGGGAGAACAACCTGTCAATGGCAAGTCTGTTACAATAACAACAAAATCAAAAGGTTCCAAACACTTACGTATTTCTAATTAGACACACATGGAAAACACAGAGCTGCCAGAAAGGGCTGTAAAGAGGTTATGCTGGACCTTGCTGCTGACACAGAAAGCCTCCAGAGTTGATGAGCCTCTCTACTCACCTCCTTTTTGAGGTGAAGAGCAGCTGGAGCTGCCAGAAAGGATTGTCTTTGACATTTCAGTATTCAGTAACTTCAGCACCATCCAACTCAGTTTGCTTTTGTTTTCATAAACATAGGGTTGCCACCTGTCCAGATTTCCCCAGGATCATCCCTTTTCTGAGGTAGGTTTCAGAGGGTAGCTGTGTTAGTCTGTATCAGCAAAACCAATGAGGAGTACTTGTGGCACCTTAGAGACTAAAATTTATTTGGGCATAAGCTTTCGTGGGCTAAAACCCACTTCATCAGATGCATGAAGATGCATCAGATGCAAACCACTTCATACATCTAATGAAGTGGGTTTTAGCCCACGAAAGCTTATGCCCAAATAAATGTGTTAGTCTCTAAGGTGCCACAAGTACTCCTCATTGTTTTTGCTGAGGTAGCCGTCTCAGAAATGTGTAAGAGTGCTCAGTACACACAGCCAGTTGTCCAGTTTTATTGGCACAGGATCATCCCGGATGTCCCAGGTTTTTGTACTTCTGAGGTGGCAACCATATATAAACATGCCCTCTGACACTGGACCAGAATTTATTGTGAACAGAAAAAGCACATTAGGCCGGTGATACTGGTGATGACTGTCTGGGACACCTAGGTGAGGAGTTATACTTTGGGGAAAACACTAAAACAAAATATAATTAATAAGAAATATATCTTGCACATTTTGTATATTTGATGCTTATTATTTGCTTTGTCTTTTTAGATTGCAACCTTCTCAGGATGAGTTCCTATCTTTCTATGTGCTTGTACGGAACCTAGCACAATGGTGCGCAAAAACTGACTGGGTAGGACCATAGTACAAACAAATACATCACAAGTGATAAGAGCTTTCAGCAGTATGAAATTTGGTTTCCATTCCCATCTGATGGGCTACCCCAGAGCCAGGAATTCCAGGCTGCTGAGATGCTTGGAACTCTCTAGGCTTCCAGGTTCCCAGCTGCCAGTCAACCCACCAAGTAGCCTGCCACGGAGCTAAGAGCCAGGAAGCCCAGGCTCCCTTGTTAGCCCATCAGGTGGGCTGCTGAAGAGCAGAGCGAGCGAGCAGGGAGAAAACCAGGTAAGCTTCCATCGAAATCCTATATGATTTCTATCAGAATTTTGTTAAAATTGACATGGTCCTGCGGAATATTTTGATTTTGACAAATAGGTAAATTCTGACAAAATGGTTTACCACAATTTTTCTGACCAGCTCGGATAATAATGCAAAAACCCAGGACCAGCAAAGCAGGAAAAGAACATATAAAAACAAAACCAATTATGGTCAAGTGAAATGAAAACATGTCTTCCTCAATTGTCTGACTCATATGGGTACAGTCAGTGCACTTGTCACAGATGTCCTTGGTGCCTAAACTTCAAATTGCCTTCATTTCTATCATGCCAGTAAGAATTTCTTTTTGAAGCATAGGAGAGGTAGATTTCCATGCTGGAAAACTACCTGCCTTCTTTCTCTCAGAATCTGACAGTGCTCACATTTATGGTATATTCAGTGTTCCTGACTGGTTATAGGTTGGATAGCTGCTGTAGCTCCTGACTGCTTCTTATCTACAAAGAGATGCGGGGATACTGAATCCATGTAATCCTTCCCCTTATGTTCACTCAACCCTCAGTTCAGATCTATTTGGAGCCAGGATGGAGACCTGCCTCCATGGCACACAGAAGGGACAACAACAACAATAGCTTTGGTGATAGATTCCATTCCCCCATCCTTCACTAAGCTCAGTG
Organism: Dermochelys coriacea; assembly: GCF_009764565.3. NCBI lineage: Eukaryota > Metazoa > Chordata > Testudines > Dermochelyidae > Dermochelys > Dermochelys coriacea. The sequence goes on along the minus strand of NC_050072.1, from coordinate 74,848,473 downwards.
CCCAAGTTCATCTAATTTGGGAGGTTGGGGTGGGGAAGGGAATTTCATCCTAGAGTAAAATCAGAGCTATGAAAAACATTAACAACAAAAGCAAAAATGAAGTCCTCAGTGACATTTGGTAATGTTCATGAACTTGGCCTAAGAGATGAAGGAAAATCAGGGGTGTTTTGAATGAGCATGCCTTCTTTGACAGACTAGCCTCCTTCTAGTCTGGGTCCAGCAATCACTCACACCCCTGTGGTTACTGTCCTTTGTTCCAGTTTCTTTCAGGTATCCTTTAGGGGTGGAGAGGCTCTCTCTTGAGCCAGCTGAAAACAAAATTGAGGGGTATCCCAGGGGCTTAAATAGACTCTCTCTTGTGGATGGAGACCCCCTCCTCTCTCCTATTCAGAATCCAGCTCCATGTTGGATTTTTGCCAGATGTGGACTGGCATCTCCAGGTTCATTGTTAACTTATGTGTTTCTTGATTGGGCACTTACTGAGAATAGTCTTTTCTCAGGAAGCTGACCAACTGCTTCACTGAGGCTACTTAAAATTAAACAAGTATATAGCCAATATTAATAACTTCGAATACAAAAATGATACATGCATACAAATAGGATGAATATATCCAGTAGATCATAACTTTTGCAGAGATACGTTATATGGCATATCTAGCATAAAACATATTCCAGTTATGTCACATTTACTTTCATAAGTATATTTCCATAAAGCATTATGGGGTGCAACATCACACCCACTGCAAACTGAAACACTTAGTGCTATACAGGTTTCAGAGTAGCAGCCGTGTTCGTCTGTATTCGCAAAAGGAAAAGGAGTACTTGTGGCACCTTAGAGACTAACAAATTTAGTTGAGCATAAGCTTTTGTGAGCTATAGCACTTAATGTCTTATCTGTAGCATTTTTGTTCAAGCGTATTGTCTCCACTTATTTGTTTATATTTAAGTATTCCAACTGTTTTGTATTTAGAGTGGGTTGGTATCATTGTTTCAGTTCCCGGGCATTTCCTCTACTGAAACAAGATGGTTGGTTTTCAGAAGGCATCAACAAAGACCCCATTTTAAAAAAACTAAAAGCACAACACATCAAACACACTTAATTGTGTGTCTGTTACTGAACTAGTAAAATAATATGGTTGGGAATATTTTCTTTGTTGTTATTGAAGTCTTTAGTTGAGTTAGTCAAGGTTAAATACTCTCTCCCCATTGTTGGATTTAGGGACATTGGAATAGTCAGAGAAAAATACAGTCATTGTGGAACAAAGTACAGGGACAGGAAAAGAAGATGAATATGCAAAGTTTTCTTGAAGATACATTTATTTATCCAGACCTGCCATGTTCAAGATATTTAATATGAAGAGGACAAAAAGATTAAGTAGGAGGAGTATATTATACCAAGGAGCTTGTTTCTTCAAAGTTCATGTCTCTTCTTTTTGAGGACAGACTTAATTTCAGCTAGAGAAAATTTAACATAGAAATCTAAACAGAGTTGTAAATGTCTTTGTAACTTTCTTCCATTTCTCTGTGATTCTGAAATTGCTGATCTCCTGGGTATTTGTGTAAAGTCAAAACAGGACCTTAATTTTGATAAAAGCTACTTACTGGCATACTGGGTTACTTTAAAACCTGGTGTGATTTTACTACAGTCACATTACTAATCCCAGGTTTCAGAGTAGCAGCCGTGTTAGTCTGTATTTGCAAAAAGAAAAGGAGTACTTGTGGCACCTTAGAGACTAACAAATTTATTAGAGCATAAGCTTTCGTGAGCTAAAGCATCCGATGAAGTGAGCTGTAGCTCACGAAAGCTTATGCTCTAATAAATTTGTTAGTCTCTAAGGTGCCACAAGTACTCCTTTTCTTATTACTAATCCCAATAAGTTTTTTTTCTGCCTGAAACTGCCAAACAGTTCCAGTGTCAGGTTGAGAGGAAGATGTTAAAACACTATTAAAAGGGTTATACTGAACTTTATCTGCTCTGACTTAGAACAGATATATTTTACAAAGTAATAGTAAGGAATTTTCTCTATCCTAATTCCCACTTACCACTCAAACCATCTTGCCTGCTAGTGCAGCTTCTCTCCACCTTCTCTTCTGCATCTCTTTACTGCTGAAATCTATTTCCCCTCTATATGTAAGAGTAATAATTTGAGAGAGAATTTTACTTCCTTTCATAAGGAAGCCAACACTTGGTTGAGCAACAGGTGAATCTGGATTAGGGGAAAGATATGTTTAAAATATTTTCCCTGTGGTATGAATATCATTAATCATTATTATCACTAATATATAATAATTAAAATCACCAACTGGTTCTGTATAAGACAAGTAAATCCAGTCCCTGCCTTTAGGTAGTTGTAACCTAAATAAGTTAGCACTGGTGGCTAAACCAGAGAAAAAATATTTTTTGCAAGATTTACAGAAGGCAAATATTTTGGTTCTTTTCATGCTGATTTTTCACGGTGAAGAAAGGAAGTTTTCATAGTCAAAATGTGTTTTCCCCGCTGAAAAATTACAACATTTCATTGCTTGCATTTGAGAATCTCAAAGCACTTTAAAAGCAATGAATTAACTGAGCCTATCAACAACTGATGAGATATGTTAGTGTTATTCTACCCATTTAGTAACATGGAGCACAAAAGAGTTTACGCATCCAATCCTGTTCCCAGTGAAGTTAAGGTGAATTTTCTAATTAAATTAAATGGCAGAAGGAATTGGCCTAATTGACATGGCTAGGGATCTGAGTTTCAGACAGTGACAGACCAGGTAATAGAATTTACTCAAAGTCCCCTGTGCTAGCCTTCTCTATGCAAAATCCCAATGCAAAAATAGAGGCCCAAAGAAAATATTTGTTTGTTTTTTTTTAAAATGTACTGGTTTTGTCCCCAGTTTCCGAGTAATTTAGTAGGGTGCCCTGCAGCATCTTTCCAGCCAGTGGTCTCCTGGGAGCCTGCTACAAGCAGCTACAATAGACCTTATTGAAACAAATGTTTCAAAATATGCTTCAGAAAGTTTATACATCTCTAGTTAATAGTACTCTACATTAATGTCCAAAGGGTTAGAATCCAGACAAGCCTGGTAATGACTGAAAATGGCTGCCATCTGTTCAATGGCTTATGTTAAATGAGTGGGTGATTTCAGTCTATTTTCAAGCTGTCAGGTATGCACACCTGAAAAACAACACTATAACAAATGGCACTCCCTGTTGGTAGTCTCAGTGAAGACCGAGGACTGCACTGGAATGGAGGATGAAAAAACCTTCTTGTCCCAAAACTGAGCATCTCAGAATAGTCTTCTGTAAATGTAGAATTGCAATCTAAATAGATCCTGTCCATCTCACATTTTAAAGCAGGCTTTTTAAAACAAAATTTTTTTTTAATACCTGCGGGATGCTGAGAAAAAAATGGAATAGCAGTTGAAATAAATTTCTAGTATTGCTTAAAGGTAGATGTTGACTTATCATAATAATTTAGTCTTGGCGAACCATTACAATGTCTGTATATTGATAAGTGTCAGGAAGAGAGTTATGTCCTCTCACCTAGGCATTTAAATGAAGGGGGGGGAGAAGAAAAAAAAAGGCAACCTGAGGTACAATGCTTTCCCTTGTGAGTTTTCCTCTACCAACCCTGAAAGTACAGATTCTGTAAGATAAAGTGATTTTCTCTGTTCTAAAAGGCAGCAATTTTAACATGGTATTAATAAGTCCAAAGTAATAAGTATTTATAAAAAGAAGGGTGCTATAGATTATCTGCTATTACTGACAACCAGTTTGTGATCAAATTCACTTCACTGCTATGCATAGTGGTGTTGCCCTCCCCGCCACCCCACCCCTTTTTCACAAGACCTTACCATTTGCCAGATTTTTAACTCAGTACAATTTAAGGACAACTGGATAGTCTATTTACATTTCATACTCTTAGTTTGAATGTAATGGCAGGCTCAGAAAAAAAACCAGTATTTAACCATACACATATTAACTATGTAAACCAAGATTTACTCTTCCGCTGCATCTCTTTCCCTCTCCTAAGAGATATGATGCATATTATTTAAAACATCCAGAAATGTTAAACTAATTAAGAAGAACAGAGAAATTTTCTTTGTCTTTAATACAGTGCTTACAGCTTGCAGTATGTGACTGTATTGATATCAACTGAGTTGTAATGTTAATAAAGTAGGTCCACAAAACTTTTTTGTAACGAGTTTTTGTGGAAATTAATATTGTCACAGGCTGTACTCATATTATGTCCCATATGTGAATAAACAGAAATACCATTATAATGTTCCATTTGTGGTCTTTCCATCATCAATACGCTTATAATATTCTAAGAAAGTGCAGTCTCATGAGATCTTCTGTCACAAAATAAGGTATGATATTTAAGTCTGATTTTTGCTCAACAGCTGCAGATTGTGTCGCTGGGAGAGAAAGAAGAAGAAGAAAGAGCATGGAATATAGACACTACACAGAGAAAAAGAGTTAAAGGATATAAAAATCTATATAGAATGGGAAATCAATACATGATACTGAGCTTTCAGAGTCAAAAATTATACTTATCCAATTACTAAATTTAGAAAAAAAAATCTGTATATTAATATTGGCCTTCCTGATTGTGCCTATCTGCACTGTTTTAAAATTCTATAAAATGGCTGCATGGTATTAGCTAGAGACCTTGTTGAATCCCATTAGATTCAACTGCTGCAACTCTAGTTATAGGTTGCAGAGAAATGAATGGAATAGTTGCCAATGTGAAGAAAAGTTTCTAAAAAAGAGAGACCTTCATAAACCTATTAATAAACAAAACAAAGACTTTGCTGAACATACTTAGACTCTGTATACAGAAGTAGTTTAATATTAGGTAACTCATTCTGAAAATTTACTGGCATTTGTTTAGTGCAGAACTGCCTGAAGTTGGACGGTTTATGATATTATAGCTTGTCTGCAGAGTTCAAGCATAACACATTTTTCTGAGACTTCATCCCATTAAAAGCACTGAACATACAGCAATTGGTAGTGATAGCACACCATACATTTCTAGGAAAATTTAGCACTCTCTGCAAAGTAGAAGTATATGGTCTTATTGCTGCACTGCATTCTTCTGTAGAATTCCATTGTAATAACTATTTAAAATATTTTATCTAGTTTATCTCCAGATCCCATATACACAGAGGGAGACATATAACCTTTGTACAGCTACTGTTTAAAGCAGAAGTTGTGCAGAGCACCTTAGCAGGGGCCCTTTGCACTTAGGTGCATTCTACCCATATTGGATAAAGGCCTGATCCTGCAAAATGTTGACCATACTATATGTAATACTATCTGATTGGTATAAACTTGTACGTGTAGCTTACATATTCAAGATGCACTGTATATAACAACAGGATGAAAGATATAAAGGTCTAAATTATCAAATGTGATTAGTGATCTGCGGTGCCCAACTTCAGAGATTCCTAGGCCAAAAGTGACTAATGTGATTGTCCAGTCTGATCTCTTGTATAACAGGCCACAGAACTTCCCCAAAATAATTCCCAGAGTATATTTTTTAGAAAACATTCAATCTTCATTTTAAAATTGTAAATGATGGAGAATACACCATGAGCCTTGTACATTGTCCCAATGGTTAATTGAAACTGAAAATGTATGCCTTATTTCCGGTCTGAATTTGTCTAACTTCAACTTTCAGAAATGCATCCGATGAAGTGAGCTGTAGCTCACGAAAGCTTATGCTCTAATAAATTTGTTAGTCTCTAAGGTGCCACAAGTACTCCTTTTCTTTTTGCGAATACAGACTAACACGGCTGCTACTCTGAAACCTTTCAGCCATTGGATTGTGTTATATGTTTCTCTGCTAGGTTGACGGGCCCATTATTAAATATTTGTTCCTCATGTATATACTTCTAGCCTATAACCAAGTCACCCTTTAATCTTCTCTTTGTTCAGATAAATAGATTTTGAGTTCTGTGTCTATCACTATAGGGCATGTTTTCTAATCCTTTAAGCATTCTCATGGCTCTTCTCTGAACCCTCTCCAATTTATCAGTATTCTTCTTGAATTATGGGCACCAGAACTGGACACAGTATTCAAGCAGCAGTCACACCAATGCCAGATATAGAGGTAAAATAACTTCTCTACTTCTCCATAAGATTCCCCTGTTCATGTATCCCAGAATCACATTAGCTCTTTTGGCCAAAGCATCAGATTGGGAGCTCATGTTCAGCTGATTAACCACCATGACCCCAAAATCTTTTTTCAGAGCCATTGCTTCCCAGTACCAAACTTCCCACCCTATAAGCATGGCCTGCCTTCTTTGTTCCTAGATATATACATTTACATTTAGCCATATTACAATACATATTGTTTGTGTGTGCCCAATTTACCAAGTGATCGAATCACTCTGAATTAGTGACCTGTCCTATTCATTAGTAACCACTCCCGCAATTTTTGTGTCATCTACAAACTGTATCGGTGATTTGAGACACCTTAAATTAGCCTGGTTTTCTGAAGATGCCTTGTTCAGCATTTTCTAAAAATCAGATTCCTTTAGGGTATCTCAAGTTGGCAGCCAAAGACAGAAGAACTCAAAATCCCTAGTTACTTTTGAAACTTAGGCCATGATACCATCGTACAGCAATATCCACAAGAGTGACGCACAAGGTACATTTTTCCAACACTGTAGACATAATTAACACAACCAAGAACTTTGTTTAGGGACAGTGAAGGTCACTGTCATAAATATAAAGGGAAGGGTAAACACCTTTAAAATCCTTCCTGGCCAGAGGAAAAACCCTTTGCCTGTAAAGGGTTAAGAAGCTAGGATAACCTCGCTGGCATCTGACCAAAATGATCAAAGAGGAGACAAGATGCTTTCAAAGCTGGAGGGGGGGAGAACAAAGGGTCTGGGGCTGTCTGTGTGATGCTTTTGCCGGAGACAGAACAGGCTTAGTAAATAATCTAACGCATATCTAGCTAGATTATGATTTCTTTAAATGGCTGAGAAAATAAGCTGTGCTGAATGGAATGGATATTCCTGTCTTTGTGTCTTTTTGTAACTTAAGGTTTTGCCTAGAGGGATTCTCTATGTTTTGAATCTAATTACTCTGGAAGGTATTTACCATCCTGATTTTACAGAGGTGATTCTTTTTACTTTTTCTTCTATTAAAATTCTTCTTGTAAGAAACTGAATGTTTTTTTCATTGTTCTTAAGATCCAAGGGTTTGGGTCTGTGGTCACCTATGCAAATTGGTGAAGATTTTTATCAAACCTTCCCCAGGAAGGGGGGTGCAAGGTTTTGGTGAGGATTTTGGGGGGAAAGATGTTTCCAAACGACTCTTTCCCAATAATAAACCCGGTTAGACGTTTGGTGGTGGCAGTGGAAGTCCAAGGGCAAAAGGTAAAATAGTTTGTACCTTGGGGAAGTTTTAACCTAAGTTGGTAAAAGTAAGCTTAGGAGGTTTTCATGCAGGTCCCCATATCTGTACCCTAGAGTTCAGAGTGGGGAAGGAACTTTGACAGTCACAAAGTCACAACCTATCAACATTAAAAACAAGATCAGAACTTAAAGGAAGAGTTTCCTAATTCCATTGTGTTTTCTCATTGCCTACAATGCTATCAATAACACTCTAATGCTGCATAAAGATTTTGTTTCCATCTCCAGAAGAAACTGAAAAGTAATGTGGACCCTAAAGTCAAACTCTCACTCTTCCTTAAAAGCAACTTCATATTCTCTTGCATCAACATATTAGCACATTTTAATATCACAGTCCATTTATTTGGAAAGCTATTTTGCTCTAATATTTGTGAAGTGGGGAGATTAGAACTCATGGTGATCTCAGCTCAATGTTGTTTCTTCTAGTTTACAGAGTATCGGGTAGAGCAGGAGTGGCCAAACTTACTGACCCGCCGAGCTGCATACAATAATCTTCAGAAGTTCAAGAGCTGCAAGACATGCACAACCTTCCCCGTGGGGCAGTGCCTGCCAGGGTGTGGGGCTTCTGCCCCAACATGCCACCTCAGGGCTAAAGCACTTAGACCCCCTCTCCCTGCAGGGCAGAAGCCCCTAGTCCCACCCACCCCCCATCCATTAGGCAGAGAATGGGGGGGTCTGTGAGCTGCACTTTAACTGTAAAAGAGCCACATGTGGCTCACAAGCCACTTTGGCCATGCCTGGTGTAGAGTATGGTGTGAGTCTGCCTCTATCTCTCACTCCTCTGTCAAATATCCAAAGCCTTGTGAGATTAAGTGATGACAGAAATTCTCCCCAGAAGACATTTTGTGTCATAGAATCATGGAATAGTAGGACTGGAAGGGATCTCGAGAAGTCTCAAGCCCAGTCCTGCCTTGAGTGCAGGGGACTAAGTATTATCTAGACCAGTGGTTCTTAACCTTTACTGCAGCCTGCACCCCTTTGGTTCTCAAAATATGTTCTCGCACCTCTTAACAAAAATTGTTCAGTAGGTCAGTTCTTTAAACTAGATATATTTTTTGTTTGTGTATTACAGTAATACATTAAAAATGTAATATGTTAATAAATACATAGGTTTGATGAAACAAAATAGTTGTACTTACATGCCTGTGCTTAATTTGTGTTTTCGATTATTTACCTTCTAAAATAATCTGGCACGTCTCGCACCCCCAGAAAGGGCATCTTGCACCACCGGGGGTGCATACACCCCAGGTTAAGAACCACTGATCTAGACCATTCTTTACAGGTGTTTGTCTAAAAATCTGCACAGCTCTTAAAAATCCCCAATGACAGAGATTCCACAACCTCCCTAGGTAATTTATTCCAGTGCTTACCCACCCTGGCAGGAAGTTATTTCTAATGTCTAACCTAAACTGCAACCTAAGATTGCAGCAATTTAAGCCCATTGCTTCTTGTCCTATGCTCAGAGATTAAGGAGAGCACTTTTTCTCCCTCTTCCTTGTAACAACCTTTTATGTACTTGAAAACTTATCATGTCCCCCTTCAGTCTTCTCTTCTCCAGACTAAACAACCCCAATTTTTTCAATCTTCCCTCATAGGTCATGCTTTCTAGACCTTTGATCATTTTTGTTTCTCTTCTCTGCACTTTCTCCAATTTGTCCACATTTTTCCTGAAATGTGGCACCCAGAACTGCCAACCTTATCTGGACTGTATTGTCTGTCTTCTTTAGAGCATGTCTCCCTTAAGGCATAGTACAAACACACTGACAGCACTCATTTAAAAAAAACAATACTTTTTAGGTCATTCAGAAATGGTAGTTAATCTCTTAATTGATTAAGTAATTTTAGAGGGATATCAAAGCTAATTCTGGTTTCTAAAAAAAGAAATGGATTTTAAAAGCTAGCATGTGATGATGTCCAGTTGCAGGTTAGAAGAGAGAAGGAAGGGAGTAATAAACAAATCAGTGACAGTGCTTTTCGTAGATTTCCTGTGGGAAATACATTTGCATGGTCACGTCCTTATGTCCGAGTGTAAGGATGTGACAAAATTCACATTATAATTAAATATATCAAGAAGGATGTACACTATGTAAAAATGTAACACAATAAAAACATTCAGATAATTAAGATTTACTTTTCTGTTCCTGGTGCACTGTTCATATAAAGAGTATAATCAAATATTAAGCTAATAAGGCAACACACGAAGCTAAGCCTAGCAGTTTAATGAAGCCACAGCATAGGATTCAGCCAAAAATGTTTTTAAAAGGAATGAAAAAGAGGGAGATTGTTCTAACCACAATGGCTTAGAGCCCTTTTGAATATGACATAAGTCCTCAGCCATCACCAAAAGACAGTGAAATTTGCAAGAGAAGATGAAATGTCTAATTATTCAGCTTTGATTAAAATTGATTACAAAAGAGATAAAGTAGAAACAGAGTTCAATTCTGAGAACATGGATTCTCTAATAATGTGGACGAGAAAGCATCCCTGCAGTAAATTCTTATTTTTCACACAGGACTTCAAAATTATCAACATATGACCACAATTTAAAGCTGCTTGAACTCTTGAGTAGGTCTCAAAATAACCAAACAATAATTACCTCTTGCTTTGATATTGCAGTTCTACTGAAAGGTTTACAAAATATAATAGATGAGAAAGCTGGTATTAGTAAGCTTGTACATTAACTGGACATTTAAAGAAGTGTGAGGTACAGTATCCAAAAATTAATTCCAACTCTGCTAGGCCCTTATTCACTGTTTGCATACATGTATTTAAAACTTAAATATTACATACTGCAGTGAATTACACAGTATTATAACCAAACATTTACAGAAATGTGGGAGACCAGAGAATAGGATCCTGCTTTCCTCACTTCCAGTCCCCCGTTTTTACCACTATACTCTCCTTCCCGCTTTGAATGCAGAACCTACTTTACAGCAGCTCAATAAATACTCACATTGGGATCTAAGGATCCCAAGCTTAGTTTTCAACTCTGATGGAATTTTCAAAAGGGGGATTAGTAAACTTTCATTTGACTTTTACAAACCCATTGTTGATTATCTTTGGGACAAGCAGTTAATATCTGAAAGAGAACTCAAGGTAGCCACTGACAAAAATTCAATCAAGAGTGGAAAATGATAGTGACTAGCCCTGCACCTCTATATTTTTAAATATCCATTTTAAATATGTCTCTAATGACAACACTTATGATTAAAAGCATAAGCACGAATAATGCTTTAGACCTGAACTATCCACCACCATTGTAGAATAGGTCTTGGGGACACACCAGGTCCCAAACTGAATAGAGATACAAGTCAAGTTGCTTGATGACATAAGTAAAAATTTTGAGTCCAATATAAATTTGGATTAAAATTTGAATAGACTGGGGGGAAAAATGCACAAACTGACAACTTCCAAGTTCCCTCTCTCCACAAGGAAGAGTCGTAAAACTTCTGACAAGGTTTTAACCCCTCTCCCAGGAATGCAACACTAACTCTAGATTCTTTTCTGAATATTTTGCTTCAAAGTTAATTTTAATTACCTCAGCTATTACGGACCACACCAGAATATCATGGATACATAAACTCAACAATGGTGGCCTTTTTTGCCCCTCCACTTCCTTTTACCCCTAACCTACCCATACAATTAGTGATGGGCTGGGGGATGGGGGGTGGGGGGCGGAAGAAGGCTTCCAGGGCTGACATGGTCACCCATCTGCAGAACTGGGCAGAATGGGGAGGAAGCTGAAAAATCCACTCTGGTCTTCCTGAAATGGAATTTTTTCAATCTTCCCCTCTCATGACAAATTTTGACTTTTTGATCTTTCATCCCAATTCAGGATGATTTTTTCCCCTCAAAATTTGAAATATTTCATGGGAGGGAAAGACTGTTTTCTGCTCTACTTACAAAGATGAATCCCCCAAAAAATAAGGAACAACATACTTGCTAATATGTCTCTAGTGACACTTCTTGTTTCTCCACTAACAGCAAAACACTGGCGTTACTCCTAGCAAAATCAAACTGCAATGTAACTTTTTAAGCACATGGATAGCTGCAGCTCTCTATCAACACTTCAGCTGTCTGCTCCTCCTACAGCTAACATCTTTGCTTTTCCTGGGTTCTACAACTACTCTCAGTGGTGCACTTCTGCACCTTAATTACCTTCCCATGGAATCAACATAGGCCTCAAAACCTAATCTCACAGATTACTTCCATGGCAACCTCTAGGCCAAAGAACATTAGCAAATCACTCAATCTATAAACCCACTGTCTCATATTGAGTCATATAATTGGGATGACAAACTCATATTCCCAAACTACTGACAGACCCTTCCAGGAGCTCATCTAAGTGATTCTCTCTCGCATTCAACATAAATGGATACATTCCCCCCAAAACTCATCATCTCCTGCCATCTGTGTCACCCAATATTTGAACTGCTATGGGTCACACACTCTCACTTTGGCTGATGACTAGGATCTCTCAGGAAGTGGAAGCAGACTTCTACACTAGTCAGCTGCTTTGGTTGGGCAATTTCAGGGCAGGGTAATGCATTCTGAAACCCTCTTGCCCCTCCATTACAGTCACGCTAGGTGTGTACAGCTAAACACTATTATTTGTATTATCGTAGAATCTAGTCATGAATCACAACCCCAGTGTGCTAGGCACTGTACAAAAACAGAACAAAAAGAGGGTTCCTGACTCGAAGAGCTTAGTAAGTGGAAAAAATAAAAACATTAAGGCAACAAGACCTGAAACCCCACACCACAGTAAGATCCTCAGTCCAGGACTTTGCTTTCCTCCAGGCTTTCCCTGTTATGCCTGAACAAGGACAATCACAGTCTTTGCACGTTCCAATGCAGGGGAGATGTAATCTAGAGGCTTATGCTGCAAAGGCAATATAAACACCCTAACATGAGTGAAGATGAATAGTTATTTTATTCATTTCAATAGGGAAATATTAAGTGGATTAAAGTATGGTAAAGTGTTCCCTCCTTTCAATTTTCTTTGTGCTAAAATCCATTTAACATGACAGATTTAGGGATTTTCCTCTTTCTAACTGGACCTGAAATCCTATCTGTGCAACATTCTAGGTTCACAGTTTCATTATTGTGACATCACCAAAGAGAACCTACTGTTCAATCAAAACCTGGCTTTGAACAATCAGTTTTCAGACCAGAACCACATTCACACTGTTGTTAACACACATTTGAAGCAGCAAAATGCAAATGGACTTATGTAATAATGTATATGTCAAGAGACAATGTAAATAGAAATTCTGAACCATTCTGCATAAAATATTTAGCAACAGTTCTGGATTAAAAAATAACAATAAATGAACATAATCTATTAAATAAATGACTCATTTAGATATCCTATTTCATAGGACAGTCCATAAACAGAAAAAAGCATTAATGGTACAAGCATCACATCCTATGGTAACAACAGTATACTGTATATGGCTACAAACACAAGTAAAATCCTTATCTGAGCACAACCAGTAAATCAGCAAAGGTGTAGTGGCTTCTTAAGTAAAATAAGCTTTGAAATGAAGTAAAGATACACAATGCTGAAATGGATGAAGTTGATGAGGTATCTATTAATGATGCATTTAAATAAGCCATTTGGCAGTAATCTGCACCCATCTGTAAATAATGCATCAGATTTAGGAAAAGTGTGAGTTGCCTAAAAGCTAAACTGAATATTTTGGTAGTGGTAAAACCCAAAGGTCCAAATCTGACTTTAATCTCTCCCCACCATTCAGTCCACATACCTCAAGTCCATAACACTAGATTAGTGCATAGGGGTATTTCTCTCTCTTTTGAGCAAAACAGGAATAGTACAAGTGGTAAAGCATAATGTAGACTTCATACAGTATTCTGCCATAGATACAATCTCCACCAGTGACCAATGCACACAACATATTAGAATTCAGAGCAAACAGACAGCAGCTCCCATAATGCAGCCTTCACATACTGAACCCGCTGAACTCTTGAGGACTGAAACGTATGCGTCTTCTATGCTGCTACCAACTTACACTCTTGGGAAACTGGAAGAGGGCATATTTGGGAATTTTCAATTGCCAAAATGAGAAGAATCAATCCTAATCCCACTCAAAGGGAAAAAAAAAATCCTTTTCCACAGAACTGAAATAGAATTTTTCAGTTTCCTTGCTGCCCGCCTTTAAGACTCTTCTCAATTTCATGTAGTGAAAGAGAAATTGACAAAAAGCCTTCCAGGAAGGCAGCAAGGGAACCTTTATTTATATTTTTCCAATGGAAAATGGAATTTTTTGGGGCAAAATTGCAGTTTTCCCACAGAAAATTTTGATTTTTCCTAATAGAGGAATTTTCCATGGGAAAATCATTCCTATGAAAAATTCCCAACTAGCTCTACTTATAATACTAATTGTGCCTTGAGAGTCCACCAATATATAGGGCTGGGATACAGTAAAACAAGAAGTGGGCAACGAAATAGGTTGAAGGTACCAAGTTAAAGAACACTAAATACTGCCCTTAACACGTCTGAATGATTTCACGTGACCACAGTACAACATAAGATCTTGTGAGGAATGTACCACATCCTATAAGGAACATTTCTTATACTGTTGAGAACAAATAGTCTGGGATTTCCCTTTCATTATTCTGAAAAAAACAACTATTTATGAAAGAGAAATAAAGCAAATGGAGAAGAAACCTGTAGTCCAGATAATGAAAAAAATTTGGCTCACATGCAGCTGAAACGGTTGAGACCAGTTTGTCTTGTGAAACTTCATCCTTGTAATAGTGCTGAAGTTCGTGAGACTCAGGCAATGCTTGTACTAGAAAGAATCAATGATAGCTGTCCCCATTTTTCAAATCAACTGCAACCTAACTGGTATAGAACGCTTTGTCTGGTCAGGAAGGAAACAGGGCAAGACAGTCTCAGCAAAAGCGTCTGAGCTAATCCCAAGGCAAGACAGAAACAGTCTGAAAACAGTTCATGCTAAAATGGTTTACATGTGGCTTGCACCTAGCCAGACAAGCATAATAATTTTAAAAGTGTGTGTTTAAAATTATGTTCTTAAGCATATCCACATTATTAGAAGCAAAGAATATTTTCAGGCACCATTTTTAAAAACCTGGTTTAAATAAATTCTAATACTATTTATATGTCAGTTTAGAATGGACAACAGAACAAGGGAAAATGTTCAAAACACCAGAATCATCTCATGTCAGTGTCTCTCCATTGCTGGTATTAAAATGTTGTATTTAAAAAAGAGTGGGAAGAACAAAAAAGGAAATAGAAATTAATACAATCTGAAGTAATGGGTACATAGATCATGAGTTAATTCCATTAAAAATGTGAACAGAATTGTGTCAAAATGAAGTGTAACACTGAATGCAGACTTCCTTCATCATCCTTGTTAAGTGAATTAAACTCTCTTTCATATTTTCACTTGAGGCTTGAGCATCAATTAAAAGTGTCTAAACCAGGTCAGAAAAAAAATTTCTGTGGCTGTTTCATATTATTTCTTTTTCTGAAATTTCTCAGGTGAAGGGAGGACATTGAAGGAAAAAAACATATCTGCTAAACAAAATTTTCATAATTTCATTAGCTGAGAAACTGTGTATATTTCTTAAAAGTAAACATAATAAAGAAGATTATTTCTGGGTCAGAGGACAGATATCCCAGCACACATTTGAAGAAAGGATATTTAAAATTCACCATTAGATCAATTCTTGTAAATAGGTCTAAGAATACTGGAACAAAGATGATAGCAATATCATGGCTCTATTCTCATATTATAACCTAGCAAAATAATTTAGATAAAGTAACAGATTATGAAAAGTTTGCCCTCCATAGTTTTCTCAAAAGAGGGTTTAATCATGTAAGAAGAAGTAAACAGAGAAAGTATATTTCAACCTCAGGGAAGTACACAGAGCATGAATTAGGCTATGTCTACACTAGAGACCTTACAACGGCACAACTGTACCGATGCAGCTGTGCTGCAGTAAAATCTCTTGTGTAGCTGCTCTGAGCTCTCTCGTCGACATAGTGCTGCGCACACTACCACTTATGCTGGTGAAATTTATGTCACTCAGGGGTGTGTTTTTCACACCCCTGAGCGACATAAATTTTGCCAGCATAAGTGGTAATGTAGACATGGCCTAAGTGTCCAAACTTCACCCCTTTCCTGGGGTTTGGCTTTGCTGATCACTGACAAATCTAACAGAAACCTCAACCTAAACTTTCTTCCTGAGGTTGGTTCCCCTTAGGCCAAGGGTTTCCAAACTTGGTTTGCGGCTTGTTCAGGGAACGGCGAACCGCGGCCACTGGGAGCTGCGAGCGGCTGTACTTGCGGACACTCAGATAAACAAAGTGTCTCGTGGCCTGCCAGGGGCTTACCCTGGACAAGCTGCGAACCAAGTTTGGGATCCCCTGCCTTAGGCTATGTCTACACTGGCACTTTCATTGCTAAAACTTTTGTTGCTCAGGCATGTGAAAAAACACCCCTCTGAACTAGGAAAGTTTTAGCGACAATATGAACAGCACTTCGTCAGGAGGGATCCATGCTCCCAGAGATGAAGCTACTGCCCCTCTTTGGGGGTGGTTTTATTTCGTCACCAGGAGAGCTCTCTCCCAGTGATAAAGAGCAGCCACACAGCACACCTTACAACAGTGTGGCTGCAGGTGTTCCTGAAGACAAATTATTTCTCCAGATATTGAGCCTAATGTGTATTAAATGCTCCATCACTTTGTTAACACAGAGTCAAGGTTTTCCAGTAGTGTCTCGTGCCCTTTCAGAATGTGGAGAATAGCAAAACTTCCTGGTTTTCAGAGACTTAAATGAAGAGTTAAGGCACCCACCACCTCAGCAACACAACACTCTGTCCCCAGGGAGTTGGCCATAGTGACTGGAAATGATTCAGTAATGAACGTACAAAGATTAAACTCTCAACAGAAGTGATGGATTCTCCAACTCTTGATGTCTTCAAACCCAACTGCATGCTTTTCTGGAAGATGTTTAAGTCAAAAATAAGTCATTAGGTTCACGATAGGAGTAACCGGATGAGATTCCTGGATAACACAGGCCAGAGAGGTTAGACTAGATGATCTAAATGGTCCCTTCTCACCTTAAAAGTTATGAATCTATAATAAGCAGATATGAGGAAGGACTATGAGAACTTGCTTTTAGTGCTATGTGCTTGTGATATGTTCCACAGATTTGAATTCCAGAATTTATCTGCATGCACTCTGGCTGCATTCACTGTGCCAGGTATACCTGCATTGAACAGTGACAGGATTACTTGGAGCAGCTTGGCAGAGTTGTGAATGTGATATGAAAAGCATTGCATATGTACCTTGAGGGATCAAGTATGGCTCATTTTCAGCACTGAATTTTGTAGATTGTTTCTACAGAAGAGCATAAGTGTGCCTTCTTGCCATGGGGTCTGTCGGCATACATAACAGTAATCTCTCGGATTTAGGGTATGTGTACACAGCAATGGGGAAGGTGTTTCCCAGCACAGCTGGACAGACACATGCTAGCTCTATTCGAGCTAGAAGGCTAAAAATATCAGTATGGCCACCACGGCATAGATATGGCTTGGGCTAGCTGCCCAAGTACAAACCCACCCAACACCATGGGCTGGCACCTATGCCACAGTAGCCACACTGCTATTTTTAACATGCTAGCTTGAGCAGTGCTAGCACATCCGTCTATTTGCACTGGTAAGCACCCTCCCAGCTGTTGTGAAGGTGTACCCATGTAAGGAAGGTCAGCCAAAAAAGTGAGTGGTTCTGGTGGAAAATGGGATGTAGATAGGATGTTGTTTTATTCGGTGCATCAGAAAGAATCCACAGGGCAAAGATAAATGAGTGTGTTGTATTGGGGGGGGGGGGGGAGAAGTGATTGGTTATTTTTTGCAAGTCTAGGGTGGTTGGTGTGGAGTAGGCTCAGTGTTTGAGTGTAAGCCTGATGTAGGTAGCTATATCTGACCTAAAGCAGAGTTTTGCTCATATTAGGGGGGCTCTCTATCAGGAATCCCTGATCAAGTGAACCTGCAACTTACTTGCCTTTGATTATACTTAGTTCCATTGTGCAGGAAACATGAGTGCACAATTCAGTTTTTTATCTTCTCCCTATCTAGTCATTGCTAACGTCTTTGATAATACTTCTAAAGTAAAATCAGAGTGTGCATGCAGATTATAGGGCACTTTACAATATCACTCTTAACCCAGAAATGTTAGTTTTAGGCAAAACTTTCAACAGGAACAGAATGCAGGCAGAGAGCAAGGAATATTCAGAAGGCAAATGCCAAGGACACTATGCAGAGCAGTAGTACAGTTAGAAATAATTACAGGGCCCTCTAAATTAGCTGTGCTATTCAAGGCTACTTTCCTACCAGTGTAAAACCTTTATCCCACAGATGGAAAAATAGCAGCTTGCCCAATAATCACTCTCACATATCTGAGTAAAGAATGTGTAATTTATTATCTTTAAGGAAATAGAGTCCTTTCCAAAGTAGCTGTACTGATCAGGGGACATTTCTCTGGAGCAGAGAAAGATAGCAGCAATATGCTCACCAATCATTCTCAGATTTCTGCCAAAGGCGGAGCTTGAACTCAAAGTGCAACTCAGCTTCACTGAACACAACATGACCCTTTGAGCCACCCAGTTACTGTGACAACAGCTTGCCTGGAAGCCTTCTTGCTTCAACAGATCCCTTGTCTTGCTGCACATGTGCACTTCATTCACTTCAGCTAATGATACTCTGAGTTCTTGCCAAACTTGGTTTGAGCCCCAGATGTGAGCAAAAACATGTTTTAAAAAAAGAGAGTTGATTTTCTAAAATGCTGGTATATTGAGAACCCCTTGCTCCTAAAACCCTGAATTTGGACCATTAACACTATCAAAAAAACCTAAGGGGCACAGTGAATTTCATTCCCAACAAAAGCATGCAGATTTTAGAGCACTTAGAGCTTGTCTACACAAACATCTAGCCCGTAAAAAAACTAAGGTGTACATTTACCCAACACTAGCCTGTCACCCAATAAGCATCCAAATGGACCCTCTTATTGCTCACTTACAGTTCCCTAGTGCACTTTGATATACAGTAGAATGCCAGAGTTATGAACACCTCAGGAATGGAGGTTGTTTGCAACTCTGAACTGTTCGTAACTCTGAACAAAACATTATGGTTGTTCTTTCAAAAGTTTACAAAAGAACATTGACTTAATACAGCTTTGAAAGTTTACTTTGCAGAAGAAAATGCTGCTTTTAACCATCTTAATTTGAATGAAACTAGGACAGAAACAAGAAAAGGATTACTTGTTGCACTTTAGAGACTAACTAATTTATTTGCGCATAAGCTTTCGTGAGCTACAGCTCACCTCATCGGATGCATGCTGTGGAAAATACAGTGGGGAGATTTATATACATAGAGAACATGAAACAATGGGTGTTCCCATACACACTGTAACAAGAGTGATCAAGTAAGGTGAGCTATTACCAGTAGGAGAGCGGGGGGTAGGGGGAACCTTTTGTAGTGATAATCAAGGTGGGCCATTTCCAGCAGTTGACAAGAACGTGTGAGGACAGTGTGTGTGTGGGGCGGGGGGGGGGATAAACATGGGGAAATAGTTTTACTTTGTGTAATGACTCATCCACTCCCAGTCTTTATTCAAGCTTAAGTTAATTGCATCCAGTTTGCAAATTAATTCCAATTCAGCAGTCTCTCGTTGGAGTCTATTTTTGAAGTTTTTTTGGTTGAAGAATTGCCACTTTTAGGTCTGTAATCGAGTGACCAGAGATTGAAGTGTTCTCCAACTGGTCTTTGAATGTTATAATTCTTGATGTCTGATTTGCGTCCATTTATTCTTTTACGTAGAGACTGTCCAGCTTGGCCAATGTACATGGCACAGGGGCACTGTTGGCACATGATGGCATGTATCACATTGGTAGATGTGCAGGTGAACGAGCCTTTGATAGTGTGGCTGATGTGATTAGGCCCTATGATGGTGTCCCCTGAATAGATATGTGGACACAGTTGGCAACGGGCTTTGTTGCAAGGATAAGTTCCTGGGTTAGTGGTTTTGTTGTGCGGTGTGTGGTTGCTAGTGACTATTTGCTTCAGGTTGGGGGGCTGTCTGTAAGCAAGGACTGGCCTGTTCCCTTACCTTGTCATATTTTTTTTTTATAAACTTTCCCTGTTTGTTAGTAGTTTATGTTTAACACAGTACTGTATTGTATTTGCTTTATTATTATTATTTTGTCTCTGCTGCTATCTGATTATGTACTTCTGGTTCAAAATGAGGTGCGTGGTTGACTGGTCAGTTCGTAACTCTGGTGTTTGTAACTCTGAGGTTCTACTGTAGTTCCATTTCAAAGCAAGGTAAATCAAAGTGCACTAGAGAACTTTTAGTGCAAGGCAGCAGGATCCACATGGACACTTTGTGCACAGCAGGCTAGTGTGGGGTGGATTTGCACTCCATCTTGCTGGGTACTAAATGTATGTGTAGACGAACCCTTAGAATAGTTGACCTTTAGACAGAAAGTGATGCTCAACCTTACCTATAGCAGAGCTGGTGTTCACCTATATGAATTACTGCAATGAGGTATAGACAAGTAGATTAGATCACTTGAAGATAAATACAAGAAATGCATTCTTTGTTTCATAATTCACATTACTGTTAGGTCTCATCACATCCGACTTTGCACCTATCATATGATCAAACCACTTAGGGTTGAGGGAAAGAGAGAATAAAGATTTTTTGCAGCTGCTTTACCTCCAGAATGGAGAATACTTACATTCTAATAATACCAGCAGAAACAATGTGACTCAGACGCATGGCAGCATGAGTCTCAAACAATGTATTGTATCAAGCTAATCTTGCTCAATTTTAACAAATAATCCAACTAAGATTAAAAAACAAAAGACAAAAAGAATCTAAAACTAACTCAGCTACTGTGTGAGGATATAATATTCTTCCTGTTTTGTATGGATTTATAATGTTTGGAAATCAATATGACTCAAGTAATAAACAAGTACTGAAAATAGTAACACCCAATGGCTCAGCAGGATGCAACATCCTTGAACTTTCTATAGAGCCTCACATGAAAGGATTTTTCCTGTAAAATTTGGCACTTCTGTACAAACTACTACTTTAGTACTGTTTCCATAAAATATTCATACTTACCGTTATAAAATGACATTGGGAAATCCTGCACTCCAGTTGGTCTATACAAGCAATACTACCCTGGCAATTAAAACTACAGGAAGGGACTTATTTTTTGTTTACTGGATCATATTTTTAGCTAAAAGAAAAGGAGTACTTGTGGCACCTTAGAGACTAACAAATTTATTAGAGCATAAGCTTTCGTGAGCTACAGCTCACTTCATCGGATGCATTTGGTGGAAAAAACAGAGGAGAGATTTATATACACACACACAGAGAACATGAAACAATGGGTTTATCATACACACTGTAAGGAGAGTGATCACTTAAAATAAGCCATCACCCACAGCAGGGGGGGGAAAGGAGGAAAACCTTCCATGGTGACAAGCAGGTAGGCTAATTCCAGCAGTTAACAAGAATATCAGAGGAACAGTGGGGGGTGGGGTGGGGGGGAGAAATACCATGGGGAAATAGTTTTACTTTGTGTAATGACTCATCCATTCCCAGTCTCTATTCAAGCCTAAGTTAATTGTATCCAGTTTGCAAATTAATTCCAATTCAGCAGTCTCTCGTTGGAGTCTGTTTTTGAAGCTTTTTTGTTGAAGGATAGCCACTCTTAGGTCTGTGATCGAGTGACCAGAGAGATTGAAGTGTTCTCCAACTGGTTTTTGAATGTTATAATTCTTGACGTCTGATTTGTGTCCATTCATTCTTTTACGTAGAGACTGTCCAGTTTGGCCAATGTACATGGCAGAGGGGCATTGCTGGCACATGATGGCATATATCACATTGGTAGATGCGCAGGTGAACGAGCCTCTGATAGTGTGGCTGATGTGATTAGGCCCTATGATGGTATCCCCTGAATAGATATGTGGACAGAGTTGGCAACGGGCTTTGTTGCAAGGATAGGTTCCTGGGTTAGTGGTTCTGTTGTGTGGTGTGTGGTTGCTGGTGAGTATTTGCTTCAGATTGGGGGGCTGTCTGTAAGCAAGGACTGGTCTATCTCCCAAGATCTGAGAGAGCGATGGCTCGTCCTTCAGGATAGGTTGTAGATCCTTGATGATCACCTTCAGCCCCCAACTAAAACCTCTCCAACGCATCATACTCAGTACTGCTCCAGCAGGTTTCCTGCTGCAATTAGTGAAGTCCTTTTTCAGCTGGTCAGTAAAAGCCACAGAGTGAACTCCACTTTATGCTGAACAAAGCAGGCATTTATGCACGCAAATTTTCCACATTGAAATTTCCATGCTAGGCAGGAGATGCTCCTGCTAAGAGTGTCTGGCTCTCTCACTTTTATTTTGCCTCCTGAAACCCACCTGGAGCTCCTCTCTCACAGAGCATCTGTGGAGGGACATCCATGGGCTCCAGAAGAGGATTGGGTATGAACCATACACATCATTCCTTCTACCCAGGTAGATTCCCCTACACTGGTATAAAGAGTGGATGATCCGCAACCATTCTCTTTTTTGCCTCCAGAATCAACGGGATGTATTTTTCAGCAATATATTTTAGAGAACTTTATCCACTGCTCTGGTTCTGGTTCCTATGATATTACAAAACACAGCTGTGTAAGGAAATCAACCGGACTCTCAATTCAGCTTTACACTTAATTTAAATAAAATGAAACTTCTCACTACGGGCACTGGGTGGCCTAAGCTTTCTGAGAAGCAGAAGCAAAAGCAACTAGCTGTCAGAGGTCAGGGGCACTTAACATCAGCCATCAGAAACAAAAGTAGCTTAATCAAAAGATGCTTTATTTGTAGTCACTTGGCCAGATTCTCAGTTGTCATAAAATATTTTAGCTCCATTGACTTCAATGAAGTTATGATGATTTACATTTGACCGTTAACTGTTTTAACCTCATTTATAGTTTTCTAATGCCTTCTTAATGGGTGAAGCTACTTTAAGTGATATCAGAATACTTTTTATTACAAATATTTCACCATTTTCTTTCCTTTTAAATAACTGCACTACATTTGTGTCCCGCTTTTTCCCCCCAGTAAGAGAAGGCACATGACCTGAGACCGTGCTACTGTATAGCAGCTGCAGCACTCTCATGATTAACAAACAGACCCCAACCATGGCAATATCTCACCATGTCACAGTTCCTGGTGAATGTGTATGCTGATCACTGAAATAGAATTCTTGTAACACTATTGTTTGACATTTTCACCCTTTGCAGTACTGCCAACTCCACTTACTGTACATATTTTCTTAACACGGAAAATACCTCCTTTGTCTGTTCTTCAAGGATAGCTTTAGTCATATCTTATTAATAGTTCTGTTTTCATTAGACTGGTCTTCTGATATATTTTAAGTGGATCTTTTACCTTCTAATCTGTTTATAATTCTAAAACAAATTCATGTGCATCACTCATTCATTCATAAGTTTCAGTGAGAAAATCAGTGTCTTGGGGATCTTATGAGCCAACACACTCCCACAGCTTAAAGGGCAGGAGGTTTGTTGTGTATAAAAACTTAACTTTAAGGTAAACTTTGAAGGCACAGTGTGTACTATTAGTGTTTTCTAGAAGATTTCTCTGAAATATGCCGTAAGTGCTATGCAAGAGCTCTATAGACATAATTTCTGTTTCAGCAATGCCATTATGAAGAAGCCACAACAACCCTTAACAATGTATCACTGTGTAACAATACAGATAGTAAATTGCTTTTGTCATTTACAAATATAGATCTTTTTAACATTGTCAATTGTTTAGACGAACAATTTGGCTGATCTTAAATTGCTCTGAAGTTTATGAATTTAGCTATTCAAGTCTCTCTCAGGTATAAAAATAATACCATCATAAGTACCAACATATGGCATGAAGAAACTAATTTTTTTAAAAAATAAATACATAATTCTTCCCTAGAAGTGATCAATGAGTTACTTAACTCTTGGGTGTTTAATGAAGGGACTACAGAAGACTAAAATTGTTTAACAGTAAACTTAAATTCTCAGACAAATTTCCAGTCAAAAGTAGAACATTGTACCTTTTGTTCCAGATGGCCCTGATTCAACAAAACATTCAGAAACATGCCTAACTTTAAACATGTGAGTAGTCCCGCTGAAGTCAGTAAGACTACTTTCATGCTTAAAGTTAAGCTCATTCTTAACCACAGCACAAGTATATAAAAACATTTTTATTGCATTTTTTGATTAACAGACTTTTTGCATTCATCATGCCAATGTGTGCAGAAAAATTACTAAAAATGTTAACCAAATGTATAACCATAAAAAAATTTCAGTTGTAAACATACTAATTTATTGTTATCACTGATTAATTACCATAGGGTTTTTTTAATAAAAACATTTAAATATTTCATCACTACCCTAAAACATGAACTGGAAGAAACTATAATTTCATTATCTGATTGTTCAAGTAGTAAGCCTGAATGCTAAGTTAGAGTTGCAATAACCTCAGTGGGAGTTGTTGGACTGGACCTTTAAAAAGCAAATTCTGACTTTAGCTAGTGATGAGAAAAAACACACACAGTATTGCTTTTTTGTTGACGAGGGGGAAAATTAGAGGTTTGCTCACATCCAGAAGCAAAATAAAATTTAGTTTTTCCATGCATTTCTCTTTAAAACCAGGCTTCAGAGCACTTACACATAGCATTGAACAATGTTCCTGAAATGTATGAACTATTTTAAGTCTAGTGAATCAGTACATGTAAGCTACATATCCAGTATCTGTATATCATCCAATTCTCCCCCACTGGGAATTATGCCATTTACACAGAAAAGCTAGTTCCTATACATCCGCTATTGAATAAGCTACTGTAAACTTTGAGAACTAAAAAAATAAGATTTTCAACAAAATGGCAAAGCTTCACGAAAATGAAACCACAGGAATAGCAGCTGTCATAATAAAACTGAACATGAAATCCCTTAGCGGTCTGTTTCTGAGGAGAATTACAAGCTTTCAAGTGTCCAGTGTTTGGATAGTAATCTCATGGATCCTATTACATACTTCCAATTACTCCCTTTCTTTACTTTGTGTGAAAGTTTCACCATTTTATAACAATGATTTTATTTATTTGCATACATTTGGCCATGTAGTAGCTGATAACAAAATCATCAGTAACCGGAAGATGGAAGTTAAATTTGTTGTACATCATTTGTACACATCATATATGATGTAGCACTGTATGCTATTCTATATTACAATCAAAGGAGGACAAATAAATATTATGAGATATATCAATTACTGGTAAATGGATAACACTATTATACCTTTTCTTTCAGCATGTCTCTCTGGCTAAATTAATGTAGAATGCTGAGTTTCTAATCAAAATTACTGGTTTCTGAGCTACGCTCAAGCCTCCAAAAGATCTCTCCTATGATGAAGTTCCATGTGAGATGTCCCTTACAATTTTAAGACACTGCAATATAACACATTTGTATTTCAGAACAAAAATAAAATGGCCAAAATTTCACTCTTTTGCCAGCATTAATGATGTGATGCAATCCTTTTCTCTTGTTTTCCAAACCAACTGTTGGCATGTATATATAAAAAAAAAAAGTATCTATAGAACTGTAACATTACCAGCAATAAAATCATAACACGTCTCAAAGTTTGATAATGTGGTTTACTGTTTTAGATGCTGGCACACAGGCAACCAGTTATCTCAACGAGTAATGAAATACAGTTTGAATTCCAAAAATTAAAATACATATACATATATGTGTATGTACAATCACAGACATTGCCCCCTCCTTTAAGAAACTCCCTCTTAAAAAATAAATAAATTATATGAGGGAGTTTCTTAAAGGAGGGGGCAATGTCTGTGAGTGTACACACACACACACACACACACACACACACACACACACACTGGAGTGGAAAAATTACCAGGTGGCCATCCCACAATTCTTTGTGTGTGTTTCATCTACCGCTTCACGCTAGGAGACTTTCATGGCCCCGAATGAATGAGCATGAATGTTCAAGGGAAAAAACAGCTTTTCCCTTTTATAGTTTCTGAAAACTACCACTTTAGCCATGTAATAACTAAAGACTTACCAGCCTTTTTAAAATTTATAATAAATAAGTTAGAGCCCAACAGAGTTAGAGATTTTGTGAATTGGGTACTGTATTCAGTGTTGAGTTTTAGAGCTTTCCTCCCATCAAGAGTATACCAGAGGTGAGTGAGACGTTTGTTTGGTTTCCTTAAATGTATTTATTTTAAAAGGTGTTTTTGCACAAAAAGGAATCTTGTAACCAAATTATTTTTGGACTAAAGGCTACATTAGCTCTTAGAACATCTTTGCCTTCATGAGAAGCTCAGTACTGCTGTTCCTCAGTAAAACACTTCTTTTCAAAGTGATTGCAACCAAGATGACAATCTTTAAAGACAGAAAATCTAACAGCACTTCTGACAAGAGATCAAAAGAATGCTTAACCAGGGTGTTTACAACAAGATTTAGATCCCTAGAGGGACTTCTCATTTGTGAAGAGTTGAGAAGCACAGGTATAAGAAATCATATGTCTGGATAAGAGGGCAATCCAAAACCTGCTTGCTATCTCTAGCGAGCTGGAAATAGTTACCACTTGGATATTACAGTTTGAGGTTTTAGGCCTGTATTAAGACTTTACTGTAAGAACTCCAAAAAAGCACAGGCTTTGCACTTGTCTTGATTGGATCCATCCATACTAATGCCTTACATATTGTCAGGGCCCTGAATATGTCCTTTTTGTGGAATACTTGCTCAAGGTTAAAAGTACAACAAACACATCTGAATAACTTATTTTAATTGGTAATATAACTACAGAATCCTGAAAAAGTATTTACTCTGGTCCTTGGTATGGATTGTGGTCCTTGAGAGAAGAGTCTTCTTGTAAAGGTGGCATAACCAACTAGTGCTACCAGAATTGGTTTCAAGAAACAGGATTTCTTTGGAGAACGAGGGGCTTACTTTTGCCCTTTTTAAAAAAAAAAAAAAAAAAAAAAAAAAAAAAGATGTCCTGGAGAACATTATGAACAGAAAGAGAGTCATACTTTTTGCCAGGGAAGAACGTAGCTATGATCATGCCCTGACTATTAATCTCTTTATTTGGAATACAACTTCAGCATCTTTGTGGATCTTGGATGCAAAAGGTCTATTGACAAAGGGCAGCAACACAGGGTCTGTTTCCCAATTTGAAGACCCTGAGAGGTGTGTACTCCTCTCTCCTGGATTTATCCTTTGCCTGCTTAACCAGCTGGTATGTGTTTATAATCTATTTACATGTAGTGCTTGAGAATACAGATTTCTCTTTCTCTCTCTCCCCCCTTCCCTTTCCTTTCCATTCTCCCTTTGCCCAAGAAAAGAGAAGTTTAAATGCTCATAACAGGATTGATGATCTGGTACCTTCTCTCGATGAAAAAAAGCCACTGGAAAGATGTTGTTAGATGTAAGTACATCTTGGCTGATCAGAACTGGAATTAAAAGTCTTAAGGCATAACTGATTACTCTGAGTTTGATCCAACTGATACTGTGCTGGACATCTACTCCTCCATTAACCTTGGATGAAACTGTTCCCGGAATTAGCTTCCCTGCACTTGAAGGTGACATCAAATTGCTCCACCAACCCTCTTCAATTTTTATATAATCTGGCCCTCTGAATACCCCTTTGCAACACGACAAGGAAGGACACAGATGATGGGTCCTGTGGACTCAAGAAATCAGGAAGCTTCTAGAGTGGATTCATGTGGAACCTCACTCAATAGTATATTGGTGTAATGGACCAACAGTCACAGGTTGACTGTCCTCTTTAAAGGGGAGACAGAGCCAGCCCTACCTGTATCAAAATTGATTTGCTGCCTCCAGCCTGAGGGGGTAAGATTAAGTAGGTTAGGTGATAGTTTAATGGACAGCTGGGCCTTATAAAAAGGCTGAATGAGATAGGTAACCACAGGGAGTGGGCAGGCTTCTGTGGAAGGCCCTGAGCCAGGGCCTGCAGAAAGCTGTGTACTCCAAGGGAAACAACCTGGGGACTCAATTCTCTAGAACAGAGTGGAGAGACTCAAAGGGAGAGCAGAAGGTAGGCTCAGGGGAGGCCCAAGTGGGGCAAAAAGTGCTGATTCCCAGAATTCTTCCCTGGAGTCCCTCTCACAGTCTCAGCCCCTCTGGGCAACCTTTCACTCTCTCTGCTCTGGGATAGAGTGCTGACTCCCAGGCTATTTTTCTAGAGTCCTCTTGACCCTACTTCAGGGCTTTCCACCCTATTATAGTATTAAAGTTTGGTCTTTTGTATCCCAAAAGGGAACTGAGCCACATGCATCTGCAAGAGACACAAAACCTGGGTGAGGGGAAACTGAGGTTGGGAGAGCCTGCAGTGCCATGATCAGCCAGCCGGGGCGCTATAGTGCAGGCCACTCTGCAACACCATTGTTCTAATCTGAGACATCAGAGCACTCATAGCTGTGACTGTCTAACAAATTATATTGTGCCTTTCGGGCACCAGCTTCTGAATTCTCTCTTGATAGAAATACTTCTGTGGAGGTTGATAGCTATGATAACTCTTGTAAATAATATCAAATGTGTGGAATCATTTGGCTCTTGGTAGTGTTGACAAATCCATGTTATTTCAGAATACAACCTGGGCTGTGATGTGGGCCTTTTGCAGGGAGGGTACTCTGTAGAACAGGTCATTTTAGAGTGAGTATACATGAATTCTTTTCTGTCCAAGGAAATCAATATGTTAACTAGTATTTTGGGAAGCACTCAGAAAGGCAGATGGGCCAAAAGGTAAGTCAACATACTACAAATGTTGTCTGTTGCGTGCGAAGATGAGAGTCTCCTATGGGAGGTTCATATTATGATGTGCAGATAGGTATTCTTCAAATCTGTTGACAGAGGGGGGAAAATAATTCTCCTTTAGAAATGATTGCTAAAATGGAATTTAGGGTTTCCATCCTGAACCATGGCTTCCAGAAGAATCAATTCAAGAAGCTGAGGTTAGGCACCCTCTGTCTTTGGAATGCTTTGTGCTCTAAAAAGAAGATGAAGTGAATTTCTAAGCCTTCTTGTTGCCTGAGAGATCAATTACTGCAGTTTTAAGATGATATATTGCAGTCTTCATACTCTGAAGTTTCTGCTGATTGGAAGAAGAATAAGATATCATTAACCTTGGTTTAGGGGTTGCATTTAACCCTAAGGATCTCTCTGCCTCAGATTCATTTAGGCTGGATCTCTCTGCCTCAGATTCATTTTTCTGATGTAGTAGTGATCCCACACTTTAACATCTTCTGCCACTTGTCTCCTATTCAAGAAACTACACTATGTAGTCAGACTGTAGTCATGTGTGCTTGAAGGATGAAGAAGCTTTTTCTGCAGTATCCCTTCTGTCTCTCATGTCCCTTGGTGTGTTCAATCATCTAACAGATGTCCCTCATATAATTGTCATTTGGATCAAAAAGAGTGCCAAGACCCACAGTAGAGTCTATATTTCCACTTGAGCTAAAAGGCCTCCTTAGATTTTTTTTTAATTAACTAACTGAAAGGAGGTTTCCAGGGCAGCACAACCTACTAAGTCACCAAAGAGCCTGCACCCTTGGATATTTAGTAGTAAATAGTACCTGCTTTGCCTACAGATTAGCTTTCCAGGGCCTTAGGTGGAGCTAGTGTTGTGACACAGAGTTTTATATATATTTTATAATTATTATTAAACTCTGTCATGACACCACAATGTAGATGTATAATCATTGCTCTTACTTTAAATCTTAGACTGTTAAGGGTTGAGGAAGGGGCATTTCCCATGACAGCCACTGCTAATAAAAATCTCTCTCTCAAAAAAGACAGCCAGCCCAGGAGATTTTTCTGATCTTGAATGATACAGAAGGCAATGGGGAGTATGACCATGTATATGTGGCTCTAGCACAAGACATGAAAGCAGCAGATGCACTATATTTTAAACAAAGACTTTGGGGGAATGTAAACCAGGAGAAATTTACTCCTTTTTCAGGTTCACTCCCAAGTGAAATCTCTCTCTGGATAGAGTCAAGGAGTTCTTCTTGGAGTTTACTACGAGCATCTTTGTAATGCACATGGTTTCAAACATCTGAAAGAGAGAAAATCTTTGCTGCATTTTTACTATGTCCTGCTCAAAGCCTGTATCCTAGAGCAACCCTTCCTCAGAAGGGTCGAGTCTGAGGACAAATACCTTAGACTTTTTGTACGTTTCTTTTCCTTTTTAATCTTTTTGGATTTTTGGGCTCACTTTGCAGGAGTCATTCCCTGGCTGCAGTCTTTTGTGGCTTGCTTTATGCAGCACTGTGAGCCTTCTAAATATGTCTCCCTCACCGTCCTCCCCTTTGGGGTCCATCTCCCTTTGACTGGGTTATGTGGTTTCGTTGTCAGAGCTCCCTAAATCAATGCGGGGGAAAAGGGGAGCCAAGTATGAGCCCTGATTCTCTCCAAGGGCAACTTAGGATCCATTTTAGTACTTTGGGGGTGAGGGAACACACACATGCCCTGGTGCCCCTTAAGGGTTTGTCTTTCTGGTTCTGTTCTGACCCAGGACTTAACCCTTGGGCTGTCTGGCTGAAGTGCTCCTCATCTTTGGAGTCTCTTCCTGTTCTGTTTTGTAGTTCCTGATTGAGCTTTTCTATATTGGAGTTGCAGATCCTTGGGGCAGAGGGGCCCACAACATGCCAGCCTGACTTAGCCTGTACCAACATGCCAGGGTCAGCTCACTGAGGATAGGAAGGGCATAATTAGCCCTCTAAAGAGCCGGTGAAAGCTGTCTCCCTGCCTGGTGTTTGCAAGACAGCTCTGCCATGCCTGAGAGGGGACAAAGAAATCTGGAAGAGAGGCACTGCTGTGCTGGCTCTGGGTGACTGAGACCACTCCAGTGCTCAATACCTAAGCCAAGATGAGGGAGAGAAAAAAAACTAAAGAAAAATCACTCACCAATGCTCAAAAAAAAAACCAGATAAAAAAAAACGCTGGCAAAGAAAAGTCGGGAGCAAAGTAAACCATTACTTGACTGCTGCCATTGCGGCAGAAGATCAGGCAGCAAGCCAGAGAGGGGGACATGGCTAGCATGGGCTGTACTATAGATATGAACTACCTCCAGAAACTGCAGACAGGAGGGGAAATGCCCATACACATCACCATTGTGGGAGATGCTGAGCTACAGAAAAAAATGTATTATGGTGAACTTTCCTGCACACCTTCTTACTTGTTTTACTGGGAAAACTGAACCTTGGAAATTTCTCTCTCTCTGCAGGAGTGACCCCTGCAATCAGAATCTGTAGCATCCTTCCCTGATGCCTTTCCCAATTTCTCAGATTTTGATGGGAGAAAGTGGTCAGGGAAGAAGGGATGGGGAAAGAAGAGAGAAATCAAACTCTGAGGACTCTGATACTGAGGGTACCCTAACCTTACAGGTGTCCCCCCCCCATCTTTGTAGGGCACAGGGAGAGTGCCCTCCTATTTTTGAGACAAGATATTGCTGAAGAGGGAATCTGAAAGAAAATTTGCACCTGCAGAATGTTCAGGGTCCTGTTGGCCCAGCAGATTGGGCACGGCCAGCCTACAATATATGAGCAAGATATGTTTAGCCCACACATTTTTGCACCCTTTCCTGCCTGGTTCTCTATTCCTCTGGTTGCCGATGAGGAGTCACTGTCAGAGAAGCCCACATGGACATGCTGTACTGCAAGCTGCAAAAGCCTGTTACCTCAGTATCAGAAGTGGTATTTCCAGCAAGCTTGTCACCAAGCTCCTGAGATTAAATAAGAGCTCAGTTATGCTTAGATTCCCATAAAATGACTATTAAGAATAAGGAGGATCCCTTTCTGGTGGTTTTCATAGAATCATAGAATATAAGGGTTGGAAGGGACCTCAGGAGGTCATCTAATCCAACCCCGTGCTCAAAGCTGGACCAATCCCCAATTTTTGCCCCCGATCCCTAAATGGCCCCCTCAAAGATTGAACTCACAACCCTGGGTTTAGCAGGCCAATGCTCAAACCACTGAGCTATCCCTCCCCTTTTGTTTGTTTTCTCATTCTGCTAAGCAGAAGCTCTGCTAAATCCTCCTTGCAGCTGCTGGAGGCAGATGGGTCTTGCTGGGTTTTCTCAGGTATGACTACTCCCAGTCTGCCAGGACCGACAGATCTGGTTCTACCTTCAATGAGCTGCAAGCAGGGGTAAGACCCATTATAATGGATCTACGTTTTTTTCCCTGTGAAGAAGAATGACTGGATTAATTTAAATTATAGGTGAAAGTTTTCCCCATATTACATCCTACTTGATATACCATAATTTCAGGCCACACTCTTATCACAAGTAGTACCAGTTTCTGTTAATAAAAAACAGAAAATATACTGTCACAAGGATGCAATTTTTTTAAAAGGTAGATATAATTTTCAATAATAAAAAACTTTCCTCTCCACACAAAAATCTAACAGGCAGCACTAACACAAGGTATACAACCCTCTCACACTTTTTCCTCACTGAGATAAATTCAGAAACATCCAACATATAATCCACATATGATTTCAACTCCAAGAGGCAGCAGTCATGCAGTTCAATTTATAATTACAGAAAGATATAATGCATAGTGAAGGTAGTACAAAGGTATTTCTTCTTGCCAAGGCATACTTCAGTCCTACCCCTTCTGAGGTGTTAAGGTCCAAAGGATATTAGGAACCAAAACAACTGCAACTGACACCATCCGAAAAACCCCTATGCAGGGCTTATCTACAAGCAGTTTGTGCTTCCACTGATTCATCCCCAGGGTTTGGTCATCCCTAAACAGGGGTTATCCAGCTAGCAAGCTACTTCAGTCTCTAGGCAGCAACCAGACTGCTCTCCGATTAAGAGCAGCAGAGCTCTGCTTCTTTGTTCAGCTGAAGCTGGACTGGGCTTCTTTTAACCCCTCTCTCCATGCCTTACATTTGCTGCAGGTGTAGTGGCATGGAGCCATCTGGATCCCCAGGCTCTCCTTAATCCTCTCCTTGTTGGCGTGGGGCCTATCTGCCTCATTAACGCCCTTGTTGCCAGGGTGGGACCTATCTGCCGCACCACAGTGATTAAATAAATGCTTTTTCCAAAACCTATAAGCCTGTGTGGCTGACAAAACTCTATGCATGTTTCCACTGTCAGTAATTGTATTTTAGATGTCTTTACAAAGTAAAATGTACTTGTGAAGTCACAGAAAACAAATTACCTCGAAGTAGTGGTTTGGAGTACCCAAGAAAGGCAGAGCACTGCAAATGCCAAGGTACAGAGTGCAGCAGTACAGGTAATAGTATGAGACAGGGTAAGTTACCCATAACATATTTATGCCTTTTGATATATGCAGCCAGGAACCTCAAATCCTACTTTATACTTGTGACTCAAACAATCCTAATCCAGTCTTGGTTCTCCAAAAACAAATGGTGTTATGAACACTCAAACAGTGAAACTGTGGAGTGAAGGGGAGAAGAGTTACACTAGCATTTTATCACAAATGTCCAGACATATAATTTTAGAGAAAGATCTTGCTTCATCTGTACACTTTGGTTTAGTTATTTATGATTCTATAAAAGTTATTAAAATGAATAGTCATGCAATAAAGAAATGAAAAGCAAATATATATATCGGGAGGTGTTTATTAAGAACTGATTTTATACTCAGGCAATATTTTACTCCCTGTACCCCCAAATCTAGTCATGGTACAAATTGCAAACTACTGTACAGAATGACTTTATGCAGAATTTATGGATTGCCATTTAACCCCGCTCATTTTAACAACATTATTTCCATAGTAAATAAACTGCTTAGAGAAATTGAGACAAAAAATTAATAAGACATAATTCTAATTGAAGTGTAGGGGTAAAACATTTTAAAGGATCTAAATGCATTAGGAGTGTAGGTACCATTTTCAAAAATTAGTTAAGCACCTAAGACTCTTAAGTGCCGATGTCTCCTTTGAAAACGTGATTTAGGCACTTTAGACATTTTTTCTGAGGTTATTGGCAAAAAAATATTGCCCAATGGGTATAAAAGTGATTTGCAGAAAAATAACACTCAGCTGCAGGATGATAGCATTACTGTCCACTGGAGGTCACTCTGTCAACCCAATGGATTATAGTTTTTCCTATAAAATGAATGAAAAATCTAGTCAATTCTGCCCTTAAGAGTGTTCTACACATTATTTTTCAAAGCTCTTCCTTATGATGTATAAAGAGAGTTGAAATAGTGGGGTTTTATTTATTTATTTATTTTACACTGCTTGGTTTTGTTTGTTTTGTTTTTTATACTGGAATATCAGGAATGTCAATTCTATTCTTAAAAAGAAAAAAGATTCTATTTTTCTATTCTATTCTTGCTTGTATTTTTTGTGGAGGATGTGCCGATCTTGGAGGTTGTACATGGTTAGCCCACACAACTTATTTTAAGGGGTGAGAGTGCAATAAGGTAGCTACAATAGTGTAAAGTGCTGCAGTCATGTCAAGGTCCACAAGGTTATGAGGCCCAACCAAACAGAGCGGTTCAACACCACTCACTCAAATCTGGTTCTACTGTATCTCTGTTGGATGGAAGGGCAGCTGAGTCAAATTTGAGTGGTAGTGCAACAGTATATGCAGGATCACAGTGCCACTCAGGTTTGCCCTGCTGCCCCTCTGTCATGACAGAGGGGCGGTTGGGCTGAACCTAAGCAGTGCTGCAACCCCATGTGCCAGGTTGTAACACCACTCGTTACTCAGACTTGGCTGGCACTATGTGAGGGCAGGGCAGGTGATGGATGGAGCTGAGCTGCTGTGCAAAACTACTGGCTGGAGCTGCATAGCTCAAGTGGTGCCAGGGAGTGGTCACAAAACAAAGCTGGGTGATGAGTTGTTGCTGGACTAGGGGTGAGCAGGAAGTGCTGGGGATCTGCGGGTCGGGGTTGGGAGCACATAGGATATGTTATGGTGCGGTGCAGTGAGCTGTTGGAGGAATGAGAGGTGCTGGGAGACAGTGGAGTAGGTTCGGGGGGCTCAGATTTCAGAATCAGGAAGGGGGCCCTAACCTATTCTTGCACTAGGGACTTCTTATGCCTCTGCAAAAGTGCTGAGTTTTAACAAAGACATCCTGTCAGTCACTGAAGTAAAAAGGTATAAACAAACATATATCAAAAACAGACCAAGATTTCCAAAATGGGTGTCTAAAGTTAGGCTCTTAAATCCATATTTAAATGAACAGATAAATAAGTGGCCTGATTTTCGAAAGTGTTGATCACCCAATAGCTCTCACTGAAGTCATCCAATGATGTAGAGTCAATACAGTGAAACATATTGAATACAATGTAAAAAAGCCTTATTATCGGTCATTATACCTGAACATAGTATTTTAAACAAAGCACATGCATTGATACAAAATTATTATGAAAAAATGCTTAACATGCTTCTGAATATGCATTTCACAAAAACACAATCAGAGTTATGTTATATTAACTGACAAGCAAATGACAGAGACGCATGGTGTATAATAGGCAATGCTATAATAAGCCCAAGAGAAAAAGCATAAAAATGTACCAGATCTTCACTCACATTCAAACAAGGACTTCTACTCCTAAGAAGAAGACGATGACAAGCATCCAACGAAGTGGGTATTCACCCACAAAAGCTTATGCTCCAATATGTCTGTTAGTCTATAAGGTGCCACAAGACTCTTTGCTACCCCTAAGAAGTCATTCATTAAAAAAGAACCCGGCCTTTATCTGTAGGTTTCACTGAAGCTTAGAATTAAAAAAAAATAAATCAAACAATGGTCTACTAATGGTCTTATCTTCTGTAAGGTTACTTCCACTTATGTTAGCCATTCATGGCATCTTTTAATTTAAGCCTTCCATGAATTCTGTATCATTTTATCCAACTTCCTATTTTCACTTTAAAAAAATTAGGTGTATCTTAAAAGATTCATTAAATACGAGATCTTTTCTTACTATTTTCTGTATTTATAAAGGTGACAATCGCTGCAATAGTGGGGCTCTAGTTTATGTGAGTGGACATTTAACTAAATCAACCTAAATTATTTGGAATTTGTAATAAATATATTGTTCTCTTGGCAAAAAAGCACAATTTATTTGTATTTAAACATGAAGATTGAGGCTTTTACAAACCATGAAAAAAAGATTTATGAGTCATGGATTGTATATTCCAGTGAATCTACACGGTTTTCTTCACTATTTATCATTATTTGTATTCAAGCAGCATCCACAATGGGTTCTCATCCACAGAAGAGCACATCCCAAAAAGCTTACAGTCTAAGCTAATAAGCAACATACCAATAATGGAAGAAAGACATGCATTACATGTCTATAATTTTCATATACATCTTAACACACACAGCCTTTATTATAGGCGGGGCTGAGAATGTCTGGGCAAGGAGATTGGGACTGGGAATTCAGGATGTTGGGCCTCGCGCTTGACAGGCAAGTAGACTGGAACTGGGGTAAGAATCCTGAGAAATGAAGCCTGGGTCTAAGTAGTTAAGGAGACTAGACCAGAAACAAGAAGCCAGAGGTGGGGAGGAGTGAGCAGCCTGGGACAAGGAGAGGATAGGGCAGAACAGATTGTGACCACTACAGCACACTCCCCTCCAGAGCCTGGAATAGAACCCAAAATCCCCAAGTCTCATCATTCCCATGCTGCCAGCAAATATTTGTGAAACCGAGAGGCAAAGTATCCATAGAAGATGACAACCTGTGACTTATCAATTATCCATTAGCTCAAATGGCAGAGATCTGTGCAGTGGGTCTAAAATTTCCAAACCCTGCTGATGATCCATGTGGGTATCAATATGATACTATAAGATGGGGAAAAAAATCAGTTTGCTTTTTTAAAAATATAGGAAACTAGACAGACACACACACCCCTATGTTTAAAGAGCAATATTAAGGTTTCAAAGTCAAGAACTCAAAAGTTAGAAAATGACAGAATTAATGTTGCCCGTGTATATCATAATGCATACAGTCTTTCATTACATGATCGCATACTGTTTTTTTCCACAGGACCCCTATGGCTTGCAGCAGACAGAATGGACTTGCTCTGGGGATGAATCACTGTTTGTAGTGAAGGAGACTCTGGTATAACCCATGCTTTATTTGTTGCAGAAATTGGAAAGGGTGAACGAGGCAAGGGACTGCAGGAAGAGAAATGATGGTCTCAGGGTTAAGGCAGTTGAGTGTTGCCCTGAGAAATGGATTATATATCTCTGCCTCTGCCACAGAGTCTGTATGTGGTGGCTCTTAAATTCAATTTTTCACAGGGAGTCACTAATTTTGAATTCCTCATTTTCTTGGGGCCTGAACTGAGTCACTGGTGTCTGATGTGCAGACATGCTGAGTGCTCACAACTGCAAATGAAATCAATCAATGAGAGCTATGCTTTGAATTTATAAAGTGCTACATAGTGGTATGTACTTTGAAAAATCAGGTCCTAGATGTCTCAAATTGGGCACCCAAAAGGAGTGGAAATTTCTGATCTTCATCTCCCTGTGCCTAAGTTCCCCATCTCTCTCCCTTTCTCGTGTATGTGTGGTGTGTGTATATATATTTAAAAATATAAAAGAAAGCTTCTTATACCTATAGGAAAACAAATCTATAATTTTGTTACCTATAAAAGCTTGTAAAGCACATTTATGCATATGTGCATCTTTCAAATGACATACAGCGGACCCTTGCTAGAGCGTGCAACACTATAGCGTGGATTCGCATATAGTGCAGTCGCAGCGATGGATCCCAAATTTAAATATTTAAATTGGGATCCATGGTAACGTGGCCCCCGCTATAACACGGTCCCCGCATTAACGCAGTACCATGCATGGATCCCGAACCCCACGTTCTAGTGAGGGTCTGGTGTATTACCTTCTCTCCTGCCTTATTACCATTTATAGAAAGAACTAGTTTGGCTGAAATTACCATGGTGATAAAGTATATTGATTTGATATGTAATTTTGCCCAAATATGATGTATGGCTCCCAATGATATGGAAGCACCAATGCTGTTGGGTAAAAAAACCCAATTCTTTCTTCTTGTGTTTTTGAGAGAAGAGATATCCAACACTGGACAAAAACTCTTCATTTCTAAATTGAAAAGCAGTAATAGTAGTGAAGGCTCTGCATCACCAACCTATTGAAATATGTGCCAACATGCTCTGATATGCATCACAATGCGATACAAAATGTTACAAATGAGGCTACAAAATACAGGACAAATTAGTTTACACGCATTAATATAAATATGACAAATCTCTTTCACCTTTAAACCTGTCACACCCTTATTTGATAAGTAATCTAGTATCCTTGAGCCTAAATTTTCCAGACATGTTTATACTCTCAAGTTATTTCTCTAGAGCTGTATTTAACCACAACAAAAATCTGTTGTTGCATTAAAAAAACAAGACAGTTTTATCAAGTCTATTTCATTCAGGGTAAAAAAAAAAAGATTATTAAAAAACCGATAGCCATGGAAGCTGTTTTAAAGAAGAGATATATGTGGACATTATATAACATTTTATGCATAAAGTATACAGATAAATAGTAAGAGACTTTTAAGCCTTAAAGGAATCACAACAAATCTTTTAAGCCTACTTTTAAAACATTTTAAAAAAAGACCATTTAAAGAAAAATGTAACAGCTAGTATATGTGAAATAAAATAGATAAGAAAGTTACTTCATACAGTGATCAATTAAAAAAAAATACCGACTATTGTCTCGCTGTGCATAACTAAATGTTTCCATTTCCCAAATAATAATTTTAAAACGTATACTTTCAAAATGGGCTAACTAAAACAAAGCCTTAAACACCCCCCCCCCCCCCAAGTCAAACATGGAACTATTTTCAGGTATATTAAGCAATGAACCCAATTAAAGTCATTAACTGTATCTATTCTTGTGACAAAAGGCTGAAATTACATCACTACCAGTAGCACCAACCAGATGCAGACAGTAATCCGTGACTAATTTTACAGTATGCTGTGGGATTAGTAAAGAACACATAACTAGATTCAATTGAATAATTTAGTGAGCAGATTTTGCAAGCAAGATGTTCATATAGGAATATTTAACAATGGTCTGTAAGTAGCAAAGTGTCTAAAAATCTACAGTACTAATGAATGCTTGAACCATACAGTCAGTTCAAAATTCATGTGTAAATGTAACTACAGCACATCAGCCGTAACTAAATATGAAATGTATATGAAAATTACAGCTAGACTCTTTTCCCTTTAAATCCTTCTCCGCTCTCTTGAGAGTTTGTCTTCTCAATATTGGATTAAATTTAGCGACTATTAAACTTGGATGAATTTAAACATACCCACAAACACAAAAGTCATGATCCAACTACGAAGCTTACATTCTTAACACTTAAAAGACTAGATTCAAACAATTTTAACAGCAATTTACATTCTTAAATATCCTGTAAAAAGAGAAAATATCAAATGTCATCTGTACACCAAATCAGATACACAGATGTGCTGATCTGGAGTGCAAACACAAAAAAAAGACAGGCATTACACTATTTAATGCCGTTTCCTTCTACTAGATTTTATGTCTACATTTATTAGGGTCAATCTTAAATATTGTGCTCTGATGCCAAGATG
Source organism: Dermochelys coriacea (assembly GCF_009764565.3). Classification (NCBI taxonomy): domain Eukaryota; kingdom Metazoa; phylum Chordata; order Testudines; family Dermochelyidae; genus Dermochelys; species Dermochelys coriacea. The sequence continues at coordinate 74,809,345 of NC_050072.1, read as the reverse complement.
GAATAGACAGGAATATAATTAATTCAATTTTCCTTATCTCTGTACAAATGATAGTGAGTTAGTTTTTCAAATAGAATTTTTATCTTGTAGAAAAATTACACATTGGGCCTGAGTCTTCTCAAATCAAAACTAAATCCAATAAGGCCTGATCTACACTAAAAACTTAGATTGACGTTGCTCAGGAGGATAAAAAATTCTCTGTCTTGAGTTTCCCAGCTATGCCCAATTTTTCACCCACAAGTGACGTAATTGTGCTGACATAACACCTGTGCTTAGGTCAATGGAAGAATATTTCCGGGGAGCTAACTATCATCGCTCAGGGAGGCAGAGTTCCTACAATGATGGAAAAAGAAAAGGAGTACCGGTGGCACCTTAGAGACTAACAAATTTATTAGAGCATAAGCTTTCGTGAGCTACAGCTCACTTCATCGGGAAAAATTCCTTCCATTGCTGGAGTCTGCATCAATACTGTGGGGTTACAGCAGGATAGCTGCATCTATGCTGCTGTAGCCCCCAAAGTGCAGACAAGACCTCAGTTAATGGAGTTCCACCCGAAACTCACGTGAGAGGAAAAATGGATCTTTTAAGTTTGGGTAATCACATGTCCTAGTTTACCATGTTGTCATTGTTTTGAATTACTGCCGCAGTGCCCTAATCAGTTCCATAAAACCAATTTTGTCCCTATTTCAGTAGAACCATCTAGAAAGATGTTCAGCCACCTCTGTCTAAAAGGCCACTTTTATGTCTCCTGCTCTATTCTCTTCTTGCATCTGGCCTTGGCACCTTTTCCTGTAAGGTGCCAGGTGTCTGCAACTCCTATTAAACCAATGGGAGTATGCAACACCTTGTGGGACTGGACCCTTACCATTGAAGTCAGGCCCAACAGCCTGATATTTCACCCATCAGCCTCATTTTCCTTTTCCTCTGCTTTGATTTTGTTGCACTACTGAGAGGAAATCTGAAATGGCATCCCGTCCGGATCAGAGGGGATCAGGAAGTGGATCAGAAAGAAAAGAGAGTTGGTGAACAAAAGACTAGGCGAGGATAGGTGCAGCTGCTGTGGCCAACTACGGTAAAAAAGTAGGAGGAGGGAAGGGAGCTGAAATTGCAGTGGGAAGAGAGCCAGAAGAGGTTATAAGGCTGGGGTGGAAAATGTAATATGTCCTCATCTGGTATATGGTGTGTCCCCCACCCACCCAAACAAATAAATGTGATCTCTTCATTCCGCTTCTAATGATAAATCTAATTTAAAAATCACCAAACAATAAGCATCAAACTGTACATAGGCACTTGACATAGGATAAGGATAAGATTTTCTTTAACTTTTTCAGAGTCAGTTTTAGGTGCACTGGTATTCTAGCAGAAGATTTTTTTTCATTTCTTACCAAAATGAAGAGATGTTGATATTTGATTTTAAGTAACAGATATAATAAATCACATCTCAAATCACATCTTCAAGAAAAAAAGAAAAGGAGTACTTGTGGCACCTTAGAGACTAACAAATCACATCTTCAAGAGGTATCCCTAAAATGCAGGTACGTTAATAAATCAAATAAGAATGCATCAACCTTCAAGTGCTTTCCCTTCCTTACTCTCTTTTCTATTTTTCCCCTTCTTCCATCTTTCTTTCTTAGATTTTCTCTCCTATATTTGGTCTTTTTCCTTATTCCTTTATGTTATTTTCTTCTCTCATCCCACATCTCTCTCCATTCTCACCCCATCTATTTCCCTCTTCCATTGGGTCTCATTTCTTTTCCTCTTTCTCCATATTTAATATATTTTACATTCCTCCTATTTTCTCTCTGGCACACTCCTTGTTCCTTCACACCCATTTCTCTCCCTAAATTCATTCTTTTTTCCCTCCTCCAAATATCACACACAGACCCATTCAACGGTAGATGTATTCCAAGACCTTCTACCTTTGGTCAGTCCATTTGTTTAGCCGAATGCTTCTTGAGATGGGCTCATGCGGTTTCTTCATGCCCTTCACCTTCCCTTCACCTTTCTACTTCTTTGTTGCTGATCTTTCCCACACGCAAATCACGCTCTCCCCGCCCCCCCCCCCCACACACACTTTCATTTATCCATGGGTCTTCTCCTTTCATTCATTGCCTGGTCTGTGATTAGCCTGAAATGTCTTTTTCTAAGGTCTCAGGTTGTGGGAGGGAGAGAAGAGAGAAGGACGACAGCAGCTGTTGCTGCTGCATTCTCCCAGAAGGCAGTACACACAACTTCTGTTCTCTACTGTAGGTGAGTGGTGGCTACTGGCTGCTAACATCCCATGAGAGCATTAGGAGTTTTCTTTTATTTCATCTCTCTTTGGAGCACAGTGACTCAGATTTTTAAAGGTAATTAGGCATTGCTGTGCCCATCGTTGTCCCAGCTAAATGATTTAGGAGCCTAAGCCTCATTTTTCAAAAGGGATTTAGGCACTTAGGAACCTAAACCCCATTGACTCCATGGGATTTTGTTTCCTAAGTGTGTAAATTCCTTTTGAAAATGAGGCTTAGGTGTTGCAGCACTGAGCACAGCAATACCTAAATCCTTGTGAAAATCTGTGACAGTGTCTTTTGTTGGCCAGACACAGCAAAATTGAAATTTGCTTCATGAACATCAAAACAAGGAAAAAAGGTCAAATAAAGCCTTTAGAGGATTATTTTGGCTCTCTCTGTAGCATTGTATCCTAGGCCTAGGTGACTTCCTAAGGCACCTATGCCTAATGCCACTACTAGATTTCTCTTTTCTTTTCCAGCTCAAAATCAGGGTGCAAGGTTGCTAGAAAAACAGCACAACAATACTTATCAATTTTCAGTGCTTCCTAATCTCCAACCCTGGACAAAAGACAGGATAGACACGACACTTCTGCTATGGGAACTGGAATATCATTTTGTCCTCTACCTTTGGTTTCTAACACCACAGTGCTCGACACTGAAAAGGACAGTCTAACATACAACAGCTTGAATATGCCACTTTGAGGCCTATTAAGGCCCATTGTGTATAAAAGTTTATTGAAATAAATATTTCCAGTCTAATTCATATTACAATTCTGCATGTTCCCTATTAAATGAAATTTCAGGTTGAGTAGATTTCCAAATTAATCTATTAAAATTCAATTCAAATGGCTAAACCTAACTTGTCCTAAGATATGGTTGGGTTGTCTCACTCCCTTCCACACTTGGCAGTATTTTCATGAAAGCAGGGTTAGTAGTGGAAGTTAAGTTGGGCTTGAATGCTCCAGAAGAGCATTTGGCGTCATCACAATGCCTTCATATTGTGCGCTGAGCCCGACATCCCATGAGACAATTAGGAGTTTTCTTTTATTTCAGCTCTCTTTGGATTGTGTTTTGTACTCACTGACTATTGCACTGAGGTATCACAGTTTAGTCCTGGTGAATAGAGAAGATTCACAGCACAGTGCTGTGATGCTCAGCTTCTTAAAGACCTTCCAACACCAGGAAAAACACTCTGCTTTGAGAGAGCTTTTTGCTTTTCTATATTTTCTGCCCTAGTTTTTCATGGGGAAATAGCATACAAATTTAATTCCTGCCCTATATGGTTTTATATTTATTTGATATTATACAAATATAAAGTCACTCTCAGATATGTTATTGAAAAGTGTTATGCACATGTATATTGTAACATTTACAATTTTAAACATTTTTTTAATAAAATATTTATCAGGAATTTTCTGCTCCCAGATATTCATCTAAAGAAAGAATGTTCCTTTTGCTATATCAAAGTCATTTCCAGAGCAACCAATTATGAGGTCACAAAAAATAGCAATTACATTAACTGAAGAAAACACATCAGGGATAAATGAACCATTAGGGACATCCATGAAAACAGGATGTTTGTTTTTATTAAGAACAGGAGAGGAGAAATAAAGAAAATAAAAATTATATCTGAAGAACGGTTTCCTATACTGAATGGTTTTCAAAAGCGATCCATGAGATATTAACATGCCTCTAAGGAAAAGAAAAGAATACCACAGGCAAGCAGAATGTAGACACCTTTTTACTCCTGGAAGGAAAAGCAGAATATATGACGTGAACTTGCAATGGGGACAGAAAAAAATGGCTCCACCACAAAATCATATTTCTTCTCCTTTTACTTCAATACTGGACCATCATAAGCAGTGTCTAGTTGGGACCAGATCCCCCACACTTCTTGCCCAGGCAAAATCCCTATTGACTTCAGTGGAAGTATTCACTGAAAAAGGAATACAATACTAGACACTGTTAGCATAATAGCATTATAGTCATTTAACAGCTGTGGAACAACCAAAAGCAGGAAAGAGATTCTTCCGCAGGGTACAGGAATTATCACTAATGAACAGATATTCACTATATTACCTCACACTTTCTGCAAGAGTCCTTTTGGTCTCCTTATTACCACTGGATCAGAAGACAGGCACAGCCATCTACAATTAATCTGACATTTTCACCCCATCTTCTCAGACCAAGAGCTGGACGTGGTTATTTATGCATACATGACCTCCATGCCTGATTACTGTAATTCTTCTAATCCAGGAATGAATCCATACATCTTGGACTTTTTTCAATTCATATAAATTGCTGCAGCCCACCTACTCAGCCACCCCAGGTCACAATGAGCTCATCATCTCAGTACTCCACTGCCTGCACTGGCTTTTTGTTGCATTCAGAGCACTATTCGAAGACTCTGTCCTACTATTCAAAACTTTCTATGGGACTGATCCTAAAGAGCATCACTCCCTTCACAACCACCATCACTCTGTGATTATACAGAGTTATGCTTCATCATAACAGTGAAATTGTCAACCAATAAGAGAAGGCTCAAAAGTGCAGGGGACGGAACTTTCGCCTGAGCTGAACAAAGATTGCAGAACTCGCTACTAGAAAAAAAGAGAAGAATGACAATGGATCTCAACTACATTCAGAACTAACCAGTCCCTCAACTTAGCTTTCCCTCTAAGTATCACAAACATGTAACTACACCTCCAACAAGCTAGGAAGGTAGAACAAGATTGCTATTCCTACTTTTATATAGCTGGGAGGCACTCTGCTACTACAGTGACGAAGATTAGCAAGAAAGACAGAGAGGACCTATGTCTAACAACCACGCTAGTTAAAGAATCAACGCATGACTGAGGAGAATTCTCAGCAGATTGGAGCATATGTCTCTCTTGTAAGGAAAACACATTTCAATCCTCTCTTCCGTTAGGATATACTGCCATCCCAAAGCTATCTTCTTGGAAGAATATCATCAGTTTTGGTTTTAAATGCTTTTGAGTTTTGTTTTCATTTCAAGAAAAAACATTATGTCCTTCTGACATAAATTTAACAAAAAAAAAAAACCCACAACCTTTTTACTTTTTTTCCCACAGCATATAACACCTGACTGAACCTAACTTAATTCTAATAATCTCTAAATTCATATAAAAATCAAATACATTTAAAAATTGAATTGCAAGTTTTCAGTCGTTTGCTTAAATCTTTAAAAAGCACAGCTAGATTTTTTCTTCACAATGGTAACTTATAAAGGAGCACATTTTTAATCAGAGAAGTTCAGGGGCCAGATTCACATGCATTTTTATAAGCCAACCAAAACTCCTCATGACACTGGAGGAATTCATCCTGAAGGAAGAGTTTCCAAAGCCACCTTCCTTTGGGGATCCTGTTAGATCATGCAGCTTTACTTGATGGCCAGGACTCCAATGGCCAGGGCTGCTGAAGAGATGCACTAAATAAAACCACATCTTGTCCACATCCCATTTTCAGCCAGCAACACACACTTTTTCAGCTACCCTTCTCTCTACGGGTATCTGTACACAGCAGCTAGAAGGGTGCTTTCCAGTGCAGGAAGACAGACATGCACTAGCTCTGCCCAAGCTAGCATGCTAAAAATAGCAGTATGGCTGCAGCAGCACAGGCAGATCAAGCTAGCCGCCCAAATACGATCCCATCCAATTATGTGCGTGCGTACGTACTTGGGCAGCAAGCTCATCCCACTGTGGTTATATTTCTATTTTAGCAGACTAGCTCAGAGCTAATGCATGTCTGTCTACTCGTGTTGGGAAGAACAATCCCAGCTGCTGTGTAGACATACCATATGTTCCACTGCCTCTTTCCCTTCCTCCTAAGGTACAAGAGAAGTGGCGATCACTTTCCCTGTAGCTTCCCCACCCTGCGGAATTGCCCACCTCAGGGTCCTCAGTCAGCATTTACAACACTGACATTAGCCAACATCATCACTAGAAGAATTTGACCTTGGATCTCTAACAGTAATTCTCTCAGATTCTCCTTTAAAAAAAAAAAAAAAAAAGTAGAATCCTCTCAATTTGTACAATTCATCTCCTTGTGAAGAGATCAAATGAAGGCTTAACACTGCTCCACATAATTAATCTATCTTCAAATGCTCACTCTTTTCCCCTGTCCCCACCATATAATCCCAAAGAAAGTTGGTAATAAACTAACAGCTGTTTCCTGCTGCCTTCTGAAACAAACTAAAGCAACTAAACCAGCATTTTATCATCATATATAATATAAATTCCATCCAAAAGCACCAATATTTTACTTATATACAGGCTATAATAATCACAGAAAAAAAGCTCAAGTGACTAACACTTTATTAAATACTGCTTATTAAACAAAAACTCCAATACACCAATTAGGTTGAAAATTTTAATTATCAGAAGTCAGGAAACTCAAAAACTAAGATTCCCACTGAAATATAAACTTAGCTAAATTGTACACGTATAATATAGTAATTTTGATTTTAAATTTATGCTTTAATATTTTGCTTTCCTCATCAAACCATCCTGTGTTTTTGTTATTTTTGTAATGCAAAAACCACCCATTTGATTTCCTGTGCTCTTATTTCAGCATGTAAGCACTGAAACAATCATTGGCATGGAACTAGTCTCACAATGAATTAATTAAATTAAGTGCTATATTTGAATGTCTAATCATGATTTAAAAAAAAAAATGCAACACTTAAATAACAAGTCTTGAAAAAAAGAGAGAAGGAGGTACATCTCAAATCCTCACCTCTCTCAGTTTTACTGAGTATTTGACATCAAAAACCTGAGATTATGCTCTAAAAAGGGAATTAGAAGAAATATAATCTAATTTTATTACCCTATAAAGCTGTGCAGAGCAGGGCCTCTTGACAGTGAGACCTACTCACTAGGCTTATTTATGGAATTCTGAACCAGTTGTAGATCAAAATATGGAAGGCCCTGTTTTTCACAGCTTATATACTATATGGTAGTAAAGTGAAGTTCTATTTTTTGTAATTGCTGTGACGATTAATCCCTTGTAAGAATGGGCTCTTACAACATGTTAATTTCATGTCCAATCACTGAAAAATTCAACTGTAGTTATTTCTAGTGTGCACACCTTCGAATACACACACATTTATATGTACATATAAATAGAATGGTTAATTTGGCACACACATACTATCTGCTAAAGGAAATAAAAAATATGCAACACACACAGTATATCATTTTAAAAGGCTTTGAATTTTCTTACTTTTTGGGGGGGGGGGGTTTACCAAAGCACATTTTCTCATTGACTGCTAGCGAATATGGCAAATTATCAATATTTAAGAGAAGCCAGCATTGGTGTCCCACAAGTGCAGCCACTACCATCAGACACTGTGATGACACAAGGGGCAGTGAACATACCAAATGGTTGTTTCCTACACAAAAGTTGTTTCCTGTGATGTAGCCCTACGGAACCTAGGAAGTTCATCAGCCAGTAAACCCAGAACACTCTACAAGAAGTCACTGTTAGAGGCACAAGCCCCTTCAAACGTGCAATATGAGGCTACAAAAGGAAGCATGGCTCCCCACCTCAATTCCTTTTTACCACTCAATAAGGAGACATGACTAATCTGGATTTATCAAATGATGAATGGCTAGAATGCTGTGCTACCTTATTTCTGAACTATCAAGTTCATTTAATCATAGAATCTAAATTTATTTTATCCTCTTCCATTGTTGTATTTATGTATTAACAGAGTTAGGACTGGAGTATGTGACGTTTTTCCCTTCAAGTCAGTACTGAACTAATGACTAGGCTTTGTATTTGGGAGTGATGTACTGCTGGAGGTGTCATCTTTCAAATGAGAAGAGAAACACAGAGGTCCTAACCACTCGTGTTTATGAAAGATCCCATGGCATTTTTCACAAGTATTCTAGCCAAATTCTGACTTGGGTAATTACAGTCTTTGTACTTAAATTCCCTTGTTATTCACTTTTAATTAAATTCAGTCAAATGCTGGTAAATCAAACCTTGCCCGCTGCACCATTTGCATCTTAGTTGGTCCAGCAATAAGGGCTTTAGTAAGGTGAATTTCACACTTTTTGAATAAAATTTGTACCAGGTTACAATTAATATTTATTTCAGGAGTGGATGCAGTGTATATATAGCATAAATAAAAGCACATTAAATGAATATGAGAGACAGAGAGAGAGAAAAAAAACCTCACTGTAAATCCCTTTGGGATCCTTCAGGATGAAAGGCACCATATAAATGCAAGCTGATTTCATAGTAAAGAACTGCTACATTTTTTAAAAGTGAAGGCATCTTCCAGAAAAATGGTTTTATAGTTGCTATTCTAGGAATAGGTACAGTTGCAACTATATGCATAGATTGTATTGATTAGAGTCATTCTTTATGTAATAGCCACACATGATGCTACAATTATATTGAGAGGCATTGTTTTGGATTGTACAGGTACACAACTCACCATATACAATTTACACATTATACAATATAACAGTGATCTCATACTTTTTCACCTAGTGATTTCACCTTTTCTCCTAACATAAAAAGTGAAATTCTATTCTTTGCTTAAACATGTCTTCAGTTTCCCTTTAAAAGTTGGAGGGAATAATCTCTGTAGTCCTTGTAACATTTTAACTAATTCACAAAATCATTATTATTACAAAAAATCTGCTAATTATTGGGTTTATTTGATAAAAGTGGCATCATGAGGGGTTTTGTGACAGCAACTGAAAATTTACATAAAAAAAATCAACAGCAATTTCAAGTAATGTTATTTCTAAACATCAAAATTTTAAAAGTACAGAAACCTTTAGATGACAGCATTGATTTTCTTTTTACTGAAAGATTTTGTTTGCCAGAGTTGGGCTGGGGAGGAAGGATATCAAATAAGTTTGACAAAATGACAGTATACTGTCCTTGTGTTTTATGAATATAGAAAGATTAACTAAATAACTAAAAAAGTTAATCTAATACTAATTTTCTAAATTCAATGTGACATTATTAGAAAATATTAAACATATTAGGGTAACTGTTTCTTCAATTCCAATGGCAACAGGTTTTTAGGAAGATATTATGAACAGCAAAAAATGACTGATATGAGGAAATAAATCCAAAGTAGAAGTCAAGATACAGTAGAAGATGCTACAACAGAGGAAACTAGATGAACCAAGAGCTATGTTTTTACTGAGTACAGTGTAGAAGAACAATTTTTCACATAGCAACCAATGCTTAAGGCCTTTTAGAAAAATTGTTGAAGTAACTGGAAGAATTAAGTAGGCCACGGCTGCACATACTTGTGGCAGCCACAGAGATAAGAAGCTAAAGCGTGTGGATAAAAGTATCTGAAAGGGAGTTTTCTTCATATTTTGCTTTTTCTACTGTAGGTGATTTTTTTCCACACGCTGAAGGCTTGCACTGTGATAATAAGCAATTTTTAATTAGGTTGAACAGATTTTAAAACAGGAACATTTTAAAATTCAACATTTTATCCTTCTTTAAGTTACTATATTGAGAGATGGAGGTATAGTATAGTACAGTATTATCATTTATATCACAATAGTTCAAAGGGCTCCAAAGAATCCTGGGCCCCTTTGAACTTGGTATTATACAAACACACAGGCAGAGACAGTCCCTGCCCAGAACAGTTTGCAAACCTAGACCCCAATTCTGCAATATACAATGTGCAAATGGACGGAGGCCTCTGCAGCAGGGCCCAACTGAAGTCAGTAGAGCGCTGCGTAAATGCAGCAAAGACTTAGGGCTTGTCTGCACTAATGCTTAAGTCGATGCAATTTACATTGCTCAGGGGTGTGAAAAAACACCCCCAAGTGACATAAGTTATATCAACTTGAAATAGTGGAGTAATTACACCAAAGGAATGTACTCTCTTGTTGAAATAGCATGTCTTCACCAGATGCGTTACATCGGATGCAGCTGAGCCAATGTGGCACGGTAGTGAAGACAAGCCCTTAACTTCAAGCACATGTAGTCCTGCTGACGTTAAACATATCATATGCTAAGTCTTTGCAAGACTGAGGCCTAACAAAGACAAAATCAGAGTACTAGCAAACACTACGAAGGAAAGGGATGAGGATAGCTAATACGTTTCTTGGGTTAAAATGGATAGCTATGTATACTCTTATGGTGATTTTTTAATACCTCTTTCTGCTTTTTAAAATGTTAATACTTCTGGGATTTTTTTCCATTATTATTAATTTGACATTGGAAGTTTGATTTGTCCATTTTAAAAGTAATGTGTTTCTTTTTAAATGATAGCACTATCCTAATGCAACATATTTTATGCATGGAATATTTACACCATAAAATATTTTATTTGAAGCTGGAAATTAAAGTAAATTAATGATTATGTAATTCCATGGCAGGTCTGTATGAAACAGTTTCAGGGTGTCAATGATGCCCAAACTATATTTTAATAAAGTATCTTCCCCAGTTTTCAAACATCATAGATGTGAAAACTTCACTTCACTTCTCATACACACATGTATTTCTAAAAACCTATCTCTGCAGGTACTGTAGATGGCTCCAGGATGAGAACACCAGATCTGAGCTTTACTATCTTTGGATTAAGTGAACTGGACGCTGAACTAGATTTCATAATTCCATACCCATTAGATCCCATAACTTAACGCAAACGCATTTTATTAGTCTCTGGCATAGCACGGTTTCTTAGTGACCTCTTCTGTGTTTACCAATCTGGACCTCAATTAGGCAGACACCTGACACATCCAAGCAGATTCTCCCATTTTGCTCTAATAGCCAGAGCAAGTCTTGTCATTTTTTACTGACTGTTAATGAGGGGCATCTGAGGCCCAATCCAGCAAATCTCTTAAGCATATGCTTAATTATAACCATGAGCTGTCTGAAGCCAATGGGAATACTCATGCATATAAAATTAAATAAGTACAGTATTGCCAAGCCCAAACATTTAAAAACCATGAATCAGACCTGCAAAAAATTATGACACTACTTGTAGTGCCCCCACTGGCTTAAAAAATGATGATTTTTATAAATTAATAAAATTTGGTTCTTTTTATTTGTATTCTGGTTTCTGAGCCTTTATAGGGCACTTACATATTTTAAAGATGCTCTCCACTGCCATATGGGCGAGACACTTTTTTTTGGGGGGGAGGGAGGGGATGACAGCTGAGGGGCTTCTAGAAAAAACACAAAATGTGAAACTTGCAGTAAAACTGCAAAAGTCAGCAACGCTGTTCTTGACTGCTGTGCTGGATCAGGGTCTTAATGAACTACTGTCTTTACTTTGCAGCTGGTTGGCCCCTTTTCAAATTCTCTGAGATGTGCTCAGCTAGTTTTCTCCCTCATCTTGTCCTTCCTTTGGAGGTGCAAGAAGCAATGCAGGCTTGGTTCCCCTGTGAATCTCAAATAGGATATGAGGCTCAAGCTTTTCCCCATAGGGCAATGCACTACAAAGCATCTCTCAGGCCCGAAGTGAAGTAGAGGTCTCTTTCATTTTTTAATTAATAGTACTGATATATTTATGTGCTAAAATTTAATATTCTTAAATTTTGCCATATAAAACTTACTTAAATCTAGTAAGAAGACTAAAGTATTTATTCAGCTGAGCATAAGGAATTTAAAGCTGAGACTTCAACTTAATTCACAGTTATATGTAAACACAGTCTATTTGCTGGGTTTTTAAACTTTGTTTCATTTTTTTTTCTTCTTCCAAACAATACTCGAGTAAGTTTTATTGCCTTTAATAAAATCAGTAACTGTGAAGAATCCATTTGTGTATTTGGTCCCTTTATCTTGAAATTCCTTGCTTCTTTAGGTTCAGGTAATTACAACGAAGGAACTTTAAAGTGTGCACTATGGGCATATTTAACATTTATGACGAGGGAAAATGGTTGGGGGGTTAATGACTTATTACCTTAAATGATGGTGTTCAATAATGAATGGTGTTCTACAATGCAGCTTTAGTGCTAGCAGATCTGTTGACTGCCACCACATTGTTAATAAGGTATTAGTTTACATACTTCCTAGAACAAAAATTTAAAAACCCCAGTGGTAATTAAAGACAACCTCTGATTTAGAAACCCGGTAATGGGACAATAGAAGTCCTATTTTTAACATTTTCAGTTTGGTATCTCTAGACTATTAGGAATTTGTAATGGACTCTTATTAAAGGAGCACAGTCAACCTGGTTCATCAAGCACACACACAAAATCATTTGCTTAAGTTGGTTTCCCTTGCAGATGTGAAAGCAAGGATAACTGATTTTTTAGAAAATTTGATCTTATCTAACAAGAGACTAACAAAAAAATCAAAATTCTGATTTCTTTTAAAGGAATTACATAAAAGTGCCATACTTCACAGAATCAAAGACTTAGCATTTTGGGGTAATTATGCTATCAGTGAATCAACTTGCAGGCAACCTCTTAGTGACATTTTAATGTAAGAATCTTGATGGAACCTACCCAGACAAAGAGCCTGACTATGTTTTATGCCCTGAGTTCTTACCACATCTTCTGTAGCATATACTAAAGTTCCTTTGCCTACACCAGATAGACTTGCTAGATACAAAAGCATAGCTAAATGTTCCACATGCAGAAAAGATGTCCCAAAGATGAGGGCACAATCAGTTTTTCATCACCTGAATAACTTCTGTTTTGCATACATCCTCACCTCAACCTTTCTTTCTAAAATCACAATTCAAGTTTCCTATTCTTTTCTTTTGGCAGTCCTAAAGAATATGATCCTCCTTCTTAATGGTCAAAGCTCACCTTTGTTTAGAAGCCTACATAAGGTTCTCTTAACCGATTAAGGTCCACAGCAGTCTTGTGTAGTAGGGCCATTAAACCAACAATCATGTAGGGAGGATCTCTGTACCCCGTGCATGGCACGAAGGGGAATTCCTATTGGCTTCCAGTTAATGGAAGTACACCTCTACCCTGATATAACGCGGTCCTCGGGAGCCAAAAAATCTTACCGCGTTACAGGTGAAACCGTATTATATCGAACTTGCTTTGGCCTTGAGCATTTCTGTTATTAATAGTCACTTCCTAACCCCTCAGAACCCCTGACCCATCCAAGCCCCCCACCTCCGTCTCCTGATTGCCCCGACCCCTATCCACACCCCCACCCTCTGACAGACCCCCCCCAGAATCCCACGCCCTATCCAACGCCCCCATCCCCTGACTGCCCCACCCCCAGAACCTCCGAACCATCCAACTCCCCCGTCCCCTGACCACCCCCTAAGATCCTCTGCCCCTTATCCAACCCCTCAGCCCTGGCCCGGGACCATTAACACGCCGCTCAGAGTAGCGTGTTGGAGCCAAACACACTGACGTGCTGATCCACCAGATCACGGAGCCCCACCTCGCCCTCCAGAGCGCCGCTTTACTGCATTATATCCGAATTCGTTGTTATATCGGATCGCGTTATATCAGGGTAGAGGTGTACCTTCCCATAGATCTCAGGTGAATTTCATTCCTATCCCTGCTAAGCCGCCTGCACAAAGCCCAGTTATTTTGGGTTTGCATGGGAAGAAGTATTTGAAGTGATTTGAGAGTCCCAGATAAGTTTTATACATCCAGAAGGGAGAAAACAATCTCAGAAAACAAAACATTAAGCTTGCAAAATAAAGCTCATTTTATAAAGAAGTCTGACAAACCAAATGCCATTCAACAAACCACCATCAAAACCTGAACAAATAACTAGTTCAAGTCAAAAATATAAAAAAGCAAGGCAAATACTGAATATCCATAAGAATGGAATTCATAATTATTTTCTCAATAGAATCAGATTTACTATGTCATCATCATGTTTTGCTTAACCTCAAGGACAGAATAATGTAAATTGTTTAGCCTCAAAGTCATAAGAAAGTATATTTCTGCAAATTCCATACCAGAATAAAGCTTTTCTGGGATATTTCCAGCATACCAGGAGGTTCTAGGGATACATCACAAAGGATTTCTTTTTTAAATGCAAGTTTATAAAATTCATTTTGTACCCACCACCTCTTCCAGCATGTTTAAGGTGGGCATTCAATATGTAAATCTGGAAGTAATTCAGTCTTCACTTTTGTTCTATAGTGGGTGCAAGATTAACAAAAAAGCATGAGCCTAGGGCCCCAGAATCAATTTTACTAAAAATACCTATGCAAGGAACTGCAAGGAAATGTTCCCCATTTATTTTTTAAAAGAGCATATTTTCCCACTAACAATACAACAAGATACCAGATTTGGTAAACTACACAGCAGACTCTTTTTTTGTGCGCTGGCCTTGTATGTTTATGTGCACACTGCAGGGCTCCAGCATGGCAGCAACCACTGGAAAGCCAAAGTTTCATCAAGCAACATACTCATCTAATAATTTCAAGTTTCAGAGTAGCAGCTGTGTTAGTCTGTATTCGCAAAAAGAAAAGGAGTACTTGTGGCACCTTAGAGACTAATACATTTGTTAGTCTCTAAGGTGCCACAAGTACTCCTTTTCTTTTTAATAATTTCAAGAAGTTCAAAGAAATTCTGACCACCAGAAAGTTTGGGAACACTCATTAAGGTACCAACATCAACCTGAGTATCATTCAATTTTCAACTAGGTGCCACAGACCACTACCCTCAATTATTATCCCAAGGAAGACTCTACGTGCCAGCATGTAAATTGGGACTATTAGATGGGGGCTGGAGACCTAGCTTTCCTCCATCCTCTTGGTATGGACCTGATCCAAAGTCCACTTAAGTCAATGGAAATCTTTTCATTGAGTTCAATGGTCTTTGAATCAGGCCATTATGATTTGCACTAGACCTGCTGCTTTCCATTACTCTGGTTTTGGTTTACATAAGATTTTTTTTAAAGTTTCACTGAATTTCCATATCTTAAAACTTAAAAAAAAATAACTATGATGTTCCAATCGCGCTATTATAAATTAAAAGATTCCTTAGAAGTATAATCCAACTGGTATAGTTTGTTTATTGGGGGGGGGATATTTTTTAATGTTTGCCAAATATTCATGAAAACACAGAAACACTGGGGAAAACATGGACTTCATAACTGAAAGAAAACAATTTATATTGTAAGTCATTTCGGTGGGGAAGCAGCAGGGTGTCAAACTTGCATTCTCTTAGTCTTAATCCATAAAAGCAGCAGATATAGGTCAGCCTATTATTAAAGAATGTTTGACAGACAATACAGTACTGCTGTTTGGAGAATGAAGCACTAGGCACCACAAAATGTCACTAAGAACAAGCTATTGCCAATACAGAAAGTGGAGACAGCTATTACATAGTGTGTTCTTGTAGCTGAAGAATGGTGGAAAAGTTTCTTTTATTCTATTGAAACAATATTAAACTAATTCATTACAACAAGGCCAGTTTAACCTTTTCTCTTCCTTAACTTCACTCATTCAAAAAAATCAATTGTTTTGATTTGATTTTCCTGGAGTTATTCTTCAGTCCAATTGGAGCAAGGAGGATGTCCCTTCCTTCACCCAAGCTCTTTGTTTTATTATACATATTGGTTTATAGATTTAAAGGTTTTAGTCAATATGGGGTTTGGACTGAATAGATAATTGTCATGACCTGTCCCTCTGTGTGGCTTAATGAAGTAAAAAAAAATTAAAATCTGCAGCAGTTTGGCAGCCTCACAGCCTGTGAAGGTTCGTTAAATAAGAGATGGCACGTTTTATCGTTCACCTTCGACTACCAAATTCACAAAGCTAACAGAAGGTTTACCACGGGAGGTAGAGAGAGATCAGACAATATCCTAAATTCACTCTTCCAGTAAAACAGCATGTGGTTACTACAATTTCTATGTGAGCTCATCAGAAACATAGTTCTAGGTGAATTTGTTCTTTAACCTTTTATGCTACCATCTCAAGGAAAAACAGATGGTGTGCTGTTTGTGCCCAGAACCAGTAAAACAAAACACCAATTGGGAAACAGTAGCATGAAAAAATATTTGTAGTCTTTGTCTCTAAGTTGCAGCATTTGATTAAGGAAAGCAAGTCTTTACATGTGTTCTTTGGTATTGCATTTCAGTTGATTTTAATACATTCTATAATTGCAGCTGAAAAGGAGAGGCCATAGTGAAAGGGTAAACAAGAAACAACTGTTTTATTTTGAGTCAGTGGTGCTTGTAATTTATTCTGCTCAATGTCTGAGAGGAAAGTACAGTTATGTTTGGGTATGTCCAGTGTGTAAATAAATCCTATTCTTGCCTACCTGTGTTTTATTGTCTTTTGATAATGAAAATCAGAAAGTACTTTTGTACACAGAAAACTTTCAAATCCGTCAGACTTTAAAGTTTAATCCAATGGTCTTATGTTTTTCATAGTTTTCCTTAACCATTTAGGCAAATTTCAGAAGTACAGATTAAAACAAGCATTTGTGCCCTCATTTTATAATGACAGCATTTTAAAATTTATAAATTTGTCCTCCAAGGTAGAGGAAAGGTGGAGTTTCACAAGGTAGCACTATGTCAGGTCTAAAAATATTTTAGGACAGTTGCTGACTCCTGTAGGATAATCCATCATATAAACCAACTCTGGACCATCTGCGTCGCCATCACAATCCTACAGAAAAATCAAACTAAATTTTTGACATTATACCCATTTCCATTATCAAATACTGATGTCACAAACATGGGATGACCATATCACATTGGAATATAAATAAAGCAGCTGAGCTGTGAGGATAAAAGCATGATTAAAAAATATCAAATATCTTCAACAGCAAGAAGAAAACAAAATTTTTGGTTAACAATACTAAGGTTCTCTATCTGTTCCTGTTGACCATTTGCATATGAAAATCTTTCTTTAAAGTAATTTCAGAGAATAGAAGAGGGCATGAGACTTTTATGACTATGTCAAGGATGTGGATATCATTAACTTGCTTTAATAAAATGGCCCAAAGTAGGTGTGGTTAAACACTGGAGATGAATCAGGCCATTTATGATATAGATGTTATTAGCTTTAAAAAAAAAAAAATCAGCAGCCTTTTGGTGGCAATGAACAGGAACAGGATAATGTTGCCTTCCGAAGAAAGTTGCCAAAAGGCATATAAAAACCTGATTGTATTGAGCATGTTATGGGTAAGAGTCCATTTTGGATCCTTGGCAAATGTATAAACTACTAAAACTGAGGATATTAAAATAAAGCTACTGCAGGAAGCTACCTACTAGGTAGGATTTATTTAACAAATATTTCTATAGCCTAGATATCCTGATTCACTCTTTTGAAGTAATTTACAATAATAAGTGAGACATTTCCAGATTTATGAAACAGATATTTAGTGTTAAATGAGAGATACTTGAAAGGCAGGAGTATTATATTTTGTAAAATATAGATGGTGAACTATGTCTACTTGTTTGTCTGCATTACAGCAAAATCATGTTTTGTTGATTATATCAACCTTTAGCATACAAGATCTATGATAATTCATTCCCGAAATGTATTCAGTTTGGGCCCACTTAAATCAGTTTTCACTGTAACCTCATTTTAAAATAATAAATGAATGGACAGATGCAAATCTGTATATGGTTTCATTTATACTCTTTTTTTAAGCTCAGTTTTACTGTGCACTATAGATAATATCATAACCCAAAAGCCACTTGCCCGCCCACCAGTTTGTTGTATGTGCCTTTTGTGTCAGAATAAGTATTGCCGTATGCCTTCCATTCAGATCATTTTTCATTACAATCTGTAGTTTCAACATTTTAGGTTTATTTGCCTTCTTTTTATATCCACATCCTCTCATTTTTTGTAATCACTCAGCCTGCCCATCAAAAAGCCTACAAGTTATGACATACTTAAGAGTAAAACATTAACAAACAAGGAACAAAAGTTCAATATAGAAATATATAACTGATTTAAGCTGGTATGAAAAAAAATGAAAGACATCATCGTAGATTTCTGGCTGTGAGTGAACGGTGAAGTTTCAGACTTATGTTAGCAGAAGGAATACTGTACAATACCACAAAACAAAATCAATAAAAATTGTAGCTCCTACTATGTCACCTATTCCAACGTCAGTATGAAGGCCAAAAAATATTAACATTGTTGGGTGGAAAATGAGAAGAGGAATGAACGTTTTGCCACTTATTGCTTCTCTCCCCTCTCCCTTATAAAAAGACAACAACCAAACAAAAAAAAATATTCACATGCACATTAAAATAGTACAATATTTGCTTATAACAGACTGTCATTCTAATTTTAATTTGACCAGAATTAAGATATTTTACTCTATACAGATTCTTATTGCACTCTTGTAACCATACTCTCTGAATGCCACACCTCCCAACCCTCCCCTGGCCACCAGCTAAACCTCTTTCAACATCTCCAACCTTCCCAACAACTGCAGCACTCCTCCCCATCTCACTCCTTAGCTAGATCGCAGAGATTCCCTGATCTCTCTCTCTCTCCTCTGCCCCTAAAATGCTTCCACTTCTTTTTCTTCCCTCCTTTATCCCCCAGAGCTTCTACTTTCCCATTTAGTGCCTCCATGGTTCCCCTCCTTCACTGTCCCCCCGATTCTACCTCCCACCCACGGCTGCATCTCTCCCTTGCAGGGCCCCTTTGCTTCTCCCTCCATTCCACACTCATGGTTTCTCCACCCATCTAGTGGGATGAGGAAAGAAACTGCATGTAGTGGATGGGGAGACACTATGTGAGAGAGATGGAGGGGAGGAGGAGAGAAAGAGTACACTCTTGGCAGAGAGGGTCCTTAAAAAGCGTGGTGTGCTGCCTTCTTAGGAGTGGCAGAGGTGCAGAGAGTCCAAGCAAACTGCAGAGTTGTCCAGTACCGTTTACATAGATAGAACTGCAGTTCTCCTCCATGAAGTATAAGCACTACATTGAGACTAATAGCTAAGGAAAGCATTACAAAATTACAGAACATTTTCAGTAACAGACTAGAGTATTAATATGATTGTGGTATGAAAGTCAAAGACAAGAATTGCAGCTTTGACACTGTAATAAATAGCTTCGGGTAGCAGTTTGCAATTGTGGCGGGGAAGTGCACTTCTTCAATAAAGCAAAATGGATTTTGGCTACAGGGAATTTATACTTTGTACCCTTGTTCAAATATTAGCTATTTGAAGCAACGAGTCAGAGAAATTCTCTCCTCTACTGATTTCATTTCTTCTTAGGGGAAATTTATAACATTTTCCTATTATCACAAATACAGATATTACTCCTGGGGGAACTATGTATCACTGCATGTGCACAGAATTCATGGCCCCCCGCAGATTCCTTTGTTTCCCTGCAGAAAAATGACTTCTGACAGGGAAGCAAAGGGAGGCCACAAAAGCAGTCAAGAGCCCCTACCCGGCAGCACAGGCAGGTTGATTTGGGCACCCAGAGCAGCTGGTAGAGATGTAAATCACCACCGGGGGCAGGAGCTGGGACGTCATCCATGAGAGAGAGATACTCTCTCCCTCTTGCTCACTATTGTGGCACACTCGGCATGGAGAAGCAGGGTTTCGGGGCATTTCTGAGGAGATAGGCATGGGGCAGGCTCTGGCCCCTCAGGCAGAGCAGAATGTAGCAGCCTGCCTGCCTAGTGAATTGTTCCCATTGTCTTTGTGAATTCCCCAGGAATGTAAAACAGGGTGTAAAAGTTTTAAGGCTCCTTTACATTGCCAGAGTGGTGTAAAGGACAGTATAGCCTTATGAATGCTTATGGCGCTTTTGTGATTAGTCTACATTTTTGGACTGAAGAATTTTCATATCAAAATGTGATCCATGAACAGTTTACTACTGACGTTTCTGGAGATGGTCAATAGCCAATATAATCTGCGAGTTTGATTCCCCAGTCTTCACTTGCTCTTCAGTTGCCTATGATGTAACACTGAGCATATGGCTGCATATATTTGTTGACTAATAACTAGAAGGAAAAGATCAATACTAGCTATATTACTATTAGACAGAGAGGGTCTGAGGATTTCCTCCAGTGCTCCCCACTCATATCTCCATATCTTGTATTATAGTTTAAATAAATTACCAAAATAATCAAAATATTGTGTTATTTTGACAAATAAAATATGCAGAATTTTGCACAATTTTAAAATATTGTGCACAGAATTTTCAATTTTTGGTGCCAAATTTTTAATAGTTTGGTGCAGAATTCCCCCAGGAGTAAGATATTGCACATTCCTTTCAGTCATTGTAAAAAATTAAATTCAGCATGTAAAATAAGAAAACTTTTCAAAGAGATGCACTATTAATTGATTTCAATATACAGCATTTATCTTCTGTGATTTACCAAATGTCAAATTTTGTGAACCAATAAAATGGAGAAGGGATAGATTAGTGAATAGTAGAAGAAGCTGAATTATATTTTATATATATATATATATATATATATATAAAAATAAAAAAGTCTCTTTGGAATTCTATTCTGTTCACTAGGCCTGATTCTCATTTGAATTACATGATTATAAATCAGGAGCATCTCTATTAAAGTAAATGGCATTACCAACTATGAAACTGGTAAAGAATCAGAACACAGGACCATTGTACTACTCATCTACACAGTAAATCCATGCAAATATAAGACGAACAAAAACTCTATTTTATGTGCACATGCTATTTTAACAACCAGTGAAAAAGTGGAATTCCACAAAACGAATATGCCATGAACAGTGATATTATAGCCATCTGGTCCTTTGTACTGCTCATTAAAATTACCTGGCTTTAGTACTTTTACTTGTACATCTCTCTCAAATAGTTTCTTATAATTTTGTAGGCATCACATAATGAATTTAATTCCAGGTTACACAAAGTATTGTAATTCTTTTTAACATCTGACATAGGTCTATATCTCGCAAAGTGCTGAACAACTCGTTATTTTACGTTACCTTGTGGAGGTACTAAGTGTCTTTAACAAGAGTTGTTTAGTTCCACATCATGCGTCCAGTGCTCTACTTTTTTTTTTTTTTTGGCATCTAATGTTAGCAGTAATACTGATGATTACTCACTAATGCCCCAGAAGGAAAAAGTGTGCCAAACTGGCTAAATTTGCTTAAATGTGCAGTGTTTGTGGAAAGTGCTGTGCTACATTAAGATTGTAGCAAAAAATGTAAGTGCATTTCTGTCTAAAAAATGTTCTTTTCTGTCTTTAATTTCTATGATTTTATAGTTTCCTTCCTCTTTCCTTTCTTAGAGGATGTTGGAATTTCCTCGTGCCCTAAGGTGGTGTAGTGTTTAAAAAAAAAATCAGAATAAACCACATACACATAATTTGTAATTAGGCTATTAAACTTTTTTTTCCCCTCAGGATTCTAGGGTGTAATCTAACTAACCCTAGAATCTTTTCATAATTTAAAGCACATACATTTTACTTTGATCTGGTCTAACCCTTTGTGAACACTTAGAACTCATTTAAAAACTTTTCAGCTACAAAACCATGTATCCTGTTCCTGTGCAAATTTCCTTTCACTAGTACTTAGTGATGCTGTTGCTTTTCTCCACATCAGTCTGTAACATTTCTCTATTTAATGTTGTATTGTTTTTGTTCTTCCTGGACAATCTTCCTTTCAATCTCTGTTTTGGCTGACAAGCAGTTTTATTCCCCTTTCAGCTTTCTTTCATAACTTTCTTTATCCCTTTTTCATTTTGCATCATTACACATGCTTCACACAACTTCTTTTATTCCTATGACTTTCTTTGTTAGCCACATTGTTTTTCTTACCTTCTATTAATATTTTTAAGTGTTACACTAATTCCCCCAGCTTGGGCTAGGTTTTCTTCTGTAACCTTTCATTTCCTTTCTCAGTGAGTATCACACATTCTGTATTCCTGTTAACCTTTTTAACTCACCCTTAGTTTTTCAGTTTTCCTGTTATATTTGATTATTTCATCTTTTCCTTTACTAATATATGTAATATTTACACCAGAAAATGGTTCATATAGCAATTTCCATTGCTTACTTCCTCCCTCCTCCCCATTTTATCCTTTGAGGATCCAGGGTGATTTAAATCAGACAAGTTATTTCTTCTATTAGTCCTTTTAAATATGGTATCCCAGAAGCTGGCTCTATGTACCACATCTATAAATCACTATATTCTTGAGTGTTCCCTTTGATGATGTCCCGCAGTCTATGATTGGGCCATCAGTTCCCTCTACTACTTAAGATTTGTTATATATTTTATTCCTCCTCCTTCATCATGTGCTTTTGTGGACCATAATTCCCCCCCAAAATAAGATATAATATAAATAGATTTTTAAAATAGCTACACTACTATGAGATTGATTCTTCAATCTGCGTACCTATGTGTCTGAACTGTACTGTGTGTCTGATCTAGAGTGAGACCTTGTTGGGACAGAGACTATATATTCCTTTATGTTTCTGTAAGGTTAAGCATGCTGATGACATTCAGTAAATAATAATAAAAGGCTGAACCTGATCAAATATCTCATAAGCACATCATAAAAAATTGTAGACAAATCTCCTGCTTTCAAAACTTTAAGGAATTCCTAAAACAATTAATTCTCAACTTATTCTTTCTCTCTCTCTCCTGTAGACTCCATTAACAAGAGATTTATACTTTATTGATTGTAAGGGGCACTTTTCTCTCCGCCTCTGAACACTCATTTTATGTTCATAACCTCACTATAATCCATATGAATTTATTATTAGCTGATGACATCAATTCTTCTAAAGGGCCCAGATGTTTATATAGGAGATCCCTGCTTTTTTTTATGTTCTCTTAAGACCAATATGCTTCTCTTGAGACTTTCACTAGAATCTACAGAGAAAAGAGAGCTGCAATCCTTGAAAGCATGAATGCAGTACTTTATAAAAAGTAACTGGCATCTTTTAGATTAGCAGTCTAAATTTAAATACATGCCTGAACAAGTAAGTAAGTGGTGGAGTTCCCTCGCCCAAGATATCTGTTAATGTAGTCATAGACTGATTTATTATTTTTGTGATTTATCTTGAATTTCAGTTTTGTCTCCTTACAGAAGTCTCTCTGTGACATTTCAACCCTTTGACAAATTCTTGTTTTTTTATATAGATAGATAAATAGCTATATAGCTATATACATTTAATATATATATTAAAAACAAGAATTTGTCAAATGGTTAAAATATATAGTCCCTTATTTATTTATATGTATATCTATATATATAAAGGGTATGTCAAAGGGTTGAAATATATATATTCTTTCACAGACAAAAACTTAGAAGTTAATTGACATTAAGATTGATACTATGTATCAGTGACTTAAGGGTAAAATTCTTATAAAAATGCTGCAAGTTTAACAAAAACACAGACACTTAAAAAAAACATGAAATTCAACCCATATAACTCTACACAAGTACAGCCTGCTTTATCACCCCAATTCCTCCCTTTGGCACTGGCTTCCATTCTGCTTGAATATTCCACATACCTTTCTCCACTGACTCCCAAGCTCCATACAATCAGCAACCATGGTAATGGCATTTTAAGAGAAACAGGTTACTGTACTTACTAGTCACATGTGTACCCCTCACTAGAATTTTTTATGGTTATTTTTATTGAGTTAAAGTTAGGGTTTTACTAATCTTCAAATAATCACAGAAACTTGTTAGAAAAATCCTATTGATCATCTGGTCCATCCCTTCACCAGTGCATGATTCCTCCCTAACTTATATTTTCTAATACTCTGTCCACTCCACTTTTTCAAGTTTTACAATTTAACATTGACAGCGTCTCATTAAACCCTATAAATCAGGAAAGACAAACATTCAGGTTGCCAGTACAACCTTTATTCTGCTCCCTTATGTGTATGCATTATGATTTATAGGATAAAATTATCAGAAGTACCTAAGTGACTTAGTAGTGTCACTCCCAATTATTTTTCAAAGTGCCTAAGTCACTTTTGAAAATTGAGTTTAGGCTGCTAAGCCACTTAGCCAATTTAGAAAATTTTACTCACTCTTTAATTATGTGATCTCATAAGATTCTCCCCACAGTAACCTGTCTTATTTAGTGATAGGATAAACGGTGCTCAGATAAAGAGGCAAATGTTCACTATTTCTTTTTACCCTCATCATTCAATGTGAGACCCTTGCCTTATTTACTGCCACACTCCAAACACTACACTGACTATTGAATTATTCACTTCTTCATGATCTTTTCTAAGAAGCTTAGCTCTGCAATATTTGAGTGACTGTCAACTATTAATGAATTTATCTCCCCTGTGAGATAAGGGCATCATCATCCCCATTTGTGAAATGGAAAAAAAACAGAGACTTGTTTGGGCCACACATTAAATCAGTGACAGTCAGTGTTAGAACTCAGGACCTTCTAATTCTTAGCCCCATGCTCATTCCTGTAAACCACACTACATTACTGTCAGAGGTGTGGAGCATCCACAGCTCTCATTTACTGCAATTGTGAGCCGTCAGCTTTTCAGAATATCAGGCCTCAAGAGTCTCACAATTAGTGGCCACCTGCCAAAATTTTGGTTTAAATGCCCTGATCAGCAACACAAAGCAGAGACAAAACTGAGTTCTCCTATGTAGTATTCGACTGTCACAGGCCAGTTCTTTGAAATCCCTTGCTTTCTTCTCTACACACCTTCTAACTGCTACAGCAAATGAGGCCTGGGTCCTACAAAGAGTATTATTCAATACACTTGATTTATTCTTTTAACACCATCCATTGTATGCATTGAATAAGGTGGGAGTACCCTGGCAAAATATGTAATCATGTGCTTAAAGAATGTATCATAATACATAATACACTCAATGGGATATAATTAAGGCTTCAGGGGCAATAAATTCTGTTATTTCCTTACTTCCTATTGCTTGATCTTGCAATCTAAATATTCTTTTAATAAAGGATATTATATAGAAAAAAACCTAAGAGAAATGGTACAAAAATTCTATCATGTGCAACTATAACAAGCCCCCATCATGCAACATCAGCAGGATTTGAACCCTAAACTTTTAGCAATGCAGCACAGCTTGAGTTACAGGATTAACTACAATAGCTGACAGCAGCAGAAGGACATTATCCCATTTGTTAGGAGTATGAGCTGCTGAAGCCATATGCTGGGTCTGGATTGGTCAAGGGGACAACAGCCCAGCTCTACATGAGATGGCATGCTACCACCTTATGAGGTGTCCCTGGGGTAGAGGGGAAGGTGGGCAGCTGGTTCAATGTGCTGGATCCAGGAGGCTGTCAGGAAGAACCAAGCCCAGCCCTCTCCCTCCCGGAGCTATATGATCTGCTCCAGCAGCAACCATGCTATGTGCTTCCCAGGGTTCCCAGTACAATGCCATCTGCTGCTGCTTTAGAAACAACAAGGGACTTAAAGCAGAATGTGTATATTGATTTATTCTGGCATATTGCCAAAATATTGCCAACAAAGCGACTAGCAAAAAGGAAATGATGATATTTAACAGTTTAAATTTCAGCTAAACTTAAATGGAATTTTACGGGTCAAAAACAAGGTACTTCTTTAGCCCAAGGACTTTCCCCCTGCCAAATTTTGAACAACTTCTGCATACAATGCAGAGGTTAGAACTGTTCCCAAAAAACTGTCACAAGAATCTTTTATAGTGGAAAGTATTAGGGCAAATAAATATAGGTGTCACTACCAGCTCTCCCTATGATTAACCTAGGAGTAACTGTAAAGTTTAGACACACAAAAAAATCAGAGATGGACTGGGGAGCAACCATATATAACTATATTTTAAAGAAATTTCCAGCAGCCTGAAATAATTCACGTTTTTTCCACAGAACCAAATCCAACAGTAAATTATTCTTCCTACCTATGAAGTAGTATAAAGACAACAATGTTACATTGATTCAGTAACAAAAGATTAATTTAAAACTGTTCCAGATCTCTTGATGGAACAATATATTACTGGATATTTTTTCCAGTAGTAATAACCTGCAGCCATTGTAGCAATACCCAATTTACAAGGTGTTTTGAAGGATTTAAACAAACCCAAGCCACAGCTATATAATTTTTGAATTGTGGAGCATTTACAACATTTTTATAGTTCACAAGATGTATGAAATTAGTACTAGATTTTTTTTCTCAGTTGCAATGCTCTCTCTGCAAGTTCATAAGTTAACTCATGTTTGGTCCTTTATTCCCCTCCCCCGCCCCCTTTTTTTTTTTTTTTTTTAAGATGCACTAAAATCTAAAAAGTAAAGAACTGAAGTTCTTCAGAAAATACTGGAAAAACCTTAGTGTTCAAAGCAATAATAAAAAAAAAACAAGGGACAATTTTTGAAGCTGCATTGACGATAAAAAAAAGCCAGTAATAGTCTTTCGTATTTTCAAATATTTGCAGCATTCTAAAAATAGTCCTATTAAACAAAAAACGTGAACTACTTATAACACATTCAAACTGCTGTTTTGTGTTGGCTTGGAAGCTTTTTTAATCTTATATTTTACTGAAAAAGATTCAGACTGAGACAAGAATGTGTCTTGATTAAAGATCTAAATGTTTCATTGTAATAATTTAGCCCAAGGATCGGCAATCTTTGGTACGCGGCCCGTCAGGGTAAGCAATGGCAGGCCAGGCCGATTTGTTTACCTGCCGCGTCCACAGGTTCAGCTAATCGCAGCTCCCACTGGCCGTGGTTAGCCGTTCCAGGCCAATGGGGGCTGCGGGAAGGGTGGCTAGCACATCCCTCGGCCCGCACCACTTTCTGTAGCCCCCATTGGCCTGGGATGGCGAACCGCAGCCAGGGGGAGCTGCGATCAGCCGAACCTGTGGACACTGCAGGTAAATAAACGGCCCAGCCCACCAGGGGCTTACCCTGACAGGCCGTGTGCCAAAGATTGCCGATCCCTGCTTTAGCCACAGAAAAGTCCACCTCTTCTAAAGGATTAAAAACCAAGGGTGATATCATGATAGGTGTCTACTGCAGATCACCTGACAAGAAAGAGATGGATCAAACTTTTTTTAAACAACTTGCAAAATCATCCAAAACACAGGATTTGCTAGTAATGAGAGACTTCAACTACCCAGAAATGCGTTGGGAAAATAATACAGCAAGGCACAGACTATCCAACACATTCTTGGAATGAATCAGAGACAACTTTTTATTATAGCTGGCAGAAAAAGTGACTGGGGAGAGGCTATTCTAAATTTCATTCTGACAAACAGGGAGGAACTAGCTGAGAATTTGAAGATAGAAGGCAGATTGGATGAAAGTGATCAGGACATGACACAGTTCGTAATTCTAAGAAAAGGCAGGAGGGGAAATAGCAGAATAAAGACAATGGACTTCAAGAAGGCAGGCTTTAGCAAACAAACTCAGGTAAGATCCCCTGGGAAGCAAGTCTAAGGGAAATAAAGGAGAATTGGCAGTTTTTTAAAGAAACATTATTAAGCGCACAAGAGCAAACTATCCCAATGCGTAGGAAAGAAAGGAAGTATGGTAAGAGTGTGGATTAACCAGGAGATCATCAATGAACTGAAACTCAAAAGAGAGTCGTACAAAAAATGGAAACTACGTCAAATTACAAAGGATGATTACACAACAAAACAACACAAGCATGTAGGCACAAAATTAAAAATGCCAAGGCAAAAAAGATTAAATTAGCTAGGGACATAAAGGATAACAACATTTTACAATGTGGACAGAGTAGGCCCATTACTCAATGAGAAGAGAAAGACAATAATAAAAAATGCGGCAATGGCCGAAGTGTTAAATGCCTTTTTTGTTTCAGTTTTAAACAAAAAAGAACGCAGTGACTGGACAACTAACATAGTGAACATCAGTGTAAATGAGTAGGATCCAAGGTTAAAATAGGAGAACAACAAGTTAAGAATTATTTAGACAAATTAAATGACTTCATGTCTGGAGGGCCTGACAAAATACATCCCTAGAATACTTAAGGAGCTGGCTGAAAAGAGCTCTGAGCCATTAGCAATTATCTCTGAGTGCTCATGGAGGATGGGAGAGATCTCAGAGGACAGAAAAAGGGTAAATATAGTACATATCTATAAAAAGGGGAATAAGCACAATTCAGAAAACTAGAGACCAAACAGCTTAACTTTGGTATTTGGAAAGATAATGACGCAAATAATCAATTAATTTGTAAGCACTTAAAAGAAAATAAGGTGAGAAGTAACAGTCAGTATAGATTTATCAAGAACAAATCACGTCAAACCAACCTTGTATCCTCCTCTGACAGGTTAACAAACCTTGTGGATGGGGGGAAGCAGACTATGTGGTGTATCTTGATGATAGTAAGGCTTTTGATACTGTCGCACATGACCTTCTCATAAACAAACTACAGAAACATAGCCTAAATGAACCTGCTATAACATAGGTGCACAACTGGTTGGAAAAGAGTACTCAGAGTAGTTATCAATGGTTCAGAATCAAGCTGGAAGGACATATCACGTGGGGTTCTGCAACAATGTGTCCTGGGTCCAGTTCTATTCAATATCTTCATAAATAACTGGATAACGGCATACAGTACACACTTACAAAGTTTGCAGATGATACCAAGCTGGGAGAGGTTGCAATTGCTTTGGAGAACAGAATTAGAATTCTGTTCCACCCTGAGGATGGAATAATCAATTGCACAAATACAAAATGAAAAATGACCGACTAGGAAGGAGTACTGCAAAAAAGGATATAGAAGTTAAAGTGGATCACAAACTAATATGAATCGACAATCTAATACTGTTGCAAAAAAAGCAAACATCGTTCTGAGATGTATTAGCAGGAGAGTCATAAGCAAGACACGAGAAGTAAATCTTCCACTGAACTCAGCACTGATAAGGCCTCAGCTGGAGTACTGTGTCCAGTTCTGAGCACTACACTTCAGAAAAGATGAGGACAAATTGGAGAAAGCCCAGGGGAGAGCAACAAAAAATGATAAAAGGTCTAGAAAACATAACCTATGAGGAAAGATTGGAAAAAAATGGGTTTATTTAATCTGAAGAAGAGAATACGGAGAGGGGGACATGAAAAGAGTCTTCAACTATATAATAAATTGTTATAAAGAGAAGGATGACAAATTATTCTCCTTAACCACTGAGGGCAGGACAAGTAGTAATGGGCTTAAATTGGAGCAAGGAAGATTTAGGTTAGACATTATGAAAAACTTACTAACTGTAAGGGTAGTTAAGCACTGGAACAAATTACTTACAGAAGCTGTGCAAATCTCCATCACTGGAGGCTTTTAAGAACAGATTAGACCAACACCTGTTAGGAATGGTCTAGATAACATTCAGTCCTGCGTCAATGCAGGGAACTGGACTAGATGATCTACTGAGGTCCCTTTCAGTCCTATATGTCTATGATAATATGATTCTCCACACACTGGCAGAAATATTTTGTCCTTATGCCTTATAGAAACCAAGATGCAAAATTTATGTTTGATTTGTTTTTGTTTTTTAATTAAAACCATTCCATTTTTCCTCCCACAGATATCTTAAGTATATGCTGTAGGTGTTTGGTTCACTCTTTGATTGCTTGCCTCAAGATGACATTTGTCAAGGTCTCCTCTTCAAAGAGCACTAAAGCAACACGTGTTCTTTGTCCAAGACATCTTATATTAAAATTAGCAGCATTTTAAAGTAAATGATGTCTCCAAGTTCTTTACAACTCCCTCAAGGCTACAGCAGTTTACACGGTGGCTTAAAAAATGCTAAAGTGAATTTAAAAATAACCCCACTAGTGCCTACCAGAGTTTTAAAGCTTCAAGATTGTGCTACACTTGAACTCACAAGAGCTTGAGGAATTTTTCAGAATGACTCTCAAGCTCTGACAGAGTTAGCTGTCAGGCTGAAAGAGACTCGGTGGGTAATCCTGCATAACAATTATCTTCCTATATATTAATCTCAATTTTTCCCCCTAGTTTACAATTTAAATATCTCTAGTGGAAAAGTCTCAACTGTGTAGAACATACCTTTTATTTGCTGTTAGTTGCCCTTACTGACTTCTTCCTGGTTTAGTTTCATGCACTTCTATTCCTTGTTATGATGTTCTCAATCAAAAACCACTATGAAGCTTAAATGAATTTGTCTTGCTAGAATACCTTTGACAAAGCCAATGCATTCCAGTGGAGCCAATGCATTCTGGGGCTATTCTAACTTATGGCAGCCTCCTTATAGCTGCCAATGGGGAGCTTCAAAACCCCAGCACAGCTACAAAATCCAGAATAGCTGTAGCGCAAAGAGCTAAAGCCACTTCCCCTCCCATGGAATACTCCTATGCCATGGGTTCCAGGTTGGGAAAGCACAGGACCGTTTATGTTGACCCTATACTGCGCCTGCACCAAGGGAATATCCATGGGGACCAAAACAGCCTCTTTAAGACCCCTGTATTTTGCCAGAGTAGTTCTCATGGACCAGAATCTGGCCCTTAACAATTGTATACCTGTCCACTCCCATCATTCTCATCTTTTTTCCTCCTTTTAAAATTCTGCATTAGCGCAGT
Source organism: Dermochelys coriacea (assembly GCF_009764565.3). Lineage (NCBI taxonomy): Eukaryota > Metazoa > Chordata > Testudines > Dermochelyidae > Dermochelys > Dermochelys coriacea. The sequence continues at coordinate 74,778,684 of NC_050072.1, read as the reverse complement.
TTGTCTTGCCCTCCCCTCCCCTTCATTCACTCCATGCTTTTTTTCTTTTTGCTCTGTTGGTGGGCGGGGTGGGGGGTTAGCAGAGGGAGGAAATATAACATTGCTACCCCTTTTTAAACATGGCTGCAGCCACTCATGAATTTCATGGCATTTCTTGCAGCTGCTGACTGGGAGCTCTCTAACAAGTCTTCATCAGACACTACTGAAGAACCCCACACTAACCCACATACCTCTAAGCAAAGAACCATTTGGAAACCTGCATTTACAAAGCCATTCTTGTACTACTTTTATTATACTTAGTGCACTGCACTGTGTTTTGTTCCTTTAGGAAAAGGCAACAGCAACCTCAACAAGACAGCACTGTGCTGCAATTTATTTTTCATCTCAACCCATTTGCATGGTTCCTTCTCACACTGGAGACCAACAGCTTTAATTCTTTGACTACAAAGTCATATTCTAAAGATGGCAGGAGTCCTGAAATAAGTTTCTCAAGAGGTCAGAAAAAAAAAACTGTTTTGGTAGCTTCCTCCTACATAAACACAACAATAAAGGAGACTGTTTCCATTAAACTGCTTTTGTTCGAATATTGTTTCTGTATTGCTCTTGTAGTAACAAAAGGTTTCAGAGTGTATTCTTAGTAACACTATCTGTTTCATTAGGCAAAAGAGAAAAAAATAATGTTTTCTTTTCCTTGAAGTCTCTTTCTATTAGTGTCTTGGCAGGCCATTCTTAGAAAGATGCATCTGTTATTTCATTAGGAGTGATTTTACACAATCGTACTACTTCTGCAAGATTTGCTCAAGGGCTGTACACTATGCTACATTGGTGGTGTTCTTTGTACTGTAAGAGAGATCATTTTTCATGTATTTTACCACTGGAAAAGGTTGTTTGTCATTGCTGCTGTTAAACTTAGCTAAGTGTTAATGAAAGTCAAGTGGCACAAACTTCAATGCCACTATAACTGCAGATTACAAGTTCTTGACTGCTATAAATCACAGGAAACAGGATGGATGAAAACCGCTGGGCTTGCAACTGATTGAGGTGATCACCTATACCACCTTCTTCCTCAAGCATGACTGTAAAGGGTGCCACAGCATTGTTACCATTGACACCTGCTCAGTGTCAAATGCACACAATATTGATAAGGCAGCATGTACCATATACTCTGTGCCTCAAGCAGGACAGATGTTAACAAGATGAGAGACATTTCAATTGTAATCTTTCAAGAATATGTATTAATTCTTCAGGAAACCTGGTTTGGTGAGTCTGAAAAGTTCCATGTTGATAAAAACTCAAAAGTTCTCATCAGGAAAAACTGTCAAGAAAGCAGGTCTATTGATTTTGTAAAAAGGCCAGAAAAAATACAGCGCAGTCAAAATTCTTTTGAGGATTCAGAAAAATACAATTACCCTGTATGCTGTTTTAGGTTTGAATTTTTTACTCTCTGGAAAGATTACCCTTTCACTTATAATTCTGCGTTGAAATGACAGTGATTTGTCCAAAGCACATAAAGAAAAGAAGAATTAGTGACAAAGGAATAGCACAAATTGTCATTTCACAAATGTAATAATAAACTGTAGGTTATGTAGGCATTCTAGATTAATTATTCTAACCAGTCTTAAGGCACTTTGGCTCATACATAATATCCAATTAGTCTATAATAGCACTGGTAATATAGATCAATGACTTGTATTTTAGGCTCACAACAGAAACATAGCGAGATTAAAAACAGCATTCCTTGCTAAGCTCCCCATTTTCAATTGTTAATATCTTTCTAAAAATAATACTTTGGGGATTGAAATTTCACATTTGGTCTTACCTTAAAGGTATTCAATTCTTTCAAGAAGTCTGAACAAAAAACAAATCTATTCAGTTAATTTCCTAGGAAGTCAAGTGAGAAAGAACACTTGTTCTGCTCAAATTCCTCAAACACAGTTGATTTTAGAAATTTCTTAGCATGTGGCTAGTCATCACTCAGGCATAGTTGCTTTGCTGAATTTGAAAGAATGAGTAAAAATTAAAATACAAGAAAATTTGATGGCAAACAGTCCCCAGTTTTCTATAACATGTTTGAAATTAACCATCCTCTCATTGATGTGGACACGGAAACAATGACACGCATAGCCGTAGTATGGTTAAATGGAGAAATCAAACTCAGATTATTAACCAACAAGTAACCCTTCCCCCTCAAACTATTCTGAAGGACTGGTGCATTGTGGAATTCAACTGGGCACCAATGGCTCCAGTTTCTACATATATGAGGGTGGGTATGAGGGCAAATGTTCCCTCTACACCCTCAGGCCTACCTAAGAACCCATCTAGAAGCCAGAATTCCAACCCATTCCCCTCCTCCACACAGGAGGTAGGAAATGTAAAATGAGGGGAGCCACACTAGATGAGACATGAGGGCATATCCCCTCACCAAGTAATGTGCTTGGGGCTAATGCCCAAGCAGCTCACTGGGTTAGAGGGATCTCATCTCAGATCCTTTTTGAACCCACCAAAGTTGTGACAAATGTAATTTAAATCTCAAAACTGGAACTCAAAGATGTCAGATGGAAGGTGAAAAAACTCACACCGCAGTTTGCCAATTTTGCCATATGGGAAAAAAATCCCTTCCAGACCTCCAAACAAAAGATTGATGAGATCAGCCTAGTCCCCAGTGTCATAGGAGTCCAGAATACTAGGTAAGGTGGGAAAAAAATAGGGCTGGAACAGAGAGCCCAAAATGGCTACATGGCTTAACAGCAAATGGTAGCCATCCCATCCCACTCCTCTTACTCCAGAAGGCGAGAATCAAGTGGCTGCCCCACCTCAGTGTCCCAGGCCAATGACAGCAGGAGTAAATGGGAGGAGCTCCAATGCCCAGAGGCAGTGTGAAATGGCCTGCACCCCCTCCACACAGTACAGAGAAAGAGGGGAGGGTAAAGGAAAGAAACATACACATACACCCATGCTGCACTTCATCGGGAGAGGGAGCCAGAGAAGGGTGTGTTGCACTGCCCTATCTGCTCCTGACTGAGATCCCCCAAGTAGAGGGATGTCTCCATAGGTCCTGGCCCCAATCAGCAAGTTGTGGAAACTATCCTAGATTCTACATCCCATTAATACACCTAAGACCCTCCCAACTTCTCTTTCCATGTGAAGTGATTACTTATTGAATTAAATGAATATTAGGTCATGTACCCTAGGTGAGTAAAGGCACTGGAGAATTTCTAGGGGGAGGAGACCAATACAGGCACTACATTCCAGAACTGACCGGTAAACTAGGAGTTCAGAGGAGAGCAACAAAGTTGATTACTTTGCTGTAAAAGTTAATTTAAGAGGACATATTGAATGGACTAAATATGTATAATTTGGTAAAATGATAGTTGAGGACAAATGACTTACTCCTTATGATGAGTGACTTTCAAGCTAAAATAGGATGTGACAACCAAGAAATGGAAAAAAATCAATGATGAAGCATGGGTTGGGAATCATTAACCAAAATGACGAGAGACTTATTTGACTGTAGTTGGTATCCAATCTAGTTCTTCCAAGCCCTCGATTCCCTCACAAAGATGTACATAAAAAAACATGGCATTTGCCAGATGGCAAAATGAAAAACTACATTAACTACATCTGCATTAGCCTGAGATTCAGGTCATCTGTCCAAGAGTCAAGGGCATATCAAACAGCAAATGTCAGCAGAAATCAATCTTTTAATTGCTAAACCTGAAACTAAAACTGAGAAAGATCTTTAAACAGAAAGTGGTAAAGAATAGCACCAGTACAAAACTGGATACAAAAGAGTACTGCAAGAAATTACAACCTGAACTAAGGAACAGGTTTGAGGCAGTGCCAAAGGCAAAAGGAAGGCGAGACACACACGGGACTGAAGAAAAGTGGGCAGTGTTCATTGGCCTGGGCATGTGATTCAAGCTGCAGCAGTTACAGTTGGATATCAACATAAAGCAAGAATTGGGTAAGTCAAAAGATGTGGCGTTTCATTGAGGACAGAAAAGTACTGAAAGGAAAACTCCTGAATGCTAAGACCAACAACATACTGGAAAAAGCAAAGGAGAAGTACAAGAAAGCAGAAAAGGCAATGAAAAGCAATGCAAGGAAAGAGAAACAGAGACATATTGAAGATCTAGCAATTGAAGCTGCTGCTATGCTAGGAAACCACAGAGCCATTTACTATGTGACTAAAATCCAGTCTGTACATTCCAAAACAGGGAATAGGGCCAATAAAAAGGAATGATGAAAAAATGCTTACAACTGGGATAGAACAGAACAGATGGGCAGAGCATTTCAACGTCATCCTCAACAGACCCAGACCTATTTCAGATGAAACATGTGAACCTGATCAACTTGACATGAACATCTGTCCAATAGAGATGTCAGAAGTACAGGCTGCAGTCAAGTAACAGTAAAACAATAAAGGGGCAGGAGAAGACCAAATCACAGCAGAAATGCTAAACACGCATGACATCAGCATCCTCACAAAACAGACAGAGTTGTTATATGAAGTTTGGTAAAACATCCCTCTTCACCAGTGGGAACATGGAATTATCGTCAGAAAACCCAAAAAGGGTGATCTTACTGACATTAATAACTGAAGAGAAGTTGTATTACTTTCTGTTGTAGAGAAAGCCTTCCACAGTGAGACACAACACCAAATAAAAGAGACAGTGGATGCAAAGCTTAGAGAAGAACAGGCTAGACTCAGGCCCAAGAGATCTTGTGTAGATCAGATATTCACATTAAGGACCATTATAGAAGAACGTAAAAATGGCAAGCTCCCCTCACCATCAATTGCATTGATTTTTCAAAAGGCATTTGACAGCCTGCACAGACATACATTATGGAATATTCTTCAACTCTATGGAATTCCAGTTAAAGTCATCAACATCATCAAGGTCATGCACAGAGATGCAAAGTGCTCCATAAACTCCAGAGTAGCTCAATACGGACATTGACATGAAACAGGGCTGCATTTTATCTCTGCTTTTCTTTGGCATGCTACAGACTGGATAATGAAGAAGTGTATTAGCAACACAAACACTGGCATGCCACGAGTTGATGGCAAATGCCAAGAAGATCTAGACTTTGCTGATAACAACATGCTACTTAGCAACACACCTGAAAAGTTACAAAGAAAGACAGAAAACATGGCAAAAACAGTAGGCCAAGCAAGGTTCAAAATTAGTTATGCTAAAACAAACATCCTTGAAGCCCAGATGTCAAGCAGTATTACATTAGAAGGAAAAAAAAATCAAGAAAATAGAACAATTCACCTACCTGGGCAGCATACATTGGCCAACAGAGACCTCAAGAAGGAAGGGACATCAAGGATAGGAAAGGCATCCACAGCATTTACTAAACTTAACATATAAATGACTGAATCCCTGGAAGATCACATATGCACAGTCAGCATTGGGGGGGGGGCGAACAATCTCAAATCTTCGGTTCACTGTTGACATTGATGGCCTGGCAGGCAGCAAAAATGAATTTGCCAACCTTGTGAAATGATTGGATGAAACCTCCGCAAAATATGGCATGGAAACCAGTGCAAAGAAAACCAAGCTGATGACAAACAAATGTAATGGGATCAGCTCACATATCACTGTCAGCGGACAAGAGCTGGAGACAGTGAAACAGTTCAAGGATTTGTGGGCAATCACTGATGAAGGATCCAAGGCAGAAAATTTGGCAAGAACTGCGCAAACAGCAGCAGCAGTGGCAAAGCAAAAGCCAATTTGGAGGAATAAGAACATCTCCCTGGAATCCAGATTGAAACTGTTGCACACATTGGTCATCTCCATTTTCCTATATGCATGCAAAACATGGAATCTTACGGCAGAACTTGAACGGAAAATACAGGTAGTAGAGATGACATATTTCGGAAAAATCCTGGGCATCTCCTACTTCAACCACATCACTAATGAAGAGGTCCGCAACATCACCACCCAATGCACTGGGTCATATGAAGACCTCCTGACAACTGTGAAGAAGCACAAGCTGAAGTGGTACGGCCATGTGACCAGATCATCTGGCCTATCCAAGATCATCCTCCAAAGGACAGTACAGGGGAAGAGAATAAGAGGAGACAGAAGAAGAAATGGATTGACAACATAAAAGAGTGGACAGGAATGGACTTTGTGGAGACTCAAGTACTGACACACAGTCATCGGGGTGGAGACAATTGGTTGATTGCTCAATTATGGTGCCTCAATGACAAATGCGGTTATGGGAGTGACTATGATGATGAATAACATATACAAATCAAAGCTATACAACACTAGAACAAAATTGAGACTTTTCAGTTCAAATGTAATCTTAGTGCTATCTTATGGCTGCGAGAGCTAGAGAGCTACCAAAATGTTAGACAGAAAACTAGACAGTTTCAAATATAAGTGCCTATGAAAGATTCTGGGCACTGTTTGGAAAGACCTTATTTCCAACTAAGAGATGCTAGAAATCACCACCCAACAGCTCATTTCTACTAGAATCAGAAAGCAGCCCTGGATGTATTTCAGGCATGGCCAAATACGGATGCCAACACACAGGTTCTCACATGAAGCTGTCAAGCAGAAACCAACTGGTGTAAGGAAAGAAGGGCACCCAAGAGAAACCTTAAAGAAGAATCCACAGATGGGAGGGCAAAACAGTCAGTCAATCTCAACATAACAGAGCAGATGGAAGCAGCAGAGAACGGAAGAGAATAATGGAAGAGATGAGTCTCCACCCTGTGCATCAACATTGCCACGGGAAGGATGTATTTAGGTATATACATGTAACAAATATTTGTACGCTATTGTAAAAATCAATGAGAGAGATGATGTTCCAAAAGGCTGAAATAAATCATGGAAAAACTGGAATAAATACCAGGAGATTACATTGCAGGGAACACTCCTGCTCTAGCAGAGCAATGAATGAGATGACATGCAAGTCTTATCCTTATCTAACTTCTATGGTTTTATTACTTACTTCCTACTGATTACTTTAAACCAAAATAAATGCACACAAAGGAATTTAGAGGTTATTTTTTTAAACCAAAACTATGTTAATGAAACATTAAGGGTGTAAATGTAAATACACCAATAAGAAGAAACAAAATGTTAAACTTCCACTACTAATGCAGCTATACAGTACATACATATAACATACAACCAGTAAGCTAAAAAATACTAAACGGTGTGTCTTGTGTGCAATGGTGCAGAGTTAACATTTCTGTGAGAACCTTAACTTTTGAGTTACTGGCATATTAAAGGTGTTTAAGTTTACTACCCTAATGTTGTATTAACATTTTTTCCTACTGAATATGAAAATACTGTTTCGGAGAAAACACTGAGTACACCGTGAAAGTGCACTTCAAAATTTTGCTGTGCAGCATTCTAAAGATGAGATGACCAAGCTAGTGAAAAGGCTGGTGACCACTTATATACACCAGTTCAGTCAAAATATTTTGCTATTAAAAACTGAATGGCTATTTCCCTATGTTTCCATCAGAGTAAACAATGATTTTATACGGTAAAACATGAAAGTACAAATACTTTATGAGATAAAAAGTCATTCTCCAATCAGGCTGCTTCTTTACATTTTCTAATTTAGAAGATAGAATACTGTCAATATGGTGCCATGAAATAGAAAGAAATGCCCCCAAAATTTAGTTTGGCTTTTTCAGAATGTTATCTTTAATACTCAAATGTTAGTGTTGACCTAGCATTTTCTTCAAACAATATAAAGATAGTGAACCCACCACACTTGTATTTTCTACCAATTTGTTCTCTGCCTCTCCTAATTTTATTTTGAGATCTTAAAACTAAGAAAATCTAATTTGGGCTTGTTTAAAAATGTGCAAAAATACTTGATTAATACTTTCTTCTCTACGCACAAAGAACCCAACTATTCCGTCAATTTCACAGGTGCAGCTCCCTTTCACATCACTCTAGTCTAGTAGTAGTGAGAGACCTAACATTTTGTACTCACCAGTTTTGAGGTCAATTACAGTTAAAGATCACGTTATTAAGGGTAGAACGGAGCCCTACAATAATCTGACAGCTTCTCCCTCACCCCTTTACTAAAATCTTGAGGGAAACCTTTGAGTTTCACAAGGACTGAACAAGTTTTTACAGAGTATTATTAAAATACCTTTGCCTTCTTCACTCTTCTCTTTTGGCCAACTTTTGTACAATGTCAGACAAATTCTACAAATTCTTCTCTAAGATGGTATTTATTTTACATTCTTGTCTCCTACTTAGTATCCTGTATTCCAAACTGCAACAGATTTCAGAAACAATTATTACAGACAGACACACATTATAATGGTATAAAAACACATACTTTTAATGGAGTTTTGCAGTTTACCATGCCAGTCTCAATTTATGTAGGCAGATAGCACACACAATTTTAACCCTTTCAGGAATTTAGTGGAAATCTCCCAGCATGCAGTTGACTGTATCCAAAGTGGTACAGTTCAGATTTTGTCACGTCAGACAACACAACTAAATTTTCAAGGAAATGGATAACACTCAACTTCAACATTTATTAAACCTCAAAAGTACAAAAAACAAATTTGAACAACTAGGTCCACCACAATAGTTGGCTTCTGTCCAACTAAGTCTTGCCGGTACTATCTTAAATATTAAGAAAAAAATATCCAAGCAATATGACCCACTTTAAGGATAGCGTCCAAAAAGGTAGCTGATGTGCAAGACGCAGTTATAAGCCAACAGTTATTCAGGCCAAGCTGACATGGTTATGCTGCATTTAATGGAATTTTTTTAATGATGGTTAACAATGTTTTCAGCCAATTTTCCTGCATGAATCTTTTCTACTTTACTTGAATACTTAAGCAAAAGAAACCAAATGTACTATATTTTATAATTCATTAATGAGAGTCATGTTGGACTCCTACTGTACACTGCAACTGAAGACTAAAAAAACCCAGAAATCATGAAGTGAGGGTCACATCAGAGTCTGAATCTACTTAAAAAAAATAAGTTAACGGGTAGTTATAGGGTCCTGCAGTAGCTTTATACAGAAACGTCAACTTGAGAGGCAGAGTTCTTTTTAAATAGCACAATGACATGCACAAAATGCCCTCAACCATTCATACTTACCAGTGAAAAGGAAAGCTACATTTCTTATACATCTTACCCTCTCCCATGCAATTGGTTAGAAAACTATCTGCCTTTAACAGAAATTGAATAACCAGGAGTGCCACAGTTCCCAGACGATAACTCTAAGGTGCTAGATACAGATCACAGACAAGGCAAAAAAAAAAAAAACAAAAAACCAGTGAATATACTTTTCTACAGACTCTACCTACAGGCTATGATCTGCCCATGAGATGACAAACTGAAAGGAGACAGTTCTGCTTGGGCTTGACTTACAAGTAGTCCACTAGATTGCTGCAAGAAAGTCCAGTTAAGTGAAGCTCACGAAAGCTTATGCTCAAATAAATTTGTTAGTCTCTAAGGTGCCACAAGTACTCCTTTTCTTTTCATGTATGCTAAGCTTCCCAGGGTCTCAGAAAGCTATAGTACTTTTTCTTCCCTGGCACCCCTGGCATATTTCCAGGATCCTGACTCTGTCTGCTACATCTTCATGGAAATGGAGCCCACAATCCTTCTACCTTATGCCCCCAGGACATAAGCTGACCCACAAGATAACCCAGTATCAAACACACACACACTATCAGAATCCCACCTTCTAGGTTACATTTTAATTCTCTCTGGGTTTGCATGGTTGGTGTAGCACATAATAAACACACGTGCTTTACATGGAAGTCTAACACATTATTGCTCTTTACTTAAGTACAAGAAATACAGAGTACAAATCACAAAGAAAATGAACACCCTAATCACAATACCACTCTTTAGCTCACCCTTCCCCGGGAGACCATCTGTGCTGAGGTAGGCAGGGTTCTCCTCCCCAGCTCTTTGTGTTTGTTTATATTTCTTTTTCCTCATAACAACAATTTTGTTAGTTCTTTTTAGGTGGGGAGACAGCCCAGAATCCAGCAGAGCCTATCAAAGAGCTGTTGACGAACATCATTAAGGTTTGGTATTTAACTCATCAGCACAACTCAAAGCCAAAAGACAGAAAATATTCTCTGCAGATCCTGATTGTATTTCCTGACCACCCTGCAGAAAATGCAGAAGCAGAACCTAGTGGCAGACAAGGGAAGAAGGTATAGAAGATTTTTTTAAAAAAATCTTGCAGGCAGCCAGAAAGCAAGAAGGTTGTGCAAAGACCAGCTGGAGTGTAAGAGTCTCATTACAGAAGTCAGACTAAGGTCTGAGAGTCATCTTCCCCAGCCCCTTCTACACTTCCAATTCTGCGAATTTTTAATAGACTTAATCGCCTCTTTGTCTGCTTCTCCCACAACTGACTTTGTGCCTTCTTCCACTCTATGGGGCTCTGTATACATGCGGGGTTCTTTGAGATCAAGGTAGGCCATTACCCTGTTCTCCTGGAAGTCCCTCCTTGAAACTTATTTCTACTGTGACATCTACAAGAAGCTAGTGAACTAATTATAGAGATGGATCGCTAGTTTGGGATAGTTGACAATTATCATTAAAAACTCTGTGTGTGTGTGTGAGACACACACACTGTTTTTATCCCTCCCCTTTCGTAAGTTGCTCATCTTCTTAGACTCACTGGGGACGGGACTGTGTTTTCACATACATTTTGGACAGCACCTAGCACCTTGTGAGTGCTACAGAATACAAACAAACAGGAATAAAAACTCACTATCAATGTTCCTCTTCCTGTCCTTGTTTCTAACACTTGTTTCTGCCATAGAAACAGGGTAGAAAGACAGGGTAGAAAGCTCCGACTACTCCCAACCAAACCTGCAGTGGTTACTACTGGAGTAATGAGAAGCTCAACAGCTGGATCTCAAGCAGCTGCCTTTCCCCACAGTACAGTTTCTAGATGAGACTCTGTTACCTATGCCATGATACCATGGCATCATGTCCTAACATGGGGACTGGGGTGGAAGAAAAATATGGCCATTGCTGACTTCTTATGTTGAAGGAAGAAAGTATTTCATTGTCATATCCCACTCCAGATGCACTATAAAGAATGGCAACTGGAAGCAGCACTACATCACAATAGCCTACACAAAAGTGTGAAGCGGTTCCACTCACTACAGGTGCACCTCACTGGAACTAGGTCTGGGAATTAGCTCTTTCCCTGTCGGGTGCCACCTTCCTTTGCTTGCTTGCTTGCGCTGTAGCCCGTCTCTCTCTTGCCAGGACTCAGTGCTCCCTCTTTATGACTCAGCCCTCCAGCCAGGTTACTATAAAGTCCTTCCCTTCCAGGGTAACAAAGTTCCATGGAACTAGCTGTCTGAATGCCGTTTCAGGTGGTCTTCCATTTCAACTTCAGGTCCTGTGCCACTTTTCCCAGCAGCTGGTGGGGAACCCAGGCCTGCCTCCTATTCCAGGTTCCAGCCCAGGGACCCTATGGCTAGCAACCTACGTCAGCTCAGTTTCAGACCCTATTGCTATTTCCCTGGGTTCCTTCCTATTCCACCTCCTTACCTATCTGTGGGTTTACCACCAGAGCTTCCTCGGTTCCCCACGGCTACTTTACTCCTCTATGCCTCTTGTAAGACTCTAGTCCATGTCAGGACCAGACCCCAGGGCTTACTTTCCCCCAGATCTCCTATTTGTCCATGGACAACTCCCTTTTCCTCTAGGCAGTGACTGCAGACCTCCACCCTGCAGCCCCTTTCATGCTCTCACTTCCTGGCTTTATACTCCTATACCAGCTCCTCCCCACCACCGGATTTCATCTGCCTTTAGGCCTTATCAATCCTTGGTTCCCCCCTCCAGCTGCAGTATCTATGATTAGTTAGCCCCTCCTGTCCCACATTAACTCAGTCAGGGCTTGTGTGGGGTGGACACTCCATCACGGAAAGCAATCACATCACCCCTTAATAAGATGGACAATCACAAGTGAGGATCTAGAATGTGCCACACTTTAAAGAAAGGAAGTTGTGTTCCTGTAGATAAAATATTAATGAATCAGCTCTTAAAGATTTAAAGCAACTGCAAGCAACTGAATCTACTAGGGAAGAAACTTCATATTTTATTTTTAGAATTATGAATAATACAAATATTTTGAAAGAAAGACACTTTAAAAATCCAAATCCCAAAGGGTCCATCTCCATTAAAACCAAGCAGAGAGATAACAGATTAATGGACGCTACAACACTCAGTATGAGTGAATCCCTTTAAAGTGAGAATGGCAGACACCAACTAGTTATACAAGTCTTACAGTTATTACAAATCACGCTTACACCATGTAACAGAATAACTGTCATGTATCATTCATTCACTGGCAATCTCTCAATTCGAGGATGATCTCTACCACAACTTTACATACGAGTCCTGAGATGATTCAGGAGTCCGATCCTGGAAATGCAACTCCGTCAGCAATAGGTACAGACATGTTGTGGTAGGCCAGTTGCCTGCTGAGAGAAACTTCTTTCTTTGATTGTCATGTATATGCATATGGCAGTATAAAATTCCGCTGCTTTAAAATGTTCAAAATCATCTTTTTCATTGTGAACATGAAACAGACATAATGACACCTGCAACAGTTTACCTCACTAAGACCCTACTCCAATACCCACTCAAGCCAAAGCAAAGTCTCCCATTGACTTCAGTGGTGCAGGATCAGGATTTAAAAGACTAGCAGAGTTTGCAAAAAATGCAATTTTTTTTTAATTAGTGCATGTTAACTTGTAGGTATGCTCTAGATACTCATCGAAGATATGTATGATCCAAAATACTACTTAGTATTTATTTAGTGCTTTTTACTTAAGGATCACTTTACAAAAATGTATAAATATCTCCATTTTACAGAGGGAGAAACTGAGTCAAAGAGGTTAAGCAAATTATTGGCACAGTCATGAAGACAATCCCAGTCTCCTTATTTCCAGTCTTCTGGATTAACTACTAGATCAAACTGGCCTCTTCACAACATCTTTTATCTTGTGCGGATACATATAATGGTCTAAAGGTTCCAGTTATCTGAGAAATCTACTCTCCTAATATATATCTCATCATGGTAGCTAATATCAGCTTAGAGAGAACAGGACATGTGTGTCGCTCCTACTGTTAGTTCTTGAGCCGTACTCTAAGATTGGCAGTGGACTATTTTCAGTTGAAGATTGTCACGTAGCAAAGCTGCTCCCTTCGATGGGTCATCAGAGATAGAGCTGATGGACTTCAAGGCACAATAGTCTGGGTCTTGCAAATGGGATTTTATGGAATTACAGTATAATATATACAGTAAGTTGCTCAAAGCTACCCATAAAATGATAGCCTAACTAATAAACTTTAGGATCAGCTGAACTGTGAATGTATATTTATACATGGGCATGTACAGATATAAAATATATACACACATGAATGATATGAGCAACATCTTTGTGGCTCAGTTACCCCTCTGTTAAATAAATTACACACACACACACACACACACACACACACACACACACACACACACACACTTACTTCTGTAATTGCACATAGTTGCTGAGATATTGGTCAAAAAAAATTCAGTTGTCATCCAATAGAAGGAATTAATATCAATATTCCATGAACTACTGAAAAACAAACAGAAACCATATGTGCTGCTGCCAGTGTACCACAGAGTAACTAATAACACAAAGAAACATAAGTCAAATGTTAAGACTAAAAGTTTGACACCAATTGCCCTTTGCAATGGAAAATCCCACAAATTCTAACTTCCTTAAAAACAAAAATAAACAAATCACAACAAATATTGCTGAGGAACTTATACTTTTTTGGACATACAAAAATAATTTTGTGCGCCTGATGACTCTTCATCAATGACAGCTCAATTATGAGAAGAGTGGAGTTACAACCGGAGCTAGAGGGTACTCAGTACCTCATGGAAATGCTGAGCAAGAACCCTGAAGGTTTGTTCCCTAAAAATTTAACCTGCTCCCACTGACACCAATGGAAGTTTTGCCACTGACTTCAATGGGTCCAGAATCAGGACCTAAACTACCGAAATTATAAAAGAGAAATAAATACGCTTAGAGAATGGTAGAAGACACACCGAGTAGTTTTGGTATAACACAGTGCTATGTAAATACAACAGTGTAATAAGCAAAGACAGCCTCGCTGAATTCAACTCCAACAAAAATACGGGAAGAAATTATGTTTGCCAAATGGAGGGACAAAATTAAGACTAAGAACCAAATAAGTTTCTAGGCAAATATTAAACAAAAAGAAAAAAATAATATATAGTGCCAAGCACTTCTGTGATGTGCAGCCAACAGACATGAGTGTCAATATACCTGGTAACAATATACCTGGTATCTGAAATGGGACAAAGGGGGACAGACTGTACCTGCAGATAGATACTATTTGAGCACAAATCTCCAGAACAAAATGTAAAATACACTTCAACTTTGCTGTTTTTACCTGACATTATGGGAAAACTAAGACGACAGATAATAGACACAAGAGAAGGTACACAATAAAGAGAGGGGAGGAGAAAATAAATTAAAGAACAAAACAATAGCGCACAGAGTCATAGTCACAAAATCACAGTATTTAAGGCCAGAAGGGACAACCAGATCATCTAGCTCAAACTGCCTTAAGGGAAGTAGGGATCAAAATTAAGACTGCTGGTCTACTGTGATCCACCCTATATCGGAAACCTACTGACTGCTATTCCTACCTACATGCCTCTAGCTTTCATCCAGATCACACCACACGATCCATTGTCTACAGCCAAGCGCTACGATATAACCGCATTTGCTCCAATCCCTCAGACAGAGACAAACACCTACAAGATCTCTATCAAGCATTCTTACAACTACAATACCCACCTGCTGAAGTGAAGAAACAGATTGACAGAGCCAGAAGAGTACCCAGAAGTACCTACTACAGGACAGGCCCAACAAAGAAAATAACAGAACGCCACTAGCCATCACCTTCAGCCCCCAGCTAAAACCTCTCCAACGCATCATCAAGGATCTACAACCTATCCTGAAGGACGACCCATCACTCTCACAGATCTTGGGAGACAGGCCAGTCCTTGCTTACAGACAGCCCCCCAATCTGAAGCAAATACTCACCAGCAACCACACACCACACAACGGAACCATTAACCCAGGAACCTATCCTTGCAACAAAGTCCATTGCCAACTCTGTCCACATATCTATTCAGGGGACACCATCATAGGGTCTATTCACATCAGCCACACTATCAGAGGCTCGTTCACCTGCGCATCTACCAATGTGATATATGCCATCATGTGCCAGCAATGCCTCTCTGCCATGTACATTGGTCAAACTGGACAGTCTCTACGTAAAAGAACGAATGGACACAAATCAGACGTCAAGAATTATAACATTCAAAAACCAGTTGGAGAACACTTCAATCACTCCGGTCACTCGATTACAGATCTGAGAGTGACTATCCTTCAACAAAAAAACTTCAGAAACAGACTCCAAGGAGAGACTGCTGAATTGGAATTATTTTGCAAACTGGATACAATTAACTTAGGCTTGAAGAGACTGGGAGTGGATGGGTCATTACACAAAGTAAAACTATTTCCCCATCTTATTTCTCCCCCCACTACACCCCCCACTGCTCCTCAGACGTTCTTGTTAACTGCTGGAAATGCCCCACCTTGATGATGGCCCACCTTCCTCCCCCCCGCACTTCCTGCTGGTAATAGCTCATCTTAAGTGATCACTCTCCTTACAGTGTGTTTGATAAAACCCATTTTTCATGTTCTCTGTGTGTGTGTGTGTATATAAATCTCCCCACTGTATTTTCCACCGAATGCATCCGATGAAGTGAGCTGTAGCTCATGAAAGCTTATGCTCAAATAAATTTGTTAGTCTCTAAGGTGCCACAAGAACTCCTTTTCTTTTTGTGAATACAGACTAACACGGCTGCTACTCTGAAACCTGTGATTTTGGATATCGTCCATTGAGAGGTACTCAGATACCATAGAACTGTATTCCATTATTAGGACATATGCACAGGGGATGAATTTATATCCTTCACTTCCTATCATGAAATTAATGTGTGGTGTGTGTGCACAGCTGAATACCTGCAGCATATCATCTCAGAGGGAACTCTGCATTTCTGTGAGTTGTGTACACAAATACACACACAGCAATTCTGTAAATTGTGTTGATGGTAGCATGATATAAGACATCTGTGATTTCATTTCCTATTTTATAAAAAGCATA
The DNA here is from genome assembly GCF_009764565.3 of Dermochelys coriacea. Classification (NCBI taxonomy): domain Eukaryota; kingdom Metazoa; phylum Chordata; order Testudines; family Dermochelyidae; genus Dermochelys; species Dermochelys coriacea. The sequence goes on along the minus strand of NC_050072.1, from coordinate 74,762,437 downwards.
TTCCATTTCTTCTCCAGTTGCTTCTGGATCACAAAATCATATTGTTTTTATGACAGCCATTCTTCCTTGACTGTTGCTACTGTTAAATTTATTGTAATTTTTTGTGAAACAAGAATAATGCTCATGTTTATTGGTAATTAAAGGGTGGTTTATACCATGCATCCACACTTTTAAAATATGAGTGCAGCTAATGGTATTTTTAAAAAATTAGTATTTAGTCTGAGACCATATTTTGCGTTTCTTAGTTCTTGCCTCCACTTTTTGAAAGAGAGCTGATATTTGTAGCAGAGCTCAACTCACAACTAATATCCTTGCTGTTAGAGCAGGACACAGAAACAACAACATTTTCTCTCTTCCTCCCTATCCACACTCCTACTCTCTCCTTCTTCTTCTTCAAGGAGTCGGCACAGGACAAGGTGAGGGGAAATTTCCACAGTCCTAATAGATCTGCAAGAGGAGCACATAACTTGCTTGCTAACTGAAGGGGAACCAAGCCAACAAGGTAAATGAGAGAAAGGAAGAAGGAGTGTGCTGAGACAGAGAGAGGTATTATGGTGTAATGGTCTCAAGTTGCAGTGGGGGAGGTTTAGGTTGGATATTAGTAAAAACTTTTTCACTAGGAGGTTGGTGAAGCACTGGAATGTGTTATCTAGGGAGGTATCTCCTTCCTTTGAGGTTTTTAAGGTCAGGCTTAACAAAGCCCTGGCTGGAATGATTTAGTTGGGTGTTGGTCCTGCTTTGAGCAGGGGGTTGGACTAGATGTTCTCCTGAGGTCCCTTCCAACTCTGATATTCTATGATTATTTACAGACAAGGGGAGGTAGCAAGCTAATGTCCTGGTGAGAATTAGGGGGTGGGGAGAGGGGAAGAGCTCCTGGTAATGGATCCAGGCTGGGTACAAAAGCCTCCTCTCCCATCACTCTGGCAGTTCCTGAGAAGTTGTCAGCACCGGTTAGTCAGTAGTTATCCCCCCCCCCCCCCCCACATCTCCTACCATTCACAGTTTCAGTAGGCAGCTAAAGTTCAACTCCGTCAGCAAGCAGTTTTTAGGCTCTGTTCCCCATTCCAAATATGGCTGCTGGTCTTGTGCACCCCCATTCCCATGCCTCCAATATTCAAGGATAAAATATCATGGCTCAAAAAAAAAAAATGAGTAGTATTTAAACACTTGTTACCAAACTAGTTTTACCTACTCCAATATTATCAATGGGGTAAGATACATGCATTGGTTCAGACCACTGAATGAATACTAGTAAATGGGCGCAACATCTTTTTTATAAATTGAAAGCATAATTAAAAACAGATTAAAAACAGCAAAAAGTGTAACTTCACCTCCCAACATGCATGTATTTACCTACCCCATTTCTGTTAACAAGAATTTGCATACAATGACAGGAAAATAGAATAGTAAGAGTACTATTAAAATTTAATTTAGATTCTAGAGGTGAAGCAATTCTCAATTATGCTGCACATGGTATATCAAACAGAATTTAAAAGAACTTGATATCCTGACATGACAAAAAAAAAAAAAAAACACTATTTGGGTTTCTAGTTTTATTACATTTCATACTGCTCATACAATTGGAAACTGAATCTTGATTTCACTTGACAGTATAGTTTTATTCCGGTACACACGATATTATAATGTGTAGCCATTGGCGAGTTTTGACACTGGAGAGAGAGAAAGGGAGGGCTTTTTTTAGTAGCAAAATACACACTGCTTGTACTTTTTTATGAAGACTTCTTAAATACTATCTATGTTTATTTAATTCTGAACTACATTTTCCCTCCTTATGAAACTAATTAGTTTGGTTCACCAGAACCTGTTTCCATTGAAATCAACAGCAAAATCCCCATCAATTTCCCTGGGAGCCATGGATAGAATTAGCATTTTAGCAATTTCATAAAACCTTATAACAGAGTAGTACAATATATAATTTCTATAACAGTAAATTAGACTGCCTAGAGTTATCAATGACAAATAAAAAAGTTTTATGCTCTAACATAAAAAAAGGAATAAAAGGGAATTTTCAGTAAAAGCCTGCAATATACCACTAATTTAGAATGAAGGTAACAGTAATTTTGTTTGGAAACTGATTGAAAGGCTGCCCCAAAAAAACAAAACTCACAGGAGATAGACCTCATGGGCAATAAGCTTACCTGCCCAGATATTATTCTAAGCAACACAGTTCTTGGAGTGTTTTGAACATGGCTGCCCATGATTCAAAAGTTATTTATAATGAGTCTTGTTTCAGATGTAAAGCATGATCCTGCAGTCCTTTCCCAGACAAAATTCCCATTAATTTATTTTGAAGTTAAATAGCAGTTTTACCAGAGTAAAGACTGCAGGGTCAAGCCCACAGTATTAGCTAAGAGGCAAATTTTCAAACAAATTATAAAAGAAAGAAAAAGATAAAATATATACACACCTTCAATCAGAACATGGTATTTCAAAAATATCAGGACATTTGAAAATCAGGAAATCTAGAGATACTAAGCATTGAAAGTCTTAAATTTCCAGGAACAAGTTTAACTCTGTCCACACATCACCTTAGTCTCTAAGGTGCCACAAGTACTCCTTTTCTTTTTACGAATACAGACTAACATGGCTGCTACTCTGAAACCTGTAATCTAAGTAATTCAGCTATTTTTCCAATTACTGAAATTAACAATGGAAAAATTATGTACAGAGCTCAATTCACCTCTGTACTACAGAGGCAAAATTATAACATGTTTTCTAAGGAAAATGAGCATTTATCTCCCTATCTAGGAGGGAAAAGGCCAGGGCAGGGTGCAGGCTGTGGGGGGCAGTTTACCTTTGTATTCTGTTTGCTCCTGATGAGAACTCCTCTAACATCTGAAAGTAAGGGGTTTCTGTTTTAATTGCCCTCTTTTTGAAGGAGCTGGAAGCACAATTTACTCTTCTTAGTGTGGTTAGATGTTTGGCTGCATGTGTGTGTTCCCTCTGTGTGCCGCCCTAGCACTGTGCAGACAGCTAGCACAGGAGACTTCGAGCAAACCACCCAATGACCACAAGATCCATTAAGGGGCAAAGGCACCCAGCCAGGTTTATTGTCGACGAAGCACAGTACTAGTTATTCCACCGACTTTACCAGACTGCTAATACATGTATGCCCATAACAATGGGCCAGCTCAGACGGCAAGACTTCCCGTTCCTCCCTAGGCCAGACAAAAATATTCCCTCTGAGATACATTTTTATACCCTGATACAAACAAGTACTGCCCCTCTGACATAGTTACTGTAGTTACTTCCCCCTGACGTGGGTAGTTATTACTTATTCTTGTAAATATTGGTTTGATAAAAACATCTTTATTCGTACTGTTATCCTGACCTTATCTTTTAGGAGTGGGTCAGTGTGTTCCTGTTACCCTTGGGGAATATTTTTGACCATCCTTGATATCGGAATGTTTTGGTACCACTTGATATTTTTGGCACGTGTTTGCGTGAGCACTCTGTGACTAGCACTCCTTAAGAAAGTGTATTTTTGAAATATTAGCCCTGTTCTTGCCAAATTTTGTGAACAGGTTCTGCCTCATACCAGGCCTCTAATACAAGGGCTTATGTTTTAGGCTCTCGTCCTACTACACTTATTAAGGGCTTTTTGAAAAAACAATATCCAGATAAGCCCTGATCCCTGAGAACTGTGGAAGCACCAGGCTCTTAAGAGGAATGGGAGGTTACCTCAGCCGTAAATTTGTTCAGCCCTGCCTCCTGAACCTGGACCCGACTTGCTTAACTCTCTGAAGGGGAAAGAAGAGCCATCCTTGCTTCAAAGGCTATCACCACTGGCCACTGTTTCACACTGTTAAGCCCAAGCTACAGACAAAAACCCCTTCAGAGGAAGAATGAAAAGGGAAACTTGATAAAGTTTCATACATTTTTCCTTAAAGATCCATAGTGCACTGGACAGCAGGTCATTTCTGCCTAGGTGGCATGCAGACCAGAAACTACATTTCCAGCTGAAGTCAGCAGATAGCATAGCTCAATGAGAAGGAAAGCACTATTTCTCTTGGTCTGCTCTGCCTTGCAGTTAAAGATGGAAGGAAATGCCCAGAATGCTGAACCTAATGAATAAAAAAGCATACTTTGTGAAGATAAGAGAAGAAGTAGACAGGATCTGAGCTTGTCAAAGTCCATACACTCGCAGAAACTCTGTTAAGATAGGGATGGGGGGAGCAATTGGGCTGTCAGTAAAAAAAAGTCTAATCCAAATACTAATTTTAGACCTTTATAGATCTAAAATAGATCCTGTGTGATGATACATTGCATTTCTGCCAAGTACAGTAAGACTGCTTTATTAATTTTAAAGAAATGATTAAAAAACATCTGTTTAAAATATTTCTAATGCTATCTTCTTTCCTTTAGAAAGGTCAATGGTGTTATTAAAGTTATCTAATAAAAATGACATAAGCATGAACGTAAACCTACTATGGTAAAATTATATTTTAATACAATCTGTCAAGAAAAAAATGGGTATTTACGAAAAAGTGGCATCTTGTTAGTTTTGTTTTGTATTATATTGACAACTCTGAGAGGATCACTTGTGACAAGTTTTGGGAAGTAACAGGATACCTGAAAACTGCAATATACTCAGAGATATTATCACATGAACACTACAAATAGCAATTCTAGTAGAAAAGAAAAATATGAGCAAAAAGAAAAGCCAAGGTGGCCCCATAAAGAAGTACTTAAAGAGCTAAAGGTTAAAAAGAAGTTGTATGTGAAATAGAGAAGGGGGGAAAGCAACAAGAAAGGTGAGAAAAGAAGTTAGTGGAATAAGATTTCATTTAGATAACTACAAGGTAATATGTTTGGAGAAAATAATACTAAGCAGAATACAAAATGGGAGAATGGTAGATAGGAAATGAGGATTTTCAGGTATAATTCAGGCAATATATATGTCTAATCTCACAATAAATCATGTGTATCCTTTTCTTCCATTTTGTGTTGTCTGCTCCTAATGGAATGGTGTGGCAGGAATGGCCAATGGCACTAACGGAGCCATGATCCCTGCAGAGTAAAAAGGGGGACAGATCAACCAGGCCTCTAAACCCTTCCAGGAGCTTAAACACACTCACCCCCTTAGGGAAGCGCTCGGTACAAACATTAAGGCGATATCCTGAAGATCTGTTAAACTTTTCTATGAGCTTCAATACACAAGTATCTGAGATGGCCCCAGGGGATAAAGAGGATAATCTTGAGCTATTAGAGATTAGGCCGAGATGGTTTATGGAGATTTGTCATCTGCAATTTAGGCACAACTGATGCCATAGTCTGAAAGTATAATAATACTGTATCACCTCATTTTCTACATACATAAATTATTATTTATACATTAAGAAAATGCATTTGTCTAGATTCTTTATTTTATACCTCAGGGCTTTTTCTTTTGATTACTTCTTTGTTTGCAAACCAGTATCATACCTGGCAGCACAACTATGGGAATAAGAATTATTAACTTGTATTCTTTCCACTGGTTAACTGGCTCTTCAACCATAAAGACAGTAATACCCATTAGGTCCTAGATAAATTATCAGTTTTCTACAATTTCTGAAAAAAGTCAGAATGGTAACTATTTTTATTATTTATTTAATATTTACTATTATTATATTTAAAACCAATAAAATATTCCCAAACAAATTTCTTTCAATATCTCTTTAACAAGAAAAAAATTATTAAAATTACACAAGACATTTTTAACTGCACTATGATTAAGAAATGGAGTATTTGTTGCACCTTAGAGAGGTGCCACAAGTACTCCTTTTCTTTTTGCGAATACAGACTAACACGGCTGCTACTCTGAAACCTATGATTAAGAAATGTTATAGTAAACCTACGTAAGAAATCCTTTTTAGATCCTTGTCTAAGATTTAGAAATATAATTTAACATTTTCGATCCTCACAATGTATCAGCAGGTCTCACTTTGACTCCAAGTTAAAATTTCCTTTCCATAAATAAAGCACCATCTGTAATCAGACTCCAATCCAATTTACCATAAGCTAAATGATGTTTTTGTTGTCAAGGTGATTTCATACCAGCTCTCCAGGAAAAGACAGATGAAACAAAAGGACTGAGACTAAGTGAACAATGAATCTTGTAGCAAATGAGAATACAAATTTACCAAAATTCAGATCATCCTAGTTTAATTTTAGAGTTTTAGACAGCATATTTCCTTGGCAATTAAGATACTGCAACTAATAATACAAATTAACAGAAAAAGTCCAAACAGAAGATTTCTTTCGGGGGTTTTTCTGGTATAATACTTTAAGTATTATAACTCTGAAAGTCATTTTATACCTGCCAAAAATTACTGCATTGAATACTAATCTGAGGTATTGTGTACCCTTCAACTCAGATTACCTCTGAACTACATTAAATCATAGCTGTGGAACAATACCATAGAAACATCCAAGGGTTTAAAATTATTTCTCCAGAGAGGAAAATCAAGTACCAGTTTTGAACATTAGATTCTGACAAAGGAGCTCATGTTTGAGTGATCTTTAATTTAGTTAGCTGTAGTAAATCTAAATGAATGTGCTCATACTAGTACATTTAGCAAAAATGAAAATAAAGGCAAATTTCATTTACTTTGCTCTGCATATTTTTGATTAATAGGCATTAATTTTGTAAACTGGTGCAACAGAACTCTATTGTTATATACAGATTAGAAATGTAAACACTTAGCATTTCCCACAACTACTGACTTCACAATTGATTTTGAATTTTATTTCAAAAACAGTCAAGTGCCAGAGAAGTGTAATGAAGTGAAAGAGCACTACTGCCCCCTAATGAGCTAATCTAGAAAGAAATTTCTGTAAATCATTTCCATCTCTCTCCTTCATGGAGCAACAACAGGCCATTACTTTCAAGCATGGAGGATAAATAGCATATATAAACAATTAGCCATTTTGAAATAGTAACTGGGATGCATACCAAAATTCTGCGTAAGAAGCTGCAATTACTTCTATGTATAAGTTTAGGGAGAAAATGAGAAAAGCTGTAGAACATTTAGGATGCTGAGATAAGTACTTAGCATTTTCATATACAGAACTGTGATGATGAAAAGTACTTTACAAATATTAACTAATTAAGCCTCAACACTTTTATGAATCAGGTAGATGAGTGCCTGTCTTAAAACATGTCCTATGTGATCAATAAGCCGCAAGCCAGTTGCGGTTATTCTTCAGGCCAAGCTAGATTTCTAAATTTCAGTGTTCAAAACACTACAGCTGGAGTTAGGAACTGGAGTTGGGTTTATAAAGGAAATGTGTGCCAGTGGGTTGAACAAAATAAACTGCCTTTTGAATTAAAAATAAAAAGCCACATGATCTATTGGTAAATACTAATATGTCACTATGTGGTCAGGCTGGGTGGGGAAAAAAACACTTTTGAGATATATGACTTGAGCTTTCAACAGCTACATCATACAGGCAGACTGGTTCCACAGGAATCTAATGTCAATGAACAACCCAATGGGTAAGGATTTTGTCTTTATATTTTTATAGCTGGAAACTGATGCAAAGGAATTGAGTGACTTGTCTAACGCCAAATACATGAAAGCCAGAATTAGAGCTTGAATTCTCTATTTTAAACCCTGAAAATACTGTATACAGATTATTAAAAAAGCCAAAATGAATCCACTGAACACATGGGAAAAAACTTTCAGCTGGGCCTCTACTCAACTTCTGTGTGTCCATGCATACAATTGCGCGCACACACATATACTTGTCACTACATGTCACAGTTGGAAATACTGGGCCCAACACTGCAAAGATATGAACATCTGCATACACACTTTTAACAGTCTTAACTATTAGCCAATACATGTATGTTAGGGGTAAGGCACGCTATATTAATAATGTATTATACCCAGCATGTGGGCAGATATGTTAACCAAATTATATTAGGTCTTTCCTACAGTTCTGTTCACTTTGCTCACTTATGTCAAGTAATATATATTCCACAATACTCTGCAAAACTAAATGTAGCTTTTGGTATTAGTGAATATAATACCTCTCAAAGGCAAGATCCATTGGTTCTGTGTCCTATCACAGAGTAGAAGGTATGCTGGGGTGGAATATAGTATCCAAAACAAAGATAAGAAAAGGTACACCATGGTATCAGAAAAACAAGTGTAACCCCTTTGGGGTTTAGAGAGCATAGCCCATTTAAATTTTTGTACTAAGGGGGGGAACTGCTGATTGTTCCAGGAAGAGGGAGTGCTTTTTTTTATTATTATTAATTATTATTTTGCTTGCTTGTTTGTTTTTTTTGGGGGGAGGTGTAAGGAGAGAGAGGGAGAGCAACAGGATGTGTGTCTGGGGCTCCATACAGAAGGGCTGCAGGACCTCCCAGAGTGAAAAAGCCGAGAACCTGCCCGAAGCCTGGGAGGGACAGAGCGGCCAACGGGTGACATCCCAGGACAGGAGCCAGGAGGAGTACTGTGGTAGGAAGGAACCTCCCAAGAAGGACAAACTGGAGCTGGACACAGTATCACTGCTGCCCAGAGTGGTATCGAGCTCTGAGTACTGAGACTTGTGAGTTTACATTGCGAATAAGGAAGGAGGCTGTACCTAGTTAAGTGGGGAGGCTGACTATAGCAGGGTTCAAAAAAAGAACTAGATAAATTCATGGAGGATAGGTCCATCAATGGTTATTAGCTAGAATGGGCAGGGATGGTGTCCCTAGCCTCTGTTTGCCAGAAGCTTGGAATGGGTGACAAAGAATGGATCTAGGGTTGCAAGATGACCAGTTTTTGACAGGAACACCTCGTTGAAAAGGGATCCTGGCAGCTCCAGTCAGCACCACTGACCTGGCCGTTAAAAGTCCACTTGGCAGCACAGCGGGGACTAAGGCAGGATCCCTGGCTGCTGTGGCTTTGCGTGGCTTCTGGAAGCAGCGGCAAGTCCTCTGGCTCCTACGTGTAGGGGCAGCCAGGGAGTCCTCATGCTGCCCCCTCCCCAAGTGCCAGCCCCACAGCTCCCATTGCCTGGGAACTGCAGCCAATGGGAGCTGCGGGAGTGGCACCTGCAAACAGGGCAGTGCACAGAGCTTCCTGGACGTGCCTCTACGCAAGAGCCAGAGGGGGGACGTGCCGCTGCTTCCAGGAGCTGCTTGAGATAAGCGCCACTCAGAGCCTGCACCCCTGACACCCTCCCGCGCCCCAACTCCTTCCCCCAGCCCTGACCCCCTCCCGCCCTCCGAACCCCTTGGTCCCAGCCCTGAGCAATCCTGCAGCTGATAACATTAGCTACAAAACGTTTTAGGACAAAAAAAGTGAAAAAGAATACAATATCCAGTTTCTTCTGGAAGAATTTAAACAAGAAGAATATAATTATGCAGGTCTGAATTTGGCCAGGACATAGTCTTATCACCCTATTCTTCTGATAAGTGCTATGGGGTCTTTAATGACTACAAACATGATCCTGGTTTTACATCTCAACCAAAAAATCAGCATATCCAACAGTACAGTGCTCCACTAAAATAAAGCATACGCATTGGTTCTGCACCTCCTCAAAAAGATCTTCACTTGATTCACAAATACAAGTACCTGCAGCACCTGCATTTCACTTAGTGATCTCCCATCTAAATAATGACCAAGCCTGACCCCATGTGACTTTAATATAGGACAAACCATAGCTCAAGGTGGCATGGTTGGATGCATTAGGATCCATTCTGTCTCTCTGCCATAATGTACGAAATCTTAATAAATTCACTTCTTTTATTAAAAGGGTTACTTACTCTTATCATCAAAACAACAACAAAACTTCAAGAGAAACTATTTATTAAGAGGGAATATTCCTTTATAGCAGCCGTGCATGTTTTTCCAGTGTTTTCTTTTAGTCATTTTTTGTAGCTGCATTTTTACATATATTGCTCATTACGACTTGTATACAAAATGCTATCTGTTTTCTGTATTAAGATTTTTAAAATTCACCCTCATGCAATCTACTGTTTTTTCTAACAACAAAAAACTCTGTTACAGGCACCAGTTTAAGGCACCAAAAAGACCAAGGGCCTAAGTCTCCTTATTTACTCCAGTGTAAGTCAGGAGTAACTCTATTCAATCATTCCAGGGTACAAAATATATTGGAAGGACAGAACAGGTCGGGGGGGAGGGGGGAGGAAGAAGAGTGGCACTATATGTGAAACAAAATGTAGAATCAAATGAAATAAAAATCTTAAATGAATCCACATGTTCCACAGACTATCTATGGATAGTAATTCCATGCTGTAATAAGAATATAACAGTAGGGATCTATTATCGACCACCTGACCGGGACAGTGATAGTGATGATAAAATGCTAAGGGAGATTAGAGAGGCCATCAAAATAAAGAACTCAATAATAGTGGGGGATTTCAATTATCCCCATATTGACTGGGTACATGTCACCTCAGGATGAAATGCAGAGACAAAATTTCTCGATACTTTAAATGACCGCTTCTTGGAGCAGCTGGTTCAGGAACCCACAAGGGGAGAGGCAACTCTCGATCTAGTCCTGAGTGGAGCCAGGATCTGGTCCAAGAGGTAACTATTACAGGACTGCTTGGAAATAGTGACCATAATATAATAACATTTAACATTCCTGTGGTGGGAAGAACACTTCAACAGCCCAACACTGTGGAATTTAATTTCAGAAAGGGGAACTATGCAAAAATAGGGCAGTTAGTTAAACAGAAATTAAAAGGTTTCAGAGTAGCAGCCGTCTTAGTCTGTATTCGCAAAAAGAAAAGGAGTACTTGTGGCACCTTAGAAACTAACAATTTTATTTGAGCATAAGCTTTCGTGAATTAAAAGGTACAGTGACTAGAGTGAAATCCCTGCAAGCTGCATGGACACTTTTCAAAGACACCATAATAGAGGCTCAATTTAAATGTATACTCCAAATTAAAAAACACAGTAAAAGAACTAAAAAGAGCCACCGTGGCTTAACAACCATGTAAAAGAAGCAGTGAGAGATAAAAAGGCATCTTTCAAAAAGTGGAAGTCAAATCCTAGTGAGGTAAATAGGAAGAAGCTTAAACACCGTCAAATTAAATGTAAACATGTAATAAGAAAAGCCAAAAAGGAGTTTGAAGAACAGCAAGTCAAAAACTCAAAAGGTAATAACAAAATGGTTTTTAAGTACATCAGAAGCCTGCTAAACAACCAGTGGGTCCCCTGGAAAATGGAGATACAAAAAGAGCACTTAAAGATGATAAAGCCATCACAGAGAAACTAAATGAATTCTTTGCTTCAGTCTTCACGGCTGAGGATGTTAGGGAGATTCCCAAACCTAAGCCGTCTTTTGTAGGTGACAAATCTGAGGAATTGTCACAGATTGAAGTATCACTAGAGGAGGTTTTGGAATTAATTGAGAAACTTTACAGTAACAAGTCACCGGGACCAGATGCCATTCACCCAATAGTTCTGAAAGAACTCAAATGTGAAATTGTGGAACCATTAACTATGGTTTGTAACCTGTCTTTTAAATCAGCTACTGTACCCAATGACTGGAAGATAGCTAATGTAATACCAATATTTAAGAAGGGCTCTGGAGGTGATCCTGGCAATTACAGACCAGAAAGTCTAACGTCAGTACCGGGCAAATTAGTTGAAACAATAGTAAAGAATAAAATTGTCAGACACATGGAAGAACATAAATTGTTGCGCAAAAGTCAACATGGTTTCTGTAAAGGGAGATCATGTCTTACTAATCTATTAGAGTTCTTTGAGGGGTTCAACAAACATGTGGACAAGGGGGATCCAGTGAATATAGTGTACTTAGATTTCCAGAAAGCCTTTGACAAGGTTCCTCACCAAAGGCTCTTACATAAATTAAGTTGTCATGGGATAAGAGAGATCTTTTCATGGATTGAGAACTGGTTAAAAGACAGGGAACAAAGGGTAAGAATAAATGGTAAATTTTCAGAATGGAGAGGGGTAACTAGTGGTGTTCCCCGAGGGTCAGTCCTAGGACCAATCCTATTCAACCTATTCATAAATGATCTGGAGAAAGAAGTAAACAGTGAAGTTGCAAAGTTTGCAGACGATACTAAACTGCTCAAGATAGTTAAGACCAAAGCAGACTGTGGAGAACTTCAGAAAGATAACACAAAACTAAGTGACTAGGCAACAAAATGGCAAATAAAATTTAATGTGGATAAATGTAAAGTAATGCACATTGGAAAAAATAACCCCAACTATACATACAATATGATGGAGGCTAATTAGCTACATCTTGTAGTCATTGTGGATAGTTCTCTGAAGACGTCCACGCAGTGTGCAGCGGCAGTCAAAAAAGCAAACAGGATGTTAGGAATCATTAAAAAAATGGACAGAGAATAGGACGGAGAATCTTATTGCCCTTATATAAATCCATTGTACACCCACATCTTGAATACTGCGTACAGATGTCGTCCCCTCATCTCAAAAAAAATATACTGGCATTAGAAAAGGTTCAGAAAAGGGCAACTAAAATGATTAGGGGTTTGGAACGGGTCGCATAAGAGGAGAGATTAAAGAGGCTAGGACTTTACAGCTTGGAAAAGAGGAGACAAAGGGGGGATATGATAGAGGTATACAAAATCATGAATGGTGTGGAGAAAGTGAATAAGGAAAAGTTATTTACTTGTTCCCATAATATAAGAACTAGGGGCCACCAAATGAAATTAATGGGTAGCAGGTTTAAAACAAATAAAAGGAAGTTCTTCTTCACTCAGCACACAGTCAACCCATGAAACATCTTGCCTGAGGAGGTTGTGAAGACTAGGACTATAATAGGGTTTAAAAGAGAAGTGGATAAATTCCTGGAGGTTAAGTCCATTAATGGCTATTAGCCAGGATGGGAAAGGAATGGTGTCCCTAGCCTCTGTTTGTCAGAGGTTGGAGATAGATGGCAGGAGAAAGATCACTAGATCATTACCTGTTAGGTTCACTCCCTCTGGGGCACCTGGCATTGGTCAAAAGAAAAAGGAGTACTTGTGGCACCTTAGAGACTAACAAATTTATTAGAGCATAAGTTTTTGTGAGCTACAGCTCACTTCATCGGATGCATTTGGTGGAAAAAACAGAAGGGAGACTGATATACACACACACAGAGAACACGAAACAATGGGTTTATCATACACACTGTAAGGAGAGTGATCACTTAAGATAAGCCATCACCAGCAGCGGGGCAGGGGAAAGGAGGAAAACCTTTCATGGTGACAAGCAAGGTAGGCTATTTCCAGCAGTTAACAAGAATATCTGAGGAACAGTGGGGGGGTAGGGGGGGAGAAATAACATGGGGAAATAGTTTTACTTTGTGTAATGACTCATCCATTCCCAGTCTCTATTCAAGCCTAAGTTAATTGGATACAATTTGCAAATTAATTCCAATTCAGCAGTCTCTCGTTGGAGTCTGTTTTTGAAGCTTTTTTGTTGAAGGATAGCCACTCTTAGGTCTGTGATCGAGTGACCAGAGAGATTGAAGTGTTCTCCAACTGGTTTTTGAATGTTATAATTCTTGACGTCTGATTTGTGTCCATTCATTCTTTTACGTAGAGACTGTCCAGTTTGACCAATGTACATGGCAGAGGGCATTGCTGGCACATGATGGCATATATCACATTGGTAGATGCGCAGGTGAACGAGCCTCTGATAGTGTGGCTGATGTGAATAGGCCCTATGATGGTGTCCCCTGAATAGATATGTGGACAGAGTTGGCAACGGGCTTTGTTGCAAGGATAGGTTCCTGGGTTAGTGGTTCTGTTGTGTGGTGTGTGGTTGCTGGTGAGTGTTTGCTTCAGATTGGGGGGCTGTCTGTAAGCAAGGACTGGCCTGTCTCCCAAGATCTGTGAGAGTGATGGGTCGTCCTTCAGGATAGGTTGTAGATCCTTGATGATGCGTTGGAGAGGTTTTAGTTGGGGCCTGAAGGTGATGGCTAGTGGTGTTCTGTTATTTTCTTTGTTGGGCCTGTCCTGTAGTAGGTGACTTCTGGGTACTCTTCTGGCTCTGTCAATCTGTTTCTTCACTTCAGCAGGTGGGTAGTGTAGTTGTAGGAATGCATGATAGAGATCTTGTAGGTGTTTGTCTCTGTCTGAGGGGTTGAAACAAATGCGGTTATATCATAGAACTTGGCTGTAGACAATGGATCGTGTGGTATGATCTGGATGAAAGCTAGAGGCATGTAGGTAGGAATAGCAGTCAGTAGGTTTCCGATATAGGGTGGTTATGTGACCATCGCGTATTAGCACCGTAGTGTCCAGGAAGTGAATCTCTTGTGTGGACTGGTCCAGGCTGAGGTTGATGGTGGGATGGAAATTGTTGAAATCATGGTGGAATTCCTCAAGGGCTTCTTTTCCATGGCTCCAGATGATGAAGATGTCATCAATGTAGCGCAAGTAGAGTAGGGGCATTAGGAGACGAGAGCTGAGGAAGCGTTGTTCTAAGTCAGCCACAAAAATGTTGGCATACTGTGGGGCCATGCGGGTACCCATCGCAGTGCCGCTGATTTGAAGGAATACATTGTCCCCAAATGTGAAATAGTTATGGCTGAGGACAAAGTCACAAAGTTCAGCCACCCGGTTAGCCATGACATTATCGGGGATACTGTTCCTGACGGCTTGTAGTCCATCTTTGTGTGGAATGTTGGTGTAGAGGGTTTCTACATCCATAGTGACTAGGATGGTGTTTTTAGGAAGATCACCAATGGACCGTAGTTTCCTCAGGAAGTCAGTGGTGTCTCGAAGATAGCTGGGAGTGCTGGTAACGTAGGGCCTGAGGAGGGAGTCTACATAGCCAGACAATCCTGCTGTCAGGGTGCCAATGCCTGAGATGATGGGGCATCTAGGATTTCCACGTTTATGGATCTTGGGTAGCAGATAGAATACCCGAGGTCGGGGTTCCAGGGGTGTGTCTGTGCGGATTTGTTCTTGTGCTTTTTCAGGGAGTTTCTTGAGCAAATGCTGTAGTTTCTTTTGATAACTCTCAGTGGGATCAGAGGGTAATGGCTTGTAGAAAGTGCTACTAGGCAGCTCTCCAACACCACTGGGGTATTCTGTCTGCCCCCCAATCTGAAGCAAATACTCACCAGCAACCACACACCACACAACAGAACCACTAACCCAGGAACCTATCCTTGCAACAAAGCCCGTTCCCTGAATAGCTATGTGGACAGAGTTGGCGACACCATCATAGGGCCTAATCACATCAGCCACACTATCAGAGGCTCGTTCACCTGCGCATCTACCAATGTGATATATGCCATCATGTGCCAGCAATGCCCCTTTGCCATGTACATTGGTCTAACTGGACAGTCTCTACGTAAAAGAATGAATGGACACAAATCAGATGTCAAGAATTATAACATTCAAAAACCAGTTGGAGAACACTTCAATCTCTCTGGTCACTCGATCACAGACCTAAGAGTGGCTATCCTTCAACAAAAAAGCTTCAAAAACAGACTCCAACGAGAGACTGCTGAATTGGAATTAATTTGCAAACTGGATACAATTAACTTAGGCTTGAATAGAGACTGGGAATGGATGAGTCATTACACAAAGTAAAACTATTTCCCCATGTTATTTCTCCCCCCCTACCCCCCCACTGTTCCTCAGATATTCTTGTTAACTGCTGGAAATAGCCTACCTTGCTTGTCACCATGAAAAGTTTTCCTCCTCCCTCCCCGCTGCTGGTGATGGCTTATCTTAAGTGATCACTCTCCTTACAGTGTGTATGATAAACCCATTGTTTCGTGTTCTGTGTGTGTGTGTGTGTGTGTGTGTGTGTGTGTGTGTGTGTGTGTGTGTGTGTGTGTGTGTGTGTGTGTGTGTGTGTGTGTGTATATATATCAATCTCCCCTCTGTTTTTTCCACCAAATGCATCCGATGAAGTGAGCTGTAGCTCACGAAAGCTTATGCTCTAATAAATTTGTTAGTCTCTAAGGTGCCACAAGTACTCCTTTTCTTTTTGCGAATACAGACTAACACGGCTGCTACTCTAAAACCTGGCATTGGTCACTGTCAGTAGACAGGATACTGGGCTGGATGGACCTTTGGTCTGACTCAGTACGGCCATTCTTATGTTCTTAAGTTAGAGGAGTTATTGTGATTTAAAGTAGGTCTGAGAGCAGAATCAGGTCCCTGAAGTAAACTTTTCCTCCTTTTTTTTTAAATCTACTTTTTCACTAACACAGATTAAGGTAGAGACCACAAAAGTTGGGGAAAGGTTACTTTCCACTGGCAAGATGAGGTAATCCTATCCTAAAATATGCAAAACCAGTAGATCTTGCTATCAAGCATAAACAAAACATTATTTATATTACTTTGGGATTTTTTAAAATTTACTTTCCATATTAGTCAGACTTTGCCTATATTAAGGTTTACCCACCACTGTGGATAAGTCAATGCAATGGATCAATTCAAACCAGTAGCAAAATATACAACATAAATGTAAAAAGTGGGTTCCATTGACGTAGCATGTCAGTTTCAAACTGAAATAAGATCCACCAACACAACCCAAGGTTTACATTGGTGCAGCATATTTACATCAGTGGCTGTCTCAGTGTAGCTAAACCAATGGCTAAATACCACATCGTAGATAAGACTGTACAATTAAAAATGTAAAGACCCTAGCTCTCCACTGTCATTCATACCTGTACAGTGGTCTTAGAACACATGCATAAAGATTTGATAAAATCTCAGCCCTACTTCGACAAAGTATAAAATAGAAGGCAGTGAAAACCATATGCAAAATATTTAAGAGTTATCAATCATGAGGTACATCATATACAGTAACCATACCCCATGGCATGTCCTGTCAATACCTTTATAGTACAAAGAACTGCTTATATGGCATTCAACCTCAAAACCTATTTAATGCAAATAACAATACGTCAATTCTTTATTAATTCCAGTTGCTTAAATTAAATTACCTTTAAAAAAATAAATGTAAACACTGCTGTGAGATTAATGACAATCAGTCGAGCTAGTTATAGTCTTAGAACCTTAAAATAAGAATACAAAAATTCCTAAGTTCACTCTGCCAGGCAGTGGCTTTCCTACCTTTGAATCTTCATTGCTCATTCCAAGTTCTAATACAGCTTGAGGAGATTTCAGTTTAGCTTGGGTAGACTGAGCCATCTGAAGGTTAAGCTGCCATCCAATTGTCTCAAGCTATAAAACACAAGTTCAAATTAGAATCAGTTGCTGCAGAAGCAATAAAAAGGTGAGCTTTCAACATTTCTCAGTAGTCTGTGTCAATGAACATGAATGGCCAAGCTCTACGTAGGCATTAGGGTTCCTATGCAAAGCACATTCTGCAAATTCTCCCTCAACTATATAATGTGGCTTGTTTAAAATTAATCTGCAAAAACATCCTTTAAATATTGTTTATTATATGGTAATTGTGACAGCCTTGAGGGTAAAGGTCTGATATGTTCAAGTAAATCATTGTATTCCTAAAATTACAGAGGACAGTGACTTGCACTGATTCCTGCACAATTGGGAAGCAATTTATAAATCAAATCTAAAAATAAATGATTTTCAAAGGTGCTGACTCCCTGAGTTCCCATTTACATTCTGTTTTATACTTAGATTTCCTTTCCAAAAATAGAATCTTAATGGAAAATGTGGTCTGCTTTGGAAAGTGACTAAATAAAAATGGCAAATTCTTAATCAGCAGGTCCACACCCTGTGTGCATTCCATCATGCCTGCCAATATTCATGACAAAAATTATTCTGTGTTACTTTCCACTCCTGTTAACACTGCAGAACCAAAACAGCTAATAGTGTGACCTGCAAAGTCTGTTCCTTCTTCAGTAACGAACAAAATGCACATAAAAGGAAACCACACACAAAATACACTCTATATCACTTTTAAGTCAAGGACCTAAAGTGATTTACAAAAATTAGCAAGTTATGCATCACAATATCCCCTTGTAAGGGAGGTATTACTATATAAGCCACAGAACTAGGGGGCTTTCAGGAACCAATATTTCTGGCTATAGGAGAAGAGAAGAAAACTGAAGGGCTGTTACCTGCTGACAGGTTTAATTAGCATAATTATCACCTGCTTCAAGTTAGTCTTATAAAGTTTTTTTAATTCTATTTGGAATTTTTTTTATGTTTTGTTCATAGGCTTTAAATTGGTTATGGAACTAAATATATTAAATGACAAAAATCTTAGTTAATCTAGAGTTAAGATTGTCCAGTGATAGCTTCTGCCCTTCCAGAATGTCAAGTTCGGCAAAACTAAAACTTCTGAAAACAGGAAATACAGAATTAAGGTAAATGCCCACACAACCTTAACTCTGCCCCCAGTAGCCACTGGGAATGGTCTCCGTATAGTCCAGATACATTCACATTTACGTGTAACTATTGGATGGGAAAGGAATAAGTTGGAGCTTCTTAGAAGAACTAAGATTGTGTACGGTAAGTGAATTAATTAAATTAATTCCATCAATTAAAGTGAAAAAGCAGTGGGAATGTGTGTGTTATAGGCACTATGGGACATTGCTCAAAGAGGGCAGCATTAAGGTTGCATAGGAGTTACCTTAACTTTGTATTTCCTAATTTTCAACAGTTTGAGTTTTGCTGAATATGATGTTCTGGAAAGGCATGAGCTGTCACCCAGCAACCTTAACGCTGCATTAACCAAGTTTTTTGCCATTTAATTTCCTAGCTTTTTAAAAAAGAAAGAGAAATGTTTGTTGGTAGGAGCTTATAGTCATTTAGATAGTTCTATTTCTCACCTAGGTTTTCAGCCGATATACTACTGTGGCTAGGTAATAATGAAAAGACCCAGCTTTTATATAGGGCTTTTCATCTCGAAGTATTTTACTTCGTCATCCCCATTTTACAGATGGGAAACTAAGGCACAGAGAAGGGAAGTCATTTGCCCAAGGTCACCTGGCAGGCCACTGGCAGAGCTAGGAATAATCCCAATACAGAAGTGATTTCAGTAGACCACATGATTGCTATGCGACTCCTGAGTTTTCCTCACGTCTCCTGTACATTTTGTTACAGTGGAATGGGGATAATGGTTATGCTTTGACATGCTTGCAGTGTGTATTTGCTAACAGGGCTGTTGAGAGAACTCTCATCCATGGTCTAGGCCTCAAAACCTTGACAGTTTTACTACAGGATTGTTTCAGTAACTTTAAGTGTGAGAGACGACTGGTGTCTGCATGCTACCTTGGTTAAGAAGCCTCAGCTTCACATTGAGCTGGATTCCTCACTCCCACTACCTGCAGCCAGATGGAACAACATTAAGGGAGTCCAATGTTTTCGTTTAAATTTCTTAGAATTGTAAGTGTCAATAGGGTTTTAAGGGGGAGCTTGAGCCAAATGTTTGTTTTATTTTTAAAAAGGGACCTCTAGCAGTAAACTAAACATCATGTTGTCTTAGAAATGCAGATTTATGGCTTTTACTTCATTCCTAATTCACACTTATTTTGGAATATTGCAGACATCTTAGAACGCACACAATAAATACTGCAACACAATAGTCTAAGTTAACAATGCAATATAAGCCCTAACTTTTCTTATATTGGTTTACTTTAAAATTACTTTGTTTTTGGTAAGATTCATGGGGGGGAGGGGTTATTTTAATATAGCTGTATAAGAACAATATTTGATTAATAGACTATGTTGTCTGACCCTTCAAATGGTTTGCCTATTTATTTTCTTGAAAGGGAAAACAGAACATATATTTTGCCATGGTTTTGTTTATTTGGAAGATGTTCAAAATTCTGAAATAGTAACTAAACCTTTTGTGAGTGGTAACAAGATTTCTGTACAATACTTATTTCCGAGTCACAGTACTTGCCAACAATTAAGTGGCACAACTTTTAGGATTAATTTTTCCAAAGGATAAAAAGACATTTAAATTTTTTTCATTTCTAATATAATATTTACTATAATGACCCAAAAAGGTTTGAACGATTTTCCAGTATCCACAATCTACTGTGATGTTTTAATGTAATGGCTCAGAGGTAATTCCTTGGATTTTAAAAAAACAAACAAAAATAGTCCTCTTAATTTATGAAAATAAATACATGAGTTCAGTTACTGTAGACTTTAGGCATCTTTTCACAGTTCCTCATCAGCATACTTTATACATTTATATATTATATATATACACATATACACACACATTTATAGATATTCTACATATATATACACACACATTTATATGAAGAAAAGCTAGCCCCTCTCTCTCTAATTTAAAGATAAATATAGTGGACGTTTTATTTTGCTACATAATGTCTTACTGGTAGCACTAACATTTATCAAGTTTTAGCTCAACATTTTTATTAAAAAAAAAAATCACATTTTCAGGTCTGTAAACTAACGAGGTATAAATAGAAGATGGGGGGAAGGCAGTCAATATCACTAATACAAGTTAGCATTTATGGAACATCTTCAGCTCAGTTCCTCTAGTACTACTGAACATGACTCAAAGCAATTCAGAAGTGGGGAACCTTTGAACTACCTTTGCAATCCCCTGATCCTGGAGCCATTTTGCACCTTGTTGGCTCCCCAGGAGGTCATCATGGTAGCTGAAGACCAACAAGCTTAAAGGAACACAGCCACACCCCCTACACACCAGCTTGTGGAAAGCCTGCCTATGTGCAACTTAAATGCCATTAAAGTACTATTTTCAGGGCTTACGTGGTAGATAAGACTTACGTGGATTCTCTGTACAGCATGGATTTTACCCACTGAAAACAACGCCCACAAAGTTAATGTTTGCAGTCTTTTGTATACTGTTGCCTCCACAACTCAAATTAACTTATTTGTAAAATTACCATGAATCAGGAAAGACACTTCTGTTCAACTCACTTGTTTGTACTATGATTTAATGAAAGATAAACTGAAGGAGTGTTGCATTAACATCTAATAAAACTGGAGAGAGCTGTTTTGGTTACAGGACAGATTCATAACGAATTTTATTAATTTTGACAAATAGCACAGCTACTAATAGGAAAGATGTTTCAGAGTAGCAGCCATGTTAGCCTGTATTCGCAAAAAGGAAAGGAGTCCTTGTGGCACCTTAGAGACTAACAAATTTATTTGAGCATAAGCTTTCGTAAGCTACAGCTCACTTCATCGGATGCAACCAATGAAAGAAATAGGAAAGAACTATCCATATCAAACTAAAGCATATTCAGAAGCCAACCTAACTCATAATACTATGATGGCATTAATCAAAAGTCATCTTAGCATAAGCGTACAAACTACACAGCGGATACCATGCACCATCTTCAGAGGCTAGTGGCTGAAAATCTACCATCATTTCAGGCAGGAAAAGGTTTCAAGTCATCAGTTCCCGCAATAAACTAAGCTTACCTTCAGCAACAGGCTCCCTTCCCTAACAGACTCCTGATCTACTTCCACTGGATTCCCTGTCCCCAACATATCGCCAGAGTAGTTGAGATGCTGAACGATATTTCGCTGTCCAGGTAACCTTATTTTGAATTAAATTGAAACAACTGAAAACAGCAGTATAGAATCATAGAAATGTAAAACTGGAAGGGACCTTAATAAGACATATAGTCCAGTCCCTTGCACTGAGGCAAAGTATTATCTAGACCAGCGGTTCTCAACTAATTTATCATTGTGGGCCGCGTATGCAGCCTGCCCCGGACCCTAGATCCCCAAGTCTGCAGGGCCTGGTAGCAGCCCGCCCCGAACCCCTGAGCCTGCGGGGCCGGGTGGCAGCCCGCCCCGAACCCCTGAGCCTGCGGGGCCGGGTGGCAGCCCGTTCTGGATTCCTGAGACTACAAGGCCCGCCCTGGACCCAAGATTCTGTGGGGCAGGGCGG
Organism: Dermochelys coriacea; assembly: GCF_009764565.3. Taxonomy (NCBI): domain Eukaryota; kingdom Metazoa; phylum Chordata; order Testudines; family Dermochelyidae; genus Dermochelys; species Dermochelys coriacea. The sequence continues at coordinate 74,740,628 of NC_050072.1, read as the reverse complement.
CAGCCCCGCCCAATCCCGGATTTCTGACCTTGCAGGGCCGGGTGGAAGCCCACCCTGGTCCCCTGTTGTGTGGGGCTGGGCGGCAGCCCGTCCTGGACCCCACATCCATGAGTTTGTGGGGCCAGGCAGCAGCCTGCCCCAACTCCAGATCCCTGCTGTGAGGGGGTAGGCGGCAGCCTGGACCCCAGATCCCATGCAGCCGGCTGACAGACCCAACCCCACCGGGCAGCCTGGACTCTGCTTAATTACCCTATCAGGACTTTTTCCTAATGTCCAACCTAAACTGCCCTTGCTGCAATTTAAGCCAATTAGTTCTTGTCCTCTCCTCAGTGGTTAAGGAGAGCAATTTATCACCCTCCTCTTTATAACAACGTATCACATACTTGAAGACTCTTTCATGTTCTCTCCTCCCCCAGTATTCTCTTCTCCCGATTAAACAAACCCTATTTTTTTCACTCTTTCCTCAGAGTTCATGTTTTCTAGACCTTCATCATTATTGTTGCTCTTCTCTGCACTCTTTCCAATTTGTCCACGTCTCCTCCAGAGTGTGGTGCCCAGAACTGTACACAATACTCAAGCCTTATCAGTGCTGAGTAGAGTGGAAGAATTACTTATCACGTATTGCTTATGACATTCCTCCTAATTCATCCCACATTGTTTGCATTTTTTGCAACAACATCACATTATCAACTCATATTTAGTTTGTGATCCATTGAAACCTCCAGATCCTTTTTTGCAGTACTCCTTCCTAGGCAGCCATTTCCCACTTTGTATTTGTGCAATTGATTATTCCTTCCTAAGGGTAGTACTTCGTATTTGTCCTTACAGAATAGCATCCTATTTATTTCATACTATTTCTCCAGTTTAATCAAGATAATTTTGAATTTTAATTTTGTCCTCCAAAACTTGCTATCATCTGCAAACTTTATATATGTACTCTCTATGCCATTATCCACTCATTTAAGGAGATATTGAATAGAACTGGACCCCGGACAGATCCTTTCGGAACCCCACTTGATATGCCCTTCTAGATTGATTGTGAACCACTGATAACTACTTTCTGAATATGCTTTTCCAACAAGTTGTGCACCCACCTTATAGTACGTTCATTAAGGTTACGTTTCTCTAGATTGTTTATGAGAAGGTCATGTGAGACAGAATAAAAAGCCTTACTAAACTCAAGATATATCACATCATCTGCTCCCCTCCCACCCCGCACCGATCTTGTTAACATGTGAAAAGAGGATATTAGATTGGTTTGACATGATTAGTTATTGACAAATCCATACTGACTGTTATTTACCACCTTATTTTCTTCTAGCTACTTACAAATTGATTGTTTGATTATTTGCTCCATTATTTTTCCAAGTACCTAAATTAAGCTGACTGGTCTCTAATTCCCTGGGTTGTCCTTATTCCCCTTTTTTATATGTAGTTACTATATTTGCCCTTTTCCAGGCCTCTGGGATCTCTCCCATCCTCCAAGACTTTCTATATTGTGTTCTGAATGAGAAGTGCTGTTCTTTTTATTTTATATTTCTGAGTGAGTGATTTTGAGATGGCTAAAGAAAATCAAAGAAGAGCAAAATGCTCTTCTGGCCCAGCAATCCAGGCTAAAATGGAAATCCATGAAAGAGAAAATAATCCTCATTCTAACTATATTTCCCTTCACATCTGCATTAGTCATCATCTCCTGTTGTGCTGCATCTATATTAGACAAACTATCTGAGGCAGAGATATGTCATTTCATATTTGTCTGTAAAGCATCATGTACAACAGTGGCAATGTACAATGGTAATATGAAATGTTTTCTCTTCAAGCTCCTCTCCCAGTGCAGACACTACCACCTGGACAGACGATTTAAATGAAGCCTGAGACACCTGCCAAATATAGGCAAGATTCTCCCACTATCTGCCAGGGAAGGCGCAAGAAAGGACTGTGAAGGATGTTCAACTTGAGAGTGGTGGAACACTGGATGTCCATGACAGAGACACACTCAGGGTTGCAGCTGAGAGTGTGGAGAACAGGGTCAGATGTGCCAATCAGAAACTGAGCTGGAGATGAAATCAGGGTAAATTCTTGGTAAGAAGTACAATTTGAGAGGAAGAGAAGGAGCGTTACGGCCGAAGAAAGAACTGGGCATGCAAGCAGACACTCAAAGCGGGTAATGAAACATCTTATGTCACTTCCCTGTATTGCTGTGACAGTCTGTATTCCTCTGTTCACCCTCTCTACAAGACTAAGTTAAATTCTGTACAAATCATATATGAAAACTCATGATCTGCTGATCATTTGTATCCTGGTAAAATATGTCTGGCAACATTGTACATAAGGATATAAAATTCCACTGAATAACGTTAGCAAGACATGTTCCAACATATTCTGGAGGGCAGTCACAAACAAGTTCCCCAGAAACAAAATGCTAGCCAACCCCTCAGCTAGGGTCAACAAGATCAAATGGACCATCACCTAATTAAGTGGCCATTCTTCGGCAGGAGAGAGGGGGTGGGCAAATTTGTCAAAGCTGCAGCTTAAACTCTGTCTCCTGAACATCAGCTGGAGATGATTTTTGCACAAGAGAATCATCTCTCCCTTGTTGTCTACCCACGGCATCAACAACACCTGAAGAACAAAAGCAGCAGCATTGTACTGGGGAAGGAGGGAGGAAATCCTGATTGAAAGAGGTTCAGGCAGCAGGACTGCTGGAATATATGGTGAGTGAGAGAGACCTTTGCTTTGTATTCACTTAGCTTGTTAAGTTAGGTGTTAGTTGTGTTTTACCTTTTATCTCCTTGTAACGAATTCTGACATACATCCCTCCCTCATTTCACGTAAGCACTTAAAATCTATCTTTCCATAGTTAATAAATTTGTTTTGTTGTTTTATCTAGATCAGTGTGTTTGGACTGAAGTGTTTGGGAAACCAGATTGTGCATATTATTTTCCATTAATAAACGACTGACTTTAGATGAGCTTGTAATGTACAGGAGGGTGCTGGGCAGTATAAGACGCATATTTCTGGGGGAAAGTCTGAGACTGGGAGTTTGCTGACGTTGCCCTGTAATGTAATCATGAGTGGTTGGCTATAGCATTCATATAGTAGAACTGGGATTGATTTACAAGCTGGAGGCTGTGTGTGAGCAGACCACAGGAGTGGTTGCTCTTATAGTAAAGCAAGGTAAAAGGCACCCAGACTGGAGAATTGAGGGGACACAGCCCAGATTGTACCATGGATAGTCACAATTTTCAACTCCAAGAGGTCAAAAAAATTGAGGCAAAATTCTAGGACCTGAGACAAGCTTAAAAATCATGCGATTTGAAAATAAAAATGTTGGAGTAAGGAGTGTTGCCTTCTCGTTTATGTATCGGGGGTAGCCGTGTTAGTCTTTAAGGTGCCACCGGACTCGTTGTTGTTTATGTGGATACAGACTAACAGATTTATTTGAGCATAAGCTTTCGTGGGTAAAAACCCCACTTCTTCAGATGCAGAAGATGCACCGGACTCGTTATCTTCTCATTTATGAGCTTTTAGAGTCTATTCTGCTCACATGTTCAAGCTCCATCACCATGAAGACTAAAAATTTACTTTAAAAAAATACTCCTACAACAACATGAAGTCTGGGTTTATCACCAAATCACGTGTCTCCAGGAGCTAGGGATTACATATTATGAGTAGGGCCCTACTAAATTCACAGCAATGAAAAACACATCACGAACCATGAAATCTAGTGTGTCTCCCCCTCAAGAAATCTGGCCATTTGTGTGCTTTTACCCTATACTATACAGATTTCACAGGGGAGACCAGCATTTCTCAAATTGGGGTCCTGACCAAAAGGGAGCTGCGAGGGGCAGGGATATGTTAGGGGATCACGGTATTGCCACCCTCACTTCTGTGTTGACTTCAGAGCTGTGCAGCATACCATACCTTGCTACCCTTACTTCTGTGCTGCTGCTGGCAGCTGTTCTGCCTTCTGAGCTGGGCTCCCAGCCAGCAGCCGGCACTCTCCAGCTGCTCATCTCTGACGGCAGCACCACCACAATCAGCAGCACAGAAGTAAGAGTAGCAGTATCACAATCCCACTATAATAACCTTGTGACACCCCCCCCACACCCCTCCTTTTTGGGTCAGGACCCTTACAATTAGACCATCATGAAATTTCAGATTTAAATAGCTAAAATCATAACATTTACCATTTTAAAAATCATACAACAGTGAAATTGACCAAAATGGACCGTGAATTTGGTAGGACTTTAAGGATGAGTCTTGTGATAAAATCAAGCTGAGATCAAGCAGATAGTTTATACATTTCTGCAGCATGAACAGGATGTTGAAGTATCAGCTAAACCACCCACTGTTTCTCCTCCATGGATTTTCTACACTTTAGCACCTATCTGCAGAGTAGAGGGTGCCAGCAGCATTTACCCAAGAGAAAGCAGTGGAGATAGTGGTGACAATAAATAAGCAGTACTGCTTAAATTGTAACAAAGGCTGCACATTTTAAGAGTGGCTGAAATCAACATTATCAGAATTTCTACAAAAGAAAGCAGCTTAGATAATTATGTGACAACCAATTAGCTAAAGCTTTAGTATCGACATATTATGAATACTTTGATTATTACATTCAGATCCTTGTGATGTTTTTGAAAAAATGTACTACATTTAAAATTACTAGCTTTTCACTAAAATATAATACAAATTGCATCTCCCATTTGTGCAAGATTCCCAGATGTGCGGCATTTAAAAATTACTAGCTTTTCACTAAAGGTAATACAAATTACACCTCTCATTTGTGCATGATTATACACTCTATGTAATAAAATAAATGTTAAAATAAATTTATTAAAATATCTAATAAATTCAAGATTTTGATATTATCTGATTCGGATTAGAATACACATATGCGAGCATAATTAAACCATATTAAGCCTATTACACTGCTTTATATTCATAGAAAACCTAGACACAGGAATCGTGTTGAATACCTTGTCATATACATCACTAGATCGCTGCATAAACAAACCCTACTCCTGTTTACATATAAAAGGATTTGAATGCTGACTGGCTTTGTCCTAGTGTGACAAAGTAGAAAAATTTACATTTATCTCAGATAAATACACTGCAAATTCATCCTAATTACAAAATCAGAAAAGCATAGCCTTCTGGACAGAATACTTGTTAGCAGGCAAGAGTAGTGCTAAATTGAGAGTGAGTGTTCTATAATTTTCTGTATATGGAACAGCAAGTTTAAGAAAGCCCAATACTGTAGGAAGGTAACCTTTAGATCACACAAACGCTATCATGCTTAAAGCATACACGCATATATACTCCCAACAAAGACCAGGGGATTATTTACACATGGATCTGGCTCATATTAAATCAGTATAAGTTTTTGGACAAGTTAGCTATCTAGTGGGAGTAGGACAGAATGGTACTTAAATTTAGCATGGAATGTAATACTGGTTGGTCAGAAACTTAAAGTAAAACTAAATTTGTGACAAAGGCCAAAATCATAGGCATCTTTTGTAACCTCCTTTGAAACAGCTAGATTACACAGTACTACTGCAACTACTGAGAAGAAAAATGTATACCAAGGAAATTATGGTATGGTATTAAATCTCTTATTGATCTAGCTCAGGGGTTGGCAACCTGCAACACATGAGCCAATTTTTACTGGCACGCTGCTACCAGCCGGGGTCCCGACCACCGGCCCCACTCAGTTCGCTGCCTGCCTGGGAGAACGGAACCCCAGACCGGCTGAGTGGGGCCAGCAGCCGGCAGGAGCCAACAGAACCCCAACCGGCGGCGGGCTGAGCCACTCAGCCCACTGCCGGTCTGGAGTTCCGGCCTCTGGCCCCGCTCAGCCCACTGACGGTCTGAGTGAATGGAACCCCCAGCCGGCAGTGGGCCGAGTGGGGCTGGCGGCCAGGACCCCGGCTGGCAGGAGCTGGTGGAACCCCAGACCGGCAGCGGGTGTGCTGCTACCGATCTGGGGTTCTGTCCGCCACCCAGCTCAGCCCACTGACAGTCTGGGATTCCGGCTGCCGGCCCCTTGCCAGCCAGGATCCCAGCCATCTGCCCCACCCAGCCTGCTGCCGGCCTGGAATACCAGCTGTCGGCCCTGCTCACCTTGCTGCTGGTCTGGGGTTCCAGCCAGGGTCCAGGCCTCCAGCCCTGCTAAGCCCTCCTGCCGGCTTAGGGTGCCGGCAGCCAGCCCAGGGCTCTGCAGCCCTTATCAAAAATTACTATACAATTAGCTTTAAAACTTGAAAACTTAAAAACCTGAAAACTTTGTATATTACAGTAATCGTTAAAAAAAATGTATAATGTTAATAAATACATAGGTTTGATGAAACAAAGTTGTACTTTTGTGCCTGTGCTTAATTTGTGTTTTTGATGATTTACCTTCTAAAAAACAAAAAAAATCTTGCATGTCTCGCACCCCCACAAGGGGCATCTCACACCTCCAGGGGGTACGTGCACCCCAGGTTAAGAACTACTGCACTAAACTGATAAGATCTGCATTTTAATTTAATTTTAAATGAAACTTCTTAAACATTTTAAAAACCTTGCTTACTTTACATACAACTATAGTTTAGTTATATAATATAGACTTGTAGAGAGAGATCTTCTAAAAACGTTAAAATGTATTACCAGTACGCGAAACCTTAAATTAGAGTGAATAAATGAAGATTCGGCACATCACTTCTGAAAGGTTGCCGACCCCTGATCTAGCTTATAATAATGAGCCCATCAATTGGGTCAAATCAGCTTCCAGTGATAACAGTCACTGATTTTAACATGACTGAAAATAAATATTAATATCCATTTTATAAATTTAAATTTTGGCACCGATCTGAGGCTACTTTCTAATAGTAGTGACCTTTCTGGTATTAGCAATGTCTACTCAAGCCACTAAGATGGACTTTCATGCTTTCAGTTTCAGCCAGTTACTTACTAGGCTGTTAGTAAAGAAATCATTGATTCACATTTGTATAGAAGATATGTAAAATCCAAAGCTCCTTAACTATTGAATCAACAGCCATTTTAAGTTAATTATTCACATTTATAATTACTTTTCTCTAGAACTAGTTTAACAATTTGAAGATGTGCTGGAGCAGTATGCCTGACTCTTCATTAGGGACATATTTTGCCTTTCCCCTAGTGAGTATACAAGGCATAACTGGGAGCATAAATAGTGAGATTCCAAGGCACATGGTAGGCAAAATATGGGTCATCCCTACCAAAGGGTCCACACCTACTGTGTCTGGAAGCAATGTTCCACTGGGAGAGTCCCATGTCGCAGAATGGAGGAGGTTTGTGGGAAGGACACAGAAGGGCAGATCTACAGAACATGCAATTACAGGTATGTGTAGCTGCAATTAGAGGTGTGATTGCAGCATGTGTACACACATCCAAGCAAGCTCTGATCCAGCAATGGAGTTCTAGCAGCAAAGACTTCAGTACAGGTTAGCCACTCTGAGCAAATACCCAAGGGCCCAGATGAATTCCATGCTGCCACAGCTTCACTACTATCGGTACCCAAACTGGCTAGATTAAAGCTAGTCTGGATGTGCCTACATGTGCTGCAATCACATACTTTGACCGCAGTGCAGACAAACCTATGTGGCTCCATCAGCTATTTTCCCCACCTATGTACTACCTTGAAGCTGCAGCAGTGATTTGAGTACATCCTGGAGGACAAGGGAATGGAAGATACTTCCCTACGTGACTCTTCTTAGCATCAAGCTTAACACAGGCTATGCACTGAATCCAGGATTTGGCTTATTATATAGCAGTTGGGAAGGTTTTAGAGCAGGTTAGCTAGGTCAAGTTCTAATTAGATTCCTACCTTCTTTGTAGAACCACAAGCTGGAAACATTTCATAGATCAAGAAAGTCCAGGCCAGTGAGAAAACAGGTTATTGTTACTATTATCTATGTTTGATGATGGAAATTATGCATACTTCAGTACCTCTGGTGATACTGCAGAGGCTGATGGTATTAGATAATAAGCGGCAGGACAGTACTTTCTTGTAAACTCAGGACCTACAGTAACTTTGCAAAGATCACAATCAAATTACATTGGCCAAGTCTCCATGAGTAAAAACAACAACATTAATTTAACCATACAGTATAAATGTATTTCTACTTTGGCATCAGCATATTAATAATCCCTTTGTCCCCTCATAGACTTGAAATATAGCCTTTGCTTAAATCAATCTATTAATTTTCAAGTTCCTAGGGCCAAAAAACAATAGAAGGTATTACGCACAATGGCATATGGCTAAGATGCTATATTAATAAACTAAACTATATAAGGTATACATTTTAGAGTACTCAAAAATGTGCTAGACACATCACAACACAGATGAGTTGCACCAAAATGTGTGCAATATAGTTTCATATATGCCACAGTGACAGGGCAACCAACAATAGGGAGAACATGGGGAGGAAGACAAGGATTACAGCAATAACATCACACAACTCAGCAGGGACATGTGTACAGTATAGTTGAGCACATTTTGTATAGCTTTTAGTAACTATGCATTTGAAATAAATGGCAAAAATGTCTTGGTTGACTCACTTCTTGGTGGTGTCATGGAAGAAGTGAGTATTAAAAAGGTATGTGAACACCCGGCAGAATAGTATCTGACACCTAAACTGCTCTATCTAAGCAGCTTTAAACTGCACCAGAGCTGAGGCAGAATTAGGGAGCCACAATTATCTCCTGGACAGTAGCCCTCTAAAGAAACCAGTGTAAGCTGCCTGCAGCAGAGACTAACACAGAGTTGTCTAGCATTATCTGCACTGCCCACTCAGTGGGACAACTCTGCACACTCTTTCCTACAGACTATTGAATGAATTTGTACCTGATTAACTTAGAAAAGGCTTAGTCCTCCCAATGGCTACAAGTGCTGACAAAAAAAAAATCCCAATCCTTTAAAGCAGGGTTTTCTAAAATGAAATGAGAAGTATTCAGTTTCTTGTTTTAAAAAAAAGTTAGTTTTTGTTTAAGCTATGTTTCTTTAAAGGAACATACCAGTATATCCATTTTACTCAACCCAAGTGTAAGATTTTTTTTTTGTGAGAAATGCTTATCTGAAATAAAAATCTGTTTTCTAAATTGCTATTACTGATTTATATTTTATTAGGCTGGTGTGGGAACATGGGTCATTGCTGGAAAACTGCAGGCAGGAAACAGGATTTAGAACCAGGAGACAGAAGTTATATAGCACACGTCAAGATATTGTAACTTCTTTTAGCAGGTCTCATTAAAATAAGTCTTCTTTCTATAGGCTAAAAGAGAACCTGCAGTTTAATAACCTCTTTAGTTTACTTGAGAGGACATCATGTCACATCACCAATCCTAGGGGATATGCAGCGGCTGTCTATTGTACAAAAGATAGAATGTTTTAAAACATTCTTATATGTTTCATGAGATTCTCTACTGAGTGCTATAAACACCTCTTTTCCTAGTCAGTTTTCCTCTTGATCATTACATAGTGAAATGACAAATGCCTTTGAGCTAGACTTTAAAAATATATGTTCAAGAAAAGAGAGACAAAGAATTTATATGCAGGTTTATAAAGCAACTGAAAAAAAGAGACAGCTGGTAAGCCTCAATAGTAATGATTATACACGTGCATGCACGTACACAGGCAGATAAAACCACATGAATAAAAATGGTGAATAAGTACAGTGAGAAACTGACTGAGAAAAAGGAAGGCTAGTGATGGTTACAGAAAAAGCTATTATAGTATTTGTTTGTGCCAGAAAGAAGAGACAAAACAGCAACTATTCATGACATTAAAGGAGAAAGTTATTTAGGAGGAACAATAAACTGGATTGTCCTGACTCAAAAAAATTAAAAAAAAAAAAAATAAAACCCAACCCAGGTTATTTCTAAATTAACTAATATGTAAAAGTTATTTGTTCAATCCCAAACAATACAACCTGTGCCACCTAATTCCTAATTGTTTATAGACCAATTTAAAAAAAAAAATTCTGATGTTATAATCTTGGCTAAACTCCCCATTTGGATAGTCAGACTGCTGTATTAGACCTAACCTTGGATCCCATATGTTTTTAAACTTACTGAGACTGACATTAGCTTTGTGTCTAGTCTTTCAGGCACACTGCCAAAGCACAGACTCCTGTGCCAGTACTCTTTCACATGTTGTGAAACCCCACAGCAGCAGCTATACTTCTATTTTTAGTGCTCCAGCTCAGTCGAAACAGGTGCAGGTATGTCTGCCTAAACTGAAAAAAAAAAATCACAACTTCTGCTCCAGTGTAGACACAGCCTACGAGTCTGGCTGTTTCCTCCTCCTCCATATTGCCTGAGTGCCAGTTATAGGGACACAGAGTATACAGGAGTGTCTCTCCCCTGCCCTGCCACTCTCAGTTCTGTCGCCCAAAGCAATAGCAGACAATCAGGGCCAGGACGAGCAATTGCAGGAAGAGTCCTTCTCAGGCTCTGCAGCCCCCTGGAGAAGCATGCTCACTCTGTGGGGATGGAACATCTGCAATTCAGTTGGTATGTAGGAGTTAGGAGGGCATGGAGCATAACCAGTTTAGCTGAAATCTTCAGAAGAGATAGCTGCCCAAACTCTGGGAAATCTCTATTGAGCATATATATTATATATATATAAAAAAAAAAAAAAAAAAAAAAAGATTTTTCAGGGGCTTATAACTTGGCCAAAATTGGGCAAATTTTCAAAAGAATGGCAAAAGTACTCCCCGACACAAAGGCCACCCCCTCCCAAATTTCAAGTCCCTGATCATGGAGGAACTAGAGCTTCTCAGCGAAACAGATAATTTTTTTTCTAATATGGACAGAAGAACATATTTTCCCCTAAACTCATTCCCAGAAACAGCTGAGCTGTTTTAGTTGAAACTTCAGTGGGCGTGGAAAACAAAGCAGACCCACAGCATGGAAAATTTCAGCCCAAACAGTTTAAGTTTGACAAAGTTTTTCTCAACTGAAAACACCATCTATCATGGAAAGCATCAGGCACTCATAACTACAGGCATCACTATCTGTGCCATCTATTATATAAAAAAAAAGTTTACACAATTTAGGACTAAAGAGGAATATGCAAATCCCAAGAGTTTTTAATTAAGTGGATTGTTTGGGTAATTGAAGAAATTCCCTATCAAGCACCTGGACACTGTTGAATCTAATTAAGCTATATCCAGTGCTGAGTGTACGAGTTTTTCATTTTTAAAAGCAATCCATAAACAGATTGTATAAAAAAAAAAGATTCATGAATATGAACAAACCCATGTTAAACGAAAGCAGAGTTAAGTAATGCAACGGCAGTACATCTATCAAGAGAACACTATCTAGGAGGATGGGGAAAACATAACAAAGAAGGCAGATGGTAGTGACTAGGAGATTTAATTTTCAGAAACATACAAGGTGAATGGGGATGTGTAGCAGACACAAACCCTCATGTTTTATTCCCTCTGGAGGGGACACTACCATAACTGGACAAACTCTTGGCAGAAGCTGAACTGGAGCCAATTGTTTCTTACATATACATCAGAATAATGACAGTCAGCAATGGAACAGAAGTCTTAAAATTCAGGTAAAAAGTCATTTAGAAAGTATCCACAAATTTTTTTAAAAATATATAGCAGTGTCAGTACTTCATGTATCTAGCCTGAGCTAACCATCCACACCAACCTATAGAAAGAAAATTGCATGTCTAATGTTCCATCAGCATGGAAGCATGCCCTCTGGAATGGTGGCCAAAGCATGAGGGTTCATATGAATGTTCAGCGTATCTGGCACACAAATATCTTGCAATGATGGCTACAAAAGTGCCATGCAATACCCGTTCTCACTTTCTGGTGACATTGTAAATAAGAAGTAGGCAGCATTATCTCCTGTAAATGTAAACAAACTTATTTGTCTTAGCGATTAGCTGAACAAGAAGCAGGACTGAGTGGACTTGTAGGCACTGAAGTTTGACATTGTTTTGTTTTTGAGTGTAGTTATGTAACAAACAAAAAAAATGTACATTTTTAAGTTGCACTTTCACAATAAAGAGAATGCATTATGATACTTATATGAGGTGACTTGAAAAATATTATTTCTTTTGTTTATCATTTTTACAGTGCAAATATTTGTAATCAAAGATAATATACACTTTGATTTCAATTACAATATAGAATATATATGAAAATGTACAAAAGCATCCAAAATATTTAATACATTTCAATTGGTATTCTATTGTTTAACAGTGCAATTAAAAGCGATTGTTTTTTTGAGTTAATCACGTGAGTTAACTGCGATACACATATATGCAAACACTCTGAAGTTAGGAAATTCCAGAATTAGGGTTGCCCGTGGGAAAGAGATTTCTGATAGTTAGATGGCTCTTTAAGGTAATGAAAAAAGGCATAATGAGATCCAATGGCTGGAAGCTGAAGTTAGACAAATTTAGACTAGAAATACGACACACATTTTTAACATTGAGAGTAATCAAGAATTGGAATGACTTAATCTAGGGATTCTTTGTCACTTTAAGCTTAAATAAAGTTTGGACATCATTTTAAAGGATATGCTATTGACAAAATAGAAATTACTGGTTAAGGATCCATGTCCTGTGTTGTGTAAGAAATCAGATGTAATGATCCCAATAGTCCTTTCTAGCTTTAAAATCTATTAATTTTGCAAGGTGGAGCACACAAAGAAGTTCTGATATTTTAAGTACAAAACTTCATAGTCCCTTTTCTCCTGTAACTTTTTAACTCTTATGAAGGAGTTAAAGGAAGAGAAACTTCAGAAAAATACCCACTGTCATGGGGCACCTGCCCCTCACAGATAGCTAAGGGGTTAAAGCCACCCTGGGGAGGCTGCGCAGGAGGCAGCCAATGAGGAAAAGGCTTATAGTGCCAGCCAATCAGGAGCAGCTTTATTGGAACATCCAATCAGGGCCAGACTGGCCCATATAAGAAGGGGCAGCTGAGCAGAGGAGGCATCAGTCACTCCCTGAAAGGTGAGGAAGGAGGACTGGCTGCTTAGAATACTGGAGCACCATGAACAGAGCAGTGCTGGGCAGGGTCAGTAGAGTAGGAGAAAGCTCCAGGCTGACAGCTGCCAGACTGTGGCCCTGATACAAGGGTGGAGAAGATGCTAGGGCTTCGGGAAAGTGGCCAAGGGAAGGAGACAGCAGAGTTGGAGGAGGGGCAGTACGTGGCTGTCAGCTATAGGATTCCTGGGTCAAGACCCGGAGTAGCGGGTGGGCCAGGTTCCCCCCACTTGCCACCTAAGGGAGTGGCTGGTGAATGAAATGCAGTTTGCCACTGAGGTAAGTGGTTGGAGTAAAGTGAGAAAGGCCAAAAGCCATGTAGAGTTGGACCTTGCAAAGGGAATTAAAACCAATAGTAAAAGGTTTTATAGCCATATAAAGAAGAAGAAAACAAAGAAAGAAGAAGTGGGACCACTAAACACTGAGTATGGCGTGGACGTTAAGGATAATCTAGGCATGGCCCAATATCTAAACAAATACTTTGCCTCAGTCTTTAATGAGGAGCTTAGGGATAATGGTAGGATGACAAATGGGAAGGAGGATATGGAGGTAGATATTACCACATCTGAGGTAGAAGCCAAAACACACACACACACCCTGCACATGCTTATCCACCCTAAGACAACCAGTAGGCTGGTGATCAGGGAAAACACCTGGGATGTGGGAGATGCAGGTTCAAGTCCCTGGTCTAAATCAGGTGAATGAATGAATTTGATCTCTCACAGCCCATCTGTGTGTCCTAGCCATGAGGCTATTCTGGGGAGGGTCTCTCTGGTTTTAACCAAAAATTCCATCCTGAACTTAAACTTTTCCTGATGCTTCCCGCTCCCACTCCCCAAAAGAAGTCAGTTGTGACAAATCACCATTTTCCAGGAAAAAAAAATTTTGATGAAAAATTTCCATCACAGCTCTACACCTCATGTCCTCTAACCCTCCCACTTAGACTCGCCCAGCCAAATTCAAAACTTATTTTACTATAAGTCTGTAAATACTCAAGTTTAGCTTATTAAGGCCTAAAATAAGTGTACAAAAAGGATAAATTTGCATGTGGTATATCAAACATCAATACCTGAACCAATAAAGTTTGTGAATTACTACTGCCCCCCCTACACACACACACACACAAGCTCCCTGTGTGCCACCGTCCCATCCCCCTCTATTTCAAGGGCACCCTGACGCCCTCCCCCTACCTCCTCTCCCATGCCAGGGGCTCTGTGTCCCCCCTGCCACCCATTCCCAGGGGTCGTGTGTCTCCTTTTTCTCCTCCTTCCAAAATACCTTTCTTACCCCCAGAATGGAAGGGACAACAGCCAGCTGGTGCCCCCTTCTCCCCCAATCATGGAGCAGACTTTGGGGAGGCATCAGTAGGAGGGTGGAAAGAATGAATCCTACTTCACTCTTCTCCTTCTGGTTCACCCTGCTGGCTGAGCATCTGCCCCACAGCTGTTAGGCAGCTTCCAGCACAAAGAACAAGGAACAACTTTTTAAGTGCAAATGGCTTTTCCTGTGCTTACCAAAATCAATAGGCAGTTCTGCCTATTGATGCTTAGAACATTCCCTGAAACTTTAGCAATTGATTAGATGCAGCGTTTAAAAGGATTACATCCAGACACACAGAAAAATGACATCAAGGTGAGTGCAATGTCCTGCTTTGCTCGGCCAAAAGGGATCTTAAAAAGTGACCTGCAAATATATAGTGTAAATTCCAGCATCTTTAGATCAGTATGAGCTGAAACATCCCCAAAACCAAAAGAAAAATAAAAGCATGGCCAACATTTCCATAGGATGTCTCAAGTTAGGCAGCTAAATAAAAGTGGCCAGATTTTCAGAGGAGCTGAGCACCCTATTGACTGGAAGTCAATGCGAATTGCTGGTACTCAGCATCTCTTAACATCTGATCCCTTACTCAGGATCTGGGCTTCCAAGTTTGAAATTTGTGGCATAAGCTTGTGTGTGAGAAAGTGCCGAATGCACCTCTTTGGGCTTGTCTACTCTGACACACAGTTCGGCCTACGCAGGTGTGAATAGCAGCATGCACCCGTACTGTGTTATAACTCCCCCATGTGGAAACTGCAGGCACTAACTAAAACATTCCTAGTTGTCCTAAACATAGTCATGTTTGAAGAGGACTATATTAATGCAAACTAAGTATCTTTTAGTTTGCACCCACAGAATCCACCCCGGGGAGTTACACGGCAGCACTTTGGTGCACACTGCTATTCACACCCCCATAGTCCAAACTGCAGGGTAGTGCAGTCATCGTGTCAGTCCAACTATTAGAGAAACTTGGAATGCATTGGTAAAGTTACTGGAATTTGGTACTTTACCTTTGCTAGAACCACTCTAATATTGTGTCTCTGTCTCTCATTAAAAGAACAGCATCTGATTAGATTAACACACTAATATACTGGAAAGTGACATAAAAGGGTACATCTTAACAATAATGGAGCTTCATATGGGAAACAGAAGTTGATGAATATTATAGGACAAGTTTTCAAAGAGGTTTTGTTATTTTTTTTGCACACAAAGATGATTAATGTACAAATGGCCGACTTCATCTGCAAGTATAGGGCAGCACATATATTTTGTATACGTGGGCTAAGCTTTTTAAAGGAGCCTATGGAAGGTAGTTGCTGAGTTTCCATTAAATATCTTGGATTTGGGCACATTAGACTCCTTTAAAAATCCCACAAATATATTCTAATATGTAAAAACTGCACTTGCAAACAGATACCACATGTTGAATACCTGGCCACATAAATACAGTATACGTATGCAAATACACACACACCCACCCACCCCCCTAAAGGAGTATTTAAACAGTTCCAATGATTTTGAAAAATGTAAATAAAACGTGGAAGATCTTTGAGGTAACATATGAGGATAGTGTTATCAAAGAGTATTTTTAGCTGGATTTTACATCTTTACTTTCTATGTAGATGCTATTCCAGTCTCAATGAAAACATCTCTAATTGTTTCAAAGGATGTTCAGGACTCCAATATATTTTATTTTCTGTCAATAGGGGCGGATGAAAGTGTTACAGTGAGGTTACTGCTAGAACTAAAACAACATATTCCAAATAAGAAAACAAAGTATATTTTTCCAATATTGCCAAAGGTACACAAAAAACCTATTTTGTGAAAATAAAAACTAAGTGATGACACCAAATAATTTTATAACTTTGAGGATGGTTAAATATTTCTGGACTTTAAGACCGAGTGTACAATGGTTACCAAAATGCAGTACTATGCAATTACTTTAAGAATACATCAATAAACATTGAAAGGTTAGATGAAAGAATTTGCACAGATATGCTGAACACATGGGAAACCAATAATATAGAGAAACCATAAATAAAGTCTTGCAGGCTTATCCTATTTTGATTTTAAAATTATTTCTATTTGGAGCTGATTAGACAGCTGAAAATATAGTGGCTAGTTCTGCATTTCTAAGTTCTTAGTAAGGGAAACCTCCCATTAACTTCACGGGGAGATTTTTCCTGAGTAAGATCTGAACGACTGGGTCCTTAAAAGATTTCTGAAGCAAGCAGCCAAAATAAATTCATAACACTCTCCCTATATTCAGCTTAGAGAGTGACATCTGGTTCCTTACACTCCTACGCTCAGCTCTCAAGTTTGAGTAAAGTCACCCCACAGAAAAATGGTAATTTAAACAATGTCTAGGCACACAGGTTAAACCTATATTTGTTTTGATAAACAACTAAGGTGAGAGCAACATTCCATTATTGCACTAGAAGATTGTTCTACTGGAAGATTATTATGAACCATATTCAGAGTTTGCTTATATTCAGAGGCTTGAGTGCAATACACTGGGCACAATGTGGTTCCACTACATGAGATGAAGACAAAGACATGAAGAATCTCCAGAAAGGGACTCAAGATGAAATATGATGCAAGTCTCCAAAGGCAAATACAAAGGAGGGAAGCAAAGGCATATAACACACAAACAAAGCCATGCTTAGCACACGCAGAGCAAGATGCAGGATGGCCACAACCCCGAAAACAGTGGAGGGCCAAAAAGTCATGTCTGGTAAATTCATGTATGTTCAACAGTATCCAACAGCAAGCCAGCTCCCAGTATGTAGTTGCATGCTGTGGATGAAGAGAACTCACGGTCATGCTGTTCCACTGCATATTTGAAGACCAACAAAGCCTTTTCATTCTGGCTTTATTCTCTTTGTTAGATCACACTTCTTCATTTTTACATGCAGTTTGTGTATTCTAAGAAGGGAATTTTGGTAACTCACTCATTTGATACACATGTGACTCATTTGCTGTTAAAGTCAGAGTGACACTATTCTAGATTCTTAACTAACTTCTGGCATTTCAGTGTACAAAACCTGAACATCTAGGTGTTTGTAAACATATATTTTCAAAAGAGGGGAAACCTCATGTGCAAATCTAGTATTTGTGTTCTCTAACTATCAATTATTTCCCTCACTGGATATCTGAGTGCACAAATATTTGATTTGAACACACAGTCACAGTAACTGCATGCCTTAATGAAGTACACAACTGTGCACAAGCCTGAGCTTCTCTGCCTTTTAGAAAATTAGGCCCTTAATACAGCTCTAAGTTTCTCAGATCTTTTCCATACCCCAATCCTTTTGTCCCAAAATCTGGATTTAACTGTGGCAGAAAGTTTAAAATTTGTGACCATAAACAAATACATTCATTTCCTGTCAGTGTATTAAATATTCTTTGTGTATTAATTTTGTGTACTATATATTTACTTCTATACCATAAAAAACACAATAAAATTATAAAATAATCAACCATTATCCTAAGACAGACAAAGCACAGAAGCAAAACTAGTTTTCTCCAATGCTGTCCAATCATTTTACAGTACTAATCATGGCATCTTGTAATACAAGGGCCAGTCGCACAGGCAAAATGTTTACAATTGTAAGAAGTTCTTTTAAAGTCAATAGGAGTATGAATTACACCTGATCAAAAGCATTTGTAGGTTCAGGCCCTAACATACAGATAGTGGAACGATAGATAACACACAGAGCACTTAAAAAGATCACTTTTTTAATAGGAGGGAAGAAGCAAACAGGTCCTATACTCTACTTAAATTACACAATATTTAAGGACCCATATACTGTGCATTTTATCTACTGTCACATGTCATTCATTCATTGCTTCATATACATTTTTACAGGATGCACACAACCAGATTCATGGTTGGTGAGCTGCATTATCTTCAATGGAGTTATACTACTTTACAACAGTTTACAACATACTTTGTCTGGCTATGTCGACTCCCTCCTCAGACTCTACGTTACCAGCACTCTCAGCTATCTTTGAGACACCACCGACTTCCTGAGGAAACTACAATCCATTGGTGATCTTCCTAAAAACACCATCCTAGCCACTATGGATGTAGAAGCCCTCTACATCAACATTTCATACAAAGATGGACTACAAGCTGTCAGGAACAGTATCCCTGATAATGTCACGGCTAACCTGGTGGCTGAACTTTGTGACTTTGTCCTCACCCATAACTATTTCACATTTGGGGACAATGTATACCTTCAAATCAGTGGCACTGTGATGGGTACCCGCATGGCCCCACAGTATGCCAACATTTTTATGGCTGACTTAGGGGACGAGAGCTGAGGAAGCGTTGTTCTAATGCCCCTACTCTACTTGCGCTACATTGATGACATCTTCATCATCTGGACCCATGGAAAAGAAGCCCTTGAGGAATTTCACCAGGATTTCAACAATTTCCATCCCACCATCAACCTCAGCCTGGACCTGTCCACACAACAGATCCACTTCCTGGACATACGGTGCTAATACGCGATGGTCACATAAACACCACCCTATATCGGAAACCTACTGACCGCTATTCCTACCTACATGCCTCTAGCTTTCATCCAGATCATACCACACGATCCATTGTCTACAGTCAAGCTCTACGATATAATCGCATTTGTTCCACCCCCTCAGACAGAGATAAACACCTACAAGATCTCTATCATGCATTCCTACAACTACAATACCCACCTGCTGAAGTGAAGAAACAGATTGACAGAGCCAGAAGAGTACCCAGAAGTCACCTACTACAGGACAGGCCCAACAAAGAAAATAACAGAACGCCACTAGCCATCACCTTCAGCCCCCAACTAAAACCTCTCCAACGCATCATCAAGGATCTACAACCTATCCTGAAGGACGACCCATCACTCTCACAGATCTTGGGAGACAGGCCAGTCCTTGCTTATAGACAGCCCCCCAACATGAAGCAAATACTCACCAGCAACCACACACCACACAACAGAACCACTAACCCAGGAACCCATCCTTGCAACAAAGCCAGTTGCCAACTCTGTCCACATATCTATTCAGGGGACACCATCATAGGGCCTAATCACATCAGCCATACTATCAGAGGCTCGATCACCTGCGCATCTACCAATGTGATATATGCAATCATATGCCAGCAATGCCCCTCTGCCATGTACATTGATCAAACTGGACAGTCTCTACGTAAAAGAATAAATGGAGACAAATCAGATGTCAAGAATTATAACATTCAAAAACCAGTTGGAGAACACTTCAATCTATCCGGTCACTCGATTACAGACTTGAGGGTGGCTATCCTTCAACAAAAAAAGCTTCAAAAACAGACTCCAAGGAGAGACTGCTGAATTGGAATTAATTTGCAAACTGGATACAATTAACTTAGGCTTGAATAGAGACTGGGAATGGATGAGTCATTACACAAAGTAAAACTATTTCCCCATGTTATTTCTCCCCCCCACCCCACCCCCCACTGTTCCTCAGATATTCTTGTTAACTGCTGGAAATAGCCTACCTTGCTTGTCACCATGAAAGGTTTTCTTCCTTTCCCCCCCCTGCTGCTGGTGATGGCTCATCTTAAGTGATCACTCTCTTTACAGTGTGTATGATAAAACCCATTGTTTCATGTTCTCTGTGTGTGTATATAAATCTCCCCTCTGTATTTTCCACCAAATGCATCCGATGAAGTGAGCTGTAGCTCACGAAAGCTTATGCTCAAATAAATTTGTTAGTCTCTAAGGTGCCACAAGTTCTCCTTTTCTTTTTGCGAACATAGATTCATAGATACTAAGGTCAGAAGGGACCACTCTGATCATCTAGTCCGACCTCCTGCACAGCGCAGGCCACAGAATGTCACCCACCACTCCTATGAAAAACCTCACCCATGTCTGAGCTATTGAAGTCCTCAAATCATGGTTCAAAACTTCAAGGAGCAGAGAAGCCTCCCTCCAGTCAACCATGCCCCATGCTACAGAGGAAGGCGAAAAACCTCCAGGGCCTCTCCAATCTGCCCTGGAGGAAAATTCCTTCCCGACCCCAAATATGGCAATCAGCTAAACCCTGAGCATATGGGCAAGATTCACCAGCCAGATACCCAGGAAAGAATTTTCTATAGTAACTCAGATCCCATCCATCCAATATCCCATCTCAGGGGATTTGGCCTATTTACCCTGAATATTTAAAGATCAGTTACTTACCAAAATCCCATTATCCCATCATACCATCTCCTCCATAAACTTATCGAGTAGAATCTTAAAACCAGATAGATCTTTTGCCCCCACTGCTTCCCTTGGAAGGCTATTCCAAAACTTCACTCCTCCGATGGTTAAAAACCTTCGTCTGATTTCAAGTCTAAACTTCCTGGTGGCCAGTTTATAACCATTTGTTCTCGTGTCCACATTGGTGCTGAGCTTAAATAATTCCTCTCCCTCTCCTATATTTATCCCTCTGATATATTTATAGAGAGCAATCATATCTCCCCTCAACCTTCTTTTAGTTAGGCTAAACAAGCCAAGCTCCTCAAGTCTCCTTTCATAAGACAAGTTTTCCATTCCTCGGATCATCCTAGTAGCCCTTCTCTGTACCTGCTCCAGTTTGAATTCATCCTTTTTAAACATGGGAGACCAGAACTGCACACAGTATTCTAGGTGAGGTCTCACCAGTGCCTTGTATAACGGTACTAAAACCTCCTTATCCCTACTGGAAATGCCTCTCCTGATGCATCCCAAAACCGCATTAGCTTTTTTCATAGCCATATCACATTGGCAGCTCATAGTCATCCTATGATCAACCAATACTCCAAGGTCCTTCTCCTCTTCCGTTACTTCTAATTGATGCGTCCCCAGCTTATAACTAAAATTCTTGTTATTAATCCCTAAATGCATAACCTTACACTTCTCACTATTAAATTTCATCCTATTACTATTACTCCAGTTTACAAGGTCATCCAGATCCTCCTGTATAATATCCCGATCCTTCTCCGAATTGGCAATACCTCCCAGCTTTGTATCATCTGCAAACTTTATTAGCACACTCCCACTTTTTGTGCCAAGGTCAGTAACAAAAAGATTAAATAAGATTGGTCCCAAAACCGATCCCTGAGGAACTCCACTGGTAACCTCCCTCCAACCTGACAGTTCGCCTTTCAGTAGGACCCGTTGCAGTCTCCCCTTCAACCAATTCCTTATCCACCTTCTGATGTTCATATTGATCCCCATCTTCTCCAATTTAACTAATAATTCCCCATGTGGCACGGTATCAAATGCCTTACTGAAATCTAGGTAAATTAGATCCACTGCATTTCCTTTATCTAAAAAATCTGTTACTTTTTCAAAAAAGGAGATTAGGTTGGTTTGGCAAGATCTACCTTTTGTAAAACTATGTTGTATTTTGTCCCATTTACCATTGACTTCAATGTCCTTAACTAATTTCTCCTTCAAAATTTTTTCCAGGACCTTGCATACTACAGATGTCAAATTAACTGGCCTGTAGTTACCCGGATCACTTTTTTTTTCCTTTCTTAAAAATAGGAACTATATTAGCAATTCTCCAATCATTCGGTACTACTCCTGAGTTTACAGATTCATTAAAAATTCTTGCTAATGGGCTTGCAATTTCAGGTGCCAATTCCTTTAATATTCTTGGATGAAGATTATCTGGGCCCCCCGATTTAGTCCCATTAAGCTGTTTCAGTTTCGCTTCTACCTCTGATATGGTAATATCTACCTCTATATCCTCCTTCCCATTTGTCATGCTACCATTATCCCCAAGATCCTCTTTAGCCTTATTAAAGACTGAGGCAAAGTATTTGTTTAGATATTGGGCCATGCCTAGATTATCTTTAACCTCCGCTCCATCCTCAGTGTTAAGCGGCCCCACTTCTTCCTTCTTAGTTTTCTTCTTATTTATATGGCTATAGAACCTTTTACTATTGGTTTTAATTCCCTTTGCAAGGTCCAACTCTACTCGACTTTTAGCCTCTCTGACTTTATCCCTACATGTTCTGACCTCAATTAGGTAGGTTTCCTTGCTGATCCCTCCCATCTTCCATTCCCTGTATGCTTTCTGCTTCTTCATTATCACCTCTCTAAGATGCTTGCTCATCCAGCTTGGTCTACAACTCCTTCCTATGAATTTTTTCCCCTTTCTTGGGATACAGGCTTCCGATAGCTTCTGCAGTTTTGATTTAAAGTAATCCCAGGCCTCAACTGCCTTTAGATCCATAAGTTCTTCAGTCCAATCCACTTCCCTAACTAATTGCCTTAATTTTTGAAAGTCAGCCCTTTTGAAATCAAAAATCCTAGTTGCAGATTTATTTTTGTTAATCCTTCCATTTAGTTTGAACTGAATTAGCTCATGATCACTTGAGCCAAGATTGTCCCCTACAACCATTTCTTCTATGAGGTCCTCGCTACTCACCAAAATTAAATCTAAAATGGCATCCCCTCTAGTCGGTTCAGCAACTACTTGTTGAAGGAATCCATCAGCTATCGCATCTAGGAAAATCTGAGCCCTATTATTATTACTAGCACTGGTCCTCCAGTCTATATCTGGGAAGTTAAATTCTCCCATGATCACGCAGTTTCCATTAGTATTTACTTTATTAAAGACATCAAAAAGGGCTCTATCCATAACCAAATTAGATCCCGGAGGTCTATAGCACACCCCAAGCACTATCATAGGAGAGGCTTTACTAGTTTTCTTCCCCAATGTAATTTTTGCCCAGACAGACTCTGTCTTATCCATTGCATCGCTTCTTATTTCTTTACATTCTAACTCATCGTTGATATACAATGCTACTCCACCCCCTTTACCTTTGTTTCTGTCTTTCCTAAACAGCACATACCCTTCAATACCTGTAGTCCAGTCATGACTACTATTCCACCATGTTTCTGTTATCCCTATAATATCTGGTTTCACTTCCTGCACCAGTAGCTCTAGTTCCTCCATTTTGTTACCTAGACTCCTCGCATTGGTGTACAAACATCTTAATTTTTGCTGTTTGGCCTCACTCACATTTTGTACCCTATTAGGCACAGTCATTCTACAGCCAGTATAACCTATTAGACTAGTATCCACACCGCCCTCGCTCCTTATATACACATTCTCCTACCCATGGCTGTATCCTTTCTTACTTCATCTTCTTCCCTCTCAATGCTAAAATCTGGCGTGGAGATTTTCCGGACATCTCCCAACCATCTCCCCCTAATTCCTAATTTAAAGCTCTCTTTATCAGTTGTGCCAGCCTCGATCCTAGAAGTCTATTTCCTTCCCTACTCAGATGAAGTCCATCCCGAGAGAACTGACCTCTGTCCGTGAATGCCTCCCAGTGGCCATACATCCCAAAGCCCTCCTTATAGCACCACTGCCTAAGCCATCTGTTGACAGTCATAATCTTGTCACACCTTTGTTGCCCTTCTCTAGGAACAGGAAGGATCCCGCTAAAGATCACCTGAGCCTCAATTTCCTTAAGCGTCTTCCCCAGCCTAGCATAGTCTCCCTTGATACTTTCCAGCGAGAATCTGGCTGTATCATTTGTTCCCACATGAAGGATAAATTAGGGGATTCTTTCCCGCTCCCTTGAGGATCCTTTTCAACCTCAGGTCTACATCCCTTATCTTAGCACCCGGAAGACAGCACACCCTTCTATTCTCAGGATCAGCTCTAGTTACAGGCCTGTCTATTCTTCTCAATAAAGAGTCCCCGATCACATAGACCTGCCTTTTCCTGGTGACAGTGCTATTCTCCAGTCTCTCCCCTGTTCCCTCTGGCTGCAAGTTCTTTCCATTCCTATTTTCCCTTACAATTCTCTTCAACCCATCCTGTATCCTCCTGGGGCTCATAATTGGTGTAGTCTCCCTTGACTCTTCCCCTTTTTCTATAGGGCTAGCCTCTCTTCTCTTCTTCCTTACCCTTCCACCTTCAGCGACTACCTGCTGAGCCCCTTCTTCGTTTTCCAACTCTGCAAACCTGTTCCTAAGCTCTATTTCTCCTTCACTAGCCCGTCTTTTTCTCTGCCTGGTTCTTTGAGTCACATGTTTCCACTGACCACTTTCCTCATCCAGTCTCTCCTCAAAATTACCCAGCCCTGCTTCCATCCGAGAGTCTGAGCTTTTCCCTTCAGATACCTCATATCTTTGCTCCATCATCTGCTCAAACCCCTTCCTAAACTCAACGAGACTTTCCACCTGCATCTCCAAACCTCGGATCTTTTCCTCCATCAGCTCTATCAGACGGCATTTCATGCAGACAAAACTCTCACCGGTTCCCCCCTCCAGGATCATGTACATACCACAGCTTCCACATCCAGTCATCCTCAATGTGTCTTCCACTACAGGAGTCACTCCCACAGCTTCCTCTGTATCTGTCATCTCCTTCCCACCTAAATCCTGTTAATCTGGGAAACACAAGCCACACCAAAAAGAACACCCCCCCAGCAAAAGCAAAGCCCAAACAAGCACCACAAGCCAAACTCCCCTTTCAAACTCCCACTCAAACTCCCCTGTTTAGAGCTCTGTTTGCTAGCTCCTGTGCCGCTGCAGCTGTCTGTGCCCCACACATACTTTGTGTAATTTAAGTAGAGTACAGGATTTTAAAGTGTCAAACCTATGACTTACATTATATATAAAATTTCCTTATTGTTTTTTTAATTTCTTGGCTGGTCAATAGAATTTGTCCTTATAGAACATAAAACGAATATTGTAATATTCGTGTCCTAATAATTTTTGTTTTTACTACTAGTTCCACTTAAAACGAGAACAGTTGCTACCTTTTGAGGGGCCAAAATCCTCTGCCTGAACTTTTCAATTGTATCTTGACCTGCAGCAGTCCACGCATTGACAAATGCTTCTGCTTTGTCTTGATCAAGGTGAATGCTCTCCAGCTGCTGTTGCAGAATAGCTGGTTTCAGGTTATGATAGACTGCCTATACAGCAGAAAAAAAAAAGTTAAATCCATTTTGGTACATGCAACTTTAGTACTTGATTAAGAAAAGCACTTTTCTAAATAGGGATGCTCTTCTCTATAGAGGTCTAAATGGTTCATTTTTTCAGTCTAAAACAAAGTACTTTATTAATGCAAAACAAAAACATGTTACATGATTACTATGAGCCTGGGAGCCCCTCACTGCCAGTTGACAAAGGACCCACCATACTGTATCTGACACCAGGCCTGACCCACTCATTACATCCAACACACTGTTGTCATAATATTATCCAATGGTGTCATATAAGGTGTCTTATGTAAACTGCTGATATGCAGGTACCAAAAATCATTGTGTAGAATATATACACACGTTGTGCGTATGCTGTATTTGGGAGGCAGTGCATAAATCCAGCTTGTCCTAGACAAAGGAATGTGTATTTACCTGTCTGACTAGCTTGCTTCCAGGCAGAAGATAACAGAAGTATATTTACATTAAAGTGTATATTTACAAATATACATTACAAAAATGTATATTTACATTTACAACAAAGCCATCAAGCTAACAAGCAGGGGAGAAGACGGTAAAGTAATCACATCTGGGGGACAGAATCTGCACCCCAGGAAGCCTTCCTGACTCTTAAGAGAAAACAGACATTGTAAAATATAAGGAGAGCAAAAAGCCATTGGAGCTATCTATCACTTTGGGGACATAAGGTACAGCACCCTCTGAGCCTGTGAAAATTGGATCACCTACTCCAGAGGCTAAGGACATTGGTAACTTGAGGTAAGTAAGAAAACTGCTTAGGCAAAGATTGTAACTTGTTAAAACTAAGTTTTAGTCACTAAAAAAGTTTTAATTTGTTTTGCTTTAACCAGACCTGTCTCTTTTTCTCTTGTTTAGCATCACTTAAAATTCTGTTCTTTAATAAACTTATTCTTGTTTTACTACAAAACCATCTAATTGCTGTGTATTAAAGTGAAGTGCGAGTCTACAGCTAACCTAACCAGGTGATGCGTTCTGTTTCTTTGGAGGCAGAAAACTTAATTTCTATGAGCGTTCAGTGAGAGGGAATGGACACTGCAGGGAGACATCTCTGGGGGAATTCAGGTTCACTGATTATTACCTGCAAGGCAAGGTTTGGCCTGGCAGAGTCTTGAAGAGTTTGCTGGCTAGGCAGACAGGCTGGTGTGCCAGGTAGCTGACACACAGCTTGGCAGTAGCAAAGCTCTCACTCTTTCTGGGGCAGAGGGATAACACAATAGAGCTCAGTTCTGGTTGTCTTGAGTGAAACGTCACAATTACATTTTTTCAAAACTATTATTTTCCACAGGTAGGTATTATTATGCAAAGCAAAAGTTACAATGGCCAACATATCTTTCCATCCATTAAAAATAAAAAAGTGTTCTATTCTTTATGGCCTACTATATCACACTGGCACTTCTTCATGGAAACAAAAAAGAAAGTGAAGCCACAAACCATTTTTAACATTTTCTGTCTTTCTTTCCCAAACTGACCTTTTCCTAAGATTTTATTATTTTTTATAAGAGTAAAGTACAATTCAGCACAGAAGCATTTTGACTGAGTTTATTTACTAACAAAAATATTCATACTTTCTAGAAGAACAATATTAAACACTTAGATTAGAGATGTAATTTAGCCAAAATGTATGTAAAACGACACTGAACCAAACTGCAGGCCCAAGCCTGCAAATTTTTACTCATAAAAGTAGTCCCACTTAAATGGGATTACTCATGTGAATAAAGACTGCTTACATAAGAACATATGAACCCAAGAATGGCCATACTGGGTCAGATCAAAGGTCCATCTAGCCCAGTATCCTGTCTTCTGACAGTGGCCAATGCCAAGTGCCACAGAGGGAATGAACAGAACAGGTTATCATCAAGTGATCTGTTCCCTGTTGGCTATTCCCAGCTTCTGGCAAACAGAGGCTAGGGACACCATCCCTGCCCATCCTGGATAATAGGTCATTGATGGATCTATCCTCCATGAACTTATCTAGTTCTTTTTTGAAACCTGTTATAGTCTTGGCCTTCACAACATCCTCTGGCAAGGAGTTCCACAGGTTGACTGTGTGTTGTGTGAAAAAATACTCTTGTTTTAAACCTGCTGCCTATTAATTTCATTTGGTGACCCCTAGTTCTTGTGTTATGAGAAGAAGTAAATAACACTTCCTTATTTACTTTCTCCACACCAGTCATGATTTTATAGACCTCTATCATATCTCCCCTTAGTCGTCTCTTTTCCAAAGTCCCAGTCTTTTTAATCTCTCCTCATACAAAAGCTGTACCATACCCCTAATGATTTTTGTTGCCTTTTCTGAACCTTTTCCAATTCCAAGTGACTTATTTCTATTTAGTTTATCATTTTGTTCCAAAACCTCCTCTAATGGGACAGCTCCTCAGATTTTTCACCTAAAAAGAATGGTTCAGGTTTGGAATCTCCCTCACATCCTCAGCCTTGAAGACTGATACAAAGAATTCATTTAGTTTCTCTACAATGGCCTTATCATCCTTGAGTGCTCCTTTAGCATCTGGATCATCCAGTGGCCCCACTGGTTGTTTAGCAGGATTCCTACTTCTGATGTACTTAAAAAAAATGTTTGCTATTACTTTTTGAGTCTGAGTCCTTGGCTAGCTGGTCTTAAAATTCTTTTTTGGCCTTCCTAATTATATTTTTACACTTCATTTGCCAGAGTTCATGCTCCTTTCTATTTTCCTCACTTGGATTTAACTTCTACTTTTTAAGTAGAGGCTTACATGATTGTACAATATTATGAAATATTTATTACTTAAGATATCAAAGTAATATAAAGCAATAGCTTTATCTAAAACATCATCAGGGAGGAAATGTTTCTCACAGTTTCGCAAGTGTTGTTGTTGTTTAAATGTCATATGCACCATTTTAAAGTACGTCAATGTATTTAATGGCTTAGATTTTTTTGCCACACACAACAGCAAATGTTGCTGGCGCTGCCTCTAGCAGCTGGTTTCCAAAAAAAAAAAAAAAAAAAAAAAAAAAAAAAGTTTGAAGTGATGTGGCATGCCCCAGGAAGTTGGGGCCCATGGCCCCTAAGGCTGGCTCTGGTACTTAAAGCCAGATTCTGATACTCTTGATACATAGCACCTTACTCCATGAGTTCTCCCATTGACCTCAACAGAAACCGGGTTGTATCTGTGAAGTTTGATTCTTCTCAGTGTGAGGATCACAAGCTGGTGCTCAGAGACGTATAGATAAGCACAGGATACAGGGCAAGCTTCTACCCCCCTTTACTCACATTAAGTAGAACCTTGCTCCTCAAGTACAACCCTGACCTCAATGAGACTACTTGCCAAGTAAGATACTATGGAACATTAGTAAAGGAGGTAGACTCAAACCTTGAACAAATAAATAGCATGACTCTGATATTTGTTTTCAGGAAGTGTCTATTTTAACTTGCGCTGTCTAATAATTTTTCTACCAAACAAGCATTATGTTTCGAATATTTAACAATTCATACTGATAAAAATGGTACCTGTTCCAAAATAAATGATATAGTTTCAAGGACTAAATGAAGATCTTGCTTCTCCACTGAAAACGCAGCTTGAAGTTTTTCTTCCTCCTCTTCACTGAAACTGCTCTCAGCCTGAAGTACAAAAATGGATTTATTCCTGGTATTCCATCTGCCATCCAGAATTCATTATCCAGAAAGCAGGTTTAGTTAAAACATTAAAGAGACAGGGGTTTTGTTTGTTTGTTTTTAAATGGGAGAGGAAAAAGAAACCTTGTTAGAGGAAAAAATATATCAGGATACCAAGGGCCTGACCAAAACCACACTGACTTCAGTGAGCCTCTCCAATGCTTTTAATGGCCTTATGATTAGGCCTTTATGAAACAGACATACATGTGTACACTTCTTCTCTCTGTATATAAAAAACATGTTCTAAATTACTATGCAAAAAACTCATCTTTTGACCACATTTGATAATATGCAATGTGGAAAAAGTTACATATTTATACTTGACAATACAAACCAGTGACAACAGTGTAATGCGCACCGGCTGGACTAGAAATAAAAGCACCAAAGAGAAGGCAAAGTTGTAGTGCAGATATATGCACTTCCCTTGGTTTACTATTGACATTCCTCTGGTCTGAACACAGTCTATATTCTTCTAAAAGACACAATAATAAAAGTCAATTTGGGGAAATTTAGAAAACCACATACAAAAAGTCAAAAATCTATAACATGTCGTATTAAAGATCATTGAATGGAAAATCTTATTGAACTAAAGTACTGAATGTTTAAGCATAATGCAAATATTGTCATCTTTTAAAAACAAAATATTCCATGTTTTAGACTTCAAACAACACAGTCAGGCCAATTAGCAATGCTGTAAGTGCACAGCTACTCAAAACAAGCAATTGGGCTGTCAGAGCAAAGATGATGCAATTAGAAAGAGACCTAGAGGGTCAAAACATTTGAATCTCTAACAAGAATGCAAAAATGAAAATGTTAGTTTAATCTGTGTATGCAGTGTTGTTGTACCCACACTGGTCCCAGAATATTAAAGAGACAAGGTGGGTGAGATAATATCTTGCATTGGACCAACTTCTGTCGGTGAGATAGAAAAGCTTTCGAGTTTACACAGAACTCTTCTTCAGTCCTGAACAAGAGCTTTGTGTAAGCTTGTCTCTGTTTAATTTTTAGCTTTTAGAAGGAAATATGCAACTTTAAGTATCTTTGCTAATACAAGGAAGTTTATTTAAAATTTCCACCAATTCCGTGCTCCCTACAGTTAGACAACTCATGGCTCATGAAACTGGTAATATAATACAGAGTCTTCAACCCAACTCAACTCAGTCATTCAAACCCAGTGCAGGACAATAGTCACCAAAAATTGTTATGTTATATAATGGTCATTTAGTAGTTTAGGTGACATTAAGTTAATGGCTCTTTCCACCTGCTAGTGGGCAAATATCTTCATTCATTCATAAATAAATCACAGTTACTATTACCAGACCCTTGTTAGTAATTTCAGCAGCAAAAAATCAATAATTGAAACAACCCTCACATTCCTGGTCCCACTAGAGCACAGTTGGAACAATAAAGGTAAATTTGTATTTTTTTTTCAGCCATGCTGTGCCTGTCCAATGTCTAGACTTCAATTTCCAATGCTATCAATTTGGCACCTTTTAACATTCTAAATTCTTTTTAAAAAAAAATAAATACAAGTTTGCATCCATCAAACACTGATACAATGACTAAGGGAAGTTGGAAACAAATATGTACCCATGCATCTGGAGGGCAAGACCAAGTTTCCGTTACTATTATTCTCACTATTATATATTATGCTTTTCTGTTCTCTTACAACAAAAATTAATAAAAGACTTGCGTCTAATCTAATTAATCTAGCTACTAGTCTTCCTTTTCCATTGTATGTAGAGCACAAATGCAGATTGTGCATAGGCTTGATTCTATTAAATCTGACCCATCTAGATTCATCCATTCCTAGCATGCACACAGAGGCATATTTTTTGACTAAATATTGTACAAAACCTAACTTAGGATCAAAAGAAATATTTAATAAAGCCAAAAGAAAACTTCCAACAAAAACAGTGTTTGTTTAGATTTAAACATTTCCTCTAGCTTTACATTGGCGCACTTTTCTGATTCATTGGTGCCAGAAAGTCAATCTAACATCAGATATAAACAAAAGTGACTACTACTGACTATTCATTCTATTTTCATTGCCCAAACTGCAAGAAATGAAATACGGGCACCCAGCATAAATGGTGAATTAATTAATTATAGGCTTTATTCTCACTTCTATCTCCGCAAGGGTATAAGAGGGGAGAGCCAGCTCCATCCTTCCATACTATTTGCCACTCAGAAGAAGATATACTTCTGTGGAGAAAGAAGGGTGTACTTTTTCTGTAATTTGAAATAATGTGTATGTTAAACATGCAAGAGAAAAGCTAAAGATTTAAGAAAAGAGTATCTTATGACAGGATTTTAAAAAGCATCAAATACGCAGCAACTGGTATGACATATTCATTACAGAGTTTAAAAATGTATTAAAAGGCGAGAGCTAAGGAGTTACTGTCATACTATACAAACCTTTAGATGAAGCTTTTGAAGGATGCGGGAGAGTAATCGAGGAAATTTGCCTGTGTCTATCACGTTAATGAGCAACACCGCTTTTTTGATGCTAAATTAAATGAAAGAGATCAGGTAAGTTTCCTAACAAACATATCGCCTTTAGACAATGTAGTGCAAATATTTTTGTTTTCCAGCGTTTCACAAACCAAGCACACTAGCGCCACTGGCTTCTAATCTAAATGGATTTGATACTTTAAACACAGTTTACAAAAATTCAAGGTGAGAGTAAGGGTGAAAATAGGAACAGTCCCACCCTCCAGTTACACCGGGGCGGAGCTGACACGCTGGATGCCTCAGCCCAGCCCGCTGTACGACACTGACACGGTCACACTGCCCTATCCGTGGGGGGACCCACATGCTAGAAACCTCCAGAGGCCCAGTGCCCCTGGCGCACTGCGGAGTTCGCGGGGCTCCCAGCCCAGCTGTGAGGCTGGGGCGAGCCGGTGACGCAGGCGCTCCCAGCTCCACCCTCCCCGCCAGGCCGGGGCTCCGCAGGCGCCGCTCCGCCGGCCGGTCCGTACCTGGCGCTCTCGGGGATGATGGGTGCTGCCATCCTGGCCGCCGCTGCCTGGTTCCGCCGCCAGCACCCGGCAAGGGGGGGGGGCGGACGGGAGCCCGGCAGGCTCAGCCGGCCCCGGCCCCGCCCCCCCAGGGCCGGGCGGCGCTGTGGGCGGCCCTTGCTGGCCGGACCCCTCCGCCGGTGACTGTCCTGGCCCCCTCGCTCGCTGCCCGGCGGGAGGGGCCGGCGTGTGAGCCGCGCAGCCTGGGGCCCTGGAGCTGGGGATCCCGCCCTGTCCGCCGCTGGGCCTGGCGGAGCGCGGGAGCGAGTGGGCACGGAGCAGGGCCCTGGCCCAGGACGGCCTCGCCCCGGCGTGGGGAGAACGGGGCCTGCCGCGTGGGGTCTCGTCCTCCAACAGGCGGGTTTGGGGGCTGAGCGTCCTGCGCGCGTGGCTGGGTGCTGGGTTTCGGAGTCCGCCCCGAAACCTGGCAGTCCGGCGTCGCAGAGCCAACGCGAAGCGCGAGGAACCTGAGCGCGGAAGGAACCGACCCAGGAGGTTTAAAAATCCTGCGGAAATCTGGTATTTATACAGCTCCAGGCTCATCTCAAGTCTTGCCACCAGCCCCGACGCTGAAGGGGAAAGTGACTCCAGCGCTTTTCATTGTCCAGTGTGGGGGAAATGAAGACACAGCCCTACGTTTTAAAAGGCAGTTGCATTCTAAAAATTCTTTACCTTGATATCATCTAAGGCCTTGTTTAGATTAGGATTTAAAGGGGTGTTGCTAGAACATGTTAGTTGACACGTTCTAATTAATGACAGGTTTCAGAGCAGCAGCCCTGTTAGTCTGTATTCGCAAAAAGAAAAGGAGGACTTGTGGCACCTTAGAGACTAACCAATTTATTTGAGCAGAAGCATACATCCGATGAAGTGAGCTGTAGCTCACGAAAGCTTATGCTCAAATACATTTGTTAGTCTCTAAGGTGCCACAAGTCCTCCTTTTTCTTTTTATGTTCTAATTAAACACACTTGAAAAGGCTAGATTCCCCTCTTGACTGTATCTCAACCAGCTTCATGTTCAGCACACACTATCTTGTCTATGCTTAACTTTTCAAATGTGTTAAACTAAAACATTTTAACACACCTTTTTATTCTAGTCTAGATACAACCAAATTCACTACCCCAGTGTAGGTGTGAGGAAGTGTCTGAGTCTCATACTTAATTTTTTTTTTTTAAGTGCTCCCTAGAAGGCAGCTTTGAGGACATAAGAGGAGAGAAAGAGAAGATCATTCTCTTCTCCTTTGGTAACTACAATCCTGTCCCAACTTCATCTCTTCACTGTTCACATCTGAACTATGCTCAGCTCTTGAAATTTGAGGCTGGTGTGGAACTTTCTGTGTGATGGCTGCTCAGGCCCTCCAACTCCCATGGATCACACCAGTTCCACACCATTTTCAGACAGCACCTTTCTCCAGAGCTCAAGGCAGTAGGGAGATCAGCGTCAATGAATCTAGTACTTTCCACCCTACAATCTCTATTGTATCACCTCACCCAGCACCCCTCCCACCAGGAGCAATATCAACACCTTTCATTAGCAACAAGCCCTGTAGCACTACTTAACACAGGGGAGGGCAAACTACAGCCCGTGGGCCGGATCTGGCCCACTGGGGCTTTCAGTCCAGCCCGCGAGATTGGTTGCACAGGGCTAAGGCAGACTCCCTGGCCCCACGTCTCTCCCGGAAGCGGCCAGTACCATATCCCTGTGGCCCCTGGGGAAGGGGTGGGGCAGAGGGCCTCATGTGCTGCCCTCACCTGCAGGCACCACCCACTTCAGCTCCTATTGGCCAGGAATGGGAACCTTGGCCAATGGGAACTTCGGCAGTGGTACCCACAGGTGAGGGCAGCGTGCAGTGGAGCTGCCTGCCCCACCCCACCCCACCCCACCCCCAGGAGCCACTGTCGGACATGCTGGCCACTTCCAGGAGCAGCAGGGAGCCTGTTTTAGCCCCGCTGCCACCTCAGAGCCTGCCCCCTGCACCCCAAACCCTAACCCCCTGCCCTGAGCCCCCTCCTGCACCCCAGCCCCTTGCCCGGAGTCCCTTCCTGCACACCACACCCCCTCCCACATCCCTTGCCCCAGGCCTACATTCATGGCCCTGCATACAATTTCCCCACCCCGACCTAACCACCATTTTACCCCCATCCAGAAGCACACGTGCTACCACTGAAGCAATACTTCCCAACACGCTAGCACTAAATGTTTGGATATATTTTTATTTTAATTTATAAAATAGGCAATTGTAAAGCCTGGGTGCATTCATTATAATAAAAACATGAAAAAGCTGGAAAGAACAGTTAAATGTGGTTGAAAGGTTTGTGAGATATTACCAGAAAGGACTTGCCAGTAGATTGTAGAGACAGCGATTTCAGAAAAAAGGTTGAAGTTGTTTGGACATGCTGTACAGGTGTCAAGAAACTGTACTACTAGACAAGCCCTTGATTGGACGCCCCTTGTGGGAGGTAGAAAAGAGGAGGACAACACATGAAACATAAGAAAACAATTGAGAAAGATACTGCTGTCATGGAAACAGACTATAACAGAGCAAAGAACATTGCATTAGACAAATGGAGGTGGAAAGACTGGGTTGCCTTGTGTCAAAAGGCACAAGAGCATCTAATATATAATAAATAACAAAGGATTATGGAACTGGGGTCATGGCAAGAAACCATGGCAGGTGCTGGAATCAGATGGAGAAAGGCTGAGAATCCATGATTGAAGGAATTATTAATAATTTATGTAAAGAAATGTGTTAAACATATAGAATGAAATCCTAGTCATGTTGAAGTCGATAGGAATTTTGCCATTGACCTCAGTGGGGCCAGGATTTTACACATTACTTTTTAAAGGATAGCAGTTATTTAAGTAAATCCTCTGTTCAGAAGAGAATTCAGTATATACTGCACCCTAGGAAAAAAATCTGAGTAAAACCACTGACTTTACTCCAACAGAGGAATTGAATGCTAAAGTGGAGGACTCTAGAGTAAGGGAATAACATAATTCCCACCAAATATATTAGCAGGATTTAAATCCACAATCTCTTTTATGAAAGTCAACTATTTTTTCAAGCTATCCTATAAAAGATAATTAAATACAAATATTGCATTTATTTTTACACATTTTCATGTAAACACCAGGAGACATACAATCCCATGAATAGAGTAAAAGCAAATTAAAATTGGCCAAAAAGTTAAGATTTCACACTAGGGTAAAATAATTTTAACAGTGTAAACCCTGATGCTTGGGAAGCTCTACATGCCTGGAGAATCTCTCAAAAATCAGCCATTTAAAAGGACTAGGTAGACTGGAAATCAGATAATCTTTTTAAAAAGGATTTCAATCTAGTTCAGGTATTGCATATGCCCCACAATCTCCCTGCCAGTTCTGGGTTTACAGTTATATTTTCCTATGTTTAAAATGTTTTTATCTCACCTACTAGTGTATGAAAGACCCACAGAAATAACAAAGAAAACTGATTAGAAGGAGTAAGCAGTGAAACTATACGCAAAGGGCTGTCAAATGCACAAAGTAAAACTGAAAAGAGAAAAAAAATCTAATTTTTCCTCATGTCTTTCATTTTTTAAATGTACAGTGTCCTTTGAATATGGTAGTTATTTTTCTTGGATTGAAAAACATGATAAAAAATTGCACACCTATTCAAGTGATTTATTCATGCAGTTGGACTAACAGATCTTTTCTAAATGGTCCAAAGGCATGTTCCACCATTTAATACTATATCAATACCATAAATTGCCCAGCTTTGTTGCTCTAGACATATTGCTGTAGACCTTGAAGTGAATAGGCTGTGGTGAGGTGTTTTAATCCATCTACAGAATCTTTTGCAGGATCAGGGTCCTAGGCATTATGGCTGAGATTTTAGGGAATATAGCTAATGAACATTGGGCTTCTAAATCCCTTGAGCGGCTTTTTAAATCTCAGTCTCCATGACCCTATGCCTTACCCTTCTCAGGTGTAGAATCATGTATTCTGTTCTATTATAGGCTGTGATGCACAAGTACCAATAGACCCGTAAATACTGTTTTCATATCATTTGCACAGAAATCTTTTACAGCCTGTTCTCATCACTCAACTTTTCAGTTAGGATTCATGCAAGAATTTCCTTTTGATTTTTAATTCTTAAAATACTCCTACAGGACACAGAGGAAATATGAATAATTAAGAATGCTTTGAAAATGTCCATATTCATCCTATTTCCAACTCCAAAGTATCTTTTAGATCTGCCCCTCCCACAATTTGTTCTTCTCATTGTCATTCTGTACTCCCTCACTCCTTCTCTTTTCCTACTCCCTCATTTATCTTTCATCACTTGCCCTCTTTTGGCATTTTTCCTTATTTCTGAAGCACACTCTTGTATCCCTATCTTGAACACACTATGTATGTCTATAGTTTTGAATGTACAGACATGAATTTATTGAACTGCTTAAAAATTGTTTTCAGTATGCTGTTTGTACAATGTACCTGGCCCTAAAAGTTGACTGTGTAATCATTCTGCTACTAAGGGTATGTCTACACTACGAAATTAGGTCAAATTTACAGAAGTCGGTTTTGTAGAAAGCGTTTTTATACAGTCAAGTGTGTGTGTCCCCACACAAATGCTCTAAGTGCATGTAATTGGCGGAGTGTGTCCACAGTACCGAGGCAAACGTCAACTTCCAGAGCTTTGAACTGTGGGTAGCTATCCCACAGTTCCTGCAGTCTATGCTGCCCATTTGAATTCTGGGTAGAAATCCCAGTGTCTGATGCGGCTAAAACATTGTTGCGGGTGGTTCTGGGTACATATCGTCAGGCCCCCGTTCCCTTCCTCCCTCCGTAAAAGCAAGGGCAGACAATCGTTTTGCACCTTTTTTCTTGAGTTACCTGTGCAGATGCCTTACCACGGCAACCATGGAGCCCGCTCATCTAACCGTCACTGTATGTCTCCTGGGTGCTGGCAGATGTGGTACTGCATTGCTACACAGCAGCAGTTTATTGCCTTTTGGCAGCAGACAGTGCAGTATGACTGGTAGCCGTCGTCAACGTAGTCCTGGGTGCTCTTTTAACCGGGCACCTGGGCAAACATGGGAGTGACTCAGCCAGGTCATTTCCCTTGTTTCGTCTCATGGCGATTGAGTCCTACCGGCAGTGCACTGTCTTTTAATCTGCAGCCAGCAGAAGATGATGGCCAGCAGTCATACTGCACTGTCTTCTGCCGAGCACCCAGGAGGTGACGATGGCTAGTGGTCGTACTGCACAGACTGCTGCCAGCAAGATGTATAAAGATAGGTGAAGTGGCTCAAAATAAGAAATAGACCAGATTTGTTTTGTATTCATTTTCTCCTACCTCCCTCCCTTCCTCCCTCTGTGAAATCAATGGCCTGCTGAACCCAGTTTTGAGTTCTATCCTTGAGGAGGCCATTCAGTTTCTCGCAAAGCCACTCCATTTGTTGATTTTAATTCCCTGTAAGCCAACCCTGTAAGCCATGTCATCAGTCGCCCCTCCCTCCGTCAGGGCAACAGCAGACAATCGTTTTGCGCCTTTTTTCTGTGCAGACGCCATACCACGGCAAGCATGGAGCCTGCTCAGATCACTTTGGCAATTAGGAGCACGTTAAACACCACACGCATTATCCAGCAGTATATGCAGCACCAGAACCTGTCAAAGCGAAACTGGGTGAGTAGGCGACATCAGTGCGGTTACTAGAGTGATGAGAACATGGACACAGACTTCTCTGAAAGCACGGGCCCTGGCAATGTGGGCATCATGGTGCTAATGGGGCAGGCTCATGCTGTGGAACGCTGATTCTGGGCCCGGGAAACAAGCAGAGACTGGTGGGACCGCATAGTGTTGCAGGTCTGGGACGATTCCCAGTGGCTGCGAAACTTTCGCATGCATAAGGGCACTTTCATGAAACTTTGTGACTTGCTTTCCCCTGCCCTGAGGCTCAAGAATACCAAGAGGAGAGCAGCCCTCACAGTTGAGAAGCGAGTGGCAATAGCCCTGTGGAAGTTTGCAATGCCAGACAGCTACCGGTCAGTCGGGAATCAATTTGGAGTGGGCAAATCTACTGTGAGGCTGCTGTGATGCAAGTAGACAACGCAATCAAAGATCTGCTGATATCAAGGGTAGTGACCCTAGGAAATGTGCAGGTCATAGTGGATGGCTTTGCTGCAATGGGATTCCCTAACTGTGGTGGGGCCATAGAGGGAACCCATATCCCTATCTTGGCACCGGAGCACCAAGCCAGCGAGTACATAAACTGCAAGGGGTACTTTTCAATAGTGCTGCAAGCACTGGTGGATCACAAGGGATGTTTCACCAAGATCAAAGTGGGATGGCCGGGAAAGGTACATGACGCATCTTCAGGAACTCTGGTCTGTTTCAAAAGCTGCAGGAATGGACTTTCTTCCCAGACCAGAAAATAACGGTTGGGGATGTTGAAATGCCTATAGTTATCGTTGGGGACCCAGTCTACCTTAATGCCATGGCTCATGAAGCCATACATAGGCAGCCTGGAGAGTAGTCAGAAGCTGTTCAAGTACAGGCTGAGCAAGTGCAGAATGGTGGTAGAATGTGCATTTGGACGTTTAAAAGCGCACAGTTTACTGACTCGGTTAGACTTCAGTAAAACCAATATTCCCACTGTTATTACTGCTTGCTGTGCGGTCCACAATATCTGTGAGAGTAAGGGGGAAACGTTTATGGTGGGGTGGTAGGTTGAGGCAAATCACCTGGCTGCTGGTTATGCACAGCCATACACCAGGGCGGTTAGAAGAGCACAGGAGGGTGCGGTGCGCATCAGAGAAGCTTTGAAAACCAGTTTCATGACTGGCCAGGCTACGGTGTGAAAGTTCTGTTTGTTTCTCCTTGATGAAACCCCCCGCCCCTTGTTTCACTCTACTTCCCTGTAAGCTAACCACCCTCCCGTCCTCCCTTTGATCACCACTTGCAGAGGCAATAAAGTCATTGTTGCTTCACATTCTTGCATTCTTTATTAATTTATCACACAAATAGGGGGATAATTACCAAGGTAGCCCAGAAGAGGTGGTGGAGGAGGGAAGGACAAGGCCACACAGCACTTTAAAAGTTTAAAACTTATTGAATGCCAGCCTTCTGTTACTTGGGCAGTCCTCTGGGGTGGAGTGGCCGGGTGGCCAGAGGCCCCCCCACCATGTTCTTGGGCATCTGGGTGAGGAGGCTATGGAACTTGGGGAGGAGGGCGATTGCTTACACAGGGAATGTAGCGGCAGTCTGTGCTCCTGCTGCCTTTCCTGCAGCTCAACCATATGCTGGTTTGATCCTCCAGCAGCCTCAGCATTGAATCCTGCCTCCTCTCATCACGCTGCCACCACCTTTCAGCTTCAGTCCTTTCTGCAGCCTGCCACTTACTCTCTTCAACCTGCCACCTCTCCTCCCGGTCATTTTGTGCTTTCCTGCACTCTGACATTGTCTGCCTCCATGCATTCGTCTGTGCTCTGTCAGTGTGGGAGGACAGCATGAGCTCAGAGAACATTTCATCGCGAGTGCATTTTTTTCGCCTTCTAATCTTTGCTAGCCTCTGGAAAGGAGAAGATCCTGTGATCCTTGAAACACGTGCAGCTGGTGAAGAAAAAAAAGGGACAGTGGGATTTAAAAAGACATTTTATAGAACAATGGGTACACTCTTTCACGGTAAACCTTGCTGTTAACTTTACATACAAAGCACATGTGCTTTCGTTCCAAGGTCGCATTTTGCCTCTCCCCACCGTGTGGGTAACAGCAGGGAACATTTCTGTTCAGCCATAGGCAAACAGCCCAGCAGGAACGGGCACCTCTGAATGTCCCCTTAAGAAAAACACCCTTTTTCAACCAGGTGACCATGAATGATATCACTCTCCTGAGGATAACACAGAGAGATAAAGAACGGATGTTGTTTGAATGCCAGCAAACATACACTGCAATGCTTTGTTCTACAGTGATTCCCGAGTATGTGCTACTGGCCTGGAGTGGTAAAGTGTCCTACTATGTTGGATGGAATAAGGCTGCCCTCCCCAGAAACCTTTTGCAAAGGCTTTGGGAGTATATCCAGGAGAGCCACGAATGCCAGGGCAAATTAATCATTAAACATGCTGGCTTTTAAACCTTGTATAGTATTTTAAAAAGGTACACTCACCAGAGGTCCCTTCTCCGCCTGGTGCGTCCGGGAGGCAGCCTTGGGTGGGTTCGGGGGGGTACTGGCTCCAGGTCCAGGGTGAGAAACAGTTCCTGGCTGTCGGGAAAACCGGTTTCTCTGCTTGTTTGCTGTGAGCTATCTACAACCTCATCATCATCGTCTTCCTCATCCCCAAAACCTGCTTCCGTGTTGCCTCCATCTCCATTGAAGGAGTCAAACAACACGGCTGGGGTAGTGGTGGCTGAACCCCCTAAAATGGCATGCAGCTCATCATAGAAGCGGCATGTTTGGGGCTCTGCCCGGAGTAGCTGTTCGCCTCTCTGGTTTTCTGGTAGGCTTGCCTCAGCTCCTTAAGTTTCATG
The DNA here is from genome assembly GCF_009764565.3 of Dermochelys coriacea. Lineage (NCBI taxonomy): Eukaryota > Metazoa > Chordata > Testudines > Dermochelyidae > Dermochelys > Dermochelys coriacea. The sequence continues at coordinate 74,700,109 of NC_050072.1, read as the reverse complement.
CGGCATTGCTTCTGGTCACTGTTATGGCCTCTGTCCTTCATTCCCTGGGAGATTTTCACAAATGTTTTGGCATTTCGAAAACTGGAATGTAGTTCTGATAGCACGGATTCCTCTCCCCATACAGCGATCAAATCCCATACCTCCCGTTCGGTCCATGCTGGAGCTCTTTTGCGATTCTGGGACTCCATCATGGTCACCTCTGCTGATGAGCTCTGCATGGTCACCTGCAGCTTGCCACACTGGCCAACAGGAAATTGAAATTCAAAAGTTCGCGGGCCTTTTCCTGTCTACCTGGTCAGTGCATCTGAGTTGAGAGTGCTGTCCAGAGCGGTCACATGGAGCACTCTGGGATAGCTCCCAGAGGCCAATACCGTCTAATTGTGTCTACAGTATCCCAAATTCGACCCAACAAGGACGATTTCAGCACTAATCCCCTTGTCGGGGATGGAGTAGAGAAATCGATTTTAAGAGCCCTTTAAGTCGAAAAAAAGAGCTTTGTCATGTGGATGGGTGCAGGGTTAAATTGATTTAACGCTGCTAAATTTGACCTCAACGCCTAGTGTAGACCAGGGCTAAATAAAAATAAAATGTTTCACATGAACTTTCTCTTACTGCAACTAATGTAGCAAATGGTTTATGCAAAAGCATCTAGCAAACTATAAAGTTGTGAAGCAAGAGATGGGACTGAAAATAGCTACAAGGATTACTATGTTGTTATTGAACACATCCAATCTTATATATTTGGAGTTCAAAATCTAACTGAAAAAAAAAAACCTCTAGTAAAATCCATCTTAAATATATCCTCATTTTGGCTGTGTACATCATAAACAAGCATTGCCATTGTTGGTTTCTGTTGATGAACTATATATTATGTATATTTTTATGGGCTAGATTCTACTACCCGTACGCTGAGTTATACTTTTCTCTTTGAATAATTCCACTGAACTCAATGAGACTACTTACAGAGTAAGATACTACGCACTCAACATGTACAAGGGTGCTAGAATGTGGTCTTATGTAAATAATCACTGTGGATTTCTAGGACTACGTTGTGCATCTTTTACTCATGCAAGTGTGCACTTACTCACATGAGTAGTCAGTGCTTCACAATGTAAGGATTACATAATCTAACTTCTATAATCAAGAGCAGACAATAATTTGTTCATAATGTGAACCTACATGTAAGACATGATTTTATGAGGGACCAAGGTCCATACACTCCCACTTGAATAGAGATGGAGGGAGCTCAGTACCATACAGGATCTGGCCCTAAGAGAACAATAAAATTACTTTTATGAATGGAAAGAAAGGGAAAAAGCCTTTGCATGTTTCATGCCAAGGTCAAAATCAGAGTTGATGAAGTGCCAGTATTATATTGTAACAAATGTACAAAGGGTGCTGTTAGTCCAAATTCCACACATCTGCTTTCCAAGTGGAATGAGATCAGATATGCTAAATGCTAAAGATTATGTCTAATGTGCCAAAGTGAGAATCTACAGACTAAGTATTGTCTTTGTTACAAGATAAGAAATTCAACAGAACTAGGATATTATGATTCTGGTGAAACTATTTATCTGGGGGATGTCTCAAATTCTACTGGTTTGGGGCTAGAGTCCTTAATCTGGTTTGGAAATAGTGCTTGAGCTCAGTTTTGCTTTGTTAGAGGGTGTTAAAGGGATGAAGAGAGTTGCCTGAAAAAGGCTTCAAAGCAATTTTTTTTTTTTTACAGCAGAGTCTGTTGAACATTAACTATAGAGTTCGTTCCTCAACAGATGCTGACATGTATAAGTTCAATAACAGGACGGATTAATTTTCCTCTAAATGATGGAGTGGATCTGACTGGCTTCCAGCCAATACACAGAAGTTTATTTTAAACCAGAAGGAATGGGTGAGTGGTCTAAGCATAGGATTGAAATATCTAGACTCTCTGGAGCCACAGATTTGAATTCTCTCAAAGCCGACAGTCCTTCATCCTTCTTAAGCACTATAAATAAATTAACTGCCATATAATTTACTGGGTGAGGATCTTTTGGACAAGACTGTAAAATTAGGCTCCATGTGGACAAGATCTTAAGGCACTTTTCATATAAATAGTGGGGTCTCCATCACCTGCTGTTTTATAGAATGCCATAGACCATTTGGCTGCTACCCTCCACTCCAGAGGTACTGGTGTATGTTCAAACTGTAATTTTAAGTACTTTTGGATCCTTTGGGTGGAAGGAATTACCTAAATAATAAAACTAAGCTCCAGTAAATAATTTTTTACCCAGAGATCTCAAAGTGTTTAACAAAGAAAGATAAATATGAATATCTCAATTTTATAGATGGGAAAACTGAAGCACAGAGAGGTGAAGTGACTTGCCCAAGGTCATATAGTGTGTCAGTGGTGTTTTTACATGAGCTATAACGTGCCACATCTTCAGCTGGTGTAAGTTATAGCTCCATTGATTATAGTGGAGTTGCAATGATTTATGCTACAGATCTGGATATGTGATTAAATAGCAGTTATGTTCAATTGCTAACTATCCACTACTAAATCTGATGGAGTACAATGAAAATATACAGCTGAGACCCAAACAGAAACCGAATGACACAGTGGCTCTATTTTATTCTCCCGGTTGTCAAGAACATAAAGGGTGGAATTTGCTGAGCTAGTCTTTTTGGTCATATAGAGTCTAGACAACACAATGACCAAGCAAATGAGAATCTAGGGGAGAAAAGTCTGTGATGTGGCTGAAAAAATTCAGGAACCAAGAGTTTGCTAGTTCAGACACATGCAGTGGACGGATGAAGAGGACACGATGAAGACAGCATGGCAGAAAGGAATGGTAGTAAGGAAAACCTATGGAAAGCCAAGGAAGCAATGGACAGCTGGGAAGCAATGGACAGCTGGTTGGATTGCATCAAAAAAGATCTTAAGCAGAAGGACCTTAGTACTGTCTCAGACAGACAAAGATGGTGGATGCTTGCATCATGATGACCCAACCGCAGGTGATGGGATAAGAAGATTGTGTGATGGTATATTATCTTAATCAGTCTATATTTTTAATGTATCTGGTTTTCATCTTATTTTAGCCATAGAGAGAACTCTGAGACACTAGGAATTGTCAGAAAAGAAGCTGTGTGTGTACGGAATAGATATGCTAAGTATAATGACCCTGTTTAACTTCTCTAATTTGAAGTGTCAGTGAAAGAGAGAGACAGAAAGTGTGTATGTATGGACAGACCTTGTGAGGTGGTCCAGAGGTCTCCTCCCCCCTGTGTTTTTTTTTAATTAGCCTTCTAGAACAAAGTTATTCCAAAGAGCAAAATATTTGCTCCTTAAAAGTATTTTTATAAGGCAAAAAATAATTTTGTACCATTATGAGAGAGGGTGGTTTTGTAGGAGGCAGGAAAATCATCCAAACCTTCCCTTTAAGTTGCTGACAGATTTTAACTAAAGATCCCCTGCAAGTCTCCTCTAACGTAGTACTGAATATTTGACATTTAACTACACAAAACCAATAGGCAAGTGCCTAGGTTTTAGAGTAGCAGCCGTGTTAGTCTGTATTCGCAAAAACAAAAGGAGTACTTGTGGCACCTTAGAGACTAACAAATTTATTAGAACATAAGCTTTCGTGAGCTACAGCTCGTTTTGTTTCACCTTTGTTACTACTTGTTTCCTACATACATCTGTCACTGAGTTTCACTATCAATAAATAATATATACTTGACATTGTGTTGTTTTGTTTTCTGCAACTGCGCTTATGTGAAATAAACTTGTCCACTGTCTGCTGCTCATTCTGCATACAGGAAACAGTAGAGGGAACATTGTTTGGAAACAGGAAGAACCATCTTCAAATTGTGTCGTAGTTCCCTATGTACCATGATATTATTTTTATTACCCTTTTCCTCCCTCCCCCTTCCTTTTTATTTCTTACAACCGCCTGTTGCATATTCAGATTAGACTACAACTCTTCAGAGCAGGAGCTGTCTTTCACTCAGTGTTTGTATATGCCCAGCAGAATGTATTCAAAAGCCATTTTATGATTTCAAAGTGCTACTAGAAGACAAATAATGGGCCTGTAAATGGATTTCTTTGTAGATTTACATTATTCTGGTTTTTAATCACTTGCTTCAGGGATTTATTTATGAAGGTTAATCTGTGTCTAGCTGAATCTGTCCAAGAGAATAGGTTTCAGAGTAGCAGCCGTGTTAGTCTGAATTCGCAAAAAAGAAAAGGAGTACTTGTGGCACCTTAGAGACTAACAAATTTATTTGAGCATAAGCTTTCGTGAACTACAGCTCACTTCATCGGATGCATCCGATTAAGCTTTCGTGAGCTACAACTCACTTCATCGGATGCATCCGATGAAGTGAGTTGTAGCTCACGAAAGCTTATGCTCAAATAAATTTGTTAGTCTCTAAGGTGCTACGAGTACTCCTTTTCTTTTTTGTCCAAGAGAATGTTCATTTTCTTCCATGGCTTTGGGGCAGTACTGCCATGTAGACTATCTCAGGGCTGAAAATCCCAGGTTTCCAGGGTCCCCCGCTCACGGGCAACCCAGCCCCGGGGACTAATAGCAGCAGTGAAACTACCATAAATCATGTCAATTAAGGCTGTCAAGTGATTTAAAAAATTAATCGTGATTAATCACGCTATTAATTGTGCCGTTAATAATAAATGGTATTCTATTTAAATATTTTAGGTGTTTTCTACATTTTCAAATATATTGATTTCAATTACAATACAAAATGCAAAGTGTACAGTGCTCACTTTATATTTATTATTACAAGTATTTTCACTTAAAAAAACAAACATAATCATAGAATCATAGAATCATAGAATATCAGGGTTGGAAGGGACCCCAGAAGGTCATCTAGTCCAACCCCCTGCTCAAAGCAGGACCAAGTCCCAGTTAAATCATCCCAGCTAGGGCTTTGTCAAGCCTGACCTTAAAAACCTCTAAGGAAGGAGATTCTACCACCTCCCTAGGTAACGCATTCCAGTGTTTCACCACCCTCTTAGTGAAAAAGTTTTTCCTAATATCCAATCTAAACCTCCCCCATTGCAACTTGAGACCATTACTCCTCGTTCTGTCATCTGCTACCATTGAGAACAGTCTAGAGCCATCCTCTTTGAAACCCCCTTTCAGGTAGTTGAAAGCAGCTATCAAATCCCCCCTCATTCTTCTCTTCTGCAGACTAAACAATCCCAGCTCCCTCAGCCTCTCCTCATAAGTCATGTGCTCTAGACCCCTAATCATTTTCGTTGCCCTTCGTTGTACTCTTTCCAATTTATCCACATCCTTCCTGTAGTGTGGGGCCCAAAACTGGACACAGTACTCCAGATGAGGCCTCACCAGTGTCGAATAGAGGGGAACGATCACGTCCCTCGATCTGCTCGCTATGCCCCTACTTATACAACCCAAAATGCCATTGGCCTTCTTGGCAACAAGGGCACACTGCTGACTCATATCCAGCTTCTCGTCCACTGTCACCCCTAGGTCCTTTTCCGCAGAACTGCTGCCGAGCCATTCGGTCCCTAGTCTGTAGCGGTGCATTGGATTCTTCCATCCTAAGTGCAGGACCCTGCATTTATCCTTATTGAACCTCATTAGATTTCTTTTGGCCCAATCCTCCAATTTGTCTAGGTCCTTCTGTATCCTATCCCTCCCCTCCAGCGTATCTACCACTCCTCCCAGTTTAGTATCATCCGCAAATTTGCTGAGAGTGCAATTTGCTGAGAGTGTAATATTTTTCAATTCACCTAATTCAAGTGCTGTAGTGCAATCTCTTTATCATGAAATTGAATTTACAAATGTAGAATTATGTACAAAAATATTACATTCAAAAATAAAATAATGTAAAATTTTAGGGCCTGCTGTTCTGCTATACAAAGCACACAGGATCTTTATAGGGGAGAAGGCAGCACGCTGCATTTATTGAGAATACAACAGTCAGTATATGCTTTTCAGTCACACACACATACACATCACGCACACAGGCCTGCCAGTTGATGCTTTTATAATTACCAGTCTGTTGTAGCTCGAGTCAATCTAATGACCAGTTAGATTGAACACAAGTGAGGAGCTGGGCTCTGTCGGTCGCGATCCGATGTTCCAAGGTTTTGGCAGGACTGAACCCAGAATTTCATGGCAAAACACCCCAGCTTTATACTTGTAAATTCCTATTTGAGTCCATGCATTTTGCAATGTCATCCTGTAATTATTAGTCCTTAGTGGTGGTAATCTTGGGGTTTTCCACTGTTATCATTTGATGGTTATTGTCGGGCTTCCCATCGTTATCTCCTATTTGTTGTCTTGCCTTTGGGGATGGTTGCCTCACCTCTGAGGCAGTCAATGCTGCTAACATGTTTAGCATAAAGAAAAGGAGTACTTGTGGCACCTTAGAGACTAACAAATTTATTAGAGCATAAGCTTTCGTGAGCTGATGAAGTGAGCTGTAGCTCACGAAAGCTTATGCTCTAATAAATTTGTTAGTCTCTAAGGTGCCACAAGTACTCCTTTTCTTTTAGCGAATACAGACTAACACGGCTGCTACTCTGAAACCTATGTTTAGCATAGGATACAATGGATGTTTTTTGATTGTCTCCTGGTGTTTCCAAGTCTTAATTTTTTTTGACCATTCTGATATTTGTGATGGCTTTCACACCTTATCTTTTCCTGATGCATGCATTCCTCATTCACACAAACAATCTCTCACAGAGAAGACAGCAGTATTTTATATTCAGCAGAATACATTGTAAATTAAACTTCACTAAATCTTGTAGTCAAAACAGTTTACATAGTGGCTCAGGCCTTTAGCATTCCTTTAATCTAATTAATACAGACACAATAAAAGATCCTGTCTTTTACTCACTAAACCTTAAACCAAAGAAATGACTAGAGGGAAGTTTATAATGCATATAGGAAACAAGATCCCAGTCTCAGTTGGTCATTCCACAAAGTAAAACTATTTCCCCATGTTTATTTTCACCCCCTACTGTTACTCACACCTTCTTGTCAACTGTTGGAAATGGGTCATCCTGATTATCACTACAAATGGTGTTTTTTTCTCCTGCTGATAATAACTCACCTTAATCACTCTTGTTAGTGTGTGTATGGCAACACCCATTTTTCCATGTTCTCTGTGTGTATATGTATATATATATATATCTTCCTAGTGTATTTTCCTCTGCGTGCATCTGATGAAGTGAGTTTTAGCCCACAAAAGCTTATGCTCACATAAATTTGTTAGTCTCTAAGGTACCACAAGTACTCCTGGTTCTTTTTGCTGATACAAACTAACACGGCTATCACTCTGAAATCTATCATTCCTTTCTGTTATTCAAAAAGGGTGGCTGGCAGAATTAATTCAAAGTTTACATCAATTTTTATAGTACAATTATAAAATCCTGTACCTACACTGCAAGTCCACTCAGTCCTACTTCTTGTTCAGGCAATTGCTCAAACAAGTTTGTTTACATTTGCAAGAGATAATGTTGCCCGGTGCTTGTTTACAATGTCACCTGAAAGTGAGGGAGATCTATGACTTCACCCCAAAAGCAGTGCTCCTTCCTTCCGCTCTCTTTAGAGGAGAGGGTCGGCAAAGGGAGGGAACCTCTTACTGACTCCGTAGTCAAAGAGTTGGAAGAGTGAGACTTTCTTGCCACCAAATGAGCCCTGGACCACTGGCTTACCAGCTTACCAGAGCAATCACTGAGATGATCTGGTCAGGTTAAGTGGTCTTCTCTTCTTTGGGAACCAAAGAGGTCTTTGTAGATCTCTCTCTAAGCCCTGGTCTACACTGGGTTATGCAACTTCAGCTTCACGAGTAATGTAGCTGAAATTGACATACTTAGATCGACTTACCATGGTGCCTTCACTGTGGTGAGTTGACTGCTGCCGCTCCCCCATCGACTCTGCCTGTGCCTCTCACGGCCCTGGAGTACAGGAGTCAACAGGAGAGTGCTCGGGTGTCGATTTATTGCATCTATCCGGCAGGTAATGAAGACATACCCTAAGAGAAAGAGCTTCGGGTGGGATTCCCTCATTTTGGGGGGCCTTTTCCAAAAGACACAACATATACAGCACTTGTGCAGTACATGTGCTTCACCAAGGCAGAAGATGAAGAGTATCCATCACTGATGGATAGCTGCTTCACAGGAAGGACATGATTTGAATACTGGAGATTTTAAATCCGCCACGTCCCAAGGTGTCCAGTGCCGGAGCACCTTCTAGACATGAAGCCTTCTTTCCACTTTTCTTTTTTGCAACAGGCTTAGAAGTACAAATTTAACTATACTGACCTAGATAGTGTTCTATGCTGAGAACACTAACTACAACTAACTAACAAATAAACAAGGAAAGAATCATACAGTGAGCAGAGACACGGACACTGCAGAGGTTCTGTCTCACAGACACGAACGGTAAGAAGGAACTGGAAGGCAGTTGTGGCTGTACTGCCATTTATGCCCTCAGCTATGGGGCACCAGAGGGCATGCAGGGTGCAAGTGCAGCCCCAATAGACATTGCTACCTGCCCGCATGCAGTGCATGCACACCAGGAGAAGCAGAATACAAGCGGAATCACTCAAAGAAGAATGGATTTGTCATATGTTGTATATGTGCATATGTGAAAAAAGGAAAAAAAATCAAAGCAATGTGATCCTGTTTTCCAGAGTAAGGATGTTGTCTGACCACAGCATTCTTGACACCTGTAATTTTAGAAAGTAAAGACTTAGGAACACCTTGTTAGCTGCCTCAGCAAAGTTGCCAAGGATTAAGGAGAATGAAATATATACTTGTCCCTAATGGTGAGGATTAAGGCATATTGGTGAGGCAGAGAAAGGCGCATGAGCACCACTAACAGGTACTTTAGCCAAGTCAATCCAGCCCCTTTCACAAAACCAAAATTCACTTTTATTAAAGGTTAAAAAATAAAAAAGAATGAAAAGAAAAACATTGCTCAGTCACAAAAGCTAGCAGAAAAACATCATTCAGGGACAAAAAATGGTAACATGCTGATCACTTCACCAGCTTCAGTCTGAATTCTCTCATAAACCCATTTTCTATTACAGCGACACTCTGGTCCACATTTGTTCGAATTGCACTTAGGGCACGGATAGAAGCAACCCAGGCAGTTCTTCTCCAGGCAGTCACACAAATCCATGTTATTACAAAGCAGCCTGCCATGTTTGTCATACTTCTTCATAGTTCTGTTAGAGAAAAACAGTGACCTTCAGAGAATATTTCAAACACGCTCGATGACTGAAGTAAGCTAATGAGGAAGAATCTACAGAGGAGCAAGTATTTTCTTCTGAACACTCTTGCAACATAGTGAAATGCCAATATAAGATTCTGATAATAATAGACAGTTATTAAATGTTAAGTAATGTGTGCCACAAAAATAAGTCAAACTTCTGTTAAACTAAATAGAGAAAGTCTATTTACTCTGCTAAACATTCACATTTTAAACAAGGTCTATGAAAATATTTGTTTTTTAATTTTCTGTATATTGAGTAAACATCTCAATTTCAAAAGACATATAATAAATCAAAGATACCATCTCACTTGTGTTTATAAAAAAAATCTTGGTTCATCTTTGCCATACGCTCTTTCTTCTGCTGCTCTCTAGTTTCAGGGTTGAAGTCGGCTACCTGAGGTCCTGGGTTTTGAAACGCTAAGCATTTTAGTTGCCGCTCTATTTGCTGCTATGAATGAACAAACGAAGGAAAGATTATAAACACCAAAGCTAACCAGAATTTTTTTTATTTACTGCCATATATGTTTGCTAGTTTTAATCTTCATAATAAAAATATAAAAGGACACAGTGATTGGCACGTAAGGCAAAAATCTGACGTACTGTAGCAATAGTCCCATTTAAAAACTGTTCAGCCATCTATTAATTTTTAACCAACTATGCCCAAGGCCCATTTTGTCAGCTAACAGAGGAGGGCATAGCCAGAGATCTCCAATTTTATGCAAGTGTGAATGCAAAGAAAGAAGGTGGGTAAGTATGACATGACAGCCCAAGCTGCAATGTCCACACTGCTATTTTTAGTGTGCTGGATCAAACCTCACTAGTGCAGGTCTGTCTGCCAGACCTGGGAGGTTCTCTCCCAGCTGCAGTTTAGACATACCCAGAGAGCTCAGGTTGTAGTACCTCACCACAAAGATTATATTGATTATTTTTCTCTTGGTTTTTGAAAAATTATCACCGTGGACAGAAACACTCCCCTCTTGTAAAGGCCTAGCTAGAGTGAATTCAAGAACAGGAAAGAGGGAGCTTAGCACTTGTGTTGTTCACTTTCTGTCAGAGAGATTGGACCACATCATAAATGCCATCTAAGAAAGCAGACATTGCATTTTCTAAAATATTTTGCAGTTAGATACTGTTGCCATTGTGTGTTTTCCTTTGAATCAGAACGAGTTTCAAAACAGAAGTTCTAACAGAAATAGAGTTGCTGAAAGATTGTTTGATTTCTGCCTCTCAGTAATACACCCTTTCAGACTTCCATAGCTCATTCACAATACTATCTGGAGCCTTTCTGCCCTGTCCCTTGTTTATATCTATGTTGCATGATCCCTACCAACTACACATAAGATCTTTCTGACTGGTCCAGGCCCTCATCTATGTTGTATTAGCTCTTCTCCAAATTCTCCCCGTGAACCTAATTTTGCATTCTTCAAGTTACAGTTTCTTGGACAGTTCTTACAATATGAATATATATCTCAACATCTGAAAAAAAACCTTTAATAAGGATATTTCATCATTTTCAATTATTCTGAATATTCAAGGAAAGCATTATTTCAATATTAAACAATAAAATGAAGGTCCACTAAAGTACACAATGTGCCTTTAAGGTAGTAATTCAGTAGCCTACAATGTAAAAGAAAATACTGTCACTGTCCTAATCTGAGCTGGATCATTCTTTCTGTTCTCTTACCCGCCTCTGTTCCCTCAGCTCTCCAGGGCCTATCTCTCCAAGAAGAATCGGGGGGCAAGGAGAAGGTATGGAAGACCATTAGTGCAGGAAAGAACAACTCGCAGGACTGAAGTGTATGAAGAAAGGAGAAGAGTGGAGGAACCAAAGCAAACAATTCATAGAGATTGACAGTACTTTAGCAGGGTTATTTTATTGTATTTTTGCTGGAAATCTGGATTTACAATCGTATTAAACTGTTTTGGGGGGTTAAAAAGAATGGGCCTTATTCTCCAGTGTCCTACAACTTGGTTTGTCATTTACACCGGTACAATGCAATTGCAAGTAAGCATAAAATGTTACAAGTCAGAACAGTAGCATTTTACACCTACTTTTCACTCACTACACACATGATGTAGTAAATGATGACACAAGGTGCAAGTTGGTAACATTTATTTGGGATTCTCAAGATTTCTGTAGAAGTAGATTATTTTATTTATAAATTGATTTTATTTTCTCAAACATAAATTTATGTGAATCATCTTCCATCATCTTCATTTCAGACTCCACCATATTATTTCAATCAGTCTATATTTTTTAATTTTTTAACAACAATGTGCTCCCAGGGCAAGGTTCCAGTCACTCCACAGTGGAGTAGCAGTAGGAATTTAAGCAGATTCTCTGTTGTTGTGGCACATGTCCAATAGCCAACTGAAGGTCTTTTATTTGCAAGCTGGCTGACATCAAGTTCTGAAAATTAAAGCCACTGGTCTTCTGATAAGCAGTGGGACAACCTCATCAGCTGGCCACATGTAGACATTTAAATTTTGTGGGTAGAAATTGGGTTTTACGGTTAAAATGCAGTCCCTACTCATAGGTTACAAACATTCCAACTGGAAGCAAATAACAGACAACAATGGAGGATGAAATGCCAAACACAAGGAATCTCTTCCAGAACTCAGAGTAAAATTAATTACAAAGATTACTTCCTGTTGAGAGGACTGTCCCACTTTCCTGCATCCTCCCTTGCTAATGCTAGAACTCTGAATGGCTCTAAACACTCTGTTAAATACCTGCACATGTATTGCTGTCATTTCACTATTTGCCTTTACTTATATTTGCACATTTGTTCCAACGCCCTGATCAGTAACACAGTACTTCATAAGTCATACCAGTTGCTTCTGTGCTATTTGACAGTCCTTAGCAGGAGGGGCATGTGCTTCTGCAGGTTCCTCATGGGCAGAATTGCTTTTCTCGGTACAATTTTCTTCAAAATGATCACTCATTTCAAGACACTAAAAAAATGAAACATCAAAAACTGAGCACTTTAAAGAGATATATACAGGTGTGAGAACCACAGACTTATTAAGGGGAGCTGGTCAAACTTTTAAATTGACCAGCTGGTATCCATCTCAGACCCTCAAAGATTCTGGACCCACATTGCTTAGTGAAAAAAATGTGTCAGTATCAGGTTTTATTTTAGAAATGTTATTAAAATTCTGAAACAAACTAATATAAAACCTAGAAACATATCACCAAAGCTAAATTAGTATTAATAAACTAACTAAAAATAAAACACTGCCAAATCAGAATTTAATAAAAATCAAATCAATAAATCAAACAAGGTAGTCTAAATATTGGATTGGAGTTAGATCATCAAATTAATATAAAAAATAATTGATCCTCATATAATTTCTAAGGAGTCTGAGAATGTGGCTGTGCAGCTGGGTATATATCCCAATTAAATAATTTTAGCATGGTCAATCAAATGTGTAATTTGAATCTGGTTAAAAAGCCTAATATTGAAACTAAACTATTACCTAATGTCTGAATCTCAGTCTCAGAGCTATTACCCAGCTTCCTTTTAGACTTCAGGTTTCAGAGTAGCAGCCGTCTTAGTCTGTAGCCACAGAAAAAAAACAGGAGTACTTGTGGCACCTTAGAGATTAACAAATTTATTAGAGCATAAGCTTTCATGGGCTACAGACCACTTCATCAGATGCATTGAATGGAACATAAGAAGATTTTATATATATATATATATACACACACACATACACACACACACATATAGAGAAGATGGAATTTGCCATACAAACTGTAAGAGGCTAATTAATTAAGATGAGCTATTATCAGCAGAAGAAAAAAAAACTTTTGTAGTGATAATCAAGATGGCCCATTTAGACAGTTGACAAGAAGGTGTAAGGATACTTAACATGGGGAAATAGATTCAATATGTGTAATGACCCAGCCACTTCCAGTCTCTATTCAAATCCAAGTTGATGGTATCTAGTTTGCATATTAATTCAAGCTCAGCAGTTTCTCATTGGAGTCTGTTTTTGAAGCTTTTCTGTTGCAGAATTGCCACCCTTAAGTCTTGTACTGAGTGACCAGAGAGGTTGAAGTGTTCTACCAGTTTTTGAATGTTATGATTCCTGATGTCTGATTTGTGTCATTTATTCTTTTGCATAGAGACTGTCCGGTTTGGCCAATGTACATGGCAGAGGGGCATTGCTGGCACGTGATGGCATATATCACATCGGTAGATGTGCTGGTGAACGAACCCCTGATGGTGTGGCTAATGTGATTAGGCCCTATGATGGTGTCACTTGAATAAATATGTGGACAGAGTTGGCATTGGGCTTTGTTGCAAGGATAGGTTCCTGGGTTACAGAGTAGCAGCCGTGTTAGTCTGTATTCGCAAAAAGAAAAGGAGTACTTGTGGCACCTTAGAGACTAACAAATTTATTAGAGCATAAGCTTTCGTGAGCTACAGCTCACTTCATCGGATGCATTTGGTGGAAAAAACAGAGGAGAGATTTATATACACACACAGAGAACATGAAAGGTGCCACAAGTACTCCTTTTCTTTTTGTTCCTGGGTTAGTGTTTTTGGTGTGTGGTTGCTGGAGAGTATTTGCTTCAGGTTGGAGGGTGTCTGAAAGTGAGGACTGGTCTGTCTCCCAAGATCTGTGAGAGCGAGGGATCATTTTTCAGGATAGGTTGTAGCTCTTTGATGATGCTGGAAAGGTTTTAGTTGCGGGCTGAAGGTGACAGCTAGTGGCTTTCTGTTATTTTCTTTGTTGGGTCTGTCCTGTAGTAGGTCATTACACATATTGAATCTATTTCCACATGTTAAGTATCCTCACACCTTCTTGTCAACTGTCTAAATGGGCCATCTTGTTTATCACTACAAAGTTTTTTTCTCCTGCTGATAATAGCTCATCTTAATTAATTAGCCTCTTACAGTTTGTATGGCAAATTCCACCTTCTCTGTATGTGTATATATATACACACTATATGTATATACTATATGTTCCATTCAATGCATCCGATGATGTGGGCTGTAGCCTACAAAAGCTTATGCTCTAATAAATTTGTTAGTCTCTAAGGTGCCGCAAGTACTCCTGTTTTTAGACTTCAGTTCTCATGTGGAAGCTAACCTTTTCCTTCCCTGTCCCCAACACTAACATTATAATACAAACCTTTAAAAGAATACTCTCCATAAGCAGAAGTTTAACAACTCTTATGTCCTAGAAATTGCAGGTGACAATCTAAAATCTCTCAAGACTTTTAAATACAGAGCACACTGCAATGAGTGTCTTTATCAGAAAATGAGTGTCTTTATCAAAAAATTTAGGGCTGTTTAAACCTGGGGAACTTTTCTTTTTGGTGTTTTCCCCATGTGGGGTTTCTGGATGTGCATGCACACAGCCACACTTTCACTTCCACACCCTAAATATAAAGAAAATAAAAAGGCTAAGACCTCTCCCACTTAATAAAAGCAAATGACAAAGAACAGAAAAAGAAAAATAAGATTTAAAATGTTTGCAAACTCTTCAGCTCTTTCCGTTTTCTGGACTTTTATTGAGCAGGAGTGCAGACAATGATATTCTGCTGGCAAAACACTTCTCACTAACAGAACTTCTTTGGGTGCTGGCAGAGATTCGTCAAAGGCTGAGCTGGCCTGTTTGTTGACGCCGTGACTTGCTCTCCCAAGCCCTGAAGATTCTGGAATGACAGTCTGCCTCTGATGTCTTGTTGACCCCAAAAACACCAGAGGCTTCTCAGCCTAACCCTTAATTCAAACCATTCATAGTGTTAATCACTCGGCCTTGAAGCTTTCAGTCCAAGATCGTTAGACAAATCAGATGCAAAGCCTACCTTGGTGCTATGCAACTTGATCCAATCAACTTTGTATTGGGTTACTGTTAGTAACTTGGAAACTTGGAAAAGTCCTGCTTAAGCCAGCAATTTAAAAATAGTTTGTATTTTCCGTATTACAGGGACTGTTGGTCTGTGACCCTCCCTCATAATATCAAAAATTCAGGCACATAAGACCACTATTGAGAAAACTGGCGTGGTCTTATCTGGATTCAGTGTCTCAAAAGGACATTATGGAAACTGGAAAATTCATTATAAACCTCCTATAAACACAACAAATGGGAAAAACCCTGACACAACAAAATGGAGTTACTCAACAGTCCACCAGCAAAAAATAAATTCAAATTTACAATAAATGTCATCAACTCCACTTTTTCCTCATCTGATCTCAAAACAGACAATTGTTCATATTCTTTTGGAAACAAAGCAATTGCTGCAATCTTCCTATTTTGGAACTGGGCTACAGGTGAGAATCTATCTTCTAAAATCTTAATTCTTGATACAGAAAAGTTACTCTAATGCTCATTAAGATATAATCCATTTAAAATAAGGAATTTTAAATGTAGTATAAGGTTTACATACAAGCTATTCATCTCATTTAGGGTATATATGATGAACTGTAATTGTAGTACATTAGTTTTAGTCTAAAATTTTGGCCAAACTTTTCAAATTTGGGCGCCTAAAGTTAGATACCTAAATCAATGTTTAAGCACAAAAATAAATGGTCAGAAGTTTAGAGGTGCTGAGCACCCATCAGCTGTTAATTAAATTTTATTATAAATTACTTGTTATTTCTATTTTATCTAATTAACTAAACATGGCTGCAAGTGCTTGATTTTAGGCACCAACATTTGAACAGTTTGACCTTAGTTCCTTTACCTTTTATTTACTGAAATAAACTAAGAAGGCTATTTTGCAGGGCAAGAATAATATTCCTCAAAAGATACTTAGGCCATTTTTCTGGGCTCACATTTTTAAAATGATTTCTGAACTACCAATGGTCATTTACATTTTTGCTATCTAAAATGTTTAAGCAGGACCCTACAATTAATATGTTTATGCAGCTGCATAAATAATCACATCATTCTGCATTCTTTTGAAATTTCAGGTGAATTGAGCTCCACAGCTGAACCTTTCACTTAAAATCATAAAAGGTCTGTAGCTCAATATGGTTGTGAAGAAAACCTTCAAGATGTGAACCAGGTGCTACAGATGTACTGTCTTCTGCTAAAGACAGCCAGAAACAATTACTTTGAAAGAAGATTCCACTTCATCACAATGGGGTGTTGATTCTGAAGCCCAGTGACCACAATTTAAGTGACAACACTGTTAACTATTTCCTGTTAATCTTTAAAGCAGAAGGATCAAGCTAATGTGCTCATCCATTGTTGCAGGAAGTAGTGGCAGATTTTGGGGAAGAGTATAGAGTGGCAACTAGCTGAAGAGATGAGGAACAAGGAATTCAAACCCCTTTCCCAAATTTAAAGTAATCTCCCATGTGCCCAAAAGGAGGAAAGTAAGAAGAGATACTTTCCCTTTGCAATACCAAAAGCCTCAACTGCCTTCTGAATGCCAAAAACCAAAACTGCTTCCAATATATTCCTGTGTGTCAAAAGCTCCAAGTGTCCCCTTAAAATAGGTTTAGTTCAGTATCAACTTAAACAAATAAATAACATCAGGGCATATTGTACTGGTTGGACGACTGTTGAACAGGCGATGAGGAAGAGAAAACTTGAGGGCAGTGCTGCATAATTCCAGGGTCTCTGCTGTATAATTTTAATAAATACTTAAGTCTTAAGTTTCATCTTTTCCTATTCAGGAGCAGGAATGTTACAGTACAGCCAAGCTACATATTTTCAAGCACAAAATGATGATCCCCAGACACTCTAACACATTTTGGATAAATCATTACATTAAGACATCAAAGAATAACCATTTTAAGGAATTGTCACTAAGCTATTGAAACAGTAAATTATTCTCTGGAATATAAAAACATAGACCAACATTTTCACAAAGCAAATAGGAGCCATCAGTGATATCCTACGGACGTGGAGAATACATGTACAGGTCGTTAACTTAACTTGCCATTCGGTGTCACTGTTGTTCTACACAGGTAATATAAGGTCATGGTCAAGCAATTTTTTAAAAGCTTTCACTGGGTAAGCAAATTAACTGGTATGGGTGCTATAGTTTGTCATATTTTATGGACCTCCAAAAGATGTGTCACAATAATATATGCTGCATTTCTATTATTCCAGAAAGCAGCATAACAATTCACCAATGTACTGGAGGCTCTAAACAATAGATGAGGTGAAAACTCTGCCTGTTAAACCCATACTTTTTCATTTTGCACTATTTTTGCTTATACTTGGAGTCTACTTTTATGATTAACATAAAAACACATCAGTCCCTCTGCTAATAAAACACCTATGGACTCACTCACATAATCAGCCAACCAACACACTTATTCACTCATTCTCTCCCCACTCCTCCATCGCTCACTGTCACACAGCTCTCCCCCAGAACGATAAAGGGAGAGAGAATTGCCGGTGACAGATGCTGGTCTTGCCACTTAATGCACCTTTGGAAAGTGCTTAGAAATCAGGGTGATGGGCACAGTATAAGAATCTGAATACAGTAGAATCACCCATGCGGCACACACAGTTCGCATCCACCATTCCCCACCAATCACCCATTCATTCCTCCATCCCCTGCCTGCTGGGGAACATCTCAGTGCTCTCCCCTGTCGGCTGAGGATCTCTCTGCCCCTCACTTCCCCCTAAGGGCATCTCCAAGGGCCTCCTCCATGTTGAAGATCTTAGAGCCTTCCCCATCTGCTCATGGATCTCTCGGAGTGTCCCACACTTGGGGTCTCTAGTGGCACCTTAAAGATTAACGGATTTATTTGTGCATATGTTTTGTGGGTAAAAAACCCCACTTCTTCAGATGCACGGAGTGAATATTACAGATACAAGAAGTGGGGTTTTTTACCCACAAAAGCTTATGCTCAAATAAATCCATTAGTCTTTAAGGTGCCACCAGACTCCTCGTTGTTTTTGTGGCTACAGCATAACATGGCTACCCCTCTGATACTTGGGATCTCTGACACTTTGACATGGAGGGTTTTTAAGTCCTCTATTTGGGGTCTCTCTGGTCAATTTCCTCCTGGTGGTGGACATTGTCTCAGATTTCCCCCAATCCTGGGGCAATGGTCTCTCAAGGACCCCATCTCTGTGGGGTGGTTGTCTCCACACTGCTTAAGACCCTCCCCTTCAGGGATCTCTCTTGGGACCCTTGGGGTGGGGGGATGGTTTCTACTTTACCTGCCTTATTTTTCTCCTATAAGTGACTGTGGAGACGAAGGGAGCTGAAAGAACCAGCTAAGAAGGCAGATGCCTTCAGACTCCCTGCTTATAGCACCCCTTTCAGGGAAAGGGGAAGAAGTTGAGGCATAGCAGAAAAAGCACTTGATAAGCTGTCTTGCAGTGAAGTGAAAGGGAGGAAAGAAGAACAAAAGGATCTGCTCTTTAGCCAGATCTCTAATTCAGTGGTTCTAATCTCAACTTTTTCCATACCAGGCCCTTCTTTTCCCTCCCTCAGGACGTCCCTCCAATCTATCCAGGCCTTCAAGCAGCATTAATGTCCCTTTGGATTTCCATTTTGAAATCTGTGTGTACAAGGAAAGCAGTCAGTTCTATTCCACCTCCTCCTATCCCACCTCCCTCTCGAAACACTGACCTTGCACACAACTTGATGTGAATAAGTATTTCATTGCTGTGAACATGCATTTCTCAATGTTACCAGACAACATGACCTCTGTAAAGGATATAATGTTTGCTAACTTAAACATAGACGGAAGACAGCGCTAACCTGACCAAAGACAGAATGGGAGAAGTAATGTAAAAAGAGTTCTGGAGATGTTGTCAAAGAGGCAGATGTTTCTGGTCAGAAAGAGCATTGCATCAGGAAATGTTTGGAGTTGGAAGGCATAACATTAATTTATGATTTTTATAAAGGAAAATGTTCCTCTTTGTTATTTCAAGGGTTTATTATTGTTACTTGTTATGCATGGGTCTTGCAGCCTGTGCTGTCTAAATACTTCAGCTGGTAGAAGATATAATGAACAGAGTTCATCGTTACAGACTGCTTGGTATCTTCACAGTGAAAGTACATATTAATTTTAAATTACTTTTACATAATTACAAGATTCTTAATAATATTAGGACACTCCATTAGAGTCGCACTGGGCACAAACAAGGGCTGAATTTAGCCGAAACTATTTAAGCCTGATCACTCCTTTCATTGAACCAATACAAAGAAGACTCTCCTCACAGATCTACCCCCATCCCCCACAAAGATAGATTGGGCTCAGCTGTTTCTATAGTGCCATCTTCCTCCTGGCTCCAAATCTGCAGAGAGCTCTGTGGGCCCAGGGATCAGCAGCTGATGCTATGACACATACATCACGCCTCTCTAAAACTCTACAGGAAATTGGACATAAATTTAATCCAGCATGAGAATGAATGAACTTTTCCACAGCCCTTCTTTGCACTTGGAAATGCTTTATGTGAATGTGACGGGGGATGGTGTTCTGGGGGTGAGCCACCATTTAGTGATTCCCTGGCAGCATAGTTCCAAATGGAGCAGTGCTTCCTGGGAGCAGGAGGAGACTCCAGAGCCAGCATGGAAGCAGAGAATATATGCAGGGATAGCCCCTGCCTCCTAAGGTTCTGCCAGTATCCTGAAGAATCAATAAGATGTAGAGACAGAACAATGACCCATTCTATGGGAGGAGTGGGGAAAGCAACACTCACCATCTCCCAACAGAACAACAAAACAGATACTCTGCAATAGACTCCTTGTGGAGATTTTGTCCCCCACACATCCTTTCCCTGGTTATTTCTGCCATAGCAGGATATGATAGGCCTTTTCATTGGGTTTGAATTCTACAGGATGATCCATAAAATCATTTTTTCATTCTGGGCTTCATCTAACAAATAGGAGAGGCGTGCTAAATTCTTCCTATGAAAAATTGCAGTTTGAAAGGTTTTATTTCCAACTCAAATCAGTTATTGAGGAAAAAAGGGTTTTCCAAAATTTTAAAATTGTACTTACCAACCAAACAGCCTGGCACACAGAAGAAAGATTACTCTAGGTTTACTGCTGCAAAAGTGCTCTGATAGTGAGATCCTGACATCAGCCCCAGAGTGACTGAAACAGAAGACCAAGCATCAAAATAATGGTCCCAGGAGGACAGCGCTGATGACAATGCCAGGTAAAAGTCTTAAAGGACCTCATCCTCACCTCATTATTTATAGTCCTTTTAAATACTTAGCATACAACACATAAAACTGAGAAATCCATTAAAACTTGGATGTGATTCTTCATTTCTTGTGTGCATGTATCTTCTTTATGGTATATATACCATGCAAAACTCTTTTAGGCCTTTTTTTAAACTGAAAATAACCAATAAGACCACAATAATTTTTACACTTTTAAAAAAGGTTGCTATAAAAAAACAACATGGTAATAATAGGACAATATTTTACCACACTAAATAAGTTACATAAAATATCATATAAACTAACAGCCACCTCTTGCAGCTTAAAGTCATCAATTAAGTAAATAGACTTTTCCCAAGTCTCTAAAATGTTGCAACTCCATCACACTTTCATTGATTGCCTTTGATTTGTAGTTTAGTTTACAATAAGACCAAAAGAAACAATTCACACTGATTCTGACACTCTGGGGAGTTTTTCAAATCTCCAGTATATTAAGATCATCGATGACTTTTCCTATCACTTTTTCCTATCACTTGAGAACAAGTTTAAGATGATCAAAAATCCATAAATTTTAAATATTGGCGATTAGTCAGTGTACTGACATCACGCTAAATTCTCCTCTGTGTGCAAACAAATACTTCTGGTAAGTCCAGCACAAATCTTGGAATCTTCATTAGCTCAATCCATTCCCTCTCTAAGGCATTTGCTACAGCTCAGCCTTAGAACAAGCTAATTTAACCCATTGTAAATTCCTGGTTATATTATTTTCTTTTCCTCTGACCATTATTAAAATTAAATGCTGACATAACATTTAGAGGAAATAGTTTACCAAACCGATTTAAGAGACACTGTGTGGATAGTCGTAGTGTATTGCATTCAGGTTCCTTTGTCTTGAAAAATAAACCACAAATCTCTCTAGGGGAAAAATTATTAAATCTCTGAGACACTCCTGACTGTAATTTAATCCTTTCTACAATAGCAGGAGAGAGAAAGAATTACAGTGGGAACCTGTTGGTTTTATTCTCTCATTTTTCACAATACATCTCAAGATGCCTGAATCTGAAAATGAAGGTTTCTCTGTGGATGTAGAGTAAGCAGAAACAATGGTTATCATGTCTATTAGTGCAACAATTAAAACTGAATTTAGTGTTTTATGTGTAAAACCTCAGATTGATCATTTTCCTCTAGTTCAGCCTCTTCCACTCCATTATTGCTAAGTACACAGTGCCATTCAGCACACGAGTCTTAGCTTTTTGCATGACTGTGAGTGATCATGAATTATGACACGCGAATCACGTTAAGTAGCAACCTGCAATCCACTGAAAATAACACAAGTACTTTCTTTGTGTCTGCGTCAGCCTGTAGGTATGGGTGCATATGTACACAAAGTAAAATCCTGGGTAAAATCCTAGCCCCATTGAGGTCAATGACAAAACTCTCTTTAAATTCAGGGGGCCAGGATTTTCCCCCCTGTGCAAGAGCATGCGGGATTATGAATATGTCTTGCATGATGTGATACAGATGTCCATAATAATAAAGAACAAGGGAGGAAAGTACAGAAACTATTTAATACATAAGCAGCTATATTTCTAAACACCAGGTTCTTTAAAGTTTTAAGCTTCTTGGCTTTCCTCCAACAGTCTCAGGACTAACTTTTCTCCACTCCGATCTACCTATTTCCAGTCCCACTTTCCACACAATGACACCCCATATCTCCTGGATCTTTGAATGAGGCTTAGGCTTTCAGGTAACTCAGACAGGATGGGGAGGCACCTTCCCTTTCCTGGCTAGTGCTGGCACAGCCTAACTGCCAAAGTGCTCCAAGGCCTTCTGTTGGCCAGATCACTGGTTGAATTCCTTACCCTCTTGGATGACCCATGGTCTAACAAGTCTTCTGGGGGCCATTTCAGCAACGATAGGTGGGAGTTTTGCAGGCTCACTAACTACCAAGCTAAGTTAAAGGATACGGGATATCCTATTCTATTTTATTTTATTTAGAGCTATAACCTAAACATCATTCTGATAAGAAACTAGATTGCTACCACCTTACTCATCTTGTTTATGCATGTAAGTATGACATTTAAAAGATAAACATTGCACTGGATAGGGTGACATCCATCCCATTTTTAACAGGACAGTCCAGTATTTAAGCCCTCTTGCAGGTGTCCTGCCTTTAAAAAAAAAAACAAACGTGCCAATTGTCCCATATTTTCCACTCCTCCTGTTGGTCAGTCAGCAGCCAGTGCAGCCCCAGACGCGCCTTGTTTGCGGCTGTCAGGTGAGTGAGGGTAGGCAGTGGTTCATAAGAGAGAGCACATGGTGGCCTCAGGCCTGGTGGAGAGGCAGAAAGAGACCACATCAGGTAGGAGGAGAGGCAGCCATGTGTTTGTGTATGTGTGTGTGGGAGGGGTAGGGGTGTTTTTACATGGTCAGGGGTGACAATCTAAAGCAGGGGTTCTCAATGGGGGCCACTGTGCACCAATGCTGAAACCCAGAGCCTGAGCCCCAGCACCCCCCCCCCACCATGGGGCTTAAGCCCCATTCTGCTGTGCCTTCCTGCTGGGCTGAAGCCAGCAGCTGCAGGGCTGAATGCCTGAACCCTGTCAGCCTCCACAGGCTGAAGGCAGGAGCCATGGGGCTGAAGCCCCAATCCCTGATGGGCAACTGCCCCCTCCGGGGCTGAAGCCAGGAGTGGCAGGGCTGAATCCCAGATCCGCGGTGCTCCCTATGGGGCAGAAGCCCTCCAAGCCCCTGGGCAGAGTTGGGAGGGGGGGCACCAGGATGTTGGCCCCAAAACTGCAGTGCAAGTCCAGGGCTGTACTGGGGACAGGTCCACAGCCCCCACACCTCCTTCTCTCCCCACCTCCTGGCCAGTTCAGAGGCGGGAAGCTGGAGCCGGGCAGTGTGGGGCAGCTGCTTTTCGGGCTGGTGTCTCCTCTTCTGCTGCTGAAGCAGGAGGTTGAAGCTGCTCCTCAGCTCCCAGCCCCCTTTTCTCTCACAGCTGGTAAGAGCTGCAGGAGACAGGGACCTGGCTCCGTGGCTGGCAGAGTCCTCGGAAACTGGGACCACAGGGGAGCCCTCCCAGCACACACCCCTAGCTACTCCTTCCTTGCACCCTGAGCTACCCCTGCCGACACACAGCCCCTAGCTATCCCTCTTACTGCTCCCTGAACTATCCCCATGCCCACACACAGCCCCTAGCTACCCCCTCCCTGCATCCTGCGTTGTTTTTGAAACTTTTTGAGCTGAGCCTCCCACCTTTGAGTTATAATTTTTCGTTGCGCCTCCAACCAAGACGGGCTGGGTGGCCTGCTGAGGTGAATCAGAGAGTGGAGATGGCACTCCCTCCCTGGACCCATCATGTGGAGCTGGCTTTAGCCCCGCTAGCTGCTGCCCCCAAAATAGAAGTCAAACTATGCTTATGCCAGAGGCCCCTCTTTCCCTGCTGGGCCCTGGAGTTCTTATAGCCTGTTGGGGGTGAGTGGGTGGAGATGGCTACTGCATAGTTCTGACTGATTGCTGTTGAACTCACTTGAATACGAGCAATTTTACCAGGTGTCCTGTATTCAGCATAGGGAAATATGGTCACTCTACACTGGGAGGAATTTATTCTGCAGGTACATGGAACTATCTAGGTTTCAGAGTAGCAGCCGTGTTAGTCTGTATTCGCAAAAAGAAAAGGAGTACTTGTGGCACCTTAGAGACTAACAAATTTATTAGAGCATAAGCTTTCGTGAGCTACAGCTCACTTCATCGGATGCATTTGGTGGAAAAAACTATCTAATTTCACTTTCAGTTTGTAATGGGGAAAACTGAGGCAAACACCCTCCCCAGTAAAATTAAATAGAAATAAAAAATAACTTGGCTGTGCACCTGAAACACTCATTGTTTCTGCTGCCTGGTTATTCTTAGATAAAGCAACAGGACACAACTGACTGGTGTTTTGCCAATTAATGCCGCTGGTGCAGCTGAGGTGTGCTTTAATAAGCATTGCTGCATAGTCTGCTCCACAGCGTTCCAGAGCAATTACAAAATGGGCATTGTAAGAAACTAAACAGCAGTTTTTAATGTTTAAAGTTAGTTTGTAAGGTTCTTTTCTCATTATCAAATAATCCACTTAGCTTTCATTATAGTATGTGAAAAATAGAAGATGTAACACTATAGGAATATTAAACTAAGTTCTCTCTGTTTTCTAATATATCCCTCCCCTTGTCCTCACTCCCTACTGCTCTAATTCCCCTCCCCCATATTTCTGACTCCTAAGTTTTTCCTCCCAAATTAATGATACTCATTATGGAGAAAGAAGAGGAGAAAAAACTCTTGCACCTGTAGAGCCATGGGACAATTTTAATGAGTCTGATTTCCAAAGCAAGAGAGACTGTAAATGACTTGTTGCAAACCCGGTGCAAAACAATTCTTTATACCCACAGATCGTTAATTCTGCTTTAAAAAAATCAACTCAACATGCAGACATGTTGTTCCTCCTGAAGGAACAAGATTTAGAAGCAGGTCTGCACATCACAAATCTCATAAAATTATTTTAGTATCTCTTCCACTGAGACATCAGAGAGCCAGTAAGAGACACTGCTTTTCCACTGCCATCACTATCTTTAACAGCAGCCACAAACATCTTGTTTTTTCCTTTTCATCAGATTCAGCCCTTCTGATGAAGTCTCGAGGCACCTGACTAGCCTTTGCATTATGTAGCGTGTGAATACACTTTTGTTTAAACAAAAACTATCTAAAATAATTTCTGATCAGCTGATTAATGTACCAGTGAGATTGGAAATGCTAGTCCAAGAGTTCCAGAAGAGTTACTGAAACAACACAAGCACAGACGTGCAAGACTTGCACTGAGACAATAATACAATGGCAGTGAACAGCCACTTCTCTGGTGGCCTGAAGGGCTGGCGTAGTATTTAATTTTCCATTTAAAAAATTAAACTTCTAGACTTCAGGGTTGCAAATAAACTTTCTGAATGAGCACCAATAGCGCCAACAATGTGCCAATAGTGTGCCAACAATGCCCCTCAGCCAAACCAGACAATCTCTACGCAAAAGAATAAATGGACACAAATCAGACATCAAGAATTCTAACATTCAAAAACCAGTGGGAGAACACTTCAGCCTCCCTGGTCACTCAATTTCAGACCTAAAAGTCGCAATTCTCCAACAAAAAAACCTTCAAAAACAGACTCCAATGAGAAACTGCAGAATTGGAATTAATTTGCAAACTGGACACCATTAAATTAAGCTTCAATAAAGACTGGGAGTGGATGGGTCATTACACAAAGTATAATAGTAAAATAGTAAAAACTATTTCCCCATGCTAATTTTTCCCCTACTTTTACTCACACCTTCTTGTCAACTGTTTGAAATGGGCCATCCTGATTATCATTACAAAGGTTTTTTTTCTCCTGCTGATAATAGCCCACCTTAATTAATTTGTCTTGTTACAGTTGGTATGGCAACACCCATTTTTTCATGTTCTCTGTGTATATATATATCTTCCTACTGTATTTTCCACTGCATGCATCCGATGAAGTGGGTTTTAGCCCACGAAAGCTTATGCCCAAATAAATTTGTTAGTCTCTAAGGTGCCACAAGTACTCCTTGGTTTTTTTTCACCAATAGTGTGAGTCTGTAAATAGACAGATTGAATCAATAGCACCAAGATTGCTATGAATGCACCATTTATTTCAATGACATATTGAATCTGAAACCCAAAGATAAGTTCCATGTGAAAAATGTTAACTGTTTCTCTGCTGATCATTTTGGTAGAAACTCCTTTGGGATGGGGAATAGATTTTGAGTAGGGTAGCATACCAGAATTCTTTTAAATGATCCTTGTTAAAAAGTATAGATAAGATGGCCCCTTCCTTATTATACCCTGACTCCTACAATCTCCTGCTCTGACACACACCCTTCTATAACTTTCCTCTTTCTCTCATCCCAACACCTACAATTATACCTAATTAAACTGAATTTCAGGAGATATCACAAAGCAGTTTAAAAATCACGCAGAACGTATATTTGGGATTCACAGTATGCTATACCTTGGAGTGGATGTGTGTGATGCAGAAAAAATTGTCTATGATTTAATGTTATTAATACCTGGGATATTTAAATAAAAAGCAGTTGTTTTGATTGTTTAAATTTCTAATTTTAGAGTAAATTTTGATAACTATCACTGATAATCAAACCCTTATTGGCACAAGCTTGACTGACTTTAAAGGGTTCTATATTAATGATCCATGTTTAGACAAAATTCTCCTCCAGAATAGTGGAATAGATTTGATTCTGAATGAAGACAAGTCAGAACCATGTTTAGCAGTTTTCATGACTTCTGCAGTAAATCAAAACTCCAACAAAGTTAATCAACATGGTGTGGTCCCATGTCTACTGCAACACTGAGCTGTTGGGGATTACTAACCATGGTATGATTGAATTGTAACTGGATAACAAGCATGGTACATTTTATAGCATAAATGGGACCAACATCTTGCCCTCCCTCTATGGATCCCTCTTCTTCTGTCACTCACTGCTCCATTCTCCTCATAACCTGCTTATAACCTCTCCTCATAATTCTCCTCCTAACCTCTCATACCCTGCTCTCTTCCCTTTTGGATCTCTTCTTTCTTCTGCAATCTTTCACTCTCATTGGCCTTGGCACTTGGACTCACTTCCCTTGGGTCTTTATTCTCCTTGATCTCAATCTCTGTCTCTCTGCCCTTTTCAGGTCCCTTTCTCAATAAATATCCCATTTCTTTTCTCCTTTAGGGAATTGTTCCCCTTTCTCCCCAATACTTTTCCTTCTTGTATCCACAACTACCTACTCTTCGGCCCACAGAGACCCCAAATAGCTACCTGTCCCCTTGTAGTCCACACGCACGCACACACACAAATACATACTGCCTTTTCCCAATTGCCTCTGCAACCTGCACCCCCAGGCAGCTCGTCCTTGGCACACGCTCAGCCCGTCAAAAGCTGTCTCTTCCTGGTGTTTGCTCCTCTCTCTTTGCACTGAGAACAGGGAGAGGAGGTAACCAAGATGGTAAACAGAAGAGCCTGCTGCTGTGCCTGTAGTGTGGGGGAAGCAACTGCCCAGCAACCCATGTTCATGGGAGGCCAGAATAGTAGATATGTATTTTTGTAAAGTTTGCTTGCTTTAACCAAGTGCTGTGAGGAGTAAGAAGGAAGATAACACTCCCTACTGCCTCTCTGTGATGAAAAGCTAAACTTCCCCAACTGTTAGCCGCAAGCAATCCCTTCCCCACACAGCATCCTGCTACCTCTATACTTACAGTCCCTTCCACACGCAGACGATACCCACAACCTTTTTCACACCCCACTACCTAAGGCCTCTCCACTCACACTGTGATGCCTACAATTTCTTCTTTCATTTACAACCTTGGGGGCTGGGAAGGTACAAATTAATTGCTGGGCTGGGGGATGGGCAGGTGTGTGTGTGTGGCGGGCGGGGGGGGGAAATACAGAATTAATTAATTAGAGTTTTGGAAGAAGGTGGAAGCTCCACATTACCAGGGTGCCAGCATGAGCACCTGAAACAGGGGGCCAGAATCAGCTTCCTCTATAAACATGGGAGAGAGCCACACAACTACTGGGGATGGGCAGGGGGCATTCAAAGATCAAAAACCAAAACACACCATCTCATGCTTTTCATGGTCTGACTCATGAGTTTTGCACCTTTGGGATTGGCAAGCCAGTAATGCTGTGCTGTAATTGGGTCCCCTGCAGGGCTGGCCTTACCATGAGGCGAACTGAGGTGGCTGCCTCAGGTGCCAGACTGGGGTGGGGTGGGGGAGAGGGGTGCCACTAGGACCCAGAGTGTAGAAAATTGTGTCTGCTGCTGGTGCATATTTATCCTCTCTGCTCTAGATGCACAGAGAGGGTGGAGTGCTGTGCTGGAGGAAGGCGGGCATAAGAGACATAACAGGCAGGCAGGAGAAAAGGTGAGAGGGAATAACAGAAAGTAGCAGGAGCTGCAGGGAGAGAAAGGAGGAGGAGCCTCTTGTGTACCTCTCTAGCACTCCCAGGAGCCTAGACAGATTAACACCAGCTTCTCAGGGAGCTTCCTGTTTCCTGCTGCTTCCCTGAACGCACTTGAGGAGAACAGGCAGTCAACTGAAGTAGTAGGAGCCAGTTAGGCCCTTAAGATGCTAATATCTTTCCTCGCGCAGGTCCTGCTACCAGCCTGCTTATTTGTCCCCTTCAATTGAGTGTTGAGAGCCACTGTAGCTGGCACAGAACAGCAGTCATGAATGAAAGAAGAAAACGCCCCTCTGGGGCAGCATTCAGAAGAGAAAGAAAGAAAGAAAGAAAGAAAGAAAGAAAGAAAGAAAGAAAGAAAGAAAGAAAGAAAGCTTTTCTTTCTCCATCTCAAATGGATGTAAGCTTGCACATTCCTGAAGAAAAGTGTAAAAAGAACTGCTGCTGAGTTTAGTTCCTTAAGTCTAGATGATCCAGCACTGGATCCACTTGACCAGTAGCCTGAGGGACTTCCTTGTGCTGCATGGACCATAACAAGTGAAAAACTTCATGTTCCCCAAAGACAATGAAAATAGAAGTTTCCATCCAATACATTACTGGTGTGAAATCCCCAATGGTGACAAAGTGGAGAGGCCATGGCTTATGTTGTCAAAAATCCAAAGTGCTGCATACTGTTTTTGTTGCAAACTCTTCCAGTCTAATGTTCCAGCCACACTGGGTTCTACAGGAACAAATGACTGGACAAATCTGGCTAGAAATCTGGCAGCAAATCACCAGCCAGCATTCCATAGGTGGAAAGAACTTGAGATGAGACTAAGGTTAAAGGCCACCATAGATGATCAGCATCAAAAGAAGATTGCCTCAGAGTCTCTTTACTGGCAAAATGTTCTGAAAAGGTTCATTGCCATTGTGAGAATGCTTGCTACGCAAAACCTAGCATTATGTGGCACTTCAGATCAGCTGTATGTGCCAAACAATGGACACTTCCTCAAAATTGTGGAGCTGATGGCTGAGTTTGATGCTGTACTCCAGAAGCATCTAAGAAGAGTCACCACCCAAGAAATGTACACACACCACTACCTTGGAAAAACAATTCAAAATGAGATCATACAGTTACTGGCAACAAAAGCCAAACAGAAGGTTGTGGCAGATCTGAAGTCAGCAAGATATTACTCTGTTATTCTGGACTGCACACCATACAGAACAAGTGATTTTAATGTTGCGTTTTGTAACAACAGAACCTAGTGAAAATGTCCCTGCAATGGTGACTGTCAGAGAGAATTTTCTAGAATTTATTGGTTTCAGAGTAGCAGCCGTGTTAGTCTGTATTCGCAAAAAGAAAAGGAGTACTTGTGGCACCTTAGAGACTAACAAATTTGTTAGTCTCTAAGGTGCCACAAGTACTCCTTTTCTTTTTTCTAGAATTTATTGACATTGATGATACTATGGGAACTGGTATGACAAATGTGCTTCTTAAAAAGCTGGAAGATACGGGAATTGCGATAGCTGACATGGGAGGTCAGGGCTACGATAATGGTGCCAACATGAGAGGAAAGAACAGAGGAGTGCAGACATGAATCCGAGAGTTAAACCCTTGAGCTTTTTTTGTCCCATGCAATTCTCATTCATTGAACTTGGTGGTCAGTGATGCAGCATCAGCTCCTAGTGAGGCTGCTGAATTTTGTAATGTAATTCAAAGCATCTATGTATTTTTCTCTGCATCAACGGCAAATTTTGAAGCAACATCTGGGAACATCCTCTTTGATACTGAAACCATTGAGTGTCACACAATGGGAAAGTCAAGTGGAGGTGATAAAGCCTATCAAACACCGAATTGGAAAGATAGATGATGCCATAATTGCCATTATGGAGGATAATGCTATGACAGGAACTGTTCATGGGAGAACAGTGGCAGAGAGAAATGGAATCACCAGAAACATACATAACTTCAAATGTCTATGTGGCTTAGTGTTGTGGCATGACATACTGTTTGAAATAAATGTTGTAAGCAAGAGATTCCAAGGTGTTGATCTTGATATATCTGGACCAATGGAACAACTGGACAAAGCAAAGTCATACCTACAGTCTTACTGGTCAGATGAGGGATTTCAAAACATTCTGAAGAGTGCACAGAAGTTGGCAGAGGAACTTCACACTGAAGCTATTTTCCCACCCATTCAAGAATACAAGAGTCACCGAAGAAGATGACAGTTTGATTATAAGGCACAGGATAATCCCATAAGAGACCCCAAACAACAATTCAAAGTTGAATTCTTTAACCAGGTGCTAGATTGTGTAATACAGTCAGTAGAAGAAAGTTTCATGCAGCTCAAGGAACACAGCAGTATATTTGGGATGTTGTATGATATTCCATTATACTCCTCATTATACCTGAAGAAGACCATCACCAGCAATGCAGGGCACTAGAGACAGTGCTGACACATGATGACATGCGCGATATTGATGCGAGTGATTTAGGTGATGAACTTTCAAGATACATTGCAGCAGGATCAACTCCAAAGGCTGTTCTGGAATATATGTGCACAAATAAGATGACCACCCTCTTTCCAAATGCTTTTGTTGTTCTGCACATACTTCTAACACTTCCCGTAACAGTTGCCAGTAGAGAACACAGCTTCTCCAAGCTGAAGTTAATGAAAACACATCTATGCTCCACAATGACACAGGAGAGGTTGATCGGCCTTGCAACCATCTCAATAGAGCATGAGCTGGCCCAGACTGTGCATCTTCATCAGGGAGCAGTTCACATCTTTGCAACCAAGGAGGCACGGAAAGCACCACTTTGATTATTCAAACAGATAAAAATACCAGTGTTTACTACGCAGACAAGAAAAGTTACATTTGCTGTTCACAGGTTTCAGAGTAGCAGCCGTGTTAGTCTGTATTCGCAAAAAGAAAAGGAGTACTTGTGGCACCTTAGAGACTAACAAATTTATTAGAGCATAAGCTTTCGTGAGCTACAGCTCACTTCATCGGATGCATTTGGTGGAAAAAACAGAGAGATTTATATACACACACACAGAGAACATGAAACAATGGGTTTATCATACACACTGTAAGGAGAGTGATCACTTAAGATAAGCCATCACCAACAGCAGGGGGGGGGAAAGGAGGAAAACCTTTCATGGTGACAAGCAGGTAGGCTAATTCCAGCAGTTAACAAGAATATCAGAGGAACAGTGGGGGGTGGGGTGGGAGGGAGAAATACCATGGGGAAATAGTTTTACTTTGTGTAATGACTCATCCATTCCCAGTCTCT
Organism: Dermochelys coriacea; assembly: GCF_009764565.3. Classification (NCBI taxonomy): domain Eukaryota; kingdom Metazoa; phylum Chordata; order Testudines; family Dermochelyidae; genus Dermochelys; species Dermochelys coriacea. Next base: position 74,668,468 of record NC_050072.1, on the reverse strand, counting down.
ATTCAAGCCTAAGTTAATTGTATCCAGTTTGCAAATTAATTCCAATTCAGCAGTCTCTCGTTGGAGTCTGTTTTTGAAGCTTTTTTGTTGAAGTATAGCCACTCTTAGGTCTGTGATCGAGTGACCAGAGAGATTGAAGTGTTCTCCAACTGGTTTTTGAATGTTATAATTCTTGACATCTGATTTGTGTCCATTCATTCTTTTACGTAGAGACTGTCCAGTTTGGCCAATGTACATGGCAGAGGGGCATTGCTGGCACATGATGGCATATATCACATTGGTAGATGCGCAGGTGAACGAGCCTCTGATAGTGTGGCTGATGTGATTAGGCCCTATGATGGTCTCCCCTGAATAGATATGTGGATAGAGTTGGCAACGGGCTTTGTTGCAAGGATAGGTTCCTGGGTTAGTGGTTCTGTTGTGTGGTGTGTGGTTGCTGGTGAGTATTTGCTTCAGATTGGGGGGCTGTCTGTAAGCAAGGACTGGTCTGTCTCCCAAGATCTGAGAGAGCGATGGCTCGTCCTTCAGGATAGGTTGTAGATCCTTGATGATGCGCTGGAGGGGTTTTAGTTGGGGGCTGAAGGTGATGGCTAGTGGCGTTCTGTTGTTTTCTTTGTTGGGCCTGTCCTGTAGTAGGTGACTTCTGGGTACTCTTCTGGCTCTGTCAATCTGTTTCTTCACTTAAGCAGGTGGGTACTGTAGTTGTAGGAATGCATGATAGAGACCTTGTAGGTGTTTGTCTCTGTCTGAGGGGTTGGAGCAAATGCGGTTATATCGTAGCGCTTGGCTGTAGACAATGGATCGAGTGGTATGATCTGGATGAAAGCTAGAGGCATGTAGGTAGGAATAGCGGTCAGTAGGTTTCCGATATAGGGTGGTGTTTATGTGACCATCGCTTATTAGCACCGTAGTGTCCAGGAAGTGGATCTCTTGTGTGGACTGGTCCAGGCTGAGGTTGATGGTGGGATGGAAATTGTTGATTTTTATGAATTTATGATTTTATGAATTTTTATGGCTGACTTAGAACAACGCTTCCTCAGCTCTCGTCCCCTAATGCCCCTACTCTACTTGCGCTACATTGATGACATCTTCATCATCTGGACCCATGGAAAAGAAGCTCTTGAGGAATTCCACCATGATTTCAACAATTTCCATCCCACCATCAACCTCAGCCTGGACCAGTCCACACAAGAGATCCACTTCCTGGACACTACGGTGCTAATAAGCGATGGTCACATAAACACCACCCTATATCGGAAACCTACTGACCGCTATTCCTACCTACATGCCTCTAGCTTTCATCCAGATCATACCACTCGATCCATTGTCTACAGCCAAGCGCTACGATATAACCGCATTTGCTCCAACCCCTCAGACAGAGACAAACACCTACAAGATCTCTATCATGCATTCCTACAACTACAGTACCCACCTGCTGAAGTGAAGAAACAGATTGACAGAGCCAGAAGAGTACCCAGAAGTCACCTACTACAGGACAGGCCCAACAAAGAAAACAACAGAACGCCACTAGCCATCACCTTCAGCCCCCAACTAAAACCCCTCCAGCGCATCATCAAGGATCTACAACCTATCCTGAAGGACGAGCCATCGCTCTCTCAGATCTTGGGAGACAGACCAGTCCTTGCTTACAGACAGCCCCCCAATCTGAAGCAAATACTCACCAGCAACCACACACCACACAACAGAACCACTAACCCAGGAACCTATCCTTGCAACAAAGCCCGTTGCCAACTCTGTCCACATATCTATTCAGGGGAGACCATCATAGGGCCTAATCACATCAGCCACACTATCAGAGGCTCGTTCACCTGCGCATCTACCAATGTGATATATGCCATCATGTGCCAGCAATGCCCCTCTGCCATGTACATTGGCCAAACTGGACAGTCTCTACGTAAAAGAATGAATGGACACAAATCAGACGTCAAGAATTATAACATTCAAAAACCAGTTGGAGAACACTTCAATCTCTCTGGTCACTCGATCACAGACCTAAGAGTGGCTATACTTCAACAAAAAAGCTTCAAAAACAGACTCCAACGAGAGACTGCTGAATTGGAATTAATTTGCAAACTGGATACAATTAACTTAGGCTTGAATAGAGACTGGGAATGGATGAGTCATTACACAAAGTAAAACTATTTCCCCATGGTATTTCTCCCTCCCACCCCACCCCCCACTGTTCCTCTGATATTCTTGTTAACTGCTGGAATTAGCCTACCTGCTTGTCACCATGAAAGGTTTTCCTCCTTTCCCCCCCCCTGCTGTTGGTGATGGCTTATCTTAAGTGATCACTCTCCTTACAGTGTGTATGATAAACCCATTGTTTCATGTTCTCTGTGTGTGTGTATATAAATCTCTCTGTTTTTTCCACCAAATGCATCCGATGAAGTGAGCTGTAGCTCACGAAAGCTTATGCTCTAATAAATTTGTTAGTCTCTAAGGTGCCACAAGTACTCCTTTTCTATTTGCTGTTCAGGCATTTGAAAGTTAAATGTTACTTAAAATTTTTGAACCAGGCATTTTAAGTAGTTAGTTCGCCTTTATTGGGGTAGGTAGCAGAGCAGTACCATGAGAGAAGTAGAATAGGAAGAAGGCAGAATTGAGACCTTTCAAAGTTTTGGCCCAAGCGAGGGGCATGGGGGTGTCATTTTTGCTCCCTGTCTCAGGTGCCAAAATGTTGTGGGCCGGCCCTGGTCCCCTGGCATAGTAGAATGCGAAGTAAGGCAGGGACAGTGGCTGATAGGGGAGCCCAGGCCCTCCCATTCCATCAGGCTCTAACCCAGAGCAATCAGTGATCTGACAGCCAAGGGCACTTAAGGCTGCCCTCCCTGGGCCACTTCCTACCACCTCCCTGCAATTTTCCCAAGGGTAAGATGGTGTGAAGGTTGTCCGTTCACCAGAAGAGGTCTTCCAGCAGCTGTGGAACATGGGAGCTTCCTTTCTCTCGGGACGGCAACTGCCTCCTCCTGTGGTGTGGGCCTCCCTCCTGAGCCAGATCAGGTTTAGAGCTTTCCCCTGCCAGGGTGGTCCAAACAAAACAAAGTGAATTAGCACAACCCAGAGTTCATATGAGAGGGAGTAGGGGATGCTTCCATGTCAGGTTCTCTCTGCAGCAGGACCTCCCTTCCCTCAGGGAAGGATCTTTGGGCTATTGTTTAGGGAGAAATTCTGCCGTTCCTTCAGCTCTCCTCTGCTGGAGTTACAGGTCTGCTTTCTTTCCTGGTCTACCACCAAGTGAGCTGTTCTCCTGCCTTTTAACTCCTCCTCTAGCTGGTGCATTTTCTAGTGGCAGGGCCAGGGCTGGCTGAGCCCAGAGTAGTTCCTTAACCCTTTATTGTCTAGTGTGGGGTTTGTATACCCCATCACATCTTCCTTCCGAGTTCTTTGACCCATTCTCCTCTTCCCATTCTCTTAGGTCTCCCCTTTCTCCTGCTGTTCCTCTCACTTTCTTCCCTAGTCTCCCCCCCTTGAGTCCGGTTCCTCATTCTTCTCCTCCATCGTGCCTCTTTTTTCTGCCCTCCCTCCCCTTATATACCTTCTCTTCTGCCCCTCCCTTACCACTAACACCCCTGCATCTCTCTCCCCTTGCGGTTCCTGCCAGTTCACTTCTGACCTCAGCAACTCCTTCCTGCCCCAATGGCCACCTCACCTTTAGCACCCCCACAGCAGCCCTTCTCTGACTCTGCCCTCCAGAGACAGTCCCCTGCAGCAGCAGAGTGACCTCTGTTTGCAAGACAGCATAGCAGTAAATCAGAGAAATGTGCTTGGAGCAAGGAGCTGAGTTTGGGACAATCGTACGGAGCAGGTGGGGAAGCAATGACGAGTCTTATCTCAAACCTTGCATCATGATAGCTACAATTTGTCCTCACAGCCCACCACCAACCGCGTCCCGCATCACAGCCCAGCAACTATAACTGCTTCTCTCAGCGGAGCTGCACTAATTATGCCAGTTGAAGTCCCTGACTCTTTTTTCCTACCCAACACTTTTCCTCTCTGTCCATTCCCATTATCTACAACCTCCCCTCTTCACACCTTGTCATCTACAACCTCCTTTCCTCACCCATCTCCCCCACATATACACACTCACAGCTATATGTAGCTCAACACCTACATACTCCATGATTTGCTCGCCAAACCCCATAATTTCCTAGTCCTGAATACTTCACACTAAAGTCACTTTCAGCCCAAGCTGCCAGTCAGCAGCCTTCCCTTCATCTCCACCATGCTCCAGCCAGCCACAGTCCCCCTGCAGTAACAGCAACTTCTCCCAGTCACTTCTTTTGCCCTGGCTGCATCATCTATTTCCCTGTTCTGAGCCTTTACTCTTCATAGTCACTCCTGCCTACTTGTCACCCTACTATCGGCCACGGAGTCTGAGTGCAGGGCCACTAGCAGTGTGAGAGAGTCCATTCTGGTTGGGCTCCTTCTCAACCTCTTACTTCCCTGGCACTTCCAAGTAGAGCTGTGCAGTTTGCTGAAAATTCCAGAAAAAGTTGAGTAAAAATAAAATAACTTTGCATCAAACCATAAACATTTGTTTAAAAATTTGGTGAATTAATATATTACAAAAATCACTTTGTGGGTCAAACAAAATATTTCATTTGACCTGAAACAAAATGTTTTCTTTTGATTTTGAATTTTTTAAAAAAAACAGACACAAAAAAAAAAACTTTAAAATTTTTTAAAACTAAAATTAAAGGAAACTTCAAAGTGAAAATTCATTTCAATCTGAAAAATTGAAACGTTTCATTTAGAAAATGAGAACCAAAACATTTTGATTTTTTGGAAGTTTTTTTAGGTTTTTGTTTGTTTTGGTTCTGGGTTTGTTTTTACTGAAACAATTCTGAAAAATTGACACATTTGTTTTGGTGTCACTAATCCGCATTTTTTGCTGGAAAAAAAAAGCTTTGGTCAAAAATTTTTACCCAGCTCTACTTCCTACTCTTAGGCAGCTTGCCAATGAATCACCCGTGCCAGTCAAAGCTTGGCATTCCTTCCCCATCCACCTCCCTTAACTAGCTGTTGCTCCCTGCAGCCTACAAGGACTACACAGTTCTTCATGCTGGGCCTGTCAAAAGAACACTCAGAGCGGGACTCAGCCTCTATTTAAGTGAATGTAGTAAAATGTGTTTTGTAGACTTCATTCTCACAGAAACTGAATGTAAAGTGTGGGTGAAGGGTCATTATTTTTCTATTCCAAAACATACGTATCATAACACATATCCTTTTCCATAAAGAGAATTGATACATCGATTGTGATCTGTTTTGTTTTCTCTCATGCACTTAACATAAATTAGGTTTTAGCTGAACTGAATTGAGAACTGTAATAAATGAGGAAATAATAAATACTACAAACTATATATGTGTTATTGACATTCCCTCAGAAAAATAACAGGAAATTCATATTAATTGCTTTTTACATATTGATTGCCCAGTTGCTGCTTCTCTCTTGACCCAAACAGACCAAAGAGATTAGTTCCACGATGACTTGTCTTGCTACAAACTAAGGGCAAGTTAGCATCAAAAGAGAATTACACCAAGCAGGCTGAAGTAGTTTTTCTTGACAGCTATAGTATGAGAGAGATCTGACATTAATTGTGGATCAGCCTCTAATGTTTATATACAATTATATTTTTAAATCAATTGTCTTAGTTCTGGTCAAATTTTAGCATGCCTGGGTCCATAATGGAATCAGTAATTGAGGCTCTCTTTCTCTCATAGAAAATTTTGCTTATGACAGCAGGCTGAAAGGACAGGGCTAGCACTAGAGATACTATATTGTTATTTTCATCCTTGAACAAATCTAAGTAATTCTCTCTCTGCTATTCTGCCTCTACAGTTATTTCAAACAGAATTACCTGGAAAAGGAATATGTTCTTAGACATGTTTTCAACTGTCTATTCTCAGCAGAGCAAGAAGCAGTATCAAGAGGTAAAAGTTTTTCCTTCCTTTTCTTTGAGTGGCTGCCAACATTAGGCACCAAGTAATTCTGGGTTTTCTTCCTGCTATTTAGTCTCAGGCTTGAAAAGAGACATACAATATGGTATATACGCTAGGAAAATCAATCACTATATTGTTGCTGTAAGGATATAAAGGGTATGTTATTAAAGAAGCACACAATTAATCAATAGTGATTTTGAAATATTTTCTTATTTACAATTTCTTTTGTAAATATTTACACATTGGTGATTAAATTATTAACATATTTTTATTCAGGAAAAAACCTGACATTTCTGTAAACAAGAAAAGGGTAGAATGGTTACAGATAGCTGGGAAAGACAATAGTTTGGATAGGCTGGGTGCTGAAAGTTAGGTACATAAATCCTGCAGTGAGATTGTGTAGAGCGGTGCCCACCTGGGTGTCATTCCATTCCTTTCCACCTCGCACCAATCCTGCAGGGGGCCAAATCAGTCATGCATCTATCTGAAGAAACTCTAAGTCATGCTAGCAGGGAGCAGCTCCTTTGCGATCCATGATCAGTGGAACATATTGCATTCCGCCCCCAAACCCTCCCCATCCTAGAATGGGTGCTGGGGAGACCAGGAGTGTCTAGCATAGAGCTGGCTACATCAGCAGATATGTCCCCTGTGCTGACAGAATCCTCCATTACTGCCTAAAGGCAGCTTTAATTATACTTTGCACCATTGGAGAGGTGCAGAGGAGACTAAGGGCGTAACTACTCTTTAAGCTGAGAGTGTGATTCCAAGCTCCAGGAGACACTCCTGCACTAGTTCTGATCAAGCGGGTGTGCTAAAAATAGAGTGTAGCCACAGCCATAGGAGCAGTGGGAGGGGCTACCCACCCAGAGTATGTACTCATTCAACACCATAGGCACATACTCAGGGTGGCCAGCCTTTCCTACTACCCGTGCTGCCACAGCTACATGTCTCCTCAGGTTGGGAATCACACCCCCAGCTCCAAGACATACCCTTAGTTGGGGTTAAGGATATGGCTGTCAGCATCCTCGTATGCGCACTGGGAACCCAACAAAGAATTTTCCACATTGAAAACTCTGATTTTGAAATCCTGGATATTGCTCTGTTTTGTGCTCTTTATTTCCTTTATAACACTGCCTGTTACTTCCTCAGTGGGTTTCCCTAGGGTAATGTAATATTACTTTCTTTGTTTATTGGGGTAGTGGTGCAACTTCATTTTTTCATAATTTGTTAACTGTACAAATAAACAAACCCACAAACTAATACACTCTAACCAAGGGCTAATAGACTTGCTTTAATACTAATGGCCTGAGTTTTATTTGGCTGTCAGTCATCTCCATTAAGCCTAATAATAGGCAGGAAGAAAGTAAAACTTCTACAAATTCTCTAATGAAATTTAGTGTAGATGAAAAAGCACTCAATATATAAAAACGTAAGCTTTGGATTCCTGTAGTGCCTTCCCTCTGAGGATCAAGAGGCACTTCACAAACAAACTTTCAAGAGTTAAAGTTCCATAACACTGCTCTAACTTACATATTATTGTCCCCATTCCCTTTTCACAAATATGAAAACTGAGGCTCAGTGTGATTAAACGACTTGCCTAAACGTCACACAGCAAGCCAATGTCAGAGTAGAGAATAAAACCCAAGTCTTCTAACTTCCAGTCCTGTGTTTTAACCACAGGGCTGATTCCCCCAAAGTGCTGACATACTTTAAAAATGTTTCTGCAGATTTTTCTTGACTTTATTTAAGAATAAGTCTCTCAAGCATCATCCCATGGAGAAATAAGATAGATGTAATATGCAGATAGTTTTCTTGCATGTTTTCTGTAGAATTTTATCCTTCCATTGTGAATCAGGTTGGTCTGGCTTTGTGGTTAGAATCTTTGGTTTCGAATATAAATCATGTGCTTTATCTCTTTATTAAAACAGAAAATAGTATAAAAATGCTAGCAAGCTATATTCTAATATATATATTAGAATATATATGAGAAACAGATTTCAGAAGTCAGTCATCTATATTTTTCCGTAACCAATCAGTAAATCTGGCTATGAGTTTTCTCCTTTCCTTATTTGCAAACTTTGCAAACTGCAATGTTTCAGTAGTAGCAAGCCGTAGATCCTCGTCCAGTGTAGTATTGTAAAAAAGCTGCAACTAAAAAAATATATATACATAAAGTTAGTCTACAGAGTACTTTGAGTTGAAAAATTGAATGCACTTTCGACAGATGTCTTAGAACTGTCTAGATAAGAACTTGTTTTTTACATTTAGGGTTTAAATTTACATTTAAGGTACAATACTGATCTCACTGAAATCAATGGGAGTTTTGCATTTGACATCAATGGAGCCAGAATTTGACACTTAAAACTTTAGCTTAGGAAGGTGCTTGTTCTGCAAAGCTCCTATATTGTAGCTTAAATGTTCAAAAGTGATTTTGGGGGCCCAGATTGGGATATCTTAAAGGGGATGATTTTCAGAGTGGGAGTGCTCTGCACTGCTGAAAATTGAGCCCCTTAAAGATGAAAGCAGGAACTCTGCTTCTGCAGAGCTTTGAGGCTTCACTGGCCTGGCACCTTTTCTTTTTCAAATTAGTTCATACCTATAGTTACAGACAGCAGAGTTCTGAGATGAGATTCTGTGCTGTGTCTCTTAGAGGCACAGCATAGAACACAGCCCAGGAGGAAGGGGATTAAGGTGGCTTTAAAGCACTTTAAATCTTTTGATCTTGGGTAAATCTGAGGGCTGGAGAGGCACCCTGTGTAACTTATAGGCTTGCCAAAAAAGGCACGACTTTACTTCAGCATAACTAATGCATGTTAGCTATCCTGCTGTAAAATCCTAGCACAGACAAGGCTATAGTCTTACCACTCGGTAAAGTCTACCAGAGGCTGGGGCATAGTGTTGACCTTGCCTAGCTCCTCATGGTAAAAATGTCAGTGCCTTGTCTCCACTAGGATTTTACAGTGGAGCATTAGTCATCCTGCTGTAAACCCCCCTCCCCCCCCCCCCACACACACTTTTGATGCAGGAAAGACATAGCCTCAGTCAGTCTTTCTCAAATGTGGCCACCAGGAGCTTTTCTTGCAGCCACAGCCTCCTGGACAGTGATTCGGGGGGAGCAGCAGCCCCTCCCCAAGGGCCACCAGCAGTAGTTGGGCCCCGCCCCCTTCTGGAGAAACACAAGCTGGAAGAGCAGGCAGTCAGTGAGTTCTCCATGTTCCTTAGGATGGTAGAGTTGGGCTTCAGCCCTGGGGTGGCAGACAGCAGGCTCCAGCTGTGGGACTTGGGGCTCTGTCCCCAGGGTGTGGGGCTTTGGGCTCTGTTCCCTGGCTGCACAGTGGCGGGCTCTGGCCCTGAGCCCATCCCCTCCCCCATTACCCTCTGGCCCCAGCTGCCTCCTCCAGTGCCCCATTGCCCCTGGCCCCATTGCCTCTGTAGCCACCTCCCCATCCAGGGCTTACTTTGTGTCCAGGCTTGCTGGGGCTGCGTAGGTCTGCTGTGAAAAGTGATATTAACAAACATACAAATATCACTTTTCAGAGCAGACTTACTTATAGCTAGCAAGTCTTTAAAAAAAAAAAAGACAAGAATGTTCAAAGGACCTTATTTGTGTTTCTATTCTGTTTAGGTCCAGTAAAGAATAGACAGCTGTACATTATTTTTATTATCGAGTCTGCAAAAAAAAAAACCCTATATAGATAAATTACAATGCTTTGGACATGAATATGTGCATATTTATTTGTTTTTCCTAAAGTTAATTAAGTATTTTAGGAAAAATTGTCAGAGTGGCCACAGCAAGAGTTGGTGGCCGCATTCTGAGGCCACCAAAAATTTGTTGTGAGAACACCTGGCCTAAGTTATGGTAGCCTCCAAGGGCTGCCCTTTGGGCCACACACTGCCCTCAAACTCCTCCCTGGTGCAGGCTGTAGTCTCATCCCTCACATGCCCTTTTCAACCTAACATGCCCTCTACAGCATAGCTTGTGAGGGGATCCTTGGAAACAGCTTTATGGCTGTCTTCACAGCGCTTGCTCTGGGGGAAATCTGCCCCCATGCTGGAACCAGAACTTTCAGGGTATGTCTACACTGCATCTGGGAGCGAGCCTCCCAGCATGGGTAGACAGACTTATGCTAGCTCAGCTTGAGCTAATGCTCTAAAAATAGCAGTGTGGACATTGTAGTTTGGAGTCCCTAGATCTGAGCTCGGGTCTCCACTGAAGCCACAACATCTACACTGCTATTTTTAGCTACTTCCAGCCACTGTAGTGCAAGTCTATCTATCTGAGCTGGGAGGCATGCTCCCAGCTGCAGTGTAGACATGTCCTTGGGGTCCCCTTCACACCACACCACCACTTCTCAGCATGAAGGAGCCAGAGCAAGGAGCTCTATCCAGATGTATAAAATTTTAGACATCAGCTTTTGATGAATAATTGCTCCCAGGGTACAACTAGAAACAGCTATGATTAATAACTTGGGTTGTTTTTTTCGGACTAGCCTATGCACAAGTTCTATGGACATCTACCTAAAGAGTGATAGAAATTTTGCAAAAAAGAGAGAGAGAGGCATTTGTAGGCTAGAAAGATCTGAAAAGGCTTTAGTCTGCAGCCATGAATGTAAGATGGAGTCAATTTCTTTGAACTTCCTGATTTCCTGAATGGATTTACTTGTACATTTCTGGAAAATACAATCTTTACTCTATGAATTTGTCCACTCTAGGATTTTTTTCCTGGAATAATTTCCTACCATTACAGAAGCTCCACTGGCAGCAGTAACATAGGCCGCACAATCCTAGATTAGGCTTCTGGCAGCCACTGACATTTTAACCATCATGTCATCTCAGTCTGTTCACAGCAGGTCTACACAACATGTTGTTAAAAATATCAGCAGCTACTAGTGCCCTGACTACACAATTTAGAGTGACCAGACGTCTTGATATTAGGGGCTTTGTCTTATATAGGCAATTATAGCCCTTGAAAAAAAAAAGTCCTGATTTTTCATACTTGCTGTCTGGTCACCCTAACACAATTGCTCCCAGAATTGTTCCTACCAACCGAGCTGCACTGGTGTTAGCAGTGGTGGAAATTTTTGGTGAATCCTACAGTAGACAAGGATTAGGAGTAAATGCTGTCATTTTTGTAATAATCAATATTTGTTTTTATGCCTAACAAAAGATTTAAACTCTGTTTTAACTGAAAAGCTAACTGCAACCTTAAAATTCCTCTGTAGTGAAATCATATTGTGTGTACATGTAAATACATTATTGGGGAGGTTGCTAGTGCCACCTGTTAAAAAAAAGTTCCCTGTGCCTGTTTTCAGTTGCTTACAACTTGGTAACACTTCAACTGTTTAGGTTGAAAATTTCCATGTTCTGAGTCTGCCTCAGACTGAATTATTTGGAAAATTTCATCCAAAATTGCTTAGCCATTTCAAAGAACGAGGTTAGGGAAAAAAATACATTATTTTGCCCATGTTAAAAATTTCTAGGAACCTTTTTTGCAACTAGCAACAGTTCTAGTGCCCTCATGGTTTGGAGCAGGGACTTGAAATTTGGCAGAGGGGTCTTTGTATCAGGGATGTGCCTTTTGCCGTCCCCATGAAAATCCACTTAGATAAGGCCAAGTTATAAGCCTTTGCGGGAGGAGGGAATCAGTTGGCATTTGCTCAGTAGATATTACTTTGATTAGAATGGTTAACTCTCCAAATATTCCATCCTCATTGAGCCTGCTCGAGCCTCTCACAGCTCCTACCTGCAACCAAACTGAGCATGTGCCATCCCACTTAGCTAATAAGCATGCTCAAGCCCAGGGCTACGGGGCCAAGCCAACCTTTCCCTCTAATGATCAGGCACCACAACTGAGAGCAGGGAAACTGTCTCTCTTTTGGTATCAGTGGACCTCTGCTGGGCAAGGAAGCAATCTTATCCAAATGCACAGGGGACAAAAGCCAGACCCAAGGAAGGAAAGGGAGCAGACTGGCACAAGGAGTCTGGTGAGACTGGGACTGGAATAGGAAAAGAAATTGTGATTGGGAATTGGTGGGGGTACTGGAAGCATGGGGCTGGATGCAGGGGAGAGAACTTGGAGCTGGGGACATGGCAGTATGGGGGGAAAGCACAGGGCTGGGTGTGGGGAAGCAGGAGGGGTCCATGTGTAGAGCTAAGTGCACTGGGGAGAAACAGGTCTGAGTGAAGAGGCAGTGGGGGATTTGGTCTGGGTATATGGCATCGGAGGGAGAGCTCTGTGCCCCATCCTTAGGAAAATTCTGGTTGCACCCCTATCTCTATGTCTCAACAAAAACCACAATGAGTTTCCATATATTTATTCAATACATTTTATGCTTTCCATTTCTTTTTAAGAAATATGTAATTTAAAAAAAAACTATTTACAAATTGACAGCAAGGTTTAAATTAGTTATTTATCCAATGGCATATAAGTAACTTACCTCTTGGATCTGTAAGTCTGTATTGACAAAGTTTTCCATAATTCTCAATAATTTCTGTAGTATTCCATTCCTATACCTATAAAGTAATATAAATATCAGTCAGGAAGAGAAGCATTTGATATTATGTTGGTAAATATGCCATCAGCCTGAGTTCCTCTTCTGCAAGCATATTCGCCAAGCCTAATCTATTATTATGTTGAAACTTTGAAACTGAAATTTAGTAGTCTGAGTTCTCTACTCCCCCCACCATTATTTAAAGAAATATTCTCAGAGTTTGAATTAGTGAGGCAAATATTTATGCCGGATGCAGAGTGCAGTTTACAAATAATTTTCCTTTCTGTAAGAGATTTACTCTCACTCTAGGGTAAATAGACAGGAATCATCTGACTTTTCTAATTGGGTAAACTCTGCCATTTTTACAAAGTTAAAAATCATAATCAAGTTAGAAGAGACTAGAAAAATATGCAAAAAGAAAAGGAGTACTTGTGGCACCTTAGAGACTAACAAATTTATTAGAGCATAAGCTTTCGTGAGCTACAGCTCACTTCATCGGATGCATTTGCATCCGATGAAGTGAGCTGTAGCTCACGAAAGCTTATGCTCTAATAAATTTGTTAGTCTCTAAGGTGCCACAAGTACTCCTTTTCTTTTTGCGAATACAGACTAACACGGCTGCTACTCTGAAACCTAGAAAAATATGCTCATCCATTGTCAGTCACATGCAAATAATCAGGTGCAAGAGTTTGAAGGAGGAAGAGAAATATCAGTGTTTTGAATCAGAGCCATGGCATATTATGATATAAAAGATACTAGGGACTATATCCAGCCCTGGAGTAAGCAGGTTAAATAATCATTTAATTCAATGGGAGTTATGCCCCTTTGCCCTCGTAGGATTAAAATGTAGTTTCAGATATCTCAGTATATTCCTATTAGCAGTGGTTTCATTTGAAAGTGAGGGACCAGATTCACAACAGGTTTCACATCAGTATAATTGTGCAGTGATCCACAGTGGCACAAAAATTCTGCCAGGGGACAGGTTGTGGTGGCAAAAGCTGCCACAACTGGCCCTAAACTGGGTTATCTTTAGGGGCTAAGTTATGTTGCACATACACAAAATCAAATGGCTGCTCTAAGTTATACCATAGTAATGGTCCTCTTGGGACCATTCTGCCAGCCAGGGATAGCAAGAGTGCAAAAGGATACAACCACATCCCATCCCACTTTTGTTCCACCTCCTATGCTGGGGAGGCTAGGAGCACGTGATGTAAATGAGGCTATCCCAACTTTATGCCATGCAGGATTCCCCTATGCAAGCATCTAACATTTCCAAATAAGAATGCATTTTCCTACTATATAAAAACTGACTGCATGTTTGCCATACAATTTGTCCCAGGCTTTACTCGGCAAAGAGGCTGAACTGGAAAGTTTCATACTTATATACAGGAAGCCTGTATTGTCTTAAACCATTATATTGATAGCCTTGATAAACTCACGATGGATAGAACTAAAGAGCAATAGCATTTTCCATCTGAAAGTTGGCTGTCCATCTGATCCAAGAGCATTCCTGCCCACTTACCCTTCCCCCCACCATGTCTGACCACTCTTTAAACCTCCTCTGTTCATTCCCCTTGCTTCTGGAATCATACCACATACATACCAATCCTTCCTTTTTTATCTGCCCCCAACATCTCATTCCTAGATGACCAGCCATTCTCCTGCCACAATATTTGGGCCATACCCTTTCCTACTCTAACCAATGAGTTATAGGCTCCAACTACCTTCCAGTGCTTCCAATTTAAATATTTGTGCTGTATGGAGTATATGGAACTCTGTTAAATAACATGCAAACTGGTGTACTCCAAACAGTAAACCCTCACATTTTTAAAATGTTTTTTGCCATAAAGCACTTTAAAAGATTGCACTATGAGTCAGATTTTTAAATGCTCACCGTCTCGCAGTTGGGGCCAGATTTTCAAAAAAGCTCAGCTCCCATTTAGTCACCAAAATAGGGTCCAGATTTTTCAAAGCGGGTCAGCACCGCTTAGCTCCCATTGAGACAGTTACGAGGGACACACACATACTTCTGTTGAGCTCTTCCAGCCACTTATTTTGGAGCCTTAATGAAAGCTGAGCCCTTCTGATAATTTTAGCCTTTGTATGTAGGAATCACTTAGACCACCATGGAAATGCAGACACCTCTGGAATAGAACATCTGCAATTGGGCTCTACAGCTCAAACTTAAGGTAGAGAAGAGATTCAGAGAAACAACAGTAGAAATAAAAATGAATTACATCATTTGGTTGCTTACCATACCTTTCATTTAAAAGTAGCCAATTTTCTGTTACAAATTCCCAAGCTATGCGTTGGCCAATCTCAGTGGCTGCCACATTTGAAATGACTATGACCGTATTATTAGAAGACAATAATGAATTGTTGAGTGAGTACTGCAAATACCTGTTGAAAAAATACATTGAAAATATAACTATTTAGAATACAAACATTGACCTTATGAGCTGCCTGTATCATTAGAGTATCATGTTTAATATAGGTTTCAGAGTAGCAGCCGTGTTAGTCTGTATCCGCAAAAAGAAAAGGAGGACTTGTGGCACCTTAGAAACTAACAAATTTATTTGAACATAAGCTTTTGTGAGCTACAGCTCACTTCATCGGATGCATTCAGTGGAAAATACAGTGGGGAGATTTATATACACAGAGAACATCAAACAATGGGTGTTACCATACACACTGTAACGAGAGTGATCAGGTAAGGTGAGCTATTACCAGCAGGAGAGTGGGGGGTGGGGCAGTGGGGGACGAAACCTTTTGTAGCCCCCTGCTCTCCTGCTAGTAATAGCTCACCTTACCTGATCATTCTCATTACAGTGTATATGGTAACACACATTGTTTCATGTTCTCTGTGTATATAAATCTCCCCACTGTATTTTCCACTGAATGCATCCAATGAAGCAAGCTGTAGCTCACGAAAGCTTATGCTCAAATAAATTTGTTAGTCTCTAAGGTGCCACAAGTCTTCCTTTTCTTTTTATGTTTAGTATAAACATTAACTATTCATTACTTACTGGGTTTACGTTCTCAATGGAGAAAAAGCATTGTGCAAGGTATGGGCATATTCCTTTTCCTTATCTTTGCACTACTCAGAAAATGTTAGGGGCAAATTATCCCTTCCACAGAAAAAAATTCCATGGATTCTTAGTTTCTATGGACTCATCCTGTCAGGAGCAAGGTTGGTGTTTGCTCTCCTGCAGAGTGAGCAGGGAGCAGGACCCTTCATGCCACAGTGGGATATGTCAAGATAACAGAAATGGCACAGATCTCCTGGGTAAGTCCCTAGTGCCTAAGGAATGCTTCCCACCCTCCAGAGCAACATGGCTGCCAAAGGAGCTGTGTTCTCAGAGGCTCCCCACTGGTAGTTGCCACATGCATAAGGCAGGTGCAGGTCATCTGAATTTTCTCTGGCTGAGCAACAGAGACAGGATTGTTAACTAATTTCCAATTGTAGAATATTTACTGTTTGCGAGACAGAACAAGCCCATCTTGACTTTCTTCTTCCTAAGTGACTTTGCAGACTGCCATTTGGAAAAACACATTGGATTCTCACTCTCTCAGGCACAGGGAGGAGAGGGCCATCAGGGAGCCAGGGAAAGCCCCCTGAACTGGTTAGAGCTGGTAAGGACAAGCTCTAACTTATAAAAAGTGGCATAAGGTCCTTAAATGACCACTGAACAATGGAGCATCAGCATAGCAGTGCTCTGCTCTATCATGTCTTTTCTGTTCCCATCCTCACCCTCAATATACTCCTTCCATCTCCTGACATGCCCCCCATGCCAGAGGAGTGGCTGCCACAGGAGGCAGCTATGCTGCCTCTGCAAGTTTTATACCAATGGAGTTTACCCCAATAAGAGAGAGATGCTCCGCTTGCCTGTCTATCGTGAGCTTCTCAGTGGTGCAAAGTGGACATAAACAATCATAGAATCCAGCTTCACTATATTTTTACTTATAAGCTAAGCAGATTTTCTTTGAAGCCATTGAGAAATGATAATTATGGTAATTATGGACTCAATAATGCAATGTTTATAAAGCCATTTTTAGGAGTAGGACTGCACTTTAAACAATGGATAACTTATTATTGAATTAATAAGTATTTTACCCTTAACCAAGAAATTAATGATTTACTGTTAAATACATTAAAAATATGATTTGAGCAAAGTCACCTGTAAAGCAACCAGGACTCTCTGGTGCAACTCATGGCAAAGAGCATTATATCCTTATCTATTTCTTTGGAATTATTATGATTATACATTTTCCATGCGAAGTCCCATTCTTTATCACTTCCCATTGCAACACCATAACAACAGATTGTTCTTTTAATAGTAAAGGGAATCCTG
Source organism: Dermochelys coriacea (assembly GCF_009764565.3). Lineage (NCBI taxonomy): Eukaryota > Metazoa > Chordata > Testudines > Dermochelyidae > Dermochelys > Dermochelys coriacea. The sequence goes on along the minus strand of NC_050072.1, from coordinate 74,651,661 downwards.
TAAAATAGAATAATAGTTGTTGACACCATATTGCTATAAAATGAAAACAAGCAGCTAAAATATGGCAGAAAATTATATATTATGTTTACCAATTACAATATAAAATAATCACAAAAGAGCACTAAACACAGAACAAAAATCTGAAAAGCAACTAGATTTGAGGACTGCATTTTTACATACATCAAGCATTACCACAACAGAGATGCTTGAAGGTGAACTGAATAGCTTTTTTCATATGGCTGGGCAAACAGTTCATATTAGCCAACATAATTAATATCCTTGTATCACATCACAATATGGTGATATCACATGCTAATGTGATAACATTTACATGAAAACACCACCCAAAAGGCCTTTCTGAGAAGGGCCTATCCCAGCAGTGCAGGTGATAGGAAAACACTATCCATTTCAAGAAGAGAGCCATATGTTTTGAGAATGCAAGAAGAAGAAAGAGAATGATTGCCTCTCCATGAAGCAAGTTGTCTCCCACTACTCACACTTCAGAGGATGGTACCTACAAGGTGATGTATTTTGCATTAAAATTTTGCAACAAAACTCAAATCCAAAACACCTTCAGTTTCGCCTACTGCAACATTTTACATGCTGAGACCAGAGTGAACATGTTTATGTTTCTTCTGCAACAGTCAAAAGTGTCATTAACACTAAAACAGCACAGGGTACTAAATCTTCTTGTTGTTAGCAATATTAACTATTCTACTGAAATAATAACATATCATACATGTGAAGATCTCTATGCACTTTACAAACATTTTATGTCAACTGGAATTTTTGGTTGATTCCCTATGGCAGGAAGGGGCCCACTGATATAAGACTCTGAACGTTCTATTTTCCTAATGTCTCTGTATTAAATTACTTACCATTAAAACTAGCATAGGCTTTTTAAAATTTCATTTCCTTGTTCTAAAAGAATAGAGTAAAACAGAAAAAAGGAACACCATGGACAGGAAAATAACTGAGGAGAAACAATGGGGCAGGAAACCTAGTTCTGGCATGATAGAGTTATATCATTTTGTTTTACACAGCTCCATGGCTTTGCACTTCAACCATTCTGAAAATGCAGGGGGAGAGGGGAGTCTATCTAAAGCACTATACACATGTGCAACACACAGCTCTGTAGAGCTGTAGTGTGACACAGTTTCCCAATGCCACAGGGAATAGGTTAGGCCCATATTGCTCCCATGAGTAAAAGGAAGAAAAACCTGGAAGATATTGGCTGGTGGGTGTGGGAAAAGGGGAGCAGGGGATCCACAGCATGCTCTTTCCACAGATCCTATAAAAACCCATTACCCCAAGTCCACTTGATTGGAGCTTCATGGGTCAGGAGGAAGTGCACCTAGGCAGTAAGGGATCGGGGGATGGTTGCTCTCCATAGCAATATCCCCTTTCAAGCCTGTGGGGATGTCACTATGGAAGATAATGACATTGTCAGCCTATGGCAGAATGACTGCATTGTGAACTGTCCTGTCAGGAGGGAGAAAAGGAACTTGGGGGGGTAGCATGAATGCACTGTGTCAGCACCCAAAAGGATTTCTCTGCAGATCCTGTATCTGTTACAGGTTTGGTGTGTTCTCCAGTTCAGTGTGTAGAAAAATTGTGCCTCCCTATATATTGGTCAATCTGTGGGGAAAAAAAAAAAATCCATGAACTGAAATGTAGGGAGCCTCCTCGCTCCATGCTATTTTTTCTCATTAAAAACTTAGTAGTGAACATATTTGAATCACTTATAGTTTCATAATTGCATTTGTTTTTCAAATATAGATGGCAGCCATTCCTTAGTGAAGACTGGCCACATGTGAAGTTTTAAAGACTAGTTGTTGTGTGAATTAACTGTATGCAAAGAAAGAATGGTCTTATTCATTATGAAATCAGAACAAGTATATTTTTCTCCACCTAACTCAAAAACAGAAACTCAAACTTTTGAAAAAGTGCAATTTTGAACTCAGACTAAGCATGGAAAGTTTCTGCCTGGAAGATGAATATTTCAAAAAAAATTATGAATAAGACATAGATTTTGTTAGAGAGGTCATGGCAATCATGAATTTGAATAAAGTCTGTGAAATCTTGGCAATGGCTATTAAAACAGATTTGATTCCTCCCTGTTCCCCCAACTGAGTGGCATTGTGACTTGATGTATGGGTTGCAGTGCTACTAGGTTTGAGCTATCCAATTTCTGTCTCCATCTGTCAAGGGTTCAAGGGGCACCAGATTGCAATGCCTGAAGTGAGGAGCCAGGACCAGCCCCGTGGGACAGGAGTTCCACTCCAGTTAAGTGTGGGGTGGGCTCACTCTACAACTTATCCCCAAACTTATCCTCACCCTTATTAATAACAACAGCTGCTTTTGCTACTTAAAAGCTTTTGTGTAGGTGCATGTAGCAAGCAATACATTACTGGTGATCTTTGTCCTTCCATAATTTATTCCCCCCCCACACACACACACACCTCTGCTGTGAAATTTACTAAAAATGTCTGTGCCAAAATTGTAGCCTTAATTATGAACAACTGAAAATAGGAGATTATGATGAAAATCATCTTGCATCCTTAACTGCAGTATTTACAGCTGACATTACACAATAATAAGAATATTATGTTTTGGATACTAAATAGTGTTTAACATTTTAAAGCTTTTCAGTTTACCTTTAAAAGAAGTTTTTATGAGTTCAGTCATTACAAAGCTACTAACCCCCCCAAAAACTTTATTATAAATACTACAAGTTCAGCTGACTTAGCCACAGATTTTATGAACATAGATTCAAATAAGAGCCAACAACATTTTTGTTCACATTTAGTAACTATACTATAACAGATAAAATAAAAATATAAAAAGGATAAGAATAATAAAACAGAACATAGACTCACCAGTGCCAAAACTATCATAATTGCATAGAAAAACAAGAAAAGAGGGAGGGAAAGAGAAGTGAGAATTACAATATGCCATATGGGCTTTTCTGCAATGGAATACTTTAACATGGTTTTGTTGACAAATATAGGCCATCTTCAGTTACATAAAAGTCCAACATGCACTTTTGATTTCAGTTTGTGAAATCCATTTAGGGTGCTTCTGGATATGTTCTACTTGTGGATTTATTTATTTTTACAATATTATACAGCCTTAATAAAAACCTACCAAAAATAAAACATTGTAACTGTCAAGTTCCCCCCACAACAATGCCATATGCAACTGTAAAATTTCCCACAGTGATGCTATATGTCACAGTTTAGACTACTGCTGAAGCTGTGAAAGTCATACGGTAACATATACAGAGTATGCAATGTAACAAAGTTAATGTCTCTGTGGGAACCTGCTTTTTGAATTGCCTGCCTTTTTATTCATTTACATTTTCAACCTTAATGTTGTATAGGGCAATGGATGTCATGGCAGACTAGTACTTCTGCTTTGCTTATTAAAATCCTGCCTAGAACCTTGGTCCTGCCAACAGCTGTCATGTGCTGCTTACATGCCCTCTTAGAGACTCATTGAAATCAATGACATTCTAATTTAGAGTAACCTTTGCCTGATCAGGCCCTGGGTTTGTAATGGCTAAAAGCTGTTTACAATGAATAGTTGTTAAGTAGCACATATGAAATGATTTGGTATGGGCAAGTGCCTACGTCACAAACCACCACCACAACTAGCAGTGTTTGGCTCAGCTAAAGATTAAATGAATATAGACAATACCCAGAGGTTAGAACTGAGGCAAACAGAGAGTGCTGAGGATACTTCCACAGCCTTATCTGCACTTTGCCTCTTTGGTGCTTAGACAGAGTTCAATTTACAGGGCAGTCAATCTGCATCCTTCATGAAAGTTAAGTTTACCTGAAAAAGCACTAAATATTATATCAATTTACGTTTTTACAATTTAGGTCTTACCAATCTGTATAGGAACAAGAGAAGTGAACAAGGAACCTCTCCTACACCACCTGCCCATGTAATGGCCTGTTAAATTTAAATCTGACTTACACATCCAAATATACATATCTATAATATTACATTGTCATTCTTACTCATTGTCAGGGTTCTCCATCCACTTAGTGTAAAGTTCAGAAGATAGGTTTAAACAGTCTTGGAGACCCAGCCAACATGCTGTATTAATAAGTTTTTCCAAATAAATTCTTGAAGGGAAGTAAAAAAAGGACACATATTACACATTTTGTATTATCCCAATGAATAATTTTTAACATAATTTTATCAAATGACATTGTATCTCAGGAAGTCTTCTGCTAATAACAGCAGGTTCAATAATAAAAACATAACCAAATAGCAGTCTCAGAGATGGGACAGAGATGTTTGTAGGGATTAGCAAGGTTTAAATTTATTCTAGTCCCACCACAAACCTATCTGTCCATGTTTTTACACTGCACTTGCCACTGTGAGATCTGACCCTATTGCTATAACAGTCATGTCTCAGCAAAGATGTTAAGGATTCAATGGCCATGCAAACTGAATTACCTTTAACCTAAAGAAGTGGTTCCTTTAGGTCAGGTCTGAGGTACAAAGGAGCAGGAGGACCTACTTGCCCCGCTAATAGCTATGATGTAAAATTTCTATGGCTAAATCAGGGATATCATGCTCCAAGGTGTTAAATCACTATCGTTCTCTAGTACTAAATTTACTAACCCCCTCCCCAAATCCTGATAACAAAACAGGCAGCCCCTCTTGCAGCTGCTATTTCATTTTAAAATTCACATGTCATGCACGTTTATGGTACTGCATTATTAATAATAATGTTTCAGTTACATTGAAATTAATTAAAATATTTCCTGTATACTGTTTTCAATTTGCATTATAGTCTTTATCAAATCAATTCACTTCAAATTTGATTTTTTTAAAAAAATACTTACTGATCAAAATAGTCATCTGCCAAAGCATCAAAATTTTGACGAATAATACTTGCATAATAATGGTATATTGGCAACATTCTCTTTAACAGATATTTCTTTTAAAAGAAGAGAGAGAAATTACTTTCATATAGATATGATATTGCCGTATTTTTCTCTACTTATTTATTTATTTTGGTCATTTTAAAATTGGAACTCTGGGTACAGGTGCAAAATTTAAATAAAACATAAAAATTGGAATCAATGTCCAAAATACAAAATTCTCCCTGAACCACTCAGACAGAGGTGTTCCCATTACAGCTCCCTTAGCCCTGGAAGAAAAGATGAGTTTTGGAACTTGACATGAAGGTTAAACTCAGACTCTGGAAAACAACTAAGAAAGCAAGTCCCAGAGAAGGAGGATACTGGAAAAATTCTCTGCCTCCTCCATATTAAAAATTCAGCAAAGAACTTAATCACATTTATCTTTAAGCATGTAATTTGACCCATTGAAGTCAATGGCACTACTCAAGTGCTTAAAGTTAAGCATATGCCTAAGTGCTTGCTGAATTGCGGATTAAATAAGGGAACTGTTAGCTCAATTTCCTCAAATGATCTCACCTGGTTACCATACAGGGAGAGTGGCAGCCTGAAGTATTTTGTACCTAAACTATTTAGGACATGACAGGTTAAAAGAAACTGGAAGCCATTAGAAATGACAAGAGTAGTGTGTTCTCTAGAACAGAGCATCTCAAACTTCTTTTTTCACGGACCACTTGAAAATTGCTGAGGGTCTCGGCAGACCACTTAATGATCTTTCCAAATGTTGTTTGTATCGTTAGCCAACTACTGTAAAGTGCTTTGGATAAAAGCACTATATTAAAAAAAAACCCTTAAAAATAATTAATGGGTTTTTGTTCTACAAATAAAAGCACAGAACTCATGTTTTAATATCAGTTAAAATATGAATGAAATACACCATGGCTAATTAGGTGGGTGGCCCTTCACGCTCTCGTGTGCAGCTATCCAGGCGCGCACCTTGGAGGGAACTATCCACGGACCACCTGAACGGAGCTCACAGACCACTGGCAGGCCATGGACCATAGTTTGTAAACCTCTGCTCATAGGTGCCAAGTTCTCCTGGCGCCGGTGGGTGCTCATGCCCGCCCCCACTCCCATTCCAACCTCTTCCCCAAAAGTCCCTGCCCCAACTCCGCCCCCACCATGTCCCTTTTGGACCCCTTCCCCAAATCCCCAGCCCCGCCTCTTCCCCACCTCCTCCCATGGTCTAAAGTAGCGGTTCCCAAACTTGTTCTGCCACTTGTGCAGGGGAAAGCCCCTGGCGGGCCGGGCCGGTTTGTTTACCTGCCGCATCTGCAGGTTCGGCCGATCGCGGCTCCCAGTAGCTGTAGTTCGCTGCTCCAGGCCAATGGGAGCTGCTGGAAGCGGCGGGGGCTGAGGGACGTACTGGCTGCCACTTCCAGCAGCTCCCATTGGTCGGGAGCAGCGAACTGTGGCCACTGGGAGCCGCGATCGGCTGAACTTGCGGACGCGGCAGGTAAACAAAGTGGCCCGGCCCGCCAGGGGCTTTCCCTGCACAAGCGGTGGAACAAGTTTGGGAACCACTGGTCTAAAGTGTTCAATATTTAACAAAGAAAGATGATACCTTTAAAAATGGATATAATTCATAGTTGTTCAGAATATTTTCCAAATTGTCAGGTATTAGGTTTGACAGTACTGTATACCACACAAACATTTCATCTTCTTTGGCAAGGTACTTTGTTAGTTCAAATACAGACTCAATCTCAATATATCCAGCCCTATTTAAAAAAAAAAATACAGAACTGAGCATAGGTATTCAAGTCAAACACACATTTGAACAGCAGTATATTTAGATAACTGATGAATAAACATCTAGATACCGTGGGGTCTAGGAAAGAAGACAGACAATGAGAATAAATATAATACAATAGTGGCCAGTTTAAGAGTCTGATCCTGCAAACACATACTGCTGAGCCAAGTGTTATTATCAAGAGCCAATGGGACTGCTCAACTAACTCAAAACATTAAGCACACTACACTAAGGTGTGTTGGCAGGATCCCGCCAATTAACATCCTCACCAGGATAAAGTGAAGATTCCCTCTATTTTTTATGTAATAACATTTTGGAGATACATTATTTATAGTCTTTTTAAAATATTCGAACAACAGATTTTCATTATAAACTGCTTTGGGGAATAACCATTATCCGAAAAGCATAAACAATTAAATGGTAATTCAGGGATATTTAAAAAATATTAATTAATTAAATTAATTAATTATTCATTCATTAGAATATCACCAATACACACTAGGCTAAACTTCACTCTTTTGCAGAGGGCCCATCCAAGACCCTCCATGGGAAGCCCTGCCATAATTATATATGAGGAGCACATTTTACAAATTCCTTACTACAGGCCAGACTGTGCCCTCTGGTGGGAAAACTTACAGAAAGTGGGGGGGAGGAAAACTCTAAGGTTCCCCTCACAGGGTTCCCTCCAAACTCCTCCAATGTTGTGGGGGTGCTTTGCCTACCTATAGACCACAGTGACTCTGATAACTTTGTGGATCTCAGGTATCTGCTGGAGGCACAGGGACAACCATTGACTCCTGGGCTCCCTGCTGTTTTCCCTAGATCCCTGGCAACATGACTCCAATGAAACTGTTATGCCCCCACCTGCAGCAGGACCTAGATATCCCTTAAAGGAGTTTTTCCAGGGGGAGTGGGAGAGTAGGGAGCTGTGAAGGTAAGTTAAGTTTTATATTTTTTTTTTTTTGCAGAATCCCAACACTTGTCAGGGCAATCTCACCCCCCGAACTGTCTCTATCAGTGTCAGTAATGAAAGAGGGACATCTACAAGTAGTTTGAAGATCACTTAACAGGAACAGAAAGAAAAGCAGTACTTGTGGCACCTTAGAAACTAACAAATTTATTAGAGCATAAGCTTTCGTGAGCTACAGCTCACTTGTTGAATACAGGTTTCAGAGTAGCAGCCGTGTTAGTCTGTATTCGCAAAAAGAAAAGGAGTACTGGTGGCACCTTAGAGACTAACAAATTTATTAGAGCATAAGCTTTCGTGAGCTACAGCTCACTTCATCGGATGCATTTGGTGGTAAAAACAGAGGAGAGATTTATATACACACACACAGAGAACATGAAACAATGGGTTTATCATACACACTGTAAGGAGAGTGATCACTTAAGATAAGCCATCAGCTAGGAACAATGAGATGAAGTAAGAAAAAGGAAATTTAGGCGCAACATCAAGAAAGATTCTGATTGGGGATCTATATTAGCTTGTAGAAAAGTCTCCTGATGGAAGTTGTGGCAGCTCCACTGCTTGAAACATATGAGCTGGGATAAATGGTTAGAAAAGATACCATAAGGAACTACTCTGCACTGGCCAGGGGATGGATGATGACCTAATGGGTTTTTTTCCAACTGTTCCCTGGTGAAGTCTGTCTTCTTTACAGGGTATATATGGAGACAAAGGAGCGAAGTCAAAATAGGAATGTGAAGTATAACAATGTCATGTAATAGCGCATTAATAATAATTTTCTATCATAGAATCAAAATATACTCACTGTGCCAATGTAAAAGCATCGTCCATCAAATGTAACCTGTTGACAACTGGAATAGCCTGCAGAAAGCACTCATGTGGTGTTAGTAGATTAAACATATCATTTTGAGGAAAAGCATACTTAGTTACATTTTGAAAGTCCGGGACAAACACTGCAGTCTTTTCTCAAGCCAAACTTTATAGACTTCAGTGGAAGCTTTGCCTGAGTAAGGATGGCAGGATTTGGTCCCATATTTTGAGCTGAAATAATTTACTCGATGTGCCTTTAAGAAAAAATTTTTCTGTGTATGTAGATTTAAAAAATTCTACATCTGGTACCCATTTGCAACAGCTAATGAACTGCTAAGCATGAAAAATCCTCTTAAGTATGTGCAATATTGCAAATTAAAGTAACGAAGCTCTACAGTATCTAAAATAAATCCTGATTTCTTCAGCTTGACAATCAGTTTTTTCCTTTTTGAGACTCCAATTCATAATCAAGTACTCACACCAGTCCAGACTAGAGTGTCTTACATTTGTTCTGAATTCTGAGTTGTTCTGGCTACAGGAGACCATAAGCAGAACTCAAATTAGTAATTTTGTTCTCCATTGAGTAAATCTTTGGTCTTATCCTGTACTGGATTATGTGAAGTGCAAATATTATTTATGTTGTAACCAGAATATGTAAAAAGAACTACAGGCTCCTCATTCTGGTGCAAAACAGACTATGCACCCAGCAGCTGTGGAAAAGACACCTATCCCGCCATCATTTATGTATATTATGCAAATTATGCAACCAAGAAGCAGAGTAAGAGCACAACTTGCCCACCCTCTTACTATATGATTCTCCTCTACACATGCATTTTTCCTCCCTATTTCTAGTTACAGGAGTAGTGTCTAGATATTTAAATGCTATCATATCTCTTAGCATAAATGTCATTGGGCAATTTTGTGGGTTAAACCTATATAATGGAATTAAATTGCAAACTTCTTTCACACTGTTCCTTTGGTAGAGTTTCTCCACCAGCCTCAAGGGAACTTGTGTGGGGGTGGAGGATTGGTCCAAGGAATCTGAAATCCAGGTGAATCTAGCATTTACCAGAGTCCAGGTCCATTTGTGTCAAAACTCCTGGCTCCTGCTTATCTCTCTCCTGCCTGCATAGCAGTATGGCTCTGTCATGTCCCCATGGCTTCTCTCAGTGATGAATGCCAACAGAGGATTCAAAGCATGGATTGGGAGCCCACCTAAATTTATGCTGACTTTCAGAATTTGCTTGATCAGGAAATCCATACAGGTTTGAAGGAAAGGAAAAGTATGCATCTTAGAGCAGCTGTACTCTCAGCCCTCCCTGCTGTCTCCAATCTTGCCACCCCACCCTCCAGAGCAGTTTCCATAAAGTCAAGAAAGCGATACCAATAGGAGGCATTTCTCCTTTCCATGCCTCCCCATTCCCATGCCAATATTGGCCATTGTTTCCTATACTTTGTAGCAGAAGCAGAGGGGTTGATTTGGCCCTATTGAACTTTTTAATTGGCTTTGGTCTTTACATTTTCAAAACTGTGTAATTAAAAAGCAATCCATTTGGGTTGGGCTACACCATGCAGAATGTAAAGGTACCTTAAAGCTCATCTCTACGCTCCCTTTATCCTGAGCCCAAGCTGTGCTCAGCCAGTTCTCTGATGTAAGTTAGAGCAGCATGAAACTGCTCTAAGTTATATTGGCTGTCATTGGTCACAAGGTGCTGAAATGACAACCAGGGATTAGCAGAACACTGGTAGAAGTGACTGGAAAACGGAATTTTCCTCCTGCAAAAAAATTGAAATTTTTCATGGGAGGGAAAACTCTGAAAATACTTCCATTTTGGGAGAACCCCAATGGAAATTTTTCAGCTTGTTCCTGGTGACCCAACTCCCCAGGCTGCTGCCTCTCAGATCTGCCCAAGTCCACAGGGAACTGAGCAGACACAGAGACCACTGACTAGGGAGTCAGGGAGAGTTTCATCAGAAGTTTTGATGAAATCAACACATTCTGGTGAAATGATTCAGTTCCATCAAATCAGGATTTTCTGATGGGAAAAGTGTTCTGTCAGAATGTTTTCCATCAGCTCTAAGTGCAGCTAAATCCCAGCAATACCCATACAATGGTAAGGTTTTGCAATGGCTTGAAGTCATGGAAGAACCTCCTTACCCTGGGAGATCCTTCCAGGACTGATTAAGACAGCTTTACAGGTAGAATCTGGTCCTAGGATAATGAAAAAATTTTCAGCACACACTTGAAATGAAAAGCTATTTTAGTCCCACTTTTGTTCCCACTAAAGTCAAACCGAATTTTGTCAGTAACTTTAATGGGCACAGATTTGGCCCCTTTGCATTTGATGCACTAGTTTTCAATTATCAGTTAAAGTAACTACTGGTAATGATTGCAATAAGAAATTGATTGTATAGAATTTGTTTACATCATTGATAAACAAGTTATCTTACCTTTGGGTCTTTTTCAAGCAGTTGTGCTAATCTCTTCAAATGTAATGGATCATAATTAACTCTGTAGTACCCAGTCATATTCATATTTAACAAAATCCAGTCATGTTCTGAATCTGATATTTGCATTTCAGGAAACATTTCTGTGGGGACATTTGAAAATGGAAAGGCTGTATCATTTTACCAATCACTAATGCAGGTGTGCAGAATGTTATACACTGCTATGAAATATGGGCTCAGTTTTAATCTGATATATGTGCATGTGCATCAGTACATCATTAAACTATATTGCTACTATGCATGAGGCAAAAAAGCTGAGCCAGTTTCTCAAGATTTTATGAGTTACAAGCTCACATGTGGAGCCAGATTGTGCCCGGCCCTTGATTTGGTATAGTGGCGGAGGGCGGGGCCAGAAGGAGACCCCCACATGCATCAGGTCCAATTGCATTCTCTATGCTCTACAGAACACAAGAACTTATCCCTTTAAGGAATTTTGCAAAGGAGGCAGGGAGGAGGCAGAGCCATGGACTCACCTTGTACCTTCACTGACTAAAGGAGCTGACTGGCTGGCAGTGTTGTGGAATTAATGATTCATCCTCCTAATGGATGGAGACTCGCTCTGCCTGTGTGCCAAGATCTCTGGGAGAAACTGTGTCCACCTGAGGCTCAATACATCTGGACTTTTCCCTGGAGCAGTGTGCTTCCACACTGCTCCCTCTGTGGGCCTCTATCTTCAAGCCATAACAGGGCTCACAGTTATCTTAGATTAGAATTGCCTCCCTATCAGCATTCAAATATAAATCCAAACAATTGTGGGGGCATCAGAATGGGTAAACTTATGCAGCCATAGCAAACATCCAACTAAATAGTTTTGTTGTAAATACAAGGCCCAATCTTTCAGTTCTTACACTGTCTGATCACTCATCAAGGGCCTGATTCTGCCATCGATACTCATCTGAGTCTTCCTAGACTAGGAAAAAAGTGTGGTTTAAAAAATTGAGTTACTTAACTAGTTACCTAGCTGGAATCTAGCATAGACATTGAGCAGCTAAAACAATTTTAAAAGGTGTTAAAACTGCACCTACACAAGGTGCTTCAACTGTTTCAACTGTAGTTAAGCTAACCTGATTTAAAAGAAACAAAAACAAAACAAAAAATCCAACCTTTTCCCCTAGTTTAGATAAGATCATGGAGTAGTACTGATGCAAGTAGTATGACAGTAAGTACGGGAATAAGGACTGCAGAATCAGGTTTTAAATGGGTCTTTTGAGTGAGTGAGTGCGGAATACAGGATTGGGCTCTAAACACTGTCACTAAACAAAACACAAAGGGTGGGAAGAAGCATGTGAAAAATTTTAAAACAGGTTCCTAAGTCAAGTAGGTGCTTTTTAAAAGTTTACTCCTAATACATAGTTATGCCATTACAGTAAACGTGCTACAATTAAAGTTGAAACTTCACTTCCATCCTAAATCCTTACTTTCACATGTGTAAACCCAGAGGCCACTCTAGCTATAGACCACCTAAGCTGCTGCGTAGGGTGGCAGATTTCTGGGCAGCTGCCTAGGGCCATAGCTCCTCTATCATGATGAAGTGGTGTCTGAGCCAAATTTGAGCAGCACTGTGACTCCATGTGTCAGGTTGTAACACCACTTGCTCAAATTTTCCCCAACCCCTGTCATGATGGGGAGGTGGCTGGGCCAAATTTGAGTAGTGGGGGGGGCAGCACACAGAAGTGTTACCTAGGGTAGCAGATTGTATTGAGTGGCCTCTGCCTAAACTATTTCCACAAAACACTTTTGAGCTGAAATTTTTATAATTGGTTTCACCCAGAAATGATTTCTATTTTAGGTGAGTAAGTGTGAGATAAGTTTCATGATAATTAATTTAGCTATTTGAATGCTTTGTGCGAAAAAGTGTTTTTAAGAAAATCTTTTAAGAAAACATTCAGTCACTTTCTTTTGTACTTTGGCACAGCAAATCTGAATTGGCTTTGTTTTAAAACTTTAGACTTGGTGTGTCAGTAGCCTTGAATGAGGCCTATTGACTTTGATAGATTTGAAGACATTTGGTTTTCAAGTACAAGTTCCAATATTTTTAAAGGAACTACTGAATATGTGCAGTATTTTATTTTCTTCAGACAGATGCTCCAAATGCTAATTCATGGGGATGTTTGGTCATTCTAAGAGCTGCACATAGGAGAATGTGTGACAGGTTGATGGGTGAGGGAGTGGAGCCTTTCTTTAACCCTACAACAAGTTTAATCCATAGCACTGAACTTAGTATAGCACCTTCAAAGTGACCACTGCTTAACATAGCTTTCCTGCAACAGCCCTAATTTGCTAACTTGTCATTCATGCAGTGGCTTATTGAATTTTAAATTGAAAAGTACAAGTATTCTCTGGGGTGAATAAATACCATTTTATTTATCTGCTTCCTCCACCCACCTGTGGCTAGATATTCACTTTGATAGCCCTCTCTCTCATTATACAAAATAGATTAACAGCTTTTGACCTTACCACACCCACTCCAAAGACAGAACAGAGGAGTGTTGACATAGATATACAGTGTATTACATTATCATTATTATGTACTGAGGAACTGAAAAAAGTATTTGAAGAAGCATATGTCTGCCTCATATAGATGGTTCATAGTGTGGTGGAGTAAAGGTTAGAATGAAGGCTGTTTCTAGAACGTTAATTCAAAATGTCCAAACTTTCAAATATTTAGGTTTTTAGAATGGCAGTAATCTAATGAAGCTTCTTTTTGTTTAAAGTAGCAATGATTATACCCTTATCTCTGTCTAAGTGTACCTGTTTATTGCAGAATAGTAAAATGAAAAGGAATTGCACCTTTTTATGACTGAGGATGCATGTGCAGTTTCATTTTTTAAGATTAATTTTAATTCTGCTCCTCCCTTAAAATTATATAAACAAATTAAATTAAGTACTGTTGAAACTGCACCTTTTCAGTTTGCTTAGATGTACAAATGTGGCATTTTGAGTTACACCACAGAGTTATTTACAGTATTTAGGTATTATATGATTATGACCCTTTGATAATGGCCAAATCCTGAAGTCCTTCCTCAGTCCAGGAGAAACTCCCACTGAAGTCAGTGGAAGCAGCCTGAGTAAGGAATGAGTAAAACCTGAATAGGACCTCAGAGTTTGTCTCTCTGTACAAAATAGCAGATTTCAAGTTGTTATGGAAATCTTATCTCACAATGTCCATTCTATTGTGTGATTAAAATAGTACTTTTACAGTTACAACAGATTTTTGCACATCATTTTTCTTTATTTGAAAATGTACTTATTTTAACATGCGATATAACTAAAGCAGATTAATGTGGATTTTTTTATTGAGTTTTTTATCCTTTCTTATCTAATTCAAATATAGCTCACGTTTATAAAAGCTTATAGGCTTTTTTTTTTACATGTATGAACAAAAACATTACTTACTGCTACTTTTATCTAGCCAGACTAAGGGTTGTGCAGATCCATTTCTTATCCAAGAAATAGGAACAATCCATGTGTTACTTAACAAAAAACAAAATTGGACAATTTAATTAATTCTTATAGTTAAGGAAACAAGCTCTAAACTGATGTTGAATAAGATTGCAAGTAATTTCTTAAAATTCCAGCTGCTCCTTTCCCCTCTCTGATGCACTATATCTTTGCCGATGTTAGTACTCAAGTTGGATCAACTCCTGGTCTAACTGAAGATAAAAGGGAGTTTTGGCTTTAAATCCAATAGGGCCAAGATTTAGCTTAGTCCTTTGGCAGATTCTCAGATAGTAGAATCTTTCTCTGGGGATTACTTTCCTTCTTCTAACAGTGATTTTATCCTCCTACATTCTCTCCTTTCATTACTCTTCATTCCCTTCCTGGCACCAAACTCCTTTTTTCAGAAACATGTTTGCTAAAAAGTGTTCTGTGCAGACAAGAGACCCCGGGTGCTCACTGAGCAGCACACCAGCCTTCTGCAAAAGGGCACCAAAGCTACTGCTACTAAAGTTAGTCACCCATTTTGGAAGATCTTGGTCTCTGTGTCTGTCTTTTGCAGCCACATAATGGCCTTGCATAGTTGCTACCCAAGGGGGAATTGGAAAAGGGAATTGCATGCAATACCACTTCAAACTCATGTCTCAAACGGATTTCATTTGACAATTCTAAGGGAAAAAACAAACAGCTGTTCAAAACATAATGTGCTAATGCAATATTTTTCTGCAATAAAAGGTAAACGTATCCTAAATGCTAAAAATATGAACTAAACATACTTGTAAGTAGTATTGTTTTCTGTCCTTTTATTATAAAATTGTTCCTGACTGATAATGCCGGTGGACAGATTTAATGTTAAAACTGGAAATCCATTTTGGCATGTCCAGGAGTCCATTATATTTTTTACTGATGCTGGCAACTGAACTTCATTCTGTGCATCTACAACCTTCAAGAAAGGGCTGAATTAGAAACATTTATGAAACGTTTATTTATACACTGATCCCAGCAACACGCTGGGGGATGTAGTAACGTATTTGAGAAATTATAATAGCTTAATCTTCATTCATATGTATTTTATATTGAGAATCATTGTAACTAACCGAAAAAAAGCATTATTGTCACTAACCTATAGAGGACCCAACTCTTTAGGGAAATCTAAAGTATTGCAATGACATTTCTAATTCTTGTAACTTGATTCTTTACCTTTTTCTTTTTCATTTCAATATATCCGCACCTTTGGGTGGTTAATGATAGACACAATTTGTGGTATGGGATGTTTATTCAATTCATGTAAAGCACCTAGAATATAAGATAGACACTATGAAAACTAACTAACTAATTAAATAAATAATGTAACCCCTGACAACTGATTCTGGGCTGGATTCTCAACTAGTGGGAACTGGCGTAGCTCCATTGCTTTCAATACTCCTACACCAATTTATGCCATATGAGAATATAATCCTCTGTTCTTAAGATAAGACTCTGTTGTAGCATGATGGAATCATTCTCCACAGAAATTCTGGTACAGACATTATAATAAAAATCCATTAATAAAAATCCATTATTAATATTTGTTTTCTTAGAGTCCAGTTTTATTCAGACTTTTATCAAATATTGATGGTGGGGAGTTTCCCTGAAGTGTTGGGCCCTCATAGTAATATACATGGATAAATCCTGACCCTTTAGTGACATATGATAAATAAACTAAATTTAAAATATTGTCCAAGACAAAATATTTATTATGTATCAAAGTGAAGGTATAAAAAAAGATTTTAAAGTTACACAGAAATAAAGATCAGAAAAGTTTATATGCAGTGTTGTTGTAGCTGTGTTTGGACCCAGAATATTAAAGAGACAAGGTAGCTGAGGTAATATCTTTTATTGGACCAATTTCTGTTGGAGAGAGAAAAAAGCTGAGGGGGTGGTTATTACAACAATTTATAATCCATTTAAACCCCCACTGCCCAGCTTTTATTTCCCCTTTATGACTGGAGAGCTGTTAATGAGCCACTTCACCTTGAATGGTCCCTTAAAATATGTTTACTACTTATGATAAAAAAATCTGCTCCACCTGGTATTTAGCTGTGATACTCTAAGTACATTTCCTAGACCTGAAGAAGAGTCCCATGTAAGCCCGAAAGCTTGTCTCTCTCACCAACACAAGGTCCAATAAAATATATTACCAGACCCACCTTGTCTCTCTGTAAGAAAAGATTATCCAATTAAATGGCCAAGTGAAAGATTACAAAATGTATTCAGAGCAAGAATAATCTATGCAGGTTTGTGTAGGCAGAGGCAAGTGCACAGACCTCCTCTCTGGCCCTTTAGAGTATGTCTATACTGCAATTAAAAATCCACAGCTGGCCTGTGCCAGCTGACTTGGGCTTGTGGGGCTCGAGCTAAGGGGCTGTTTAATTGCAGTGTAGACGTTCAGGCTCAGTCTGGAGCCCAGGCTCTAGGACCCTGCGAGGTGGGAGGATCTCAGAGCTCAGGCTGCAACATGAGCCTGAACGTCTACACTGCAATTAAACAACCCTTAGCTCGAGCCCCACAAGCTCAAGTCAACTGGCACGGGCCAGCTGCGGTTTTTAATTTCAGTGTAGACATACCCTTTGTCCCTAATCTCTCCCATCAAATATCCTGCCACAAAAGGCCTGCAAAGTGAATTCAGGGGATGGGGGAGGTGTGTAGGAACTAGGTTAGGAGTAGATAAATTCCACTTCAAAGTTCCACAGTTGATATATGAGCAGAATTTGGCCCATTCCAACCATTAAAGCAAAAGTACTAACAAGACATGGTAAGTACCATTTGTATGCGAGTCCACAGATCATCTTGGTTAACACTTGAAAAGGAAAATGCTTTCAGGTATGACTGCAATGAAACAAATATAAACATCAGAGTTCATTAAGCTTTAATAAAAAAAAATCAGAAAAAGAAAAACTCATTCATGCTCATTGTTATTTTCAAACTGATAAACCCAGATGAAGAAGTTTAGTTTTTTAAACTCACATTGAGTGCTTTGATAAACAGTCTCTCAGTCAGAAAGCTGGAAAGCATCCAGATAATGGAGGCCCCCTATGGAACAAAAAAGATGTTTGAACACATGAGTTTATTTAAATAAACTTTAACCATTCAATGACTGATATTCAAGCCATATTTTTGTAAGTGACACTGATCATTTCTATTTTGACTTTGAATACTTATGATACATAGCAAATGCATTCATATTTACGCTTTCCTGTAGATGAATACTTTTGCAACACCCAATGTGCTTGTGTTTATAACTAAACGAAAAATGGAACTATGGAAATTAAATCTTAGAAGAAAAGATAACTAAACAATTGTAGTTTTGCAATAAAATATTTTGCTGGTTCTTTTTAAATCTGTGTTTTACAAAATTGTTGGACAGTACATAAAAGCAAACTATTTGATTTTCTTTTTTACCTTGCTGTAAGTGAAGATATCAAATAGGCCAATTAGTGAAAACGTTCCTTTGATTTTTTCTTCTCTTGCTGATAATGACCGAGCTGCTATTTCTTTATCTTCCCTTAAAACAGGTTGTAACATGTGATAATAAAAGATTTTATTCTGAAAATTAAAAGAGACTCTCATTTCAATGAATTCCAATTGTATAAACCACACAGACGACATACAAGCCAACATTTTCCTTTCCGTTCATTTTTTCCCCTCAAAAGGAAGCAACTTTACCCCCGAATAAAGGGCATCAGGGGCCTGATCCTGCATATCCTCCACAGGTGGAACTACCATTGAAGGTAGTAGGAGTTCTGCACACAGAAGGATGGCAGGTTTGGGTCTCATGAAGAGGACTAAAGTTTTACGATTTAAGAAAAAATTTAAAAATTATTAAATGCAACAAAAATTGCAAAAAGTAAAAATGAATTATATATTTACATTTCGAGTACAATCAGTTCTTGCTTCATGTATCTGGAAAGACACATTCAGTGTTCTCCGTTTACTATGTTGAAAGACTAAATAACACAATAGCCATCCAAAGGACTGCAGTTTTAGGTGCTTCAGATGTCTCTGGATAGCAAATGTGGAAAGCCAGATCCTCAGCTGGTGTAAATCAGCTTAGTTTCCTTAATTTTAATGAAATTGTGACAATTTACAACTGTCACCCCAGAGACCTGAAGCCAAGTCTCATACTCAGGAAAGTAAAGAAGAAACTTACGTTCATCTGTTTTCTTTGAACATGTATTTGTCATTTTAAGTCTACCTGGAGGTTCAGCTACTAATGTGGGTCTGCAAGTAGGTGTTCTTTTATTTCATGTGTTTTTAAAACACTGCAGGTCTCTTTGAACACCTGCACTACCAAAGAGGAGGAGACAGGCTTTTAAGAGCAGTCAACTTATTTATTTGCAGATTATTTGCATTTTGCAAACAATTTTGGGAGCCAAATTTTGAAATGTTGCAGATGCAATTTGTGCTTGTAATTTTTTAACTGCATTCGAATTGTAGGTGAAAACCCTTATTGCAGGTACCTGCAATTATCGGATTCCAGACACAAATCTGTAGCTGTACGCATAACTAATGATGTTAAGTGCTTTGATTTGCAATACATTTTGTGTCACGAAGTTACAGGCGCAGACTTTTACAAGGACAAACTGCATCTACAAAAAAAGAGGCAAAGGCTTCATTCTTAAAATGTAGTCCTTTATATGTTCCTGTGCTATTAAATTCTGCTTTATACAGAACAAGCAAACTGTTCTGGAAGTCCAAAGTTGCACACTAGTAGATTCCATGGCCTAAAAATCTGATTTGATCCTCTCAAGAATGTATTTGACATGCCTGTAATAGTTTCCAATTCAGCAAAGTACTTAAGTGGTGCATTAATTTAAGCACAAGCTTAAAGAGCAAGTGGTAATTTTGGTGATCACAAACACTAATTTTCATCCCTAGCAGAGAATGAAATCCTGTTTTAAAAAGAAAAACTCAACACAACCTTAACTATGGAGTTGTCATCAATGTCTCCATAGTCTCAAACATAAGTTTACATTTACATTATCAGCTGTGGAGTCATTTACATACAAAATACTAAACTTTTTAGTTTAGAGAGAATTACATTAATTGTATCACATAGTTAATAAACAAGCAAGAGCTTCTCAGGAATCATGTATGTGGAGTACCCCCACCTCACATAGTAAAGAAAAATTTACATTTTACAAATTTACATTACATTTACAGCTTTGCATTTTTGACAGTCATGATTAATCACATTAGATTATTGTGAATAGATGAGACACGTTCTAAAATGTTATGTCCTATTATCTCTCTTAATATAACATGAGTGCAAGAAAGATTATTACAAGCTGCATAGCTATGTACAAACAGACTACAAAACCAAACCCACCTATATCAATTAGGTATAGTGAATATCATTACAAAATGAATGTATAGTAACAGACAGATTCAAAGCAAATATTGAAATGTTATCTCTGTGCTGCTGAAAGAGCAGATGCAATTGTGAGCCAACATTTGTCTCTCTATTATATACACAAATCATTAGAGATAGGTGAAATGTTTTTGCTGAAACTTTCCCCCCCCCCAACAAAAAAAATGCAGATTTGGGTCAGCAGAAACATTTTGTGCATTCATGCTGAATGTGCCAAATTATTTTGGTTAAAAAAAAATCTGAAAAAATTGAAAGGTTTCATTTAGAAAATGTTGAAATGAAACGTTGATTTTTTTAATTCAAAATGACTCTTCATTCAAATTTTTTTCAATTTTATTTTAAAATGTTTTAAAAACTAAAATGAAATGAAACATTAGGTTTCAGGTCAAATTAAATATTTTGTTTGATCCAAAATGAATTTTATTTTTACTTTTTGGAACAGCCAGAGAACCGAAAAATCAGTTATTCACACCACTCTATACACAATATCTATATTATTTTCATTTAAAGTTATACTGGAACTGACCATGAGCCCATTAAAGACAGTAGGAAAGCTCCCACTGACTGCACCTCACTGGTGTAGGATCAGGACAATAATATAGGTTGTAAGGGGAAAGCGTTAACATTCAGCTTTGGTACTTACCAGTGGTAGTCTGGGTTCCATGTAGCTAGCACCAATGTATTCAAAGTAAGATGCAAATCCTTCATTAAGCCATAGATCATTCCACCAATTCATGGTAACCAGATTTCCAAACCACTTAAATAGAAAAGAAAAAATGTTTCAGATTGCATTTCTTTGAACTGATGCTTTCATTCCTATATGTTAAACAGACATGAATGATCAAGAGAACAGTGTGACTTTATTTAATGTGTATACATTATCACAAATCAAATGCTATAATTTTTTCCAGTTGGTGGAAATTCAGTAGTGCAAAGATACAACTTGAGAAAAGCCACACAGATGCAGGTCAGTGATTGTATATTTTTTAATTCCTTGGTCTGAGATTTCATAACATAATCACCTACAGTGATTTTAAACAGTTCTCCATTCTATTTAAATTAAAGCAGTCACTTATACATTTGTAAATCTAGCAGAGAAAGCCAGACTACAATTTGAAAATATGGCATTTCTCAAATAATACACAAAAGTATTTTCAAAATAGCTTCTTTCCAATTAAATATTATTATTTTGTTTTTCCTCGTTCTTAACAAAAGGAAATTGTCAAGTAGATGATAAACAGAACTGGGGAAACAGCCACTTCCAAAATCAGCAAATCCATATCCTGATGAGCAATAAAACTTCTACAACAGCTGTGATGTACTAATAGTTGGCAGTTTATATTTAACAAAAATCTGATATATCGTTTGGGGATTTGTGATTTCATTATATGTTATTTGTTGATACTTAAGGTCTGTTACCTTATTTAAAAACTATGTTTAATAAGTAATAATATTTATTTTACTGGCCCTCAATAAACACACTAACTTTTCAGACTGTCAGATGAACAAACATAGTTCAGGAGGGTGTGCATGTGGACTAGCCAAATTAAACTCTTTTTGCTAACTTTATTGTTTAAAATACTTTCTCTTGACAAAAGTATTATTAAATGAAGTATGTAAAAAATGAAGTGAAACTATTTTATCATTCCAAACCAAATCATTTTAAATTCTGTAGGTCATTATGTAAACAGTTCCAGCTACAGATAAAAATGTGTTTACCTTGCCTTCATTCTATAGTTCCATAGCCCATTCACTATTTGCCTTCTTCGATAGCTACATCTATCCGCATTAAAAATTAACATTGTTTATGGAGTCTATTCTCCCATCAATGCATTGTGGGAATTATTACTCTATCTCGATATGCATACCATGTTCATTGCTAGGGTAGAGTATTTTCTTGGAAGGTAGCCAAGTATCTTGTAAGAAAATAAACAAATGGTTCATTAGTAGACCTGTATATCCATGACCCCTTTGAGTCAACTTTTCAAATAATGCTAATACTGTCATCAGTATTTCCAAAAATCAGCATTTCATTCAAGATAAATAGATATTGGGTGGAAGTTCTTGTGTCATGCTGAAATTTGTTTTTTATATTGATCTGCCAAGTTAATTTATAACCAAAGTGTCTTCCAACCAACTGAAACAATGGCTTTGGTTATTACTGTAGCATTCCTTCCTCTAGTTACCATCAACTGTTACACCTTACATGTAAGTCGCTATTTTCCCATGTTAAATAGAGACTTTGCATCTACATAAACCGGAAAAGAGCAACTTCATAGATAAACACATATACAGAATGTTTTACCACATGCCTGGTGTCCTAGCTCATGTGAAACAATTAGGCAAATCATAGACTTTTTGCCTCCGGATTGATCACTTGGGATGTACATCAAGGATGATTCTTGGAAAGTCATTAGCCCCCAGTTTTCCATAGCACCTGCTCCAAAATCAGGCAGTGCAATCAGATCTAAATTGATTTAAACAGAAAAAAAAATCTTTAAAATTTTCAAGAGTAAAAGGCTTACATGACTGTTCTATGTTTACCCAATGTGCAATTACAAGATATATATTTTAGTTCTCTGCTGTACCATTGCAATAATCTAGAAAACGCTTTTTGGAATTGTTTTCTTTCATGTCTTTAACTGCTTATGAGACTGCTATGCCTCTCTAGGGATGCCGCTTTCAGTCAGAAAAACAAAGTCAACTAAGTCCAAGCCAAACCACTCAACAGTGTCATGTACCAAAGTACACTCTGAACTAAAATATTTGATAAAGGGATTTTCCTCCCAGCTGCTGAGAGAGAGTAGATTCAACTGTCCTCACACTCCTGAGTACTTCTGGCTCTCCATTCTCTCTGTCTTACTTTTGCCCCAGTTATGGGAGCATGCAGAAGGGAAGGAGCAGAAAAATACATCTTTCCTCTTTCTTTCTTTCTCTCTCTCTCTCTCTCTCTCTCATGGCTTCTAGGCATGTAGTTTCCCCCACTTTTTGCATCCTGGCTACTGATAAGAAAGGCTCCTTCTCAAACTCTGGCTCATTTCCACTCTTTTGTATGGATCAAGTTGCCCCAGAAACACCTTCTCTCTCGCCTCACAGCAAGTCTCACTCCACCATGACTGTTTTCCCTGTATTCCCCATTGTGCCTGATAAGCAGTGAGCTCATCACATCTATGATTCAGATAAATTTTGGCAGGATGGGTTGATTTAAATCAAGGCAATTTAAATCACCAAGTGGAAAGCCTTGATTTAAATCTTTGATTTTAATCAACTTCACCATTTGTGCGTCAGTTATTTTCTAAAGGAATTGGTTGATATAACCATTAAAAGAAAGGATACTCACCTTGTGCAGTAACTGGAGTTCTTCGAGATGGGTGTTCCTGAGGGAGCTCCACTTCAGGGACACCTGTGCCTATGAAGGGAGGTTTTTGGTAGCAGTGCCTGTTCAGCCCACACATGCCCCACACATGCTTGCGCCCTGCACCGAGGTTACATGGGGCTGCGTGAGTAAACCGCCCTATTTCCTTCTCCACTGCAAAGACCCACAAGGGAGACTCCAAAGCAGAGGGGAAGAAGGATGGATAGTGGAATAGCTGCAGGGACACACATCTAAAAGAACTCCAATTACAGCACAAGGTGAGTAACTTCTCCTCATATCAACCAATGAAAAGGCACTTTTCTTTAGAAAATAAAGAACTATGGGTGCTCCACTCCAGGTGATTCCCGAACAGTATCTCCCATTAAGGAGGTGGGCAATTCAGAATAGAGTCCAATACAGAGGAGACAACTACATTGTCCAAGGCAGTATCTGATCTGGCCACGGTTACCAAGGCATAATGATTAGAAAAAGTCTGAACAGATGACCAAGTTGCCACTCTACAGATGTCTGTAATTGGTACATCCTTAAGTAAGGTTATAGAGATAGATAGTGCTCTTGTGGAATGTGCTATTGCTCTTGAAAGGGGTTGAACATGAGTTCTGTCATAACAAATCTTAATACAACCAGAGATCCATTTTGACAACCCAGTTTTGAAATTACCAAACCCACAATGGATACAAATAGGCTAGGAGATCTTTTAAATGGTTTGGTCCTATCTAGATAGAAGGCTAGTGACTTCCTGACATCTAGGATATGGAATATGGCTTCTTGAATATTTGGTGTGGTTTTGGGGAGAAAAAAATGGGAGATGAATGGTTTGATTAATATGAAATTCTGAGTAAATCTTAAGTAAAAAACCTTGGGTGTGCTCACAGCAACACTTTATCTCCGGTGAATACCGTAAATGGGGAAGTCTGTCATTAAGGTCCCCAATTCTCCCACCCTTCAGGCAGAAGTGATTGCTACCCCTGAAGGCTGTCTTTGTTGAGAAATCTAATAAAGAACACATAGTTAGTAGCTCAAAAGTGTGTTTCATAAGGCAATTAAACACTAGGATCAAGTCCCAGATCAGTGTAGGATCTCGGATTTGTGGGGATATATTTGATAAACTTCTTAGGAATTTTGCCATAGTTGGGTGAGTAAAGAGTGCAAAACCCCCTAGGGGTGTGTGACAAACTGTTATTGGTGCTAAATGAATTCTCATAGAATTCATAGAAAGACCCAATGTTTTCCGTTCCAATAGGTAATCCAGTACCTTGGGAAAAGGAGAGCGAGTCAGCAAAATTTGATGACTATTACACCAAAGATAATATTTTCATTTCTGGATGTAAATATTTCTTGTAGATTTTTTTCTACTCTTTAATAAAATGGATTGTACCTCTATCAAACAGGATGTCTCAATTCCTCAGACCCATCAAGGAACCAGGCTTAGAGATTCAAAATCTGCAGATTGGGGTGAAGTGTTCTTGCCTACTGTCCTAGAATACTGGTCAGACTGATCGGAAGCCTCCACAAAGGGTCAGAAGTGTATGTGATCAAGTAGGGATACCAGACCTGTCTTGACCATGTTGGTGCAATCAATATTACTCTGGCTCAATCTTGTTTGATCTTGTTGAGAACTGTTAAACAGGAAGGGGAAGGGGATAAGATGTTGCAGCTGTTAGACCATGTTGGTTAAATGGTTGAGACTCTTGACCAAGCCATCAGACTGTCACTTGGAGGACATGGATGGCTGAGAAGATGTAGCTGTAGATGAAGGAGGTTTTTTTATTAAATATTATTATCTTAGTCTCTTGGCTGCAGGTTCAAGGGGCCTACAATATATTGAATATGGGGCTTGGTGTATTCTTTGTGCCATCAGAGACCTATTAAATCTCCTTTTATTTACAGAAGTGCAAATCCCTAGGGATTGCAGTGTAGCTCTTGAGTCCTTTCAAGTGTGGAGAGATGTATCCATCAAGCCTACAAAGTGCTTGCAACTGTCAAAGGGGAGGTCTTTTACAATACTCCAAACCTCTCCTGGAAAGCCCGAAAGCTGCAGCCAAGGCACTCTTCTCCTGACCAGTGCAGTGGAAATAGACCATGTTGCAGTATCTGCTGCATCCAAGGGAGCCTGGAGTGATGTCTTTGCCGGAAGCTGACCCTCTTGTATAGTAGATCTAAACTGATCCCAATGTTTTCTGGCAGATGCTCAATAAAAGAATTGTTGGATTTGGTCATGAACACCAGATGGTTTGCTATTCTGAACTGAAGTGTGACTGAAACATAGGATTTATGACCAAAAAGATCAAGTCTCTTGTGGTTGTTCATGTACAGGGTAGACTTTGAGCTATGTTTGTCTGCCTTGTTCATCAATGGCCTCCACTACTAGGGAATTTGTTGAGAAGATTGATACTCCAATTCCCTAACTGGAAAATAATACTTTTTATCCACCCTCTTGCAGGTAGGCGTTGTGGTAGCTGGAGTTTGCCAAACCATCTTAGCAGGCTCCATAAAAGTTTCATTGACCAGAACGGCAATCTTCATAAATATCAAGTGTGTAAAATATAGGAGTTTATGATAGGATTACTGAACCTCCACTAAGGGAATCTGCAGCATGTCAGAATCCACTTCCTTGGTTCCCGAAATTGCCTGAAGTCATCTGCCATGGAAGGTGATGGAGGCATGACAACTTCATCATGAGATGTGGAGGAAATATTAGTAAGAGGTTTTCACATCCTTATCAGCCCTTGCCTCTTCCTCCTCAAAGGTCTCTTCCTCTGGCATATGCGGTGATAAAGGGGGTTGAGAAGAATGGGTCCCTCTCTGTTGCCTCCGATGTTACAAAGACCTTGATGTAAATTGTTAGTGATAGAAGGCCCACAGATCTCAGCAAGGCCAGTGAGGGGGCCCAAATGGCAAAAGTGGAGGCAGCCATCTGTGTTCTTGCCATGTGGGCATCCTTTGAAGTCTATCCTCCTGTAATATGTTAGTATAGCAGGGAGAATGATGCGTCTCAGAATAGATAGGGGAACCTGCACCAAAATTTGAGAATCTGATGAGTTCTCTTCCATATACTGTAGGGGGGGGGGACAGCTGTTCCACTTGAAGAGTAGATGAAGGTGAGTGTGGTGCTTTAGGTGATAGAGGGGTTGGTCATTGAAAGCACCTTGACAATGACAAACCTCCACTCATTCACAGAAAATATTCCAGCTCACAAGATATTATCAGATCCTTAGGGTACCTAAACTCTTGCAGTACCAACAGTATCAAAGATTGGGTTGAGTGGGAACCTGTGGAGGATGGGTTTGATATCGATGCAGCAGGTACCAAGCACTTAGTATGGGAGTGAGTTGGTTCTGATTCCCTCAGTACCACAGGTAGGCAAACAGTCTTTGGTATTATTTATCTTCTTGTTATCGGTTCCAAGTATTGTTCCAGGATCGGCTTGGTCTTTTCAACCATGTCTCTGCTGCTCTGGGTATGGGAATCTGAACTTGGTACTGAGTCTGTCTTAGAGGACTGACTTCTCTTTGCCTTTGCAGTACCAGCCTCACTGGGAGCCTACATGGAACTACCCTTGGGACCTGAGATTTCCTGTAGCCTTCTTGTGAGATGGTGACCGAGAGATTCTTGGAGATTTACTCCTTACCTCCTTCTGCTTATAGGCAGATATGAATGAGAACTTCAGCACTGTAGATGTACTCAGTTCCATGGTGCTGCCTGTCTTGCTACCGGTCTCTGGTGACCAAGATCTCAGTGTGGGTGGGGTACTAGCTGTACTGGGAGGTCTATGTACCCCAGGATCTGAAGCTGAACATAAAGTTTGCTCCATCATTAGGAGTTTAAACTTAATTTTTCCAGGATCTACCCTTGAAGGAAGTGCTGATCTTGCACATACTGGAGATATGAGTACCACAGAGGCAGCGGAAGCACTGGGAGTGTCTGTCACTTTTTGGAATAGCCTCATGACAGGAGAGACACCTCTTGAATCTTGGGGATCCCAGCATTCATGAGCAAAACTAATGAAAATTTAACCCCAGGAGAAGAAATCTCCTAACTATATGAATAACTATATGAATAAAACTATATGAATAAAAAGAGGTTTTTGTTTGCTTTTGCTTTTTCTTGAGAAAGAAAAGCAAAACAAATGGAATAATTTTTCTAATAACTATAACACTATAGGGTAACCAACCATAAGGTAACTAACTATCTGAGAAAAATGCTAAATATCAGAGAACAGGCACACAGTAGACACTGTCTCAAGCCAATGGCAGTTGTGAAGGAACTGAGGTGGTTCATCCATGCAGCCTCATATAGTCTCGGTGGTAGACACAAGGATGTGCGGGGCACATGTGTGGGCCAGATGAGCATCCCTACCAAAAAATCTTCAATTGAAGGCACAAAGCTCAGGCGTACACAAAATGGAGCACACACAGAGACACTACCTGAAGAATATGTTGATTTACAACTAAATAGAGCCTTTACACTAGATTTGGTACATCTTTTTGCTACCTAGGAGGTACACTATAATTATATATATTTATTTAAGGAATTATATAGCTTAATATTTTCAGATGCTTATGAATTGTATATTTTTGTATGTTAGAAAATGGTGAATAATATATTGTTTATTTACTAGTTAATTAACTTTTTGCTCATGATTTGTGTCTAGGATGGTAACTGGGATTTAATTAAACACAAAAACACAGCATATAAAATGTTTATTGAACAAAATATTTTGGATAAACAAACATCTCTTATCAAAACATGTTTCACATTTACAACTAAATTGCAATAAGTTTAGGCCTTTGTATTAAATTCAGATGTCATTTTAAAAAGAGGTTTATTTTAAAAAAGAAAAACAGTATAATTTAAATAAAATTTAAAAATAAAAAAGTTTAAATAAAAATTTAAATAAAAAATCCAATTTCAAATTTAAAAAAAATTCTTTAATTTTTATCCACCCTGGATTTGGACATTGAAGGAAATGAAGACAGATTTTGAATGGACATCAAGGATATCAACAAGGGATATTTCATTTAAAACTATATAGGTGGTAACTAATGAGCAAATTTCATCTTCCAGACTATTAAAAAATTATTTAGGTATTTTAAATTGTCAGAGTACAAAATAAAAGGAAACTGGTGGTTAAAAATGATTTCTTTAGCTCTTATATATTAAGAAGAGCTCAATTTTTTAAACTGAAATGCATTGATCTTTAACTTTTTGTTTTTGAGCTCATAATAAATGTGCTCAGTATTTACATGAAACCATTCACAATGGGTCACATCATGCCATGGATTTTTAAGCCAAACTCTCAAATGAAGTCAAAAGGAAGTCTGCTTAGTAATCAATGTCATCACAAGGCTGAAATTTTTACTAGGAGGCCTATGTCACCACTCCATAGATCTAGTTTACATCTGTGTCACTCTGTTGAAGTCTATTAAGTTATACTGGTGTAAAACTGGAAAAATTCAGTGGTGAATCAGGACCCATAATGATGTCTACAACCTTTGCACAGGGTATACATAAAACTAAGATAATGAGGTTTAAGAAATGGCTATTGCACGTTTCCTTCTAAGCAGAAATAGAGTTTGCCTACAAGGGACATTTTTTCACGAAGGAAGATACAGGGAGATGTTGGTGAGTTACAAATTAGGATAAGATACTGCACCAAAAGCTAGTAAAGTGCAAAGAGATGTTGGTAATTTACAAGTTAGATGGGGACATAGTACAGGAAGCAAAGAAAGTTTGGGGAGGTGTGGGTTAATTATGTTAGGAACAATATTTCAGAGAAAGCAAGGTCATTGTGAGGAGAGGTCACTGACTTACAGATTAATGTAAGATGCTGCACGGAAAGAAGGGATATGGTTTTCAACTGGAATGCCTGGTTGAAAAGGGACCCTGGCAGCTCTGGTCGGCACTGCTGACCGGGCCATTAAAAGTCCGGTCGGCAGCGCAGCGTGGGCCCGGGGCTAAGGCAGGCTCCCAACCTGCCCTGGCTTTGCACGCCTCCTGGAAGCAGTTGCAAGGTCCCTGCGGCCCCTAGGTGCATGGGTGGCCAAGGAGGCGCCATGCGCTGCCCCTGCCCAAGTGCCGGCTCCGCAGCTCCCATTGGCTGTGAACCGCGACCAATGGGAGCTGCAGGGGCAGCACCTGCAGGCGTCTTGAGGGCAGCATGCGAAGCCTCCCTGGCTGCCCATGGGACTAGGGTCCACAGGGACCTGGTGGCCACTTCCTGGGAGCCATGATAAGAGCCACCAGGACCCCACACCCCAAACCCACTCCCCATACCCTAACCCCCTGCCCCAGCACAGAGTCCCCTCCCACAGCCAAACTCCCTCCCAGAGCGCACCCCCCCACACACGTCCCAACCCCGTCCCCTCCTGCATCCCAAACCCCTCATCCCTGTCCCCACCCCAGAGCCTGCACCCCAAGATGGAGCCTTCATCCCCCTCCTGCACCCCAACCTCCTGCCTTAGCCCAGAGTACCCTCCTGCACCCAAACTACCTCCCAGAGCCTGCACCCCATGCCCCCACCACATCCCAAGCCCCTGCCCCAGCCCTGAGCCCCCTCCTGCACCCCAAACTCCTCATCCCTGTCCCCACCCAGAGCTCACACCCCCAGCCAGAACCCTCACTCCCGCCCTCCCCACACCCAAACCCATGCCCCAGCCCAGTGAAAGTGAGTGAGGGTGGGGGAGAGCGAGTGAGCAACGGAGGGGGGGTGATAGAGCGAGTGGAGGGGTGGGGCCTTGGAGAACGGGTGGGGCAGGGGTGTTCAGTTTTGTGCAATTAGAAAGTTGGCAACCCTAGGGCTAGTATTCTCTGAATCCTGCACTGATAAAAGTAAGAGTCTGGCAAGACAGGACCCAATATTTCTGTAGATGTTACATCATCAGCAACCATTTGTGTTTAATGAAAGGAAGGTACCTCACCTGTTTTTGAAAGCGGGTAGCTGACGTTAAATAAATCTTCCAGAAATGAAAAGAGTGGGCCTGTGATATTTAAAGCATATTCAGCATACCCATTTTTAATTGCTTCTTTCCGACCCCAAATACGTATCTATAATAAAGCAAGGAAATGTTATTTTAGACAACTTAAATTTTCACTTTATTCACCTCTCTGCTGTGAAGGTAACATTTCTGAATAGCTGTTTTGGAAATGCTGTCTGTCCGCATCAGATCCTGCAATTAAACTTTTCATACAAGAAAAAAAATCAATTTATTACTTGTCCGAACAAATTAATGGGCAAATCCTAAGCCCATTGAAATCATTGAAAGTTTTGGCACTGACTTCAAAGGGACCAAGATTTGAGTCTAAATGTATATAGATAGTTTCCTAGTTGTTCTTTTATTAAATATGAAACACCATCTTACAACATCATAACATTGAAGACCACATTTTTAAAAGTGATATCTTAACTTGTACCAGCAAAATGAATGTGCATCTGTCTGTGGTCAGAAATGAGCTTTTGGACAGGAAATTTAGGTATTTGCATGAATAAACTGATAAATTAAATATACTGTTACCCCATCGATATATACATATGCGTGCACACATTAATCTGAGACCCTTTGAAAATTTAGCCAGCAAGTTTTGAATACATAGCAGTTTGCCAAATTGAACCCAGATGCGAGTTCTGCACATGCAAGTGATTGTAAATGCAAAATGTATGGGCACAGTTTTAGAGGCATTTGATCTCCAGGTTTTAATTTAAAGTGAAAAGGTACAGGTATTAAGTTAACATAGTCTCTCCAACCTTCAGTTCCCTTTTTCTGCCAATGTATAGTAAGAGTCTCAAATCAGCACACCATTGTGTTCTTTAATACTTAGACACAAAGGAAAGAGTTAAAATAATAGTGACAGCTTTAACTTTAAATACCTTGGCGTATGGCAGGCTCTCATGGATATATTTTCACCTAGCTCCCATTGTCTTGTCACCAATTTCAGTGGGAGCAGGAACAGAGTTACACTTTTTAAATGAAAAGTGCTAAAGAGATCTTGAATTACAAAAAAATACTTTCTGGGTAGTAACTTTTCAGAAGGTTTTACTCTGCTTATCATTCACATCAGAATTTATTGATGTAGCGATCTGTACAGCGTATATAAACTAATTATTATGAAGGAGATTTTTCTGCACATGTATTTATTGGATAAATGTTAACAGTTTTGCCATGTAATCAAATACTTTCAAAATAGGACGTATATTCAATACAAGTTACATCTTATCAAACATATGATTCACAATTTATTCTGTTAGCTGCTCTAATGAGTTATGAAGGCTCTTATTTACCTCATTGCCCCTTTCAGTCCTGGTGATGTAATCAAAGTCACAAACCACAAAAGCAGTTAGATAAGTTGACATTTTCAGTGTCGTGTTAAATGTGGTAACAGTCCATAGGCTTCCATTCTCATCTTTCATTTCAGATGTATCTAGAACAAAACACAATTTTAGTATAGAAACAAACTATCACTACTATATAATAAAACAAGAGTTTGTGTTTTAAAACTAGTCTTTTATACTCTGTATGACAGCACTGGCTACATATATTTTGGCAATAGCACCATGCCAACTTTCCCACTTAGCTCATTCCATGTATTTGAATTATTACCTTAAATACAAAGACTCTACTATTCCACTCCTAAGCTTCTTCATCAAAATCTATGAAGCACATCAAACTGTGAATTGGTTTTGGGATGTGGACAAGCATCAAAAATATTCTCCCATGCTACACTTCTATAATATGTATGTTCATAATATCACTCAAATAAATATCAAACATGCCTGAGAGTTATCAAATGCTTAAATCTCACATGCTTCAAATAAAGGGCCCAATCAGACCCTCCACAGAAAAACCCATGGAAGGAGGTTCTGAGAGAGGAAATATTTACAGACTACCTTCACAGATATTCCCGTTTTAGTCCCAAAGTTACATTACATGCCTCACAGATTTGGTAACCGTTGACTTTTATTACTTAAAATTATGACTTGAGAAATAAAGAATCATGACAGTAAGGATATTAAAAGAGACATTTACACGTGAAAGGAAGGAATCCCACAGCTTTTTAGGGTTCCTGCCTGAATACCATCTGTCCCTCATGTGGCATCTTTGTCACACACAGCATCCCACATCAGGTGAGAATCAGTGGTGAGAAACATTGCCAGGGAAATATATAATAGCTTGCACGGCTGCTGACCCTGTCATGTCTATTCTGTGGATTAACAGAAGAATTCAATTATGTGACTGTTAAGGCAGTTATCATAAGCACCCAAGAATTTTTTTTTAAGATACACACAATCTCCCCAGCCCCTGTCCTTAAATAACAGAAGTATAGCTCTCACACATACAACACCACAACTTCAGAAGTAAGTAAAAGTCATGTAGTAAAATATACTGAGTAAACACTGTATAGTAAGACTCAGAACATGAACTGTTGTGCAATCAATCACAGCTACCAGACATGGATATGTCACCATTGAAAGGTGACACAATACCACCACGACCCACCTTTCAAAACTATGACTGTGCATATTTGCCTGTGAATTTATAGATTTTTACTAACCCTCTCTGACTTTTTTTCAGACCTACTAGATAATGTTCCTGCCTCAAAAAATTAATCTGGAATAAAAGTAGGGTATGAATTCAAAGCAGATTAAGTATTCCTGATTAACTCCATGTGCAGATGCTTATTCCAAAATAAGGCACTCATATTCTGGGGAGAGGGGGGAGTTTGCACATGGAGTTAATCAGGAATAGTTATTCCAAAATAAGTCCCTCTCTCAGGCTGGTTGGCCCTTTAAGGAAACCTGGACTGAGCCTTGCCCATGACCTAGCAGTTACCCTTCAACCTTTCCTCTGATCTAGCCAGGTAGGGATAATTAGTGATCCCAGCTGGTTGTAATAGAGTTAGAATGACTGACCCCAGCCACAGAGGACAACTTAAATGGAGCTGAGCTCAGTTGAGGGAAGAAGAACTGGGAGAGGGGAAGTAGGGAGTTCCCTCTCACTAGGAAGGCAGAAGAAATAGAATCAATCCCTCTGGTGGGCCTGAAACGGGGGCAAGATCCAGGGAGAGACTGCAGAGGTGGCAGGATTCTTCTTTGGAGAAAAGCCCAGAGGGAGTAGAGTCGATTGCTGTGTCAGGGAACCCTGAGATAGGGTTTGTAAGTGGAAGCAGAAGACTTAAGTAGCCCAAGGGGCAAAAAAATCTATTCAGACTTGTTTTGATTTTCATTTGGACCTTTCGGTTAGCTCACAAAGGGTTTGAACTTTGTGCCTTGACCGGAAGGCTGAGCCATGGAAGATCTTGTTAGAGGCAGATGCCTGCAAAAGGCACTGGAAATGAGGAGACCAGTCACATTATGCAAGGGGGGCACTCCAGGGAGCAGTGTTCCCCACCCTATTCACCATGTAGACAAACCCTAACCCTTTCTGTCCCCAAACAGGAGCAGCAACTGCCTCCTTTTGGGAGATGGAGTATCCCTCCAGCAATGTGTCAAAATTACTCTTTTGACCAGCAAGGACTACCATAGGACCATTCAAAGTCTTCCCACACAGATCTAAGAACCTGGTCTCTGCAACGTCATGTTCTGCTAACCTCCTTCCACTTACATTTATTTTTTTATAGTTAACCTCCAGTCAATGCTCTGTATTATTGCTCTGTATTGCTAGGACAGAACATGTTAATTGAACAGAATTTTCATATATTTGAGCCTTTAGCCCATCAATAACAGACCAGTATAGTACAGGATGACACAGTAAAATAATGTGCTATGATTATATACTGTTCAAGTAAATTCAAACCTTTATTAAGGTAACTTGGAGAAATACAGATGTCCATTTTTTAACCTACCTATAGCAGGCATGTTGGAAAGTGCCACATAACTGGGATGATGGACAATTATGATATTAAAGGTTGCCTTCATGGCAGGTTCATCAAAGCAGGGATAAACAGTCCTGGCATATGTTGGTTCAAGCTGTGATGCAATCAGCATACTAGATTGGAAATACAGATATGGTTAATCCACCATGTTGTAGCTGATCAAAACCATTATATAGTGCACAAAATCTGCCAAATTAGAAAAAGAAAAGGTAAATCATATACATATGTGGATTTAGAAAAGGGTTAGTCATTATTTAGAGAAATTTATGACTCAGTTGTCCCCACTGAGATCCATGTGCAGATTTGCGCCTTGTTTAATTTAACCATTTTAAGGCTAATTCTTTTTTTCCATGTCTTTCTTTTCTAACTGAAGAGTTCACATTTTTATATATTTGGTTTTGTTTTTCTAATTTGATTTCTAATATGGTGTTAAAGTCTCACACATAGTCAGACCACTTACAGCAGTCAAGTGCTCAGAAATTATGCGGCCACCCATATTTTATCAGAAGTAGATTCGATGTGGATGCTTGCTTTTCTCTCTAATCCAAAACTTTCTTATTTTAAAAAAGGTAGAGTTTATTAAAGGGTTTTAAGAATTATAGGAAGTGTTTATGTGTAAAACGTGCCCCTCATCTCCACCCAAACCAGGCACAGAAGAACCCTACAGAAGAACCCTGCATGCTGCAGAGCTCTGCTCCAAGATGCTGCTTGTGGTAGTTTGGACAGAGGGCTTTGGGTCAGAGTGCAGTGGGCAGGGGAGAAGCCAGTGGGCCCAATGGCCAAATTTTCAAAAGCGTCCACTGGTTTTGGGTGCCCAACTTGAGACAGTTGAGGAAAATCCTTACTGGAGAGAAGCAGGGAAGATGCTGACAGAGGCAATTTCCATTACCTGTACAAACCAAATGAATCACATAACAGGAATTGGAGGCAGATCTACAGGTAGACCATGAGAGGATACAGCTGGAGATGAACCACCTGTGTTTTGAAAACCAGATGCTTGAAGATGGGTATCACCAAGGTGAGAGAGAAGACAGGGAATGCTACTGACAGCATGAGGAAAGAGAGGAGGACGTGGAATGTTGACATCATCTTGAAATGGACAGATTGCACCCACAAAACCCTAATTCAGTACGTGAAACCAGACACCCACGTACCTGTCCCAGTGGGTGGCAGAGATTCCAAATTATTTCCTTGCTTTAAGGAAGGGGATGACATGGATGTATTTCTAAATGCTTTTAAAATGGGGTGTGAATTGAATAAGATAGGGCAGGAGGACATGGTCTGGTGCCTGGCTCCATTACTATCACAAAGGACTTAGATATTTTCCCCCTTATGGACAGAGAGAAATATAAAGATCATGGGCAACATAAACAAGCTTTCTTGCCAAAGTTCAAACTTCTCCCTGCATATAGAAGATTTGGGGAGTTCAGAAAAAAAAGGGACATGATCTGTGGTTTCAACTCAAATTAGGGGAACTGGTTGGAGGGTTTTCATGGTCGATGAGGTCTATGAATTAATGGGCTTACAACAATTCCTTAAACTCTGCCACCACAACCTGAAATAATGGTTAATAGACAAATATCCTAGAGGCATGACCGTATCTGGGAAATGGGCCAACCAACATGCAGACAGTCCATTGGCAGTTAAAAAAAAAAAAATCAAGGGAGATAGCACAAATCTGGCCACCCAATCAAGCTCTGCCCCCCCATTTCCCCCCCCAAGGGAGAATGGGCTAAATCCAGACACGGGTAGGAGGCAAACCATAACAAAGGCCCAAAAAGGGAACCTGGGAAGCTGATACGTTTTTATTGCCATAAAAGTGATCATAAGACAAAATACTGCCTGGTGCTAGGGTGATCAGAGGCTAGTTGTAGCACATAGCCGGTCCAGGTGGCAATGACTCCACCATCAGTGGAACCAAAACTAATCCCATCAGTGAATTTGACTCTGTCAAACTCCAAATGGGAATCAATTAAACACTGTTTCTCAGTGGAGGTGGATGGGAAACGACCCAATGACGGAGGGATACTGGAACCCAAGTAACTTGTATGCCCATGAGCAGCAAACCCCTCATGGATCATTCCAGACAGATTCATGACTATTCAGGGAATAATAGGTCCCCATTTCCATGTCCCTGTGGCTCAGATCCACCTGAAATGGGGTGGCAATCAGGGCCCTAGCACTGTTTGGGTACCTTCCCAACTACCAGTAGAGGTCTTGTTGGGAAATGACCTGCAGTCCTGGGCCTGCATCACTTGTATGGTTACTTGGAGCCAAGAGCAGAAAGCCAGAGCCCCTGCCTCAGACCGAGCTGAAAGCTGGCACACAACTCTGAGTTGCTGCCTGACCATGTGAGTGCACGGCCTGGGGTTAGGCAGAGTCCTCCTGATTCCCCCTCTGAGGTCTGTGTAAGTGGGCCCCAGTGATCAGCCTAAGCTCTCCCAGTTTCTGCTTTGGAAATCATGCGGGAACAATTAACTGACCCCTCAAGGAAAACCTAGGGCTGCAGCAGACTCCCCAGGCTACTTCCTGACAGGATGGTGCCTGGAAAGGTTTCTCTGGGATCAGAGGTAGCTTTATAAAGAGTGGATGCACCCTAAGAATGTTGAGCCATGGAGTATACAGAGACAATAGGTGGTATCACAAAAGTACCATCTTAGACTACTCAGGCTAGTTGGGATACTTGGGAATACAGCTCAGCAAACAGTGCTTACTCCAGAATTTCTACTGGGCTGGGGTTTTTGAGGCAGTGCCAAAATACTGTAAGAGCTGTGACCCCTGTCAGAGGGTGGAAAATGGCTGGAATAAGGGCAAGGCTGTCTTGATTCCTCCTCCCATTATAGAGGAATGCTTTCCGAGGATTGCTATGGACATTGTGGGACCCCTTAGCAAAACTACCCATATGGAGAAAAAGTATATTCTGGTGGTAGTATCGCTATCAATAAGCAGTAGCTCTGTCCTCCATAGAGTCAGACAAGTTGGCTGATAGGTAGGGCTAACAACATTCATCTAGGGACAAGGGCGGTTCTCCCTGAGGTTTTGATTGATCGCGGGGCTAACTTATGTCAGCCCTACATGAAGGGCTATGGGAGAAATGTGCGGTTCCACAATTTTGGTCATCTCCCTACTACCCCCACACTACCAGGCTGGTTGAGAGATTTAATGGAATCCTTAAAATTATATTGAAAACTTTGTGGACCAACAGCCTGGTGATTGGGATAAATATGTACCTGACCTGTTATTTGCGTATTAGGAGGTTCTCTGGAAATCCACAGGATTCTCCCCTTTTGAACTGCTCTATTG
This sequence comes from Dermochelys coriacea, assembly GCF_009764565.3. Classification (NCBI taxonomy): domain Eukaryota; kingdom Metazoa; phylum Chordata; order Testudines; family Dermochelyidae; genus Dermochelys; species Dermochelys coriacea. The sequence goes on along the minus strand of NC_050072.1, from coordinate 74,614,290 downwards.
GAGGAGGAGGTTCCCTGGACCTAATGAGGGCAAAGTGGGAAGGGACAGCTTCTCCCAAGGGAATGTCCATGGTGGAGTACTTGTTGGGTTTCTGGAGGAAAAAAACAACTCACTGACCTTCTGGGTTTTCTCTGAGAGAATCTATCTAGAGCTTAGAAGAAACAGAAAGTCTGGCGGGACCACACCACATGTGCTCTGACATATGGTACAGGGGACCAAGTTATGATGCTCATTCCAGTGTTAGAAGCACTGCACATGTGCTGTCAGTGCCAAATCCTGAGCATAAAGTGGTTTGACATTGTGGAAAATGTCACAATCTTTCTCCAGCAAAAAAAGATAACATTTGTATTTTCAGTCAGATTTGGGAAGAGCATGTGACCCCTTTAAGGAAGATGTTTTATAGCATTCAGACAGTAGGCCTGACTGTAAAGGTGGAAAAATGCAAAATGGGGGTGGCCGAAGTGGGCTACTCTGACCATGGAGTGGAGAGGGGATGCATAAAACCAGAGCCTGCAAGAGTGGAGGTTAAGAATTGCCCCACTCCCCAGACACAAAAACCAGGTACAATTTTTTACTGGGATGGCCAGATATTAGCAGAGGTTGTCCCTCACTGATCTGTGTGTAAGAAGGGTAAGTCAGACAAGGTTATCTGGTCCAACCAGAGTCAATGCAACTTCTGTGAACTGAAAGAAGCCATAAGTACAGACGCAGTTCTGGTATATCCAAACTTTGAAAAGGCTTCCATGGTATTCAGAGATGCCTCTGACACAGGCTCAGGGTTGTGCTGATGCAAGCTGATGAAAAGAGGAGAGGCACCCCACAGTGTGTGGGACCAAGAAATTGCATCCCTGAGGAAAAACAACTATGCAACAATGGAAAAAGAATGCTTGGTTATGGTGTGGGCCCTCAGCAAACTACAGCAGTACTCTTTTGGATGACATGTGACCATTGCATGCAGTGACCATTCCCCACTCAACAAATGAAAAGGACAAATGCCACATAGCTAAAATAGAGATTAGTGCTCCAAGATTAAGATGGAAATGACTTGTGTTAAAGGGAATTCAAATTTGGTTGCTGATGCCCTGTCCAGGAAATAAGACAATAGGTTCCCCTAGGATGCAGGTCAACCACCCTAAGCCATATCTATATGTTCAGCGCTGCATCTGTACTGATACAGCTGCACCACTGCAGCGCATGAGGTGAAGATGCTCTATGCCAACAGGAGAGAGCTCTCCTGTCAGCATAAAAAAACACCTCCACAAGTGGAATAAGCTATGTCGGCATGTCCCACCAACACAGCGCTGTGCGTACACTTATGTCGGTGTAATTTATGTCAGTCAGGGGAGTGGAATATTATGAGCGACATAAATTTTTCAAAAAGAAAAGGAGTACTTGTGGCACCTTAGAGACTAACAAATTTATTAGAGCATAAGCTTTCGTGAGCTACAGCTCACTTCATCGGATGCATTTGGTGGAAAATGCATCCGATGAAGTGAGCTGTAGCTCACGAAAGCTTATGCTCTAATAAATTTGTTAGTCTCTAAGGTGCCACAAGTACTCCTTTTCTTTTTGCGAATACAGACTAACACGGCTGCTACTCTGAAACCTGTGATAAATTTTTCAGACAGGCTGTAGTGTAGACATAGCCCTAGTTACATCTACTTTGGCGGGGAGATGCAACAGATGGCAATTTCCTGCACTATCCTTGAAAATCTTTATAGTATTAAGTTTATGTATTATTTTGAGCTGGGATTATATGAAACCCCTCTAGAGGAGAGATGTGATGTGAAGTCTGGTAGTTCAAAGGACTATATTGCAAATGTGCCAGAAAAGAATAAACTTTTTGACAATAAGTGTGAAGTGGAGTTCCTGAGGAAAACTTAGGGAGAGGTTAATGCAAATTCCCCATCTCCGGTTATGCAAAAACTCAGCCTTTTGAAACTAAGCCCTGAGGAAGGAGTCATTGTCTGCTGATTACCTCTTCTCGGAGACTGGAAATCAAGGGCTTGTATAAAGAAACAGCTCAACTGCCTAGCCAGGGGTCTGGTTCTGAATCTGAGATTGTCAGGAACGTGCAACAGGGCAAACCCAGTTGTGGGTTTTGAAGGACTGACCAGAACTTGAGGGTGGAGTTGGTGGTGATCTCTGGTAAGCATTTTTGCTCACCTAAAGATCTTCTATTGTTTTTAATGTTCTCCCTGTTAGAATACAAGTGCTTGCTTAGAAAGAGCTCTGTGGTAACCTTTAATTGCAAGCAACACACAGCCTCTCTAGAGAAAAAACAAAGTACAGTTGGTGGCCTTTTAAGCAGTCTGGCTTGCTGGGGATATCACAGTGTAAATGCAGGGAGCTGTGCAGCCTTAAAGAACCCCAGTCAGGGTGGAGTGAGACATGGGTCTCTGCCCAAGAGGTAATGACTGGGAGCCAGAAATCTTTAAATGGGTGCCCTCAAGAGAGCCCTCCCTTAGAGTTTCCACAGAGTTAGAGAGCACCTTTAATCTCTATGGATTCTATAGGAGCTTCAATGGCATAGGCTATGTAGGGGGTAGACCTAATGAGTATATCAGTGCATAAATCTGACACCCTAACCATGACCCTTCCCAACCAGCAATGCCCAGTACTGGGGTAGCACTTGCTGTTGGTCTTAGGAGATATTGTGGGCACCTTGCATCACTGCAAACTCCCCAACCCCAGTGGAATTTCTATTCCCCTCCTTCTTTTCCCTCTCCCCACCATGCCAGAATCTGTGCCAGTAGAAGCTAGCAGAGAGACTGCATGAATTTGGCACACTGCCAGCAAATAATTTTCATTACAAAGCACAACACATGTTAGCCACGGCATTATTACAAAAAGAATTAAAGGTTGTTTTTCCAGCAGATTTCCACATTAAAAAAAAGTATGAAAATGCTTCATCTACTGTACTTAAACAGTGGATGTTTCACCCCCAGTACCTCAGGTCAGGCAGTGGTATGAGTCACTGTTTGTTTGCTTATTTTTAAAAGATCCTAATCTGACTGAATTCTAGTATACTTTATTCCACATTGCAAATCTACCACATTTGACACAAATCAGTCCAAATGGAATTTTATTTTCCTAAGGCCCAGCATTGTATAAGCAGACAAATTAACTCCCCCCACTATTCCTCTTTTGCTCAAAGAAATTTGTAGAAAATGAACCTTTTAATGAACTATTTTAATAAATGTTGTATAACAGGGATCGGCAACTTTTGGTACGCGGCCCGCCAGGGTAAGCCCCCTGGCGGGCCGGGCCAGTTTGTATACCTGACGCATCTGCAGGTTTGGCCAATCGCAGCTCCCACTGGCTGCAGTTCGCCACTGCAGGCCAACAGTGGCTGTGGGAACCAGTGGCCAGCACACCCCTTCGCCCGCACCACTTTCCGCAGCCCCCATTGGCCTGGAGTGGCGAACCGCGGCCACTGGGAGCCGCGATCGGCAGAACCTGTGGACACAGCAGGTAAACAAACCGGCCCGGCCCACCAGGGGGCTTACTCTGCTGGGCCGCATGCCAAAAGTTGCCAATCCCTGTTGCATAAAAATGCCAGAGGTTAGCAAAATAAAATCAGAATTAGAGTATTCCCAAATAAGGGCAACCTGACCGTTAACAGGCTCTTTGAGAATAAGGCATGATTACTTCAGCTATTCCCAGTTGTATTTCACCTCATATGAAATGAACTAAGTTTAAAACACTAGAAATCTTTTTCATCATGTATAAAGTCTTCATGTTTATGGAGGATAAACTGGCATTTCTCCAATAACTCCTATTAACAGCCTTCTTGCTAGAATATAATAGTATTAGGATGACACTGGAAGTACTACAACAGTTTCCACCTTCTTCCCGTGTCCCAACTGTTTAGGAAAGTAACATTTTTGAAATCATTAACACCGTTTACACACAACTACAAATTTTAAAAAGCTTACAACCACGTTGAACTCATTTGAACCATGTATGGCGACTGAATCTTGAAGATAGCTTAGTGTAAACCATCTTAGTTTTAGGGTAGACAACAGGTTTTAGTATGTAACTGTTAGTACTTGGTAATCCATATTGGTCCTGTTTCTAGGTCTTATCAATTGACATAATACAGACAATTTAAAAAAAACCCACCAGAACAGGTAGTGGATTGTCCATTTACACCTACCAGTGTTCATCTAAAACATAAGAACATAAGAATGGTCATACTGGATCAGACCAAAGGTCCATCTGGCTCAGTATCCTGTCTTCCAACAGTGGCCAATGCCAGATGCCCCAGAATGAATGAAAGGTAATCATCAAGTGATCCATTCTCTGTCACTCATTCCCAGCTTCTGGCAAACCGAGGCTACGGATACCATCCCTGCCCATCCTGGCTAACAGCCATTGATGGACCTATCCCTCCATTAATTTATCTAGTTCTTTTTTGAACCCTGTTATAGACTTGGCCTTCACAACATACTCTGACAAAGAGTTCCACAGGTTGACTGCGCTGTGTGAAGAAATACTTCCTTTTGTTTGTTTTAAGCCTGCTGCCTATTAAGTTCATTTGGTGACCCCTAGTTCTTGTGTTACGAGAAGGGGTAAATAACTTGTGAGTCTTCAAGAATCAGTTACATTTGCAATCAGAGGGCAAGACTGTATTGTGTACAGAATGGGTACTAAGAAAAATTGCACTGATTAGGATAGTACTCAAAAATCTTAAGATTTACATGAAATTAAGCCAGTACTTTCGTACAAATTCTATAGGGACATATACTACTCTTGATCTGAGCACACAGCACTCAATTCACAGCAGTGAAAGTTCTGCATGTAGGTCTGACAGTAAAACATGTCTCCCAAATTCCACGGAGTTAATCCAATACAACTGAAGTAGGAAGAAGGAAGACAAGTGTGTCTTTAAAACACCTTTCTGTCCCCCCGATCCTGACAATGACTCTTTTAGCTATATGTCACTCATGGATTCCACAGCTTGACCCCCATAAGGATAGCTTTTGATCTACTATGTACTGTCTGACCAGTGCAATGCATCCAGAAGTGGGGCCAGGCTTATATTTGACACCTTTTGGTGCTGTAAGCGCTGCAGAAATGTACTCCATAGTGGCTACAAATAGTGCCTTTGTTTTTCATTTCCTTCCCCTCCCCCCCCCCCACACACTTCAAGACCTGATTAAGTGTGTAACTTAGATCACTTGCCATTATCTATAATCAAACAGACCATTAATGGTTATTGTGTTGTTATTCATATTGCTTTTTTCTTATTTGTGAGTTTAGTGTTTGTGAGAGGACTAGAGAGCTCTCGCTCTATAAGAATTATAGCACAGATGGACACAGGTTTTCTAAACCAGTTCACCAATGTGCCTTAACTCTGATTTGACAAAGTGAGAGAGAAGTTCATTCTCAATGCCAATTAAGCCTTTCGCCTCTATTAAACTGCCAACAGCTGTGTGGTCATCTGAGCAGGAGAAACTGTTAGCACAAAGTGACAGAAAACCATTATCTTCTGCAAGTTGTACAGTGGCTTTACCAAAACAACTATCAACCTAGATTTGAACCAAAGACCTAGAAGTGAAAGGTACCCTATTACATAGTGTCTGAGCAATCCAATCATCCATTAGAATTAGTCTTCTTAAATAATTAAAATAACCTTGTCAGAGTAACCTTATTAGACTTTACAAATGATGTCCCCAAAATACATGCATATTGCAGGAGGAGGTTTGAGTTTCTGCAGCAAACTGCAAGAGACCCAGAGCCAAGAAATGTCTACTATGGCAAGATTGAAGACTTCACTCTGAAAGAAGGAGAAGTTACAAAATAGTGTTGCATGGATTATGTTCAGAGAAAGTCATTTAAAATAAGGAAAGATATGCAAAAATTGACTTAAGAATGCAGATAAGAGCAGAAAAGCAAAGCAACATGTTAAATCTGCAACCCATAGACTTCCTTTGATTTAATCTACTGTCTGGACATAACTGGAATCTTTTCACCAGACCTCAATATTACATACCATAGTTACGACAGGGTAAATCAAGGATAGAATGGAACAATTCATATAAATCTTTTTGCCACTTTACTAAGCTGTTTAGGGAGGTTGTACCATAAAATGAAGTCACAACATAAAGATCAGAATGTAAATGAGTACTAAGAATACATACACAGGGTATTCATTTATATACTTAGTCCTGGTCTACACTAGGAGTTGAGGTCGAATTTAGCAGTGTTAAATCGATTTAACCCTGCACCCATCCACATGACAAAGCTCTTTTTTTCGACTTAGAGGGCTCTTAAAAATTGATTTCTCTACTCCACCCCCGACAAGGGAATTAGTGCTGAAATCGGCCTTGCTGGGTCGAATTTGGGATACTGTGGACACAATTAGACGGTATTGGCCTCTGGGAGCTATCCCAGAGTGCTCCATTATGACCGCTCTGGACAGCACTCTCAACTCAGATGCACTGGCCAGGTAGACAGGAAAAGACCAGCAAACTTTTGACTTTCATTTCCAGTTTGGCCAGCGTGGCAAGCTGCAGTTGAGTGCAGAGCTCATCAGCAGAGGTGACCATGATGGAGTCCCGAAATTGCAAAAGAGCTCCAGCATGTACCGAACAGGAGGTACAGGATCCGGTTGCTGTATGGGGAGAGGAATCTGTGCTATCAGAACTCCATTCCAAAAGACGAAATGCCAAACATTTGAAAAAATCTCCCAGAGCATGAAGGACAGAGGCCATAACAGGGACCTGAAGCAGTGCCACGTGAAACTTAAGGAGCGGCGGCAAGCCTACCAGAAAACCAGAGAGACAAATGGCTGCTCCGGGTCAGAGCCCAAAAATACCACTTCTATGATGAGCTGCATGCCATTTTAGGGGGTTCAGCCACCACTACCCCAACCGTGTTGTTTGACTCCTTCAATGGAGATGGAGGCAACACGGAAGCAGGTTTTGGGGACGAGGAAGATGATGATGATGAGGTCATAGATAGCTCACAGCAAGCAAGCAGAGAAACCAGTTTTCCCGACAGCCAGGAACTGTTTCTCACCCTGGACCTGGAGCCAGTACCCCGCGAACCCACCCAAGGCTGCCTCCCAGACCCGCCAGGCAGAGAAGGGACCTCTGGTGAGAGTGTACCTTTTTAAATAGTATACATGGTTTAAAAGCAAGCGTGTTTAATGATTAATTTGCCCTGGCATTCATGGCCAGTACAGCTACTGGAAAAGTCTGTTAAGGTGTCTGGGGATGGAGTGGAAATCCTCCAGGGACATCTCCATAAAGCTCTCCTGGATGTACTCCCAAAACCTTTGCAAAAGGTTTCTGGGGAGGGCAGCCTTATTCCGTCCACCATGGTAGGACACTTTACCATGCCAGGACAGTAGCACGTAGTTGGGAATCATTGCAGAACAAAGCATTGCAGTGTATGTTTGCTGGCGTTCAAACATCCATTCTTTATCTCTCTATGTTATCCTCAGGAGAGTGATATCACTCATGGTCACCTGGTTCAAATAGGATGCTTTTCTTAAGGGGACATTCAGAGGTGCCCGCTCCTGCTGGGCTGTTTGCCTGTAGCTGAAAAGAAATGTTCCCCGCTGTTAGCCACTTGGTGGGGGGAGGCAAAATGCGACCTTGGAACGAAAGCACATGTTCCATGTATGTAATGTTAACAGCAAGGTTTACCGTGAAAGAGTGTACCCATTGTTCTATAAAATGTGTCTTTTTAAACACCACTGTCTCTTTTTTTTTTCCCCCACCAGCTGCATGTGTTTCAAGGATCCTCCACAGAAGGATCTTCTGCTTCCCAGAGGCTAGCGAAGATTAGAAAGCGAAAAAACCGCACTCGCAATGAAATGTTCTCTGACCTCGTGCTGTCCTCCCACATTGACAGAGCACAGACAAATGCGTGGAGGCAGACAATGTCAGAGTGCAGGAAAGCACAAAATGACCGGGAAGAGAGGTGGCGGGCTGAAGAGAGGGCTGAAGCTGAAAGGTGGTAGCAGCGTGATGAGAGGAGGTGGGATTCAATGCTGAGGCTGCTGGAAGATAAAACTAATATGCTCCAGCGTATGGTTGAGCTGTAGGAAAGGCAGCAGGAGCACAGACCGCCGCTACAGCCTCTGTGTAACCAACCGCCCTCCTCCCCAAATTCCATAGCCTCATCACCCAGATGCCCAGGAATGTGGTGGGGGGGCCTCTGGCCATCCAGCCACTCCACCCCAGAGGATTGTCCAAGCAACAGACGGCTGGCATTGAAAAAGTTTTAAGGTTTTAAACTTTTAAAGTGCTGTGTGGCCTTGTCCTTCCCTCCTCCACCACCCCTCCTGGGCTAGCTTGGCAGTTATCCCCCTATTTTTGTGATGAATAAATAAAGTATATATGAATATGAAGCAACAATAACTTTATTGCCTCTGCAAGCGGTGATCGAAGGGAGGAGGGGAGGGTGGTTAGCTTACAGGGAAGTAGAGTGAACCAAGGGGCGGGGGGGTTCATCAAGGAGAAACAAACAGAACTTTCACACCGTAGCCTGGCCAGTCATGAAACTGGTTTTCAAAGCTTCTCTGATGCGCACCGTGCCCTCCTGTGCTCTTCTAACTGCCCTGGTAGTCTGGCTGCGCGTAACCAGTGGGCAGGCGATTTGCCTCAACCTACTACCCTACCTTACTCTCACAGATATTGTGGAGCGCACAGCAAGCAGTAAAATCTGTGGGAATATTGGTTTCGCTGAGGTCTAACCGAGTCAGTAAACTACACCAGTGCACTTTTAAATGTCCAAATGCACATTCTACCACATTCTGCATTTGCTCAGCCTGTAGTTGAACAGCTCCTGACTACTGTCCAGGCTGCCTGTGTATAGCTTCATGAGCCATGGCATTAAGGGGTAGGCTGGGTCCCCAAGGATAACTATAGGCATTTCAACATCCCCAAAGGTTATTTGCTGGTCTGGGAATAAAGTCCCTTCCTGCAGCTTTTGAAACAGACCAGAGTTCCTGAAGATGCAAGCGTCATGTACCTTTCCCGGCCATCCCATGTTGATGTTGGTGAAACGTCCTTTGTGATCCACCAGTGCTTGCAGCACTATTGAAAAGTACCCCTTGCAGTTTATGTACTCGCCGGCCATGTGCTCCGGTGCCAAGATAGGGATATGGGTTCCATCTATGGCCCCACCACAGTTAAGGAATCCCATTGCAGCAAAGCCATTCACTATGACCTGCACATTTCCCAGGGTCACTACCCTTGATATCAGCAGATCTTTGATTGCATTGGCTACTTGCATCACAGCAGCCCCCACAGTAGACTTGCCCACTCCAAAGCTGTCTGGCATTACAAGCTTCCACAGGGTTATTGCCACTCGCTTCTCAACTGTGAGGGCTGCTCTCATCTTGGTATTCTTGTGCCTCAGGGCAGGGAAAAGCAAGTCACAAAGTTCCATGAAAGTGACCTTATGCATGCGAAAGTTTCGCAGCCACTAGGAATCGTTCCAGACCTGCAACACTATGCGGTCCCACCAGTCTGTGCTTGTTTTCTGAACCCAGAGTTGGCATTCCACCGCATAAACCTGCCCCAAAAGCACCATGATGCCAACATCACCAGGGCCTGTGCTTTGAGAGAAGTCTGTGTCCATGTCCTCATCACTCTTGTCACCGCGCTGATGTCGCCTACTCGCCCGGTTTCACTTTGCCAGGTTCTGGTGCTGCATATATTGCTGGATAATGCACATGGTGTTTAATGTGCTCCTAATTGCCAAAGTGATCTGAGCAGGCTCCATGCTTGCTGTGGTATGGCGTCTGCACAGAAAAAAGGCACAGAACGATTGTCTGCTGTTGCTCTGATGGAGGGAGGGGCGACTGACAACATGACTTATAGGGTTGTCTTACAGGGAATTAAAATCAACAAAGGGGGTGGCTTTACATCAAGGAGAAACAAAAATAACTGTCACACAGAATGGTCCCCTCAAGGATTGAACTCAAAACCCTGGGTTCAGCAGGACAATGCTCAACCCAATGCTCAACCCACTGAGCTATCCCTCCCCCCAGTATTTCAGGCAGGACTGAATCTCCATTAAACTTTTCAAGGTGCCCCTGACAGACCTCACCAAAACGATTGTTGGCCGTTGATTTCATGGAGGGAGGGAGGGGGAAGTAAATGAATACAAAACAAATCTAGTGTATTTCTTGTTTTGATCCACTCCATCTATCTTTTACATTTTTGGCTGGCAGCAGACAGTGCAATAGGACTGCTAGCCATCCTCATCTCCTGGCTGCTCGCCAGAAGATGGTGCAATAGGACTGCCAGCAGGACTAAAGAGAATGACCTGGTCGAGTCACTCCTATTTTAGTCCCTGCACCCATGTCTGCCCAGGCGCTCCTGACCGACCTTACCGAGGCAGCCAGGAGCACCTTGGACATGACGATGATGGTTATCAGGCCTATTGCACCGTCAAAACAATGGGCTGCTGCTGTGTAGCAATGCAGTACCACGTCTGCCAGCACCCAGGAGACGTACGGTGACAGTGAGCTGACTGGGCTCCATGCTTGCCGTGGTATGGCATCTGCACAGGTAACTCAGGAAAAAAGGCGTGAAACGATTGTCTGCCATTGCTTTCATGGAGGGAGGGAGGGCCTGACGACATGTACCCAGAACCACTACGACAATGTTTTTGCCCCATTAGGCATTGGGATCTCAACCCAGAATTCCAATGGGCAGTGGAGACTGCGGTAACTGTGGGATAGCTACCCACAGTGCAACGCTCCGGAAGTCGACCCTAGTCTCGATACTGTGGAAGCACTCCGCCGAGTTACTGCACTTAATGCACTTAGAGCATTTTGTGTGGGGACACACACAATCAACTATATAAAAACGATTTCTAAAAAACTGACTTCTACAAATTCAACCTAATTTCGTAGTGTAGACATACCCTTAGTGGTATAATATTCTACACCTACTTGTACAAAACTAAAGGGGGCTTTCAAAAGAAAATAAGCAAAATATTGTGGTTTTCCTCAAACTCCATAATTAGACAAATACCATTACATAGAGAGATCCATGAAAGAATGGATGAAGATTGCAGGAAAAAATAGAAGAAATTTGTCCAAATAAAAGCTCTTACTGTTCTTCTCTCATGCCAACCAACTTCTCAAAATAAATAAATAAATAAATAAAAAACAAGGAAAAAAGCAGTCAGTGAAAGTTAAATTCTCCAGATTTGGTATCAGTGGAGTTAGGTTATATGAAAGTCACATGACACTTTGTTTCAATAAAACAAAAAAATTAAGTTTTTTTTTATTACTGGCGTGTGTTCATGCATGAATGGATTTTTTTTTAGCAAAATGAATATTATCTAGTTGGCACATTCCCGTAATATCCAACCCACTGATAGACAACTTAATCTAGTGAATTAATCAGTAGGTTAGGACCCAAGAATGCCAGAATTCTAATTCTAGCTCTATTGACCTTGAACAATTCACTACTCCTTAAATTATTAAAGGTGAAAAAAATTAAAAATCCCATTTACTGATGTGTTTTGTTTACCTCGTGCATCTCAGTTTGGACAATGAAAATCAATTAATTAAGTTTCACTTTTGTTTAATGAGTTTTGTTTCCAGATTCTTAGGATGAAATTTGCCAGCACAAAGTCTATGCAACATGTAAGCACATAATTGCAATTTTGGAGGTTAATTTATTTAAAATGACTGTGTTTATTTAACTTGTAGTGAGCCAAGTTTAAGTTGATAGTGTCTCTACATTGTGTGCACAGTTTTGAAAGTGTAAAGCACTGTCACTGGTGATTTGACTCTTATAGTTGCAGTTAAGCAAACACTAACATTCATATCACCTAACAACAACATTCAAAGACTCCTCCACTCTACACCTAGGTACCATTTTATTCCAACATACACCTGCAGTTCATGCATCTAATTCCTCAATAACAAAAACCCAAAAACAAAAAAACCCCACTCAAACACACAGCCTGAACTCTAACCTTAGCTCAATTAAGATATATTCTCTACAGACAGACATACAGGTGAAGTGCATAATGTGTCAGATGTGCATGAAAACATCTGAGGTCAGAGTTAAGGTTTTGCATTTGAGTCTGACGATGATACATTGGATGTGTGTGCTGTCCTTGTCCCTCATATTAACATTAATGGAAGGGGAGATTTGAAGCAGTCAGAGCACAGAGCAGCATAGCTTGCCTCTGTTGAGGCAGCTGCTCCATTGGATAAAACCTTTTATGGTTTGCCAGAGTGGAGCCCCACTCTGGGAGACCTGAGAAAGTCTACTGGACTAGAAGTAGCGCTGGGAAGCTGAGCAAGTGTGAGAGGTTGGGGAGAAGGAGACATGCAGAATGGTAAGAAGGCTGAGGCGCAAAACTGGAAGCAGACTGACCAGTTCCACATTTGTCATCTTTAGCACAAAGCATGTGTCTGTACCACTTGTTCATATGATGGGGCTAGATCAGGGAAGCTAATGGCATCAGTGATGCAGAGCTTGTTGCTCCCCTACTGAGCTCTTCTGTCTAGGATGAACCTCCTGTGATTTGCCAGAAGGGGGGATCCTGCTCTGACAAGCCTGTGGAATTCCTTGAGACTAGGAATAATGCTGGCAAGGGAGAGCTTGGCAACACAACTCAGAGCCTGGGGAGGAGGCATGAATGACAAGAATCATGGATGATGGAGTGGGAAGGCATTGGGGCAACTAGGATACAGGCTGTAACAGTAAACTAGGGAGGGAGATGAGACCGGGGAAGCAGCCTGGGAGAATAGAAGTGGCCAGCAGATCTGGGCTGTTCAGATTTGTCTTTGCAGACCTAAAGTAAGTATCAAACACTAGAAAAACAGCTCCCCATCTGTTTCGCTTTAAAATTTGAATATTGACTTTCCCTGAGCTGTTATGCTAATGTGTGTGAGAAACTTGTACTTTATGGGGACTGTAGTTCTTTAGCTACAGGAAGCTGAAAGATGTCTGAGCTGCATTTTGCACTATAGTTTTGGCCACATAATTGGTTCTACGGTGGACACCTGAGCTAATATAAATAAGGGGCTCCAGCATCTTTTTGCAAGCCATCAACTAGTTGGTCTTATTTGTAACATCAGATAATCACAGGAAAGGCAACTACAGCTTCTATATAACTGCAACAGTGCTGACCATTTAGTCCTCTTTTGAGAGGATACCAGTGCCAATAATCCAGCAACAGTTAACTTTAACAGACACAAGCTTTTGCCAAATCTATTTTTCATAACGAGTCTCAATGTAATTGTGGGGGGAGAGGAAGGAAGAGACATACTATAAAACCCAGCTAATATATAGGGCCCAAAGGCCCCAATCCTGCAATCTTTACTGTATTGAGTTGCACTTTCTCACACTGAGGTCAATGGAACTACTTGCATAAGTGCTACCTTACTCAGCAAGAATAAGGACTCTAGAACCAGACCTACAGATTGCAAGCCAGCAGAGGGAACCTACAGAGTCTTGTTTAATAGCTTTGTGACCTTGGTAAATAAAAAGCATGGAACAGGTTAAGGAACAACTTATGAATGTATGTTGCTGTGACTTTTTTCCTTCATAGAGGATCTGCTAACACATTATCAAATAACAAACTGTATGGTTGTGTAAACCTGAAAGGCAGAGGTTAGGGGAGGGATATTCCTGTTGTCAGACAAGACTACATTATTTTTATAGTGTCTTTTACATGTTCTATAGCTACGAAAGTGCTTTTGTTGTTTAACTCCACATAACAGACAAAGAGAGAACTTAAGTTATTGGCAAAGGAGAGATTTTCTTCAGCTAAGATCAGATACAAAATAGAGATACCCCTAGAGGACATTACTAAGTAGATGGGTGTGTGATTGCAAATTTGTATTGATTTTCCTAAAATGCAAGATGTGATCAGATCTGAGTTTTCGGTTTCAGCTTCCTCCATCTCTAAAAAGCTTATAATTCCTTTTTGGGAAAAAAGAGGAAAGAAGAGAGCCAACTGGCTGTGTGCCGCCGCCCCCCGAAAACCCCACCAAAACAAGCACTGAGGGCAGTGGTTTTCAGCCTTTTTTCATTTGCGGACCCCTAAACATTTCCAAGTGAAAGTCAGCCTGCGGACCCCCATGGGTTCCCAGAGCAGAGGTTGAAAACTACTGATTTAGGGGATTAGCCAAAGCCCACTGAAGTCCGGGGCAATCTTTCCATTGACCTACATGGGTTTGGGTCGGGCCCTCTGATCCTCATATGATGGCACTATAAAAACAAGGGCCTCTAAAGCCCGGAGGGGCTGGTGTCCCAGCCTTTGACCGGAACAGAAGTGCCCAAGCCCTTTCCCGGGCGGTCATCTCAGAAACTGGCTCGGGAATTAGCCAGCAACTCTTCTGCGGCTGGCCGGCGCAAAGCGCCCTTCGGGGCCACATTCTCGGAGCCGGGCGCTGAAGTCCGGCACCTGCCCTACGCTAAACCCCAGGCGGCGCCCAGCTGCCGCGGCACGTCCCCGCGCGCTCACCTGCTCTGCCCCTGGTCCGTGTAGCGGGTGAGGAAGAGCCCGTCCAGATCCTCGCTCAGGGGCCCCCTGAAGCTGAGCTGCAGCACGTAGCGCCCGCCGGCCCGCAGGCTCCGCCGCAGCGCCAGCACCGCGTACTCCTGCCGCTCCTGCAGCCACAGCTCCGCCACCTCGATGCTGCCCCCCCCGCCGCCGGCCGGCCCCGCGGGCAGGGGCCCCCGCACGGCCGCCCCCCACAGCTCCAGCTGGGCGCTGTGCAGCAGGACGGTGGCCGTGTCCTGGGCGCAGCGCACCGTGATGTTCACCTGCCCGGAGAAGACAAAGGGGCCGGGCTGGCCGGGGCTCACGCGGGGCCAGAGCCGCAGCTCGTAGTGGAGGGGCCGCAGAGCGCGCGGCAGGCGGGAGTCGTCCCAGGCCCCCGGCGGGCGCGTGCTGCCGGGACTGGGGCTGGGGGGGCAGCAGCCGCCGCCCTCCGCCTTGGGGCCGGCTGTGGGCGAGCGGGGAGCCGCTGCCGCCCGCAGCGCCTCCACCTCCTGCAGGCAGCGCCCGTACAGAGCCCCCAGCACGGCCAGGGCCAGCAGCAGCGCGGCCAGCAGCAGCGCGAGCAGGGCGGCGGGCTTCCTGCCCAGGTAGAAGCCGGAGGCGGCCTTGGGTCCCATGGCAGCAGGCGCCGGGGGCACAGCACGGCCGAGGGGCGCCCCGTTACTCTCCGAGCCAGGCAGCGAGTGCGGCTGGGGCTGCGCCCTGCGCGCAACCAACAAATACCCTGGGCGCGCGGGTGGAGGTGGAGCCCCTCCGGCGAGGGGCAAGGCAGGAGGAAGGGGAGAGGTCCCCACGCTCCCGTGCTCCCCGCTTGCTCTGGAGGTGGGAAAAGGTAAGAGGCGGATCCCCTTGGATCCTGCCCCTCTTTGGCCCCCAGCCCTCGAAGTGTATCAAACGAATCTAAACGCTCGGATTACTCACTCACTCACTCACTCACTCACTCACACACACACACACACACACACACACACACACATCTGGTTCCTGATGCATTTCAGCACAATAGTGGGCGAGTCAGACACATTTTAGCCCCCGATTCCTCAAATTCTAACGCCTAAATAGAGGACAAGTCTAGCCCTTCCTACAACACCAAAAATACTTGATCCTGGCACATCCTCGCATACCAGCACCACAAAAACCTAGATCCACTACCTGAATCTGGCCATACCCAGTCAATTTTGGGCCCCCACCATTGAAATTCTATGGCATGAACAGAGAACAAGTGTAGTTGCCCCTAGTGCACCAAAATAAATAAATAACTCCAGACCCAGATGCATCTCAGCCTATGAGCCTAGATCTGGCATCTGGAGCTAGCTGAACATTCTTACTTTTCTTACCTGTTGCGTTAAACTTTATGTAAGATGGTGGGTGTTACAGCTGCCTTTCATGGAGGATAAATGTAAAAGACAATTAAGCTGCTGTATGGAAGAGAGAGCCGAAACAATAGGGTCCCTTGCCCAAAACAAAGCCACATGAAGCTGAAGGTGGTTTCCACTGTGATCTGATAGCAAACTCCTGTTTGATTCCTGTTGTGTTCAGGGATATAGGAGTTATTCTTTGAGTGGTTGCAGATATGTATTTCACTTCCAGGAGCATGCTCCCAGTACACCAAAGCTAGAGAACTTTGCTTAGAACTACTTGGGCAGCACATGCACCCTCATACCACCTTGTGGACCCTCCCGAGGCCATTTAAGGACAGTGGCACCCCAACTGCCACTCCTCGGTTCCTTCTCACCACCTGTGGCCTAAGTCAGAGCTTCCTCCATGGGTTGTTATCTCACAGTTACTGCACAAATTCTCTGTGATTTGTTGTAATGATTTAGTTTACTTAGTAGTACCCTTGTAGTTGTTAGTTAAGTGGTTAGTTGCTGTTTTAGTGATTATCTGATAAAATGCCTACCCAGCGTTTAGACACTTTTGTGTGGAGTAGCGATCCTGAATTGTGACTCCCCCACTTGGTGTTTGTTGTGTTTAGGAGAGGAGCACATTAAAGAAAAGTGCTCCATTTGCTGTTTCTTCAAGAAGGGGACAAAGGGTGCCAAGGACTTATTCTTGAAGAAATATCTGAAGGGAGTCATGGAATAAGCTATGAGGCTGGCTTCAGCTCTGGGACCTTTCTCTGACTGCCGTGTCCCTCAGATTTCAGAGCTGGTATGGAGTTTGGACAGACTGCCAAATTTGGACTCTTCTCCATGCAGAAGATGAGAATATTCTCATTCCTCTGGCTCCCTGAGGAAGAGAACTCAAGTCTAATCAGAGCCACTCCAGAGCTCAGAGAGATTCTTCATCTTCGGGGGGAGGGATAGCTCAGTGGTTTGAGCATTGGCCTGCTAAACCCAGGGTTGTGAGTTCAATCCTTGAAGGGGCCATTTAGGGATCTTGGGCAAAAATTGGGGATTGGCCCTGCTTTGAGCAGGGGGTTGGACTAGATGACCTCTTGAGGTCCCTTCCAACCCTAACCTTCTAAGTGTGGGATGGTGCAGCATCTTCTCAGGTACTCATGATAGAGCAGGGCCATCTACCTACTCCCCAGTACCCAAACAGGATCAGAGCAACACCATACTGTGACTCCAGCACCATCTGTCAGATGTCCATTGAGACAGGTACCAACATCTGTTTATGCCCTGATGGTATCAACCCAAGTGGCATATCAAGCAGCAGCTGATCTACTCTGCCTTTCCAGTCCCAACTCTCCTCTCCTAAGAGTTCTCAGTGGTGGCCACACTTCTGGTGGTACCAACACAGTCCAGATTGGTTGCTTCAGATTAAGAATAGTTGCCTTCTTTGGTACCGCTGTGAATACCTGCCAGAGAGGTGAATCTGGTTCTATTATCAGCATCAAGACGTCCTTCCCTCGGTACCAATCCTGACATCTGCACTGCAAGATCAACCTTGGCCCTAGTACTGACCTCAGCTCTGGTACGGATACCCTTTCTGAATGTTAATGCAGCTTCAATTTTACACCTGCTTTCAGCAATAACTATTTCACTATCTGTGGTGTAGATACAGTTTGCTCCCTGAAGGTCTGCCAGATCATGGCATTTGGGGACCCCAACAGGTTTGACCCCTCTGCTGCTTGCAGACTATTGGAGGGGCTCCTTACGCTCAAGCTCAGAGTCATAGTTTTCCTCCCTGTCTCCTTCCAGGTGCTGGTCTCAGAAGTCCCCCAGATTTCCTATAGAAGATCATCATCAGTACCAAAACCACTCTAGGGACAGGAGTATTTAGACCAATGCTTATTGGCTCCTGTGCCATACTCATTTCCACGTTGGCTTCCTTGGAATCTGTGGGATAGCCACATTCTTCAAGATCTCCATCATCTGCTAGTTCCTGACCAAGATCACCAGACCCTCCAGTTATTTCACCTCCTGCCCCATTTGCTCTGGAGACACAAACTGATATTGCTCCTACTCACTCTCTGATGCTGCAGCAGGAACAAGGTTTTCCTCAAGAAGGTGTTCTTGCTCCATGCTCTCCTTTGTTGTCTTCTTCACAGGATGATTCCACAATCCTAGGCTTATCCTCTCCAGTTTTGGAAGATGTTAAGTCTTACCAGGACCTTCTAAGGAGGATAGCTACAGCTTTGGTCATTCAAGCTGAGTTTGTCCAAGAGAATGCCCATAAATTAGTGGACATTCTTCAACTTCCCTATCAGATACCCCTCCGTATAAATGACATTTGTTTGGACCTGCAAAGTCCTTGTGGCAATGCCAGCTTCTTTGTCTCTACTCCAAAATGTACCAACAAGTGATACTATGTCCCCAGGCAAGGGTTTGAATGTTTCTACACTCATCTAGCCCCTAACTCTCTTTTGGTAACTGTTGCTAATGAGAAAGGAGACAGATAAGTCGACACCTAAAGAAAGAGGCCAAGAGATTGGATTTTATGGGGGAGAAAAAAGTATTCTCCATCATCATTACATATGTGTATTGCTAATCAGCAGGCACTTTTATTAAGTGTGACTTTGTGAACTGGAACACAATATCTAAATTTACTGATAAATTCCTCAAGATACCAGGAAAGAATTTAAGGCTTTCCTGCTGAGGGTCATCTAGTATAGCGGTTCTCAACCCTTCCAGACTACTGTATCATTCTAGTGGCTAAGACATCACTGAAAACAGTATTCAGTGCAGTGGACACCTCCTCCAGGATTATGGCTTTAGCTGTAACAATCAGAAGAGCGTCTTGGTTGCTGAACTCTGGGATTGCTCCTGATGTTCAGACTACAGAAGACCTCCTCCTTCATGGTCAGTTCTTGTTTTTTTGAGAAAACTAATCAGATGCTACATTCTTTTAGAAACTCTAGGGTCACTTTAAAGTCACTGGAGGTTTATACCCTAGCAATTAAGAGGTATCATTATTGAGGTCAGCAACAGCAATTCTGCCAATACTCCCAGCAGTATGTTAGACAGCTGATTTGGTCCACTAGGCAGAAAAACTTCTCCAGAAGGAGACAAAAGTCACACCTCCACCAGCTTTGGGCAAGCAGCAAATTTGACTCTCCTTTAGAGAACAGCATGCCAGTTGTCAACAGCCAGGCCATTTCTTCTCTATTTGAGAACAAGCTATCCCACTTCTACAGGGTTTGGGAAATGATAACCACAGACAAATGGGTCCTAAGCACTGTGGGATTTGGTTATGCCATCCAATTCCTGTCCATCCATTCTCCTTATCCTCCCACTCCATCTCTTTACAGGGACCCCTTTCACAAGTCACTTCAGCAGATCCAGACTTTGTGTTTTGGAAGTCACAGAAGAAGTTCCCCTTCAGGACTGGGGAAATGGATTCTATTCTTGTTTTTTCTTGATCCCAACTCTAAGGGAGAGGTGGAACCTATTCTTGACCTCCAAGTTCTCAACAAGTACATCAACTATGAGATTCAAGACAGTAATCCTAGCTACAATTCTCCCCATATTTGACCACAATGACTGATTTGCTGCCCTCGATCTTCATAATGCCTGTGTTTGTGTAGCAATTTTCCCAAGTTACACAAGGTTTCTGAGATTTGTAGTGGTATGTCAACATCATTAATACACAGTACAGCCCCACGTGTATCTACCAAATATATGATTGTATTGGCAGGCTCTCTCAGGAAAATGGAGATTCATGTCTTTCTTTACCAGGAGGATTGACTAGTGAGGGGCAAGTCTGAAGTTCAGGTCCTCTGCTACATTCAGTTTACACTAGATCTCTGATCGACTGGGCCTAATTTTGAACAAGGAAAAGTCAACATTAATTCCAACACAAAAAAGTTGAGTTCATTGAGGCCCCTGCTAGATTCTGAGTTTGAGGGCTCTTCTGCCAAAAGAATGATTTCAAAGAGTTTGCACTTATGTCTCTGCCTTTAATCTAACAGCCTTCAACCATGATCTGTATATACCTGAAGTTATCAGGTCATATAGCTGCATGCACATACATAATCCAGCATGTGAGACTGCATCCTCATAATCTTCAAAGTTGGTCTATCTCCTAAATTGTCAGTTGTTGGACACCCTACTATGAATGCCATCAGCAATCCTGGCCTCCCTACAACGGTTGGCATTTCAAAACAATGTTTGTGAGGGTGTGCCCTTCATCCATTCTTCACCCACCAGGATTATAGTTGTACTCCCCAACCTATTGTGGAAGGATTGCTATCTACAGATGGTGGAAGTTCAGGTCATGTGGATAGAACAGAAAGCTTACTTCATATCAACATGCTGGAACTTCAGCTCCGAGCAATTTAAAATGCGTGCAGGGCCTTTTGGACTCAAATCAAAGGTACTGCTGTCCACATACTTGCTGACAATACCACCACATTTATATGAACACGCAAGGGGTGGTCTACTCCAACCAACTCTGTCAGGAAGAAACAAAGTTGTGGTTTTTCTGTATCAAGGAAGGCATTACTCCAACAGACAATGACTTACCGATTGTTTAGAATCACGTGGCTGATCACCTCACAGGAATTTCTCCCAGAATCATGCGGGGTCTCTGAAGAGCAACATCCAGGGATCCATCTTCATTTGGGACCTGAAAAAGCAGGAAAGCTTGTTTTTCTTTTCCAGATTATGACAAACAGGAAAATGAAGGTGAAGATGACTGAGTTAGCTGCAGAAGCCAATATTTTAAGTTTCTCATGTTGACCTGGCTGACATAGTAGATTTAATTTTTTTTTAATATTTCATTTTACTAAAAAACAATTAACAAAAACAAACCTGATTTTAAAAACTTGAATGTGTAACTAAATTCAAAAATTCATACGCTTGTTTTGTTAAAATATATATTTGCTGTTGAAGAAAAAAATCCAGAATACATAACGTTGTTTTAGTTAACTAAAACAATGTAAGTGTGTGTCTGGTGATGTTCTCCTCCTAATACAGCATGGCAAGAAAATCCTCCAAATATTAATGATTAACCTGTTTAATTGGAGATAGTTCACCTCCCAATGACTTCATAAATATCTGCTTCAATTACCTTTGGCAAATGAAATAACCAAACAATCATTTGTTTTCTGATATAGCTGTAAAACTAATCTGAAAAGTTTTCAAAATAAATCACTTGAAAAGGTATAGTGTGTACCTTCTAAAAATGAAACCTACATCTATCTCTGAGTTGTGAAGAATATGTATTAAGGTTGTAACAACCAACAAGAATGCACTTTTATTAGAAATTCATGATTAAATCGAGTTTTCCTGTCTAATGATTTAAATCAATTTGATTTAAATCAAATCCACCCTGTCCACTGTGGGCTCTTAGCACTGTATTGCTCTGTTTGATCCCCTATTAACGTGTTCTCTGTCCCTCCTTTGCCAAATGACAGCTTTTTTGATTGCCATAACATCTGCAAGGAGAGTAAGTGAACTGTAGGCCCAAATGTCAGGGCCTTCATATGTGCAGGTTTTCAAAAACAAAGTGGCCCTAGGGCCACATCCAAAATGTTTGTCTAAGTTGAGTTCACAGTTTCACTTTAACCAAACAATATACTTACTTGTATTCTTTCCTAAGTAGCACAAAAATGCAAATGAACAGTGTGTTCATATGTTGGATATGAGATGATGCTTGGCATTTGTCTGGAGAAAATTAAACCATTTTGGTCACTCCTTAAGTATTGGTCTCATATGCGGATCAAATGAACGATCAGGCAGTCTCCACACAAATGATTTCCAGATGGATCACTTCCTGCATGATGACAGCATATGGATAGCTCACACTACATTGCCACAGAGACTTGTCACTGATTCGATGAAGGCCCAAGCGGCTTCAAATCACATTCCTCAGTGATGTTCTATATTGGACATTTGCAGGGCTGCTAACTGGTCTTCAGTGCATACTTTTACCAAACATTATGCTAGTATGACTATGTCTGGATCAGCTGCAAACTTTGGAAAGGCAATTCTGCAGATGTTCTTTAAGTAGACTCTAGTCCTACCTCCTTCTGTTATTGCTTGTGAGTCACCTGAGTGAAATACACACCTGCAACCATTCAAAGAAGGGGGAAAAAATTACTTACCTGTACTGTACCTGTTGTACTTCGAGTTGTGGGTGCAGATGTATTCCATAACCCACCCTCTGTCTCTTCTGCATCAGAGTCCCCACTCGTGCTTTCTCGTACAAAGGCACCGAGGGGAGGGTCAGGGCAGCACTGCCCTTAAAAACACCCTAGGAGGGGCCATTAGGAGGTGTTGCCCACTAGGTACTTTTAAGCAAAGTTCTCTGTCTTCAATATGCTGGGCACATGCACACCTGAATGGAATATTTGTCTGCACCCATATCTTGAAGAGCAGCAGTTATACTACAGATAAGTAACCATTTTTGTATACATTCTTTGTAAATAAACAAGATTACATCAAAAAAATACCTGGACACCATCATCAAGTTTCCCTCCTAACTGAAACAACCTGCAGGACCCCGAATTTTGACGAACCACTCAGGTCGAAAAAAGATAGCACTCGTTTGCTTTGACTGTGTAATCCCCATGCAAAGGGGAGAGGGAATTGATAAGTTTCTCCCCCCATTAAGCCTTTAAAAACTACTTTTCCTGGGAAGATTATATCATGGAGTAATTCACTGGAGGAAACGAGAAACTCTTTTGAATGCATCTTTTTGTTGTTCACATGGGAGGAAAACTAATGGGACTTTAATATTTTATTTCCAAAGTCTCTGGAAGCACTTCTCAGATCTACTCCAGATGTAAAACAGATAGCTCAAAACAGGGATCCCAAAAGGCATTTAGATGCACTGATACTTTCTACAATGCTTGTAGATGTTTCACACTAATACATTCACTTCTCAGTATTCCTTAGCTTTGAATCAAAATACAGGCAAAAGGATGCGTCATGTGCAAGGAGATCAAAGAGTTGAGGTCCAGAAATAAAAATAAAGATGAATTTGGGTCAAAAAGGCTAAATATCCATTTGCTAATCCAACTTCTATTTAAGGGAAAATTATGGCAAGTCACTACTGAGACAATTATACTGAAAAAGCAAGATTAGTCTAGTGTCCTTGGGCCAGGTTTTTAAGTAAAGAATGTGCAAAGTGTATGCGTCTTGGGCAGCTGCATTTCCAGCAAGCCCATTAAAAACAAACAAACCAACAAAAAAATCAGATGAGGGAGTCATAAATAAAAGCCATTATATAGGAAAATTAGTGCACTGTGGTGCACAAATGAAACAACAAATGGCTTTTTTTAAAAAAATAATTGCACTGGATTAAGCACAGCTAGTAGTAAGAATCTGAACTGATTTCAAAAGGCTGCTGTGTGATACACATCCTGTAATACTCTTTTGTAGTTGTTTGAAAAGTACTGTCCAGATACTGCAGGAACACAGGACTGAAGAAAACATTAGTGTCCTTCCTAGTAGTTCAATAAGTTCTCCAGCGATCCTCCCACTGTCACAGGAGAATTTCAGTGTTTTTCAGTTTTTACACTTCTTTCCCCTCAGACTGTGCTAAACAGTAAAGGAAACTTTTGTTTGTGAGATCGGAGAACAACTAGCCAGTATTAACTTCAATGCAATAACAATGATTGCAAGGATTCAAATCTTTTCATGTTGTATTTTTTGGCATCACTTCTATAGATTTACCACAAGTCACAGGAGAGCTCATTCTTCTGTTTTTGTAGGATTCTGCATTTTTGTGCAACAAAAACAATATAAGGGAAGGACACAAATCTATATGAATTATTATCATGAAGTGGTATGTTTATAAAAATAATGACAAGCTTGCAGAAGTAATGAAATTAGTATTACAAAGCATTAGGAAGAGAGGGATTCTTTCTCTGTTTAGCTGATTTTACCAAAGATCCAGCTGAGCATTAAAAGAAAAGATTTTTTTAGAGAAGTAAAATAGCAACAAGAGACCCAAATAATAATAATTAATAAAATGAATATACCTTCTGCAATCTTAAGAACAGATAAAAATTCACTAGTTACAAATTTACAGTATATTATTTTCAAAGTAGAATTGACTGTTACAGTAAAAATAAAACCTAAATATTTATGAAGTTGAGAAAAGGATAAGGAGTACTTGTGGCACCTTAGAGACTAACAAATTTATTTGAGCATAAGCTTTCGTGAGCTGTAGCACACAAGTACTCCTTTTCTTTTTGTGAATACAGACTAACATGGCTGTTACTCTGAAACCTGAGAAAAGGATACTAATTTTGAAATCTGACATTGAAAAAATAAGGATCGGGGTTATGTAAAATAGTACTCACTAAGAGAAACCCAAATTAAATCTTTAGGGCCTGATCCTGCAGACACTTTAAAATGTGCATAACTTTATTGATGTAGGTAATCCCATTAAAGACATGATAAAGTTAAGCATATGCTTAAATGCTTTGAGAGATTGGGGCCAAAATGTTAAGAAGACTGTTGGACTGAGCCTCTGGCACCTTGTACTGGTGTTGAGGTCTTGTTCAAAGCTCCACAAATCATATTCTCAACTCTTCTCTTAAATCATTATAAGATCTGCATTCTCAGATCAGTAGCCAAAAAACATAGTACCCAGGAAGTGGAAATGCCCCAAACTCCCAATCACTGAAGATTGAAAACTGCATATAGAGAAGGTACTACACATAACTAACTTTCTAATTGCGTGAACAACAACTTTTGTAAGGCCATCCGATTTACACTTGGGCACAAAAAGAGATCTCTCCCCAGATCAAATTTCAATATCTAGTTTCTTCCACATCTTTTAGTAGAGTCTCACAAAAATGTAAAAATTGTGCTCTTGGCTGTAGCCATGTCATACATTCTGTATAGTTTTCAAATTCTGGCCTGATTTCATTAATTAATAGCTTTCCCTAGATAACACTACCAGTAAGTTATACCCTTTAGTTAGCAAAAACACTAGTGCTGTATACTGAACACAATTAATTTAAATATGTAACCATACCTTTGCATCATGGTATTATGAGCCAAAATGCATAAGTTGTTTTTAAATTACATCTAAGCAACCTACATTAAGGGAAAGTTAAGGTCGCACAAAGTACTCAAAAGGTAGGAAAGCCAAAATTAAGCTTGCCTGTCAAACCTTAATGCAGCCTCCTTGTGTGTATGCATTATGACACAGACTTTAACTGCATGATGATTACATTTTTTTTCACATGGATCAGCAGCAGAGTTGGGATCATTAGATCCACAGCACAGTCCTCTACCATTTAAACTAATGGAGCAAGTAGTGGCAGTAGAAGACTGTTATCTTCCATATTGACTGCCATTAGAGGGGGATAGAGTCACACACACTTAGCCAGCAAGTTTCACACCTATTTGTTAGAAACAAAGGAATACTAAGACTCAGGAATAATGTATTCCATTCCAAGTTCTGGAGGGGAGTGTGGTGTAGTGGTTACAGACTCTTCTGTTCCTGTCCTGCTGAGTATCTTCCTGTCACTTTCTGCTCCTATTTCCCCCCTCCTCAGCTCCTGTCCTAGTCCCTTTCTCTGTTGGCATCTCCCCAGCTGCTGCCTATCTCTATCTTCCCCAGCTTCTGACCCTCTCTCTCACCCCCTCCCTCTCTCCACTCCCCTCCTTTATTCCTATTTCCTCTGTCTTCTGTTCCGCCCTCTGCTCCTGTCCCACCCACCCAGCTCCTGCTCCTAACACCTCTCCTCCCCCTCAAGCTCCTATACTCCCTCCATCAAGCCCAACCTCTCTCCCCCTACCCCCACTCCATTCAAATCAGGCAGCTTCTTTCTCGTCCTCACCTGGGAGCCAGCTGGGGAACACTGAAAGCACAAGGGGGACAGCCTCTCTGCTTGCTCTCAGTTCTAGTGCCTGGCACCACAGCAGCTCCCCAACTG
Organism: Dermochelys coriacea; assembly: GCF_009764565.3. Taxonomy (NCBI): domain Eukaryota; kingdom Metazoa; phylum Chordata; order Testudines; family Dermochelyidae; genus Dermochelys; species Dermochelys coriacea. The sequence goes on along the minus strand of NC_050072.1, from coordinate 74,588,504 downwards.
CCAGGAGGAGCAGTGACACTGAAAGTCCTGCGTGGCCCCTGCAGCCCTGGAAGGGAGTATGCTCACTCACTCTGTAGGGGTGGCAAATGTGCAATCTGGTTAATATATAAAATCTGAAAGAGACTGGAGCATGCTCAGTGGAGATGAATTCTTCAGAGAATTTAGCAGCCAAAGTCTAACAAGCCTCTACTGAGCATGTGCAAACTGATTTTTTTCAGAGACTTATAATGCGATCAGTTTTTCATGGGGTGGGAAATGGCACTTCTCCAACTATGGGGCAATTTTTCCTGTCAAATTTCAAGCCTTTGCTCCAAAGCATAGAGACACTAGTCCTTATCAATGAAACAGTTGTAAGAATATTTTTAACATTGTTTTGCCAATGTATTTTCCTCTAATATTATTCTTGAAAATAGACATAATGTTTCAGTTGAAATTGTCCAAAAGTATTCAGCTTTAAGCAGACCCTTAGCATGGAAAGTTTCAGCCTGAAACTTTACATTTGGTAAAGTTATAAGCAACTGAAAACAGAGTTATATAACGGAAAGTGTCAGGTAACCTGCACCACCTATAATATAGAGTAGGACTATGCACAATATTTCAAAACAACAGAATTGATGTTTGTTCATTTAATTATGATTTTGTGAAAATGGTCAACATTGTGAAAAATCAGGGAAAAGATTGTGGATTTTTTAAAATTTTTTTGCTTTAAAAATAAACTATTTTGAGTGAAAATTCCCATGTTTTTGAAATGCAGTGTGAAGACGATCAGATTCTATGTTTCCATTAGAAGACTCCATTTTGTGAAATTTTATGAAAAAAAGAAAAACATTTTACACATAAAAATCATCTCAAATGAAATTGTGATGAATTTTTTCTGAAAATGATTGCAGTTTCATACAGTTCTAGCATTCAGCTTGTCAAAAGTGCTTTTTTTAAAAAGTGAAGTTGATCAAAGCAATTTGCAACCTGCATACTACAATAAAAATAACTAAATTATTATTTTATGTATAGTATCAATAGTTTTCTAGGTGCTTTTCAGACAGAAATAAAGACAAGGTCTCAAACGAATAAATTATAATCTTAACACAGAACAGTAAGTAATAGAGTGTTTGGAGAAATAAAAAGCAACGTAACTGCATGGTAGAGTTAAATGTCTTGTTAATTCCATTGTTTTGTATGGGGTTTGTTGTTCTAATTGTGCACATGTGTAAAATAAGGATGAGGACTGAAATTAGTCTATGTTATGGATTACCCACCTTGGCAGTAACAAAAATATTCAATTTGACATTTTAAAGATTAGTATGCAGTACATTATAAATAGTTCAGTTCACCTTTTTGCTGAACATATGACAGAATTACTACATTTAGGGTACCTGGGTTATATGGTTTTGGGGTGGAAATTATATGAAGCATATGATCTGGACACAGCCAATTAGGCACTATACATCAGGAATGTTTTACACTCATATCCTACATCAGACCAAATTCTGACCTTGAATGCACAGAGGTGGCTTCCATATAAGTAAATTACACATCTGAGTGTAGAATTAAATCACATAATATAAAAGTACTTAGACATCTTGCATTCTTAAGGACACGAAAAATGTTTCAAACTTTACTATTTGATTTACAGATTACAGACATGATTTCACCCTTGTTCTTTATGCAGATGTCCTACTGACGTCAAGGAGATTTTTAAACAAAAACAAGACAAAGGTAAAATATGACCTGATGGGATCAGTTCACCCACCATCCTTTAAAGTGAAATATGGTAATCAATAGTGCACTTGATAGTCTCACTTCCTGATCTAAACTATCTACAACTGAAATTTTCAATTAAATTTTAATAAGCAGAATATTAAACCAACTCACACTGAAATTTCATCAGGACGTTTCGTTAGCAGCTTTATTCTTGTGAAAGAGCACCATGGTATAGTTCTAAAACCACACAAATAAAGTTAATAATTCTAGAAATGGACATCATCTTTTAGATGCAGGATTGTTCCCTAAATTACATTTAGGGCTGTACAAATAATAGAGTTCACAGTTTACTGGCAATTCTGAAAAACTGGGGAAAAAATCATTTTGGGTCAACCTAAGAAGAAAATTTTTCAGTGAATCAAAAAAGTAAAAAATTCATTTAATTTAGATTAAGCATTTTTTAATGTTTTTGAATTTAAAAAAAAATAAATGTGAAGGACAATCCTGAATATGTCATTTTGAATTAAAAAAACCCAAATGCTTTGTTTTATAAATGTTTAAGTGGAGCATTAACTATTTTGGATTTTGGGGGTTGGAGGCTGTTTTTCCACTTGAACAATTTGGTGAAACCAACATGAATCTGCTAAATGTTACAGTGTCACCATATCTGCATTTTTGGCCAAAAAAGTTCAGTTGAAAAGTTGTACCCAGTTCTAATAACATTGTCATTTTGTTCAGTCTAATTTTAAAGAGTTCCAAGCTTCCACTATTTATTCTTGGAGACTATTCCACAACCTATGTCTTAGTTTTTCTCTTACTTAGTTCATTTCATTACCTCTAGCTATACTTTCATATATTACACACTAATTCTTCTCTCTGCTTGGTAAAGTAATAACATTTGTAGCCTATGATGTCACCCAATAGCCACCACTTAGCCAAAGCTAGCCATATCTCAATTTCCTTTTAGGTAGTTTCTCCAATCTTCTGATTAGGTTTGTTGTTCATCTCTAAACTCCCTCCAACCCTATCAGTGTCTTTCTGACATATAAATATTCTAATTCTGTATTCAATATTCTAAGGAGCATGTTGCCTCCATGCTTTGAACTAATGCCTTAATTTTTGCAGACTAAAATTCACATTGGCCTTTTGTACAGATATATCTATTGACTTGGAAAAGATTATTATGACATGGTGATTACTGAGGAAATTGATGAGATTTTCCCCCAAGAGATTCACTGTAAAGCTCTAAACTAATGGCTGGACAATTAATCATAGCTGCGTGGTTACTTGCGTATGTGTGTGAGAGCAATAACCCAGGATATGAGCAAGACAGGATGTCATCAGTCTGCGTTACTTGGAATAAAAAAAGGCTGTGGTTGTATCTATGGTGGGTTCAAAAGTCAATTAGGCTAAATCAGCTGGAATCAGATATGCCTGGAAAAGACCCTGATTTCCAGGATTGGGAAAACCAACACCTTTGCAAAGAAGGATATATAGCAAACAAGTTAGTTATATTTCCCTCAGTTAGTTTTGGTGTGAATAAAAAAACACCATACTGTTAACTGGAACTGAGTTTTGAAAATCGTATTGTTACAATTTGAGATGAAAAGAATGTGTGAGTGCAAGAACTATCCTCAATATTGAAAATCCAGTCCAGATGGAATTAATTATGCTTTTTTATAAAGAAAAGTTTAACCTGATTACGATTTTTACTGCATTTAAGCAGCTATAAAACTGTATTCTCTAAAAAGTGCCAGCAATTTAATTTGAAGTTTAGTTACTGAAAAAATATTCTATGTACCATATATGTAATTGCATTAAATACATACCTCAAGACATAAAAGAAAGATTTGATTCACCATAAATCAAATTAGCTCAATTAAATCATTATACATTTTAGGAGTTGTGTTTGTGAAACTGTGTGAAGTGAGCAAATGGTTGGCCAAGAATTAATATGTAAAGACAATTTTTGCTAAGTAGGTATTACATTAAAGTAAATTAAGTTGATGTTAGCTAGTTAGATAAAGGATAAATTTTTCAAAGAAGTATCTAAGGGTATGTCTACACAGCAAAGAAAACCTGCGGCTGGCCAGTATCAGCCAACTCAGGCTTGCGGCACTCGGGCTGTGGAGCTGTTTCATTACTGTCTAGACTTCTGGGCTCGGGCTTGAGCTCTGGGACCCTGCAGGGTGGGAGGATCCCAGAGCCCAGATTCCAACCCAAGCCTAGACGTCTAGACACCAATGCAACAGCTCCACAGTCCAAGCGCTGCAAGCCCAAGTCAGCTAGCACTGGCCAGCCAGCACTGGCCAGCCATGGGGGTTTTCTTTGCTGTGTAGACATAACCTAAGTGACTTGAGAGCCTAAGTACTATTTTCAAACATCACTTAAACCCAGATTTTTAAAGGTATTTAGATATTCCTGCACTTAGTATTGCAATGCCTAACTGATTTAGGTGCCTTAGTCTCACTTTCAAAAGGGATTTAGGCACTTGAGAGGCTAAATGACATCAGCTGTCAATGGGATTTTGTCTCCCAAGTGCCTAAATCCCTTTTAAAATTGAGCCAGGCTCCTAAATCAGTTAGGCACTACAATACTGAGTACAGCAATGCCTAAATACCTTTAAAAATGTGGCCCTAAGGGCCAAGGAAAAGAAGCCAGTTAGAATCTGGCCCAGCAAATGCAAGCTGCAAATAAGCCGTAAGAAATAAGAATTTGTCCAGGGCTGATTTTCCCTGTTAACTGCATAGAGGGCTCATGCCCTCTCCAGCCAACTCCACAGTTGTAATGGAGTCAGGAAGGTGGTATTTGTCGCCTCAGTGCAAAACACACTTCGATTCCATGAACAGGCCCGCCGATGGGAGGGCAGGGGGAGGGGGAGAAAAGGGGCATTTGCCCAGGGGCCTGGGTGATTTAAAAGGGTCCGGGGCCTTTTAAATTCCCCGGGTGGGCCGCAGGGCTCCTAGGGGCGCGTGGGGTGGTACCGATGGTGGCAAAGGCAGCCGGGCAAGCATGTAGAAGCCCTGGCTGTACCGGACGAGCATGACTATTCTGCCCTGGGGTGCATCATTGCTCTTGGCAGGCCTGTCCATGAATTCTCTATCCGCCACAGGATGTCAAATGCCATACAGTGGTACATTGGGCCTTATCGATCCTGGTGTATAACTTTACTCAATGAGTTAGACCAGGAAGGAATTTGTCTCCTCTAGTTGTATCTGTTTTTGAAGAAGGCCAAGGTTTTTGGATGGCATGAAATGTTTACCAGAGCCTTGGCTCATATTGCTCACTTTGCCCATGGATAGCTGTTTCAGCAGAACATAATTAATGACAGCTGCAGGGTTTGTGCACAAAACAGCCCAAAATAATACAAACTTCTTTTGCTGACAGTATTTTTAACATCTGTCCCATTATCTTGTAAATCAAGATGGATTCTAGTTTTGACAATATGCCAAGTAGTCCAGAGTGATTTTAAAAAGCAATGGAAATTAAGTAGGTGTGATGGAATTCAGGGTTTTTTTTTTAAATAACCTCAATGGATAAGATTTATTTTTAAATCTTAAATGGGCAGTGCCAGTCAATTATCAGACACTTATTTAGTGACAGTAAGACATTGTGTTTTTAACAGTTAAAGCCTTAAATGTTAAAACACAGAGTCAAAATCATGTCAAAATATATAAAGTAAATATCTTTAAATCAAAATTATATTCTCAAGCAGCATTTTTCTTATTTTGCCTATCCGTAAATTTTGATTATCAACAGAAATATTTGTTGGTTTGTGTGCGTACAGTGAAACTGATATTGACTGACATTTACCTATACAAATCTAATCCTTCCAAACCTAAAGTTAAGGCATCTATATCCTCATCATGGAAGATCTTGCAATGCAGAACTGATTTTCTATTAAAGTCATCATAAGTCACAGAGACTAAGCAATGCCTGAGAGATGTGAGTGTGGATCCATGTTGGCAGTGAATTAAATGAAAAGTTATGATTGAAGGGTCTCTAAAGCTCAGAGGTGGACTTCTCCCTCCTCCCCCAGATTTCTGGTATCATTTTACAAGATAAGCTTCCAGGAGAGTTTACAGCAATGTTACAGAACCTTTGTCAATCAGACAAACCATTCGTGTTTCACCACAGATGATGGCTGTATATCACCTGTGATCAAATTGGCCGGAGCTTTGTGTTTTACAGACTCTAGAGAGTCCACTTTCTAGGGCCTCTTTCTGGCAGAACATTCAGCCATAGTTTACTGGAAACGTGTTGATGCAAATGGATTAACAGGTCTCTGATTGAGCCCTTTTGTGTGTCAGTCTCAGGACAGGGGTTGCTTTACATCAGGGGTGGCCAACCTGTGGCTTCGGAGCCACATGTGGCTCTTCAGAAGTTAATATGCGGCTCCTTGTATAGGCACCGACTCCAGGGATGGAGCTACAGGTGCCAACTTTCCAATGTGCCAGGGGGTGCTCACTGCTCAACCCCTGGCTCTGCCACAGGCCCTGCCCCCATTTCACCCCTTTCCACCCCGTCCCCTGAGCCTGCCATGCCCTCACTCCTCCCGCTCTCCATCAGAGCCTCCTGCATGCCATGAAACAGCTGATCAGGAGGTGCAGGGAGGGAGGGAGAAGCGCTGATCGGCAGAGCTGCCCTTGGGCAGGAAGTGCTGGGAGCTGGGTGGGAGCCGGAGGGGGGGGGAGGGTGGGAGAAGCTGATGCAGGGCTGCTGATGTATTACTGTGGCTCGTTGGCAATGTACATTGGTAAATTATGGCTCCTTCTCAGGTTCAGGTTGGCCACCCCTGCTTTACTTGGACATATTTTACCATTGTCAGAGTATAGCCAGCAGAAGCACTATCTCTACTTATTTATGTTCTGAATTTACCATTGCCAGGATTCAGCTCAAACACTAATGAATTCCCAAGGAAGGTTCCTTTCCCATCCCCCATTCTGACACAAAAAGAGACAAGGAGGAGGATTCCTGCCAAATCTTGCATGATTGGCTAATTTTGGACACTGGCCAGTCCCTACACTTCATAACATGCCTCATGGCAAAAGATAAATAAATAAAAAGCTATGGTGTGCTATAGAAGTCATGATATGAATCCATATACCTTTAACATCACTGGACTTGTGTGTAAAAAAAACCCAAACACCACATGTACACACACAACCCCACACCCACCCAGCTCTCTTCCTTACTGCTGCAGGTGCAGAGTAGTTGGGGTTTCTTTTAGGCAGGATTGGAGGGAAGGGGGATCCTTATAAATGAGACTAGGGATAGGTTAAAATTCTTGCTAAGAACTAGTGTGCAAGCAGCAGAAAGAGCCAGGTTGTCAAGACTGAACAGGAGAACCAATCTTTGGTGCAGATAGGGCTCCAAATTAACAAAAACTATGGATAAGTCTCAGAGCAACTCTTAATCTAGTAAAAACAAACTTCTGAGGATCTGCCTTTGTTTTGAAAACAATAGTTATATGCCTGAATATCATGTAAGATTGGTGATTACTCAGTACTGTAGGGCATCTCAGCCTCCAGTACAGTGAAAGGGACAATGGAGTGGCAGTAGCAGGACCCAGAGAAATCTTACTAGCCTTGCTGCTTCAGAACAAGGACTGGGATAAGCAAGTGGCATAACCTCCTGAAGAAAATAACTTGGGTTTGAACAGGAAGCGAGCCTACTGGCTATTCCCCTAAACAGACAGCAGGGGAAACTGACCTGGCTGTTATATTTGGGAGGAAGGAGCAGGCCAGTGGCTGCCCCCATGAAGATCCATGAGAAGGAGAGTGCAAGCTAATCACAGAAGTGAGTAAAATGGCAGGAGGCCACTAGGCTTATCCCTCAGAAGACAGCTAATGCTGTGAGTTTATGCAACTAATATTTTGTCACGGATCAGGCTCCTAAAATACAACAATGTACACATTTGACAGGGAGAAAGTCAGGCTGGGGAAGGGGAAATTAGAATGAGTTTATCAGTCTTATAATGACTAACTGAAGCTTGCAGGGTCAGATCATCAATTCCGTATGGGGAGGAAGAGGAATCCCAAGTTCTTCGTCACCACTACATGAGTGATCAAAGCAGAACTGGCCTCAGGAGAGAGAGAAGAGGTCCCCATCCTGTGAGACGCTAATAAAAGGATTTCTGGTTTAGCCATGTTCAGCATGAGGAGATTTGGGCATGTCCAGACTCACATTATTTATCAATCACTAAGACAAGAATGATGTCAGCAGAGGATCAGAATAGCCTCTTCCCTCCCCGCACTAGGATTAGCAGATCCAATAGCTGTGCAGCAGAATAGGGATGCCTAGCAGGCAGAGAAATCCTGAAGCAAACAACACACTCACACACTAAGAAAAAAAGTGTATGTGCTGGGAAACAGTTCAAAGCTCCATGCTCTGTGGTAGTACAATTGGGGATGGGAAATGCCACTGTTCCTATTCTTGTGGTCATTCCAGAGTGGACCAGACAGGTCCTGTGGTTTTTTCCTCCACACTTCACTGCAATATCTAGCTATAGTATGGATCTTCCTAGGGAAACAATGCTTGGTCCAGGGATGCCACTTAGAGATTGTACTAAATCTCAGCCAGATTCCATTTGGAAGTAGAGGAGTTTTCCATAAATGAAAAGGACAGACTACCGGTCCGTCTCTTAGGTTGACTTCATCCACATTCAGGCATCCTAATTTCACTTACCCGATTCTCCTGTGCCACTAGCTTTCCCTCACGTATTTCCATTGACTTCACTGGAGGCACTCCTTTACACTGATATATAACTGAGAACAAAACCAATCTTAAAAAGAGTGAGAAATGGCCTTACTTGCAAAGTAGCTTGACATCTCCTCCCTTTCTTTTGTTCATATGCAACTCCCTTCATTCTCACCTCTGCATTATTAATCCCTAGAGTTATATCATCAAAATTCATGAAGGCTGGTGGGTTATTATGCCTACCAATAAAGTCTTCAAAAGGCACCTTTAAATCAGTGTTCTTTGTCAGCTAACAGTAATTTTATGCATTGTTAATCTGGGTCTGTGGGACATGGGCTTTTTGACTCAGTGGTTCCAAGCCCGGGCTTGGGTGTCCATACTGCATTGTAAACCTCGTCCTCATCCTATTCTTAACTTTGTTTTTTGTTAGGGCTATAAATAGATGAAATGATATTATTAAGGATATGACTCTGTCATGGAGGTCACAGATTCCTGGACTTTCTGGGACCTCCGGGACTTCTGTGGCAGGGCTGGAGCAGTGACCTTAGGACTGAAGCAGCAGCTGGGATTGGGTCAGACTCTGCCGCAGGGACAACAGTCCCAGGGCCATGGGCACCACAGGCCAGCCCCAGGGCCGCCGGAGCCACAAGAGCATCGGCCCCCAGGCTGCTGGAGCAACAGCTAGGTTTGGATCAGCCTCCCTGGGGCTGGAGCAGCAGTGGTCAGCCTGTTCCACAGGAGCGCGACTGGAGCAGCTGCAAGCCTTTGGCAGAGCTGTTTCTCACCCCCCCCCCCCCCCAGGTATTTTTAGTAAAAGTCAGACAGGTCATGGGCAAAAAACAAAAATTCACAGAATCCCATGACCTGTCTTTGGCTTTTACTAAAAATACCTGTGACAGAATCTTAACCTTATCTATTATTAAGGTTGCCCAACACTTCCTATTATAAGACCCTGTTTACCATTGTTTATAACTTTGCCAAACTTTAATTATTTGGACTGAAGTTTTCCATGCTCGGTGTCTTCCCAAGGCTGATTTTTTTTTATGTCAGCCAAACTGGCACATTCATTCTGAAAACAAGGCTAATAAAAATAAATAGCTTTGTCCATGTTAAAAAATTCTGGCAACTTTTCCTTTGAGATACTCTAGTGCCCACATGCTTTCAAGCAGGGACTTAAAATATGGCATGGGGTGGCCTTTGTGTCGGGGAAAGGTTTTTGACAATACTGTGAAAATCAGCCCAAATTTGGCAAGGATAACACCATCTGGAACATCATAGTTCACATGTGATCAGTGAAGACTAGATAGAGCATTGCAGTTAAAATTCTGACATTTCCGTCTGATTGAGCATGCTTCAGCCCAGGGCTGAGCAGAACTTTCCCACTGAGTTAGGAAGCATGGAGGAGGAAGCTGCCTAATTTAAATGCAGCAGGGACAAGAGCCAGACACGGTGGGAGAGGGCAAGCAGAATAAATTGGGACAAGGAGCTTGTGCTGTGGGGGGACTGGGACTGGAAAGTGGAGGAAGAGGTGAACTGGGAGTTGGGGCAGACAGGGACACTAGGACTAGCTGGTCCAGGAGATTGGGACTAGGAACCAGGCTATAGAGACTGGAACTATCTGGGCAAGAAGCCAGGAACTGGGAGGTGGGCAGGGAAATGTTGGAGGGGAATTGAAAGCCAGAGGGTGGGCTGCAACTGGGTTCAGAGGAGGAGTTGGAGGAGAGACTGGCTGGGCAAATAGACTGGGACTGGCAAGGGCAGAGATTGGGACTGGGATGTGGAGCTTGGGTTGGGAAAGAGACAGGGTTGGGATGGAGGACATGTTGGAGGGGACTGACAAGAAGGGATAAAGTTTCTGGGTGGGGGGGGGGTCGGGGAATAGGCAGAAGAGTCTGGGCCCAGAGCATCTTACCCTATAGGGCCTGTAATGGAACCTGAAATTTGTGAGTCTTGCCATTCCTCTGCTATTAGTCAATAGCTGGGAAACCCACTGGGAAAAGTCTCATCACCCTCTAGTGTGGTACATATTTTTGTCACTACACACCCATTCTGCATTCTCGTGGTTTATGACATCACCAAAACACCTCAAAGGAGTAGCCCCAATAATTTACTCTTATTTCTTCCCTATATTTTTAATTCCCTTGTGGAGATCAATTAATGGAGTCTGACATGAACAGATGATTAGTCTAAATTTGAGAGTGATTCCATATATACACATCATTTATAGTAATTAGAATAAATTCTCCTTTTATAAGCTTTAAGAAATACTTGAGCAATTTTGAATTTTCCAAATTAATCTAATTTGTTTCCATTTCATGACATTGATTTCTACAGAACACGTTATGTTTTCCCAGCCAGTTAAAAATAGACACTCTTTTCAGATACAATCTTATTCCTTGACAGTGTTTTAATCTAATTGCCTCAGCCAGAGAAAACAGAGCTCTTCAAATTAAGTTGACCTTAAACAAACCTGTACAGAGCTGTCATGTTACAGCTCTCGTGTTGACCTGGGTTATAAAAAACATACAAGTTGAATTATAAAACCCTAGCAATAAGCAGGTAGCAAGTACTTCAAAAAAACGTTTTCTTTAGGGGAGTTTTCATAGTGATGCCATAGGAATGGAAAATGACAGAGGATTAACAAAAAAATGACAAAGAGGTTGGGACGCTGAATCGGTATAAAAGTTTAAAGGAACTGTGACAGGTGGCACTTATTGGTGGTGCCTCTTAGTGGGTTACATACCTGGGTCACAACTCTCTCCCATCTGCAGCATCCCCTGCCAGTGGTTTCCTCTTTGAATGGATACAGACTGCTTCTCCCTCCTCTGTTATACTGAAACAGCCATGGGGGCTGGAACTACAGGTGCAAGGGGTGCTGCAGCACCCCCTGGCTTGAAGTGGTTTTCATTATATACAGGGTTTACAATTTGGTTCAATGGCTCACAGCACCCCCACTATACAAATTGTTCCAGCACCCCTGGAAACAGCCTTTGGTTTCTATTCACAGATAGGATGAACCCTTGCCTTGTTGTAAACTTTCTTTTTTACCTTTAAGTAGTTTTGATTGTTTGTAGTTGCCTCTGATGTTTTCCATTTCAAAGTTTTAACATTGTGCAAGGCTAAACAATTGAGCTTTGCATTACCTCACCAGCTAAACAGGATGGGGTGATACTCTTTCCCGCCTGAATAGGCCATCACTGAACCATATTATCCCCTGGTGATTAATTTCTACTCCAAGTCCATAAAACATACTTTCATATATAAATACATGATTCCTTAAATATTACCTAGGAATACATCTCATAATGATTATGAATGTTGACAAGTTGTGAGCTTTTTTGAGATACCTTGTGTGTTACTCTTTATGGATTAATATCCTGTAAGACGTGTTTGGTATAGTGAGTTTGTCAGGTCTGAGGTGAGCATTGTTTGCAAAGAACAGGAAACCCTTTGCTAAGAGCTGTTAGTGTCAAACTCCCTCTCAAAAGAGTCTTCACCCCATATTCAGGACCCCATAGATTCCACACCCTTGCCTCAAGGCTTACAATGTTTCTATTCCTTCTTATCTCTGGGGGATGAAGGGGGAGGTGGAGAGGGAGGGAGTTGGTTGGGGAGCCCAGTCCTCCCTGTCCACTGGGCTCTAAACCAGGGCCCTCTGAGGGGCAGTGATATCAAACAGCCAGGAGTGCTTCAGGTCTATCTCCCTGGGCCACCTCCTGCCACTTACCCTCCCAGTTCAGAGCATGGTCAAAAGCCTTGCAAATGATTCATCAGAAGATGGTGTGAACTAGGTTCCCTAGTCCTAGGAAAAGGCTAGTCCCTTCTCTAGGGCCTGTGATAACTGCTGCTACTTGCAGACCTCTCCCCTGCAGCCAAGACTCCAGCTAGACCTATACTCAGGAGCTGCCAGGATAGGTGTCTCCTCCTATCCTGTCTGCCCCCTTCTTCTTCATTTGTTTTGTGGTGCAGCAAATAGATTTTAAATCATAACCTGTTCTTTTCCCTGTATTCTTAAAGAATTGCAGAACTTTTTTTTAAAATTGGGTATTTTGGAGAGGTTTTCCAAAGAAAATGTTACTCGAAGGCTTCTGAGTTATAATGTCCTTTCAGTGGTACAATCTCTACAGTTCTATAAAAGATGATATATCAGTTTTTTGGACCGTATGTGTTTCGCATACACCATCCTTATGTTTGTTTATTAGAAATATATTACTGTTTAATCAACAATAATTTGTTAAAATTCTGAATAGAGCCACTTCACTCTTCCTCTCAGAGGTTTGGATTATATCAACATTTTCAACTCTTGGGCATTCTTCACAGAATTTTTTCCCCTTTGTTTCATGTGCCCACAGTTCCTGCCATTCCTTCCTTAGGTCACTTTTGATTAAGTGTTTAAATTCCAGTTTGCTTAAGAGGATCTCTAGGTCAAGTTGTTTGTGCTTAATAGCATTTTTTTTTTTTGCCTCTTTGTCGGCCAATTCATTGCCAGCTATCCTTACATATGCCAGGATCTATGCTACGGTCACATCCAATTGGGCCAGTTCTGTTGTTAGCACTATTATTTCATTAAGTATACCATTTTTACTGCCTGACTTGCCATTGTCTAGTGACTACAACCCTGATAAGGAATCAGACAGGATGGCCATAGCAGCTGGTCACACATCTAAGGACTAAATTAGTGCCAGAAATATTCCTGTTAGCTCCGCCTTAAAGACAGAGATAAAGTTAGTTAGCTTTATGGCTTTCTTGAGTCTGAATGTGAGGACACAAGCTATTTGCACTCTTCCCTCCTCTTTGGATCCATCACTATATAATTGAGAATAATGTCCTTATTTATCACAGATATAGTGATTTGCAATATCTTGTAAATTTATCATTCTTCTCCTTTTATTTTATTACATAATTCCATGTCTATCTCAGGGGGAATGATTTTCCAGTGATAAGAGTATTTTCCCTTAGCTATAGATTTTGGCCTCTTTTAAGCCTCTCTTTTCATGGAGATCCTTTATCCACTTCCCTATCCTACTTACATGAGAAATTTTGAGTTTTTGTCCTACCCAGTTTCCACTTAATTCCCAACAATCAGTGTATATATTAGCTCATTATTATCATCTTCACTATTACCTAGAACTTTGCGCCAACAGGTTAAGTCTAGGAGCTTCATTGTAAGAGTGAGAGGCATTTTTTCAGCTGCTATCTGCATTACACACAGAAGCGTACTAATGAAGGTACCACATGCTATATGCAGTGTCAGCTTGGATACAGACTAGTTTTCTGAGATTTTATTTCAATTCTGACCTAAATTCCTGGCAGTCATATCAATAATAAGAAGTCTGATTAGTGCTCTGTATAACGTCACCATTTTCTTATCTGCTTTCCAAGAGGATCCAGATATACTAAGGTGATTCTTACTTTTTACTTATCGATAATATTTTTATTATGGTCCTTCCAAATGAGCTTGGTGTCAAATTCCACACCTAAGAATTTGTACATTTTTGCTATACTTTTCTGATGGTCATTTTATATATACACATGTTTTACTTCTTTTTGAATCTTCTGTGTTGTGAAGATCATTCCCATATTTTTTTCAAGCAAGAATCTGAAGCCCCACCTGTTTCCCCATTCTGAATGCCTCTAAAGTGCAGCACTGATTCTTTTGGTGTCACTTTTAAGGTTTCTGCTTTTGGGCCATATGGCAGAGTCATCAGAAAAACAATGTGAACCCTATTCCTGCTCTCTTCATCTTTGAAAGGCAATTTATTCAGTATTAGAAATGGCTGAACTAATGACACTCCCCTATGGAATTCCATTTGTAATGGAATATATGGTGGAAAAGGTTTTCCTTACCCACGCTTTGTATAATTCTTTTGCTAAGGAAATCCCTTATCCATCTGTATGTTTTTCCTACCATACTCAAGGTTGTCATTTTATATTACAGTCCTCTCCCCAGAGCACATCACCGGCTTTTTCTAGGTCCAGGAATGCTACTAACACATATTCTTTGGTTCTCACACTTTTTTTGGTGCATCTATCTCTATCCCTACAGTGTGGTCAGCTGCACACACATATCGCTTCTGAACCCACTTTGTGTTCCATCCATGAGCCTATTTCTTTCCAAGTGTGCTACTAATCTCACAGTCATCAGTTTTTCCAGAGTTTTACCTAAACATGTTGTGAGGACAATTGATCTGTATGCCTCAGACCTAGAATGCATCTTGCCTGGTTTCCTCAGTGGAACAATAATCACACATTTCTAGGTATTTCCCCTTTTCCCATATGCTATTGTATAATATACTATTGTATAATCCCCCAGGCTTTCATCACCTAGGTTTTTGAGCATTTCAAAACTTATTTTGTCTCCTTGCCTGGTGTGTTGTTTTTTGCTCCTCATCACCACTTTTTTGGAGTTTACTCCTACTGAAGTTTTCATTTAAAATAAGATCCACATCCTCCTCCCACCTCTTCATCATTTCATAAATTATTATTAAGGATGATTCTTTTCCTTTTCCTAGTTTCTATCCTCTGATCTTCACCATTTTTGAAACATAGGAGGTGAGGTAATATCTTATATTGGACCAATTTCTGTTGGAGAGAGAGACAAGCTTATAAGCTTACACATTGCTCTTCTTCACATCTGGGAAATATGGTGTCACAGTAAATACAAGGTAGAATAGATTGTTTAGCACGAGTAGTTAACCCATATTTCAAGGGACCATTCAAGGTGAAGTGAAACATGGCAGCCAGAATTTCTGATATCTTTTTGTTTGAGATCATTACTCCATGACCTTCCACTGCAAGGTTCCAATGTATTGGTATCTTTACTGACTTTCCCACAATATTTACTCCAGCTTTCTCTTTCTGCACTTTTTATTGCCCTCTGTGCAACTCCCTTACTTTTTTCACATCATTAACTCCTTACCGTTTAATGTAGTTTTTCCTTTCTTATATGCCTTGTTCCTTTCCCTTAATTATCTTGTCACATTCCTTGTTCCACAATGGTATACTTTTCCTATCTCTAATTAGGATTGGTATCTTCAGCATAGCTAAGATGTCTGTCTTTATAATTCCATTAGTAATATTACTACAGAATTCCTCAATATCCTTGTTTATACATTGCTTGCCCACATATTCCTCACTTTTATATCTGAGGAAGTTCCAATTTGCTTTTTTTAAGGTTTCAGGTAGGGGTATTTCCTTTTCCTTGATAATTAACCTCAGGAAGTGGTCACTACCCATTCTCTCTTCTCTGTAAATTGCTCAGCTGCTTTTTGTTGCTATATTACTAGAAGCTATTCCCAGGTCTAAGCAAGAGAGGTTTCTGTTGAAGCTGGTAGGTGCTCCATTGCACTGCATTGAAGCTGGTAGGTGCTCCATCATTTACTATTACTAGATTATTTTCAAAAAAATTGCTCTAGCCATTTTCCATTATCATTTGTCCTACTTCTCCACAATCTGACTGTTCGGATCACTGCAGATAATGTATGGGCGTGTGACATCTGCAATTAATTCAGTTCCATAACCCCTAGTTTTCTTTGCAAGTTATAAATATTATATGATCTGAGAGACAGTGTTTTGTATCCATTTCTCAACAGCATTATAGTCAATACTTAGCTTTGTAATCTCTACTTTGAGGTAGTTTAGGCTCTCCTTAATGAAGGTACAGACATCCCTATCTTTTCTTATTTCTCTATCATGTTTATATATGCTACATCCAGGGATTTTATAGTCTAGGTTTGTTTTCTTTTAATTAGCCAAGTGTCTTGTAGGCATATTATAATCAGGCTTGATTTTCATATCAATTATATGTTTCTTTAAATCCTGCCCATATGCATGCCAGCTAAAAATAATCACCCCCCACTTATCACTTTCAATACTTCTTTCACTTAGGAAAGTATGGTGTCATTCCAATGACAGGTTGTTAGCTCATTGATATTTTTCAGCATTGTCAACTACAATTCTCTTTTTTTCTGTTTTCTTTCCTGTCTGAGACATATAATATATTACTTCAATCATAAGTGCAATGACTCTCTTTTTCTATAAGTAGCATGTCATCTCCTTTTACCCTGATATCACTCATTACTTCCTTCCCAATATTTTGTTGCTTTTGATCCCTGTCCCAATATGCGTTTTCTTTTCCCCCTCCTTTTAGGTGTCTCCTAGGAGCTTTTGCATAGGAGATGTTATTAATGATTTGGGGGGGGGTTGTATTTCTGTCATTTACTTTCCCACAGTACATTCTCCATATGCTGAGCTGTGTCTTCACTCCCCAGTTACAACATTGTTGTTCTGCCCCTTCCTCACAATTGTTGTATGAATGGTCACCTCCCCACTTGCTGCACCTTAATTTCCCTTTGCAATCATTTGCTACCTGACCAAATCTGACACTGGTAGCATCTCACTGGAGGAGGTATATACAGCTTAGTCCAGAACATCTTATACTCTAAAGTTACTCTCTGGAAATGGCCTTAAACATGACCAGCACCTCCTCTTCTGCTAATTAGCCTCTTCACATATTTCACTTTATCTTCGCCTATTCTGGCTTTATGGTCTCTACTGACATTTCAAGTGCCACACCATATACGGCCCCTCTCACGTCATTTAGAAACCTAGGTAATAACAGCTTATTTTTAGCTTTCCTAGCAGCAGTGTCTTAGGAGCTTTCCTACTAGTTCTTTGTTTTTGCATTCTATTAACAAGTCTCCATCAGGTAGTTTCCTAGCCCTTACTATATCTCCAACAATTTTTTTAAATTACTCTGCAATCGTCCAGGGGCAGACATCCCCTATTTTTATGTCCTTAGTTAGCGATTTTACTATTATATAATTCCCCCCCCATGTCCTACTCCTACCTTCCCGCTTGCTGCTCCTTCTGCTGGTTCCAAAGAATCTACCCTTTTCTTCTTCCTCATTTGCATTTCCCTATCCACATTTTCTAGCCAGGTTTTAGTATCATTAGCTATTACTTCCATTTCCCCCACACCTGCCAGTTCAGCCTAGCTCAGCCCTCACCTGCCCCAATTGGAGCTGTCTGACTGACTCTTTTCTTAAGCTCCTCCTCCAACTGGAACAGGCTCTACAGGTGCAGTGGGGTGGAGCCACATAGGCCCCAAACTGCTCCTTAATCTCTTCAGTCCCAGGTTTATATACACCATCACAGGAACCCTCCTCTTTTTCCGCATTTGAGTTAACTTAGATAGGCAGCTCCTGGCATCAGCATAGTCTACGTGCCATCATGGCTTCTGTAAATACTATTTATTAAAGCCTTCCCCTCTCCCCCCAAATCAGTATGTGTGCCAATCTATCTATGTACATATCAGAGGTGCAATGGTCTAGTGTGAATAATTCCAAAATGCTCATTTAACTCAAAAGCCTAAATACATATTTACACAATCCTAAATAAAACATTTAGCTAGAATATAAGAATATCATCCAAGAAGAAATTTTTGATCACACCATTAATGGTGAGAGTGTTACCAAAAATGATATCTGCACATCAAGGGCCAGATTCTACTCTCTGTTAAAACAAATAATTTAAGATGATGTCAATGAGTAGAATCTGACCCCATACGTCCAATAGGTTAAACATAATAAAAATATTACATAAAATACCTACAAAATTCAAAGTGACTCTGAAGTTTAATGAAATGGACATCCTTTAGACTAAATATCATGTCTATTAACTAGTAAATTATTCATTTTATTCTTATTCTGTTCTCTCTAGGTTCTTATATCACACCTATCACCATGATATCAGTGTCTATAAAGTGCTTTAAATGGGTTAAGCAAGTAAATAACCAATATTAAATCAGTGATATATTCCTAATTGCATATTTTCTCTTTTGTTTTACTGGTACATTGCATTTCAAAGAGCTCATGGAATTTAAATATTTCAGTAGCATTCTCTGAAGTATGAAAATATTTAGAAACTGGCTCTCTCTCTTCTCTTTCAAGATATCTTTCATAGAGAATTCAAGTTTTCCCCTATTTACAGTACTGCTGCACAATAAGCATCTGTTAGGGTTACACATATGGTATTATTCAAATGCAACAATCAAGTAGGTGACCATATTAAATTCAGATTTGCAGTTCAGGATACAGTGTTCCTGTCCAACTGTGTAGGAGGGAAGTGAAAAATATGTTTACAAAACAATCTGTACAAGTACACAAGACCAGAATAAAGCCTTCATTTGAAAAATAGACAATATGGCAGTACTTAATCCCCCCAAAAGAGATCAACTTTCTCTCTTCAGTTAATCTCTACCTCTAATTAACAGAAAATCCAAGAGCAACATGCTGCTGTCTGCATTCCCCTTGGTGCATGAGTAAATAATTTTGGATACAAACAAACTACCGGTACCAAATATACTTAGTATGTGAAGCAATAATCATCCTGCTAATCCTAAAGTTTTGTACCCTTTTGTATAAAATTATCAACCAGTATTCTTAAAAATAATAATCACAGTGCAGACTTTATCAAAATGCCAGTGATTTACAAAGAGGGGGAAACAGGCTTTGCCTTTCTTTGCTTTATGATATATATCTTTTCAGGCCTTCTTTATGTCAGATGGGGCACAAATCCATATTTCATAAAATCTCTTTATTACTGAAAAACAACAAACATTGCAAAAGGTAAAGGAGTACTTGTGGCACCTTAGAGATTAACAAAAGGTAATGAGTGTTCTTGTCAGGTATCAGGGCCTGCAGCTCCTCTCCCAGAAATCTCATCAGTACAGCTGATCTGCAGCAAGCTGCCTGATTAGCCATGCTACCCGACTGCTGCAGGGACCAGCAGGCTGGCTCTTAAGCCAGCAGCAGCAGCTTGCTGCTTCTCAATGCTTATGCCTACCACTGTGCCTCCTTCTGTGTTATCATGTTCCTCTGCTCCTGCCTTGCACCCAGCCTTGCCTTTGTCCTGCCCTTGCCTTGAACCCCTCCTTGTCTGATACCCTCTCACTCTAGTTCCTGACCTCCAGTTTGACCCTGGGCTTTGGCTCCTGACCCTAACCACTAGCTGGGACCACTAGGCTAGACCACTCTGATCTCAGTCAGCTAACAGATTGAGAAGCCCTTAAAATTGGGGCCAGGGGCTCTTGGCTCTGGCATGGACCCTACTAAGGCCCCAGTGAAACTGGTAGATGCTGTCCAGAACCTGCAGTTCCAAGTAACTGCCCCGCAACCACAAAATACAGCACTCCAGGCGCAGGTTGCTCCTACTCTGCCCCTCTTGGAGCCAAAGATTCTGCTGCCCGACAAATTTGATGGTGATTGGGACCAGTTGGGGGGGGGGGGGGGGGGAAGTTCCTGAATCAATGTTGACTCCTGTTCCTCCTATGCCCCTGATCATTCTCCATGGATCAGGCCCACGTGGGGTTCATCTTAGTTTGTTGACTGCAGGGGCCTGGGCTTTCCTGTCCCTGGAGCGGTTCAGTTCCCTCTTGCAACCATTAGAGGAATTCATTCAAGCTATGCCCATTATCGTTGGTAACCCCGGCCATGTGCAGACAACTGAGGCAACCCTTGCAGGTCTTTTGGCTGGGGCACAGCTCATAGCCAAGTACACTGCTGAATTTTGTTGTCTGGCTCCTGATACCAGGTGGGATGAGGCAGCACATCACCACCATTTCTGCCTGGGGTTAAACGAGGACATAAAGGAGGAGTGCTACAAGCCTGGTGAGGATAATACATCCACAATTCTCAAGCCCTCAGACTTCATTTCTGGCACCACAGCCTCTGACCTGCTATCCTCAATCTTCTCTGTTACCCACCAATCTCTTTGCCATCCAAGCCTAAGACCATTACCAGGAGCAGACCACCACAGGCTTCACATGCCAGGAGGGGATCCTAAGACATGTTCCTCATGGTAATGTGCCTCAAGGCGCCACTCAGTTTTGAATCCTACAACTCTGCCATAATGCTCCCCTAGCAGTCACTTTGGCCATTCTAAGACCTGGCTTCCAGGAACTTTTGGTAGCCTGCTGTATGCACCTCTGTTGCATCCTAGGTTGAATCCTGTGATCTTTGTGCCTGAACCAAGATTCCCTTGTTCAAGACTGCTGGGTCTTCTCCAGCCCTTACCCACTTCACTTTGGCCTGGGGCCCTCATTTCCATGGACTTGATCATGGAATTACCACCTTCCCAAGGCCACACTACCATTCTAGTGGTGGTGAACGATTTAACCAATATGGTGTATTTTGTTCCATATCAAGCGCTCCCCTCTACTCAGGAAAAAGCCCACCTGTTTGTAAGCAACATCTTTCATCTCGACAGCTTGCTTATGGGCTGACCAAGGATTTCAGTTTATTTCCCACTTCTGGTGAGAATTTCTGTGCAGCCAGAGTATCGAGACCCTAACCTCAACAGCCGGTCACCCTAGCACCTACAGGCAGGCAGAGCAGGTCCTTGAACAGTATCTACATTGCATCCTAAACTATCATCATGATGACTGGCTGTCCCTGATCCCTCATGCTGAGTTTGCTTACAACAATGCCATACACACCTCCACCAAGACGACTCCCTTCTTTGCTAACTACGGTTTCCATCTTCATGCTCATCCAGAGATCCCCTCCTAATCATTGATGGCTGCTGTTACCAAACTCATGTGCAGCAGGCACACCAAGAACTCCAGAGTCAGTTAGAAGTCACCAAGGCTACCTACAAACAGTATGCTGACCAGTCCCACCCGCCAACACCTGGCTTTGGGGTAGGGCATAAGATGTGGTTGTCTGTCCAGAATCGATGATCGACTTGCCCCTCTGCAAAGCTGGGCCATAAGTACCCTGGGACCTTCTCCGATCACAAAGCAGATTAGTCAAGTTACTTTCAAGTAACAACTACCAGATTCCCTGAAAGTTTATCTCATCTTCCAGGTCTCCCTTCTAAAACCATTAGCAAGAACCCCTTCCCACTCCATACTACTCCCCCTCCTTTGCCTACAACTTTTCAGGTGCAAGAATACATGGTTCTGCAGATTCTAGACTCTCGTTGGGTCTGAGGAAAACTTCAATATCTAATTGACTGGGACAGGTATGGATGACTGGGACAAATGTCCAGGGGAACCTGCAGAACGCATCCATGCCTCGGATGTCCTGTGTGCCTTCCACCACACTTACCCTGAGAAACCAGGTCCCAAGCCGCCTTCGAGGGGGGGATACTGTTAGGAATCAGGACCTGCAGCAGAGCTAGTCTCCAGGCAGCCTCATCAGTACAGCTGGCCCACAACAGGCTGCCTGATTAGCCATGCCACCTGATTGGGTGCAGAAGCCAGCAGGGTGGTTCTGAAGCCAGCAGCAGCAGCTTGCTGGCTTCTCAATGCTCATACTCATCAGTGCACCTACTCCTGTATTACCTGGCTCTGGCTGCTCCTGCCTTGCACCCAGCCTTCTGCCCCTTCCTTGAACCCCTGCTGGCTCCAATTCCTGACCTCTGGCTTGACCCTTGTCTCTGGCTCAACCCTCGGTTCTGGTATCCAATTCCTGCTTTCCAGTTTGACCCTTGGCTTTAGCTTCTGACTACAGCTCTGACCCTAGCCACTAGGCTTGACTGCCCTTGTCCTGGTTGGCTGACAGTTCTTTTATAAGTCCACACATGCTGTTATCCAAGAGGCAGACTTGAACACTATTCTCTGCAAGGACACATTGCATTTATGTAGGACCTTTCATCCAAAGATTTCAATGCATGGTGCGTACATGAAGTAAGTTTCATAACACCTTTATATGAAAATGAAGCAGAGACTAAGTGGCTTACCCAAGGTCAAGACAATGGCAGAGCAGGGAACAGAATGCTGATAGTACAACAGATGGCAAACTCCTAGCCATGCTTCCATTCCAAATGCGCAGACAGTACATACGTGCTGATGCCTGCAAGAGCCATGCTATTTTCCATTAAGAATGAAGCTTTTTATTTTCTTAAGATCTTGGAACCAAATTCAGCAAATGATGATGGGTTAGTTGTTGTAGAGGCTTTTATCTAAAAGGAGACAGTCTGAATTCTTTAGGACTCTCCCTCAGTTCTTTGTTAATCATTGCCACTCTTTAGAGCAGTCATACTCAACCTTTAACATCCAAACAGCCTTAATCATGGACCTGAGTTACACAGGATCACAAAAAAATACAAAAGTTCATGGTACAAACTTATCAAATACAGTAATAGGGCCCAATCCAACTCTCATCCAAGTTCCACTGACTTTGATGGGACTTGGACCAAGTCAACAAAGCAGTTAAATAAAGTCTGCACTGTGAATGGTCTTTTTAGGGTTCAAAACTAGATCTAATATTCAGATTCTGGTACCTGTTTCAAGGCAGCTGGTTCTATCAATGTCTCTGCTTTCCCAGGGGTATTCTGCAGCAAGCTCCAGCCTGATCACTACAGACCTGATTACAGCAGCTCTCACTGGTTTCAAATGGAGTTTTGGATGCTCTGCACTTCAGAAAAATGTTAGCCCTATATTTTTATAGAGCTAGACCTAATATTTGGATACAAAGTTTCCCTAAATTAGTTTCAGCTCCAGGACTCTGGATCTCTAGGTTTTTGGACACTGTCAATTCTTGCACTGGAACTGGAACAACACTGGAAGATGTGATGGCTGTTAACACAGGTTTGGAGCCAACTACCATAAAATGTTGTGTATTGGTGTGGATAATTTTGAGTTTAAACATTTCTCTATGCAAATGCAACTATAAATATATATGTGAGGGTGGGTGGGGATGTTGTTGTGTTTTTGTATTTCTTCCAAAGCACAGCTGCTGCATCAACTATGGCTGAACCACTTAGTAATAGTGACCATAATATAATTAAATTTAACACCCCTGTAGCAGGGAAACCCCACAGCAGCCCAACACGGTAGCATTTAATTTCAGAAAGAGGAACTACACAAAAAAAAGAGGAAGTTAGTTAAACAGAAATTAAAAAGGTACAGAGCCAAAGGGAAATCCCTGCAAGCTGCATGCAAACTTTTTAAAGACACCATAATAGAGGCTCTACTTAAATGTATACCCCAAATTAAAAAACATAGTAAGAGAACCAAAAAAGTGCCACAGTGACTAAACAGAAAAGTAAAAGAAACAATGAGAGGCAAAAAGGAATCCTTTAAATAAGTGGAAGTTAAATCTAGGAGTGTCAAGCGATTAAAAAAGTTAATCGCGATTTATCGTGCTGTTAAACAATAGAATACCATTTATTTAAATATTTTGGATGTTTTCTACATTTTGAAATAAATTGATTTCAATTGCAACACAGAATACAAAGTGTACAGTGCTCACTTTATTTTTTATTACAAGTATTTGTACTGTAAAAAAACAAAATAGTATTTTTCAATTCACCTAATACAAGTACTGTAGTGCAATCTCTTTATCATGAAATTTGAACTTACAAATGTACAAAAAACTGCACTCAAAAACAAGAAAGTAAAACTTCAGAGCCTGCAAGTCCACTCCGTCCTACTTCTATAACTGCTATAACATGAAATATACGGCAGAATGCCGGTAAAACAGAGCAGAGGACATACAATTCTCCCCCAAGGAGTTCAGTCACAAATTTAATTAATGCATTATTTTTTTAACATGCATCATCAGCACAGAAGCATGTCCTCTGGAATGGTGGCTAAAGCAGGAAGGGGCATACAAATGTTTAGCACATCTGGCACCTAAATACCTTGCAATGCCGGCTACAAAAGTGCCATGCAGATGCTTGTTCTTATTTACAATGTCACCAGAAAGTGAGAAGCGGGTAGCATTATCTCCTGTAAAGATAAACAAACATGTTAGTCTAAGCGATTGGCTGAATGAGAAGTAGAACTGAGTGGACTTATAGGCACTGAAGTTTTACATTTTGTTTGAATGAATGCATCTGATGAAGTGAGCTGTAGCTCACGAAAGCTTATGCTCTAATAAATTTGTTAGTCTCTAAGGTGCCACAAGTACTCCTTTTCTTTTTGCGAATACAGACTAACACGGCTGCTACTCTGAAACCTACATTTTGTTTGTTTGTTACATAACTGCACTCAAAAACAAAACAAATCTACATTTGTAAATTGCACTTTCATGACAAAGAGATTGCACTACTACTTGTATGAGGTGAATTGAAAAATACTATCTCTTCAGTTTATCATTTTTACAGTGCAAATATTTATAATAAAAAATATACACTTCGATTTCATTTACAACAGAGAATATATATGAAAATGTGGAAAAACATCCAAAATATTTAATAAATTTCAGTTGGTATTCTATTGTTTAACAGTGTGATTCATCGCGATTAATTTTTCTGAGTTAATCGTGTGAGTTAACTGCAATTAATTGACAGCCCAAGTTGAATCCTAGTGAGGAAAATAAAAAGGAGAACTCTGGCAAATAAAGTGTAAAAATATAATTAGGAAGGCCAAAAAAGAATCTGAAGAACAACTAGCCAAAGACTCAAAAAGTCATAGCAAAAATTTAACTATATCAGAAGCAGGAAGCCTGCTAAACAACCAGTGGGACCACTGGACGATCGAGATGCTAAAGGAACAATATGGCCAGGAACGATTAGGCCATTGTGGAGAAACTAAATGAATTCTTTGCATCGGTCTTTACTGCAGAGGATGTGAGGGAAATTCCCAAACCTGAGCCATTCTTTTTAGGTGGCCAGTCTGGGACAGTTCCTCAGATTTAGGTGTCATTAGGGGAGATTTTGGAACAAACTGATAAACTAAACAGTAATAAGTCACCAGAACCAGATGGTATTCACCCAAGCATTCTGAAGGAATTCAAATGTGAAATTGCAGAAATACTAGCTGTGGTATGTAACCTATCATTTAAAACAGCTTCTGTACCAGATGACTAGAGGATAGCTAATATGATGCCAATTTTTAAAAAAGGCTCAGAGGTGATCCCGACAATTACAGGCTGGTAAGCCTAACTTCAGTACCAGGCAAACTGGTTGAACCTATAGTAAAGAACAAAATTGTCAGACACAGATGAACATGATTTGTTGGGGAAGAGTCAACATGTTTTTTGTAAAGGGAAATCATGCCTCACCAATCTACTAGAATTCTTTGAAGGGGTCAACAAGCATGTGGACAAGGGGGAATCCAATGGATATAGTGTATTTAGATTTTCAGAAAGCCTTTGCCAAGGTCCCTCTTCAAAGGCTCTTAAGCAAAGTGAGCTGTCATGGGATAAGAGGGAAGGTCTCTGGGGTCAGTAACTGGTTAAAAGATAGGAAACAAAGGATAGGAATAAATGGTTAATTTTCAGAATGAGTAAATAGTGGCGTCCCCCAAGGGTCTGTGCTAGGACCAGTCCTATTTAACATATTCATAAATGATCTGGAAAAAGGGGTAAACAGCGAGATGGCAAAATTTGCAGGTGACACAAAACTACTCAAGATAGTTAAGTCCAAAACAGACTGCAAAAGAGTTACAAAGGGATCTCACAAAACTGGGTAACTGGGCAACAAAATGGCAGATGAAATTCAATGTTGATGAAGGCAAAGTAATGCACATTGGGAAGCACAATCCCAACTATACATATAAAATGATGGGGTCTAAATTAACTGTTACCACTCAAGAAAGAGATCTTGGAGTCATTGGGGATAGTTCTCCGAAAACATCCACTCAACATGCAGCGGTAGTCAAAAAAGTGAACAGAATGTTGGGAATCATTAGTAAAAGGGATAGAGAATAAGACAGAAAATATCATATTGCCTCTATATAAATCCATGGTACGTCCACATCTTGAATACTGTGTGCAGACATGGTTGCCCCATCTCAAAAAAGGTATTTTGGAATTAGAAAAAGTTCAGAAAAGGACAACAAAAATTAGTAGGGGTATGGAACAGCTTCCATATAAGTAGAGATTAATAAACCTGGGACTTTTCAGCTTGGAAAAGAGACAACTAAGGGGGGGGGAAGATGATAGAGGTCTAGAAAATCGTGACTGATGTGAAGTAAATAAGGAAGTGTTATTTACTCTGTCTCATAATCACAAGAATTAGGAGTCATCAAATGAAATTAATAGGCAGCAGATTTAAAACAAACAAAAGGAAGTATTTCTTCACACAATGCACAGTCAACACGTGGACCAGAGGATGTGGTCAAGGCCAAGACTATTACAGGATTCAAAAAAGAACTAGATAAATTCATGGAGGATAGGTCCAACAATGGCTATTAGCCAGGATGTGCAGGGATGGTATCCCTAGCCTCTGTTTGCCAGAAGCTGGGAATGGGCGAGAGAGGACTGATCACTTGATGATTACCTGTTCTATTTATTCCCTCTGAAGCACCTGGCATTGGCCATGATCGGAAGACAGGATACTGGGCTAGATGGACCATTGGTCTGACCTATTATTATGACCGTTCTTATGTTAACTTAAGGATATCACACTACACCAGGGATTGTCAACCTTTGGCACGCGGCCCGCCAGGGTAAGCTCCCTGGTGGGCCGGGCCACTTTGTTTACTTGCCGCGTCCACAGGTTCGGCCAATCGTGGCTCCCACTGGCCGCAGTTTGCTGGTCCAGGCCAATGGGGACTGCGGGAAGCAGTGCTGACCGAGTAATGTGCTGGCCACCACTTCCCGCAGCCCCCATTGGCCTGCAGCGGCAAACCGCGGCCAGTGGGAGCCGCGATCAGCTGAATCTGCAGACACGGCAGGAAAACAAACTGGCCCAGCCTGCCAGGGGGCTTACCCTGGCGAGTCGCGGGCCAAAGGTTGCCGATCCCTGCACTACACCTTGCTCAGACCCAAGAGCAGGGCTATGAAAAGCAATATACAAGTTAACACTTACAGGCCAAACATTTTTGGTGAATAGTGAAAGAGTTCATTTTATCACAGCAAGCCATATCAGCCATTGCAAGCATTTATAAAAGATACCTGCATTTTCAAAGAAGGAGTTGCTTCCAAGACCACTTAGCCTTGAACAACCGGAACACAGAACAGAAAGTTACCAAATAGTTCAGAGACTAGGTGAACACAAGTGACCTGTCCAAAAGGGGATGTAGGGCCCAATCCAAATTTTGCTGAAGTCAATGAAAAGCCTCCCATTGACTCCAGTAGGGTTTGAATCATGCCTTTAAGGCCTTTGGGTAACCAACAATGCCTGTGGCAGTATAAATCTGAAGTGAGAGAGAGAAGCAGCCAACGCAGATAATATACTCTGCCTTTTCCTCTTTATCTCTGATGCTCAGGTTCTTTAGGGCGATCATTTGACAACGCATATTGCTGCTTCAGCTATGTTATTTACATTTTTTTCTACTTTACATAATGTGCAACCAGAACACTCTCATAAGATTAGGCGAGAAGTCGCTGGCACAGAAAGTTGTGTACCCAACCTTAACTCTGGCATTTCTTGGCTTTTAACTACTTTGCAACCGTCGGTCCCCATCCTACAGTTAAATAAGTATACGTGAATTCCTGCACCCCTACATGGAGCCTCCTCAACTTCAACAGGACTTTAGTGGGGCTCTGCCTGAATACAGATATCCATCTGAACACATATAGTTGCAGGATAGGTGCACTAATGTTCTCAACATATTCTTTAGCACAACATTGTGTAATTAATTTAGGGTCCTTTCCTGTATTCCCTGGCTTGTCAATTAGATGGTATGACACTCTCTCTATGATATACTGTGGAAACTATTATTGATTTGATGTTGTTGTTTATAAATTTAAGAAGCTTGTAATTAGAGTATATGCAAGTGAGAAATTTAAATCCACAGATTTATATTAATTGACTCGCCTTTAGTGTCCTTATTATTTGGTCCTAATACCCCATTGCTTCGTTGCTGTGTTTGGTTGTGAGTAACTGCCTATTTGGTTGATATTCTGACATTGTCACATCCGTTCCCATTATTAATAAAATTGTTAGTTTAACAACTAGATTTGTCAACAACAGCCAATATCATGTCATTACTACTTCTTGAGCTCTGCACGAGGGGGACATCACTTGAAATTAAAATATTTATCTACTTTTGGAAAATATTTACTTGCTATGTTGTACAGAAAATCGAGTTTCTGCTGTTGTGACTAACACAATATACATGAATGTGATGGATGTTATACATTTTAAGCTGATGGCAAGAACACGCAAATTAAATTAAGCTCAATTTTCCTGTGGTAGATCCCACAAAGAAAATAAAGAACATTGTGTTTGTTACCAAAAAAAAAAAAATTCAAAAACTGTTTTTATGACATTGTAGTCGTATTACAGAAAAACAAGCATCGTTATGTATCACATTTCATTGTTACATACTGTACTTATAAAAGAAACAGCATATTATCATCCAAACATAACTTTTCTCATCCTGACAACTGAAAATGACATGTCGAAAATGTCAGTTGTATTTTTTAAACTCACAAGGGAGGAGAAATATCTATCAGAAAACCTGCTTATGATGCAGATGTGAAAATTAATATCACAAATTCTAACAGTAAATCAGTTAGTTATAAATGAAATTCTAGTATGGGACATTTCCAACTGGTATTTTTAAAATAATTGAAACATGTATTGAAATACATTGCCATGCTAAGACACTGATGGTTTAGTTAATAAGAACACTACAGAAAATAAAGATAACATTTCATTTTTATTCAGACTATCTATCTGGTCTTTTTCAAAAAAAAAGGTCAAGGTTTATATTTCAGAAGCTTTTTGAATAAAAACAGAGATGGTATTAAAAGACAATAACAATTCATGAGGTCAATGACTCATTTCTTAATTAAATAGATTATTCTGTTTTGAATCATGAATAGCTTCATTTAGTGAATTAAATGTGCAATAAGGAATACATAAGTTCTTAAGAAACAAGTATGTTGTGTAGGAAAACTAACTCTTTATGATCTTTACCCTTATTCATACCATCTTTTGACCAGAAGGCATATTTCTTGAGAATGTTTATGAGGAAAGGATATAATACCACATAGATGGTGAGTTTTTATGTTACAAATAAACAATGTATTTCTGATTATAGCACTAAGCCACAATAGGTGCAAATCAGTAGGTTATTGGTGTGTTCCTCAAGTCTATCAGATTCTTTCTTTCAACTATTTGAGAACAGCTTAGAAAAAAAAAAATCACATGATCAACACTATTATCCACAAAGCTGCATTAGGTGCCTAGGCTCCTACACAATGAACGGAGAGAGACGATGCTTTAGAATGTGATCCAAAAGCCAGCATACTTGGCGGGGAGCTGCCTAAACTGACTAATGGGAGATGCTGAGGACAGGAAGGTGTACGAAGCCCAATCCCTGTCTTGGAGCTCAGTGCTTAAGTCTGGGCTGCAGGGAGGCATCTGTCTCTGCTAGTGGCCCACTAACCAAGGAAAATAGGCAATTCGTGCCTAAATTGTGTGCAGGGCCTAATCCAACATGCATGCTCAGAGGCCACTTAATTCCACACATAACAACCTGGGGCTGGGAAGGGCTGGAGGACCTCCCTTATAACCTTGTGGGTAGGGTACTCACTTTCGATGGGGGGAGAACCCTGCCCTTAAGTCTCCTCTGCACCTGATGAGGAGCAAGGCTTTCAACAGGTATCTGCCACCTCTCAGGGGAGTGGCCTAATCCCTTGGTTGTAGAGTCAGTCTAACAACTCCACTGGCTCAATTAATATTTACTTAAAGTGGAACAACTTCAATAGGAGAGACTGAGGAAGACCCACATCAGGATATCCCATAGCCCAGTGGTTAGAGCCAGTGGTGAGCTGGAGCCAGTTCACACCGGTTTGCGCGAATAGGTTATTAAATTTTGAACCAGTTTTGGAACCGGTTGTTAACCTGCTTCCCTGCAGGGGGCACTGAGGCTTTGATGGGCTCCGGCCGGGAAGTGATGTAATTCCTCCTCCGGCTGCCGGGGGCGCTGCACTGCGGGAGCCATGTGGGCTGCCGCCTGGCCCTGGGCACGAGCCCTGCCGCTGCTGCTCCCCTGGCCCTGGGGCTCCCCATGCTGTCTGGTGGGTCCCCAGCTGTTCTGCTGGGCCTGGGCTGCATCCTGCTGCTCTCCCCGTGAGTACCCACCACTCTGCCCGCAGCCAGCCCTTGCTGCACCCTCTGCCCTGCCTCCAGCCCCTGCCGCACCCCCTGCCCGCAGCCACCCCCTGCCTCCAGCCAGCCCCCGTCTCCAACCACCCCCTGCCTCCAGCCAGCCCCGCACCCCCTGCCCTTTCTCCAGCCAGCCCGTCTCCAGCCACCCCTGCCCTGCCTCAGCCACCCCCTGCCCTGCCTCCAGCCCCTGCCGCACCCCCTGCCCGCAGCCACCCCCCGTCTCCAGCCAGCCCCTGCCCTGCCTCAGACACCCCCGCACCCTCTGCCCGCAGCCAGCCCGTCGCACCCCCTGCCCTGCCACAGCCAGCCCCTGCCTCCAGCCACCCCAGCACCCCTGCCCACAGCCAGCCCCTGCCGCACCTCCTGCCCTGCCCGCAGCCAGCCCCTGCCGCACCCCCTGCCCGCAGCCACCCCCCGTCTCCAGCCATCCCCTGCCCTGCCCGCAGCCAGC
The DNA here is from genome assembly GCF_009764565.3 of Dermochelys coriacea. Lineage (NCBI taxonomy): Eukaryota > Metazoa > Chordata > Testudines > Dermochelyidae > Dermochelys > Dermochelys coriacea. The sequence continues at coordinate 74,557,636 of NC_050072.1, read as the reverse complement.
CCCTGCTACACCCCCGGTACCCCCTGCTCGTACCAGCCCATCTCCAGGCACACCTGCACCCCCTGCCTGCAACCAGCCCATGCCTCCAGCCACCCCCTGCCCTGCCCACACCAGCCCGTGCCACACCCCCTGCCTACAGCCAGCCCGTCTCCAGCCACCCTGCACCCTTGCCGCACGTACCCCCTGCCCAGCCCGCAGCCAGCCCCCGCTGCATGCACCCCCTGCCCTGACTGCAGCCAGCCCCCATCTCCAACCATCCCCGCCTGCAGCCAGCTCCTGCCGCACCCCCTGCCCTGTCTCCAACCACCCCCGCACCCTCTGCCTTGCCCACAGCCAGCCACTGCCACATGTACCCCCTGCCTGCAGCCAGCCCCTGCCCTGTCTCCAGCCAGCCCTGCAACCCCTTCCCTGTATCCAGCCAACCCCTGCCACACGCACCCCCTGCCCTGCCTGCAGCTAGCCCCTACCTCCAGTCAGCCCCTTCCGTACCCACTGCCTGCAGTCAGCTCGTCTCCAGCCACCCCGCACCCCTGCCCTGCCTGCAGCCAGCCCCTGCCGCATGCACCCCCTGCCTTGCCCACAGTCAGCCCCACACCTCCTTGCCTCTAGCCAACCCCGCACCTTCCTGTCTCCATCCAGCTCGGCACTCCCTGCCCTGCCCGCAGCCAGCCCTGCACTCCCTGCCTCCAGCTAGCCCTGCCCCACGCCCCTGTGTGCAGTTGGCCCCACGTCCACTGGTGCCCTGCAGTTCCCAGGGCAGTAACCCTTCACACCTGCTTCAATGAGGGGGCCAGGGAGCAGCTGGGACCCACACATGTGCACACTCTAGGATGACCAGACAGCAAGTGTGAAAAATCAGGACAGGGGTTGGGGGTAATAGGCGCCTATATAAGAAAGAGTCCCCAAAATGGGACTGTCCCTATAAAATCGGGACATCTGGTCACCCTAGCACATCCATAGGGAGTGAGAAGGAGACTTGAACCAGGAGTTTTCCACATCCAGGGTGAGTACCCTAACCACAAAGGTAAAGGTTATAATAGAAGACCACTCCTGCTGCTTTGCATGGAGTTAAGCAGCCTCTGAGCCTAGCTACCGGACCAGGCCCTGCATGCATCTTAGGTGGCCAAACACCTATGGTTTCCCCTGGTTTGTGAATCATTCTGGCTAGAGACAGACACCTGGGTACCTAGAATGAGACAGTAGTGCACATGCTGAGCTACAGAAACGTACGTGGCTAGAGAACTCTTTTGGGGAGGGGGGCAGTAAAACATAGGTGCTGACCAACTGCAGAAGCCTACAGGGCTCAGCAGAAGCCAAGCAGATGTTTTGTGGATTGCAATGGTGGTTAAAAATGGGATTTAGATGCCTAAGTACCTTTGTAGATCCTATCCTGGGAGTCTTTCCATTGACTTTGATGAACATTGGACCCAGCCCTATCTCCTCAAAGTGATCTTTGCAATATACTCAAAACTTACTTCCTCTTTATTTAAAATAAACAGCTGTGTGTGCCACAGAGATCTTCAGGTCATTTCCCAAGTATCCTATTTGTTCCTTTCAGCTTTAGTAATTAGTTTAAACTAGTTTAGGTTTTCAAGGGTTAGAAACTTATTATTTAAACAAAAGCTGAGATTCTCTTTTCTACAAAACAGGGGGCTTATTCACAGTGTCAGACCCACTTACATTTCTGATAACAGTAAAAGATTATTTTGTTTTTTACTCCTAATAGTAGTATTGGCTCCGAAGGACTATGTAGAGTGAGTTGGATTCTATCTGGCTCATGTAACATCAGCAGACTTGGTAACTAACTTGCAGTAGCAGAATCTTTATTAATGGTGTTGATTGATGGGCCAATGCAAATTCAAGCTTCAGCTTGATTCTCAGATCCCAAGCTGAGTTTGCAAGGCTAGCAGTTAGAAAACTTGCGTTTTTATTTGTCAGCTAAACAAGTTTGATCTGAAACCTGTTGAGAAACAATAAATATAGGAACCCCCATTGTTATTTTTCTGTAACTTTTCAGTTTAGATCTGTACTTTAAAAACAATTTCATTGTGTCATTTTGTTCTGCATATATTTATTTAAAGATTATGTTTGCTAGAAAAGCACAGGAAAAAATTAAAATAGGAGAAAACCCTTGGGGTGGTATTTTTGTGTGTGTTTGTGTTTTGTTTTTAAATTATAGATATTTCAGGACGTCAGAACAGGACTGCAGACGAGACATGGTAAATGTGGTAGGATTATAATAGTGGAGGTTATTCCATCAATTGTCATCTGACTTGAGGCCATTTCCGAAATACAATCCTCATGGGTACAATACAGTACAAGTTGTGCTGGGCTTTACTTTTCATGCCCATCCCTAGAGTTGAGAGAAGCAGTTGGAAAACTGAAAACCTGGCTAGATTCACCGAACCACCAAACCACATCTGTTTATGGGATTGGATAAAGATTATTCTCTTTACCTCTCCCCAACTCCCAGTTTGGCCACAGCTCTCATCTTTCTCAAGGTTCTTTAATCTCTCATTCTCTTAGCTAAAAGAATACATTATCCACAATATTACATCCATTAAGCATGGTATAGCAGCACCACTCAGAGTAGATTATGGTCAGGTGGGTAAATAAGGGGAATGAAAAAAATGCAACAACAAAAAAGTAAATTCAAATATTTTCCCCTACAGTCTAGCCAGATAATTATAGTCAAACTGGGGTGGTTCAAATTTGCGTGTACAAAATGCAGGGGCCCCTAAGTATTCTGGCAGTGACTACAGATATCAGAAGACTAGTAATAGACTGTAGTGTTGTGCAATATGAGTTATTAAAGCTTTGTTGAGATGAATACATTCAGAATTACTCAGCCCAGCTGCAGAAACCCCATTGGGAGTTTCAAACTACAAAACAAAAGCTGAAATTCAAAGGTTTCTGCTGTGTCTGATCCATCCCACCACACTTCAAACATAAAAGTATAATAAATGGTTCCTGTCTCAGGGCATGTAAATCTTGCCTGATCTTATTCCACTTATTCTGGAAACACCCTTTCTTTAGCTAGAAGTTCAGCTTTTGAGTTGTTTTAAAACTAACAAACTGGCTCTTTTACAATAATTTGGACTCACCTTGCTTTCACATTTACCGTTCGGTCTTCGCCATGAATCCCTCCCAGCCATGTACAGACATGCTTGAGTCTAGTCTTCTTTGGAGGTGGACTTGACCTTTAATTTTCAGAAGATTCTTTTGATAAGGGACAGAGCTATTCTGCACAGTGGTCCCTTTTCCATAGAGAGTCCAGCCATGCATGTGGTCCAGAAGAAAGTCAGTCAGATACCACGATACTAAGCCTAGTATGAAAGCCTGGATGAACAAGCAAATCACCCTTGTGTTGTTCTGTACAAAAGATGTTCATGCTTCAGTTATTGGACTGGGATGAACTCTCACTCAAGAATTGTACAGGACTTCCCTAATGTCTCTCTCAGACTTTTCTGGAATTAAATGGGTCTTCAGGGGCTCAGCCCTCCGGCTAAGCCATACATAGTCTATATCCCTGAACACACAAACCCCTTCTGAGGTGAAAAGTCCAGCAGGACTTGTCACAGTGCCCTCGGTACTGTCTCAGGGCTCAATCTTCAGCCCCTCTGGGCTAGTTTTCAATCTGTCCCTGCTCTTTTGTAGAGCAGTGCCTTCTCCATGGAGAAGGAGTTTTGCCCCTCTAAATACCATTTGTCCCCTTCACAGAGCTTAGGCCATTCTGCCAGTGCAGGGGACCCAGACCCACCCATTACTCAAAGTCCTGACCCCAAGCACTCTATAAATAGCAGCCACTTGTGCTTTGTGTAATAGGTGCTGCTGCTATTCCTCAGGCCACTTCCCATGCAGCCCCTCTGCTTCACCTTACCTCAGGGCTGAAGATATCATTTGAGTTCCAGCAGCCAGCAAAGCACCTTTCTTGTTCCTATGGTTCCAGACAGCAACTGCTCTATCCATATACTACAGCTCCTGCACCTCACTAGGAGCACCACCCTTGCTCCTCTGGCTCCAGTCAATGACTGCTCTGTTCAGCAGCAACTTTTGAGAGCCTGATGGGCTCTGATTGGCTGCTTCTCCCCCCCCCCCCCGAAGCCTCTCTAGGGAGCCTGGAAGACCCACCTCTACTGCTCCCTTTCCTGGGGCAGGGTGTGAAAGGGCCACAAGGCCTCCAGTACGGCCTCTGGGCCTGGTACACCCCATCACAAAAACCTTTTTCAATCTGGGTCACTACAACCTCATCGTTTACCCATCTTTTCTCTACTTTCTCTTCTCTCATTGCTCAGTGGGTACAATCTTTGTTCTTAAGGAATCTTAATCTGTGCCATAGATTTCTCTCCTTGGTTTTACATACTGCTCTCCTTCCTGAACCAACACTGGAAAAGGAAAATATAATCAATGTGAGGTTGCTAATACTTTGTCATTATGTACACACACTAAAAATATGAAACCTGATAAAAGAAGGAACTGCAGTAGGCAAGGCAGAAAATAATTAAAGTTCTGCAACAGAAAAGTCAAGAATATGAATGAATTCTGGCAATACTGAGGTAGGCAAACTTGTATACAGGAGATGAGAAAAGACAGGATCATTGCTAAATCTGGATTTCTTCTAAGACCTCTGGAACTGAGACCCAACTTAAAAAAAAGTAATAAGTGTCACATGGCACACAAAGAATGTTTTATCCAAGAGGAGGATTTCAGTCTTTGAAGCATTGAGTAGGAGGAAATTAAAGATAACCAGGATATATCCTTCATGTGGATAAAGTGTGTGTTTACATAAGAATTATGCATGGTAGTTCATCTATATAAATATGTGAGTGCATTCACAAGAAAATATCCCCTTTCTGTCTCCTCCACAGCTGCTTCATAGGATCCAGGCTGTTTATTCACTCAAAGAGAAACGCTTTCCTGGACCAAAATAACAGATTATGAATTAGTTGTTGTGTGTTCTATCCAAACAATTCAACTAAGCCTATATTAAACAGGACGTTTAAAATAATTATGAGTTGAATTTTTGGTATGGGCACTCTTTCATTTCTTAATTTCATTCCACAACTCTGTGAATTTGGGACATTTCCAAAACTTATGTGCAGCGAAGCGAGGACTCACTGGCGCAGCGCCTCCTGCTGGTCTTGGGAATTAGCTCTTCCAGCCTGGAGCGCCCTCTACAGGCCAGTGTCTCACCTACCACTGACCCCTGTGTTCCTCCCGGACCATGGTGCCCTTTAACTTTGGGGTTCTGCCCCAGCAGTACCCCCCATGCTCTGGGTCTCCCTTCCCAGGGGAACCCCTAACCCTCTAAACCCACCTCGCCTCAGTGGCTACTGCCAGTCATCATCTAGCCCCTGCTCACTGGGGCAGACTGCAGTGTAATGGCTACTTGTCATTGGCAAGGGGTTAGGACCAGCTGCCTCTGCCTATTCCCAGGCTGCCCCTCTGCAGCCCTAGTACCTTTCTGGGCATTTACCAAGCTGGAGCGCCCCAGCTCCCTTTGCCCTTCCCCACCACTGCTCCAGCTCAGGTACCTTGCTCCCAGGCAGCTAGCCTTTCCCACTCCAGGGCTAGAGTGGGATGCCTCAAGCTTCTGGCTCACAGCCCTCTTATAAGGGCCAGCTGGGTCCTGATTGAGCTGGCCTCACTCAGCTTCCCCCAGCAGCAGCCCTCTCCAGGGCTGCTTTTACTATTGGTTCTGCAGGCAGCCCTCTCCCAGGGCTGTTTTAACCCCTTCAGGGCCAGAGCAGGGCGACCACCTCCCTACACTATGATAAAATATTCATGGGCTGGCTATAACAGGACTGATATACAAGATATACCGATATACAGGACTGACCTGTGCAGCAGACAAGTATTTTCTTGTAATACTAGCCATAGTTGAAATAATGAGGAGATGGGATACAGCAGGGTTTTGTCACTGTAATGTCCTGTCCTTTTATGTGTTCAGGGATCTTTGTGCTCTCCTCTCCCACCTCCCCTGTGCAAAACCTCATTTTTATATTAGTTTCAGTTTTGCAGCCAGAACAATAAAGGCAGCACAGCACACAGCTATGTATCCATCAGCTCCCTCTGCATCTGTGTGTCTGTCTCCTTCACTGTTGGCTCCAGAAACATAACAGGCACTAGAGTGCATCTACACTAGCTGTTTTTTCTGAAAACGCTTGCCTCACTGCTAAACCTGGTGCACATCCACTGGTTGCAGTGTTGGTGAACACAGGGTTGCAGGTGGTCACAAAATGCTGCCACTATCTTACCCAAACCTACTCAGGCATAACCTGTGCCACAAACACCCAGGTCCATGACAATCTTGTTCAGACCAGTGCTACCCACCATCCTTGCTGCCATGGGTGGGAAATTTTAAAGAAAAAAACTGAATGGGGACAAGAGAGCCTGGCAGCTGGAAGGGGATCAGAGCATTTGTCACAGAATGAGTGAAGGAATGGGGAGGTCTGCTAGGAGTACTGCTCACAGGAGATAATAGGGTTTTTTATCAGGTAAGGAGGCTGGGAGGCTTTGATTACTATCAGGTATGAAAAAGTTTAGCAGGCAGGATTAGGGTGAGGGAGCATCTCAAAAGAGGGCACAGGAAAGTATAAAAGCAAGGAGAGAGGTTAGTTGAGGTAGTCCCATTTTTTCTTTTTTAACTGGTGAGTTTATAAAACTGGAGAAAGATTGGGTGAAGAAAAGATGTAGTAATTGCGGGAATTTGTAACTGGTCTCACCACTCCGTATCACCCATTTACCTTCCACCCTTCCTACCCCTCTCCACTTCCCAAACCTTTGACTATATGTATGCCAGCTTGTGCGTGGCACACACAAATTGAATTACTGCATAATGTAGTATATGGTAATTGAGTATATAGTATATAGTAATTGAGTCTGGATGCCCTTCAAACCCTGGATTATTTTGCATCATTGAAATAACTAACACACTTTGAAATTATCCTTAAAAGTTTGGCAAAAGTAATACAGACAGTGTGTCCTCCAGAAAGTGGTGGGTTTGTGCAGCATAGTGTGAGATATTTTGTAGTTTCTAATAAAGCTTATTTTAGTAGCAGTTCATGTTAATTACTATTTAATATTTTTGAATGACTCTGCTTGGGTCTTACCAGGAGGATCAAGTGGAACACAAACCTAAACCATCCCTGTCTAACCTGTTCTTAAAAAATCATCCAATGACAGGGATTCCATAACCTCCCTCTGGAACCTATTCCTGTACTTAACTATCCTTCTTTTTTAGAACATTTTTCCTAGTATCTAGCCTCCCTTGTGGCAGATCAAGCCCATTACTTCTTATCCTATCCTTGGTGGACATGGAAAACAATTGATCGCCATCCTCTTTATAACAGCCTTTAATACATTTGAAAACTTATCAGGTCCCCCCTCAGTCTTCTTTTCTCAGACTAAATTTGTCAATTTTTCCCCAACCTTTCTTCACACATCAGGTCTTCTAAATCTTTTATCATTTTTGTTGCTCTTCTCTGGACTCTCCCATTTGTCTTAAAGCATGGTGCCCCAAACTGGACACAATATTCCAGCTGAAGCCTCACCAGGACCGAGTACAGCAGAACAATTACCACTCCTCTCTTACATACAACATTCCTGTTAATTCATCCCAGAATATTAGCCTTTTTTTTTTTTTGCCGTTTCATCACACTGACTCACATTCAATTTGTGACCTACTACAATCCCCAGAGGCTTTTCAGCAGCAGTACTACCTAGCCCCAGTTACTTTCTATTCTATATTTGTGTATTTGATTTCTCGTTCCCTAATACTTTACACTTATCTTCATTGAATTTCATTTTGATTGCAGACCAGTTCTCCAATTTATCAAAGGCATTTTAAATTCTAATCCTGTCCTCCAAAATGCTTGCAACTTCTCCCAGCTTGTCGTCATCCACTCCGTTATCCAGGTCATTAATGAAAATATTGACTAGTACTGGCTCCAGGACAGACTCCTGGAAGACCCCACTACATACATCCTCCCAGTTTGAAAGTGAACCAGTGATAACTACTCTCTGAGTTGCAAAACTTGTTACAGAAAGAAGCCACCTAAATACTGGAAATAGCTTTAGTCCATTCTTCTTTTGACTATTATGAGCAAACTCTATTTTCCACTTTGCTTTCTTATTTTCAAGTTATTTCCTTTGGTAGCAAATGAACTGTAATAAATGTCTTAGCATAGATACGATATTGATGCAAACCACTTGTGAATTAAGTCTGTCTGATTTAATAAATTACACTGACCGGTTGAGTTTTACTGGCCATTTAAAGCTTTTTCTAAAGTGTGGTCACTTTATCCAACATTTTGAAAGTGGTTTCCTGGTAAAGGCAAATAAAGGGAGCCTTGTATCTCCGCTCACCAGGAACAAGTCCAATATCAAACTATAACCTTCTTCAAACCACCACGGCCTCACATCCCCATGGCAGTGCTGGGTGTCTAGCCACATAGCCATGAAACCATTTTTGTGTAGTAGTTGGCACATATGGACCATGCATGCGTTCTGAATCCCCACATTCCAAGACCAACTGCTGGAGCAGTCACAGAACCAATTCCCTCCCTTCTTCCACTACAAAAGCAGTAGATGAAGTTCTGTAAATAGTTCTTTATTGGATTGGATAATTGGTTGATAGTCTTAAAAAAAAATAAATTAAAGTTTCCATACATTTTCTTCCTGCATTTGTATAACTGGGGGCCCTTCCCACACTGCCACATCCAGTGAAAAACCCACCTCGTAAAACTGTGGGTTTGGGTTATCTTCTTGCCATGCTAAACGCCCCACTTCTGACAGGAATTATAACTGCTAGTTAGGGGCAGGAAGAAAGCCTTTTCAATCAAAGGCTATGATGTCTATAAGCTCTTTTTAGAAAGAACTCAAAAAGACAAGCTGATGCCGCTCAGGAAATAATAGTCTGGTCAAGGTTCACTCCGGTCGAAAGATCCTTCTCACCAGAAACTTGTGAGAAGAAGCGGTGTCCATGTTGAAAAGGGGAGCTACAGAAGTGGTGTGGAGAAAGTTTCTGTTTGAGAAAGCAGGTTTAATTCCTGGCATTTTCCTACTCCTAAAATAGGCTGTGGTCTGCATTCTTTTCTAGAATTCTACAAATTTAACAGATTCTAAAGGGAAATCAAATTCCACATGGTTCCTCTGGGGAGCATAATGACTGCTCTCAACCTTCAGGGCTGGGTTGGTAAAGGCACAGAAAATACCTAGGCAATTACCTGTACAAAGTACTACCCTTCAGGCTGGCAACAGCTCCCAGGCTATCAACCCAAGTGCAAGCAAAATGGACACTGCTACCTAAAATCTTTGATTAGATGCGCAGATACACCTACAGTGGAGCATGCATAGAGACACTACTCAAAAAAGGGAAAAAAGCAAACAGATTGTTGGGAATCATTAATGGGCAAAAAGGGATAGATCACTTGATGATTACTTCTGTTCATTCTCTCTGGGGCACCTGGCATTGGCCACTGTCGGAAGACAGGATACTGAGCTAGATGAACTACTGATCGGACCCAGTCTGGGTTTTTTTATGGTTTTTTTTTCTTAGGAAAGCATAGTTTTCAGAGGTTAATTTATTTTACTTTCAAATAATTCATGCACCATTAGAAACAAAAAGTGTGTGTTTTAAGCATATTAAGGGTTTTGTTTGTTTGTTTGCAGAAATGAGATATAAACTCAACAAGACTGGAAGCATGCTCTTGGGTTACATTTCTTTGATAAAGTTATCTGCTACAGAAAATAGGATAGCAGGAAAATCAAAGCTTTCTTCATTGGAAAGCTTAGGAAGGTTGATCACAGAAAAAAATTGATGTTAATCAGTCAGAGAATCCTCTTTTTATGTCACTGCAGTGCATGACCATGACTTCTTGGGGAGGCCTAATCATTACTTTTGTAGTGGCGTTGGTACTAGAACTTCAACACTGTGCCAGTAATTTTTTCCTTCACATTTATAGATGTATATTTTAGTCATCTTGAGATATTAGCATTTTATTTATAAATTATGTCATCCAAGCAAAAAAAAAAAAAAAAGCTGCTCACACACTAGCACTGACAGGAGAAAGCTGAATGATCTAAATTTGTCCATGCAAGGCCGTGGCACTAACATTCTAAATCGCTATGACAAAGTGAATGCTTTTACCATGAAAACTGAATTCTGATAGTCCATAAATGTGGAGACAAAGACTTTACCTGTTTTCCACTACCTCATGCCTGTCACTGCTGTCTGCACAGGGGAAACTGAGCAGAGCAAAATTAAAAAAACAACAGTAGATCTTTTAGCCCACTTGCCATCTGAGTTCAAGTCATATTTCCCCAACATTCAACACAACTCAGCTCAACTGGGTCAGAAACGCATTCATTTTGTCACATGTTAGCAGCAATAACCTCTATCAGTCAGCAAGAAAATCTTCTTGAGCTGTCCTCAGACTGTGGTGTGCAAATGAAGAGGGGGCGAGACCCTCAAAAGCTTGGAAACTGCTGGCTTACAGGCAGATCAGTGGTAAGCAGGAGGCATGAGTATGGCCCTACCAATTTCAAGGTCAGGGTTTTTTAAAATTAGCCATTTTCATATTTTCAGATGTTTACATCTGAAATTTCAAGGCGGTGTAACCATGGGAGTCCCAACACAAAAGTCGGGAGGAGGAAAGGGGAGGTCGCAAGGCTATTGTAGGGGGATGTACAGGGCTACTGTAAGGGGTCGTGGGATCTCTACTCTTACTTCTGCCCTACAGCTAGCAAGGGCACCGCCTTCAGAACTGGGCAGCCAGACAGAAAGGCTGCTGACTGGGCGCCCTGGTCTAAACCCAGAGCTACTGCCAGTAGCAGAAGTTTACCACCTACTCTTCCCTAACCTCATCCTTAGAAATGGCTAAATCGTTTTCATTGAAATGTTCCAAAAAAATTCACACTGAACCGAAATTAGAGGGAAGACACAGCCCAGAGGCAAGAGAAACTCAAGCCTGCAGGGGTAAAGGCAAGGAGCATCCTCAATAGTTACTACCATTGCAGGACTGTCAAACATGGATGTCATCAGACCGCTTTCTACAATTTTAATCTGGCCATTCTCTCTCTTGTGCTGACTGGTCTGCCCCCTTGCTCAGTCCATTCACCTCAGCCTCATTCCATCAGCCCTGTGTGCTCCCCCTACATTCTTCCCTCCCTTTTTAACACTGCCCTTATCCTCCTTATGCTGTCCCTTCTGTCCCTTGTTTTGACTGTCAGCTTCGCTAATCCACTCCCCTAACAGGAACCCACTGCAGAGGTCTTTTTAAAATTTTGTGCCAACACCACATCATTTGCAAACCATCCCTCTGTTCTATCCATTTTCCCTACCCCCATGTCTGTCTTGTCTATTAAGCTCTTTAGACAGGGACTGAGTTACTCTATTTGTACACTGCCTAGAACAATGCGGCCCTGTTCTCAGCTGGTCCTTAGGCACTTCCATAATACAAATAAATAAAAATAAAAACAAAAACATGGAAAGTTTCACCTCAATTGATTAAATTTTGGCAATGTTATAAACAACTGAAAACAGAAACTTATAATGAAGTGTTAGGCAGCATTAATTATCGGCATTGCTACTATCTCTAACTATAAGGGGGAGCAGAAACCTGTGTAGATGCAAGCACAGACTCCATGATATGTCAATAATAATTTAGCAACAGAATACGTTATGTACCATTACTGAAATATTCTCTGAATTCTTTATGTTCACAAAGGAGAATAGAAGGCAGACGCCAGAACTGTCTGTGGTTCAATAGGAAAGGGTCAGTGAATCTATAATGAAAAAAACATAATTCAGTGATTCTGATGTACTACTGCTAAGATCCTTGGTCCAACATCCACCCCAGGTGGCCAGGCCAGACTGTCTCCAGCTGAATTAGGCTCTGCAACCCCCAATGTGCACCGAGGGCCTGAAGATACAAAGATCTCGAAGATGGTGGAACCCTAGCCCTGAACTCATCCCTACCACAGGACACCTAAGGCCCCGCCCTTCATCGAGCTGTTCACCACCCTCACCACCAGCCCCTCAACACTCTTGCACACAAGAATGCCCCCTTTCCCAGTGTTTGTGGAACTTCTGAATCCCTGGAAACAAAGGCTGGATTTTGGCCCTGAAACATAGCTCCTTTAAAAAAGCAGATTCAGTCAAGTTAACGTAAAGGAAATATAAAGGTATTATTATGAAGTTAGAGACAGAACAAACAACCAGTAAATATTCTCACTGGCCCTATGCTAAAAAAAACAAATGAACAAAACAAATGCAACACTTTGGTCATTAGTCAGCAGAACTCTAAACCTTTGGCCCACTGCTTACCGGTAATAAGACAAAATATGTGGAATGCCTGTGAGAGTGGACCTTCTCACAGTGGATATTTCCTCCATTCTTTGCAGTTTCCCCTTACATGCTTTATTCTAGATGCAGTCTTGCCAGTGCTACCCAGAACAGTACTTTTCATTCAGTGATCCATGAAGGAATGCATCAGTGGACCCAGCCCAAAATCAAAGAGGCAGATTCTTAGCTGATGTAAATTGTCATAATTATAATGGCAACTCCCTCCTTCCACTGAAAGTGTGACAGTTTACGTCAGCTGATAATCTGCCCCATAATTTGTTTTGATGTTTTTTATCTGACTACCCTATCACTTTGCAAACTCAACAGCATACTAATTTCCTGCCCATTACCACCCACGGGCCTTTAAAACATTACTGGTTTCCAAGTATCTCAAGCCAACTGAATATCTGTTTTTGATTATTATATCCCAGTTATATAAGCTTGCATTTTTGTAGCTGAATCTTGTTACTTCCTAGTCATGTTTCTAACTTATCTTGTTTAATATCTGTCTCTACATATCTAATTCAACCTTTCTCTCCCCACATTTAACCTGCAGATTTAATTAATATGCTATTTTTCTGCTTCCAAACTTTAAAGTTGTTATATTTACAGCTCTATGAAATTTGATGGCAGAAGCACGCACACTACAACTGAAACATTACAGCTGGTCTTGACAGACAATGATTCAGAAAGAAATTTGAAATTTCAGATATGTACTTTTGATAGCAAATATGGGCACCACACCATGCTCTTCAAGAGGTGAGTGAATAAAAGCTGTTTGCAGGTAAAGCTGAATTCAACTTCAAATTCAATAATGAACATATCATAATTTAATAATAGTTTAAGTATTATAATTTTTTACAATTTCCACGACTACTCTATTTTCAAACAAGGGAGCCATTGAATTGCTGATACTTTATATTTTAACTCATAGAAATCCAACTAATATTTGAAACCTTGGTCCTTTCAAAAATTTAACATGAGGCTAGCTCATCAGTTCCTGAATCTAACAAACAGTCTTTGGGCTGGGTATTTTCCCCTCCCCCAATTCTCCTAAAGAAACTTTTTATCCCAGCTGCCAGGTCTTTTTAACCAGCTTCCTTCCCACCACACCATACCCTTCCATAGCAGCAGTACACCAGCAGGATATTCCCTTTTGGCTGCCCAGTTTACCTCTAATTCTCCATTTTTCTCCTTTAAAGAGCAACCCCTTCCTAGACCCTGTGTTCCCAGTGCCCACTATTCCCATAACCTTCTTCTCTTCCTCCTCTTAAACAACTATAAGACCCTCCAGAAAACACAACCCACTATGCCACCATCCTTTATCATCAGCACACATAGGTCAACATGAAAAGATTTTCAGAATTAAGAACACACGTGTGCCACTTTTGAAAACATCTTTTTGTAACAGAAGTCTACACATTTCTACCCATTTTTAATAGAGACAAATTTCTTCTTCAAAACAATCTGGAATAATCTGTGTGTGAAATTCATAGTTCCAGAACATTCACACAATATTTTAGTATAATTCTTTCAACATTTGGACATCAAAATAATACATTAACACGAACACAATTTTTTTTATACACACGCTTTGCTCAACAAACAGGAAGCAAGTGATTTGTTGCTAAGAGTAGATTTCAGACAAAAACATGTTTAGAAGCCCAGTTAATTATAACTTTATTTAAACAAAAACAAAAGACAGTTTAATGTTTTCATGCAACATACACACTCTGATCTTAAATAATCATGACAAACAGCAGAAGTAGATAAGGAATGCTGCACTAATCACAGACCTTAGTGGATATACAAAAAGACTCAATATTATAGGTTATATAAAGTAAAGAATATCTTAAATACTTTTCCAAAATACTGCAGCAGCCAAGACAGTGATATGCCTTACAAGGGCATAGGAATGGAATTTAGAAAATCACACAGGAACTACCCATTTCCTTTAAAATCATTGCGCAAGACAAAAGCAACATTCAACTTCACATACTGATTTTGACACAGAATTTCTATGAAGTACCTTTACTTTTTATCCAAATAGCAAAAGTTAGAAATGTCTTTGTTTGGTAAACCTCAATTACATTTTTCCTTGATTTTACCTGTAGTAGCCATTTTATTTAAAAGAGGGCAGGTTTGGCACTTTTATACTGATGTCACCAATATTAATATTTCTTGGGATCTCTGGAAGATTCATATTCTTTACAGCTGACACAGCCCGGGCTGGGGCTCCTGCTAAACCAGCCTGTATACAGAAGTAAAGAAAAAAATACAAACACAGGTGAAGCCTATTACTACAAGTGGTATACGCGGACAACACTAACATTTAAATTGTTCCTATGGTTACGAGATTAGAAAGACCAGATGGTAGTTTTGGTTGGAATGAAATGGGTTATTTGGAAATACTAAACCAGAAAGAAAAAACAATTCACACAACATCTAAAATATTATGGAAACACGCTGTGTCAATTTGATGAAAAGTATATGGGAGTAGGGAAGGACCAGAGGAAACCAGGCTAAGTAATATGTACATTGTAAAACCATCACACTGAGATACAGCTGAAGTTAACATGCTGTCTTTAACTTGTACTGATTCTAAAGCCACTTACATGATACATAATCTCAAATCATTCAAGACACCTGCAATTCCTAAGAATACCGAGACATTAACAGTCATAACTTAATTTTATTGGCTTGTGTCAAGTCAAACATTAAACAACTGTATTTAGTGTTAATTTTCTCTGCTCTAGTCTTTAATCAGTTAAAGTCACTCATTAATCTGTAAAATAAAAGAACATTTTACAACTAATTTTATTCTAGTACTGCCATTTAGACAAAGTTGCTGCCATGCCTAAGTACCACGGGCTAGATCCTCAGCTGGTGTAAACTGACATAGCTCTGCAAACTTCTATGCAGCTACACCAATTTACAGCAAACTAATGATCTGATCCCAAGCCTGTACGAGGGGCAAAAAAAACCATACGACTCTTTATTTTAAATGTTTTTTGCACAGTAGCTGGTTTTCTAATGATTTATTCTAGTATTTCTTTTAAAAAGTAATGACTTGAAAAATATACAACTTAGGATCAAATGCCCATATTTTTAGAACTGCACCACCACCAACAAAAATGTAGTACTGGAATGTACACAACTACACACAATCACAGTAATTACGTGCATGCAATTCTGAAAAGCTGGGCCTAACATTTTCAATGGAATGCAAAAGAAAGCATGAATCATTTGAATTTCTTCTGCCCACTTACTAACAAAGCTGATTTTTTCCCCTTTAATATTTAAGGGGGAAAAATGCTCATGAGTTAAGTTTTTTATGCCAAGCATTATTACCCTGTAGATTTTTTGTATGGCCAAATGACAAGTTGTATCCCCTGAAAACAAGGATTTGTAGTAGAAATACGGACTACATAATTTCCAACTCAGAGCCCTATGGGATACAGAGAACCTCTCTCCATTATTAGTTTCTAAATACAGATGTTCCTAATTGAAAAGCATAAAGAATTATTTAAAGATAGAAACTAGAATCAAATCACCATTGTATTTACTAGTGTGTGCAGAAAAGCTGAAACTTATTTTAAACACCATAACTTTTCCCCTTAATAAAACAACTCATTGCACATGTATGGTCAGATGTAGAATGTGAAAACAAGACTGACTATCTTGCTGAAACATATGTAGAATTACCTGTGTCAGTATTTCACGTTTACAACACAGGAAAGAGACCCAAAAGCAGCTAGTATGTTAGACAGGCTGCTGGCTACTCTTACTAATATTACTTTTTTAAAAGTCTGCAAAATGGTTTTAAAAAGCAAAAGGTATTTGAAAAGATATAGTTTTAAATTTAATATTCTCTATATTAAGAACATTAAAAACTTGTCTACTGAGGCTTAACATAGTGCTTAATACATTAGCAATTTTTTAAAATTAAATTTACATAGGCAATTCTCAGAACTAACGATCTTAGAAAGCAATATTCCTGTACAATATTTATACTTGGGGCACTTAAGTAATGATCTAATATAAACAAACGGCAAGAAAAAAAATGTAAAAGCTATTCCAATAAACAAAAGATTAAGCATTTGGAGATGGAAGATGTCTAAGGTTTGATTATAAACTGGGTAAGGACCCTAAATTCTGAGTGAGCAACATGGCAAAAAAGAATGGTGGTTTTCTGGAGACATCTGATTCATACTTGCTCATAATAGTATTTTCTGTAATTAATTACTGCTCAAAGTACAGTCTCTACATGTAATATATAACGTTTTAAAAAGATAGTTTGTAGTATTTACAGTAATTGGGCTAAGGTGCATGTGACATCTGGGGTATCAGCTTGCAGTGGTGAACAAAAACCCCACGGATATGCAACAATTCATTAGATATTGCTAAGCAATATCCAGATTTAAAGTCGGACTACAAAGTGGACAGTATTTTTTCTCTCTACTGCTCTTTTACAAGGACTAAAGTTGATCTAAGATTTCCCCAACCCTCTACAATTTTGTTTTTATACAAAAGAGACAGAAAAACCTAAGATGAAATCCTCACTTCTCTGGACTTTTTATGCCCCGTGGAAGGGTTAATGCAATGCAAATGGGCTCTTAAACTTTCGGATCCAGCCACAGGAGGATCAGGGTTGAGGCAGATAGCTGTGAGTGTCTTCTGTGGACCCCTCACAAACACTGGCATAAAAGGCATGCCAGGTTGAGAAGAGCATAAAAGGGGTAGCACTGTAACACTAGAGATTCCAGGCAGTGCTGCAGCACACAGGATGCCAGGCCATGCTGTCGTAACTTAAATGGTGCCCCATCCCCACCATGGTTGTCTAAATGGTGCTGGGGAACATGAAGTACACCAGAACTGGGAAAGCTTGAAGCCACTTCATGGGCTGAGGCAGAGTACAGAACCTCACCTAATGAGAATGCCCGAAGTACAGTACCCTGACTTCCCTTTTGTAGCTGGAAAACTGTCACTATCATCTCAACTCCATGAGAGAGGAAGTCAGGACCTGGTATTACTAATATAAAAACTCACAAGTAGAAATTAAAAAAAAAAAAACAACACCTTGAGGCTCACTTTATACATCATAAAAGAGCACTGCCAATCACAGCACTACCTTTTTTTTTTTGTGGTTTCCCGTTTAAAAAAAAAACTGCAATAATATAATGCAACAAGAAATTGATTGTAAAACCTCCTTTTTGATTTGAGAGTTTTGAAACATCTGTATTAATACACAAATAACTGTTCAGAAAGTTTTACAAGATACCAAAGAAAATGTGAATTTCCTCCTCTAACTTGATTTCTCTCTCTTTTAAATACAATATTGAGTCACCGGAGAAAAATCCTTTGAGCAATTCCAAGAATAGGACAATGTAAACTGTTTTCCATAAGAAGATGTAAATACTGTTAAAGCAGCAACAAAAGCAATGAATTATACAATTCAAAACTTAAACAATGGGAAACCAGCAAAATACTATAAATAATGCACATGGTCCACATAGACAGACATAGGTGGCAATTTAAAACACAGATGTCTTTCTAGGTGACTAGGATGGAGATCCCATACCCTAATTTCATGCAGATTAGGGTTCGGGCAAAAATTTACTCCTATTTAACGAAGGATAATTTTTCTTTTTTGAATGGACAAATAAAAACTTGAACATAACTGGCCATTATTTTTACCTATCTGCAGCTATCCTCTTTAGATAAATTTACAATCCCTGACTCCCACCCCAAGAAAATAAAGACATAATTGAGAATTATTTAAAATACCATAATTGACACCCAAAAAATAAAATAATTAAAATAAAATTAAAAAACCCAACAACAACACACTTTTAACTAAACTTCATCTATGACAATTTTGGTTTAAGATCATAGAATATCCATGATAGAAGGACTATGGCTTTCAGATTTCCTCTTTTCTGCCTGCAAGTAAGCAGTTTCCAGAGTGAAAGATAAGGATTCATCTTCATACACTGGAGTGTAGACATTCTCAAGCCACCATTCCCTTTTCTCCTGAAGTCCTCCTCTTTATTAAATGGATTTGTGATTTGACATATGTAGCATTTACATACTGCAATGCCCTTTTAGCACAACCATTCTCACAATTTTATAAGCACAAGACAAAGTCATACAGTACTTCTAAGACACACTGAACAGATTTTTAGATTAAGAGGTCTAATAAAAAATATCTGACAAAGGTATTACAGTAACAAAAAAAAGTAATCCACAGTAAAAGTAGTTTGTGTTTGTATTAAGTTATTATATATTGAATGCATCAGCAGATTTATCAATGTTTAGTATGTCAAGTAGTAAACTGGTGATCAATTCTGCTATTTTTCTGTAATTCCTGCTGCCAAGAATAAATTTAATTTATGAAAGAAAAAAGGAATCACAAGAAATACTTCAAATTCAATTTGTTCATAAAAGGTTTGCTGCAGGTACCTGATGAGAAAGTAGTTACTGTAATATTGCACAGTATAGCTTTCAACTACTTTTATTATTCAATACTTTAGAAGAAAAGTTAGGGTGGCGAAGGAAAAATTATAACACTTTATAAAACTAAGTGGCAAGCCTTGATCATGCAGTGAATTATGAAGGTTCACAGGAAGCAAAATGATCTAAGCAAGTGAAAATGACATTTTTCAAGCATGTTCATGAAGTTTTAGAAGTACGGTATGAACTTGCATATAGCTGTTATTACAATGAACCAAACACCGTATTTTCCCCCTAGCTGCTTTGTATTCTCCATTTTACTGTTAAAAAATGTTGTACACTAATCCTGAAACACCTGACATGTTAATGCTTTATTCACAGCCACTGCAAGAATGTTTGTAAATCTGATAGTATACTTAAAGGCTTGTGGCTTCAACATGAATTATCAATGCCACATAAGAAACTTTAAATAATATGGCTGTTTTGCTTGAGATCAAAACTAGCACATTCAGTTGAGTACCATGAACAGAAAATGTTCTTCTATTTATCAAATGAGAAATTTCAATTCACTTAAATACTAAATATGTTAGGTATAATTTGAGGTCATTATTTTGTTAATATGGTAGTTATATGTCACAATATTCTTTCCTGATAATCCTGGTATAATGTGTTACATGAAGATAACCCTAGAAACGTTGATTTTCTTCACATTTTTTAAAAGATCTCAAGTATACAGGAACAGATTACTGGTGCTTTTGCAAGTTTAGGTAATATTCATGTATGCTTCTTACTAGACAAATGGATAAATATTTAGGCTGCCCTTCCAACAGCTCTACAAGCTAACTGTTATAGTAAAAAGGAGGGACAAAAATATGAAGCTTACTTGAAAATGAATTAATGAAGGCTGAAACCCTGCTAGAGAAACTGGTCTTTTCCATATGTATTGGAATGTACTTGGATATCACTGCTGCTGGTGTTTTATACCAACTCCTCTTCCCAGAGGAAGTATGATTTCAAAGCAGCAGGGTTATGAATAGGATGAAAGGATGCAGTACAGAATATAAAGGAATGATCATGTTCTCTGCTCATGAGGTTAGATAAATGAACAGAATTAGAGAAAAAACAAAATGAAGTCTGCAGGTATATCAAAATGAGGCCAAACAGATAGAAGACTTAGACATACTCTTAGAAATTTCAAGCATTTGAATCACAAAGATAGTAATGGATGGGAATGATTTTTTGTTTTATTGATTTTTCTTTAAATTGCCAGACCCAAAAATAAAAAACAGAACCTGCGAACACAACAGAAAACAAAAAAAGAAGCAATATGACAAAAACTATTGAAAAATTAGCTCCTCTTTCTTACATAGTGAAATATGGCTTATTTTCAGTGACTTGAGGATGAGGATGGTAATTTGTTTAGATTACTTACTTCATATAATACAAGAAGTTTCAAATTCAAGTAAAATATGTTCTTACCATATAAAATATTTTACACTAAGCCTTTAAAATGCAGAATAGTAAAACCTGACTTCAGATAAGCTATACTTGTTAAAATATTCTTTAAAAAATCATTTTAAAAAGCAGATTTATTTCAAAGGTATTCTACAACTAATGCACATTGACATTTAAATTACTGTGTTGTACTTAATGTTTCAAATAATCAGTGTCAAAGGGGCAGTCGGCACATTCTGAACTTAAAATGTACACTTCCTTGTCCTTTTCCAAATTCTTTTGTTCATATCTGTCTTGGATCGCTGGCTGTTGCTCCATAAGTCTCCCTGTGAAAATACCAGAGTGTCTCCTGAAAAAAGAGCCAATGATCCACAACTTCTCTGGACATCAGCACTCGCAAAAGGAGAAAAATATATATTTGAAGTTCATTATGTGCTGACTGTCCTTTCACCCAATCATTAGTGACATTCAGCACAATAACTTCAACCTTAAAAAGCCAATTATAACATCTGTAGGTCATCTTTACATTTCACCTCTATAATTTTAAATTCTATAGATTATTCAGTGCAACTTGTTCTAAAATTTCACTTCAATACAAGAGCATAAAGGTTCTGATTTTTAATTTGAAATACGGAGTTTGGAAACTGTACTATTAGAGCTAACACTAACTATGTTAAGGCTCTCATGGGTAGAACATTCCTGACCATACACTTAGACTTTAACTTTTTCAACCACATGACATTGCACTAGTAATGTCAGCTATTTGTGTGCTCAACTGTTATTCAGATTAATATTTTTTAATTAAAAAACATCCATAATTTTGTTATTTAAATGCTGACATAAAAAAACCCAAAGTTAAATTCTACAATGTAGGAAGAAAAATAAAATAAAATAAAATAAAGAACATATGAAGTAATGAAAAGCTAGTAAAATACACTATGGCCAATAAAAGATGAGGGAACTACAAGAAGAAACTAGCACAAAAAGTAGGCTACAAGGACTGGCATGGGTATATTAACACATAATTTTTGAGTCTGGCCTAAATAATTTATTGCCTTTGACATCATTTTGCTTTCCCTTTTTGTTAAAAATACATTTTTTCTCAAAGTCAGCAATACCTGTGTCTACCTGTCCTGTCTGGGAGACTGAAAGATAAAGGTCTGTAAGAGAGAAGAATGGAAAGAGCTAGAAAAGATCAGGAGGTTTGGAAAAATGAGGTCCAACTTAAAAGTAAGACTAAATTCACACCCAGCTGAATACCCCAAATAGAACACAAGTAGCCCAGTTTTAGCTGTGGATCTGATAGCATCCCAATGATCTTCTCCCAAACTTCCCTCCCTTAATCCCAAAATCACAGTAATGTTTTTGGTTCAGAGGGATTGACCAGGAATCCATTCAGGGACCATCAATGCTGCTCCTTAGTCACATGTGTCAGCGATGAAGCGCACATGACACACTTCCCCTCCCTCCAGAAAGGGGCATATTGCCTCATATTCTCATAGTCCAGGTGACAAAGGATTATAGCCAGAAATCAAACCTGAAACTCCATCACAACAATGCAAAGCGCTACTATTCTGCCAAGGGCCCTGGCTAAGCAGTCTTTGGTTTGATAAAGGAATTTGTTACTCACATTTGTGAATGCAATAAACACGTTTAATTCTTCATGTTAAATTTCAACTGAAATCCAATTAAAAAAAATTGGAGCAGCTTAACTGTTCAAATGTTTATGATATACAACAGTAAGGCAGACAAAATCTACATATAATCATCTTGCATTTTGTTCTATTGAAACTGAACCCAAAACTGAACCCCAAACCTATCCACCCACTTTATATTAAAATTTAAGCAAAATGTAGGTGATTTCTGAAGATGTTAAATATATTTCTGAAGAGGCTAAATATATTTTGTGAAATTTGCCATTTTAGCTGCAAAAGGAAAAGCAGCTTATCTTTCATACAACTACTTTCTGGAACCAAGCATTTCTAATAGATGGAAACCATACTAAAGTCAAGAGCTGTAAAGTGTTTGGAAGCCTTGGTAATCTTACGAGTATGAAGTACAGATCCCATTGAAAACAGCCTCTGGAGAGCTTTTGTTCATTTATTTCTAACATTGTTTCAATCAAAGGTTATCAAAATGACAAGATCCACTGGTTTCTAAAAGTCATCTGCTACAAAACAACTTTAATATATACCATGTAGTTATATGTTTCAATTTAAGGTTTGTATCTTGTCAGTTCACCTTTGGGAAAATGAGCTGAGACACAATAACTTTAGTCAAAAAGGAAACAGGAGAAGAAATAGTGATCTGGGAATAAATGAAGATTAGGTATACATGTAACAAATGACTGATGAATTGACTGAGTAAACATTCACCATGGACTCTAGAGTATCATAATATTACATTAACTGTCAGAGCTGCAAAAGAAACAGTAACTGTACTCAAAATCTGCATTAATGAAGAGCAGATTTTGAAGCTATCCACTCCATTCCAGTCACCAAGTATTTCAGTTTACTACTACTATAATTTTACCTTCCATAATTCATTCTCTATACAACAGGCACAATTGCTATGTGGCTGATATATGGAGCCAAACTTCCTATTAGCCAAATTAATTACTTGTTTGTATTTTTCTATCAATGTTTTGTATTTCAGGCATCGTATTAAGAAAAAGGTAGTTAACTTGCAGATGAGGTAGTGGGAAACAATAATTAATAGGGCTCACTGCACTCAACTGACAAATTTGAGATGAGTAATCTTTTGATTGATTGACTGTTCTCTGGCTGATTTTTAGCAACAGGATTAACAAGTTAGTGAAGAAATACCTTAACTAGTATTTTTAGGCAGAGCTTAAAGAAGTTCTTCGAACACCATGACATAGTAATCTTAAGAAATTATGCCTCTTAAACCTTAGGTTACTGTCTTGCTTTACCCATCATAGAAAAATATGTAAAGAAGTTACTCAGATAGATCTTACCTTATTTTATAAGGGGGGAAAAAAACAAACATCATTTACTTCCAAGATCAATACTTTGTCAGAAAGTTAAATGGCATTTTGGGTATCTTATTAAAATTCTATAATTTATTATTGGGCATACATTGGCATAAACAGATTCATATCATTGTCAACTTGTGTGTTTCTCAGTCCGTGCTGTGCTGCTTCTTGAAGTGACTAAGAAATGGTGCAAGATGGAAAATCAGAAGCACAGACAGATTGAAACGGTTGCTATGCCAGATTACGAGTTAGGAGTAACAGTATAAATGGCTGGACATAACATAGCTTCAGAGCTCATTTCTCACTTAATTTGGTAAAGGTAATAAAAATATTTGTTAAAATGGAAACTATTAAATTTGCATTGTTTTCCCAATTTGAACGATAGCAATGAGCTTCCAGAAAAAGATAAATTGGTCAGACGCAGGATTATCGCCTCTCACAAACAAGGATCAGCCAAGGAGGTTTAGCTAACATATTGCTGGTTTACACTGCAAGTGACACAATATAAAAAGATCATAACAGTTTATGTCACAGTTATATTACTTCTAGCATTCTCCCCACTGCAAATTAAATTCAGCAGTACTAAACTAAGCCAATTAGATAACAGGTTCTGCAGAATCCAACACTTGGCACTGAATTTATTTAAACTACAGTTATATCCTGCCAGTGAACTGGTGATAGCCATAAGTATAAATTTGAGCACATTTGCCTACTCAAATTTATCTGGCTGTGGTACATACAGAATGCAGTCTTCCTATTTGAAGGTACACTGAAGACCAAATCTTAGGGTTTGTCTGCATGAACAGTTAGACTGTGGCAAACTGAAAAGTAGAATCTACCCAGCACTTGCCTACTGCAGTCTCGCTGTCCATGCACAACCTGCTGACATGCCTGAACAGTTCATTACTGCGCTTTAATCTATATTTCTCTTTGAAATGGGATGAGCTCAAAGTGCTCTAACAAACTGTGCACATCAGCAGCATGCACAAAAATAGTGAGACTGGCAGGGTTGTGTGGGGTAGCTTCAGATCCCAGGTTCTGCAGTCAAATTGTTCATGTAGACAAGCTCTTATCACTGCAAATAATGGCAGAACTCCCATCTGTTAAATGGGACCAGGATTGGGCTTTAAATGCATAATTACCCTCCCACTTCCACCCCAGTTTATCATTTTGTGTTGCAGTATTACTATGACACTGAAT
This sequence comes from Dermochelys coriacea, assembly GCF_009764565.3. Lineage (NCBI taxonomy): Eukaryota > Metazoa > Chordata > Testudines > Dermochelyidae > Dermochelys > Dermochelys coriacea. Next base: position 74,533,187 of record NC_050072.1, on the reverse strand, counting down.
ACACTACCACTTATTTAACACTTTACAATCTTGTTAAGAGACAGGTATATATATATTTTTTCCTTTAAGTTCTACAGCCAGTATTGGGTTCCATCATGAAAAAAAACCAACAAAGAACAAGAAGCCAGAGGTCTTGAGTGAAAGAAATTTAAAGGATTATCAATGCACACTGATACCAATAGCAGATGTGGCTTTGTTTGATAAAAGTAACAAAAGAATAAATTAGCTACTATTCTATGCAGTTACCACAGAAGATGAAACATACCACATACTAAATGTGCAGTGTCAATTTTTAGCACTATAAGCAAGCAGCTGTATCTTGGATGGTATTGAAGGACAAACAGCATAGGTTGCATATCATGCAGATATTATGATCATGCTTTAAGTTAAAGATCATTATAGAGTCTCTCAGCCTTACCTCAGATTTCTCCAGTTTATTTTGTGCATCAATTTGAGTGACAATTTCATTCATGTTGGTCTCCAAAACCATTCCACCCATGACCATCTCAGCCAGAATATTATGGACCTAAGAAAGATCACAAAACAATATTTATTTTAATCAGCAAAATACTGTCTGAGTGTTAAGGTACCAACTACACCACTTACAGAAAATTTATATTTCTGGCTAATATCTAAACAGCCTTTTAAAAATTGTAGGATCCAGAAAAAGTTGACATAAGTCCAAACTCCACACAGCTAGATCATCAGCACTGCCTGTTTGATGACTAACACCGGAATAAGTGGGAACCTTAGTCTCCATTCCCTTTTTAGTCTTTTCTGCAGAGACTGCCAACAAGGGTGTCAATTAATACCAGGTACACTAATGTTTTTTAAAATGGGAGCATTTATGGGATTAAAAACATTGTTGCAATGAGCACCTTGGACAGGCAGTTTTTTGGTATGAAATAAAAAATAAATCAGTTTAAGCTAAAATAACCAGATAACTTTCATTCCGTAACAAACCAGGCAAGATTAAGGGAAGTAGACTTCAGCTAGACAAGGAGGTTGAGTTAATATATTTTATTGGATCAATTTCTGTTGGTGATAGAGACAAGATTTTGAGCCACACAAAGCTCTTCTTCAGGTCTGGGAAACAAAAGAGCAAAATGCAAGGTGGAACAGATTGTTTAGCATAAGCAGTTAGCACACACTATAAAAGGACCACTCAAGGTGGAATGGCCCTTTAACACCTCTGCAGTCATAAAACAAAAAGAGGGGGTTAGTGGGTTACAGATTATTGTAGTAAACCATAAATCCAGTGTCTTTGTTCAGTACATGATTTTTAGAGTCTAGCAAAATAATGAATTTAAGCTCCCAGGCTTGTCTTTTGATAGTGTTGTGCATGTTTCCTTTGAAGATGAGGACTGATAGGTCAGACACAGAGCGATCGCTTTGTGAAAAGTGTTTGCCCACATGTGATAAGTTTTTTTTTTTGTCTTTCATCATTTTCCTGTGCGAGTTCGCTCAAGAATGCAGTGATTGTCTGGTTTCACCCATATAATTGTTATTGGGGCATTCAATGGACTGGATGAGGTATATCACATGTTGTGATAGGCACACATAGAATGTGTGGAAGGTGGGTTGTGTGTGTGGGGGGGTGCCAATCATTATAGCAGTGGAGATATTTCTGCAGGTTTTGCATCTGTTGTTCTGACAGTGCCTGAAGCAACTTTGAATTGATATGTCCCAGTCTGTGGAGAGCTTGCTTTTGATGAGGAGTGCGGAGAGGCCAGGGGGCTGCCTGAAAACCAGAAGTGGGAGTTCAGGAAAGGCCTCCCACAGGATGGGGTACCCACTGAGTAAGGGCTGTAACTATTAGATGATACCCTCCCATGGGCTCAAGTGTGGGGTGGCAGGCGACAAACAGGGGCATGTGGTCAGAGGGGGTCTTATCTCTGTATTGAAGCAGGCTCTCTCAGGGCATTTGAGTGGCCCATTCCATGATATGATCTACTTCTCTGGGGTGGAATGTCCCCATCAGACAAAGGCAGCCATAATGTGCCAAGATTTACATCCTGGAGCACATCTCCATGGAGCACATGCTGTGGCATCACAGATTTCTTGGGGTGGCTACTGCATCCAGGAAGGTAGGCATTGTGTTCTGTGGGTTTTTTGTATACGGTTGTCTACAGGGCTCTACTGCTGAAGTCAATTGTGGTGTCCAGGAAGTTGATGCTAGTGTGGGAGTGTTCCAGAGAGAGTTTAATGGATGAATGGTGGTTGTTGAAGTTGTAGTGGAAATCTATGAGGGAGTTTAACCAATCTGTGCAGAGGATGAAAATATCAGTGATGTATTTCAGGTATATCATTGGTTTCATGGTGTATCAGTGCAGAATTTCTTCTTCAAAGAGGCCCATGAAGAGACCCATATTGGGGAATCATCCTAGTACCCATGGCTGTTCCTATGGTTTGGGAAAAAAAAAAGTACATGTTGCTGGATATAAAATTGTCATGAGTGAGGATGAAATGGATGAGTTTGGCAATGTATTTGAGGGTAGATATGAGGATTGTCCATTGTCTTGTAAATATCTGAGGCAGACAGCGATTCCATAATTGTGTATGGGCAAATGACATCCATGGTGGCAAGGATGGTATTCTTATCAAGGTTAATATTGCTGAATTTGTGGAGGAAGTCAGTTGTGTCCTGGAGGAAGCTGGCCCTTTGTGGGGTGAGTGGTGTGAGGTCAGTTTCTATGAGCCCTGATATTCCATTAGTAAGAATGCCATGGCCAGATATGATGGATTTATCCGGGTTCCCTTGTTTGGGTATCTTGGGAAGCAGAAGATCTCTAGAATGGGTTTGTGGGGGATGAGTTTGTAGACTCTCTCTTGGTGTTGTCTGGGGAAGGTTTTTATGGTATCCTAAAGCTCCTGGGTAAACTGTAGTGTGGGGTCTTTTTTAAGATCTTTATCATAGGCTGTGTTGGAGAGTAGTCTGTTGGCCTTGTTAATGTTGTCATCATGGTTGAGGATGGCACCCCCTTTGTCTGCTAGTTTGATTATTATCTGGTGGTTAGATCTAAAGGACTGCATGGCTGTCCTTTTGGCAGTGGAGAGATTATGGTGGATCTGAAGTTTGGTAAGGATTTCGTGGTTAATTTTTTTCCTGAACCATCTTTTCTCTCTAATATCCCGATACTGAAACAGCTACAACTACGCCTGCAGACTTTAGATGTTCAGTCTAATCCTAGAACATATCTGACTAAGATTGTTCTTGCCCTCCTAACCCCCGAAAATAGTTTGTTACTGGATTCAAGGTTACTCTTTTCTTCTTGAGAGATTGCCAAACCATTACTTTGCCACAAGAGTAGGTTTGGGTGATAATTAAATGGAAAACTGATGAAGCTTCTTTAGAAATGAAAACTTATGGAAATAAATCTATTAAAATGAAGTTCAGTCCCATTGCTGTATTCTGTTCACCTTTAAATCCATCTTATGGCATTTGTTTCCTGAAGTCATTCATTTATATGAAACACGTACTTAAGAGAACATTGTCCATTGCAGATGCTTTAACAACTTCTAGGTCAAAAGTTACATTTCTCAGCATGACATCCTCCAAAACGACTCATACAGAATATTAAATTTTTGTGGTTTGCAATTGCTACAATGCTACATTTACTAATAATTTAATTTTTTAAATAAATTATACGAATTTACAGTTAACATTGTTAATTCCCGAGAGTCTGAATTTTCAGATTGTCCCAGGTATTATAAATCAAATAATTTTGTGCCTCTCCAGTAAGCATTTTCAAAATTAGACAAATTGTTTTTTTAAGGTACTGTTTGAAACACAGTTTAAGTGTGTAACACACACCATCTAAGTCGTATGGCCTACTCTCTTCACCAATTTATGGCAAAGCTATTCTAACTACCTCTAAGTTCTCGTGAAAATTTGATTACATTCTCAGAAATGGATAAGTAATATAACAGATGTAGGTTCAATGAACTTGAACCATAAAAAACTGTAACTATGTGGGATGTTTAAAAGACAAGGGAAGACCCAGTGGGGCGGAAACCTGACCTATTTGTTGCTTTTCTTTGCTCCAATTTAGAAAATTCACATGGTGAAAACATTCCAGAATATGTATTTAAAATATTTACCATACATGTAGCTGCAAAGATGCAGGAGGCAGTTTCAAAAAGAGTAAAATTGCCAACAAAATCATCTTAATAGTTCAAAAATAAAAGCAATTTTGAAGATGAAACTGCTGATGAAAAACATTTACATCTCTGAGCCCTAAACTGTGGAATCTGCCCACTATTACTACATTAACAATTCTTTGAGTTATCCACATTGATTCAGATGTATTCTATGCTTATGTCCCGGTTTCAGGAAAAATACTTTCCAAACGTGAATTAATCTTGGCCATATATTTAGTAATGTGCAGTATTTCAACCCCATAGTAACTGTAAAGACAACCAACATTTGGTAACATTTGTAGAGAGTTAAAGAGTGTGATGATGTGCAAGCAATCTGGCACATCAAAGCATGCTTCTTTCATCATTTTGGCTATTTGTAACATTTCCCAGTTATGGAGACAGATCAAAAAAAGAAGCAAACAGAGACAAAGTATAATGAGATAGCAAAGTGTGATGCGCTTATGTACTGATCTAAAAAGAACCACCACAATTCCTGTTTTTGTGCTACAACTTTGAAGGGATAGTCTAAAGAACAGTATTGAAAACTAGTTTGTTAGTCTATTTCAATTGAAACATGATAAACACATTCAGCGACGAATGAACAGCTCTCTTCCCTCACGTGCTTCTGCTGCAGAGTTTTAAAGAGTCAGACTATCAAACATTAAGGAAAATGATTAACAAAAATCCTTATTAGGATGGATTATTTCCCCTGGAAAGGATGTGCACACAGTACATATGTCTTGTAACACAGCCAACAGAACCAGCCTAGAAAGAGTAAACTAAGGGTGGAAAAAAAGAGTTGTCACTCCTCAAATACTGGCTTGTACCTAGATTAATTCAACACCTTCCAAATTCAAAATTAAAAAAGGGGGGGGAGTGTTATTTTGGCTTTAATATATTATCTAGATCATTCAAACTAATTCAAGCGGAAGGAAGAAAAAGAACAACCCCTCCTCATCCCCCAGTAGTTTTTATTCATTTAGACAAGGAAATAGTTTATTGCACTATATAGATGAACAATTTCAGTAAGAGAAGCACATGACTAAAAAGGCTTATACCAAAATGAGGAGAGAAAACTGATCCATCGCCTAACACTGTGAAATATTTACCACAAAATTAGATGTTTTTAACATTTTGCTGAAAATTTGCAAAAACTGATTTCTCTCTCTCTCACAGGACTCCTTCCCCCCCTCCCTCTTCCATAAAATAACACATCACTTTATTAAATAGGATCAACTGGGAATGAAAATTAAATCTTTTTCAAACAATGCAATTTCATTCAAATGGAAAGGAGTTTTTTGCATTTATACACTGTTGGCCATTGCTCAAAAAGTGAAAATTTCTTAGTGCCAAAAGTAGCTCTGAACAATGTTTTTGCACCAAAAAGTAAGTGGTAGTCATTTTCAGAAAGGCAAAAAACATTATGGGGAAATCGTAGCATATTCATTACTAACGAAGGCCTCACTCAAAAAAATGCTACTGTTCCTAGAGCTGTGGCTAAGACGACTGAGGAGCTACAGTGTGAGAGTCAACAAGAGCAATGTTGGATTTGGTTAGCCTTGGAGGAGGAGACAGTACATGATGAATGTGTTTTTATCTCAACAATAGGCAGACGCTCTGCAGTATGTAAACGCCAATCATCCCTCATTAACCAAGAAACTAAGGTTCTTTTGCAGAGTTGTGATCATAAAATACCTTGCAGACAAGTTCACATTCCTCTCTCACCCTATCTCACATCAGATATGCCAATTAGGGGAGGAAAAAGCTGTCCAAACAAGGATGTAGAAGGTCCTTAATTTTAAAAATATGCACAATAATCGTAAGATAAAAGTTTAAAACTGTAAGTTATTCAAATTATAGCCTGAATAAACTAAAATATAGTTTATGCATAAAAGCTATATTTTTACATTGTTTAACAAACATTTAATAAGCAAAAGTAGTTTATATATCAGATTTTTGTGAAATTCTATGAGACTTGATCACTGCTTTTCTGGTTTCTATATGTATAGTACACACACAATATGGTGGGCGATAAATGGTAATCTGGCTCCTTTCCCTGAATGAGTAAGGAGTAAAATTTTCAGACCAATCTTATACAATGAAGAAATAAATTATGGAATATTTCTTCCATCCTTCACTAAGGCTCTTAAGTGCAAATATTACCATTTTCCATTGCCACTTGTAGATTTGCACTATTGTATTTTCTCTTTACAGATATTACTGTCACCATCTTGCCTGCCATGCATCAGAGTCTGTTATTTTAAAAATCAAACTAAAAAAAAAGAGAGAAATAAGTCAGCACTAGCATAAATGCCAAGTGCAAATCCAGCTTTGGGAAAATAGTTCCACTTTGCTCTGGCAGAATTCTTCTTTTGACCTAGCTACTACCTCTCAAAGAGGCGGATTAATTACATCATCAATGGAAAAAACCCCTTCATTGGTGTAGGAAGCATCTACACTACAGTGGCAAAGCTGCAGCACTTGTAGTGTAGACATAGCCTAAGGTTCATAAATTACAAATGGCTGAATAGACTTTATGTACACCTAGACAGAAGCTCTGGATGCCACACTGCAGTTTAAAATGAGTCTCAAACTCATACACTGTAAGATCAGAAAGGAGCATTGTGATCATCTAGTCTAATCTCCTGCACATTGCAGGCCACAGAACCTCACCCACCCAACTCCTGTAATAGACCCCTAACCTCTGGCTGAGTTACTGAAGTCTTCAAATCATGGTTTAAAGACTTTAAGTTACAGAGAATTCACCATTTACACCAGTTTAAACCTGCAAGTGACCCATGCCCTATGGTGCAGAAGGCGGCGAAAAACCCCAGGGTCTCTGCCAATCTGACCTGGGAGAAAATTCTTTCCCAACCCCAAATATGGCAATCAGTTAGATCCTGAGCACATGGGCAAGATCCATGAGGTAGATACCTGGGAAATAATTCTCTGTAGTAACTCAGAGCCCTCTCCATCTAGTGTCCCATCTCCAGCTATTGGAGATTTTTGATACTGGCAGTCGCCAATGGGCCACATGCCATTGCAGGCAGTCACATCATGCCATCCCCTCCATATATTTATCAAGCTCAGTCTTGAAGCCAGTTAGGTTTTTTGCCCCCACTGATCCTCTTAGGAGGCTGTTCGAGAACTTCACTCCTCTGATGGTTAGAAACCTTCGCCTAATTTCGAGCCTAAATTTATTGATGGCTGTTTATATCCATTTGTTCGTCACTTCATATTGGCGCTTAACTTAAATAACTCCTCTCCCTCCCTCCCTGGTATTTATTACTCTGATCTATTTATAGAGAGAGCAATTGTATCTCCCCTCAGCCTTCTTTTTGTTAGGCTAAACAAGCCAAGCTCCTTGAGCCTCCTCTCATAAGGGAAGTTTTCCATTCCTCGAATAATTCTAGCAGCCCTTCTCTGCACCCTGTATCATTTTGAATTCATCTTTCTTAAATATGGAAGACCAGAACTGCACACAATATTCCAGATGAGGTCTCACCAGAGCTGTAGCTCACGAAAGCTTATGCGCTAATAAATTTGTTAGTCTCTAAGGTGCCACAAGTACTCCTTTTCTTTTTGCGAATACAGACTAACACGGCTGCTACTCTGAAACCTTGTATAATGATAGTAATACTTCCATGTCTCTACTGGAAATACCTCTCCTGATGCATCCTAGGACTGCATTAGCCTTTTTCATGGCCACATCACAATGGTGGCTTAAAGTCATCCTATGATCAACCAGTACACCCAGGAATTTCTTCTCCTCTGTCACTTCCAACTGTTAAGTCTCCAGCTGATAGCAAAAATTCTTGTTGTTAGTCCCTGAATGCATGACCTTGCACTTTGCACTCTTAAATTTCATCCCATTTCTTTTCCTCCAGTTTACAAGGTCATCCAGATCTTCTTCTATGATATTCTGGTACTCCTCCATATCGGCAATACTGCCCAACTCTGTGTCATCTGCAAATGTTATTAGCACACTCCCATTTTTTGTGCCAATGTCAGTAATAAAAATGTTAAATAAGAATGGTTGCAAGACCGATCCCTGGGGAACTCCACTTGTAACCTCCCTCCAGCCTGACAATTGACCTTTAAGTATGACAACTATAGTCTTCCCTTTAACCCGTGCCTTATCCACCTTTCAATTCTCATATTTCATTTTGCATTCATATTCTCATATTTCAATTCTTAATCCCCATCTCTCCAATTTAACTAATAATTTCCCATGTTGAACTGTATCAAATGCCTTGCAGAAATCCTGGTAGATTAGATCTACTGAATTTCTTTTGTCTAAAAAAAATCAGTTATCGTCTCAAAGAAAGATATCAGGTTGGTCTGACATGATCTGCCTTTTTGTAAAACCATGTTGTGTTTTATTCCAATTACCATTAACCTCTATGTCTTTAACTACTTTCTTTTTCAAAATTTGTTCCAAGACAAACTAACAGGCCTGCAGTTTCCTGGATCACATTTTTCCCCCCTTTCTTAAAAACAGGAACTATATTAGCAATTCTCCAGTCATAGAGTATGACTTCCATGTTTACAGATTCATTAAAAATCCTTGCTATTGGACTTGTAATTTCATGTGCCAGTTCCTTTAATACATCTTTATGGACCAGTTACAAATCCACTGAAAAAAAACTAATAGCCAGAGTAGCTCAAATGAGACGGTTATAATCCTGGTAACCTTGTTCATTGCACTATCTTGAAAATGGTCACAATACAATCAAAGAACTGTAGAGATTAATGCCAGTATTTTCAAACCTGCAGGCCTTAAGTCAGGCCACTTAATAGAAGTGTCCTGATTTTTCACCTTTGGAAAAAAATAAATAAGGCCTCTTTTGCTTAACTATGGAATTAAGGGCCTAATTTTAGGCTGCAAGTTTGAAAATATTAGCCTAAGCCATTAGTGGATTCTGTCTAGATTCAGTTACTTTATTTGATGAAAAAACTGTTTTGTCATAAAGAGAAACCCACAAGGTTATAATAAAATATTTGTCTATCACTGTTTGCAAACTCAATACTATCAGCATAATCAAAAAAATTAAATTTTAGGGAGCAAAACCAACTTCTCTTTTGGGATGGGGAAAGCACAATTAATTTATTACTGTGAAATTTTAATGAACTTTTCAGGAGTATCAAATCAGTTCAAACACCAACACAGATCTATTGAAATTTTCAGTGATCAGTGTCAACAGCTAGCAGTCTTTCTTTAAGAAGGATGCAGTCAGCTTGCAATCAGCTACTCAGCCTCAAAAGGTGAGTTTCAGGTAGTACATTTGCCCTTCCTCCCCTTTCCAATTTTTGCCGCATCAATATCACATTTCCCTTTAATGTTTTTCTTGCTCTGTTGAGATGTGAAAAACTCTCACAAAGAGGGGGAAATGACTGCACACACAGAGCAGATATATGCACAAAGTAAACACAATGAAAAAATTGAGAGGAATAACCATTTTCCTCCAACCTCTCTCAACTATAGTCATTTTAGATGTTACCTGTAGTCAGAAGTTGACAGTGTCCTTGTAAATGACAGACTGCATTAGTAACAGCATGTCCCTATACCAGACCAATAAATAAGTCAATTATACTATCTAGCTGGGAGTTCTCACAGAACCTTCTATTTAAACATGAGAAAAGACATTAATGTGTATTGGGGGTTCAGTACAGAATCCATCCCACCCCCCAGTATGCTAACTTCATTTCTGAGTTATATGTTCATAATAAAATATGTTAAAGGCAATTGCTGGATTTGGAATGCTAAAATCCAAAGTTAATGTCAATTCTGAGTAACATAGCGTTAAAAAAGAAACCTGGACGAAAATATTTCTTTGAACCATCAGCTTCCCTCATCAGAAGAACAATATTCTGGTGTCTCCGGTTTTGCATTTATATACACAGTTACATTGCAGACACCTCCTAAGTAAATGTACTAATGAATTTCATTAAATACATGTTCCAGCACACTTTTTGCACTTTAAAAATAACTTGATAGAAACTGACAAGATTTCACCAACAACAAGGATAGGACTGTTATACACTCTGTCAGATTCAGGACCAAATGTTTCTTGTCAAGAAGAATGTTTGGTTCAACTGATATTATAGTAGCTCAGCACAGTACCTTGTCTACATGGAAAATTAAATCCAGTTCACAGACATTTTCAAAACATTTGTCTAGTGTTTCCACGAATACCTGTGGAAGAAAAAAACAAAGCAAAAAGTCAAGGTTTAAGAGCAACTCAATCATTCCAATATTGATGAACTTCAAACGTGGCACATATAGAAAATAGAGATCATGTGGATTTTACAAGGCCTAGTGTATCTGAAAAACATCTGTGGTTAACACTATTATTGGGATCCTGTAATGCTGGCAGGCCCTAGGCAAAAGGGTAAGACAGTTTTAATAAAGCTCTGCAATGTGGCCAAGGGATTACACATATACAAAAGTTAAAAAATATTCACACATTGAAAGAACATTCCATTTTATGCAGTTGTGATCTGAACTGTTTCTTCTAATTTTATTGGGATGCCAACTATCTAGTAAAAATGAATTTCAGCTGTTTATTTTTACCAATTTATTATTTATATTCCAGTAGCCCCTGACAGCCCCAGCCTGCTTCCACTTCTCTCCTTACAGAATCTCACCGATTTCTTCCAAGAGAAAATTGTTAAATTGTGACTTGACCCTCACACTTCCCTTGGCTTGCCTTCTCTTCCCCTCCTACAACCCTCTCTTCCTCGTCCCCTGTCACAGAGGCAGAAGTTTCTCATCTACTTTCCAGCTCTATCCCCTCCATTTGCCCCAGTGATCCCATCCCATCATTTCATCCCCTCCCTTCTTCTTCTTCTTAACCTCTCATGCTCCTCTGGTTCTTCCTCACCCCCATAACACAAGCATGACTTAGTCTCTCTGATCTTAAACAATACCCATCCTTGACCCCACTTGCTTCAACTACTGCCCATTTCCCTTCTCCCTTTCAACTCTAAGATCACAGAATGAGCTGTCTATAACTACTGTTTGAAGTGCCTCTCCTCGAAATCCATCACAGACTGGTTTCAGCCCCAGCACTCCACTGAAATCACTTTTGCCAAATTCTCTAATGACCGTGTCCTAACCCAAGCTAAGAACCTGTTCTCCATCCTCATCCTTTATCTGTCACCCACCTTCTACACAGTCAACCATGCTTTCCTTGAAATGCTATCCTGCTTCGGCTTACATCACTCTCCCCTCTCCTTGTTCTCCTAATCGCTCCTTCAGTGGATCTTCCTCATCCCCCTTCCATCTTTCTGTGAGGGTTCCACAAGGCTCTGTCCTTGCTCCCCTTCTCTTCTCCCTTTGCATCATATCTCTGGGTAATTTCATCTGCAAACACAAATTCAATTACCACATCTCTGCTGAGCACTCATAAACCCACCTCTCTGCTCAAGACCTGTCTCCTTCTGTCCAAATTAAAATCTCAACTGGTCTCTCTGACATCTCCTTGTGGATGTCTAGCTGTCAGCTCAAGCTCAACACAGCCAAAGCAGATCTTAATCTTCCCCCATGTCTTTCCAGTTACCTTCTTTCTCAATCACTGGACAACACCACCATTCTGACAGTCACCTGGGTGTCATCTTCAAAATGAACATCTCTTTATGTCCAAGTCTCGCAGATTCTTTCTGCATAACATATTAAGATACAGACTTTCCTTTCCATCCATACAAATAAAATTCTCATCCAGGCTCTCATCATACCATGTTGCAGTTACTGCAAGATCCTTTTATCTGGCCTTGACAAATGCAATCTTGCCCCACTCTTATTCATTCAATATGCTGCTGAATGGATCATTTTCCTAGCCCATTGATTTGACCACGTTGCACCTCTCTTTATATCCATCCACTGTGCATTCCCACCAGTGGAAATATAAATGCCTAATGAATTTAGGCAACTACAGGATTAGATGGCAGCGAGCAGGGGTTGAAAATCTCAATGGTGCCTAAATGTTGGATTTAAGTGCCTCTGCCTCTTTGTGGATCTAGACCTGTGTTATTTCTTAAATGGATTCAATACAAGAGTTACTATGATAATTAACCTTACAAATAAATATCTTAAATTTAATTGAATACTAACCCCAACAAGCTGCCTCTTTTCTTCATGCTTAAAAAGTACTAATTTTCTTCATATAGCTAACTGTTAAGACACCAAATGTCTTCTAGAAACAGGGCATGTTTACAAATGATTAGTTCATATATTAAATTGCTTAAATGATGCTTACAATGTGGCTCAGAGAAGCCAACTGATTGCCCAGGGGAAATTCTCTTAACTTCTGTGTGCCTCAAGGGGGATGTATATATAAGGGAAGTTTTGTCTAGCATTTAGCCACAAAAATAAGTGTATCCTCTATCTAGAGGAAGTTATCCTGATGCTATTTATGTTTAGAGGTTGGGGGTGGGAAAAAGCACAGTTTTCCAAAGCACAGACAACAAGATATTTATAACTTCTGACCTTAAGACACGCATTTAGTGCCTTGAAAAATGTTCCTTTATACAAAATAACATTTTAAAATAAGGCATAAGAAGTGAAGTATCTTCAGTAGCGATATTTATGTTCACAGACAGGGGAATAGGAAAGGAGTAACTGAACAGTATTTCACTCTTAAATTGTACCAACAATTAGGACCTGTCCTCACAACAGCCTTAGATCCGTAACTTCAGTGGCTGCCCTTAAAAAATGTTATTTAATTAATGCAAATATCAAGGTAGCATAGTTAGTTATCTAAGACAATACAGGAAAGTTTTGGAAGATAACCATTGAAGCCCAAAGACCTCTGTCTACACAGCATGATTATTAAGCACTAAATACACTGGTAAATTAAGAGAAAACTATTCGTTTTGCAGAGCCCCACAGCTGGAATTTTCACAAGATAAAGATTTATATTAATAAATATTTGAAATTTCTCAGTCTTCTACTGGTGATAGCTGGGATTATGTGTGACACTGATAGGGCAGAAACCCAGAATCAGACTGTAAACAGGCTTATAATCTTTGATATCATATTCCTTTTTAAAAAGTATTACTCTAGAATACAAGTTATAAGAAGGGAGATTAATTAAAATTAAGTTTTTTTAAAAAGTCTCAGAATAACTGCATCAGTGGATAAAATAAGAGCCAACATGCTTACAACACAAAATTTATTTTAGAGTCAAACACGTGCACCAAGAGATAAAAGCACACAGAGCTCAAACAAGGCAGTAATTGCTTCAGATGTGGTAGCACTTACGGATCATAAGAACCAGGGGCTTCTTTCTCCGTAAGAGAAAAACTAGTTCAAATGTACTGTTGGGATGTCACTGCAGCCAAGACTAACTATAGGACATTAAATTAATCATGAAACTGACATCCAAGGAATTGCTGGCTACCTACTGACTTTCACAAAGCAACTTCATAAAAAAGATTGAGCAACAATGCAGAAACAATGTGAGTCACAGAACTGAGAATAAAAATGAATTCTGGAGGCAAATAAATCTTAAGCCAAGACCTGGTGACTAGAGATGTAGAAATAATGTGTTTTCCGTAACTAACTATGATCCAAAGTGAATTTCTAGCACCCCCTTGTGCTTTACTTTTAGAATTACATGAACTATTACAATAAAGCTGTATTTTATTTTTTGTTTTAATTTTACTCAAATATTAATAAACCTAAATACATACAATACTAAGTATAGCACACATAATCAAAACCTCAGTTTGTTCTTAGTGTTATGGTAAGACAAATTAAGAGTCCATTGTCAGCATCAGGGCCCACTGTGCTCAGCAACATACCAACACAGCCCTTGTTCCTGGAGAGCTTTGTCTATACAGACAAAGTGGGAGAAAAAGGACACAACACACAAGCAGAAGATTGGGAACTGAGGGACAGAACGACTAAATGACTTGCCCAAGATCACACAGGAAGTCCGTGGCAGAGAAGGGAATTAAACTCAGATCTCTGAAGCCAGTGTTTTAGCCACAAGACAAGACCATCCTTTCTCCTCTTGCATTAAGTACTCACATTCTACTACAGCATTAACAGCTGAAAAAAAACAGATAACTAATCAAATGCATCTAAAACACAGATACTATAAAACGATAAATCTATATAAGAAATATTATGGAATGTCTATTTCAGACCTAGAAAATCCTGTTTGTATTTGGTGTCAATAGACCTACTTTCTTAACTCAGGTTTTTGTGTGTCACCAGATCTAGAGAGCACTAGCAAACCTCAAGAAAGATGAATCCAGTCTGTCTGTGAAAGTGTTTTTACTACAGTGCAATCTGTAATGTCATCATTCAGACAACTGGCTCAAAGTGATCTCAGAGATGCCTGGGACAATCATCCAGATATTTAATACCCAAATGGTTGGACATTAGTAGTTATAGCAGTAAATAAATGCAGCACCACCACACATGGGGCTGACTTTGAATGAAATTTGGAAGCTTTAATAGTGCCGAGTATAACAATCCACGTTCCTAGTGGAGCTGGTCAGCATGAGCACGTTACACTTGTTCTACATAAACTACACTGACTTCCTCTCTGCTTCTGGGCGCAGTCTGAAGTATCCGGTTTACTCTATAAAACCTTATATGGTTTAGCAGGTGGCTGCTTTAGGGACCATAGAATTCCCTGTGCACTATTAAAAACTGCTCAAGTCAGCTGAGATGCTTTTGCTGAGAGTCTTTTTGATCACAAGCTCCTAAGGACAGGGTCCATCTCTTCTTACGTTTGTGCCAGGTCCTGCACAACAGGACTTGGGTACTGACATCTGAGCACTACTGCACTTGAAGCACTACAAAAGTTAACAAATTCTTTGAGCATTTCCAGCCTCCAGTACATAAGAGGGAGGTCAGACTGTGGAAATCACTCCCTCTGGTGGTCAGCCAAAGCACAAATCTGTCAGTTTTCAGGCAAATCTGTCAAATGGACCTTAACTACAGTTGATTTTTTTAAGTTTTCAATTTCATCAACCAGAAGAAAGTTTTTTGGATTTCTGCCCAGCTCTAACCTAAACTAAAAGGGCTAACCTCGTACTAGAGCCAGTCAGGAATTTTTCAACTAAACATTTTCATTGGTAAATGTCTATTTGGTGAAATCAAATCTGTCTGCAGGACAGAGTTGGTTCTGATGAACATCCTGTGGGAAAAAAAGATTTGAAAGAAGTTTTGAAATTGCTGACATGTCCCCTGAATTTCAGTTCAAAATTGAAGTTAATTTACAGTAAAGTAAAAAAAACGTAAAGGAAAAATGTAAGTGAAGTTTTGAATGTTTTGAAGTTATCAAATGTTTCAACTGACCCAATCTGAATTTTTCCCTGGATTTCTGGTTTGTGAAAATTTCAGATGGACTTTTTGTCCCAAGTCGGGACAGGAAAATTTTCAAAAATCTCAAAAGTTCTTCCAGAACAGGAAAATCATTTCCCACCCAGTTCTACTTTGTATCTCACATGCCTGTTTGAATTAATATTAGGATTTTTGGACCCTAGACTTGTTAAAGATGACAGTAGTCTGTTGTCCCAGGTCCTCTAGGTTCTAAAGATTGCAATATTTGCATGTGATTTACCTCACTCTGCGTGGATGCATCTACGGTCATAATGACTTGAGGTTAAGAAATTAAGAAATCCATGTTTCAGACCAAACTGCATTACGCCTCTCATAAAACTGTCTGATTGCACAAATGCAACTTGCAAGGCTCTGTACAGCTTTTACCCACTGAGATCTCAGTATTCTTTGTGGGTACTTCATGGGGAAGTGTGCCTTAGAAGTCATGAGTATACATAAGGGGTAAAATTTTCAAAAATGCTAAAGTGATTTAAAAGCTTAAGTCTCAATGAAAGTCAAAGGGACTTGGCACCTAAGTTAGTTAGGTTCTTTTGAAAGTTTGATGTGACTCTCCCACACATTACCAAAGCTCTGGCTGTTCACCAAGGTTCTAGCTGTTCATTTGGCTTACTGTGGCTATAATATCAAACTCTACTGAGAGAAAAAAGATGAACCAAGGCCTTGATTTCCTCTTGTAACACTTCAAGGGAGATTTAAGAATAACTCACATTTAACCCTGTAGACTTTACATACCCACTGATAATGATGCAAACGCATAGCACTCTCCCTTTTCTAGTTAATCACAAACACCAATACAAAGAACCTTTAAACAACTTGTATAGAGCCTTAAAAGTGATTGTATACAAGAAGTGTAAAATTCATAACACTAAAACGTCTGCAGTATTAAGGTGAAAAGTTTCACTAGTCTGTCCTGACATGAGAATGCTCTGAGGCAGAGACTGCAAGCTGGACAAACATGTACAGTACACCCTCTGAGTGAAAGTCAAAGATTAATATCCATGGAACACCCTGATCTGCGAAAGGTGACCTAGAAAGCATTTATAGATATATTGTTTCCTTCCCGCAATTGTTTATGTTTCCAAGCATTATAGCTTCCACAGGAAAGATGTCAGACTGGTATTGGGAGATGAAATGGTGTTCACAAAAGCATCTCTATCACAAAAAGTAATTCAACCTATGAAGAAGTTTGAGAACAAAGATTTAAATTTGATGTTTTTATGGTGATTGCACACCTACCTAGAGGCTTCAATACGCATAAAGCCATTGTCCTAAAGACACGAAAAGGAAACACAGGCTAGTCAGTGTCATTGGATAGTGGAATTATTGGGAGGTTGCTGAAGTATCATCATTGTACATATCAGGGCACAGCAAGAAAGAAATCAGTTGGAGTTGCATAAGTGGCCCTGCAAAATGCAAGGGATCAGACTGGATAACTCAAGTGGTCTTTTCTTATCCTATTGTTTCTAATTAAGAATGAAGATGTATATTTTGTAGATAGAGTGAATATTCAGAAATACCTGAAAAGTTGCATTAAATATTAATGTGCTGCTCTTCTCACTTTGTAAATATTTTAACACATTTGAGTAAGAAGATATGCTACAAAACAAAGCAACTCTACTCTGTAGAGCAAACAGCTGTGAAAAGATGATTCATTGTATGTGGTATCCAATATCTTACACTGTTCAGACACTACAAAATGCCAAAGTGAGCAAAGAGGAAACAAAAATCCAGGAAAACAGCCATTTGAATTGAATGAATCTGTTACCAAAACTAGACCCCAATTCTCTGCAAAGATGCAACAAAATATGGCAGATTATAATTTAGGCTCATTACCTGTCAAATGAACTGTTTTCTTACCTAAACATTAATTTGGGAAAATATAACTTTCTCCAGTAATGGTAGGAAATTGTACAACGATTAACACAAGTATGTTGTACTTTACACTATAATGGAAGTCATCTTTATTTTCAAGCAATTCAGAAAAAGGTAAGCCAGAAGGCAAAAACACCAAGTATCTTTAAAAATATGGAATTTCCTTTATAAACAACACTTACTTGTATTAGGTCTAAAATGCCAAGTTCACTTTCTGAAGAATCCACACAGAAGACAAAGTACAACGTAGCATAGTGTCGGTAGATTAGTTTGTTATCAGATCCACCTATTAGTCTAAATAAAGAGATAAGCCAGGTCAGTGTCAAGACAAGATGAGCAAAAACTCATTAACAGCAAATTATAAACTTTTCAGGATACAGTTTAAATTTAAATTACATCATGAAATAAGTATATGTTGAAAATACTTCAGCCATTAACAGTATAATAGATAATCTCATAATTTAATGTAAAGGTGCTCTGGAAAAAAACAAGTCACACCAACATGTTATCTTAACTCTGAATTGTAATTACTGTTAGTACATATCCTCATAGACAGTAGTAAGCACACCGATATATGCACCTGCACATCAGAACTATGGCCAACAGATCAATAAATACAGTCTTCCACTAAGATGTGTGCAAGTGTCACTCTGACATTCTAGCAGGCACTGTGCCGAGAGTAAGGAATATTACTCAGAAGGGGGTCACGTGCCCAAGCATCTTTCCCACTCCCACTCAGGGGAGCCATTGAGAGGAGTTGAAAAAATTTAAGTACACGTGTGTTGAAGTCAGTGATTAGTACACGTGGACTGCATGGATATTCACTTAAATAAAATTTATTATCTTAGTGATAAACTGAATTAATACAACAGTTGAGCTACAGAATATTTGATATTACAGAAAGTATGAGTGCACTGCACTCAACTGGTTGTATTACAACATTAAAAGAGATGCAGAAATTTAAATTCCTTATATTTCTCCTTAATCATCAAGTTAGTGAACTACAAAAGGAAGAGTTATCTTAAGTGAATCAACAGTGATATGCTTCAGCCCATCCTCTATAGCCTCCCCTGAGAGAAACTTTTAACTGTAAATATCAGAAGGTATGCATCTCTCTTCTTTAGGTGGTTAAAAAATCTATGTTAAGCAACAACATGGTTCATGTATAAATGAAAATGTTTTATGGCACATGGATATACAGGTATTAACATTGGGGAATAAGCCATTAAAAACGCCTCCTAAACTGGATTTACAGAAGAAATCACCAGAGTCTAATAGATCACAAATCTGCACAAAGAAATGATCCCTCTAATTTTCTATTCTTTATTTGTAAGTTAAAACTATTAAGAACCTTTAGAACACCTGCACTTTCCACACAGCTTCACATTAATGCTTGAAGAGACAAGTCCCGTGCTCCCAAATAGCTAAACAAAAAATATACAGAGTTTTCATGATTTGAAAACTAAAAAAAAAAATGCAAAGTAAAGGTTAATACTGTGTCCTTAATTTATGACAATTATCTAGATATTGCAGTGCATGTGAAGTTGTTTCACACTTACTGCTAGAACCTCCAAGTACCTTACAAGTATTATATTACAATTATGCCCAAAATGTGCAAATTGCTCTACAGAGATACAGGAAGACAGTACCTGCTTGAAGAGCTATATCAAATGGGGACTTGAAGAAAGGAAACAAAAGTTGAGCTTGTGCCACCCACCCCCACACTTTTTTTTTTTTGCGCACTTCTTTATGATGTATTAAAAAATGCCTGAAAGGATGGGCTTTTGCTCTGTGTTTGTTTGTTTTTTAACATTAGAAATTCAGGTCCTGTCCAGCCTGGAAGACTATGATAACTGGAAAACTACTGCAATGATATTTCAAAGAGTGAAGAGAGCAAAAGGGGAATAATTAAGAGGAGAAAGGATTGTTAGTCAAATGTTAGGCCTTGTCTTGACTAGGAAAACAAGTCATGGTTGGTATCATGGTAGCTACCACAACTTTGATCATGACTGTGCTCCAAGCTTAGACACAGCTTTTAACATGTTAACTGGCTTTAGTCAACCCTAGGTTCCCCCCACAGAGGAATGCAGCTAGTTAATTTGCGTTAAGTGTCAAAAGTGGTCTACAAAGAGACCAAAATCATGGCAGCTAAAACAATGTCAATCATGACCTCTTTTCCCAAATATTGTGTTTTTTGTTAATACCTATGTAACTTCAATTCCTAAAATTTTGAATGAACGCGTCTTTTATTTCAGTACTTCTGCCCTCTGTTAAGGTGTGAGAACTCACAACAAACATGCTCTAAGACCACAAGGAGTAAAAAAACTTGACATTTTTACCTTAAAAATCCAATCATCACTTCAGCGCTGACAACACCTATCATCAAAAATATCTGCCTCCTTATCAGCCACCCCAATACATCAAAGGAAAACACTCTACAGTTTTAACCACAGGTCAAACAAATATGCTTTATTTAAACACCAGGCTCAGAGGGCACAACTAAACTAGGAAAAATAGACATGTTTTGAAACACATTAGCTTAACACATTGTAAACAAGATTTTGTACCTAGTGTAGACAGGGCAAGTCAAGTTCAAAAACCTGCTACCTGGGAGAAGCATCGGGTTGACCATGTCCAGCAAACACAACTTGCTCTCTACACTGTGCAAAAGACCCACTTTTAAAAATGCATTTGCTAACACAGTTTTTAAAACAATCATTTTTCTTAGTCCAGACTTGCTCTGCAGCAGTGTTTTTCAAACCATGGGTCGTGACCCAGTTCTGGGTCACAGCACGTCAGGCACTGGGTCACCTTGCTCTGGTCAGCACCGCCGACCGGGACGTTAAAAGTCCCGTCGGCGGTGCTGCCCAGCTAAGGCAAGCTAGTGCCTACCTTTTCCGACACCACATGGCACCCAAGAAGTGGAGCCAGCAGTGGGTCTGGCTTCTAGGCAGGGGGCCCACGGGGCTTCGTGTGCTGCCCCGACCCTGAGCACCAGCTCCACACTCCCATTGGCCAGTTCCTAGCCAATAGGAACCAGGGGGAGGGTGGTGCCTGCAGGCAAGAGTAGCGCAAAGCCACTTGCGTGCCTCTGCCTAGGAGCCGGACCTGCTGCTGGCCGCTTCCAGAGCACAGCATGGTCCACGGTGCAAGGACAGGCGGGAAGCCTGCCTCTGCGCCCCGGCTGAGCCGCTGACAGGGAGCCACCAGAGGTAAATCCATGCCCCAATCCCCTGGCCCAGCCCTAATCCCCCTCCCAAACCTGGAACCCCTTCCTGAACTCCAAGCCCCTCATCCCTGACCCCCCCAGAGCCTGCACCCCCAGCCCAGAGCCCTGACCCCCTCCAGCACCCCAACCCCATGCCCCAGCCTTGAGCCTCCCCCTAACCCAGAGCCCCTCCTGCATCCCAAACCCCTCATCCCCAGCCCCAGCCCAGAGCCCCTCCCACACCCCAAACCCCTCATCCACAGCTCTGTTGGGTCACAGGCATCAACAGTTTTCTTCAACTGGGTCCCCAGAAAAAAAGTTTGAAAACCACTGCTCTACAGAACAGCAAACTTGGACTCTGGCAGAAATCCATGGAATCTTTAGGCCAGGAGCCCTCTACCAAGAGCACACAGTATCCAAATATTAGGAGCTCAGGCCTGAGTACCCAGTAGACAAGTTGCCACTGATTTTAAGTTTTGCAATGGTGTAGTGAAACAGTCACTTAGGTTGACTTCAAAGCTTTAGCTGGGCTTTGAGAATATAGTTAGGTGCCACCTAGGCTACTATATAATTTTTTCTGTATTGTCTCTGGATCAGGGACAGCTGTGTTGTAACTATATCAGTTACAGCTAATTCAGTTACAGCTGTACAACAGACAGGACCCTAGAAGAAATATTTTGTTAAAGTCAGAGAACACTTTATAACAGAAGATAGTTATAGCTACTTAACTGTAACATCGTATTTATTACCAAGATACAATGGAAATGGCCTTTCTCATGTCTGCATCAGAAATATTTAGACAGAAATTTTAACTAAATTACTGCTCTAAAATATGGTACTCTTGAAGGTTTTTGTGACATCCCTTGCTGTTCATTAATACTAGAAATTTCTGTTAAATTTCAATACTTACAAGCCTCCTTCCAGGAAATTACAAACATTTTCATCACGTTTGGATACCAAATGGAAAGTTTCTCTGATAATTTGTTGCTGTGTATCTTCACTCTGTGAAAAAAAAGTATTTTACTATCAGACAAAAGTGGATTAGTTAACGGTAATTTATATTTATAGCTCATATAGTTTGCACTCCGTTTATTAACTGCACTAGCAAGACAATCAGCTTTGCTGCCTTCTAATCAGTCACCTGAAGTCCATACCTTCAATTTATTATAACACTATTTCATTATCTTTGAGGTCCGTCATTAAGCTATATGGTGACACTTTTCTAAACTAGACTGAACAAAGCTGTTATCCAAGTTGCAACAGTAAATAAGTTTTACTGCTCTCAAAAAACCTACATTGATTTAACATAAATCTTTAGGACAAGTTATTTTGAGTAGAAACATTCCCAGAACCATCCCTGATAACTGTACTGTAGACTGAAAAAATGTTATATTGCATTTTAGATCTTGTCTACAAACAAATTTCCACCAGTTTAACTGAATATATAAGTGTTTTTAGTTAAAGCAATGCAAACCTCTGAATTGATGCTCTTAAACCAGTTTGAAGACTGTGTATTGATTTGGTTTATAATCGATTCAGCCTAAGATTTACCATTTCAAAACCTATTTAAGATAATCCACACAGGGGTTTGCAGTGCATTACTGAAAATGATTTTTTTTTAAAGTATCTTTAGTACACCAGTACAAGTCTGGGTAAACAGGACCTTATCCAAGAGTTGTTCAGGAACCTATTTCACACTTTTAAATTATGACAATGGGCCTGCATTCTGGAACCTAGTACAACTTTCCAATAGAAAAAATCACCCAAATTTTTCAGTAGCAACTCTGCCTATCCTCTCTACCAGATTAGATCTTAATTTAGTTATGGAAGGGATCTGTCAGTTTTGCTATCAACAAAGCTACACATTCCAAAAATCTCCAGAAAACTGGAAGAAAGCTAATGTTGTGGCAATTTTTCAAAATAGGTAAACATGATGACCAGAGTAATTATAGCTCTGTCAGCCTCACATCAATTCCAGTCAAGATAATGGAGGATGCGATAAAGAATTAAAGGAGGGTAGTGTAATTAAGGTAAATAAACATGGGTTTATGGAAAACAGATCCTATCAAATTAACATTTTTTGATGAGATTGTAAGTGTGGTTGATAAAAGCAATAGTGTTGACAGAGTATGTTCAGACTTCTGTAAGGCATTTGACTTGGTGCCACATGGCTTTAGATTAATGAAACTGAATATAATATGGCACACATTAATTGGATAAAACAGTCAGCTAATTAATAGTTCTCAAAAGGTAATTGTAAAATGGGGAATCGTCACACAGCAGGTGTGTTTCTAGTGGGATCCTGCAGATATTGGTTCTTGGGCCCTACACTGTTCAACATTTTTATCAATGACCTGGAAGAAGACATAAAAATCATCACTAATAAAGTCTGCACTTGAAACATAAATTGGTGGAGTGGTAAATAACGAAGAGGATCGGTCACCGATACAGAGTAATCTAGATCACTTGGTAAACTGTGCACAAGCAACTAAGATGCACTTTAATACAGCTCAATGTAAATGTATACATGTAGGAACAAAAAATGTAGTCCATACTTCTATGGCAACTGAGTCTACCCTGGAAAGCAGCGACTCTGAAAAAGATTTGGGGGTCCTGGCAGATAACCAGTTGAACATGCGCTGCCAGAGGGGTGCTGTGATTAAAAGAGCTAATGTGATCCTGAGATGGATAAACAGGGGAATCTCAAGTAGGAGAAGAGAAGTTACTTTACTTCTACATTTGGCACTGAAATGACCGCTTCTTGGAATACTGTGCCCACTTTTGGTGCACACAATTCAAGAAGGATGTTGATAAATTAGAGCGGGTTCGGAGAAGAGCCATAAGAATGATTAAAGGATTAAAATATATGCCTCATAGTGATTGAGCTTTTTAAGTCTATCTATTTAGCTTAAAGAGACGAGTAAGCAGTAACATGATTAAAATCTGTAAGTACCAACATGGGGAACAAATATTTAATAATGGGCTCTTCAGTGTAGCAAAGAAAGGTATAACATGATCCAATGGCTGGAAGTTGAAGGAGACAAATTCAAACTGGAAACGGCATAGATTTTTAATGGTGAGAGCAATTAACCATGAGAACAATTTACCAAGAGTCATGGACTCTCCATCACTGACAATTTTTAATCAAGATTGGATGGTTTTCTAAATAATCTGCTGTAGGAAGCATTTTGGGGAAGTTCTATGGCCTATGTATACAGGAAGTCAGACTAGATGAACACCTGGTCCCTTCTGCCTTGGAATCTATGAGTGTCTTATTTTATAAGCTTGACAAAAGATGACACATTATGCTCAGTGCAGTGCATCAGATACGTAGCAGAGACAGGTTTCAGAGTAGCAGCCGTGTTAGTCTGTATTCGCAAAAAGAAAAGGAGTACTTGTGGCACCTTAGAGACTAACAAATTTATTAGAGCATAAGCTTTCGTGAGCTACAGCTCACTTCATCGGATGCATTTGGTGGAAAAAACAGAGGAGAGATTTATATACACACACACAGAGAACATGAAACAATGGGTTTATCATACACACTGTAAGGAGAGTGATCACTTAGGATACGCCATCACCAGCAGCGGGGGGAGGGGGGAAGGAGGAAAACCTTTCATGGTGACAAGCAAGGTAGGCTAATTCCAGCAGTTAACAAGAATATCTGAGGAACAGTGGGGGGAGGGGTGGGGGGGAGAAATACCATGGGGAAATAGTTTTACTTTGTGTAATGACTCATCCATTCCCAGTCTCTATTCAAGCCTAAGTTAATTGTATCCAGTTTGCAAATTAATTCCAATTCAGCAGTCTCTCGTTGGAGTCTGTTTTTGAAGCTTTTTTGTTGAAGTATAGCCACTCTTAGGTCTGTGATCGAGTGACCAGAGAGATTGAAGTGTTCTCCAACTGGTTTTTGAATGTTATAATTCTTGACGTCTGATTTGTGTCCATTCATTCTTTTACGTAGAGACTGTCCAGTTTGGCCAATGTACATGGCAGAGGGGCATTGCTGGCACATGATGGCATATATCACATTGGTAGATGCGCAGGTGAACGAGCCTCTGATAGTGTGGCTGATGTGATTAGGTCCTATGATGGTGTCCCCTGAATAGATATGTGGACAGAGTTGGCAACGGGCTTTGTTGCAAGGATAGGTTCCTGGGTTAGTGGTTCTGTTGTGTGGTGTGTGGTTGCTGGTGAGTATTTGCTTCAGATTGGGGGGCTGTCTGTAAGCAAGGACTGGTCTGTCTCCCAAGATCTGAGAGAGCGATGGCTCGTCCTTCAGGATAGGTTGTAGATCCTTGATGATGCGTTGGAGAGGTTTTAGTTGGGGGCTGAAGGTGATGGCTAGTGGCGTTCTGTTGTTTTCTTTGTTGGGCCTGTCCTGTAGTGGGTGACTTCTGGGTACTCTTCTGGCTCTGTCAATCTGTTTCTTCACTTCAGCAGGTGGGTATTGTAGTTGTAGGAATGCATGATAGAGATCTTGTAGAACTGTATCATGTTCGTGGGGGTGGAGGGGCAAAAGGAGAGGCCCCGAGATAGGACAGACTATGCTGACAGCTTGTGCCACACACTCTCAAGGAAACTGCGGAACCACTTTGAAAACACACTTTGATTCTCTACAAAAGAAAAAGGACACTAAGCTATCTAAACTACTATATGCCACAAGGGGCCACAACAATGGTTCCCGTAACCCACCCAGCAATATTGTTAATCTATCCAACTATACTCTTAGCCCAGCGGAAGAATCTGTCCTATCTCGGGGCCTCTCCTTTTGCCCCTCCACCCCCACGAACATGATACAGTTCTGTGGTGACCTAGAATCCTATTTTCGACGTCTCAGACTCAAGGAATATTTCCAACACACCTCTGACCAACATATTAACCCACAGAGACCTTCCTGCCAACACTACAAAAAGAAGGATTCTGGGTGGACTCCTCCTGAAGGTCGAAACAGTAGCCTGGATTTCTACATAGACTGCTTCCGCCGACGTGCACGAGCTGAAATTGTGGAAAAGCAGCATCGCTTACCCCATAACCTCAGCCATGCAGAACACAGTGCCATCCACAGCCTCAGAAACAACTCTGACATCATAATCAAAAAGGCTGACAAAGGAGGTGCTGTCGTCATCATGAACAGGTCGGAGTATGAACAAGAGGCTACTAGGCAGCTCTCCAACACCACTTTCTACAAGCCATTACCCTCTGATCCCACTGAGAGTTACCAAAAGAAACTACAGCATTTGCTCAAGAAACTCCCTGAAAAAGCACAAGAACAAATCCGCACAGACACACCCCTGGAGCCCCGACCTGGGGTATTCTATCTGCTACCCAAGATCCATAAACCTGGAAATCCTGGACGCCCCATCATCTCAGGCATTGGCACCCTGACAGCAGGATTGTCTGGCTATGTAGACTCCCTCCTCAGGCCCTTCGTTACCAGCACTCCCAGCTATCTTCGAGACACCACCGATTTCCTGAGGAAACTACAGTCCATTGGTGATCTTCCTAAAAACACCATCCTAGCCACTATGGATGTAGAAGCCCTCTACACCAACATTCCACACAAAGATGGACTACAAGCCGTCAGGAACAGTATCCCCGATACTGTCATGGCTAACCTGGTGGCTGAACTTTGTGACTTTGTCCTGACCCATAACTATTTCACATTTGGTGACAATGTATACCTTCAAATCAGCGGCACTGCGATGGGTACCTGCATGGCCCCACAGTATGCCAACATTTTTATGGCTGACTTAGAACAACGCTTCCTCAGCTCTCGTCCCCTAATGCCCCTACTCTACTTGCGCTACATTGATGACATCTTCATCATCTGGACCCATGGAAAAGAAGCTCTTGAGGAATTCCACCATGATTTCAACAATTTCCATCCCACCATCAACCTCAGCCTGGACCAGTCCACACAAGAGATCCACTTCCTGGACACTACGGTGCTAATAAGCGATGGTCACATAAACACCACCCTATATCGGAAACCTACTGACCGCTATTCCTACCTACATGCCTCTAGCTTTCATCCAGATCATACCACTCGATCCATTGTCTACAGCCAAGCGCTGCGATATAACCGCATTTGCTCCAACCCCTCAGACAGAGACAAACACCTACAAGATCTCTATCATGCATTCCTACAACTACAGTACCCACCTGCTGAAGTGAAGAAACAGATTGACAGAGCCAGAAGAGTACCCAGAAGTCACCTACTACAGGACAGGCCCAACAAAGAAAACAACAGAACGCCACTAGCCATCACCTTCAGCCCCCAACTAAAACCTCTCCAACGCATCATCAAGGATCTACAACCTATCCTGAAGGACGAGCCATCGCTCTCTCAGATCTTGGGAGACAGACCAGTCCTTGCTTACAGACAGCCCCCCAATCTGAAGCAAATACTCACCAGCAACCACACACCACACAACAGAACCACTAACCCAGGAACCTATCCTTGCAACAAAGCCCGTTGCCAACTCTGTCCACATATCTATTCAGGGGATACCATCATAGGACCTAATCACATCAGCCACACTATCAGAGGCTCGTTCACCTGCGCATCTACCAATGTGATATATGCCATCATGTGCCAGCAATGCCCCTCTGCCATGTACATTGGCCAAACTGGACAGTCTCTACGTAAAAGAATGAATGGACACAAATCAGACGTCAAGAATTATAACATTCAAAAACCAGTTGGAGAACACTTCAATCTCTCTGGTCACTCGATCACAGACCTAAGAGTGGCTATACTTCAACAAAAAAGCTTCAAAAACAGACTCCAACGAGAGACTGCTGAATTGGAATTAATTTGCAAACTGGATACAATTAACTTAGGCTTGAATAGAGACTGGGAATGGATGAGTCATTACACAAAGTAAAACTATTTCCCCATGGTATTTCTCCCTCCCACCCCACCCCCCACTGTTCCTCTGATATTCTTGTTAACTGCTGGAATTAGCCTACCTGCTTGTCACCATGAAAGGTTTTCCTCCTTCCCCCCCCTGCTGTTGGTGATGGCTTATCTTAAAAAGAAAAGGAGTACTTGTGGCACCTTAGAGACTAACAAATTTATTAGAGCATAAGCTTTCGTGAGCTACAGCTCACTTCATCGGATGAAGTGAGCTGTAGCTCACGAAAGCTTATGCTCTAATAAATTTGTTAGTCTCTAAGGTGCCACAAGTACTCCTTTTCTTTTTGCGAATACAGACTAACACGGCTGCTACTCTGAAACGAGGCTTATCTTAAGTGATCACTCTCCTTACAGTGTGTATGATAAACCCATTGTTTCATGTTCTCTGTGTGTGTGTATATAAATCTCTCCTCTGTTTTTTCCACCAAATGCATCCGATGAAGTGAGCTGTAGCTCATGAAAGCTTATGCTCTAATAAATTTGTTAGTCTCTAAGGTGCCACAAGTACTCCTTTTCTTGTAGCAGAGACAAGAGAGGTTTGTCTCCAGAACTGGGTTTTGTTCTACTTAGATCTAAATCTGCAAAATCCTTTAAGAGTGCAAGCCTAATTTTCACTGACCAGAACACACAAATGATTCTGCCTTTTAGAAGGGAAAAAAGTGTGTATTTAAAAATACTTAAAATACAAGCACTGGAAGTCAGATTGGTAATTAACAAGCATTTTCCAGTAGCTATTATGAAGTACTTATTCAATGCACCAGGTAGCTTTTAAATTCAAGTGAAGCTGGGGAAATCAATGATATACAGCCATTAAGTTCCATAATTGTTACATGATACAATTATGCAACTGGTAGTGGGTGGGGAGGGAGGCTGTTCTTCAAATTAACATGTAATCTTCATGTTCTTTTTCTTTTACATTTCTTAGCATAGCGGAGCTTTTTGAATTTCAGATAGTCCCCCACCTCCCAAACACAGAAGCTGGATTACTTCATTTAAGAAGAATATCTTTCTTATTGGTTAGCAACATAAAGTCAGTTCGTGTGCTAAATGTAAATTAGGTTCACTAAATACTAGAAGTTTCCTCTGAAATTGTACCATATTACAAGTTCTCAATTATGGATTTCAAGAAACGGGGAAATCGTAGGCATCACTCACAATTGTATACAGAACACATTTCTGTCAAAACATTCCATTCAATTAAAGTCATAATTACACAAAATGTAAAGTTTTCCTCCTCCTCCCAGGGTATCTGTATACAGCAAAGAAAAATCTGCAGCTGGCCCATGACAGCTGACTTGGGCTCACGGGGCTCGGGCTGTTTCATTGCTGGGTAGACTTCTGGGCTCAGGCTGGAGTCTGGGCTCTAGAGCCCTACGGGTAGGAGGGGTCCAGAATCCAGGTTCCATCCCAAAACCAGAAGTCTACACAGCAATGAAACAGCCTCACAACCCGAGCCTGAGTTGCCTGGCACAGGCCAGCCACAGGTGGTTCTTTGCTATGTAGATATATCCACCACCTTCGCAAGGCTTTAGGCAAGGGCAGTTTTCTAGCACAATTCAGAAGTGTCTGGTTTTAAACACTCTAGAGGACTTGCACTTCAGAAAATATTTTCATTTAAATTGCTTAATTTCATTCATATATCTGTAATTTTTCGCCCAGACGCAGAACCTTTTGTTCTACTGAACTGTGGTTTTTTTGTCCTAATTCCAGTAATGGGTGGTGCAAAACACTAGTGTAGACAAGGAAAGATGGATTTGCACAGTGCAGCTCACCCCAGTTTCAAGCACAGTACAACCCAAAGAGATATGACCAGTCAACCACACACCTCATTTGGAACTGGAAATACACAATCAGGCAGCAGCAGAGACACATCCAAAAAAAAAAAGGAAATACAGTACAGTAGTGTTAAATGTAAACTACTAAAAAAAAAGGGAATGTATCATTTTTCTTCTGCATAGTAAAGTTTCAAAACTGTATTAAGTTGATGTTCAGTTCTAAACTTTTGAAAGAACTACCATAACGTTCTGTTCAGTTACAAATAACCTCCATTCCCGAGCTGTTTGTAACTCTGAGGTTTTACTGTACATTCTGCTGTCATTAAACTATGGATCAAAGTAATTAGTGTTTTACAGTTGCTGCAAGATTATTGGAATTGTGAAGCTTTTAAATGTTCCCACAATTTTACTGATCCCCAGGCAAAATAATCCTGCTTAACAGAAAGTACAGCAACAAGTCTATGTCAAGTGAGCAACCCCGTGTCCTTCAGTTCTTTGGACAAATGCAGCTCAGAAAAACGTGGGCAACCACAAAGCCATCCCCCTACTTTTCCCGAAGCTGCTGCAGGTGCAACAGGGATGGACGATAGAAAGGAGATATAAAAAAAAAAAAATCAGTGATGAAATAAATCTTAGGATAGGAAAGAGAAAATAGAAGTGAACTGATTCATTTTAGTAAGAGTTTCCTATATTCAAGTCCCTTTCTGCTACCAATCCAAGTAACAAATACTGTAAAATTAACAGACAAAGGAAAACAACAAAATCCCTTTACTGAAATTTCTGAAATCCCCCTTTAAAATTGGGAAGAAAAAAGTGAAATTCACATACACAAAAAATGAAATTGAAGTCTTACAGACGTAGCCAGCCCGAAACTCTTCACATAAATTTTAATTTTGAAATGATAAATCAAGATAATCAGTTTGCTGGCTGATAAGTGCTAAGAAGAGGTAGTGGGTTTCTTGACCTGTGTTATAGTTTCTCCAGGTTCTCTTTCCCAGGGGAGGGGATGAAATTCTCTCACCCAGAGAGAGTGGTTTTCTGCCAGCAATGGACTCATTTATTAAACACTGGCAGTGCAACCCAATGAGCCATAGTCATCATTTCTGCAAAGGTACGTCCTTGATCAAACATATTTTTAAACAGTAAAAGTTGTGAAATTATATAATTTTGAACAATGCAACCTTTGTGTATTTGACTGACTAGCCACAGACATCGAAGATGAAATTCTTTCCATTGGTACTACTTTTAATATCTAGATGCATGTAATTTTGCTGAAGACAAGTGTTTTTGTGTATTTTTCTACATCCCATGGTAACTCCACAGCTGGGAAATATAGCACACAGCTTAAAAGATTATACTTCAGTTTTATCCTGGGTTAACTCTTTTGTTTTGTTCATTCCCCGATCAAGCCTGCGGTGGTAATTCCTGACTCCAAAGCACATATTTACATAGAATTTTGCACAAACTTCACTTTCAGCTGGTAAGAAATTCACTTTCCCACAGGTTAAAAAAAAAAATACATGTGCATAGAATCATAGAATATTAGGGTTGGAAGAGACCTCAGGAGGTCATCTAGTCCAATTCCCTGCTCAAAGCAGGACCAACACTCACTAAATCATCCCAGCCACCACTTTGTTAAGCTAGGCCTTAAAAACCTCTAAGGATGGAGATTCCACCACCTCCCTAGGTAACCCATTCCAGTGCTTCACCACCCTCCTAGTGAAAAAGGTTTTTCCTAATATCCAACCTAAACCTCCCCCACTGCAACTTGAGACCATTGCTCCTTGTTCGGTCATCTGCCACTGAGAACAGATGAGCTCCATCCTCTTTGGAACCCCCCTTCAGGTAGTTGAAGGCTGCTGTCAAATCTCCCCTCACTCTTCTCTTCTGTAGACTAAATAACCCCAGTCACTCAGCCCCTCCTCATAAATCACGTGCCCGAGCCCCCAATAATTTTCATTGCCCTCTGATGGACTCTCTCCAATTTGTCCACATCCCTCCTGCAATGGGGGGACCAAAACTGGATGCAGTACTCCAGCTGTGGCCTCACCAGTGCCGAATAGAGGGGAATAATCACTTCCCTCGATCTCCTGGCAATGTTCCTCCTAATGCAGCCCAATATGCCATTAGCCTTCTTAGCAACAATGGCACACTGCTGACTCATATCCAGCTTCTCATCCACTGTAATACCCAGGTCCTTTTCTGCTGCTTATCCAGTCAGTCCCCAGCCTGTAGCGGTGCATGGGATTCTTCCTTCCTAAGTGCAGGATTCTGCACTTGTCCTTGTTAAACCTCATCAGATTTCTTTTAGCTCAATCCTCCAATTTGTCTAAATCACTCTGGATCCTATCCCTACCCTCCAGTGTATCTATCTCTCCCACCAGCTTAGTATCATCTGCAAACTTGCTGAGGGTGCAATTAATCCCATCATCCAGATCATTAATAAAGATTTTGAACAAAACCGGCCCCAGGACCGACCCCTGGGGCACTCCACTTGATATCGGCTGCCCAAACTAGACATCGAGCCGTTGATCACTACTGTTGAGCCCAACACTCTAGCCAGCTTTCTATCCACCTTATAGTCTGTTCATCCAGTCCATACTTTTTTAACTTGCTGGCAAGAATACTGTGGGAGACTGTATCAAAAGCTTTGCTAAAGTCAAGATACATCACATCCACTGCTTTCCCCATATCCACAGTGCCAGTTATCTCATTATAGAAGGCAATCAGGTGGGTCAGGCATGACTTGCCCTTGGTGACTCCATGTTGACTGTTCCTGATCACCTTCCTCTCCTCCAAGTGCTTCAAAATGGATTCCTTGAGGACCTGCTCCCTGATATTGCTGGGGACTGAAATGAGGATGACCAGTCTGTAGTTCCCCGGGTTCTCTTTCTTTCCTTTTTAAAATATGGGTACTATATTTGCCTTTTTTAATCGTCCGGGACCTACCCCAATCGCCACGAATTTTCAAAGATAATGGCCAACGGCTCTGCAATCACATCAGCCAACTCCCTCAGCACCCTTGGATACATTAGATCAGGACCCATGGACTTGTGCTCATCCAGCTTTTCTAAATAGCCCTTAACCTATTCTTTCACCACTCAGGGCTGCGCACCTCCTCCCCATACTGTGTTGCCCCGTGCAGCATTCTGAGAGCTGACCTTGTCTGTAAGACCGAGGAAAAAAAAGCATTGAGTACTTCAACTTTTTCCACATAATCTGTCACTATGTTGCCTCCCCCATTCAGTAATGGTCCCACACTTTCCCTGACCTTCTTCTTGTTGCTAACATACCTGTAGAAACCCTTCTTGTTACCCTTCACATCCCTTGCTAGCTGCAACTCCAATTGTGCCTTGGCCTTCCTGATAACACCCCACATGCTCTAGCAATATTTTTCTACGCCTCCCTAGTCATCTGTCCAAACTTCCACTTCTTGTAATCTTCCTTTTTCAGTTTAAGCTCACCAAAGATTTCATTGTTCACCATCTGCTGCTGTTCGTTAATTTTTTTCCTTTGTATGAGAATCATCACTTTTTTAATACTATAGGAGTTTACAGAAAAAAAAAGTTTGCTGACTGACCTCTACCAAAGGCCTCAAGCCTTTTTCTCATGTTCTCAACGCTAGCATCTCTGTAACTACAGAGACATGTAATGGTGCACAAAAAAAAAGTTTGCTGACTGACCTCTACCAAAGGCCTCAAGCCTTTTTCTCATGTTCTCAACGCTAGAATCTCTGTAACTACAGAGACATGTAATGGTGATATAGAAAGGAGCGTAAAAGAACTCTCCAAAGCATATTGTCTAAAATTTTAATTCTTTTTTCCAATATTTTAGACAATTACTATGAATCTGCAGTAATAGCTCCACAATTAAAGCTGTAAATCATTTTTATTGGAAGTCAGAATTCTATATTCCTTCACCTTTAAAATAAATTTTGTTTTGAAATTAAACTGTTTATGACAGAAATAGTGCATGAATTATTTCTGGTCAAACAAAATTGTCAGTTGGGGGGGAAAGCTTGAAAGCTTCTGTTTTTTCTTGTAAAATCATCTCTCAAAAAAACACTTGGTTTAGAATAATTATTTAATAGTCCTGGACAGTATTATTAACAGACATAATTAATGGTCACTTATTATTTCATATACAGGCTGGTGCAATATTTTGGAATGGTGAGCAAAAAGGAACAGCAGATGGCAGAGGTCTCTGTCTTTATAAATTTGGTCAGCTATGAATCAATTAGGTTATAAGAGGTTAAAAAAGCACTTTGGGAAAAGTAATTGATTTGAATATATTTTCTTGTATTTCAAAGAAGAATATATAATGTCTCTACATCACATCTCTAATTTTAAGACAGTATGGCATATCAGAAGAAAACAGTATAAACCACAAAAAGAAAAGGAGTACTTGTGGCACCTTAGAGACTAACAAATTTATTTGAGCATAAGCTTTCATGAGCTACAGCTCACTTCATCGGATGCTGTAGCTCACGAAAGCTTATGTTCAAATAAATTTGTTAGTCTCTTAGGTGCCACAAGTACTCCTTTTCTTTTTGCGAATACAGACTAACACGGCTGCTACTCTGAAACCTGTCAGTATAAACCATGTTATCACCTATCATGATTTTAAAATTAATTTTAATTTTTTAAAAGAATTATGATTCAAATATATTAAACAGATATAACTATTTAAAATGAATATTTAAGACTACTGTTTTAATTTCTGAAATACTCGAAACCCATAGTTTCACTACAAACCTTAACATGAAACCTATTATCAGTGTCCATCCTCTGTCTGTCCAACATCCTCTTACCTAAGTTCCCTCTAAGTCCTCTCTCTCCACCACAGCCCTGGGGCAGTATGCACCCCAAAACCCTCATCCCTGGCCCCACCTCAGAGCCCACACCTCCAGCCAGAGCCCTCGCCCCCCCTGCACCCCAAGCCCAACCCTCTGCCGTAGACCTCAGCATCCTCCCACATTCCAAACCCCTCAGCCCCACCTCCACCACACATCACCTCCATATTGGTGCACATAATAAAATTAATTTGGCACATGGATGTAAAAAATTAGAGGGAACATTGCCTTTTACCCCAAATTATAAGAGATCCGGAGTTACTAAGTTTCTATATGAATTAGACCCACACACACACAAAATTAAAAGGTGGTCAGATTCAAGTATTTACCTCAGTTCCAGGTCTGCATCTAAGCAATGTACTGGAAAATCATCTTTGCTTATCACATACTCAGTATCAATCACTGTTACTGGGAGCCTCAGTATTGGTGTCGCATGATTTTGGCTAATTTGCACTGGAACCTGTGCCATAATCAACTACTGTATTGTAGATACAGTTCTAAGCTCTGGACTACCTTATGGGTATGTCAGATACAGTTGTGATTTTTATCATTATACTGATACCATTTTAAGCCCACTATGGATGCAGTTATACCGGTACAAAGGTACCTAACACTGGTATAATTTATTTCCCTTTCTGATCTAGAATAAACCATACTTGTAGAAGCACTTTTATACTGGTTTAACTGCATCTATACTAGGGGGTTATTGCTTTAATTATACTCGTATAGTTCAAACAATAAGACTTCCTAGTGCAGACAAGCCCTAAAGTCACACATGGGCCACCAACCCCAAAGAGACCCAGATCACATCAATTGCCTGCTGACACCAAGACCCTCCAACACCCAACCACCTACCAGCGAGAAGTCGCCACCCCGCCTACAGGGAGCCTGCATCAGCCACCCTGCACAAGAGTCGCCTGGACCCATGGCTCAGGCCGGCGGGTGCTGGGAAGGGGGCAGAGTGACAAGAGGTCACCTCTGAGCTGCGCTCCTGCGGGCTAATAACTGCACCGTCCCCCAGAGCAGGGGCTGCACCCTGATGGGAAGGCAGCCCAAGGCACAGACCCACTGCCCGGCCCTTCCCACTCCTCGCTACTGCCCCATCCCCACCCCGCCTCTCAACAGCCTCCTGAGGCCCAGGACTGGCCACTCTCCTAGTGCGGGACAATCTCAGAGAGAGACACCCCCCGCCCCCCGCCCGGCCGGCCGCGTACATAGCGCTGGTAGAACTTGGAGAGCCGGGGTTTGCCGTGGTTGTTGAAGATGAGGATCGCTTTGATCATGGTGAAGCGGCGGGAGGAGGCCGCTCCAGCCGGCCGAGTCACTGCGAGCTCTGCCCCTCCCACTTCACACTAGCAGCAGCAGCAGCAGCAACTCCCCCCCCCCCCAACTCGTGCCCAGAGCGGAAACAGAACAGCCCCCGCTACCCACGTGACACGAAGTCACCTGACAAGGCAGGGCGACTCATTGCGATTGTCAACATTCGCCCGGAATGGTGCCCTTCGGTCACGTGATCTCAGTGGCCACTGCCAGGAGTTAATATGGGGCACGTCACATCCGCCCTTACTTGCATGTAAGCAATATGGCGGAAGTGGAGAAGCGGTTACTGCTCTCTCCTCAGGATGGTGGCCGAGGCGAGTGTGAAGAAGAGCCCCCGAATGGAGGAACTGCGGTGGGGGTTGCCGAGCCGGCTCCCCCTTCAGCCGGCTCCCCAGTGACCGAAGAACCCGCCGAGGACACCAAGAAGAAAAGTAAGAGGAAAAGGAATTATTGCCCTGGGGGCGGGGCGAGATTCTGCGTTCGCTCTGATTGCTAGGTGCATTGGCCAATCGGGGGAAAGAATGAGCCTCCTACGTCAGCTAGTTTAACCAATTAGGAAAAGGCAGAGGATACGATCGGGTGGGGGGGGCGGGAGAGAAGAGGAGGAAATGCTCCAGGCCCGTCGTACAGGCGCGTTGGTGTCTCCCGTCCGCGGGGGGGCCAGCAGGACAGCGGCCAATAGCTGTCCCGGCGGGGGACGGGACGGGGCGGGGCCGGGCCTGTCGGTGAGGCGGGCTGCCTGTGCCTTGGGGCGGGGCTCCTGCCTCTGCAGCAGGTGCGCGGGGGCTGGTTTCTGTCGCTCAGTCTCTGCTTTCGCCCTAGTTGACGTCCTGCTGAAGGCTGTGGGGGACACGCCGATCATGAAGAACAAGAAGTGGGCCGTGGAGAGGACCCGCACCATCCAGGGGCTCATTGACTTCATCAAAAAGTTCCTCAAGCTGGTGGCCTCGGAGCAGCTGGTACGTGCCTTGCCTTGTTTAGTCTCTGAGCCGGGGAAAGATGCGGTGGGGTACTGGGGCTGCTTGGCGTCCTGGAGACTTGCCAGGTAATAAAAGGGTGTTGAAGTGCGGGGCGTGTGGAGCTGGCAAGGCTGCTGTCAGGGATGGCATCATGTTGCCTGCTTCTTAATTGTCTAAGTTGCTTTGTATGGTGACAAGGTAACGCTCCACGGGGAACCTGAGAACAAAAGGGGCTTGTGGTACTTCCTGACTATGGAGCCCAGACTGTTGCAAAGCTATGTTAGCATCACCCCAGAATGCAGCTGCAGCCTGCACTAGAGAAGGAGTTTTTCCATCAGCGTAGGAACATCAGCTCCAAAAACAAAGTTAGCGACCTCACCAGAAGCGTTTTTCCATTGACATAGATGGGTCTATATTGGGGTGAAGGAGGGTGACCAGATGCCCTGATTTTATAGGGAAAGTCCTGATATTTGGGGCTTTGTCTTAAATAGGCACCTATTACCCTCCCCCCACCTGCGTCCCGATTTTTCACACTTGCTGTCTGGTCACCCTAGGACAAGGGTCCCCAACATAGTGCCTGCGGGTGCAATGGCACCCGCTGGGGCAGTTGCGTGTGCCCGCAGGACACCACGCTGCCAAAGTGCGGCCACCAGAGAACCGCCCACTGAAATGCTTCTGAGAAGCGTTGCCGTTTCTCAGCGGCATTTCGGCAGTGGGGTGTCTGGCACCCGCCACAGTCTTCTGGGAATAGGAATATGCTATTCCCACGGAAAGGTTGGGGACCACTGCCCTAAGGTGAGGTTAGCCTATCTAGGCTAAGCACAAACTCAGCTGTCTAAATAAGTGAAGGAAGTGAAATACATATCTAATAAAACATAAGGAAAATACAAATCATTGTAGTGCATACAGGAAAAAATCTCAAAACCCTTATATTAAATAAAAGCTATTGCATTTTCCTTATGCAATTGTATAGTGGCTAGCACACCAAGGTCCTAGGACTCCTTGGCACTATGGTAATGCAAATGATTAATAATAATAATAATAATATAGATACATACATCTGTTGTCTGACCACCAGTCTCAGACTCCTGTTCCCCTGGAGGCCAGTTCCTGGTTTTCTTTTAATAAACTTAGAAGTTTTCAGCACTTAGGTCTTGTCTACACAAGCGAGGTAAATCGACATAAGTTACACTACTCCAGCTACATGAATCATGTAAATGGAGTCGACGTAGCTTAGGTCGACTTACTGCAGTGTCTTCACTACGCTGCGTCAATGGGAGATGCTCTCCCGTCAACTTGCCTTACTCTTCTCAGAGAGGTGGAGTAAGGAAGTCAACTGGAGAGCGCTCTGCTGTTGGTTTAGTAGGTCTTCGCTAGAGAGGGTGGCAAAAGGGGCAGCTGCCCCAGGGCCCGATGATTTAAAAGGGCCTGGGGCTCCTGGCTGCCGCTACCACAGCAGCAGCTGGAGCCCTGGGTCTTTTAAATCGCCTCCGGAGCCCTGGGCAATGAGGGCTGGGCAGTGCAGAAGGGCTGGCTGGGGGAGGCTGATCCCCAGCCCCACCCCTTCCACCCAAGGCCCTGAAATTACCAGTAAGACTTTTACTTTCACCCCTAGATAAGTTTCCATGGGTATGTTTGATGCCAGAAATTTTGCACTAGACAGGAGGTCTTGGTGTTGGATATTCAATGCAAAAGAGCGAGGACCAGACCATTGGCTTGATGGCAGCGTGCAAGACAAGTGCTTGATTGCAGGTCCTAGTACAAATGGGTAGCATGCTCAGACTCTGGGAAAGTGGGGGTGTTTCACATTGTTCCAGCAAAGACCCTGTTGGCCAGTTAAAGAACAGAGTTGCTAGGTTCTATGCAGTACCTCTCCCCCTAAATAATGGTGGCTCTGATGCAGAATTTTCAAGGTGTAAAGAGAGGTAAATACAGTGAACAGAAGGTAGCCTTCACCCCATCCCTGACAGGGGCACAGGTTTGAAAAAGTGCTCCTCATAGGTAGGAAGATAACTCCCCAGGCAGATTTTTTCACTTTCTGTTTTCTTCCTTCACAGTTTATATATGTGAATCAATCCTTTGCTCCTTCTCCAGACCAGGAAGTTGGGACACTCTATGAGGTGACTTTAGTTTTGAGTGTTATTCTTTCTTAATATTTGTTTAGTAGAAACTGTCTGTACCCTTGTCTGCCTTTTTAAATCTGCTATATGCCTGCCATGCCCAAAGTGGTGACATCATAAATTTGTGTAACATCATGGATAACATCACATGAATATATTAACAGGTGACACTGTTTCATGATGCATTTGTCCAATAATAATAGTTTAATTCACGAATGGACTGCTTCATTGGTAATCTAACCCCTTGTTGCTTTTCTTTCTCCACTCCCTTTTCTTTCCCCTGTAGTGTTTTGGAAGTGATGGCAAACTTGTACTGCATTACTGCAAATCTCAAGCGTGGGGATGAATGGTAAGCAGCCATTGATGCATAGGACTGCTGGCCTTCAGAAAAGAAAAGGGCTCTGATAATCTTCAGAAACCAGGCCCATGGACATGCTGAAGAGAATTGTACATTACTGCCTATAAATTTATTTTATTCTGTGTATTTGTGTACAAAATGATGCAGATGACTTGCATAAAAGAAGAGCTACATAGGCTTTTCAGCCACGTAATTCTTTCTTCCTTGTGTCATTTGTGGTATGGAAATAATTTTGCATGCTCCTTCTGCAGAATAGAGCCATCTTTTCTGCTGCAGAGCTCCTTGGTTGCCACATATGAAAGGACATTATTACATGCCTTGTGAACTGCATAACTCTCCATTGCTTTGAATGCTGTATTGAGGATTTAGCTTCCCTTTATTAGGATATTTATTGCACATGTGCACAGGGATTTAGTTTACTTCTGACATAATGTTCATCTCTATTATGTGCAGTTTCCTCTTATGTGTTGTGAAGTCTTTACTTTGAATGTGTAGTGTCTCTCTTACGCCTCACTTCAGGCAAGTATTTTATAGTATTTGTCTCATAAGTAATCTATATAAACAGTTGCACACAAGGTAAAAGATGTATTATCATACCATATAGTCTCTCACACCTTAAGCTATGTGAATATATGATACAACTGCATTTCTTGAACTATTTTTTTTTAATAAAATGTCTAACTTTTTTCTTTAGCAATAGCAGGACACTTGCTTCTCAGCTTTTTCTTAATTGTTTCATATTTTCACAAAAGCTATAATATGCTTGGAAAAATGTCCCTGGCAGCTCTAGCCCACCAGCAACAGCAGAAAGAGTGACCCAGCTATTGACTCTTTCAGTTCCATGGAAATAGATGTTGGATGACTAAAGCCTACTGTAAGCCTACTTCCACTTGTGTTCCTGGTCCCCTGCTTCATCTGCTGTATCGTCACTGTTCCATCAAAAGAAATGGAACACCACTTTGGGACATTTTGACAACTGTCACAAAGTAATCACAGGAAGTGGCTCTCCTGAAGAGGACTTACTACCACAATAATGCGAAGAAGGATACTGAGTCTCCATCCCACCCATGCACTGACATCTGCCCTGTGTGGGAAAGGAGGTTTGCCAAACAGCTCTGTTTAAGTATGGGCAAAGGCTTAATCAGGTTCCTCTACCAAATAACTTCCCCTGTTATTAACATGAAGGAATACTAAAGAATTATCTGCAGCCTGCTGATCTATTAATATGTGATTGTAAATTTGGCTGTTTGCTAATATATGCTACCCAAAAGTGTAACTACATCCTCTGCATGCATAATTTTTGTTCTATTTAGGATGTTTTAATAAACTTGCTATTTTTTTTCATGTTGAAAGCTAAATCAAAATTCTTTGATTTCAGCTAATCAAGTTGTAACCAATTCTAATTTATGCACATGTGTTGATTAAGTGTCTGTCTGTTTAGATCAGAATTCTGAAGGTTTATGAATAAGTGTGTTCTAAATCTGTTTCCAAATGAATTTTTAGTGATAATTACTACATTTTTAGAAAACTGATATAATACCCAAGGTTATAACTCCTTATTTATGGAATGGTGTCTTCCAATAAATACAAAAGCATTCTAGAACAGTTAAACGAATACCCCTTTGATTAAAATTCAAAACCAGAAAAATAAATACCCGTTATTCTTTCAGAGCCAACTATTGGGTTGTAACCTTCAACAGCCACTAGAGGATACATGAAGATTCATAGATACTAAGGTCAGAAGGGACCATTCTGATCATCTAGTCCAACCTCCTATACAGCGCAGGGCACAGAATCTCACCCACCCACTCCTACAAAAAACCTCACCTATGTCTGAGCTATTGAAGTCCTTAAATCATAGTTCAAATACTTCAAGGAGCAGAGAAGCCTCCCTCAAGTCACCCATGCTACAGAGGAAAGCGAAAAAGCTTGTGGCAATCTGTTTGGCTAAGAGAGAAACCACATTCTGGCTCTCTCTCTTTAATTAGTTTTAAACGGAGACTGTAAATCTTAGTTGTCTTAATTAATCAAACTACTGGTGCATATGGCCATTTGGAATGATGCAAGAAACAGAAAAGGAAAGAATAGAAATGAGAGGTAGAAGAGATGTAAGTCATCTTATCCTTCCACTGCAAGATTGTTCGTCTTGCTGCGTTATCAGTTTTATCCGTTTTGAGTTTTAAATGAAGCAAGGGCTTCTCTTGCTCCCTTGGGGGCTATTTTACGGTGGTAATAGACCTCATTGTTAGGTGTCAGTTTCCTTGCATTCAACATAGGTATTAATTTGCTCAGTTTTGTCCTATTTCAAACTTTAGAATCATAGGGTTAAAAGGGACTATGAGGATCATCTAGTCTATCCCCCTGCCAAGATGCAGCACCTACCTCTTATTTATTCAGATATATAAAATGTGCTTTTCCTCAGGACTTAGCAGGTCCATTCGACCACACTAAATCATTCTGGTTTGTCCTTGCATTTTCATTTTTTATAGACTTAAAGGCAGTTGTTCTTTTCCTCCCCCACTTGTTAGCTAAAAAATGTTTTGTTCTTTCAGTCTCTTAACGGAGGGGGGGGTGGTCCTAGGGAGATTTCCTTATTCACTTTGGTTCCTCTCCTATGAATTCATTCTTATTCTGCCTTTCTGGCACTGAGAGGGAGTGCTAGTCTTTTAATCTCCTTTCAGTAAAGCGCTTCACACGTACCAAGATTTTGCCTCAAGGGTACAGGAGGCTTCTCAGTGGTTCTGTTTTCAGCTGCTTCTAGCAGTGATCAAGTGGCTATCTCTCCATTGATCACAATAAAGCACTTTGAAGACCACCAGTGATCCATATGCCACCATTCAGGAACCACTGTGATAGCAACTCCTCCCTGAAAGGGGAAATTCTTTATCTGTGTCTGTCTGAAATTATGGATTATTGTATAAACTTTCTAAAGGTGAGTCATGTAGTTTATTAAAGGTTTCAGAGTAGCAGCCGTGTTAGTCTGTATTCGCAAAAAGAAAAGGAGTACTTGTGGCACCTTAGAGACTAACAAATTTATTAGAGCATAAGCTTTCGTGAGCTACAGCTCACTTCATCGGATGCATTTGGTGGAAAAAACAGAGGAGAGATTTATATATACACACACACAGAGAACATGAAACAATGGGTTTATCATACACACTGTAAGGAGAGTGATCACTTAAAATAAGCCATCACCAGCAGCAGGGGGGGGGAAGGAGGAAAACCTTTCATGGTGACAAGCAAGGTAGGCTAATTCCAGCAGTTAACAAGAATATCAGAGGAACAGTGGGGGGTGGGGTGGGAGGGAGAAATACCATGGGGAAATAGTGGTTTTCCTCCTTCCCCACCCTGCTGCTGGTGATGGCTTATCTTAAGTGATCACTCTCCTTACAGTGTGTATGATAAACCCATTGTTTCATGTTCTCTGTGTGTGTGTATATAAATCTCTCCTCTGTTTTTTCCACCAAATGCATCCGATGAAGTGAGCTGTAGCTCACGAAAGCTTATGCTCTAATAAATTTGTTAGTCTCTAAGGTGCCACAAGTACTCCTTTTCTTCTTGTAGCTTATTAAAGTGAGTGAATAAATGGCTAGCAGGCAAAAGAATTTGAGTCAGAAGTGTGTGGTCTGTGGAATCTGGCAAGGAATGAAGCCCCACAGTAAATATATTTAAATTGATTTAGTCAAAGCTATAATGTGTAATATCTCAATTTGCAGATGAGCCTAAAATGAAGGAAGTGGTTAAGAAACACGGGAGGTAGCTGTATTGCAGGATAATTTTGATAGATCAGGCATCAAGTCAAGGCGTTAAATATGAAGTGTAAAATAATATCTGAGCTATGTATAGTTTAAATGATGCTGAGTTAATTAATGCAGTACAGCTGAAGCAATGCATAGCTAAATTGGAGGGAGTATAGTTTAAGGCAACAGATGGTAAAGGAAATAAGAATAGTGATAAAGTTTCTTGATCATGAAATATGATGAGTGAGAGGTGACAAACTGAAATATTTTTAAATTAGATAGGATTTATTGTAAAATCATGAAGGTTGATGACTGGGACCATTGACATCACACTAGGTTGAGGAATTAAGTCTTACACCATCGTGGGCTCAGTTCTAAAGCTCTTAATCACATGGAGCTTGATAATGCACCTTTCCTTGCTAAGGGTAATCTTCACTATTCAGAGTGTTCACCAGTGTGGGTAAATTTAAACTTTAGAATCCATTTGAGTTGTAGGATGAGTGCAAAAAGATAAACTATAATAAAAGTAAGAGAAAATATGCATATTTTCATTTTTTATTTAAATACATTTCATAAACTATATTAACTAGAACTGTATCTGTGGTAATACGGCCTCTCAAACTCCCAAGTTCATTTAATGCATGGAAGGAAAATACAATAATCATGTGACTGCCAGAGCAATTTATGGGCATCATGGCATTACTGTGCTGTTTGGTGTATCTGGACCATGAAGTACTAGGTTGTATGCAGAAATGACTTCTATTCTCAAATATTGCTTAAAAAATCAGAAAAACTGATAAAATAATTTGGAAACTGATATGAATTTAATGTGTAAAGCTACACATTTTTAAATCTACAGAACTAAATAACCCGCATTCAAGAGTTTAAAAAATTGGCTGAAGAACTGTCTGAGTAATTAATGTTACTTCTTGACAAATCTTGGAACATTGGGGAAGTTCTGGAGACTGGAAAAAAGCTAATGTTGTGCCAATAGTTTAAAAAAAAAAAAAGGCTACATAGTAACTATGTGCCAGTTATCTTGACACTGATCTAAGGCAAAACCATGGAAAGGCTGACATGGGATGCAATCAGTAAAAGAAAAAATAATAATAAAGACTGATAGCATAATTGATGCAATCATGCTGGTTTTATGTCAAATACATCTTGACTAACTATTTTTATGACATTTGAAATTTAATTGATAGAGGTAACTTAATATAGTAACTATACTGATATGTTCTACATAGTCACTTGACTTACAGGAATCTATCTCATGTATATTCTGATATTAATAAATACCACTATACAAAATCCATATATCTATTAATGGATTAAAAACGTAGTTTTTAATATCTATCAGCTATTAATTGTAAATAGGGATGCGTCTAAGGGGGTGTTTCTAGTGGGGCACATCCAGGAATGCGTTCTTGATCTGGTGCTATTTAATATTTCTATTAGTGATCAGCAAGAAAATTATAAAATCATTGCTGATAAAATTTTCAGGTGACAAATTTGTGAAGTGGTAAATAATGACAGCTCAGTTTTACAGAGCAATCTGGATTGTTTGAACCTTGAAAAAACATGGTGTTTTTATTTGCTGTTTTTTACACAGCTAAAGGGGAGCCAAAGG
The DNA here is from genome assembly GCF_009764565.3 of Dermochelys coriacea. Taxonomy (NCBI): domain Eukaryota; kingdom Metazoa; phylum Chordata; order Testudines; family Dermochelyidae; genus Dermochelys; species Dermochelys coriacea. Next base: position 74,488,932 of record NC_050072.1, on the reverse strand, counting down.
TATGTAAGGTCATAAATACCATTATGAACAAAAAATGTAAGTCTCACAGGATCGGGAATTGTATTTTGGACAGCAGTAATTCAAAAAAAATGCTTGGGACCACAGTAAGTAATCAACTGAACATAATGTGTCAATGCAATGTGGTGGCTAAGAGCTAGTGTGATCCTTGGATGTATAAGCAGATGAATATAGAGTAGAAGTAAGGAAGAGGTGGTATTACCACTGTGTATAACATTAGTGAGATGTTTCAGAGTGGTAGCTGTGTTAGTCTGTATCAGCAAAAACAATGAGGAGTATTGTGGCACCTTAGAGACTAACAAATTTATTTGGGCATAAGCTTTCGTGGGCTAAAACCCACTTTATCAAATGCCTGGAGTGGAAAATACAGTAGGTAGGTAGGTAGATAGATGTACAGAGAACATGAAAAGATGGGGGTTGGCTTACCAATTCTAAAGAGACAAATCAATTAAAGTGGGCTATTATCAGCAGGAGGAAAAATCACTTTTGTAGTGGTAATTAGGGTGGCACATTTTAAACAGTTGACACCACTGTTTGAGTTGGTAAGGCAACCTCCATCTTTTCATGGTGTGTGTGTGTGTGTGTGTTTAATATCTTCCTACTGTATTTTCCACTCCATGCATCTGATGAAGTGGGTTTTAGCTCACGAAAGCTTATGCCCAAATAAATGTGTTAGTCGCTAAGGTACTCCTCATTCTTTTTATTAGTGAGACAGTTACTGGAATACTGTTTTCAGCTCTGGTGTCAACACCTTAAAAATACAAATTGGACAGAGTTCAGAAAAGAGCTCTATGTGAATGGTCTGGAGAACCTGCCTCAGTGAGAAGCCATTCTATTTAGTTTATTCAAGAGCGGGCTTAGTGGTGACTTCATTGTGGTCTATGGGGAAAAGGTTCTGATAGTAGAAGCCTCTTCAATCCAGTCTAGCAGGCAAAAGTATAACCAGATCCAATGGCTGGAAGTTGAAGCTAGACAAACTCACACTAAAAATAAGGTGTAAATTTTTAGCCATGAGGGTAATTAGTCATTGGAACAACTTATTTAGGAATGTGGTGGATTCTCCATCACTTGAAGTTTTTGAGTCAAGACTGGATGTTTTTTTAAAAGATGCTCCAGCTCAATTAGGAGTTATGGGCTTGATGTAGAATTATGGGGTGAATTACAGAATGAAATGTATTATGCAGAAAGTCAGACAAGATGATCATAATAGTTCCTTCGGATCATAGAATCTATGAAAAGTTTAAAAAAGTAAGTGTGACAAGTGTCAAATCAAATTTGACTTTCACTGTTTCCTAGTCAACTTGTTTTTCTTTAAACTATAGTTCTCACTATGGAAGTTTACTTGGTATACAGCAGCAGGATAATATAATCATGATCTTGCCTTGCTGTGACAGTCTCTCTACCATTTTTCCCCCTTGTCACTTCTTACAGGAATAGTATTTGATATAGCTGAAATACTGCACTATCTGCACAGATGGTAATGTTGATGTGAATGTCTAAACTACTTCATTTGGCTTAGTATATTCTGAATGTTATTAAAGGTGTAAAGTATTTTTATATTTCCTCTCATTATTTCTAAATTAACAGAAATGCTACATTTCACTCTGTGCCTAGCAACTGCTTCCTCCCTGTGCAGACTCCAGGGACCTAACCTGTTCTTTATACTCCTAAATAATTTCATTTTCCAGCTAACAACGTCTAGAATCTCTTTTTCAGCTTGTTGATGGTACTGGAACTCCAATCATCTGATGATTGCGCCTTACAGTCTCTCACATCTTTTAAAAAAAAAAAAAAAAGCAGTGACAAAAGCAGTACCTACCCACCGTCTCAGACTAGGTGAAGGGGTAATTTCCTGTCACCCTCTTAGAGTTCCATGATCAGCCCTATACATCCTCTACCATCTCCTGTATCCTAAAAAAATCAGTATGACCACCTGCCTTTTATCAACGGATATGAATGAATATTCCATAAGTATTTTCTTATACAAGAAATTAATTTGTAATTGTTCCATTTTTTAAATTAAATATAAACTAATAATTGAAATGAATAGCAAGCCAGGTAATCAGAGGTACTGAATGAAACTGGAGTTGCCTCAGTTGCAACCTGCTTAATAGGGAGGTATAGAATCAACTGGTATAAGTATTAATGTCAGCTCAGTGCCAACTTTAGCAAAAGACCTTCTCAAACCTGTTTAAAGTGTGGTTCTAGTCTGAAAAATGACCCCCCCCAAAATGGGGATGTTTCCATCTTTGTCATCCCAATAATACCAGCTCAGATATCATTAGCTATCTGTCACCTCTGCAAACAGAGTTTTTGCTCTGAGAGACCAATAGGTTATTCCCATGCATCATTGCTAGTATTAATGATCCTACAAATTAAGTTTTGTCTTTAATGGCTGTAGAAACCACTGTGTTCTCAGCTAGCCATCTGAGGCCTCATTACCTTTTGGGCTTGTATGGATGTTACTGAGGGTATAATTGGACCTGTAGCATCTTTGTTATTGGTGATAATGCAAGAGAAGGAAAGAATGCTCCTTGTCCATGGATCATTGATGGGGATTGCTAACAAAGTTATCAGCCTTGCATAAAACAGCATGAGCTGCAAGATAGTCAGTGTTAATCTTTATATGTTTTTCCATATACAAAGATATACTTTCAGCATAAGTGACTTTTATATGAATCAAAGACCACAAAGAAGAGCAAAAGTAAAGTCCCCATGAGAGAGCACAATATGTTTGTGTGTCTCCTCTGCCAGAACAGGAGATGGCTGCTTGTCTATAAATAGTCTTTAGCTATTTAAAGGTACAGTACATATAATATAATTTCTATAGCTAAATTTACCATGGTCCTGTGGCAATCTCCATGTAAATTGATGAAGCAGATGAGTTTGACCTACTGGATCGAAGTAGAAGTGAGTTAACATTAGTTTGTCTGCTTCATATGCTCTTATGGAATACCCATTCACAACTGTCAACTTGATCTAATTAAACTTTATATATATAATGTTATTGCTAAATATTTGTACCAAAAGATGGTATGGTGTGCTGTAGCATAAAAATATCAAAACAATAGATCAAAGTTGCAACTCCTACATAAAAATAAAAAATCAATATGGGATGTTAAAATGGGCAAAAAGTCTGACACACACTCTTGGATTAATATCAAAACTAATAATCCCTGCCTGCTCTGGGAAGTGGAATGCACAAAAGGAAGTCTATTTCTAAAACAGCACAATTGCAAAGCAGAGAAGAGGGGCTCCAAATAGAAGACTGCACAATAACTAGTCTAGAGAGAAGGCTTAGGGAGATTTGATTTTCTCATTTAACTGTTGCAAATTGAGAGAGCGGAACATCTTAGTTAAAAAAAGTGTTTTCTCACAATGTACGTTAAACAAAAAACATAAGTGAAAACCTAAGGTTTACCACCTACTTCCAGCAGGCTAATGTATCCCCAGACTGAGCACAAAGTGATGGCTAAGGATAGTCCTGGGGGCAGGGCTGGGACTGAAAATCACAACCCTCTGATTAATAGTATTTGCTTCGTCCAGCAGTGCATATATCAATGTGAATGTATCTGTGTCAGTGGGAAATACATTATTCAACATATAGCATGACTTGGTGAAATGCATACATCACACACATTATGAGGTATATGTTTCATAGTGTGACTTTTTCCTTATGTGATGTGGTGTACACGTGTGATGTTTGTTATATATTTCTGAATAGTAGAGTTTTAATTATGCTTGCAACAGCCACTAATATGCTTCTGGTTCTCACCGAATAGATCATACATTATGTAAATAATTACATCCACAGGAATTTAGAGCAAACCTTTATGTGAGATTAAAAGGCACAGAATTTTGTGTGGTGTAAATCAAAACACTTTCAATTTTATTGGTACAGCCCTTATTTTATAAAAAAGTATTCTCCATTAAGGGTCCAAAACACTACAACAGCATTGTAAGATGTAGTGCTTTGGAGCCTTACTGTAGAATAGGCCCAACAAAGAAAATAACAGAACGCCACTAGCCATCACCTTCAGCCCCAACTAAGACCTCTCCAATGCATCATCAAGGATCTTCAACCTATCCTGAAGGACGAGCCATCACTCTCACAGATCTTGGGAGATAGGCCAATCCTTGCTTAAAGACAGCCCCCCAATCTGAAGCAAATACTCACCAGCAACCACACAACAGAACCATTAACCCAGGAACCTATCCTTGCAACAAAGCCCGTTGCCAACTCTGTCCACATATCTATTCAGGGGACACCATCATAGGGCCTAAACACATCAGCCACACTATCAGAGGCTCATTCACCTGCACATCTCCCAATGTGATATATGCCATCATGTGCCAGCAATGCCCCTCTGCCATGTACATTGGTCAAACTGGACAGTGTCTACGTAAAAAAATAAATGGACACAAATCAGACATCAAGAATTATAACATTCAAAAACTAGTTGGAGAACACTTCAGTCTCTTTGGTCACTCAATTTACAGACCTAAAAGTTGCAATTCTTCAACAAAAAAACTTCAAAAACAGACTCCAATGTGAGAATGCTGAATTGGAATTAATTTGCAAACTGGATACAATTAACTTAGGCTTGAATAGAGACTGGGAGTGGATGGGTCATTACCCAAAGTAAAACTATTTCCCCATGTTTATTCCCACCTACCTCCCACTGTTCCGCAGACGTTCTTGTCAACTGCTGGAAATGGCCCAGCTTGATTATCACTACAAAAGGTTCCCCCTCCCCACCCCGCTCTCCTGCTGGTAATAGCTCACCTTAAGTGATCACTCTTGTTACAGTGTGTATGGTAACACCCATTGTTTCATGTTCTCTATGTATATAAATCTCCCCACTGTATTTTCCACTGAATGCATCTGATGAAGTGAGCTGTAGCTCACAAAAGCTTATGCTCAAATAAATTTGTTAGTCTCTAAGGTGCCACAAATACTCCTTTTCTTTTTGCGAATACAGACTAACACGGCTGCTACTCTGAAACCTGTAGAATACCAGCTACTTATAAAGGAATATTCTTTGTAGCATATTATTTACATTATGTTCATTTTTATTATCTACTTGACAAAATGTTTTATACTGTATATACCTGTTTGCTTATTTACAGTGAATTCTGTGGTATTCCCAGAATCTTTGAGGCACATTACCTTAAACTGATAAGAACCCACATATTGCACTTGACTGGGCAGAAGGGTCAATCCTCTTTTGCAAATATATAGAATCTTGAGTGAATTTATAGACACTTAATATTATTGGTAAATAATGAGCAGTACAGGGATCTACGAATGAGCAGTGAAGACTCACAACAAGGGGATGAAGTGCTAGCATTCTTTTCTCTCATGTTAGCAGCACAGAGAGGAGGTAGGGGGATCAAGAATTAGCCTGGGAATTAATAAATGGCTTCAATTTCTTGCTGCACCACAGGCTTCTTGTGTGAGCTTGGACAAGTTACTTAGTAGTAACCTGTAGTTATAGGTAGAATATAACTTGTAGAATAAGAATAACAGTACCTCACTACCTCATGGAATATTGTGCGAGGGTAAATGAGGCACTCATGAAAACAGAAACCATATGAGAACTAACGTAAATAAAAAGAAATTTTATGGTAAGTTGTTTAATTGCTGGCCTCTGAAATACCCAAATGTTTGGTATTGTGCAATTCTACTATTGCTATTGGTTTTGTGAATTTTTTTTTAAATCGAAGTAAGAAAGAAATTGTCCACTGTCACTTCATTCAAGAGTCTGTTGCACATCCTGCAGAGGCCCACATGTATTTTGGGCATTGTGATAAAGGACTACTTGAGTATGTAGTGTCACTATGAAACGATGACCACAGTGTCATGATACAGCTCCACGAGTACCAAATGTGATTGGTGTGGCTCCTGGGAAAAACACAAACGTGGCATTCCTAGGCTAAGGACAAATAGTTCATTCGGAAAAAAATAAAGGTATAGTAGTATAAACCTGATAATGGGAACTGGAAAGCATGGCTTCTTCTGACTAATTTAATAGGTATTGTGATTGTGATGTGCATGTGGGAATTATGGGTGTGCAGATCACGAAAGTTGAAGACTGGGACCATTGACATCACAGTAGGATAGAGTGGAAGACCTAATCTGAGGGGAAATTAAGGGAAGTCGTACACATCATGGGGCCAGTCCTAAAGCTGTTAATTACATGAAGCTTGATTATGCACTTCTTATTCCTATGGGTAATCTCCACCACTCATGACAGTGTTCACCAGTGTCTGGGTAAGAGGTGAAAAATCTAGCACATGATGAATGGTCATGAATTAGTGGTATAGGACTGAGTCCCATATTTAGAAACATTTAGATTTAATACATGGGACCACTTGCCTCAACATGCAGCTTTTCTTTAAGTATGTTTTAAGTAATCAGTTTTATACAAACCTATTTAACTCTGTTTTGAAGTGTTGCCATTTACAATATCGCTAGTGAATTCACTCTTTTTGTTGGAATAAGGTATCCTGTATGTAACCTTATATTCCGTCATTACAATGAATTATCTTGAATATGTATAATGGCTCATCTTCTATAGGAGTATAAGTACACACCTTTCAGGGATTTAAGGAAGTGTTTAAAAATGTAATGCATTCATTCACAATAAATTGAACTCTGAATGTGAAAATGGTTCCCATTTATATTGGCATTAAATCCCCCTCCCACACTTTTTTTTATTGTTTTCATTGGGTAAATCCTATGTTGACTGGGACCATATAAGACCTGGATCCTAAATAGTTCCATACAGTCAGGACCCTGTGCCTGCATGGAGTCCATTGACTTTACCACAGTGCTGACTAGAGTGCTTAGTAATATCTCCAAATAAACCATTTTCTTATTGACTTGGGGTCTTTTCACAGGAAAACTGGGAATACGGCTGGAGATATCTTTCAAGCTTTGCTCTTGTGGTTATGATGCCAACAAAAGAGACAAGGTGAGTGAGTTAATAGCTTTTGTTGGGCCAAAACATCTTCTAACGGAGATAGAAACTTTCAGACTATACCCAACTCTTCAGCTCTGAAAGATTCTCTTTCTCACCAACAGCAGTTCCTCAGTAAAAGATATTACCTCACGCATCTTGTTTCTTTAATATTCTGGGACCAACATGGCTACAACAACACTGCACAAGATCTTTTATAACTTGGCTATCTGTGTGCAGTGGCCATCAACATTACTAAAATCAACACAATTCTGCCTGTGAAATAGCATGGGAATATCATATTAATGTTAATTTTTTGCAAAGGCAAATATGCAAAAATTTTAAGTGTCCATTTTTCTTTATATAGCTTCCTGTGCAAATACATAAAATGAAGCACTATTTACGTCTATAGAGCTTTCACCATTTCTATTTGAAATGTGGGGTGGGAGGTTATTTCTATTCTGCTAGATTAATTTTAGGTATTTCTCCAGGATAAAATGAGGGGAGGAGGGGCAGATTGAGGGAAGTGTCAATTGTGTGTGTCTGGAGCTATTCTCTCTCTTTGGTGAAATGACTAGCCGTACATACACAATGGAACAGTTTTAACAGGGGAAACGGAGAGATCCACTCTGGAATACTCAACATCCCAGTGGTTAGGGCACATAAGTGAGAGACCTGGGTTCAAGTCCTTGCTCCCTATCAGACAGAGTGGGGATTCAAACCCCCGTATCCCACATTGGGTATAAGGGGGCCATCACCACCTCTTCCAGCAAATGTAGGCTTATTAAGAGCATGCCTACTGGATTGGGTCCCAAAGCAAGAGAAGCAGGGAGAACCTGGTTTGTGAATCCCACCAAGATTTAGCCATGAGCTAGGTAGTGAGCTGCTGGACATCATCAGGACTTAGGTGACAGTGTTTGTGCCCAGCCACTGAAATTTAGGCACTTCTGGGATTTTAAGGTGAAAACATAGTTGGCACCTAACCCTGTAGGCTTCTAAAGTCCCTTGGGTCTGAGGGTTGGTTGTGTAAAAGCCAATGTTGGACTTAATAGGCACTTAGGTGCAGGGGTGCTGGAACAATTTTTATATGGGGGGGTGCTGTGATCCATTGAACCAAATTGTAAACCCTACATATAATGGAAACCACTTCAACCCAGGGGGTACGGCAGCAGCCCCGCACCACTAGTTCCAGCACCTATGCTTAGGTGCCTAAGTCCCCCTTCTGAATCTAGACTCTAAAGCACAGTTTTCTGGCAAGGTGTGAATTCTGTGTTAGTCTGTGACCCCGAAATAAAGTGTGGTATACCTGGGTCCTGTTTATAGAATGCCAGACACCATGGCTAGGTGCTAAAGGATGTGAGCAGTCCCATTTAACTAACTGGTACTGCTCAGATGCAGGAGCATGGTCTTAATGTGCTCTGGTACTGTAAACTCTATTTGAACTAAATATCCTTAACATGTCTTTTACCTACATTTTATAAAAAATATATACATGTTTAGGGCTTTTTTTTTTAATCAATCTCATGTCAACCTTTATATTTCTTCATTACAGCTTTCCTGCTTGGAGACTTTTTGAAGTGTCTACCTCCTTCTTATGTCCATAGCATAAACAGAAAGGTGAAAGACGCATTGCATGTCAGTCTTGTTCATAAATGATGACCCTGTCCCCATGGTGACTGCATGTACTGCACTTTGTCAAAAGGGAAGAGAAGCCACATGGAGAGGCCTCACACAAGTGGAAGAGAGGTGCTGAAAATGGTGTTGCTCTTAGTTTCTCCCCTTTTCTCAGCAGCAGCCACCTGTTCTCTCCCACCCCAGCCCTCTATTGCACACCTGCCATATTTAAAATCTAGGAATAGGTTTGTTTGGGGAGATGGGGAAGAAATCTTTTTTTCTCCGCTAAACTACGTGGAAGTAAGAGGGATTATTTCTGGAAGGACAGAATGAGGAAAATTATAAATCTTTTTGCTAAAAAGCATAGGGTCTGCCCTTCCCAAATGGGTCCAACTGGTTTGAATTAGGCTTGTTGCTTAATCACAGTTATCTCACATGATTAACTACAAAAAATTAATTGCAATTTAAAAAATTAATCGTGATTAATCGCACTGCTAAAAAATAGCATGCCAATTGAAATTTATTAAATATTTTTGGATGTTTTTCTACATTTTCAAATATATCAATTTCAATTATAACACAAAGTGTACAGAGCTCACTTTATATTTTTGATTACAAATAAACAAAAGATATTTGCACAAATAAAGAAAAGAAATAGTATTTTTCAAGTCCCCTCATACAAGTACTGTAGTGCAATCTCTCTATCATGAAAGTGCAATTTACATATGTAAGGTTTTTTTTGTTTGTTACATAACTGCACTCAAAAACAAAACAATGTATAACTTTAGAGCCTACAAGTCCTTTCAGTCCTACATCTTGTTCAGCCAATCACTAAGAGAAACAAGTTTGTTTACAGGAGATAATGCTTCCCACTTCTTCATTACAATGTCACCTGAAAGTGTCACCTGAAAGAAGAGGCATTCGCATGGCACTGTTGTAGCTGGCATCGCAAGATATTTACGTGCCAAATGTGCTAAAGATTCATATGCCTCTTCATACTTTGGCCATTGTTCCAGAGAACATGCTTCCATGCTGATGACATTTGTTTAAAAAAAAATGTGTTACTTAAATTTGTGACTGAATTCCCTGGGGGAGAATTGTATGTCTCCTGCTCTGTTTTACCCGCATTCTGCCATATATTTCATGTTATAGAAGTCTTGGATGATGACCCAGCACATGTTCATTTTATGAACACTTTCACTGCAAATTTAACAAAATGCAAAGAAGATACCAATGTGAAATTTCTAAAGATAGCTACAGCACTCAACCCAAGATTTAAGAATCTGAAGTGCCTTCCAAAATCTGACAGGGATGAGGTGTGAAGCATGCTTTCAGGAGTCTTAAAAGAGCAACACTGATGCAGAAACTAGAGAGCCCGAACCAAAAAAAAAAAATCATCTTTCTGCTGGTGGTATCTGACTCAGATGATGAAAATGAACATGCGTTGGTCAGCACTGCTTTGGATCATTATCAAGCAGAACCTGTCATCAGCATGGAGACATCCTCTGGAATGGTGGTTGAAGCATCAAGGAACATATGAATCTTTAGCACATTTGGCATGTAGACATCTTGCAACACTGGCTACAATAGTGCCATGTTAATGTCTGTTCTTACATTCAGGTAACATTGTAATTAAGAAGCAGGCAGCATTATCTCCTGCAAATGTAAACAAACTTGTTTGTCTGAGCGATTGGCTGAACAAGAAGTAGGACTGAGTGGACTTGTAAGCTCTGAAGTTTTCATTGTTTTATTTTTGAATGCAGGATTTTTTTGTACATAATTCTACATTTGTAAGTTCAACTTTCATGATAGAGAGATTGCATTACAGTACTTATATTAGGTGAATTGAAAAAATACTATTTCTTTTGTTTTTCACTTTGTATTCTGTGTTGTAATTGAAATAAATGTATCTGAAAATGTAGAAAACATCCCAAAATATTTAAATAAATGGTATTCTACGATTGTTTAAAAGTGCAATTAATCGCACGATCGATTATTCATGATTTTTTTTAATGGCTTGACAGCCCTAGTTTGAATGACTGGGGAGCTCTCACTTGGCTATTGGTTTGGTGGTTGCCTCCTAAGCCTGTGCTATCTGCTGCCCCTCCTCCGCTTCTGCACTTTTCAGGAGTGTCTATGACAACCTGCTCCAGTTATTTAACCGTTCCCCTCTCCCTTTGTAAGCAGCTAGGTTTGAGGGAAGAGATTGCCCTTCATGGCCTGCAGGGAGCACGTAGAAGAGGTCTTGGTGCTGTAACCCCTTTCCCGCACAGCATAGAGAGATGGTAAAAGGAGGACCTGGTGCTTGATGAAGCCAGGGATATGCCCAAAGGTAAGTGCAGAACTAGAAAGGGAGAAGGATGATATGTTTAGGGGACCATCTTAGAAGTCAGAAAACCTGGGTTTTATTCCTGGTTCTGCCACAGAATTCCTATGTGGCCTCAGACATCACTGCTTGGTGCCTCTGTTTCCCTCACGGTGAAATGGGCGTTTTTTTTCCTACTTCACTAGGTTGTTCTCGGACTAAAGGTGGGATATTCAAAAGTGCCTCAGTGACTTTAGGAGCAAAAATTCCTTAGGCATGTGCTCCTAGGTCACATGTTTTTGAAACTGTCTCCCTAAATTCATTAACGTTTGTAAAGTGTTTTGAGGTGCTGGGAGGGAAGGAAGTATTGAAGGGCAGTGTATTTATTACATTATAAACTAGGGGTTGCTGCAGAAGGAGGATCAAGGAATTCAAATCCTCAGAGACAATTGCAAATGAGCTGAGATCTGCAGAGTTGATGCTTTTTCACCTCCAGCTGGCTAGGAAACTTTATCCCTTCCTCTAAGACAAGGATGGGGACACAGTGATCCCTGCTCTGCAGAGCTGATGCAGCCAAGCTTAGGGAGAGGAGTCCCCTATTAAGGGGCAGGGGAGAGGCTGAACGGGGTTGGTGAGTATGCTGTGGGGAGAGAAGGGGTCATTCTGAAGCTGTGTTGTGTGAGAAGGAGGGATACTTCGGTACTTCATGAGGTGAAGCAATGCAAACCTCTTGAGATAGATAATATGGTGATGCATACTTTACTACCCTACGCAGACAGATTAGATGGATTAGAGTGGGGACCATTCATGACTTATTTTTTAATGTTCCTACTTTTTCCCTTGAGCATGCAGGGCTGGGGCTTTCTAGCTGCTACAGAGTCTGGCACTTAAAGAAGAGATTCAAATGCACTTTAAAAATGGCTGGGAGTGGGGCAAAACACTAGAATGAAGAAGTGCAACCTTCCCATACTAAAGGAGAGGGAACTCTAAGAAGCCATACCTGAACTCTTTGTCAGGAGGGAGAGGAGGTTCTTTCTGTTTGCATAACCCAGGATCCCATAGCTCACTAATCAGTTTTGTGAACTTCCCTCCCACCCTCTTTGGGTAGTTGGTACATTCCCACTGTAACTTCAGGAGCATAAATAGAGGCAGCACCAAGCTGCGAGAAAATTTGTTGTTTGCTAGGAAGGGGAAGGTGAATCTGCTTGTCCAAGCACAAGCAATTTTGCTGCTTGCAGCCGGTTGTGTGGAAGTGTATCATGGAGCAGCCGGTGCAAACAGAAGTGTGGAAAGCGCAGACTTTACAGGAACTGATCCAGATCCTGCATCACTTATTTTCTAGTGATAAAGTCAGTGTAGAAGAAGTGCAAGCCTTAATGGAATCGTATGAGAGCAACCCTGTGGAGTGGATGAAATATGCCCAATTTGACCAATACAGGTAAAGTCAGCACTTCTTATTTCAGTGCAAAGGGTGGTAACTCAAAAAGGAGCCTGTCTAAATAGTAAATGAACAGCGCAGCAAGCAAGACAGACAAACACACCTAGCGGGAAATGAGGGACGTCGTTTGTGCTGTTTTTGTGGGGGGGTTTAAATAAAGTGAAATTAGCAGAGCTCAGAGGAATGGAATGTGAAGTCTAAGTATGACCAGTTTCCACGAAGCCTGAATTAAACTGAAGTAGTTCATGTGTGCATGCATATATGAAGCTATGGAAGCATTCTCTCCAAATATCTTTTAGAATCGGTTTGAGGAATTAGAGGAGTCGTCATCTTTGCAACCATCTGGTGTGCTAATAGTTGGAATCTACATAACGTGACATCTGGGTGAAGGAGGCAACTGGCATCTCGGGGTAAACTTAATTGTAATAGACTGTAAAATAAAGAAAATGGTTGGAATACACAACAATGATGAAGAGTTACTGTAAGGGCTGGATAACAGGACTGTATCCTCACCACTGCTTATACTGTTGCGATCATTTTAGTTAGGTACAGCGGCGGGTAAGAATCTGCTGTAGATGCACGTGGCTTTTATTCTTTATTTTACTGTCTGCTAAAGCTAGTACACTCCGTGCTTTTCCTAGACCGCTCCCCGCAGCTCTAACTGGTCTCCAGATGCGTGGTTTTCATACGAATAGCAAAGATGTTTTAGGAGGTGACGGATGGGAGGAGGCGCTTCCCCAAGTGTGGAACCGTCTGCAAATTCAGCGTGGAGCCAGGCTCCTGGAAACAGCTCAGAAACTAAGAACCCAGAGAAAAGATCTGGGCAAGTTGCCCAGACTGATCCGCGGCAGGAGACTAACTCAGCTTAGCTCGGTACTTTCCAGGCTCCACGAAGCGGGTATTCAGGGCTGGAGCGCGCCGCGCCGCGCCGCGGGAAGGGGGCCGTGGCTAATCTCGCCTGCTCCGTAACGCTGCCCGCAGCGCCAGTTATTCACCGGGGACTGGGGCGGCGACTCGCTAAGGGGAGGGCCGTGAAAGCGCTTGCTCAAAGCCACCCAATCCCCGACCAAAGTTAGGGGGCGGGCTGGCGGAGCTCGGGCGGCCTCGGTTGGGCGTCGAGTTGTTTGAAATAAAGCCGACTCAGCGCCCGTCCTCCGCCTCGGCTTTCGTTTTGCAAAAACTCCTCTTCTCCCTCCGCCCCCCAACCCCAAACCAACGGGTCCCGGCCGTCGCAACCCCTCTCTCAACGCTAGCCCGCCACCCCCAGCGGCGTTTCCCAGGCGCGCCTCCTCTGCCGCCCTGCACGGGGTTGGGGTGGCGTTTCCCGCGCCATTCTGCTCTTTCTCGGCCCGCGCTCCGCTTCCTGTGCACGCCTCCTTTCCACCCTGCGCGCGGTGCGCGGGGGGCTCCCTCGCGATCCTCCCTGGGCCCTTCCCCGCACGCCGCGCGCTCCCGGGGGTGCTGCAGCGCGCGTGCGCAGCCCTCCGCCTTTCCCTCAGCTCCTTGTGCTCCGCGGGCGGCGAATCCCTACGCAATCCGGGCGGGGGAGGGGGAGGGGGGGCGCTCTCCAGTTCTCCCGCCCTTCCCCACCAGTTGCTTTGCGGGTCGCCGCGCTGGCCGGCAAAGGGCTGTTCAGAGGTAGGGCCAGGGGCGGGGCTCCGGCAGCCAATCAGAGCTGCCCCTCAGCGACGCCCCGGGGCGCTGGCCAAATCAGAGCCGGTCCAAGTCAGTGAACTACGTGGCTGCCTGGCTGGCCGGGGCTCGCTGTCTAGCCTGATGAAGCTGGAAGGGGTCAGGGCCAGGGGCAGGCTCTGCCCCGTGGGCTCCTGGGCATCACTTGCCGGGACCTGGCGCAGATTGTTGGGGGGAGGGATAGCTCAGTGGTTTGAGCATTGGCCTGCTAAAAATAGGGTTGTGAGTTCAATCTTTGAGGGGGCCATTTAGGGATCTGGGCCCAAAATTGGGGATTGGTCCTGCTTTGAGCAGGGGGTTGGACTAGATGACCTCCTGAGCTCCCTGCCAACCCTGATATTTTATGATTGTTTGCCCTGTGCTGCAGCTGGCACCCGGACACTATTTATACTAAACACTATTACCATGGGAAGGACATGGACTGTGGCTCGAAAGTTGCACTGTGCAGCCGCTCTCCAGTCTAAGAAATGGGGGGAGAGTTGAGCGGGGAGCTCTAGGCATTAGCCTGGGGTCCCCGTGTGTAGAAGAGTATGAAGTCAATGGGCAGACCTGAGTGCATGGGCAGGGTCCTAATGCAGGAGCTTAGATTCATTCTCACCCCCCAACCCCCCAATTTCTCCCATCCTGGCTAATTACCAAGATAATAGACAAACATTAGAGCTGAGCTTATGTATGACCATCTGTTTAGGGTAGGGGTGCCCAGACATCCTGTTTGGGCCAGGACAGCCCTGTTCCGGCTGTCCTGACTTTTCTGGCAAAAGTAACTTAGACATTTGTCCCAACTGGTGATCAGTTGGCAAAAGCAAGCGGGACAAATGCCACTTTTGTCAAAAAGTGGGGTGCAGGGGGTGAGTGGCAATGCCAGCTTCGTGAGGGTGGGAGGGAGAGGCAGGGCTCAGATGTGGGCAGGGCATGAGTGAACAGTGACACCAGCTGAGGGGTGGGGGAGGCAGGGCTCATCTATCGGCTCGGGCCAGCCCCACATGGGGGGGCAACAGAGGGCCTCGGGCTAGCACCATGCGATGTCCCATTTTTCCTTTGGGAAATATGGTCACCCTAATTTATAGGATTTTCTGCAGTGTTCATCAATGCCCCTCCCGCCTCCGGACATTCATGAAGTTGTCCTCATGCCACCCCTGCAAGGTAGGGCAAGTATTATCCACAGTTTGCAGGTGAGAAACTGAGTTACAGACTCAGCTACACTCGCACTCAGCCCAGCATCCTTGAGCTCCACTAGTGGAAGGGCAGGTGTAGATAGAGTACAGGGGATTCTACCACTGTGTCAGCTGGCACCCAAATATGGTTTATACTAAACGCTATTACCATTGGAAGGACATGGACTAGGGCTAGACAGTGGGAAAAGAGTAATGAAAATTCCCAAGATAAACCTACCCTGAGTGATTTCTCCAGATTCACAGAGACAGTCTCTGTCAGAACCTGGAATAGACTCTACATCATCTGTGTCCCACTCCCATACCTTAACCTCAAGGACATCCTTCCCTTTAATATGATGACCAGAGAGAACTTGCCTGATTATGTCTTACTTACAGCTGACTTTTGGCTGTTTTGGAGTGGGTATGTCTCTCTCTCTGGTTTCTTGTGAAAAGCTGTTAAAGGTCTCAGTTTCATCTTGATGCGGAACCGGAAAACTTGCATTCTTGAAAATATTTGTTGGACGGGAAAACCATTTCCTGCCCAGCTCTACATTTAAGTGTGTCAGGAGGGTTACTAAATCTTGGATGGGGGGAAAACACGTCACCTTAAAGTGTGGGATCTAGTTTCATTGAACGCTTGGGGGTGTGCACAATATCCTATTGACAGGCTGTGAGAAGTACCATGTTGTCCCTTCTTCACTTTGTTTGATTCCTTTCCCTCAGCCCCCTCTGATATCATCGGACTAGGTTTTTCTTCTATCATATTCTTGCTTTAGCAGAGAAGAAAGTACAATATCAGTTCAGGCTTAACAGTAATTGTTACTTTTCTAAATATTGATTTTCCCCTTGCAGCTGGTGTCTTTCCATTGTAACTCAAACATACATTATTTCTACACTTCTAAAAAAAAATTTTATTTTTCTCTTTATCGTGGATGCGTTATACTGGATTAAAAAATAAACTCCTTTTTTCTCAGTTTGACTTTTTTCCCCATTCAGAACAAACCTCAAAACTTGTGTTCTGATATAAGCATTGTAACACTAGATGTATGTGTAGTCAGCCACCCATGCTGTGCAGAAATGACAGATTGTGACATGTTTAATCAGACAAAACTTGTATTGTGATGTCATATAGAAGAGAACTTTTATATAAAAATTAAAATTAAAAATAGTGAAGAAACTAAAGCTGGAATGAGATGAAATGCAGAAACTAACTTTATGATTCAGTTAAAGCAGCATATGTGGGATGAACTGAAAATAATTTGTTACCACCATGCTGTTTTGACAGAATACAATAGAGGGATATCTTTTGGGAAAATAGCAGATTAGGCAAAACAAACAGCCAGTTAACACAAACAGAAAAACTTCTTCTGCGCGCCAGGTGAGAATCTCCCACCAGTTACTAGTGGCTGCGGCAGAGGGACACTTTTTGTTAGGGACTCTCATACTACTTAAGGCCTCGGGCCTGCAAAGGTATAAGCATATGCTTCACTTTTCACACTGTCAGTAACCCCATTGAAATCAATGAGGCTACTCATGTGCGAGCTTGCAGGATTAGGCCTTCAGTTAGGAATCAGAGGATGAAATCACCTGTATTATTTAGGGACAGGAGGCCCTCAAGCCCTGAGAATGGAACATACCCTTGATTAACCACATGAATAACATGTATGTAAAAAGCAAGCCTTTTCTGCTTTTCTTTTTGTTTGATTTAATATAGGAAACTTTTTTAGTATCTTCTGCTCTTCCGAGCTTTGTTTTGGGTGTAGCTGTTTGACAGAAATTACTGTGTTGGTATTGGTTTTCAGACGTACAAAAAAATTACAAGTTCAAAAAACCAGAATAGTCCAGAAAAGCAGCAGTTTTACCATATGTGGTAACCCCTAAACTTCAAAAATCTTTGCCCAATGCAAAAGAATGCAGTCACCGAAAGAAAAACCAAGAATATTTGAAAGTGAACTGTAGAAAAATGTATGCATTTCTTTTCTTTGTTGCAGTACTCTGTTTCTAATTAGAAAGCCTGCTGTTGAAATGATCTCATTCAGCAACTATTTATATTAGATTTTCTCTTCTTCTTCAGTTTCAGATACATACGTCCAACCCTCATTACTAGATTTAATTTAAAAGCTTTCCTGATGTTATCAAGCGTAGTTGTATGTCTGGTTTTTTTCCAACCTGAAAAAGTGCAGTGGCAAAAACCATTTAAAAATTCCATTTCACTTTCTGTGCATATAATTTGCTTTCCAAAGCTAAGAGACCTTGTAATATAGGCTGCCACTAACCATGTTTATATTCCCTGTTGTTTCTTTATATGCACACACATATATTTTTAAAAACCACAGATGTTTTCAATTTTAGGTACACAAGAAATCTTGTGGATAAAGGAAATGGAAAGTTCAACTTGATGATCTTATGCTGGGGTGAAGGACATGGCAGGTTTGTATCCAAACAGCTTGATACCTGCAGATAGAAATAAAGCTATAGTATTTTTCATTTGGTCTGGGTACTACTGTGTGTCATTGTCCTGTAATAAGAGACAAACCATCTTCCTCACAAGCATTAATGGGTAGAGGGTGGTTAACTGATAACTACAAACAAAATAAGTAGTAATAATCAGGATGACTATGCCAAAGGGTTAATTTTGTAAATTGTGTATCTCATGATTTTAGGGCATTTCTGTGGTTTTCAGTCTTCCACCAAATCTAAGCTTCTGTTTTGTCCATTGAGCTTTTTTAACCTTACAGTTACAGAGCTGGATCTTGCAGTCTTTTGTAAAACTGCAGTTGCTTTATAGGAGTTCTGCCTGATTAGAACTGCAGGATCAGGCCCATGTATTAGAGGCTATAAAAGCTTTTGCTTCTATTACACCTATATAGTTTAAATCCTGGTCTGTGTGGCCAGTCTGAGAAAACGAGAAAATGAGTTTGGAGTGTGGGAAGGAATGGACTCTCCCAACCCTACGCTACTGTATAACAAGGCCACTTTGTGGTTGCTATCACAATGATAAAGGGACAACAGCTGCTGTGACCAGTCTATGTGGGATGTATGGGGGCATCGACTGGTGGATCTGCATAGTCATAGTGCAGGGGTTCTCAAACTGGGGGTTGGGACCCTTCAGGGGGTCGTGAGGTTATTATGTGGGGGCTCGCGAGCTGTCAGCCTCCACCCCAAACCCTGCTTTGCCTCCAGCATGTATAATGGTGTTAAATATATAAAAAGGTGTTTTTTATTTATAAGGGGGGGTTGCAGTCAGAGGCGTTCTGTGTGAAAGGGGTCACCAGTACAAAAGTTTGAGAATCACTGTCATAGTGCCACTGAAGACCCCTGCAGAGCTTTCTTCTATAGTATGCAGGAGTTTCAGACTTCCTCTATATATTCTGTATAGTCTGCGTCTTCTGCAGTGCTGAACCATGCCAGGACTGTTGCTTATTGGGTGGTTTTATGTGCCAGCAGGCATGGGGGCAGGATCTGTCTCTCTGAGGTTCTTTCACAACTTGGTTGGCTAACCAAAAAAAGTTATAGCCTGTAATTTTTTGTCACATAATCACTGGCCCTGCATTTAAGCAGAAAAACTATAATTGTTTGCTTTAGATGTGAAAATGAATTAACATTGTCAGGTCTAATTTGGGATGGTGCCAGGCTTCCCCAAACAGATGTAAGAGGGCAGTCTAGATCTGCAGCCCACCAGCTGTTTAGTATAGGGTCTTTTCTGAGAAGAGACTAAAATTATTGTCAAATGGCGTACTGGTTTATGATTTGGACAAGCATCTGCTGGTGACTAAAGTGATACCACAACTTGTTTTCACTCCCTATGTAAGCAGAATAAAATTGTTAACATGATTAACTGGAAGAGAAACTGTTGAGGGAGTGACTACATGGCATTCATGAACTTGCCCACTTAAAAAAAATCCCTGCTTTTTGCAAGTCAACAGCAATATAACTTCTGTTTGGATTGGAACATTTGTTGTGTATAACACTTAAATCCATGATATTCTAGATTGAAGCTTGATTAGCCTTGTACATTGGGGTCAAAAAATCCACTTGCCTGAGTGAGTAGGAAGCCATCAACTTCTGCAGCAGTGAAGCTTTAATTTCTTTTTAACTACATTTCTAGCCCTTACGGCTGCAAGTATAGCAATTCAAATGTATTCCTGAGTAGGTAGCCAGCCTGCACCAGTGCTCCTGCTGCTGCTCACAGCTTTGCCAACAACAGCAAAGTGAAATGAACAGCTCTGTCTGGTCAGTTTAATTGTTGCTATTAAATCCAGTGGGAAGCACTGAAACTTCCTTTCTCCTGTGTACCTCACATCCATCACAGCAGCAAAGAAGCCCTGAAGATGGAGAAGAAGTAGAAAGCTCCCTCTCCCAAATATTGGGGTGGAGTTTCAAGTTTATTCCTAGACTGTAACTGATAGGAAAGATAGAACCCCCAAGCAAAGTCCATGGAAAGTGCCCTCTTGTTTCTCAACAGCCAGGGTGTGTTACCTAGACTTTTCTTTTGTGTTTACTTCTGGCTAGTATGGTTAATCCTTCAGCTAGTAGTTATCTGCTAAATTTTCCAACACCTGTATTTGTTGTTAAGTTATTGTAATAGCTTTCTAATACATCAGCCTTTATTGCGTATCTTTCACAGTAAATGTTTCTTTGAGATTTGCTGGTGTTCTGATAATGTGACAAGTGTGCAATAACATTCATGTCCTGCACGTACTGTTATACCTCTACAATACACCATAGTGTCTGCTTCTTCTGGGGGAATTCTTTGCCACTGCGCACATGCAGAATTCATGTCCCCCACAGACTTTTTTCTCAGTAGAAAATAATGCCCATCGGGGCTGTTGTGGTGCCAGAACAGAGGGCAGCTGGCTCGCAGCCAGCTGTGGATAGGGAGGATGAGGAGCAGCTTTCCTCACAGCGCCCTGCCCACAGGGCCAGGTGAGGAGGTCCGGGATATGGGGGGGATGGATAGAGCAGGGCACAGGGAGCTTCTGGGAGGGTCACATAGATGAGAGTTCAGAAGGGCTAGTCCGGGGAACAGACTGGGGCAGGAGCTAAATGGGAGCAGGGGTGCTGGACCACATGGGGATGGGGAGCAGAGGGGATGGCTGAGTGAGGGTGCTGGGCTATATGGGGATGGAGGATGCAGGTGGCTGAGTGGGAATGCAGGGGCACATGGGGATAGGGGGCAGGTGTAGGGACACATGGGGACAGGAGAAGATGTGCCTGACTGAATGGGAGAAGCGAGGAGTCATCCAGGCTCTGCATGGGAGATGCTCCCCACCTCCCTAAAAATCCCCCCCCCAAGAAAAACCCTGTTCCATATTTCTTCCACCCAGACCCAGCAACCCTCCAGGTTCACTCCTAGGCTCCTTCCTAGCAATTACTTCCCTATCCCTCAGCTCCTCTGTTACCTCAGATTCCCCCAAGCCTTTGCACTGTTTCTGAGGGGTGTGGGAAATATGTTTCTGTTTTGTAATTTACATGAATTATGAATCAAAGTTCTGTATTAATATGCCTAATAAGGAATCTATTTGTCAAAATACATTTCTGGAATATTTTTTGTTGTCTGTATTGTTACAGACATACTTGCTTACAGCTATTTTGAAATAAATTACCAAAATACTTGAAACTAGCATGACTATATTGTGTTATTTTGACAAATAAAATATGCATATTTTTAAAATATTGTGCATAGAATTTTTAATTTTTTGGCGCAGAATTCCCCCAGGAGTAGTCTGTTATATTTGTAGTAGGTGGTATTAAATGTATACATCACACTGAGTTCAGCTATTCTGTGTTTCTATAGCAGTATTCATGATCACACTGATTCACACTGCTTTATGAAGATCCTTCAGGGGAATCTAAAAGAGACTCTGTTTGAGTGGCCTGGGAAAAAAGGGACTGGAGCAATGACGAAGAAATCAGAACGAGTTTTGGGGGAAAATCAATGTGCCTATATCAACGGTAAGCTTCTTTTTAATGTCTCATATATGACCATTTCATTGCTACCCATCAATGATTATAACTCTTAACTGAAAAGTTCACTCTTTAATAAACTGGTCTAGCTATAGGTTCTTGTATTTCATCTAAATCTGTCGTATACAGCACCTGTGCAGACTCAGACTCTCCTCAAACTTGTGTTTAAACTGAAACAGTCTAAAAAAACCCCATTCATCTAAATTCATGATTAAGATACTGCAGGAAAAGCTAAGATCCTTCAACAGCTCCTGAATGCTCAGAGCCTTGCAGGATTGACTGAAAATACACGTGGATGTGAAGTTGAAAATGTAAAGCAATAGGCAAATCACATGTATGAAAATCCAAAATTCATAAATGTCTCCAGGGCCAGCTCTACCTTTTTTGCCGCCCCAAGCAGCGAAGCAAAACAAAACAAAACAAAAAACAAAAAAGCAGCCGCCGAAGTGCCACTGAGAAAGGAGTGCCGCCCCTTCTGATTTGCCGCCCAGCATGTCTCTGGATTTATGAAGAAAATATCTCTTGGGTGTGTAAAGTCCTTTTGAGTTACAATGGAAAGCCTAAGAACAAAACTGTAGTAGAACAGTAATTGCCCACACAATCAGTACATCTAACAGCCAGCAATAGAATGGATAATGATTGAAATGAATGTTGCTCTGGTCTTTTAGAATTCTGTATTTACGCTTTTTAGAGTGCACAGTAACTCATACCTATCTTGACTTGGGGTAGAGAGTGGAGGGGTCTTTTTTGTTGAACAATGTTGTTCACTGTGTACAAAAGTACACTAAAGCCCAGTCCTGCAGTGCTCAGCACAACTCGCCATGTGAAGTACTGCACAGTATTGTATGAAAATGGTGGACTTCTTGACTACTTCTGACACACTGTAGTATGTATAACTGCTTCTATACAACTCTCTGTAGGCACTGTATGCTGTTTTCTATATTTACTTCTGTTGTGAGAAGCTTGTAAATAAAACAAAAGGCTTGAACAATTTACTTTACCTCTGTACAGCTAGTCTTTTGGCTAGCCAGCCAGAGGCCAGTGCCTTTGAAAACTTCCTGAAAACTTTTTCTTCTGATTATTTTCTATGCTTGCTCTCACCCCAGAGGTGGATTTTCGTGAACCAAACTTTCTGAAGTGGAAAGAGAGAGAACTCTGTTCAAGTGCTCAGGGTTTTTATTGGAGGTCAAGGGTTGTTTTTTTTTTTTATAATACAATCTGTGCATTGGGAAGTCAGTCTTTTTTACTGGTTCAGAAAACAGTTGCACTTTGTGTGTGTATGCTCCAAACACAAATTGTTTGGGTTGTTGTTTGTTTTTAAAGCAATTTTTTAAAAAGCCTCTAACTAGTCCTCTGAGAGAACTGTAGGCCTACCTCCTCTGCTGTGTTTCTGGCTGGATATTTCAATTTAAAAGTAACAGAAAATAAAATTCTGTCCATTCACAATTTGTTGCCTTAACTCTTTAACAAAGCCCTAAGGTATTTGTGTTTCTATCCGGATATCTGCACATTCAAATAAATGGTGCTGATGCAGAAAGAATCATAGAATCATAGAATATATCCCATGTAGCATGGCAGTTCCTTTTTGTGCCTATTACTTGGTGTTTCCACTTTGCTTATAAGACAACTCATGGGAGTGAGTTGATTTTAATCTCTCAGTACATGAATATAAATTTAGGGATTTTTACCCTTATTAAATGAAATAGTGTAAATGAAATGTACAGGTGTATATTTTAAATGTGCCAAAGTTGGAATGCACCAGTGGTTCCCACAGTAACAGTATCTGGGCTACATTGTACAATTAAGGGCTGAGTATTATATAAGATATTACATAAGCATAAAGGGCTGAGTTGCATTTGCTCTGGGAATCATAAACTTTAATTCTTGAATTCTTGAGCAGTTTTTAAAATTCTTCCTTAATGCTCAATCAACATGAGTTTTGGTAGATTTAATGTTCATACTTTGGGTATTTTATAGAACTCTATTTCTGCCCTCTGGTTTTCTGAAAGTGCTGTTAACATAATAGCCACACTGTGGGCAGTGACTTGTTTTATTACCTGTTCAATTATCTTTGCTGTTTCAGTGAAGATTGGATGTTTGCCATGCTCTGGTAATTTGTCACTTTAAATAAAAGCCCAGACAAATAGGAAAGGGTAATTGGAAGATGGACAACTGTAAAAGAAAGCTACTGTCTCCTTGCCTGGGAATTTACACTTGAAATTCAAGTAGTTCAGTCTTAACATGGTTGATGTCCTTGTTATCAGGCTGAAGACTAGCAATGCAAAACCCTGTTTTCCGCTGAAATGTCTTGTTTATTCTTTAGAAAAACAAATTTTCCATCCAACATCTTCAGAACATCAGTGTCTCCTAGGAAAGAAAGTATCATTTGGGAATGGCAGCTGATAATAAATTACCAACAATGTGCTCTTCCTAAAGCTTCTGTAGATTTCTGTTAAGCTTTCTACCATAGTAGATAACAAAAAATTCTATATATGGAAAGTTAGAGAGCAAGACATTCTGAAGTCCCAATGAGTTTGGGGATCTCTCCTAAAGAGTAAAACTCAAATTCTTTTTTTTGAGTTAAAAATTCATCCTGAAAGCGTGGGTGTGTCCAGCTGTCTTGTTGGTTTAGAGATGGTGCTTTTCCAGGCAGGTATCAGTTTTCATTAGATCTGTCTGTTAATGTAGCCTTTCCTCTTATGTCCTCGCTTGTCTAGACTCCATTGGCCTGCACCGTGTGGAGAACACAAGCCACACAGAGTCTGCTGTTAGTCTGCACTTGTACAGCCCATCCTTTGACAGCTGTAACACCTTTGATCAAAGAACTGGACACAAGCATAAAGTCAAAATGACATTCTATAGTCAATTTGGAGAAAGGACCCCAGGTGTAAGTACAAGCTAATGAATACCCTTTATGTTCAACTATCCTGTGTCCTCATGCGAACAGAGCAGAGAGCTAGCTTGCTGTGTTGCTGCCCATCATTGCAAACCAGTCCTTGGCTCTCTTGGTGGGTTGACCAACACAAGCACAGTTCTTGTTATGGACTGTCTGGTCATTTTTAGGATAGAGATGAAACACATTTCAAAAGGAAACTCAGTTTTGGTGTCAACTTTAAGTTTCCCTTTACACACAGTTTTTAAAATGCTACTTTGCACACACACTGAAGTTCTTCCTTTGCCTCTTCAAAGCATGGTACAAATATTATTCTCACAGCATCCCTAGGAGGCAGGCAAGGATTATCTCCATTTCACAGATGGGGCAGTGTCATTTGTCCAAACTGCAATCGGATTTAGGTATTACTGGCTCTGCTCATCCATCTGCCCCCTGCTCCCCAAACAAAAAAAAGGTCCAATCTTATGAAGTACAGAGAAGCCATCAGCTCCCCTTGATAGCAAAAGGCGTTGAGGGTGCTGCTGGGCTAAGCAGTTTCACATTTCAAGTCCAAATTGTTTTCTCCCTGTAACTTGTTGACAACAAAAACTGATACAGTGTCATGACATTTTTAAAAAACAAACTGTGAAATGCAGACTCCCTGAGCAAGGTTGGTCTGCTTAGTGGCACAGCACCAATGCCGTGTTCGTCTCTGTCTGGAGCTCTTAGTACCAGGACTGGGAGTGGTAGTTGGTGGGCTTCCCTCTGGAACTCTTTAATGTGTCTAAACCTGGCCACAATTTAGGACCTTTATAGGAGGAAAGCTGCTTAATGGTGAAGAAATGGGGCAGATCTTCAGGACCTTGTTTAGGATAGCCCATGGCTGGACTGGATGTTCAGAGGGCTTGATGCTGAGAGGTACTGAGCACTCTTAACTCTCACTGATGGACTAGTAGGACATAAGTGATCAAGCCTTTAGTAGGTGAGGTTTAGCTAAGGCTTTATGTATAATGGGCAAAATCCCTCCAGTCCAACAAGCACAATGCAAATAGCTGTGCTTCTTTGCAGCATTTCACATTAAAGCACCCAAACTGTAAACTTTACACGTGTGAAAGTCCTCCAGACAACTAAACTCCTTCCAGTCCTTATCATTCAGAAGAAACAAGATAAATGTTGAATAGCACAGTCACATGAGAATAAAAATTCAAGATTATTGCTGCTTGTGTTTTCTTTCTTTAAAAAAAAAATTTACCTGAGAGGAAGTCTTGGTTTGTTTGTGTGTGTAAGATAAGTGAAATATTTAGAAACTAGCTATTTGAACTTCAAATATTTTCCTGTTCTTGTTCTGTAGCAACTGGCAACTTTTGTACCTATGATGGGAAGTTTTATCTGATTTTTGAGTGGGAAAAATCTTAGTCATTGGATGTCTCCACTTAGTTCCAGTAACTGCAACTGGTAAATGGGGGCTGGATGGAACCTGGGTTTGGCCATACAGCTGTCTCAAATGACTGCATGCTTCAAAAAAACTTTTGACTTCAGTGAGGGTTTCTGGAAAGCTCATTGGAAATGGACACAGTCTTTTGCTGTTTACCAGGTCTCAAAGGCACATGGGGAGGCAGGAAAGTGCAAGATGGGAGGAGAGGTTAAAAAACAAAGGATAGTGCAAAGTTTATGTATGTTTTCTTAGGAACAAGAAAATCTACGTGAAAATCTAAATATTATAAACAGGCAACACTTTCTGTTAGCTTTCCTTTTCATTCAAACTAAACAAAATGTGCAAGTAAACTCCTGATGTACTTTTCAATAAGTTGTCATTAAATGTTTAGCTAGGGTTTAATAGAAGAATCTAGTTGTGCTGGAGGGTTTTTAAAGCTAATTGGTCAATTATTCAGTAATTCTGTGTGCACCTGCACCCAGTTGTACATGCCAAACACTGAAACCCTGTTTTCTCAGTGTTAATCAGTTAACTTACCAGTGACTTTCCCCCAGAAAGTAGCCTGCTATATGCTTAGTTAAAGAAAACTATATGGATCTAGAGTGCACTTTGTGAATGCTACTGTGTATTTATACCACGATATTAATATAGAGAACTTGCTTGCCAAGAAAAATCCCAAAAGCTTGATCCTGCCCTCTGATAGGTATAGAACATCATCATGTTTTTTGCTAGTAGGCATTTATGTGCAAGTGCAGTTAGATGATTCTCACCTCCCATCCCCACTAAACTGGTGGTCTAATTTTGCTGACAGGATCAAGCTTGATTCAATAGGTCTGAGAGGAAGGATGGTCTGGTGTGGATAGGGCACGAGTCAGGTTCAGGAGACCAGAGTTAAATTCCCTGTTCTGCCATGGACATATCCAAGGTCACATCAAATCATATGGTCTTTCTCTTCCTCACTTCCCTAGCTGTAAAATGGGGATAAGAGCACTTCCCCCTCTCACAGAAGTGTTGTGAGAATAAATACATTAAAGATTGAGGCACCCAGCTACTACGGTAATGGGGGCCACATACATACCTTAAGTAGATGGGGCATCATAATCTACTCAGGTCTTTTCTTTTAAAAGAATCTCTCCTCTTTGTTTTAGGCAACAGCAGTGTCACAAGAGAACAACTGAGAAGCACCAGAATTAATGCGTTAAGGCCTGCTGAATGTTTGACCAGGGACAGAAGAATTGTCTAGCTGATGCTAGCTATAGTTGAATAACCAGTACATAGAAATACAGTAGGGAAGCTTCCTGGCAATATGTAGTTATGTTGAATGAATACTGATTATGGGACCCTAAGATGAATAGTGCTATAAGCTGCTGCAGGGGTTAGATGCCTTTACATAGGCTGTTGTAAAGTCAGAATCAAATACCTTGTTTTTCTGATCTTAGCCTCTTCTAAATTCCACTTTTGAAACTGTACTGGGAATATCAGTACTAGGTGTTTTAAACAGCATTTGACACTTTTTATAGGTCTTTTTATATGGTATGTGTGCTCAGTGTATTTAGTAATCTAAACTTTGTAGCCTCAAGTCACCATTTGTACCCATTTGTAATGTATTGGATACTAGTAACAGCAGTTGTCGTTTTTTTTTTAATTAAACCTTTTATGTTTTAATGCTCTGGAACATTTTGGTAGTTATGCATTTTTTATTTTTTATTTTTTTTTTAAATTTAATTTGTCAGATCTGTTTTTAAACAGGAGGAATAATGCACTTCATGTACAATGATGTTTGAAAAGTTAACTGAGTTGGGCAAAGGTCTGGGTTTTTAACCAGACTAATTATGTTTAATATGGCTAACATCCAGTTTCCAGAGTTCTGTTGTGTAGCTACTGAATGCCTTTAGGGAAACCTAAATAAAACTGGATTTGAGCACAAATTTCAAAAGTTTGCAGCCTCTTTCCTGAAAATATAAAAAATGCTTATTACTCATGATTAATTCCATCCTCTGTAGATCTCTCATGAATATCTCTTAAATCTTACCTAGGCAATACCATTATTAGAAGAGGAGTTAAAAAGACAAAGGCATTTAAA
This sequence comes from Dermochelys coriacea, assembly GCF_009764565.3. NCBI lineage: Eukaryota > Metazoa > Chordata > Testudines > Dermochelyidae > Dermochelys > Dermochelys coriacea. Next base: position 74,461,392 of record NC_050072.1, on the reverse strand, counting down.
ATTTACTGTGAAATCCTGACCCCATTAAAGCCAATGGGATTTTTTTGATAGATTTCAGTGGCTCCAAGATTTCATCCTTAACTTTAAGTTATAATACACAGGAGTTTTTTCAAAACATAATTATAATAAAAACAGAAATGCACCAAAAATCAGTGAGATCTGGTTTTTTTCTTCCTCTATGAAAGACTCTCTTTATTTATCTGACCTAACATGTACATGAGAAGATGAGATACACTAAGTGAAAATACACCTTTCCTTAATTTCCTTATAAAAACAAAAGTAGAAAATGAGGCTGTATAAAGATTCTACTGCACTCTTCACTTTCTTCTTAAGTGACTATGTTTCACTGGGCAATAATCTAAAATTTTAACAGTACCTTTTTCTAATGAGTTTCACATCTTCCTCCTTATTGGAAGTAAACACTACAGAGATTTTTAGAATCTCAGTAGCAGCCATTTACCATGTGCTCTGTGATAGGCCTAAAAACTGTTTTCTGTCTTTGGCTCTTTTTCAAGTTTCCAGGGGTAAAAAAAAAATCTGATGGGAGAAACTTTGGGAAGGATTTTCAAAAGCAGATAGGAGTTAGGCAACAATTCCCTTCATAAATCAATGGGAATTTAGTGCCTAATTTCCACAGGTGCTTACGATAGTCCTAACCAAATATTACACCAGGTAAATTCAACACCCAGGTAAATCTCTTAGGGGTGTGAGGGAGTAAATCTTAGGTTTCCAATGGAATAAACAAACCAGAGGTAATTGCAAGATGTTAGCAAAGGGAATCAGGAGTCCAGGGAGAATGTCTACATAGGGAATCCTCTTTTGGAAACCCATTAGGAAGTTAAAGGAACATGCTGAGTCCAAAATTGGAAGGGAAAGGAGCAGCAGATCCTGCTGGCAAAAGGCACTTCAAATGCTGAGTTTTACTGATACTTTTGTGGGCTCCAATAGATTCCAAAGTGTATCCTGTCCTGATATATTACTGCTGAAATTCCAAAAAGTCTCTGCAACCTGAATGGTGGTCCTGAGCTAGGACTGAAGTCACATGTGACAGCACTTTCTGCCTCTTCACAAAGGAAATGAGCCACATCATCTCACCTCTCCAACAGGAGTGTTTAAACTTGTCTTCAGAAACACAGAAAAGTCTTTGGAGTGGGTGCTAACAGTGGGTGTTCACCTATGTGGCTCCACTGTCCATCCTTCCTCTCCTACAGAGGGGGTATTGCAGTCATGGAAATAAATGCAGCTCAGGAGCTGCAGATACAGGGAGGATTTGTTTGTGTGCAGAGTAACTGGAGGTCAAAGATTCTTTTCACCCTGGCCCAATAGAGTAACCTCTGTGCAGAGCCAGCTCATTTGTGCTTTTTTAAAAAGATTGACTTCATCATGTCTTATGGGTGTCTTCCCCTCTTGCCCTTTTGCTGTCATCTTTTCTTTCTGTCTTTCCTAGGTCTTGTCTATTATATAGGAGAAGTTGCCCTGGTTTAACTACATTTTTTAAAATCAATCTAGTTAAGCCAAGGCAAACTTATTATGTAAATACATTTGAATTAGTTAAACCCTTGCCTAAATTGGTTTAGCTTAATTTGGCAATTTACTAATGCAAGTAAGACTTACCTGAGCAAGGTTTAAACTGGTTTCGTTGCATTTAGTAAGGGGTTTAAAATTGATTTAGTTAAACTGGTGCAAATTCTTCACTTCGCATAAGGCTCTAGTGGTACCTAGGGCACTAGCCTGAGAGTCCATAGAACAGAATTCTGCCACTGACTCATTGTAGAACCTTGAGCAAACGACTTAATCTCTCAGTACCTCCGTTTCTCCAGCTGTAAAATGGGGTTAATAATATTCACCTTGTGAAGCACTGTGAAACCTATGGATGAAAAACACAGTGCGAAGTATTATGATATCCCCTTGTCCCTAATAACTTGGCATCTTGCTGTTTGTTTTCTTCTCAGTGGCTTTGCGCCTTCATTTTTATATTTGCTGAAGATCAGTAAAATGGTGAATCACAAAATAAAAGGAAAAATAGTATGATTTTTGTGGATACAAGTCCAACAACTTTGGCCTCCATGAGAAGCAGAAATGCCAACACTGTAACTTTCCACCAGTTGTTGTAATCTCTGCACTGTTTAACTTGTTCGTTTGCTTTTCTGTTTTCAATTTCTAAGTAACAACGTGTGCCAGATGAAACTGTGCCCTCCAGCAAGACTTGGGTTTTTTCACTGCGCTTGCCATAGGGGCAGAGAACCAACAGAACAGCAATGCGAAGATCTGTATTATCTGCAATTTGTTTTTTGTTATTAAAAAAGCCTGTTCCTGAGCTGCAAGGATACAAATGGTACAGGTTGTTTGTGAGCTTATTCTTAAATTGTTTCTTCACACCCCTCCCAAGCCTGGGAAAGAGTTGTTTGTATTGCCAGGATGTAGCCTTCCGGAGCTTAAAGCAGGCAGATCTGCCTGCAGTTACTCTGAGACTTCTGTTGTTTTAAAGCATTCATTTTGTATTGTTCTGCTCTTAGGGTGTGCTATAATATTCTGCTATAATTGTGCTATAATAATAACATATCCCATACTGCCCCCTAGTCTAAAATGGCTCTGTATATGAGAAAGATCCAGCCTTAAATGGCTCTGTACATGAGAAAGGTCCAGTTCTGTACATGAGAAAGGTGAGGACTGATAACCTCTTTAGCCACGGAACAAGGACAACTGGAGCAGCAGATTCCCCACACTGGCTTGCCAATATTTCATCAGTGCTGATCACCTCCAGGGTCATGCCCCATGCCTGTTCAATACTTGGGCTTTCTGATGAGATTGCAAATAAAGTTGACAGCAGTCCTGAAGTTATGGATACTATCCATTAAGAAATTGGCTGAGACCACCAACTTATTTTACAGTCATTAGATAGCACTGATTTTTTTTTTTGTCACTACCAATTCAAAATCAGATGTGAAGCAGTGCCCTGATGGCAAAAAGCTGTTTCCCATTATTACTAATCTCCTGAGCCATCAGTGGTACTCAGTCTGTCTCTGCTACTGCTTATTTACTGTTCTACCTCTTCCTACTGGTAGACCCTCAAAAAATGAGGTGTATTAGGAAACCTGTTTTACTCACACATCTTATTTAACATGTTGTTAAGCACCTACTGTAGAGAAAGACGTTTAAAAAGCCAGCTGGTTACATGTTAATAATGTGTTACTTAAAATGTAAGTTAACACAACATTTGCTAACAGGAATAATTTTTCCCATTGTAGAAAAAACACTTCTCCAACATGCAGCTATCCCAACCTGTTCCCTGCAGGATTACAAAATTGTAATTGCTCTAGCCCTGAAAAACAACATCAGAATGGAAATTCTGTGGAAAATTTTATTTTCCTCCGGTGATTCTCCTTGTGTTTCAGTAAGACGCATGGGAAAGTACATGAAATTACCATGAGCATAACATGTTCTCTGGGTGGGAAGAAGTTTTCCCTCTGCTATGAAAACAAGCCACATCTTGCTGAGCTGCCCCCGCTCAACTTTCAGGTTAAGCCCCTGAGTAATGCAATCTTTTTTAATCTCACTTTGAGTGCCACATGTTGGCATTCTAACTCATGTGTTTTTTAGGAAACCCTCAGAGCAGAAGCCAGAAAATTAAACCTTCCCTTCACTCCCCAAACATGTGCCTCAACACAAAGAACATATTTGTAGTCAGCATTCCAACCAATTAAATGTGCCAAGGAAGTGGGTTTCTGCCACTGTGTCTTTCTGCAGCCAAGGACATGGCTTTATGCTTAACTGAAGGCTTGTCAATACTGGAATTTTAACTTAGTTTGGATTTAGTTTGCCTTAAAGGTTTCTTGTGTCCACCATACGCCACCTTTTTTAAAAGTGAATTATTTGATGTCTTAGGTCAGTGGAGTATGCAGAAATCTTCCAGGGGCTACTCAACTTGTCTAGCTCAGTGTTTCTCAGCCTGGGGCTTGCAGCCCCCAGGAGGGTCATGGGATGGGTTTAGGGGGATTGCAAGTGCAGGGCCAATATTGGGGGTGGCAAGCAGGACAATTGCCTGGGGCCCTATGCCACTGGGAGCCCTGCGAAGCTAAGTTACATGCTTCAGCCCTGCTGCCTGGGGCTTGAGCTTCAGAGAAGGCTCACAAGTGAAAAACAGGTTCAAATATCACACTGAAATGTAAGTACAATATTTAGATACCAATCGATTTATTTTATAATTATATGGTAAAAATGAGAAAGTAAGCAGTTTTTCAGTAATAGTGTGCTGTGACACTTTAGTATTTTTATGTCTGATTTTGTAAGCAACTAGTTTTTAAGTGAGGTGAAATTTGGGGTACGCAAGATAAATCAGACTCCTGAAAGGGGTACAGTAGTCTGGAAAGGTTGAGAACCACTGTTTTAGATCACAGTAGTCCTCCTTGGGACAGGAGTAACTCCATGTCACAGTGAGTTTGTTCCTTTAAGGTTCATGTAGCTGAATTACTAACTACTTCGCTGCTGATAGGCCTCCAGTTACTATCCCACACTGCATTGCTTCACACCTTCGTCTAGTCGAGATGTGCATTGCTTCACAGCTGGCTTAAACTGTTTTAGTATCTGTGTGCCACTCAACAGCTCCAGGGTCATCTTAACTAGCTGTCACGTCTCCATTTATAATGTTGGCAGGCAGCCAGGCATGCCCCTATGTTTGATACCAGGTAGGAGGGAGTTCATATACCCCTAAAAGCAGCCAGGCCCCCTGTGCATCCGCATAGACCCCTTCAGAGGTCCTGGATATGATTATCTTCTTTGGAAAGCTGCATTTTCAGTCCCAGCTGGAGAACAGTCACTAGAATGCAGATATCTGTGAGACACTGTTAGAGTAAATGAAGGTGAGGGACCATTCCCGGAGCTGATCTCAGGTTTAAAAAGATGAAGCTCAATGTGAAGACATAGGACTAAACCATGTTTTAACCATCTGCACTGCAAGGCTACTGAGTACTGAGGAAATGGTTGGGTTGTATTTAGATTCCTTGGCACTGGTTATTTTTGCAGTGTAGACAGGACCTTGGAGGAACGAGGGCTGAAGAGTCTGGGTTTGCTGGCATTAAAAGTCAGACCATTCCTGGTGAGAAAATGCCATTTGGAAGTGCCCTCTTCTTGAGGGTAGTGTGCAAAGCCACTTTGGAGTACATTCATTTAGAAACGAGGCAGCAGGAAGACTGTGAGCTCCTAGGTTCCAGTTCCTCAGCTGATGTAAATTGGTGTCATTCCATTGCTGTCAATTGAGCTATTGCCATTTTACACCAGCTGAGGATCTGGCCCTTAGTTTAAACCTCAGATTATGGTAAATCTAGTCTTCCCTTAACCTGTCACAACCAGCTGTTTACACTGTTGTAGCAAGGGAAGTCTATTTACTGTTTAAGAGAAACTTCAAAGTCTAGAATTGTCTACATTCCATCAATAGGAAGCATTAGAATCACTGAGGATGGTGTGAGTGTGAAAGAAACCTCTACCACACCACTATGAAAGTGAAAAGATATTGTGCGCTCCTCTAGCCTTTACCACCCCACTTCCTCTTCATTTCCACTTTTTCATATCATTGCTTCAGCCCTTGATGAATTCAAGTATGCCATCGTCATCACATTAGAGATCTGATTAAGGATGCACTTTCATTTGAATCTATTTTCAGATTTTTATAATCTACTGGGAAAATTAAACCTTGGGTTTAACTCTGATTCTGGACCCCTCTCTGGAAAATCAGCTTAACTGGCTACCTGGAGGTTCTCACTAGGGAAGGGGAATTCCCAGGTGTCCTAGAGCTGATATAGCAACCAACATTCCCTCCTAGACTCTAGTGTACAGGGTGTACCTGAGACAAAGGAGGCACACGTGGGCATGTCTGTGTTATGGCAATCCCCAGATGCTGCAAGGCCTTCTGGGATTATGGGTAGCCAGTCTTTGGGTTGCTGTAACTCAGGGGTCTCAAAGACACGGCCCACGGGCCGCAGGCGGCCCGCAGAGTTATTTCCTGTGGCCCGCCATAGGCGCCAACTCCACTGGCAACCAAGCTCCCCTCCCCCCCGGCCCCTCCCGAGCACACCATGTCCCCGCTCCTCCACCTACTTCCCAGCACTTCCTGCCACCAAACAGCTGTTTGGTGGCGCGTAGGACTTTCCCGCAGGAAGGGGAGAGGACCAGGGACGCAGCACGCTCAGGGGAGGAGATGGAGAAGAGGTGCGGCTGGGGCGGGGATTTGGGGAAGGGGTTGGAATAGGGGCAGGGAAGGGGCAGAGATTTTGGGGAAGGGGTTGGAATGGGGGTGGGGAAGGGGTGGGAAGAGGCAGGGCAGGGGTGGGGCCTCATGGAAGGGGTGGAGTGGGGGCGGGGCGAGGGGCAGAGGGAGGGCTTTAACTGAAGTAATTCTAAAGTAAATGCGTGTTTTGTCATTTGAGTGAGGTGCATGACTGAGTGTTTATACTTTATTAAAATTCCTCTTTGCATTACAGTTTAAAAAAAGTTAATATATTGAATAGCATACTATATTATTCATTTTTTTCATTTTTGACTATACTTTTGTATCGTTGTATGAAAAGTTTTCAGTGATGCGGCCCTCGGGCCAATGTACTAATCCTCATGTGGCCCTCATGGTGATTTGAGTTTGAGATCCCTGCTGTAACTCATGGCAAGGGCCAAATCATTCCTGGCCTGTCCCAAGAGCCAATGATGGTATGAAGTTACCGTTCTCTTACCTCTGGTCCTGTGCCAAGTATAGTGTGGTCAGATAGAGATCTGGTCCAATAGATTTGTTTTGTTTTGTTTTTGCTTTGTTTGTTTGTTGGCCAGATTAGATCACATAGTGAGTAAACAGAAAAACTGCCACTTGGATAGCCTTTTAACCTGGGAATTGTATTTTTTCATGCATTAAGATAATTTTTAGATCCACCCATGTGAGCGTGGATAATGAAAACACACTCATTCTAAAACTTCAAGATTGTCTTAGCTAAGGGATAACCTAATTAGGAATAAATAGTTGAGAAAATAAATTTTTGAGTTTTTTAAACTCTTTATTGTAACTGTGACAAGAATATATATGTACATAATGCTTTCCTTTTGTTTCCAATAACATATCTAGATATAAGTAAAGGTGGCACAATAACTGTATAATAACATCCAAGGGGCACAAAGCCATACAGCAGGAGTAAGTCTGTTATTTATTTTGAAATAATTGATTGTGGTTTCCCTATTTCCCTTCACACTAGCCTGTAGTGTTCTTGCCAAAACATGAGTAATTTAAGGTTTACTGTGATCAAACTAAACCACCCCAGTCCTAGAAAAGAAGTTTTAAACAGTTAGGACTCAGCAAACGGGTTCATGACAATATTTTCTTGAATGATTCAAGGACCTGATCCAATGTCTAATGAAGTAAATAGGAGTTTTTCCACTGACCCTAAAGAGTGTTAGATCAGGTTCTGAGGGTGGGATCCATGAAGGGCCTTTAGGCATTGCAATGCTGAGCATTAAAGCGCCTAACTTTTAGGCACCTAGAAGATCACAGGGACAGCACTGCGATCCTCAAAGTTGATTTAGGCTCCCTGTACAATGAATGGAGAGAGAGAGGCACCCAAGAATGAGATCCAAAAAAGCCAACATGCTAGGCAAGGAGCCGCCTAAACAAGCTAATGGGAGATGGTGACGAGAGGAGTATGTGCTAAGCACCATCCGTCCCTCAGAGATAGGTGCCTAAATCCGGACTGAAAGGAAGTGCCTATCTCTGTTTAGCAGTCCGTGAATGGGAACCTGCTGCCTAGAGTTAGGCTATTAAGTAGTTTCCTCGGGAATGAGTTAAGTGCCACTCACTTCACAAAATATGGCCAGAGGAGGAGGCATCAACCTATAACATTTAGCCCAGGGGTTAGAGAATTGACCTGAGATGTGGGAGAGCCAAATTCACTCCCCCCCACTCCCTGCCATGGGGGGAGAGTATTTGAGCACGGGGCTCCCATCTCTCAGGAGAGTGCTCCAACCACTGAGCACTGAGGATATTCAGTGTGGGGTTCCCTCAGTGTCTCCTGTTCAAGCTGTTCTACTCTGGGTGAATAATGAGAGCCATTGGAGCAAGGGATTGGAGCTGGGGTCTCCCACTTCCTGCATTTGTGCTTCAGTTTGCCCGCATGTAATAAGGGAATGTATTTCTTCCCTACCTCACAGGGATACATTCATTTAATGCAGGGGTGGGCAAACTATGGCTCAGGAGCCACATCCGGACCATCAGCTGATTTAATCTGGCTCCAGCCAAGGAGCGGGGTAGGGAGCCGCTCTGTGCACACATGCCTCCCATGTGATTCCACGTGGCTCCCGGAAACAGCGGCATGTCCCCGCTCCAGCTACTATGCTTAGTGGCAGCCAGGGGGTTCTGCATACTGCCCCCGCCCCAAGTGCCAAGTGGGGACATGGCGCTGCTTCCGGGAGCTGCTTGAGGTAAGCGCTGGCCGAAACCTGCACCTCTGAGCCCCTCCCGTGCTCCAACCTCCTGCCCCAGCCCTGATCCCCCTCCCGGCCTCCAAACCCCTTGATCCCAGGCCAGAGCACCCTCCTGCACCCCAAACCCCTCATCCACAGCCCCACCCCAGAGCCTGCACCCCCAGCCGGAGCCCTCACCACCCCCCCGCACCCCAACCCCCTGCCCCAGCCTGGAGCTCCCTCCCACACCCTGAACTCCTCATTTCTGGTCCCACCCCAGAGCCAACTCCCCCAGCCTGAGTCCTCACCCCCTCCTACACCCCAACCCCAATTTCATGAGCATTCATGACCCGCCATACAATTTCCATACCCAGATGTGGCCTTCAGGCCAAAAAGTTTGCCCACCCCTGATTTAATGAAGCGCTTTCAGGTTTTTGACAGATGTATTATAGAAACTCATAGTATTACAGAGGCACCTAGTAGCGACTTCGTAGTTAGGGCCGTGTTCTAAAATGGGATATAATTTCCAAATTTTTTTCTAAAATAGGTTCCCAATGAGGGTTAAATTTTGCACCCTGTTTGTTTTTATGCCTTTTGAATTTTCTGCATAGCTTTTGCTTGGTTTCTCTTCATACATATGAAAAGGAAAAATGAAGCCCTCTAGTTATAAATATCATTAATAATCATCATAATAAATAAATATTGACCTGAAAGAGTCCTACAAAAATTGGAAACTAGGTCAAATTACAAAGGATGAATATAAACAAATAACATAAGCTTGTAGGGACAAAATTAGAAAGGCCAAGGCATAAAATTAGCTAAGGACACAAAGATTAACAAGAAAACATTTTACAAATACATTAGAAGCAAGAGGAGGACCGAGGACAGGGGTAGGCCCTTTACACAAAGGCAATAACAGCAAATGTGGAAATGGCAGACATGCTAAATGACATTTTGTTTCAGTTTTCGCCAGAAAGGTTAGCAGTGATTAAATGACTAACAGTGAACACCAGTGTAAATGGGGTAGGATCTGGGGCTAAAATATGGAAGGAACGAGTTAAGAATTAATTAGACAAGTTACATGTCTCCAAGTGGGCAGGGCCTGATGAAATACATCCTAGAATACTTATGGAACTGGCTGAAGAGAACTCATGGAAAATGGGAGAGATCCCAGAGGGCTGGAAAAGGGCAAATATAGTACCTATTTATAAAAAGGGGATAAGGTTAACCCAGGGAATAATAGATCACTCAGCTTAACTTCAGTACTCGGAAAGGTAATGAAGCAAATCATCAATCAATCATTTGTAAGAACCTAAAAGATAAGAAGGTAATAAGAAATAGTGAAGAACAAATCATGTCAAACCAATCTAATATCCTCCTTTGACAGGGCAACAAGCCTTGTGAATAGGGAGTAAATAGTAGATGTGATATATCTTCACTTTTGTAAGACTTTTGATATAGTCCAGACAAGCCTACTATAAGGTGGGTACGCAACTGGTTAGAGAACCATACTCAGAGTAGTTATCAATGGTTCACAGTCAAACTGGAAGGGCTTATTGAGTGGGATCCCACAGGAATCTGTCCTGGATCCAGTTCTGTTAAATATCTTCATAAATTATTTGGATAATGGCATAGAGAGCACACCTGTAAAGTTTGCGAACGATAGCAAGCTGGGAGGGGTTGCAAGTGCTTTGGAGGATAAGGATTAAAATTCAAAATGATCTTGACAAACTGGAGAAATGGTCTGAAATAAATAGAATGAAATTCATAAGGACAAATGCAAAGGACTCCACTTTGGAATGAATAATCAACTGCACAAACACAAAATGGAAAATGACTGCCTAGAAAAGAGTAGTGCAGAAAAAGATCTGGGGGTCATAGTGTATCTCAAACTAAATATGAGTCAACAATGTAAAACTATTGCAAAAAGAGCAAAACATCATACTGGCATGTATTAGCAGGAGTGTTGTAAGCAAGACACAAGAAGTAATTTTTCTACTCAGCACTGATTAAGCCTCAACTGGAGTACTGTGTTCAGTTCTTGGCACCACACTTCAGGAAATCTGTGGATAAACTGGAGAAAGTCCAGAGAAGAGCAACAAAAATGATTAAAGATCTAGAAAATATGACCTATGAGGAAAGATTGAAATAACTGGGTTTCTTTCATCTGGAGAAGAGAAGACTGAGGTGGAGACTGGTAGCAGTCTTCAAGTATGTAAAAGGTTGTATAAAGAGGAGGGTGATAAATAGTTCTTATTCACAGAGGACAGGACCAGAAGTAAAGGTCTTAAATTGCAGCAAGGGAGATTTAGTTTAGACATTAGGAAAAACTTCCTAACTGTCAGGGTAGTTAAGCACTAGAACAAATTACCAAGGGAGGTTGTGGAATCTCTATCATTGGACGTTTTTAAGAACAGGTTAGACAAACACCTGTCAGGGGTGATCTAGAAAGATAATACTTAGTCCTGCCTTAGTGCAGGGGACTGGACTAGAAAACTTATCAAGATCCCTTCCACTCCTACATTTCTATTATTCTATTCTGTGATTGATACTGTGTTAGTTATTAGGCCTCATCTAGATAAAGGCGAGTAGATAGCACTACGCACTATATAAATTATATAGTAAATTATAATCCCTGCTCCAAAGAGTTTACAATCTAAAATACTGGATTTAGAGCTAATGGATTACATACAGTACTTGGTCTGTACTGGATGAGATTAAAATCAGTAAAAGCTCCACTGTATTAAAAAGTCAAGAATGGCGGTTACACCCCAAATTCTCCATTTGCAGTTTTTACATTTCTAAGTGGTTTGTAACCAGGCAATGAAATCAAAGATCTCCCACATTCACTGGGAGCTCATCTGCATGAACAAAGTGTGTTGGAGGAGGCTGGTTAATCATATTCACGGACATTTTTTTAACAGATAAACCATAATGAGCCACCAGGTAAACTCCAAATATCAGAGGGAAATACCACATCTTTTCTACTCTAGGTGGTCCAAGAGCATTTAACTGTATTGTAGACTGATAAGAATAATGATACTTTGCATTTACACAGCACCTTTGTTTTAGAATCTCAGCTCTTCTCACAAACATTAATGAATTCAGCCTCACACATCCCTGTGAGGTAAGTAAATTTGCATTTCTGATGAAGAAACTGAGGCACAAAAAGGTTAAGTGGCTTGCCCCAGGTCGCAGAGGAAGTTTTTGGTGGATATTAGAACAGGACCCAGCCCTCCTGATTCCAAGCCATCTTCCTTAACCACAAGTTATCAAAAGTCAGAAGCTTATGGTATTTACTGCTTGGAGATACTGACCCTAAGCTGGAGCCAGTGTTCTCTCTCTGCAGACTGATGCCCAAGATGGATAAATCATATTTCAGAAGTAATATGATGACTAACATGAGAATAAACTAGTATATAAGAAGGTTCATAATGAAGATGAGGTTCTTCCTGAGGAGTATTGTGATAACAGCAAAAAAGGAAGTAAGCAATGTAGTGTGAGTAGGACAGGAGCCTCATAGATAAGATAATGGGCAAATACTTCTGTGTCAACCAACAGAAATTTGACCATGAAGAGGTCCAACTTTTGGATTCTAACAGCACTGACTCTTTAGTAATTGTGGATCACAGCTAGATAGAATTATGAGTTACTAGCCAGTGTTTTTATGGTAGTGTTCTCTACTATTGAAAGTTCAGAGATCTGCCTTATATTCCTATCTCTACGATTTGCTCTATGACCTTGTTTGAGCAAGTTTCTTAACCTCGTTCTTTTTCCTATATATAAAATGGGGACAATAAAGGTTACTGCTGCGTCAGCAACTTTGTTGACTGGCAGTGTTAACCCATTGTACAACCCTTTGTCCACTTATGGCACTAGATAAACAATAATCCAGTTTGTGAGGATTCCAAAAGGGAGTGAAATTATATTTGAAAAGAAAATCTGAGGTCATGCGACTGGCCTCTTGATTAGGGACTGAGGGTGTTTTGTAAGATTATCTGATATCTCTCAAGATGTGCTGAGCATCTGTAATTGCCATCAAATCTTATCCTGCAACTACTGAAATCACTGTGAGTTTTGCCTTTATGAGTTACTACTCCCACGTCAATGGAAGTAGCACTGGATTCAGTGGAAGTAGACCCTTTTCTCTCCCTTGACAACTGAGCAGCTTGTACAATATCAAGTGCACCTGTGTAGCACCCATTGGGCTGGCAGGGATGCAATAACTCTTCTCCATTTAGTGTTCATTCATCATTACCCATTAACTTTCATGAGCAGCACAGGAGACAAAATGTTCTTCCAGTAGGTGAATAGGTCAATACCCTCTGTCCTAGCCAGGATCCCAAGCACATGGATGATTTTGTTATGCTCCTGATTTTAAATTCTTGGTATCCATGTCCATAGGATGGGTGTTGCTTCACGGCCACTTTGTCTTTATGGAGCAAAATTTTTGATCATCATGCAGGAATCTATTTCCTGCTTCCCACAAACTCAAGCCTCTGTTCTGGCCAAATTTCAACTCTGGATGTTACTGTCTGCCTATATGCAATTCCCATGCAGCTTCAGCTGTATTCAGTGCTCTTCACTTCCTGTCCTAAGCTGTTGAATAGTGTTACTTTAATTGACAAGCAGCTCTTGTGTTTCATTCCAGAGGTGACATTTCAGTTATGGGTGGAGTGATCCCTATATATCATAAAACTTGCAGCAGCAGCAGCACCAGGAAGGTTTTCATACTCTGGGGTTTCAGAGTAGCAGCCGTGTTAGTCTGTATTCGCAAAAAGAAAAGGAGTACTTGTGGCACCTTAGAGACTAACAAATTTATTTGAGCATAAGCTTTCGTGAGCTATAGCTCACTTCATCGGATGCATTTGGTGGAAAATACAGTGTGAAGATTTATATACACACACAGAGAACATGAAACAATGGGTTTTATCATACACACTGTAAGGAGAGTGATCACTTAAGATGAGCCATCACCAGCAGCAGGGGCGGGAAAGGAGGAAAACCTTTCATGGTGACAAGCAAGGTAGGCTATTTCCAGCAGTTAACAAGAACATCTGAGGAACAGTGGGGGGGAGAAATAACATGGGGAAATAGTTTTACTTTGTGTAATGACTCATCCATTCCCAGTCTCTATTCAAGCCTAAGTTAATTGTATCCAGTTTGCAAATTAATTCCAATTCAGCAGTCTCTCGTTGGAGTCTGTTTTTGAAGCTTTTTTGTTGAAGGATAGCCACCCTCAGGTCTGTAATTGAGTGGACGGAGAGATTGAAGTGTTCTCCGACTGGTTTTTGAATGTTATAATTCTTGACGTCTGATTTGTGTCCGTTTATTCTTTTATGTAGAGACTGTCCAGTTTGACCAATGTACATGGCAGAGGGGCATTGCTGGCACATGATGGCATATATCACATTGGTAGATGCACAGGTGAACGAGCCTCTGATAGCGTGGCTGATGTGATTAGGCCCTATGATGGTGTCCCCTCAATAGATATGTGGACAGAGTTGGCAACGGGCTTTGTTGCAAGGATAGGTTCCTGGGTTAGTGGTTCTGTTGTGTGTTGTGTTGTTGCTGGTGAGTATTTGCTTCAGGTTGGGGGGCTGTCTATAAGCAAGGACTGGCCTGTCTCCCAAGATCTGTGAGGGTGATGGTTCGTCCTTCAGGATAGGTTGTAGATCCTTGATGATGTGTTGGAGAGGTTTTAGTTGGGGGCTGAAGGTGATGGCTAGTGGCGTTCTGTTATTTTCTTTGTTGGGCCTGTCCTGTAGTAGTTGACTTCTAGGTACTCTTCTGGCTCTGTCAATCTGTTTCTTCACTTCAGCAGGTGGGTATTGTAGTTGTAAGACGAGAACTGAGGAAGCGTTGTTCTAAGTCAGCCATAAAAATGTTGGCATACTGTGGGGCCATGCGGGTACACATCGCAGTGCCGCTGATTTGAAGGTATACATTGTCCCCAAATGTGAAATAGTTATGGGTGAGGACAAAGTCACAAAGTTCAGCCACCAGGTTAGCCATGACATTATCGGCGATACTGTTCCTGACGGCTTGTAGTCCATCTTTGTGTGGAATGTTGGTGTAGAGGGCTTCTACATCCATAGTGGCTAGGATGGTGTTTTTAGGAAGATCACCAATGGGTTGTAGTTTCCTCAGGAAGTCAGTGGTGTCTCGAAGATAGCTGGGAGTGCTGGTAACGTAGGGCCTGAGGAGGGAGTCTACATAGCCAGACAATCCTGCTGTCAGGGTGCTAATGCCTGAGATGATAGGGCGTCCAGGATTTCCAGGTTTATGGATCTTGGGTAGCAGATAGAATACCCCAGGTCGGGTTCTAGGGGTGTGTCTGTGTGGATTTGTTCTTGTGCTTTTTCAGGGAGTTTCTTGAGCAAATGCTGTAGTTTCTTTTGATAACTCTCAGTTATGTACAAATAAGCAATTAACTGGTATAAATAGCATATAACTGGTATAAATGTATCATAAGAAAGTTTTAAATTCTCTATTAAGAAATACTGTACCTGTTCAAATGGAAACATGGCCTCTTTCTGCTGCCTGGAACTTGACTTTTTGTAGTTTAGTGGCACACTGTCTACACTAAGGTGTGAGAACAGTGGGACAGATCCAAAAGCTGATTTAGTCCAGGAGAGTCACAATGGAAAAAAACTCCAGTTGATTTCAGTGAGAGCAGGACTGAAGTATTGATTCTTACACCTTTACACCTTATCTTTGGATATCTGTGGGTCTAATCTGGAGGCATAAATGTGCATATTGGCAGGTGAGCATAAGGTCTAAACGCAGTGGATCTAATTTACCTTGATTTCAGTAAGGCATTTGATACGGTTCCACATGGGGAATTATTAGTTAAATTGGAAAAGATGGGAATCGATATGAAAATTGAAAGGTGGATAAGGAACTGGTTAAAGGGGAGGCTACAATGGGTCTCACTGAAAGGTGAACTGTCAGGCTAGAGGGAGGTTACTAGTGGAGTTCCACAGGGATCGGTTTTGGGACCAATCTTATTTAATCTTTTAATTACTGACCTTGGCACAAAAAGTGGGAGTGTGCTAATAAAGTTTGCGAATGACCCAAAACTGGGAGGAATTGCCAATACAGAGAAGGACTGGGATATCATACAGGAAGATCTGGATGACCTTGTAAACTGGAGTAATAGTAATAGGATGAAATTTAATAGTGAAAAGAGCAAGGTCATTCATTTAGGGATTAATAACAAGAATTTCTGTTATAAGCTGAGGACTCATCAGTTGGAAGTAACAGAGGAGGAGAAGGACCTCGGAGTATTGGTTGATCACAGGATGATGATGAGCCGCCAATGTGATATGGCTGTGAAAAAAGCTAATGCGGTCTTGGGATGCATCAGGCGAGATATTTCCAGGAGAGATAAGGAGGTGTTGGTACCATTATACAAGGCACCAGTGAGACCTCATCTGGAATATTGTGTGCAGTTCTGGTCTCCCATGTTTAAGAAGGATGAATTCAAACTGGAACAGCTACAGAGATGGGCTACTAGGATGATCAGAGGAATGGAAAACCTGTCTTATGAAAGGAGACTCAAAGAGCTTGGCTTTTTTAGCCTAACCAAAAGAAGGCTGAGGGGAGATATGATTGCTCTCTATAAATATATTAGAGGGATCAATACCAGGGAGGGAGAGGAATTAGTTAAGTCAGTATCAATGTGGACACAAGAACAAATGGATATAAACTGGCCATCAGGAAGTTTAGACTTAAAATTAGACGAAGGTTTCTAACCATCAGAGGAGTAAAGTTCTGGAACAGCCTTCCCAGGGGAGAAATGGGGGCAAAAGACATATCTGGCTTCAAGACTAAGCTTGATAAGTTTATGGAAGGGATGGTATGATGGGATAGCCTAATTTTAGCAATTAATTGATCTTTGACTATTAGCGGTAAATATGCACAATGGCCTGTGATGGGATGTTAGATGGAGTGGGATCTGAGTTACTACAGAGAATTCTTTCCTGGGTGTCTGGCTGGTGAGTCTTGCCCACATGCTCAGGGTTTAGCTGATCGCCATATTTGGGGTCGGGAAGGAATTTTCCTCCAGGGCAGATTAGCAGAGGCCCTGAGGGTTTTTCGCCTTCCTCTGCAGCATGGGGCACGGGTCACTTGCAGGAGGATTCTCTGCACCTTGAAGTCTTTAAACCATGATTTGAGGACTTCAATAGCTCAGACATAGGTTCGGGTTTTATTGCAGGAGTGGATGGGTGAGATTCTGTGGCCTGCGTTGTGCAGGGGGTCAGATTAGATGATCATAACGGTCCCTTCTGACCTTAAAGTCTATGACTATGACTGCAAGATGGCAGGATTAGTTTACCAGTAGAAGTTGTAAATTAAAGTGGAGGTGGTCTGCATTAACTTAGACCCACTTGTTAGCTGCTTTTCCTCTTGCAGCTGACTATTCTGGTCTCTTAACATGTACATTACACCAGCTTAAACTCCCTTATCCTTGGAGTGTTGAGTTCAGAGGGAAAGTGTTAGTTACACTTTGGTAAATGGCAGTGATTCTCAGTTAGCCACTGAAGAGGCTGGAATCAGGTGTAAATTACACCAACTTAAATTTCCTTAGACTCATTTCTGAATTTGGCCCCACATCTCTCAATCTAAATACGAAGTCCATGAATCAAAACACTTAAGTCCAAGTTCTGTCTTAACTTATACTCTTGCAACCCCACTGAAATCATTTGGTTATAACTGAGGACAGATTTGGCCATCAGGTTTAAATTCCGTCGTTGAATGTATGAATGTGTGACTCCCGCTGATTACAATGGGGACTAAACATATGGAGACAAGGTTCAGAATTTGGCCTGTGGCCAGCATATCTTCAAGTCTTTGCTTTGGCAAGATGACTAGTGCATGTCTAAAACATTTCCCTTTTAAACTTCTAGAGCCAGTTCTTTCAAGAAGAGATTTTGCCCTCTGTGCTGCGGTGCTTTTTCAAACACAATTGAAGAAACTGATGGAAAATGAAGAGAATTAGCAACTGAGTTGATGCTAGGTTCCTGCTCAGGCCAGGCATCTGACTCTGAACTAAAACAAAGCTAACTTCCAGCTCTGTCAGCTGGAGGGCAGTAAACCTACTAGAACTTTTGCATCAAAGGATGAGGTCAGGTCTCATCCCTCTGTTGACACAGAAAGATTTGCTTATATACCAAAGATTGAGGAGAGTTGTGACCCCTCTTTTCATTACACAAGCACAGATGGACAGTCTTGCTGTAAATTCCCTGTAATAAGGCACCTTGTGAAAAAATTGGCTTGTGGTTGTTGGTTTTTGTTTGTCCCTCAACCCCAGAGCTAATCTATTCCTCGTTTTATTCCTTACCGTTTAAACTCACTCAGGTGATGAGAAAAAGTAACAGCTCAAACAAATGCTAATTTGAAAAACAACCAAACTTTTGTATTACTACTATTATTAGCATTACAGTAGTGCTTAGAAGCTCCAGCTGAGATGGAGTTCCCATTATGCTAGGCATTGTGCAGACATGTAGTGAGAGACCATTCTGGCCCCAAAGAGCTTACAACCTACACAGACAAGACAGGCAAAGGGTAGGAGAAAGGATGTATTACCATTCTGTTTTTCAAATGAGGAAGTGAGGCACAGAGAAATTAAGAGACTTGCTTAAAGCTACACAGGGAGACTGAGGCAGATCAAGGAACTGAACACAGATCTGTGTTCCAGTCCAGTGTTGCAACTGCAAGACCATCCTGTCTTTCCATTTTGATGCTATGGGGCAAAATTTTCACATAATACATTGTGAAAAGGTGGTGAGATGTAAATGTGACCGACTGACAATTTCCCGCCATATGCTGAATGAAATTTACTGAATTAAGTTAAACATTATTGAATTAGGTTTAACATCTTTGGGATTCATTGTACTGAAAATGAAGTTGTGTGTGTGGTACTGTGGAATTGTAAGTATTTCCATGGGAAGGGTAAATAGGAGAACAACAAGGGCTGATAAGGCAAATTCACTCAGATTGTAACACCTCCAGAGAAGCCACCCCCTGGAGAGGTGTGCAAATACTACTTCAGATTGGATACTCTGGGGACCAACAGACAAAGAAATGGTTTTTTGTTAAGTAGGCTGGCTTTAAACTGGCTCAGGGCCTTCTTCCTGATCCAGTAACGGACAGGATACCTTATCGATGGAGGACACCAATCCATACGGTAGGGTTGGAAGGGCTGGGCCTGCTGAGGCCAGGTAGGAGTGTGCGCTCATTCTGAGCTGAAGCTGTGGTAAACTTGTACCCACAGGGAATCCCCCTGGGATAGGGGCCTGAAGGACTGCTCCTGCCAGTTGGAGTGAACTCTGGCAAGCTTGTTAGCATGCATGTGAGTTCTTTTATTGTGTTTAATATGTTTTCTCTGTAATGCTGTGTATCTTAAGAATAAAGTAGGCTCTCTTAGAAGAGCTATGTGGTAACTTATAACTGCAGCAATTACTGTTAACTGTCTTTGCAGAGAAATCAAGCAGGTGTCCCTGGGCAACCTGTCTGTGCTGGGGAATTACACAGTGAAAGCAGGGAACTGTACAGCCAGGAGATATCCCAGTAAGAAGGGAGAGAGACCCATGTCTGCACCCAAGAGAGGTGATGGCCAGGGGAGCTGGAAGCCTGAGAGTGAGCATCCTTGGAGGGCCACTGAAAGAAAATACAGGAGCAGTTGCCCTGAACTCTGACAGTAAATACATACAAAGATCAGCAACTTGGCCATCTATGCTCAAATCCTGACTTGGTCTTTCACGCATGTGGGGGAAAAGTTGGCCAGGAAGGCAAACATGGGATGCAATTTTCCAGCAAGCTCTTCTGGTGATGATGCTGGAATAGAACACAGAATTCTTAGGGGTAGCAGTTGGGAGGAAGGGGAAATTATGTTACCTGGAAACTGAGGCTGTTTGATATGGACAACACGGATAAACACTAAACCAGGAACCCCATCTGCCACATTCACAGAAGCAGTTTTTAGAGCAGAACTGCCCTTTGTGGGCTCAGTCCAAAGGCCATTGAAGTCAATGGGAAGCTTTGCATTGGCTTTAGGTCAGATGGTGAAGACTTAACGGCATGCTTGCTCACCTGTCTGGAATCCCTGCTTGACTGCAGTCACTGTGGGGATGTGCTAGTGTTTCAAGCATTCTGATTGGCATGACAAAGCCTATACACAGTCCAAACAGAATGCAGATGCATGTCCAATGCTATTTTGTAACACAAGTTTTTATGAATCTTAAGTGTCTCTGGTTACTGAGCCTTGCTGTGTCCATTTAGTGCAGAATACTTCTCCGCTTTAGCATTCTAGAACAATCATGGGGTTAGGAAATGGACAGAAATTCAAACTACTTGAAGGTGTTCTTTGTTAACCCTTTATGTGGTTTCACTGTAATCCTTGGGGGGATCTTATTTGCAGATGCCTCACTAAGGTGATGTGTTGCCTGAGCAGAATTCTTACTCTTTTGGTAGGATCAGTCTCCCAGTTATGAATGAAACATTTGTAATAGTTCTCATTTAGGAGCTTTGTTCTGTGGCTTAGGTTTATGGGAAGCCAAGGGTAGAAGAGGGACTAAGAGATTGGCATATATACACCTCTGTTCCTTTTATTGGAAACTGTTTTAAGATTGATTTTCTTCTATCATTTCATTCCTAAAACCAACTCCAGAAAATTACTACATTATATTTACTACTAGACTGAAATGCTATGTGGATCAAAGATATTGTATATCAATATTAATGTAGTGGGAGGAGACACCTGCTATCTTCTTATTCTGTTATATTGATGCTCTGAGCCCCTGAACCAAGGCACCTCTCTCTGACCTCCACAGTCTTCTGCTGTTTAATAAAGTGCCACAGGGCAAATTAATGCAAAGAGTAAAACACTGCATTAAATAAGCAATAGGTGAATACTTAGGAGCCATAATTCTTGTGATAGTAGGTATACAAATGGTTCTGTACCAGAGCTTATCTACTCAGGAGGTTGAGAAATGGATCCTGTATCCAGGGTGTGAAAGTCTGGCTCCAGGGAAGTCAATGGCAAAACTCCCAACGAGAACACAACAGTTGATGGTCTACTGACGTTTAGGAGTAGGGATATTGGGGCTAGGGGACTGCACATCTTCCTCTTTCCACTGTCTTGCTATTTTGTCTTGGTGCTGCTGCCAACTCTTTCAGGTGTATTTAACATGGATAAATTGTGCTGAACATTAAATTATTTAAGTCTCATTCTTGGTTGCTTGCCAGAGAGAAAGACAATACGTAAGATCCCTACTTCCAGTGTATTTTCCTTCCATGGTGTGGAATAAGTTATGATCAATTCTGCATTATTCTTTGTATAGCCATTTTTTTAAAAAGTCCATATATGACATTCCGAGCCTCTGAAATATCTTGCCCCACACCAGCAAGTGCCAGCATCTCCATCTATCTGGAGGGCAGGGAACAGCATGAATCTTTTGTGCCACTTAGATCTACAGGACATTTAAAAAGAGAGAGAGAGATGTGTGTTCCAAATAAGAGAATGGGGCAAAAATGGATTGTTGTGTTTTATACTAGCCTTATTGGTGGTTGCTTAGATGAGATGCGTCTTCTAAGGTTAAAAATAGTGAAACCAAATTATTGTTAAAATATATGAAACCCAAAATGTCAGAGCCTAATCCTGAGTTTTTTAAAATCAATCCTTATGCAAACAAAGCTCCCAGTAACATAAGTAGGAGATCAGAATTATTATAAATCTCATCACCCAAAAGACTTACTCCTTTATCTTTGCTTTCCGGCAGTAATATATATTTTAGAACTCCTGAACAGCCAAAACCAAACAATGCTCTTTGCCACTGAGGGGGAGGAGAGGAGGAGGCAGAGTGAATTCCTCAGGAACTAACTTCCTCTTCTGATGAGTATAGTAAAAATACTTAAAGTATAGACTTTAGGACTGGGTCCTATAATAATACACAACGGAAGACCAAATAGAAAATGAACCTCACTCCCACTTGGCTCCCTATAACTTAATACCCTTCCAATGGCCCATCATATTTTCTGGAAGTAATAGATATTCAGGAATTAGGAATGAGAGTTTTGTTTCACTAACAGCTCCTTAAGGGCAAGACTACAATTCTGCAAGCATTCAGAGTGCAGGAGCAGAGGCATTGCTCATAATTACATACTGACATGAATGGTGCTTTTGTGACTATTTCATAGATTCCAGATTCCAAGGCCAGAAGAGACCATTGTGATCATCTAGTCTGACCACCTGTATAACCCAGATCAGAGAACTTCCCCAAAATAATTTCCAGAGCAGGTCTTTCAGAAAAACATCCAATCTTGATTTAAAAATTGTCAGTGATGGAGAATCCACCATGACTCTTGGTAAATTGGTCCAATGGTTAATTACCTTCATTGTCAAAAATGTACACCTTATTTCCAGTCTGAATTTATCTAGCTCAGGGGTTCCCAAACTCGGTTCGCGGCTTGTTCAGGGTAAGCGGGCTGCAAGATGTTTTGTTCACCTGAGCGTCTACAGGTATGGCTGCTCGCAGCTCCCACTGGCCGAGATTTGCCGTTCCCGGCCAATGGGAGCCATGGGATGCAGTGGCCCAGCCTGCACCGCTTCCCACAGCTCCCGTTGGCCAGGAATGGCGAACTGCGGCCACTGGGAGCTGCGAGCGGCCGTACCTGCGGATGCTCAGGTAAAGAAAGTGTCTCCTGGCCTGCCAGGGGCTTACCCTGAACAAGCCATGAACCAAGTTTGGGAACCCCTGCTCTAGCTTTAACCTCCAGCCATTGGATCATATTATACCTTTCTCTGCTGCACTGAAGAGCCCATTATTAAATATTTGTTCTCCATGTAGATACTTATAGACTGTGATCAAGTCACCCCATAACGTTCTCTTTGGTAAGATAAATAGATTGAGCTCTTTAAATCTATCATTATATGAGCTCTTTGAGTCTACCACTATTTCTGTCATGCCTTGGGCTGGAGTAACTTTCCAGTATAATGTCTGCAAGTCACTTAAGATACAGTATATCTAACTTCAAGCAGCTGAATAATTGGGACTACTTATGCTTAAAGTTAGGTACATGCTTAAGTACCTTGCTGAATTGGAACCTAAAATACTAAATGTTATGGGCCCTAGCATGTCAATTTCTAAGAAGGAATTCTATTTATGTAATCTGGCTGTAAATGGCCTATTGCTAAAACAGACCCTAGTGCTCATTCCCTGCTTTGAACTCTGCTTCTGATTCCTAGATTGACCCCAGACTCTGAGACTTGGCTAGATTCCTGATTCCTGACTGTGGCTCTGACCTTAGGCCTGGTTCCTGGTTTCTGACTCGCTCTGCCTCCTAGCTTGACTCCGGGCTCTGATTTCTGCTGCAGCCACCCGGCCCTATTCCTGCTCCAGGTCCTACTCCATAGCCAGGCCACCCACATCTCAGCCATGACAATAACCTCCTGTGCAATGACAACCTTTATGACCTGGTCCAGCAGCAATCTTTCAATAGCAGTGCACAACTCCAGCAGAACAGACCCAACAGTTGGTCTACTCACACCACACTGGTTAGTCCAGATAGCAATGGCCATCCATTTCTCCATTCTGAGGGGAACTATCATGCTGGAGTTCTGCCACTGCAGTTCTGGAGAAGCGCTGCACAGATTTCTATGAAAGGAGCCTTCATTATCCTCAAGTTCTCATTGCTTGTCATCCCAAGCCTGCATCGCTATCCTGTTTCACGAGTCAGTGCTAATTGGCCAAGCCCAGAAGTGTCGCTCCACCAAGTGAAGCTGTTCCAGGATAATGCTCTGCTGAAGTAACTACTTGATTTTATTTACATCCTCCTCTACCTGCATTGCTGCAGAATCACCGTGGCTGTCTCTGAAAATCATCCAAAGCCAAAGACATCCAAAGCTGCATGCCCACCAATACATGATGAGCCACTTCTTCATATTAATGATGTTCAGGATCATGGTACTCAGCAGTGTTCCCTCCATTCTTACTGACAACAATTTGAAAGTGGCACTGGCTCACAAAAAACAGATTAATTATGGGATGCCAGAAGAGAAATCATGGGAGTGGTTAAGTTTGACCCCAAATCCCAGAATTACAATAAGTTCTGGTAGGCACCCCACAATTCACCATGAGAAAAATCTCAGAGTGCACAGAGCCTAGGGACAGAATATTGAACCATGGGATATCTCTCCAGAATCCTGTGCGATTATTTGGGGAAAGTGCAGAGCTGTGTGGATGCAATGATTCACAAGGGAAGTAGCTTAAAGTGGCATAAACAAAGCATTTGGATGCACCCTTTCATTAGTTATAATGTAATAACATATTCTAAGAAACTTTCCAGTGTAGATAAGGCCCTAGAAGCAAAAGCATTGCCTACTAAGCAATATTGACATAATTGCATGGCTGACTGGGCACAAGACAATTCCCATGGTATCTATGTATCAAAAAAATTTTTTTTTTAATGTAATGGCACCCAAGACAATAAGAGAGAGAGAAAACAGTAATCCCCCTACCACAGGACCTTTCATTAAACAACATTCACTTATTTCACTTTATTTGGTTTGTATAGTGTCTTTGTATTGAATGTTCTCTTTGTGCATAAAGGCATCAACTTACATTTGGTAGAAAACTTTGAAATCAGTCCATTATTCAAACAGACATAAAATTGCTAAAAGACTTGGAATACTCAGAGTCAGCATATGCACAGAAATAGGAAATCTAGTATCTGTGGTAGTGAAGCTTCTACCTTTATTATAGGAAGGTAGGTAAATGGAGCTAGCAGTCTGCTATAGTCACATGTGATTGGCATTACTCCACTGAAGTCAATGAAGCAATGGCAATCTACATCAGCTGAGGATCTGTCCGATCTATTTGTAGACAGACTGTGATCCCAGGTTCTTCTCCCCTCCAACATATGCCTTAAAGTAGTAGAGGGAAGGGAATAGGAAGGGAATTTCCTGCCCCCATATTGTTGCTGTTATAGGCTCCCCAGCAATCTGGTAAACTATAACAAAAGAGCTTTAAACCTCCCATGTTCTCAGGAGCTAAAAGAGCCCAGTAGCTCAGGATAGCTTTGACACCATAGACAAATCTATCTGGAGTGGCAAGCCCCAGGGACTTCTAAAATGCTTGGGGGTATTTTTGGGGGCTTTTTTTCATTATAAATTGCTCAAAACTTACAAAACCTGACATTCAAGTTGATAACCTGACAGATGGCAAACTTAGGCCAAGAGTGCAGGCACACCAATTTATCAGATCAAACAGACTCAGACAGTAATTCAGTCATCCTCACTATCCAGGATAGGGCAGATAAGCGGAAGTATATGATACAACATGTGTGCGGCTTTGAAGTGTTCTTGACAATTCTTCCCTGCTTTAGAGCCTTCCCTTATTAAGTGTCATCCTTACCTTCCAAAGGGATGTTTTTGCTGTAAAATAACAAACATATTGTATCCTCTACCAGCTACTGCATTTACATGCAGTCCGTGCTTGCCAGTGTATAGTTGTTTCTTTGTATTTTTTTAAGGTATTAAAAAAAATAAAGGGCCCGATCCTCTGCTGGAGGAAAAAGGCTCTGTTGACTCAATGGTATTCCTCTGATTTAGACCAACTGACGATGTGGCCACTAAAAGCTTATTGGGACAAGACACAGCAGTTTACAAGAGGTAACTCCTACTACTTAGACTGAAAGTCCCTGGGACCACACACAACTCTCTTTTTCTTTCTCTAAATCACCATGGACTGTGGAATAAATTCCACGGATGACAGAAGAGGTAAGAAATGGAATTGCTGGCATTACAACTAACACAATTCAGTGATTAGGCTTGTTTGATGATACACTTCCTGGAGTAAAAAGACTGATCTGAAACTATTTTCCCTTAGACAGTGCAGAAGGTGATAGGATTTCTCAGAGAGTGGTCGGAGGTGGCCCTGACAGGATGGAGTAATAGTCTGAATTATATTGCACATTCCATGGTTTAAACAGTAATTTATTTTGCAAGACATGCATCATAGATTTAGGAGTGTTTGCCTGGAACATTTAATTTGTAAAGAGGTCAATATTTAAAGAGATTTGTGATAGCAAATACATCCTGCAGGATTCCTTGAAAGTTAATATGTCACATTACTCAATAATGATCTACAGCTGGAGTTGTCACTGGGCATACCATCATGTCTGCTAAAACAAGACGTTATAGTGGAGTTTAGTGCCCTCAGTGAGAAACTACTTAAAAACTTCTCAGGAAACTACTGTGTATCTTATAATCAAATTTCAGCAGAGCTTAAAGAAACATCTCTATTTGTGAAATCCCAAATGATCCCCTCTGAGCCATAACAGAGGAACAAAACGGTGCAACTAGGACAAAATCAGTTGGGCTATGTTCACTACCACCAATGCGTAGTGATCAACCGTCCCCTCTGCTCAGCTCCATCCTAAAAGGCAGTATGGGGGAAATAGGTATTCGCAGCAGAAGAGGTGAGGCTATGGAATGTGCAATTGTTCTGGGCTTCTGTAGGACTCAGCATAAAGATCTGCCCACAGTAGTGCTACTTTGAACAGCAACATCCTTGATGCCATGTTAACACCACTAAAAGACTCACATGACAACAGGTGTTGGTGGGACAGTCAACTGCTATACAGCAACTGTGCAAAGTGTGCTGTCTGGACTTGGGAACAGAAAAGGAAATGGAACCAGAATCTGATCTCATTTGCACTGATATAAATCCATTGAAATCAGTGGAGTTACTCTAAATGTATATCAGTATAGTAGATTAGAAAGGATTTATAGAATCCTTTGAGTGCCAATGGCCCAAGAGTTGCAGGTTTGTCCTCTGCTAGTCCTGAAGATTTTAGGCAGCCAGCCCTTCCCCAGACCACACCTCTTTCAGATCCTTATTCCTACAGACTCTGCTGCCTCCTAGAGGGGATGGTGCTGCAGACCAGAATGTGCCCACAGCAGCACACCTTTTGAGGTGGGTATTTGCCCTCTGTGCACATTTCTGACTGAAGGGGAAGCTATAACCCTAAATTGTTAGTGGACAGATGAAAGATGTTTGAGGAATTCCCACAATTTTCTGAGTCTTAAAGATACTTTGCTTTTATAATCCCCTTTTTGTAAAGGGGGTTTATTTAATTAGATAGAGGGCTTCTGGTTTTATGTAATATTTGCAGCAGATTTGGGTCACCTCAGTTCTGCAAATACAAAGGAAATTAGCCTGGTGAATTATAAAAGTAATTCTGGAGTCTAAAAAGATTTTAGTTGAGGTCCCCAGTGTCCCCACTGCAGTCTCCCCTAAAATGACCTCTCAGCAGATCCCAGAATTTCACAGTAGAAACCTTTAAGCAATTATGACAAATTCTTGAAATGAAAGATGGATCAAATTGGTTTTAAATTTCAAACACCTCTGACTGTGAGGAATGGCTGCAGTAAATCTGAAATATTCCTTTTCTAAAAAAAAACTCCAAACAAAATATGAAAATATATCAAAGGTAACAAATTCTCCTGGCACTTTAATGAGGCTTCATGAATTTGCAACCCTTTCAGCCATTTTCAGATGTGGGGGTAGTTTCTGCTGTGATTTTTTTGTCAATGCCATGTTTTTGTGGATGATAAATGTGTTGCTAAGAACCTACAGATTCCAATGCACAGAGAGAGAGCGAGGACTTGCGGTGACTTTCTAGAATATCATGATGATGCTATTGCAAACACTTACTGTGCCACTCAAATCTTCTTCTTAGTGCATCTTGCTACCACGGGGTATTGTGATAGCAATAGACCAACAGGATTTGCCACCTAATCAACCACCTATGAGCCTGCTAATGCCTTATAGCAACAGGATTTGAGAATTTCAACATCTACCAGGTCACCTTCCAGGCAAGGTCAGAGAAGGATAAAAAGGCCAAAGGAAGGATCAGATTGAAGAGGGAGGTTTGGAATAAATCTAAGGTCTGACAGTTTTCAAGGTAATGATTTTTTGAAATTTAAGAAGACCAGCCATTATGTATAAGTATAACTAAACAGCATGAAACATTTAGCTAACTGATGGAATAATGGTGCTTGTATATTGTCAAATGCTGTAGGACAATAACAAGAGAGAGAAAATGGAGTGTAAGCATTCTGCAGCACCCCATTTTATAAGCTTTTCAATAGTTTAAAGAAAGGGCCAAATCGTATTTTCATGAAACTCCTTAGATTTCAATGAGGTTGGAGGAGTGTTATTGAGAACAAAATTTGACCCACTGTATCAAGTTTTATGCCACAAACACCTACTTATCATTGAAGCATGTCTTCAAAGTACTTGAAAAAACAAGTTCTGTTCTCTTCTTGCAGTTCCTTTTGTCCTCGTGTCTAACGGTTGCCATTCTCCACCTCACTATAGAGTTCTGTGTGCTGTGGTTCCTCAGACGTTCTTGTTAACTGCTGGAAATGGCCCACCTTGATTATCACCACAAAAGGTTTTCCTCCTACCCCCCCCTCCTTCCTGCTGGTAATAGCTCATCTTAAGTGATCACTCTCCTTTCAGTGTGTATGATAAAAACCATTGTTTCAAGTTCTCTGTGTGTGTATATAAATCTCCCCACTGTATTTTCCACCGAATGCATCTGATGAAGTGAGCTGTAGCTCACGAAAGCTTATGCTCAAATAAATTTGTTAGTCTCTAAGGTGTCACAAATACTCCTTTTCTTTTTTGCAAATACAGACTAACACGGCTGCTACTCTGAAACCTATACAAATATGTGGTGCTGTTGTTTGTATTGGCTTTGTAGATATTTATATTTCAGTGCAGTGGGATAGCTGGGGATCTGTAATTATGTTTCTTTATGCTGTTAAGTCTTGATAACTTTTGTCCCTCAGTGGGATTACTAATGTGTTTAAGTACATTGCTGGATCAGTCCCGTAGCGCATAGTACAATGGGGCCCCAACCTGGTTGAAGCCTGTAGTCATTACCTCCATATGTATTATACATTTTATACTTGATATAAAGGCAACTAGGAAAATATTAATCCTGTGGATTTTTTAGGCTGTTTTATGCTTTAAAAAGGCTTCCTGTCCCAACATATTTCATCCCCTTCCTTCCTACACCCTCTTACCTTTTTTGTCACTTCTGCCCCATATCTGCATTTTCTTTTCCCATTTTCTGCTGTTGCTCTTCCTAGACTTGACTTCATTCTGCACAGTATTTTGGGCTAAAATTTGTGTTTTATAGTAAAAGTGAGAATTCTGGCTGCTGAAAGCTTTGCGTTTCTTTCTTTCTGTCTTGGTGTTGGGATGGCTAATAAACAGTAGTAACTAATGTAAAAGAACAGGATCCTCCCGGGACTGACATAAATTTAACTAATGTATCAAGAAGAAACAGCAGCAGCAGCATTAAGGGGAAGTATTTAATCCCCATCTTCCTGTGTGAACCTCAAAAACAATAAAAGGCACACACACTAAAAGCAATGATTTGCAAAAGGCAAGTCTACGCTACAAAATTATGTTGACCTAAGTTACATCGACGTACAGCTGCCACAGTAATTACATCACTTTTGCATGTCCACACTACACTCCTTGTTTCAGCAGTGCATGTCCTCACTAGCAGCGCATATATCAATGCAGAGAGAGCAGTGCACTGTTGGTAGCTATCCTGCTGTGCAACTTGTCACCATTTAGTGCTGGGTGTTTTGGAAAGGGTTTGCAAGCCTCTTGTGGGCAAACACGTCATGCAGGGGTGTCTGAGAACATGATTTCAATGTCCCATGATGCAGTTTTCTCCTGCCCATAATTTTATCTACAGCCCATGTTTTGCGCCTCTTTTTAAAAGCCCCTTAAACCTGTGCACTGGCCATCTCTGTGAGAAGCATGGATCCTGTACAGCTCTGCACTATTGTGATGAGCATTGCAAATGCAACGTGACTGATCCTGCAGTATTTGCGGAGCCGTAGGGAACAAGACAATTCCTTGGAGACTAGCCTGCTGTGGGACATAGAAAGAAACAATTCAGTTATTGTTGGCATTCATGAAGCAGCTGCAGATGCTGGAGTGCCGGTTC
This sequence comes from Dermochelys coriacea, assembly GCF_009764565.3. NCBI lineage: Eukaryota > Metazoa > Chordata > Testudines > Dermochelyidae > Dermochelys > Dermochelys coriacea. Next base: position 74,431,920 of record NC_050072.1, on the reverse strand, counting down.
TAAGACAGAGAAACAAGCACTGAATGGTGGAATCACATTGCTATGCAAGTCCGGGATGTTGGCTGAAGAACTTTTGGATGTGCAAGGCCACATTTCTGGAAGTGTGTGCAGAGTTTGCCCCAGCCCTTCGGCACAGCATCACCAAAATGAGAGCTGCACTGACAGTGGAGAAGCGAATGGAGATCGCTCTGTGGAAGCTTGCAACACCGGATTGCTACTGGTCAGTCGGGAATCAATTTGTAGTTGGGAAATCCACTGTGGCGGTTGTTGTGATGCAAGTGTGCGTGACCATTAATCATGTCCTGATATGAAGGACTGTGACTCTTGACAATATACAGGACATAGTGGATGGTTTTGCAGCAATGAGGGTCATGAACTGTGGGGGAGTGATAGAGAACATGCATCTCCCTCTTTTGGCACCAGACCACCTTGCCACAGAGTACATCAACTGAACGGGCTACTGTTCTATGGTTCTACAAGCGCTGGTAGATCACTGGGGATCCTTCATGGACATGAATGTTGGCTAGTCAGGAAAGGTGCGTGACGCTCACATCTTTAAGAATACAAGACTGTTCAGAAAGCTACAAGCAGAGACTTTCTTTCCCAACCGGTGAATTGCCATTGGGAATGTTGAAATGCCAACAGTGATTCAGGGGGACCAAGCCTATCTTGCTCTCCTAGCTCTTGAAGCCGTATGCCAGCCAGTATGGATGGAGCGTAATGGAGGCTGGGGGAGGCTAAACTTACCCAAACCTCCGCTAATGCTCCCCACCCCGGGGTTGGGCCACAGCAGAGCTCAGAGTTCCTTTGGACAGCTGGGACTTGGGGTGGGCTGGGGCTCAGGGCGACTTGGGCAGGCTGGGGCTTGGCGCGGGGCAGGCCGGGACTCGGGGAGGCTTGGCCAGGGGGGCCATGGCCAGCTCAGGGTAGCTCGGGCAGACCAGGGCTCAGGGCAGCTCTGGTGGGTGAGTTGGCACACAGGGTGGCTCGGGCAGGCAGGCTGGGGCAAGGGGCTGCTCAGCCGGGCTGGCTGGGGATTCTCTGGCCACAGTGTGAGGAGGGGCAGGGAGGATGGGGCCCCAGGCAGAAGGGGCAGGGCAGGGGGCTAGCCTCCTTGAATGGGGGTTGTTGAGGGAAAAGCTAATATGTACAGAGCTGGCACCTTTTGGCGCCAGCCACTGTCTGTGCAGCACAGACCGCAGCACATTTGGGGAATCGTTTCGGGCCTTGAAACTGTTCTCCTTCCTGTCTTTGTGGTATGTGAGGCACGTTGTGTAACTGCATGTTTTGTTTTAATGATAAAGCTGTTGACATTCTCAGAACACGAGAAAGCACTCACCAAAGAGTGGCTGAGGATGGGGTGAGGATGGAATTCATTGGTTAAGGGTGCCGATGCACGAGGGCAGCACGCGATGTCAGATGGTATATAAGCTTTGCCAGGTTTCAGAGTAGCAGCCGTGTTAGTCTGTATTCGCAAAAAGAAAAGGAGTACTTGTGGCACCTTAGAGACTAACAAATTTATTAGAGCATAAGCTTTCGTGAGCTACAGCTCACTTCATCGGATGCATTTGGTGGAAAAAGCAGAGGAGAGATTTATATACACACACACAGAGAACATGAAACAATGGGTTTATCATACACACTGTAAGGAGAGTGATCACTTAAGATAAGCCATCACCAGCAGCAGGGGGGGGAAAGGAGGAAAACCTTTCATGGTGACAAGCAAGGTAGGCTAATTCCAGCAGTTAACAAGAATATCAGAGGAACAGTGGGGGGTGGGGTGGGAGGGAGAAATACCATGGGGAAATAGTTTTACTTTGTGTAATGACTCATCCATTCATAGTCTCTATTCAAGCCTAAATTAATTGTATCCAGTTTGCAAATTAATTCCAATTCAGCAGTCTCTCGTTGGAGTCTGTTTTGAAGCTTTTTTGTTGAAGTATAGCCACTCTTAGGTCTGTGATCGAGTGACCAGAGAGATTGAAGTGTTCTCCAACTGGTTTTTGAATGTTATAATTCTTGACGTCTGATTTGTGTCCATTCATTCTTTTACGTAGAGACTGTCCAGTTTGGCCAATGTACATGGCAGAGGGGCATTGCTGGCACATGATGGCATATATCACATTGGTAGATGCGCAGGTGAACGAGCCTCTGATAGTGTGGCTGATGTGATTAGGCCCTATGATGGTATCCCCTGAATAGATATGTGGACAGAGTTGGCAACGGGCTTTGTTGCAAGGATAGGTTCCTGGGTTAGTGGTTCTGTTGTGTGGTGTGTGGTTGCTGGTGAGTATTTGCTTCAGATTGGGGGGCTGTCTGTAAGCAAGGACTGGCCTGTCTCCCAAGATCTGTGAGAGTGATGGGTCGTCCTTCAGGATAGGTTGTAGATCCTTGATGATGCGTTGGAGAGGTTTATGCAAATAAGCTTTGCATAAACTGTATACGGAGTCCCCTCCTGACTAGCGGGGGTGGGGGGCACCACGCTCGAGCGTAATACATTAAACACAGACTGGAAACTCTGCAGATCTGGACCTGGTTTTTGGTGCCTCAGCCTAAAAACTTGAACCGTGCGTGACCGATCAGGTATAATTCGCAACAGTTTTGGCACCCCAGATGGGACCTTAGGCTCGTCACAAAAGGCGTACTGAGGTCGCGTTCCTCCTCGCGGACAGCTCTAGCCGGCAAAAGGTGAATTTACCTTGGAGAATTCCGACGGGGGGAAACACGAACAGTCGCTCGGACGATAAGGTGGCACATTAGGTGTCCCCTCGGTTGCCCAATTATGGGCTCTGGGCAGAGTATCAAGAAGGGGACCCCTTTGGCGGAAATTCTAGAGAATTGGAAGAATATTTCAGGCACCCATGGGTTAAAGAAGAAGAAAACTATTGTTTTATGTAAAATAGAATGGCCAGTAATTCAGGCCCTTCCTCAGGAATCTATGCAATGGCCACCTGACGGGTCATTTGCAGGGGAAATATTGACTGCGTTGAGAAAGAGGCTGGAAGATAAGGCTCCAGCCCAGATGGATTACTGGTATGTATGGGACAATTGGGCTTATGCGTGTGCGAAAGGACGTCCTCTTACGTCTTCTTTTTCTTATCTGTCCCAGGGGTCTTCAGCCCCACCCTATCCTCTGCCTACTTCTTCTCCCTTTCCTTCAGCTTATTCTCAGCCTTCTGATTCATGCCCGCAATCCTCCCGGTCGCAGCCTCCCTGTTTATGTGGACCCATTCTGGATCCACCGATTGCTTTGCAAGCCCCTCTTATTCAGCAACCTCTTGTCTCCCATACGGTGGACGGAGGTGAACAAGTTGTTTTCCCCTATGTGCACCGCCCCTTTGGCCCAGGCGACTTGATAACATGACAACAGCAGATGCCTCGCCTGCGTGATGATCCGGAACAGGTATTACAAACGATTCGATCTGTGTTTACTGCTTTTAATCCTGCCTGGGGGGATTTTCAGGTAATTTTGGACACACTTTTTACTCCCGATGAGAAGTATTCCATCTTGGATGCCAATAGGCGCTGGGCAGGAGAGGATAATGTCCCTACTGCCTGGCCCCTTGTTGATCCTGGTTGGAACCCTAATGTTTCTGCCCAAATGGACCTCCTTAAAGCAGGCAGGGACGATCTCTTAGAGGCGGTGCGTAAAGCAGGTAGTAAGTCAGCTAATTAGTCTAAAATTCGTGAATGTCAGCAGGAGGTCACTGAGCATCCCTCTGCCTTCCTAGCCCGCTTGTCAAAACGAGTCCGCATATACGGCGGTGGCGTCGACCCAGAAGCAGAGACAAACCGTCCAATGATGGTTTCCTTTTATGTCGATCAAGCAGCCCCAGACATTAGAAAATATTTCTCTAAACATGTGCCTGATTGGCCAGGGAAACCTCTCCAGGAAGTAGTCCGCTTGGCCACTTTCGTGTTTAATGGCAGGGACGAGGAGAAAGCTAAGGAAAAGCGTAAACAAAAGAAGGAAGAAGTAAGTATGTTGGCAGCCGCGTTGCAGGTCCCAGTTGGGAGTCAGAATTGGCGGGAGCATGGCGGGGTGAGAGGCAGGGGGCGGGGACGAACAGAGCCAAGAGGAAATTGGGTAAATACGAAATTTGGCACTTGTAACTACTGCAAACAACCAGGACACTGGAAAAGGGAATGTCCCCTGTGCCCAAAGGGGGCCCCTTGGCAGGAGCCAGTGCACAATGGCCTGTCCGGTTTTTCCCAGACTTCTCAAGGGTATCCTCCCACCAACCCTTTGAATCAAATTGACCCCCAGTGACTGGAGGCAGAGATTTTGGGAACTTTGGGAGAGTTGGAGTGGGACCTGGGAATGCAGTCACAAATTTACCTGCAAATTGGGGAACGTTTAGTGCCTTTCTTGGTAGATACAGGAGCCACCCTTTCCACTATAACGTTTGTGCCAGGGCCCGTGTCTAATACTAAGGTGTGGGTGCAAGGTATAGAAGGAAACCCCTGCCCGGCTCGGTTATCTTACCCTATCCCCATTAAGCTTGGTTCTCTAAAGCTATCCCATAGGTTTGTTATAATGCCGGAGGGCCCAGCAAACCTTCTGGGCCGAGATGTGCTGGGCAAATTAGGAGCACATATATATTGTGCCCCTGAGGGGCTTCGTCTGATTGTTCCAGATTCGACAGTTGCCTCTCTTATGACATTGACTACGTCTGTTCCCAGTGTACCCTTTGAATTGTCTAGTGTTCTCCATTTTTTATGGAGTACAAATTCCACTGATGTGGGTCTCCTTAAATCTGCGGTTCCGGTGAGTCTAACAACTAAAGATGGGCCGCCCCCTTCTGTGAAGCAGTATCCCTTGCCAAGGGAAGCGGAGGAGAGTATCTCATGTGTTATTGACAGCTACTTGGCACAAGGAATTCTGGTTCCTTGTAGTTCACCCTGTAATACGCCCATCCTTCCGGTAAGAAAACCTAAACCAGGAACTGACGGGCACCCGGTTTATCGGTTTGTTCAGGATTTACGCGCTATTAATGACTACGTTATAGCCCCGCATCCAGTTGTTCCTGACCCGAGTACTATTTTGACATTAATTCCTCACTTGGCCACTTGTTTTACTGTAGTCGATTTGTGTGCCGCGTTTTTTAGTATCCCTTTACACCCGGATTCCCAATATCTATTTGCCTTTACCTGGAAAGGTCAGCAATTAACATGGACGTGGCTCCCCCAGGGATTCTCTGGATCCCCTACTATCTTTTCTCGCATTCTCACAGCAGATTTGAAGGACATTGTTTTGCCCGGTTCTTCGGTTTTGGTTCAGTATGTAGATGATTTGTTGATTGCCTCTTTGGACTATAGCACATGTTTAACTGATTCTGTCGTTTTACTTACTTCACTAGCGAATAAGGGTCATCGTGCGTCCCATCCAAGTTACAGCTGTGCCTAAATCAGGTAATTTATCTGGGTTTTGTAATTTGGCCTGGGGAGCGTTTATTATCTCCCGATAGAGTGCAGGCAATCCAGGATTACCCGCGCCCGACAACAAAAAGACAGTTACGGGCTTTCTTAGGGGCTGCCGACTTTTGTTGACCTTGGATCGTGGGGTTTGGAGAACTGGTAAAACCCCTGGTCCAAGCTACCACGTCATCAACCCTCGACCCGATTTCCTGGACTATGGAGAGGGAGACTGCCTTTACAGCGGTTGAAAAGGCTTTGGTTACGGCGCCCAAAGTTTGGTTTGGGATTCCCGGACTACAGTAAACCATTTTTTCTTTTTAGTCATGAACAACAGGGAGTGGCTAGTGGAGTCCTCCTACAATATCTTGGAGACCGCCCACGCCCCATAGCTTATTATTCAGTACAACTGGATCCTGTTGTCCGGGGCTCTGTTTCCTGTGTGCGGTCGATTGCCGCAGCGGCAATCATGGTTGAGCGTTCGCGACCCATAGTTCTGGGATATCCCCTGACTGTTTGGGTCCCCCACGAGGTTGAAATTCTTTTAAAACAGCATTCTACCCAGGCGTTGTCTCCACAACGCGCTCATAAATATGAATTAATTTTGTTGGCCGCTGATAACATCACTCTACGCCGCTGCAACACTTTTAATCCAGCGACTTTGTTACCCCTCCCAGAGGATGTCACGCCTCATCATGTGTGTATGGACGTCGTCACCCAGAATGGTAAGCCCTGCCCGGATCTAACAGATTCTCCTTTAATGGAGTCCGATCTGCTTCTCTTCACAGATGGGTCCTCATATTATTTAGATGGCTATCGGGTTTCGGGGTATTCAGTGACTTCCCAGACCGATGTTATAGAAGCCGCTCCTTTACCACCATCATTTAGTGCCCAGGGTGCAGAGTTGTATGCGCTCACGAGAGCTTGCTTATTGTCCGCGGGAAAAACTGCTACCATTTACACAGACTCGAGATATGCTTTCGGAGTTTGTCATGCTACAGGCCAGCTTTGGAAACAGCGTGGATTTCTAACTTCATCAGGTGCAAAAATAGCTAATGGTCCCTTGATTGCCGCGTTGCTAGAAGCTATTTTAGTTCCATGCCAGGTGGCTGTGGTACATTGCTATGCACACAAGCACTCCGATAGTGCTGTTTCTCAAGGTAACGCGTTAGTTGATTCAGCCGCAAAAGTGGCAGCTCTACAACCTCTTTCTTTGTCGGTTACCCTCCCCTTGGATGGGTCTTTCCCACCTGCAGATTGGACATTAATGTACACTGATGTATCCTTGGAAGAATTGGGCGAGTGGAAACGTTGGGAGGGTGTGGAGGGCGCGGACAAAATTTGGCGAATCGGGGGCAAACCTATTCTTCCCCGTCGTTATTTACTGGCAGCTGCTCATTATTTTCATTCCCTTGGCCATGCTGGTATTCAAGGCACAGTGGCTGCCATACTCCAATCCTGGGCGGCACCACACATTTATCCTGCGGTGAAGCGTATTCTTGGATCCTGTTCAACTTGTTTGGCATTCTCTGCTATGACTCGGTCTGATGCCAGTTCGCGGGGGGGGGGGGGGGAGACCTTGGGCGAATTTTCCGTTTCAGCGTCTGCAAATGGATTATGCAGACATGCCCAAGTGTTCAGGATTCCATCACCTTCTCGTTATAGTGGACCAGCTATCTGGGTGGCCTGAAGTGGTACCGACGAGGAAAGCAGATGCGAGGTCTGTAGTTAAGTTTCTAATGAAGGATATTGTACCTAGGTTTGGTGTTCCTGAAGTTATAGATACAGATCGAGGCTCGCACTTTACTGCGAAAATTTTGGAGGAACTGTATAAATGTTTGGGAATCACTCGACAATTACATACTCCGTATCACCCTCAGTCTGCTGGTCAGGTGGAACGCATGAACCGAACAGTAAAGACAATGATAGCAAAGTTCTGTAAGGAAACTGGACTTAAATGGCCGGAAATCCTGCCAATCGTCTTATGGCATATAAGGCGGACACCGTGCATGCCCCTGGGCCTGTCCCCATTTGGGGTGTTATTTGGTAGACCCACTTTAATTCCAGGAACCTACGTTCCAGCACATGCTAGTCTCTTGGATGGTGACGAAACTCTGGCCAAATATGTTGCTAGGTTACAAAAGGAGCTGATTGATAATCAATTTAAAGCTCAATTGTGTCAAACTGCACCGTTGGGATTGCAAATTCACTCATTTAAGCCAGGGGATTGGGTTATGGTAAAAAGGATTCCCCGCACAGACCCCTTGGAACCTAGGTGGGAGGGGCCGTATCAAGTTCTGTTATGTACTTATTCTGCTTTAAAGGTTGCAGGAAAGAGCTCGTGGATCCACCACAACTACGTTAAAGCAGCAACAGCGCCTCCCCAGGACCCGAGTGATCCAGCGTACGAGCCATTCCACGGATGAATATTACAACCAACCCGTGGACCGAACCCTCCAATTACTGGAATCTTCACAGCCCACCAGGACTTCTTGTATTTCTCTTTTGGACTTGTATATTGGGAATAGGGGGTTTTGTATGGTACCGGGGCGGATGTTATTATTGGTATGGTTGGCCCGGGGGCTTTTCCTCCTACTCCCAAGTCCAGTACAAGGGTGGGCAGGTAATAGGTTTTTGAATTTGACTCGGGCTATTATGCAGAATATAAATCAAACACAATGTTGGATATGTATCCATACCCCCACATATATTAGTCAGGGAATTCCATTGGTGGGGGTCCCTATCCCTACTAATGAAATGCGGTTGTCTACATTATGGGCTAATACTACCTTTCATTGGAATATCACTATTCAAACATGGTCTATTGACATGGTGGCCCAGGGCAATTATGCAATCTGTGTTAGAAGAAATTGGAATCCTGAAAATGGGAATTTTGTAGGAACTTTTATGGGGTGCAATCGTACTATCAAAATTAGTTCGGGGATGGCAACCGTTTCAAATTATTCAAGGGCCCCTTGGCCCATCCCTGAAGGATCAGGGTGGTATTGGTTGTGTAACCACACAGCCTATAAAGTTCTTCCAGTAGGATGGTATGGTACCTGCACCCTAGGAGCAATAATCCCTGCTGTAACAGTTTATCAGAGTCTAACACGAAAAGAAATTCGCAATATAGTATGGAGGGATCAGCGAAGTATCCCTTTTAATTCCCTTATCGAGCGGCCCACGGGTTTTCATTCCTTTGCGCGCTGGTTTCTGCCATGGTTGGGAGTAAGTGAGCTAGAAAAAGCTATAGTTAATATTTCTGCTGCCTTAGAGCAGATGGCCAATGCCACTGCAGATGCTTTATCTGCCCTCCAAACTGAAGTCACACAATTATCTCAAACAACCCTGCAAAATCGCTTAGCATTAGATTACCTCCTCGCTAATCAGGGTGGGGTATGCGCTTTAGTAAACTCCAGCTGTTGTGTTTTTATAAATCAACACCATAGGGTAGAGACTGATATCCATATCCTCAAGCAACAGGCGACTTTATTTCATCATATCAGTCTTGATAATACCAGTACTGGATTGCAGGAAGTATGGAATTGGCTCACATCATGGATGCCGGATCTCGGGATCTGGGGAAGACGTGCTCTGTACATGTTCATATTGATTGCTGTTTTCTTTGCCATGTTATATGCCTTCAATGTTGTAAAATGTGTTATTCGCAGTTATTAGTCCTTCATCGTGGTTACTCAGCTCCTATATAGTGTTCACTGACGTACAAAAAAAAAGGGAGGACTGTTGAGGGAAAAGCTAACATGTACAGAGCTGGCACCTTTTGGCGCCAGCCACTGTCTGTGCAGCACAGACTGCAGCACATTTGGGGAATCGTTTCGGGCCTTGAAACTGTTCAGCACAGACCGCAGCACATTTGGGGAATCGTTTCAGGCCTTGAAACTGTTGTCCTTCCTGTCTTTGTGGTATGTGAGGCACGTTGTGTAACTGCATGTTCTGTTTTAATGATAAAGCTGTTGACATTCTCAGAACACGAGAAAGCACTCACCAGAGAGTGGCTGAGGATGGGGTGAGGATGGAATTCATTGGTTAAGGCTGCTGATGCACGAGGGCAGCACGCGATGTCAGATGGTATATAAGCTTTGCATAAACTGTATACGGAGTCCCCTCCTGACTAGCGGGGGGGCACCACGCTCGAGCGTAATACATTAAACACAGACTGGAAACTCTGCAGATCTGGACCTGGTTTTTGGTGCCTCAGCCTAAAAACTTGAACCGTGCGTGACCGATCAGGTATAATTCGCAACAGGGTTCACGCCCCACCCATGCCAGCCACATTGGCAGCATTGAGGAAAGATTCAACTGGGGCTCAGCAGGTGCAGAATGACAGCTGAATGCACTTTTGGTAGATTGCAGGGACGCTGGCATTTTTACTCATGAGACTGGATCTCAGGGAAAAAAATCCCAATATTTATCCTGCATAATATCTGCGAAGCAAAGGGGGAAAAGTTGCAGCTGGGCTGGAGATAGAGTAGCTGTTCGCTGAGTTTGAACAGCCAGACACTAGGGCTACTAGAAGAGCTCAAAGTGGAACTATCTGGTTCAGGCAACCTTTGAAAGAGCACTTTAACAGTATGCCACACTAATGCATTGTGGTGTACTGTGCTCTACTTGGCCCTGGTGTTTTGGGGCTGTTAGGAATTGTGTGGTGCTCTGGTGTACATCATTGCATATAACACTGTCAATGCACCCAGACCCACGGACAGCAATTCTGGGCCCCAGGGCAGAACAGTCAATGGGCTCCCGCATGTGCCTAGTGACCTGCCAGCTGCGCTGCTGGGTGAACTCTTCTGGCATGGCCAGGGCTTCCACATGCCTGCCCGGCAGCCTTTGCTGCTGCTAGTACCACCCCGCATGCGCCGAGGAGCACAAGCGCTGACTTCCAGATTTCCCCCTGCTCCGTCCTAGGCCCCTTCCCCCAATGCCCCACTCCCGCCCAACCTCTTCCCACTCCTGTTCCGCCCCCTTCCCTGAGGGCGCCCCATATACAACTGGTGCCTTCCCATAGTGGGGAGGCACAATCTAAAGGGCGGGTCACGTGCCCCCTCAATGCTGGCAATGTGGCTGGCATGGGCAGTGCCTGAACCCCCATTTGAGGAGGCTTGCCCCCTGCCCTGCCCCTTCAGCCTGAGGCCCCACCCGCCCTGCCCCTCCTCCCCTGCCAGGGCCAGAGGAGCTCCAAGCCCCACACCGCAGCCAGAGAATCCCCAGCCAGCTCAGCTGAGCAGCCCCTAGCCCTGGCCTGCCCGCCCGAGCTGCCCTGTGCACCAACCTGCCCGCCCGAGCCGTCCTGAGCCCTGGCCTGTCCTGAGTTGGCCTAGGCCCACCTGCCTGAGCCCATCCTGAACCCAAGTCCTGGCCTGGGCCTCCACGCAGGACTGCCCAGCAGCGTCTCAATGGCTGCAAGGGGCTGGTCCCATCCCTTCCACTCCCGGCATCTGCGCCATGCATCGCCCAGGCCCGCCCCTGCACCGCCTCTTCCCACCCCCCGCTCTTCACCCCCCAGCACCTCTGGAACTCCGCCAAACAGCTGATAGGGACAAGCTGATCAGTGGGTGCCAGGAGGCGTGGGGAAGGAGGGGCCCGCCAGTGGGTGGTCAGCACCCACTTGGCGCCTATGCTTAGGAGCCGTGGCCCGCCCCGTCGATTTAAAAGGGCCCTGGGCTCCCTGCCTCCACCGCTGCTACTGGCCCCTGGACAATTGCCCCATTTGCCTTCCCCTCCCACCATCGGCAGGCCTGAATGCACCTATTAATTTTGTGGTGCTTGCTATACATTTATGATTATAACACTGTGTTTGTCACTGATTCTATGAATTGTGTCACACTGTACAGCCACATGTAAATTGGTGCTTTCAGAACCACTAGGCACTCTGCAGCATACGTTGTGAACTGATAAAAATTATTTTCCAAATAGTAGAATTTTATTCAGTAACAAAATCAGTGCAAAAAAAAATCTGAGACATTTAAAAGCAAATATATTAAAAATTAATAAATTAGTGGGAAAGAACTTAAAGGGAAATAAATTAATGTTAATTTTAGCTACACATACAGCTACTATGGCTCTCTCAGGTCAGTGTATGTGAAGCTGTGGTTGTCCTTAATGTCTCCCATTAGGTAGGGGTAGGGATGCAGCCCCAGATGCCATGTGGAATGTTGAGGGTTGGGTGTTGGGAGGTGCTGCAGAGGAGCTTCCCATTGACAGCAAAGGTGAGCACGTGATTATTGAACCTGTGGGTCCACAAGAGGCAGCAGTATTGGAGTTTGCTGCCAGAGAAACCCCATTATATCCTGGTGCATCTCCCTCTTCTTTACCTGCTGGGGCTCCTGAGTCTTTCTCCTGTCTGCTATTTCCTTCTCCAGGCTGCAATGTTCACTCTCCAGGGCCTGTGCTCACAGTCTGATGCAGCACTGGCTTGTAGGATCTCCCTGAACATGTCATCCCGAGTCCTCTTCTTAATCCTCCTTATCTGACTCAGGCATTCCACAGGGGTGGAGGGGGAACCCTTTGAGGCCACACAGCAGAAGCTGCAGATAAAGCATCTAGAGGTACCATTGTCAGTATAGTCACAATGGAAAGCCAAAGTTAAGATTCAGAACTCCATTCCCTTGCTCCCCTAAAGTTTTTAAGAAGATATACTTACTGACACTTGTGCTTGTGCATGGTGCCACTCACAGCAACAGCCGTGGTGAGTCGGAGCCACCAGGGTGAAGGAGATGAGGAGAGAATAGCTCAATTGCATGAAACGATGAGTAAAGGGCAGTGGCACTGAACACTGGCACCATTTTCCACAGGCAGTGGTGATTTTAGCTGATCTCTCACTCCTGAGGATAACAAAGGCAAAGAGAGAATAGCAGCTGCTATCATCCCGAAACCATGTACTGCAATGGCGCCTGCAGAAGTTATCTCCAAGTGGTGTGGGAAAGTGTCTTACCATGGAGGAAGAAATAAGGCTGCCATCCGTAGAAACCTTCAGGAGAGGGTTGCGGAATATCCCCCGGAAAGTGTTGTTGAGATCTCTCAGGAGGATTCATTGGACATCCCTGTGTGCACGAAGAAAGTGATCTGCTGCCCCTCCTCCCCGCATACTTCTACAGGGGAATCAAAAGCAGATAACAATGCTCTCTCTCTTTGTCGTATTGCTATCTCTTTTAGTATGAGTAAATTAATGAAAGGTCAGTAGCTGTGTCCTGTTACATTGGGGGCGCCATCAGTGCATCATTGTAATGGGAAACACAATTACACATTTACCCAAGGTTTCTTCCCTGGCATTGGACTCACCTATGCTCAATTGCTGGGACTGACTGAACTGCAATGGAGTCTCAAACAGGTCCTGGCTCGCAGCATAGCTGGACCTCCCCAGTTGCATGTCCCCCATCCTCCTCCTCTTCCTTCTCTACCTCCTTGTTCTTGCTGTTTGCACCATTGGCCGTGACTCAGGCTCCTCAGAAGTATCCACAGTGGTCTATGGGATGGTAGTGGGGTCTCTGTCAAGGATGGCAGGCAGCTCTTTGTAAAACTGCAGCGTGGCCCCCAATTGGTTGTTGGCCTCCTTGGCTTCTGATATGTCTGACACAGTTCCTTTGCTTTCATGCGGCACTACTGCTGGTCCCTGACATAGCCATTCTCCTGCATCCCCCGTGCAATCTGCTTGTAGATGTATACATTTCTATGGCTGGTCTATAGCGCAGCCTCCTCCTCACAGGCCCAGGAGATCCAATATCTCCTGTCTACTCCAAGCTGAAGCAGGTCTGGAATGTGTAGCTGGCCTGGTCAGCTAGGCAGTTGCACACAACAGGAGAGAACTGCTAGGTGTGCTTGCCAAGCTGGAAAATCAGGAAAAGGCATTTCAAAAATTTGCTGGGCTTTAAAGGGGAGGGGGGCCTGCTGGTCTCCAGGATCCTGGGAAATGGCGCTCACAATTGTGACCAGAGCAATCAGTGTTTGGGCATTGTGGGACAGCTGCTGGAGGACTGTTAGGGTCAACATAAGTAATGCAGTGTCTACACTTGCAGGTGTTGACCTCCAGTACATCTACCATGACTCAACGCTGCTTGGGGAAGTGGTGTTACTGCTTCGCTGTAATGGGGCACTTACCTGGAGAGAAGACAAATTTAAATTAGACACATGCCACAACTAGGTCCGTGCAAACTGGCTTACATCAACCTAAGTTTGTAGAGTAGACCAGGCCTAAGATGTGAGTTGCTAGAACCAAAACTTTTAATTAAGTGAACAATCCAGCTTCTGAATTTGTGATTCAGTTATGACTGGATACACACAGTACAAAGAAACCCATGTTGTTTAATCAGCACAACTGTATGCTTGGAGTTCTAGAGGATGATGTTTGCTTGGCAACAAGTTGGATATTTTTATCAGTGAAAGGTGAAAGTAAATGTAGATCTCTGGTTGTTTATCTTCCAGATTATCCCTTTATGTAAACTGAGTTGTGTACATGTACCATATTATGGGCTAGTTGGGGGTAGAGTGGTGGTAGGGAACTCTAGCGTAAAATAAATGTCAAAACTATGGGGTACCATGATTTCTCTGTTCTTGTGTACTGCAGAGCATGGAGAACTTAAAGGGGACATGCTTATCCCCTTTTTTGCTTTTTTATGCTGTATAAAGATAACCTAAAAATGTAAGGGCTTTGGGATGGGGAGGGAGTGGGGATTTTTTTAACTTCAAAAGATCAGGAATATAAAAATGTATCTTCTGTAGTTTTGTTGGATGAGCAATCAGAAGGATAAGGAATGTGTACAGTGAGTTCTTACTACCTTAATAGAGGTGCTGAGGATGGTGAATCTTTAACAAAAGCTTTTTATTCACAATGTTAATTAATGATTAAAGATAAACAGGTGTTAGGAAAAAAACTGTGTGTTAAACAATCCATCTAAAATAACAAATCCAATCTAAAGATTCCATCCCTTCTCTATAACTCAATTTTTACTTTCTTGGTCCTTACAATGTCACCATTTCACTAGTTCTCCAGTCATAGCCCTGGTCTATACTAGGAGTTGATGTCAAATTTAGCAGCTTTAAATCGATTTAACCCTGCACCCGTTCACACAATGAAGCCCTTTTTTTCGACTTAAAGGGCTCTTAAAATCGATTTCCTTACTCCACCCCCGACAAGGGGATTAGCGCTGAAATCGGCCATGCTGGGTTGAATTTGGGGTACTCTGGACGCAATTAGATGGTATTGGCCTTCGGGAGCTATCCCAGAGTGCTCCATTGTGACCGTTCTGGACAGCACTCTCAACTCAGATGCACTGGCCAGGTAGACAGGAAAAGGCCTGCGAACTTTTGAATTTCAATTTCCTGTTTGGCCAGCGTCGCAAGCTGCAGGTGACCATGCAGAGCTCATCAGCAGAGATGACCATGATAGAGTCCCAGAATCGCAGAAGAGCTCCAGCATGGACAGAACAGGAGGTACAGGATCTGATCGCTGTATGGGGAGAGGAATCCGTGCTATCAGAACTACGTTCCAGTTTTCGAAATGCCAAAACATTTGTCAAAATCTCCCAGGGCATGAAGGACAGAGGCCATAACAGGGACCCGAAGCAGTGCCGCATGAAACTTAAGGAGCTGAGGCAAGCCTACCAGAAAACCAGAGAGGCAAATGGCCGCTCCGGGTCAGAGGCCAAAACATGACACTTCTATGATGAGCTGCATGCCATTTTAGGGGGTTCAGCCACGACGACCCCAGCCGTGTTGTTTGACTCCTTCAATGGAGATGGAGGCAACACGGAAGCAGGTTTTGGGGACGAGGAAGTTGAGGAGGAGGAGGTTGTAGATAGCTCACAGCAAGCAAGCAGAGAAACCGGTTTTCCCGACAGCCAGGAACTGTTTCTCACCCTGGACCTGGAGCCAGTACCCCCCAAACCCACCCAAGGCTGCCTCCCGGACCCGCCAGGTGGAGAAGGGACCTCTGCTGAGTGTACCTTTTAAAATACTATACATGGTTTAAAAGCAAGCATGTTTAATGATTAATTTGCCCAGGCATTCGCAGCTCTTCTGGATGTACTCAGAAAGCCTTTGCAAAAGGTTTCTGGGGAGGGCAGCCTTATTCCATCCACCACGGTAGGACACTTTACCACTCCAGGCCAGTAGCACGTACTTGGGAATCATTGTAGAACAAAGCATTGCAGTGTATGTTTGCTGGCATTCAAACAACATCCATTCTTTATCTCTCTGTGTTATCCTCAGGAGAGTGATATCATTTATGGTCACCTGGTTGAAATAGGGTGCTTTTCTTAAGGGGACATTCAGAGGTGCCCGTTCCTGCTGGGCTGTTTGCCTGTGGCTGAACAGAAATGTCCCCCACTGTTAGCCACGGGGAGGAGGGAAGGGCTAACCACACGCTGGGGGAAGGCAAAATGCAACCTTGGAACGAAAACATATGTGCTATGTATGTAATGTTAACAGCAAGGTTTACCGTGAAAGAGCGTACCCATTGTTCTATAAAATGTGTCTTTTAAATACCACTGTCCCTTTTTATTTCTTCACCAGCTGCATGTGTTTCAAGGATCACAGGATCTTCTCCTTCCCAGAGGCTAGTGAAGATTAGAAGGCGAAAAAAACAACTCGCAATGAAATGTTCTCTGAGCTCATGCTGTCCTCCCACACTGACAGAGCACAGACGAATGCGTGGAGGCAGACAATGTCAGAGTGCAGGAAAGCACAAAATGACCGGGAGGAGAGGTGGCAGGCTGAAGAGAGTAAGTGGCAGGCTGAAGAGAGGGCTGAAGCTGAAAGGTGGTGGCAGTGTGATGAGAGGAGGCAGGATTCAATGCTGAGGCTACTGGAGGATCAAACTAATGTGATCCAGAGTATGGTTGAGCTGCAGGAAAGGCAACAGGAGCACAGACCGATGCTACAGCCCCTGTGTAACCAACCGCCCTCCTCTCCAAGTTCCATAGCTTCCTCAACCAGATGCTCAAGAACGCGGGGGGGGGGGGGGGCCCCCCGGCCACCCAGCCACTCCACCTCAGAGGATTGCCCAAGGAACAGAAGGCATTCAATAAGTTTTAAACTTTTAAACTTTTAAAGTGCTGTGTGGCCTTGTCCTTCCCTCCTCCACCACCCCTCCTGGGCTACCTTTGTAGTTATCCCCCTATTTGTGTGATGAATTAATAAAGAATGCATGAATGTGAAGCAACAATGACTTTATTGCCTCTGCAAGCGGTGATCGAAGGGAGGTGGGGAGGGTGGTTAACTTACAGGGAAGTAGAGTGAACCAAGGGGCGGGGGGTTTCATCAAGGAGAAACAAACAGAACTTTCACACTGTAGCCTGGCCAGTCCTGAAACTGCTTTTCAAAGCTTCTCTGATGAGCACCGCACCCTCCTGTGCTCTTCTAACCGCCCTGCTGCCTGGCTGTGCGTAACTAACAGCCAGGCCATTTGCCTCAACCTCCCACCCCACCATAAATGTCTCCCCCTTACTCTCACATATATTGTGGAGCGCACAGCAAGCAATAATAACAGTGGGAATATTGATTTCGCTGAGGTCTAACCGAGTCAATAAACTGCGCCAGCATGCTTTTAAACATCCAATGCACATTCTAGCACCATTCTGCACTTGCTCAGCCTGTAGCTGAACAGCTCCTGACTACTGTCCAGGCTGCCCGTTTATGGCTTCGTGAGCTGGGTCCCCAAGGATAACTATTGTCATTTCAACATCCCCAACCATTATTTTCTGGTCTGGGAATCAAGTCCCTTCCTGCAGCCTTTGAAACAGACCAGAGTTCCTGAAGATGCATCATGTACCTTTCTCGGCCATTCCACGTTGATCTTGGTGAAACGTTCCTTGTGATCCACCAGTGCTTGCAGCACTATTGAAAAGTACCCCTTGCGGTTTATGTACTCACCGGCTTGGTGCTCCGGTGCCAAGATAGGGATATGGGTTCCGTCTATGGCCCCACCACAGTTAGGGAATCCCATTGCAGCAAAGCCATCCACTATAACCTGCACATTTCCCAGGGTCACTACCCTTGATATCAGCAGATCTTTGATTGCATTCGCTATTTGCATCACAGCAGCCCCTACAGTAGATTTGCCCACTCCAAATTGATTCCTGACTGACTGGTAGCTGTCTGGCGTTGCAAGCTTTCACAGGGCTATTGCCACTCGCTTCTGAACTGTGAGGGCTGCTCTCATCTTGGTA
Source organism: Dermochelys coriacea (assembly GCF_009764565.3). Classification (NCBI taxonomy): domain Eukaryota; kingdom Metazoa; phylum Chordata; order Testudines; family Dermochelyidae; genus Dermochelys; species Dermochelys coriacea. The sequence continues at coordinate 74,414,323 of NC_050072.1, read as the reverse complement.
TTCTTGCGCCTCAGGCCAGGGGAAAGCAAGTCACAAAGTTCCATGAAAGTGCCCTTACGCATGTAAAAGTTTCGCAGCCACTGGGAATCGTCCCAGACCTGCAACACTATGTGGTCCCACCAGTCTCTGCTTGTTTCCCGAGCCCAGAATCGGCATTCCACTGCATGAACCTGCCCCATTAGCACCATGATGCCCACATTGCCAGGGCCCGTGCTTTGAGAGAAGTCTGTGTCCATGTCCTCATCACTCTCATCACTGCGCTGACGTTGCCTACTTGCCCGGTTTCGCTTTGCCAGGTTCTGGCGCTGCATATACAGCTGGATAATGCGTGTGGTGTTTAATGTGCTCCTAATTGCCAAAGTGATCTGAGCGGGCTCCATGCGTCTGGTATGGCGTCTGCACAGAAAAAAGGTGCCGAACGATTGTCTGCCGTTGCCCTGATGGAAGGAGGGGCGACTAATGACATGGCTTACAGAGTTGTCTTACAGGGAATTAAAATGAACAAAGGGAGTGGCTTTGCGAGAAACAGTATGGCCCCCTCAAGGATAGAACTCAAAACTGGGTTTAGCAGGCTGTTGATTTCACAGAGGGAGGGAGGGAGGAGAAAATAAATACAAAACAAATCTGGTCTATTTCTTGTTTTGAGCCACTTCATCTATCTTTATACATCTTGCTGGCACCAGACTGTGCAGTACGACAGCTAGCCATTGTCTTCTCCTGGGTGCTCGGCAGAAGATGGTGCAATATGACTGCTGGCCATCATCTTCTGCTGGCTGCTGATTAAAAGACAGTGCGCTGCCAGTAGGACTCAATCGCCATGAGACGAAACTTAAAAGGGAAATGACCTGGCTGAGTCACTCCCATGTTTGCTCAGGCGCCCCTAACTTCATCGAGGTCGGTTAAAAGAGCACCTAGGACTACGTCGACGACGGCTACCAGTTATACTGCACTGTCTGCTGCCAAAAGGCAATAAACTGCTGCTGTGTAGCAATGCAGTAATATGTCTGCCAGCACCCAGGAGACATACAGTGACAGTTAGCTGAGTGGGTTCCATGCTTGCTGTGGTATGGCATCTGCACAGGTAACTCAAGAAAAAAGGCACAAAACAATTGTCTTCCCTTGCTTTCACGGACGGAGGGAGGGAAGGGGGGCCTGGAGATATGTACCCAGAACCATCCGTGACAATGTTTTAAGCCCCATCAGGCCCTGGGATTTCTACCCAGAATTCAAATGGGCGGCGGAGACTGCGGGAACTGTGAGATAGCTACCCACAGTGCAACGCTCCGGAAGTCGACGGTCGCCTCGGTACTGTGGACACACTCCGCCGACTACATGCATTTAGAGTATTTGTGTGGGGAAACATACAATCGACTGTATAAAAACTCTTTCTACAAAACCGACTTCTATAAATTCGACTTAATTTCGTAGTGTAGACATACCCAAAGAGTCTTCCAGCCTAGGATCTGAATTTCTGAGGTAAAGTCAAACAAAGAAAAAAAACTCCAAAGCAGAATTTAAAATAATTTTTGGGGCTTGTATATGTAACAAAGAAGCAAAAAATGATTGAAACCCAATTTTCTTTTTCCCTTGCAGGTCACTTTTAAGAAAGATGGACAGTCTCAATCTTTTATCAGAACTGAACTTTGCTGATAAACTTCATTCCATTTTGTATTAGAACAGAGTATGTGGGAATGGTATCAGTATAACAATACATGGATGGAAAATAAAAAGGTAAATATTATACTGTTTGTGATGTGTGAAAGGAATACCCATTTATAGCTTGTCTCATTGTTGGACCAGATCTCCTGAAAAGAACTGCATTTATTCTTCGCTAATAAATATAAAGCAGAGCAAATAATCTAATTGATAAGAACATTTTTAAGAACTTTTTCTTTGATTTTAACTGTCTGGCACAGATACGGCCATGTGGCTAACTTTTCACTTGTATACAGATATAAAGTAAAAGTTTGAGTCAAGGCTCTTAACTAACTTGTGTTTCAATGTCATGCATCAGCCTGTTACTCAAATACTATTACCACATCTTTGTTATTGCAGTAAATGGCTGAGGTCATTTCTGAAGTATCTGCTGCATATATGGAATGAAATCCTCACTTACACACACACCCACCTTGGAATCAATGTCATTGACTTAATGAGGCCAGCATTTTTCCCATAGGATACTGAATCAATGTTTCATTTTTACTGAGTTTTCTGAGATTGAGTATGTTTTCAGTGCCAGTGCTTTTCCTTAATCTAAATAAATAACATTTTTACTGTTTTCCTTGAAGAAGCTAAAAAAAAATAAAAGTAAGGATTTATGTTGTGGGGTGTTGGTGGTTGCCAGCAAGTGTGTCTTTGATCTATGGGCAATCACAGAACTGGCTGCAGCTGATATGTATGGTAGCCATCCTTCATTCTGGCTAAATGGAAGTAGCAAATTAGGCTCCCTTATGAAGTAAGAAAACTGAAACAATAGAAGCCACCATCCAAACTACATAGAAAACCTAAACAAGAACTAACTCAGGGAGATCAAGAGGGGATTCCCAGGGAACTGACTGGTAAAACAGGGACTGGGACATTGACTGGATTGTAGCTGAGTGTGTCAGAAGCAGCAAGCAAGCAGAGAATCAAGAGAAAGCAGCCAAAAGAGCCAAGAGAAAACCAGAGAAGCACTGATAGTGTGGCCTTGAGAGGAAGTGAAAAGATAGAGCTTCCTTTGGCAGAGTGCTGGCAGGAAAGGCAGGCTTAGAATTGTGAGAAAGGAAATTTCCTCCTGTTGTTTGTTCCTAGTGTGTTCCAGGAAACCGGACTTTGTGTACGTTCATTGTAAATAAATAGGATTGCACCAAAGAAATACCTGACTCATAATCAATTTTTTCTCCTAACAGAAACAATCCAGCAAGGCCCCGAATATCAACGAACTGTGCAGGCTAAAAATGGCAAATATTATACTGTTTAGAAGTAAACAGAAAGTTTTTAAAAACTTAAAAGAAGAAGAACTGGGTTGTAGATCTTTGGTAGATATGTAAAAATAATTGCAACATACATTACAACCTAATAGGGCAGAAGAGTATGATTGCCCACAATCACGTGCAGGATTGCGGCCTGAATTATCTTTCTTTCCTGATGGGGAAACATCTGAAATGTAAATGTTAGCCATATATTCTAAATTTAGAACTAAACCAAAGCCACAATTGTGAGTTAGTGGAACCATGGCTGGCAGTCTCTTCAGAGAGACCAAAAGCTGAATGAACTGGCTTGGCAACTGAACTACCATTTTATCACCTCAATCTGGTTCCCCTCCAGGAGAGGATTGAGACCGAGTGGTGTGCAGAAGCTAACAGGGATTGCCCAAACGTAAGCTCTTCTGTAGGTAGAAGACCTCGGTCTCTAAAACCCTAAATTAAGCACCTCTTGCAAGCTCTAAAATTTCACTTTCAAAATGCTTTTGAGTGAAAGCCTCCCAAGTGGTAGCATGGTATTTTTCTGAGGAATATTTTACAGCCAAACCTTTTAAACTCAGACCTCAGAGGGAAAAAATTCACTGGTTTATTTGCATCATATATTTGAAGAACTGGAACAAATGAACTTCTGTGTTTCAGAACCTATTGAAACAGAAAAAGACGGAGATCTCTCTTACTTTCATGTCCCCCCTGCATAATAACTTTGGCCCTTACTGATACCCCACGTTAGTTGATTTGCCTGTTAAGCTTTACAAAGGAGAAGATAACTTCTTTTCAGAGCCACAAGAGATCATTTCACAATTCTCTATAAGATGCAGTTCCCAAAGAAGAAGTTATGGTCCCTGGACACATCCTGTATCACTGCACCAGACATCTGCTGCAGCATAGGTGGCAAGTCTTGTGATGTTGAACATGTTCATACTGTTTAAAACGTTATTTTTGTAGATAAAATAGTACACAATCATGTAATAAGACTGTACTGCGAGGCATACCCACTAGAGAGCAGAGCACAGTCAGCCTTAACTTTGGTATTTCCTGACTTTAATGTGTTTTACTTTGCCATCTTAACATTTTTAATATGGTTTTCTTGTGTAGAATATATATCTGAGAAAAGCATACAGGGCCAGCTCTTCAACTAGTGTGAATGAGCATAGCTCCACTGGTTTCCATGGAGTTCCACTTATTTACACCAGCTGAGCTGCTAGCTCATAACAACTTACTTTCTGCAAGTTCATCAGTGAATTTTATACATAACAAACTTCAACCAACCAAAGCTATGAAAAGGGGAAAATGTGGGAGGGGAGACTAAAAGAACCAACAAGAGAAAGTGGATGATAGCAAATCGCTTTGAATCCTACCCTATGAAAGACAGTAGCTATACGTATTCAAATTTCATTTATAGGTAAGCATTAAAAATTGGGCATCTGGGTGGAGGCCTAAGGCTGGGTTGCTTTAAGGGAACTGTGTTGTTGGCTTCTGGGTAACCAGTAAGGTATTACAGAAGCTGTTTTATACTGGCTTGGTAAATCTAAGTATTGGAATATCCACCAGCTTTGGGGATTGTCTGCCCCATTCTTTGCAGTTGACCATAATTGAGTAACCTCAGTGCTGCTCCCTGGGACTCCCAGTCACAAATGCTCACTGTGATTGTGTGCCTGAACTCCAGAAAAGCATCCGCTTGTTGCTTTGGTTAGGCATCAGCCACCATCACAGCATTCAGCTTGCACCAGTTCAACACACAAGCAGAAGGACCTGTTTGGCTTCATTATTAGGACAGGTGAAGTCCACAGTCTTTCTGAAGATCTAATGACACCTAGCTATTTTAAATATGCTTTTTCACTCTTTTTCACTGTGATGGGGTCCAAAGGCATTACCGTGTTCCTTACAAATGACAGATTAAACAACAATTCAATCGTACACAAGTTTTCCAAAGAGGGACCCATGAAAGTGGCTGTTCCAGGAACAGAAGGAGACTACCAACTGAAGGCTGGGCTCTGAACCTGAGCCTGTGGATCTGGATTAGAAAGCCTGAGCAAAGGGACATTTAAATGACTGGTTGACCAAGGTGTTTTTTATTGTGTTGTTGTTGTTGCTTCACCAGTCTAAAGTAAGCTGTTGGATATCCTTACTCATCCTCATGTGTTTTCTTTAATAATAGGGTTTCTAACATATTCAGCTAGAGGTACTCCACACTTTGCAGAGAATCCAGCAGTTGCTCGTTGTAATACCACAATTTATAGCTGCTGTTTCTGTACTTCTATCGAACTATGAGTATTTCACAGAAGTGATAGCTGAATCATGTTGAAAGAGAATGTTTGTTATAGGTGTAAGTACAAGGGCAACTTTCCTCTTGACCTCTATCCTCCTGGCTGCCTTGCCTCACATAGCTAGTACAACTCTGCCAACTGTGGAATAGATTATTGGCCAGAAGTACTTCTTAGGCAAACAAGCTTTTGTTCTTTTTAACCCTTGGAATCGAGATAAATGCTATGGGTGTTTTGCAGTAAGTGTTCTGTATTGCTGAGACATGGTTACTTCCAGCTAATCCCTCCATCTTCCCTCTGTCTGTAATACATACCAGTGATAAAGCCACTGTTTTCCCAGAGTACCATGTCTTGTTAGATCTTCACCAGCAGCCTCTTAACTAGTAAATTCCCTGCGAAGTTTCAGAAAATATTAGTATTTAGATTCTCCTTAAACTTCTCCTTGGATTTGGTGGCATCATCAATTATCCTTCCATCTTCTCATTTGTCCCAGTCATTCTAAAACGTTTCTTCCTTCATTTACCTCTATTCTGAACACGTTTATAGGTACCATCTTAAGAGCTTTCAAGATCACTGTTATCATAGCAGTCTACTCCCATCAACTATTTACTCTGATTCTGGGTAATAACACAGGCAATCTTATTATTTTATTTAACACATATTGTATTAGTGTCCAAAGACCCCAACAGGGTCAGGGCCCCACTGTACTAAGCACTGCGCAAACACACACCAAGACATAGTCTCATCCCCAAAGAACTTACAGTCTAAAGTTCTTATTTTGTTCCTTTAAATTGTATCCCATTATGGCAAATGGAGATCATTGAATATATCCACTTCATGTTCCCCTTGACTTTTCAGCCCAATAATACCCAAACTGAGGGATTCTGAGAGATCTAGTTAATCCTGTAGTTGGAATAATTTAACATGACAGTTCTTGCTTTGGCTGGATGCAGCTACTGTGTACCATAAATTGTTTAACACCTGTGATCTGTCTTCTTCTTCAACGCTTAGCCAAACAGTTGGCCATAGTGATCATTCGCCATTTGGTCCGTTTCTGAGCAAGCTCAAAGGCTTGACGGCCTGAGAGCCCAACATCGGAACAGACTTGATGAACCCATGTAATAGGGGGTCTGCCTCTGAGCCACCTCCACCCCTCAGTTGGTGGAATTTTATCCCGGATGTTACAAGCCACCCGGAGTGATCTGTAGTCCTTGTGTTACCTCACAACGAACATGGCTCACTGTCCTCCTCTGATTGGATCTTGCACAGAGGCTTAATTAGTTTAAAACTGCTTGGCCTTTACTGCTAAGGCTGAAAGACGTCCTTTATCTCAAGTAATGAGTCTCCTTATACCTTTACATCTGGCCTTAGCGGACAAAGATGTATTGTGTTAGCATTAGCACCTAGTTCCCATTAATAATGCTTACTGACTTAAGAGGTTTCTTTTTCAAGTATAGATGATCTCCACATTCATGGCAATAACCTAGTAACTTGCCACAAATGGTCCTGGTCTCAGGCTTTGCCTTGCTCCTTTGCTTTCTGAATGAGGAAGTTGAATGATCGTATGACCAACCATTTGGCACAATCACAATTTCTTTAAGATCCCTTTTGAGTTGAAGTGGGGAGTCTGAAATTGGTCAGGGCTCTAACATAGCTGGCATATTGCTCACCTTATTGTACCTATGGTCTTTCACACCCCCCTGATTTCAAGCACCAAAGGATCACGGTCACTTATGACAGGTTTCAGAGTAGCAGCCGTGTTAGTCTGTATTCGCAAAAAGAAAAGGAGTACTTGTGGCACCTTAGAGACTAACAAATGTATTTGAGCATAAGCTTTCGTGAGCTACAGCTCACTTCATCGGATGCATGCTTATGCTCAAATAAATTTGTTAGTCTCTAAGGTGCCACAAGTACTCCTTTTCTTTTTGGTCACTTATGAGTCTGCCGGCTCAGGAGTTTTGTGGGACGAGGGTTTTCTATCAGCTAACACCACTGTTAAGCCTTTGTGGCACACTCTGTAACTGTTTGAGGTGCCATTCACATTTTATTTTCTCCATGATACTGGCGTGCACTCTCTTCATCCATGTATTAGAATTAGTCACCAGCTATCACCTAAGTTCAGAGTAACTTTCATCAGACCCTTCCTTGGCCTGCTAGGGGTGTTTACTTCAGCGCCTGATCTGATTCTTTTTATAAGCTTGCCTTTCACGTCAACATACCCTTTGAAGTCCTCTCATTCAGGGGTTGGAAGGAAAAAAAGCTTGTACCATTTTGAGAGGAAGGGGACAACTGAAGGGGTCCATACATCATCCTCTAATTGATAACATACAGTTCCTAAAATGCACATATATGTGAATTTATATCACACTCTCCAAAGGAGTAAAATAACTTCTTGACACTGCTCCATACATATCTGTTCCAACTCTCCTCAGTGATTGGTCTCTGTCCACCTGATAATGACTTCATCTATTAATGCCCTCTTCTACAACCCAATGCATTGCTTTTCCAGGTGCATGTGTGTTTTCTCAAGGAATACCTGAGCTCTCCTGACCTAGGGTGACCAGATGTCCTGATTTTATAGGGACAGTCCTGATTTTGAGGGCTCTTTCTTATGTAGGCTCCCCCCGTCCCCATCCCGATTTTTTACACTTGCTATCTGGTCACCCTATCCTGACCAGATTTTTTTTCTTTTAATCCACCAGTTATTCACAGCAAAACCCTGGTAATTTTCCTTTTTATTGTACCAAAAGCTAAATTCCAATCTGTGGTTTTAAACATTGAAGCTTCAGCTCTCATACCTTTTGTGTAGATCCACTTCTTTGTCTCATCTTTCTTTTTAAATTCAATTCCCACTTCTCCTTTACCAAATGTTGGCATAGCTGATATTTTTGGATCCCAAAGTTGACTGCAAATGGGAAAGTAGAGAGGAAACAAAATTTGTTTAAACTACCACCAGACTCTCCTTATTTACTTGTGTGAAGTTCTGTATTGCCTCCTTCATCTCTCTGAAAATATAATAGTAGCATGTTTATTTGAGAGTTGATCATATTAAGGTTCTTCCTTCCCTAATTACTGTTCCTTATAACTTTAAACAGCAGTCATAATATGAGGGAAAGTAACAGACAAATGCATTCTTATTTTTAAGACTTAACTACAGACTGCGAATGACCAGCAGGGTTTACTATAAAAGAAGCAGAAATATACTCATATTTAATAGAAAGGAAAATTATGTAAAGAAAAATAATTATCTCTGTACAAAGATGCTTGCTTTTCCCTTTTTAAACTTCCTTATTACTTATATAGTATCATCAACGTCCTAGATGCATTATACGCATGACAAGATCCCTGCTCCAAAGTTCTTGAAATCTAAATAGGTAACTTAGAAATGGAGAGGAAAGAATGGAATGTAACAAAAGTCCTTAGACAGATAAGAGGCAGTCTCTTGGATCACCTGGGACATTTCCTACTGTGTACATGGTCCATTTGGGGAATCCCCCTTTCTTCCACTGCATCCAGTGAGCTGGAACAACCTTCTCCCAAACTCAAGACATGCAGTTGGGAGTGAGTGTCCCAGTTCAGACATAGGCTCCGACTTCTGCTGCTGCTGGTGGGTGCTCAACCCCCACCTCTGCCCCCAGCCCTGCCCTGACTCCACCCTGGCCCCACCCCTTTCCAACCCACCCCCATTCCAACTGCTTCCCCAAAGTTCCCACCCCAACTCCGCCCCCTCCCTGCCCCTATTTCAACTCCTTCCCCAAATCCCTGCCCCAGCCCCGCCTCTTCCCTGCCCCCTCCCCTGAGTGTGCCGCATTCCTGCTCTTCCCTACTCCCTCCCAGAGCTTGTTATGCCGCATAACAGCTGTTTTGCGGTGGCAAATGCTGGGAGGTAGGAAAAGAAGCAGGGACACAGCGCGCTTGGGGAGGAGGCAGAGGTGAGGTGGGGGGTTGGGGAGGGGAGCTTGGCTGCCGGTGGGTGGAGAGGAGTTGGCGCCTATGAGTTCAGGTAGAGAGACTTCTGGTAGCAGAGCTCATGCTAGCTAAAAATAGCTGTGTGGCTGTTGCAGCATTAATGGAACACTAACCACCTGAGCTCAAGTCCATCCTACTCCTTGGGTCTGAGTTTGGGTGGCTAGCCCAATTCTCTATCAGTACAGCAATGTCCACACAGCTATTTGTAGTGTGCAAGTGAAAGCCCTGCTAGCACAAGTTTATCTACCTGGGCTGGGAGACACTCCCCGCTGCAGTGTAGCCATATCCTAAGGGTATGTCTATACTACCCACCAAATTGGTGGGCATCATCAATCCAGCGGGGGTTGATTTATCGCATCTAGTCTAGACACGATAAATCTACCCCCGAGTGCTCTCCCGTCAACTCCTGTACTCCACTGCCACAAGAGGCGCAGGCAGAATCAACGGGGGAGCAGCAGCCATGAACTCACCGCAGTGAAGACACCGCGGTGAGTAGGTCTAAGTATGTCGACTTCAACTACATTATTCACATAGCTGAAGTTGCGTAACTTAGATCGATTCCCCCCCACACTAGTGTAGACCAGGCCGTGTCCAGCTCTACACTCAGAGAATATACCTGCTTGTTTGAGATCCAGAGCTCAAGTGAAGTCCTGATTTCATTTGTTTACCTTAGAAGGGAGGTGAGTAAGAGGGGGACATGACAAACGAGTGCAAAATCATGAGCCACATAGACGTTCCCAAATTACCTTCTCTATTCACCCTTTTTATAATACAAGAACAAGGGGACATCAAATGGAAATGAAAGGTAGCAAATTCAAAGCAATAAAAGAAAGTATTCTTTCACAGTGCACAACTAGCATATAGAATTCATCGCTATAGGATAACATTGAGGACAAGAACGAAGCAGAGTTCAAAAAAGATTGGACAGTCATAGGGATAGTCAAAATATCCAGTACGTCCCTTGGCCCACGCCGCTTCCAGCAGCTCCCATTGGCTTGGAACAGCGAACTGCGGCCACTGGGAGCCACGATCGGCCAAACCTGCGGACGCGGTAGATAAACAAACTGGCCCGGCCTGCCAGGAGCTTTCCCTGCAGAAGCGGCAGAACAAGTTTGGGAACCACTACACTAGAGGTTAGGAGGAAACATTCTTCGGGTACAGTTTATCATATAACTGTCTAATGCAGAGTACCTTCCACTGCTTTCTGAAGCAGCTGGTGCTGGCCACTGTCAGTGACAGGATGCTAGATTAGATGGACTACTGGTCTGATCCAATATGGCATTTTCTATAAACCAGTTACCTGGAAAGGAAAGGTGTATTGAAAATTGCATTTGTCTTCTTAGAGATGTCCTCATTCCAGGTTTTGCACCCAGCTGAATCCCTCCTACATCATGGGACAGGTAGTCCTGCATCATCTCCACACAACCCCTTAGAAGTCTGAAAACTAAGGGTCTCATTCTGGGAGCTTTGGTAAGTAGGTCTATGTTACCTAAGATTGGGAATGTGGGTGTTCTTTGTATTGTTTTAATATTGTAATATTACACTTTAGTTCAATGGAAAAAACACATCCGAGCATAAAAAGAGTTTAAGCACACGATACTTTGAACATAAAATGGGGAAAGGAACTTGAAAACTGTTCTAACTAAATAGCTCCCCCAAGTGTGTTTAAGAAATTATGGTAGGTAGCAAAAAAAACAACAGCAACAAAACCTAATCAGCAATGAGTTTCTGCATATATGTCTGCACATGTGTGCAGTTGGAGATATGCAAATTTGGCAGGGTTTGCAGTGGGTTTAATACACCCTGCAATGAACCCTGCAACTTGGTTTGTGGGGACTGGAAGAGAACCAAACTCTGCAGATTCACAGTGATTTCAAACATCCAAAGCTTCTTTTTGCCTCAACCAATGAGCACTGGAACCGTCACTTCTTATTTTAAATTTTATTATTATTTTATCAGGGCTGGGAGGATATCCTCGCCTTTGTTGGGGCCTGGTGGGAGCAGTGCAATTTGTTGGCTTCCTAGAGGTGAATAACTCATTCCAGGGTCACTGAACTTTAGGAAAGAATGAGACTTCAAGTGAGTAAATGCGTTGAACTTAACCAGAGGTGGTTTTAAAGTTTGGTAGTTTTTCCTCTACACTATGACTTAACACAAATCACAATGGTAATAAATACAAGAGTGTTTTACAGGTGCCAGGGATGCTCAGGGTCAGTTCTTCAAGTATGAAGAGCAATGTGCTATTGTCAGCCCTTTTAATTTTACAAAACCTTACCAAGGTGAAAGAAAGAAAGACATTATTTAGATATCAAAGTCTGATTATTAATTTAAAATCTGGTAGCCAAGATTTTGATGGGTATATAAATGGTAACTGTACTTTGACATGCTGGTCAGAGTGGCAGTAGTCAACTCAGGCAAGAAACTGTACATCTTGGTAGATTGCATGTACAGTGCAATATATTTTAAAAGAGAACTGTATGCAACGAATAGACTGGATCATCTTAGCTGCACTCGTACAACTGCATTGGTAGGAAAACTGAATGATTTATCAAATCTTTTCTGCCGCCAATTTCTATAAACCTATGAAAAAATCTTCAATGGGACATTTGCATGAGTAAGTACTTCAGGATCGAACTTATTGAGGTCTTTCCATTTTAACACCCAAACAAAAAGAAACCTTGCTTCAGTCCTAAGCTCTCATTCTGATCTCACTGACTCTGGTTAAACTGGGACCAACTCCACACAAGTCAAAAAAACTGTTATTGGTATAAAACTGTATCTAAAATCAAACCCAAGTCCATAGTCTCTAAGTATTATCAAAGGTTGCCTCTGCTAATTGTTTCAAAGCAACAGATTTGAAGCTTAACACAGCTATTACCCAGACTGAGAGCAAGATAAAAAGGAACATGTATTCCTGCTTTTCTTCTTGCTTCTAGCTTTCTTTAGTTTTTCTCTCCACTTTCCATTCCTTCAACTTTATATGTCCTGCCCTTCAGGGAACGAACTGCCTGTGCAGCCAAAGTCTGTCAGCATTCCTAGACAGAACATGTTCTAATCCATTTATCACTGTGCAAGAGAGGTTTGCTGTTTTGTGAAGGTATTTTAATCCTCTTTCCAGCCCCTCACAATGTCACCTATACATGTGCAAAAGTTGATGTCAAGCTAATATAACAATACAATAGGGTCTTTTTCTACTCACCGACTGAGAGCCATATTCTTACTTCCAATATCTCCTGAGTATGAATGACCTTCATCCAGCTCCATTTTCCTGCAGCTCCAGCACTCTATAATCAGAAAAGGGACAACCTCAGCATTAGTACAGTTTAGCATTTTAAGATATTTATTGACTTTCTTTTCTAGGGAGTCGGTGTTTATATAAGTAACCTATGCCTAGGTTTCTTAGCACTGAAGCTAAGCTGGGTAGTATTAGCAGTACATCCCTCCACTGGGTTCTGAGGGGTCTGTAAGCAGTGTCTTTTTTATATTAACAGCAAACATAGCATGTGGTTGCAACAGAACGGTCAGCTTACAAAGGTTTGTGCCTGCAGAATTTGCAATACACTTGCTTCAACCTTAACAGATTGGGTTCCATGGTAGAGAAAAATCTAAATACATTAACACTTACTTTATATGGCATTGAGTGTAAAAATGGAATGGAAAATCTGCAGTGGGAATAAGGAGATATGGATAAAACTAATAATGTTTTGGGTTTCTGTGTCTCTGAACAAAAGGAAAGACTTCAGGACAGGAATTTAGAAAAAACAAGAAAGCAGAAAATCATCACCTCTCTCTCTCTCTCTCTCCTTATAAACAAATAAGAACAGGGTAATACCCCTCTAGTGGGACTCACTGTTCTATTATTGTAAAGTCCGCCAGAACACAGCCAGATCAGCAGTGTGTATGTAGCTAGACGAGGCCTTATTTATAATATTTCTGTAGGTTTTGTACATTAACCATGATTATTTAGGACCCAAATGTGCCCATGTGGTATCTTCATATTATTTTTGTTGTGTGAAGAACGAAAGACCCAACTGTGAGGGGTTGGACCCCTTGGGAAGTCACCTGATGTGCTGAGATACCACTGAGGCTACCTGTTCTGCCAGCATGGGCCCTCTTTAACCTGTCTTGCTGAGACAGACTCTTAAAACCTCCTCTAACACACACAGGCAGAACCACACCCAGCTGCAGATCGGCTCTGGGAAGACTCAGTTTAAGGGACTTACTCCAGCACTCAGATGTCCACTTCCCTCGGACCCAAAGATACATTATGAAATTTGCCCCCTCCCTCAATGTGGAGAGTGTGCACCCTTCTAGACCCCCACTTTAGAAATTACAGAAACTGGGTTTAATAATAAATAAAACAAATGTTATTAACTATAAAAGGCAGATTTTAAGTGGTAAAAGGGTGGGGAGAGTTCTTCTTTTATCACTTAACTTCTCTTTTGTTGTGGTCTTGTTATCCTTCACTGTTTCACCTGATGCTAAAGTGACAGGGGAGCAATTTGAATGAAAGACGCTGCCAGCCGCAGACCGAGATAGCTGGATGCGAACAGGCTCATAGTTGCGAATTTAAAGTCCTGATTAGTGACCAGGCAGCATTTACGCCGTGCAATTGCCATGCAATCTGCTGTGACTGGGATGGAAGCGAAACCAGCTGCAGGCTGGGCTGGGGCACAGGCTGAACTACGGGAGGCAGCCGGACCAGTGCTTCAGGACACAGCCCAGCACGTTACCAACAGAGCTGCTGCCAGCACCTCGCCCCGGGGCCCAGACACCTTGTTGCGGCTGCGGGTCGTGCCACCTGCCTCACCTTTCCCCCGCCGCCATTGTCCCCTGCCGCCCCGCCCCACTGTCCTAGGCCGCCCCGCCCTGCCCCATTGTCCTCTGCCGCCCCGCCCCACTGTCCTCTGCCGCCCCGCCACATTGTCCTCAGCCACCCCGCCCTGCCCCACTGTCCTCTGCCGCCCCGCCCCACTGTCCTAGGCCGCCCCGCCCTGCCCCACTGTCCTCTGCTGCCCCGCCCCACTGTCCTCGGCCGCCCCGCCCTGCCCCATTGTTCTCTGTCCTAGGCCGCCCCGCCCTGCCCCACTGTCCTCTGCTGCCCCGCCCCACTGTCCTAGGCCACCCCGCCCCATTGTCCTCTGCCGCCCCGCCCTGCCCCACTGTCCTCTGCCGCCCCGCCCCACTGTCCTAGGCCGCCCCGCCCCATTGTCCTCTGCTGCCCCGCCCCGCCCCACTGTCCTCGGCCGCCCCGCCCTGCCCCATTGTTCTCTGCCGCCCCGCCCCACTGTCCTAGGCCGCCCCACCCTGCCCCATTGTCCTCTGCCGCCTCGCCCCATTGTCCTAGGCCGCCCTGCCCTGCCCCACTGTCCTAGGCCGCCCCGCCCCGCCCCATTGTCCTAGGCCGCCCCGCCCTCGCCTCTCCAACCACCACGTCGACAAAACCATGAGAAGCACTTCCGGTTCGGAGGCGCGCGACCGGCGTAGCTACTTCCGGGTTCCGAATTCGTTCGCTCCTCTTCGCCACGCCGCACAGATACTTTCTGCCGCCGTCTACTGCATCCGGGCCTCTCGCAGTGAGTCCTCCCGCTCTGCGCCCGCTCCCCCCGCGGCGCAGTCTAGCTCGCGGACCCCTGCCCCTGGTCACGGTGACGGGCTGTGCGCTCGGCCTGCTCGCTGCGGCCTCCGCTACTCCCCCCCCCCCCCGGCCGAGCGAGAGCCGCTCCTGGACCTGCTTCGACTCATTCTCCTCCTTCACCCCTTAGCTGCTGCCCCTCCCCGTCCCACTGGGGAGATGCTGCTGCGGGACTTGCTGGGCCCTGGTGCCGCGGCCTGGTCCGCGATCTCGGGGCTGCGGGGGCTGGTGCTGCTGCTGTGCCTGGGGGGCGCCGTGCGGGCCTCCGAGATCACATTCGAGCTGCCTGACAACGCCAAGCAGTGCTTCTACGAGGAGATCGCGCAGGGCACCAAGTGCACGCTGGAGTTCCAGGTAATAACCCCATCCAGGGGCTCTTCCCGGGCAGCGCACCGCCCAGGCCCGACGCCAAGCGGTGCTTCGATGGGGATCGTGCGGGCACCCACGGGGGCCGATACACAATCCCCTCGTGCACTCCTTACATCCAGCGTCAGACACCTGGCTTGGGTCAAGCCCACGTCTTGTTTTAGGCCTGAGGCACCTGTACCCACACCTCAGCAAGTCAAAGGTACCCCCAGCTTGATAACGTTTCCCTGAGCAGATTGCACAGGGGATCAGGTGCCCCCTGGAGTTCTGGTATGTGTTCTGTTTTCTCTTAGCCAATTAGAGATACTTAAAACAGCCCCCCAATACACTCTCACCTAGCCAGCATTGCTTCATAATTTGCAAAAGAAAAGGAGGACTTGTGCACCTTAGAGACTAACAAATTTATTTGCGCATAAGCTTTCGTGAGCCACATCCGATGAAGTGAGCTGTAGCTCACGAAAAATTATGCACAGATAAATTTGTTAGTCTCTAAGGTGCCACAAGTCCTCCTTTTCTTTTTGCGAATACAGACTAACACGGCTGCTACTCTGTAACTGTTTATAATTTCTAGTTTAGCAATAAGTAATGCTCTTATAAAGTGATCTTGTAGGGCACCAGGTGCACCTTACTATTCCAGATAACGTTGTCCTTAAATCAGCTTAATATATGCCTGTTTGGTTGTGTGGGTGAAGTAGTGTTGGCAGTCAACTAGTATCCCATTTCTGTGTCAAGCCAGCTGTTCTACTAAGTTAACCTACACCACCCTCACCACACACCTGTTGGCTCACACTCACTTTCCCTGTCTTCCCTTTCACTGTGTGATTATCTGGTTTGCAGCTGATTGATATTTCTAACCCATGTGAACTAAACAAGGCTGTCCCTGAATTTCATTGTGATTGAATTCAAACCCTAAATCCTACTTCAGTATTAGGTTTTGAGTGATTAAACATTAACCAGTTGTGATCCTGGAATATTATTGCCCAACAACTTGTATGCAATGCTGTGCAATTGTTACGTGGGAGGCAAAGATGTAAAAGTGCTATGTTCTTGATCTACAGTAAAAGCCTGTGTTCGTTGTAAGCTTCTTGGAAAACTTTCCAAAATGGATCCATTGTATGTATTTATGCATACATCACCTGTGTGTATCTGTGAAACTCACATCAGCCTTGTAAAATAGGCAATTTGCCAAAATGATGTTGCTATAACAGGATATTCCTTGAGCTTCTTAGGGATTGTACTACTTGGAGCCTTATTCATTTAATTGGTGAGACTGTTTGCCAGCCTAATAAAACTGTTAACTGTACAACATTTTCACTTGTGAAAGGCACTTAACTTTCTTGTTTTATCTTGTGTTTTGAGACCTGTTGGAGAAGGTAAATTTTGGAATTATATTGCTACACTTAATATACTTGACATTGGAAGAATTATGTCTTTATCCGTAAATGTGTATTTCACCATACAGGTACTAAACTGACAAATACTTCTGTTGATAATAGAAATTACATATAGGCAAAGTAAGAAAAATACTGCTTGAGAACTTGAGTCCCACCTCAATGTGTATAAAACATGTTGTAATAAATGCTGCATAAAGCATCTATTTACAGCTCTGATAAAACAGCCAGCTCTGGTGTTCACAAAGTGAAGCTAAACAAAATTATGTAGCATTCATAAAGCTTAACTTTTTTTAACACGTGGTCTGCTGTCATCCACATAATTTTCCAAAATGATGAAAATTTAAATCAATAAAAATAGAAAAAACTGCTTAAAAATAAACAAACATTGATATTATCCATCAAAATTGTATATAAAAAATGAATTCTGCCAAGCCTAAATAGAATACATCATAAAATAATAATGAATTAATGCAGTTGCTTTTCAGTGTTTAAATGTGTCCATACTTTCTGGAGGAATTGTGCATCAGTAAATTCTGCCCCAGATACCTTTCAGCTTGTTCTGCACCCATAGAAAAATCATTCTGGTGGTTTTCTATTTCTATCAGTTTTGTCTTTCAAATCTAGCATTAAAACAAGTCCTAATCATTTGATACTTAGCCAAATTAATTGTAGCTCTTTGGTAGTAATTGAATCTCCCACTTGTAGTTAAAGATTGCTGATCAAACGTGCAATTTCTGAGGCTGCTTGCATCTAAAGAAACTAAGATTTCTTTGAATACAGATACCCAAATATTTCAGTCATCTGTGTATTGTTCAGAAGAATTTTCCACAAAAACTGGGCTTCTTTCTTCTATCTGAGCTATTTTAATTTGTAAGGGTAGAAGTCTGTCCTAAACATTTTTCTTTAATTATGTCTAAATGTAATATCTTTGGGACAAACCTTTCAAACTGATGCACCCATTTGTATCTGAATTGTGGAAGTTGGAGATAAGACCTGTTGGGGCTAATCTGTCCTCTGCAGGATTGTTGTTTTCTAGGACTTTGTTTAATGTTTTAAAATTTGTGGTGTTTCTATCTTCTCCAGTCGTAGGCTTTTGAACAATCTGTTCTTGACATTGCTAGTCAGATGAGCTTGTTTTTATTTCAGTTAACGTCTATGGATGCACTCAAAATGTTCATATTAAAAGGGTGTAAAATGCTTGCTCATATTTAAATTTGTACCTCGTTATCCAGATATAAATCAGCGTTTTCTAAATTGTCAAAGGCTTTCTTTTACATTGTCTATAAGTTTCAGTGTGATTTCGGGTGCTGTGAAAATATTTTGTTTTATATATTTTTACTTTGAGTTACACTCAATCACGTGAGGGTTTGGGACACTTGCAAGCTTTGGCTAACTTCACTCAGTGTTGGGAGAAGACACAAGCTCTGTTCGAGGGAGACGTAGAATTCCTACGTCTGCAGCAAAATCCCCTAAATGCTACTGCAATAAAGTTTTCTATAAAGTTGTGCTGAAATCAAACCTATCTGACTTGTTTCCAGTGAAATTTAGAAACTAGGTTTACTACGAAGACTGTCTATAAAACCTATAAAGAATTCTTAAATGCATAGTATCTGTATCATAAGGATACATCTTTTTTATTTAAACCTAGTATGCTTTTCTCTCACTTCCAAAACTATGCTGATAAAGGTTTGTAAAAACAAGGGGCCATATCCAGTTCCCATTTTTATGCCACTCTGCAGCACAAAGCAGGAATAAAGCTGGCGTAACAGGTTGTCTATGTGCAACACGGTTCCTGTCACGTCAGAAGCAGGCGTAGCTGGGACATTGTTGCATTCTGGCAATTGCAACCTGCTGGAACAGCTCCAGCCTGTTTAATACTGTATTGTTTTTTTTCTCGACTTGAAAAGTGGGCCTAAAATACAGTAAATCTTACTGTTCTAACATAGTATTACTTTAATGTTATTGTCTCCTTGTCAGGTTCTTGTACTGTACCTATCACAGAAATATCTGAGAAACTTAAATAAGATAACTTAATTGAAATGAAACTTTCTCTCATGTATTTGTATAAATTAATGTTTGAAAAAAACATATCAATCTTCTATAACTGAATGGATGTATAGTATTTTATTCTGAGTTGTTCTTGTTCTGTTAGTGTGTAAAACCCAAGTTCATTGCTGTAGGCTAATATAAACTGATACTCTTGAATTGAACAACTTCACTGGTGAACTCTGTTTTATTACAGCTCTCTGTATCGTCTCTATTCTTGGTTTAGTGAATTAGTTAAATTAAATTAAAGAAGTCAGATCGAATGACTTGTAGAGGTGTTTAGATATCTGTAGTACTAGGAATAACTTTCTACTCTGTTAAAGTGCCAATAATCTTTCACACTCCACAGGTGATCACTGGAGGGCATTATGATGTTGATTGTCGACTGGAAGATCCTGATGGCAATGTGTTGTACAAAGAGATGAAAAAACAGTATGATAGCTTTACCTTCACTGCATCTAGGAATGGAACATACAAATTCTGCTTCAGCAATGAATTTTCTACTTTCACGCACAAAACTGTGTACTTCGACTTCCAGGTTGGAGAAGATCCACCTCTGTTTCCTAGTGAGAACAGAGTCACTGCACTTACCCAGGTAAAGGGCTGATTTAAAGTGACTGGATAGCCAAACAAAAGATAGAGCAGATGAGGCTTGGATTTTCAAAGGAGCCTAAGGGGGTTAGGTACCTATATTGCATTGAAAGCCAATAAAATTGGGCATTTAACTTCCTGAGACTTCTTTGAAAATCCCAGCCTGAGTTAACTAGGGAGCTCTATTAAATCAAAGGTTTAATGTTGTTAACAATGAACTTTTGTCTACTTAAAGTTTGGATGTAAAACTGAGCTTGTGGAAACTGGAGTAGCAGTCATTAATCATGGAAGTAGAACTAAGATTTTTAGGGATTTACCTCCCAGTTAGCAAAGAGCAAAGCCCCTCACAACAGGACATTGTTTAAGGAAATGATTAGGATGAGAAGATGTTGGAGGAGTACTATGTCGCAGGTTCAGGAAGGAATTCAACAGCAGACATGGTTTCTAGACACTGTTCTGGAAGGAAGTGGCAGGTAGGCAAGGGATGGCAAGGAGGCCTCTTCCACTATTTTTGTGCTTTTTTTCTTCTAGACTGTGGGTCAAAGTAGAGTTTAATTGGACCCTGGCATCATTGAATTTTGTACAATCTGCTGTTTTGTCAACAGTGATACGTGCATCAGTCTGTAGCCACAAAAGGTTCCAGTCTCGGCATGATTTGTGGAGATGAATGGGATTGCAGGAAAGAAATGTAGTGTGGATGAATAAAATGCACTTGAAAGGTTACAGAGTAAATATATCTGAATTCACAATATTTTAGTAATGGCAAGTCATCTTTTATACCATCATGGCAAAATCTTGAGATTTTATACTAAAAGCTAATCTGCTTTTCCTTTACCATACTAACTGTTTAACTAAAAATAGCTGCATATAATGAGACTAATAATTCTTTGAATTGTTTATATCACAGACAGGTGTATTTTCTTAAGGAAGCTGCATTTCAGTGCTATGACTGCACTCATGTCTGAAAGTTGAAGTGTTGGTGCTTTGAACTTTTTGAACAGTTTGTTTCTAAATTCTACCTTTCTGTAGAAACATCAAGTAATAAAAAAAAAAAAAGAAGTAAAAATAGGCTTTTACATTTCATGCCTCTTTTTAAGGAAAGTAAAACTGAATAAGATAATTAGTAAATGCTCAACTTAATATTTAGGATAGATATCTATCCAATAAGTCAAAATTATAAGAAGCAAAGAAAAGGCAAGCAAAACAAATTGAAAATAGAGCATGTTTCACATCTAGTTGGTTAGTATTGTTATAGATGTTTAGGCTTTTTTATTTATGTACAGTAGGACAGGAACACTGCTTCCCCACAAAACAGGCTTCAAGTGTGTGAAGGTTTATTCTTAAACCTAAGTCTTATTTCTGTTTTTGTTTTTTACAAATCTTTCTGTGAGCCTCACTTCGTTTCTCCTAAACACAAACCCATTTAAATGTGTTCAGTACATTACCCACAGACACCTTGTGTGCTACCAACTGGCAGCAAACTCACTCCAAAATTGCTATTTAAGTGAGTGTGCTCACCATTCAGTACTTTGGAACCAAGGATATAAACACCATTCCTTAGCTATCTTTCTTCTTGGCTGAGTGGACCCAAAGATCTCTCTCTTCCAGTGCATTTCACAATTAAGTGCTGTTGGCAAATGAATGTAGGAACTTGAGGACTCCTGAGTTCAATTCCAGGTTTTGTAGGGGAGTTTGCTCTAGTAATTAAAGAGCTGTCTGTCTCTGTCCCCCTTCTGCTCCTATCTACCCTGCCTCTTTCTGGTTCCTGTCCTCCACCCTTCCTCTCTATTTTTCTATACTCTCTGGCTCCTGCAACTCCCTCTCCTCCTGACCCAGATCCATCTAATGCTGCTATGCTCTCTTTCTCCTCATCCCTGTGCATTCCAGTGTGGCTGCTTCCTCCATGCTGCGTGGGCACCAGCAGTGGGAGCATTGAGAACACTGGGTTCTTGTCCTGCACCATAATGTCCCTTTGCTGCCAGAAGGAGCAACTACAAGGGAAGTTCTATTCAGTGCAGGCAGACTCTTCAGTGAATTTTAGGGATCTGAGCATGTATGAATTGCGATTTTTCTAAGTGCATGGCCAACTTGGACAGATTTTCACAGGAATGGCAAAAGGCATATCCCTAACACTCAGGTGGCCCCTATCGAATTTTAAGTCCCTGCTTCAAAGGCTCGAGGGTTTCTCAACAAACCACTGAAATTTTTTTTTTTTTTAAATATGGGCAACACAATGTGTGTTTCCCTAATCTTGTTCTCTGAAATGGCTGACCCATTTTAGCTGAAACAAAATAAAAAGAACAAAACAAAAAAAACCTGAGGCAGACACTTGGCATAGAACATTTCAGCCTGAACAGTTAGTTTGGCCAAGTTCTAAGTAACTGAAAATGAGGCCATATAATGGGAAACATGAGGCAACTTTAATGATATTTTTGTGCGGTTGGGGGGGAATATTTAGTATATTGGTTAATGTGGGTTAGATGTGACCGAGCTTAAAACATATTAGTTGAGAGAATAAATATACTCGCATCTAAAATTACAGAAGTCCTGGCTATATATGCTCAGATGCAGCACAAAGAGAATTCTTTCAATGCTTTTCTAATTCAGAAATTTTTTTTTTGTCTAGATGGAGTCTGCTTGTGTTTCAATTCATGAAGCTTTGAAGTCTGTTATCGATTATCAGACTCACTTCCGCTTGAGGGAAGCACAAGGTCGCAGCAGAGCAGAGGATCTAAACACCAGAGTAGCCTATTGGTCAATAGGGGAAGCCATCATTCTTCTAGTAGTTAGTATTGGGCAGGTATTTCTCCTCAAAAGCTTCTTCTCCGATAAAAGAACCACCACAACCCGGGTTGGATCATAACCAGTAGTGAAATGATGCTTCAGATCCACTGTACTCTGTTCATCTGTAAACTTACTGTTCTCCAGTTAATTGTAGATACAAAAGAACTAAAGATGGGCAACATTTTTAATACCTTTTTACCCCTTCCCATTCATTAAAAATTACAAAAAGTAGTCAAAGTTATGAAAGGGACACCTTCTTATTTGAAATATTTGGAAAAGTTGAGAACTTACTATTTTTTGATGTTTGTGTTAAGCATCCAGCAGTGATCTATTTTTCCTTTATTTGTATTCACTGATTAATCTGTGGTATGCTTTGAAAAAAACCCAAATAGTTGATATGGAAGACTGTACATGTGAAAAATCGATATTTTAGCTTTTCAGGCTGAAGGTATTGGATTAAAAACAAAAGCAAATGTGATGAACGGTAGTCACAAAGCATTGAACTGCATTGTTTTGATTTGCTCTGAAAAATCCAATCCATATATCTTTTTTTGCTGTAGAACTGTTGCAAATTAACACTACATCATGGCATAAATATGGTTCTATAGAATGGTAAGTCTCCGCCTTTCAAAATTGTTAAGTTTTATATTTAAACAAGTTTGTTTAACAAAAAAAAACCAGACATTCTTCCTATATTAAAATATAATGAATTTCCTGTTTTACAATATTTTTTTTGTAGAACAAATTGGTTTCCTGAGTAGTCTCAGTTTACAATTTTCTATACTCTATTAAAATCAAAATTTCCAAGGCGCACTTTTTTTTTTTTTAAAAAAAAAATGCAATAAGATAGGGAGAATCCTGTAACTTTGTCACTGAAGTTGTGTAGTCTCTGTAGTTATGTGTGCTGCTGTGGCTCTTCAAAATTAGGACAACAGAGATAAACTGGCTTGTTAGGCAGCACAGCACTGACACTGGATATAGTTGTATGCCATCTGTGAGAGGCACATACAAAGCTTTCTAGTAAATCATTATCAAGTCCAATTTGTTATTTATACTGCATTGTATCTCCATGGTTGTGATACATTGTTGCCTTGTGCATCCAACTGCCACTTCTGGTTTGCTAGTGGTCATGCAATGTTTCAAAAGTTTCAGGGTGTCTTTTTTTTGATAGGTTTGTAGTCCACATTGTTGTCATTGCTCATGTCTTTAATAGATGCTGTATTGTGTACTCTGAAAAGTCTTGTTTTATTAGGATGTGGAAGTTGGCAAACATACATAAATTATTTGAACTAAGGTATTCAAAATGAGGTTAAAAGCTAGTACAGACTAGTCTGGAAGGACTAAGGTAATTAACCAATTCACGCGTGCACAGGAGAAAAAACAACCTAAAGACACAAGAAAATGTAGGGTTTTTCACCATTTTCTTAATTCAAAAGAGGTTGTTAACTTAAACTGTTAAGCTAGCACACAGTAAAAGGAATGTAATTCTGATTTGTTGCTAGTGTTGATCAGACATTTCCAACTCTGGAGAAACTAAAAAGTTTATTTATATAAAAAATAAAAAAGTCATACTTGGGCACATGACAAAACT
The DNA here is from genome assembly GCF_009764565.3 of Dermochelys coriacea. Lineage (NCBI taxonomy): Eukaryota > Metazoa > Chordata > Testudines > Dermochelyidae > Dermochelys > Dermochelys coriacea. The sequence continues at coordinate 74,390,720 of NC_050072.1, read as the reverse complement.
CAGGGCCATCCATTTAAAACAGTTTAAAATGCAGTGGTTGTAGTAAAAGGAGGTTCTAGATTTGTTCTTACTGTGATTAAATCAATTACCTGTAGTCTGGGACGTCCAAGAAAAATTTGAGCTAATTCCTGTTTTGGGGGTCACTGAGGTTGGTAGGTGAAAAACAGGATCTTAGTTTAAGGAATCTAGTTGATATTCTCATACCTTGTATTGATTTTTTTTTTTTAAAGCATCTACAACTTCCTTTATTTGAATGGGTAAAAACAATGCCAATGCTGGTTACAACTTTTCAAAAATAAACTAGAACACAGATTCTTTTCCTGAAAGCCACAAGCCTGCGCCTGTATGTGCTACTCTTCCCCGATTGTGTTTGGCTGCTTTATTGTGTGGCAATAAGCTGATATTCTTCTGCAGGATTCTTACAGACTTAATTACATGCAGTAATAAAGCAAATGGGTGCAATTAGGGCAAGTGTTGCACCTTTGCCATTATAACAATTTGATGAAAATGTGATTTGATTTTTGGCAGTGTCCGATTGTAATCTTCTGAAGCTTGAACTATCACTTGTAAGTAGATCAGTTAATGAGTAGCTTTAATTGCAATGAAAATGTTTGTTTTAAAGATGTGAAATAAGTTTTCCCCCCCCCCCTTCAGTTGCTTTATGTTGCTGTCAAAATTGCTAAATGGTGTAGGCCAAATATTGGTTTATATCGTCACGATACACTCTCTGTGTTTCTTTCGTGTCTTTTTATTTTTTCCTGTTTGAATGTGTAAAGTGGAACTGTTTAGCTCAGTATACCTCCCACTGCAGAGGTCTTGTGGAATTGACTGTTAAATTGAAGTTGGGTATTCAAACCAGTCCTCCTGTATCTTGCTGCATATTATGCAGCCATAGCTTAAAAAAAGCCTTTATTTTTCTGTTCTAAAAACATGGCACAAAACCACATGTTTAAACATAGCTGTATATATTTTTTAGAATAAGTGATTGAATAAAATTAATAGGATATAATACCCATGCTAACAAATCAACAGTGGGTGAAAAAACACATTTTAAGGTGTTACAATTAAAGCTTCATCTTTTTTTCTATTAAGCACATGGTTCAAATAAGAGGTGTATGGTACACAGCTAAATCACCCAGTGTTCGATAAAATACAATTTTATTATGTACTGCAAAAGACACCAGTTTTTTACTATTCTTTGGATGTTTATGTTTACGGAACCTCTTCTTGTGGCCTGAAATGTCAATTCCTGTTTTAGTTTGAAAACATTTGTTAGTTTGAATAAGACAAAAGGCAGACCCTGTGAATATTGTATGGGAAAATAAAAATTAATATATGAATATGGTCTGAATGGATTTTTATTTTGAGGCTGGATGGGAAAGGAGTTTTCTCAAAAGAAAATAAGTGAGATTGAGCCTTAACCTATATTTTAGAATAAGTATTTAAAGTACTTATACATCCATCCATTCATTAATTCATTAGATGCCACTTGATTGCTCATCATCCACATTTCTTTACATTTGAGATGCGATTATTGCAAGGCACTCCATATGAGGCTATACTTTAAGGCCATTTAGAGACTTGAGTTAGTGCAATAAGGTTTCCTGTTTGTTAAGCAATGCATCATAATGAGTGCACTGCACCAGTTCTTTGTAACATGCACCTATTGGATTGAGTGAAGCTTAAGGTGCAGTTTTGGCTTACAAAGAGACTGCCCTTTTTGTGATACTGCCACAAGTATGAGGTTGTTAGAGAATAGTATAGTTATCTAAATGTAATTATCAAGTTATATATTTAAACTGTACATATCAAATGGGATCTGGGGGTTATAGTGGGTCACAAATTGAATGAGAACAATGTGATACTGTTACGAAACAGACAAGTGTCATTCTGGGAAGCTTTAACAGGAGTGTCTTTATATAAGGAAATGGGAGGTAATTGTTTAGAAAATGACCGACAAAGAGAGGTGGAAAGAATTTGGTGTATTTAGTCTAGAGAAGAGAAGGCTGAGGGGGGACAACAGTCTTAAAATATATAATAGGTTGTTATAAAGAGGATGGCGATCAGTTGTTCATCTTCAAGGGTAGGACAAGAAGTAAAGGACTTAGTTTGCAGAAAGGGGGAGATTCAGGTTAGGTTAGTTTTTTTTTTGTTTTTGTTTTTTTTTAAATTAACTGTAAGGATAGTTAAGCACTGGAACGGGTTACTTAGGGAGGTTGTGAATCACCATCATTGGTGGTTTTTAAGAACCAGATAGACAAACATCTGTCAGGGATGGTCTAGGTACATGTAATCCTGTCTCAGCGGAGCCATTGGGAAAAGAAGGACTAACTAGGTGACTCTTTAGGTCCCTTTCAGCCCTGTGTCTAAGTCTAAGGCTTTGTCTACACCGGAACCTGAAGACCACAAGTTTTGTCGTTCAGGAGTGTGGGGAGGGGGAACCCCACCCCAAACGACAAAAGTTTTGCTGACAAAAAGCGCCAGTGTGAACAGAGCTCTCCTGCTGACAAAGCCACTGCCGCTCATTGGGAGTGAAAGTTTTTTGTTGGTGGGAGAGCTCTCTCCCGCTGACAAACAGCGGCTATGGTGCGCGCCTTTTAGTGGCATAGCTGTGTTGCTAAAAGTTGCATACGGTAGACATAGCCTAAGTGCCTAAGGCTGTAGCATAAGAATTCTTAAAAATTTGATTTTTTTATACGGTACGTGGAGTTCTGATTTTTATACCAGACTGCTGCTGAGAAGAGTAACTGACGAGATAAATATTTAGTAAATGAAGCAAATCGAAAATACTTTGAAAACTACTCCATTCGGCATTTTATGTTACCAATCCCCTTGGTACATGGACACCTTCCAGAATTGTGTTTAAAAATAAATAAAATTTATGCCCTTCCATTTCTTCCTCTTCCCCATCTATATAGTATTCTGTATTGATCTTTATACTGTGTTCATTGCCACCATATCCCTTTAGGAGTTTTACATATTTTTGTCCAGCAAGTAATTAGTAGAAATGCTTTTAGGGAAAAACAAGATTCAGGAGGTGGTTTGTGGTTATTCTTTGTTCATGGAATGAATTCCACAGACTCAACCCACCTGTCAAAGTTGTTTCCTGTATACATAAGTGTTTGGGTTTGAGATAGGACCAATGGAATCATCTGGTCTGGACTGAATTGAACTGAAGAACTTATGGATCTAAAGGTAGAGGAGGCCTGGGATTACTTTAAATCAAAGCTGCAGAAGCTATCGGAAGAAAGGGGAAAAAATTCATAGGCAGGAGTTGTAGACCAAGCTGGATGAGCAAGCATCTTAGAGAGGTGATTAAGAAGAAGCAGAAAGCATACAGGGAGTGGAAGATGGGAGGGATCCGCAAGGAAAGCTACCTAATTGAGGTCAGAACATGTAGGGATAAAGTGAGACAGGCTAAAAGTCGAGTCGAGTTGGACCTTGCAAAGGGAATTAAAACCAATAGTAAAAGGTTCTATAGCCAAATAAGAAGAAAACTAAGAAGGAAGAAGTGGGGCCGCTTAACACTGAGGATGGAGTGGAGGCTAAAGATAATTTAGGCATGGCCCAATCTCTAAACAAATACTTTGCCTCAGTCTTTAATAAAGCTAAAGAGGATCTTAGGGATAATGGTAGCATGACAAATGGGAATGAGGATATGGAGGCAGATATTACCATATCTGAGGTAGAAGAAAAACTGAAACAGCTTAATGGGACTAAATTGGGGGACCCAGATAATCTTCATCCAAGAATATTAAAGGAATTGGCACCTGAAATTGCAAGCCCATTAGCAAGACTTTTTAATGAATCTGTAAACTCAGGAGTAATACCGAATGATTGGAGAATTGCTAATATAGTTCTTATTTTTAAGAAAGGGAAAAAAAAAGTGATCCGGGTAACTACAGGACAGTTAGTTTGACATCGGTAGTATGCAAGGTCCTGGAAAAAATTTTGAAGGAGAAATTAGTTAAGGACATTGAAGTCAATGGTAAATGGGACAAAATACAACTTGGTTTTACAAAAGGTAGATCATGCCAAACCAACCTAATCTCCTTTTTTGAAAAAGTAACAGATCTTTTTAGATAAAGGAAACGCAGTGGATCTAATTTACCTAGATTTCAGTAAGGCATTTGATACCGTGCCACATGGGGAATTATTAGTTAAATTGGAGAAGATGGGATCAATATGAACATCAAAAGGTGGATAAGGAATTGGTTAAAGGGGAGACTGCAACGGGTCCTACTGAAAGGCGAACTGTCAGGTTGGAGGGAGGTTACCAGTGGAGTTCCTCAGGGATCGGTTTTGGGACCAATCTTATTTAATCTTTTTATTACTGACCTTGGCACAAAAAGTGGGAGTGTGCTAATAAAGTTTGCAGATGATACAAAGCTGGGAGGTATTGCCAATTCGGAGAAGGATCGGGATATTATACAGGAGGATCTGGATGACCTTGTAAACTGGAGTAATAGTAATAGGATGAAATTTAATAGTGAGAAGTGTAAGGTTATGCATTTAGGGATTAATAACAAGAATTTTAGTTATAAGCTGGGGACGCATCAATTAGAAGTAACGGAAGAGGAGAAGGACCTTGGAGTATTGGTTGATCCTAGGATGACTATGAGCTGCCAATGTGATATGGCTGTGAAAAAAGCTAATGCGGTTTTGGGATGCATCAAGAGAGGCATTTCCAGTAGGGATAAGGAGGTTTTAGTACCGTTATACAAGGCACTGGTGAGACCTCACCTAGAATACTGTGTGCAGTTCTGGTCTCCCGTGTTTAAAAAGGATGAATTCAAACTGGAGCAGGTACAGAGAAGGGCTACTAGGATGATCCGAGGAATGGAAAACTTGTCTTATGAAAGGAGACTCAAGGAGCTTGGCTTGTTTAGCCTAACTAAAAGAAGGTTGAGGGGAGATATGATTGCTCTCTATAAATATATCAGAGGGATAAATACAGGAGAGGGAGAGGAATTATTTAAGCTCAGCACCAATGTGGACACAAGAACAAATGGGTATAAACTGGCCACCAGGAAGTTTAGACTTGAAATTAGACGAAGGTTTTTAACCATCAGAGGAGTGAAGTTTTGGAATAGCCTTCCAAGGGAAGCAGTGGGGGCAAAAGATCTATCTGGCTTTAAGATTCTACTTGATAAGTTTATGGAGGAGATGGTATGATGGGATAATGGGATTTTGGTAAGTAATTGATCTTTAAATATTCAGGGTAAATAGGTCTAATCCCCTGAGATGGGATATTAGATGGATGGGATCTGAATTACCCAGGAAAGAATTTTCTGTAGTATCTGGCTGGTGAATCTTCCCCATATGCTCAGGGTTTAGCTGATTGCCATATTTGGGGTCGGGAAGGAATTTTTTCTCTAGGGCAGATTGGAGAGGCCCTGGAGGTTTTTCGCCTTCCTCTGTAGCATGGGGCATGGTTGATTTGAAGGAGGCTTCTCTGCTCCTTGAAGTCTTTAAACCATGATTTAAGGACTTCAATAGCTCAGACATAGGTGAGGTTTTTCATAGGAGTGGGTGGGTGAGATTCTGTGGCCTGCGCTGTACAGGAAGTCGGACTTGATGATCAGAATGGTCCCTTCTTACCTTAGTATCTATGAATCTAAGGAGAAGAGTTGGTGGTAGGGTGAGGTAGCCATTTGGTCCTGTCTATTGAGGTTGTTGAGGGGCTGAGACATTAAATTTAACCTGATGTTGAATAAGTGAGTCATTTCAATAGTAGCATATATGAGTAATATATCTTCAGTGGTGTTTGCTGCTGAAAGCGTGAAGCTGCTATTTTCCTGCACCAGTTAGTCTTTTCAAAACCAGTGCTTCAGTTCAAAGACACTGCAGTAATTCCATCTGGAGGTAACAAATGGTATCTGTGATCAGTCAGGTGGTTGTTGGAAAGAATGGGATGAAGTCTAACAAACTGACCCTATGATTCCATCAGGAATCTAAGAAAGACTGCCTAGATAATTTGGAGAGAGCAGGGTAGTAGCCATCTCTTTACTATTTCATTATGCCTACCAGCTAACTAGCTTTTTTTAACTAGCAGTTTACTCAGGAATGGGGGATTTGACACTAGGTGATAGCTGGCAAATTCCAGTGCAACCAGTGAAGAGTTGGCTAGGATTGGCCAGTACAGAGTGCTCAGTAACAAGGAATGCTGAATTCCTTCTCTGAGGTGGCGCTCACTTAGAGAAAGAGGTCCTATTTATTCTTGACTCACTTTCACCATCTGGGAGGGGCTGATTTTCTTTTGTATTGAATTTTTGGTGTGTGAAAAGCTGAACTCTAAGTCCAAAGATCGTTTTGGGATAACATACCACCTTATTCCAGTCGTCATGAAAAATCAAAGAAAATGGGGCAGGAATCGGAGCTGCTTTTCATTTCAAATGTCTGCCAGTATTCTGAGGAAATTAGATTTTTTTTTGAGAATTCTCACTTTAATTTATCACAAAAGGTTTTTTTTTCAGCCTGTCAGCTTTATCTGCCCTGCTCCAAAATAAATTGTTCTTTGTAATTCACTTTTCCTTCTCCCTCAAAAAAAATCCATGCACACCAAAAACAAAACAAAACCTCTGTCTAAAAGCTGGATGATACCTAAACTCATTTCTGTTTTACAGTAGAATAAATAATAATAGCATTGGCCATATTAAGATGTAGTAAAAAGCACTGCATAAACTTCTTACTAATTCTTTGAATGTACTGTTATAATAGTAAGGGATGTCTCTAGTCTTGTTTTTTATTAAAAGTATTGGAGATTTGTCAGGTCATCATGGAACTTCTCTTATTTCCAAGAGTAACCTTCCTTTTCTGTATCATAGTATTCTTCACAGTGTAACCTCAACATAATAATAGCTATACTGGGTCAGACCAATGGTTCTTCTAGCACAGTATCCTGTCTTTCAATAGTGACTGGTGTCAGATGCTTCAGAGGGAGTGAGCAGAACAGGGCGATTTATCAAGTGATCCACCCCATCATCCAGTCAGAGCATCTGACCTGAGGTTTAAGCACACTCAGAACATGGGGTTGCATCCCAGACCATGGATGCAACTTCATGGCTAATAGCCATTGATGAACTCATCCTCCATGAACTTGTCTAATTCTTTTTTTTATCCCAGTTATACCTTTGGACTTCACAACATCCCCTGGGAACAACTTCCACAGGCTGTGTGTTGTGTGAAGAAGCACTGCCTTTGTTTGTTTTTAAAACCTGCTGCCTATTAATTTCATTGGGTAACCCCTGGTTCGTGTGTTATATAAAGAGGGTAAGTAACACTTTCTTATTCATTTTCTCCACATCATTCATGATTTTATAGATCTCTCTCAGATCCTCCCCTTAATTTTCTCTTTTCCAAGTTTAACAGTCCCTGTCTTTTTAATTTCTCCTCATATGGAAGCTGTTCTGTTGTTGCTCTTCTCTTTCCAGTTCTGGTATAACTTTTTTCTTTTTTCAGTTGGAGCAATCAGAACTGCATCCGAGATTCAAGATGTGGGTGTACCATGAATTTATATAGTGGCATTATTTTCTGTCTTGGGAACCATTAGGAAAGGGATAGCTAACATAGATAGCTTTTTTACTTCTGCTGCATGTTGATCAGATGTTTTCAGAGAACTACGCATGACTCCACAGTGGTTCTTGAGTGGTAACAGCTAATTTAGACCCTGCCATTTTGTATGTATAGTTAGGGTTATGTTTTCCATTTTGCATTACTTTGCATTTATCAACACTGAATTTAGTTGCCATTTTGGTGCCCATTCCTTTGTAACTCTTTACAGTCCGCTTTGGACTTAACCATCTTGAGTAATTTTGTATCATCTGCAAACATTGCCACCTCACTGTTTACTCCTTTTTCTAGATCATTTATGAAAATGTTGAACAGCACCGATCCCAGTACAGATCCTGGGGAGGACACTATTTACCTCTCCCCATTCTGAAAACTGACCATTTATTCCTACCCTTTGTTTCCTATCTTTTAACCAGTTACTGATCCAAGAGAAGACCTTAATTCTTATCCCACAACTTCTTACTTGCTTAAGAGCCTTGGTGAGGGATCTTGTTAAAGGCTTTCTGGAAGTCCAAGTACACTACGTAAGAACAGCCATATTAGGTCAGATCAAAGGTCCATCTAGCCCAGTATCTTGTCTTCCGACGGTGGCCAATGCCAGGTGCCCCAGAGGGAATGAACAGAACGGGTAATCATCAAGTGATCCATTCCCAGCTTCTGGCAAACAGAGGTTAGGGACACCATCCCTGCCCATCCTGGCTGATAGCCATTGATGGACCCTATCCTCCATGATCTTATCTGGTTCTTTATTGAACCCTGTTATAGTCATGGCCTTCACAACATCACAGTACATCACACTGTATCAATTGGATCACCCGTGTCCATATAGTTGTTGACCTCCTCAGAGAATTCTAATAGATTGGTGAGGCATGATTTCCCTTTACAAAACCATGTTGACTCTTCCCCCAACAAATCGTGTGTCTGGTAATTCTGTTCTTGATGATAGTTTCAACAAATTTGCCTGATACTGAAGTTAGGCTTACTGGCCTATAATTGCTGGGAGCATCTTTGGATTTTTTTTTTTTTAAATAGGTGTCACATTGGCTATCCCCCATTATCTGGTACAGAATCTGATTTAAGTGATAGGTTACATAACAGAGTTAGTATTTCTGCAATTTCATATTTGAGTTCCTTCAGAATTCTTGAGTGAACATCATCTGGTCCTAGTGACTTATTACTGTTTAATTTTAATTTATCAATTTGTTCCAAATCTCCTCCATTCACATCTCAGTCTGGGACAGTTCCTCAGATGTGTCCCCTAAAAAGAATGGCTCAGGTGTGGGAATCTCCCCATCATCCTCTGCAATGAGGACAGATGCAAAGAATTCATTTAGCTTGTCTGCAATGGCCTTGTCTTCCTAAGTGCTCTTTTTGCACCTTAATCATCCAAGAGGGCCCCACTGATCGTTTGGCAGGCTTCCTGCTTCTGTTGTAATTAAAAAATATTTGCTGTTAGTTTTTGTCTTTAGCTAGTTGCTCTTCACATTCTTTTTTGGCCTGCCGAGTTATACTTGACTTGCCAGAGTTTGTTCCTTTCTATTTTTCTCAGAAACATTTGACTTCCAATTTTTAAAAGATGCCATTTTGTGTCTACCTGCCATTTTTATTCTGTTTAGCCATGGTAGTATTTTTCTGGTCCTCTTTTTTTTATTTATTCATATAGTTTGAGCCCCCATTATGGTGTTTTTTAAAAAAGTTTCCATGCAGACATTTCACTCTTGTGACTTTTTTCCTTTTAATTTCCCTGTAACTAGCTTTCTCATTTTTATGGTGTTCCCTTTTTGAAGTTAAATACTATTGTGGTGAGTTTCTTTGGTATTTCCCCTCCCCCCCCGCCCAAAAGATGTTAAATTTAATTTAGGACTGTTTAACTGCGGTTAACTCGTGCGATTAACTCAAAAATATTAATCTCTATTTAAAAAATAAATCGGGATTAATCGCTGTTTTAATCACACTGTTAAACAGTAGAATACTAATTGAAATTTATTAAATATTTTGGATGTTTTTCTACATTTTCAAATGTATTCATTTCAATTACAACAAAGAATACAAAGTATACAGTGCTCACTTTATATTTTTATTACGAATATTTGTACTGTAAAAATGATAAATAGTATTTTTCAATTCACCTCATACAAGTACTATGCAATCTCTTCATTGTGAACGTGCAGCTTATAAATGTATTTTTTTGTTACATAACTGCACAAAAAAACAAAACAATGTAAAACTTTAGAGCCTACAGGTCCACTCAGTTCTATTTCTTGTGCAGCCAATTACATTTACAGGAGATAATGCTGCCCACTTCTTTACAGTGTCACCGGAAAGTGAGAACAGATGTTCACATGGCACTTTTGTAGCTGGCATTGCAAGAAATTTACGTGCCAGATATGCTAAACATTCGTATCCCCTTCATGCTTTGGCTACCATTCCAGGGGACGTGCTTCCATGCTGATGACACTCATTTAAAAAAATGTGTTACTTAAATTTATGACTAAACTCCTTGGGGAAGAATCATGTGTCTCCTGCTCTGTGTTTTGCCCGCATTCTGCCATATATTTCATATTATAGCGGTCTTGGATGATGACCCACCATGTTGTTTGTTTTTAAGAACGCTTTCACTGCAGATTTGAGAAAACGCGAAGAAGGTACCAATGTGGTATTTTTTAAAGATAGCCACAGCACTTGACTCAAGATTTAAGAATCTGAAGTGCCTTTCAATATCTGAGGGCATATCTACACTTACCTCTGGAGCAATCGATCCAGCGGGGGTCGATTTATCGCATGTAGTGAAGACGCAATAAATCTACTGCTGAGCGCTCTCCCATCAACTCCGGTACTCCACCAGAGCGAGAAGCATAGGTGGAGTCAATGGGGGAGCGTCAGCAGTCAACCGACCACAGTGAAGACACCACTGTAAGTAGCGTCAACTTCAGCTACGCTATTTTCTTAGCTGAAGTTGCATAACTTAGATAGACTTAGCTCGCTCCCCCATTGCCCCTCAGTGTAGACCAGGCCTGAGAGGGATGGGGTGCGATACATGCTTTCAGAAGTCTTAAAAGAGCAACACTCTGATGCAAAAACTGCAGAACCCAAACCACCAAAAAAAAGAAAATCAACCTTCTGTTGGTGACATCTGACTCAGATGATGAAAATGAACATGCATTGGTCTGCGCTGCTTTGGATCATTATCGAGCAGAACCCATCATCATAGGAATATTTAGCGCATCTGGCACGTAAATTTCTTGCAATGCCAGCTACAACAGTGCCATGCGAATGCCTGTTCTCACTTTCAGGTGACATTTTAAACAAGAAGCGGGCAGCATTATCTCCTACAAATGTAAACTTTTGTCTGAGTGATTGGCTGAACATGAAGTAGGACTGAGTGGATTTATAGGCTCTAAAGTTTTACACTTTTATTTTTGAATGCAGTTATTTTTTGTACATAAGTCTACATTTGTAAGTTCAACTTTCATGATAGAGACTGCACTAAGTACTTACACTAAGTGAATTGAAAATTACTATTTTTTACAGTGCAAATATTTATAATAAACAATAGAATACCATTTATATAAATATTTTGGATGTTTTCCACGTTTTCAAATATATTGATTTCAATTACAACACAGAATACAAAGTGTACAGTGCTCACTTAATATTTATTTTTAACAGCATGATTAATCACAATTTTTTTTATTGCTTGACAGCCCTAATTTAATTACATTATAGTCGCTATTACTGAGTAGTTCAGCTATAATTCACCTCTTGAGCCAGATCCTGTGTTCCACTTTGGACTAAATCAAGAACTGCCTCTTTCCTAAAGGATTGCAGGACTAGCTGCTGAGGCTGGGCTGTGTAATTCACACTTGGAGGGAGGCCTCATTTCTTGGAGGATAGAATTAGGGAGGTAAACAGATGATTAGGCTGAAAACAGAACATTTGTGCTAAATAAGGTAAGTAAATAGGTCAGTACGCTAAAAAGACCAAATGTCTGAGCCAGCTAAGATAAAAGGGAGAACATCCAGTTCACCATTTACTCACAGTGGAGAAAATAAGTTAGGAATGTAGACAGAGCATGCTGCCCAGGGATTAGTTCCTGCAAAGTTACCATGACCGTCCAAAAACATGTGATGCAATATGTAGTAAATACAATACAACGTGCAAATACATATAAAGAAAGAGGTTTGCTGTGTAACTTTGCATGTGTGGTATGTCCCATACCCACCACCTATTCATGAGTCTGCTCAGCTCAGTAGACCTATATGCCAAATAAAGGAACCTGAGTGACTAAATGTGGAGTCTGAGGTTTTTTTGGATCCCAGAACCAGAAAAAGTATTCCAACTAAGCTGAGTGGAAAAGATCTCCAAGGGAATCCCAACAGTTGCTCCAAGAAGCAGTCATTCATGGTGTCTAGAAATTTTCTCTCTGCATCTTGTCCAGAGGTGACTTGTTCCCAGAAAATATGGGGATAGTGGAAATCCCCCATTATTATTGGGTTTTCTGTTTTCTGTAGCCTCTAATCTCCCTGAGCATTTCATAGTCACTGTCATCACCCAGGGCAGGTGGTCAGTAGTATGTTCCTACTTCTATTATTATTTATTATGCAAGCATGGCATTTCTGTCCATGGAGATACCATGGTACCGTTTGATTCATTTAATATTTTTACTATATTTGTTTCTATGCTTTCTTTCCCAAAGAGTGCCACTCCCCCACTAGTATGACTATGACCCACAAAGCTTGGGTATAGGAACACCTGCCTAACAATGAATATGGAAAAGGCTGAAGAGGTGCAGGGCTCCCTAGACGAGGCTGCTGAGCAGGTCCGCCAGTGGTTTGCACCTCTCCTGCAGGATGTCAGTGCCTAGTTACAGGCCCTGGTGGAGAAGCTGCAAGAAAAACTGCCTAAATTAGCCCATGGGAGGTGCTGATGCTACAGCAATGTCCTTAGCCCCACCCCTCTCTGAGATAAGTGCCTTGGTCTGCTAGAGATCCATCAATGGGGGGAATCATAGAATACCAGGGTTGGAAGGAACCTCAGAAGCTCATCTAGTCCAACCTCCTTCTCAAAGCAGGATCCATTCCCAACAAATCATCCCAGCCAGGGCTTTGTCAAGCCTGACCTTAAAAACCTCTAAGGGTATGTCTACACTACGAAATTAAGTCGAATTTATAGAAGTCGGTTTTGTAGAAAGCATTTTTATACAGTCAATTGTGTGTGTCCCCACACAAATGCTCTAAGTGCATGCAGTCGGCGGACTGTGTCCACAGTACCGAGGCAACCATCGACTTCCGGAGCATTGCACTGTGGGTAGCTATCCCACAGTTCCTGCAGTCTCCGCCGCTCATTTGAATTCTGGGTAGAAATCCCAGTGCCTTATGGGGCTAAAACATTGTCGTGGGTGGTTCTGGGTACATATCGTCAAGCCCCCCTTCCCTTCCTCCGGCCGTGAAAGCAAGGGAAAACAATTGTTTTGCGCCTTTTTTCTTGAGTTACCTGTGCAGACGCCATACCACGGCAAGCAAGGAGCCTGCTCAGCTAACCATCACCGTATGTCTCCTGGGTGCTGGCAGAGGTGGTACTGCATTGCTACCCAGCAGCAATTTATTGCCTTTTGGCAGCAGACAGTGCTGTATGACTGGTAGCCGTTGGCGACGTAGTCCTGGATGCTCTTTTAACCGGGCGCCTAGGCAAACATGGGAGTGACTCAGCCAGGTCATTTCCCTTGTTTCGTCTCATGGCGATTGAAGAAGCCTACCTACAGTGCACTGTCCTTTAATCTGCAGCTAGCAGAAGACGATGGCCAATAGTCATGTTGTACTGTCTTCTACCGAGCACCCAGGAGATGACGATGGCTAATGGTCGTACTGCACAGTCTGCTGCCAAAAGGCAATAAATTGCTGTATAAAGATAGAGGAAGTGGCTCAAAACAAGAAATAGATCAGATTTGTTTTGTATTCATTTTATCCTCCCTCCCTCCCTCTGTGAAATCAATGGCCTGCTAAACCCAGTTTTGAGTTCTGTCCTTGAGGGGGCCATTTTGTTTCTCGGAAAGCCACCCCCTTTGTTGATTTTTAATTCCCTGTAAGCCATGTCGTCAGTTGCCACTCCCTCCGTCGGGGCAACAGCAGACAATCGTTCCGTGCCTTTTTTCTGTGCAGATGCCATACCACAGCAAGCATGGAGCCCACTCAGATCACTTTGGCAACTAGGAGCACATTAAACACAACACGCATTATCCGGCAGCATATGCAGCACCAGAACCTGGCAAAGCGAAACCGGGTCCTGGTAGGACGTAGGCGACGTCAGCGCAGTGACGAGAGTGATGAGGACATGGACACAGATTTCTCTCAAAGCACGGGCCCTGGCAATGTGGGTAGCTATCTCACAGTTCCCGCAGTCTCCGCCGCCCATTTGAATTCTGGGTAGAAATCCCAGGGCCTGATGGGGCTTAAAACATTGTCACGGATGGTTCTGGGTACATATCTCCAGGCCCCCCTTCCCTCCCTCCGTCCGTGAAAGCAAGGGAAGACAATTGTTTTGTGCCTTTTTTCTTGAGTTACCTGTGCAGATGCCATACCACAGCAAGCATGGAACCCACTCAGCTAACTGTCACTGTATGTCTCCTGGGTGCTGGCAGACATATTACTGCATTGCTACACAGCAGCAGTTTATTGCCTTTTGGCAGCAGACAGTGCAGTATAACTGGTAGCCGTCGTCGACGTAGTCCTAGGTGCTCTTTTAACCGACCTCGATGAAGTTAGGGGCGCCTGAGCAAACATGGGAGTGACTCAGCCAGGTCATTTCCCTTTTAAGTTTCATCTCATGGCGATTGAGTTCTACTGGCAGCGCACTGTCTTTTAATCAGCAGCCAGCAGAAGATGATGGCCAGCAGTCATATTGCACCATCTTCTGCCGAGCACCCAGGAGAAGACAATGGCTAGCTGTCGTACTGCACAGTCTGGTGCCAGCAAGATGTATAAAGATAGATGAAGTGGCTCAAAACAAGAAATAGACCAGATTTGTTTTGTATTTATTTTCTCCTCCCTCCCTCCCTCTGTGAAATCAACAGCCTGCTAAACCCAGTTTTGAGTTCTATCCTTGAGGGGGCCATACTGTTTCTCGCAAAGCCATTCCCTTTGTTCATTTTAATTCCCTGTAAGACAACTCTGTAAGCCATGTCATTAGTCGCCCCTCCTTCCATCAGGGCAACGGCAGACAATCGTTCGGCACCTTTTTTCTGTGCAGACGCCATACCAGACGCATGGAGCCCGCTCAGATCACTTTGGCAATTAGGAGCACATTAAACACCACACGCATTATCCAGCTGTATATGCAGCGCCAGAACCTGGCAAAGCGAAACCGGGCAAGTAGGCAACGTCAGCGCGGTGATGAGAGTGATGAGGACATGGACACAGACTTCTCTCAAAGCACGGGCCCTGGCAATGTGGGCATCATGGTGCTAATGGGGCAGGTTCATGCAGTGGAATGCCAATTCTAGGCTCGGGAAACAAGCAGAGACTGGTGGGACCGCATAGTATTGCAGGTCTGGGATGATTCCCAGTGGCTGCGAAACTTTTGCATGCATAAGGGCACTTTCATGGAACTTTGTGACTTGCTTTCCCCTGGCCTTAGGTGCAAGAATACCAAGATGAGAGCAGCCCTCACAGTTCAGAAACAAGTGGCAATAGCCCTGTGGAAGCTTGCAATGCCAGACAGCTACCGGTCAGTCGGGAATCAATTTGGAGTGGGCAAATCTACTGTGAGGGCTGCTGTGATGCAAGAAGCCAACGCAATCAAAGATCTGCTGCTATCAAGAATAGTGACCCTGGGAAATGTGCAGGTCATAATGGATGGCTTTGCTGCAATGGGATTCCCTAACTGTGGTGGGGCCATAGAGGGAACCCATATCCCTATCTTGGCACCAGAGCACCAAGCCGGCGCGTACATATACCGCAAGGGGTACTTTTCAATAGTGCTTCAAGCACTGGTGGATCACAAGGGACGTTTCACCAAGATCAACGGGGGATGGCTGGGAAAGGTACATGATGCTTGCATCTTCAGGAACTCTGGTCTGTTTCAGAAGCTGCAGGAAGGGACTTTCTTCCCAGACCAGAAAATAACGGTTGGGGATGTTGAAATGCCTATAATTATCCTTAGGGACCCAGCCTACCCCTTAGTGCCATGGCTCGTGAAGCCATATACCGGCAGCCTGGAGAGTAGTCAGGAGCTGTTCAACTACAGGCTGAGCAAGTGCAGAATGGTGCTAGAATGTGCATTTGGACGTTTAAAAGCCCGCTGGCGCAGTTTACTGACTCCGTTAGACCTCAGCGAAACCAATATTCCCACCATTATTATTGCTTGCTGTGTGCTCCACAATATCTGTGAGAATAAGGGGGAGACGTTCATGGCGGGGTGGGAGATTGAGGCAAATCGCCTGGCTGCTGGTTACGCACAGCCAGACAGCAGGGCTGGTAGAAGAGCACAGGAGGACATGGTGCTCATCAGAGAAGCTTTGAAAACGAGTTTCATGACTGGCTAGACTACAGTGTGAAAGTTCTGTTTGTTTCTCCTTGATGAAACCCCCCGCCCCTTGTTTCACTCTACTTTCCTGTAAGCTAACCACCCTCCCCTCCTCCCTTTGATCACCGCTTGCAGAGGCAATAAAGTCATTGTTGCTTCACATTCATGCATTCTTTATTAATTCATCACACAAATAGGGGGATAATTACCAAGGTAGCCCAGGAGGGGTGATGGAGGAGAGAAGCACCAAGAGGGGTGGTGGTGGAGGAGGGAAGGACAAGGCCACTCACCACTTTAAAAGTTTAAAATTTTAAAACTTATTGAATGCCAGCCTTCTGTTGCTTGGGCAATCCTTTGGGGTGGAGTGGCCGGAGCCCCTTCCACCACGTTCTTGGGTGTCTCAGGGAGGAGGCTATGGAACTTGGGGAGGAGGGGGTTTGGTTACACAGGGGCTGTAGCGGTGCTCTGTGCTCCTGCTGCCTTTCCTGCAGCTCAACCATATGCTGGAGCATATTAGTTTGATCCTCCAGCTGCCTCAGCATTGAATCCTGCCCTCTCTCATCATGCTGCCGCCACCTTTCAGCTTCAGCCCTCTCTTCAGCCTGCCACCTCTCCTCCGGTCATTTTGTGCTTTCCTGCACTCTGACATGATCTGCCTCCACGCATTCATCTGTGCTCTGTCAGCATGGGAGGACAGCATGAGCTCAGAGAACATTTCAGCGCGAGTGTGTTTTTTGGTTTTTTTTTGCCTTCTAATCTTCACTAGCCTCTGGGAAGGAGAAGATCCTGTGATCCTTGAAACACGTGCAGCTGGTGGAAAAATAAAAAGGGACAGTGGTATTTAAAAAGACACATTTTATAGAACAATGGGTACACTCTTTCATGGTAAACCTTGCTGTTAACATTACACACATAGCACATGTGCTTTCATTCCAAGGTTCCATTTTGCCTCACCCCAGCACGTAGGTAGCCCCTTCCCCCCTCCCCGTGGCTAACAGCGGGGAACATTTCTATTCAGCCACAGGCAAACAGCCCAGCAGGAACAGGCACCTCTGAATGTCCCCTTAAGAAAAACACCCTATTTCAACCAGGTGACCATAAATGATATCACTCTCTTGAGGATAACACAGAGAGATAAAGAACCGATGTTGTTTGAACACCAGCAAACATACGCTGCAATGTTTTGTTCTACAATGATTCCCGAGTACGTACTACTGGCCTGGAGTGGTAAAGTGTCCTACCATATTGGATGGAATAAGGCTGCCCTCCCCAGAAACCTTTTGCAAAAGCTTTGGGAGTATATCCAGGAGAGCCACGAATGCCAGGGCATATTAAACATGCTTGCTTTTAAACCATGTATAGTATTTTAAAGGTACACTCACCAGAGGTCCCTTCTCCACCTGGCAGGTCCGGGAGGCAGCCTTGGGTGGGTTTGGGGGGTACTGGCTCCACGTCCAGGGTGAGAAGCAGTTCCTGGCTGTCGGGAATACCGGTTTCTCCGCTGTGTGCTATCTTCCTTGTCCCCAAAACCTGCTTCCGTGTTGCCTCCATCTCCATTGAAGGAGTCAAACAACATGGCTGGGGTAGTGGTGGCTGAACTCCCTAAAATGGCATGCAGCTCATCATAGAAGCGGCATGTTTTGGGCTCTGACCCAGAGCGGCCGTTTGCCTCTCTGGTTTTCTGGTAGGCTTGCCTCAGCTCCTTAAGTTTCATGCGGCACTGCTTTGGGTCCCTGTTATGGCCTCTGTCCTTCATGCCCTGGGAAATTTTGACAAATTTTTTAGCATTTCAAAAACAGGAACGTAGTTCTGATAGCACAGATTCCTCTCCCCATACTGACAGGTTTCAGAGTAGCAGCCGTGTTAGTCTGTATTCGCAAAAGCATAAGCTTAAGCATTCGCATAAGCTTTCGTGAGCTACAGCTCACTTCATCGGATGCATTTGTAGCTCGCGAAAGCTTATGCTCTAATAAATTTGTTAGTCTCTAAGGTGCCACAAGTACTCCTTTTCTTTCTCCCCATACTGCGATCAGATCCCCTACCTCCCGTTCAGTCCAGGCCGGAGCTCTTTTGCGATTCTGGGACTCCATCATGGTCACCTCTGCTGATGAGCTCTGCATGGTCACCTGCAGTTTGCCATGCTGGCCAAACAGGACATTGAAATTCAAAAGTTCATGGGCCTTTTCCTGTCTGTCTGGCCAGTGCATCTGAGTTGAGAGAGCTGTCCAGAGTGGTCATAATGGAGCACTCTGGGATAGCTCCGGAAGGCCAATACGGTGTAATTACGTTCACAGTACCCCAAATTCGACCCAACAAGGCCAATTTCATTGCTATTCCCCTTGTCAGGGGTGGAGTAAGGAAATCGATTTTAAGAGCCCTTTAAGTCGAAAAAAAGGGCTTTGTCATGTGGATGGGTGCAGGCTTAAATTGATTTAATGCTGCTAAATTTGACCTCAACTTCTAGTGTAGACCAGGGCCAAGGAAGGAGATTCCACCACCTCCCTCGGTAACCTATTCCAGTGCTTCACCACCCTCCTAGTGAAAAAGTTTCTCCTAATATCCGGCCTGGGACCCCCTGTGTGAGTACCCTAAACACTAGGCTATAGAATCATTGTTTGCCCCAATTAATATTTAACTATTCAACTTGATCTGAGAGATGCCACATGTCCTTTCAGATTCCTCTTCAGCTGGCAAAAGATGTCTTGAATCAGGGGCCTCCTACATTCTAGGCAAGTACTTGAGCCACAAGATTAAAACTTCCTCTGCGGATGAGTCCCGGATGTTCTGTGTGAAACTTCCAGGAGGGGTCCAATCTAGTAGTATATCCACAAGTGGCCTACTGGATTAGATCCCTCCATATGATTTAAGGGGCTGAATGCCTCTTTCTCAATTTGTGAATCGCTCTGGGGCTTAGCTGGAGATAGGCATCTGAACATCTCAAGGGAGGCAGCAGTATTCGTCCTCAGGCAGGAGGACGCTCAGCCCCCTCAAGTGGGGCTGCAGAGTGCCCGCCCAGAGGCAAAACCGTAGGAGCTGAGTGACTTTAGGAGCCCACAGGGTCATGCCGCAGCCCAGTGGGAGTTTTGTGGGTCACAGCCGTGCCTTAAAATGGAACAACGCCTGTGTCACTTTTTGGAGCCTCCTCCATAACTAGTGCCATTGCGCCCAGAGGTTCATTTAGCCCAGTGTTCTCTCATTCGGGTACAGCGCTGCCCAGTACCGCCTGCTCCAGAGGAAGGTGAAAGAACCCCTGAAATGGGAACGGATGCAGTAACCACGAAAACTTCTGAATGCCTCCCAAGGGCGGCTGGCTTACGCCTGGATGCATGAAGGGCAAAGGAGGGTGAGGTGATACCGTTTATTAGCCCAACTAAGGGGGGGTGAAAGAGACACGCCTCCAATACACCGAGCTCTTCTTCGGGTTTGTCGCTTTCCCAAACTGGGGGGAACATCTCAATCGCTAACGTTGCCCGTGGATGTTCTTGTGCCGCTTTCCAATTCACCGTCTACGAAGAACAGAAAAGGGAGGCGGGGGCCCGGCTCCCATGGTGCCCGCACTGGGTTATGCGGCCCAAGTCAGGCGCGGCGAGTCCGCTCCCCGGCTGAGGCCGGCGGCGCTGGGCGCTCCCGGCGGCGCGAGGGGCGGGGTCCTGCCCGTCACACGCGCGGTGGCCGGGCCCCGCCCCGGCCTCTCGCCAGCCAGCGCCACCGCTTCCGCCTGGGGGAAAGGTCCCGCGGCCGCGGCCCCTCCGCTCGGTAAGTGACTCCGGCGCGGGCGGCCCAGTCTCCACCCGCGGCGCTTCCCTTCCTGGGGGGAGACCCGCCGAGAGCCTGGGCCCCAGCCGCTTCCCCTGGGCTACAGGCCCACGTGGCGCCCCGGCCAGACACTGCGCGGCGCGCGGCCCCGCCGCGTCCCGCACCGCCTACCCTGCGGCTCCCTCCCCCCCGTTCCCTGCGCTCGGACACGAGCCGGCGCTGTGTGTTCACCTGCTCCCTGTAGGAATGTGCTAGTGGGTGCAGTTGCCGGTATGCGGTGGAGGGTAAGAAATGGCTATTGTAAGAAACTGCCCCCAGATAGCAGTTTCCCCCTGCATTCCTGGCAGGGCAAAGTATTGTGGAGACCTTTCCCCCTGACACGTGTTTGGCCAACTCGCTCTTAAAAATCTCCGCTGATGGAGATTCTCTTCCCTAGGCCATTTATTCCTGGGCTTAACCCCCCTGACAGTTAGGAAGTTTTCCTTGTTGTCCAACCTAAACCTCCCTTGCTGCAATTTAAGCCCATTGCTTCTTTCCTATCCTCAGGGGTTAAGGAGAACAGTTCTTCTCACTCCTCTTTGTAACAACCTTTTATGTACTTGAGAACGGTTATCATGTTTCTGTCTTCCTTCATAGGGCATGTTTTCTAGACCTTTAATCATTTTTGTTGCTCTTCTCTGGACTTTCTCCAGTTTCTCCACATCTTTTCTGAAATGTGGCACCCAGAACTGGACACAATATTTCAGTTGAGGCCTAATCAGCACGGAGTAGAGCGGATTAATTACTTCTCGTATCTTGTTTACGACACTCCTGGGAATACATCCCAGAATGATGTTCCCTTTTTTTGCAGCAGTGTCACACTGTTGACTCATGTTAGCTTGTGGTCCACTGTGACCTCCAGATCCTTTTCCACAGTATTCTTTCCTCCTCATAGTCTATTTTGTATGTATGCAAGTAATTGTTCCTTCCTAAATGTAGTATTTTGCATTTGTCCTTGTTGAATTTCATCCTATTTACTTCAGACCATTTCTTTGGTTTATCCAGATCATTTTGAATTTTAACCCTATCCGCCAAAGCACTTGTAACCCCTCCCAGCTTGGTTTTGTCTGCAAACTTTATAAATGTACTCTCTATGCCATTATCTAAATCATTGATGAAGGTATTGAACAGAAACTTATCCAGAACTGATCTCTTTCCTTTTCATTATGCCCTTCCAGCATGACGTGAACCATTGATAATTACTCTCTGGGAATGGTTTTCCAAGCAGTTTTGGACCCACTTTATAGTAGCTCCATCTAGGTTGCATTTCTCTAGTTTGTTTATGAGAAGGTTGTGTGACACAGTTTATATTTATATATAAAAAGATATACCATGTCATCCACTTCCTCCCCATCAACAAGGCTTGTTACCCTGTCAAAGAAAGCTATCCGTTGATTTGACAGATTTGTTGTTGACAAATCCATGCTGCCTGTTACTTATCACCTTATTTTCTTCAAGATGTTTGCAAATTGATTGCTTAATTATTTGCTCCATTTTCTTTCCGGGTACACAACTTAGGCTGAATGGTCAGTAATTCCCCAGGTTATCCTTATTTTCCTTTTTATACATTGGCACTATAATTGTTCTTTTCTAGTCTTCTGAAATCTAAGAAGTGGGTTTTTTATCCACAAAAGCATATGCCCAAATAAATCTGTTAGTTTTTAAGATGCCACTGGACTCTTCGTTTTTTCCCTGTCTTCCATGACTTTTCAAAGATAATAAGTAATGGCTCAGATATCTCCTTAGTCAGCTCCTTGAGTATTCTAGGATGCATTTCATCAGGCTCCGGTGACTTGAAGACATCTAACTTGTCTAAGTAATTTTTAACGTGTTCTTTCCCTATTTTAGCTTCTTCTGATCCTACCTCTATTTCACTGGCATTCACTCTATTAGACATCCAATCACCACCAACCTTAGTGAAAACTGAAACAAAGAACTCATTGAGCACCTCTTCCATTTCCAT
The DNA here is from genome assembly GCF_009764565.3 of Dermochelys coriacea. Classification (NCBI taxonomy): domain Eukaryota; kingdom Metazoa; phylum Chordata; order Testudines; family Dermochelyidae; genus Dermochelys; species Dermochelys coriacea. The sequence continues at coordinate 74,368,870 of NC_050072.1, read as the reverse complement.
ATTTTCTGTTATTGTTCCCCCCTCTGCTTCCGCACATTGAGTAATGGGCCTACCCTATCCTTGATGTTCCTCTTGCTTCTAATGCATTTGTAGACTGTTTTCTTGTTTCCCTTTATGTCTCCAGCTCAGTGGTTCCCGAACTTGTTCCGCTGCTTGTGCAGGGAAAGCCACTGGCGGGCTGGGCCGGTTTGTTTACCTGCCACGTCCGCAGGTTCGGCCAATCGCGGCTCTCAGTGGCTGCAGTTGGCTGCTCCAGGCCAATGGGAGCTGCTGGAAGCGATGCGGACCTTGCCACTTCCAGCAGCTCCCATTGGCCTGGAGCAGCAAACAGCGGCCACTGGGAGCCGCGATCGGCCGAACCTGCGGACGTGGCAGGTAAACAAACCGGCCCAGCCCGCCAGGGGCTTTCCCTGCACAAGCAGCGGAACAAGTTTGGGAACCACAGCTCGAGCTAGTTTGATCTCATTTTGTGCCTTGGCCTTTCTAATTTTGTTCCTAGAAACTTATGTTGTTTGTTTATATTCATCCTTTGTAATTTTACCTAGTTTCCACTTTTTATAGGACTTTTTTTTTTTTTGATCATTGACAATCACCTGGTTAAGCTAGAGTGATCCTTCCTATCTTTTCTATGCAATGCTATAGTTTGCTCTTGCACCCTTAATAATGTCTCTTTGAAAAACTGCCAACTGTCTTCAATTGTTTTTCTCCTTAGACTTGCTTCCCATCGGATCTTACCTACCAACTTCCTGAGTTTGCTAAAGTCTGCCTTCTTGAAATCCATTATTTTTATTTTGCAGTTTTCCCTCCTACCATTTCTTAAAATCATAAACTCTATCATTTCATGATCACTTTCCCCCAATCTGCCTTCCACTTTCAAATTCTCAGCCAGTTCCTCCCTATTTGTCAAAATCAAATCTAGAACAGCATCTCCCTTAGTAGCTTTCTCCACCCTCTGAAATAAAAAATGGTCTCCAATACATTCCAAGAACTTGTTGGATAATCTGGGTCCTGCTGTGTTATTTTCCCAACAGGCGTCTGGGTAGCTGAAGTCCCCCATCACCATTATTTATTAACACTTGAGATTAAACAAGAGTCCAGGTGGGCATAAGCAGTGGTGCAAATAAGCCGGTATGGTCATTTATTGCTGGCACACCATACCGGAAAGACACATTTGATATCCGCTGAACACTGCACGGCTGTCCCGTGAACCGCACCGGCAAAAGGAGCAGAATGTGGGGCCACCCAGGCAGCTCCTCCGGTGCCTCTATACCTCCCCCAGCCCTGTCCATTCTAGTAGGACTGTACAGACCCCAGACAGGAGATATAGCTGTGTGGAAGGCCTGTGGGCAGGGTTTGCGGTGGTATAGCTGTATCGGAGAAGCTGCTGGCATGGGGCCACTGGGCGGCCCCACGTTCTGTTCCTTTTGCTGATGTGGTTCCCGGGAGAGCCCTGCAGTTCAGCAGATACAGATTTCTATCCGTGGATATCCACGGGTATAAATTTGACAGTCAGGAAAGGTGACTGGTGGTAGGGGCACAAAGGGTCATGTCACCCTTCCCAGGTTCAAATGCCCCATCAGCCCAGGTGGGGAGAGGAATGGGCGAGACTAAAGCCAGAAGGCCAGAGCCTTTCCTCTTCCACTAACGCTGCCTGGGACACTGGCCACTGTAGTGCAGCAGCTGCCTGGGATAGCCGTGCACTCTCCCAGGCAACTGCTGTGATGCACCAGGCAGCATTCAGGAGTGGCTCCAGGGCCTGGTTGCCAGGAAGAGCAGCCGAATGCCAGCGGGAGCCGGCGCAGACTCCTCTTCCCCCAGGTAACATGGGATGGGGAGAGCACACGGGCCCTGAGCTGGGGTGGGGCAGGGAGGAGTCACATGGGGAAGTTACGTGCCCCCCTTTGTGTCTCTCCCATAAGTCACCATACTGGTAAGAGTTAAAATCCACTTGTACCACTGGGCGTAAGAGGTGTAATGCCCAGGGTCAAAGCTGAAGAATGTTGCAAATTTTAAATTTACGGCTGCTTGCTGATATGGCCATGCAGGTGTCTGCTTAGGTTCTGCAAATTATGCTTAAAATTAAATATTAAGACATTCATATAAAATTTTGTTTAAAAACGTGATTGAATCTCCATTTTGACAGTCATTAACTTTTGAATACATAAGAACTTATTCGTTTTTATTTAATGTTGGTTTTAAAACTTAAAGGGACACTGTCAACTCAAAATCTAGTCAGTTCCAAAAATAAGTTAAAAAGTAACTTCAAGCAGTACAGACATCCCTGAGTCCTTTGCCTGTTTTGGAAGGTTTACAATTAAATTTTTGTATTTAAATTTTTTCCTTTCCTTTCAGTTTCCCTCTTTTGTTGTGTGAAAGATTCACAGAAACAAAAGAGGGAAACTGACTATACAGGGAAAACATTGGGACCCATGGGTTACTTTGAGCATTTGACAGTCTTTTGAAATTTAACTTAGATTTTTGGTAGAAAAAAAATACTTATCAGTTATAGCTCTTTTTGGTGCTACTTGTAACAATAGTAGGTACAAATTTTCAGATCGAAGTGTGATTTTCAAGTTTACTCTGAGGAATGTAAGGTACGTGAAAGCAGAGGTAGCACCATTCTGTAGAATCAAACTAGAAGCTAGGGCAGAGGTGGGCAAACTACGGCCCGCGGGCCACATCCAGCCTGCGGGACCCTCCTACCCGGTCCCTGAGCTCCTGGTCTGGGAGGCTCACCCCTGGCCCCTCCCCTGCAGTTCTCCCTCCCCTGCAGCCTCAGCTCACTGTGCCCCTGGCACAATGCTCTTGGCAGTGGGGCTGCAAGCTCCTGGGGCAGCACAGCTGCAGAGCCCAGCCTGATCCTGTGCTGTGTGGTGGCATGGCTGGCTCCAGCAGGGTGGTGCGGCCGCCTATCCGGGCGCTCTGGTTAGCGCAGCTGTAGCGCCGCCAGCCACCGGTGCTCCAGGCAGCGTGGTAAGGGAGCAGGGAGCGGGGGGGGTTGGATAGAGGGCAGGGGAGTTTGGGGTGATGGTCTGGGAGCAGGGGTGTGGATAGAGATTGGAGCAGTCAGAGGATGTGGAACAGGGGGTTGAATGGGGGCAGAGGTCCTGGGGGGGCAGTCAGTAGGGAGGGGGGGTTGGATGGGGCGGCAGGGGGCAATCAGGAGCAGGAGTTCTGGGGGCAGTAGGGGACAGGGAGAAGGGCTGGTTGGGTGGGGCAGGTTCCAGGGGTGGGGGGGGCAGTCAGGATTGAGAGGAGGGGTTGGATGGGGTGGTGAGAGGTCCAGGGACGGTCAGGGAACAGAGGGGTTGGATGGGGCAGGAGTCCTGGGGGGCCATCAGGGGGCAAGAAGCGGGGCAGGGTCGGATAGGGGGCCAGGCCATGCCTGCCTGTTTTGGGGAGGCACAGCCTCCCCTAACCGGCCCTCCATACAATTTCAGAAACCCAATGTGGCCCTCAAGCCGAAAAGTTTGCCCGCCCCTGAGCTAGGGCATAGTCTCCTTAGTTCCAGTCTACAGCATTAAAAACTTCTCCTCTGGGAAAGGAGGGACTTGGAAGTGAGAGGGGAATTCTTGGGGAGAAAACACCTAGAAACAGCTTTCTCAGGGGGGAGCTCAGAGTATAGTAAGGCTTGGAAGGATCAGATTTTTGTTGGTAAATGTCAGGAAACATTGATTTCACCATACGCTCTCAAATGGATGAAAATACATTTCCATTGATAACTGAAATTTACAGATAGGTAAAATAAGGAAAATACTGCATGAGAACTTTATTAGATTAAAAAATTCAGTGATTTAGACTTTTAAATTAGGGTTGTTACAAATGGATTAGTGAATGAATTCAAACAGGTATGAAGTAAAAATGGATATGATTTACTTTGTATAATTTGACATGATGCTGACAGTTTGTGTTATAGCAGTTTATAAAGCTTTAACTATTTGAATCTCAACGTCTACTGTCATTAAATAAATATCTGATCCCTGTAATTTCTTGCAACTGTGAAAAGTTAAATATTTAAAAATGCTTACAAATAAACATTGATGTTATCCATTGACATTATGAAAAAATATTCTGTCAAGCCTAGCTATAGTTAATTTTTATTGAAACTAAAGGAAACCCTGAAAGGAGGTTTGGTCTGGACACTCAACCCAGTGTGTGTGAGTTGCGGCAAGAGTGGAATGACTCTTTTGTTCTATTAAAATAATTAACAAATTATTAAGCAGCATTAAAAACTAAATACTGATATCTGGTGCAATTCAGAGAAGATATGCACAAAGCCTTCTGAGCCTAGATATATTTTGTAATATGTAACTTGTTTTTTTTCCCCTTCCTGTTACTGAAAAAAGTATGATAGTGTTGTGTAAACCTTCCCCAAATGCTTCTCCATTCTGTAGTTAAAAAGATAAAATGTTATTCTGGCAAAAGTTAAATTACAGAAATTGGGGCCAAATTGGCACTGTGTTCTTACTTAAAAAGTTTTAATTTTATTAAAAAAAAATCATGTGGGAGAATAAGAAATTACATCGATACATTCTCCCTGTGAAGAAACACTCATTATTGGTCTCTGCCAACAAAAATACATATTTGCCAAAGAGTGACTCGTAATAATCAGACCCTTCATGTTATAAGAATCTGGATAAAATCATCCTCTCCTCAGGGATACTGCTGGCTGAGTCTCAGCCCTACCTCTTCCCACTCTTGCTCAGTGGAGCACTGCCCCGTCCAGAACTCCAGGACAGTAGTTTCCTTCAGGTCCAACGGAAGAAGAAAATACCCAGAGCTGTAGCCTCACATCATCTGGACCTGATTCTGCTAATACCAGTGTAAATCAAGAGAAACTCCACTGAGGTCAGTGGAATTATACCACTGTAAAAACAGTGTTAAAACAGAATCAGGCCCTTATGTCTTAGGTGAGGATCTGCTGGATCTCAGACTCTTCTGCTCATTGAAATGGAATGGATCATTTTGGCCAAGTATTAATTCTGTAAAACATGGTGACATTTATTTAATATAGGTTTCAGAGTAGCAGCCGTGTTAGTCTGAATTCACTAAAAGAAAAGGAGTACTTGTGGCACCTTAGAGACTAACAAATTTATTTGAGCATAAGCTTTCGTGAGCTACATCTCACTTCATCGGATGCATCCGATGAAGTGAGCTGTAGCTCATAAAAGCTTATGCTCAAATTTGTTAGTCTCTAAGGTGCCACAAGTACTCCTTTTCTTTTTATATTTAATATAAAGGATGATGTACATGCTGATGCTGTGTTGTAAGTATGTGTCACAAGGTGGCGCTGTTCCAACTAAAATAAAATCTGTTCCACTATTGCAAAGAAAAGAAACTGAATACAAGCACTTAAAAAAAATTACAGCAGGTACGGGCAATGCAAGGGCAAACTGCTTTTCATTTAGGTATTTGCATGGTGGATCGGCCAAAATATTGGTTTAACTTTTTTTCTTATACTGTATCTGTTTGCAAAATTTGTGCAATTTTCATGCAACTTTTCAAAAACAATTTATTTACTCAGCACTGAGCAACGTTAACAACTCTGTATGTGTGCTGTGGAGGACAAATAAATTGTCATGGCAACAAAAGCTAGGTTAAAGCTTCTAGGGCATGTTAATAAACAGGAATAAATATCCTTTGAAATGTCAGTTTTTTAAGAATATTTTTCATTAATTTGAAATCAGTGGGGCTATTCACATGGTAAATGTTTATAGGATTGAAGCTATATGATCCTTGGTGAAATGATCCATTTCACAATATTACTTTCTAAAAAGCAAACATAAGATGACAATATAGCTCATCTATTTAATACAAGGTAGTGTTGTATTATTGCAGAAATGTGTGTGCTTTATGATGCTTTTGTCAATACGAGCATTCACTTATCAAAATAAATAGGAAAGCATTTTAATCAATAGATATACAAACCAGTAGTCCACCTTGGATGAATTTAATTTTATTAAAATCCCAGAAAAGGTATTAAGGTTTTTAGACACTAATCTACATATAAAGAGAAGTGTTACAGAACAATTCAGTAATTGACATATACCCCTTAATTTTCATTAGTGCTATATTATTAACAGATAATAATCACTTTAAAGTAGAAGTAAGTCTATAGCTTATGGCTGTGACATTTTTAATAGCTGATCGAATTCTGGTTACATGATAAAGCAGACCAAGTTTTAGTTAAAAGTATGCTGCTATCATGGGTCAGTGGTTTTAATGGGAAACACAAATCATCTTAGAGTGATGTACTAAAATAGAAAGTTAGCAATGTTCTCTTTCGGGAAAGAACTGCATATGAAAAAAACCAGATACTAAAATCCCACTACAATGATTTGGTTTGTTAGCTCAGGTCATCGTTTCATGAGGAATTACGAAATCGTTCATCTGTTTTTTTTCAGTGTATGTATAGATTTCTTGATCCCCTTCACTGTCATTCTGCTAGGGCTCTGTTAAAGCAGTCACTCTATCGTTAGTAGAACATCATGACTTATATGTCACTCAAGAAATATGGATGCCCCTTTATTGGAGCACACAGAAATTGAATCACATTCCTTGTCATGTTCCAAATGAATAGCTAACCCTTTGTACAACACTTTAAAAATATTCTGCACAATATCTGTTTTTTTAATTATTTATTCACTTGCGTCGATGATGAAAACTTAATCTTTTTTAAAAGTACAAAAAGGTTACCAGTTTCCCATTGCTTTCATTGTGCCATTTCATATAGGTTAGAGATGGGGAAGATCTATTACATTAAATAGTAAAATGTTAGCCAATACAGGATGGATCCCAAACAATTCATAGTGCTTTATCTAATTCAGTTTTAAAATGAGACTAGCAAAGAGTCCACCATCACTTCCTTCCAGAGACTATTTCATAACTTAATAGTTTTCACAACCAGAAGGGTTTTTTTCTGATATCCAGCCTAAATTGTTCTTTTCTTAATTTCATTTAATCACTGGGCATCATACCATTTTTACCCATTCTAAAAACAATTCCACTCCCTCCTTGTTTTTTACACTTATCATCATATGTTTATAAATTGTTATGATGTCTCCTTCAATTATTGTTTCACCAGTCTGTGCATACTTGCATCTTTCCTCCTCGGTCACTTCTTCTAGTTCTTTAAACATTTTTATAGCTCTTCTATAAGGCCGTATGTATAATACAAGTATGTGGCTATGTGGGTCTAATCCAACTTCCATAGACGTCTATTGGAAGCTTTTCATTGACTTCTGTGGGAAGGGAACCAGACTCTCCATTTGCATTGTATGAATCTACAGAAATAGAACTTTGTGGGAATATTTTTGGAATTTCAATAAAATTGAAGGTTATCAAATGGCTTTATAATCAACTAACCATTGTTGCATATAAATCCTGGTTTTCTGCAGAATTCAGTACATTTATGGGGGGAGCCTTGTTGCATAATTTAGATCTAATGGGCTCTTGCTCTTCTATGAATTTACTCCAATTTGCTGACATCTTTTTGGTGAACATCTTTAAGGTGAACACAGTATACAAGGTGTAATCTTACCAGAGATCTATATAGGTGGACAGTTAACTCCCTGTTCCATGACATGCTGCTACTGTAGCCTAAAAACACTTTGTTCTTTGCTGAAATATCGTATTGCTCGCTCATATAATTTATTGTCCACTTTTGCCACCAGGTCCCTTTCAGCATTTTTGCTATCTTTCATTAAGATGTATAATAGCCCAATTCAGACAGTTCAGGTTATTTCTGGATTGCTATGAATGCCTTTTTTAGGTTGTCATAAGATTCAACAGCTTTTTACTTTCTGTTTTTTAGAATGAAATGAGTAGATGTTAACCACGTGAACTCATCTTCTGACGTGTATGTTTATCATAATGGGCAACACTAAGTCCAAAAGAAATCCTCCCCCTCTACCAAATAACATAGAAAAGGATACCAATGTGAGTGCAGGCGAGAGAGACTTCAAGCAAAATCATGAATTGTGTGGCCTCTCTCTTGACATAGAAGGGATCTCTACAAATGTTCCAGAAATTCTCAGCAGTGATGAGGATCCTGAGGATGTGTTTTACAAGTTTGTGATTCTGCATGCTCAGAATGATGCAGATGAAGCCAGCCGACTCCAGCATCTGCTACAAAATAATTTTTGTATTAAACCTGGAATAATCTTTGCTGAAATGCCTAGTGGTAGACATTTCTTACAAAATTTAAATGATGCTGTGAATAGGTCAGCATGGACTATTATTCTGTTGACAGAACATTTCTTGAGTGAGGCTTGGTGTGAGTTCCAGTCTTATGCCTCCGTGATGAACGCTCTTAACAAACAGCATAAATATAACTCTGTCATACCACTGAGGCCACTGAATAATCCACTTCCAAGGGAGAAGACTCCTTGTGTCCTGCAAGCCATTAATGCACTGGAAGAAGATAGTCCTGGCTTTGCTAAACAAGTGGAGAAGATTTTCCAGGAGTCTAAATATAGGCAACAGCAAGCAATGTGGATGGAAGAAAGAAAGAAAGAAAGAAAGAATAAATGAGACACACTAGAGCTATTGGAATGATGAAAGACATGCATAAAGACAGTTAAATCGACAATTAAATTGAAGGAGGTAAATTAGTTGTCTTACTCATCTCAAGTATGAGAGAAACACCTTCTTTTGAGAAACCAACCCACAGAAAAGATGGTGGTAAGAGTTTCCCATAAAGACATTATTTTTATTACTTAACATCTGTATGTTTTCAGCAGTATTATCAAGATGTGGCCAATCATCACCTTGACCCCTTTATTTATGATATGCCACTTCCCCTACCCATATCTGTTTGTTTGGCTTCTCTTTATATTGTACGCTCTACTGGGCAGATACCGTATCTTCCTTTAAGTTTGTACAGCTCCTCTCATGTTGTAGCTGCTACTGGAAACAAATAATAAATAGGGTAGTACTAAACAGTGGCTGCTACTGAGAGCCAACAGAAGCGGCACAGGATGACATCCTGTAAGGAAGCTATTCTATTAATAACTATCTTTAGATCAGAAATATAAATATATGAAAAATACTTATGAGTGTTACAAAACCAGGGAAATACATTTGGCGCCCTACAAAATATATGCTCCTATTTTAAGAAGTAAGAATCTCAAAATATGTGTGCACTACTTTTGTCATGTTTGCAATTGTTAAAAAGCATATATTTTCTAATTATGCATCTTGACCAAATGGGTAGGTGCATTTTACAAATTAAAATAAACACACTCTCAATTTCTTTTGACTAAACTTGTTTTTTTTTCAAATCTTAAAGAAAAAACTGACAAAGTGATGCATAGAGAAATGGAATTTGGGAAATTGTGTGAAGATCTTAGAGATAAGATGTACCTGAAGAAGAGCTCTCTGTAGCTCAAAAGCTTGTCTCTTTCATCAACAGAAGTTAGCGAAAAGATATTACCTCACCCACCTGGTCTCTCTTAAAGATAAGAGTCATGCATTCATGTTGGAAAAGAAGGAAGGGAGAAATTTTAGAAGTTAAATCATTTTGAGTTATTTAAGTTTAAAACACTACCAGTATCCCAATTCTTAGACATATTTCCCCAGATTTATTAAAATGGATCTACAGTGGTATGTGTTTTTCCTGTACATGATAGGATTAACGCCTATGATTCAATTGTTTAAGTCAGATTTAAGTGCACTTGTGTAATGTTGATGAGGAGCGAAGGAAGTATTAATCCAGTAGTAAAGTCTTTGCTGTTTCTAGTGAAAGGGGAAGCATAACATTTGGGTATTTTAATATTTTTTAATACCCATTTCTGTGTCAGTGTTTCATTCTCTGAAATCACTTGTTCTGTGCAAGTGGTGACCATGAACTTCTGATCAAAACCTGTTATCCTTTGCTGAGGAGAAAAGACAGTAGGATTTGATCCTTGGCACAATATCTGTTCAATAGCAGTTGGACATTAGGAGATCCTGTGTTCTAATCCTGACTTGCTGCATGACCTCAGAGAAGCAATTTCTCCCGCTGCCTCAATTTCCTTCTCTGTAAAATGAGACTAATACTTCCATACTTTCCTGACAAAGGTGTTATGGAATTAGTTATGTCTGTACAGTGCTTTGAACATAATATATATAAATGCTGTTCACAATCAGGCCACATCAGCCTATCGTGGTAAAACCAAAGAGAGGTGAAATTGGGGAGGAAATCTCCATATGCATTCCTGCACGTAGCTCCCTTGCAACATCATCTTGCTGAGAAGGGGATTTGCCCCCATGAGGAGGAGGAGGAGGTATATCCACTCTAAACCCATCAGATCCCCATAGGGCCCTCTGCCCCTACACCATCTGTAGTTCTGGTGGCCCCATTAGCTAGTTTTACGCTTCCCCAATCCTAGGCCTTTGCCACAGACAGACCAAGAGCACCTATATTAAAGCAGCCTTCAGTTTGCTCTAAAATATAGCCAATACAATAACTTTCAGGGGCTGTTATGGCAGCTAGGAATCACCAAGACAATGGGAAGCTCTGGCTATGCACCCTACATCAACCAACTAGCAGGCTGTGATGTAGGAGCTGCTACAGTGGTTTTGTAGCACACTAGCTTTGGGCTGCTTTGCACCAATAGAGTTACACAAGGTGTCCCTAGTACAGCTGAGGATCAGGGCCTGTTTATTCATTATGTGATATTTATGATGTCAGGGACTCTTGACAACAGGGTGAAACTTCTTATTGGCTATGAATCTCTTGTCATTTATACTGTGTACCAAAACAAACGCCTGCTGGGAGACTCCTGCTGACTGACCAGGTACTAAATCTGTATGGAGGCTGATACTCAGCTTTGCTGAGTAAATGAATAAATACTATTGTCTAAGATTGAAATGTTGTCAGTCAGGCCTCTTAAGGTCTGGTAAGGTCTCCAGAAGAAGTCTTGCTCCACTTGGGATTTTCCTAGCCACTGAAGAACCCCTGAAATTCCTTAGTGACCTAGTACAGTGTCCAACGCAGACAATGTTGACTACAGCTGCTCAGCAACAACTAGAGCAACTGGCAGCATCAGATAGACAGCTAAGAGGAGAGTATGTAAAGACTGGATTTAGGATTATAAAACAAAACTGTGATCAGCATGAACAGCTTTCATCAACAAAACAGTGGCGTACACATTGAAATGCTCATCTGACCACGTAACTTCCCTGCTATGCTGACAAAATAAAACCACCTTGACAAGAGGCACAGATCTTTTTGCAATGTAGTTTGAGTGACACAGTAACAGTGTAGATACTATGCTTGTTTATGTCACCCTAATTGGCCTTCAGATGGTGTCCCACAATGCCCATCATGACCTCTCTGGTGAGCAGCTTGAACTCTGCTGCCCTGCATGCAATTCTCCCCCGTTTAAAGGCCCACAAATTTTGAAATTCCTCTTTTCATTTGCTCAGCCTGGACTGTTCATACAACATCTTCACAGCTGATCCTGCTGGCTTTCCACAACAGACGCACTCCTTCATGGAGTACACTGGAGCTGTTGGATCTGCTGGGTCTGTGGGGAGAGGAGACTATGCAGTTGCAGCTTTGCTCAAGCTGTAGGAACTTTTATATCTATGGGCAGGTTGCTCGTGGTATGTAGGAGAAGGGACATGAGAGGGACATGCTAAGATCAAGGAGCTGAGGTGGGCGTACCAGAAGGAAAGGGACATCAACTATTGTTCTGGTGCAGCACTAAAGATATGCTGCTTCTACAAGGAGCTGCACACCATCCTGGGCAATGGCCCCATGGATACTTCGGGGGATTGAAGACAGCGACCAGTGGAGTCTAGCCAATTTTTGACTCCAAAGGCGTCTAGCCAATACCAGCATTCCATGAAGCAGTGTAGTTGTAGCTGTATCAGTCCCTGAATATTAGACGGACAAGGTGAATGAAGTAATACCTTTTACTGGACCAACTTCTGTTGGTTAGAGAATGTCCTCTGACTGCAGAGGTGGTAATACGCCACTCTACCTTGAAGGTCCCTTAGAGTATGTACTAACTACTTATGCTAAACAATCTGTTCCACCTTGCATTTAGCTGTGATGCTGGAGAACCTTTTCCAGACCTGAGTAAGAGCTGTGTGTGGCTCAAAAGCTTGTCTCTCACTAAGAGAAGTTGGTCCAATAGAAGATACTACTTCACCCACCTTGTTCCTGACACTTAAGTGAATGTCTGGCTGGGAGTTAGTGTTACTGACTTCAGCCAAATCAAACTTCTGTTGTCTGTCATAAGCTGAAATTCTGTCATGATTCCTGTTCGGCACCACTTTCGGGTTGGACACATTCTAATGCCAGTATAATGCTATAAGATGCTCAAAGAGAAAAGGAGTACTTGTAGCACCTTAGAGACTAACAAATTTATTTGAGCATAAGATGCTCAGACACCCTAGTGATGAGTGTGGTATTAGAAAGGTACATAGAGATTTTTATGACAGGGAGATGAAAGTAGTATTTGTATGAAGACAAGCCCAACAAAGACCCATATTATCCAACTGTAATTATATTGTATGTATAATTATATATTTTGACTGACTATATTATAGATTATAAGTGATGTATTTTAATTTTCCTAAAGGCCTAACAAAGTGCTAAGGCTATAATTAACATAACTAGGCTATTTAGTTGGTAGTTTCTTTTCTAAAAATGTACCCATTACAAAACTTCTGGGAGCATGTAGAAAATACCTATCAACCAAACCAACAAATGGCATAACATGAACTGTCCTCATTACTATCTCACCTCAGCCCCCATTCATCTCTAAGACAAAGGGCAGAGTAAATACATAAGCCTTCCAGTGCTCCCTGAATATCAACAGACTCTAGCTCTGAAGGAACAGGAACAGGAAAGAATCCACTGATTGTCCTTCATGTGGGAACAAATGATACAGCTAGAGTCTCGCTGGAACGTATCAAGGGAAACTATGCCAGGCTGGGGAAGACACTTAAGGAAATCAAGGCTCAGGTGATCTTCAGTGGGATTCTGCCTGTTCCTAGAGAAGGGCAACAAAGGTGTGACAAGATTATGATGCTCAACAGATGGCTCAGGCACTGGTGCTATAAGGAGGGCTTTGGGATGTGTGACCACTGGGAAGCATTCATGGACAAAGGACTGCTCTCGGGATGGACTTCACCTGAGTAAGGAGGGAAATAGACTTCTAGGATGGAGGATGGTACAACTGATCAAGAGAGCTTTAAACTAGGAATCTGGGGAAGATGGTTGGGAGAGGTCCAGGTAATCTCCATGCCGGATTTTTACATTGAGAAGGAAGAAAACGAAGTAAGAAAGGATACAGCCGTGGGTAGGAGAATGGACATAAGGAGGAAGGGTAGTGTACATACCAGTCTAATAGGTGATACTGGCGGTAGAATGTCTGTGCCTTATCGGGAAAAGAATGTGAGCGATGTCAAACAGCAAAAATTAACATGTTTGTACACTAATGCGAGGAGCCTAGGTAACAAAATGGAGGAACTAGAGCTACTGATGCAGGAGGTGAAACCAGATATTATAGGGATAACAGAAACATGGTGGAATAGTAGTCATGACTGGACTACAGGTATTGAAGGGTATGTGCTGTTTAGGAAAGACAGAAATAAAGGCAAAGGTGGTGGTGTAGCATTGTATATCAATGATGGGTAGACTGTAAAGAAATTAAAAGTGATGGAATGGATAAGAGAGTCTGTCTGGGCAAAAATCACATTGGGGAAGAAAGCTACTAGAGTCTCCCTTGGGGTAGTGGTTGGGATGTGCTATAGACCGCCAGGATCCAATGTGGATATGGATAGAGACCTCTTTAATGTTTTTAATGAAGTAAATACTAATGGAAACTGCGTGATTATGGGAGACTTTAACTTCCCAGATATAGACTGGAGGACAAGTGCTAGTAATAATAATAGGGCTCAGATTTTCCTCGATACGATAGCTGATGGATTCCTTCACCAAGTTGTTGCTGAACCAACAAGAGGGGATGCCATTTTAGATTTGATTTTGGTGAGTAGTGAGGACCTCATAGAAGAAATGGTTGTAGGGGACAACCTTGGTTCGAGCTATCATGAGCTAATTCAGTTCAGACTAAATGGAAGGATAAACAAAAATAGATCTGTGACTAGGTTTTTGATTTCAAAAGAGCTAACTTTAATAAATTAAGGAAATTAGTTTGGGAAGTGGATTGGACTGAAGAACTTGTGGATCTAAAGGTGGAGGAGGCCTGGAATTACTTCAAGTCAAAGTTGCAGAAACTATCGGAAGCCTGCATCCCAAGAAAGGGGAAAAAATTCATAGGCAGGAGTTGTAGACCAAGCTGGATGAGCAAGCACCTTAGAGAGGTGATTAAGAAAAAGCAGAAAGCCTACAAGGAGTGAAAGATGGGAGGGATTAGCAAGGAAAGCTACCCTATCGAGGTCAGAACATGTAGGGATAAAGTGAGAAAGGCCAAAAGCCATGTAGAATTGGACCTTGCAAAGGGAATTAAAACCAATAGTAAAAGGTTCTATAGCCATATAAATAAGAAGAAAGAAAAGAAAGACAAAAAAAGAAGCAGTGGGACCGCTAAACACAAGATGGAGTGGAGGTTAAGGATAATCTAGGCATGGCCCAATCTCTAAACAAATACTTTGCCTCAGTCTTTAATGAGGCTAATGAGGAGCTTATGGATAATGGTAGGACGACAAATGGGAAGGAGGATATGGAGGTAGATATTACCAATCCGAGGTAGAAGCCAAACTTGAACAGCTTAATGGGACTAAAACGGGGGGCCCAGATAATCTTCATTCAAGAATATTAAAGGAGCTGGCACATGAAATTTCAAGCCCATTAGCAAAAATTTGTAATGAATCTGTAAACTCAGGGGTTGTACCGTATGACAGTAGAATTGCTAATATAGTTCCTATTTTTAAGAAAGAGAAAAAATGTGTTTTGGGTAACTACAGGCCTGTTAGTTTGACATTTGTAGTATGCAAGGTCTTGGAAAAAATTTTGAAGGAGAAAGTAGTTAAGGACATTGAGGTCAATGATAATTGGGACAAAATACAACATGGTTTTACAAAAGGTAGATCATGTCAAACCAACCTGATCTTCTTCTTTGAGAAGGTAACAGATTTTTTAGACAAAGGAAACGCAGTGGATCTAATTTACCTCGATTTCAGTGAGGCATGTGATACAGTTCCACATTGGAGAATTGGAGTTCCACATTGGAGAATTATTAGCTAAATTAGAAAAGATGGGAATCAATATGAAAATTGAAAGGTGGATAAGGAACTGGTTAAAGGGAAGACTACAACAGGTCACACTGAAAGGTGAACTGTCACACTGGAAGGAGGTTACTAGTGGAGTTCCTCAGGGATCGGTTTTGGGACCAATCTTATTTAATCTTTTAATTACTGACCTTGGCATAAAAAGTGGGAGTGTGCTAATAAAGTTTGCGGATGACACAAAGCTGGGAGGTATTGCCAATACAGAAAAGGACTGGGATATCATACAGGAAGATCTGGATGACCTTGTAAACTGGAGTAATAGTAATTGGATGGGTTTCAGAGTAGCACCCGTGTTAGTCTGTATTTGCAAAAAGAAAAGGAGTACTTGTTGCATCTGATGAAGTAAGCTGTAGCTCACGAAAGCTTATGCTCAAATAAATTTGTTAGTTTCTATGGTGCCACAAGTAATTGGATGAAATTTAATTGTGAAAAGTGCAAGGTCATGCATTTAGGGATTAATAACAAGAATTTTTGTTACAAACTGGGGACACATCACTTGGAAGTAACAGAGGAGGAGGACGACCTCGGGGTATTGATTGATCACAGGATGACTATGAGCCGCCAATGTGATATGCCTGTGAAAAAAGCTAATGCAGTCTTGGGATGCATCAGGTGAGGTATTTCCAGGAGTGATAAGGAAGTGTTAGTACCTTTATACAAGGCACCGGTGAGACCTCATCTGGAATATTGTGTGCAGTTCTGGTCTCCCACGTTTAAGAAGGATGAATTCAAATTGGAACAGATACAGAGAAGGATTACTAGGATGATCTGAGGAATGGAAAATCTGTCTTATAAAAGGAGACTTAAGGAGCTTGGCTTGTTTAGTCTAACCAAAAGAAGGCTGAGGGGAGATCTGATTGCTCTCTGTAAATATATCAGAGGGATAAATATCATGGAGGGAGAGGAATTATTTAAACTCAGTACCAATGTAGACACAAGAACAAATGGATATAAAGTGGTCATCAGGAAGTTTAGACTTAAAATTAGATGAAGGTTTCTAACCGTCAGAGGAGTAAAGTTCTGGAACAGCCTTCCAAGGGAAGCAGTGGGGGCAAAAGACATATCTGACTTCAAGACTAAGCTTGATATGTTTATGGAAGGGAAGATATGATGAATAGCCTAATTTTGGCAATTAATTGATCTTCAGCTCTTAGCAGTAGATATGCTCAATGGCCTGTGATGGGGTAGGATCTGAGTTACTACGGAGAATTCTTTCCTGGATGTCTGGCTGGTGAGTCTTGCCCACATACTCAGGGTTTAGCTGACTGCCGTATTTGGGGTCAGGAAGGAATTTTCCTCCAGGGCAGATTGGCAGAGACCCTGGGGTTTTTTTTGCCTTCCTCTGCAGCGTTGGGCACAGGTCACTTGCTGGAGGATTCTCTGCACCTCAAAGTCTTTAAACCACGATTTGAGGACTACACAAGCTCAGATATAGGTTAGAGCAGGGACGGGCAAACTTTTTGGCCAAAGGGACACATCGGGTTTTGGAAATTGTATGGCGGGCCGGTTAGGGGAGGCTGTTCCCCCTATCCGCCCCCCCCTTGCTTCTCGCCCCGATGCCCCCCCCGGGACTCCTGCCCCATCCAACCCCCCTGTTCCCTGATGGCCCCCCCAGACTCTTGCCCCATCCAACCCCCATTCCCAGATGGCCCCCCCAGGACCCCTGCCCCATCCACTCCCTCCCCCCACTCCCTGACCCCTGACTGCCCCCCACTGTCCCATCCAATCCCCCCTCCTTCCTGACTGCCCCCGCAGGACCCCTGCCCCCATTCAACCCCCATCCCCTGTGCCCTGTCTTCTTACCCCCCCAATCCCAGCCACACCCCCGCTCCCTGACCATCACCCCAAACTCCCCTGCCCTCTATCCAACCTCCCCTGCTCCCTGCCCCCTTACTGGTGTTCCAGGCAGCACAGTAAGGGGGCAGGGAGCAGGGGGGATTGGATAGAGGCAGGGGAGTTCAGGGTGGTGGTCTGGGAGCGGGGGTGTGGATAGAGGTTGGAGCAGTCAGCGGGCATGGAACAGGGGGGTTGAATGGGGGCAGAGGTCCCAGGGGGGCAGGTAGGAAAGGGAGGGTTGGATGGGGCGGCAAGGGGCAATCAGGGCAGGGGTTCCTGGGGCAGTAGGGGATAGGGAGAAAGGGTCGTTGGATGGTGCAGGGGTCCCGGGGGGGCAGGATGGGGCAGTCAGGGGCAGGGGTTCCGGGGGCAGTCAGGGGACAGGGAGCGGGGGGAGGGGGTAGATGGGGAAGGGGTCCTGGGGGAGGCTGTCAGGGAACAGGGGGGTTGGATAGGGCAGGAGTTCCGGGGGGGACATCAGGGAGCGAGAAGCAAGGGTGGGGCGGATAGGGGGCAGGGGCACAGCCTGGCACAGCCTCCCCTAACTGGCCCTCCATACAATTTCCAAAACCCGATGTGGCCCTCAGGCCAAAAAGTTTGCCTGCCCCTGCACTAGTCCCTCAGAACGCAACTCTGAGCCTGTTAGTAGGAGCACCTCATCTGACGTATATTGTCAGGATGATACATAAGGAAAGAGGTAATCTCTGAATAGCCAGCACCCAAGGGATTTATAGATATAAAATGAGAGCCAATGTAATCTATGGGGCTAATAAGCTCCCTACAGGTAGCACTACAAAGCAAGCAAACAGCTGCAATCTGCTGTAACTAAAGCTTCTGAGGGGTCTTCATGAGTAGCCCTATATAGAGTTTATTTTAGTAATCCAATTTGGAGAGCACACAGTAGGCATTCACACACTACATCAATGGGGGCGTAACTTAGATAAAGGGGGAAGTTGACTAAATTAATAACTACTGCAAGGCCTAAATAAGAGTAAAAGTTGTAACTCCTTAGTCAAATGTAGCTAGCAAAAGGTATTTATGGACACCACTGCCACCCAAGAATGCTAGAGAAGATAGAGATCCAGGAGGATTTCCCAGAGTACAACACTCTTTGACAAAGGATAGGCACAACTCCTCAATAGGCAGTTAAGTCAGAACGAGAATGACATCAGCATCTCTGATGATTCCTACTGTTGGAGAAGAAACTAGGCCAACCTGCCTCAGGCACCCAGATAGGTGAGACAGAGGGGTGGGATAGAAACTGGGAGAGAGAGGAATGGTATAAACAGGATGTTGAAAGTCCTCTCTATATTCCTTCACTCATTCCAGATGGCCTGTTGGGCTTTTGACAAACTGATGCCAGCACAACTTCCTCTATGGTGAGAGGAACTCTCATTCTCCCTACTCTACAGCAGCATATTTGGCCTCTGAGGACCAACCAGAATATCAGTATTTGGACCACATAACACCTACAAACACTGGGGTTGCTGATGCTTCTCAAGCCAGAATGCAGCTATGCTTCTGAACAAAGCTATCCTATCTGCGCCTACTCTGTTTCTCTAGGGCAGGGGTTCTCAAACTTTTTTGCTGGGACCCCCTCTGAAAATATTTCAGGCTGTGATGATCCCCACCCCTCAAAAATTCCATACCATGTTACCCTTACTTTTATGCAGCTGCTGGTGTCGGTGCTGCTTTCAGAGCTCTCTGCCCACCCAGCTCTGAAGGCAGTGCCACCATGAGCAGCAGCGCAAAAGTAAGGGTGGCAATACCATACCATCTCATGACCACTCCCCACCCTCATCCATCACAATAGCCTTGCAACCCCCTTCTGGGTCAGAACACCCATTTTGAAAAATGCTGCTCTAGAGACAGGTTTAAGTCATCACACAGTCAGAGCAGATTAACAGGCAAGCTTTTATTAATAATTTAACAGGAAGCTACTCCCAGACGGGTTCATAGGCTAACTGGTCATATGCTCACCTCCAGCTAGCTACTCCAGATGATTCAAAACAGGAAATGTGAGCAGAAAACTAAACAGTAAACAGAAATGAGCCAAAACAGCCCATTGCATGTGAGCTCTGAACACACACTGCATTTCCATATATGCTACTACCCACCTTGGTGCGTGCGCACACATGCGCACACACACACACACACAACCAACTGCTGTGAATTTTAATTTTTCGCTAAGAATATGAGACACACTAGTAAGTATGACAGTTTGAGAGGTCATGACTAGTATAAATTACTCAGCACTTGTGTTTTTGCAAACTTCCAATGACAGTTACAGCTGCAGATGTCTAAAATATAAAGACACTTACAGCAATCTGCATCTGAAGCCAAGGACTGAAATACTATCACAATGTTCTCAGTCAGTTGTTGACTTCTACAGGAACTGCAGTGTTTCAATCCAGATCGTTGCCTAGCAGTTGTATTCTGTTTTCTTTGCTCACTATGTTCATACTATGTGGTTCTTACGCTAAATGGAACATTTCTTTGATATTGTCCTCCTCCCCCAGCTTTTTTCTTCTTCGAATGATGTTTATTTCAGGAAAATTAAACTAAAACAGAATAACACTGCATGGGTGCTAGTTTTCAACTACAATGTACCCTATAGAGCATTTAAAGCTCTTTACCAGTTTACTGTGCTCCCTGAATAATCAGCTATGTAATTACTTTCTGTGGTGGAATTAATTTAGGGGTCTGTACCGATGCCAAGGGGGTTAGGTGTGTATATTCACATGCATCACAACTAATCTGGTAGATTCTATTGTAAGTGAAATGTCTGTTCTGTATTTAGAAAGCAGGAGGTGTTGGGTGTGGTTCTTTACCCACTATGAAAATCTTACATTTAACATGAAGATTTAATGCCTAGAGCTTTGTATATCTATATTTACATTATGGGGTATATCCCTTCACTGTGCTGGAGAGCAAGGAGGGGAGAAGGTGTAGGAGGGTGTTGCATATCAAGTAAGTGGTGGGAGGCAGAGGGAATCTGACATGGTGTACAAGACTGCTCAGACAGCTACGCTTCTGTAATTCACCAAGGACCATATCACAGTCAGTAGGAGAGTCTTTTGAAGGTAAAAGAATGTGTCTAGGATGCAAACATAGCAGAAAATTAGTCAAAAAACCAGGGGTGCTGGAACAATTTATATAGTGGGGTGCCAAAAGCCATTGAACCAACCGTGAACCTGGTATATAATGAAAACCACTTCAAGCCAGGCGGTGCAGCAGCACCCTAGTTCCAGTGCCTATGCAAACAACTTACGTGGTTCCTGCTTAGAGAAGCAGCAACACATGCTGAACAAGACAGTTTGGTAGTCCACCATAAACAATCCTGCCTTACTATGGCAAAATACCTCTTGCGCTTGATGTGGCAAGCAACATGAAAATATCACCCTGTGCTGCTGTCTGCCTCCAATAAGGGCACTATTTTATTTTAAAAAATTACTTTTTCAATATTAAAATTTGCTGCATTAAAACTGCACGTTGAGTTGCTAGACATATACTATAGTTGATATTTTCATAGCAATCTAGGGCAGCATTGCACAAAGAATGGGACTGCAAAGGAGTAGTTCAGGGGGTATCAAAAATGTACAAATTAAGATGAGTAAGCCTTTCACATTACATGTTTAGGGTTACTAGGTGGGGGAAGGTGGAGAATTGATTTCATTTTATCATAGTGGGGGCTCAGCTTTCAAAAGACAAGTCCTGGTCTAGAGAAGCCATTAATTTTATAGGTAGATATATGTCTAAATCCCCTAGCTTGCTTTGAAAATCTCAATTTATGTTAATAAACCTTCCAGGATTTTGAATAATTACTCCAGAAAAAAAAATACTGATCTTATGCAGTTTGACTACAGACCATAAGAATAGTAAGCGGAAATGTAGATTTATTAGACAATTTCAACACTCTGGAGTTTCTCTTTTAGAGTATCAATGTATCTGCCCTATTTGTACCTTCACGGAAACATCCATTTTACATGGAGCAGCATCAGTTTCACATGGTATATTTGAACAACCCAACAATGTGTATTACACAAGCCTTCTGCTACTAAACAAGTGTATGCCTTTTGGGGAAGTTCATCATCACTCCCACAACTGCATTGGTCATTGGGGCACCATCATTGATGAGTAATCAACCAATTGTCTCCACCCCGACGATTGTGTGTCAGTGCTTGGGTCTCCATGAAGTCCATTCCTGTCCACTCTTTTATGTTGTCAGTTCATCTCTTCTTCCGTCTACCTCTTCTTCTCTTCCCCTATACTGTACCTTGGAGAATGATCTTGAATAGGCCAGATGATCTTGTTACATGGCCATACCACTTCAGCTTGCGCTTCTTCATTGTCGTCAAGAGGTCTTCATATGACCCACCTCATTGGGTGATGATGTTGCGGACCTCTTCATTAGTGACGTGGTCGAAGTAGGAGATGTTCAGGATTTTATGGAAATATCTCATCTCTACTACCTGTATTTTCCATTCAAATTCTGCTGTAAGGGTCCATGTCTCACACGCATACAGAAAAATGGAGCTGACTAGTGCATGCAGCAGTTTCAGTTTGGATTCCAGGGAGATCATAGAATCATAGAATATCAGGGTTGGAAGGGACCTCAGGACGTCATCTAGTCCAACCCCCTGCTCAAAGCAGGACCAATCCCCAACTAAATCATCCCAGCCAGGGCTTTGTCAAGCCTGACCTTAAAAACTTCTAAGGAAGGAGTTTCCACCACCTTCCTAGGTAACACATTCCAGTGTTTCACCACCCTCCTAGTGAAATAGTTTTTCCTAATATCCAACCTAAACCTCCCCCACTGCAACTTGCGACCTTTACTCCTTGTTCTGGCATCTGCTACCACTGAGAACAGTCTAGATCCATCCTCTTTGGAACCCCCTTTCAGGTAATTGAAAGCAGCTGTTCTGGGCCACGGTGCTCGAAGCACCACAGGTCCGGCAGGAGTACTTTGAGAAAAACGAGGCTTACACACAGCTGTGAGTTATTGGCTTTACTGAAGGTTACTGACCCACTTGCAATGGGGACTTCAAGCTTTGCAGTCACGAAGGCGGGGAACCCAGCACACCGGAGCTCTGCCTGGGACGGAGTCCGACGGAGGGACAGACAGTCAGCATTAATAAGCATTACACAAAAACAGCTCATGAATATAAAGTTAGGTGCTTTTTAAAGGGGGGCTTTCTACTACTTGGCGAAGGGCCATGCAAAGCAGCTGTGTCCTTCAAGAACTATCTCCTACAATAACAAAGCAGCTGTGTCCTTTAAAAACTAACTTTATTCCAAAATAATGAAGCAGCTATCTATGTTCCACATTTTGGCTTGAGTAAGCAGAAGTTCCCTGGCTAGGCCGTAACAAAGTCTTCCGCAGTCCCTTACACTCCTTCCCTTGCTTTTTTGAGCAACGCTAAGACCATGAGGATGCAGTGCGGAGGAAAAACCGCACACAGCACTGGGAGACTAGGCCACGACCGCAAAGGCAGCAAAAAATACAAGCCAAGAAGACGGAATGAATACATAGATGCATTTACATTGTATTGGGCGGGACCCAAAGCAAACAAATCCGTATATGTAATAGTCTTATTAATTGTTTTCAGTAAGGAATAGTGCTGGACGAGGGTCAGGTCTGTGCAGACGCCGATGAAACAGGTCTCCATCACGGCACCCATGGCATACATACGCGGTAAGCAAAACGATGTCGCATTAATAGCACTTTGGGCTAACTCCAACCAGGTATTTACGGAGGAGGTGCTAGCTCTTGCAGCGGTGATTCTCAGAAGGAGCGCCACGACAAACAGGAGAGCGAGACCATGCGGGAATAGTCTTCCCCTTCCGGGAGTATGTATGCCCATCCTTCCCTGGTGGTGAGGACTACGGCAGCCTGCGATTTTCGCTGCGGTACCGTTCACCACACGTTAGCCAATACGTGCCACTCGGTCTCGCTCGGGGTGCTGGTTTCTAGACCTACGGGAGGTAAAGGGAACAGATTACACCAGACCTCCCCTCGCTCCCATTGCATTGGCCGCTGCATTCCAGTGGGCCTTGGAGGTTTTAGCCTTTGTGTGGGCGTCTACATGTCGCACGGCCAGAGGGGCTTGTCGGGCATAGCGCAGGAGTTGCTGCCAGAGCGCCGCTCCCCACAGGGGCCGGCCTGCAAGTTCTCAACCCTTGGCCTTCCACGCAGTTATTTAGGTCCGGAGGCCCTTGTATAATACCCAGCTGGCCATATCTATCAATGCCAACACATGTTGGACTCCTCCTCTCGGCCAGTGAATTGCTAGGGGTACATAGGGGCGTCGGTCCCCGTGTGTGGCCGCCACAACACACGGAACGGCGGACCTGCCACGCCCTCAATATGTGCGCGGCAGTTTCCACTTGGCTGGAGGAGCAAAGGGCTCCGCTGGCTTGGTTTGCTTCACACTTTTCTCCCCTTTTCCTTCGGCACTACGTTTGGTAGGGGGCAGCTGCATCCACCCCTTATATAAATTCGCCGTTGGCTTTCCATTGATTTCCTTGCGAGAGACACCAGCCTGCAAGAGATTTAGCCACAAGGTTTTTTGGGGTACCCGCAACTCCCCTTTCTCCTGTCCCCCACCTTGCTGCTCCTTTGCAGCCCATATGGCTCTTGGCCTAGCACCCGCCAAGCCGGCCTTCAATTGCATAAGGGTGGCTGCCAAGTCTTCCACGCGCCCATTTTCTGCCATGACAACTGCAAGGAGGGAAGGTTTTAACTTATCAGGGGCCAAGTGTAACACTGTGGCTTTAATCGATTTTGTCACCGGTACATTGTCCGGCCCCATCTCCCCACCCGTGGAGACAGCCCAGGCCATTCCCAATTGACGGAGGGCTTGCACCCCTTTTGGAATGGTCTTCCAGGGGCGCGCCTGTGCTTCCAATTGCCCCACCGAGGGGTAGGCCGCCTCCACTGCAGCCGCCAGCCAGCGGTACAAAGGGGCTTTCAACGTCTTGCCCCCCAGCCTGCGGCCACGGCGAGTTCGCCAATTGGGCACGTACCTGAGAGTTTTGCGATAGGACCCCCCAACTGTTGAAATTCATAAGAAAGCAACAAAACCGTGTTACCTGCATTGTCCTAGGCCCTCACGAGCCACTGCAGGACGCTCTCCCCGGGCTCCTGTCGGAACGTCTTCACAATTTTCTGCAACTCAGTTGTTTTAAACGTGCGGACAACTTCTGGTTGTAGGGTGCCTTTTTGCACCTGTAACTCCCGGACCAGGCTCGCCAGAGCCACAGCAGGGGACTCCCCCGCCCCCATCACCCGCCTCTCCGCCCCAGAGCGCCGGTTCGCTCGTAACCATTGTAACCTCTCTACCAGCTGCACAGGCATAACCCCCGCAGCCTGTTGAAACTCTGGCCAATCCGCTGGGGCAGCCCACTCGGCCATAATCCGCGCTACTGGCCCCCAGCACTCCGTCAGGGGCCATCCTGGTATGCGCTGTAGGGACAGCGACGGCTTCCCCACTTTCCCTACCTTTGGCCAAAGTAGCATCGCTTCTCAGGGTACCCTGCTCGCTGCGCCAAATGTTCTGGGCCACAGTGCTCGAAGCACCACAAGTCCGGCAGAAGTACTCTGAGAAAAACGAGGCTTACACACAGCTGTGAGTTACTGGCTTTACTGAAGGTTACTGACCCACCCGCAACGGGGACTCCAAGCATTGCAGTCACGAAGGCGGGGAACCCAGCACACCGGAGCTCTGCCTGGGACGGAGTCCAACGGAGGGGCAGACAGTCAGCATTAATAAGCATTACACAAAAACAGCTCATGAATATAAAGTTAGGTGCTTCTTAAAGGGGGACTTTCTACTACCTGGCGAAGGGCCATGCAAAGCAGCTGTGTCCTTCAAGAACTATCTCCTACAATAACAAAGCAGCTGTGTCCTTTAAAAACTAACTCTATCCCAAAATAACGAAGCAGCTATCTATGTCACACAGTAACCTCTCGGCTCGAGAAAGCGGAAGTTCCCTGGCTAGGCCATAACAAAGTCTTCCACAGTCCCTTACAGCAGCTATCAAATCCCCCCTCATTCTTCTCTTCCGCAGACTAAACAATCCCAGTTCCCTCAGCCTCTCCTCATAAGTCATGTGTTCCAGTCCCCTAATCATTTTTGTTGCCCTCCACTGGACTCTTTCCAATTTTTCCACATCCTTCTTGTAGTGTGGGGCCCAAACTGGACACAGTACTCCAGATGAGGCCTCACCAATGTCGAATAGAGGGGACGATCACGTCCCTCGATCTGCTGGCAATGCCCCTACTTATACATCCCAAAATGCCATTGGCCTTCTTGGCAACAAGGGCACACTGTTGACTCATATCCAGCTTCTCGTCCACTGTAACCCCTAGATCCTTTTCTGCAGAACTGCTGCCGAATCATTCAGTCCCTAGTCTGTAGCGGTGCATGGGATTCTTCTGTCCTAAGTGCAGAACTCTGCACTTGTCCTTGTTGAACCTCATCAGATTTCTTTTGGCCCAATCCTCTAATTTGTCAAGGGCCCTCTGTATCCTATCCCTACCCTCCAGTGTATCTACCTCTCCTCCCAGTTTAGTGTCATCTGCAAACTTGCTGAGGGTGCAATCCACACCATCCTCCAGATCATTTATGAAGATATTGAACAAAACCGCCCGAGGACTGACCCTTGGGGCACTCCACTTGATACCGGCTGCCAACTAGACATGGAGCCATGGATCACTACCTGTTGAGCCCGATAATCTAGCCAACTTTCTATCCACCTTATAGTCCATTCATCCAGCCCATACTTCTTTAACTTGCTGGCAAGAATACTGTGGGAGACCGTGTCAAAAGCTTTGCTAAAGTCAAGGAACAACACGTCCACTGCTTTCCCCTCATCCACAGAGCCAGTTATCTCATCATAGAAGGCACAGATGTTCTTGTTCCTCCAGATTGGCTTTAGCTTTTCCACAGTTGCTGTTGTTTGCGCAGTTCTTGCCAGAATTTCTACCTTTGATCCTTCATCAGTGATGATTGCCCCCAAATACTTGAACTGTCTCCGGTTCTCGTCCACTGACAGTGATATGTGAGCTGATCCCGTCACGTTTGTTTGTCTTCAGATTGGTTTTCTCTGCACTGATTTCCATGCCGTATTTTGCGGAGGTTTCATCCAATCGTTTCACAAGGTTGGCTAGTTCATCTTTGCTACCTGCCAAGCCGTCAATGTCATCAGCAAACCAAACATTTGAGATTGCTCCCCCCCCCCAATGCTGACTGTGAATATGTGATCTTCTAGGGCATCAGTCACTAGGCACTCCAAATAGATGTTGAACAGTACAGACGAAAGAAGGCAGACTTGCCGGACTGCAACAGTGGTGCAAAACCACTCTCCTATTGTGTCATTGACGATAACTGCACTGCTGGCCTTGGCATACAGTTGTTTAAAGGTAAGAATAAGCTTATGACCAACATTGTACTTCTTCATGGTTGTCCAGAGAGCATCATGCCTTACTCTGTCAAATGCTTTCTTCAAGTCAACAAAGATATGGTAGATGTCCTGCTGGTGTTGTAAGTACTTCTCACATAGAACACAAAGGTTGAAAATCTGTTCTGTGATACTTCTTCCAGCACGAAAGCCAGTCTGTTCTTCAGCGATGATAGTCTCCGCTTGTGGCTTCAATCTGTTCAATACAACTTTCAACATCACTTTGCTGGGATGGCTAATCAAGCTTATGGTCCAGTAATTTTGACACAATTGCAGGTTGCCTTTCTTTGGCAGAGTGATGATTAGTGACTGTGTCCACGTGGAGGGCCACTCACTGGTCTGCCAGATCTTGTTGCAGATCTTGGTGAGTACATCTATTACTATTTCTCCTCCAAATTTCATCAGTTTGGCTGGGATGTTGTCAATACCTGTAGCCTTTCCATTCTTGAGTGATCTGACAGCTGTCTCCACTTCTTCACGCAGTATTGGAAAACCCTCCTCCTCTGTTGAATCTGGGCTTTCTAGGACACTAGGGTCTCCATTTGTCTGGTGGTTGTATAGATCAGAGCAGTAGTTTGTCCACCTATTGATGATGTCCCTTTCTTCTGTAAGACTGTTCCTTTCCTTGTCATCAATTGCGTTAGCTTTGGTCCATCTTTCCTTCGTCAGATCTTTTACAATGTGGAAGGCTCATTTGCTATTTTTATTATTCATACACTCTTAAATTTTAGAGATTGTTTTTCGATCCATATCTCCTTAGCCACCTTCATTCCTTTCTTGATCTTTCTGCCAATCGCTCTGTATTTATCAGCTCACTCAATTTTGTTCTTGTCTTTCTTGAGTTCTCTTCTAATGTCACACATTTGTAGTGTTTCATTTGTGACCCAAGATTTTGTCTTCTTATGGTGTTTCCCAAGCATGTCCATTGCTGCCTCATTCATTACTGCATTGAAATTGTTGATCATTGTTTCTAAGTTAATCATACTTATCTGTAAAACTGGTTTAATGTGTAAAATTGTAGCATTAAACAAACAGATTGTAGGTTTTCTCCCAACCTCCCCCCACCCATTTTAAATATAAAGTACAACAGCATGAAATCAGACAGCAATATATTGTTATAACTTCCAAGCAGGCTGGAAGAATTTGGGCAGAAAGTGGTCAAAGAGAGCCAGTGAAGAATTTCCCTTATGCAGAGGAACTCTCAGCTGTTATAAAACTAGCAGAGAGGACTCCACTGACTCCTGTGTTATTTGTGCCCTTATCCCTAGGGGCAACTGTTTAATAATATAGGTGGTATAAAAACATATAGCTTCTTTTACATTTCACATGTGCCCAAACCTAACAGTGTTTGCATTTTTTGATCTGCTTTAAAAATTACTTCAGGCACAAACAGATAAGAGAATAGAAGATTCTGCTTGCTGTAGCTAGGACATATCCAGCATCTACTTCAGGTGGTGGTGGCACAAAATATATAGTCTGTAATTTACCCATGGTTTTCACAGGTGAGTGTGTTAATTAGTGAAGTTAGAATCTCCAGTAGCTAGACATGGAACTAACTCTCTTAGTCTCCTGGGACAAGGAGGATTACTTCACCCAGGTCTCTATGTCCTTTGGGCTCTGACTAGCATCCACTAGGACTGAAGAAATGGCAGCAAATAAGAAAGGATATTAAATTCCAGTTTCTGCCCCCCTGCCATCACAATTGCTCTCCCAAAAAGTTTTCAAAAATATACTCTTGAAGAGCTCTCCCACTGATTCATGCATTTCAGAGCCTGGCACCTCATCAGTTGTAGTACTATGGCCTAAGTTTTTGTTCTTACATTATTATTATTTCTGGGGAAACAAACAATCAAAAAATAAAAAACCTCCACCTTCTTTAAGCTGGAATTAAGGTTATAGGTACAAACTTACTTTCAGCTGCTAACTCACATTAAAAGAAGCTAAAAATACCTTAAGTATTTTCCTTTATCATTACTTTTCATGTAACCGATTGCTGTAGTTGCCACAGGGATAATATACAATCATAAATGGTAGACAAGATGTCTGGCAATTGAAAACAGAACAGTACGTATCTACAAGGCACACTCTATTAATATGTAGAACATGTTATCAGGGACCCCCTGATTTAGAGAATGAATAAATGCGAGACCAAGAATAACTCAGGGTGAGAAGGAACCCAGTGGCAGTGATGGAAATTATCACTTCACATGCTCTTGCTAACACCTATCTACAGCAAGAATACTGGGAGCATATCAGAGGAAAGAACACAGTGTGTCTCATAAAACTTTAAATTGAGGTCTTGAAGGGTGAAGTGGTAACCCCTGAATCTGTTCGTAGGATGGCTTGAGGTACAATAGACTAATACATTAGTCTGGAGAACAGCAAAATACATTAGATACAGCAAAATGGCTTTGGTAGATCCATTCTAGGTCCTAGTGGATCCAGATCACAGTAACTTTAATACAATTTGGCATGATTACTGGTCTCTGTTTTCTAGAAACAGAAGGCCACGCATTGCAAGTCAGGTACAATCTCAAAGGAATAGTGTGAAAGCTCAGGAATGGAATATCAGGGGATGATACAGGTCAGTATTTAGCAGGATTCTGAGAAATATACCTACAGCCCTATAAATTCTTCACTTTCATGAATACTACATTTATAAAGGTATTGAAAGAATTTAAAAAGATATATGGATGCTTACCTATGGAAAAGAACTATGCATGGGAGAAAAGGATAGCAGAAGGACTCCACACAGGTTGCCACTGCCATTTTCTTTCTTTCTTTCATTCATTCATTCATTCATTCATTCAAAGTCTGCACTCAGGATTTTTCAATTATTTTCTAAATTGTCAAGACAAATCCATTATTTCCCTCAGAAACTCGCTGCAACATTCCTCCAGTCTTATTTATACAATGACAGTTCTGTGTCTACAGTTTCTTACAATCCAGTGAAGCAATGCTGGGTGTAGTACTTACTACCATTATTATTCCCTCAGACGTCAACGGGACCACTTAAAGCAGTGTACAATGGCTCAGTCCTACAATGAGTTTCATGCAAGCACCGAGGTCTTCCCAAGCAGGGTTCATTACTGGATCAGGGCCTCTGAGGAGTAGGATGTGTGTGAAAGATGATGTCCTTCATTTTCTCCAGGTGATCATGTGGAATACTCTAAAAATTAGAAGACAAGACCTACTAGTTTCAGAGTAGCAGCCGTGTTAGTCTGTATTCGCAAAAAGAAAAGGAGTACTTGTGGCACCTTAGAGACTAACAAATTTATTAGAGCATAAGCTTTCGTGAGCTACAGCTCACTTCATCGGATCCGATGAAGTGAGCTGTAGCTCACGAAAGCTTATGCTCTAATAAATTTGTTAGTCTCTAAGGTGCCACAAGTACTCCTTTTCTTTTTGCGAAGACCTACTAGGTTACCTTATCTATCTCCCTGCCAGCACAGAACTGTTCCCTACAGTATATTCTTTGTATACACAATCTACAATCTAGACTGTACAGTATACAGTCTAACTTTAAATGAATAAAGCTGTAGACTTCCACAAACTTAGACGATTATTCCAATTCAATCGAACCTCATTACCAAAAGATCGTTGTTGATATTAAGCATATATTTTCCTTTGCTTAATTTCATCCCATTACTGCTCATGAAAACCCCTGAACCACCTTAAATATTCCTTCCCTCTCTTTCAATATTGTAGACAGTTCTATATTCCCCGTACTCCTACTTAGGCCTAATTTAGCAATTAGCCAAGCTATAGATATTTACTTCTTTTAATCTTGCCTCATACATTAATACAACTAGGCCCTTAATAATTTTAATTGTTCTTCTCTGAATTCCCTCCAATTTGTTTTAATCTTTCTGGTTCCAGGGTTCACAGAAATGTAATCAGAATTATAGGTGTGGTCTCACAAGTGCTGTTTACAAAGGAACTAACACCAGCCTGGTCTATGATATGTTGCCTTCTTTATTGCCACTATATTGCATTACAAACTGATATCTACATTACGTCCGTTGTCTCCCATAGGTCTTTTTTTGGTTTCACTACCATGTATCTATCCCCATCCCTTCTGTGGCTTACAGATAACACATTGGGTTATTACCTGGGTTGCCCCTATTCCCTTGTTCAAATGCAACCTTGTATCTTGAATAGGCCTGATTCTATTCCCACTGAAGCTAATGGAAGCAGCATTGGTCCTGTATCTGCTCCTGTCCCTCTTCTGTTTCCTTACCTCCGCCCTAGCCCCATGTCCCTCTCAGATTCTTAAAGGGGATCAACCGGCCACCCTAATCCTACCCTTCTCAATGCGCTCAAAAGAAAGTACTTCCACACCTTGAGTGAGGAGAGTATCTTGTTCCCTGCCCACTCTACCTCACCCAATTGCTGGACAATCTACATGGAGCCATTGTGGCCTCTGTTCTACTTCTGATCCACCCAATGGCTTGACACAATCCCCTGCTGCTTCTTGGTGTGAGAAAATGCAACAGGGTGAGATTGGCAGGAGGGGAGGTTCTCGGTGTGTTCACGAGAGCGATGACTATCTCTTTCTTACCTAGCATTGCATTCTTCAGAAGTCCCAGGTTAGCCGGCCATTTCTGATGGAGCAAACAAATCAGGCTAGCCATTATCCTCAAGGCTAACAAGCATTTCTGAATTCTGAGGATCCAAGTTTGCCATTTTTCGGGATTTATCTGGTGGAACAAATTCCACTGTGTCATAGCATTACCTCATGATGGTTACCTCATCCTGGGTGATTCCCTATCCACGATAAATTCAGAATTTGTAAATGTCCTTCAAGTGGATCTCCAAGATATGGGACAGACCTGCACAATTCAGAACAGGTAGTAGCCTATCAACAAAATAGACAATATTGAGAAAGAGAATGTGTAAATGCAAATGTTTCTACATGTATCAGAGATGCCAACCCTCCCTTATTTTTAGTAATCCTCTCAATTTTTTTACATGTTATTATAAAATTACTAACAGGATTAAATCTACTAATTTTGCAAGCACACACATATTTTATATATGTAATAGGTGTACTGGTCACTCGTCACCACTCAGGTCCAATGAACTCAGCAAACAGCGCTGCAGCTGCAAGGTTGTTTTTCTCTGCCGCCCCTGTGGCACATGTACAGACTGTGCAGTGAGGGTCTGATGGGAAGCAAGCTGTGCCAAATGGGTTGGGGCACTGCTTGATTCACCATCCAAGCCACAGGCTGCTCTCTTAACTACCCCATGTAGACCGTGCTGAACTATGTTAACACGCTCTCGGTAGCTAGAGCATGCCAGCAGGGGAAGCTGGGGTGCAGGAGAAGGAAAGAGGGAACATGATAGGAAGAACAGAGGAGAATCATCTCAGGAAGGGGGTCCAAGCCTGTGACTGGTCAAGGTAATTAAGGGCTCTAGGCAGCATAAAAAAGCAGCTTTCCTAGCGCTGATTCTCCCCTTCTCCTTGTTTGGGGGTGAGGGTCAGGTGCACACAAGGGGGCAGCTGGGAAGGAGCCAAGACCCCACTTGGCCATAGACAGGGATGCGGGGAGGTCCTGGTTTCTGTGGGAAGAGGGGAGGAAAGGGGTGGGTGTGGTCTAAGCAGCCTCCAATTCCCTCCCTACTTTTTTCATAAATATCCCTAAGTCTCAGAACAAGGCTGGCATTGTAGCATCCACTTGGAATTACAACAGAGCCTCACTATTTAAATAAATTTGTTAGTCTCTAAGGTGCCACAAGTACTCCTTTTATTTTTACTTTTTAAAGTGTAGTTAATTCTATGAAAGGTGCCAGATTGATAGCCCCAGAAGCTGCAGAGGCAAGTGTATGGATAGCAGCAGTGCAAACTTCCCCATGTTGCCCCACACTAACATTCTCCAATCATGATGTGAAAAGACCACTTCTAGGGCTAAGAAGAGAGTTTACTTTCTATGCTCTTTCAAATCCAGCCTCCTGCAAAGGCTGCTAACAAAGCTGACAGTCAGCACCTCCCCAGTTCCGTGAGCCATCCAGTCCCCTCACTGCATGCAGGCTTGCTTGAGTGCAATCCTGGATTCACATAGTGGCTAAACACACTGATAGTCACTACGCAAAATTCCAGAGGAACAGTCCAACACGATTAGGGTGACCATATATCCCATTTTGGCTGAGACAGTCCCTTTTTAAAGGCCTGTACCAGCTGTCCTGACTTTTTTGGCAAAACTGGCATTTGTCCCATTTGTGCTTGCCAACTGATTTTCAGTTGGCAAGAGCAAACGACAAATACACAGGTGGGTGGCGGGGGATCTTGGACCTGGGTCCCGCATGCGGAACGGAGGAGAGGGAGGCCTTAGGCTGGTCCTGTGAATGCAGGAGGCGAGTGGGGGCGGAGGGGGGAGGGGCTTGGGCCAGCCCTGTGCAGTGTTTCGTTTTCCCTTTGGGAAAATATGGTCACCCTAAACCCAATGCTCAGCTCCTACATTTCTGTTGCCTCTGTAGCTCTCAAAGCACTTTACAAAGGTGGAAAATCATCATTTTTCAGAAGGGGGAAACTGAGGCAGAGAGGGCTTAGGATGGAGCATGGCCTTGTCAGACCCCTCTCGTCCTTACCACACAGGGGTGCTGGAACAATTTGTATAGTGGGGGGTGCTGAGAGCCATTGACTCAAACTGTGGTTTGATGATCACCACTTCGAGCGGGGGTTGCTGCAGCCCCCGCTCCCTTGGCTCTAGCACCTCCGCTACCACAGGTCGGCTTCTGTATCCAGCGAGGGAGGCAGCACACGCGGCTCCACTGGACGCCCATTAGCCCCCTGGCGAGCTGCGGCTACGCGGGGAAGGCTCAGGCCGGCTGTAGCGAAACTTAAGCACCCTCGGCTCACAGCGAAACAACTCCCCACCTCTCTGCGCGCTCTCAGCCTAGCTTGAGCCAGGCTAAGCCCCGCCCCCCACGCGGCAGTCCGCCGCTCTTAGTGGCTGGCTGGGCAGTGGCCCCTTCCCTATTGGGGCTCCTGACAGAGGACACGAGACAGCGCGTTCGGCTGCGCCTGGGCGCTGGGCTGGGCGCTCGCCGAGACTCGTTGCTGTGGGGACTCGCCTGTCATGGAGGAGCTGGATGGGGCGCAGGTCGCGGCGGAGGCTTCCCGGTGAAGGCGGCTCCGGGGAGAGGGAGCCGGCGGGGCGTCCGCGCCTGGGGAAGGTAGCTCGGAGCCTGTTCTGGGCGGGCGGGGTCCCCGGGCCCCAGCCGACAGGGAGGCAGGTCCGGGGGCGCTGGCGCGGGGCTGGGAACCTGCCTGGGAAGGGGCGACGCGGGGCCAGGACGGGGGGCGGCGGGACTGCCTGCCCCGGGCGGGTGCGGAACCGAGGTCGGTCTCGTTCCCCTTGCCTGGTCCCAGCAGTGCCCCCGCGGGCGGTGAGCCGGGTGCATCGGCTCGGTCCGGGGGCTGCTTGGCGGAGGAGCCAGGCCAGAGAGAGAGGTCGGCGGCTCCTTGCCCGGGCTCGCTCCGGCAGAAGTTGGTGGAGCTGCCGCGGCTCCTTATACAGGCGGCGCAGAGGGGGGTTTTCCTGCAACCCGTGTGAATGAGACAGGGGGAGGATCGGCGCTCACTCCCGCCAGCCTCCCGAGAGGGGGCGCTCCCCAAAGCCCGGGGAAGCCCCCGAAGGTGGCACTTCCTTTCCTCGCGGGAGAATTGGTGCCGTGTACAGCACAGGCAGTGGGCGGTCATTTAGTGCAGTGGTTTTTCAGGCTTTTTTCCTTTGCGGATTACTACAAAAAACTCGAATGGAGGCCTGGGCCCCTTTGGGAATCTTAGACGGTCTGGGGACCCCCAGGGGTCTGCGGAGCACAGATTGGAAATCACTGTTCGACCTCTTTTCTCGGCCCCCTTAGTCATAGTCCACGGACCCTCCCAGGGTTGAAACCCGCTGATGTAGTGTATTAAAGAGGTTAAAAAAGAAAAAAAAAAAAAAAAAAAAAAAAAACTAAACGCCAGCCATTTCAGTTTTCTTTTCTCTTACAGATTGTTGAGCACAGTCTGTGCTCTGAATTGTTAGGACCGAAGATCAGAGTCTTCATGTTTGTTCACAGAGATAACACAGATCTAAGAAAAGGGTGTGGGTCTTCTGTTTGGACTCTGTAGTTCCAGTAGTCCCATTATCTGTGACACTGAAGGATAAAAGCGGCACAGACTAAATGGATCTAAAGACAGCAGTGTTCAATGCAGCTCGCGATGGCAAACTGCGGCTCCTTGCAAAGTTACTGGCAAACAAAACCAAAGAAGAGGTGGCCTTGCTGATGTCTGAAAAAACTAGTGGTGCTACACCACTTTTAATGGCAGCCCGTTATGGACATCTTGATATGGTGGAATACTTGCTGGAGCATTGCTGTGCTTCTATAGAAGTTGGTGGCTCTGTGAATTTTGATGGTGAAACCATTGAGGGGGCTCCTCCATTATGGGCAGCTTCTGCTGCTGGTCATTTGAAGGTAGTCCAATGTCTGTTGGATCATGGCGCATCTGTGAACAACACAACACTGACAAATTCAACCCCACTTAGGGCAGCCTGTTTTGATGGGCACCTGGAAATAGTAAAGTACCTTGTGGAGCATAAAGCTGATTTGGAAGTATCAAACCGACATGGGCACACATGCCTGATGATCTCATGTTACAAAGGACACAAAGAAATTGCTCAGTACTTGCTTGAAAAAGGTGCTGATGTTAATAGAAAAAGTGTTAAAGGTAAGCTCAATATCCTATTTTTCTTGTAGCAAAGTTCCTGAGACTAGTTGTTACTTTTTTTTTTTTTTTTTTTTTTTTTTTTTTTTTTTTTTGGTAGGAGACCCAAAATGTTCATCTGACTTCATAATGTAAATTGTTCAAAGTGCTATCAAGAAGTTTAAATTATAGTGTTATGTTTATAGTTTGTATGTAGTTTTGAAAGTTTTTCAGTTTGATCTTCCAGTGTACCTGCTAGTTCACTACTTAAAAAGAACAAGTTATTAAATTTCATTCTAAATCAACAAGTTTTAATTTATAAACCCCAGTTGTTAAAAGATCTTGCTACATAGAGTCATACTCCTGCCTAAAGTGTGTATGTAAAAAAACTAACCGGCTTTTTGCTGAAAAGGTAATGGATCATGTGATAACTTTTTTTAAATAGATAAACTTGTATTGGCAAAACAAATATATTGTGCATTGAATAACATTCACTGGCCTGCACTGTTAAGATCAGAATAGGGAAATGGAGGAAGTCTTTTCTATCTTTAAAATTTCCACCCCGATTCTTCAATTCTTCAGTTGATCTATTAGCTACAGTAACTAAGAAATGGAAATCAGCGTAAAAAATAAGGACCAGTGTGAGTGTGATCATGCCAAAAAAGAGAGTTTCGGTAAACTGGTGCTGTTATCGCAACAGATGTCTTTTTGCTTCTGTTTACAATGGTCCTGGCACTATTGTTCAAAGTGAAGACTTCTGCCTTTTTGCTTCGATCATAGTTGCATGGACCTCTTGTTCTAACTTGGGCATGTTGCTGCTTTTTAATTGCATCACCAGCGCATGTACTAATGTTGTATTGACTCACAAGGTGTATTGGTTAGTGCAGACTGCCACACATTTTTAACCACGGAAAGATGGTCTGTGTTTGGACATTCTGATATATGTCAAGGGTATTTCCCCTCAAAGCCTGTGTATGACATAGCCAGAAACAGGAATTAGAAGTACTACTTTTATTGTTAACAGTTTCCCAAACATGAAATATAATTTGACAATTTATACCTTTCTAGTTTATAGTTTATGGTGTGATATCTTTAGTACTTGTTAGCAGAAAAAAAGATGAACACCTAAATGACACTTTAACTGAAACAATGTGGGTGAGGTAATATCTTTTATTGAACCAACTTCTGTTCATGAAGGAGACAAGTTTTCGAGCTTCCCAGAGCTCTTCTTCAGATCTGGAGAAGGTAACCAGAGTGTCACAGCTAAGTATAAGGTGGGACAGATTGGTAAGCATAATGACTTAACACATGTTGCAAGAAACCACTTCAAATGAAGTGGGAATTAACACCTCTGCTTATCTGTTCTGCCAACACAAGTTGATGCACTAAAAGATATTACCTCACTACCTTGTCTCTCATATCCTGGGACCAACATGGATGCAAGAGCACTGCAAATATTCGTTAACTTAAAAACATGCTGTAGAACTGAAAATATGTAGGGAGTAATATAAAGAAAGCTAAATGCTAATTGGTGATAGAAATATGAGATAGATATATATAGTGGGCAGAATGTAATAACTTACTTCTGCTTCTAAGAAGAATAACTTCCAAGCCCCACTCATGAGTCACCATGGACTTGTGTATTGTTCCAATTATTTACTGGGAGTGATTACCACACAGCTGCGTAAAGGCCTGATGTATCATAAAAGCACCTATTTAGGCCACCCCTTTTTCTCTCTCTGCCAGTGGACTGTTAATGGTCTCAAATTTACTGGTTTCAGAGTAGCAGCCGTGTTAGTCTGTATTCGCAAAAAGAAAAGGAGTACTTGTGGCACCTTAGAGACTAACAAATTTATTAGAGCATAAGCTTTCGTGAGCTACAGCTCACTTCATCGGATGCATTTGGTGGAAAAAACAGAGGAGAGATTTATATACACACACACAGAGAACATGAAACAATGGGTTTATCATACACACTGTAAGGAGAGTGATCACTTAAGATAAGCCATCACCAACAGCGGGGGGGGAAGGAGGAAAACCTTTCATGGTGACAAGCAGGTAGGCTAATTCCAGCAGTTAACAAGAATATCAGAGGAACAGTGGGGGGTGGGGTGGGAGGGAGAAATACCATGGGGAAATTGTTTTACTTTGTGTAATGACTCATCCATTCCCAGTCTCTATTCAAGCCTAAGTTAATTGTATCCAGTTTGCAAATTAATTCCAATTCAGCAGTCTCTCGTTGGAGTCTGTTTTTGAAGCTTTTTTGTTGAAGGATAGCCACTCTTAGGTCTGTGATCGAGTGACCAGAGAGATTGAAGTGTTCTCCAACTGGTTTTTGAATGTTATAATTCTTGACGTCTGATTTGTGTCCATTCATTCTTTTACGTAGAGACTGTCCAGTTTGGCCAATGTACATGGCAGAGGGGCATTGCTGGCACATGATGGCATATATCACATTGGTAGATGCGCAGGTGAACGAGCCTCTGATAGTGTGGCTGATGTGATTAGGCCCTATGATGGTATCCCCTGAATAGATATGTGGACAGAGTTGGCAACGGGCTTTGTTGCAAGGATAGGTTCCTGGGTTAGTGGTTCTGTTGTGTGGTGTGTGGTTGCTGGTGAGTATTTGCTTCAGATTGGGGGGCTGTCTGTAAGCAAGGACTGGTCTGTCTCCCAAGATCTGAGAGAGCGATGGCTCGTCCTTCAGGATAGGTTGTAGATCCTTGATGATGCGTTGGAGGGGTTTTAGTTGGGGGCTGAAGGTGATGGCTAGTGGCGTTCTGTTGTTTTCTTTGTTGGGCCTGTCCTGTAGTAGGTGACTTCTGGGTACTCTTCTGGCTCTGTCAATCTGTTTCTTCACTTCAGCAGGTGGGTATTGTAGTTGTAGGAATGCATGATAGAGATCTTGTAGGTGTTTGTCTCTGTCTGAGGGGTTGGAGCAAATGCGGTTATATCGTAGCGCTTGGCTGTAGACAATGGATCGAGTGGTATGATCTGGATGAAAGCTAGAGGCATGTAGGTAGGAATAGCGGTCAGTAGGTTTCCGATATAGGGTGGTGTTTATGTGACCATCGCTTATTAGCACCGTAGTGTCCAGGAAGTGGATCTCTTGTGTGGACTGGTCCAGGCTGAGGTTGATGGTGGGATGGAAATTGTTGAAATCATGGTGGAATTCCTCAAGAGCTTCTTTTCCATGGGTCCAGATGATGAAGATGTCATCAATGTAGCGCAAGTAGAGTAGGGGCATTAGGGGACGAGAGCTGAGGAAGCGTTGTTCTAAGTCAGCCATAAAAATGTTGGCATACTGTGGGGCCATGCGGGTACCCATCGCAGTGCCGCTGATTTGAAGGTATACATTGTCACCAAATGTGAAATAGTTATGGGTGAGGACAAAGTCACAAAGTTCTGCCACCAGGTTAGCCGTGACAGTATCGGGGATACTGTTCCTGACGGCTTGTAGTCCATCTTTGTGTGGAATGTTGGTGTAGAGGGCTTCTACATCCATAGTGGCTAGGATGGTGTTTTTAGGAAGATCACCAATGGACTGTAGTTTCCTCAGGAAATCGGTGGTGTCTCGAAGATAGCTGGGAGTGCTGGTAACGAAGGGCCTGAGGAGGGAGTCTACATAGCCAGACAATCCTGCTGTCAGGGTGCCAATGCCTGAGATGATGGGGCGTCCAGGATTTCCAGGTTTATGGATCTTGGGTAGCAGATATATCATCTTTTTTTTTACCAGTATGCAGATATTATTTGTTCTTTGCTCTATTTAAACAACCATCCTACAGACCCCTACCTATAAGCATTTTTTTTCTCTCTGGTCTCAGCTCCTCTATCATTTTAATTTCTTCTCTTCTTCACTTTATTCAGTTCCTGCATGACTCATGACTTAAGCACAACAGTACAAGTCTCACCCCTTCAGCAACACCTAAGAGAGAGAATATTTTGTGAACAGGTGAAGCACACTGCTGGCAAAGGCACTTGGTATCAGAACTCTCTCTATTATGCCAAGTATTCACTTTTCCTATAGTATTGTGTCTCAACCATAATCTAAAGATGAGCGCTTTTAAAGCGATTTTTAAAGTGCTACAGCATAGCTGATCCTTGTGTTATGAAAAAAGTGAGTGTCAGATTGGACTTGTTATTACCCAGTAAAGGCTATTACATTTTTTTTTAAAAAAGTCTGTGTATACATATATAGTGTATTTTTATGTAGTATGCCCTGCCTTTTTTTGCTCTTTGGAAATACTCTACCCATTGCTGATGACATCAAATGGAGACTCTGCTCTCAGCTGTCTACACTGTTCAATATGTCTGTTGAAACAGTATTACATTAACATGCATTAGGGAATTTTTAGTGTGCAACAAAAGGGTCTACATGGGCCAGTTTTTGACCAAACTGTTGGTGAGCTTTAGAATTCACATCCCTCTAGGGCTCAGTGCCATGCTGTGTAGATGAGTCCACAGAATTTTGTAGCTTTCCGAAATTCCTTATTCTGAGTAGAGCTGGAGGGAAGAGAGAATCTGGTCAGGCACATCTTTGGTTCTTTCTCTGATTATATAAGAAAGGGTCAGCTTGATGGTGAGTAGAGAGGCCTCATAGTGGGAGGGAGAGAAAGAAAAGTCCAGTTTGCTGCTTTTTACGGACAAAGAAACCAGTTACTATAGACGTCCCTGTTGCTCTTCTTACAACTACTATGTTCTTTGGATATGTTAATGTTTACTTGTCTCTGCTCACAGGAGGGAGATGTTTAAGGGAGTGTACCTATGAGGGCCTTGTCTACGGGGGGAGATCGATCTAAGTTACGCAATGTCAGCTATTTGAATAACATAGCTGAAGTCGACATACTTAGATCTACTTAATGCGGGGTCCACGCTACGCGATGTCAATTGGAGACGCTCTCCCATTGACTCCCCTTGTGCTTCTTGTTCAGGTGGAGTACAAAAGTTGACGGGAGAACGATTGACAGTCAATTTAGTGGGACTTCATTAGACCCGCTAAATCGACTGCTGGTGAATCGATCTGGGAGCATTGATTCTGGCTGTAGTGTAGATGTAGCCTAAGACTCCTAAATATTATATCTTTGTTAAATGGGGTACCTCTAGAAAGCTGCTGTTATAAGGAGCACTAGAGGCTATCTTTCAGATATTTTCTTGATAACAGGAAGGTGGGGGGCATTTAAATGAACAATTTAAATATATAATTGTGAGTTATAATGTACCATGCATGATTGTCCATTTACCCCTAGGCCCTCACATCTAGAAAAATGACTATGCACTTGTTAGAAAAGAGTATTTTAGGGCTGGGGAAGTTGGGGTGGGTTATAGGATAGGTTCTTAAAGCTCCAAAAATCAGGATGGCAAAAAGTTTCAATGTAAAGATGGATACAGAAGCAGTTAAAAATGATGGATTTCACTGGAATGTGTGAGTAGTCTAGCAATAGCATTCTGGATTACTGAAGCTTAGAAAGTAGAGATTTGGGAAGAGCATATGATGAAGTGCAGTAGTA
The DNA here is from genome assembly GCF_009764565.3 of Dermochelys coriacea. Lineage (NCBI taxonomy): Eukaryota > Metazoa > Chordata > Testudines > Dermochelyidae > Dermochelys > Dermochelys coriacea. The sequence goes on along the minus strand of NC_050072.1, from coordinate 74,328,130 downwards.
AAGATAGTAGTAAGTGATTAAGACGTGAGGATTTCTGCTGAATCAAGATCAAGGTAAGAGAAAATGATAACAGTGCCTCATAGGTGGTGATGGCAGTGGGCGAGAAGAAAAAGTTTAAAATGCATGACAGTGCTGTACTATAGAAGATGGCCTATAACTCCGAAATTGAAATTATCCGAGTATTGAATCATCTTGGTTCAAGATGTATTCAGCTTTCACTACTTACCACCATTTTCCAGAATCCTCTTCTACAGTTTCTACAGATTCTTACGGAGGGTAGAGGCAAGAATTCAAATAGTCACAAAGAAACTTGTTTAGAAAGTAAGGGACTATTTTAAAATATTTTATTTAGATCACGCACAAAGTATAGATGAGGGAAAAAATGACAAATAGGACTTGAAAAACCTTTTTGCTCACTCAGTATTGTGTATGGATGAGGGAATATCTACAATTTCTGTAGAACTGAAGTTTTAATTTGAAAAGCAAAACTTCCAAATGTGAACCAATTCAGCACTGTCTTCCTAATTCTGTAGACTGTTCCAGCATAACTACTCTTTGCTTTAGCAGCAACAGGTTGAAATTAACAATACTGTGGTAAGTTTCAGTGGTGTTACATAGAAGCTCCTGGACAGTAGAGGAACTGTCAAGAATCATGTTGCTTGCATTCTGTTGCTTGGGTAAGCTATGAGTAGTAGCACTGGCGTTTTCGTGGTGAGGACCACAAAATCAGGCCCTAAGTGAAGGACAGATCTCCTGGATTTTTCAGGACTGTCCTGCAATTTTGGATGAATTCAGCTGACTTTTCCACTCCGCTGGGAAGAGTGGCAGTGTTTATGTACGCACTAGGCAGCACTCCCTTTCCGGAGTCAGAAACTGGACTCAAGAATCTTGATCCAAACATTTTGCTATTGAATAGTTGTGTAACCCCCTGGCAAAATGTGTGTGGCATGCCTTTCTAGTAGCTGATTAACTACAAGAGTAAACATTTTTTATGCTGAAGTGCTAGTGGTCTCTGCTGATCTCTGAAGGCTGAAGATTCAAATCCTGATGATCCATGTGGGTTCTTTTTAAAACACTAGTTTATTTAATTCTCACAGTAAGAAAACCTTCTGTAAAATATTTTTAATGTTAAAAATATTATAATTGGTCAATTATAAGAACACTCAACAAGGTGTTATATTTTGGTCATTTGTCAATGTTATAGATTGACACGAATAAAGGATGAGGGGGTAGGGTAGTGGAAATTCCACCATCCCTTTTCATTGGCCAGGATATTGGGGTACAGTTGATAGACCCTGTCTAACAGCCATGAGGCTCTGTATGGTGGTTGGGTTGGGAGGGAAAGAGAGCTGCTTCTTCCAAAGGATATGAAAGGTAGTCTGAGAGGAGTCCAGGAACAGCATTCTTACATTTCTCAACAGCTGGGAGTAAGGAGTCTCTTTAACTAAGGCATTGTTCCTGGACCTTACTGGTGGCCTTCCTTTCCGTGTCTCCTCTTTTCCTTCACACCCTTTAATCTCTGGTGAATAGGTGTTTGACAAACTTTTCCCGTCTTACGGGAAAGGGTCATAGAAGAAAGTATAATAATAATAATATATAATTATTAAATTATAATAATAGTAGTGGGTCTGCCAACATGAGAGATTTTTGGGGAAAATCACGTTTTGAAAGCTGTAAATTCTATTATGGCTGCAAATAAGACCTGTAGCATAAGAATGGACCTACTAGGTCAGATCAAAGGTCCATCTAGCCCAGTATCCTGTGTTCCAACTGTGGCCAATGCCAGGTGCCCCAGAGGGAATGAACAGAACAGGTAATCATCAAGTGATCATCCCCTGTCGCCCATTCCCAGCTTCTAGCAAAATCCACAAGATATCAATGATGTAAAATCCAATATAGCAACTGTCTAAATTAACAGAGAGCTGCAGACCTTGTTCAGTTTATTTTCTCCTATGGATATGTATACAGACTTGAATCTTTGGCTAAGTATGAAGACTATATTAAGGTTTTAATTTAGATGGAGACTGAAATGTGTTTAATATTCTCTAACCTGGGGGAAAAAGCAAAATCGCTGTCTCTAAATACCTGTTAGTTCCAGAAATGATGAACTAGGGTAGAGCCACTCTGGTTTCTTCAAAATCAGCATGTGGTGTATTATGTATTAAAAATAATTAACCTAATAGTAAACATCAAGAAGTCTGACAGGTTTGTTTCTCTTCGGGGTTTTCTATCTTGCCTGCTTGCCAAGGTTCATTTTGAAAAACAAGGCTCTGCTTCCTGGGAATAAAGGCCTTGCTCTAAATGTGTTCTGTTTCTTTTTCTTGGTTGTGTTACATGACGCATTGCATTACATTTGTGAGGATATTTTGAGCATGAAGGCTATGTGAAACTAAACCATAGCAGGAATGCATATTAGCCAGCCTAATAAATAGTGAAAGAAGATGCAGTTAAAAGAAGGAAAATGTTTTAATTTGCATTGTGGGGGAAAAAATAATGTTGAAACTAAGTGATTCAAATACTTTTATCTTTCATAAATGTTGAGACAGCAATAATCTTGAAAATACAATTTAGAGAGAGCTGAATCTGTGAACAGGGAGATCTTTGTTCCATAGCATTTCTTTTAGTGGTCTGAGAAATTAGATTAAAACATAATCATGAAGACTTGTTGATTTTAGTAACTTGTCTATTTCATTATCCCCATTTGATTTTTTTTTAAGCTTATTCGTGAGGGCACAGCGTTAGTTTTCTTCCTGCAATACCATACTGTAAAAATTCTTAAAGTTTATTTATGGTGGTTCAGTTGAGTATCTTCCAGATAAAGCCATAATCAGTAATGAATGGGGGCACCAATTACTTAGATGGTTGCATTATTTTATTTGTTTTATATTTATATTTTTATTTTTATAATTCTGTATATAAGGCAGTAAGCGTAGAGGATAAGTACACCTCAATAAAACTGAGGTCTAGATCCACAAAGGAACTTAGGCATTGTAACACTTAATTTTTAGGCCAGATCTGTACTAAAAAGAGAGGCTGGACTCAGCTGCATTGCTCAGGGCTAAGAAAAATTCACAAACCTGAACGATTGTAGCTAAGATTAGCTAAGCCATCCCCACCGTGTGTAAACGTTGCTGGGTTGATTGGAATAATTATTTCCTTAACCTAGATGCCACCTCTTGGGGAGGTGGATTAACTACAGTGACAGGAGAATCCTTCCCCTCGCTGTAGTAAGTGTCTACACTGCAGTATTACAGTGGCCCAATTGCAGCATTGTAGCTGTACCAGTGTAGCAGTTTAAATGTAGATATAGCCATAAATGCCCAGCCATAAGTGCCCAGCCGCATAACGTAATCCACAGACCCAAATCACGTGTTCAGACTCACTATACAATGCTTGGGGAGAGTTAGGTGCTTGAGAATGGGCTTCCTGGGAGTCAGGCAGCTGAGCTGGGAGCCAGCTAGGATAGCCAATAGAATATGTAGAAGTGAGGAGCTTAGGTGCCTAATTCTGGGCTACAGGGAGGTACTTCCCTCCGTTGGGATTCACAGCTGTGAACCCTCCACTATGTTAGGGGCCTAAGATGGGTCAGTCCATGAAGAAGGTGGTGGTTTTTCTCCTTATACACTATAGCAGGGGTGGCCAAACTGTGGCTCGCAAGCTGCATGCGGCCCTTTTACAGTAAGGGTATGTCTATACTACTCGCCGGATTGGCAGGCAGCAATCGATCTGGCGGGGATCGATTTATCGTGTCTAGTCTAGACGTGATAGATCGACCCCCTGAGCGCTCTCCCATAGACTCCTGTACTCCGGCGCCACGAGAGGAGCAGGCAGAGTCGACGGGGGAGCGGCAGCAGTCGACTCACTGCAGCAAAGACACCGCAGTGAGTAGGTCTAAGTACGTCGACTTCAGCTACGTTATTCACGTAGCTGAAGTTGCGTAACTTAGATTGATTCTCTCCCCCCTCCTCCTCCACCTCCCCCAGCAGTGTAGACCAGGCCTGAGTGTGCCTCCCCATTCTCCACCTACCAGATTGGGGAGAGCTTGGGGATCATGCCCTGTGGTGGGGCTAGGGGCTTCTGCCAGAGATGACTGGTGCCTGCTGAGAGTTGGGGGGCATAGTTTAAAGGTTCGCTCCCCACAACAGCTTGAATCACACATCCCCCAGGTATTCCCACCCTCTTACCGTAAGTGGCCCCTCCCTCAGGCTCCCAGGTGTTAGCTCCACATGGACAGGTAATGGCAAAGAGCCTGGAGCTGCAGGAAGGGGCCACTGCTTTAACTCTGTAAAGAGAGGAAACCACAAAAGCAGCAGCTCTCCCTGCAGCTCCCAGCTGTTTGTCACTGCCTCTCCCCGTGGCCGCAGCTCCCAGTTTGTCAGCTCCAGCAGTTGCCTTGCAGGGAGTGGGCCCGGCTGCACCATGTGACAGAGTGGGGCCAGAAAACCCTGGAAAAAATTGCGGGGGGTGAGGGGAGAAGGTAGTGTGTGGTCAAGTGCCCCCACCCCCATGTGTCACCTCTGGCTTTTGCCCATCAGGGAGGGATTCTTGGAACTTCAACCCCGCAGGGTGTGCCTGCTGGGGCTCAGGGCTTCAGCAGGAGTAGGGCTGAAGCCCCGAGCCCCAGTAGGCACCTCCTGTGTGGCTGAAGCCCTGGCAGACGCCCCAGCTCTCAAGCTTCTGAAGATTGTCATATGTGGCTCGGAACGTCAGTAAGTTTGGCCACCTCTGCACTAGCCTGGTGGTTTGGGCATTCACGTGGTATGTGGGAGACCCATGTTTCAGTCCCACTGCTTCAATTAATATTTCCTTGTACAATTGGAAGAGTTTCAATATGAGAGATTGAGAGACCTGTCCCAAAATATCCCACAGCTCAGTAGTTAGGACACTCTTCCTGAGAGATGGGTTCAGATTTCTGTTTCATATCAGCCAGAGGAGGTATTTGCTCCCACCTCCCAGATGAGTCCCTAACCACTGGGCTGTTTGGGTATAAGAGGAGCACCATCTCCGCCATCCATGAGGTTAAGCACACTCTGAGAACACCTACTAGATTGACCCCCTGCAAGTGAGATAGATGGGGGAATGCCTAGATTGGAATTCCCCTGGAGTTCAGGCGTGAACTAGAGTGCCAAGCCACTCAGTGGCATTGGGACCTAGGCAGCTTTGTTCACTGGCAAAAGTTTAGGTACCATGCAACTTAGGCACATCCAGAATTAGGTGGCAGCTGAGAGAGGGTTTGGAGGAACTCAGTGTTGGATTTAGGTGCCTAAAGTGGTAAAAATTCCTTTGTGGCTCTACCCCTGAATGTTTATATACATATCAATATGTTTATATAATCGGTCTTTAAAACTAAAGTAATAAATACATTTACTAGATGATTGATTTCCTTTATGTGCGTTGCTTGAAGTTAGTGCAATATAAAAACTTAATCTTTAAATCAAGAAGATCAGTAATTTTATTGGGTCCTGAACCTGTGAAGATTTATGCATGTGCCTAACTTTACACATTTTGAATAATTCTGTTGAACTTAATATGACTACAAGTGTGTGATGTTAAGCATCTGAACCAAGTATTTTCAGGAGTGGGCCTTGCATGTGAAATGGTAAGAATGACTTCCTTTTAATTTTCTAATATTGTTTTACTAATCCAGAAACATGATCAAGCTTTAACTAAATCTACTTAATATATTTACAAAATGTTCATTCAAGTCCAGCCAAATCACTGTGTGTCACTGCTTCTCTTCTTTTCCCTTCCCTGTCACAGGCAAATTATTTATTTTGGAATGATTTGCCTCTGATAGTGACCTGGATGGGTGGAGAAAAATAGTTTAATTATAAATGTGAATCTCCAGATGTACTTTGGTAGCACTGGAGAGTTAAAGAATTAGATGCACTGACATATGTAGCATTTGTGTAGTGCTTTTTCATTTTTTTGGCTATTTTAAAAAGGGGCTCTAATATAACTGTAAAATGTAAAGGCCCAAAGCCAACTGAGATTTACTCTCTATGATTATCAATTCTGGTTGCATTCTGTTCCTTATGGTACTTTGAGGAGAGCATATATGTCCTTCAGAATGGTGCATGCTCATGTTCGTTGTCATACTGATCCACGTGAATATCCAGAATCTAGATGAGTGGTCAGATTCCATAATTCTAAGAAGGAAAAGGAATTAGAAATGGGGTAAAAAAACTAATTTGTAAAAGAGAAGACACTGATTTGAATAGAGATTTCACTTTGAGCCTTCTAAGGTGGTGATAGTATCATAACTAAATTTTTTTTAGTAAGATTTTTTAAAATGTTTGACACCATTTCTTTAACATACATTAACAACTGTTGTATGTTGTTTCCCTTGGAAAAGTGGTGTATGGAAACTACTTATCAAAAGAAACTACTTATCATTCACATAGGCTTTTCCTGTCTTGCCAGCTATCTCCTCATTTGATCTAGCAATAGTGTTATAATGCTGAATTTACAAATTATTTTTGTGGCAACAAACTAATATCCTGCTTGTGACTTAACTGCAGTCTCAGGCTGAAAGAATGCTTATTTTAAACATGAACCTATAACGGGACAGAGAATTATTAGCAATATAATTAGCCTTTTGTATTAATATTTTTCTGAACAAACCGTCCTCTCCTCCACTCTAACCCCTATACTCCCCATTGTGAAAATTCTTCACAGATGCTAACCAGAGCAGTTTGCTAATTATCCACTTAGTGGCTGTTTGTCATACTGATATTTGAGCCACTTTAATATTAATATTTATTAACATTAATAATTATTAATATTTAACATTTGTACTCTTTATTAATAGGTGTTTTTGTGATACTTTCAAAATTCTTTGGTAATGCAGGGAATATCTGCCTTAAGGATAGAACTAGTCCTTACAGCCTTGTAGCCAGTCTTTCAAATTCCCCCTCAAATTGACAGTTGATGATTACTAGATAGATCATGGATAGACTTTGTTAGGCTGTTGCCCCTTTTGACCGGAGCAGCTATTCAAAGTTTGGGGCCCTGGGGATGTTCCAGTTGGAAGTAGAAATTGGTGATGATCAGGTATTTCTTTTTTTACAGTTCTATTTATTTACAATGTCCTGTGTTTCTGAATCCAGAAGGAACCAAGAACAAAAGGAGCAGTTTCTTTAGCCAACCCCAGACCCAAAAGTTCTATGTCTAGCTTTTTCCATGGTGTCACTGTTCTTACTGGCTCCTATGTCCTACTAGGCTTTTTGTTTTCCCCTGCCTTTTCTTGCTGTTCTTGTCTGTGAGTGGCCTTAGTATCTGTGTTCTCTATCACTCCCGCACACACACCTACCCAAAACAGTACTCATCCCAAAAGCTCCTGGGCAGGTACACACCCCTTTTGGTTTAGGTTTGACTTATATTTACAGTTACGTTAATTGAAGAGTAAGTTCATACTTCTCAACCTCAAAGAGGCTTTAACCCAACCCATAACAAGGTTTCACCAAGTTCATAATATATTATTTCTGAAAAGTAGCCAAACCAAAGCCATCTCTCTGTGCGTGTATTTGGTCAATATAAATGTGTATTCTTATAATCTTTCCCCTATCCTCTCCTTGTGTCTCTTCTGATCGTTACGAACACTTGTTGCATTTCATCTTAATTCAGTTTAAAGTTTAGGGCTGGTCTATCCTGAAAACTTACATCAGCATTGCTACGTCTCTCGGGTGTGAAAAATCCACACCCCTAAAGCATGTAACCATGCTGACCTAACCCCAGTGTAGACCGCGCTAAGTCGATGGAAGAATTCTTTGGTTGACCTAGCTACTGACTCTCAGGGAGGTGGACTTACTACAGCAATGGGAGAACCCCTCCCCTTGTTATAGTGAATGTCTAAACTGAAGCACTATCATGATCTGTGCTATAGAGCCCTGCAAATCTGTGGATATCTGCTGAATATCTGCAGATATCCGCATCCGTGGATTATTTTTGTGGATTGCGGATACAAATTTTGTATCCGTGCAGGCCTCTACTGTGCTGTTCTAGTGTTTTAAGAGTAGATGTAGCCTTAGAGGCAGAGACTCTCTCTTACTGTGCTTATACTGTTCTCTGTACAGTTGAGTTCTGTAAATACTATTGTAATACAAATAATTAAAAAACAAAACCCAACTACTTCTGGTAGTTCCAGCCTGATAACTGGTAGAACAATGGTTTCTTTCAGCATAGGTAAAAAGGAAAATTATCTGTTTGTAGATGGAAGTCTAGTTTGAGAGGGCAGTGAGATTCTCTGTGGAATATTTTACTTTTTTTCATGGTTCTCTGTGTGTCCATTTATGGTAAATTCACGAGATTGTAAAGATGTTTGATTTAGAGTTGAATCTATTCAGCTAAGTGCTAATTTTAGTTTTGAGTGTTTTTGAGGGTTTTTGCAATGTGTCATGACAATTTCTCTTGCAATGTTGTAGCCGTGCTCTCGCCCCCTCTGTGCCCCACCTCTCCACTTCCCCCTCCTCCAGTCAAGCTGGAAGCTGGAGGGGGCCTTGGGAGCCTGGACCCCTCCACCTGCCTGGGGTGGAAGGGCCCAAGAGCAGCCCCAATGTAAGACCCTATTTTTAGTTACTTAAACCTTAGCCATACTTTAACCATTCAGGCTGAAACATTCTATGCTGGGAGTCTGCCTTCAGCAGAATTTTATTTTGGAAAGTATCAGTGAAAACAGTTTTAACCATTTTCAAGAAAGAGGTTAAGGAAAAATGTTGTTTGGCCAATATTCAAACGTTCTTACACTTGTTCTCTTGAGAAGCTTTAGTGTTTCCATTCCTTGGAGGAGGGACTTGAAATCCTGGAGAAGGGAATCAACTTGGGGTTAGAGGTGCATTTTGCTGTTCTTGTGAAAACTCACAAGAATTTGGCTCAGTTGTAAGCCTCTAGAAAAACATTTTCACATCTTCAGTAGATCTTTGTTAGAGGCCGGTAGCTAAATTCTCCTAACTTTCCATCTACAGTGAGCGTACCCCACTCCAGGGCTGAGCATGATTTTCCCTGGAGTTGCTCCTCCCCATTGCTGGGGCCACAATGGTCTGGGCCACTGGCATTGAGCAGTGAGATTCTGTCACGTGTGGTCTCAATTCTCCTCCTGCTGGTGCACAAACAGTTTGGAAGAAGAATCAGCAACCTGATTGAAATGCAGAGGAGCAGGAACAGATTGAAGCAAGAGCAGAGATTAAAGAGGGAGCAGGCTCTGGAGATCAGGGCAGAAGGGTCTGAAACTCCTAGACACGCTTCCTTCCAGAAATAGAACTTGAGATATCTGAGTATCTTTGTTCTCTGCTGTCTGATAAATGCATGTAAAACCCACTGGCTAAAAGTGGCCCATCCTTCCTCTAGTGGCTGGTCCACATAGAGTATACCAGCCTACTACTTCTGTTGGTTACTCCATTAGCTCAAATGGTAGAGAACTGTGATTTGGGTCGAATGTTTCCAATGCTGCTGATGACTCATATGGACAGTGAGAATGATTCTACATGATGACATTTTGTTTTTTCAGTTTGCTTTTTAAAAAACCTGTGAAATTATCATTTAAAAAAGAAAGCTACAATAAACTGATGTTAAAATTGCCAAGTCAAGTACTGAAAAGTTAGGAAATGCCAGAATTAGTTACTTGTGCCACCTTAAATTGGCCTCCTTATGCATATGCATTACACTTTAATTATATACTATTTTTTTCTAAAGGCTCCCTGCCTCATTCAGTGCCCAAGTTGAATGGTGCTCACTGAATAGGTAGCCATTAAATATTTTTTTTTTTAAACCCTTATTCATGCCTCTTAAGAATAGGTAGTAAAGAAGAGCGACTGGAGGGAGTCTACCCTGCTTGTTGTTTTTGGTCATAAAAGACTCTCTTCCATAAGATATCACTACCATGGCTATGGTCCTAATGATGCAAGGAAAGTTCTTCCTGCTAAGCGTATAGTGGGCACTGCTGGAAACAAATACAAAGAAGAGAAACTATGCTGCCTGTGACAGAGTAGCCTGCCCCTTAAAGGCAGTAGTCCCTAGAGGTCAACCATCCTCACCAAGAGGCATGGCCCTTTAAGGATTTGAAAGGTTCAATATAAGGACCTTAGGGGGATATGGCTAGAAAGGAAGAGGTCCTGGGAATGAATGGTGCTTGGGAGGAAATCCTGCCACTGTATCTTTAAGGGGCTTAGGGGAGGACCCTAGCAAAGATGGAGTGGCAAAGCTCCCTTCCTCACCCAATCAACCAGTTGGGAATTAGCTGGGAGATGGGGAGTAGCATATATGCTGCCTTTTACCACCTCATTACAAGGCAGACGCCAGCAGTAGAAGATGAGCTACTGACCCCCTGAGCCTGAGGACTAATTAGGGAAAATGCCAGCTGAGAGAGGGACTGGCTAAGGCCCTCCAGAGCACTAAATTACAACCCAGGTCCAGGAGAGCTGGGAATTTCTTGTTTAAAGAGAGGGATAATAAGTGGTTGAATTTCCCAACTCCAGAAAGAGGGCTGGGGCTCCTGTTGTAAGGAGAGAGACAAAGACTGAACAAAGAAAAGGAGTACTTGTGGCACCTTAGACTAACAAATTTATTAGAGCATAAGCTTTCGTGAGCTACAGCTCACTTCATCGGATGCCTTTCCGCAGTTTCTTTGAGAGCGTGCGGCACAAGCTGTCAGCATAGTCTGTGTGGTATGTAGATTGTAATGGATTTTTTACCTTCAGTCCTTTCGGTATGATGTCCATCTGTTTGCATTTGGAGAGGAAGATGATGTCTGTCTGTATCTGTACGAGTTTTTTCATGAAGTTGACAGATTTCCACTCTATACGGCTAAATTCAGTGCCTTGCATAATGACAGGTTTCTGTAGCTCACGAAAGCTTATGCTCAAATAAATTTGTTAGTCTCTAAGGTGCCACAAGTACTCCTTTTCTTTTTGCGAATACAGACTAACACAGCTGCTACTCTGAAAGACTGAACAGTAACTGAGGGGATTGGGAACAGAGTTCAGAGGGTGGGCTTCAGAGGAAACCCTCAAAGCCAGAAGAACCTTTTCATTTGCGACTTTTGTTATGGACTGTTTTCACAAGGTTTTATAATAAACCAGCCCAGGGAGGGTATTACTGAGTCAAGAGACCTTGATGTTGAGTTACTGGGTTGTTGAGAGGGAAAACTGAGGAGAGAGCACCTTAAATGCCACCCTTTGCCTAAGGGGGCAGTGCAGGGAAGTAATGTCCTGGGACACTCCTGTCAAGTTGGCATGACTCCAGTGGGTTCCAGTCTGGTAAGGGACATAACTTGGTAGTAAACATAGTTATCCACATAAACTAAATAGCAAAAAGACAAGATATTCTCAAGAATGTTTGACATTTTTGACCTGTGCAAGATGCCCTGGGGGGGAAAAGTACTTATGACAATTTTAATTACAAGTGGAGTTGTGGGGGGGGGGATTTTTGTTCCTCTTGTGAAATAAAATTTGAAAATTGAATACCAGTTATGAAAGTCTTTTTTCATGTATGTGTATAAATACATAACACCAAATATATTTTATACATAATAAAACCTACAAAACTATCTCTAACCCCCCCCCCCCCCTTTTGTCTCCATGTCTGTATAAAGTAAATGATCAGAAAGTAAGAGTTACTATAAAACTAATACCTCAGTCCTGGTCTTAGTTTGTTATTCCCCATATATTGTTCCATTTTCTAAATATGTTTGGCACATCTTAGCGTTTGACTTCAGTTGCAGTAAATAAATGCTTTGCAATTCTAAAAGGCTAAAATTAAGGAAAAAATGAACAAAAATTGTAAGGTAAATTGAATGTGTTTGTGTTTAGACTGGTAGGACATACATTTTACAGGAAATATCCTTGTCTCTGAATTCATGTGGAGGTTGCAAGACTGTCACTTTGATTTCAATCCTATTTTGGTACAATTAGCTTGTTTGAAATATTGTGGCAGAGCTCCCATCAGAAGGCACAGCTGAGAACCTGCCAAAAAGGAAAACGGGGAGGTTTTGAACAGTGGGAGAATGACACCTCCTTATAAACTATACAAGTAAAATCAGTTTAAAATGAATAGATAGAGAACATTAGGAAAAAAAACACGTTGTGAGGATACGGATATTTGGTTGACAGTGCAACCAAAATGAATATTAAAATTTATGTTTAACACTTTTTGAAAGACAACTTACTGGACTGGACAAGTGTTGAAATGAGAGAGATTTTTTTCATAGTTTTTGATAAATTACAGGCCTGAACCTGAAAACGCTGTCAAGTATAGTACTTCTGCTGCTGGAAATCAATAGTGCAACTTCTGGTAGTAAGTGTTGACAAGACCAGGATCTAGGTTGTTTTTGTCCATGAAAAGTTTAACATTTTGATAAGCTTTATGGCCATTGCCAATTTCTAGTAGAATAGTTATTGTCACAGAAGAGTCCTCTGTTTTTTTTTTTGGACTAAACCATTTACAGAATGATCAGTAACATTTGAGCATTTTCCATCCTTATGTTTTATAGACTCTTGTATAAGAGAGAGAGTTTTATTATTTATATTTCCCACCCAATGTTCTAATCTCTTCTCCACTCCATTGCTTGGTTTTCAAACTATTTTATTTTGTGCACCACCAAGAAAGGATCTGAAGACTGCAAGTGGTCCACAAAACATTACATTATTTTCTGAAGTGACATCTTGTACTAAGCTATGGATAATACCAGTTGTTGTTTTGGTCTCAGTGTCATGTATTCCCTGTTCATTCCTAATGAAGTCTTAGGGCATTCATCAAGGAGGGATCCTCTGGACCCATACATGGTTGCAATAAATGGAAGAGAGATGTCTGTTAAAATAAAAGTCCCATAATCCCATCTACTTTTGAGACATGTCACTGGAGTTTGGAAATCCCTGGCAAATTGGGTATGCTAACTGGGGACAAACAATTTTTTCCATATACTCAAGACAGTAGGGATGGTGTGACTAAATTAATTTCCTAGAGTGATGAGAAGTCAAGTTAGGACACTGCAAATGTATCTTGGTGAACTATAGTTTATTCAAGATTAACTGTAGATTAGGAAAGTCATGTAAAGGTTTATAGATTCTGTAAATGACTATCTGAAACAATAGAGACAAGGTGGGTGAGGCAATATCTTTTATTGAACTAACTTCTGTTGATGAGAGAAACAATAAAAGATATTACCTCACCCACCTTCTTGCTCTCTTATCCTGGGACCGATGCAGCTACAACACTGCATACAATGATATTTGATACTATATCATAAGTAGGTGTAATTTGAAAATGTTTGTCATGAGAGCTGTTCAAATTATGGATGAAACTAATTGGATGGGATCTTGTGAAGTCAATAGAAATTGAGGACACTTATCAAGTGGCAATTGAGAGCACTCAGCATCTTCCAGCATTAGGCCCATAGTTTTTGCCTAAATGTTCCTTTAACATGGTTCACAATATTGCAGAAAAATTGAAGAAGGGGAGACAATCTGTAATGAATCCTTAAATATAGTAGTATTGACCTCCAACACAGACAAGACTCTAGTTAGTAAACACACAATATATCTTTGCTACCCATGGAAAAATCATTGTATTTGAATGTTTATGTAAATTTTAAGAGTTTTTTGCTGTCCCTAAAGGTATTTCTTTCAGCAAGATCTGAGACACCAGTTCGCTAATGGCCATACAATAGCTGTGAAGTTTTTGGACTACATTCATGGCTAATAAGAATGAAGACCAGAAATGAACTTTTGGAAATAAAACCATAATATGTGTAATTCTGTATTTACCTTTATCCCCAGCCATTCTTGTTCAGCTGTATGCATTTTGATCATTTATATTTGACTCCATTGTTTTGTTTGGTATGTCCTTCTCTTAAACAGGTATGATGTAGGAATGTTAGAACAAAAGCCTTCTACAGACAAAGAAGATTGCTGTCTAAATTAGTTGATCAAGAAATAAATATAGCAGTTGGGCCTCGGTTTCAACTCAACCAGTTAAATTGAGCTACAAGATGTTACCTTGTATCAATATTAGAAAAAGGTTGAGGGTACTTTAGGTTTGGCTAAGACATGCTACCTGAGCCAGATCTAATTTTGACCACTTTTTCTAATCCAGACAAAGCCAGAGACACTGTGGCCCAGATTCTCTGCTGTGCTAAGGAAAAGGAGGGTCTGTCAGAGAAATGTGTTCACCACCCTCTGATTACTGGGATTGGTCTACAATCTAATGTAGAGTGGGCTGTGCAACAATGACAGCTGGCTGTAGTTCTAAGAGACTGTACACCAATTGAGCATAGCTGGAGCATAGCATATGCCAACTATACCTACTCTCGACCCTGATACACCACCTACGTTTGGGTTGAATATGAGTGAGTGGTGCCGGAGGCAGGTATATTGGCTTTGTATCAGCTGGGACCTCCCCCACACCAGAGAATTTCCTAGCTGGCCAAATTTAGTCTCTTTGTGATCTCGGGGGGCACAAAGCCATTAGAATGCAACTGAGCATCTGCCCCAGAGAGTACATGAACAATATGGAGCAGGAGAACATGGTGAAGTGGCTGGTTAGAGCAACAATAATCAAAGCTGCAGAAGCTGTAAATAGTAGGTTCTAGTGGAAAACTGACTGACAAGATATTATACACACTTTCCTGTGGAGTGATAGTTTTCCACCAAAAATGTTGACCAGCTAGCAAGGAAATAATAATTCTAATTGGTTATATGATCCTCAGTTGACTTCCAGTTAATTCTGATGCTGTAGGAAATGTACTGTTTGCTAGAATTTTCACTGCATTGTAGCTGGATTTTTGTGTGAACTTTGATACTTCTCTAATTAGTGTCTTGTTAATGCAGTAGGAGTCCTGTGTTTAAAATGCATGCATCAGATGAAGAGCTAAAGAACAGCTTGTATTAAATTGTGGACTTTTTAAAGAAATCAGCTGCATTAGACATTGTTCGGTTATCTTTTTTTCGCTGGTGAAATGTGAATATTTAAACTAAGACATTCAGCTACAGTACTTCCGGAGTATATGAAAGATTTGGTGGATTGTAGCTTCTAATGTTTCCTTTAAGCTTTGCTGCAGACGTGGCTTTCGGTGAAATGCCATTAATGCTTGCTGTCATTTTTCTGGATTCTTTCCACGCACTGCGTTTAGAACACTTAGTACATTTTACAAGATACATACACTTGGAGTGTGGTACTGATGGGAAATAATCCATAGTCAAAAATACATTCTTCAGGTGTGTTTTACAATTTACACTCTCTTGTATAGACGACACCCATGATATTTTCAAGAAACAATGTACTAATTTTTTCTTCTATTAACTTATTCTTGGCTTTGGGAATCCTAACCAGAATAGCCGAGGGATAAAGCTTGGGACTTTAGGATAAAGACTAGGTGGACAAAATATGCTGTATGCATTTTACTTCATCAACCCAGTGTCTGTAGAATAATTTAATCAAATACAAAGGCGAGAGTGTTTGAACTTATGTAGATTAGACAAATGAAATAGCCATATTTCCTAGATCATTTAAATGTTATGACAGCATCAGAAAGCCCCCGTTGGGATTGGAGCCCCATTATGCTAGTGTTATACAAATACAGAAAGAAAAATCCCTGCCCTGAAAGGCTTACTATCTAAAGACCCAGATGAAAGGTAGGGGATGAGCGTACCGTGTGCAAGTAAACGAACCTGCTGAAGAGTTGGCATAAGTTTATATGTATTGGGTTGTTTGGTGTTCGTTTTTTTTTGTTTTGTTTTGTTTTTTGTTTTTTAAATCAGGTAGTGGAAGGGAGGAAGGATATATGAAAAGTCTAGAAGGATAGAGGTAGCGTGTTTAGAGCTAATGTTTTATCCTTAAAAGCAAATATGAAATTACCACAGAATGAAGGATTCAGGATTTGGGTGTTTTTTTTTTTGTTTTGGAGTAATGAGACAAAAGTTTACTTGAAACATCTTTAATTTTATCAAGTAACTTTGCACTTGTATAGCTGCTTGACAACCTTGGTATTTTAATCAAGTCCAGTGTATTCCAGGTATTAACTTGCGGCTTGCCTGTTTTGACATGTATGCATGAAGTATTTCTCCTTTAGCTATTAGTATAGCTCTGTAAATATACCATGATTTTTGTGCACTTATGATTTCCTTTTCTTGTCAGGAAATACTGCATTACATGACTGTGCGGAATCTGGAAGCTTGGACATCATGAAGATGCTTCTTAAATACTGTGCAAAGATGGAAAAAGATGGCTATGGAATGACTCCCCTTCTGTCAGCCAGCGTGACAGGTCATACAAATATTGTGGACTTCCTGACGCAGCATGTACAGACCAGTAAGGCAGAACGTATCAATGCTTTGGAGCTTTTAGGAGCAACATTTGTGGACAAAAAAAGAGATCTTCTCGGTGCTTTGAAATACTGGAAAAGAGCTATGGACATGAGGTACAGTGACAGGACTAATATCCTCAGCAAACCTGTGCCACAAACACTAATTATGGCTTATGACTATGCCAAGGAGGTGAATAGTGCAGAAGAGCTAGAAAATCTTATTGCAGACCCTGATGAGATGAGAATGCAAGCACTGTTAATTAGAGAACGTATTCTTGGTCCTTCTCACCCAGATACATCTTATTATATTAGGTACAGAGGTGCAGTCTATGCAGACTCTGGAAACTTTAAACGATGCATCAACCTATGGAAATATGCTTTGGACATGCAGCAAAGCAATTTAGACCCACTGAGCCCTATGACAGCCAGCAGTTTACTGTCATTTGCTGAACTCTTTTCCTTCATGCTACAGGATAGGGCAAAAGGCCTCCTAGGCACCACCGTTACATTTGATGATCTTATGGGAATACTGTGCAAAAGTGTCCTCGAAATAGATCGGGCTATCAAACAAACTCAGTGTCCACCTGACCAAATACAGCTGAATAAAGCCCTTTCTATCATTTTGCATTTAATTTGCTTGCTGGAAAAAGTTCCTTGCAGTCCAGAACAGGACCATTTTAAAAAGCAGACTATTTACAGGTTTCTTAAACTGCAGCCTAGAGGGAAGAATAACTTCAGCCCACTTCATCTTGCTGTTGATAAGAATACTACATGTGTGGGTCGTTACCCTGTTTGCAAATTCCCCTCTCTACAAGTTACTGCTATACTGGTGGAATGTGGTGCCGATGTAAATGTTAGAGACTCTGATGATAACAGCCCCTTGCACATTGCTGCACTGAACAACCATCCAGACATCATGAATCTTCTTATCAAGTCAGGTTCACACTTTGACACCACAAACTTGCATAAACAAACTGCTAGTGACTTGCTGGATGAGAAGGAAATGGCAAAAAATTTGATCCAGCCCATAAATCATACTACGCTGCAGTGTCTTGCTGCTCGTGTTATAGTGAATCATAGCATATGTTATAAAGGGCACATCCCTGAAAAGCTAGAGAACTTTGTGTTGCTCCATAGATGATAGTATGACAACTGTTGAAGCACGAGTTGGTGACATTAATTGTTGCTTTCTCAAGCACTGTTGTGATACACCAGCATTCGTTTAGCTTGACCTATCGTGTTCTCATTGGCTAAAGCATCATTAGCATCAAATCTGCAGAATTGGCTACCCAGTATTTAATATGAATATGCCATATAATATATTTTGTGGATTATTTAGAAATGTAATGCCATATTTAGACTCTCTTAAAATTGTCCACCAAAGGCTTGTCTACTCTGGTTTTATTTGCCTGTTGGGTGTTTGGGACTGAGATGAATATTTTTCACTGGTGTCTTTTTACCATTACTGGTATGTGGATTTTATACAGTTGGAAGGTCATCTTTTTTGTTTTTGCTTGCGCATTTCTACTCAAATTCTGTTTTTTCTATGAACTCATTGCTAAACTGAACAAGTTATATGGACTTGTTAACATTTGCAATTACCATAAGTGCTTTATCTTCTCTATGCACTGGCTTAAACATGACTGTTGTGTGTTAGCATATTTCTATGCAGCAGTTGGCCAACTTCAGCTCAAACAGCATTTTTTGCAGTTTTATGGAGCTTTTTCTGAGAACACTTCCTTCACAGCATGACAATTTTTGGAGCTACGTGTCAATTGTCCAAACTTTTTGGTTTGACTTTTATTCTAGCTGTATCTGAGGTTGCTTTCTTAGTCCTCTTGAAATATGTGCTAAATTTGGGAGAAAAATCTGTTCTTGTTCTCTTGGTAATCCAGTTGAAATTTAAGTCTAAGTCATTCTGATGCATCATGCAGCAAGGGGAAGAGTCCTTATCATGTACATCTATCTCTTTCCTTCTGCACTAATGTCTTGTTTGTGCTGACTGTGTGACTTATTTAGAGATTTTGCTCAAATTTTTAACCTCAAACTTAATAATACACTTGAATAAGAAATTAATTGAATGTATGCAGTAGTCTGAAATTACAAATCAACTTCTTTACCTACAAAAGGAACTAAAGCATGTTGGTGGCATGATGCTTGTCAAACCAGCTTTAGACATCTAGTATAATTATATTACCTTGGCAGAGAGCCACTCACTATAATGTATCAAAAATTCCATAGCAGTGTCCCTTTTCTTAATTTTAAATATACCCTTTTAGATAATTTGCATGCATTTTTCATCTCTCGTATTGTCAGCCATACTTAAACACCAGAGGTTGTGGTGTGTACATAGCATCTATTGAAAGTTACCTATTTTTATAATATTTGCACAACAGCTTGGCTATCTCAGCAAAAAGGGCTTTTTCAACTTGATTAGAAATCCGCAAGTGAAGATTCTAAATGAGTAAGATTCAGGTAATTAATATAATTCAGCACTTTATTATTGATTCAGAGTAAAACTTATTCAGGCACATTAGCCCTACAAATGTTTTTAAATTTTTCTCAAGAGAAAAAATTCTTTTGGGTTGAGTAAAGTACAACTTACTGCCAGGTCAGTGGTCAAGCACAGTGGACATCATTTGACTTGGCATTTCTTTTCAGTGATGGTCAGTAAACATACCTAATGTGGTGTGTTTTTTTTTTTTTTTTTTTAAACTACAGAAATTCAGTGGGTTTTTCTGGACTTTCATCAGATTATGAACTTGCAAAGGTGATAGCAGAGGAATTTCAAAAGCCAAATTAATGATACTGAGGTGACTTGAACTTAGTGGTTTTTGTTTTGTTTTTTTTATTTGATTTTAAAATATTTTTGTCTTTGTTTCTGAATTGCATTGGTGATGAGCACATCCTTGACAGTGAGTAAAAAGGCAGTGCTTTCCTTACCTTTTGGCTGTTTAGGTATTCTTTCTCTCCTTCTTCTCTTAGCTTCTGAAGGAAAGTGAAGCTGAGTGGCTGGGTCACCCTCAGATCATGATGACTTTTAAACAGCCAGCAGTCATGTCAGAAGCACTGTTTATACATATTTCAAAGTTTGAAAACTGCATTAAAATATATTGAAACAAATTTCTGTTTTGTCCCATGGCACATTTGCATTGTTTGTATGAAAAGCAAAGTTGAGTTAATCTCACAAGCATACAGTAGTACATTTTGATTCAATTATCTGAATTTTTGATTTATAATTATTAAAACACATGCAACACCAATTGTTGATTGTAAGAACAAGTTTCATTACTTCAGTTTCTTATTTTCAACATTCTTCCTCTTTCACTTTCCATTCTTCAAGAAGATTTAATTAATAATCAACACCACGCTGTACGAATGAGCCACAACGTGGTTGGAACTCCAACATGGATAATACAAAAAGAGATTCTAGAACATTATTTTTTGTATTCTAGAATCTGTGCTGCTCTTCATTAATAGTTTACATTTCTAACTTTAAATGGGATAATGGATAGCTATAGTTATTTTCTCCAAGAGTTTTGCCTTTGAGACTCCAGAACCATGATTTTTAAAAACAGGAATACTGTGCTGCTATTCAGGTGCTAACAAAATTTCTGAATTAGAAAACATACCCATGAGTTTTCTGGTTACAAAAACTTTAGGGAACACATTATTTTTTTTTTAATATATAGTGATCCAATGAAAGTTGCCAAGTCTTAGTATGAAAGTTTATTCTACTGTTTGTTTTTAAAGAAATGTATGCAAATATCCTAAAGTATGGGAGGGACTAATCTCCTGTGCATGTTTTCCCTGTATATCTACCAATGTACCTCTATCCTGACCTACAGCAAATCTGTTGTTTCAAATTTTGCATGAGGCCACCTAATGAACTTTTGTGATCTCTGGGTATTTAAACCTAGCTTCCAGAGGGTAATGGCTGGCACATTTAAACCTGTCTGCCGTTTAGCCGCCAACGTTCACATTATCTTCCTTAATTTTTATTTCACTTTCAAATTAAAGCAGTCCAGACTCCGTTGGAAGGTAGTAAGTTAGGGTGCTGTGGGCTTTTATTGAGCTTGTAAATAAGGCTCTAAACTTAGTTGTCCACCAACTGAAACAAGGTTCTGATTACTTTTTGTTCTTGGTCATGTTACTCCTTTAATACTGGGAATGTAGTTATCCTAGTGCAACGCAGTGATGCAAAAATGCAGCAGCACTGTTTGCTGGAATTGAGGCATGCTAAGGAACTAAAGGACCTTCAGAACATGATGATTTATTTTCTCTTCTCCTTTCTGTCATTATTTACTTAACACCCTCTTTCCCCTTCCCTCTGTTATCTTCCTGTTACATATTTCTGTAACTGGAATGTACTGTTCCAGAGGTACCAACCCAGTGCCACGTGTATGTCAAGGACATTACATACAATCTTATGCATTTTTGGGGTACAACACATTTTAAAGTATTTAAATAGTCTACAGCATGTTCCTAAGAAGATGGGATACCGATACCCCTAAGGGGCCTGCTTGTTGAGAGATGTGAAGGTGGATTTTTTTATACATATATGCGCGCGCGCGCGCACACACACTCAAAGGATTTTTTTTGTTCTTCATCCCACTCAGTTTTCATTGGAATACTTCAGCCAGGGAGATGAAAATTACAGTGGTGTAAAATGAAGCTTTCTTCTTCCCCCCTCGGAATGTTACAGTTAAATTTATATTTTTCTCTGTTGTTCCCATCCTAATAGCAAGTACTCTCAATATATTTATGCGATCTTTGGTGGTTCTGACTGCTGTAGTACACAAAGTAAAGATACTTCTTAAAGTATCAGTGTGATGGTGTTTCAGCAAATGCAAAAGGTAGGCTTTCTGACATTCAGATGCTAATTTTAAGTCAATATAGCGTCTGTGAAAGGGGCTGAACTGAAAGTCATCTGTTTATCTGCAGATTGTGTACAGCAGTACTAATGTAAGTTTTCCCTCTCTATTCTAGCACTAAACATCTTCCCTGAACTGGAGGACCAAAACATTTGAGGGATAGGGTAATTTTTTAGTCTTCATCCTTACTCAATTCTTAGTGTCTCAGATAGCATTTTAAATGGTTTTGTTGTGATACAGACATCCATTCTCTAGCCACTTAAATGAGACAGTGGAGTCATTTCATGTAGGTCACCAAATAGCTGACAGATGTTAAATTCCAACCTGGTTTTGAGATATCAATCCCAATCTCTCAGCCATCCAGTCTCATTCCAAACCCAATCTGCAACAGCTCTTGGTAGAAAATATAGGTAAATATTTCCTAGCTTCCAAAACAATCCTCTGTTGAGAACTGCTTTTAAAACTGGTTGAATGTTGTGGCAGACATTCTACAAAAGGATAAAATCCTTATTAGGAAAAACATCTGTATCACTTCAGTTTTCATATCAATTGCAAAGTAATAGTGGCTGTGTATGTGACTACTTTATGATACAAATTTACTAAATGATTTTTCAAATGTAAGGAGTAGAATGCTGACTGGATTATGTAATTTTGACAAGTGAATATGAAGACATTGTACTAATGTTGATCTTCTTTACTGTAAAGTCAATTGACAGGGCATGGTAATTGGTATTACAAAGTAATTTTGTGGGAGAAGAGTTGATGGCAGTACATTGTAAATGAGGGGAAGAGATAATCTGATCTAGTTTGAAGGACACTATTTTATACTGTACAAATCCCTTGGCTTCTGTAAATGTGAAAATAACTGTTGTATGGATTTGGACCCTTCGCTGATGGCAAAGTGGAAAAGTGATCGTTTACCTGATTTTTAACTCATTTTGTATAAATGTCCCATCATGTCACAGACTTCCTATGCAGGCCTAGCTCAGTGTATTGAAATACTGCAATTTCTTTTTTACGTGAAGTAATTAAGCTTTAATATAAATGTAAAAAGGGAATAAACTTTTCTCTGCTCTTAATCTCTTTAGGCTCCAAAATGCAAATTAAATTAAAATTGTTTTGGAGAACAATTGGCTGAGTCTATATCTGTTTTCTTTAAGGGCTACTATAGCATCCCTAAGAAGGAGGGCATTTTCTATCAAGATAAGAATGGCTAAACACTGATGCTACAGCTTTTGACATTTCCTCCTGCTGCTATTTAATGAGTGTATCCAAAAGGAAACTAAACATGACTGCTGTCTGTAATGGAACTGTTTGAGTTCAGAATACAGGCAGCGTGGGGAAAAAATAACTTCAAGTTTCCAAAAGACATTGTAGCTGATGGAGAGAAAGTACACAAAATTAACAGACGGTTAATAGTGCCACTTTAAATGTTAAATATTACATCTGCTTATGTTTACAGCATAACCAAACCTAATTAGCAGTTTTCAGAACAAACTTTTTAGGAAAACTCATAATATGTCACCAAAATCTCGCACCCTAAACATAAACTGGAATGAAAACATAGATTTGTTTTTCTGTTGCTTGTGATTGGTTGTCATTTCTTACCATTGGCACAAAAGTCTTTGTTTATGCTTTCAGCCATGTTCAGTGCACCATCTATCTAAGTCATGTCCATCCTCCTCTGATGGTTTTTCCTTTAGCATTTCCCCCTCTCCACTCCACCCCTTGCCCGCCCCGGGAAAATAAAACATGGTTTTAACATGAGCCAAATAGGAAATATTGAAGTGGAAAATAAAACAAATGTTTATATAAACTTGTATTCTTAGCTAGATTGATGATTAGTCTTATGGTCTGATGGATAATGAGAGAACTTATATTAGTAGAAAGAATCTGGAAGTGGGACCTTGCTGCTGCTGGGCCGTGTTTAGGGGTGGAGAGCAGTTTTTGAGCAACTTGCCACTTCCAGCCTTGCTACAGCAGACTTTTAGATGGCTGTGCTAATTTGTACAAATCAAAGTTAGAGTTGAAAAATTAGAATTGGATCATGCTGTCAATTCCTTCTGCCAGCGTAGCATGTAGTTACTGATTGGAGGATGTATCAGATATACTGAACATGTCTATCCTGTGACTTCACTGTAAGACCAGGCTTCCTCAATCTATAAATTTACTTCATTAATTTCACATGCATAGTCTCTTGGGGGGGGGGAACAGGGACAAGTATTAATTTTGTTGTTGTTTAGTTCTTATACTGTGCCTGTCACTGTGGTATCTGAACTGGGGCAGTAGCACTTTTACAGATCATTTTTCTCATGCTGTTGACTCCCAAGTTACTGTGCTCAACTGTGTTCTATTTATGCCATTGAATGTAATTGGAAACATGAAATCTGCAGCAACACAAACTCTCCAGAACCACACAATGAGGTTTATCTGCCTGTTTTCCTAAATAAGGTGAAAGAACAATGTATGTCAAGTTTGTCTAGAAATTAATAGTTGCAGACAAGTTACAAAAGCCTGCTAATCAGGTTGGGGAGAAACAGTGAATTCAAATTTAACTCTGTGAGCTCTGATACTGTTGACACTTGCGTTGATGACAACTTCAGTAGGAGTTAGGTTCAGGGAAACACTATGTAATCAGATTTGTATGGAGTGATACAAATAAAATGTCTGACCTACTCAAGGATGACAACTCTTCCTTCCTTTAACATGCTTAAAGTTATGAAATGGGGCTTGGGAGAGGAAACTCCTCAGTGGTGACAAAGGTTAAGACTTTGAAGGGTTATGGCTTGAGGAAAAAATACCTGGCACCTACCATTCTGAAAACTAATCATACTAGTCAACGTGGAAAAATCCCTGTACCATCACACTCAGTCCCAATCCTTGGTCCAGAATGTTCTCCTCCTGCCCCTTCGGAGAGCACTACCTCTACCCAGGGCTCAGCCCATTTGCAGTATCCAAGAGCTACAACCCATGTTCCCTCTTAATTTATTTTTCTGTGTATGGAATGAATGAATCCCGCTAAGGAAACTTAAAATGGGGGAGCCCAGTTGCTCCTATACCTCATCCCTCTCTATTCCCTCCCCCAAGCTTTTCTGCTGCTTATTTCCCACTTTCCACATTCTTCCCTGCCCCTTCTGTCTTTTACCATTTCCCTCCTTTTCCTCTCTCCCTTCTGTCACCATGCTTTTTTCACAGCTGCTGCCTGCTCTGGTTGACGTTGAAATGGGAATTGAGGGCATCAGCAGGATTGGGCCCTTGCTAAATCTTAAACTTCTTGTACTCTTGCTCCTTACAAGTATACAGGGTTTTTGTTTTTTTTTTAATTTAAACAAAACTGTATTGGGGAAAAGGGTGTGTCAGAAGAAATGTGGGCTTCAACATGATCCTTATCACCCTAAGGAATAACTTAGCTACACTTTCTCTCTTAAGCCATTCTCCAGCTACTGAGCAGAAAAATAACTTGTCAGCTGCTTAACATCACTGGAATTAGTATATGGTTGGGTTTGCCTGACTAGCTGTCTTGTTCATCACGGTTTACCTTGCACGGTTTAGTGCAAGACTCTAGATGGGTACTGGGCAAGATCATGCCCTTAGTGAATTGTTATAAATCCATAAACAAAGCACTTGGAGAGCACTTACAGTGGATTCCTGTACTTGAATGGAGGAAGGTACTTAGAAGCTCGGCCCTCTGTTTAAAAGCCTGTGATGTGGTAGTTCTAAGACACTGCACACTTTGGGACTTCTGAGGAACGGTCCTAAACGTGTCCATTTTTCAATGTATTTTAAAAGTTTCACTAGTTTTATCTATGCAGGAAGTTCCAGGTCCTTTATTTTGTGACCCTCTGTTCTTTTGTACTGCAGAAGTATGTGATAAGAATGTGCCATTTATCTACTTCTTTTAAAATTGTGTCTGCTATGCAAAAGTGGGGACCTTGTTAAAACCAACCTTTGCTATGTATCGTGCTTGACTTTGCCTTACTGTTGATAAGGCAAGTTTCACCTGGTTGAGAGGTAGGTTCCAGAATAACGTGAAGGAATCAGTTCCAACTGGTGGATAGCAAAAAATTTTCAATAAAGACTATCTGAAAGTCAGTTTCAGAGGCTGAAGCAAACAATAACTTCTTTATTTACCAAAGAGAAGAGTGCCCTATTTCTTAAAAAGTGAAAGTGGTGTCACAATTTATAAGAAAATCTAGATAACTGGGCATACTGCTCTAACCACAAGGGGCAAGGAGCAACCCAGCATCCCAATGCAATTTCCCAACACTCCTTCACTTGAGTCATGCTTCTTGCTTCTCTTTCTGACATGAACAATGTCAGATGGATTTTTTTTTTCCAGTAGCTGAAAACATCCAGTAAGATGCACGTCTGCACAAGTCCTCGATGATGTGGCTGACAGTTACTGTAATCTTCGTAGTAGGTGTTCTTATACAGACTTCTGTGGACAAGGCCTTGCAGTACAAATTCTCTGCCTCGGACAATTTGTCTGCACGGTTTATTCTAGACTCTAACTTTTAGCCTAACAAGTATAGGAAAGCCAAAGAGCAACTGAATATTAAATTAGTTCATGATGAAAACAGCATCTTGTGGTGTTTAGATGCTGCTTGTAATTATCAGAACTAGGAGCACTGACTGTTGGGAGTCTGAAAGGACAGGAAACAGGAAGTGTGGGGGGGGGGGGGGGAGTTGAGAAGGCAGAGTGAGAGCTACCGAGGGTGCAGCAGCTTCGTAAAGAGGTTTCCACTTCAAAAATAAAGTCCTGTTGAAGTTTGTTAGTGCCTTGCCTGGCTGCTACAACATGAGTGACTGAAAGTTCATGGTGAAAACAGCATCTGTAGGCATTCAGGAGGAATGTCCCTACAGCCAGGAACTTTAGGGGTATGTCTAAACTGCATGTGGGAGTATACTAGTGGCGCTTATACTAACCCTCTAAAAGTAGCCGATTTCATGTTGTGGGTTGGGCTTTGGAGCCGGAGCTGTGGCCTGTTGCAGCTATTTTTAGAGCACCAGTGTGAGTCCTGCGAGGTAGCCTGAGTTTAGGGAGTTGGGCTGGGAGGCTTGTTTCTGCCTGCAATGTAGACATTCCATAGGCAACAGGGACCATTTCCTTATACTATTTGTAAAAAATCTAATCTGGTGGAGCAAAATAAAAAATAGCACTTTCTAAAATCCATTTTTCAATGCCTGTGGGAGGGAGATTTCCTCTGCAGAAGGACCTCATACCATTTGGTGCTAGCTGGGCAATCAGATGGCTGAGTTTTTGGAATTTTCCTGTGTAATCCTAATCTGAGGAAGTGTTTGATTCTGAAAATGAGAAAAACAGAAGAGGTTATTCTTTATTTGAGTTTTACAAGACTTTTTAAAAACTTCTAGGACTCCCCAATCTCTAACTACTCCCTGCCTCATTCCTTACACACACTGTAGTCTGCTGAAAGATGCTATGAAATTCTTGGATTTAGCACCAGCCATAACTGTCTGTACCAAACAGTCTTTAATACCATTAGGAATTATTTCTTAAGTTTCATTTTTAGCTCTTCTCAGGGGAGGGACCAGCACCTATGGCTTGAGTTGTATAAATCACCAGGAAAATGGATTGTTTTATACATGGGTTGGTGTTCACTTTTCATATGCCTTTAGTCCAAAAGTGGCATGCCTGAAAGCCAAAAGGTGACTTCAAAAAAAGAAAAAGGCCCAACACCATGGCTAGAAAGTCCAAGAGCTGAGAAGAAGCAATGGTATCAAAGCTCCGTGTCCTATTAGTTCACCTGCTTTCCAGTTATTGGCTGCATAGGAAGCCCAGGTGTTCAGACAGGAGTATTCTCTTAAGTAGAAAGGGTTTACAAAGATTAACATTTTCAATAACATGACCCTTAAAACTGCACATCTAAACACTATTTTGTCTAGTGATATTGGATACTCTTAGTTGTCAAGACTGAACATAATGGAAATAAAAATTAACTTCAACCTTTGCTAGTCTGTGTTAATGATCTTACACGCTGAAGGAATTTACTGTGCTTTACAAACTGATGTGCAAAGCTCATGCATCAAGTTTGGTCACCACTACTGTACAGATATATCTGATGT
The DNA here is from genome assembly GCF_009764565.3 of Dermochelys coriacea. Classification (NCBI taxonomy): domain Eukaryota; kingdom Metazoa; phylum Chordata; order Testudines; family Dermochelyidae; genus Dermochelys; species Dermochelys coriacea. The sequence continues at coordinate 74,300,878 of NC_050072.1, read as the reverse complement.
AAAACACAGCCGCTATTGTACAGAGCATAGCTATGGCTCTATGACTGTTTAACTACATATACACAATGGAACAGCTTCAACAGGAGACATTTTGAGAAACCTGCCCTACAATATCCTATAGTCTAGGGGTTAGAGCTCCCTCCTGAGAAGAGACTCAAGTTCAAATCTCTACATCAGGAAAAGGGGCACTTTAAAGCTGGGTCTCCCCCATCCTGAGTGTAGGTTCTAGCCACTGGGCTAAAAGTTACACATGTAGGAGTGGGCAGCACCATCACCTTCTTTTCCTCTGGTGACAGGTTTCAGAGTGGTAGTCTCTAAGGTGCTACAAGTACTCCTCATTCTTTTCCTCTGGTGTTTCTTGCAAAAACCAGTTTCAATGCCTAACTCCAGGAAAGGGTTCATGGCTGAGAATCCCAAGAAGTGATAGGTGCCTTCCTCCAGCCCAGATTTAGTGTCTAGTTCCCTGAGAGGGCAGGGCTTACATCACCCCCTTCTGCTCCTCAGCGTTTCTAATAGCTATTTCAAGTGGCTTCCTTCTCAGCTTGCTGGCTTTTGTGAATCTCTCTCTCTGTCTCTATGCAGTGTACAGGGTGCATAGGTACCTAACGCAGGACTGTAGATTCCCCTGGGTGGCAAAACACCTAAAAGTTAGTCCCTTTGTGGATCTAGCCCTTTGTTCCTTTCCTCAAGTGGAGTAATTGTACATAAATGAGGAACTACTTGGATGCGACCTTGTCTTTACATCATAATGGTCACGCTTGTTGAAAAGTGGAAGTGTGGTTTTCTTAGTAAAATAGCTCACTTGCAAAATAGCACAACCATTAGAATATTTGCTTAATTTTCCACAGAAAGTGAGGTCAGTAATTTTTCAGTTTATCTCCAGTATCTGAGAAAATTCAATACCTGTAAAATCTGCACGCCACATAGTAGAAAGTATAGGTAGAATAGGTGCTACTGTGTTTGGTGGGTATTTGTAATGTTTGATTACTACTATTAAATGTTGCAGTGAAGATATTGTAGGCTGGAAAATATTAGAGGGTGAGAGATGGTTCTTAAATAAATGGGGATTTAATGGTTATAACACAAGTGCAGGAATTAACAATAGCCAGCAATTGAGATAGCAGCTCACAGTGTTGGTACTTTTTCTCTTCTGCTTGCATCTTATCTTTTATTTAAAAGTAAATTAAAACTCTAATCTTTATGGTTGAGAAGACAACTTTCAAAAGGGAATTGGTGGCAAATCAATGCTTCCCTGGCTGCAGCATGCCTGAAACAATATCTCTGAGAGGTGGGCAGTCTTCCAATCCTTTCAGTGGGAAAGTTAACTGTGAAACCCAATCATGAATATTTATGTCAACTCAGTTAACTATTTTGCTGCTGGCCAAAGCATTCAAGAGAGGAGAGGAAAGATTAGAAAATGTGTGTAAACTATAGAATAGCCACTCCCAAGGGTGTCATAAGTGGGTAGAGCACAGGAGACTACCATCACTCCCCCCCCCCCCTCTGGCTTCTAATAATAACTCCTGCAGAACATTATTTCTTCTTAAATTAATCCTTATGTTGTGGATAGTTCCAAATTCCCAGGTGCTGAGGTACTATCCCATCACTATAAATTCAGTTCATACCCATTCCCTCTTCCAAATTTCTGTGGACCCTTTTATAACTTCCACACTTATTATGGATCAGATATGGGGCAAGCTCCTCCTCTAGCTGGGTACCTGTGCTGCTATCTGCTTTGCTATTTGAGAAATCATTGCTTCACTTGTAATAACATAGGCCTGGTCTACACTAGGGACTTACATTGGGATAGCTATGTCTCTCGGATTGTGAAAAATCCACACCCCTGAGAGACAAAGTTGTACCGACCTAATCCCCAGTGTAGACTGTGCTAACTCAACAGAAGAATTCTTCCACCTAACAGAGTCTATACTGGGGTTAGGTTGACTTAACTATGTCTCTGAATGTTTCACACCTCTGAGTGATGTCACTAGGTTCACCTAAGTTTTAGGTGTAGACCAGGTCAAAGTCTATTGGCTACTTCCAAGGAATCATCACGAGAAGGAGAGATGAATATAGCACCACAGCGCAAAAAGCTCCCTTTCCTAACCTCAAGCCCACTTAAAGGAGTAGCAGCTGCTGTAGCAATTTTCGTTAAAGCAAAACAAGGAACAAATAAAATATTAAAACTTACTGGGCCTGATTCTTCTCTGCCTTGCCCCCTTCTAATCATTTATACCTATGCAAGAGGCTGTGATACTGCCAAATCAATCGTAATGGTTTACGTCCACTTTATACAGGAAGAGATGGGTGTAGAAGCAATATGGCCAGCCCCAATCGTTCAACAGTCACAAGTCAGACTTCAAAAGATCATGAGATTGGCTTAAAAATTATGAAATGTTTTTAAAATAATAAATGTTACGTTCAGTTTGTCTTCTGGTTCCTGAGGTGCTAAGGTGCTCTTGGGTCAGGTTTCCAAGCTTTTCTGCACAATCTGAGGGCTAGAAGATTTCTATTAAGAAAAAAAAAAAAGTTCAGAGAATCTCACCTAATTGCTAGGCTTCAGGAACTGAGAGTTTAAGAAAAACCCAAATATCATGAGAATTGGTGTGACGGAATGCACTCCTGCATGCACACCCTATACACCAGTGGTGGGCAACCTGCAGCCCATGGGGGTAATCCGCTTGCAGGCCGCGAGACAGTTTGTTTACATGGCACAGCTGCCCGCAGCTCCCAGTGGCCGCAGTTCGCCATTCCCTGCCAATGGGAGCTGTGGGAAGTGGTATGGGCCGCAGGAATGTGCTGGCTGCCGCTTCCCGCAGCTTCCATGGGCCGGGATCGGTGAACCACAGACACTGGGAGCTGCGGGCAGCTGTGTCTGCGGACGGTCAATGTAAACAAATTGTCTCGCGGTCTGCCAGTTGCCCACCACTGCTATACACCATTGTAATTATCTTTTTACAAAATATGCCATGTAAGGTATCATTTGTAAACTAATAACTTGCTGGTCAATAATATCATGGTGAAATGTAGCAACATTATATGTAAAGTTATGAACATAAGTTGAAATCATGAGTGAAGTGTGTTTACCAGACAAGTCTGGGGATTGGGTAAGATAAAGGACAAGGGGATGCCTCTGGTCAGGTGTCATCAAAGCTGTTGGGCAATCACCTATCAAGTGGCCATTCTTTGGCAAGGAAGGGGAGGAAGAACAAACAGATCTGCATCTTAGCAAACAGTAGCATGAATCTCTTTCACCACCAGACTCCTTGTTTCCATCCACATAGTGGGAATAAACTTTATCTAGGGGTAACCTCAGGAAACTATAAAAGTGAGGGGCAAAAACTCCCAAAGTTCTCTCTCCCTATTCAGCTCTCTCTTTTTCACCTAAGAAAACAAAAGAGACAGCCCTTGGATTTTGAGAGCAGATCCTGACCTGAAATTTTGTCAGCCCTGTTGCTGGGAGCATCTGGTAAGAACTGTATCTTGAGCAAAATCTAGCTTGTTAAGTTTTAGTCCTAGGAAGTGTTTTATCTTTATTTCTCTTGTACCCGTTTCTGATTTTAATGCCTTGTACTTGTGCTCAAAACCTATTGCCCTGCAGTTAAATAAAATTGTTTTATTCTTTAACACTAATCCAGTGTTGTGGATTGTTTGGGTAACTCCATTAAGATACCAGACTGTTGTATAGTGATCCCCTTAGAGAGGCAAAAAACCTAGATATCTCTAGACTGTCAAGGAGAGGGCTGCACAGTACAGAACACACGGTTTGGAGGGAAAATTCAGGACTGGGAGTGTGTTGGGGTCACCCTGCAAGTAGTAAACAAGGCTGCTAGAAGTCAGAATGTGGCTGGTATTTGCTGACAGGCAGCTAGGGTCAGACTTGCTGGACAAGGGCTGTGGCTGTACACAGATACTCAGGGTGTGACTTGCAGGCTGTTTGTGAGCAGTCCAGGTGGGAGCTACGAAGCAAAGCATTGTGAGGCACCCAAAATTGCAGGGCAAGGGTGACACAGCTTCTCATTGATTTGGATTTCACCCCAGAATGTCATAGTTGGTTACACTGCAGAAGGTGCAAAACTGGAGAATCAGACCCTTTAGGTGTAAAAATAGGAGTAAAGCTGAGCACAGCCTCAGAGTAGCCTCCTGGAGTATTCTGTCTGGCAACTTGCCTTACAGGCCACTTAGACGGCGCTCTGCTTTAAGATATGCCCTTTTTTTAAAACAAGAGTCATATCTACAAACCGAAAGAGAGAGAGAAGAGCTGCTTTCCTGTTGTGTCCTTAAATAGTTTAGATTCTTCTAGATCCTTAATATACATGTTGCTACATATGACAGTAAGTCCAGGGCTATAAGGGAGCTTCAGTGATTCTCCAAGTCCTTTTCACTGCACCCTCAGAGTTGTGTGCTTTCCTCCATCTGGCTGGGAAGAAGCTAGTGGAACTGGTGAGGGGCTAAGGTAGGGAGAAGAGGCAATTGTTCCAGCCATAAATTCCCTTCCCCCTGAGCCTTCAAAAAGTACTCTGCCTCAAATCAGTGGGATTAGGGTTGTCTGGGTCAGCAGAGATCGTGCCAGCAAATCAGATGAAGTTCAGAGCATGGTCCCCTTCTGAGCTGACAGATACCCACACAGGCTTTAAGGGGGCTGGAAGAAGCATCAGCTTTGCTCTGTACCTGCTCATACACATCCAACTCAGCTTGCAAGGGAGGAGCCACACAGGTGAAGTGTGGAGAACCAGTATTGCTGCTATGGGTGGGGCAAGGCAAGCCCTCACTAAAGAGCACCGATTGCCGTAGAGAGCTGTTTCCCTTTTCTTGTAGATCCTAGTCAAGTCTGGTGGCCTATCCTTTCCAGGCTCTCTATGGTCAACTCTGTCACTTTTGTGTGGGTTTCATTACAGGATGGTAGGATATAGTCCCTAATTTTTTTATATGTTCAGTCTGTGTTAGAATTAGGAATGCTGTATAATGTTCTGTGCAAAGGGAATCTTACCAGCTACTAGTATATAAAGTGACTTAATAGTACAAAGATAGTATCTATGGCAGCTTATAAAATGCTCAGACAAAATCCCTTTGTAGCTATGCATTTGCAGACACATAAATATTTTTCAAAAGGTATTTGCAGCATTGCTATTGTCAAGCAAATTTGCACCATCTGATTTCTCTTTTGGATGGTCTCAGTATATTAAGCCAACTTTTGTTCTCTGCTATACTGGTGCAACTTCACTGACCTTGGCCTCTTGTCTTAAACTTTCTAGTAGTCTGGTAACTGAAGACCTCATTCTGCAAACCTTCCTCACAAGAATAGGTCTGTTGACATCAAGGAGGCTGGAAATACTCACCTGAGTAATATCCAGTATGAATGAGGATTTCAGAATCTGGCCTTGAGTTAATGGCTGTGGTACATGGCATGTTTTGTAGCTGCAGATTCCTCATCAAACTTTAAATTGTATGTATATTTTATGGAATCCTCCAAGTCTACTGCTGGCTTTTATGGGTATTCATGTTTTCTGCACACGGCTGCAGAATTCTGTGTGTGCGTTTGTAAGAGTCAGACTGCGGTAGTCTGGTCTGCGTGGTAATTTCTGCTTCCATCTTGGCTAGTGTGGAATTCGTTGCTATGGTCTGGAGAGTAAGTTCTGGAATCACATTATAAATTGTGTGTACGGTTTAAGATGTTAGTTGTCTACTTTGTTCAATTGATAAGGTTTATTTGATGAGTCACAAACTGCAAGCATCTTCACCGTAGAATTTTCTAATGAATCTGATCTCATCTGAGCTTCTCATTTTTTTCCCCAGCGTCTCTCTAATCTCTCCTTGGCAGCTCCCCATATCTCAGACGCACTTCTACTTTCCTATTGCCTTTCCGATCTCATGCTCCTCCCCTTGGAATCATCAAATCTCTCTGATCTCTTCCTTCACCTGTTTGATCTACACCAAGCAGGTCCTTGATGCGGGTGTGTGTATGATGTTATAACACACAAAAAATTAAGGTCAAGCACTCCAAAGTTAGGTAATGGGAGAATTAAGGCTGCCTGTGCAACTTTAATTCAGGCCCCGTTTGTGTGTCTATTCTGATACAAAAAGAAAAGGAGTACTTGTGGCACCTTAGAGACTAACAAATTTATTAGAGCATAAGCTTTCGTGAGCTACAGCTCACTTCATCGGATGCATTTGGTGGAAAAAACAGAGGGGAGATTGATATACACACATAGAGAACATGAAACAATGGGTTTATCATACACACTGTAAGGAGAATGTTCACTTAAGATAAGCCATCACCAGCAGCGGGGGGGGGGGGGGAGGAGGAAAACCTTTCATGGTGACAAGCAAGGTAGGCTAATTCCAGCAGTTAACAAGAATATCAGAGGAACAGTGGGGGGTGGGGTGGGGTGGAGAAATAACATGGGGAAATAGTTTTACTTTGTGTAATGACTCATCCATTCCCAGTCTCTATTCAAGCCTAAGTTAATTGTATCCAGTTTGCAAATTAATTCCAATTCAGCAGTCTCTCATTGGAGTCTGTTTTTGAAACTTTTTTGATGAAGGATAGCCACTCTTAGGTCTGTAATCGAGTGACCAGAGAGATTGAAGTGTTCTCCAACTGGTTTTTGAATGTTATAATTCTTGACGTCTGATTTGTGTCCATTCATTCCTTTTACATAGAGACTGTCCAGTTTGACCAATGTACATGGCAGAGGGGCATTGCTGGCACATGATGGCATATATCACATTGGTAGATGCGCAGGTGAACGAGCCTCTGATAGTGTGGCTGATGTGATTAGGCCCTATGATGGTGTCCCCTGAATAGATATGTGGACAGAGTTGGCAACGGGCTTTGTTGCAAGGATAGGTTCCTGGGTTGGTGGTTCTGTTGTGTGGTGTGTGGTTGCTGGTGAGTATTTGCTTCAGATTGGGGGGCTGTCTGTAAGCAAGGACAGGCCTGTCTCCCAAGATCTCTGAGAGTGATGGGTCGTCCTTTCACATTGTCCCCAAATGTGAAATAGTTATGGGTGAGGACAAAGTCACAAAGTTCAGCCACCAGGTTAGCCGTGACATTATCGGGGATACTGTTCCTGACTGCTTGTAGTCCATCTTTGTATCCCCGATAATGTCACGGCTAACCTGGTGGCTGAACTTTGTGACTTTGTCCTCACCCATAACTATTTCACATTTGGGGATAATATATACCTTCAAGTCAGCGGCACTGCGATGGGTACCTGCATGGCCCCACAGTATGCCAACATTTTTATGGCTGACTTAGAACAACGCTTCCTCAGCTCTTGTTTCCTAGTGCTCTTACTCTACTTGCGCTACATTGATGACATCTTCATCATCTGGACCCATGGAAAAGAAGCCTTTGAGGAATTCCACCAGGATTTCAACAATTTCCATCCCACCATCAACCTCAGCCTGGACCAGTCCACACAAGAGATCCACTTCCTGGACACTACGGTGCTAATAAGCGATGATCACATAAACACCACCCTATATCGGAAACCTACTGACCGCTATTCCTACCTACATGCCTCTAGCTTTCATCCAGATCATACCACACGATCCATTGTCTACAGCCAAGCTCTACGATATAACCGCATTTGCTCCAACCCCTCAGACAGAGACAAACACCTACAAGATCTCTATCATGCATTCCTACAACTACAGTACCCACTTGCTGAAGTGAAGAAACAGATTGACAGAGCCAGAAGAGTACCCAGAAGTCACCTACTACAGGACAAGCCCAACAAAGAAAATAACAGAACGCCACTAGCCATCACCTTCAGCCCCAACTAAAACCTCTCCAACGCATCATCAAGGATCTACAACCTATCCTGAAGGACGACCCATCACTCTCACAGATCTTGGGAGACAGGCCAGTCCTTTCTTACAGACAGCCCCCCAATCTGAAGCAAATACAAACCAGCAACCACACACCACACAACAGAACCACCAACCCAGGAACCTATCCTTGCAACAAAGCCCATTGCCAACTCTGTCCACATATCTATTCAGGGGACACCATCATAGGGCCTAATCACATCAGCCACACTATCAGAGGCTCGTTCACCTGCGCATCTACCAATGTGATATATGCCATCATGTGCCAGCAATGCCCCTCTGCCATGTACATTGGTCAAACTGGACAGTCTCTACGTAAAAGGAATGAATGGACACAAATCAGACGTCAAGAATTATAACATTCAAAAACCAGTTGGAGAACACTTCAATCTCTCTGGTCACTCGATTACAGACCTAAGAGTGGCTATCCTTCATCAAAAAAGCTTGAAAAACAGACTCCAACGAGAGACTGCTGAATTGGAATTAATTTGCAAACTGGATACAATTAACTTAGGCTTGAATAGAGACTGGGAATGGATGAGTCATTACACAAAGTAAAACTATTTCCCCATGGTATTTCTCCCCCCCACCCCACCCCCCACTGTTCCTCAGATATTCTTGTTAACTGCTGGAAATAGCCTACTTTGCTTGTCACCATGAAAGGTTTTCCTCCTCCCCCCCCCCCCCCCGCTGCTGGTGATGGCTTATCTTAAGTGATCACTCTCCTTACAGTGTGTATGATAAACCCATTGTTTCATGTTCTCTATGTGTGTATATCAGTCTCCCCTCTGTTTTTTCCACCAAATGCATCCGATGAAGTGAGCTGTAGCTCACGAAAGCTTATGCTCTAATAAATTTGTTAGTCTTTAAGGTGCCACAAGTACTCCTTTTCTTTTTGCGAATACAGACTAACACGGCTGTTACTCTGAAACCTGTCATTATTCTGATACAGTCTTTAATTACATGATCACATACTATTTTTTCCCACAGGACCCCTTCTTCATTCAGTACATAGGAGGGATAGTGCTCACCAAATGGGTAGCTGTTCAATATCGAATACTAAATTTATTAATTTCCTTCTGGGTGGTTCTATGGCACTCTCACAAGAGAATCTAAGGCTCAGCTTCTCAAAGGCATTTAGGCACCTGACTCCCATTGATTTCAATTGAAGTTAGGCTCCTAAATATATTTGAGGGTCTAACCTTGCTTGCTTCACAGATATTAATTAATTTATCTTCACAGTGCCTTTGTGAGATGAGTTATATATTCCCATTTTATAGCTGAGGCACAGAGAGATTAAGGCCAAAACTGTCAGAAGTTTCCACTAATTTTGGATGCCCAGTATAGACCCTGCATTTGTGTGAGGACAAACGCATGTCAAAATGTTTGGCTCACAGTGGCACTTGTATTGGCCGGAATGGTTCGTGTACTGCTTTTAGGCATTAACTATACTTTCATTCCATGCTCCCTTATGTATGTCTTTTAAAACAGGTAGACTTTTCTACCTTAGCTACATCATTCATACCTGTTCTGATGGTCTATTGAACAGCAGTGTTCAGTAGGAATAGGGCCTAAAGTGTCATTACAACTCCTGTAGTAGAGCGATACAAAATAAACTCTCAAGCATGGAAAAATAATAGCACAGCTATACTAAGATCTGGAAAAAAGATGTCATTTTATTATCTGTTCTGTGTGTGAGCCATAATTACATAGTGTACGCTATACAACTAGTCCATCTGGCAATGCATGTATTGAAATGTGATTTTGAATAACTATAGTGTGCTATGAGTCAGATAACTACATATGTTGCATGACAACCTAGTAAATGTTAAGAGATAACTTACTAGAGCATAATGCCCAGCCTGTCATTTCAGGTCAAAAATGTTAAACAGTCACACAACAGGTGCTACAGAAAAAACTAGATCCTTTGGGGAGAGAATACACTTTAAATAATCAAGTGACCACATTTGTTATGATTACTGGTTGCTGAGAGACCTACATTCTAGCTCTGCTATGAGAATATATAATCACAAAAATAGCTTTAGTTGTAGTCAAAATTTTGCAGAAAATCAAACTTATTCTTATTGTAAATTAACTGATGCAGGTTCAACAACTTAATCAACAGGAAAATATTGTGTAGTAGTGCTCTATGATACTTCAATCACAGAAGTGATTTGAAGTTACCTCTTTTACTGTTGGATTCATCAGTAGGGTTAAAAACTTCATTCCCTTTCTTTTTCTTTTGATGTACAGAGTATAGAATAAGGTTTAAATTTTCCTAGATGTTACAGTAGTATCTGGTATGCTACTGTGAGTGTAAGCTGTCTAAATGGCAATGTTATAAGACTTTACATTCAGAGGTGTATAATTTGTCCATAAAATAATTCTGAGTTGGAACTCAGCTAGGTAGCTGTGGGGTTTAGTGGAAAAATTGGGAATAAAATAAATATGGCTAAAGTTACAGAAGTGCCAAAATAGGGATATTAGTTTCAAAAGGGTGTGTGTGCCGGAGGGGAGTTGTGCTTCTTAACTAACTCCCCCTCAAATCCAGTATATATTACACTCAACCTTCCCTGTCCAGTCAATCAGTCATGTGGAATTTGGTTTGAAGGAACAACCAACTGGATAGTTTATCATTAAGAATATTTTTTCTTCACTTTATTTACTGTCATCTGGGGACATCTACTCTGGGATCCTGAGAAGGATTTCAAAGTACCAGCTGAGAGTCATTTCCCCCTGACCCTCAAAGAAAGCTTCCCAGATTTTAGTGAGCTCAATCAATGTTAGAGCAGGTGTTCATGAGCTTAGTCATATGGATGCTCGTACAGTGCAGACATGATCAATAAAGCCAATGGTTATGTATGTCACGATTGAATGTCAGTGCCACTTGAGATACAAGAGCTCCATCTTACTCTGTATTTCTAGTGTGAATATCAACAGCGTGAAGCTTGTGAAACTAGCTACTGCATCTGTACATCTGACTCTACATGTGCTGTAGTGCTAGTGATGTGCTTCTGTGTATATAGGATAGAGTTGAGCATTTTCCCCCTTAGTTTTGTCAACATTCAGAAGGACTTTCAGCAGAGTATTTGTCTGAGGAAATATGAGACCTAGTGAACACTCTGAACTAGATCTGCTCAATCTGCCGTGTCAGAAAGTTTCACATTAGAATCATATCAGATCAAATGTACATTTTTAACATCAGAATCATAATCCAACTGTCCTGTTGCAACAGGTTATGAGGGTTTTTAATAAAACTAACAGTACTATAAGGTATCCATTATCTTTAATGATTTCTAAAGGTAGTTAACCAAAAGACTGGACTAAGAACCATTTCAGATGGGATAAGTACAAGTGCAGTTCTACAATGGCCGATGTTAAGAGTGAAGAGAAAACCAAAACATTTAAAACAATCCCAGGAAATACACTGGGAAACTCTGACAGTATGTCTAAAAAATGCAAATGCTGTGAAATGAACTGACATAAAGAGTAGGACTGAATGTTCAAGTTGACACCATATTAATTCAGAGGAGAACAGGAAATCTATAATGCCCTAACAGGGTTAGCCAGTAGTCTGTAATCCTTCACAATACATTTTCTGCTTTATTTGTCTTGAGTTACAACCTCATGTTGCCTAAACAAATTTTATATGTCTGTGTATGATAAAACATGGGTATTTTAACATAGACAAGCTTTTAATGGAAAAGACATATTAAATGGAGCCCTTCCCTTCCTGTAGTTATGGGATATGGTCCCCCAGTAAAGGAATTATCTGATATAAAGTTGCATGACACTATATCTTGGCCCAAAGGACATGAAGAAGCAATAGCCCTCTCATTTCAAGGGAAAATAGACTCATAAAATTTAAAGTCAGAAAAGACCATCATGATCCTCTAGTGTGACCTCCTGTACATTGCAGGCCACAGAACCTCACCCACCCACTCCTGTAATAGACCCCTAACCTCTGGCTGAGTTACTGAAGTCCTGAAATCATAATTTAAAAACTTCAAATTACAGAGAATTCACCATTTACACTAGTTTAAACCTGCAAGTGACCTGTGCCCCATGCTGCAGAGGAAGGTGAAAACCCCCCAGAGTCTCTGCCAATCCGATCCAGGGGGAAATTTTTCCTGACCCCAAATATGGCAATCGGTTAGACCCCGAGGATGTGGGCAAGACTCACCAGCCAGACACCTGGGAAAGAATTCTCTGTGGTAACGCAGAGCCCTCCCTATCTAGTGCCCCATCACCAGCCATTGGAGATATTCGCTGCTAGTCGCAGATCGGCTACACAAGATCCTGTAATTACATAATAGTGATCTTTACAATGTTTGCTATACAGGATGAATTAGGTTAGGTGGGTGATTGTTAATCGCACAACAATGCTTCTTGAGTGCGCGTGCGCGTGCTCGCGCTCTCTCTCTCTCTTACTCACTGTATGAAGCACGTCTTAAAATACACACAGATTTCAAGGCCAGAAGGAACCATTGTGATGATCGAGTTCAGAGCCCTGATCTGTGAGGCGTGGCTGAGGCCCGGACCAGTCCCCACAGGGGAGGCAGGGAGGGAGCGCCACCCAGCTCCATTAATGCGCCCCACACCTGGGGCTCTGCTCCCAACCCTGGCTCCCAGCCCTCCACCTGGTACTCCACTAATGGCCCCGCACCTGGGTCCCTGGCTGCCAACCCTGCACCCGGGGCTCCTCTCCTGGCCCAGGGCCCCGGCTGCTGGCTCTGCCCCAAGCTGACCCTTGGTAAATTATTCCAGTGGTTAATTACTCTCACTATTAAAAATGTATGCCTTAGTTCCAGTTTGACTTTGTCTAGCTTCAACTTCCAGCCATTGGATCCTGTTATATCTTTCTCAGCTGGACTGAAGAGCCCATTATTAAATATTTGTTCCCCATGTAGATACTTACAAACTGTAATCAAGTCACCCCTTAACCTTCTCTTTGTTAAGCTAAATAGATAGACTCAAGGAACTCAATCACTATAAGGCATGTCTTCTAATCCTTTAATCATTCTTGTGGCTCTTGTCTGAACCCTTTCCAATGTGTCAGTTTCCTCCTTGAATTGTGGGCTCGAGCTGGACACAAGTATTCTAGCAGCATTTGCACTAGTGCCAAAAACAGAGGTAAAGTAATCTCTCTACTACTTGAGATTCCCCTGTGAATGCGTCCCAGAATCACATTAGCTCTTTTGGCCACAGATTCTCACTGAAAGCTCATGTTCAGCTGATTATCCGTTACTATCCCCAAATCTTTTTTAGAGTCCCTGCTTCCCAGGACAGAGTCCCTAATCATATAAGTATGACCTCATTCTTTGTTCCTAGATAGATACATTGATATTTAGCCATATAAAAATGCTTGTAGTTTTAGCTTGCTTTGTATTAGTGACTTGTCGTCTTCATTATTTACTGCTCCTCCAATTCTGGTGTCATCTTCAAACTTTATCAGTGATGATTTTATGTTTTCTTCCAGGTCATTGATAAAAATGTTAAATAGCATGGGGCCAAGAACTGATCCCTGTGGGACCCCACTGGAAACACACCAGCTTGATGAAGATTCCCCATTTACAGTTACATTTTGAGATTTATCAATTAGCTAGTTTTTAATCCATTCCATGTGTGCCATGTTAATTTTAGATCACGCTAATTTTTTTAATCAAAATATTGTGCAGTACCAAATCAAATGCCTTAGAGAAGTCTAAGTATATTACACCAACACTATTGCTTTTCTCAACTAGACTTGTAATCTCATAAAAAAGATATCAAGTTAGTTTGGCAGGATCTATTTTACATAAACCTATGCTGATTTGCAATAATTATAGTACCCTCCTTCAATTCTTTATTCACAGAGTCCCATATCAGCTGGTCTATTACCTTGCCTGGGTTTGATGTCTAGCTGACAGGCCTATAATTACCTGGGTCACCCCATCCACTCTTTTTAAAAAATTGGCACATTAGCTTTCTTCCTGTCTTCTGGAACTTGCCCAGCACTCTAAAACTTATTGAAAATCAACATTAGCGGTCCAGCAAGCTCCACAGTCAGCTATTTTAAAACCGATTTTTAAAATGTCTAACTTTAGTAGCTTCTGTTTAGCATCCTCCAGAGATACTAGTGGAATAAAAAGAGTGTTATCACCATATGATGACACTGCATCATCTTATGGCTCACCTCCTCTGCCAGCAGTGTAGTTACTGTGGTGCTTAGTTACATGAAATAGTGTTAGTAGGGTAACACAAAGGAGACACGGTTAAATTACACTTGTTTAATTGTAATGGATACACCTGCTTAGTTATGTTGCCTGCCCCCTGCTCTGGTAGTTATATAGATCTCTATACTTATTAGTACCAAATCTCCTCATGTTGCTTGCAGTTCCTTCTGGTCTAATCTCTCCAGGTCACTTTGCAGTTTGGTTTTGGCTTCTGGAGTGTTGTCTGCTCCTCTAGTTTTGATGCTATCTTCAATCTGATCATAGTTGGAATCACACTAAGAAACCCCTAATGAAACAAGGCACAAAGCAGTGTGTAGAGGTGCTTGTTTCTTTAATTTAGCTAATTAAACAAGTCTCTAGAAATTCTTATAGCATCCTGGATGGGGCTACAACTACTGGAGTCATTACAGCCTGAACACTGACAGAGATTTCATCAATGTGACAGAAGTAGCTCAATGAATAGCTTGGATATGCTCCCCAGACCACAAGTGGTTAACAGACAATTGGAGAACTGTCCTACTATGTTGTTTTGCTTTCTTAAATGGATGGAGAAATGTAGGTAAGGTGGTTTTGTTTTTGTTTTTTTAAAAAACCTGCAAACCTGATCACATAACACCTGCTACTGTCCTAGAAATAAGGGCAAATTCTGCCTTCAAATTGGAGTCATGTATCTGAGGGCTGAATTTAGGCCTTAGTGATTGAATATCACATATCCTCAAGCAGATTGTGGCATAAATATGGGGGGGACCATTTTGCCTAGATATTAAAAGACAAACCATCATTAAAAGTCTGTGCTGTCTGAGTCAGAAAATTATTTTTGAAAAGAGCTGGCTGCAGAGGTTTTCATGAGGGTTCAGGCTCTATTAATAGAATTGTTGCATGGTTGTGTATGTCAGCCAGTAAATCATGGTGGTGCGTTAGAAAAGGAACATGCTGTTTAAAATAAACCCTTTCTTTTAAATCAATGTTAGGGTAGGTGGGGGGCTTGTGTATATTAAATATACATTTTCTTCACAGAACTCTGTGCATGGAATCCCCTACGGGAGGAAAAAAGGACATCAGTTTCCCAAGTCTATTTTTAGGACAAGGTTGGAATTTGTCTTAGTCACAGAGAGAATTTTTGATGTGGTATCTGTCCAACAAGGGCAGCTTCTTTCAAGCTCTGCTTCCCATGGTAAATGTACAGCACGATCTGCATCGTGAACAGAATCTCCTTACACTCAGAGGGAATTAATACTCTCTTGCCTTCTTGTTGTTTGTGGGAGGGGTGTTGCTAGGAGACTGGATTCTTAATGTGCTCTGCAGAAATTGGCTTATAATTTTAATGACAAACTGAGACTAAAACAAACGAATACCATAAAAGCAATTTTCTTTCCAAAGATAAAGATACCACTCCTTTAAATCATTCTGTGCCACTCTTCTGGCTATTTGAAATGTTTGTTTTCCAAACATATGAATGGAAACCTAGTTCCAGCATAGCTTCCTCAGGAGCCAGTCTGGGGCGTGAGTGGCTGCTCACTAACCCAGTCTCTGACCAATGATCAGACCTCTTTCCATTTCCTGCTGGCCCTCTGCACAATGTATTTGAAATGGCTGGCTTTGGCAATGGTCAGGGAAACATAGACTCTTCACTAGGACTCTGCCAGTTAGTTACATGAGTGGAACCAGATGGAAATGGTGCCTTCCTTCAAGACGTCCCGATATTAGGGGCTTTGTCTTATACATGCAACTATGCTCACCCCCTGCGCCGGAAAAAAAGAAGAGTCCTCATTTTTCACATTTGCTATTGGTCACTCTACTTCTTGTTAAACTGAGTTCTGGTAACTCAATTTAAAGAGCATTGCTGAAGAAGTCCTTACAGAGTAGGAAACAATCTTTAACGACTGGAAAAAAATAGAGCCAGAATTAGCCACTTCTCAATGGACCACAATTTGAGAACTGCTGATTTAATATAACAGTAAATGCTGCTGTCATGAAATGCAACCTCACATTTATTGAAAATATCAACATTTACCACTGTATTTACATCAAGGCACCATGGAGACACCATGGTCTAGCTAACTAGCACCAGATAGAAGCCAGGAACTCCTGAGTTCTAATCCCAGGTCTGACAATGGCTTACGCTGGGGCCTTGAGCTAGTCATTTAGGTCAACTTTTTCAAAACTGCCTACTGATTATGAGTGCCTCGGTTTGAGTGCCCAACTTGACAGCTTAGGGTTGATTCTCAGAAGTGCTGAGTGCTCACAACTTCAGCTGAAGTCAATGGGAGCTGAGGGTACTTGGAGTGTCTCAGATTGGGCATCCAACAACTGGCATACTGGCCACTAATTTGGGGTTTTGAACATTTTCGGCCTGAGTTAATATTTGCAAAATGAAATGGCTACATAAGCACTAATACGATTAATAACCGTTCTGTTTACTCTTGATGTGTTTTCATATTTGCTTGTGTGTGAATGTTATCATGGTAACATACATTCTACATAAACGCATATACAGTTGCCTGATATCAGTGTTACATAAATTCTTGTTGATGTTAGCTCCTTATGGAAAAATAAAATATGTATGTTTTTTATGTTTAACATAATCTGTCCATATCTGCCCAAAAAAAGGTTATGATGCTGGTTTAAATTGACTTAGATTGGACAAAGCCCTGATGGAAACCATGGGAAATGGGAAGATACATTTGCTCTTATTCACTAGAAGTGTTCTGTTAAAAGATTTTAAAGAAATAGGGCTGGGAATCTGGGAAGCAATTGAGTTAAATGTACAGCCAGCAAAAGATTTCCTTTTTAAAAAAAAAAAAAATCACCATTAGTGCAACATATAACATTGGTCCATTCTACATGATCTAACTGACGACACTCCCCCAACCCCCGCCCATTTTTACAATGTTTTGACAGTTTGGGGGAATATGTCTGTGTCCAGTTGTGAATTCATTTGGTATTATGAACACTACTTGTACTTGGTAACTGTCATTATGGGGTAAAAGAAAAGGAGGACTTGTGGCACCTTAGAAAGTAACAAATTTATTTGAGCATAAGCTTTCATGAGCTGTAGCTGTAGCTCACGAAAGCTCATGGTCAAATAAATTTGTTAGTCTCTAAGGTGCCACAAGTCCTCCTTTTCTTTTTGCGAATACAGACTAACACGGCTGCTACTCTGAAACCTGTCATTATGGGGTAAGTCATCCATTTTGTAGCAATAACTGGACACACAGGGAAGCTATGTCTCGAGAACTGTGACACAGCAATCAAGGACTATCAGCACTGAATGGCCCTTCCCAGGTGAAACAGAGGGGTTGCTACTTGCAAGGCCTTTGCCTTTGAATGGACTATCTCATCACAGAGACCTGTCTGTGGAGAGTGGAATCTTCTCCAGCCTGAGCAGGTGACTGGAAGACCTGCAGTTTCTTCAGCTGACCACTTGACCCAGCAGGGCAGAGGCTGTTGGAGAAGGTGGGCTTTTCCAGCTTTCTGAAGGGGGCCATTATTTCATTCCCAGGACCAGAAGACCCAGATCAAGAAGTTGAGGCAGGAGGGGCCTTACTTTCTTAAACAGAATTGCCAACCCTAAACATTGAAAAATCATATTCCAGGCACCCCAAAATCATGAAATAAAAAGCCATGATTTCTAAGACAGAAGAGCTTTATATTGTTTGTTTTTTTTGTTTTCTGGGGTTATAGCACTTCTGGGGTGTGGGTGTCACATTTTCAAGCTTTTCTCCAAAATCATGATGGCTGGAAACTTTTTTCCTAAATTTTCATGCAGCACTGCTGTGGGTCCCTGTTGTAGCCTCTGTCCATCATGCCCTTGGAGATTTTTTTGGAAATCCAAGAAGTTTTTGGAAAGTGTAGGGGACAATTTCCTGGTGCAAGTGCTGGAGGAACCAACTAGGGGCAGAGCTCTTATTGACTGGCTGCTCACAAACCAGTAAGAATAGTAGGGGAAGCAAAAGTGGATGGGAACCTGGGAGGCAGTGACCATGAGCTGGTCAAGTTCCAGATCCTGACACAAGGAAGAAAGGAGAGCAGCAGAATATGGACCCTGGCCTTCAGAAAAGCAGACTTTGACTCGCTCAGGGAACTGATGGGCAGGATCCCCTGGGAGATTAACATGAAGGGGAAAGGAGAGCTGGCTGTATTTTAAAGAATCCTTATTGAGGTTACAGGAACAAACCATCCTGATGTGTAGAAAGAATAGTAAATATGGCAGGTGACCAGCGTGGCTTAACAGTTTTCAGAGTAGCAGCCGTGTTAGTCTGTATTCGCAAAAAGAAAAGGAGTACTTGTGGCACCTTAGAGACTAACAAATTTATTAGAGCATAAGCTTTCGTGAGCTACAGCTCACTTCATCGGATGCATTTGGTGGAAAAAACAGAGGAGAGATTTATATACACACACACAGAGAACATGAAACAATGGGTTTATCATACACACTGTAAGGAGAGTGATCACTTAAGATAAGCCATCACCAGCAGCAGGGGGGGGAAAGGAGGAAAACCTTTCATGGTGACAAGCAAGGTAGGCTAATTCCAGCAGTTAACAAGAATATCAGAGGAACAGTGGGGGGTGGGGTGGGAGGGAGAAATACCATGGGGAAATAGTTTTACTTTGTGTAATGACTCATCCATTCCCAGTCTCTATTCAAGCCTAAGTTAATTGTATCCAGTTTGCAAATTAATTCCAATTCAGCAGTCTCTCGTTGGAGTCTGTTTTTGAAGCTTTTTTGTTGAAGTATAGCCACTCTTAGGTCTGTGATCGAGTGACCAGAGAGATTGAAGTGTTCTCCAACTGGTTTTTGAATGTTATAATTCTTGACGTCTGATTTGTGTCCATTCATTCTTTTACGTAGAGACTGTCCAGTTTGGCCAATGTACATGGCAGAGGGGCATTGCTGGCACATGATGGCATATATCACATTGGTAGATGCGCAGGTGAACGAGCCTCTGATAGTGTGGCTGATGTGATTAGGCCCTATGATGGTATCCCCTGAATAGATATGTGGACAGAGTTGGCAATGGGCTTTGTTGCAAGGAATGAAAGCATGAAAGCACTACTGCACTGGGCAGCACAGCATGGGGAGGAGGTGACCAGCCCTCTGTGGAGAAAGAAGTGGTTCAGGACTATTTAGAAAAGCTGGACAAGCACAAGTCCATGGGGCTGGATGCGCTGCATCCGAGAGTGCTAAAGGAGTTGGCGGATGTGATTGCAGAGTCATTGGCCATTATCTTTGAAAACTCATGGCGATCGGGGGAGGTCCCGGACGACTGGAAAAAGGCTAATGTAACGCCCATCTTTAAAAAAGGGAAGAAGGAGGATCCTGGGAACTACAGGCCAGTCAGCCTCACCTCAGTCCCTGGAAAAATCATGGAGCAGGTCCTCAAGGAATCAATTCTGAAGCACTTAGAGGAGAGGAAAGTGATCAGGAACAGTCAGCATGGATTCACCAAGGGCAAGTCATGCCGGACTAATCTAATTGCCTTCTATGATGAGATAACTAGCCCTGTGGATGAGGGGAAAGCAGTGGACGTGTTGTTCCTTGAGGTTTAGCAAAGCTTTTGATATGATCTCCCACAGTATTCTTTCCAGCAAGTTTAAAGAAGTACGGGCTGGATGAATGGACTATGAGGTGGACAGAAAGCTGGCTAGATTGTCAGGCTCAACAGGTAGCGATCAATAGCTCCATATCTAGTTGGCAGCCAGTATCAAGTGGAGTGCCCTCGGGTCGGTCCTGGGGCCAGTTTTGTTCAATATCTTCATTAATGACCTGGAGGATGGCGTGGACTGCACCCTCAGCAAGTTTGCAGATGACACTAAACTGGGAGGAGAGGTAGATACGCTGGAGGTAGGGATAGGATACACAGGGACCTAGACAAATTAAAGCATTGGGCCAAAAGAAATCTGATGAGGTCCAACAAGGGCAAGTGCAGAGTCCTGCACTTAGGATGGAAGAATCCATGCACCGCTACAGACTAGGGACCAAATGGCTAGGCAGCAGTTCTGCAGAAAAGGACCTAGGGTTTACAGTGGATGAGAAGCTGGATATGAGTCTCACCAGTGTGCCCTTGTTGCCAAGAAGACTAATGGCATTTTGGGCTGTATAAGTAGGGGCATTGCCAGCAGATCGAGGGACGTGTCTATTGGACATTGGTGAGGCCTCATCTGGAGTACTGTGTCCAGTTTTGGGCCCCCACATTACAAGAAGGATGTGGGAAAAATTGGAAAGCGTCCAGTAGAGGGCAACAAAAATGATTAGGGGACTGGAACACTTGGCTTATGAGGAGAGACTGAGGGAACTGGGATTGTTTAGTCTGCAGAAGAGAAGAGTGAAGGGGGATTTGATAGCTGCTTTCAACTACTTTAAAGGGGGTTCCAAAAAGGATGGATCTAGACTGTAGCAGATGACAGAACAAGGAGTAATGGTCTTAAGTTGCAGTAGGGGAGGTTTAGGTTGGATATTGGGGGGGGGAAATTTTTCACTAGAAGGGTGGTGGAACACTGGAATGCGTTACCTAGGGAGGTGGTGGAATCTCCTTCCTTTGAGGTTTTTAAGGTCAGGCTTGACAAAACCCTGTCTGGGATGATTTAGTTGGGGATTGGTCCTGCTTTGAGCAGGGGTTTGGACTAGATGACCTCCTGAGGTCCCTTCCAACCCTGATATTCTATGATCCCGGCAAATATATTGGCATTTTGTCTTTTGGAATGGAGTTCTGATTCATCTCCCGTGATCAGATCCAGTGCCTCCCGTTCGGTCCATGCTGGAGCTCTTTTGCGATTCTGGGAATGCATGGTCACCTGCGCTGATGAGCTCACCATGAGGGCCAAACAGGAAATGAAATTCAAAAGTTCCCAGGGATTTTCCTGTGTACCTGGCTAGTGCATCTGAGTTGATAGTGCTGTGCAGAGCGGTCACAATGGAGAACTCTGGGGTAGCTCCCAGAGACCAATACCGTTGAATTGCGTCCACACTACCCCAAATTCGACCCAGTGATGTCGATTTGAATGCTAATCCCCTCGTCGGGGAGGAGTACAGAAATTGATTTTAAGAGCCCTTTAAGCCCGTTCGACAAAAATGGCTTTGTCGTGTGGATGGGTGCAGGATTAAATCGATCTATCGCTGCTAAATTCGACCTAAACTTGTAGTGTAGACCAGGGTGTAATTAAGCCAACCTAACCCCTGGTGTAGACAGCACTAAGCAGATGGAAGAATTCTATTGACCTAGCTACAGCCTTTTGGAGAGGTAGATTACCTACAGAATGGAAGAAACTCTCCTGTCGCCGTAGTAAGTGTCTACGCTGAAGTGCTACAGCTGCAGGCATGCTGCTGTAATGTTTTAAGTGTACACATAGCCCAAGTGCAGAAATCACCTGAATCATGAAAAGGGTTGAAATACTGTGGCATGTTAATACACTACTGCTGATTCTGAATGTAGTCACCCTAATGTGAAATGGCTAGAGCAGCCTAGCTCACAACACTAAAAAAATAGCATTTTTGTAGATAACTTTTTAAAAAATGAACACATTCATATTTCAGTGAACAGGGCATTTAATCAGTGCAGAAGAGTTTCTATTTAAAAAAATCTGCTTCATTTACAATCAGCTAATCTCAAATTTAAATTAACCAGTTCTGTGTTTACAGATGGTTCATTCCTTAAACTAAAAGGACTTCCAGGGCCATGCTATTTAGAGAATTGTAGATAAACACATCAGCTCAGTCAGAAAAACAATATACCCCAGAAGATTTGAGAGCTGAGATTTTTCCAGGAAAGCATATATCTGTGCTGTACAAAGTGTTGAAGAGCTGAGTTGTTAAGTTTTTTTTTACTGTTATCAAGAGGACTGAGCTATTACTTCTACTGTCAGTAATTGGTAGAGGGGAAAATGCTGAAAGCATGTATCAAATGCTAAATAAACAGAGGCTGCCTCTGCGTTAGAGAAATGAACCAATTAAAGAATATGGTGTAAGCACCAGTGCTGTGCAATGTATTAACATGAGGTGTGCCACCTTGTCTGTAACGTACCTCATATCCTTACTTGCGTGGTATTCTGCTGTAGATGGTGCACTGCCCTCTTTGTACCTACGCTTGTTCCAGCACAACTCTCCAATGCAGTGGCTTCTGGGAGATTTTAAAAGGCCTCTTGACAACTCAGCAGAATTGTGGCAGAAGTCCAACTCCCATAATCCATATTTGTTTACAGGGTGGTTGTAGCCCTGTTGGTCCTAGAATATTAAAAAGACAAGGTGGGTGAGGGAATATCTTTTATAGGACCAACTTCTGTTGGTGAAGCTTTGGAGCTTACACAGAGCTCTTCTTCAGGTTTGGGAAAGGTACTCAGTGTCACAACTAAGTACAAGGTGGAACAGATTGTTTAGCATCAACAATTAACATGGTATAAGAGACTATTCAAGGTGAAGTGGGCAGTTAATACCTCTAAAGTTCTAGGACAAAGATGGGTTAATGGGTTACAAACTGTTCCAATGAGCCATAAATCCAGGGTCTTTATTAAGTCTATGATTTTTAGTGTCTAACGAAGATATGAATTTAAGCGCCCAAGTTTGTCTTTTGTCTCTCTCATTCCATAGGAAAGTCTCATAACTTTCCAGGAACTGGCACCATATCCAAGTTTTTTTTTTTTCTCAGAGTGGAGGCCAGGATGAACCCTCTGTTCTTGCTCCTTGCTCAGTAAGGAAGGTTTCTGGTGGAGCTTTTGAAAAGTTGTCACAAGGAACTTAGGTGGCTGAGGTGAGATAGAAAAGAATGTTCCTGCATTATCTGTGGAAAACCAGAGACCAAGCACAGCAGCTGATGGAGTTCTTGTTTCAGTGGTCATGTGCCTTTCACTCCTGGAATAACCAGATCCATGCAGTACATGAGCATAATGTTCTCTCATGGAATGCTGCTTTTGTTCTTCTCCTACTCAACATCTTTCACCACAGCACTGCCTGGAACTGTTTTCTGTGTTATCCAGTAGCTCATTGGACTACAAGGAAGTTTGGCTTCTGAGAATTCAGTCCAGCTCTTCAAAGAACAAATGAATTTTGCTTTCAGAACCAGACCAGCTGCTATTGTCCCATGCCTTGTTCTATTGGACCTGAAGGATACTAATCTTTTCATGTTTCAGAGTAGCAGCTATGTTAGTCTTTATTCACAAAAAGAAAAGGAGTTCTTGTGGCACCTTAGAGACTAACAAATGTATTTGAGCATAAGCTTTTGTGAGCTACAGCTCACTTCATGGGATGCATTCAGTGGAAAATACAGTGGGGAGATTTATATACACAGAGAACATGAAACAATGGGTGTTGTCATACCATTGTTTCATGTTCTCTGTGTATATAGATCTCCCCACTGTATTTTCCACTGAATGCATCCGATGAAGTGAGCTGTAGCTCACAAAAGCTTATGCTCAAATAAATTTGTTAGTCTCTAAGGTGCCACAAGTACTCCTTTAATCTTTTCATGACACTGCTTGCCACTCCAAGTAATGCCCATCTCAGCTACTTACTCAGATACTTGTCATATTGCAAATTATTCCTTCTGACTAACTTCAGCTGGCCCTGGATCTCTCCAAATAGTCACCTGTGCTCACATGTTGGCCTCAGTTCAGCTAGCAGCACGTTCATAGGAAGTTGGGATGGCTCAAAGTGTCTTTAATGGAAAATTAAGGTTTTGACTAAATGAAATTTTTCACAAAAATTTTCTGCTTTCTGCAAAATGTTGCCTTTGACAAAAAAAGGCAACACCTGAAAACCAAAATATTTCAATTTGGAAATGTTGCCCTGGTGCTTCATGGGAATTGTAGTTCAAATGCCTCATGCCCTCATTCTCCTTTATGGGTTGGGTTCTCCACCTGGACCACATCTTTCTGGCAAACTTGACCCCTGTGCAGTGCAGAAAGAGACTAGAAAGACTATTTGCTTTACTAGGGTTATTGGGGTATTGATTCTCATTCACACTGGGATTGTGCCAGTGGAGACCATTAGAATGAGGACTACATCATATTCAGTCTTGCTTGAAATCTATACAAATGGTAGTGCAATGGCCTGTATGCTGTTGGAAGCGTGTGTGTGTGTGTGAGGACAGGTGGTTTATTATGTCATAGTTGAAGGTCAAAGTGGTTATGTGGCTGGGAAATCAAAAGCAATAATAGAGAGGAATTGATAGTCATTGTGGTAGAGGCCCTGGATTGGGAAACAGAAGATCTGGGTTGAATTTCTGGCTCTGCCATGAACTTCCTGTGTGATTTTTTGGGGCATGTCCCCTAATCTCTTTGTGACCCATCTATAAAATGGGGATGATAATACTCAGTGCTTAATCTGTACTGAAAGCCGCCAAGGCTCAAGCAATTTTGTTACATTCATAACTGATGCAGGAAGCCCAGAGGTGCCAGGGCTATGAACTGTCAAGCCTAGAGGTGCCAGGGCTCACCCCTGAGAAGCCTGGCACCAATTAAGTACTGATAATACTTCCTTTTGTCTGTTTTATCTGTTCAGATTTTGAGTTCTTCAGGACAGGAACTGTGTCTTACCATGTGTTTATACAGTGCCTAGCACAGTGAGCCCGGATCCCAGTAGGAGGTACAAGGTGCTACCATAATGAAATAACTAGCACTAAACTAGTGCAGCTAAGTGATAGCTGCAGAAATATAAAAGGAGATTGGATCCCTACAAAAGGAGGACAGTAACTAAATTCAGAATGCCCTACTTAAACCACAAGTATGAGAAGGTAAGTTGCTTATGAAATTCAATGTAAAGAAGTGTAAGATCGCGAGGGAAGATATTTCAAAATTCTGGAGAAGGTCACCTTCAGCTGTCATATTCTGCAGAGTACTGCTTAAGGGGGAAGTCAGAGTGGATAAAATGGTACATGCACTATCTGTACAATATTTAGAATCAGTCGGTCACTTGCAAGACTCAGGAAGTGATTCGTTCCTCACAATGTACTCTGGGGTTCTTCTCTGAGTTATTAGCCCTATTGGTGCTCTGCAACAGGATGTGTGTGTGCCTGTCACTATTGACTAGAGATTTGTTACTGTCCACAGGTCCACATCTGCACCGTATGTATCCCTGTGCTCTGGCATGTAGATATATAGGGAGAGGTGGACCTGCTGTTGCTCTGGGTCCTTCTCAACAGCTTTTGGCTTGAGACGGAGCTTTGTGGTGTCCACTTATTAGCGTTGCAGCTTTCTTCAATTTTTTTATTTATTTAATTATTTACTTTCTGTTTTTATCATTTTATGTTGTTTGGCACAAGGTTGTGCTTCTGTGTGGTTTCCTCCTCATTGTGGACAGGGCCTCCTTTGCTGTTGGCCCTGTTTTGTTTGAAGCCTTTTCTGAGTGAGTTATGTCAAAGACCCCTGGTTTCAAACCCTGCCAGATTTGCCACGTCTTTTCCCCTCAGCGATGGATATTCCAGCTGCCTCAGAGAGTTCCATGTCCCATCTAAGTACAAGGTCTGCTCTGTTTTCAAGAGCAGATGACTAAAGCTCCTCCTCATGAGTGAACCTGGAGACCTGTGGGATCCAAATCTCCTTTCTGTACATTGGCCTTAACCACTCAGGGCACTCAGGTGACTTCTGTGGCCTAGGCAAGCAGAGACCCTGGGGTACATTTGAACACTTCAAAAAGTGTTCAGAAAAATAAAACCCATTCCCTGGAGAGAGGATGCTAAAAGAATGGGTAAGTCACCTTCAAGGCCAGGGAACCAGGAGATTTTGTGTCCTGATGTGGGTACTGCCAAGATTTCTACTGGCCCTACTACTGAGATACTGGTACCTCCTAAAAAGACTTCCACCTCAACTCATAATGGGCAAGCAACCTTGCATGGCCCTGTCATCAGTACCAGAATCTGAGCCCTCCAAGCACCAGGACTCCTCCAGGAGCAAAGACTTTGAGAAATTATCATTGACACATGTTTTGGTACCATCTTTATGGGGTCATGGCCACAATGTACAGACTCTTCATCCCATATTGTCTCCTGGTGCCACTCAGTGTCATAGTGGAGCTCCGCCCAGGTTCACTAGTGCTGACTAGATTCCTCTCCCATGTGGACCTCCAAGTCGTGGAGGAACCCCAATCTCTTCTTCTAAGGGGTACCAACAGAGAACGCTGGCTAGTACCCACACTCTCTCGCTGGAGCCGGAGTACCTATTGATAGAGCCCAGTGGTTATGTGCTTTATATCCATGGGTATCCAGATGCAGATATCTGATGACCATATTTGTGGATCCTGGATTGGATGCGGATACAAATTTTGTATCCACGCAGGGCTCTACCTATCAGAGCTAGTGCACCCCCATACTAAGACTTAGCCTCCAGTACCAACTTGGTTGGCAGTCTTGCCTTGACCGCTGGTACTGATAGCAGTAACTCCTCCATCAGATAGGAGAGATGACACCTCCTCGGATTTGGACACTTCTGTCCAGGAGTCCACCACCTACCCATTCTAATCTTCTTTTCCAGAAGTATTTCTTGAGGAGTAGATCCCCAGAACAAACCAATGTCCTCCACATCAGCTCTGGTAGGAACACCTTTGGGGTCCTGCTCCCTTTCCCTACACTCCATCACAGTGGACTTTTTGGAATCTCATGGCCCTTTATGGTGACCAGTATTATAGCATGCCCTCACCCACAATGATCTGTCCAGACTAACAGTCACCAGTACGGCAGGACCCTCTTGCTAGGAGGACACCTGTAGCAGGAGCTAGTGATTGAGGCGGACATGCCACCATCCAACATGTCTCCTCCTCACCTGAAAAGGAAATTATGCCCCCACTACCATCCTGTGTGGGTGATTTCAGAGCTCTTCAAGAGCTGATGAAAAGAATAGCAGAATCTCAACAAATTCCATTGGAGGAGATACAAGACACTCAACACTCTTTTGTGGATATTCTGTATACCTCCCCTCAGGAAAATATTGCTTGGCCCATTAACAAAGCATTATTCTTACCAGCCTATCTGTTATGGTAGACACCAGCTACGATCTTCCCCATGTACAAGAATGCTGACAAAAAGTATTATGTGCTGACTAAGGGTTTGGAGTATTTTTTCCCCCTTCCATCTATACCCCTAACTCTTTAGTAGTCTATGCTGTCAGTGTCAGAAATAGACAATATTGTGACAGGTTGACTGCCTCCAATAAAAAGTGCTTGGAACTTTCTGATCACAAAAGCTGTTCCTTGAAAGCTCTCCAATTTAGAACTGTGAACTATCAGGCCTTGAAGGCAAAATATTACTTCACCAGTTCCAGTAATTTTTCACATTTTATTGATCATTTGCCATAGGACCAAAAAAGAGCAGTTTCAACCACTAATTACGGAAGGCCAGATGATTGCAAAAGCTTTGCTACTGGCTTCTCTTGATATGAAGGACACAACCTTGTGTTCATTGGCTACCACCATTGACATGTGTCAAGCCTCTTGTTTACAAGCATCTTGCCTACCCTGTGGGTGCAAAATACCAACGTAAGCTCTTTAGCAATGGCACAGATTATTCTCTTCATTCACTAAAAGACTCCAGGGTGACTCTGATTCTTCAGTGTATATGTGCACATAAAACAAAGAGAACATTCAGTAAATCATAGATGGCACAATGATCTCTCCCAGTCTGATAACAAACCTCCCTGAGACCAACAGAACTACCCAGAAAAAGGTCCAGATTTCATAAAAAGGGGCCTTCATCTACAGTGACCATGCAACTGACAGCTGCCTATAAGTGACTGTTTTGACCCAGTGGTTGAGGGTCACAGATCATTCCTTGTTTTGGATCTCCTGATGCATGAAACCACGCTTCCTCCACCCTATGGAAACCTTCTCTCTCATTTCCTACCTGCCTGGGAGCTTATCACTTCAGACAAGTAGTTCCTAGAAGTGGTTACAACTGGATATTCCACCCAATTCAACTCCAGTTCCCTCCCCAACACCCATCCCTATCCAGAGGCCCTTCTCATGAGGGTCTCTTAAGGCAGGAGATTAAAGCTATCCTGCTTGTGGGGACAATCAAACCCATTCTCCTGATTTCATAGGGAAAGGTACTCCAGGTACTTCTTGGTTTCTAAGAAAACAGGATGATGAAGACCTATCCTGGACCTCAGATTCTGAACACCTTTATTCTTTTGCAGCATTTCAAGATGGTGGTCCCAGCAATGGCAATTCCATGCTTAGATCCTGGGTACTATTTTGTCACCTCTTGACCTCTAGTATGCATACTTTCATAAAATCATAGAAGAATCATAGAATATCAGTGTTGGAAGGGACCTCAGCAGATCATCTAGTCCAACCCCCTGCTCAAAGCAGGACCAATCCCCAATTTTTGCCCCAAATCCCTAAATGGCCCCCTCAAGGATTGAATTCACAACCCTGGGTTTAGCAAGCTAATGCTGAAACCACTGAGCTATCCCTCCCCCCTTTCATATACTTCTCTCTCTCCAAACAAGTGTCTCAATGCTCTCAACTACTGGAAAAACACTTACAAACTTTGTGAGGGAGTCTCCTTTTCATGTCTGTCCTCCACATGGATAGTTGCCATGGATGCCTCACTGCTAGGTTGGGGTGCTCATCTCTTGGACTTCACAGCCCAGACTTCCCTGAGAGTTGTCCTTCCACATCAACATTCTGGAACTCAGGGCAGCTTGCCACATTTGTCATCACTTCCTAAACACCATTAGGGGCCATTCAGCCACAGTAATGCTAGACAACCGAGTGACCAGGGAAGAGCAAGATCCCAGTCTTTATGTGCAGTGTCGATAAAGCTATGGAATTGGTGCTTCTTCCACAGCATAGGCATCTCAGCAGTTTGCCTTCTTGCCTTCCCGAACACAGAAATTGGGCACTATAATCCACCCGAACCTCTTATCATCACAGTTCAAGTTCTCGCTCCTGGATGGTTCTCAGGCAATTCTGCTCCCTTGCAGTTCAGACAGTGCTGCTGAATAGCAGAAAACCTGCCATGAGGAAAACTTACCTGCAAAAGTGGAAGCGCTTCAGGCCTGGTGTGCCCCATAGTCCATATCTCCTTCTCAGACTCCCCTCATGAGCATACTCAATTATGCTGTATTTAAATATGCTGGTTTGTCACTGAGCTCCATTTAAGTTCACCCCGCTGCTGTTAAAGCCTTTTACACACCTGTTGGGGGGGCTTCAGTTTTTGCCACCCTACCATTGCTGGATTCCTTAAGGGTTTGTGAGTAGCAGCCGTGTTAGTCTGTATTCGCAAAAAAGAAAAGGAGTACTTGTGGCACCTTAGAGACTAACAAATTTATTTGTTAGTCTCTAAGGTGCCACAAGTACTCCTTTTCTTTTTTTAAGGGTTTGTGTGCATGTCTGTCCCATGCCAAGCAGCTAATTCTGCCCTCCACAAACTCCAAATCAATCCTATCCCTACCCAGCACTGCCCACATCAGTTCAGCCCTCCACATCCCAATCAATTCTGCCCCTGTCCCAAGCTCACTTCTGTTCCTTCTGGGCTTCTTTGCACCCTGCCATCAGGCCTCGGGGGCCTGCAGTGAGGTCCCCTCTCACTCTTCCCAGACTAGGGGAGCAGCCCCAGAAGCTCTTCAGCCCCCATCCCACCTTCCGAGGCCAAGTGCTGCAGGGGGGAAGGGGAAGGAGCAGAGGCACCATCCTGTTGCAGTTATTCACCAGGGAGAGTGGGGGGAGTGGAGCCATCCTGAGCTGCTGGGCTCTTTGATTCCTCCTCTCCCCCCTCACCCCCAGTGAGAAAGTGAGTGAAGGAGAGAGAGCATGGGTGGCGGGTATAATAGGTCAGGGGAGGCTCTGCCTCCCGTAGCGCAGCTGCTGCGGTGGGTTCCTGGTTGCCGGTTTGTTGGGGGAAATTTTTGCTTTTTATTATGCCCCATGCAGGTTCCGTGGCGGCTGAGGAGGTGGTATGGGCTATTCAACTTTCTGGGTTCATTAGTAATCTCCCTGGAGTCCAGAGACATTACCAATGAACCCGTGATACCGAGTAAAATCTACCCTCTCCTCTGCCACCCTGGAAGCTGAATGGGGCATAGCAAAAGCTCAGGCTCTTCTTCTGGAAGAGAGAAGAAAAGAGCTTTTGAATTTTGACGAGGGGCTTAGGGTCTGCGGAGGGGAGGAACGGCTGCAGGGGGGCCTCAGGGCTCCACCTGGCCCACGCCTCCGCTGGCCACAGGGGAGGGAACCAGGCGATCACAGGGCTCCAGACACTGGGGGCTGAGGGCCTCAGGCCATGGGGCTGAGGGCCTTGGGCTGCAGGAGGGGCTGGGGGGGCCTTGGGCTGCAGGGTGGAGCTGGGGGCTAGTATCCCTGAATTGGGGCTCCACCTGCCGCCCATGAGAAAGAGGCTTCTGAAAGGGCTGAACTTGATGAGAAGGCTAGAGCTTCTCATGTCAGCATGAGATGAGCTCCAGCACCCTCTGAAATTCCAACAGGAGAGTGGGCAATACTGGGTACCTAGGAGTCCTAGATATGTGACCCTGATGTGTGATATTTCTCCCAAGCTGCACTGCCTGAGGCCCAGGATGGACAAGATTCGATCCTGCACCTGTAACCAGGAGTATCAGCTTTCCTATACATAACAACATCATGATTTTTAAAAGGCTGGAATCTCTTCTCCCTATAGGACTAGAAATGGAAGTTTTACTCCTTTAGGATGGGAGGATTCCCAAATCTCAGTGCTACTGAGCATTCACTACTAGCCATACACAGTACAGTCCTGACATTTTGCGGCTAGAAAAGCTATTTTAGGTTGCTGGTAGAGGTCCTCTGAGCTCTGGACATCTGGATTCATGGTGACTAAGACACCTGCCTTTGTAAGATGAGAGATTCAAGAAATTGTGTGTGTGAATATAATGGGGTGCACTCACTTCTTGTGAGCACCCCTTGTTGAGTGTGCATGCCTGCAGTTTTTTCTCAATTTCTTCTGCTTATGGTGCCCCCTTTGGGATGCTTTGCTCATCAGGCATATCTTTGGTGACTCAGCCCTCTGGCCAAGTCTCACTCTGTCCATGTGCAAAACACACAAACCCCTTCTGAGGTACACAGTCCAAAATGTCCTCAATGTCCTGCAGTCATCCCAGGGCTCAGTCTTCTAAAACAGTCCAGCAGGGCCCATCACAGTACCCTCGCTGGGTCCGGCTAGGTTGCAAGGCTCCTACTCTGGTATTGAGCCGCGCCCAGAGGGTTTCTTCCCTGTGAACGCCTTACCTCTACTTAAGTTCTCAGTGACCCCAGCCTTCATGCTGAGCCACCCTTCTTGGACTCAGTTTGCTGACCACTGCTCCCTGCAGTCCCAGTCGTGCAGTGCCCTTATCTGCAGTGCTACCGTTCTACTTCCCTTCCTTAGGGCATAGTCCCTTCCCCCCAGTGGCTGGGGGGTTGGTCCCAACCCAGGCACCCTTTAAATATAACAGCCTCATGCTGCATCCCTTTACTAATTGCTGCTCTACGTATCCCTGGGCCGCTTCCCCATTGCCCATCCTAGTTGAGGCAACCAGCCAGAAGCTATTCTCTTGCTCCCTGCCAGTAACTGCTTGCTTCAGCCCCAGGAGCATCTCTTGCTCCCCAGGTCCCTGTCAGCAGACTGAACTCATGCTGCCCTGCAGCTCCTTTTATAGGAGCCTGTTGGGTCCTGACTGGCTGCTTTCTGCAGCCCCTTTCCTGATTGTCTGTGTCCCACACAGCCACTCTAAGCAGGTTGGAGGACCTCTCTACTCCTGTTTTCTGGGGTGGGGTATGGCAGGGCCACAAGGCCTCCAGTAGGGGGCCTCAGGGCCTAGTCCACCCCATCACAGTGTGTTTAAAGGACTCTCTCTAAAACATTCCCAAAGTAGTTTTCTGTAACCTATGTGGCATATAGAGACTATATCAGGGTGTGGGTGTGTGTGTGTTGGGGGGCAATGTTTTACTATTTGGGATGGCATGATTTCGCCATGTGTGAGTAATGTGACCGCCCCAAACTCATGCAAATAAAACCTATATACCACACTAATCCCATAATATATTGTTTGTGGGAGTATATGAATACCTAATGCCTGTTTCAAATGCAGACAGAAGCAAACATCTAGTTTTGCTAGTCAAAGAAATTAGTTACATGATGAAGGGTTTGCAGGATCAAAGTCATAGTTCTGAATTGGGATATGGCACCAGATTATTGCTTTGGCTATTGGCAAGCCAGAATACGTGATTTTCTAAAGTCCTTTTATAATCACGACTTTGCTGCCTCTGTGACCATTGGAAGGACTGTGACCATGCTGCAGACCACCCATCTCATGCTGTGGAATTCTACACTGCTTATAGCAATTGCACTGTCTGTGTCGGGTATGGAACGAAACCTTCAACCCTAAAAAGTATTTGTTTGCACTAATATGCAACTGTTGTTTGAGATGCAATGCATTGTGTAACTGGTTGGTTTGCTACCAGGTGCTGCGCAGGTTGCTCTGGCAATAAAACAAAGAAATAATGGGGTGGATATTTTGTTCTTTAGTTTGGCGTAATATTGGGTTGCTTCATGACTAGCAACAATAAAGAATTTTCAAAGAAGAGTACTAATATGAATATCTTATTGAACAAAAAATGCCAGGTTATTGTTCATCATAAAAATTGCATCAAATGCATCCGATGAAGTGAGCTGTAGCTCACAAAAGCTTATGCTCAAATAAATCTGATAGTCTCTAAGGTGCCACAAGTACTCCTTTTCTTTTTGCGAATACAGACTAACGCAGCTGCTACTCTGAAACCTGTCATAAAAATTAAGTCCTCCCAAAGTAAGGATCTGTATATTTGCATGTGTAAGGAAAGCTAATTTCTTGTAAATGCTCCTCTTAGGCTGTGGTTCTTGCTTAACATACTTTTGAAGGCATTAGTTAAACAAAACAAATAAATCTGAGTGTCATTAGACAGAGGGGGTGTGTGTGAGTGCATGTGTGCACTTGGAGATAAAAGATGTAATGAAATAATACAAAGATGGAAAAAATGAAATGATCGGTACTACTAAGAAGCAGGATTGATACTGATTTTTCCATTTGTTAGTGAGCAGAATGTGTGCAATTTTTGTCAAGAAAAACCTTGCACAACTAGGATTATTCTAGGAGACAAAACCAAGAACTGTTCAGTAATAGAATTCTGTGTTCAAAACAATCCAGTGACACTGGTGCATTCCTGAGGCTGCATACTATACCTATAGTAATCAAATGCACCTATTAAAGAGCGATACCATATGCCTTGACTGATTTTGAAATAAGAGCGGGGGCGCTGGAAATCTTAGTAGTTGCTTATAAGCTCTGAAACTTTCACTTCTAGAGCACCAGCTCCAGTCTGCCCAAGGTCAGTCACGGTCAATGGCTTTTACCATTTGAAGGCTGTTTGGCCTCTGTGAGAGCAGTCCAGTCCCTAGTGAACCGTTATGATTGACTTGTTTTGTTTTTTAATCTCCAACAATGTACTTGGGCTTAACATCATAAGCTAGCACTGCATTTGGCACCTTGACTTTGTGGTACTGAATGGGTACTGAATGGATCACACTTTCTCTCTGAGGTAGTCCCTTCAGCTTCAGGCTAAGGTACAAGTGGGGGACACTCTCATTGCGCTGACTATGTTGTACCTATTCCATGGAAGAACAAAGGAGGGCTTCAGGGCTATCAATCTGGCAGCTTTCCCATTTATATTTTCTGTGAATTTGCAAGTATTTACTGAGCAATGACCTTTAATCAACAGTTAACCATGGAGGCAAATTCTTCCAGGTAAGGAAGTAACTGGGGAGATACAACTAACCCCATAAAGTCGGAATGTGCTAGAATCCATTAAAGATGTGTGAAGAAGACAATGTTCATTCTGTTCCCTTCCTGGGAGTTTGCCACGTTCTGCTCTGAGCTCTGTCACCAACATCTGACTGATAGCAAGTGTTGTGCTCAGAGAAAGAGGGATCATGTGTTCCGTTCCTTTTCATTTCTACTTTGAAGCTGGTTGTTTTGTGTTGATTCTTAAAGACTTGTACGTCTGGTCATATAAATGCTGTGGACTGGCCATTTTGTTTAATAATCTTCTGGGGTTTCAAATCTTATTGGTACAGGCTAAAACCAGTGCATAGTTTTGTGCCAGAGCTTGCCAGCACTGAGCCCCGGCACCTTTGGGCTCGCTGCATCAGTTATGAATGTAAAAAAAATTGCTTGAGCCCTGCACCTCTTTCATTACAAATGAAGCACGGACTAAAACATACTCTTCACTCCCATGTGGGAAACCTGAGTTCAGACCCAGGCCTGAACACTGTAAAGGTCATGGGCTGGGAGAGTGCCAACTTTTTGGAGGGAAAAGGATGTGTCTGTGCAGTGATACTCAAAAGTCATGTTCATATTCACATGCAGAAGAACAATATAGACCTCTCACTGTGGGAAAGAGATTGTGCTAGCGCTTGGGCACTTGGCTGTTGTCTTGGGGAGGTAGGGAGGGGGGCTGGTGTATTGTGAGTTTTTTCTGAATCACTATCCACAGTCAGTTTCTTTTTATTGATTTAGAACATGTTCTGCATTAGGCCCTTGTCCTAGTGAGCAGGTGTTCAGCTCGCTCAAACCATCACAACAGTTGGCATGAATTATCCTTTTGGTTAAGGCTAATAAACATGGGGACTGAACTACACTGTCACCCTGGGAGGTGAGCCTTCTGTGTCACTAGTGAGGCACATTGGCAGGCCAGGATGGGGAAGTCTGGCCTGCCACTCCCAATGCTTTCTTGAATAAACAGATAACTCCAAGCTGCCAGGATGAGAATCTAACACCTTTTGCAATTGCTATAGTAATTTAAAATTAAAAATAGTACTGAGGCCAGCAAAAATAACCCCCGGCTTCTCTTATGCCACATGTGATGTTCATCTAAACCAGCAGCTCACAGGGTAGAATTGGTTATTCCAGTAAACTATGAAACCATCTGAAAAAATGCACTGATCATTAAGTGCCCAATGAAATTGCCAGTCAAAGCCAAAGACAAGACAACTTGTTCCATAGCCTGGAATTATAAATGATTTATACTTAAGGTTTCAAGCTGGAGATGCACCATAACTTGCTTTTCACATACTCTGCAGTGAACAGAGTAACAATGGATTTTGTTTCTGTGTAGACATGGTTCAAAGACATAACTGCAGTGCCTGGTATGTTTATTGGCATATAATCATGCAGATCTTGGTCTAATTCACTTGTTTGCACTTTTCCTCGTGGTCGGAAAGCTGTGTATTCAGATTCACACGGGGTCTGTGTTGGCTTCTGCAAGCCCAGAGCTTAGTGCAGTGCTCCTGGCAGTAGAAAGCCTGTCTCCAGTGGAATTGTGTGGATGCCAGGTCCTGTAACCTCCCCATGAGGTATGCATGGCTCTGGCAATGGGAGGTGGCAAAGCACAACAGATGAGGCTGTGCTTGTTCAGCAGTGACGCGATTCCTGTGGAGCCCCTGGCAGAGATTAATGCTGCCCTCTTCCTGGGAAGAACTGTTCATGGAGAGCAGTGGTGGCCATTCCACTCCTGTTGCAGCAGGGCTGAATCCTGTCTTGCAAATAGTTTTATGATCCTTGTTGATGTGATGACCATCATCTTTGCCAATGCACCAAGGGCTGCAGCTTGGATCTCTGGATTGGAAAGCATGAGTTTCTACAGCTTGAGCTGTAAAACCAGCCTCTATAATGGAGGGAAGTAACAGACTCGCATTCCCTGTGGACTGGGCAATGAGGAGGACACATAATTAGGGTGCTGCGGAGCTGGTGCTTGGGGCAAGGGCCGCACATGGAGCCCCCTGGCTGCCCCTAAGCATTGGAGCTGGAGGGGAGACATACCGCTGCTTGTGGGAGCCATGCAGAGCCACGGTAGGCAGGGAGCCTGCCTTAGCCCTGCTGTGCCGCTGACCACACTTTTAACAGCCCGGTTGGCATTACTGACCGGAGCCCCCAGGGTCCCTTTTTGACCAGGTGTTCCTGTTGAAAACTGGATACCTGGCAGCTCTACACATAACACACACTGTGACCCTGATCAGGATATTTCCTGTGAGCAGAGGAAGCTCATCCTGAGCATTTACAGCCCTCAGAAGCTAAAATCCCAGCCAAGCCCTCACATACATGACCGCTTCCATCTTGGCCAGCACCCAAGATTGAACTGAGGACCTCCAGAGCTAAACACAGCCCTTTCTACAGCTTGAACTAAAGAATCAGTCTATGGGGCTGAAGCAGATTTACATCCTCGAAGGATGGATCTCGGGTTGGACACAACACCTGACCAATAGGTTACACTGACCCTGAACTTCACTGGAGGAGTGGGAGCAGCTAGTGAGATAGGTAGAAGTGCTGTTCTTCAAATGATACACGAAACTGAGGTCTTTGGCTTCTCTCTGGCTAAAATGCAAAGATTTTGTGATACATTTTGAAAAGTAGGGGATGGCCTCAGTGTCCCCTAAATAAACCAGGTTCTAATGTCCAAGGTCATGTGTGAGCAATTGCTGAGCATGTGACTGTAATTGCTTATGGAGTCTGCATTGCCAATATTCAACACGCATTTCTTTGCTAACCACTTTGAAATGAGGACTTTCAAAGAGTTTGTCAGTCACTATATGAAACAGAATTGTTTTCTACTTTCACACTGTAGACCTGATTCTGGACATAACAGAAAACTGTTTTCTGGATAAAAGCAATTCAATTCTATGAAAATTGAATAAGTTTCTATATAAATTACTCTAAATCATATACCATTTGACAGAGGTGTTTTTAACCATCCCATAGAATTCTGTAATAGGGATATAATTCTCTATACTCTAAGATTTTTTATATTCAATATGATGATTCATTTACAAATGAAAAAATGCATATGTATCCAAAGGCCTGCATTTAAGAGTCTATTTAGCATCAGAGTGATTAGAGATTAAAAATACCTATCAGATCATTTAGTACATCATCTTAAATGGACAGGGTAGTCCCAGTCATTAGCATGATATAGTGAAATTTAAGGCTACAAAATTCAGGTTTTGTGTAGGAGTGTTGGGAGCTCCAAATGGTTTTCTAATCAAAGTTGTAAAGTGACAGCTGTGGTGAAGCTGGAATTTGTTATGTCTTGTCTTTTGTGTACTGCATCTTTACATTTCCAGGAGTCTGCTGTCTGCAGCTTCAATCAGACATTTTGACAAGGCCAAGTTTTGTGCTGACAGTTTCAGAGGAGATAAGCACAACATGCTTTTGCCTGGAGACTTTACTTTTGTTTGTTTGTGCTCCTAACCTAGACACCTCATTTCTAACTGGAGGTATATGGTTGTTTTAGGTATGTAAAAACAACACCATTAATTAATCCCACAAGCTGTGCCTGTATATTACTCTTGAAATGGTAATTCCAGTTTTTGTGAAATCCTTTAATAGGCATTTTGTTTAAAATGTTGTGATGTCAAATAGAAAACAGTGGGGATTTAACTGGACACTTTTTTTGTTCCAACATCTTGAAATTTATCTAATAGCTTATGATAATAAGATCCAACCAGTTTTTTCCACTGTACAGGCTCTTATGCGTAGAGCTGATTTGTATAAACAATAATTACAATGATTTCCTCACAGATCTTTTATATCAGGAACTTAGGTGTGTACTGTGTGACTTCATATAAAGAGGCAATAAATAAGTATCAACACAGAGTAAGTTCAGATCATGTCAGGAAAAAAATAAGCATTTGTGCTACTTTTTGTCATCACCAGCCTCAATACTTGTTCTGACAACACAATTCTTCTCCCCTGTGGGTTTGGCTGAAAATCCATCTGCTTTAACTATTGTTATCGCCAAGAGTAGTATCTTCTTCCGTTATTAATTCAATGTGATGGGTACATAGGAATCAGCAGAAGGGAATGACAAACAAGATGCGGTAACTGACAGGAATTGAGCTGCTAAAATTCCTCACTTCGTATAGAGTAAAGGAGTGGGATAGTGGAAGTTAAGACAGAGAATAGTTAAGTATAGAATATAGCAGTCTCAGATGGTGACCCAACACATGTTGTTGTTCATTTTAGTTGATTGACTATGGTATCTTCTTTGCCAATGTGAGACTTCTAAAGATAGCAACAGCACTCAACCCAAGGTTTAAGAATCTGAAGTGCCTTCCAAAATTGGAGAGGGAAGAGGTGTGGAGCATGCTTTCAGAAATCTTAAAAGAGCAACACTCCGATGCAGAAACTACAGAACCTGAACCACCAAAAAAGAAAATCAACCTTCTGCTGGTGGCATCTGACTCAGATAATGAAAACGAACATGCGTGCGTCTGCACTGCTTTGGATTGCTCTTGAGCGGAACCTGTCATCAGCATGGACGCAGGTCCACTGGAATGGTAGTTGAAGCATGAAGGGACGTATAAATCTTTAGCACATCTGGCATGTAAATAAATATCTTGCAACGCCGGCTACAACAATGCCATGTGAATGCCTGTTCTCACTCTCAGGTGACATTGTAAACAAGAAGCGGGCAGCATTATCTCCTGCAAATGTAAACAAACTTATTTGTCTGAGTGATTGGCTGAACAAGAAGTAGGACTGAGTGGACTTGCAGGCTCCAAAATTTTACATTGTTTGTTTTATTTTTGAATGCAGTTTTTTTTGTACATAATTCTACATTTGTAAATTCAACTTTCATGATAAAGAGATTGCACTACAGTACTTGTATTAGGTGAATTGAAAAATACTACTTATTTTGGTTTTTTACAAATACTTGCAAATACTTGTAATAAAAAATAAATATAATGTAAGCACTGTACACTTTTTGTATTCTTTGTTGTAATTGAAATCAATATATTTGAAAATGTAAAAAAATCCAAAAATATTGAAATAAATGGTATTCTATTATTGTTTAACAGTGCAATTAATCGTGATTAATTTGTTTAATCACTTAACAGCCCTTGTTAGAAGTAAACAGGATGAAATTCAATAAGGACAAATGCAAAGTACTCCACATAGGAAGGAACAACCAGTTGCACACATACAAAATGGGAAATGACTGCCTAGGAAGGAGTACTGCAGAAAGGGATCTGGGAATCATAGTGGATCACAAGCTAAATATGAGTCAACAGTGTAACAAAAAAAAGAAAAGAAAAACAAAAAAGAAAACATCATTCTGGGATATATTAGCAGGAGTATTGTAAGCAAGACACGAGAAGTAATTCAAAGAATTCTAGTAGATTGGTGAGGCATGATTTCCCTTTACAAAAACCACGTTGACTCTTCCCCAACAAATTATGTTCATCTGTGTGTCTTACAATTTTGTTCTTTACTATAGTTTCAACCAGTTTTCCCGGTACTGAAGTTGGGCTTATCGGCCTGTAGTTGCTAGGGTCACCTCTGAGCCCTTTTTAAAAATTGTCACATTAGCTATCCTCCAGTCATTTGGTATATAAGCTGATTTAAATGATAGGTAACAGACTACAGTTAATAGTCCTACAATTTCACATTTGACTTCCTTCAGAACTCTTCCTGGTGACTTATTTCTGTTTAGTTTATCGATTTGTTCCAAAACCTCCTCTAATGACACCTCAATCTGGGACAATTCCTCAGATTTGTGGCCTAAAAAGAATGGCTCAGGTTTGGGTATCTCCCTCACAGCCTCAACTGTGAAGACCGAAGCAAAGAATTCATTTAGTTTCTCTGTAGTACAGAAATTAAACTGACTGGTCTGAAATTCCCCAGGTTGTCCTTTTCCCCCTTTTTATAGTTTGGCACTATATTTGCCCTTTTCCAGTTCTCTGGAATCTCACCCGTCTTCAATGATTTTTCAAAGATAATTGCTAATGGCTCAGATATCTCCTCAGTCAACTCCTTGAGTATTCTAGGATGTATTTAATTAGGACCTGGTGACTTGAAGACCTCTAATTTGTCTACATAATTCTTAACTTGTTCTTTACTTATTTTAGCCTCTGATCCTATCTTATTTTCACTGGCATTCGCTATATTGGACATACTCGCCTTTTTGGAAAAAACTGAAATAAAAAAGTCATCTGGCACTTCTGCCATTCCCACATTTTCTGATATTGTTTTTTGCCCTCACTCAGTAATGTGCCTACCCTGTCCTTGGTCTTCCTCTTGCTTCTAATGTATTTGTAGAATGTTTTCATGTCACCCTTTATGTCTCTAGCCAGTTTAACCTCGTTTTGTGCCTTGGCCTTTCTAATTTAGTCCCTAGATACTTGTGTTATTTGTTTATATTCATCCTGTGTAATTTGACCTAGTTTCCACTTTTTATAGGACTCTTTTTTGAGTTTCAGATCACTGAACTCTTTTGAACTGTTCTTCCCCTTAAACTTGCTTCCCATGGGATCTTACCTACCAACTCACTGAGTTTGCTTCTAGAAATCCATTATCTTTATTGTGCTGTTCTCCCTCCTACCATTCCTTAGAATCATGAACTCTATCATTTCATGATCACTTTCACGTAAGCTGCCTTCTACTTTTAAATTCTCAGCCAGTTCCTCTATTTGTCAAAATCAAATCTAGAACAACTTCTCCCATAGTAGCTTTCTCCACTTTGTGAACTAAAAAATTGTCTCCAATACATTCCAAGAACTTGTTGGATAATCTATGCCCTGCTGTATTATTTTTCCCAACAGATGTCTGTGTAGTTGAAGTCCCCCATCACCATCACCTACCTTGC
Source organism: Dermochelys coriacea (assembly GCF_009764565.3). Lineage (NCBI taxonomy): Eukaryota > Metazoa > Chordata > Testudines > Dermochelyidae > Dermochelys > Dermochelys coriacea. The sequence continues at coordinate 74,260,216 of NC_050072.1, read as the reverse complement.
TTTAATAAATCAGATCTTTAATGTTGCAGTCAGAAAGGATGAATGGCATGTTGCATTTAATGCACTGCTTTTTAAAATTAAGAATTTCCCATCAGTCATCTTACTGGTTTCACTGAGTGATAGCAAAACTGTTTTTTGTTTTTGCAAGTATTGTAGACCAGTGGTTTTCAAACTGCGGATCATGACCATAGGCACCGACTCTGGGGGTGCTCCAGGGCTGGAGGACCCACAGGGAAAAATTAGTGGGTGCTCTGCACCCACCAGCAGCCACGCTCCCCTGAGCGCACTGTGTCCCCACTCCTCCGCCTACCTTCCAGCTCTTCCCGCCTGGCTGCTGCCAAACTGCTGTTTGGCAGCATTACCATGCTCCAGGAGGGATGGGGGAGGAGCAGGAATGTAGCGCGCTCAGGGGAGGAGGTGGGCAAGAGGCGGGGCCAGGGTGAGGATTTGAGGAAGGAGGTGGAATAGAAGCAGGGAGGGGGTGGGGACTTTGGGGAAGGGGTTGGAATGGGGGCAGGGCAGGGGTGGAAGGGGCGGGGCCTCATGAAAGGGGTAGAATGGGGGCATGGCCAGGGGCAGAGGCGGGGTCAAGTACCAACGGGAAAGAGGGGACGTCAGCGTCTATGGTCGCGACACAGTACTGGGTCGCAGAATGTAAGGTACTGGGTTGCGGCGGCTCTGGTCAGCTCCGCTGATCAGGCCATTAAAAGTCCTGTCAGCGGTGCTACCCAGCTAAGGCAAGCTCGTCCCTACCTGTTCTGACACCATGCTACATCCCGGAAGAGGCAAGCAGCGGGTCTGGCTCCTAGGCAGGGGGGGCCATTGGGATCCATGTGCTGCCCCCACCCCGAGCACCGGCTCTGCACTTGCTTTGACCAATGGGAGCTGGGCGGGGGCCATGCCTGTGGGTGAGAACTGTGGAAGCCGTTTGTGCACCTCTGCCTAGGAGCCAGACCTGCCGCTGGCCACTTCCGGGGCACAGCATGGTCCATGGTGTCAGGACAGGCAGGACGCCTGCCTTAGCACTCCCGCTGACCGGGAGCCACCCGAGATAAGCCCAAGCCCCAACCCTGTGCCCCAATCTCCTGCCCCAGCTCTGAGCCCCCCTTCCTGCACCCCCAGCCCAGAGCCCTGATCCCCTCCCACATCCCAACCCCCTTCCCCAGCCCTGAGCCCAAACCTCCTGCACACCAAACACCTCATTCCTGGCCCCACCCCGCAGCCCTCACCTCTGTACCCCAGCCCTGAGCCCTTCCCACACTCCAAGCCCTTCATTCACATCCCCAACAATTTTCTCTGGGCTGCTAGAAAAAAAGTTTGAAAACCACTGTTCTAGACCGCTATTTTACTTTTGTGAGTCACATTTTACTCCAAGTTTTCGTATCCTATATTTTCAATACTGATACATGAACTATACATTTTAATATCATTTTAAAATATCTTGTGCCTGGTCCTGTAAAGACAACTGTAGGGATGGAGACTGTCTCTGGAGAGCCTGACTCTCTTCTTGTGGGTGCAGGGTTCTAATCTCATTGCAAGATTGGGACCTTTTTCTTTACAGAAAATTCCATTCAGATATAGCAAGTTAATGTGTGCTGTCTGTTGTGTAATATCTGTATTAAAAACACTGAAATTGTGAGTACTATTGTGTCCTGAATCTGAGAGTGGGATGGGAGTTCAAAAATTTGGGGGGAAAATGGAATGTTAAATTTGGTGGGATAAACACTGTCTAACCATATGTTGTTCTGCTTTCATATATTTCTTAATTTGTCCTCCTCTGCCTTTTTTTAAGTTCTTGTCTTCTCTCCCTTTTTAATACCCATGAAAGGAGATGGGCTGTCAAGCCAGTAAGTGTATACCATGACTAACTATGTCAGCTAGGTGACAGAGCGGTGACTCCCTACCCTTTCCAGACAAAATCTGGGGGAGGAACTAAAAGTTGCAGGTTCTGTAAATAGCAGTAGCAGTTGTGTGTATGCATGTATATATCTGTGGTAGTTGTCCAGTGTATATCAGGTGCCCTCAATGATAGCCGTCTCAAACCCAGCATTCACAGGTAACACAAGACAATGCAAGCTACTCAATGGGATTTATTGCTGTTGTGATCACTGAAGAGCAGTTTGGTTTTCAGCTAATGGATGGTGTGGACTTCTGTTGCAAACATGTAAACATGTGACTCCTTCATGAGTACATAGCACTAATTGGTTGGTTGGTTCTGTGCTTCGCCTACTCTTAGAAACAGGAGAGTTCACATGATTCTGTATCCCTGAATGTTGTTGTGGGTGTAAGACTGTGAATTGTATAACTCACCAGTGTTGCATGAATGGCAAAACCAGAAGGCAGTCCATCTTCACTGGAAACTGGGCTCAGATTTGCTTGAGAGGATCATGAACCTTGAACAACCCATGGACCAACCTTATCTGAACTAGATAAATTCATTGAGGATAGGTCCATCAATGGCTATTAGGCTAAGGACACCATCTCTGCCCATCCTGGCTCTGCCAGAAGCTGGGAATGGGTGACAGGGGATGGATCACTTGATGATTACCTGTTCCGTTTATTCCCTCTGGGGCACCTGGCATTGGCTACTGTCAGAAGACAGGATACTGGGTTAGATGGATCCTTGGTGTGACCCAATATGGTCGATCTTATGTTCTTATATCTGAGTTTCCAGTTTTGAATTAAGAAATTGAGTTCAGAAATCAGCTGAGATTCTGTTTTGTGTTTTCCTTGTGAACAATTTATGCAGCTCTGATCAGGAGCTGATTCAGCTGGGGCAGTTCAAGATTAAGCATGAGTAAACTGGCTTTGAAAAAAAACTGAAAACTATCTCTTGAACGGCAAGACAAATCTTCAATTCCCAGTAACTTTTCAATTCAGAAAAGATTTGGATGAGCAACCTCTGTTCCCCTTGACCTTCCAAATTCTGGAGATTGAGGGATTTGGCAATGGTTTTGAGGTTGCCTCTAACCAGAGATAATATTGGCATATGTAAGAATTGATATCAGCCTCTGACCAAAGCCAAGTAGAATGCCAGTCCCAATGCCCATTCCAAAGGTGGGAGAATTTGGGCAGATCAGGGAAAAGTAGCTGAGAGATAAGGGGAATGGGAAACTGGTGACAGACAAAGGAAGAATGATCTGGTTGGGAAGGCAGGATGTAAAGAAGGGCGAGGAAGGACAGGGAGAACTGGAGAAGTTTGGATGCGTATTAACATAGGGGAGGATTGTGATACCTTTACTCACAGTGAGAAACTTGCTCCTTAAGGGTCTCCTAACTGATTTGTGGAGTCAGGTGCTACTCAGTGTGGATTAAAAAGTATCCTAGCATAGCCCATAATGAGATTATGGCCCCAATCCAGCAGAGCATGTAACCAAATCAATGGGACTACTTTAGATGCTTCAAGATAAGCACATGCTTACATGTTTTGCTGGATAAGGGACTAGATGAGTTGGGGTTGTTTTTTTTTTTGTTTTTTTTTTGAGGTCTTTTCATTAAAACTAATCCTATATCATGTTTAAAGTAACTGGGTTTTTCCTTTACTATAATATGATGTAGACTAGGAAATCAGCCTTTAGATGCTGACCAGAAGACAATCAGAGCATAATTATTCATAGAGATTATTTATACTTTGAGATAAACTGATGCAAAATGCAGAAGAGTTGAAAATTACATCTTCTTTTACAAACTTTTGTATAATTCTTATGACACATAATGACACATTGATCCTTTTATGTTTCCTTACCCAAAGAACAATAAGGTGTACTTCCATTCTACAGTGTCTTTCATTTTAAAGTAAAGAAAAACAAGAAAGAACAAAAATAAAGTCTCTGGGAGACAGACAGCATCTCCCCTAAGAACAAAATGGATGCTGAGCAAAGGACACAGGGAGAAATCTTAGAAATGTAAAGGTGCAGCATGCTGACAACCAAAAAGTCTAATTTTTTTTATTAAAACCTTTTATTTTGTCATTATTAACAAAAATGAACTGAAAAAATGTAATCTTTCAAATTATACAGCTATGTTTCCTTATTAAAGTTAACCTGATAACCACGTGTTAAAATCTTGTTCATAACAATTTTCACACATCTCGCTTTCTAATTTCACCTTATTTAACCTTTTAAAAAAAAAAAAAGTAGGGTTTCAGGCCTCAGGGTCTCAGGCCTCTAACCAGTGACAACATAAATACCAGTTTAGATGTCCTGGTCTATAGTCTGCAGCACACGTTGTCCAAATATAAAGTTATTCCACCTTCCACATATGAGAATGTCTAGAATTTTTTTTTCTATTGATGTTTCCTCTATAAACCATGCAGCTGCTGTATATGTCCTTTCCCATGAGAGTCATTTGCCCTGCTCCATTTCTTCTTGTTCTCCTATATTTGTTACCTTTAAAATACTTACTTGTGCTTGGTCAACCTTATATCATTGTCTGCATATTTATTTTGTTCAAATTCCAAAAACGGTAACCATACTTGGTAAAATCTGCTTGATCCTAATATAAGGCTCTGTCATTGTTTTCCTTTAAAATGATTTTCCATCCCTCATTTTTCCATGCCACTAATGTTGGGGGAGCAGTCCTATTCCAATACAAGCTCTCACCCATCTAGTTGTTAGTAGTAAGTGTGTTTTCAATGGATCCTTCACTGAGTCAGTGATCTCCTTGAAACTATAACCTAAGAGAATCATCATGCATTCTGTGGGAAACCTACTTCAGTTGTTTTGAAAATTCTATTTATTTTCATCCAAAATTCTATTATCTTAGGAATTCCCACCAAATATGCAGAAAGGCCCCTATTCTTCCACATCCTCTCTGGCATTTGACTCCCTTTTTTATATATATATTTCCTTAGCTGAAATGGAGTGAGTTGCCTCTGATAAAGTATTTCGTAGTAATTTTCTTTAATGGTTTTGGCCCTCCTGCAAATGTAGTCTCATTGTTCTGAAGTTATATCTGTTTTTAAGCATCATTGTTTTTACGACTACATATACTTACAGGACTCAGTTAATTTCTGATGCCAAAATGTCAAAGTTTCTAGAAGCTGAAAGTGGTGATTTTGTTTTCCTGCTTTTTAATTAAGGCTGAAGCCACAGGGATAAAGGAGTGATGGTTCTTTACCCTTGCACCAAGGGATTAATGACAGATTCCACACTCTGAGTCATGTTTCTGGCTGAGATTCTTTTAAGATAGACTGATGCGAAAGTGCCAGTGAAGACTATATAGTAGAAAATCCAATACTCTTCAGTTTTTGTTTTAAGCCAAAGTTACTTTATTTTATCTCTATCATGTAGTTCAGCTTTGATGTAATATAGTCACAATGTTTAGTGAAGAATCAACTAACAGAACAAAGAAAAGGCCACAGCAGAGAACAGAAAATGATCTCAACTCCTAAGAACCCAACTATTAACTCTTCTTCTGACAGCTTTAAACAGCATCAGTGCCGAGCATGCAGGAATTTATCATTTCAAAAAGGGTGACTAGTTTAATTAACCAAATATCAGAATTGCAAATTCATTGGATTCATTTTATTACTGCGTGGCCTATTTAACAAAACAATTACAGCATAAATACCCCTCAAAGGTAATTCTCTATCTTTCACTGAAAGACTTATTTTAAAATGAGCTCTGGGTCTAATAGAGAGAGAGAAGATGTCTTCATATTTAATGGGCCCTAATGGTACAACCTTTAAAACTGCAGTATCAAAAGCCCTTCTCCCTTCAAGGCTACTCAAATGCAACAATCTCTAAAACTCTGTTTTGATTTGCATGTTTCCACAGGTAAAGCTTTCTATTAGCCAAATGGGATACAGAAGTCAGTTTCTGCTTCAGGCGTTAGCATCTGGGACATCCCTTTTTCAAGTTCCAAGAATCATCTCATAAAGTGTAGTTCTGGTGTTTCGCTCATATGAGCCTGACTGATTCCAAAGCATTCTCACAACAGTCTCTGGATGCTGGCATGATATTTCCAACATGTGCCATATTGGGAATACTGTCACATGGGAAAACCCTGACTCCCAATTCTTGGCATCAGCAAAGGTTAGTTCTTCTTTGCTGTTAACCTATTTGTACAAATAGCTGGATTGGCTACATCACATGTTGCTTTTCTGATGCATTATTATTTTAGAAAACACATGCTTAAGTTGTACCTTTCTGTGCACTGCACTTTGTTTGTTTGTTTTTAAGGGCAAGGGAGACTGAATATGGGGGCCTTTTGGCTTTTGTTTGTTTCCTTTGTGAATTTTAGTGCTGAAGATACCCAGTTGATAGAACTACAAATGAAATCCCTCAATTCAGGGACAGCATGAACAGCAAGGTGTATAATGCTTGTGAGCCCAACTGTGGCATGTATGGGAGTTCTCTAGACAGGCCTCCAAAATTGCCACATAATTGCAGGTTATATTTGAATTGCCAAGTAAATCTTGACTCTAAATTTTCTCTCGGAAACAAATGGAGACCGTGGCTAGACTAGAATGAGTATTGTTATAATGTGTTAAACAGGTTTGAAAAGTCTAGTGTAGACAAGGCACGCTACCTTTAACACGTGCTAAATTGGTAGAGTTAAAGCCTAGGAGGTGCCTGCGCTAGACCACGGCCAGCTAACATGGCTTCAAACATGCTAACCTGCTTTCTAACAAGGGTTAACAAGGGTTTCTCACTAACTAAATTGAGTTACCACCATTAGAAAAACAAGCCCTTTTTGCCCATCAAAACAAGCCCTATGGGGGAGCTGAAGGTTTACCAGGACTAGCTAATACATTTTTAAAGGTTTATCAGGAGTAGCTAACCCTGACTACACTCAGGGTACATCTACATTGCAGCTGGGAGGGGTATTTCCCATCTTGGGTAAATGTACACAGTACAATTCTGTCCAATATTCTAGGTACTTAGGTGGCTAGCCCCAGCAGTTCCTGCTGTTGTAACCACACTGCAATTTTTAGCATGCTAACTAAACTGGGTTACTCCTCCCAGCTGCAGGGTAGACATACCCTAAGTGCTAACACATTTTTTAGCAGCACTTAATTAAAATGTGTTAACACCTTTTAGAAAACACTTTTCTTTCTAGTCTAAAGTGTCCTTCAGATGACACACGAGGTTCTATGCTAGAGTTTTTAAACTTCTGTTCATTGATTGCCAATTAACTTGAATTAGCTAACATGTTTCTATGTACCAGAGTGGAATTCCACAAATGTTTGTTGCAGGTACATAGATTCATAAATGTTGCGGTCAGGAGGGGTAATTAGATCATTTAGTCTGAGCTCCTTTATACAGGTCAGTGAATTCCACTCAGTTACTCCTGTATTGAGCCTAATAACTTGTGCTTGAGTAAAGAGTATTTTAGGTATCATAATTTCTATGGCTGGAGCGCAGCTGGGATTGCACAGCCTCCTCTCCCCAAATGCTGATGCGGTCCAGCAGCTCGGCATTGCACCAAATGGGTGTGTGGAGCAAACATTGTCACCTGGAAAGATGTGCTAAGACCACTGCATGCATCACTGAGCAAACAGGAAGGGGACTTTCAAAATTCCCATGGAATTTAAGGGGTGGGGCTCATGGTTGGTCACCTAAGGGCAGTGCCGTAGAGTTCAAACTGATGACCAGAGAGGCGAGAATAGGCATTATGGGACACCGCCTGGAGGCAATCACAGCACTGTAATCGAGCAGGGTGTCTACACTGGCACCGCAGCACTGTAGCTCTGGCACAGAAAGCTGTACGCCTCTCATCGGGGTGGTTTTTTTACAGCACAGCAACTGCGCAGTTTCTGCGCACTAAGTGGCTTAGCTGTGTGTGCACCTTGGGAGTTACACCACAGAAAGCTGCTTTACTGTGCAGAAACTTGCCAGTGTAGACAAGGCCTAATACACACATTTGTGGTTTAGCCAAGGGCTCATCAGAGGGTAAACCACAAACATTTGTGAGGTGTACAGACTAGCATGTACAAACGTGTATCTAACTAGATTTAATTAGCAATGAACTTGAATGGACTCTAATGTAGACATACCCAGAGTCCTTATTTGCAGAGGGAGATGGCTGGGACTGGAGAATTGTGATTTTCTGTTGCTCAAATTGGTGTGACAATCAGAAGGCTCTTGAACTGGCAGTTGGAAGATAGCCACAATAACTCAAGTCCCTACTTTATCGTTTGTCACTTTTTTGGCTGCTTTATGACTGAGCATTTCCCATTAATCAAACTACTGAGTATGAACTACAGAGAGGAATGCAACTGGCCTCTGCTGTCATTACAAAAACCAGGTTGTTCCAGCTTCAGTGATTTAATTATGAACTTCCTTGAAGGAGGGTGGTAAAGATCTCATTGCTACAGATGGAGGTCATCCTACAGCTAGCAACTAAAACACAAACTATGGGAAAACTTCTGAGAGGACAAGGAAAAATAAATGTCCTGGCTGTGAAGAGCCAGGAAATGGATAGTACTGGGTGCATGCTCTCCTAACTCCTCCATGTTCCTTACAAATAAATCTCTGAGTGGCTTCTAAATTTCAATCCCTTCTGAAGAGACAAGATTCTGGGGTGGAACGATTACAGATCTTACTTGAACATATTGTACTGCAGCAAACTTCATTGAGAAATCAGCCTAAAGAGAGGAAAAGCCACACTCACTGTGTGTTCTGTCTCCCTCCCTCAGTGGTGTATGGCACAAGAAAGCACTGTGGTTTAAAGCCATGCATGGAACTGCAAGAAAGTACCTTCAAATTCCATTTAGAACACTAGGATGAGGTGGTAAAATCAGACCAGGTTCCCATTGGAGACTTCTTTAAGGTTTCTATTGACCCAAGTCTATTATCTTTGCTAGGTAGGTAAGCACAAGATTTCAGACACTTCTTCAAGGCAAATGAAGTGTTTTGAACTTCACTGCTAATATTTTATGCCATGCATGATTCATATATAACACACACTGCTTTTAGTGACAAACACATTTTGTTTTTATTATTAAAGTGCTGACATTGTTCTCAATGTTACAAGACCCAGAGTCCCTGCCCAGAAGAGCATACAATCTAGAGAAAGGCATTTACAGCCTACCACCTGTCTCTCGATATTTTGACATTAGTGAAGGGAAGCTCGCAGTCACTGAGCAGTCCATTCTCCGAGAGGCAAAAGCTTCCTGCCATTCCATAATGTGTCAGCATGATCAAGGTACACGTTATGGCTGCCTTCTGGTTTGCTCCTGTGGCCCTAAGAGGAGAACTGTTGCTGAGGAAAATGCCTGCTTGCACAACTCCTAAGCTGTGCTACAGCACAGCCTCTGTTGTACAGGTACTGGGCTCTGCGGGTTATCTGACTTCTCCAACAAGTCCCTTTCCTCCAGACATACAAGACCTAACAAGGCTCACGTTACTGGGAAAGCTGCATACCTCCTGGTACCACTTCTGCACTTAGTAATGAGGACCTCAAAAGTTTCACTACTGGGGGAAGCAGGGACCTCATAAGTAAGCTGAATATAGTGGTGTGGGGGGAGTCCCACCTGGGGTGATCAACCACCAGGAGGCTAATGAGTAGCCTGAAGAATAGAACTAGCAAGTGCCTATGTAACATTCAGCCCTTAGATTCATCCAGCACCCATAACAGTCCTCTTGTTGATTGAGTGCACTGCTACTGGGCAGAAGGATGCTTCAGTGGTTAGGGCCAGGTTAAATTCGCTGCTCTACCACAAACTTCCTATGTGACCTTGGGCAAGTCACTTAGCTTCTCTATGTTTCAGCTCCCCATCTGCAAAATGGGGATCACAGCACTTCCTTACTTCACAGGGTGTTGTGACAATCAATCCATTAAAGATTGTGAGGTGCTCAGACACTACATTGATGGGGGCCATATAAGGGGCAGAGTTAAGTTTGTCTGGGTCATTTGCATACTTTCATATGTGTGGGTTTTTTTCTTATAAGTTTAACCTTACCTCTGATTTTTTGGCTTTTTAATGCTTAGCCTTTAATAACTATATCATCTTGTATGGATCTTAACACTCCTATCTTTGATAGGTACTTTCACCCTCAACTACTCCATCTTTTAATAGTTTATATACGATTTAATTTCTCTAGCCTTTTTGAACACTTTAGCTCTTTGAATCTTTGTACAATTCTGATTTCCCTTCACTACACCTTCTCCATGTCTGTGGTAAGCTTTATCTAATAAGGCAATCAGTTCTCCACCCTGTATACTAATGTGGTCTCTCTAGTGAGAAGTCTTTCATTCTGTGTCAGACATTTTTTCTCACTTATTCACCGCAGCACCTCTGTTTATATTCCAGAATTGTATGTTTAATACTATTAAGCACTGTACTGCAATGTTGAAAGTTTCATTCTAGCTACCAGATTCTTCTAAACTGTGCTATTTAGCATATAAGCTTTCAGGGTTAGTTTGTTTTTTTAAAATATACTGATTCTATTAATCTTTTGATTGCTATTGTACCAGTATCTTTTTCTAAAGTTCAGGTAAGGCTGTCCCTCAGTTCTTTCCTCTGTATTTTTTTTCTTTTTTAAGTGACTTTGTCACATTAGGGTAGGATTTTTATTTTGTGAATCCATGATAACTTTATAGCCTTTCCATCTCTGATTAGCATTGCCATAAACTTCCCCACTGCTGAAGTAAGTTTACAAGGATGGTATATGGTTGCATAACTTTTTTTTTCTATATCCTTTCTTACGTTGAAATCAAAATATAAGGACTAAAAAAAAAATCGCAAGTCTATCTTACCACTTCTTATACTACCCTCTGAATCCAGTTTCTTAAAACCCGCAAGGAGCAGTTGTTACATAGAGATGACCCTTCATATCAGTTTTGAAATACTGCAGTCACTATTGACTATGTATTGCTCATAGTTGACCCAACATATATCTAAAGTCTCCTGGAGTTAATAGGGGCATGTAGAGATGAGGAAAATAAGTTGCATTTTAAAATGTATTAGTTAATACTTGTTAGTGGCCCATTGCACAGGTGCTTCTCTCGTGGTGAAATTCATAGGCACTGACTCCTGGGCTGGAGCACCCACGAAAAAAATATAGTAGGTGCTGAGCACCCTCTGGCAGCCCTGAGGGTCAGCCCCTCCCCAGCACCTCCTGCCCACCACAATCAACTGTTCCGTGATGTGCAGGAGGCACTGGGGAGGGGGAGGAGCGGGGACAAGGAAGGGGGAGGGGGTGGAAAGAGGCAGGGCAGGGGTGGAGGCTTGGAGGAAGGGGTGGAGTGGAGGAGAGGTCTGGGGCAGACTGGGGGTCGAGCACACCCCTGGATCTGAGTAGGTTGGTGCCTATGATAAACTGACTTGCAAGAAGTGGGGTGTATGTGGGGGTGATGGTGGGGAACCTCACATTTAATAAAGGTTCCTTTTTAAGCTGTTGGGGCTCTGGTATTGCCCTAGCATAGTGCTAATGCTGATTATTTCTCAAGTGGCCTCTCAGAGTTGATGTTCCCATGTTTGCACAGTCTTTCTCTCCTGTCTGCCAACACATTTCATACACAAGGTGGGCTGGTTTCTAGATGCTCAGCAGATTAGAGAACTGCTGAATTTAAACATTGACCTTTAGATTTCCCACCGCCTCCACTTATGCACAATTTAGTTTCACTCATAGTGAAAATTGCAAAATAGACTGGGTAAGAACTGAAAGCATTTCCATTCAGTCACGAACCTGGCAAAGAGGTTGATTTGATCAGTTTCACCTGAAGTGCTTTGATAGAAATGAGTCTGTATGCAGTCAATTTAGAAAAAAAGTTGCAAGCTTCCCTTCTTTGTTATAAAGCTTCCCAGATTTGTAGCATTTTTTTAAGGTTGTGAAAAATTAGAAAATATATCCAAAAGTTCAGTGGGAAATATGGAAAATATAAAGAAAAGAAAAAGTTAGCCTGAATATTTCAATCCATCTTATTTTGGCTCACAGGAAAAAAAAAGAGATGCTCAGCCCCTAACTATAGTCATGTTATCCATTTAATATTGTTGTATCCAAGAGGATAAATTGCAGGTGAGACTAGCATTAGATGAATCTGAATTAGAATAAAACTAAGAGATTAGATGGTACATTGATTTTAATTCTGTGCCATTTCCATTTTAAAAACTTGGATATTAATGATAACTTCAGAATTCAGCTCTGCTTCTCCTCATTAAAACACTACACATATTTCTAATGTGAGCCATAGCAGAATCGGTCAGTTAATACAAAGTGATTTGCAAATGTTTTTGTGAATAAACGTGGTGAGTCCTTTCTGGTTTTGGTAAGACCATACTATTTTTTTGTTTGTAAGTATTCAGATTACAGTTTATTTCTGACAGTAACTGTGGATCATGAACATTTCATGAATTTTAGCTCCAAAGATTGCTATCTGAAAAATCATGCTCTAAGTGTTTTGTTCATTGTTTGTCATTCATTCTGCTTCTATTTAAAAAGTTTCACCTATCCAGTTGATAAGCAGAAACCATGTGACTTAAGGATCACAGTATACTAAACACAGTATACTAAACAGACCAAATGAGCAGTTCATGAACAACCCATAAATTGAAATGTGTTCACATAAACAACCTGGAGAATGCTTCCAAACAATGAATACACCCGCAGAACACAGGATCAGTTAAAATCTTTTTTCCACATCTTGCCTGAGAGGGGAACTGAAGGCAGGTCTTCTACATCCCAGGTGAATGCTCTAACCACTGAGCTAAAATTTATAAAGTGGGCACCACCCTCCAATCACCTAGATTTTGAATGGGACCCTTCTGCAGACTGCTTTCGTTTAGTTCGGTTTATTCTGAGTATCTCAGGAATAAGTAAGAATGAGCTATTTCATTTATTTGGGGGAACTGACTGTTAAACTTGCTCTTGAGATACAAAATAAAATAATAATAATAAAAATACAGCTGCTGCCTCTGGGTCAAATCCTGAAGTCTTCTTTGGCTTTGACTCAGTCCTAACTTGGGCAAAGCTCCAACTGACATCAAAGCACGTCCTTCTATATTCCTTAGTGATACCAGATACACAAACAGTAACAGCTGCGAAAAAGGTCTCCTTCCACCGTACAGTTGGTCAGGAGATTGCTCCCCATCCTGACAGACATGTGACTAGACCATACTTTTGTGGTCTCCAGGCTTCACTAAGATAATGCATTGCACCTGAATTGCATTGCATTGAACCCACGTGTACTGGCTGATGCATCATGCAACATCCTCCCAGTTCACCTATGCAAGATGGAAACATCCTCCCTGGCGTTCCAGCCTCTGCACTAGCTTAGCATTGAATACTGAGCTAAGCTGCAGCTCCTAATTTAGATTTCCAAAGCGCTGGTTTGGCTCTGGTTGTTTGAGGGACTGCAACTTCTTCCCTGACAAAGACATATGCTGGCAATTTTGTTCCTTGGGAGCAACAGAACTGTTAATTACAATAGTGAAACTACTGGATTTCAGTGACGTTGACTGCTTAGCAGCTGATCTGCAGCTGTGGAACTCCATTCTCTCCATCCTTTAAGAACACTAAGAATGACCTTAAACAAAATTCTTCTGGACATAACAAAGATCATTCTTTTTGACATAGCTCTCCAACCCGAAATATATTAATAACAAAAATATTGAAAATACTCCACCTGTATAAGGTTGGGTAGAAGAAAAAAAATAATAATGGAGAGAACCTATGTTTAGAATTAATGAAGCACTTACAGATTTTTTTATGGAATTATTAGAACATCTAGGACAAACAATAGTCATAGGCATGGCATAAAGGCCTAAATAGACCAATCTTTGAAAAGAGAACTGCAAATGAACAATTTAAATTTAGTTAGACATCCCCTGTGCCAAGTATCTCCCTGCCTAGACATCATGGTGATAGGTACACAAAAGCTTTGCGGGTAGATAAACCCAATCTTTGCCTATCGATAAACACAGTGTGTGGTGCTGGGTGTTGATGGCCTGTGATATATGTGATAGACTAGGTGATCTGGTGGTCCTTTCTGGCCTTAAACTCTATGACTATGACTTTCTATGACATGGAAAGCTTTTGTAACTTTTCACAATTTTTTCCTTCTGTGAAGTCCTCATGCAGCTTCTAGGTTTGATGAAGTTGTAGAATTGATCATCCTGTACCTTCATAAATATGGACTGTTTAGGTTTTAGTGAAACTCCTGGTATTTGACATCATGTTCTAAGATACTATCAGTGAACTAGAAAGTAATAAAAAATAAAAAAAAGAGTGGGAAAGGGAGGAAGAATGGAAAGAATTAATTTAAAACTTATTTCTGCGCTGAATATGTTCTGCAGCCTAGTTAATAGGAACAGGAAGCACAGCAATGTAGGTTCAGCTGACTTTTCCTTTTTACTTTGCAGTGAATCATTAACTTCGGTCTGGTCAGGCATCAGAAATTACCTCTGTTTAATGTCTTATCCAAAGGACAACAAATGTGCATCTTCCTTTGCTACCCACTGAACTACCTAGCACAGAAAAGTACAGCATCTTTGGGAGCACTTCTACTACCTCAAGGTCTTTTGAAAATGTATGGTAGCAACCCAGTTTGTAATGTCTGTCTGTGATCTTTTACCATGCTAATGACACCTAACAGTAGCCTTGCAACATCCTGCTTGTGCTGGGTAAGTAACTTTTTTTTGATGGGCAATTAAAATAGCATTGGTGTTCTCGTTATCAGCAATCATCATGGTAAGGCTTGTGAGTAGATTTTGTGTCTAAGCTGGTAAATTTTCCTCTTAGATTTGCAATGGTGTCTAACCAGATGAAATGTTCACCTGATGACTTCAGTAAGCTCTGCTCCAGTTCTAAAGGTTACATATTTAGAACACTTGGCGTGTAGGAGTTCCCCTCCTCACCCAGCATGAGGGGCTTCACACGAGCCCTGCAAAGGCGCTTCACCTGAAATGTGCAAAGGGACTGCCAAGACCGTGCTCATCCCCATTTGTGTGATTAGCACCCAGAAGAAGGTGACGAGGGGTGGAAGGAAGCAAGGCCATGGCTCCACCCTTTTCACACATCAGTCAGTAGAGCTGGCTGGTAGTTTGGCAGGAAATAAGCTTCATCCTTTTATGCAGGGTGGCAGTGGGTGCAGCAGTGAGTCCTAAGCCTGTGTATTCCTGGGATATGTCAGATGTGTTCAGGCCGAATGGCTCCCCATGCTCCTTTAGGGGTGGTGTGGCTTCAAGTACCATCCTATACTCTGGGTTATGTCAGCAAGGCACAATCAAGCTTTTAGGTGCTACTGGCTATGTGAATTTTAGAAACAACGTGAGATGTAGGAGGCATATTGGTGACATTTTCATATTATTACCCAAAGTGTGCATATCCTGAACTCTTAATGCAGAGGGTTTGGTCTCCAAATTCTAGGAACTTGAGATGGAGCTGTGCTGCAAAATGTGGATCCAAATTTAACCCCTCCCTGCAAAGTTTGAGATCTGGAGGGGGGTAAGAGGGGTTGGTTTGGTTCATTACAGAGGTAGGGGCTAGCCACTAAATTCAGATCCAAATCTTGGTTTTGATTCCAAACTGTGTCCCTGACAAATGGGGCACGCTGCGGGGGTCAGACCTGGGGTTTTGTTGCAAGGCCATCTTACTGGGGACAGGCTGAAAAGTTAACGTGTGCACAGAGTTCCTTTCTACACTGTTTACTGTCAGTTTTGTACAAGGCAATCTGTGATTGTATTTGTTGTGCTGTGCTTTTAACACTGGCTACGTTTTCTGACAACATTTTAGGAAAGTAATAATGTACAATTAAATGTCTATGACTTCAGCTTTGAGAATAGGTACAGCTCTGTATGTGAAACTTAAAAATAAAGCAATTTTTGTTACTGCTGCCTAAAAGAGCACTTGAACCTGCTGGTGCCTAAGTGAAGCATGAAAGAGCAACACAATGAAGGTAAAAAGCAAGTCGTATGTAGGCAGTAAAATAGAACTAAACATGTGATTATGTGACGGGGGTATGGATATGAATCACAAAACATACTGCCATTTTTAAAAGAAGGAGAATGCAATGAAATAGACCAAGCTATCATTTTAAATGACATAAATGGAATTTAATATTGTTTCATTATATCACAGTTGATTGACTATAAGTTTTTGAAGAAGCAATTAATTGTTACAAATTTATTTTGTCCTGTTTTTAGTGCACGCTACTGATGAATTAGATGATGATTCATCTAATTGAACAGGGATGTGTGTCATTATGTGAGTAGAAAAATAGATTAAAAATACTACCCATTTGCCAATGCATATTCTTATTATGCTTACTCTAAATATGCCTTGGAATGCTGTATTTTATTAGGACAAAGTTTTACGGGGTTGAAGATTTTTGGATAGGGCTGGAAAACTAAGAACTCTAGACAATTAAAATATATCCTTGACTGAAACTAGTGGCCCCTGAAAGTTTGCAGTGCCAGTTGGACCCTTGTTGTCCATGAAAAGGTCTCCTTTTCTCGTCCAGCAACTAAGGAACTCCACATTCCTGTATTAGACGTTGGGCAGCAGTTGTCTTGGAAAGCAGGGGAAATTTCTAGCATCCAGATCCTAAAGTGACAGGTGCTTTAGAAATGTGTTCTCACATAGGAATAATGATGATGTCTGCAGCATTAGCATTAAAGATCCACTAATGTCTCATGAAGAATTTTGGGTAAAAGCCACATTGCTTCAGTAGTATTTTCCGAGGAGATGGGAGGGATGCAGTTGTTCTTCCCCATTTTGAATTACTAAGGCCATTGCCATGAAAACTTTCTAGTTTGACTCTTGCTTCTTAGCCCCCTCTGAAGTTATGAGCTTCTGACATAATCAGTTACTGGGAAAATAACTGACATCAGAGGATTGTGACTTTTCCAGGTATTCTCCTGTGAAACCATCAGTGAAGGAAACTCAGCCTGATACCATTAAGTCTCTTCCTATAAATGTCACACAGTATAGAACAGATGAACACTCACACAGAGTTTGACTGACAATTTGTGTTTTGATTATGAAGAATGAATGTCAGAAGATTTGGTGAAGTGTGGATGGATTGTTGCTTGCCAGGTACAATCACATTCATGGGCCGAAGCTCCTTGTTACGTATTTTGTCACACCTTGCTCAGGAAAACTCCCATTGACTTCAGTGGAACTTTCCCAGAGTAAAGTCCTGAGTATGGACTTCAGGATTTGGCCCACATTAAATAAGCTCCTATAAATTCCAGCACCAGAAGGTGACCATGCTTATTAGCTGGCTTACTTGCTTTTGGTTATTTTGATTACTATTGCTATTTATGCTATGGTAATGCCTGGAAACACCATCAAGGATCAGAGCCTCACTGTGCAAGGCACTGTACAGGCAACGAACAAAGAAAACGGTCCCTGCCCTAGAGGGAGGCTGCCTCGGTGGCACCATTCCTCTTCCACCACTCCCTCCTGCAATCAAGATATTCCACGGGTCAGTGATCTCTTCATTGGTGGGACAGGACCTTGTATGCTATGTGCATGGTTTCCCTGCAACAACCTATGGGAGTCTGCTTACGTTAAGAGGTATTACATATGAGAGAGACTGAAGGGGGCAGAGGAGAGGAACTAGTGATCCAAGTTTTGCCCTCAAGAGCTTGTTCCTTAAGGAGAAGAAATTAGGGTTCAAAAAAGAACTAGATAAGTTCATGAGGACAGGTCCATCAATGGCTATTAGCCAGGGTGGACAGGGATGGTATCCCTAGCCTCTGTTTGCCAGAAGCTGGGAATGGGCAACAGGGGATGGATCACTTGATGATTACCTGTTCTGTTCATTCCCTCTGGGACACCTGGCATTGACCACTGTTCAAAGAGAAGATTCTGGGCTAGATGGCCCTGTGATCTGATCCAGTATGGATGTTCTTATGCCCTACCCCTTCTCCCTTCGTCCCCCCACCCTGCCCAGGTATAAAGCTGACAGATATTTCCTCCTTCTTGGCTCCCCACAGTGAATTTTTCCATGGGAGTGGCCCTTAGTTTGGGTCACTTCAGATTATGAGAAGTAGTGTGGTAGTCTGTAGGCTACCAGTGGAGGAAAAGAAATGACAGTCTAATATAGAGTGGACTCCTGAAGACTATTTTTCTATTTATATAGCATCAGTTGCTATGGGGCTTATAGCCTCAAGTACTTCTCAGTAAGTTATATTTATATGGTACTTGCATGATGTGGCAGGTTTGCAGTAAGTCACAGCTGTATAAACAAAGCTTGTTGGGATCTAGTGGTTTAAGTCAACCAAATACTTCAGTCTGTTTAAATCACATAGTACTTATAGGAGATTATATTGTCCATGTATCGCTATGAAAAACAACCTTATGTAAACCCCGCTTTTAAAATGTGGGTAAGGAAAAAAGTTACACCTGTGCAACTGACAACCATGACTTGATTTGAATACTGGATATGGAGTAATCAGTATGGGCCAAATTTTCAGAAAGAGAAACCTGAAAGCTACAATGAAACATACAGTTGCAAATCAGATAGGTATGCAAATACATGGCTAGCTGTATACCTAAATAGCCATTTGCACATGCTAATATTGGACTTGCATACAATAAATTTTTTCACCTTTATTTGTATATAATCTCATTGCACACTATACATTTATATACAAACACAAACATTTTTGTGCTCTGATCTTAGGCTTCACTTTCTGAAAACTCATCTTTGCATATTATTACTGAAATCCAACTTTTTCACTGTTGTGCTTGCAAGTTCTAGGGGGGGAAACTTGCAGAGGTTGTTTTTCGAAGGTCCTAAGGGCAGCTAGGCACCTGGCTTCTATTGAAAGTCACTTAAGCCTTTGAAAATCTCTCCTTCACTGAGTAGAACATTGTCTCAGCTACACAAACACTTCCGGAAAACAAGCGTGTGAATACGTAGGTTTGTGGCACACATTTTGAGTGACTCTCCCAAACAGTGGAACAAATGAAAGTCTGGCACTGGCAGACCTCATACAGTAAAACTGGTACTTATCAATGAAATAATTTGCCACAAACTATTCATTATGCTTTAGTTTTTACTTTGTTCTTACTCAGGCAGACTCCCATAGTTTGCCTGTATAAGGATGTCAGAATTTGATCCTTTAATAACTTCAAAATCATGAGCCTGCACAAAGCTACCTTCTTCACTACCATTCTTATGCTTATGAAAACAAAATTAACTGCTATTAAATCTGTCTGCTACACATTTAGTAGAAAGTTTATAATGTGCTATACAATAGCTAGTTCTATGGGGGGAAAGGACATATTTTAATCAGTTTATTTAAAAAGAAATAATTTGACAGCTGATACATAGAAAATTAATTAATCACATGTTAGAGGCTCACTTCTGGACACGAAGGTTGTAAGTTCAACTTGAGGAATCTGGCTCTCCTCCAGTGTATGGCTATATCTTCACACAAGAAATGGATCCCAGTTACTCATGGACTACTTTTTTTCTGAGCACTAGAAGGTCTATAACCTCAAAAGCAATGACATCCTAGGTCCTCTCTACAGAGACAATCTTCACTATTTTGGCAGGGCAAAAAATTTGAGATCTTGCTGCTGATCTGTTCTGAAACAAGATGCATCAAAGTAAAATGCCTCAGGACAAGGAAGGCTAGCATTGTATTGATATCATGTATTTTTTTATTTGTTTGGAGCTCTACTACACTCAATACAAGAGCAACTATTCAGTGTTTTGGCCACTCTTATCAATAATGTAAAATACTAAAATAGTATTTTACACAAATTTAATAAACAAAAAAATCATCACTTGAGTCCCTCTCCTAGTCTGACCCAACTCCCAGTAATCATGTACTTTACTGTATAATCGGAGATACAACTAACATTCAAGGGAACTGCATTAAAATGAAAAGTATGTCTGAAGATAATAGGATGTTCAAAGACAAGAACAGGACAGCCTAGCCTAGGGTTGTAACCAGTACAACCCTAAACAGCCTCAGATTTTATTCCCTAGTTAACAACCAAGCTAGCGTCATGAAAAGCCAAGACACCATACAAGGAACTAGTCTTTAGCAGCTGTAGGGCCCAAATGCCAAGTATTGCTCGCGTGTGGCTATAGGTGTTAATTATAATACAGAGAACACAAGAACAAAGGATATAGTGTGCAAGGCCATTGAAAAGGGAAGGCTTTGTGATGCCAGGACTGAAATTATTTTAGTTTTATTAGATCATAGTGGGATAAAACACAGCCCTTCTCTCCAGAACTCAGATGCTCAAAGGCATGACTCATCACCAGCAAATCCTCAACTCTCTGGAGTAGCAGAAAGGGGGAAGGGGAGATCTATCTATATGAACCCATGAATTTTCATAGGTACAAACCACTATGTATACACTACATGTGTGTGTTTGTAAGAACTTTTTGTCCTATAGGATTCCAAATTGCTTTACCATTTGCTGATATACAAACTCTGCAGAGGAATCACTTTGCACGCCACTCAAATGCAACCATCTTTGGTGTGAAATGCAGCAGCTGTTTAATATCTTACAGCAATGCTACATAATTACTTGGGACAGGAAGAATACTGTGTCTAATTAAATGCCAAGGGGAGTTTAGGGAGGCGGAATGTAATCCATCAATTTGGAATTTTGCTAGGACACCAAGGTTAACACCCCTGTGTTCATGGAAATTTCCATGGGATAACTACATGCACTCAGGTTTCAGAGTAGCAGCCGTGTTAGTCTGTATTCGCAAAAAGAAAAGGAGTACTTGTGGCACCTTAGAGACTAACAAATTTATTAGAGCATAAGCTTTCGTGAGCTACAGCTCACTTCATCGGATGCATTTGGTGGAAAAAACAGAGGAGAGATTTATATACACACACACAGAGAACATGAAACAATGGGTTTATCATACACACTGTAAGGAGAGTGATCACTTAAGTGCCACAAGTACTCCTTTTCTACATGCACTCAGGATCTCAGTGTTATCTCTTATTTGAAAGACAGCACTTTCTAATACCACAGTGTCTCCTAGAATGGCATAGGACTATGGATTCAGTACTGGTTGGGAAGGAAGTGTGTAATACTCCACTTCCTATACAGCCTGTAGGTGTTCCTGGGAGTTCACCTATGCAAATATTGACCTGGTCCCATATGACACATACCAAGTGAGATGTGAATGCTGTATTAAAAAGGAAGTGGACTTTCTCTCTTGTTAGAGATGGCTGCAGTTCTATGTAAATATTTGTTTAACAAAATGTAGAGAATATTTTATTTGCATGTAGAAAAATAAAATCACTGCTGTGATTATATAACCAACATTGAGTGTTAATTTTCAGAAGTTGGTCTGATTTTTCCAAAGGTGTTGAGCACCCATAAATCCCATCAAAAGTCAATGGGAGCAGCAGCTGCTCGGCATCTTTGAAAGTCTCTCTTCTTAGCATTGCGCTAAAACAGATGGATAAATTGTTCCAAAAACACAAGTACATTCACAGGCCAATCTTACCCACTCTTGCACTCTGTCCCTCTACCCCAGGGATTTTCAAACTGGGGGTTGTGACCCCTTAAGGGGGGGTCTTGAGATTATTATGTGAGGGTCATGAACTGTCAATCTCCATCCCAAATCCCGCTTCTCCTCCAGCATTTATAATAGTGTTAAATATTTAAAAAGTGTGTTTTTAATTTATAAGGGGGGGGGGTTGCACTCAGACTTGCTGTGTGAAAGGGGTCACCAATACAAAAGTTTGAGAACCACTGCTTTACCCTGTCATACACTTAATGGCCCAGAGAGCTATACCTATGTAACTGAGAGCAGAATTTAGCCAAGTTTGGCCTTAACAAATAGAAAGATCCAATAGGGCTTTCAGTGTGGGAAGGGCAGAGGAGCCATCCCATGTTTTTAACAAAAAAGAGGGAAAAAAATCAAAACATACAAGAAATTAATCAAGTGTACAGTGGAGTCGCATCTTACGCGGGGTTCTAAAGTCAGCGCATAAGGCGAAAATCAAGTATAGTCAAAATTACCCTTGAAAATCCCTTAAATCGCTCATAAAGTACAGTATACTGTACATGGTTTTGTGTATACAACCCTGTACAGTAATGTAATGTACAGTATATAATAGAGTACATATGCAAAATATAATTTTACAGTACTGTATTTTTAATCACAGGGGGTAAACAGGGCTTGATGTCGATCGAGGTGACGGAGAGCTTGGGTAACAGAGAGCAAGTTGTAGACAAAGTGGTTGGCTCTGGTTCAGCTCGAGAAGTTGATCTGCTGCTGGTTGTTTTTCCTTCAAAAACATGGTGATTGGCAACTGTCACTGTTGTCTCTTGAGTTGCTCAAACATTTCTTGATATGGTCTCAAATTGTCCGTAATACTACATGTGATTTTGAGGCTTTGTTCCACAGAGGAATCGTATTCAGAAATTAAATCACTCAAGTGTTTCGCTGCTTGGAACACTTCAGCGAATTTATGAAGATTTCAACTTGCTGGCTCTTCCTGTTCATCGTCATCGTCATCATCTAGATGATTTTATCAGTTCTTCTAACGCTTAGTTAGTCAATGTTTCTCTATGGCTTTCAATTAATTCTTCAATTTCTTCCTCAAGGATGTCAACAAAATCATCACCACAAACTTGCCTAGCCACCTGAACAACGTGTTTCACTTCTTTTGTCAATGATAGGGAAACCCTTAAAATCATTCACACATTCTTCAAGGTTCCGGAAGATAGCCCTTTTCTTCTATGATTTTCTTTAATTGTTCGGGGTAGGCTTTTGCTGCCTCTTCATTGGCAGATGCAGCTTCACCAGTAATCTGCACATTTTTGAGGCTGAAGTGGTTCCTAAAACTGTTAAGCCAACCTTGGCTGACTTTGAATTCCTTCTCATCAGAAGGCTGTCCCTCTTCGGTGGGAAGTTTCAACAGCGCGTAGAGGCTAGGAGCCTTTTCTCGCAACGTGTTGCCATCGTTTACGGTTTACGGTTCATGCCTTCCAGCCATAAGTTTAATGCCTTTTCAGTTTTCACTAAAGTCTTACCATGCACCTAGCTCGTCACCTTAGCAGTGATGCCATGGCTTGACGAATTTCTCTCTCTCTCTCGAATCTTCATGGCACAGATGCTAGATTTGTTGTGGCCACATTTATGCGCCACGCTGGAGACCGATATACCGTCTCTCAGTAAGTCCAACACAGCCAGTTTTTCCTCCAGCATTGGAACAGATTGCCGTTTCTTCGGTTGAGCACCAGATGAAGTAGTTGGCTTGCATTTAGGGGCCATGTTGTATGAAAAATACATATCTTTAAACACTAGAATCACACTCAGCGCAGCAAGATGCTCACACTATGAGAGGCACACGGGAATTGAGACCGACTGAGGAAACAGCAGATTCACATCTCCCATCTCACGCTCACTCTGGGGCATACGCTCATTTATGGAATGATGGGCGGAATTACCCACACTATTTACAAGTATCTTGTTTTTTCTTCTTTTTCCGCTGAGCGCATATAGTTGAATTCGCGTAAGTTAAATGGTGTATGCTGCGACTCCCTTGTAAACCAGAATCTATCTGCTATGTTAGGTTCCTCTGGGGGACTCTGAACATTGATGTTTTATTCACACACTTTATCAGACATGTAAGGAAATGTTTCATTTCCAAGTTATCACCCAGTGCTGACACCTGTTTACTAGGAGACAGCCTGTTTTTATGGCCTTCATTCGGAAGGTCTGCTCTTTCAGTCCCTGGTAAAGCAGAAAAGAACATGTATTAAAAATAACAAGAGATCAAATTACCAGCTAGTCGAGCCAAAAGCTACACTGGTGAATTAATGGTAGGGAGCAGAGATAACTGAATGACAGTGCGGGTTCACGCTAGCCTGACACATTCTTGCTCTCTGATGTGCACTGCTCTTAATGTTGATAGCCACAGTTTATATAAGAATTGCTTGCTGCACAGGGACTCCTCTTTGCTTTGTCTGTTAAGAATATTATATAGTGTCAGCTCAAGATGAGCAGTTGTTTGTCCTTGGCATGATAAAAGTTCAGTGGGTGTCTGCTACAGGCATTGAGAGCAGAATATTCTAGTTTTTGGAGGCTACCACAGAGGAAAGTATTTAAAGTGGGGGCATTTACAGAAGAAAACTATTTATTTATTTATTTTTAGGGGGGAGGAGGCAATGTATCTCCCAATCTCCGTTTCCAGATCTACACATGTGGCACAGCACTTTGATCTCCTTGGATATAATGTGTTAAACTGGAAGGCACTGTACCTTTTCCAACAGCTTTGCTAGTGTCCCTAAAGCGTCACTCGGTGGATACTGCCTGTATTGTGCAGGGGACTCATAGTGAGGTATGGAAAGGGACAGTATTTACGGTTTTGTTTTTTGTTTAATTTGGATCTGTAACAGGGTGGTTTGCCGCACCAGCAGAGGTTGGGGTGATTGCCCTATAAAGAGCAGCAGGGGGAAATGCTCAGGGATTAGAGACTGCTTGGAGTGAGCAGCTCAAGAGAGTCCCGAGAGGTAGGATTGAGACTCCAGCCAGGGTGGGCCTGGGAGTGGCCTGCCAAAGCAGGAAAGACTCCAGGCAGGAAGAAAAGAAATCTTTGTTTGTGTGGGCTTTGGGTGGACTTGAAAACTTTACTTTGAATGGTTGTTAGTTGAAGAAAGCACACCCTATAAAGGGATGGGGATGGACAAAAGAGTTTCTTGAGTTTCTTGACTGGTCCAAGGGGGAAACTGAGGCAGGCTGCCTGTAGCATGATCCTAGTCACCAAGGGGCTGCCAGCCAGCCCGCTACAGGGTCAAGGTAAGGAAAACAATGCAATAGTAGTTTAAATCTTATTTTCAACTTTAAAAACTGAAACCCAGACAAAGTGTAGACTGCTTTCCATATGACATTTAAAACTTCATGGGCTCTAGGTCAAAATTGCATGATCATGAACCCTGTAGCACTTAGGGCTGCCTTGAGCTACCATCCGGCCTTCAGCTGGCGCACACGCTGCTTGTTTACCTGAGGCTGCCTTTGCTGTACTGGTTTCTGGGTATACAGCCAGTAAATGGGTAGAGAATTTCTCGACACACAGCAACTTAGAGATACTACCCCAAAGAGTCCCCATACCTGTTGTCTTTTTGTTATAGAGCAGCTATGTGTATCTCATAGAACGTGAGCGTATACAACTCGTTCTAGGGGCAGTTAGGTGAGCTCATTCCGATAACTGACTCGCTCTCTCAGAGCTAGTGTGTCGGCCTCTGACAATCATCCTGTGCCTTTTGAAAAGAAACAAGACTGATTTTTTTTATATGTTTAATGAATATGCCCAGTAGCATGTATCCACACTATACTACACTATACTACTTTGGTTCTAATAACCCGGCTCCAACATAGCAATCTGTTCTTGTCTCACACTGCTTCTCCCTGCCCAAACCATGTGCTTAACTATGCCCTCAGTGTCCCTTTTCTCTGTGCCATCCTCCTCATGGCTCCTTAAGCCTGGAACCCTCTCCCCGGCCCAGTCAATCATGCCCTCCTCACATTCTCCTTCAAGCTTCTTCGGACAGCACACTTTCCCCAAGAGGCCTGATAAACCCTAGTTCTCCCCACAAAGCCATGTGTTGCCAAACTGCAACATGCAAATATATAAAACTAAACCCAATAACACAACATCCCAACACTACTGCTTAGTCATGGTACTTTGATCACAGCTAACTTTTAGTCTAGGATGGTCTGCCTTAAACCAAAAGGGCAGATGCCATTTCTTCTTGCCTGTTTGTACAGTGCATGGCACAGCTGGATAAATAATAATTATTCCCATGCTCATATACTGTGTACCATTTGTGAGCCATTATAAGGCGGATGTGCTGAAACTGTGTTTTATAGATGTAAGCAAGTGGGGAGTTTTGTAGGGGACTTCATTTGTGCATTAAGAGTACAATTCTCCCTGTGCAAAGGGCCAGCAAAGGTCTAGGCACAATAGCTGGTCAGAAAATGGATTTTTTTCTACAGCAAATTTAAGGTTTTCAGCAAAAATTCAAATACTGAAAAATTTTGACTGAAAACTGACACATTTTGGCAGAAAATTTAAATGTTTCAATTTGGAAATGCTACCATAGTCATCATGGGAGATGTAGTTTGGGTGCTTCATGGTTCCATACTTCTCTATAGCTCTTTGGTCAGACTACATCTCCCATGATGCACCACGGTCTCCCCTCATAGATAGTCAGTCATGATAAATTGGAGAATTGGTCTGAAATTAATAAGATTAAATCATTGGACGATTTTAAGAACAGGTTGTATAAACACCTGCAATGTTGTTGTCCGGGGGTCTAGGTGTAGTTGGTCCTGTCTCAGCATAGGGGACTAGACTAGACACCCTCTAGATGTCCCTTACAGCCCTGCATTTCTATGATTCTATGGGAGTTCCTGGCTGTCAAAAATTCAATTTTCCTATGAAAAACAGTTTTGACAGAACACTTTTCACCAGCTCTACTATATATCACAGAAATTCCACTTATGTCCTACCTTGACAGTGTAAGCAGGACTTAAGTGGTGCACTGGCCTTGTGCTGCCCTATACACACGGATGAATTCACTCTCAAAACACATACTAGCTGAACAAAAAGGCTTCTACATCATCTCTAGCCCAATATGCTTACAGACTGTTTTTCTCCAAGTTGAGGGCTGACATACCAAATGAGGGATTCCTATTTATACAAGCTATCATATCACTCAGGATCCCTTAGCGATTGCCTGTCCATAGTCACGATAATAAAGAAATGACAGCAGGAGTGGAGAACATAACTTAGGGTATGTCTACATTTGAAACACTACAGCTGCATCACAGTAGCACTTCTATTTAGACATTACCTACGCCAGCAGGAGGTGTTCCCCAATGACGTATGTAATTCACCTCCCCAAGAGGCGATAGCTAGGTTGACAGAAGAATTCTTCCATCGACGTACCGCTGTCTTCACTGGGACTTAGGTCTGTTTACCATCACCAATCAGGGATGTGGATTTTTCACATCCTGGACCAACATTGTTAAACTGACCTAATTTTCTAGTGTAGACCAGACTTTACTTGTCATGCTTTACTTGTCACCAGAACACAGAAGCTGGTGACATGAGGAGAAATCCAGTGTCATGGTAGAAGGGTTACATTTCTTCTGTATTCCTGGCAAACAGAAGAGTTTCTTCAGTTCCCAACAGTAATTAACTTGTGGAAATGCTCATTTGGTCAAAGCACAGGGCAACAGCAGAAGGGGCTTGTATGTGATCACAAGTGACACTACTACCCAAATACATGAGAGTATTGATTCAAAGTAGTTGGAGTTAAGTGGATTGTCATTGATAGACTTGCAGAGCTGTGATAAAATGTGTACATATGGACAGCCAGTTCTATTTATCTGATATCTCTTTTCTAAGTACTAAACGTTTTCCCTGAAACTATTTGTTCCATTTATGTTTCAGTGGTATTTCTGCTGGTCCCTTGGCATTACTGCAGGACTTGCTATTTTCCCTGTAACTTCTTCACAGGTTTAGAACCCCAAAGGCTCTAGGGCATTTTGGGACTCAAGCAGATTCTCAATCCAGCTATAACATTTAGCTATGAATCTGCTCCACATTTGCTTTCCATGCCATTTTTCAAATTTAAATTAAAAAGATAAAGCAAAAAAAAAAAAAAAACCCAGCAGGGTTGTCACAAGAACATATCATATTACTGATCTTTTTAACCAGAGCTTTCCATCCGAGAACGCCCCTCTTCTAATTGGATCAGTAAAATCTGACAGCAGTATCAATGAGTTGTGTTATGCTAACTTGAGCAGAATAAACCTCTTGTACAACCCAGCTGTAACTTCTGTAAAACTCGACCAGGAAAGAACCCAAAGGATTCTGAATTTTTGCAAAACCTTGAAAACTTTTCAAAAGGTCTGTATGTTGCATGAAACGGTTTGAGTATTTTTGGTAAATAAAAGTATTCAGAATACTAACACCACCATCTGGTAGCTGAATGGTGACCTATGTGAAATGCGCAACAATCCCAGGCTGATTCTTAATAATCAAAGGCCTATGTCACAAAATCACCATCACAACTGGTGATTAGCACACTTTTAAAATAATACTCCCTTACGATTTTTGGGCAACAAAGCAGAACATATCCCATTGAAATAAAGAATAAGATAGCAAATACCATAAAAGCAAGACACACAAATCAAATCTCTGTTGTAGATAGAAATAGCTAGCTAACTTAACTTAAATATTTTTCCCAGAAAGGAGACCCATCTTTCATAGTACAGTGAGTGAAATGTTAAAGTACACTCTTGGAAATATAAAGTATTTTTTTTTATTAAAGTTGTCATAAATATAAAGGGAAGGGCAAACACCTTTAAAATCCCTCCTGGCCAGAGGAAAAATCCTTTCACCTGTAAAGAGTTAAGAAGCTAGGATAACCTGGCTGGCACCTGACCACAATGACCAATGAGGAGACAAGATACTTTCAAAGCTGGAGGGGGGGAGAACCAAACAGTCGGTCTGTGTGATGCTTTTGCCGGGGACAGAACAGGAATGGAGTCTTAGAACTTAGTAAGTAATCTAGCTAGATATGCATTAGATTATGATTTCTTTAAATGGCTGAGAAATTAGACTGTGCTGAATAGAATGAATATTCTTGTCTTTGTGTCTTTCTTGTAACTTAAGGTTTTGCCTAGAAGGATTCTCTATGTTTTGAATCTGATTACCCTGTAAGGTATTTACCATCCTAATTTTACAGAGGTGATTCTTTTTACCTTTTCTTATATTAAAATTCTTCTTGTAAGAAATTGAATGCTTTTGTCATTGTTCTTAAGATCCAAGGGTTTGGGTCTGTGGTCACCTACGCAAATTGGTGAGGATTTTTATCAAGCCTTCCCCAGGCAGGGGGGTGCAAGGTTTGGGTGAGGATTTTGGGGGGAAAGATGTTCCCAAACAACATTTTCCCAGTAAACCCAGTCAAACGTTTGGTGGTGGCAGTGGAAGTCCAAGGGCAAAGGGTAAAATAGTTTGTACCTTGGGGAAGTTTTAACCTAAACTGGTAAAAGTAAGTTTAGGAGGTTTTCATGCAGGTCCCCACATCTGTACCCTAGAGTTCAGAGTGGGGAAGGAACCTTGACAAAAGCCCACAGAAGTTCCCTTTACGGTGCTCACTTTTGTATACTGCCATCTTAATGCTACTGTTAAACAAATGTGAAAGAAGAAGTAAGGCACTGCAGGACAATGTAGATATTAAGTGTCTGCAGTTCAGTGGGGGTAAAGAGTCTGGTAAATTGGGGGATTAGGATTCAAAATACTGCTAAATAGACAATAATTAAAATGGAAAAATATTAGTCCTCTTCTCCTGAGAACTCAGAGAAGCTGAATGGTTGACTCTAGGGCTCTTTGCCAGCAGAGTCTTCAATGAACTAATGCTGCAGAAGATATTGATTTTTTTTCTGTATTAATAACTTACCCAGAATTTTCCTGGGAATAATATTGCTGTTTCCACTCCTATGTCTTCATTTATCTGTTTAGAAGGTACAAACTCTTTCCAATGTGCTTGTGAGATAGAACTTGGGTCAGGGAAAAGCAATATCTTATCGTCTTGGTAAGTGAAATGATTGCCTCTATGGCATTGTCTAATAGCTTTCTCTACTGGTCACATGTATCAGTAATAGATCCTTCTCTCCATTGTGTTATTTCTTGTTATCAAAAATGGCCCTCTTCACATATATGGGATCATCCACATTCAGTTTTAAGAGTTCAGAGATGTGGTTTTTGTGTTGCCATTGGCTGGGTTCCCTGAGACTGTTGGTAGTAGCTACTGAAAGGTTTACTAGTATTTTAACTTGATGGGGGGGGAGGGGCATCATGTCAAAGGCACTGAGAGTAATTAATAGCAGTCTTTTTTGTGTATATTCTAAGAAATTTAAATAAGTACATTTTTTCATCCCAAAATAAAAGGATGTTTTATTGAAAGAATATCTAAATTACAACCTGATCTGCCAATCTGATCCTGCGTAAGGTCTGTTCACGTAGGGAATCTGATTCACTTCAGTACGATTACTTACATGACTAAAGATTGCTCAGTTCAGTAAGGTGCTGCAGAATTATTGAGTCTTTAGGTTGCTATTTCTTTAGCTATTAGTTGCTTTTCCCCCCAAAGCACATGAAGCTTTTGAATGTTTGAATCACAAGTTGTAGAGAGAACAGCTAATCATTTAATCTCTCTGAGCACGTACACCATCCTACCTTTCTTGGGTCTCTGTGCACCGTAGGTTGCTGGTGGGTGTTTTTTCACTGGTGTGCTGTAGAAATGAAGGACAGCCTCACGGTTTGCGAAGGTGGGCCTCTTCGCATCTGATCTGGGGATCACCACAGAATAAATAGCTTTGTGTTTTATGTGATTCTTTTCTTTAATATTTTAAGGCACTTTACAATGTGATAATGAGTGAAGTAAGCTTAGTGCAGGGATTGCAAAGGCAAAACCCAAGAAGTCCACGACAATTGAATGTGTGCTGCCTCGGACAATATGAACTGCTTTGCTGAGTTGTGAAATGGCAGGTGGGAGGCTATGTCCTGTTTTAACAGAATCAGTAACTATTACTCATCTTCAAGTTGGCCTCTGCATCTTCTCACTTGTGAGCTTGTTCCTCTAAAGCATCTGAGTTTTGGTAACCTTCTAGAAGAGCAGTGCGTGTTGGGACCACATGGGTCAGCCCCGCGTTTACAGACAAGTTTATAAAAAACTAGGTGGTCCCCAGCCAGTTCCTTCCTCCTCGCAACTAATTGTGTGCATAGGGGCCTGCATTCCATGACCAAAGATGAGTGAGTTTGTTATTGACACACCTGTTATCTTGTAGTTTTACACAGAATAGATTATTTACACAGGCTTTGAGTAATGTTAGGTCATTTCTGTGCCATTACAGTTTAAATTCCTGGCTCTTGCTGTGGTTCTGGGCTCATCCTATCTGAACTGGACCCCAAAGATTAAGAGAAAAAGAGCAGGTTTAAGCTGGGTTTTGTGCCCTTCTGTCCTCCTGGAGTTGGACACACATTCCCACTGATTGATGTGACTTAGAGAGGGCCTTTTTCTGGATCATTGTTCTTTGTACCAGGCCTTTACACCTTGATCCTGAAAGGACAGGCACTCGCCTTAAGGCTTTCCCAGACAGAGTCTTTATGTGCCAGACCTATCCTTGGCTCAGGGCCCCATGCCCTGCTAGAAAAGAGTAGGCCTTTGTCTGGTTTCAAATCCCCTAAAAGTAGGGAAACAGAAAACTTCTGTGGCAGGACTGTCATCTTCCAAACTAGCAGAACACAGTCTATTTCTGGGGCTTCCCTGGAGGAAACTAAATCCATTGCCTGAATCTATTAGTGCTGGGGTATCCTCGGTGCCAAGGGCTCTGAAAATCCTCAGTGCCAAGGGCTGGAACTGGCTAGTGCAATTCCCTCTGTGCCAGAGATCATCTCAGCACTGGGGAAACCTCTGACTTAGCATGCTTTTGTCAGTGCTGAGCCTCCCTCAGATCCAAGGTGTCAGTCGGACCCAAAGCTTGCAGGAGCAGTTCTACTCTACTCTGCCCACAAGAGCCTCAGCACCAGGGGATATGGTGCTGTCACATGGGAGGATGTAGAAACACCACCACCCAGAGGTGCATGGATGGATTAGAGAACTCAGTTCCAGCTTCCTGGATTCTGAAAATGTCTCTGGCTGTTCCAGTAAGGCCAATCCCTAGGGTATCCTCAACATCCCCTCCTTTAGGAGCAGTGCAGTCCTTCAGTGCCAATGCACTTTCCTGGGGCGTCCATTCTTAACTGGAGAGATTCATGAGTAGTACCCGAGTCTCCAGATGCAGGACCTTTCTGTTCTATTGTTTTTGAAGAATTCTATAGAATTCTATTGCAGGGATACTATGCCCTGCTCAATTCTACAGAATGGCTGAAAAGCCTAGAGAAATGGCTTTCATTGAATTCTATAGGACTCTCCTATAAGGGTAACTTTCAGAGCATCTGAAATGTCTCCGTTTGGCTCCCAAACTTGGCGAGTGTTAGAACGATATATAATACAGTGGAATATGACAGCAGCTTTATTTTTGGTGGTTGTAATCAATCACTGCTGCTCTAACTGTGTTGAGCAACCTATCAGTGCACTTAGGTCATGCTATAAACAAATATTGGTCTCTTAGTGCTGGGATACTTTTACCTCATTGCACACCCTCACTTGGTGTCTTCAATTACAGTGATGCTTCCCTGGCAAAGGTCAGCAAATAACTGCCCAGCTCAGGATGCTCACATGCTACAATTCTCCTTCAGATCCTTCCTCCCCTCCCTGTACCATGCACTGCTCAGCTCTGGATATGGGCATGTTCTAATTCTCCCCATCTCCTCTTTTTTCTGCCCTTCCCAAACCAGGACTAAACATCCTCACTGTTCTTTAGCGGAGTCTGATTCCTTTGCTGTTGAATTTAAGTCCCTGCTGTAAAGGATGGGAATGCTAGACCTTCTCCATGACCTGGGTGCAATATTGTTTTAATACAGGGAAAGCAATGTGTTTTGCCCTAATCTCATCCTGAGAAACGGCAGGACTCTTTGTGCTGCAATTTTCAAAAAAAATATCAGCCTGAGGCAGAAGCCTGGAATTGAAAAGTTCAGCCTGACCAGTGGAAGGTATAAGTAACTGAAAACAGGGTCTAATTATAGGAAGCATCAGGAAACCTTAACTATAGGCATCACAGCCAGCTCTGCCTATAGTATATCCAATGGTGAAGGGGAGAGCTGTTTGCCAGGAACTGAAACTACAGAACTGGTAAAGAGTGTCCAATTAACTTGAATCTTAAACAAATATTTCCCCACTTAGCATGACAAGACATCAATCTGCTGCTCTCCTCAGAATTGAATAATATTTTGTTCTCTAGTGTAAAGAAAAATGAACTCAATATTAGTTATGGAAGGCTTGTTTCCTAGTCCTCAACTATGATCATATTTTGACTAACAAAGAAGAGCTTTAAGCAGTCGCTGGAAAACAGAGGTATCTAGACTCAAAAAAAAAGGGGCATTTTATTAAAGCTTAGGCCCTGGGTCTGGGTCAGTATTTTCTACATGGGAAAAAAAATATTTAAGAGGGATTTACATTGTATCCTTGAGAAAACTCTGAAGCCATCCGATCAGGTGAGCATTCATCAGCCCTTCTACACAGATAGCACACTGGAGTTGGCAAAAGCAGTGTTTAAGTAGTTATTTTAACAGGGTGCTCTTGACTAGGGTGGAAAGGGATTTTTCTGACCATAAACCTCATCATGCCTGAGCTAAAACAAACCTAATTCCATAGGATTATTATTAATTTTCTTAATCTATTTTTAGGCCAGATTCTTCAACTCCTACCTTCATTGTTGCTTACTCAACTGTGTGGTCCCACTGAAGTCAGTGGAACTACTTGTGGCACCTAAGCAGTGCTCAAAGGCAATAATTGTTGCAGAAACTGGTCCTTTGTGTTTCAGCCTTCTGCAATATTGCCAATCCCAAACCTTTCAAAATCATGAATTAAGCCCTCCCTCAAATCAGGAGATTGGCTGGCTGTAAAAGCACAATGCTGGGTTCTTTTTATTTGCCATCTAACTTTTGAGCCTTAAAGGTGCACAGAGGTGGTTGTTGTTTTCAAGCTTTTCTCCACAACTGCCAGATTTGGAAACTTAGCTTTTATTTTAAAATAAATGTAAGCGTCTTATGTAATCACATTCCTCCATGTTATGGGGCTTTAAGAAAAACACACTGTATCACAAGATTCACGCTAGTATTGTGAGAGCTAGCAACACTGGTAACTGTATGTTAATAGTAAACATCATTCCCTTTATCTATTCGGGAAGCATGGCGTGTTCAAAGCCCTCCTAAATTAGTTCCTCCTGACCTATCCACCCTATTATCGTGAGATTGACTCTCACCTTCATTTTGCCAGGGATGTCAGTTTCAGTTGCCCACTTGTCTCTTTCTTCCACAAGTATTTCTGTGCTTTCTCTGGCACCAATCCTTCTACTTGGGAAAGTTTTCAGTCAAAATCCATAAACCTTATCCTCTTTCAAGTCCAGGCAGATGGCAAATTGTGATCACTGCTCCTGACTGGCTCAGAATTGTACGCACTGCTAGTCTGTGCTTAAACACCCCATTATTTTTGTTACCTCATCTTCCCCCACCCTTCTACCTCCTTGTTTGTCTCATCCATCTGCCACGTCTTGTCTTTTAGGCTGTAGATTCCTTGGGGCAGGGACTGTGACTTACTATATATTTCGAACTGTGGCCAACAAAATAGGGCCTTGAACTGTTAACCTCTCTTGGCAATACAAAATATGAATGTTAAATAATAATAATAGGGCCAACTCTCATTGAAGCTGACAGAGATTTTGCATATGGACTGATAGCAGAATCAGGCCCAAAATATTCTGGAAAGACTACTCATTTTAGAAGCTTTGGAATAGTATGAATGTGGCTCTATACCTGAGGAGTTGTTATGCTTCTGTGTCTTGTGTAATTCCCTGAAATGTGAGGAGTCCTCTTCTTGGCTGCTGGGAAATGTGTGCTATGAGATGATTCATGAGGGAGGGGCTTTAAGAGTAAGAGAGACCACTTCACTCACACTCGCACACACTCTCTCTCTCTCTCTATATATATAAGCTAGTGGTCTGAATGATCTCTCTCCTGCCATCTTTTGATGAACCGGGGGGCAAGACCGTCAGGAGCAGATCCTGTTTGAATAGGCACACCTACTTTGCCTACGTAGTCAGCAGACATACCTGCTTTACCAAAGTGATCAATTTTGGTTGTTTTGGGTTAAAATTCATTTAAGTCTTGGATACAGTGGTAATGAAATATAATTATCCTTATTGTATGACTAAAGGACAGCAGAACTAATTGCTGGAGGTCACTCTAAATTAAACCTCACATGCTAACCATGGGGGTAGTGATGCCAAATCCAATTGAAAGAGAGAGGATAGGGGACTCTGTTTAAAGGGGTCTATGTGCCATTTAATCCTCCTTCTCCAGTGTTTAGGGCATGGAGATGATTAAACTCAATTGAGAGTCCTTGTTTCTTCTCAGAGATCACTTGAGCAGAAATCACTGATTAGATGGTCTAGGGAGCTGAGCCTTAGGGCTTATCTACACTACAAAATTAAATCAACTTTATCTAATTTGACCTCGAGCCCCCAAATTAATGAAGTTGATTGTGCATGGCCACACCATGCTCATTATCTTGATGCAGCACCTTTATTGATGCACAAAGCAGTGCATCATGGGTAGCTATCCCAAAGTGCAACTTCCCGCAGTGTGTTTTGGGAAGTTTGTGCAATGCCTCATGGGACCAAAACATTGTCGCAAGGGAGAATGAGAACATTGCATCAGCATCCCATGCTGAACTGTGCTCCCTCTTTCATATCAAAGGCAAACAACCCAGTGGTTTTCGCAGCTTAAAACCGCCATGCATACACCATAACCCCAGAAGCATGGAGCCTACTCAGTTGTGCACTCTTGCTGTGAGCATCTCAAACACCTCGCACCTTCTCCTGCAGTGTTTCCAGAGCCGAAGTAGGGTCTGCCGCAAGGAACATAGTGATGTACTGCAAGCAGCTCTGCTGCAAGCCATTGAAAAAAAAAAATCACAGTTGCTGCTGGCAGTCATCAGAACAGCTGCACTCTGTGGAATGCCATTTCTGGTCCCATGAAACAAGCAGTGACTGGTGGGACCACATCGTTTTGAAGGTATGGGATGACGAGCAGTGGCTGCAGAACTTTCGAATATGGAAGGTCACCTTCCAGGAACTTTGTGCACAGCTTTCCCCTGCCCTGCAGTTCAGCAACACAAAAATGAGAGCTGCTCTGGCAGTAGAGAAGCGAGTGGTGATCACTATTTGGAAGCTTGCAACACCAGACAGTTACAGGTCAATGGGGAATCAATTTGGAGTAGGTAAATCAACCATGGGAGTTTCTGCGCTCCAAGAGTTCAGGGCCATTAATGGACTTCTGCTATGAAGGGTAGTGAGTCTGGGAAATTTGAAGGACATAGTGGATGGTTTTTCCGCAATGGGATTCCCTAATTGCAGTGGGGCAATAGATGGCATGCATATCCCCATCTTGGCACCAGATCACTTTGCCAAAGAGTACATAAACTGAAAGGGATACTTTTCAATGGTGTTGCAAGTGCTGGTGGATCACAGGGGGAGTTTCACCAGTATCAATGTGGGATGGTTGGGAAAGGTTCATGATGCGTGCATCTTTAGGAACTTGGGTCTCTTCAAAAAGCTGCAATCTGGGACTTTCTTTTCAGACCACAAAATTAACATTGACGCTGTTGAGATGCCTATAGTTATCCTTGGGGACCCAGCCTACCCCTTGCTCCCATGGCTCATGAAGCCATACACTTGCCATCTGGACAGGTTCAACTATAGGCTCAGCAAGTGAAGAATGGTGGTTGAATGTGCCTTTGGTCATCTGAAAGGGCGCTAGAGAAGTCTAATAAGGTTGGACCTTAGTGAGGAGAATATCCCCATGGTTATAGCTGCCTGCTGTGTGCTCCATAATATCTGTGGGGGGGAAAAAGGGGGGAAATTTTCCGCAGGGGTGGGCAGTGGAGACAGATCACATGGCAGTGTTGGGTGTTTTCCCAAATTAATACCATTTCCCTCTCCCCTTAATTAATTGTTTCTTTTGTTATATATAGACTGAGTGCTTGTGAGTGGGCATATAGTGTCTCTTAGAGGTGCCCATAGTGGTGGTTCATTTTCCAAGTTTTCTGGGTTGGGGCTCAAGCTGGTTCTGTTTTGTAATATTAAGAGGGACCCCTAGATATTAAACCTGGTCCTTGTTGTTGGTGCCCCATCTGGCAGGGTTACAGAGCTTTTACTTTTGACCTTTCTTCCTTGACCTATTGTAGATGAGGGAAGTTATCAAGACTGACAGTCAGATCCTGAGCCCCCATTTGTCCCCTTTTCATCATGCCCAAGGTCTTGTCTACACTTGGAAACTTACTGGAATAGCTATTCCAGAGTAATTACTCTAGAATAGTTATTTAGTGTAATCCTCCATGTGGACACTCTCTGATTCCAGACTAAGTGTGTTCACACAAGGGTTACACTGAAATAGCTATTCTGGAGTAATTACTATTTCCAAGTGTAGACAAGCCCTAAATGAGTAGCTCAGGAATTCTCCACCATGGGGGAGATCCCGGGCTCTATGCCCCTCACTCCTGGAATAAGGGGACTGCATAAGGGAAGAGAAATGAGCAGAATGCTGATGCACCACAGCAATCCCCAGCTGACATAATTGCTCCCTGGGGGTTACCACCAGCCAACATAACGTGTTCCAAGGGCCAAACAGACCCCCCAGCAACCCTGGTGACTGGAAAAGCATAAGGTTGTTGTACAGCCACTGTTCCCACCCTTTTACGCTTTGTATGTGGAACAACAGCAAGAAACTACATATTTGCATTTCTTTGCTTGTTTATAATATGAAACAAGCAACAAAGCTAAGATTATAACAAAGGTTTTACTGCGCTATGCAAAGCGGAGCAAAAGACAAAATTATCCTTGCTGCCTTCCCGAAAGAGAGTAAACAATTTCCTCTTCTCTCTCACACACACACACACACACACACACACACACCCAATATTGGCATGAGAAATTCCAGATCTCAGCATCTTCTTTTGCCAACAGCTGGAAAGTCTTAGATTTGTGTTTCTACAGTGCAAACACCAATAGGCCTGAGTATAAGGGTTTCTTTTATTGTTTTTGAGATTGTTGGACAGTGCTTTAATATTTTCCCTACAATATCATTCATCTCCTGATGAACAACCCAAGTACAATTTCCTTCTGATTACTGATGGGCTTGAAGTAAACCTCCAGTTTAAAATATACGCAGACTTTGTGGGTGTTTGCAATCCAAATGTAGCTCTAATGTGAGCCTTAGAGGAGATCAGCTCTTGCTAGGATCATACTCAAGGTTTGCAATTTGTCTTGGTCTATAATGGACCAAAAACACCCCCAGATCTAACACCTCTGTAAATTTTAGGGGGGTTGAAATTGGGTTCTGAATTTTTTATCTTGGGTCCATCTTGACTTTTGATTGTGTGTGTGTTTGTATTTTTAGACCTGTTCACTTCAGCAACAGAATATGCACTTTGGATAGTAAAATGATACAGGATAATTGGTTTAGCTTTTTACAACACAAGTTGTCTGTGTTCTCTGTTTCCTTGGATACTGGAGAGTCCATATCATAGTGTATTTATGGCTGAATGAACTATCTATTTCATTATAGTTACTGGTATACAAATGAAAGCTTTCCAACAATGAAATAGCATTTTGTTTTGTTAATAGTGTGATTTGAGGAAGGTTCAAGAATGCATTTGATGTAATCTCAAACTGAAATCTCCAAGGAAGGATCAGATCAGAGTTGATGGACCAGCTGAAGGACTTTTCAGGATCATGACCTAAGTACACAAATGCATGTATATTCTTCCTTTACTTCTGCAGAGTTCTGAAAAATCTGTCCCAGTGTTCCTAGACTCTCTCTTTAGTTAGTTATTATGAATAGTCTCCCAAAATAGAGTACTGAAGAGTCACACATTTTTGGTAATGAGCTGCAGAGGACTGGTTTATTCACAGTCTCTCCAGAAATCACTGGATAAGCTTCAGGTGGTTTTGTTTTCATCTGAGTAAAAGTGATAGGACTGGTCTAGAAAAATCTGGTAAGTACTTTTCATGCTTTTCAAAGGAGTTCTTTAGTCTTTCAGAATTTTCCCCTGGGTCTCTACATTTCATATCCTTTTCCCCCCATCATAATCTCATGAGAATAAAGTAATAGCAATTAATAAGTTCTTACACTTATATAACATCTGTCATCTGAAAGGATCACAATGTGATTTAGGAATTAAATATGGGCTTCACTTACTACCAAGAACAGGTGTGTAGGGGGGAGGCAGCAGCTATTTAACAGTACACCACAAAATTTAGGGTGAGAAATGAAAACTATCATGTTGAAAGCCCCCAAAACACACATTCTGAAAAGTCAGCATCAGATTGCATGATTGTTAACTGAGAGGGTGCTTGAGCTGGAGGAAAAACAATGTAGGATGAATGAGAATGACTTGGAGACTGAAGAACATAGGAGAGAGTATAAAGAACTGAGCAGACAAATGCAAAGGCAGACTAAATGAGACGAGCAAATACAGAAAGGCAAATTGTGCAGAACTTGAGAATTACAAAGAGAAAAATAATACAAAAGGTATGTTCACAGTGGCCAAACTTATCAAAAAGTTTTCCCTGTGATCGAACATAATAAAAGATTATGATGGCAGAGTCCTCACTGAAGGTGATGATATCAAATGCTGGTGGAGAGATTATTGTGCCAATCTGTATGCCTCATCCGAAGAGCCATTCACAATACACAAAGACAGAAAGGAGAGTATGGAGCCGGAGCTATCAAACCTGCCAGAGGAACTGATGCAGGCTATTATGAAAACGAAGCCTGGAAAAGCACCAGGGTAGATACTGTACCAGTAGAATTGCTAAAAGTGATTGTTGACTGTGATATTGATCTCGTGGAAAACATGCAACGATGTATGAATGACTAGAAATTGGCCAGACAACTGGCTGAAAGGAAACTTTCTACCCTTACCAAAGAAGGTAGACATAACAGTGTAAACAATCATTTAAGATCTCCATGATATCACATGTGAATGAAGTGCTGCCCTACATCATCCATGATCGCATAAAGTGATTGATAGAAGTGGAATTACTACCACAATAAACTGGTTTCAGAGAGGGATGAGGCACACATAATCAAATCATAGGTTTCAGAGTAGCAGCTGTGTTAGTCTGTATTCGCAAAAAGAAAAGGAGTACTTGTGGCACCTTAGAGACTAACAAATTTATTTGAGCATAAGCTTTTGTGAGCTGTAGCTCACGAAACCTTATGCTCAAATAAATTTGTTAGTCTCTAAGGTGCCACAAGTACTCCTTATAATCAAATCATGAATATCCGTCACATTGTTGAAAGATGCAAGGTGGACAAACATCCACTGATCGAGTGTTTCATTAACTACTCAAAAGCATTCAACACCATGTGACATGACCATCTTTGGGGGATACTGGCAAACATGGGGATTCCAAAACATCTCATTGAACATATTCATGATTTGATAATGTGTGCCTCATCCCTCTCTGAAACCAGCAAGTGTCTACTATCCACAACGGAACAGAGTGAGAACATCAGTGGAAATGTTGCCATCACTCAATGTTGCCAGCTGGGAAGGGTGTGAGACAAGGATGTATTCTGTCCCCAAGTCTTTTCAACATGAACATAGAATTTTTTATAAGACAAACACTGGAAGGTTTTGATAAATTGGAAGGGATTTCCATTGGTAGACAACTCTTAACTGACCTCAGATATGCTGATGCCACCATGCTCTTTACTATCTCTGATGCAATGCAGCAAATGCTAGTCTGTAAAAGCCATTAGTGAGGAATATGGACAATCCCTGAATGTGGTGAAAACAAAATGCATGCACTTTGATGTGATTAACAAACAGGATGCAAGTAGACATCATTATTAACAGTCAAGCTACAGAGGCAGTAGATGAATTGAACTATCTGATATTCATATCCAGCCAAGGAGTCTGTTCCAAAGAAATTGGAAGATGACTAGGGATGGCTTGCTCAGCCATGGCCTCCTTTATGAATGTTTGGAAAAACTGAGGCTTCTTGAATGTACAACACTTCAGTTGTGAAGCTTAATTTTTACTACAGCAAACTATGGATGTGAATCTTAGGAAATGCTGCTTTTAAGAAAACTTAAACCTTTGAGATGTGGTGCTGGTGAAGACTCTTGTGTATGTCCTGGATGGAAAAGAAGATGAATGCTTATGTTAGAAATATTATTGGAGAGAAGCGGACCCTTGCTGTGGGAAATCAATGGGCACAGAGATGGAAATAATCTTGAGAAAGTCACCAGAGAAGGAATGGTAATGGGTCATCATAGTAGGGGCTACCCAATGAGGATATGGATAAATGGTGTGTGGCAGACCCACTGGAAGGTCAACTGCTGAGTGCTCAGTCAGCAACGAATTGAGAAGGCTTCCAAAAATTCTGCTATGATGCCATCAATATTCAGACATGAATAAATGGATTTTATTTACTTACTATTCAAATTCCAGCAGCCAGGAATAGGCAGAGCATAGTAGGTTTGCAGCCATGGCCCTTCTTCCACCAAGAGTGCACCAACATGTCCTTTTTGCCATGTGGGAATCCAGTTACACTAGGAAGAAGTTCCCTAGTGAATCAGTTCTGATAGCATTATAGCCCCTTTACACTGGCAGAGCATGCATATAGAGGCCATGGGAAACCATGATTCACACCCTTTGAGCACTGACTTCAAAACTGTCAAGGCTGAATCCCCACTCTGTCATTCCGAGTGCAGGAAGTGGGGGCCCGCAAGGACTTTAAAAATTAATACTTGCCACTCCAGGCCTGTATTAAACTCCCAAGGTTATAGCTTCTCTCTGACCTTGGCTTGGTAAATGCTGCCACCACCCAAATGCAAAAACCCCCTTTGAACCCAGGAAGGAACACTTGGGAATTGCTCCCTGTGAGGTACCCTCAAGCCCTTCCCTCCCCGTTCCTGTCCCCCCCCACCTCTGGGGAAGAGCAGAGAAAGAAAACAAATAAATTAGCTGTGGCTATCAGCTAATCAAACAACATGCACAAACCTCTTAGGACACTAAAAATCCAATCCTGTTCTTAAAAAAGGTATTTTTTCCCCTTTTTGTTTGTAATAAAATTTACATCTGGAACTTAGGCTTTTTGCTAGATCTTAAAAGAAACCTATTACAAAAATTAAGCACCCATAATAGCTTTCTTGGGAGTTCAGCTTAAAGGTTACAAGCAAACAAAAGCATCTGGCATTAGCACAGAGGAGATCCACAAGCCAAAATAAAAAAAGAAACCTGATTGTGTCTAACCAAACATTCCCTGTCTAAATAATTTCTTCTAGGTATGGAAGATGAATTTTCATACCTGGTTCAAGCTTTACACAGCATTGCTGCTCCATCCCTGCTGCCCAGAGAACAACAGACAAAGGGAGAGTTTTTCCGCAAATTTAAAAGTTCTAACCTTCCCATTGGCTCTTTTGGTCAGGTGCCCACTCCTTTTCTTTTACCTGTGGGCTTGTTAATCCTTCTCAGGTAAAGCAAGCAGAGAACAGACATCTAGAGGGATTTTAGAGCTAACTGGCTGGCTGGATATTCATAAAAGGGAGCTTTCTTCCCCTGACTTTATTTATCACAAAAGCTAACCAGCCAGATTTTCTGAAGCCCTCTTTATTAAAAGATGTCATGTGTTTGTATGAATCATGGGATTGCACTGTCCTAGAATACAGATTACTGCATAAAAGAACATGGCCACTTCAGTAGAAAGAGTATTTTTTATTATCTCTTTTGCAGAATGCCCCAGAAGCTGTAATCACAATCAGGACCCTGTTGTGCTAGATGCTGTACAAATATATAGTAAGAGACTGTCCCTGCACCAGGAAGTTTACTTAAGGAGGATGATTACTAATCAGAGAATAGATCCAGTGTAATTCTTTTGAAGGGCTTGTTTCATAACTAAATGTAGGCTTTTTAAATGGCCCACCTGGTGTTTTTTGCAAAGCAATTCAATCTTTTTAGGAGTTAATTGGTGTTTGCTAGCATAAGTTTCCCATTGTGTGGACCTTTGTTCTCTTCAGACCATTTCTTTGTTCTATTTATAGTATTTAAACTAGTCAATTTTACTACATTTTAAAATGTTTTAATGTGTCATGCTATTATATTAATGAAACAGAAGTGACTATTTCCCCACACAGAGTATTCTATGAGTTCTTATAATTGGGCTGATCACTAAATTGGCATGCTTCTCTTTCTACTCTGGTGTTACTAATCTGGTGATTCTGCACCACTGATGGTTTTTTAGTTCCAGACTGGAACAGGACTTTGCTACACAGTGTATGCTCCATATGAGCTGTGGACTCTGCAAAACAACTGAAGCCTTGATATTGTGCCAGAACTGAAACTCAATATGGTTTTCGACTGCTTGGCATGTCGCGCTTGTACAAATGAAAATGTCATCGTTCCAAGTAGCCTTTACATAAATAAGCTTGGTCCAGAGGCGTGTGCGCATGCATACATGTGCTCACGTGTACACATTGCACACACGCCCATACAGATCAGCCATGCGTTGGAATATTTACAAGCTAGAGCATTGTATTTATTCATGAACGTCCAACTCTCCCTTTTCTGAAAAAGTCACAGAAATATGCCAGGCCAGAAACTAACAAATCCAGGTTGCAGAACAAACTAAAGAAAACAACATGGTTCTTTTGTGCAAAGACAGTGTTTAAATTGACTCCTCAACAATGAAACGAAATACATTGATAGGGATTCTATCCATGATTTCAGCATTAAAACTATACTGGAATGTAGCAGTAGCCTTTCAGGCAACTTCAAGAGAAGTCTGAGAAGGAGCAAATTGCACTAATTTAGCCTGCAGACAATGGAAATGATCAGTGTGTGTTCACATCTAAGAAGAAATGCCAGACTTTCCAAATACCTCAGATGACCCGCAGAATGATAAAATGTGCTCCTCTGCTGAGAGCATAATCTGGTGTGTGTGCCCGCCCCCAAAATGCCTGGTTTGTCTACTCAGCAGTAGACTTGCCCTGAATAATGTGGGTACAATGTCCATTTTTGAGCTCCGCAAAGTTTTTTCACTGACACTTGAGCTTAACATCAGAATTCTTTAGGTTGAGAACAGTCCATCCCACAACTAAACAGAGAAAAGAGGCCATTGTGGATGAGTTATGATTAGAAAAAGCATTTTTGCACAGTTGGTACTGACAGGTGAAAATGGGAAGGGTTTTTTTTTTTAAATCAGCACTTGGCAAAATTCATAACAAACGATTCATACAAAAATATAAACACTGGAAAATGTAAATAAATGCAGAGTACAATTCTCTGTTCTAATCCATCTGATTTGCATTGCTCCAGTGGCATAAAACAGCCAGCCAGCCAATTTAATTGCTTCTCCACTGATTCCCCC
The DNA here is from genome assembly GCF_009764565.3 of Dermochelys coriacea. Taxonomy (NCBI): domain Eukaryota; kingdom Metazoa; phylum Chordata; order Testudines; family Dermochelyidae; genus Dermochelys; species Dermochelys coriacea. The sequence goes on along the minus strand of NC_050072.1, from coordinate 74,216,215 downwards.
AGTGTACAAAAAACCCTGTGTGACATAGAGCTGGTGCTGTGACTCTGTGCCACCCTCTTCCTGCTCCCTGGTGCAGTGGGAATTCCTCAGGGAGTGGGGCATAGCTAGGGCTTCTCTCTACTCCAGCAGTCCCCCAGCCATTGGAAAGGTCCCTTGGATAGTCAGGCATAATTTAGAGCAAACCTCAGGCTGCTCTGGTGAGGAAAAGACTATTCCCAAGCCAGCCCCAGGATAAGCAGATCACAAAGGTGGCACAGAACTACAATTGCCCCCCAAATGATTTTTTTTAAGATTTCTTTTTATTGTTTAAGAATTTATCACCACAAAGTAAAGCAAACAAAACTGTACAGCTCACATTAATTCTACACTATACAATGATATAGTGTAATAGCTCATCAAACGGCACATTGACTACTAGGATTATTGAAAAGGAGTACTTGTGGCACCTTAGAGACTAACAAATTTATTAGAGCATAAGCTTTCGTGAGCTACAGCTCACTTCATCCGATGAAGTGAGCTGTAGCTCACGAAAGCTTATGCTCTAATAAATTTGTTAGTCTCTAAGGTGCCACAAGTACTCCTTTTCTTTTTGCGAATACAGACTAACACGGCTGCTACTCTGAAACCTAGGATTATTGAGTCCATTTGCAAGGGAAAACAGGAGAAGAGTAAAATAAAACAAAGTAACAAAATGGCATGTGATACTATATGTTGGTGCAACTGTTGACTCAAACTAAACAGTAATAACTGTCACAAAAGTATGTGCCAGTCTCACTCTCACAGCTGATTTCATTTCAAATGATTGTTTGTCTTTGTAGGATGCAAATATGTTATACACTTTCTACACTATTTATTATAGTCCAAGTTCCTATGTTCTCTGGGTTCTTCTTGATTTTTAGATCTGTTTGCAATGTTGTTGGAAGTATTTTTTTTTAATAATTCCTAACTCCTGAGTTTTACAATTTGATGCAAACTGTGCAAATGCCCTTCAATCACAATAGACATTTTACTGTTCATTGCACTTTAAGTTGATGTGAACCAGCTCAGCAATTCAGTTCTTGTTCTCTGATATTTGATCAAAGTCAATTTTCTGCTCAGGCGGTGTTTATGTGAACCCTTTGTTCCATTCACAAGATAAACTTCACAAATGAATTTAGATATGATCAAAGCAAGTGGGTTGGGAAATGATACCTGATGATGCACATTCACATCTGATAAACCTGTGTGTACCTGATCAGGCTCATTTTCAGCAAAAACTGAGAAAACTATAGATATACTCCCCCCCCCACCCCAAGTTTAGCTAGGCCTGTTCTTTTCAATCTTCAGATAGACAACTTGATTCTGATCTCCCTTACATGGATGTAAATAAGGAGTAACTCCACTGATAGTAGTGGAATACATCAGTGCAAAATTGACATAAGCAAGGTCAGAATCAAGTCAAAAGTCACTCCATACAGACAAGCTGATAACACCCTAATGGATTTTGAGTAGGAACCCTAGACAGCAGATCTCCACAGAACACACAGATAGTAGCATCCAGCATTTCAATACTAAACCATAAATACTTTACATCTAGATTTTGGAAAAAACTCAATAGAGATGTTTTACCATGAAGAAAGAACAAGCATTCATTCATATAAACTGCACATACTCAACTCTGCTGGCCTGATCAAAAGAATATAGGTTGTGATCAATCCTAAACAAAGCCTCCAGAACACAGTAGCTTGTATGTGTTGGTTTCACTGTCACTATCATCAGTTCTGTGGTGATATGTTATTTACAGACTTATTACCATGAGTTTCCTAAATGTTACTTTTTGCTAGACAGGACAATCAACTCTTTTTGGTAAGGCTCAACAGACATTTGGCAACTCATCTGTTGTTTTCATGGGCTTCTCCATGAAATGAGAAGGTTCTCCCTAGTCAGCATTGCTTCATTACTCCTTGTAGGCAGTATTTTTGCCGAAAAAACCCTGTAAAGCTTTGATTCCATACCATTGAGGATTTTGAACCTTTTTCTGAGGATGGAATTTCTTTTGTAAGGAATCTAGCCCTTTAACTTCTCTCTCTGTTCCACTGCAAAATAAATTGGTCCAATGACAGCAAAATCTTTGTCACTGGCCATGAGGGAGAATAAGCTGTGTTAAGCAAACTCCTGATGTACTCTACTTCCTTCTTCCTTTTGTCTCGTCTCGTCTCTCCATAAGGTTATGCAGTGTGCTGTGACTCACTGTGTGTTTGGCTGCTACTCTGCATCCCAGAGGTGGTTTATTTCAATGGAGTTCCTTGGATATAGTTATAGTGGAAGCCACTGAGGGGATGAACTAATCAGCACAAGCCCAGCTGTTCGGGCCACGCTCCCTGCAAAGACAGTGCCATCCACTTTTTGGGTTTTACCAAGTCCCATGAATCCCTCCCCCAGGGAAGGAGATGTTGGAGCCATCTGCAGTATTCCCCTGCCCTGTAGATGTTTCACCCCATGGGACCTTCCCTTGTTTGTTCTAGTGTAAAGGTGAATTTAGATTACTTTGTTTCTTCTGCAGCATTAACATAGCTACATTGCACCTCGTACATATCTTGTAAAGAAGTTAAATAATCTAAAAAATTATTCATTAAGATTTACATTTTAAATGCAAACCCACTAATTCACAAAGAGTTTATTTCATTAGAGGGAAGCGGCTAGGCTGTCAGGATGGGGACGGGGGGTGGAGGAACAAAAGGTATAAGCGTTTATATGAGTAAGAATAGCTTAAAGTTACATAGGAATGATTATTAAACTTGCAAGGAAAATCAAATATGTATGCTTTAAATTTGAGAGCATGAACTGATCACTGTCTAGTGTCAGGAAGAAATTTCCCCATGGCGTAGTAGTATTGCACATTCTGTGACTTATGTGGGGGTTTCACCCTCCTCTGGATTATACAGCAATAACCACTGTTGGAGATAGGATACTGGACTAAACGGACCATCCTTCTGTTCTGCTATTGCAGTTCCTTCACTGTGTGTTCTTTTGAAACCCAAAGACTACAACATCATTGACATTTGGACTCAGAAACAGTTTCATATTCAGTACTTATGCAGATTTATGTATGTCCTTGCAAGGCAATAGCTGAAACTAGGAAGTATTATTGTCCTTTTAGTGCAACCGGCTCTACTGTGTATGATCTGAAAAGTACATAGTGCTAAATGCCCTTCTGCAGAGATCTTGGCATTGAACCCTTAGACATGTTACAAGACTCCAGTCCCAATGGAGTTACCCTCTTTATAATTGCAAATTACTTGATTCTAAAAATATCTGTCATTATACAATATATCCCCTGTAGGAACAAAAGGGTAGAACAGTATGTTGTTTTGTGTTTAAGCTCAGATATCGACAGGAAAATGTCATTTATTTTTATTTTTTCTACTGGTATCCTAATAAGTGGGATTTCTGCTGATTTTGTGAAAAAGAAAGTCAAGTCTTCTGAATGAATAGTAAAAATACAAAACCAAGAAAGAAATTACCATAACAATAATCATTTAATTTTATGAAGGGACCTTTCGTTCTAAATTGCTTTACAAACACAGGACCCAATTCTGAGACCTTTACTCTCGTCAAGTAGTAATTAAATGCATGCTCCCATTGAGGCAAATCAGACTACCCACATGAGAAAGTACTATCCAACTTGCAAAGGCAGCAGAATCACTCCCACAGAACTTCTTCACCCATCACTAAAATACAGCCATTTCTGAGGCCGTTTTTTTAAAAAAAACAGCAAAATAATATTTCACAAAAATTTTCCAACCACCTATAGTGTTTAAAGGCCTGATACAGCTCACATTAGCCTACCACTGAACCAGGACCTAAAAGCACACAGCAATACTACCTAACAGTTTGAGACATGAAATGAATAATACTGGGCTTGATTCTGAGCTCATTGATACAAGTGTATAAATTAGGACAAACTCTTTTGCAGTCAATGGAGTTACACCAATGTAAAACTGGTCTAGGTTAATTCAGAATTAGGCCCCTGGTATATACTTGATACCCCACAGGAAATTTAGGCAGAGAGAATGGAACGTGATCATTACAATTCTGAAGTAAAAATATAAAATCTATTCAATGGAATTGTGCCTATATATGCCAGATAATGAAATTGACCTGACCTGCATTATACATCTATATATTCCCAGTTTTTAATAACAACAATCTGTGTTAATCTAACCTCTCCCTACTTTGAGCCACAGCAAGTCATAAATTTGACTTTAGTTAGAAACATTTTTTGGTTTGCCCCAAGGAAAGGTTCAGGGTATCCTACTCTGTAACGATTCAGATACTCAGACTTGTAGAGACAGCTTGAGCTGCTCCCCTTTAAAAGTGAACTAGAACAACTTCTGCTAAAGTTCCCTTGGATACAGAAAAATACCTTTGCCTGCCCTTTTTCTCTTGTAAACGGAATTGTTTCCTTGATTAAATATCTTCCTCTTGATTCTGAAAAACTAGGCAGGAAACTTGCCACCTCCCACCCTTTTTCCCCCCAGCTGTTTGAAAGAGCTCAGAAGTTGTTACAGTTTCAGGCTTTTATGGTTCCTTTGGAAATGCTGAAAATTGTGTAGGAGCAAGAGAAATGAGGATTCTAGTTACTTCCATTAAAACTCTTTCTGAAATGCAGCAATTCTTTTGTTTCAGAACAGATAAACACATAATTTGTTACAAAGCTGCTGACTTTCTAATTTCCCCAGGGGAGCTCAATCCCTGCTCCACCCCAGGCCCTGGCCCCACTCCAGCCCTTCTCCCAAGACCCCACCCCTACCCCACCTCTTCCCAACCTGTTCTACCCCCTCCCCCCCAGGGCCTTCTGCATGCTGCTGAACAGCTGATCTGCAGCAGGTGGGCAGCTCTGGAAGGGTTGGGGAGGAGCTGATTGGCTACATAGCAGGCACTGGGGTGGGAGGAGCTGATCAGTGGGGTCACTACTGGGTGCTCCAGCCCCCACTATTTTTTCCCCCGTGGGTGCTCTAGCCCCATAGCACCCATGGAGTTGGTGCCTATCATTTATTAGCAAGCTAGTTAAGTCCTGGCAAAAAACAAGGGTGACAAATCTGTAGTGGTTCAGAACAGAGTTTAAAAAGAGGAACATTCACTTCAAAGTCTCCTCCCACAGAAGTGCTTGTGAAAGAAATGTTCTTCAAAGAGTAAAGGTTTTATTTTTAGGAAGATTTGCTCTGCTTAGAATTTCAGAGCCCAAATGCCCCTTAGAGAAATAGTCATTTTTACACAGAAATTGGGTTCTTTGATAGAGGGCCTATATTCTTTATCTGTGGGCCTGAATCAGCTCCCACTGAAGTCTAGGGTTTTGCTAGAGAGTTCAGCGTAAGCAGGATCAAGCCCCACGTCAGAATTTCTCATTGCTAGTCATGACTTATAGGGATTCCATCCAGTGCTTTTGATCAGATCTTTTGAATCTCAGTGCCCAGGGTGAAATCAAGTGATAAATGTATGTATTTGATTGTCTTCCTCTCCTTCACCCTCTAATGTTGCTTTTCTGCCTTGGCCCCTGTAATTGTCTGCATGGGCAAACCTCCTGCTCCTTTGCAGAGCCCTGTTGTCTGCATGGAAGCAGGCGGCTGCACATATGCAACAAGTTAGATTGTAAATTCCTAAGGGCAGGGAGTGGGTCTTCCTTTGAATAGTGCCCAACACAATGGGGCCCTGACCCTGATTAGAGTCTGCAGTCACTATTGCAGTGCAGGTTATCATAATCATAAGAGTACCAGTGAGTCCATTGCCTCATAAGTATGAAGGTCAAAGTGTTGACATTCACCTATGCCTTTATATTTCACAAATTATTCCACTCCAAGAAGTATTGAGGCCACTTTATAAGGAAAAAAGGCTCTGAATAGTCAAGGGTGATTTTAAATAAGGGCTAATTTAAAGAATATCTGTTAAAAGTATAAATTGGACCATATTGCTTTGTGCCATAAACTGAAAGCTGCTTAGAAGTATAATGAGGCAACTGTTTATCAAGAATGAAATAAACCTGATACAAGAATAAAACTTACTGGACTCCAGATGGTAAAATAGAAACTGTATTTCTTTCTCTATCTCTTAAAGACATATGTGTGTTAAATAACTAAATACCATTCACAACACACATTACAGGACAATGGAGCCCTCTTTTATGAACATCTGTTAAAAGAATAGACCTGTAAGAATATATCTGTCAAGTTTATGTTCTTAGCACGTTTCCACTCTATTTATCAGTTTTGACAACTATTTCAGGCCATTTGTTGGCCAGAGTCATGTGTCTCTGGCAGTCATTGTACTAGTTACAGACTCCAACAGCAGCACAAAGGATTCTACTCTGGACTTGCTTAGCTTATACAGCCCAATTTTTGATTATTTTATTCCCTAGGCAGTTGAAAATAACAAGATGACTTTAACTGGCTTTGTTCCTACCTTTAGTGTCTGTGACCAACATAAGAACCTGATCCTGAAAATCCTCCCTCCTATAAACTCTCAGTTTGAAATCAATGGAACTACTCATGTGTGTGTTTGCAGTCTCTGGCTCTAGCATTTGCTGGCGACAATGCCTCTACATTGTGGTAGGTTATCATCTTTCATGGGGGAAGTTTCTTACCACTAGCCTTTGCCTTCCTTTTCTCCCTATGGAAACCCTTCAGAAGGCTCATGCATTACCATTAATGGATTTTCCACACAGTATCCAGAGGTGCTTATATTTTCACTGTGGTGGGAACCCTTATCTTGTCTGTCTCATAAACTGTCTCTCATGACCTTAATTCAAGGGATAAACTAGTTTTTTTGAGCCAGAAGTTAACATGTTTGTTAAAGCTGTAACAGTATAAAAATAAAACAGAAGTTAGAGCAATAGTTTCCGCTGCTTTCTGGTACTGCTATAGTTCATGATTAGGAGTTCCTGGGTGTATTTTTACAACAAATGTTAGATCATTACATTAGATTTTTGTTTTGAAATCATGGTTTAATGAGTAAGCTCTGATCTTATTATCCTTCAACAAAAGTTTCAAAAAAGACTTTTAATATGTGGACTTGAAACAAAGCCAAGAAAATTAAAACATTCAGGCCTAACAAAACAGACAAGGTGGACAACAACACTGAACTTGCCTAGTCATAGTACATTGACTATTCATACAACTGTAATATACTTAGCCCCATATGCAGAGTGTATGATATCCTCGGAGAGGTGTGCACGTAAAGTGGCGAACATTGTCTCCTATACCATATCAGGATGTTATATAACAATTAATAATAAACCCCACCTTCTTGCTATTGGAGATCTGTGACAGGATCCCTGGGGTACAATCTGGAACTTGGGTACTGCTGTTCCCCTTAACTTTCCAGCCTGGGCTGTCTCAGTTCTTTGCTAGTGACAAGCAGCAAACCCCTCCAGGCACTATCACTTAGCCCAACAGCTTGTGGAGTCCCACACCCCAGCTAAATTGCATGAATGATCCCTGAGCCACTCACAAATCACACAGAGAAAAGCATCAGCAAATCTCCCTACCCCCAAGCCTTGCACCCTAGAACTGTACCATCTTGCCCTGGTCAGAAGCCTGACCAGTATAAGTTTATTACCCAGTCTGCCCTTCCCTCGATGTGGAGAGGACACACACTAGCCTTTGTAAACTGAGGTAAGATTTACCTAGCATTTCAACCAGAACACACTGTTTTAGATAAAATATAAAACAGACCTATTAACTACAGAAAGAAAGATTTTAAGTGATTACAAGTGGTATGCACAAAAGTTCAGAGATCGTTACCAAAGAAAATAAAAGGTAAGCGCACAGTCTAAATCTTAACCCTTATTAGACTAGACGGTATTTGGATCAAACGGTTTTCTCACCCTAGTAGCTGTTATAGTTCTTAATACATGGACTTCCCCGTTAAGCCTGGGACCAGTCTCCTCAGTTCAAGTCTCTGTCTTCCCAGCATTCTTGTTGCTTCCAGCATAGGTGGGTAGGAGAAAGGAGACAGTGGCATCATGTTTTGACCTATTTTATATCCTCAGACAATGTGCCTGGAAAACACTAGCCCAGACATGTCCTGATGGGCTTAGCTGAGTCACAGAGTTGAGCAATCCCCCATTGTGTGATGCTTGCACAACTCTCTTACAGAATTTTAGATCCCTAGTTTACAACTCCCCTTCTGATTAATGGTTGTTTAACACTCTCCAGGTTGTGGATCACCTCCTGTGTTGTTACTGGAGAAGGAGCAGTGGGAGACTCCCAAACTTACAATATATTTCAATAGCAACCATACAGCAAAATTTCATAACTTCATACACACTAACGATATACATATTTTGACAGAACAATGGGTTTCAGCAGAACATAACCTTTCATATGATATCTTACATCACATGCTTTGTATGAAATATAATTATATGATGGGGTGGATATGGGGTTTCCAGGGGGCTGCTTATGCAGAGTATATGATATCCTAAGAGAGGTGAGCACATAAACTGGGGAACACTGTCTCCTATACCAGGGGTTCTCAACTTTTATCTTCTGATCCCCTGCTTCCCCCCAACATGCTATAAAAATGCCATAGCCCACCAGTGCCACAACAACTGTTTTTCAGTATATTAAAAGCCAGGGCCGGCATTAGGGGGTAGCAAACAGAACAGTTGCCCAGGGCCTCACACCACAGGGGCCCCGCAAAGCTAAGTTGCTCAGGCTTGGGCTTCAGTCCAGGGAGGAAGGACTTGAGCTTCAGCTTCAGCCCCAAGGAACGCAGCTCGGGATTCAGCTTTCTGCCCTGGGCCCCAGTGAGTCTAACTCTCACTGGTTTATTTTGGCAGACCCTCTGAAACCTCCTTGCGGCCCCCCCACAACCCCCAGACCTCTGGTTGTCCTATATAATATTAGGATGTTATTAATTAATAAACAACCCCACCTGTTTGCTATTGAAGATCCAAGGACTTATTTTGCAACTTTAAATTGTTTATTTTGGTCTTTATAATGACTTCATTTTAGGAGAGAAAATCTATTATGGATTTTATTTTGTTAATATGCCATGGACAATTATGAAGGTAATGGGAGGTAACCCCCTAATTCTGTATGTACCAAAGTGCTTGCAGACTAGATTAAATATACTTAAGATAGCCTGCATATGGCATTAATATGTTTCCTCTCTGCATAATTTTTGGAGTAGTTCTGCTGAAAATGTATAAAATCTGTAATACTGCTATTGCTGTGTCACTGTCATTTGGACATTTCAGAGGAAATGCTTCAAAGGAAAATGCATATTTAACTGCTTCCCACTGACTGTTTTGGTGAGTCCACTACTAATTCTGGTCTTCATGCTAGTGGAATGTATATTGTACAGGGACTAGTGCCCACTAGAGCTTGGCCTATGTAAGATATAAACTGTACTACTACTGCTGATAGTCAAGGGAAAATATTTTATCATTCAAACAGTTGAGCCTTTGGTTTTGGAACAAAACAGCCTAAGTTGATTCTACTTTCCATTGTGCAGGCTTGTGCAATAGGTGACAACTATGATGCAGCCATAGATTTGTTGTAGTAGGAAAACTGAGCAGCTGGTATGCAAGAATTAAAATATCCATTAAGGACTCTTTTGCTCATGATAATATCTAACATCTAAGCCCCACCCCATAAAAAACCTGGCATTTCTGAGTCTAACTAAGATTTAAAATATTAATTTAAGAAAAATGCCTTACTTTTATTCCGGTATAATCCTCAATAACTCTTTGCACTGCATAGCTGACATTCAGTGGACAATATATCTGATACACATGTAGAACAGCTGCTTCTCCGTGAGGCAATATCCAAAATTTTATTCCTCACAAGATCAGAATCTATATAATAAAAGGGATCTTGATTTCATCATTTGGTATATCATAATCACTGTCTTTCTTTGAACTCCATGGCTGCTCTGTAAAATAATCTTTCTCCTTTTCTGTACTTTAATCTTCATATTTTGTCTCTTCTTGTATTCCCCTTTCCACTACTGTAAGTGCTGATATACAATTGGAATAAATCGTGCAGTTTTGTAAAGTTCCTTGTTATATCTGTTATGTACTCAGGTGCTCAGATACAAAAAACCTTGCATAATGACTAAAATCTCAATCCAAACCTTATCCAAAAAGGGCCATCTTAAGAGCCTGCATATTTTCTTCTTTGAATAGTTTGCTCCTACTTTTTTAATATAGTACTTAAGAACATAAGAATGGCCATACTGGGTCAGACCAAAGGTCCATCCAGTCCAATATCCTGTCTACCACAGTGGCCAATGCCAGGTGCCCCAGAGGGAGTGAACCGAACAGGTAATGATCAAGTGATCTCTCTCCTGCCATCCATCTCCACCCTCTGACAAACAAAGGCTAGGGACACCATTCTTTGCCCATCCTCGCTAATAGCCATTAATGGACTTAACCTCCAGGAATTTATCCACTTCTCTTTTAAACCCTGTTATAGTCCTAGCCTTCACAACCTCCTCAGGCAAGGAGTTCCACAGGTTGACTGTGCGCTGAGTGAAGAAAAACTTCCTTTTATTTGTTTTAAACCTGCTACCCATTAATTTCATTTGGTGGCCCCTACTTCTTATATTATGGGAACAAGTAAATAACTTTTCCTTATTCACTTTCTCCACACCATTCATGATTTTATATACCTCTATCATATCCCCTCTTTGTCTCCTCTTTTTCAAACTGAAAAGTCCTAGCCTCTTTAATCTCTCCTCTCATGGGACCCATTCCAAACTCCTAATCATTTTAGTTGCCCTTTTCTGAACCTTTTCTAATGCCAGTATATCTTTTTTGAAATGAGGAGACCACATCTGTACACAGTATTCAAGATGTGGGCATACCATGGATTTATATAAGGGCAATAAGATATTCTCCATCTTATTCTCTATCCCTTTTTTAATGATTCCTAACATCCTGTTTGTTTTTTTGACTGCCGCTGCACACTGCGTGGATGTCTTCAGAGAACTATCCACAATGACTCCAAGATCTTTCTCCTGATTAGTTGTCGTTAAATTAGCCCCCATCATAATGTATGTATAGTTGGGGTTATTTTTTCCAATGTGCATTAATTTACATTTATCCACATTAAACTTCATTTGCCATTTTGTTGCCCAATCACTTAGTTTGGCGTGATCTTTTTGAAGTTCTTCACAGTCTGCTTTGGTCTTAACTATCTTGAGCAGTTTAGTATCGTCTGCAAACTTTGCCACCTCACTGTTTACCCCTTTCTCCAGATCATTTAGGAATAGGTTGAATAGGATTGGTCCTAGGACTGACCCTTGGGGAACACCACTAGTTACCCCTCTCCATTCTGAAAATTTACCATTTATTCCTATCCTTTGTTCCCTGCCTTTTGACCAGTTCTCAATCCATGAAAGGATCTTCCCTCTTATCCCAGGACAACTTAATTTACGTAAGAGCCTTTGGTGAGGGATCTTTGTCAAAGGCTTTCTGGAAATCTAAGTACACTATGTCCACTGGATCCCCCTTGTCCACGTATTTGCTGTCCCCCTCAAAGAACTCTAATAGATTAGTAAGACATGATCTCCCTTTACAGAAACCATGTTGACTTTTGCGCAACAATTTATGTTCTTCCATGTGTCTGACAATTTTATTCCTTACTATTGTTTCAACTAATTTGCCCAGTACTGACGTTAGACTTACCGGTCTATAAATTGCCACGATCACCTCTAGAGCCCTTCTTAAATATTTTTGTTACATTAGCTATCTTCCAGTCATTGGGTACAGTAGCTGATTTAAAGGACAGGTTACAAACCATAGCTAATAGTTCCACAATTTCACATTTGAGTTCTTTCAGAACTCTTGGGTGAATGCCATCTGGTCCCAGTGACTTGTTACTGTAAAGTTTCTCAATTAATTCCAAAACCTCCTCTAGTGACATTTCAATTTGTGACAATTCCTCAGATTTGTCACGTACAAAAGACGGCTCAGGTTTGGGAATCTCCCTAACATCCTCAGCCATGAAGACTGATGCAAAGAATTCATTTAGTTTCTCTGTGATGACTGTATCATCTTTAAGTGCTCTTTTTGTATCTCGATTGTCCAGGGGCCCCACTGATTGTTTAGCAGGCTTCCTGCTTCTGATGTACTTAAAAAACATTTTATTACCTTTTGAGTTTTTGGCTTGCTGTTCTTCAAACTCCTTTTTGTCTTTTCTTATTACATTTTTACATTTAATTTGGCAGTGTTTATGCTCCTTTCTATTTATCTCACTAGGATCTGACTTCCACTTTTTAAAAGATGCCTTTTTATCTCTCACTACTTCTTTTATATGGTGGTTAAGCCACGGTGGCTCTTTTATAGCTCTTTTACTGTGTTTTTTAATTTGGGGTATTCATTTAAGTTGAGCCTCTATTATGGTGTCTTTGAAAAGTGTCCATGCAGCTTGCAGGGATTTCACTCTAATCACTGTACCTTTTAATTTCTGTTTAAGTGAGTGAAATACATTTGAAGAGTTACATGATGTGTCATTTAATGGCCAAACTTTCAAGTTGCTGAGTTGGTGTTCCCCAAAGCCTGCTGAATATTAACCCCCCGCCCTCACCCCCAGAGAACTCTGTGTGTGTAATTTAGATGAGTTCAGCAAAAGCTGATAGTGATGTGTAGGATCCAGTGATTGTCATAAAAACCAGGCAGCACACAGCAGAAAGGAACAATTAGACCTGCTGTATGTTGCACTGACTGTTAATAACACAAGCATGCCTACTTTTTCTATCTGTACCCCCTACACTGGTTGCAGGAAGAAGCAAGTGGTATAGGAACTAGGGATGGCTAGAAAATAAGAATTCTGTTTCATGAAATGTTTTGAGTTTTCAAAATGTTTTTGTTCTTCATCAGAACAAAACCAAGATCTTTTGAAAAATTTTGAGAGAGAGAGAGCGGTGGTGTGGTGGTAGTCTCTCTTTATATACATCTTGGACCTAAGAAACCATTCTATCAATGTTTTTTTTGTCTAGTTCTAATAGGAGCTGCTATTCCAGCTCAATCACACTGAAAGAACCCCCATTGGAGTGATCATCCCAGGTCCAGGTATGCACACTTTACGAGTACTTTGTGTTAGCTGTGTTGTGGAAAGCAGGCACAGCACAGACCAGGATCTCACCCATTTAGTACAATTTTACTTTATTGGGAGACTACCCTCAAGTATGCAAACATTTTTTTCTGTCCCTGGGGTGCTTGCTTAAGGTGGATTTACTGCAGTGAGAAATATAGCCTGGTTTGATATCACTACAGAACAACTTCTGACCAAACCCTAGCTGTTACCAGTCTGCTACAACATCAGCTAGGCAAGTGGAATGGATGTGAAAAAGCTTGATGTTTGTGTATTTTGTTTGGCAATAATTCTTCTGTATTAATTCTCAGGAGCTGCACTGAGAAGACACAGACAATAAGCGTAGATTCCCTGGCTGCTGAATTCCCCTAATTGCCGATCATGACCCCAGCAGATGGCTTTGTTTTTCTTCAGAAGCACCTCTGGGATATTTATAAATATCTCAGTCATTCTTTTAGGGGACAATAAAACTCAGGTTGAAATAAGATAAAATACCTTTTTTGAATTTTTATTCATTTTCCACATCTTCAAAATATAGCTGAAAGCTACCCTCTGTAAAAATACAGATTAAAAGAATTAAACTATCCCCTTCAACAGGGCTTGTAAGGTACAGCAACAGACCAGATGGATAAGAACAAGGGGGTAGGCAGACAGTAATTTACTTGGATTTTAGTAAGGTACATTACTACAGAGGAAGCTCATAGGGACATAACCTTATTGTATAACATCCAGGTAAGAAAATAAAGGGATGATAGATAAGCTTATTATCAACGGTATTAAATCAGAATGGTCAGATGTACCCAAGAGAGGTCCGTTAAGGATCTGTACTGTGACTGGTGTTATACATTAATAAATTGGGGCACAACCTTGCAAATATTTATTGCATGTGCATAACTTTACTCATGTTAGTAATGGGGACCACTCAAGTGAGTAAAGCTAACTGTGTGTTTAAGTGGTTACACCAAGGGCTGGATCCTGCAGACTATAAATTTGACAAAGATTAAATTTGTAGATATAAAGCCTGGTAGCATACGGGGGAAAAAGATGGCTCTAGTTTGAAAATTTGTCAGACTAATTTGTGAGAGGATATTTGGGGCTTGCTATTTGCGGACACACAGTTCCACACAGTTTTGCTCATGCAGTAATGTGTAAATGGAGCTGGTTGGGGGGAAACAGGGTGCACAGGAATAACCTGGATGTTAGAAGTCTAACTTATATGCATTGTGTTCACAAAGAGGATGGATTGAGACTAGGGTGGAAAGGAGTTCCCCAAACCCTGAGCTGCAGATGAGCTGTGCTTTTCCTGTGGATGTCCAGCCATCAGGCTGCTTCCCGTCATATAGTAGATCAACTTCAGGACTGTTCATTTTTGCACCAGCTGCTTATATCCCTAAGTCAACACTTTGGCAGTCAGTGCATAGAGATGCTCCAGACAAGCTAGCTTTTCCCCAGCCACATCCTCTGCATCATCAGCCAGGAAAAAAGGAACTCATAGGAGCCACTATGGCAGCTCTGTGCCACCTGAGGATCCCCCAACATTGGGTAAATCCTCCAGGGCCTGTTCAAGTAGCTTTAAGGCATGATACAAAGCACCCTTACCGTACAGGAAGCTCTGACTTCAGGTCTTTAATGTAAAGATGTGTAAGATAATGGGACAGATTCACCACCACACTCTGTTCCTTTTGTGCCAGTTGAGTGATGCAAAAAGAGTAGAAACCACCCATATACTCCCAGCTGGGGACTCTCCATGAATAGGAGATCCTCAGTGGGTTCAGAGCCATCATAGTCTATAAGCACCTATATGGAAAAAAAATTAATAATGGGCTGTTCAATCTAGCAGAGAAATATATAACACAATTCAATGGCTGGAAGGTGAAGGTAAAGAAATTTATACTGGAAATAATGCAAACATTTTTAACCAATAGTGGATTCCCCATCACTGATCATTTTAAAATCAAGATTGGATGTTTTCCAAAAGATCTGCTCTAAGAATTATTTTGGAGAGTTCTGTGGCCCGACGAGATAATCACAATAGTTCCTTCTGGACTTGGAATCCATGAATCTAAAGCCTGCAAGGGGGTCTAAACTAAAGTTGGGCTGGGTCAGAGAATCAGGATGCTCTAAGCATAAAGAACAATACAGAGCATAGGTAGAAATGAAGGATCCAATCATATAATCATTTGAGATGTCCCCAAGACCTAGCAAATGGCTGTTTGACTTGATAAACTTTTTATAAATTCTCTATGTATTGGTAAAAAGAAAAGGAGTACTTGTGGCACCTTAGAGACTAACAAATTTATTAGAGCATAAGCTTTCGTGAGCTACAGCTCACTTCGTTGCAGAAACAAAACAAACAATCTTACAATGCAAAAGGTAAAGTTCAAAGAAGGGCAACACAAATGATAAATGGTCTTGAGACTCTAACTTACAAGGAGAGACTGAAGGATCTATATTTGCTCCTCCTAGGAAAACTATATTTAATGGAAGTGGACATCACTCTTCTTAATTAACTGAAAGGAGATGGTATAGAAGAGGGGAGAACATTATTCATAGTGGAATGGATTGATAAAATGAGTCAAGTTGGGGCGGGGGGAAATAATTTGGCTTGGATATTAGGAAAAGCTTTCTGTTGAGAAGATAAGGCAGAGTAGAACAGTGCCTAATGGTGAGGATGTTGCAGCACAATCACTAAAGGATTCAGAGGAAAATGTTGATAAGTTGATAGTGTAGGTCCTTTTCAGCTTGAATTAGATGGCCTGAAAGATGTTTTCCAAATTCCAATCCTATCATCTTCAAATCTAGGACACATTACCAAATGAAATACTGCAGTCCTCTGCTATCAGTTTAATACCTTTTTTAACATAGGCTTTGATGATGCAAGTTGTCAGTCTGAATGGTGTTTTGTTTCAGTAATTTGTTACTGTTGTTTTATTTATACAGCATCGAGAAGGGTCTAGGTGCTCTACAGCCATGTGCCTTTGGAAA
Organism: Dermochelys coriacea; assembly: GCF_009764565.3. Classification (NCBI taxonomy): domain Eukaryota; kingdom Metazoa; phylum Chordata; order Testudines; family Dermochelyidae; genus Dermochelys; species Dermochelys coriacea. The sequence continues at coordinate 74,200,151 of NC_050072.1, read as the reverse complement.
GGAAAGCAGGCCTAGAAGTCTAGCAGCTGGTTCAGTAGTACGTGGATACCAAGAGCTGAAGTGAACATATCAGATAACTATTTTGGGATGGAAGGTAGGATTGGGGCAAAGTTAGTTTTAATTTGTCTTTGTACTTCTCATGCCACCAGGACTGCTCAGGGAGTAGTTTAGCCCTGGATGTAACTTGGAACAGCCTGAAGGCAACTCCAAATTATGACACCTTGTGCTGGATCCCAAGGGCAGAGCACTGAAGCTATACCCCCTTTCACTACTGGCATGTCCTCACCACACCTATTATTCTAGGGAAAATGACAGTGAGTGGGATAGTGCCAGCATGAGACAGTCCTCAGTTATCCATGTAGAACATTAAAGCCCCTTTGTGCTGCCAAAACAGCACAAAGAGGGTCATAGTGTGAGCCTGGACCAAATCTGCAGGACCTGGTTCTTCTCTTACACAAGTGCAAACTAAAATCACTCCTGATTTGAAATTGATATAAATGAGAGAAGAATCAGACCCATAATACCTGCCACTAGAAACATCCATAGTATTAATGGTGTGAGGACTATTGTGTTTAGCATGAATGGGAAATGTGAAAAACTGACACCTGTACACGCCATCAAGCAGTGTCACGGACATCACCACAGACCTATTTAGCAACTGGCTCTGTGAGTATATTGCTTTACCCTGCATTTAAACTGCTAGCCTTCTGGTTGCAGTCTTTAGATTCCAGTCCACACTTGTATTCAGCTCACTACAAATAATTACTTTTATCCGCTGCATTTCTGCTGACCCATTATCCTTGTGATTCCCTATTAACTGTCTCACCTGATTAACAGGTCCTAAAGCGGTACAGTATAGTGCTCAACACATTTTGGCTAAAGCTATCAGTGAGCTATGCAACAGATGGCCTGGTTGCTCATACCCCCTCCCCACTCATCTTCCAAGATACGTTTCATAGCCAGATAGCATCTCCTCTTACTTATCCCAGTGTAATCATTGGAGTTATTCCTGATTTACACCAGTATAAGTGAGAGGAGAATCAGGCTTACAGTCCCTCATCTTTCCTGACTATTTGATCAACTTTGCAGAATACCGGGTGACTGACCATATAATTCAGTCTGCTACAACATCCTGTCAGTGCTGTGATGGGGCAAATGAGCATACTTCACAGTCGCTGCCATGTCCTACAATGGCTTTTCAGTCACAAGAAGTTTCTGCAGATTATATAACTAACTGCTGTTGTTTCACAGAGAGTTTATGATACATGCTAGTTAAAATGGAGAGACTACTGACCACAGACTGCATGTTTGTCTGGGGCAATGTATCTTCTGCACAATGTGTTTCAGACATATGTCTGACAAGTAATACAGAGATATTAATCAGATAACACAATGTCACTAAAGTGAGAGGGAAACTGCCAACAATATTCAAAATTATTTGGTGTATTTATATTTCAATCCACATAATTAAATAAAGTTGAGGCTCTTATTTTAAGGAGAACAACATAAATATGCAACAATAATGATGTTTAGTAATTACACAACATTTTCCATCCATAGCTTTCACAATGCTTCACAAAGAAAGGTATTTTTCCCCATGGTAAAGATGGGGAGGGGTGCACACAAAGATTGTGATTTGTGCCAGGTCACACAGCAATTCAGTAGCAGAGTTGGAGATAGAATCCAAATCTTGTGATTCCCAGTCATATTTCTTATTCACTGTATCATGCTGCCTCTGCTCTATTCTAGCTACTTACAGTTCCCTATGTATTGGATATCATATTATGCATGTCAAGGAAATATGCTCCTCCAATGTAGGCTGATGTATTTGGTACATCTTGATGCTCTCTTCATTTCCAGTGAAAACATCAGCTTGACACACAACTCTTTTTGGTGACATTTGGGGGTTAGCCAAAAATGCTGCTTTGACCTATGTTCATTTTCTGCTTTGAAAGGGACACATCTCCGACATAATGAAAAAACAGTGAGAACACAGTCTTGTTATTGGAGTTGATTTGGCTCAAGAATACTCATTGACTGTGGCATTAGTCCACCCAAACAATTCAGAAAATAGACCCTCCAGGACTATACATTGGCAAAGGTTCACTAAGGACAATGGAGTGACACAGATTTACACCCAGGGAGGATCTGGCCCACTATTTTTCATCCCTCTCTATGCTGGAGAAAAGTGGTGTTTCCAGTTCCGATTCGGATACCTGAAATGCTTGTCTGACACTTATAGTATGTCTACACTGCGATCAGAGATGTGATTGCATCTGTGGTAGGCATACCAGGGCTAGCTTTAATCTAGCTAGTGTGGCTATAAATAGCAGTGAAGACAGGCACAGACCTCAAACTAAGCTAGCAATGTAAGTATGTACCTAGGATTCTGGGTGGGCTTGTACAGCCTGCACTGCTACACACATTCATTGCTATTTTTAGCAGCTCTAGCTAGATTAAAGCTAGCATGGGAATGCCTGCCTGAGCTGCAGTCACACCTCTGATGGCAGTGTAGACATACCTGTTAGGATATAGATATTCAGGCCTATCTGTAAAAGCCTATACTCTAAGAATTTAGGTGTATTCTTATCACTTAGCTAGTTATAGAGGTATAAAAGAAAGAATCAAAATCACTGTCTGCCAGTGTAAGGACCTTCTCTTACTGTGACAGTCTGAGGCCCTGTGCTTAGGATAAGGCCTTTGGCTAAGCAGCAGAGGCAGCCAGAAGCTGGGAAGCGAAAGGTCACATCCTTACATTCCAAACTAGTCACATTGAAATACGGTGCTAGTGAGCTGTTAGGAATATAATCCTGTCCTGATAATGCCTATTGCCTCCAGAAAAAAGAACAGGAGTACTTGTGGTACCTTAGAGACTAACAAATTTATTATAGCATAAGCTTTTGTGGGCTACAGCCCACTTCATTGGATGCATAGAATGGAACATACAGTAAGAAGATATATATATATATATACACATACAGATAAATTGGAAGTTGCCATACAAACTGTGAGGGGCTAATTAGTTAGGATGAGCTATTATCAGCAGGAGAAAAAAACCTTTGTAGTGATAATCAAGATGGCCCATTTAGACAGTTGACAAGAAGGTGTGAGGCTACTTAACTTTAGGAAAATAGATTCAATATATGTAAAAAGAAAAGGAGTACTTGTGGCACCTTAGAGACTAACAAATTTATTAGAGCATAAGCTTTCGCTCACGAATTTTTTTATTAGAGCATAAGCTGTAGCTCACGAAAGCTTATGCTCTAATAAATTTGTTAGTCTCTAAGGTGCCACAAGTACTCCTTTTCTATTTGCGAATACAGACTAACACGGCTGCTACTCTGAAACCTGTCAATATATGTAATGACCCAGCCACTCCCAGTCTCTATTCAAACCCAAGTTAATGGTATCTAGTCTGCATATTAATTCAAGCTCAGCAGTTTCTTGCTGGAGTCTGTTTTTGAAGCTTTTCTGTTGCAAAATTGCCACCCTTAAATTTTTTACTGAGTGGCCAGAGAGGTTGAAGTGTTCTCCTACCGTCTTTTACATTTACAGCCCTGATCATTAGTAATTGCTGTTGCCATTTAAAGCTCAATCTTGGACCTGGATTTGAATAGTATCAATATTTCTTTACTATTGCTAAAGGCAGACTTTTAATTTATAGTTTCTTCTTTTGAGTTGCAAAGATTTGTCTCTGTGAAGAATATTTTAAATGAAATTCACGATTTGGGTCTTTTAGACATCTTCAGAAATGCCTGCACAAAAACGGTTTGCTCACAATTTGCTGGTGTGATTGCTGTGATGGTTTGCAGTCACTAACTATGCACACCATTGATCAGTGAGTTGCTTAAGTGGTTATTTGCATGCAGATTTAGTGTGATTGTAATGCAAATTATGGACACAACAAATATGAAAAATTGGCTCCTCAGTTCCAGTCTCTACTAATGTAATTACTTTGTTATTGGGCTTATTATGAGGCATTCTAGGAAATAAAAGAGAAAAGTAAAAGCATGTGATTAAAAACTTAAGACCTTATTCTGTCCCCAATGAAGTCAATGACAAAACTCCCACTGACTTTACTGGGGGTAGGATCAGGTACTAAATCAGTGACAGAGCCAGATGAATCTTTCTTTGCAGTCTGAAAAGGAGTACTTGTGGCACCTTAGAGACTAACAAATTTATTAGAGCATAAGCTTTCGTGAGCTACAGCTCACTTCATCGGATGCATTTGGTGGAAAAAACAGAGGAGAGATTTATATACACACACACAGAGAACATGAAACAATCCCCATGGTATTTCTTCCTCCCATCCCACCCCCCACTGTTCCTCTGATATTCTTGTTAACTGCTGGAATTAGCCTACCTTGCTTGTCACCATGAAAGGTTTTCCTCCTTTCCCCCCCCTGCTGCTGGTGATGGCTTATCTTAAGTGATCACTCTCCTTACAGTGTGTATGATAAACCCATTGTTTCATGTTCTCTGTGTGTGTGTGTGTATATAAATCTCTCCTCTGTTTTTTCCACCAAATGCATCCGATGAAGTGAGCTGTAGCTCACGAAAACTTATGCTCTAATAAATTTGTTAGTCTCTAAGGTGCCACAAGTACTCCTTTTCTTTTTGCGAATACAGACTAACCCGGCTGCTACTCTGAAACCTGTCTTTGCAGTCTGTGATATAGCATTCCAAAACAGCCACATTTTCTTTGCTCTTCTTGTTAAGGTCAGCTGTTGCCTGTAAGCCATTTTCTTCACAAACTCCGGAGTAATTCTTTCTGCAGGGCACACTTCTCAAATAAATCTTCATGATGTTGCTGAGGAATTATTTGATCTATCTCTGGCTTCTTGTTTATTATGTTTAGAATATTGCTCATTGTGATTTGAGGTGGTGTGCTATCTTGCCCTTTAAATAAAAGAAGGAAGAAAGGATTCTAGGCAGCCAAAACCTTTCAATTGAGAAGGCACCTCTCCTGTGAGGGTGCTTTAAAAGGAAGTCTTCTAAAAAGAAGGCACAAAGTGCACCAAGCTTGACTACTTTAGTCAGGAATGAAGACACACTGTTTTTAGAGAATCATCGGAGCTGATAGGAGTCATGGTGAAGAAGAGCTGAAGGAAACAGCTGCTGAGGAAGGTTTGAAGGTCCAACAGGACTGAGGGTCGAAGATGTGTGCCAGTTTTAACTACCTGCAGCAGCTCAGATTGCTGATTGAAAGAGTGTATACAAATGTGTGTGAGGGAGAGCCTCTGCTTTATTGCTTTGTTGAGACTTGGCTAAGCCTAAAGCTTTCTGTAGTTTTGCTTGAGCACTGCTTTATTCTTGGTTGCCATGCTGTTGTTAGCTCTAACATGAATCACTGTTGTTACGCAGCTCTCCTTGTGCATTGGGCTTTGAAGCATTGCATTGCTTTTGGCACATTGAAAACAATTTGTTTACAACTTGGAGATTTAATTTATGCTAGTTACAAAGTACTTCTCATGTTTTATTGTATATGTAATACTCCATTGTTCTTCTCCTTCAGATATATTTGTAATAACTTTCTTGTTCTTTTTCTGGAGGAAGAGGAGTGAGGGGAGAGAGAAGAGTTAGAATAGTCTTGGGCTTGCTTGCAAGTGAGGAGATGTAAGGAAATCTTAGAGAATGGAAAAGGGCAAAAAAGGAATAGAGGGGAAAAGGGAAGAATCAGGATGAACTAATGAAAGGCCTAATTCTGGTGTCAATTACATGGCTATAAATTAGAAGCGAATGAGGCACTTCAATTCAGCATTCCTTTATTCATTTGAGATCCTAGAAAGAATTTATTCTGTATTTCACTTCACTTTTGATCTTCCACTTCACTTTTACTGTGGAAATCCAACTTTCACTTTGGGTAAGCATAAAGCAGTTTTTTTCCTGATAGACACTTCCTTTTGTGTTTAAAAATAAATCATTTTAAAAAATGAGAACAGACAGGGTGACAAAAGTCTGAAAATGGTGGCCTAATTTAGTGGATATTCCTGAGGATAGTAGATGTCAGTTTTATCTTATCTACCATCTAATTTCTCCAGGAATACTTGCTGAAACTAGGCCACTGTCTCCAGGCCCCTAGTAATTTTCTCTGTTCTTTTAATACTTGGGCTCTTGGCAGAAGAACTTTTAAGCAAAACTGTACAAAAATGTTTAATACAAAAAGCCAACCCTGTGAAGTTCACCATTACACAAGTAGCTGAATACATTCCCTTTTTACTAGGAGGAACCATTGCACTATCTTGGCTTTATGTGAATGTTTTCTGGAGCCAGTGGGATGGGGTGTGTTGATCTGGAGAAAGTCAAGGGATGTGTGCAGTATAATCACTGAGTAGTCTAGAGCTAATTGGAGTGTCGGATTGTTTAGACACTGGCAGGACAGGGCATACTCTGGGTTATGACACTGAGATGAAGGTGCAGCGCAGGGAAGGCCTTCTTTGTGTCTCTAGTCGTAGGGAGGTAATCCGGCCTGCCTGAACTAATTGGAACATGAGAATGAGCAGACTAAGGCTCAGTTTCACAAGGGACTGAGTAACCATTGTAAAGTGCTGAGCATCCTCAGTTCCCCTGGATTTCAATCTTGCTGTGTTGCAGGATCTGTACTGTACATACACGCAGGACATGAAACAAATCCGTTTGTGATGGATAACACTGTTATCATGGGTGACAGGTTTGTATAATTTTTGCTGGTGGCCAGAACGGGTCCAAGTCCCCTCCACCCCCCATGTAAGCCGATATATATTTTTAAAAATAACGTAAAAATCAGAGGGCTCTGGGGTGGGGCTGGGGATGAGGAGCTTGGGGTGCGAGAGGGATTTGGGCAGAGGGTTGGGGTGCAGAGATGAGGGCTGCAGGCTACCATCACGTGTGCACCTCCTCCCCTGCTGCTGCCCCTCACTGTAGCCTCACTGGGGTGGGGGATGGGGCTGCCCCTTGCCCAGCATGGAGCAGGAGCAGTGACTGTGGTCCTGCAGCCCCCTGTGCTGGTGGAGGGTCCTGCCAGAAAAGGAAAGGATCCGTCCATCTGAGGCAGAATGGTTGACCTGGCACTATGGTTTGGAGGTGCTAGGACCCTGCGGCGGCAGTTAATTCCAGGAGCCGGAAGAGTGGAGTGGCAGGGCAGCTGCCCGCTGCCCAGGGTGCAGGCAGGGACGCTCAGGGGAGGCACACAGGGGCAGCAGGCAGGGCCAGGGGAGAGACCCGGCCCCAAACATTGGTGGAGCCGGGTCCCAGGCCCTGAATATTGCTGGAGCACTGGCACCATGGGCCCATATAACTCGCTGCCCCGACTGTTATCCAGGCCTTAGGGCTATATGTATTGCTGATCTAGCTGTTTCAGGGCAGGATCTACAGCCTTTATTAGTACAAACAGTAATTTTGGATTGGCTCCAGTGTGAAAGTGTAGTGTGTTAATACAGCATGTGAGACAGACTAACAAGTTTCAGGAATCCTGTATAAAAAACACTATTTTTATTAGTAGACTAATGCCCTTTGTTATAGTGTCTGCTGATGGACATTTGAGGGGGCTATTCCGGACAAAACAAGCAAACAATTAGTAATCAGTGTGACATTTCACTTCTCTCTCTTTCAACTATCATTTTGGAAGTATGTCAAGGTCCTTCATCATTTACAATCAACTAGCTATTTCTGTTGCCATCAAAGCACCTCATGTTGATTTTTCTCTGGCATTATGCCTTGCAGCAATGTTCCAGTTCTTAGTTTGCTCTTTTATTACAGAAAAGCAACTTGCAACTTTTTTCCCATAGATTCCAGAAGACTCCACAAAACCATTGCTTTGATTCCTATATGATTTCTATGAAGAAGTACTAGGAAAATGGAGTTTCCTTTGAAATACCATAGGAACCAGTTCAAAGACTTCTGGGGTACACTGGAATGGTTGCATGTGGTACCAAATTACCAAGGGTTAGCTGCACACTTATATTCAGACTCTTGTCCATCTTAAGTATTTATAAGGCATTTGGTGGTACTAGGGCATGGTAGTGGTGAGGTGGAACGGAGAATAAAAGGAAGGAGGTTAGGGACAAGGTTTAGAACCTCTTTGTGTATTGCATATCAAGGAAACTTTAACCTCCCTCCTAAAAAATTTCCATTCAGAAACTTTATACCCCATTTGGTTTTACATATTGGTATTTTATTATGTACATCAGAGACTGTAACATATGTGCTGTTTGTTTCTATAAAGAAAAATTATCAAGAAATTCTATGCTGCTATAAGTGATTAGGTGTTTTTCAGATGACATCTGGTGGGCAAACCAGAGACAGCTGGAATAGTAACTCCAGGAAATGTAAATCTCTTCTTCTCTTAACTCAGTGTGACAGTGACCAGCTCTTAAGCCTCATCTACAATAAAGAATTGTACCATTATCAGTACTAGTTGTAACAGTGCAGTGCATCCACACTAGTGATCTTGATTTAGGTATACTTGGTGCTCAGCAACCATGCCTTCCTTTTGCTAGTGTTACAGGACTTGTGGATTGTTGCCATAATTCCTTGGAGCAAATGCTTATCTATGAATCTATAATGTATATTTGCCCGTTTACTTTTTTGTTATCCCAATGGATTTGTTGAATGGATTTGTCCTGTCCAAGGGGCCATAAGGGTTAGGGGTTATGCCCTGCTGTGACTTCACAATTGTAGATGGTAGAGGGTCACGAGCCTGTCTGGATGCTTAGGCACTCTTCCAGTGAGTGCTGCCATCTCTTGGAAGTAAGGAGCTTGACTTCATTCATTAATCATATAAGATTAGGGTTGGAAGAGACCTCAGGAGGTCATCTAGTCCAACCCCCTGCTCAAAGCAAGACCAATGCCCACTAAATCATCCCAGCCACCACTTTGTCAAGCCAGGCCATAAAAACCTCTAAGGATGGAGATTTCACCACCTCCCTAGGTAACCCGTTCCAGTGCTTCACCACCCTCCTAGTGAAATAGTGTTTCCTAATATCCAACCTAGACCTCCCCCACTGCAACTTGAGACCACTGCTCTTTGTTCTGTCATCTGCCACCACTGAGAACAGCCTAGCTCCATCCTCTTTGGAATCCCCCTTCATGTAGTTGAAGGCTGCTTTCAAATCTCCATCACTCTTCTCTTCTGCAAACTAAATAAGCCCAGTTCTCCCCACCCCCCTTTTTTTTTTTTAAAGTAACTTTGTGTCTTTAATTTGGGTTGACTTTTCTGGTCCTTGTTTTGTAGCAACTCTAATGGTTTCACTCTTTGATCCAGAGATAGGAGTGGGTCTGGGCACTAGGTCCCTGAGGAAGGACACCCCTTTCAGCCCCCTTAAACCAGCCCAGAGAGTTCCTTCATCTCCTCCTCTCCTGCCTAATGCACTTGGGCTGCCAGAAGTTGTTCCCTCATTGGGTGCAGTAGGGCAATGAGTGGGTGCTGGGGCAGCATGTTGAGATAAATGCATTTTCTTGGGGATATGGTGGATGGATACATCGCTATGTAATCCCTTTTCTTTGTTCTGGTTTTAGGATATCAGATGCTGCTGAGGCAATCTTGTGAAAGCTCTGGCATCCCAACATAGTAAGTATATTGTGGGGTAGCTGCTACCAAATCTTGAATTTTTTTTTCCTTTTGTGTTTCCAGCTTAATAATTTTTTCAAAATGCACGTGTTGTCTTTTTTTACATGCTTATGATGGGACCCCAGGGTGCAGCCTGGGACTGTGGGACTGCTGTGCCCCCTTAACTCTCTCCAGCCTGGACTGTCTCTCACAATGCCTTACTAGTGACCAGCAGCAAGCCCCACCAGGTGCTATTATCATTCAGCACAAAAGCATGTGGAGCCCCACACCCAGCTAGATTGCATGAATGCTCCCAGAGCCACTCATGAATCACACAGAGAAAGGCACCAAAGCCAAATCCCTCCAGCTCCCATCACTGTGCCTCAGGAATATACCCACTTGCACTGCTCAAGACGAGCTGTGCAAATTAATTAATTGGTTCACCACTTCATCAATGGAAATACATGAGCCTTGCCAACCTGAGCAGTTTTGCCACACACTTCATACAAACTCACTGGTAAAGATAAACAGTAAAACAAATGTATTGACTACAAAAGATAGATTTCAAGTGATTATAAATGACAGGCAAAAAGTCAGAATTAGTTACCAAAATAAAATAAAAGCACACAGTCTAAACTCTCAACCCAATTAGAGTGGGCAACATCTAGATTAAGCAGTTTTTCTCACCCCACTGGATATTACAGTCCTTAGTATATAGGTTTTGTCCATCGTGGAGGTGGGTTTTTTAAAGAGCTGGGAGAACTCTCTCCCAGTGCTGTGCCACACGCCTACACAAGCCACTTTAACGTTGCCAGTGTAGACAAGCCCTTTGTTGCTGGCAGCATAGGTGTGGCAGGAGAAAGGCTAAGCATGGGGCCCCTGTGTTCTGTTTTATAAGCTCAGTCCCACGTGCTGGGGGAACACAAGTCCAGGCATGTCGGGCGGGGGGGGCATTGCTGAGTCTCCCTGCAAGTTTGAGCAATTCCCCTGGTGTGGCCTCATGCAGGTGAGTCATTGAATTGTAACTCCCTTGCCGGACAATGGCTGTCGATAGGTTGTTTAACACCCCGCCTGGGCATTGGTTACTTTCCTTGCTGTTGCCTCTGGGGAGCTAACATCTGGCTGACTCCCCAACTTACAGCATGTTTTAGTGACAATCATACAACATAATTCTCTTAACTGCATATGCATTAATGATATACATATATGGATATAGAAATGACTTTCAGCAGACCATAACCTTTCCCCTCATACCTCACAAGGCAAGCTTTATATGCAAGATTATGATTACATAAAAATGAGGAATATGGGGGTTATATAGAATGTCACAGTGTTAATAAAAAGTATTTTTTCATTGTGTTTTTGTGTCCTCCTTTACTACACTGAGGTTTGTTCTTGAGGATGGGAGGGGCAAAGCTGTGACCAGTTGAGCATCACTTCAGATGCTCACAGGCCCACGTGCAGCCAATAGCTGAGTGGGTTGACAAGTGAGAGCTATTAATGTCAAATCTGTCACTGAAGAGAGAACTAACTGCAGAGTTGCAGCTGCAAAGTTTGCACTTCTTGCCCACACAGGCCCTGTAACAGAGGGACTCATTAACTGTGGGATAGAATGGAGTTTGGACTTGCCCAGAGCATGTGTCCCTATATTTATCTTAGGTACTTAAATGGCCTCCATCACCCTAGTGTCTGAGTATCTTACAGTCTTGTAATGTATATATCCTCACAAGACCCCTTTGAGGGAGGGAACTATGTGATCCTCATTTTAGAGATGGGGAAACTGAGCCACAGAGCAACTATCTGATTTGCCCCAGGAATCTTGGGTTTCCAAAGTCCTAGGCTAGCATCTTATTCACAACCATCCTTCCTCTTCACTGCTTGTGCACCACTGTAAACATTTTAATATGTGGATAGAAGGTGTGTTACAGGCATTTGAAAGGGGGTCAAAGTGACAGGACATTGTAAAGCTAAATCCTAAAGTACTTACATAGTTTTCCATAGGAGTTTGCCTCAGTAAGGACTGAGTAAATGAACCTCAGGATCTGGACCACTCTGTAGAAACCTGAACTACTCTGCCTACTCAGAGAAGGTCCAAATGACAGTGTTAAAAATGCTGGCAGCTGAGGGAACCTTGTCTCCTTGTCTGCATTAGCACTTCCCTGCTTGCTACTACTTCTGGAGCTATATCAATGCTAGCAATAGTGTGTATGTTTTGTCATAAAACTATAATGTACAAAGCCTCATAGAAGAGGATTAAAATTTCTTTTGTCTATTTTGTAGGCTGAATATTATGCATGTCAGGGCAGAGTGCATATCGTAAGTCACAGATAACACAGCAAACCTGTTTTGATTAGACTCTGCCTACTTTACAATAGAAATCATGCTAGCAACAAATAAATATGGTTGTTGCTAGCATGGTTTCCATGATTATTCTATACAAGGGCCTTTTCCAGTTACCCACGTAATAAAACAATGTTAATATTTGGGCTCCCAACTAGGCAAACCTTTACCTCCTGATAAGAAGTCATTTTAAAACAGGGTTTTTGGTACTGGTTTCTGCTACTGTGGCTGTGCTGGGTGGTGTGGCTGGAGCATAGGTTTGTTAAAACTGCTTTAAAAAAAAAAGTCTCTAGACTAGATAATTACTTTATTTACAAACCTACTTTTTAATTAAAATTCTGTTCAAGTCACACTGGCCAGCACAACTGAATTAGCAGAAGCCATTATTAATCCCCCCCGGACCAGATCCTGATGTCCAGCTGAATTGCACACCACTGATTTGAAGATGTGGGGTGCAAATGTGGTATAAAGCTCACCTTTGGATTCCCCCAGTCCTGTAGCTGCTGTGTGCCCTCCATATGCGAGAACAGTCTTAGATCTGATTTTCAGAGGTGCTGAGCACCCACATCTCCTGATGTGGAGATACAAATACTCTGTGCTTCTGGAAGTCAGACACAAGGTATCTCAGGCTGGGCATCCAAAAATAGAGGCACCCAAAATCAGTAAATTTTGGCCTAAATATCCTCTACCTGGCAAATCCTTTCTTCCCCCAAAATTGCCCACTGGTAAAGAATGTAAACTAAATGCAGTAGCATCGTATGTCATGAATGCAATGTCATGCACTATACATATAAAGTAAACAGAGGGGTAGCAAATAAGATATTTTCACATTCTCAGCAAGTGCATGTCTTTCCTTTGTTACCACTGAAGGCCAAATCAAGCAAGCAATGGAAGTTTGCCTGAGTAAGATATAACTAAGAGCTAAATCCTGACAGTCTTACTCTTTTCTATGTTTCAGAGTAGCAGCCATGTTAGTCTGTATCCCCAAAAAGAAAGGGAGTACTTGTGGCACCTTAGAGACTAACAAATTTATTTGAGCATAGCTCACGAAAGCTTATGCTCAAATAAATTTGTTAGTCTCTAAGCTTTCGTGAGCTATGCTCAAATAAATTTGTTAGTCTCTAAGCTTTCGTGAGCTATGCTCAAATAAATTTGTTAGTCTCTAAGGTGCTACAAGTACTCCTTTTCTTTTCTATGCGTTTAGCTGATTAGTACTGGTTAATTAGAAGCAGTTACTGCAAACAAAATAAATGACAAATTAGAACTGTATCCCACCTCCAATGACTTATCAACCTTGTGATCCCCATTGGAATTAGATCAGTAGTTCTCAACCTGTGCATAGTGACCCCCCAAGAGGAGCACCAGCAGATACCTCAAGAACTATGGAAATGGGCTGAGATGCCAGAAATACCTATGAACCACTACGTTTATCATGGCATCTCCAACTAAGTGCAGTGAGAAATAGTGCAAAGGAATCTGGGGCATATGGGGAATATATTGTGAATTGTTGTATATGGCTTTGCCATCTGGAAATGGGTGAGAAATCATAGTATGATTGAGAGACCCCCAATAAATTTGCTTGCTGAGGCCTGATGTGTTGCACAGCTCAAAGCCTGAACTGCTCTCAGTTGCTAACTCCACTAAAGGAAACCTCAGAATGGTTGATAAAGCAGCAGTGGATGAAGCAAAGCAAATACAAAACAGGTACTACAGGGTACATCTTGTCTCTCTAATATCAGATTAGTGCAAGAAACAGACAAAGAAAATTAGGAAACACTGTAATGGAAAGAATAAAGATTTTTTCAGACCATTGGAGGTAGCAGTCTGTAAGAAACAATCCTCAATTTACATGCATGGCTATTTTCAAATTTTGAAACATTTCCTATTCCTTGCTAATTTCTATTCAGAAGTTGATGCATAAAAATCACCAACACAAAGAAATCAAATGTAATTGCAATCATAAAAAACAAAAAGGAAAAATACAGCAGGAAAATGCTCTTAAAAACACCAATTAGGCAATAAAATGTCTTCAGCATAGGCCATTTAGTTAGCATCTGTGAATGCTTTTGTGTTCTGCAGCTGGGAACAGCACCAGTTCCTGAAATCTCTTTAGCTAACAAAGCCACAATTTGAACAGATTATTTCCAGTGTGCAGAAAAATTCCGTTGACAGCTATTTAAAAGTTTAACTGGAATAAAGGATGTGAGCAGAAAAATTAGATCATTAGATCACAAAATTTACTGAGTACTTTTAAAAGATTTTCTTCATTTTTACAGCATAACAAAGTACATGCTCTGGTCTTCCTGGATCAATAAATCAATATGAAAATTTTTAAATCCAGAAATAAATAGAGCTTGAGCTAGTAACAAACATCTCCCAGCTCCTTCGGTCATGAGAGAATATGTATATATCAACCATTTGTCTGTGGGTCCCCCCTCAAAAATCTGCAGGGGCTTACCCTGACTTACCTCAGCCACAGATCTAACATGAAGTGTTGAGGTTATAGGGGAGAAGAAAGTAGTAGCATAACTTGCTGTTCTTACATTTCAGGGTTTTCTACTTATAGGGACCTCACTGCAGATTATATGGCTTTTGTTCTAGTTACAAAGGAGATCTTGTACATGATGGCTGCAACAGTGCAAATCCAATAAACTACTTGATAACCAAGTTTTCTAAAGTTTAAGCGATAAAAATTTGAGGCTTCCTTGTATTTTCCATTGAATTTTACCTGGTTTAATTCCTGCTTGGAGAAATTTATATCCCCTGGATTCTTTCAGAGATTTTCAGTTAGGGTTTAAGGGGCTAGTGTTACTCTGAAAGTCACGAGTGCAGTCACATGATCTGTCTACTTTCTGATATTTTTTTCTTGTTTTAAGTTCCAGGACTGTGAGACATTCAAGGCCCAATCCTAAAAAGGGATGAGAAGAGGTCAACCCCTTGCAGGATTAGGAAGTCAGTGTCCAGGAGAAGGATTGTCTTTTAATCATTTGGAGAATCCTCTGTATCACTGCCTTTATTTCACCATTAAAATCTCCTCCCTCTCAGGCTCAGCCACCTAGCTACTGTCCTCCCATTCAAGAAGTATTGAAATTTATCAATAAACTTCTATTCCTCAATGAGTTGGAGAGGATGTTCCTGTACCAGATAATCCTTTATTACACTGTGCTATATTTTCTCAGCTGCTGGAGAAACACCCTAAAAAGGTGACCATTCTGGAGAAGTACTGAAATTACACAAGACAGACAGTCCAGTTAAAACAATAGTAGTCTTTCCACAGATTTCAATGGCCATTGGATCAGGCCTCTAAAGTAGTAATTGTAATGGAGTTGGCAGCAGGAATACAGTGGTTTGACATCCTTCGAACAATGGCAATTCAAGCAGGATGCCTCAACTAGCCCTACTTGAACCAGCCACTGGTTTGACGTTCCAAATAACTGGTATCAGAAATGAAAATATGTATAATGCAATCTCCATAGCTGTGTGTTAAACAAGTGCTGCAAAATATCGCTCCTTTGTATGATACAACACAATTATATGTGACAGGAGAAATATAGGGCCTGAAGTGTATGGGTGTCCGTTACCTACTGGGGTAAGTAGAGTAAGGTAGCATTCAATCAACAACAAAACACCAATACCCTTAGTCAGTAAGGGACTGTAGTGCTGAATGGCCATGGCCACATTGCATACCTTTATTCCAGGTGTCTAAAAGATCCACAGGGTTATTACTGATCTGGTGCAATCAAGTTAATTGCAGATGACTGTATGGCGATTACCAGTAGCCTTCAATCAACAGCAGTTGAATTAGAGACGGAAAAATATAAGAGGCACGGTAATCTGCAGAGAGATTCATACAAAGATACATTTTTTCCTTCCACATCGTGAGTACTAACAGTAGCACCATATTCTGACTGCAACTCTGACTCAGATGGTTCTAATACTGTAGTTCTGTAGGAACATTTCTCTATTGTTAATCATTGCAAAGGCAAAAAAAAAATGTACAAACAACTAAGCTGTAGTTGAACTCGAAAATAGATTCACTCTTCTTTTTGAACTACAGTTGACCTGTGAAATATAGAAGCTGTGTCAAACATTTTCCAAATCTGTAAATTTAACATACAATATGAATGTAGTTTTTTGCTAGTACAGATCTGATCTCTGGTCCTTACTCCTGGGACGGAAGTACCCGGTGGTTAACACCAGATACATAATCGGCTCAATTATTTTACACTCACGCTGAAGCCCTTGCATAAATTCTGCAAGACTAGTGCTAAAAATGCAATCGCCCCGATTGGGTAAAAGCATCTAAACGTGCAGACAACCGGGTGGTACAATTTGACTCTTCTTAGTCCCCTAAACAGCCAGGTTGCGCTTCTAACGGGTCAAAACGTGCCACACCTCCGACACCTGTCAACGCTGGCGTCAGGTGAGCGTGGCACACGTTTGATGGGAGCCGCAGTCCCCAGGCGCTGGCTATGGCTGAGTAACTGGGGCTGGGGCAGAGAACGAGGCGCGCAATGGTCAGAAGGGGCCGCAGCCCGGCCTGCGCCACGGCTTCCGGCCGGCGCCACACGTGAGACTCAGCCACTTGGCACGTGTCTGTCTCAGGCTGTGGGGACGCTACCCGCCCCCTGCCGCGGTTGGGATGGGGTGGGCGGAGCTTCGCCTCTCACACCACCCCCGGGAGGAGCGCGCCGCCCGCGCGCCAGAGCAAAGCCCCGCCCTGTGAAGCCCCGTCCCCAGTCCGTGTTCCGGAGACCCCGACGGACCGCGCGTAAGCCCCCTCCCCGAAGAAGGGAGTCGTGCTGGCCTCCTAGATGGCGGCCGTGGCAACGGCGTCCGGGCAGCAGCAGGTAAAGGCCCGGCCGGCAGCGCCTTTCCCGCCGCGCGGCGATGAGAGCGGGCCTGGGGGCAGTGACTTCGCTGCGGCTCATCCTTGTCAAGGGGAGTCTGGGCTGTTCTCTCCGTGCCCCGGCGGGGCGAGAGCGCGGGGAGGCTCCGAACGGGCCTCGTGTCTGCCAGAGAAACAGAGGAAAACTGCTGCGGCCCAGGCCGGGTCCGGGGCCGCCCCTGGACCCCGCTCGGCCGCCGTAGCTGGGGCGCGTGCAGCCCTGGGGGCGAGGGGAGGGGCTGCGGTCACAGCCGTTACCGGACGTTCTGTGACGTCAGGGAGCGCCTCCTGCCTTCCCGGCCCCTGCCCAGCTCGCGGCGGCCACAGCGACGCCCGCCCCCGCCCTGCGCCCCGTGGCGGGTCCCCAGAGCGGCCGGCCCGTGGCGAAAATTGTGAGGTGACTCCCAAAAAAAGGAAAAAAAAAAAAAAATCCAGACTCTCGCAGGTTCTGTGCGGGAAGCGGGGCTGTGCCAGACCCCTCCCCCCATCAGTGCTGCACCCCAAACCAGTCCGCGAGCGCCTCAGCGCCTTTCCATTGCGCTGTCCCTCCAAAGTACCTGGCCCAGTTGAGGGCCTAAAGAAGAGCCCTGTGGGGCACTGGAAAGCTTGTCTCTCTCACCAACAGAAGTCCCTCTGATAAAAGCTGTGACCTCACTAAGATCCTAGGACCCACTTGGCTACAGCAAGGCTGCATATAGCCAGTTCAATCTGCTCTGGAACATTTCCGCCATGTTACGTGATTGTCCCGTTGTTCATCACGCTGATATTACATGCCCCAGTGATAGGCTCTTTAGAAGTACCTAAGGCAGTGGTCCCCAAACTTTTCATAGTTGTGCCGCCCCTTACTGCTGTCTCTTTCCCCCCCCCCCCCCAGCAGCGGAAGCCTGGAGCAAAGCTGTAGCTTGGGGGGAGGGCAGACAGGAGTAAGGGGGCTGCAGCTGGGAGCTGGGCTGGAGCCCGGAAAGGAGCCACAGCCAGGGCTGAGGCTGGGGGCAGGGCTGGGAGCAGAGCAGAGTCAGGGGCAGGAAGGGGCCAAGGCCGGGGGGCGGAGACTGGGAGCGAGAGCTAGGGGTCAGTGACCTTGCTACCCTGAATGTTCCTTAGTGCCCCCCTAGGGAGAACATAAGAATGGCCATACTAGGTCAGACCGAAGGTCCATCCAGCCCAGTATCCTGTCTACTGACAGTGGCCAATGCCAGGTGCCCCAGAGGGAGTGAACCTAACAGTAATGATCAAGTGATCTCTCTCCTGCTATCTATCTCCACCCTCTGACAAACAGAGGCTAGGGACACCATTCTTTGCCCATCCTCGCTAATAGCCATTAATGGACTTAACCTCCAAGAATTTATCCACTTCTCTTTTAAATCCTGTTATAGTCCTAGCCTTCACAACCTCCTCAGGCAAGGAGTTCCACAGGTTGACTGTGCGCTGAGTGAAGAAGAACTTCCTTTTATTTGTTTTAAACCTGCTACCCATTAATTTCATTTGGTGGCCCTTAGTTCTTATATTATGGGAACAAGTAAATAACTTTTCCTTATTCACTTTCTCTACACCACTCATGATTTTATATACCTCTATCATATCCCCCCTTAGTCTCTTCTTTTCCAAGCTGAAAAGGCCTAGCCTCTTTAATCTCTCCTCATATGGGACCCATTCCAAACCCCTAATCATTTTAGTTGCCCTTTTCTGAACCTTTTCTAATGCCAGTATATCTTTTTTGAGATGAGGAGACCACAGCTGTACACGGTATTCAAGATGTGGGCGTACCATGGATTTATATAAGGGCAATAAGATATTCTCCGTCTTATTCTCTGTCCCTTTTTTAATGACTCCTAACATCTTGTTTGCTGTTTCGACTGCTGCTGCACACTGCGTGGACGTCTTCTGACGTCTTCAGGGAGGCGGGCTCCACACTGATCTAAGTTGTATTTAGTGTTGTAGCAGTGTTAGTCCCAGGATATTAGAAAGACAAGGTGACAATATCTATTATTGGACCAACTTCTGTATTTAGCCCAATAGAAAATATTACTTCACCCACCTCATCCCTAGTAGTACATAAAATATTTGATTGAAGGTTAGTTCTTGGTTTCATCTTGTGTTCTGCAGGGTTTTTCCTTTATGATATCCTGTGGTGTTGGCTTCCAACTGATAATCCTAACTCTGTATCTCCCCTCCAGCATTTGAATAATATAACTCACAGAATTGCAGGATTCCCACAGGTGTCACGTAGGTTTTTAACTCTACAGAGACCAGAATCTCAGTGGTTGCTGAGTGACTGACCTGTGGCGTGATGAATAAAAGTCAAGTTGGGTTCTTCCAGTGCATGATCACAGTAATAAGAGTACTGCTGACTAAATTATGCCATCTGGGACTCCCATACCATTTCATGGTCTTCCAAATTGATCAAATTTGATATGCAATCATGGAGGCGTAATAAACATGATACTCCATGATGTCATTTTTTATAGTTTCTGAAGAGCGGCCTCTTTAAATATATCATGGACATGGCCAAACTACAGTTTAAAGTGGTTTAAAAAACAAAGCTGCGGTCTAAGTAGACATAGAATATGCTTTGTTTAAAAATTCAGTTATGACATAGTTTGCCCCTGTATATGCTGGCTGGCCAAACCCTTTTATAATCCACTTTGATTACAGAGCGTAAACTTTTTGCTTGAGCATGAATGCTTTAAATAAACATGGTTAGACAGTGATCAAGGAGCTGAATTTATTTTAACTTTTGTTTGTCTTCAGCTTGTGATGATGCATTAGCAGTCCATGCAGATGTTTCATCTCAGCATGTAATGTTGTTGTTATTTTTATAGTATCAACAATTCATTAAGTACTCTACAGATCAATATAAGGATAGCATTCCTCCTCCAAGGCACACTCTCAATAGAGAAAATGCTGGTGAAGGAAATGGGGGATGAAAGATTGTAAACAGATCAAAGCCAGTAAGCAGTCTATTTAGTATACATCTTCTTATTTCCATTTTTTTTCCAGTTTGTATTTGTCCAATAGGAAAAAAAGTGGCAACCCTAATAGACTGAATGCGGAGCATTTCTACTAATGTGATGCTAGTTCAGATGCTCCAATAAATACTCTTTAGCTGGAGTAGTCAGATTAATTCAACTGTGCAGCAGAGGAGACATTTATTCTCTATATGGCTTAATAAGCTCCCAGCCAAATAATCAGTTTTCTTCCAGTTGCAGTGGTCATGGGGGTTTGATTCTCCTCACCCTCCCATTGAGAAGTCATTAACTTTTAAGGATGATTTTTCCTATAGAGATTCCTAATGCTTGTTAACCTGTTACCCAGTGCTGAGTTTAGGTAGGCTTAGTCTAAGGGGGGGAAATGCTTATTCAGTCACTGATCTTGGAATACTACTGAATCTGCCTATGTAAGAACTAAGGGCCCTTATCTTTACAACCATTGCTCAGATTTAGGTATCACTTAGTCAAGTTGTCTATTAACTTAAATGGGATTACCCACATCAGTGTTTCTCAACATTCTTATTTATTAGTATTGCAATAGCGCCTAGGAGCCCTAGTCATGGGCCAAGACACTATTGCATTAGGTACAAACAGGGAACAAAGATAGTCCCCTCCCCAAAGAGTTTACAATCTAAGTATAAAACAAGAGACAAGTGAAACAGATGTGTAGGGGGCACCAAGAAACAATGAGACAATGCTGGCCAGCATGATAGACAGTGGTCTTAGCACATCAGCAGCCTAACTGTTGTCAACATTTTTGTAGCCCGTGAGTGAGGATTGCAAAACTGCACACTAAATTACTAGTAGCTATGATACCAAGAATATCCAGGATTATAACAAAAAATTTGGATGGCTGTTAAACCTCGTGTCAGGGTTTAAGCCAATCCCCAATGATTGGAGGGATAAGACCAGGAAGAGACCGGGGGGGGGGGGAGGGTTATTCCACATTTGTGTACTGTGAGATTCTTGCATTTTCCTCTGAAGCATCTGGTACTGGTCACTGTCAGAGAGGATACTAGATGGACCCTGGGTCTGATCCTGAGTGGCAGTTCTATTACAGGCAACTACTGTTTAATTGTAGCAATATAGATTATATTATTGTTCTTTTTAAGAGCATATTACAGATACAATTCCCAATTCACCACTGCATTACTCCAGCTTTACCCTGGTGTAATTCCACTAAAATCAGTTGAGTTACACAACTGAACAGTTGAGTTCAGTGTAAAACTGAAGTAACACAGTGGTAAATCACGTCCACAGTATGTGTTTGTCTTTTAGCTACCGTGTTACTGATAATGAATAATTATTTAAAAATACAAGACTAATTTCTCTTAATAAAGAATGCCTTCTTTTGTGTTCTGTACAGAGTGACTGTTCTTTCAGTACTCCAGATTCCGGTCAACACTTTCAATTTCAGAACTGGATGATTAAAGCTGATCAAGATAAGAAAGCTGAATTCATAAGAACAGCAGAAAAACTAAAATATCAGTAAGTTAAAGAATATCACCATAAACACATTCTGCATGGCATTGCTGTGGGTGACAGCTTTTGAGGTGATTTAAGATCAGTACTTGTGACTATCGGCGGGGGTTCCAGAACTGTGGGCCGCTGTGTTACTCCTCTCAGCCTCAGCAAGTGAGAGCTTTGCTGCTGCTAAGCTGTGTGTCAAGTTCCGGACACACCAGGTTGTCTACCTTTCCAGCAACTCTTCAGGACTCTGCCAGTTCAAACTTTACATAGCAGGTAACAGTCTGTGAACTGTTCCTCAGAGACATCTTTCTGTAGTGCACAGCCTCTACTTACCATAACTCACAAAATCATATCCGTTTTGCTGCTCCTTTAAAGAGACAGTACACAGCAGGTTATTAACTTAAATGGGTTTGGCAAATCCGTAATCCTGTCACAGCACTGAGTTGGATTATAGTAAAAGTAAAGTAACTTTATCCACTATGAGGTTTAAGTGAGACCAAATATAAGGCTAGACATGGTTACAGACAAACAAAAGTAAGGTTTTAGTTTTAGAAGCATAGTCTAACTTAACTAACTAGAGTCTTGGTTGAAGTAGATTTCTCAGCTGTAGCCAGTTTCCAGAGACTTTCAAGCCCCTTTCAACCCTCCACTTTTCTCGGATGTACTAGAGCTTTAGTCTTTTGTATCTGCCCAGTAAAGGATACCAAAATGGCTCTCTGTCCTTGCTTATATCTTCCAAAGTTATCTTTGTTTTTAGAATCAGGAAGCCCTCCTTGGGGACTCCAGGAGGCCTGCTGTGTCCACCAGGTAGCTGATGCCATGTTAATTTTTGAAGTCTATTGCCCCCGTCAAGATAGTTTAGAGGATATCTCCCTATGACATACCAAGATACTGTCCAGCTTAATGATTAGCTGTCACCCCTCCCCTCTAACCTGGGATGCCTTTTACAATGCTTTGCTTCTGTAGCCTACAGCCTGGACTGCTCACAAACAGCCTCCAACATGCTAGTTGCTCCCAGTTATGTCTGTGTGTGTGTGTGTGTTGCAGCCAGCTATACTTTGGCTCTTACCAGTTTTGGTCATACTGCTGCGTGACCCCAAGACACTCCCAGTCTTAGATTTTCTCCCAGAATGTTCCCTACTGCCCACCCCTCTCCTGGACAATACCAGTTTATATGAAGTCCATTACTTCTTTTGTAGAAATGCTGTAATATGCACGCAACTTTCCACCCCCAAATGGAGTTTCCCAGACACTTCAACTTAAACGCACTGGATTAGATAAAACAATAAAATAGTTTATTAACTACAGAGAGATTTTAAGTGAGTACAAGTGACGAGGCATAAACATCAGAAATAGTTACAAGAAAAATAAAGATAAAATACAACTGCTGCCTAACTTAACAAACTATGTTAAAGTCAGAGCAAAGTTTCCTCACCACATGCTTTTCGCAGTCTTACTGACCAAACTTCTTAGGTCAGGACCACTTCTCCCAAAATCCAACGAATGCTTCAGGTGCCTGAATGCAATGGGCAGGTGGGGGGGGCAGGAGGATCTCAGAGTGTTTCTCTCTCCTTTTTATAGTTTCAGTCCCCCTCTTGAAAAACATTTCCAGCTAAGATTCAGGAGGCAAAGAGTCTCTGGGGAAGGATGTTCCCTACTGCTTTTCCTCACCTTTTTGAACTTCATTTATCTCACTTTCCTGCTTGACTGTTTACTGCATAAATGCAAATTAAGCAGAGCATACATTCCTTTGTTTGAGACAAACCTGTTTGCTAACCTCAGTTTGGAACATGTTAATAAAAATGTTGTTAAAACCATACAGTGGAATTTTGTACAGTAGAACCTCCGAGTTACGAACACCAGAGTTACGAACTAACCGGTCAACCACACACCTCATTTGGAACTGTAAGTATGCAGCCAGGCAGCAGCAGAGACAAAAGAAAAATGCAAATGCAGTATAGTACTGTGTTAAACATTAAACTACTAAAAAAATTAAAGGAAAAGAAAAAAAACTAACAAGGTAAAGAAACTGTTTCTGTGCTTATTTTATTTAAATTAAGATTGTTAAAAGCAGCATTTTTCTTCTGCATAGTAAAATTTCAAAGCTGTAATGTTCAGTTGTAAACTTTTGAAAGAATAACCATAATGTTTTGTTCAGAGTTACGATTCCATTTCATAGTTATGAACAACTTTCATTCCCAAGATGTTTGTAACTTTGAGATTCTACTGTAACTTCACATACAATGTTGCCACATATATTTTACCAGAATAGTAATGACCAGAAAATTATAAGTTTTCAAATGGTACCTCACAAGGCATACTTTGAGCAATGATTATTACAGTAGTATAGGATGTGGACACAGAGGTATGTTCTGTCATACTCTTCCACTTGCTAGTTTATTGACTTTGCCTTTTATGTAAATGTACTTGCATTGTCTCTCCTTGCTCAATTTATACTGGAGACATTTTCAAGCAGGTGGGACCACATTCCTTTGTCTAGGGTGGAATGACTTCAGCCTTACTTGCCAAACACATTTTAAAAACATATTTCCAACATATAGAATCATAGAATAGTAGGATTGGAAGGGACCTCGAGGTCTTCTAGTCCAGTTCCCTGCACTCAAGACAGGACTAAGTATTCTCTAGATCATCCCTGATAGGTGTTTCTCTAATCTGCTCTTAAAAATCTCCAATGATGGAGATTCCACAACCTCCCTAGTCAATTTATTCCAGTGCTTAACTACCCTGACCGGAACCTTTTTCCTAATGTCCAGTGTAAAACACCCTTGCTGCAATTTAAGCCCAGGGCTTCTTGTCCTATCCTCGGAGGTTAAAGAGAACAATTTATCTTCCTCTTGCTTGTAACAACCTTTTATGTACTTGAAAACTCTTATCATGCCCCCCCATCTTTCTCATAGGTCATTTTTTCTAGACCTTTACTAATTTTTGTTGCGCTACTCTGGACTTTCTCCAGTTTGTCCACATCTTTCCTGAAATGTGGCACCCAAAACTGGACATAATACTTTAGTTGAGGTCTAATCAGCGTGGAGTGGAAGAATGACTTCTTGTGTCTTGCTTACAACGCTCCTGCTAATACATCCCAGAATGATGTTTGCTCTTTTTTTTTTTTTTTTTTTGGAAGAGTGTTGCGTTGTTGACTCATATTTAGCTGGTGATCCACTCTGATCTCTTTCCGCAGTACTCCTTCCTAGGCAGTCATTTCCCATTTTGAATGTGTGCAACAGATTGTTCCTGCCTACGTGGAATATAGTAGAACCTCAGAGTTATGAACACCAGAGTTACGAACCGACCAGTCAACAACACACATCATTTGGAACCAGAAGTACACAATTAGACTGCAGCAGAGACGGAAAAAAAGCAAATACGGTAGAGTACTGTATTAAACGAAAACTACTAAAAGATAAAGGGAAAGTAGCATTTTTCTTCTACATAGTAAAGTTTCAAAACTGTATTAAGTCAATGTTCAGTTGTAAACTTTTGAAAGAACAACCATAATGTTTTGTTCAGACTTGCAAACATTTCAAATTAAAAACAACCTCCATTTCCAAGGTATTCATAACTCTGAGGTTCCACTGTACTTTGCATTTGTCCGTATTGAATTTCATCGTATTTACTTTGGACCATTTCTCCAGATCGTCCAGATCATTTTGAATTTTAATGCTATACTCCAAAGCACTTGCAACCCCTCCCAGCTTGGCATCATCTGCTAACTTTATCAGTGTACTCTCTATGCCATTATCTAAGTCATTGAGGAAGATATTGAACAGAACCGGACCCAAAATTGATCCCTGCAGAACCCCACTCAATATGCCCTTTCAGCTTGACTATGAACCAATGACAACTACTCTCTGGGAACAGTTTTCCAACCAGTTCTGCACCCACCTTGTAGTAGCTCCATCTAGGTTGTATTTCCCTAGTTTGTTTATGAGAGGGTCATGTGAGACTCTTAAAGTCAAGATATACCACATCTACCACTTTTATTTATCCATAAGGCTTGTTATCCTGTCAAAGAAAATTATTAGGTTGGTTTAACATGATTTGTTCTTGATAAATTCATGCTGTTACTTACCACTTTATTATTTTCTAGGTGTTTTCAAATTAATTGCTTAAATATTTGCTGCATTATCTTTCTGGGTACAGAATTTAAGCTGACAGGTCTGTAATTCTCCAGGTTGTCCTTATTTTCCTTTTTATAGATTGGCACTATATTTGCCCTTTTCCAGTCTTCTGGAATCTCACCCATCTTCCATGACTTTTCAGAGATAATCGCTGATGGCTCAGATATTTTCTCAGTCAGCTCCTTGAGTACTCTAGGATGTATTTCATCAGGCCCTGGTGACTAGAAAACATCTAATTTATCTAAGTAATTTTTAACTTGTTCTTTCCCTATTTTAGCCTCTGATCCTACTTCATTTTCACTGTCATTCATTAAGTTAATATCCAATTGCTACTAAACTTTTTGGTGGAAACTGAAACAAAAAAGACATTTAGCACTTCTGCCATTTCCACATTTTCTGGTATTGTTTTCCCCTCCTCATTGAGTAACGGGTCAAATCCTGTCTTTGGCTTCCTCTTGCTTCTGCTGCATTTGTAGACTGTTTTCTTTCTATCCATATTTATAATTTTTCATATGCTACTGTACATATACCATGCAATAATATTAATGACCAGCATGTTACCAGTTTGCATATGATACCTTCCCTAACACCTTTTAAATACAGATTATGACAACAGTAAATTGGAATACAATCAGAATCAGCTGGTCACACCAGCTGAGGCTTATTGCTAGATACCAGGGAGCCCCTTGTCCTCTGGGCCTGGGGTGCTCTTAAGGTCAGAGTAGTCTAAAACATTAAGGGGATGCGGTTATGGTTGGAACTCTAAAAGTTGAAGTACCTTAGCAGAAGCTATATTAAGAGGGTTTAATACTTAGGAATGTTTGTTGATAAATGAGGCTACTAAACAGACATAAAAACCTTCATGATCTATGAGAAAGTTGCCCATTGTTCAAATCCACCAAGGGCCAAATTCTGATCATCTTAATTACACTGAGTAATCCATTACTCCCCAAGTAGTTCCACTGAAATCAAGGTACCAAGGTGCTACCCACTATGAGTAAGGGTTTCAGACTCTGGCTGTAAGTATATTTCGTTACACCACTGACCACAGTAAAGAATCAAAAATTACTTATGGATCTGTGTATTTTTTAAAAAAAAAAAGCCACTATCAAAGTTAGCAATTTCAAGCACCTTTAATATCTCTAAAACATCTTTTATCCACATTCCAATCACACTGTTGTTGTAGAGGCATTGGGAGTACATTACTTCGGAGCAGATCTGTCCATCTACATTACAGCTCCACCTATGTATGGAACTATATTAGTGCAACTCATTCTCCTTGCTCTCTTCAACCATGCTGTTGTCAGCCTTTCAGTGATAGCTCTTTGTAAGGGTTGCTGGCACTGCACTATGCACTTAGATCAGTTCTCATACGTTTTTATAATGTGAACCGCAGTCTTAGTAAACAAGATAATTTCTTTATTATCTTTGCTCTCGTTCATGATTACTTGGAAGACCTCCCCTACCGTTCATGATCAAATAACAACCTTGTGTCAACTACATCAATTTGTCACATAGACAAGTAATAATAGGGAGGTATTTAATGTATTTTTAGCTTCCTTTAATGTGATCCAGTAGGAGGACAGTGAAAAGAACTGTCATTGTGAAATGAGGCAGCTGACTGTGAAAGTGTTCCAAGGACTTTATTTGTCTACAGAATTTGGGAATTGCTATCCTAGACGACAACCATATTAATTCGTTTTTAATCTAGTCTCCTGCATACCAGAATTCATGTCCCAAAATGTATTTCAGTTTACCCCATGTTTGTTCTTTCTTTCTTTCTTGCATTCACTTCCTCAGAGAACATCCATTCTCTCCTTTTCAGCTGGTCCAAGAACAGTATAAATGTGTTTTTGTTTTTTTTTGTTTTTTTTTAAGCAGGTTTCAGTTTTGCTGGGGAAACATCAGGAAAACTAAATAGGATGCTGAACACAAATAATGTTGTTGTTGTTGTTTTTAAATGAAATATTAAACACTAAACATAAAATATAAATAGAACCCTACAGGAGTAGATTCCTTTGACTCTTTTATTTACAAAAATAGAAAAACAAAGTTAGAAAATAACCCTACAACTTAAAGATACCAACTGAAAAAAAATAAAAACCTTGAAACAAACACATATTACTCTAGCCACTTACATAATTAATCTGGCCTGGGATTTGCAGCATTGTCTGGGAGCAGTTTTAGCAAAAGCTTCAAGGCAGTAGACTTCCCCGCCTCTAACTAAACCTTAAATCCAAGCTTGCTATTTGCTTATTCTCAACCAACCACTTGTTTCCTTCCCTTCCTTCCCCCGAGAGGACAGGTAAAACCCCTGACTTGGGTCTCATTCTTCTATTTTTTTGCAACCCTCATCACTGTAGAGGCTCAGCACCTCACAAACTTTAATATATTTATCCTCACAACACTCAAGTAGGGTAGGAAAATACTGGTATCCCATTTTACAAACTGTGAACTGAGGATCAGAGAAGCTAAATGATTTGCCAGGGTCACACGGAATCCGTGGTACAGCAGGAAATTGAACCCAGGTCTCCCAGTTCTTCGGCTAGTGCCCTAACCATTGGATAATCATGGCAGGGAATGTCGGAGGGGAGAGGGGGAAACAGGTTGGGCTCTACATATGTAATGAGTTTCATCTGTTTCTCAAAATGCTTAGCCACACCCCTGTGAGGCAGATAATGGATAAGTAAGGACCACTTCATCTACTACTGAAGTGTGGCCACTTCTGAGGAAGAAAGTGGCATCTAACAGTACATAGTCTATAAGGCTCATCTGATGCAGAATCTTTAGTGTAAAGAAGGTAATTATAAATTGAGGGAGAAAGTGAGACAGTTTTAAAGGATGTGAAGGACATGAAGGCCATTAGATATAAAATTGCCATTTAGCATGATCTTTTGAAGCGAAGAGCAGAATTGTACATCAGCCTGCCTTTGAGTACCAGATTTCTAATTACTTCTGTCAGACTTACTGTCTGGCCTGCACTAAGCATAAATCTTGCAAAGGATGTTCCTGATTTTTTTTAATTCATTGACATTTACCGATAAAAATCTAATCCTTTCAGGTCTTTCAAATCTAATCCTTCCAAGTGATAACACGCTAATTGCATGATAAATTAAAAGCAGCTATTTTGATTAATATTCCCTGTATTAAAGCCCAGTTTTTAAATTCTGTAACGATACACTTGTGTGAAACTAACTTATTCAATCAAAAATAATGACCACTAGTTAGTTAGTCTAAGGAATTTCTAAATGGTAATGACTGTGCATTTATATTTTTAATTAATTTTCAGGTGATTTTAAAATATGATTTCAAAGCCAAGCAAACTTTCTTTTCCAGACTTGTGAATATAGAAAAAGACAAAAATGGCTATCTCTACAGCAAGAAGAGTGATTTCAGAGTGGAATACAGCACACTGGAAGAACTGGAACATAAAATGACTAACAACAGGAAAGCTGAAAGTAGGATATTTGTTCCTTTCCTTGTCCACACTCACTCACTTAAGTGGTGTATTAGCTCATAGAACAAAGCAAATTCTGATACTGACCCTTGAAAGTATTTTTGCTACTGTATATGTACTGTTTATAAGAGAGAGTGCCCTATAAAAAGAACAGTATTGTGGAAGAATCAAAAGTATGAACCTAAATATAACAAGATTTAATGTAGCTTAGTTAATGTACAATAAACTTAAGACAGCACCACAAAATAATCAAGGATTTTCAGTGTCTGGATTTGTAGAAGCTTAAAGCATTGGAGGTGGGTCCTAGAGAATCCAGGCACTGAAATGTCCAGTTATTTATTCTAGGGCTGGTAAGGATAGACAACAGTATGAGAAGGTATGTTGGTTGCAGAGTGGCCTGCAGAAGCTGGTTCACACATTGAATGCTCCTGAAATAGAGGGTATTACACTCCATAGTCAGAAAAGACCTAATGTGTCATTCGGGGAAGGTGACACCATCACTGGACATAGGCATTTTTAAAAAGTCCCAAAACACAAAATCTTTAAATTATATTTTGCACTCCCAAAGATGTGCTGGGTGTCTCACAAAATAAGTACATACGCAAGACTGTCCTTAGGCATATGCAACATACGCAGCTGCATAGGGCACCTGAAAATTTGGGGCATTGGGTCTTAGTGTCCACCCACCCGGCTTTCATATCCCTGTTCAACCCTTCCTGCAAGCTCTCACATCTAGATCCCCTCCAGGCTGCAGCAGCCAGTAGTTAAAAGTGAAAAAGTGTTCCAGACTGCCAGACCTATTAGCACAACATTGAAACTACTAAAGAGCCATTCAAGGGGTAATGAAGCCGTTTAACATGCATTTGCCAAACCCCAGGTATATACTGTCAGTTTCTGAATTTACTGACAAAAACAGTTGTGCATTACTGTAGTAATTACTCAGAACATGTGTCTACAGGACCTTATTTTAAAATTTGCTTTAAAAATATTTCATTAGTGAGTGAAGATTATAAAATGACATCTCTAAAAAATCATTGCATAGATATTTAGATGCACAATCATCTTTAGCCTTAAATGCTTGGATCTTCAGACATATAGTTTTTTAAATAAATCCTTTAGAAGACCACCTTTATCTAAAATACACATTTTAATTACTATAGTAAAAAAAAAAAAAGTGCTTTCAAAGTCTTCCTGTCCTTTCTGTCCATCCCTTTCTCCCTTCACCCCCTCTCCCCCCAAACCCCTATTGAAGAGAGCCCTTAAAGGGACAAAACTGCTTTTTCTTTCAGATAGCTGGACAGAGAGTTTCCCTTTCATTACCTCTGACTATCTGATGAACTAGTTTTAAGAGAACCCTCCAGCAAAATCGGTACCTTAGTAAGATATAGAATTCTTTATTATGCCTAAAATCTTTGGAAACATTTTTTTAAAGTTGGTGAAATTTCATAAACATGTCTATTGTTATGGAGATCACACAAAGTAAATTAGTGTTCCCTTTTTCTAAAAGCAATGAACATTGTTATGAACACACTAAACCTCTGTGACTGATTAATTTAAAATAATGCCTTTGTTTCAGTGAGTTAAATATGTAGTCATCTGGAATGATTACTTTATGAAGGCTTAAGAGTACATTTAAAATATAAAATCAGCTTAGAAATACTGATTAAGAAAATGTAAAACAGAGAAGAGCTGCATCATGTATTCCGTAATGTTGTATTCAGCAGGACAGTTGACTCACCCGTACTACAAAGTTTTTTCAAATAAATGTCTGATAAACTTCAGGTATCAAAAAACCTGTGACTGACATTTTTTATTCTCAAGTTTAGTGCTTTTAATTATGTACCTTCTGCATGTCCATTCTGCATGAGGGAGAGGGTATGGGGGTCTCTGCGGGGAACTGTGACTCTCCACCACCGTGAGACGGGCCGGGCATCTCGTTATCCTTTGCTGCCTCGTCCTTCCTCACCCCCACACTGGGCTGCGAGCTCGGGCTGCTGTCGGGCATAGGGGCACCAGTTTAATAATACTGCGTAGGGCCCCATAAATCCTAAGGACAGCCCTGTAGAGACGCTCCCCGGGTTATGCAAGACCCGACTTACGCAAATCCGCACTTACGGAAAAAGTTCCGTAAGCTAGAAATAGGAGGGGTTGATTTTTTGTTTTGTTTTGGTTTTGTTATAATGGTTGGGTATGTGTTTCCGACTTACGCAAAATTCGAGTTACGCAAAGCGTTCTGGAATGGAATGATTACGTAAGTCGGGGAGCGTCTGTAGATACATTACATATTCTGAAGAGCATACAAACTAACATGACCTAAGATGTTAGGGTCTAACTAAACACACAAAGCAGGGAAAAGAAGGGCAAAGATAGCAATAAAATCATATTACTCAGTAAAGTTGTTAAGGATAGCTATCCTGCTCTCCACATTTTATAGGCCTTGTGACAGAGGTGAGTAGGAGGGATTTGAATGGGGCAAGGGAAGTGGCTATTCAAACAGAGTCAGAACTGGTGTTCCCAGCACAAGGGGCAGCATGAAAGAATGGATGGAGTTGCTTCTATGAGAAAATGATGAAGGGGGTATCAATACTGACATCTTTGCTAGCATCATTGTTGGAATGGGAGGGTGCGTGAGAGAAGACATGAAAGGTGACCAGACCAGATATGTCAGGACTGCATGACTTGGAGGTTTGTGGTAAGGTCAAGAAATTTCAATTTGATGTATAATCAAACTTTTAGCATGACTAATTAACTTATTTTTCTTCCACAGAAGCTAAAATCCAGCAACAACTAGCAAAAATACACAATAATGTTAAGAGACTTCAACGACAATTGAAAGATGTGAAGCCTACACCAGAATGTAAGTCTTGTTGATGGAGTTTGAAATACTTGCCTTTTATAGACAAAAGTTTAATTTTCTTGGATAATTGTGTTGCAGGGAAAGTCTCTGCTTGTGCCATCAGTGCAGGCTCTAGATGTCCTTTCTGCCTGTCCTTCTGTGAATCTGAGAAGGGAGGGGAGTGTCAGGAAAGGCTGGAGGCTCCCTGAGATCATCTTTAGAGTGGAACTCCTTATTTTCTGTTGGTACTGGCCTGGGACCCTGCAGCCTATGGGGGGTGGGGTGCCTTCTGTGCTGAAGTTCATGTCCTTCTGCTTGAATTGTACTGTAATGCTAACTGCAATGAGTATATTTTTGGGACTTAGATACAGTCGTGTGCCTCTCTTCCATCTGATGGCCAAAGACGTTGAGCAAGGGCCATAGGGAATTACATTTTCAGGCCATCTGTACTGATATAAACTGGAATATTCTGTTGATAATGAATAAAGCACACTTGGGGGATTAGACAAGTGAAACACTTGGGGCACTGGTAATCAGAGAGCCATGCATTTGTAGCTTACTAGTTCACAAATGTAGCCCAGGTTAGAGACCAAGATTTGTCACCAGCTCAAGGTTTTGTGGCTTACATTAATTATGTTGTTGATCTAACTCAATTTCTATCTGCAAATGTCTGCATCTACCTTGGCCTCTCTGCTAAACTGTCAACAAGGATGCCAAGGATTGAAAAAACATGAAGCTGAATGAAGGCCTTGTCTGATGAGAAATTGTACCAATTTAACTGACTGGGTTTTAAAAACAAAGCTAGTTAAATCAGTGAAATCCCTTGTGTCCACAGGGGATAACCACTTTTTAATTGTTTGACTATAGTTAAGAACATAAGAACAGCCATACTGGGTCAGACCAATGGTCTAACTAGCCCGGTATTCTGTCTTCTGACAGTGGCCAATGCCAGGTGCTTCAAAGGGAATGAACAGAACAGGTAATAATCAAGTGATCTATCCTCTGTCGCCCGTTTCCAACTTCTGGCAAATAAAGGCTAGGGACACTTCAGAGCATGGTTTTGTATCCCTGCCCATCTTGGCTAATAGCCATTGATGGATCTATCCTCCATTAACTTATTTTAATCTTGGCCTTCACAACATCCTCTGGCAACGAGTTCCACACAGGTTGACTGTGTGTTGTGTGAAGTACTATCGTATAACTTTCTTATTAGACAAAGCCTAAGAGTCTCACCTCTAGAGATGCTCTCTCTAAATCAAGACTGAGACACATTGGCAGGGTAACATGAGAAACCGGTTCTTATGTTGGGAATCATTTCAAGAGAATCCAGAATGGGTTCCTCTTACTCTGAAATAAGTGTGTCCGCACAAGGGTTTCCACTGGGTTAACTAAATCAGTTACTCCTGAGGGAATTATGCGCCAAAAAATTAAAAATTATGTGCATGATTTTAAAATTCTGCAAATTTTATTTGTCAATAAATAAATGTGGCTCCAGCATGGCAATGGGAAGCACAGACCATTGGCTGCATTGTGGTGGGAGCTCACCCCGAAGCCCCTACCTCCCCCAGTACAGGGACTCAGCAGTGAGGCTGTACCTGACCCTGACAAAGTGCAAGATCTGGGCCTGCCCCAGAAACACCCTGGGGCTCTGCCCCTCTGTGCCAGGCGCACCAGGTGTGAGTAGGCAGGCTCAGCCCAGCAAGATCCAAGTGTGGAGGGACTTAGGTTTGGGGTGAGAGGGTTCTGTGTGGAGCAATCTTGGTGTGGGCAGCACAGTGGGAGATCTGGATGCACAGGGGCTCGTAGTGGGGGTTCCGGGTGCAGGGGCAATGGGACTCTGCAGGGGATCCAGGTAATGGTGGTTGGGCTTAGCAGGGGGCGGTCTGGGTGTAGGGAGATGGGGTGGGGGGGATGGGGCTGGTGGTTCAGGGGTCCAGGTGCTGGGGGAGCGGGGCTTGATCGGATGGGGGTCCAGGTGCAGCTGGTTGGGGCTCAGTGGGGTGGGACTCTCGTTGTGGGGGGCTTGTTGGAGAGGTCCGGATGTAGGGGGGGTAGGGCATGTCAGGGTGAGGGTTCGATGGGCCTGCTTAATGGGGGAGCCCCAGCTGCTAATGAGGAGATGCCGCATGCCAGGATCCTGCTTCCCCCTGATATTCCCCTATCCCCTTTTCTTCTCCATCCCGCTCCCCCTACTCCCACATTCCCATCCCCCTGCCCTATTCCACCTCCCTTCCTTCCCCACTGCCTCCTCCACTCACCCCCCTTCCCTCATTTCCCCCACCATCACTTTCCCAGCCCCATTGTGGGAACTCACTGTTCCACAGAAAATAGGAAGGCTCCCAAAACACAGAAGGGTAGCACAACTTGTACTAGGACTGTGGAGGCTGGGTTCAGCTGCAGTGTCAGTGGAGCCTGAGACCAGATGCAGCCTCAGAGCTGGGCTGCTCTGCATTTTCAGAAATTAGGAGGGAAGGGGGCAGTGGCACATAACCCCATATGCCCCCCCATGCCTCGCCTCTGTTTGGGGGGCAATCGCCCCCCCCGATGCACACATGGGAAGCGTGCCGGCAGACCTTTATACCTGCTAGGAGTCCCACTGACTTTGTCTGATACCGACATATTTCCACTCTTCAAGACTCCATGAGTTTAAGGGCCCATCCTTTCACATCCAGTTGTAGGACTGGAAACTAAGGCTCTCAGTCACATTCTTTTCACCAGCATTAAGTTTCCTGGTAGAGAAGGATGAAGAGGAATAAAAGCATATCTACTTAGAATAGAATACTCTAACAATACAAATAAAGAATTCCCTTGTAACATCAGTTATTTATTAATTCATTATTGTGGCATAGTTTCATTTCAGGAAATCCGATTTTACCTATATCCATATTTGTCACTAATTTCGAAAAAGATTATTTTGCCCATTGGGGATGTGTATGAAGTAGAGGCTGTATGGGATGTATATGTTTTAAGTAGAAACTGCCTGCTTTGCTATATGTCTTTATTCTTCATGTTAGTTTATTAAGAAATGTCACATTATCCTGTGTCTAGCACAGTGGTTGGCAACCTGTGGCTCCAGAGCCACATGCAGCTCTTTGGCTGCCCCATTGTGGGCAACTGTTCCTTGAGGGGATGCGAGGTGCAGACTCTGGCCGGGAGGCACTTACCACAGGCAGATCACAGTCCGGCGCTGCAGCAGGGCTCTGGCCCCATGCCACTCCCAGAAGTGGCTGACTGCTGGCATGTCTCTGCACGCCCCTTGGTGGGAGGGAGGCAGCGGGTCTCCGTGCATTGCCCACGTCTGCAAGCTCTTCTTGTTTGAAAGGTTGCCGACCCCTGGTCTAGCATATAAAAGTTATATTAAGCTATAGGGAAAGTGATATTTACTCCTCTTTTTGGTTTTTGTAGTTGTTGAAAAGCTCAGGGAAATGATGGAAGAAGCTGAAAATGCAATAAATGGTTTTAAAGAAGAACAGCGACTAATGTATGTTTCAACATGCTTTTATAGTTTTGAGATAACTGAAATCAGTCGCACAAAACCAAAATTAAACTTAACTTAAATGTATGGTATAAATCACTGTTCTCTTCCTTTTTTCCATCCTGTTTCTTTTTCCTTTTTCTGTAATTAATCATTAAAGTAAACATATATTCAAAGTAAACTTTTAAGACTAGTTTCAGAGTAGGAGCCGTGTTAGTCTGTATCCGTAAAAAGAAAAGGAGTAGTTGTGGCTACAGCTGGATGCATCTGATGAAGTGAGCTGTAGCTCACGAAAGCTTATGCTCTAATAAATTTGTTAGTCTCTAAGGTGCCACAAGTCCTCCTTTTCTTTTTAAGACTAGATTACCTATAGTAGTATCATGCAATAACCATATGGTAAAGGCATTCCAATAGTGGGGATCTGGATTAGATTAAACTGATTTTTAAAGGCACATTTTTTTTTTCTATCTCCCTACCTTCCCAATGGTATCAATATAGGAAAGGATTATGGTTGTTCGGGAGCCCAACTGTGCATTTCCATCTAGTTCTCTTTTAAAAGTAACCTTAACTCTGACTTTCCTGGGTTTATAATGCTTAGTTTGGGGATAATTACAAAATTCCTGTATAGTAGAACCTCAGAGTTATGAACACCAGAGTTACAAACTGACAAGTCAACCATATGCTTAATTTGGAACTCGAAGTACACAATCAGGTAGCAGCAGAGACAACCCCTTCCCCTCCCCCCCCCCAAAAAGCAAATACAGCAGAGTACAGTACTGTGTTAAATGTAAACTACTAAAAAGGAGGGAAAGTAGCATTTTTCTTCTGCATACTAAAGTTTCAAAGCTGTAGTAAATCAATGTTCAGTTGTAAACTTTTGAAAGAACAACCATAACGTTTTGTTCACTGTTACGAACAACCTCCATTCCCGAGGTGTTTGTAAAACTGAGGTTCTACTGTAATTTATTTTACCTTAAATTAGTGATACTTAATCTCAATTTTAGTCCCATTTTACCATAGTGTTTGTCTGGGAATTGAATAATCACAAAGTCTGTTTCAAGTGAACTCATGGGTATTATCTGATCTTTTATTTAAAAATCAATGTTTGTTTTGTTTTGTTTTTTTTTTTACTTAGATATGAAGAGCTTATGAAGGCGGAGAAGACTGCTACTAATGAGCTCAGTGCCTTACAGAAAAAAATTGACACATGGGCACTGGGTAGTTCAGCCATAGAAAGAGTTTTCAAGTTGCCATCAGGTAAGATTCCAGTAGACAAAACACTGCAAAATCATCTACCTGAAGAAGTAATAGAATTTGAAAGGTTCCTTCAGCAAACAGGAGGACGACAAGGAGGCTGGGATGATTATGATCATCAACACTTTTTGAAAGTATGGACAAAACATAAAGGAAAGCCATCCTATATAGAAGAAGCCCTTGAGTATCTCTCTAGAAGAACAAAAGAGGATATTCAACAGCATGAGACATGGTATCAAGAATTTCTGATTTTAGAGGAAAGAAAAAAAGAGGTAAGAGAATTTTAAGATTCGAAGTATGTTTGTATTTTAAAGAAATGTATTTTTTAAAAGCCACACATGCTTTTCATCCTCTTCCATCCACCTCCAGCTATGATGGCAGATGTAGCTTTTTTTTTTTCCTGCAAAAAACTAGTTCTCTTTAAAACTTTCACTCTGCTGGTGGTGTTCTAAGGAATGATCAGCAGATGATGCTCTAAGCCAGGGGTCGGCAACCTGCGGCGCGCATGCCAAAGGCGGCATGCGAACTGATTTTAGTGGCACTGCCAGCCAGGGTCCCAGCCACCGGCCCCGTTCAGCCTGCTGGCAGCCTGGATGGACGGAACCCTAGGTCAGCAGCGGGCTGAGCGGGGCCAGCAGACGGGACCCCAGACTGGCAGCAGGCTGAGCGGCTCAGCGCGCTGCCGGTCTGGGGTTCCGTCTGCCAGCCCCCGCCAGCTGGGGTCCCAGCCGCCAGCCCCACTCAGCCCGCTGCCGGTCTGGGGTTCCGTCCTCCAGACCAGCAGCGGGGTGAGCGGGGCCAGTGGCCGGGACCCCAGACTAGTAGCATGGGCGGCAGATGGAACCCCAGACCAGCGGGGGGGGCCCCTGGAAATGTAAAATTTATTAGTGGCACGCGAAACCTTAAATTAATGAAGACTTGGCATGCTACTTCTCAAAGGTTGCCGACTCCTGCTCTAAGCACATGTTGGAGTGCCGTGTGCAGTAGCTGAGCATATTATAATTAATCATGTTTATTGTAGGTATATCTAAGAACCAACCAAGAATCAGACCCCTTGTGCTAAACACTGTACAGAGTAGTAGACCGTCTCAGCCCCCAAAGAATTTCCAGTCTAAATAGACAAGACAGACATGCGGGTGGAGGACGGGGAGAGGAGGACTAGAACAGTTGCAACAAACCTTGGCTCCACTGGTTCTGAAAACAGAAATTTGGAGAAGGGTCCTGGACCTGGGTTTCCTTCATGGTAATAGATAAGTTGGCATAAACATAAATGTATTTAAGAAAAGTTTTTGGTTTTACTTTTTATATTTTATAAAAAATATAAAAAGAATTGAAAAATGTTTGCACAGTGAAAAAGATCGGATTCTGGTTAACTAAGGAGCCTAATAATCATTCTGCAGCAATGTGAATGCCATAAAACTTTATGTATTCAAATTATTATAGATATTAAACTTCAAACACTGTAAGATGGATAGATAAATAGTTGTTTACATTTTACATGTGGTGAAACTAAGAGATAGTAAGCTATTTGCCAAGGTAAAAGGTATTTGCCAGCATCTATGTCAGAGATGTTTCAGAGTAGCAGCCGTGTTAGTCTGTATTCGCAAAAAGAAAAGGAGTACTTGTGGCACCTTAGAGACTAACAAATTTATTAGAGCATAAGCTTTCGTGAGCTACAGCTCACTTCATCGGATTCATCGGATGTCAGAGATGGAATTACTATTCTGGAATTCCTACCTCCTAGTCTTCTCCTTAGATCGCACCTTTCTGTCCCCTGATTCTCTCCTTTGGAAATAATCCTCTTGGAAGAGTAAGATTTTATAAGAAGTACAAGCATTTTTTTTTCTTACTGTTCTTGTGCAGTCTATTGAGAAGTGGAAAATGAAGAAGCAACAAGAAAAACAAGAAATCTTAAAGCAAAAGCAGAAGTCAGAGGAAATGCGCAAGACAGAAAATCTTCAACACGAAGCAGCTCAGAAGCAAAAAGCAGAGGAGGAAAGGAAAAAGCAACAAGCAGCAGTTGAAGAATGGAAAAGACATAAAGAAATAGAATTTGCAATGAAACAAGCATCTCGGCAGAAAGAGGAAGAAGAGAGAGAGAAAAAGCAGCAGAAGGAACGCCAGCGCCAGTTCCAACTGAAGCTACTGTTAGAAAAGTACGCTCAGCAGAAGGAGGAACATGAGGCGCTCCAAAGACTTGAAAAGGAGAAGAGGGAGGAGGCTGAAAGGGAAGAGAGGAAGAGAATCGCTGCAGAAGAAATTTCTAAGTTTCAAGAGCGAGTGAGTAGTCGCATCCCTCACTCATGTTTCAAATCTTCTGGATGTGTGGTACAGAGTAGACATAGTATTAGAATGTGTGGAAGACGAGGGAGTTAATTATCAATAACAATTATTTCAACTTTAAGAGCTCTTTTTGATTCACAAACTACATCTATATGAAGATAGCTCTGTCTGTGTCCTGGGAACAGCTCATCTTTTTGTCTGAAATAATGTTCTGTTGCTTTTCCTCAGTGTTCCAGTTCAGCAAGATACTTGAGCACATGTTAAAGTACAAGAGTACTCCTGTTGCTTTCAGTGGGACTAATTAACTGTTTAAAGTTAGGTATGTGCTTGAGTATATTCCTGAATTGGGGTCTAGGTGGGGGACCAGTCCATTGCCAATATTTGTTTTAATTACCATTTGTTTACAAAAAATGGAAATTATATCTTGCAAATATATAACAGTACAATATCAAGGGTTTGTTTCCAAAAGGTAAATTTCAGAAACTGGCTTTGTAATTTAATTGTGTGCCTTGGTGATTTTTTTTGTCCTGTACTCTGCCTGTGGTACACAAAGTTCAGAGTCTGGAGGATTGAAATGCTTTAGTCTTAACTACAATAATTGGGTTCCCTGCAGTGGTATCTGGGTGAAATGTAATGGCCTGTGATATACAGGTCTGACTGAATGATCAAATGGTCACTTATGTGCTTAAAACAGTATGAAATCTAGGACACATTTGGTTTCTAAAGCATTCAAAATAAATTCTGATCATATGAAAAGCCTATTGGTGCTTTAATATTTTTTTCTTTTTGATTCCCAAAAGTGCTCAATATTTCATCCATGGTATATTTTCCAGGATCTTCATAAACTTGAGCTAAAGATTCTAGAAAAGCAGGCAAAAGAAGAGGAAAAAACAGAAAAAGAAAAAAGACTGGCAAAGTTAAGAGAGAAGGTGACTGACATCTTTACTGAATTGATTGGTTGATTTTTCTTGTTATAATCTGATGAAATATCTCTTCATGCTTGTAATTTATTTTTTTAACAGCTTTATTCTTTCGACTGCCTTCTTCTAAAAGGCAATTATTTTTCCTATCCAAATGACCCTTTACAGCTGAAGATTATTTTTTGTCATGGCAAAATAATAAACAACCCACCTCAGAATGGGAAAAGTCTTGGCTTTTTATAGTGGAAAAAATGCATACTTTTTCTTAAAAAGAACAACACACTTATTTTCCTTTTGAAATGTGTTTAAATAGCTATCCTTAGTGGTTTAAAAGCAGATAAAGATATCAAAACACACATGAACCAATTGTAGGCCAAGGCCAAAATTTTTTAATTATGGATGCCTGAAGTTAAGCACCTGAATCCTTATTTAGGCACTTAAAATAAGTTGCTTGGTTTTACAAATGTTGAGCATCCAATAGCTGCTGCTCATTCTGTCAATTTATAGTGGACGTCAGTCTTCAGGGTTCCAATCCTGCACCTTTTTCCTGCACAAATTTTACTAAGAATTAAGAGAGGGGGAAAATATGTTAGACAGACTGTCCCTGCTCTTGTCCATAAGCACATGGAGCAAAAGCGTCAATCCTGCAATGAGCCCCATGTGGGCCAAAGACTCTTCTCACAAATGAGATTTATTGCATTTCTTGGAAGGACTATCATACAGGCACACTCCTACCTTCCTTATGCTGTTGATCTAGCCAATGTACTTATTTCTTGTGACAAATGGAAAGGCACTGGTTTTTCTTATTGTTAGCCAGTGATCGGGGTCTTACGAATTTTGTTCAGTTAGGAGAAATTGATAATGGAGTCCAGGTATTTCTTTGATGTAGTCCTGTTTATTTACAAAGAATGTACACAAAGTCCAGTTTCCCTGAATGCACAAGGAATCAAACAGCAGGAAACAGTTTCTTTGGTCACAGTTCCAAGCTGTTTTCCAGCCAGCATTTTACCAAAAGCGCTCTGTTTTTTTCTCATGGTCACTCCTCTGACTCCAGTGTGGGGCTTCCTTGCTGTTTAATCTGTGTGCTGCTCTCCTGTTTCTTGCCGCATTACTCTCACACAGACATACAGCTGCAATCAAATCAATCCCCTATCCTTGCATTGTTTATCAGAAACGTGCCCACTCCTCCACACCCCCTGCAAAAAAAAAAAAAAAAAAAAGAGGAGGAGAGAGAAGGTGGGTGAGATGCAAGTAAAAAAAAAATGTTGTTATCCGGCACTTTATCAACCAGAAAGCTCTATTAACTGGCATTTCTGATATCTCCCAGTACAAATCTTCAGTCTAATCACCTGGACTAGTATACTGCCCAGGAGATTATGCAGTTGCACATTCTGCACTCTATTTTTATACAAAAGAGGTAGAAGAAAAGTAAGCAAGTTGATACCAGGGATTTATTCAAAAAAGCAGCTTCCAGGGTAGCCTGAATGGGAGGCAGCTTCACACCCAACAGCTTCAAGAGTTGATGCGACTGCCCAACCTCCCTTCTCCCTCCCCCTGCATAACAATGTATTGTTGACAGGTTGAAGTGCATGTAACCAGGGACCCATCTAGACTGTACAAGCCTACCAAGGGTTGGGAGGAACGCACAAAAGAGATTGGACCAACAGATGTGCAGCCACTTTTACATATTCCACATAGGTAAGAAAAAGACTTCTATTTATATGTTTCTAAAATAGACTTAATGACCAGCTATTCATCCTTTTTTTTTTTTTTTTTTTTTTTTTTTTTTCCCCCCATAGGGCTATCCCAACCTGGAGACAAGGGTTATAGCTGAACATCTGCATATACAGGAAGATGAATTGCATATAAATAAAGTGACCAACTGGGTCCTTAGAAATTTTCATAACTTTTTTTATGTTATGAAAAATATTGTGTATTATTACATGGGTTTCAAGTTCTGACCATTTAATTTTTTGTCATGTTAGCAGTGTATTCATTATGGTATGTATTTGATAACTGGCATATCATCCACAATTACATAAATTTGAAAATGAAATAACAATATAAAAAGGTGACTGTAGATAATGTCATGGAACAACAATTATATCAAAATTGCCATTCTTACACATTATTCTAAACCCTAGACCATATATAATATAGTCACTTGAGGAAACAATGGAAGAAATAGTATTTTTAACGAACAAAAATGCTGGGTCTCAGTTCCTTCATGTTTTCTCCTACATATGCTCTGTCCGTAATTAGCAACTTTTAAAAGATTGTTGTTTTTTTTTATATTTGAACAAATAAGATGTCTCAATTGGATGGAGTGATAATAGAATGACTAATCTATGCAAACTTTTGTACTAGTGTTAATATGACATGGATAAAGAATACCACAATGCTATTTTGCAAAATATATATTTATTTTGCTTAGTTCTTGTTTTAGTAATGTTAATTTGGTTATGTGTAGTGCCTTTCATCCAAGAATCTCAAAATGCCCTACAAATCGTAGGTGTTCTCTCCATTTTATAGAAGGGGAAGTTGAAGAGCAGGGCAAGTGTCTTGACCTGAGCCACACTGCTAGTTAATGCTGAAGCTGGGAATAGATCTTTGGTTTCCCATTGAAGTCAGTGGTAATTGTGCATTGCTTAGCACTTCTTTAAAAAAGAATCAGGCTATTTAGGTGCCTGCATATGAACTTAGATTCATGACTGTAGGGGATCAGTTTTTAAAAGCTTGTTCAAATCACTTTTCTTCTCATTCCCTTCTGCTTTTTGGCTTTCCTTCTTCTTCCTTAAATCATACCCTGCACCTTTATAAGCTTCCTTTTAGTACCCTGGCCCTTTATTTGGTCTTCCTATTAGTCACTAGTGGTCTACAGTCTGAACCAGAATCTTTGACTGGGAACATGTAATTTATTCTCTGTATAAAACATGAGTAGCTGATATAGCCTTTTAAATCGTAGGCTTTTACAGTGATTCAAATCCTATAAATAAGATAAGGCAATTAATGTATATAATATAATATCCCACTTTGCAGTATAAAAGAACTTCCGCTACTATTTTTCAGCAATAAAATTTAAAAATTCCCTTTATAAGATGGGAAACTTGTAGATCTTTTCCTTGACACTGCCTGCCTTCATTCCTTACTCACACAAAAACTGGAAATCACCTCTGAAAACCTCTGTTTTTCATTTGATTTATACTGCACTGAACCAAAATAGATTTTTTTAAAATGCTTTGTTTTCTCCTATTTCAACAGTTTGATGACCCTTTCTCCCTTCCAAAAGACAAATTAGGAAACAGTTGAATAAAACCAAGTTCACAATAGGAGGTCATTCTTTTAGGGCCTGAATATAAAAGAAAATTACACGTGGTATGTACTGAAATTGTGGTGTTGTGTTCAAATGACAAGAACACTCAAGCTTCTCTTTTTCTGACCCACTAGAGCCAAGGGGTGCAAATTCTAAAATTTATGCCCAAATATTTGGAGCCTGGATGATGATTTAGCTTTACTTCTCTGGAAAAGGTTGTGAGTAGACTTTAAACTCATAGATATTAAGGTCAGAAGGGACCATTATGATCATCTAGTCTGACCTCCTGCACAATGCAGACCACAGAATCTCACCCACCCACTCCTGCAATAAACCTCTCACCTATGTCTGAGCTATTGAAGGCTTCAAATTATGTTTTAAAGACTTCAAGGTGCAGAGAATCCTCCAACAAGTGACCTGTGCCCCATGCTACAGAGGAAGGCGAAAAACCCCCAGGGCCTCTTCCAGTCTGCCCTGGAGGAAAATTCCTTTCTGACCCCAAATATGGTGATCAGCTGAACCGTGAGCATGTGGGCAAGATTCACCAGCCAGATACCTAAGACAGAATTCTCTGTAGTAACTCAGATCCCACTCCATTTAACATCCCATCACAGGCCATTGGGCCTATTTACCATGAATAGTTAAAGATCAACCAATTGCCAAAATCATGTTATCCCATCATGCCATCTCCTCCATAAACTTATCAGCCAGTTTATATCCATTTGTTCTTATGTCCACATTGGTACTGAGCTTAAATAATTCCTCTCCTTCTCCAGTATTTATCCCTCTGATATATTTATAGAGAGCAATCATATCTCTCCCTCAACCTTCTTTTGGTTAGGCTAAACAAGCCAAGCTCTTTGAGTCTCCTTTCATAAGACAGGTTTTGTATTCCTTGGATCATCCTAGTAGCCCTTCTCTGTACCTGTTCCAGTTTGAATTCATCCTTCTTAAATATGGGAGACCAGAACTGCAGAACGGTATTCCAGATGAGGTCTCACCAGTGCCTTGTATAACGGTACTAACACCTCCTTATCTCTACTGGAAATACCTCGCCTGATGCATCCCAAGACTGCATTAGCTTTTTTTACAGCCATATCACATTGGCGGCTCATAGTCATCCTGTGATCAACCAATACTCCCAAGGTCCTTTTCCTCCTCCGTTACTTCTAATTGATGTGTCCCCAGCTTATAACAAAAATTTTTGTTGTTAATCCCTAAATGCATAACCTTACACTTCTCACTATTAAATTTCATCCTATTACTATTACTCCAGCTTAAAAGTAATACTTGTGGACAAGAATGTCAGTTGTACTAAGCATTGAGATCCTTGATGTCACTAGGCAAGACAACATCACATAAATACAGCATACTAACTTGTACTCAGTGCAGCGCTATGGAAATAATTGGTTAAATGGGGTGTAAATCAGTGCAGTTTATGATCCAGTGTGGCTGGTGCTTCCCCTCCCCCCTATTGGCCTACTGATTACCTTTTGATGGCTAGCAGTTTTGCAGGAGCACACAGCTCTGAATCAGTGTAAGTGATACAGACATTTGAAAAGCTATACTTTATAGTTCTGCTTTCCGATCTAAACAATTTAAGTTTTGGAGGTATGTTGTGTGTGTTTGGTTTTTTTTTAAATCCAAGGTTTGTTTGTAAAATGACAACATTGTAAAAGAGCATGTAGTGCTGACTACATTGCTGTATTTTAAATAACTTTTTAAGTTACAACCTTCTTAATATCCTGAGATATCTGGAGTGCAGATATTCTGGTTCATCTACTAGTTTTAATTCATACATGACATCACCAGTGCCATATACAAA
Organism: Dermochelys coriacea; assembly: GCF_009764565.3. NCBI lineage: Eukaryota > Metazoa > Chordata > Testudines > Dermochelyidae > Dermochelys > Dermochelys coriacea. Next base: position 74,155,435 of record NC_050072.1, on the reverse strand, counting down.
GATTTGAAAGAACATTTATTTCCATCAATTTTGTTTTATAGGAATTGTGTGTACATTGAATACTCTTAACATTATTTTTCAGGTCAGAGTTGATATTTACAAAGTAACAAAAATTAAGGAAAACTATTGCCAATAGAAAATATACATTAGTACTATATTTGATCCAGTATTTTTTAAAATGGTGGTTAGGGGTCAATCTGTTTTCTCACAGAGAAACTTATCTAAGAGTCAGGCTCTGTGCAATTGAATCTGCCTCTACAGTTTTTATTCACTCCCCTAAATTTGTGTGTGTGTGTGTGTGTGTGTGTGTGTGTGTGTGTGTGTATTTTTTTGTGAATGTATTAATCCCACAAAATTCCATTTTTTTTGTTATGCAGTAAAACATTAATACATCTAAAGATCCTGAGAAATCTGAGTTTTCACAGTATTAACTCTATACCTTTGCTCCTCAACTGGGAAAGAGACTTTCAGCCAGATCCCAGGTGGTATTTGAGGAGAAGTTAGTGCATCTCACAGCAAGGATTGCTATAAGGGCGGTATTGGAAATAATTTCCCTTTTAAGTTTAAGGTTTACCACAACTCAGGTTCCACACAAGTGTCCCTTCATTAGTTGAAATCTCAGCTGGTGTTGGTTACATCCAAAATATCAATATAAGCATATACTGCCTTATATTCTATACCCAGCAACAGTGCAGTTGTAAGCATTGGCTGAATACTCACAACTGGATCAGGCCTGGGAGGTACCTTCCCATTGTGTGTCTCCAGAGGGGTAAGGAAAAGCTCTGACAAAGAATGTCTAGAAAACCTTGCTTTTTACATGCTATTGCAAACAAATGATGTCACTGCTATTATTGGACCTTAGCTAAAATTAACTCAAGCAGTTTGGGGCTGTATTCTGCTTTCTTGAAGCTTTTTCCCCTTATCTCACTTTTCCCTATTTTTCTGTAGCTACTGGACTCTGCATTTCTAACCAATTATTTACTGTACCTGGTGTCCTGTTAACATTTTATTTTTATTGCTGTTGCTTAGCCCAAACTTTAAATAAGATAATACTGTTATTTACAGGATCACTACAAGTTTGACACAAACAACCCTTCGTTCTCATGATCTCATTCTTCTTGGTCGCATGCTTTGGGCCTGACTCACATCAGAATCCACACACCGTTTAAAACCAGATTTCACCTAGTTCTAACATGGACCTGTATTCCTCCTACAGGATGTAAAAACTACCTGTGTGCTGTCTTCATTCTGGGCATTGGACCAGTCCATGGTGTAAATTACACTGACCATGAGTGGCCCCAATGAGCTTTTATGGCAGATATCACACGGTTCAGCCATTCCCCCTTTGCCAGTAGTTAGGAAGAGGGTGCTATTTAAGTTACTGTGTTGGCTCTATGGCGCTTGAGGATCTGTGCAGAGGAAATCATCTTACTAGATCTGGTGGGTTTAGGCGATGTTTATGCTGGAGAATCAGGCCATTTATTCTAAATTTCTCAAAGTATTGGTACTAGAAGCTGGAATTTTCATAATGCTAAGGCCTGATTCGTAATGTGTTATTTGCAGAAGCAATAGAGCGATGGAAAATATAAAAAAGAAAAGGAGTACTTGTGGCACTTTAGAGACTATGCTCAAATAAATGTTAGTCTCTAAGGTGCCACAAGTACTCCTTTTCTTTTTTGCGAATACAGACTAACACGGCTGCTACTCTGAAACTGGAAAATATAAATTAATTCTAAACAGCCTTCTAAAACAGTGGTTCTCAAACTTTTTACTGGTGCCTCTTTTCACGCTGCAACCCTCTGAGTGCGACCCCCCCGCCCCTTATAAATTAAAAACACTTTTATAATAGTGTTAAATATATATTTTTAATGCTGGAGGTGAAGTGAGGTTTGGGGTAGAAGCTGATAGCTCGACACCCCCCCATGTAATAACCTTGTGACCCCGTTTGAGAATCCCTGTTCTAAAACAATGAATAATGCTTTTTAAAAATGACTCATTTAAAATTATGAAATTACAAAAAAAGTAATCCTGATTTATTTACAAGTAATTCACACAAATAACTTCATTTGTTGATTCTGTTAAAAGACTGGATCAAATTACTATGAAATGTACTCTGGGGAACCGTCCTGCCCTGCAAGAGTAGATGTAGATCTACAAAGTCATCTCATATTGATTATTCTAAATTACACAGTTGAGAATTTCTTTCCACTGTAGAGAGAGACTCGAAACAAATACATTTTTGGTAACTTGTGAAGTTGACACTATTCAAATTACCTTTTGTTTTTTGTTACATCTTCTATTGGGGCCAAATGTGAATATTCTTAGTGGGCACTTTTCTTTAAAATGAGTATATTTACTGCATGTGTATATCTTTCATTTTTGTTCTCCATGCAACTGCACTTTAAGGTTAACATGAGAATGTGTGTATTTGATGGTGTGTTTGCAAATGCAGTTAAATATATCAAATGGTCCAATATATTAGAAAAGAAAAGGGCAATTCTTCCATTAAAATAAGTAAGCTATATATGTTGGAAGGTGTTTTAAGTCTGCTATGCCCGAGATAGTTAGTGCATCATAGGAATATTTGGTATTTGTCTCTGAATACGGTGTGCTATATTCCATAAATATATTAAAAAGTTCCAACCTTTGCTAGAGGGCACATGGAAACAATGGATCACTAAAGGTATATATGATAGTGTTATATTAAAATTCTGTACTCAGATGAGGAGAAAATTCAGTTACAATGCCACTGATATGTCTGCTTGGAAAGAGACAGAGGTCAGAACCTGTATCTCTAAAATTAGAAGAGATGGTATAGCATACTTTGTAGGGCAGAAAAAGGTACTAAACTGCCAGGATTCCTTTAATAACAGCAGTGAAAACAGGCTGGTCAATAGCATAAAATCAATGTAGAAATAGCTCAATAACATGAACACTAGAGAGAAGGAAGGTGCCTTTCTTTGAGCAAAAAGAAAAGGAGGACTTGTGCTACCTTAGAGACTAACAAATTTATTTGAGCATAAGCTGCTGTGAGCTACAGCTCACTTCATTGCCTGAAGTGCGCTGTAGCTCACGGAAGCTTATGCTCAAATAAATTTGTTAGTCTCTAAGGTGCCACAAGTCCTTTTTGTTTTTGCGAATACAGACTAACATGGCTGCTACTCTGAAACCTTTCTTTGAGCACTTAATGTTAACCTTAATTAATTAGGCAGAATATAATGCTACCATAGACTGCAAGACTGAGGAATGAAACAAGTACCTTCCCTAGATACTAGAGAGAGGCACATCCTAAATATCTCTCCTGGCTTCCGGTGTGTCACTTTCAACCCTGATTTTTCATTTGGTTTATGTCACAGGAAAGGGATAAATGATCATGGGCTTACCACTGATACTAGAGTGTCTGTGCTCAGATGTAGCAGATACTATGTCTTCAAATCAGATTCATCATCTATAGTTACATGCACAACAACAGTTTTTCAGACTAGTTCAAGGACTTAGTGTACATCTCTCCTTTTGAGGTGAGAATCTTTATTTTCAATATTCTGAAAAGAAGAAAAGCTTAAAGAACAGCATCAGGGGCCATTTATCTTGTGTACATTGTTGTGTAAGAAATTTTTTAAATTCACATGATTTGACTTACGATGAGTGATCAGGGAGTAGGAGGGAAAGAAGATGGAGTTTGGCAGAAGACAATTGGAGTTTAGCAGTGGGCTCTTCAGCTTGAGAAGTGGGGAGGAGTGAATAGGAAGCGAGGACGGGAGAATGGGAAGAGGCAAGGTTTGAACAGGGAACTCGAGCAAGAGAATGAGGAAAGAAAAAGGAAGACTTCTCTAAAAGGAGGAGAGAATGGAACAGAGACAGGATGAAGGTTGTGAGCTATGCTTATGCTCCTATGCCTCATCTCACTATATATTTACATTTACTACTCAGACATTATTTAAGGGGAAATATTAATGCCACACATTAATTGAGGCAAATTTGAATCTCTGAAAACATCAGTTGGTGATGTCCTTGGTTATAAAGAAACTTTCAAACATCATTTATTGGGTAGTTATACGACTCCCACCAATAAAAGTTAAAAAATGATTTGGAAATACAATCTAGTTAATGGCTTGGTCTACAAACTATGAACAAACAGAGCGCTAGCACTACTAGTAATCGTAGCTTGATGCTCCCATAATTCATTCCGCCGCGCAGTGAGCGCAGGAAAAGCGGCTCTGCTTCGCTTGGGCGCCTGAATGTACCCACCGCGGGCAGGCACGTGGCAAGTCACGTTCTGGCCACGCCTTCCAAAACCAGCTAGCCTGGCTTGCAGCACGGGCCGTAAGCGTTGCGTCCCCGAGTCGCGAAGAACACGCGACCCTCGAGATCACGTGAGCGATCGGGCGCCGGATGTGGCTGGTGACGCAGATTGTGCGCGCCGGGTGGCTGCCAGGGTGGGGAGGGCGGATAAGATGGCGGCGCCAGAGGAGGATTCGGGCATTGGGGATGAGGAGCGGTTGGATTTCCTGAAGGAGCGGCACGTGCGCTTCTTCCAGCGCTGCCTGCAGGTCCTGCCCGAGAGATACTCGTCCCTGGAGACTAGCAGGTACCGGCCCCGTTGGGGAGGCGCTGGGCGGAGAGGGCCGCAAAGTGGGGAGAGTGTGTGCGGGGCGTTGGAGCTGTCCTAGGGCCCGTCACATCGAGGCGCCTCCAGGTCGGATTCTGCTCGTGGCCGACTCGCGGATGGGGGGCCCGGCCTGCACGCGTCTCGGCCACTCTGAGGTCCTAGGGCTGGGGTCTGGTCTGTGGCACGGTCTCTGGATCTAGTTTCCACGTGTCCAGCTTCAGGGCAGGCCTCAACGCAGCCGCTCGCACCTGATCCTGTTAGCGCGCGGTACCGGACAGGCGGTTCGCAGCCGCTGCTCAGGGACAGCTCGTGCCGGGGCTCTGGGTAGGGTGCGTTGAACTGCTCTTTCCCTCCTGCGGGTGGCCGCACCAGCCGGTGATGGGAAAACGGCCGCCGTTGCACGGTCACCAGTGCAGCTGCCCTGCTGGTAGTAATCGCGGGGGGCGGGGGTGTACATAGGGCATACCTGTTCCTACCAAAATATTTTCTGATCGTGAAAGTCTGGATGTCACTGTGGTAAAATACTATTGCTTTTTCTAAACTAACATTCCTACGAGTGTTAGAGCAGCGATGTGAGAGCACCTGCAAATACTAGTGTAGTCAGGGGTGCAGTTTTTATCCTCCTAAGGCCATCCGGGACAAAAGTAGCTAAGAGAAAGGTAAGTAGGTGATCCTTTGAGTCCTTATGGCTGTCCTCACACTGGAAGGAGCTCCTCCCTGCTGTGTGTAGTTAAGGTCAGCAGGCATGCAGGTTGGATTAATTAAATCACTTGTTTTAAAGCAATAATTTAAATTATAATCTGAGTTTTGTTTTCTGTGTGTACTTTGAATCTTGAGAAAACGAATTCTCATTGGTTGATGTGGCCATCAAGATGTCAATTTTATTATTTACAACTGACAGGTTTCAGAGTAGCAGCTGTGTTAGTCTGTATTCGCAAATAGAAAAGGAGGACTTGTGGCACCTTAGAGACTAACAAATTTATTAGAGCACAAGCTTTCGTGAGCTACAGCTCACTTCATCGGATGCATTTGGTGCATCTGATGAAGTGAGCTGTAGCTCACGAAAGCTTGTGCTCTAATAAATTTGTTAGTCTCTAAGGTGCCACAAGTACTCCTTTTCTATTTACAACTGAATATAGTCGTTGCGCTAGTTTTGAACATTCTTTCTGCTAACCAGGAGGATTCCCTATACTTGTACATCTGTTAAAGTAACTGGAGAGCTCAACCTACATTATTCAGGTAAAAAATGCAGAAATTAACTACTATGGTGAAAACTGGTGAATGATCTAGTTCTTATTTACTAGATACCTAACTTTTTGATCATGACTAATTCCAAGCTGCATTTGGATGGAAATTGGAATCCTATTTAAAATGTCCAGAGCCAAGATGTTTAACTTTTGTATTAACTGGGTTAATTAAAATTTTTTTTTCCTACTTAATTGTTTAAATCCACATTAGAAATTACACTCTGAACAATTCTAGGTTACTTTGATGAATGGATTCAAGCATTTTGCTAACCTGATATCAAAAATAAAGAAGGCAAAAGTTGTTCTGTACTGGCTGAAAATACTGATATTTTGGGTGTGCGGGAAGGGTAAATACTATCATTCACTCCATTATAAAGTGGAAATTATTTAACTGTTTAATGTAGTAGGTGACATACTGTGCTATTTATAAGGCTTGGTGTCAGAAGTTTAAAGGTGTTTCTCCCTGACTCTGAATAGAAAAAGCAGCCATTAACTCATAAAGATTGAGTTTCAGCATATTCGTTTTTATTTTATTTAAATGATGTGAACAGATTATAGCAAGTTTAGACTGTAATATAATTTATCATATTTAAAACAGGTTTATTTTTAAAAAACTTCTAAAGTTTACCCACTCTGGCAGCAAAGATCCACTGGACTCTGCTCATAGGGAAAACCCAAAATAAACAAATAGGAGGGAAAAGACAGGAAGGTAAAATGCCTGTGGGAGCTTGAGAGCAGATAAGAGAATTTTTTTTATTTTTTTATCTGAGACATACAGTGATCTATGGGTATGTGACAAAAGGATGAAATATTCATGAAGTTCCACCTAGAGATGGAAAAGACGTAATAGGTCATATCTATCACTTTTGGGCCCATATAGGGTGGTTTATTCCTTACATTGTATTTCATAAGAACATACGAAAGACCATACTGGGTCAGACCAGTGGTTCTTGTAGCCCAGTATTCTGTCATCCAACAGTGGTCAATGCTAGATGCTTCAGAGGGAATGAACAGGATAAGGCAATTTTTGTCCAGTCCCAGGATCTGGCAGTCAGGTGCTTAGGGACACCCAGAGTATGGGGTTGCATCCTGGACTGTCTTGGCTAATAACCTTTGATGGACCTATCCTCCATGAACTTGTGTAATTCTTTTTTGACCACTTATACTTTTGATCTTCACAACATCCCCTAGCAATGAGTTCCACAGATTGATTTGTGCGTTGTGTGAAGTAGTTCCTTTTGTTTGTTTTCAAGCTATTAATTTCATTGTGTGATCTTTTGTTTTTGTGTTGTGTGAAAGGGGTAAATAATCCTTCCTTATCAATTTCTCCGCACCATTCATGGTTTTATAGACCTCTATCATATCCCCCCCCCTTAGTCGTCTCTTTTCCAAGCTGAATAGTTCCAGTCTTTTTAGTCTTTCCTTATATAGAAACTGTTCCATACCACTAATCATTTTTGTTGCTTTTCTCTGTACCTCTTCCATTTCTAACATATTTTTTGAGATGTGGGGGTTGGAATTGCATCCAGTATTCAAGGTGTGGGCATACCATGGATTTATATAGTGGCATTATTATACTTGCTGTCATAACCATGAGGAAAGGGATAGATATTCCTAACATTGTTAGCTTTTTTGACTGCTGCTGCACATTGAGTGGATGTTTTCTGAAAACTATCTATGATGACTCCTGGATCTCTTTCTTGAGTTGAGCTAATTTATACCCCATCCTTTTGTGTGTAAAGGTGGTATTATGTTTTCCTATAAAAATTACTTTGCATTTATCAACATTGAGTTTCAGTTGCCATTTGGTTGCCCCATCACCCAATTTTGTGAGATCCCTTTGTAGCTCTTCACAGACTGCTTTGTACTTAGCTATCTTGAGTAATTTTGTAAAGAGTGCAAACTTTGTCACGTCACCCTTTATCCCTTTTTCCAGATCATTTGAGTATGTTGAACAGCACTGGTCCCAGTACAGATTCCTGGGGGACACCGCTGTTTACCTCTTTCCATTCTGAAAACATACCCTTTGTTTTTCCTGTCTTTTAACCAGTTACTGATCCATGAGAGGACCTGCCCTCTTATCCCATGATTGCTTAGTTTGCTTAAGAGGCTTTAGTGAGGGATCTTCTCAAAGGCTTGTGCACTATATGCATTGGATCACCCTTGTCCACATGTTTGTTTGACCCGCTCAGAGAATTATGGTGGTTTAGTGAGTCATGATTTCCCTTTACAAAAGCTGTGTTGAATCTTCCCCAGCAAATCCTGTTCATCTGTGTCTAATACTGCTGTTCTTTACTATAGTTTCAACCAGTTTGCTTGCTACTGAAGTTAGGGTTACCGGCCTTTAATTGCCAGGATTGCCTCAGGACCCTTTTTAAAAGAAAAATTGGTGTCACGTTAACTAGCCTCCAGTCATCTGGAACAGAAGCTAATTTAAATGATAGGTTACATACTATAGGCAGTTGTGCTGTGATTTCATTTTTGAGTTCCTTCAGAGCTCGTGGGCAAATACCATCTGGTCCTGGTGACTTATTACTAATTAATTTATCAGATTGATCTAAAACCTCTTCTTTTTCCACCTCAATCTGGGAAAGTTCCACAGATTTGATCACTTAAAAAGAATGGCTCAGGTGTAGGAATCTCCCTCACACATCCTCTGCAGTGAAGACTGATGCAAAGAATTCATTTAGCTTCTCCACAATAGCCTTGTCTTCCTTTTAATGCTCTTTTAGCACCTCAGTCATCCAGTGGTCCCACTAACTGGCAGGTTTCCTGCTTCTGATGTACTTAACTTTTTTTTATTTATCTTTTGCTAGTTGTTCTTCAAATTCTTTTTTTTTTTTTTGGCCTGTTTAGTTATACTTTTATACTTGAATTTCCCAGTATTTGCAACTATCTGGAAGACAGATTTAGACATTGTCCTTTTTCTCCCTTCCTACCATACATTTCATTAATTATATAAATTGTGCAATAGATTAGTGAAGTAGTCTTTGATCTCTGCATTGAAATACCAAGTACAGGTCAAAAGTGAAAATGGGTTTGAAATTCTTAAAGCTAGTGGTCACTAGACATTGCACAGTTGGGCAACTAAAATAGCAAGGTTTTGTAAACCATGTTTGAGGTGTATTAACGGAGTTGTGTTGAAACTTGCATGGAGCCTGTCCACAATATTTTTGATTAAGCTAGTGCTGATACCACTTTTAGGAGCCCTCCATTTACTGGCAGTTTAGTGGTAGGGAGAATCTTTAACTGCACTGTAGAGTCTATGGTGTACTTAATTAAATAATTAAACATCAGTAGTGTTGTGTACCTACTGACTAATGGGGCATGATATTAAAATGTCAGCTGATTTAACATATCAGTTTGTAACATTTTCAGGTATTCTACCAACTTTTGGGTTTATTAGTATTAGTATTTTCAGGTTTAAATTTTCAATTATTTAAAAGCAGAGGTATCCTGAACAACTAGAATAAATAAATTCTGTGCTGCAATAACAATGGTAACTTTTTAGTGATAGTTTAGTAATGTAATTCTTACCATCACACTCAGTGCTGTAAGTGCTTGTAGAGCTCTTTTACAAGGAGAAGACCATAAGATCTTCTGACCCTTTAATCAAGTCTACTTGAAGTTTGTGATACATCATATTACTTTTTCCATGTTGCTTGTTCAACATCTCAAATAGTCATTTAAAAAGGTTTTTGAATTGTACTTGAAAAATATATTCTCTGTCCATACCTGAGGACCAGAGTTCTGAGTCTTTTGGTAATCAGTATGGACCTTTTCTCTAACTTCGGACTGAGGCTTGATTTTTAAAAAGAGAGCAGGGGACTCCAAATCAGTATATCTGTTGGACCCCTTGATTTGTACGAGCCTCCTGACTTCATCAATTTCAGTTTGGAGGCAAATGTGTCAAATATATGTTTGACACTTGACTATAAATTGAAATGTATGCGGTACCTGAAGTGGCAGGTGGAACAACCATCACACACTATTTCATATTATTGCCAATTTGATGTTTGTGCCAAAATGGGATGCTATAAATGAAGTCTATAGATCAGCTTAAGAATTGGCAAAGTTGTCTGTATTTGTTTTAGTGTGTGAATCCTTTGTTTTTCTGTGAATTCCAGCACTTAATCTGTAAATCTATACTTGACTTCTTCCTGGAAGTTTTAAGGCCACTGTGTACTGCTAGCCTAATGCACCCACTCTGCTTGAGGAAATTATAGCTCCAGATTGTTCAGTTAGACCCCTTTTTGTGCTTATTTAACTGGTGTTTACACATTTCCACTACATTTCAACTATGCACTCTCTCCTTCCATATGTACAGCTTTTGGTGTGTTCAGGTCTAATTTACAGCAGTTTCCTAGTATTTGACTTGGTATGGTTTTTATGTGCTCATGTTCATTTAGCTATGCAGCATAATGTAAAAAAGGATCTTTCAGCATTTGCCTTGTGGACTAGCACACAATTATCTACTGCAATATTTGTCCAGTCTGGAAAATATTGTGTGCATGCCTGCCAAAACTGGATGATCTTTTAATTTAGTTGAATTTAATTTCTGAATTTCCATTTTGTTGACTCTAAATGTTGGTTTTGCTGTGATACTGTTCACCAAGACTAGAGTGGTGGCACAGATATAATCATCTGAAGGTACCACTGTAGGAAGCCTTGAAGGATTAATCTTGTGCTGCTCAAAGAACTTTGCAGCTCTCAAATTAAAATGACCATTTGGCTCCATGGAAGAGTTTTCGGTGGACAGCCTGCTGTTTATCTCTATATTTGGATGTGTCTTTGTTAAATTGACACTACCATAGAATCATCATTGTTCCCAAATTAGCTTTCACTTGATTTTCCTCAGACATCTTATGTATTTGTACTAATGTGGATGTATGGTATTCTGTGCTTGATATTTCATGACAAGAACAAAGATACAGTACTGTCACATTCAGCACTCTTTGAGAAAATGTACGTTTTAGCAATGTGACCTATCTCAGATATTACACGGAAAAAGTCTTGTCTGAGCACAGCTCAAAAATATGAGTGTGACACTGCTACACTCTTAGCAAAACTCCTGTGGCTTTAGAAAGAAAATATATATGCGCGTGTTCACGGGCTGGCTTTTGTACTTGAGGTAAGAGTACTCATTACATTATTATCTCATTTCTACCTCCTTATTCCCAGGAACACTTCTGAATAATGGTTTTGTTTGATTTGTGTTCCTTCCATTCCTCTTACCCTAATGTCCATTAGCTGTCCTTAACAATTCTCAGTCCATGTGCTTGTGACAAGCCTCTAAGGCAGCGGTGTCCAATACGTTAGCCACTAGCCACATGTGGCTAATGAGCTATTGAATTGTGGCTAATGCATGTGGCTTTTTTATAATGTGGCTAATACGAAAAACTCAAAACCACAAGTGCAGCTAGCATCGAATTTCTATTGGACACCGCTGCTCTAAGGGTATGTCTAAACTGCAATTAAAAACCCATGGCTGGCCCATGCCTTCTGGCTCAGGCTAAGGGGCTGTTTAATTGCTGCGAAGACATGTTTGGGCTCATGCTAGAGCCTGGGCTCTAGGATGCTGGGAAGTTGGAGGGTCCCAGAGCTTGGGCTGCAGCCTGAGACCAAAAGTCTACACTGCAATTAAACAGCTCCTTAACCTGAGCCCTGCAAGCCCGAGTCAGTTGGCACAGGCCCAGGTCAACCTGAGTTGCAGGTGTCATTGCAGCAGAGACATTTCCTCAGAGGCTTGGCTTGCCACTAGCAAGCTAGTATGCTTGATTAACTTTTCTTTCCAATGCAAATACTTAAATATATGGCACTTCATTAATCATACCAAAGGAAATGTGATTCATGTAATGAAGAGCCTCATTCAAGAGTATAGAAATAAGTAAATTTAAAAACACTGTTGCAGGTAAAGTTCCTTATGTAGAAGCTATACTGTACTTAATGTGTCACGCTCCTCAGATCAGAAAGTTGAGGTTTGATTTTTATTTTTAATTTTTTGTATTAAATTTTGTTAAACTCCAGTGTGAAATTTATGGTGGGAAGTGAAAGTCGTATCTTTTTCTTTTAGGTTGACAATTGCATTTTTCGCACTCTCTGGTCTGGATATGTTGGATTCCTTAGATGTGGTGAACAAAGATGATATAATAGAATGGATTTATTCCCTGCAGGTCCTCCCCACAGAAGACAGTGAGTGAGTTTTTAGTTTTGTTTTTTTTTGTTTTTTGTTTTTTTTATTGTTGACATTAACACCTTTATGTTGCTTCTAGCCCTTGGGAAGAGTGCACAGTTCTTTCACAGAAAACCAATGTGACTTTTCAGAGGTGCTGAGTACCTGCAACTCCCATTAACTTCAAATAAAAGTTGAGTGTGCTTTTTTTAAAGCCTCTTTCATCTGACTTTTCAGAAGAATCCAATAGTTTTTAACTTTTTTCACCTATTTCTGTTGAAGCCATGAAATGATTTTGAAGATATGAATAAGTAAAATTTTAGTAAACTCTCTAACAGTGGGGCAGAAAAATTCATTCTGTGTGGCTTGTAAGGTTTCCTAATCAATAAAGTGTGCTGGCTTATCGTGTGCTCTTTTCATACTTGAACTAACTGCAGGTGTCTCCTTAAAAGAGTTTGCACGTTACTTCTATGAGAGAGATGTGTACATCACATGCAGGGGTGGTGCTCATCAGTGATTGTACTGATTTAGCTGCCAACATGGTTATAATTAGTGTAAGCAACACCGAAGCAGCTACAGGTAAGGAAGCAGTGGATCAATAATGGGAAATGAAAGATAGCAGCTGTTGAACATGGGGAGTGGAGGGTGGGGTACAAAATGGGACAAGCATATTACCTCCCACTTTAAAAAAAAAAAAAAAGTCTAGTCCTTGGAGAAAGGAGAGCTAAATTACCTGTTTTAATATTTTTAGAATGAACGGTACTGTTGCTGTATCCCAGGGAATAGCAGGCAACCCAATTACATTTCATGACTGTGAGGATTGTTAACATGTCAGTTGCTTTACAATATTTAGCCATTTTGTATATGTACAAAGTGAGCATGAAATGAACTGTAGTGTTACACTCACCTTATGCTTACTTTGCACATGTGTAAATAACTACAAAGTGCCAGGATTATTCTTGGGCTCTATTATTGCCCATAACACGTTGACCTACTGGTCATTACAGCTTTGTAACCGAGGGAGATTTGAATTCTTTATGTGTTAAGATCTTCAGGATCAACTTCCATATATGTATGAAAAGTGAATATATTTAGAGACTCAATTGGAAGTTCCCAAAGGCACAACTATGGACACATGCCTGTGAGGCAATGTGGTTTAGTGACAAGAAAGTGGGAGACAGCAGACTTAGGTTCCTTTGCAGGCTCTAATACTTGCTCACATTGTAGTCTTGTGCAAGCCATTTAATGTTGCTGATCAGTGTTTCCATCCATAAAAAAGAGGGATGATATCTCCCTTTTTTGTTAAGCTCTTTGGGATGCATGGATAGAAAGCGTATGAGTTGCAAGTATTCCTCTGCCAGTCTACCTTCTAAACTATTTGATAAATCTTTCCATGGTTTTATTTATCAATCCAGACTATCAGTAGTGTCAACTGTTTCTTCTGTTCTTTTTAGAATAGAATACATCCTGCAAATAGAATAAAATGTTTATCTCTAATGGATTGTCTAGTCTTTTCATATTGCCAAATTTAACTCTCTTCTCTAAAAACAATTTTAACAAAAGTACTGAAGGTTTTTTGATTTGTGGTTTTTTTTACAAATTGACATTCTTAACAAAGACAAAATAGCTGATTCCCAGTTTTCCACTGGTATAAAGCATTTGTTCCTCACTCTGGCAGTTCATGAACCGTCTGACCTATGGTTGTCATTTGGTCTAGCAGATGTTTTTGGCCCTGTTTCAGGACTGTCTAATAGATTGAGGATTTTGGGCAGAGTAGTTTTTAGACCCTTATCTAGTGTATCCTCAACAGTTTATTTTATTTTTAAAATGATAAAAATGCTCCTATCACTTGTCACTAAGCACACATGCATCCTTTCGATAAGCATACACGATACTGACAGTCTGTCGATCCCTTAAATTAGATCTAAAAACTCATAGGTGAAAAGTCAGCCCCCTCATAACAGTTGAGAATAGATAGACCTGTAGTGTGCTCTCCAGCTCTGCAGATTCTGGCCTTTTTTAGTCAAAGGAGAATGCCAGAGTCAGGGGCCTTCTAAGAATGGCCAGACACCAACTCCAGTTGTTCAGTTTTAAGGATTGCTAACTAGGCTGCCTTTGATGCAGTAGCACAATATATAAAGCTTTTTAAACTTGGAGCCCATAATGGTCTATGGGAATGAGCAGTTAGCAGAAAAACACATCTGCGGCAATGCATTTCTATGCTGATGAGTCACAAATCTGTCTCTTCACCAGTAACATTTCTATCCAGTCCCTCATCTTGATGTCTTGTCGTCTTAACACTGACAAAATAGATTTCCTTATCTTCCCTCTGATTGTCAAGAATACTACTATCTTAACTTGTCACACGATCCCAAATATCAGAATTGTTTGACTCCTCCTTTTCCTTTGCCCCACGTATCAAAATCCTGCCCCTCAACACATCCAGCATCTGTCCTTTCCATTCAAACAATGAAATCTCCCATTCAGGCTCTTGTTCTTCACCTTGGCTACTGCGGTTCATTCTCTCTGGCATCTCAGATACACACATTTGTACAAAATACAGCTGCTAAGCTCCACTTCCTTGTCTGTTAACTTGATCCTGTAACTTCCCTCTTTGAATTTCTCCACTGACTTCTCATCTGCTAGCACATCAAATTTAAGCTTCCTGTTGCCACCTTCAAAGCTTTACAGAACTCTTCCCCTCCCTAGCTAAGCTTCCTATCTGTTCCGTACACACTGCTCCTATTTTCAGCCTTAAGAAAAGGAGTACTTGTGGCACCTTAGAGACTAACAAATTTATTAGAGCATAAGCTTTCGTGAGCTACAGCTCACTTCATCGGATGAAGTGAGCTGTAGCTCACGAAAGCTTATGCTCTAATAAATTTGTTAGTCTCTAAGGTGCCACAAGTACTCCTTTTCTTTTTGCGAATACAGACTAACACGGCTGCTACTCTGAAACCTATTTTCAGCCTTGACCACCATTTGTGAACCTCTAGCACAGTCACCTCTATACCCTCTTCCTTGAGGCCTCCCACTGCATGGTACAACCTCTTGAGCTTTTCTGTGTGGGGGGCCCCCCGTTGTAAATCTCACTTCAGTTCACTGAGAGCAGGAGTCTTTAACTGTGTATAGATCACCTATTTTTGTCTTTTCCTATATCTGCTTTCATTTGTCCTTTGATTGTGAGTTGCTTGGAGCTGGGACTGTTGTTGAGCATTTGAAAAGTGTTTGGCATATAAAAGGCATGGCTATAAATTAAATTGCTCTTTTGGGAAACAAATTGTAAAAAGTCACACTTACCTATAAAGCTGCTTTTCTGGATAATGAAGTAGGTGGATTAAAATTGTGAATAATAGTAACAGTTTGGATATTGGTATCCGTGAGTGTCCAAAAAGGAAAAACTGGAGCAGTTTAAAAATACCAGATAAATTGGCAGTTCTTCAAATTTTGAAATGACTCGTACTTTTCAGTACATTTCAGCTAGTCAAATTGGTTTATGAAATACAGAATAAATGGGTAGCTGAATAATGAGGATAGAATTCTAATTATTTTATCTTCATTGATCTGTTCACTAGAATTCTGTGATGGAATTAATGTCCCTGCTGCTTAATAAATATAATTCCTGGTCCTTAGTCCCAGATGCATACAGTGTAGCTCAGCTACCATCTCTTCCTTTAGTGGGGTTCTGACCACTGTTTTGATGGCCCATCCTTTTCCCTGTTGGCCCAGTCTTATAACTCGGAGGTAATGTCACCCCTATGAACTGATATTTTTCTTTATGAATTTTAAACTGCCTTTTTAATGAAGTAGCTACTTTTTGTTTAAAACACAGAGCAGAGTTGTTCTCAAAACAATCAAATACACCTGTCTAATTGGAGTGAAAACCTATCAAGCTGCTGCACCAAAATGCATCATATAAAAGAACATCTTGGACAATTGCTTAGTTTCGTAGAAATAATGTCCCATTGCGAGGACTTTGTCACTGAATAAATTGATGCCTCCCACTTTTTATGGAAAAGACAATTTTTTAAAACATTTTTGCGTATTAAATGAACATTACTATGTTTTCTGGAATGGTAACATTACTGCAAGGTTGACTTAAGTCTTAGTCTTGACCTTGATGTTTGTCTCTTCACTACTTTCAATTTCAGCTCTGTTATTTCCTGCTTACGTACCATTTTCATCTTCCTCAATGAGAGCCTTTGAACAGGGTTCAAAAAAGAAATAGATAAGTTCATGGAGGATAGGATCATCAATGGCTATTAGCCAAGATCAGGAGGAATGGTTTCCCTGGCCTCTTTGTCAGAAGCTGGGAATGGGTGATGGGATGGATCGCTTGATTACTTGTTCTGTAAACTCCCTCTGAAGCGTCTGGGTTTGGCCACTGTTGAATGACAGGATACTGGGCTAGATGGCTCTTCGGTCTGATCCGGTGTGGCCGTTCTTATGGTGCACTCTGTTTTGTATTAAAGGGGTTTGGGTTCTATTTATGAAGGATCTGTGAAAATAGATCATGGTATTATATTTTAATTTGGACTATGGCTCTTCACTTTGGTTGTGTTTTGGTTGCTTCCATGCACCAGTTTCTAAAAATGTGCCACTAGAATTTTCTTATTGAAAAAATAGGTAGAACTCCTGAGCCCACTTAAGCCTATCTGTACCAAGCTGCCATTTCAGCAATACTTTGTAATTATTCAGCTTTCTTGTGAACATAATTATTTAATAATTAGTTTTTATAAAAGTGAAATGAAATGGTCTTGGGTTACAAACTGCTGCTAAACTGGCAGCTTGGCTGCTGATGGAATGGAAGAAGCATTTTGAATGATCCACAACAGTTTTTAAAAAAAAAAAAAAAAAAAATCAAAACAGTGTTTAATACCCTATATACTGTAGCTTTTACTTGGAACTGTTTGTCATAGTGGAAGTACAAATCTCAATACTCCAATATTTTAAAGTGTATTTTAATGGTGTAGTTGGCTATATTGCAGTAGCAATAAGCCACACTGTGGTGGTCATCACAGACTAATGGTGCACTTCTTGTGTGGTTCATGGCATTCACTCTGCCTTCTGCCTTGTTGTTAAAGAAAAGGTCCTGTGTCTGTTTGGAGAGCCTCAACACCCAGGGCTACCACCCTTGAAAGTTATGTAACATTTCAGTTCCTTAATAGAAATTAGTATAAAAGCAAATGTATAGTTAACAGTAGCCTTATGGAAACACACATTAACAGAAGTTGAAGCTCATAATGGTCCAATTTCACTTTCAGATGTGGTAGCTTTTTTCTAAGAAATGGAGTATGTGTATCCTATTGTAGGTTCACGTGTGTCCTGCCTCCCTTTCCATCCCCCACCCCCAACTCGGAATCTTTTTTGCATAGCAGTGTTGAGTGGGGCTGCAGCTGTGTCCTGTGTCTCCTTGGGCTCCACTGTGAGAGTGGAGTGGCCTTGGCCTTCCTCGGTTCCCCTCTTACTGCCCAGGGCAGTTAGACAGAACCTGGACTGTGTCCGACCTGCTTCTGAATTGCCTTGAATAAAGTCTCCATTTTATTAATTTCTTCCTTGATTTCGTTGAATGTTTCTAAAAGACGAAGAAAGCAATTAGGATGGATGCAGGGAGACCCATGCACATCCCTCTGTGTAGTGGGGTAAGGTGCTTTGCACCTGTTGCTAGCTACGGTGGACTTATAGCCCCCTGATTTTAAACCCACCCTTCCTGTGGTGGGTTAATATCCATCATAGATGAACGCCACAGATCCAATGGTAAGAACATTTGGTCTCTTCAAAACTCTGCTGGATTTGAAAGTGACCTAGACCAGGTATACACTAGAAACTTTTTGCTGGTATAATAATGTTTAGGGGTGTAATTATTTTGTTCGGGGAACTGGTGTAAGCTATACTAGCAAAAGCTATACTATGCTAAGCAGGTTTGCCAGTATAGCTATTCCAACAAACATTTTCTGGTATAGACTAAACTATAGAGATGACTTTCCTTCCCCATTGAAGGTGTGTTTTGGGAGGTAGGGTTTTTTTTTTTTTTTTTTGAGGGGGGGAATAAAGATCCTACAATGTGAAGTAAAAGCTCAGTTTCTGAGCCTGTATGCTGTCATACTTTTAATTTAGGGCTTGGCTACACTTACATTTTATAGTGTTCTAGGTTGCTGGCTCAAGAGTGTGAAAAATCACACCCCTTCTTCCCCCCCCCCCAGCACACAAGTCTGAATGCCTTAAATCACTAGTGTGGACTGCGCTTGGAGCTAATACCCTTATGGAGGTGGATTACCAGGAGCGCTAGGAGAACTCTCTCTTCCAGCACTCGCGCGCGACCACACTTGTACTTCAAAGTGTTGCAGCGGGAGTGTTCCCACAACAGTGCTTTGAAGTTTCCAGTGTAGCCATGCCCTAAGTTTTTTGTTACAACAATCATTTCTCATCCATCCACATTGTTAGTTCCAGCACTGAAGAAACAGAAAAATAAATATAATTGAATATGTTTGAAGTCATACTTGCAACTAAGGATTCTGCTTTTATGTTAACAATTCAGTTGCCTAACCTGTAGTCACTTTACTCACATCCAAGCCACAACAGAGGGTTAGATCTAGCCCACTTGAAGTTTATATCTGGATACATGATTGACTAAAACAAATGATTGTTCTTAAGAAGCTTAAACAGATTCTATCCCTTAGGCTTGCAAAGATTAGTTCACAACTAGAAGACTGTGTAGTGCTGTCTCAGGCCTCATTTAGATCTAAAACTTAGTTCAACTTAGCTACATAGCTCGGAGGTGTGAAAAATTTGCATGCCCTCAGTGATCCAGTTAGGTCAACCTAGCTATCGCTTGTCAGAGAAGCAGATTACCGACATAAATGGAAAAAACTCCTTATGTCACTGTAAGAAGTGTCCGCTCTGGAGTGGTAGAGTTACGTAGTTGATGTAACTTAGACATGCCCTGAGTCTCAAACAGCTCAGTGAGAAATACTCTATTCGTTTCAGTGGGGTGTATTAACTGTCAGATTTCCAAGTTGAGTTTGTTTTTTTCAGGTAAGTTAGGCACTCAGTGTTTTTAATTAGCATGTGCAGTTACCACAGTTATACATACAAACAAAACAGGTAATTGCATACACAAATGGCAACAAAAGGCAGAAAAAGTGGTGGTAAAGGTGCCCTGTATCACTTTTTCACTGTATGATTCTTAGTGAGAGAGGCTCCAAATACAACAGCCTAGGGAACGTCCAGCCAGAAGGAAAGCTCTACCAGTACTCTGTCTGTATGTAAAAAAATGTATAAATATTTTGGTCTGACTTCCTGCCAGACTTGCCCAGATAAAAGTTAGTTGTTTTCACTTCCTTTTTCACTTCCTCTGTCAGCTTAAAACCTTCTATTTTTAAACTCTAGAACTGCTACCTGGAATATGACTGTCTAATTGCAATATAGCTATGCACCTCTTGGAAGTATTCACATATTGGCATGAAATACAAATAGCCCTTTTACTTAGGATGGCAAGATGTCTCCCTTTTGGAGTTCCTTAGTCTTGTGTGAGGACCAATAGAGTGCTGTGCTCCCTTCCCAGGGAGTGAGGGCATTACCTCTATGCTTCCAGCCAGGAAATACCAAAACTCTAGCCTAATATAGGTCTAGTTGACCAGAAGACTCACTAAAATAAACATCCAAAAATAAGTCAGTCTAGTAGCAACTTTCTTTTTAATTGAAAATTAGATACTGGGTTCAGGATTCTATTTCTGATGTCAAACACCAAAATAGTGCAAGAAAGGAATCTGTGAAATGCATTCCCTGACAGTTAAAAGTACTAAAAGGAAGATGGAAATTGGAGTCTCTAAAAATGAATTTATTTTTAAAACCACATTTTCTTTGTTGTACTTGTCACAGTTCCCAGGGTAACTGCATCACTGACCCCTCCTGGTGTCTTTAAGAGCAGCTTCATTCAGGTCTCAGACATCAAGCTGTCTCAGGGTGGAATCTCTCAATCTTCCCACTCTGACTGAGACCTAGGCTATGATCCCAAGTGCTAACTGATTAACTCGGGGCTGCTGAGGTAATTATAGAAGTGTAGGACTGGAAGGGACTTTGAGATATCATCTTGTAATGTTCATTACTTGCTCCTCTGGAAGCAAAGATCAGTAGTGTCTATTGACCAGACAGCCACCTTAAAGTATTTATTTATTTAGAATCTCAGAGGGGAAAGGTCTTAAAACGATAAACTATAGGCATGTCTAGCTAGCTTCTTCAAGGTTTATCCCCTGGAGTGTTGGGAAGGGTACAACTGCTTCTTCCATCTTTATCTGTTTTTTTCCGGGAACAAAACATTCACAACAATACACCCTTCTCTCCAAAAAGTCCCTTTAACTCTTAAGAGTGGCAGCCGTGTTAGCCTGTATCAACAAAAACAACGAGGAGTCCTTGTGGCACCTTGGAGACTAGCAAATTTATTTGAGCATAAGCTTTCATGGGCTAAGACACATCTGATGAAGTGGATGGAATGAAAAATACAGTAAGCAGTATAAATATTACAGCACATGAAAAGATGGAGTTGCGTTACCAAGTGAGGGGTTAGTGCTAACAAGGCCAATTCAATTAAGGTGGAAGTGGCCTATTCTCAACAGTTGACAAGAAGGGGTGAATATCAAGAGGAAAACTTGTACCTTCAAGTCGGCAGGACTGCTGTGGGTACCCACATGGCCCCGCAGTATGCCAACATTTTTATGGCTGACTTAGAACAATGCTTCCTCAGCTCTTGTTTCCTAGTGCTCTTACTCTACTTGCACTACATTGATGACGACTTCATCATATGGACCAAAGGGAATGAGACCCTTGAGGAATTCCTCCAGGATTTCAACAACTTCCATCCCACCATCAACCTCAGCCTGGACCAGTCCACACAAGAGATCCACTTCCTGGACGCTACCGTGCTAATAAGTGATGGTCACATAAACACCACCCTATACGGAAAACCTACTGATTGCTATACTTATCTACATGCCTCCAGCTTTCATCCAGACCACGTTACACAATCCATTGTCTACAGCCAGGCTCTAAGATACAACCGCATTTGCTCCAACCCCTCAGACAGAGACAAACATCTACAGGATCTCTATCAAGCATTCTTAAAACTACAGTACCCACCTGGTGAAGTGAAGAAACAGATTGACAGATCCAGAAGTCACCTACTACAGGACAGGCCCAACAAAGAAAGTAACAGAATGCCACTGGCTGTCACCTACAGCCCCCAACGAAAACCTCTCCAGCGCATCAAGGATCTACAACCTATCCTGAAGGACAGTCCCTCACTCTCACAGACCTTGTGAGATAGGCCAGTCCTTGCTTACAGACAGTCCCCCAACCTGAAGCAAATACTCACTGATGGGTTGGGTCACAGAAACCCCCTTTGGGACTGCTACCTGATGTGCCTAGACTACCTCTGAGCCTGTTTTCCCTGCCAGCGTGGGATTTCAGTGTCCTGCCTGGTTTGAGCCAGACACGCTTGCCTGCTGCAAACACAGATCCAGGTCTGAACCACATCCCCCCACAAGCTGCAGGCTTAACTGAAAGCAGCTTAAGATATGCTTCTGTCTGCAGCACTCGGATACCCAACTCCCATTGGGGTCCAAACCCCAATAAATCTGTTTTTACCCTGTATAAAGCTTATACAGGGTAAAATGGTGTTAATTCATACTCTGGGTTAATAAGTAAAAAGTGATTTTTATTAAACACACAAAGTAGGATTTAAGTGGTTCCAAGTAATAACAGAACAAAGTGAATTACCAAGCAAAATAAAATAAAACATTCAAGTCTAAGCCTAATACAGTACGAAAACTGAAGGTGCATAGGGGCACCAGTTTAATAATACTGCGTAGGGCCCCATAAATCCTAAGGACGACCCTGCAAGAGGCATTAGACACCCTTCTCATCCCTTGAAGACCTGGACTTCGCAGATGATCTCCCTCTCCTATCACATACCCAACACCATATACAGGAAAAAACAACTCGACTCAACTGTGACAAAGTTCCTCTTCTGCCTTGGTGGATCCTGCGCTTATTAGTGGATTTGCTCGCCTCAGAGATTCACAGCAGCCCTCAGTTTGGCCACTTTTTTGCTGGTGGCTCAAATCTGCCATTCGCTCAGTTAACTTCATCACTGGCCAGCATGGGGGAAAAGGAGAACAATCCCCACAGTCTCCTCTGGCCTGTCCCCCAACCCACTAGGTAGGCCAGCAACCTTCCCCTCTGGTGGGACCCACAGTTCAGGTAACTCCTCTTATATCAAATAGGGAATTGAGGAGGATGGGGGGGGCGGGCCCACTCTCTACTCCGGGTTCCAGCCCAAGGCCCTGTGGATTGCAGCTGTCTGCAGTGTTTCCTGTAACAACTGCGTGACTGCTACAACTCCCTGGGCTACTTCCCCATGGCCTCCCCAAGCACCTTCTTTATCCTCACAGCAGGATCTTCCTCCTGAAGCCTGATAACATTTGTATTCCTCAGTCCTCCAGCAGCACTCACTCCCTACTCCTTGCACACCCTCCACTAACTGATCGGAGGTCTTTTTTTTTTTTTTTTTTTTTTTTTAAATCAAGTGTCCTCATTAGTCTGCCTGCCATAATTGAGTCCAGTATGTTCATAATTGGCTCCAAGTGTCTTAATTAGCTTGCCTGTCTTAATTGATTTTAGCAGGTTCCCAATTGCTCTAGCACAGCTCCTGCTCTGGTCACTTAGGGAACAGAAAACTGCTTATCCAGTGGCCAGTATATCTACCTTCTACTACTCTGCTGTACCCAACTGGCCTAGGTCTATCACACAATGCATTCAGCCAGCAAATTGGACTGAAAAATCAACCATAATAAGACATATATCATGACCTTTACTATTGCCTCACCATCACCAGTATGGATAGAGGATTATGTTCTCCCCAATGTAGAAACATTCACATAATTGGGCAACACCATCAGCCAGTATGGTGGAACAAGCCAGGACATCCGGAACAAAGTCAGTAAAGCCAGGAACACCATCAGGAGCTTAAATACAGTCTGGAAATCATCAACATACAAAACCAAACTCAAGATATATCAGAGCTGTGTAATTTCAACATTACTTTATAGTACAGAATGCTGGGGAATGAGCAAGTATGACATGTCCAAACTATCTTCATTCCATACAACCTTTCTCAGAAAAATCCATATCTTTTGGCCAGAACAATCACAAGCCAAGATCTATTGACACAGTTCAGCCAAGAGGAGCTGAGCACCATCATTTCCAGGAGGTGCTGGAGATGGATTGGTCCATCTGCTTCAGATGGAAACTGATTCCATCACCAGAGTACCAACAAGATGGACACATGAAGGCAAGCAAAAACGAGGCCACCTGAAAACAACATGGCGAAGAGCTGTGGAAGCCAAGCTGAAAAACCTGAGGCACAGCTGGGGAGCCATTGAAAGTCTTGCCAGAAACAGACAGGAGTGGAGGAGCTTCGTCGTTCCCATTATGCCTCTGGCATTTAGGCAGCATGATGATGATGAAGAATTTCTGTAGCCATATGACCTTATGTCATTAACCATGTCCTAATTCTCCTCTTCCCTCATTGTTTCACACTTGTTGCATCTGGTCTAAAATTGAATTGTAAAACTCGTTGGGCAGGGGACTCTTGTGCCTATATGGGGTCCAGCGCAATGGGGCCTTCACTGCACCGCTGAGTAACAAAACTCCCTAGATCGAGTTTGAGAAACTTGCATCAGTGTAGTTACTGGTGTAAGTTTCTACTGTAGACATGATACACAGGTATAAAGTGGGGCATCGACTGGTAAATCACACCAGTGTAAGATGCCTCTGTATCTGTGCACAGTTCATCTGTATTAGGAGCTTGCCGTGTAACTACATTGTCTAGTTAGGTTCTCTAATGTAGACAGAGGCTAGGACTTTTAGATCAGAGCAAAGGTTGTAACAGCAAAATTAAGGGAGCTTAAGAGCATCTAGTTGAGGGGAATTGGAATACTAACTAGCCTTTTATCTCTAGAGGCCCTTGAGTCAAGCCAGCTATGCTAATACAGCTCAGAGAGGCATATTTGAGCTGTGTAGAGCAGTGCTACTCAAAGTGGTGGTCCGCAGACCGGAGCAATCCGCTGCCGGTCCGCAGCGAGTTTCCAGGAAAAAGAAAAAAGAGAAATAATAGTATAATTTAAAAATCACACTGGAATTCCACCAAGAATAATTATCAGTCGATAAAGTTGACAATATTAAATATTTCAGAAGCACATATTATAATATTGATGATTATGCCATAGCGCTACAGCATGTTTTTGTATGAGATGCATGAGCACGTGCTTACCCCACTCCTTCGCATATAAAGACCCCACCCCATTGGCAGTTACTATCGAAGTTGAATAAAGAGCGTGATATGGATGTCTGCACATTTGTCATCTGGGACCCCGTCCGAACCCACTGATCTGAGAATGTAAGTACTAATATTATAAATTTTAATAATTATTTTCTATCCTATCCCGCCGTATCCCTTACGAGGTAGATAGAGACGATTGAGCACCACACATCTATAGCCAAATAAACAGTCCTCGCTTCCTCCATATCCATGTATTGTTTCATACACTCTCTCATTGTTCTTACTTATAGCCTTCCCCTCTTCTAGAATCAAACCTACATGTTTCTGCCAGGAAGTTCTCGAAATTCCTTGCTTTCTCACTCCATATCTTTCAGACAGGTGAATCTGATTTTGACATTCATTTGTTCTTTCCATATGTTCAAACCATCTTAACTTTCCAATTATTATCCTGTTTGCAATTTAATTTAAAATGTATATTATCATCTTATCCTAGTATTGCTTACCATATTAATCAATGTTCTCCAGCACATATTTCTCAGTAAAAGCATTCCCACTGCATTTATTCGGCTTTCATCCTAATATCGTAAATTAAGTGTATATACCCAGGGTAATGGAATTTATATTCATTATTTTTATGCCTAATTTACAGATGGCAAAGCGAGGCCCAATCGACACATTTACCAAGCAAGCATCCGGTTGCTGAACGCGCAAGTAATTCTGAATCAGATGACAATGTGAATGAAACCAAAGTATTGTCAACAAAAAGAATTCATACTAGCTTTACTCGGAAATATGACTCCTCATACATTCAGTTTGATTTTGTAGCCACGAATGATGGTGGAGTGCCAAAACCACAGTGCATTATTTGTGGCGATGTGTTGGCTAACGATGCAAAGAAACCATCAAAGCTCAAGAGGTATTTAAATACAAAACATAATGAATTAATTCAAAGCCAAAAGAGTTCTTGATTTAAAAGGCTGTCAGAAACAGATCTTTGAAGGGTCACACACAAATACTTGTGCTTTGCATTGCTAAGGCTAAAGCCATACACAATCAGTGAAATGCTAGTGATAGGCTGTATTAAAGATGTCGGCATGGAAATGGTGGGCGAGCCGGTGGCAAAGAAAGTGGCTCAGGTGCCATTTTCAAATGACACTATAGCTCAACAAATTCACAATCTGTCTCACTATATGGAAGATCAGCTCATAGGACAGATTAAATTAGCAACGTACTTTTCTTTGCAACTTGATGAAAGTACTGATGTTGCTAAAATGGCAATTCTGATGGTGTATGTGTGCTTTGAACATGAGGGTGATTTGAAGGAAAAGTTTGTCTTCTGCTTTACTACCAACAAAAACAACTAGTTCTGAAGTGTTCAAGACTGTGAGCGACTACTTTGTTAACAAATGTGGGTTGGATTTCAAGTTTTGTGTAGGCATATGTTCTGATGGCGCTGCCGCAATGACAGGGCAGCATTCTGGAGTGGTTACCCAGATTAAGGCACTTGCACCCGAATGCAAGTCGATGCACTGCTTCCTTCACTGAGAGAGTCTTGCAACAACAAAAATGTCAACAGAACTAAACAGTGTGCTCAGCGAGGTCGTAAAAATTGTGAACCATGTAAAGGCAAATGCTTTAAATTCGAGATTATTCGCTACATTATGTGATGATATGGGAGCTGATCATAAACAGCTCCTATTGCATGCCGATGTACGTTGGTTATCGAGAGGAAAAGTCCTGTCAAGAGTATTTTGAGCTCTGAAATGAGCTTGCAGAGTTTCTTCAGGACAAAAAACCAAATTGGTCACAATTGTTCCGAGATGCAGATTGGATAGCCAAGCTGGCTTATTTGGCTGATATCTTTGCCATCTTTAATGATCTCCATACCTCCATGCAGGGAAGGATGGCTTCGTGTCTTACAATGGCAGACAAGATGGATGGACAGAAATGAAAGCTAGAAGCATGGAAGAATCAAGTGTCAAGAGATTGTTATGACGTTTCACAAATTAGCAACAATAATCGCCAATGCAGGCGAAGACCTTAATGTTACATCTCTACAAAACGTCATCAGTGAACACTTGACAAATTGGCAGAACGTTTAGAGTTTTACTTTCCAACGGAAGAAGATCCACGGAAAGGGACTGGGACCGGATCCAAAATCCGGTTATTCCATTGAAAGATGACTTAACTGTCACTATGGAGGATAATTTGTTGGAGCTGGCTACTGATGAAGGATTGAAGATGAGTTTTGAAACTACAACATCACTTGCTTCCTTTTGGATAAAAGTAAAAGAAGAATATCCTGAGCTTACTGAAATTGCTCTGAAAACTCTTCTCCCATTTCCTTAAATATACCTCTGCGAGATTGGCTTCTCAACCATGAGTGTCATTTTAAGACAAAGTACAGGAATAGTATGGATATTCATTCTCCATTGTGCATGGCACTGTCCTCAATTGAACCACGACTGGATAAGCTGACAAAAAAGAAGCAGGCTCACTTTTCACATTAGTAAAGGTTAAGGTTTTAACATGCCTATTATTGTGTTAATAAAATAGCTTATCAATTTGATATTTTAGTATTGACATATTTTCAAAATTGTCTTCAATTTAATGTTACCTATTTCTTTCCATCTTTTTATTTTTTTAACCTTTACTTTATTCATTATAATTTTTGATTTTATTACTTGTATATAATGTTTTTAATAATCTTTGTTAAGAGACTTTGCTGGTTTGATTTTAATTTTTTATTTGTATTGTAATATTGTAGTTACAAAATAAACATTAAAATAAGGCCAACTTTTATTCATTATATTGTTTCCGATATAAATTATTACTACGAATGTTCAAATATTTTCTTGGATCATAAACTAATAGTAGTCATTTTATACTATCCACACAGATGCATAGCCTTTCAGTCAGTCTTCAGTGTATTTAAATGGGAACATCTCCACGAGTACGCTACACTTGGTATGCACACTCTCATTCCAATTAATACAGTGAAGAATTAGTTTTTCTGATCTGATGTGCTACGTGCCTATGTGAGTGCGATAATAATATGGCACAAATATGGTACCGGTGCCTGGCACGGGGAAAAAAATTGCCAGCCGCCACATCAGATAGTTTGAGAAGCGCTGGTGTAGAGGACGTGGGCTGTACTTGACTTGTGATGGTGTATGGCATGCGTTAGTACTGTATGTCCTAAGTACTCGGATACTATGAAGATCAACACAATATAAACCTGTAAATAAGAGTTTCACATTTGAATGATTGCTAAGTGAGCAATTTTCCCTCTTTTATAAAAGCTTCTCATGCTTCTAGATTTTGGAGGAGAGGAATAAGCAATGCTGTTTGTTAAATCTTGTGACCTTTCAGGCTATTTTAGTTTGTTAGATCAGATTTTGTGTAGTTTAACATAATGAGCCTATTTACCATCTTTATGAAATGGCTAAAAAATCAGTGCCTACTCAAAACCATAGTAGTTGACTCTGTGCTTTGCAGCTGATCTTAAACAGTCTTGGTGGATGGAAATCCAGAGGAAAATAACCTGTTTATGCTATGCATTTTTCCAACTAGGCAATCTCCTCTTTTTCAAAACAATGGAGGAAATTTCAACTAGCACAAAATATATTTCAGCCAGGTGAAGCCTCTTTTACGCTTGGCACTAAGATCATTCTGAAAAAATTTTGTTCCCTGAAATAATATGCTGAGATTGCCAATGTACTGAAAAGATAAAAGAAAGCTATAGTAATATTTTTGAATTATGTTGAATTAACATGTCTGGATCCTATCCAAAGAGTTATAATTTTAAATGGCTGTTTCAATAGAGTAAATGAGGTGTTTTTTCCCCTCCTAGGATCAAATTTAAATCGCTGTGGATTCCGAGGATCTTCATATTTGGGGGTGCCATTCAATCCATCCAAGGTTAGTTGGCTGTGTGTGTGTGTGTGTGTGTGTGTGTGTGTGTGTGTGTGCATGAGAGAGAGAGAGAGAGAGAGAGAGGACCTCTGTATTAACTAGTAAAATCTTGTGGCTTCTTCAGAGAATAACTACATAACCATGAAGTGAATATTGAACCAGGAACCCTTTAAAGAAGTTAATATTTAATTTGTTGGGTTTTTTTTGTTTTTTTTAAATCCCCACTGCACCCCTACACAGTACTGTTTCTCTGTTTACAAATGGCGATGGAGAAACTGATGTGTAAGTTATGGATTGCCAAAACCACACAGCAAATTGTCAGTGCTTGGTTTAGAAAATGGGAGTTCCTAATTGCAATCCACTGGACCCTACTGGGTGAAAATATTCTCTGGTCCAAGAACTACATGTGAATCCTGTCCAGAAAAAGCAGAATTCCGCATAGCAGAGGAAATGCTCAAGAGTTCTCAACATTTCTCTTTCTGTGTTCAACCTCAGGACACCTGAATCTTACTCGAATATGGTTGAGATCCTACTCACATCTGTTGTTGGGGGGGGTACGTGAATCCATGGGATTTTGAGGATCAAGGGGATGGGAAACATGGGAAATAGCAGAGCCATTGCTTTTAATGGTGGGAAACTGGAAGTGAACAGAGGCTGCTGAAGATGATGGGGAGGATTTGGTAGGCTCCGAAGATATGAATAGACTGGGAAGCTGGACAGGGAGAGACAGTAGAAGGCAGGGGATCTGTGCAGCATGTGGGAGGGTGGTGAAGACAGGTCAGTTGCTGCTAATATGTGGGAAAGGGAATGTAGTTTCAGGTAGGGGACAGATTCCAACCAAGTATCTGAATGGGGAAAGAAGGGTGGAAGTAAGATCTGTGGATTTTATGGGGGTTTGAAACTGGGAGGAGAGGGTGGGATCTATGCACAGAAGGATATATAAAATTGATTGACACTGGAGCAACAACTTACCTGCTCCTTTTGCATAGCAAATCGGCCAAGGCAGCAGCGCAGTTTCCTGCTTAGGCGTACCACACCCTCCCCCATCGCACCATTTGTGAACCCCACATTTGAACTGGTTGGGAATTTTTCTACACCAATTTGTCAAAAGCAAACCTTTGTGGGAACAAAAAAAGAAAAGGAGTACTTGTGGCACCTTAGAGACTAACAAATTTATTTGAGCATAAGCTTTCGTGAGCTACAGCTCACTTCATCCGATGAAGTGAATTGGACTTTCAAAGCCTTTGACAAGGTCCCTCACGTAAAGCACTTAGAGTAGCAGCCGTGTTAGTCTGTATTTTTTTTTTTCCCCCACCAAATGCATCCGATGAAGTGAGCTGTAGCTCACGAAAGCTTATGCTCTAATAAATTTGTTAGTCTCTAAGGTGCCACGGGTACTCCTTTTAATTTCAAATGGAATTTCTATAATCTCACTTTATATTTTTGCCTTGATTTATTTTACATTGTACTAAATCTGATCTGCCCAGTAAGCATAATCTTTCTCTCTAGGAGAATTAAACACTGTGAAGTAAAATTTTAACACTGTTTCACTCCAACTTTTACTAATCTTC
This sequence comes from Dermochelys coriacea, assembly GCF_009764565.3. Taxonomy (NCBI): domain Eukaryota; kingdom Metazoa; phylum Chordata; order Testudines; family Dermochelyidae; genus Dermochelys; species Dermochelys coriacea. Next base: position 74,125,584 of record NC_050072.1, on the reverse strand, counting down.
CATTTCAGACATCCATATTTATTGGAGATTGATTTAACCCTAGTGAGATGCATGTATACACAAAACTCTGGAATGCAATCAATATTTATTGCAGACTACAGCTTTTTCAATGTCGTATATCATTAGTGCTGGCATCTTTCCTCCTCTTCCTGGACATGTGAAGTAAAACAATTTTAAGATTTTGGCTATTCCTGTTTGTATAATCCCATTGCATTAAAAGCTTTGGAAATTCAATTTACCTTTCAGTGTAGATTGACCTACTTGCATGTATTGACCTATAAGCAGTTGTTGCAAAGTATCATGGAACTTTTCCAAACTCTTTTCACCTTACTTTAATCTATTTGACCAAGTTAGATTGTAAAACACTTGGAAGGAAATAGTTACCCTCCTAGGTTACAGGGGACGCTATCAGGGCAATGTTGGGTCCAAATGTAGGTTTTGTGGAAAAAAGACTTTAACAGTCATTTATAAATTGAATATTTATTGTGATGGAGCTTGATTCTGTGGTCCTAGACATCAGGAATTTGTGATAACTCCCCTGGGTGCTTATATTTGGGGTCAGAATTCAAAAAATGTAGAAGAGCATCTTGGGCACTGGGCTACTGAGAATAAAAGTAATTGAGGGGAAGGTCTGTTGGAGGCAAGGACATAGTGTTGTAACCTTCAGAGCTGAAGTGCCTAGAATCCTTGAAACCATGTTCCAATCCCAGCAGGGGCAACTCAGTCTCGAAGTTAGATAAAGTGTTATATAGTTTGCTGATTGGTGGGTGTGCCCGAGGAGATGGCAAAACAACATCCTGTCTACTCTGCCTGGGCTTTGGACCCCTCTTTCTTTACCAGTCATCTGAGCCATGGAAGGAAGAGCAACATGGTCCTAGGTGTAGAGTTAATGACAGGACTGGAGACTTGTCCCTCCGCAGACCCTATCTGGGAGCAGCTGTGGCAGAAGGACAAAGTGTGAGGCCCACTATGACTTCCCATTCTGCACCTCTTATCCCTCAATGGAGGGATAACACCAATAAAGAGGTCTCAGTAGCACCCACCACTCCTTGCCATATGAGCTAAGCATGGAAATCACACATGTTAAGGGCAGACTATCCACTGACCTAGAGATTAGTCACCCTGACAACATCGACAGCTGCTGGGCAGAAGATAAGATGTAGGTGGGTGCAGACTCTAGACGTGGATTCTGTTGGTGTTATCCCCTCTGAGAGCAAGTCCACAAGGGCTCCAGGGAGCACCCCAATTCAGCCATGTACGCTGGAGGAAAAAGAGCATCATGCTGTGAGTGGAGAGTACCCAGCAGCAGAGACCTACCCAAATCCAGGTTTTTGGTGTGACCACAGACTCTGTATTCTGCAATTTAAGCTCTTGACATCTTTTACTTTGGTGTGCCTATCTCCCTTCCTTTCTCCTTCACAGTCTCTCCATTGCCAGTCTCATTTCCCATCTTCTGTGCCCCTCTTCATCCTTTCCTCAGGGTCTCTCCTTTTCAACTTTCTGCCTTCTACCCATTGCCCTTCAGCCCACGTTTGCCCTCCTATTACTTCACAGAAAGTGAAGCTTTGTATGTTGTATCCCTTTCCACCTCTTGGATCTTTTTTTCTGTTTGGCTCTGTAAATGCTCCAGAGTAAGGACTGTCTCCCTTTATGGATGCACAATGCCCACGGTTTGAGTACTACCATAATTAAATTCATGGCGGTGTTTTTGTAAGAGTAGGGATTTGTCCTGCCAGTTTTCTTTTCCTCCTCTCCCCTTGTTGTACAGCATGCTCTGTGCCTATTGTGTGCTTGACTGTCATGCAGTCTCCACATCATCAATTAACTCTATGCCACAGCTGTGGAATTTGGTGCAGAATTGAAGCTTTCATTTAAAAAAAACACAAGTTTGGCCTTTTATGGTTGTGAAGGTAACAGCATTTTATATTGAAGTCGTGTTTAGATTGTCTTTGGAGTCTGCAGTCCGAGAGTCTGATTTGTCCCCATTCATTAAATGCAGTGTTTATGCTGAAGCTTAACAATGTAAATCTCAACATGGATTATTTCATTACTGATCATTCAGCAGAAGCTTATCTCTCGTCACCTTCCTAGTGCCAAAAGCCTTAGCTGTCAAAATCACTAGCTTCCCTTCTGATGCAGTTATGAATTATGAATACAAAATTTCTCTAGCACATTGAGGTAGTAAAAAAATGAATTTATAATAAATACAAATAACAAATGGAATATTGCACTGAAAAATCTCAGTTCTTGAGTTTAACATGAATCTGCTACAGAAACTGGGGACCTTACAGCAGAGTTAGAGTCCAGCCTCTTAAAGTCTGCAGGGGACTTTGCAAGTACAGTGGATTCTGCTTATTAGCAGTCTGTTTCCAGCAAAAAATTGCTATTACCTGGAAGTTGCCAATAACGTTGAAAGTAAGTTTGCAGTGCTGCAGCCAGAGAAGGAAGCCCTGGGATGTACTTGCTTTGGCTGCAGCCCCCCAAACTTGCCTACAGAGCTGCTATCAGAGAAGGAAGTGCTGGGATTTGCTGAGCCTGGGTCCTGCAGGCCAGGTCAGGAAGCAACCCAGAGAGCGCAAAGAGACATTGTGCACCTCCATGGGTCCCCAGTGCCCTCACTCTATGTGAAAAGACTCAGCATCTGGGCTGCAGCCCCACTGCTGCCCTACCTGCTGCCTCCTCTCAGAGCCCACAGAACTGGGATTCCGGGGTGGGGGGGAGGGGTGTCTCCCACTGGACAAAGAGGCAGGTGACGCACCCTGTTACCTCTTCTATGGACTGTGGGTCCTTAAACACAAGCAGGTTTTCCTGTTGGAAAAGTTCAAATCTCTTCAGCATTAAAGTAATAGGAGTGGCATCGGTTCACAGTAAAATGGTATTAAGCAGAAGTTGCTGATACTGGGATTGCTATTAAGCAGCATCCACTACAGCTTATAAAATGCTTGGGGGATCCATCTGAATGAAATGTATCATCATCATAATACCTAGCTCTTATATAGTGCTCTTTGTCAGTAGATCTCACAGCACTTTATAATGGAAGTTAGACCGTTATTTCCATTTTACAGACAGAGGAACAATTCAGGAACTTGTCTAATTCTGTTTTGAACCCAGTTACACTTTAGGCCTTCACATCATCCCCTGGCAATGAGTTCCATAGGTTGAGTGTACGTTATGTGAAGAAGTACATATTTACATTTGTTTTAAACCTGCTGCCTAACTGGGTGACCCTTGGTCCTTTTAAGTGAAAGGATAAATAACTCTTCCCTATTCACTTTTCCCATACCACTCATGATTTTATAGACCTCTATCATCCCTCCTCCCTTCCCCGACATCGCTTTTCTAAGATGATCAGTCCCAGTCTTTTTAATCTCTCCTTTTATGGAAGCTGTTCCATATCCCTAATAAATTTTGTTGCCTTCTTTGTACTTTTTCCAATTCTAATACCTTTTTTCAGATGGGGGTGATCAGATCTGCATGCTGTATTCAAGGCATGGGCATATCGTGGATTTATATAGTGGCATTTTGATTATTATCTGTCTTATCTATCTGTTTCCTAGCCGTTACTAACATTCTTAACTTTTTTTTTTGACTGCCGATGTATACTGAGTGGATGTTTTCAGAGAACTATCCACAATGACTCAAGATCTTTCCTGAGTGGTAACAGCTACTTTAGTCCCCATCATTTTGTGTGTATAGCTGAGATTGTTTTCCAATGTGCGTTACTTGAAATTTAATTTGTAAATGTGATCGGCCGTTTGGTTACCCAATTTAGTGAAATCCCTTTGTAACTCTTCGCAGCCAGCTTTGGGCTTAATACAGAATTACTCAAGATAGTTATCTGCAAACTTTGCTACCTCACCCACTTTTCCAGGTCATTTATGAATATGCTGAACAGTATAGATTCTTGGGGGACACCACTAATTACTTCTCTTTTTGTGAAAATTGATCATTGCTTCCTACCCTTTGTTTCCTATCTTTTAGCCAGGTACTGATCCATGAGAGGACCTTCCCTCTTATCCCATGACTGCTGAGTTTGCTTAAGTGCCTTAGCAAAAAGAAAAGGAGTACTTGTGGCACCTTAGAGACTAACAAATTTATTAGTGCATAAGCTTTCGTGAGCTACAGCTCACTTCATCGGATGCATTTGGTGGGGGAAAAAAAAAATACAGACTAACACGGCTGCTACTCTAAGTGCCTTAGGTGAGGGACCTTGTCAAAGGCTTTGAAAGTCCAATTCACTTCATCGGATGAAGTGAGCTGTAGCTCACAAAAGCTTATGCTCAAATAAATTTGTTAGTCTCTAAGGTGCCACAAGTACTCCTTTTCTTTCATCTGATACAGTGGCTGATTTTAAGCAATAAGATTCATACCACAATTGGTAGTTCTGCAATTTTGTTTGTTTTCTTTAAAGTATTTGTAAACTTCTAGCTCCTCAGCAAAGGTGTCAGATGAAGCTGTGCAGTTATATAGTTTCCTTCAGGCATGTCTAGTCAGATAAATTCCACTTGACCAAAATTAATGCAAAGATTAACATTATTTACCTTTAAAACATTGTCAAAGCTTTGACTACTTAATTGTAATTCATTGAATACTTAATTGTAATTCAAGAGCTTATGAAATCAAAATAAGTTAAATGTATTTTCTTTTAATTTTAGGGTCCTGGTATATCTCATCCTTATGACAGTGGGCACATAGCAATGACATACACTGGCCTATCATGCTTGGTTATTCTTGGAGATGACTTGAGTCGAGTACATAAAGATGCCTGCTTGGCAGGACTGAGAGCGCTCCAACTGGAAGATGGAAGGTACAGGACATTCTTTATTACAGGGCACTCTGGGAAATTTTGAGGAAAACCTAACCATGGAACAAAATATACACTTCACCTGCATAAAATATCTGTTGTATCTTGTCCACCTTCCAGAAGTTTGTTGTGGTTGATGTGAAAAATAGAAGATAGGCAAGTTACCAGGTAGTCTGTTAGTCTTGAGATGCATTCCAGAACTGATTGCTTTCTTAGCCCAGTGCACATTTACTATTGGAAAATTACTGGCTGGCCTGGTAACATGATGGTGGTGGTGCCTTTTTCAGGAGAACTGAAGTGAACTTTGACACACCCTCACATTCTCTGGTTGTGTAACTGTGGGGAGCACTGTCAAAGCAGCTTTCTGTGCCTTCTGGGAAGAGATTTGCTTAGGTCTGACTACTTCTAGCTGACTTAAGAGTGGCACTGAGAGGATGAAAGTTAAAAGTTGAGATTCAGGGGTATAATTGGGTGGAGAAAGAGGATTCTAGGGATCCCTACTATATCTGGATTCTTTTTTTGCAGTCAGTAAAGATGAACTCTACTGCATAAACTAGCATTATTGTATTCCTCAGATCCAATAATAGATACTGAGTGATTCTGCTTGTAGTCAGTGAAAGGTCAAGCTGGGGGGGAAAAATTTTTTTTATTTCTCTGTACTCATTTCCTCCAAGCAGTACAAACTTTTTCAGTCTGCCTCCAACGCAGTGAGTGAGTGGCACGTGGAGCATGGGTATCTCTCTCTCTGGTGCTGGAAACACTAGGGCTTGCTAGGAAAAAGATTGCAGAAGTGCAATATGTGCAGTACTATGCTACAGCTAAGTTTGACTTTCTGCACAGTCTCTTCAGAATACTTTACAGTCTCTAGAGATGGAATGTGTCGTCTTCAGTGGTAGCTAACTCTGAAGTCAAATGTCAAAAGATTGAAATGTCATTAGGAAATATGCTTATCTGGGTGCTAATGCCAGATATTCAGAGCTCTATCCATGCTAGGCACCTTCGATCCAATTTGCAGCCTCTACTGCTGGCTCTATGCCTTTGTGTCATGTCCTATTTAGAAGGATACAGATGTCATTGGGACCAAAAGTTTTGTGCATGTCTGTTTTAAAAAACAAAAAAACAAAAAAAAAAACCAACCTGCAGGTAGTTTTTATTTTAAAACATAAGACAATTAAAGACACATTCTGCTGCAGTATGTGTAACCCAAAGTTGCAGCTTAGTACAGAATTGTGTGTAATCGGCTAGTTGTCCCGTCTGAATGAGGAACATCAACATGATTATAGCGGAGTAAATCACTTTCATTTTTAATGAAATCACAGACTTCCTTACCTAATAGCTTCCTGTCAAAATGACTCTAGTTATAAATCAGAATGCTGTAGCTCACTTACTGTATTAAGTGTGTATATGATATAAAAAGGGTATGTATGCATTTTTTAAAAAACCTTTTTTTTAAGCAATATTGTTTCAGTACTAAAAATAGTGTTTCAACATCACCCATCCAGGGGGGTTGTTGTTGTCTCAAGACTGATCTGCAAACAGTTCTTGTACTGGTACAAAACCTGTTCAGTTAGTGTTGTGATTTTTTTTTTTAATAGAAATAGTTAACCAGCACAGCCCTAGTGTGGACCATTATAAGTATAAGGCACCTGGACACTGATATTTATCTTATTTCCCCTTCCTGTACAGGAATCCCTACATTGATAAAACACCTCAGTAGCAATATAACTTCATCTAAGCTAAGGGGATTGTACTGCTTTAAATTACTCTGATGTAATTAAAGCTGTGCAACTTTGTGTGTAAACAACCCCTAAGTAGTTGCTGCTGTTTCAGTGATATTTTCTAGCTGAGAACATGTTGCATCCAACACACTGCAGGACTGAAAATATTCGCTTTCCTATTAGAAAGCACTGGATATCTGTGTAAAACTTGTTTTAAAGTAAGCACTATATTTAAACTGTTTGTCTATTTTTGAGTTAAGAATAGTTCAAGTTAAGAAGACAGTGTTTGTTTGTTTTTATGTTCTATGTTTTGTGATTCCCAGTTGGTTTTTAGTGGGAATGTAGATTGATTCCTTCTTTGCATGATAAATTGTTATGGTAGGTTAAGTGATTGATTATGCTTTTTATTGTCTTTAAAATCAATGTGTTTTTTGGTGATCTCTTTTCTTTGTAATTAGAAGAGAGAGGCAAGAGACCCAGTGTACAAACAAGTTTTTCTAATAAAACTCTTCAGCAGACTGAGATTTTTTTGAACAGTATGTGGTGCTCTCACGCTCTTAATATTTTTTTTAAGTTGTCTGGAGAATGAACATACTTAGGCACTGTTAAGTCAACCAATCACTAGCTTTTTTTTCCTTGCTTCCAGAAAAGATGGAGCAGAAAAAATTAATTAATCCTGTTTCAGAAAGCATAAATGTTAAATGATTTCAGCATAACCTTCAGTTTCTGTCCAGCACTCCTAAGCTGCTAAATTCTAAAAAAAATTAATGCCAATTAACTGAATTCCCTCTCTGTGGATCCAGTTGTGTTGATCCACAGTAATATATATCAGCCAAAAAGACACTGACCCCCAGAAATACCAACTGTAAGATTGAATGAAGTCAAGAATTTGTTTATGAAAACAGAATACTCTCTTCTGAGCCTTTTTTTCATGATGGGTAATTGGGAGTCCTTGACCCAACTTTTAAAGATAAAGCAAAAATCCAAGTATTGTACTACATTAATACATGAAACTTCAGCTGTTTTCTTCTACAAACCAGAGGAACACTTTAGATACCCACGATTTTTTTTTTATTTATTTTTTTTCTTCTGAAGACCATCCTAATGTTGGTAGGTCTTCATGAGCCTGAGTTTTTTGTTCCAGATTCAGTCAGGATAGCTTATTGAAAGCTCACATGGTGAAATAACTCTAAAATGTATTTGAAATTCAATACAGTCTTAGTTAAGTGTGATACTAATTGAAGAAATGTAAGAGGTAATAGGAAAGCTCGCTCTGTCTTTTAAGGTAGCCCCCATTCTGCTTTAAGACTGACTTAATAATCCAAACTTTAACATGGTAAACTAATTGTTTATCTAAAGAGGTGTTTTTTAATTAAGCCAGAATAGAAAGGCTTGGAGGGGTGCACAAGGAAATCTTGGGTAGAAGACTATAGAAAAAACCACAGACCTGGTTACATGTAGAGGTCTGGTCTGTGATTTTTATTGCATTCTGTCTGTGAATCCATCGTTAGACCTTGTAGAAATTTTGTGTTTAACACTTTGCTAGAAGTCCTGCTCTCATTCTTGTTCCTTCATGAATGAACTGCCTTCATGAATGAACATGGGATCTTGACTGTAAAAACATCCCTTCCATTTCTGAATCCTGTTTGTCCATGGTTTTTGCATTAGTTACCCCAGCAAACCTGACTGTAAGTGGAATCTGTTTTGACTGCAGTGCAAGGGAAGTTAGCAATTGACCTTTAAATCACTTGGCAACTAAGTGAGAATGTTTCCTATCTGGTCAGTTTTGAAGGAGAGAATTGCCCCAGTTCAACAGTTGAATACTAGCCAAGGGAGCCTATCTATACTATAAAATATAGTAAGAGGCAAATAACATATTGCCCAACTGACACTCCCAATTCTTTGGAGTTGGAACCATTAAATATAGCAGCTGCTTAAGGAAGTAGAGCTGGTCTAATACAGAGGGACTAAAACTTAAATAAATTCAGTTCAACTCCCAAATTTCTCTGTAAAATCAGCATTAGAAATGAAAACTTAACCTGAATGGTCTTTAAAAAGTGTACAATAGCAAGAGATATGCATGTAATTTGTTAGAAAATGGTAGGTTCTAACTGCTGTGCTGTTATGATTCCCATTCATAGTATTAAAATCCAGTTTCTAAGTACTTAGTCATTTGTAAAGCCCTATCTATACTAAACTGTGTGAATAATTGCTGCTCAGCGGTGAATATTATTCATCTACCCTTTCAAATTAACTGTTTTACACAATTCAACTTGTGTGTGCATAACATGGATAGATCAGGATTATGTAAATGATTATTGCCCATTTTAATAGTATGTGAATAAAATTCTAGTTTTTATCCCTCTTAGTAAGGAAATTGGATTGACTGAATAATGGGCTGTTAGTGTAAAGACATTAGCCTACATTTTACTTATCAAAATAAATTGCACTGCTATTCTAAATGTGTCTCAGATCCACACATCTGATAGACATTTGTAAAACATGGATCCCTTTACTTAATTTTTTCTAAGTTAAAAAATGTCAACAATTTAGGTTGGGTTTATGGCTAATGAAAAGTCCTTGTTTTAGGACACACATTCTATGTGGGTAGTTAAAAAATTTAACAGATAGCATCTTAGAGCATATAATGAAGAGTAGGGTGTAATGGTGATATTTCTAAAGGGATTATGATCCATTTCATTATTAAACTGAAACAGCAGTGTTAATTAAAATAGAAGTGTTGGCTTAATTTATTTTTAACTTACAAGTCAGGTGAGTCTTGCATGGATATCACATGATAGGGCTCTACAAAGTTAAACCATTTTCAAGAACTTAAAATTATTATAACACAATGCTAAATTTCTTTCATAAACTGAAAATTCCAAATTTAAGGGGGTGTTTGCAACAATATGTGATATTTCCAGAATTGAACCTACTGTCTAGAGCAACTGACTGATATTTAATGGACCAAATTCTCAGATGTTTGTGTCAAGAAATTGCAAGTGTGCATTTGTTAGGCATGTGAATAGCCCAGTGTGCATGTAGATGTTGATTTGCACCTCAGCTGGACACAGTCCTCTTGTAGTATGTCCCAATGCAAAGGTTTATGTAGAGCTTTTAAAGACCAAAGGATGACTTTAGTACTCCAGACTGGTGATCTAGTAAGAAGCCACTTAAAAGTACTTCTGCACACTTACCTGCTTCAAATGTTTTTAAAGCCGCTAAATATTCAAACTGCATATATTTGAGCCAAATGAAGTGTTGTCAGGAAGCTGTAAAACAAAGCATTGCAATAATCTTGTTTTTTGAGGTTGAGAAAGCACAGAGCCTGATCAGGGCAAGCTAACTAATAGTCTTAAAATAGTCTTAGATTGTAAAAAGACTAATGAAAAATTTAATAAAAACAAGAACACTGGAACATGAATGACAACAACACCACACTATATACAGTCCTAATACCAATTGAATATGTTCATTCTTGGAATCTGTTCCATGATGTAATTAAAAAGTAGTTAAATAACCAGGGCCATGCCTTACCAAAATGAGCACCAAGATTGCTAGGGAGGAATTAAGAGGCAAAGAGAAATGGGGGAGTGTAATGATGGTAACTCATCAGTAACAGTGGAATATAACAGAGCAAAGAATGCAGATGCTAAAATATTAATACATGTACCCTGACACTGTCTAGATAAAATTGCCTGAGCCACTAAATGTCAATGGTTCATATCGCCTTACTTCACTTGTTAACACACCACCAAAAAAGAATATTCAGTAAACTTAAATATATGGTTGACTTGGTTGCCCTTCCAAATAGGGGCATAGTATTGTCCTTCTGAAGAGTACAGTTTGAAATATTTAAGGAACTTCCTCTTGAGAGAAGTATGATAAAAAGCCTAGGTGGTTTTTTTTTCCTTCATATTCATGATGTGATAGCCCTTGCAATGCATAATGAGAGAAATCTGTATTTCTTTTAGTTTCTGTGCTGTGCTTGAAGGTAGCGAGAATGACATGAGATTTGTATACTGTGCTTCCTGTATTTGCTACATGCTGAACAACTGGTCAGGCATGGATATGAAGAAAGCGATAGAATATATAAGAAGAAGTATGGTGAGTTTTTATAAGTGGGGTGTTTGTATTTTTTTTTTTAAATGATATTCTTCAAATCTTAAAAGGGTAGGTTTTCTGCTTGCTGCAGCATGTGGCTAAAAAGTCACTAGCACTACTGAATATAAGCCATGACCTTTCATATAGTCCTTTGTGTTTCTTGGTAGACTGAGTTGAAAGAGAGTAGTGGTACAGTAGTATTATAAATGTGTAAAAACCACAAACTTTGGAGGATCCAGTGTAGTCTCCCTGATGCAGTTAACATGTGGTTTGATCTTCCTGAATAGACTGGACCGAATAACATGTAACCATATTTCTAGACTGAACAGCCTTGGACTAAAGAAGCAGGGCTGTTCCAAAGTCTAAGATCATAGTTAAAACATCATTTCATCTCTCCTGAACTGCAACTTCAGTTGTTCTCTGTTGCCATGTTGCAATCAGTAGGTCCCTCAGCATGGTAGGATTTATAGTGTAGACACTGAAGATGGACATTCCCAGCTCGTAACATTCACCCAGATGAAAAATAGGCAGTCCTCCATTTCCTATTTTCATTTTATAAATAGTATAAAACTAGTAGCTGAAAGCCCATGCTGTCACATAGGTGTGGCCGTTGGGCCAGGTAAGCTACCATCTGTGCATTCTACCACATTCCACCAGTGAAACTATTGCATGCAAATTAGCTGTAGAGTAATGGTGATTGCTTGAGTTGCTTCTATGAGAATGGTCTACAACAAGGGTCAGCAATATGTGCCAATTTTTAATGGCACGCTGCTGTCTGCCAGACCCGGGCAGACAGCAGCATGCCACGAAAAATCTGGCCCGGCCCAGCCTGCTCTCTTCCGCCCCCCAACCACCGCGCTCTCCTTGCAGGGCAGACAAGCTTCCCTCTTCCCTCAGCGTGCTGGGTCCTGCCCCTCTTTCTCTCCCTCCCTGTGGCCAATCAGCTGACAGCCCTTGCTAGAGATGGGGAGAGGTAAAAGTGGAGCTGCAGCGCGCTCTCTGCTCCAGGGACCTTGGGGAAGTGGGTGGAATCGGGGCATATCCCCTCCAGCCCCCTGCCATAAGCCGCTCAGGGCAGAGGGCTGGGAGTACCCCCACGACCCCAGCCACACCCTCTGCCCTGAACCCTCCTCACACACACCGAGCCCTCTTCTCTGAAACCTGCACCCCCCCACACAACCGAGCCCTGACTTCAGCACCCCACACACACACCCAGCCCCCCAAGCTGCCTGCCCTGACTCTTGCACCCTCCACATCCACACTCCCACCCTGAGCACCAAACAGGAGCTTCTTCCCCCCCCCCCCACACCCACACACATTCCCACCTGCACCCCTCACACCAAATGGGAGCTGCCCAGATAAGCACTCTACCCCCAAACCTCCTGCCCCAACTCTGAGCCCCCTCCCTCATTCTAGCTCCTGGCCAGACCCTGCACCCTAACCCCCAACCTGCTCCTTCACCCCAGTCCTATTCTCAGCACGCTCCCACACTTCTCAGTGCACAGAGAGGAAGAAAATGGCTAGAACCAGGGAGAAGTTATGTACCCACTCAATGTGGACAGGGCCAGGACTCCAGACTGGCAGTGGGCTGAGCAAGGCTGCCAGCTGGGACCCTGGCTGGCAGGAGCCAGTAGATGGAACCCCAGACCGGCAGCGGGCTGAGCCGCTCAGCCCGCTGCCAGTCTGGGGTCCCGGCTGCCGGCCCCGCTCAGCCCACTGCCGGCCTAGGTGAACGGAACCCCAGGCCGGCAACAGGCTGAGCGAGCTGGTGGCGTAAGATCAGCATTTTAATTTAATTTTAAATGAAGCTTCTTAAACATTTTGAAAACCTTGTTTACATACGACAATAGTTTAGTTATATAATCTATAGATTTATAGAGAGACCTTCTAAAAAACATTAAAATGTATTATTGGCATGCGAAACCTTAAATTTAAGTGAATCAATGAAGACTCTGCACGCCACTTCTGAAAGGTTGCCAACCCCTGGTCTAGGACTTTTGATATGGCATAGATATAAGCCTTACTGTAACTATACACTGCTCAGTGTAATTTTGTAAATGACTGAGAACTTAAAACTGGTACTCCAGCCTCATCCTCCTGGACTTGTCAGTTGCCTTTGTCACAGTTGACCATACCCATCTTGAAATCTTGTCTTCTCTGGGCTTCTGTGACTCTCCTCTCCTTTTCTTCGATTGCTGTCATTGCTGCTTCAGCATGACCTTTGGACGATTCTCTTCATCCCTCTACTCCCCACCCCCTGCTTTCTGAAGACTTTCCACAGGGCTCTGTCCTTGGTCCCATTCCTTCTCTGCATTTTACCTCTGGATAATTTTAATCTGCAAACTCCAGTTCAACTATTGTCTGTATTTTCTCTCCCTCCAGACCTGTCTCCTTCCATCCAAACTGAAATCTTGGTTGGTCTGTCTATCTCCTTGTGGATGTCTGTCAGCTCAAACTCAACATGGCTAAAACAGAGCTCTTAATCTCCTCACCACCACTACTACCCTCCCCCACACTACTCCTTTGTCAATACTGTGGACCACAGCACCAGCCTGCTTGTCACTTAAGCCCATAACCTGGGTGTCATCTTCAGCTTGGACCTCTTTCAAAGTCCTCACATCTGGGCTATGTCTGAATCATGCAGATTCTTTCTGCACAACATCTCTAAGATGCAGCTTTTCCTATCCATCCACACTGCTACAGCTCTGATCCAGGTTCCCATCATCTCAATTCCTGCAATATCCTTCTCGCTGGCCTTAACTATGCAGTCTTACCTCACTTATCCATTCAGAACGGAGTTGCAAATATGATTTTCCTAGCCTGTCGCTTTAACTATGTCATTCCTCTTTACATCCCTCCATTATCACCTCAAACATAAGCTATTTGTCTTCATTTGAAGGCCCTTCATGTTTTATCCACATGTCTTGTCTTGTCATTCTCAATGAAGATATTGACTCCTGCCTCTGATCAGCCTGTGATACAAGCCTCCATTGCCCACTTCTTAAATTTTCAAATGCACAGCTTTGTGCTTTCTCCCAGGCTGCCCCTCACACTTGGGAGGAGCTCCCAGTAAACATCTGCAAAATTATGCATTCTCTTCTTTAAAACTCTCCTTTTCCCTCTATAAAAAGCTTGGCAGTGGTTAGGCCACTGGTGTGCTGAGACCATTGCCTGTCTTGCTGATCAATATTATCTCATTGTTTCCTTGTATTTCCCCCATCTGCCTGCATACACATCTGTTGTCATTTGTCTTATACTTCGATTGTGAGCTCTTTTGGGGCAGGGACCGTCTTTGTTCTGTGTTTGTAAAGCACCTTGCACAATGGGATCCTATTTGCTAACTCAGGCTCTTTGGCTTTATGGTAATACAAATAATAACAAGGAGTCCGGTGGCATCTTAAAGACTAACAGATTTATTTGGGCATAAGCTTTTGTGGGTAAAAAACCTACTTCAGATGCATGGAGTGAAAATTACAGATGCAGGCATTATTATACTGACACATGAAGAGAAGGTAGTTACCTCACAAGTGGAGAACCAGTGTTGTCAGGGCCAATTCAATCAGGGTGAATGTAGTCCACTCCCAATAATTGATGAGGAAGTGTCAGTTCCAGGAGAGGGAAAGTTGCTTTTGTAGTGAGTCAGTCGCTCCCAGGCCCTATTCAAGCCCAAATTAATGGTGTTAAATTTGCAAATGAATTTTAGTTCTGCAGTTTCTCTTTGAAGTCTGTTTCTGAAGGTTTTTTTGTTCAAGTATGGCTACTTTTAAATCTGTTTATAGAATGTCCAGGAAGAGTGACATGTTCTCCTACTGGCTTTTGTATGTTACCTTTCCTGATGTCCGATTTGTGTTTTTTACCCCCCAAAGATTATGCCCAAATAAATCAGTTAGTCTTTTAAGGTGCCACCGGACTCCTTGTTGGTTTTTGTGGATACAGACTAACACAGCTACCCCCTGATACTTGACAAATAATAAGGAAGCTATAGGAACAGACTCTACTTACTGGGGACTCTTTTCTGTGAGGGGAATCCCCAGCAAGTTGCTTGCCAGCAGTGTCTGCTCCCTGGCCATCTATATTTAGTTCTGGGCCAGTGTCAGAAAACCGCTGCTAGGTGGTATGACCCCAGTGCAGGCCTGGTATAAGTGAGTTCAAGTGTCACTATCAGAGCTAGGTACATTTACTTACACAATTGGGAACCTAGACTTTTTAAGTGTGCTTTTCTAACCCTAACAGTTTGCAAAATATGGAACCTGAAGAGCACATCTTCCTGATTACACTTTTTTGCTTCGCCCACACTTGAATTATGATCTGGTTTTAGCAGCCAGTATTTCAAGAACCAGTAGAGCTAGAAACCAATGCTTTATATCAGAAAGGAAAAATAAAATTAACCACTGCTATTGTACTCAAATAAATTAGTCTCTAAGGTGCCACAAGTACTCCTTTTTCTTTTTGCGAATACAGACTAATACGGCTGCTACTCTGAAACCTGCTATTATACTGAGACTGCTGTGTGTGGTATTGTACAGGCTGCCAGGATGATCCATTTTTTCCCCCACCATAAAAACAAGTCTTTCTGTATGTTTAATAAACAAATATAATAGCCACAGTTAAATCAGTCTATAATGCATGAAGTGTAGAATCTGTGAAAGAAAATCTGCAGTGTTGCTATTAAATTCTGACGATGCTATAAATAACCTAAAATAAAAATTTTATATTCAGATGTAGCTATGAAATTTATTTTTGAAGTTAATTTTATTTCAGTATAATCTATCAATTACAATGCAAGCAACATATATCCTTGTTTTTGTTTCTTTTCCTTGCGAATGCTTGCTGTATTATTTTTCTACAATAGTATCTTGTTTTGGTAGTCCACTAATTACAAGGCAAAATAGATGGCATCATTAGTGAACTGCTGTCATACAAAGATGTGGTTTTGTTTCACCATATCTTACGTCACCATTTGCAACTACATGAGGCCTCTTTATATATCTGAGTGCAAGTCATAGTTTATGAACTTTATTTTTTTTTTTTTAGAAATGCAACTGTGGTACAAATAACTTGTTTAAGTAGCAACGAGATTGATTAGCTGTCATAGATATTTTGTAACTGAACTCCTAAATTCTAATTCTAAAATTTCCTGTTTGTCAGAATTGAGACACAAACTTGAAATCCAAAAATTGCTACTGCAACTTGAATTGTAGAATTAAGTACATGAGGAAAGGCAAAAGTTTTAAGCTTGAACATACTTTTCAGACTAGAACTACACTTTAATATTGTAACTGTCTAAACATTGCATCTTTATAGATAATAGCTCTCTGTGTGTATTCGTTGTTGTATCTACTGCCTTTACTGATGGCAATAAGTGGGTTTTTTATTCCTGTTCGGAACCCGTTTCTTCAGCTTTCCCTCATCAGTAGAAATATCAAGTTCGGACTGCAGAATTTTTATTGTTGATGTGTAAAGTCCATTTTGACTTTCATATTCAGGGGTGAGTTTGTGACACTGATAGTGGGGGAAAATTTAGTGAATTGAATAGGGGTGATTTGGAATCACTGATGCAATAAATATAAAAAAATGCATTTTTAGTCACCCTTTAGAGTAGAGACACAAATTAACTACTTTGATTATGATAATATCTCTACAGATTGACTGTGATACAAATGGCAGGGGGTTGGAGTTAAGATTGTGTTTAATTGATTTACACATTTCCTGATTTGGATAGGATTTAATTATTCAACTTTCATACTATAGCAATGATGAAGTCTTTTCATTTATTCTTTTAAAAATAAAAAAGAAAATTAGAGACAAAAATATCCCCATTAATTTAACAGGATCAAATTCTCAAAAAGCAACTAGTGCCTATGTCTGTCAAAATTTCAGGCTAATTGTGCAGCTGAACATAGTGCACTATTTGGGTTGCACACTTAACTTTTCCCCAGAGCTAATTACTTTGTGGTACATAAAACACACCACCTTATTTTACAATTATTCAGTTCATAGAGTTAACTAGCTTCACCAGCCTAGCTCTTCTTTCCTCCAGTGCTAATCAGCTTGCCATTGCTCACCAATTAATGGGCCTTTGATGCTTGGCAGCACATAGGGACTGCATGCGCAAAATGCACTGATAATGGCTTAAGGGAACTTTGAGCTGCATATGCTCAGTCTTCAAATGTTCAAAGCGGTTGCTTAGAATCAACTTTTCCATGCTCCTGCTTAAAGTTTGTTGGATGTGAACTTTCAGAATTCATCACTTGAAAAAGACAGTGGTTAGAATATTTGTCCAGTGGGGAATATTAGTTTTTAATATAAGGAGTACTTGCGGCACCTTAGAGACTAACAAATTTATTTGAGCATAAGCTTTCGTGAGCTATAGCTCACTTCATCGAATGCATCCGATGAAGTGAGTTGTAGCTCACGAAAGCTTATGCTCAAATAAATTTGTTGGTCTCTAAGGTGCCGCAAGTACTCCTTTTCTTTTTGCGAATACAGACTAACACGGCTGCTACTCTGAAACCAGTTTTTAATATGAAAGCAGAAAACCGCTAATGTGTTCTCTGTGATAAAGACTGTCACTGCTTGAAGGTGAAATCGTGTGATCTTAAGAAGTGCTGGGCACCTGCCGTTTTGATAGAAGTAGGAACATGGAAATCAGACCAGTGGTCTGACTTATCAATATCCCATCTCTGATGGCGGCCCCTACTAGCTGTGTCAGAGGAAGATATAAGAAACCCCTGGTGAACAGTTATGGAATAACCTGTCCATAGTCGACAGTTATAGAATAACTTAGCCAAAGGGTAGTTTGCTTTCTAATTCTGCTAGTGATTTAATTTATTCTCTGAAGTATGAGGCTCTATATATAGCATTTATTTGGTATGTGCATGCGCAAACAAACTTTGGATATTCAGTATAAATATTGAATCCTTTTATTCAATCCCACTTTAAGCACTTAGTATCTAATGATAGAGTTCCACAGGTGGTTTATGCATTTCTGTGAACATTTCTCATGTTATCCATTGTAATAGTGTTGCCATTCAGTTTAATTGACTGTCTTTGTTCTTGTAGCATGAGAAGGCTTAATAAGGTTGCTGTATCTAACTTCTCTATATTATTTATTGTTTTGTTTATACATCGGCCATGTCTCCTCTTACTGGTTTCCTCTAAACAGTCCCAGACTCTGCAGTTTCTTGACATATGGTTGGTTTGTCAGGTTACTGCTTGCCCCCAGATCAATCCCTGCTTCTCCCCCCAAGTCCCTCTCACAACTCAAGACTCTCATGCCCTACCCATATGTTGCTTCCCCCCTGCCCCCCCATGTTGTCTCTGTTACATGCAGAATGAAGATGGAGATGTCTGGACTGTGGCTTGGGGGCAAGGGAGTTGAGGATAAGAAGGGGAACTGATGAGTGGGAGTGTAGGCAGGGGGAGTGTATGACTCATGTCTACACTGCAATTAAAAACCTTTTGCTGGCCTGTGTCAGCTGGCTCAGGCTTGGGTTAGGGGGCTGTTTTATTGAGGTGAAAATTCAGGCTTGAGCTGGGCTCTGGGACAGTGTGTAAGAGGGGAGAGTCCCATACCTCAGGCTTGAGCCTGAGCCCAAATGTCTACACCACAGTTAAACAACCCCTTATCCTGAGCTCTGCGAGCCTGAGTCAGCTGGCACAGGACAGCTGTGGATGTTTAATTGCAGTGCAGACATACCCTTAGCTGATTGTTTCCTAAGTCTCTGGTAATGGGTTATGCTGTAGCAACCTTAATTTCGTTAACTAAATGATTTGGGGGATTATACTGAAGTACTAACTGCTACTAAAATAAAACAAATTTGAGTTAAAAATCCCACAAACCAAAGAGCATTGGAGTATATACTATTGTCATACTTTAATTTGCTTCAGTATTGTGTCACAATGGGTAAGTAACACCCACTGCACAGGCATCCATTGATACAGGATCATGTGAATTGGAATTCCTAGGACAATGGAGTGAGCCTGGGATGGAACGTCAGCCCTTTACTCTTTGCTTTAAAAGGCTTTAATCAGAATGAAGAAACTATTTTTTAAAGGTGATATTTTATAGAATATCAGTTTGTTCAGCAGAATGCTGATGCTTTCCCATTCTTTCCATTCCCTTAAGTGTGGATTGTGTTGCAGTTTAGCACATAAGGCCTTTGTCTTCACTGCAGAATGTATTGTATTTAAGCACTGTGCTGCTTACATGTACTAGTGGCCTGACTGTTACATTCTTGTACACTAAATGGCTCTTGATTTGGGAACAGACATAGACAAATAGGATAGTCTCTGATCTTGTCTAGCATTTTGCAGATGCTCTGGCTCCTTAAGGGGGACACAGCTCCTGCAGAATGTATTTTAAAACCTCCACAGAAGTGGCTTTTCCTTGCCACTTGACTTGGTACCATAATACTGCATAATTCTAGAGCTTTAACTTTAGCATTTTAGCATATAATCTTTGAAACAGAAACTTAATTTTTTTTTTAAGAAAATACTTATTAAAAACTGCATGTGTTCAAACTGTACTGCTTTGCTGACAGGTCAACATGATGCTGATAACTTTTGATCCACAGTGTATGCCTTTGAAAAAATATTGGCCAGTTAAAACTAATTAAAATAGATGTTGGTGTGGTTTGTGATGCGGGTCTTGCTAATAAAATGAGAAATTACATATAATCAAAATACATGTATGAACAATCTATTTCTGAAATGGCTTTTTCTTTTTCAGTCCTATGATAATGGGCTGGCACAGGGAGCTGGACTTGAATCTCATGGTAAGAGCCTAAAATGTTTCTCCATTCTTAAAAACCTTAGCAATTAAATGAAGCTTCTCTAAACAATGCTGGGGATTCAGCATGCCTTTCCTCCATTGTTGGTATTTCGGGTTTTCAGAGAAGTGGGGTGAAGAGGAACAAATGAAAAGGTTCTCCCAGAATATGTGGGCTTCTTTCCCTGCCATGACTGGCTCCATCCCAACATTAGACCAAATGGGGGTCCTAAGAATTTTCTTACTCCAGTATTCTTACCTCAGCAACTCTCCAATCTCCTCCCTGTCTGTTCTCATTCCTCACTGTGGGACAATTGTTGCAGCACTCCTTTCTGATGATACACCCCAGTTCTGCCAGCTGTGGATGTATCCTATAATCATTTCCTGTGTTGAACCATGGAGTCTGCTTGGGGCTGAATTTTAAAACGACAGTTAATTTTTATTAAAAAAGCAAATTGTGACTCAAGTTAGGAATTCTTAACTTGGTGTTTTTTCTGGAGCACAATGTTCCATTTATCCCTTTGCATCAATAGACAGTGCTGAGGAAGGTAGGCTCACCTTGGAGCAGTTGGATCAACCCTGATTTTGAGACTTTAGCATTTAGTAGGCTTCATATAAACACAATAGTCATCTTACCACTGTTTTTTATGTAATTGCATCCATGTTTTTCCATGGTATGTTGAAGTTGAAAACAAACTTATCAGAAAAAGAATCCATATTTAAATACATTAATTTTAGTAACTTATCCATGATCTTTTTTAGCATCTATCCCATTTTGTTATTTTGGTGTCTCTTCTACATGTGAATGGTTAGGACGAAAGTCCATGGGCCTGATTCTCACTGCACCAACTTCAAAACCTCTTTACGCTTCCAGTGGTGTAAAGGGATCTTAGTCTAAATGAGACTCGGGCCCCAGGTCTTATTGTATCTATAGTTTACTCAGGTTCTTCCTCAGGACTTTATTTTGGGGGGGGGGGGGGGTTTATTCCAGGGGTCGGCAACCTGTGGCATACATGCCAAAGACGGCACACGAGCCAATTTTTAATGGCACGCTGCTGTCTGCAGGGGACTCGGGCAGACAGCAGCGTGCCATTAAAAATCCAGCCCGGCCCGCTCTTCTCCACCCACTGCGCTCTCCTTGCAGAACAGGCAAGCTTCCCCCTGCCCCCGCCTCTTCCCCCAGGGTGCTGGGTTCCTGTCCCTCTTCCTCTCCCTACCTGCGGCCAATCGGCTGATGGCCCTTGCTACGGAGGGGAGAGGGAAAAGCAGAGCTGCAGCACGCACTCTGCTTTGGGGACCTTGGGGAAGTGGGTGGAATCGGCACATCCCCTCCAGCCCCCTGCCGTGAGCCGCAGGGGGCTGGGACCAGCCCTCTGCCCTGACCCCTGCACCCACCCACAACCGCAGCTTTAACTCCAACATCCCCCACACACAAACCCAGCCCCCCACACTCCATGCCCTGACTTTTGCACCCCCATATCTCCACCCTGAGCACCAAACAGGAGCTCCTGCACCCCCCTAAACCTCCTCACACACTCCCACCTGCACCCCTCGCATCAAATGGGAGCTGCCCAGGTAAGCGCTCCACCCCCAAACCTCCTGCCCCAACCCTGAGCCCCCTCCCTCATTCTAGCTCCTAGCCAGACCCTGCACCCCAACCCCCAGCCCTGTTCTCAGCGCACTCCCACCCTCATCTCAGTGCAGAGAGAGGAAGAGAATGGCTAGTACCAGGGAGAAGGTAGGTACCCACTCAATGTGGACAGGGCCGGGATCCCAGACCAGCAGCAGGCTGTGCGGGGCTGGCGGACAGGACCCCGGCTGAGCCTGCTGCTGGCCTAGGTGAACGGAATCCCACGCCGGCAGCAGGCTGAGCAGGCTTGCGATGTAAGATCAGCATGTTTAATTTTAAATGAAGCTGCTTAAACATTTTGAAAACCTTGTTTGCATACGACAATAGTTTAGTTATATAATATATAGACTTAGAGTGAGACCTTCTAAAAAACGTTAAAATGTATTATTGGCACACGAAACCTTAAATTAAAGTGAATAAATGAAGACTTGGCACACCACTTCTAAAAGGTTGCCGACCCCTGATCTACTCAGAAGCTGTGGCACAGATTCCATATCTAATTACAAGGAATAGATGGAATTCTGGGAGGTAAATCACCATTGTTTTATCTACATCAGTGGCTCTCAAAGTTTTGTACTGGTGACCCCTTTCACACAGCAAACCTCTGTGTGCGACCCCTCCCCCCCATGAATTAAAAACACTTTTAAAAATATATTTAACACCATTATAAATGCTGGGGATAAAGCGGGTTTGGGGTGGAGGCTGATACCTCATGATCCCCCGTTTGAGGACCCCTGATCTCCGTGTTTCAGAAAATCTTGCCAGTTGAGTTAGCATGGAAGTCATAAAGAAACTATCTGGGATTTCCCTTCTGGTTCCAGATTTCTCTTCAACCTCACTTTAATGTAAAAGTCACAATTTGAGTATTGTAGTGCTCTTTGCTGTTATAACCCGGGTCCTCAAACTTTTTCATAGCGTGGACCACATGTTCACATAAATTTTTTTTCTTATTGCCACCTCCCCTCCTGTTTTCACAGGAAGTCCCCATGGCACCCACAGTAACGGCTTATATAGAAAAGTGATTTTTAGGGATCTATATAGTGTGGGTATGTTTGCTCTCACTACAGTTCAGTAAGTGAAACCTAAGTGGAGTGAGCAACCAGTTCCTACTAGACCACTGAAATTTAAGAACCTCTGTTACAGCACGTTTTGCAGGGGCTTCTGTGATGTGTAGCAGTGTGGAAGCTGGGAATGGGAAGAGTGCAGAACTGCCAGTAGCGTGTAACTGGCTCAATCTCTAAACCAACAAAATACACTAAATTATCTGCAGATTATATTATGTACTCCTAGATTAGTAGCCTGATTGGGAGATGTCTAGTTTGTCCAATTCTGAGTGTCTCCATTAAAGGAAACCTAGAACTAGTATCTGCTTAATAGGCAAGTGCTGAGAGCCGTTTATAACAGGCCTACCTTTACTGCTGTTTTTAGTCCACTATAATTGTGGGGTCACTGAACTGATTGGGAGACATTTTAACAAGGACATTTATGTAATTGTATAACTGCAGCAACTCATCTGGATGATGCATCAGCATTGATTAGCTTCAGAGGGAGTGTCTCTAGCCTTGTTTTGTTAGGACTGGCAATTGGGTTGTAAATGAAACGTAGGCATTTGGGATGAGGGAAGGGTGGGTGAATGAGGTGGTTCAGCAGCCAGCTGTTTACAAGCCTGAAACCAATAAATCTCCAAGTTGGAGCCGCAACAGGAAGAAAACCGCTACAGTAAATGTTCTGTAGGAATTAAAGGTTGGGAGGGGATAAGGAACTTTTTCTTCCCCTCCCTCTTTGAAGGGGACAGAAACTTCCACCGTATCACTCCTAAAGTAAATCTAATCATGCATGGGAAAATTTGGTGCATTTTGACTGAAGCCTTTTTTTTCTTGTACTGGAATGATGTGGCTCGCTCATTTGCTGAACCTGCCAGCATGCCTCTTTAAATTTTGACACCACTGCTTCAGATTCCTGCTTCCCATTAGCTTGCTTGTATAATGTTACGTATGGAAACCAGTCTGCAGCAGTGAGTAGTGGTGATGCCATGGCCAGTGGGCAAATGAGCGAGAACATTTTACATAATGGGGCAGCACTGAGGCCCTTCAAATTCCATTTGTAATAGTATGTGTAATACTTTGACCTCTGTGTTGGATTATGAATCACCTTATTTGTCTGGATTTTAGACTTCAGACCTTTCTGAACTCCTTTATACAACTCTGTTTTGATATTTTGTACTCCTACTTAGTAGCTTGTCTGATCTTAATCAGAAGTTTTTAACTTCAATGAAAAAATGTTGCAGAAACAGAATTATTTCTTACAGGTGGCTCCACGTTCTGTGGTATTGCCTCACTGTGCTTGATGGGTAAATTGGAGGAAGTATTTTCAGAGAAAGAACTGAACAGAATAAAGAGATGGTGCATAATGAGACAACAGAATGGCTATCATGGACGTCCCAACAAACCTGTAGATACCTGCTACTCATTTTGGGTAGGAGCAACACTTAAGGTAATACATATATTGTAGCAATTATATTAACCTGTTTGACTCTGTTAATCCACCTTCATCTCCTCAAGTTAGTTATAGTCAGTGCAAGTAGCCTCGATCTTTGAATTACTAAACTATTTTGATCTCTGTACATTTATGTACTGGGCTACACATGTCTGCTGCTTTC
Organism: Dermochelys coriacea; assembly: GCF_009764565.3. Lineage (NCBI taxonomy): Eukaryota > Metazoa > Chordata > Testudines > Dermochelyidae > Dermochelys > Dermochelys coriacea. The sequence goes on along the minus strand of NC_050072.1, from coordinate 74,101,899 downwards.
TTGCAAGAAGATCGGTTACTAAAACCTACCATAACTATGCCCCAATGCACTTACAGCTGATAAAATGGTAAAGCTTCTCTTTTTTGTAGGTATTTCTGTAACACTAACTTTTTTTTTCCAGCTCTTGAAAGTATTCCAATATACAAATTTTGAGAAAAACAGAAATTACATCTTGTCAACTCAAGATCGTCTTGTTGGTGGATTTGCCAAGTGGCCAGATAGCCACCCAGGTAAATTTATTTCTCAGAATCCTGATGTGTTTTGTGTTGCAAAATGTATTCCAGTAGTCCAAGAGGTGGCTCATTTTTAACACACATAACAGAATATTTTTAATTCTGTCCTCCCCCCCCCCCCCCCCAGAAATATGTGCAATAGTAAGCCATAACATATAATTGGAAAGCTATATTTTTATAATGTAAAGTATACATCTCCCTCTGCCCCTCTTCCTTGTTTAAAATGTCACAAATGAACTGCCCGTTACTGAAAGAGAAAATAGCAAACAACCTGTTCATACTATTTAGTATCTGAATAGTATTTCCATGTATTTAAAATAATTTTAGCTAAAGAGCAAAGATTGTGTAATGGGTATCTTTATCAAGGGCCCATTTACAAATATTCCAGAGCCTGTTCTTTTTAATAAACATACTAAAGGCACATCAGACAATATTGCTAATGAAAAAGCTAATGCAAAAAGCTTAGAGAAAAGTACTAAGATACCTAAAACTTTTCAACTATTCGTAGGCTTGCAGAATTCAATTTTTACTTTTTATAATAGATTTATTTTTAAACATTTTTATTCATTTAAATTTACACTGTTGAAAGAAATTATGCAGTGAGTTTCAGGCAGTAGGGAAGGTCAGACAATATTTAATGAGAGAGATTGAGATTCCAAAAGTTAAAGCTTTATAACCATTCAAACACAAATTATCAACATCACGTCAATATAAAATCAATATGCTTAATCTTCATGCAGTGTTGAGGGAAAAAAAATTACATTGACTGTGTCATAAGGAAAGTTAGATTCCTAATGCATTTGGAATACAAAGAACAATTCTTCAATGTTTTAGAAGAAAAAACTTAATCTAACTCGCAAATTGAAAAACTAGTAGGCTCACACTGAACGGGACTCCTATGTGCAACTGCACGTCAGCATCAATGTGCAGTGATCAGCACATACAAATTCACTACATTCTCCACATTGCTTGCTTAGTGAGGGAGACATAGTTTCCACACTTACAATGCAAGATGTACACAACTATTAAAAATACAGGATAACAGTGCAACATGTTTGGGATAGATTTGTATCCTATATACATTTTTGCTATAAAGAAATGTTCTTCATGCTAAACTAAAGTCTTTTTCCTGACCTGTGTACATGCGACAAGATCCTAAAACAGTACAGTTAGAGGGCTACAAGTTGGTGAGCTATCACAATTCACAGGGTACACCATTATCACAGGAATGTGGATGAGAGTTAAGTAAAACTCAACTTCGTAATCAGCATTTTTCTTTCTTCGCCTAACTGTAAATTTTAGTTATAGATGAAAATATTTTTTCATTGATTTATGTGTACAGTAAAATTGACATTTACTGACATCAATAAAAATTAACCCTTTTCATGCCTAATTATGTGCTTGATATGTGTGTAGTTTTTAGAGCTCATCTATGTTTAGGAAGGAGGTAGCTCAGTTCCAGATATTAAAAATTCGTGGTATTTCAGTAATGGGTCATCAGATCTTGGACGTAATTTGAAAATATGGAGATGTAGCAGAATGTGAAAACAAACTTTGCACTGGTAATAACTCTTGTAGCAGCATTTAGGATAAAGGATAGAGAGGATAAACAGTCGCTAAACTCACGAGAAGAAGATAAAATGTAGTCATAATAAAGGCAGCAACTGTTCAGTATCTACTTGTGACAGAAATTTCAACCTGGCTATATTTTAGTTAGTAGAGGTAATTTATGGGCACATACAGTATATAAAAATTGAAAGAGTGGTTCTGCTCTTATAATAATGGCATTGTGAGAGTCTGTTTATCATATCAGTGTCCAGATCAAATGAGCTCACTTTGCACATAGAATATCAGGGTTGGCAGGGACCTCAGGAGGTCAACCCCCTGCTCAAAGCAGGACCAATCCCCAACTAAATCATCCCAGCCAAGGCTTTGTCAAGCCTTAAACCTCAAAGGAAGGAGATTCCACCACCTCCCTAGGTAACCCATTCCAGTGCTTCACCAACCTCCTAGTGAAAAATTTTTTCCTAATATCCAACCTAAACCTCCCCCACTGCAACTTGAAACTATTACACTTTGCTCTGTCACCTGCTACCACTGAGAACAGTCTAGATCTATCCTTTTTGGAACCCCCTTTCAGCTATCAAATCCCCGCTCATTCTTCTCTTCTGCAGACTAAATAATCCCAGTTTCCCTCAGCCTCTCCTCATAAATCATGTGCTCCAGCCTCCTAATCATTTTTTTGTTGCCCTCCACTGGACTCTTTCCAATTTTCTCACATCCTTCTTGTAGTGTGGAGCCCAAAACTGGACACTGTATTCCAGATGAGGCCTCACGAATGCTGAATAGAGGGGAATGATCACATCCCTCGATCTGCTGGCAGTGCTCCTGCTTATACACCCCAAAATGTCCTTAGCCTTCTTGGCAACAAGGGAATACTGTTGACTCGTATCCAGCTTCTCGTCCAATGTAACCCCTAGGTTCTTTTCTGCAGAAGTGTTGCCTAGCCGTTCGCTCCCTAGTCTGTAGCAGTGCATGGGATTCTTCCGTCCTAAGTGCAGGACTCTGCACTTGTCCTTGTTGTACTGCATCAGATTTCTTTTGGCCCAATTCTCTAATTTGTCTAGGTCCCTCTGTATCCTATCCCTACCCTTCAGCGTATCTACCACTCCTCCCAGTTTAGTGTCAACATAACCGCCAGCCCTCCAGAAACTCCTCAGGGATCAAGCTGAGTTCTTTCCTTCTCATGCATGATCCCCAGTAATAGTCTGCAGGTCAAACAAGGCCCCCAGTTATACCAGAGCCAGTCCCATTGGTTTTCATGTTCCATGGGCTTGCACAAGTCTAATTTATAGAGACTTAGGCCTTGTCTATATGCAGTCTTTATACCAGTTTAACTATATATTGGGTGGGGGGGTTGATTTTTTTTTTCTTCCCCCCACCCTCTCTCCCCTGCCAAAATACTTAAATTGGTATAGTCCATGGTATGGACCTAGTTGTTACATTTAGTATAAAAGTGCTTTATGCCAACATAGTTTATTCCCCTTCTCTACAGGAATTGCTATACTGGTATGAGCACCTTTGTACTACTTACTGTGTCCATGCTAGGCACTTTGTATCACTTTAACTATTCTGGTGTAATTAAAGTGGTATAATTTATGTATATAGACAAGGTCTTAGTAAAGTATTAGTCTGGTAACTAACTGGGTCTGCGGTGCTAATAGAAATAAAAAGTAAAGTTAGAAGAAATAATTGAATACACATACAGAGCAGCTGTATTGAGTAAGATGTTACTTTCACATATGGTCCTCAGAGTAAATCTGTACTTTAAAAGCTAAAACTCGTGGCCCATCACTGTTCATGCTTGGAAAGGCAAACAGTGCTTGTGGCTTTTTTAGCAATCTTTCCTTCATCCTGTAACCCTGCTAATCCTGTAGCTATCCGAACACTACTTTCAGCAAGAAGGGATTTTGGGGTTTTTCAGGCTACACAACAGCTGTAGCACCTCAATATTTCATTAGGTCTCTGTTACCTCTTAATTTTTTGTCTCTTCCTTCCCTTCTAAATGGAATTATTCTTGTGATGTGCCCAAGCTCTTCTGGTCTAGGAAGCAAAAGATTTGACATTGTTTCTATCCCAGCCCCCATATGCAGCTTTACCAGCCAGTTGGCTAGTTTAATTATTTTAGTGACCTATAGCGTGGTATAAGAGGAGCTCCAGAGTGCTCCTGTTGCATTAAAAGCCATTTAAGCAAACCTCTAACCAATTTTTTCCATGAAGAGTTAGGATACTTTGTGCTGAATAAGGAAGAGTTCAGACAAAACTGTACAGGAAAAAGCATCATTCTTTGGATGCTGAAGTCTTGTGAGGTATATCTGTATTTGCTGGTGCATCTTGTAGATCATTACCATTGTAAGGGAACTGAAATCCCACTTTTCTTTATCTACATGCACATCTTGCTTTATTAAGACACTAGAAAAAAGCAGCCTGTTGAAAAGCTCAGCTATATGAAAGATTTCTTAAACATATTTTAAACAACAAAACTGTGTGTATTAAAGATAAGACTCAGGACTGAAATTTGGATAAAAATGACCCTTCCTACTTCAGTTTTGTATTGGGCGCACGCATACTCACTGTGTACTTCCTGCAAAGCATGTCTGCTGTGTGCCTGTAACCTTTGCTCTTTTTTGAGAGCATGCTTGTGATAAACTTAAATATTCTTCCTGACCACAAAAATGGAACAGGCAGGTTGAATGTGGAACTGCAGGGATTATGAATGTTTTATCCTGATCACTCTGGCAGGATCTGCATCTAGGGAAAAAAAATCACTGATATGCTCAACTCTCTACTAACCTTGGCAGCGTCCCGAAAGCCTGGATATCTCCTAATAACAAATTAGTATATTTTCTTAGTTATTCAATAGCAGCAAAAAACCAATGTTAAGACTTCAAAAAATTTACAATTGCTGTGTAAGTCTACTGTGATACCTTTTCCCAGCTGTTTTTTTCCATGTAGCTGCTGACAAGTTCATGTTCCTGCTTTTAAGAAAAGCTAGAGTGGCATAGTTGAAAAGTGACTATCCTTCTTTATTAAAATGCAGTTCTACTCCAAAGGGAGACTGACTATAGAAATGGCATAACATTCCACATTTGCGAGTCAATGCTTCTGTATCAAATGTGCACAGTTTAAATGATTTTTTTTTTTTTTTAACTGTAGACAGCCCCTGCAAAATCAGCCTGGGATCTGAAAGTCAGACAATGTTCTCTCCTGTTGTAAAGGTTCTCCCAACCTAATTCTGTTCTCATTTACATCTGCAATTCAAAGCATGCTGTCAGTGAAATTATTATAGAGCCCTGTTGCTTTCGTTATAACGGAGCAGAATTTGAAGATAGTGAGGACTGCATAGGTGGACCTGCAAACTGAACTTAACAAGTCTGTCTGTGTGGGCCAGGAAAGATACAGTTCATTATCCTCATGCTGTTTTGATCTGCAGAGCTGCAAGTTTGGACTAGTGTAACTCTTGATTGTTGGGCTGTTAAATAAGAAACCCTGTTCCCTGTTTGTGTAAAATCACTGAAAGTACAACTGTAGCTGAAACACTTCAAGTTGATTCTCAGAAATTGTGAGGAGAGTAATCTAGACAGATATGTGCATACAGGATTGCAGAGTACATCTTTATCATTGTTTCAGAGTACAATAAATTAAGCCTTTCAACACCCTTGTAGCATTGTTGTTCCTATTTTACGGATGGGGAAACAGACACTGATTTGTCCAGTGAATCAGTGTCACTGCAGAAATAAAACCCAGGAACATTTGACTCATAGGCCTGTGTTCTATTCATTAATCGATCATACGCTCTCCCTAGTATTCACATATGGCAAACAAAAGCAAACTTTTTTTCTTTGCTTAAAAAGCTTTCACGTTGTTAGGCATTTAAGAAGATTGTCCCTGTCTCTCATTAATTCTGCTGCTGCTCAGTGACAAGTATAAAGAACAATAAGAAATTAGTTTTTTACAACTGTCTCCTTAAAAATGAATGATTCCATTAATATCCATTTCCCCCTCACTACTTGTGTGTAAATCCCATTATGTTTAAAGCTTCAGAGGAGACTAGGCTCCAAATATTTCCCTTGCCCGTATTGGGCACAAAACCGTACCAAGACCAATATCTAGATTTTTATATACCACACTCATAACCATAGTAGCTGAGCTGACGTTAAAATGCAGTACAAAATACAAAAACCTGAGATCTGGAAGCATACACAAAGCACAGGTGAGACAGAAGGAAAATGGGAAACAAAGAATTAGTTTGATAAAACATGGAGAGTGAATAACTGAAAACAAACATGCAGGAAACATTAAATGTAAAGGTATTTGAGTACAACAGCCTAAATTGAGATTTGGCAAGGAAGCAATGCAAATGATGCTTGCTTCATCCAGTTGCTGTGTTCCATGATTGTCTGCCTGTGTGTCTTATTCACAAAATATTTGTCTCCACAACTCCTGGCCTTCAAATGCCTTGAGATTTTTATCATCACTTCAAATAGCCTGAACTGTGCACTGCTTTTTCTGTCAGTCAGTATGTTTTGCCTGGCATTAAATTCTGCATTAGTCTGCACTGTCCTGCACAACTTCAGAGCCTTTGGGTTAAATCTGCCATATATGGGCAGTCAGGTGGTACTTTCTAAAAGGATTTCAGTGAGCATGCTTGGGGAGTTTTCCCACGGGTGAGCTGTTGCTGGCAGACACATTTTCAGTGACGTCACCCAGAAGGAGATGTGCGTGGTGAGCATGTTTCTGTCTGCACAGCAACGATGCTTCATAAAGATGCTTTCTTTTGGATATTTGGCTGGAGTACGTGTAGATACCTTTTTGAAAAAGATCAGTTTGGTAACTGTGAAATTATAATGAAACTAAAAAGGTTGTGGAGCCTTGATATGGCTGGGAGGGCCATATAAGAGGTAGCTTTCTTCCCCAGCATTAGAGAAATCCCATGGATGGGCTGGTAGAGGTGTTATGGTGGTACTTGTACTTTCCAGATTCTGCGTTTTCGTAGCTGCTAGTACCAAAATACATCTTGCTGTTTTAATGAACAGTCAGCTATCATCTATGCCCTCATTTACAGAGGTTGCTGCTACTGTAACGGGAGTAATTTCTCTATGCTTAAAAAATCCTCCGCCTGTTTTTAGAAGGAAATATTTTTAGAGTGACAGGGAGGGAATGCTTTAAATAAGCTCCTGACTCTCTCAGGCTCTTCCACATCTCTGGCATGACCTCTCATATGTGATCAGCTAGGTGGGAGAGCTCTTTACTGAATAAAGTAGTTGTGTTTCCTAGAGTCTAGTCTTAGGACAGAAATTCCAGATCATCTCCTCGTATGCAGTGTGTGGTAGGGCTTGGTTAACTATTATATTTTATATTTGGAGTTGGAAAAAGAAAAATATAACTAGGAACATCTATTTGCCATTTATCTTTCAGTGCTTGGCTTAAAATTGGTTGGTGTTTTGGAACACAAACAGTTGGTTATTAGTGCATGATACACCAGGAAGCATTTACATTTTAACAAACTCCTTTGCTATTTTGTTTTCAGATGCTTTGCATGCATACTTTGGGATCTGTGGCCTGTCGTTAATGGAGGAATCGGGCATTTGCAAAGTTCACCCGGCCCTGAATGTAAGCACAAGAACCTCTGAGCGCCTTCAGCACCTCCATCAGCTCTGGAAAACTAAGGACTCTAAACAGCGTTCAGATGATGTGCACATCTCTACATGACTGATTTAGACTCAAGCTTAGTTTGGTAGCATAACTGTAGCCCAGGGTTAAAAGCCATTTATAACCAATGTGCTCTTTTTAAGTGCTGGAGTCATACAATCAAATACATGTTACTGGCATCACTTTGATAGTGAATGGCCTTTAGCCAGTTGTTCACTGGGATAAAAGGAAATTTCAGTTGTGTAGAAGTTTGCTGCTGTAGACTCCTGAAATGGCTTGTACTTCTAAGAAATCCCTTGAGGCAAATTTAGTTTTCATTTGTATTTTATTTTTTAAAATTTGTGCATACTGTGTCAAAGTTTATAATGGGGCAAGTGTCTTCAAAATCTGTTTACATATTATCATACAGTATAGCACTGAACCTCACAAAGTTCTTAATGATTGTAACGTTTGACATGTTTGGGTAGAGAAACCCCTATGTTAGGTCTCAGTTGAAAGTAGATGTCAGCTTCCGTAACCTTTGTAAACAAATAAAATTATTTTATTCAATATAGACAGGATTCTTAAAGTTGTGTGGCATTATTACATTAATTCCATAATTCCCTTGTATAGCTCAAACTAGGCAGATAATAGCTTGATATGAAGTATTTATTACCTTAAGAATTTATTTATTTAATAGCATACCACATTAACAATGGGATGGGAAAGTAACCAGCAGAATCCTGGGGGTATAGGTACCTTCTGGCAAGGTGCCATCACAGAGGGTTTCTGAAGTAGAGCGCCAGAAATGTTGGTAGTGTTATACCACTCAATTACATCTTGATTTCTTTCAAAATATTTCTCCCCTGCAATGTCAAAGAAAAAAGTCCTGATTCTCTTTAAAATGTTTGACTATGAAGAGCTGAAAGTTGTATTTTAAAATTACTGTTTGATGCTCTTTTTAAATAGTTTTATTCTAAATAAAGTCCAATAAATTGAACATTTTCAGCTGTTTGCCAATATAATCTCTAGTTGTATTAGAATTGAGAGGTGCAGTTGAGGTGCTGTTCTGAGTTCAAGCAAATAATTTTCTAGCCATTGCATTTGACACACACATCTCAATTGCTTAAATTTCACAAACATACAGCAGGAAAATGCATGATACATGTAATGTTGCTATAACCTCACTGACCTGCATATCAAAAAGCCATAAATTCTCATTTAAAAACAGATTTGCAGGTTCACTGTTCACTGAGGAGCCACTGCTGGAGGCCAAATAAGTGACATGCTCCTGACATCTGCCTAAAACTGATCCAAGAGGAGAAAATAAAGAAAACCTTGGCCTCTTCATGCTGATGGATGAGAGTGACCCTGGGGTAGGCCTTTCCAGCTCATTAGAAGCGAATGGGGAGGGTAGTCCTCTTCCTTCCACATAGGGAACTGGCAGTGACTATCTTTAGTTCCTCATGGTGTGGGGAAGTGCAGCGATGGGGCATTCTAAGGTTACATCAAGCTGCTGATGAAAATGGGGGGTGGATGTTGTTGGAACTATCTTTTCTTCAAGGTGTTTCTCCCTTGTTGGAGAACCAGCTGTCAGCTTTCTCATGGCAAGAGCCCACCAATTTCCCAACTATTGGTGGGAGCAGCAGACTTGAAGAGCAGTACTCTTAAGTTGTTCTTAGCACTAGTGCTAGAAGTGGGTGCAAGTGATGAAATGGCACTCCTTTTTATTGGCCTGCGTGGGGAGTGACATCTCCTGCACAGACTTTGTCCCACAGGACATTGTGGATTATGCATTAAAGGGTTTTCTAATGTATGGCTGACAAGAGTCGCACCTTGTGCCTGTGATCTAGCCTTGCAGTCTTTAGGGAAAATCATGATGAAAAACCACAAGAAATGGGACTCTGGTGAAAACAGTGAGTTGTGGCCAAATCCATAACCACTTTTAAATTTTGGAAAACTGGCTCACTTCTCACAGCAAATATGCCATTTGCCATTTTTTGCTTTGAAAACCAGCTACAGATCTAATGAACCAGCAGTAAATATTTCAAACTATGGCAGCATGCCAGTTAAACTATTTAACACCCTCCTCTTCCTGCCCTCGCTCTTCTCCTTTTCCAGCTAGACTACTTCAGTCAGATCTTTTGAGGCTGAATGTGGGCATGGTTGACAGCAAGCTTCAGTTTCTCTTGAGTTGGAATAATCAAAAATATTGTAAAGTAACATTTGTTCCCCATTAACTCCTTTGGCTTTGTTCTTAAGTCCCTCAACTGTTCAGGCCTTTGCCTCTCATTCAGACTAATTACTTTGATCAGTTTGAAACCGTAATCTTTTTAAATTGACAAAGATCTGTCTCTGTGCAAACAGCCAACTTGGCATGCTTGACTTGTCATTCTTAATGTCCCAATCTTCTTCAAACTTGACAAACGATGGGCACTGAACAATCCAGTACGGCAACTGTTTTGATTTTGATTTCCAATACTGATGAAGCTAGTAGACATAAATCTAAATTTCATATTAGTGTGAATTGCGTACTGCATTTTCTTCCTTGGTCAAAGTGTCTTCACTAGGGAAAATGTTTGTCCATATGAAATGCTTGAATTAATAAATGGAGAAGAACCACCTGGAAACTCTTAAGATCTAATGAAAGCAGTTATGTAACCAGGACAGCAGCTGAAAATGTAGTTTGAAAGCATGACAAACAACTCTGTCCAGCTATTATAACCCTCAACTTTTCACAGAATCTGTTTTATAAACTTGTGAAGCTAAAATTCCTAAATAAGTAGTGAATGTATTCACTTTTACACTTATCCAATAAATAGTAAGCAGACAGGTGCAATACCAGCTTGAGAGTGTAATAGCTTCTCCCTTCTGTTGGAAACCTGCAATAATACTTGACACTTGCAGATGGTGCCTTTCAGGGGAGGAACTGAAACTGCTTTGTAAGAATGTGTAATTCTCCCCCCTTTACAGATGGGGAAACTGTGGTGTGGAGAAGTTAATTTGTCCAAGATGCCAGAGGTAGAGAATGTCTGCAGAACTGCCCAGTAATACTATGCAGAACTACCACAATTGAACCAGGACCTTTCATTGTTTTTGTAAGGCTGGTATTCTGCACATATGAAGAAACATTTTGATTACCTTCCTGAATACAAAACTACAGCAGCCCTGCTACTCATCTATCATATATATAGATATATATATTAGTGTTTTATCAATCTTCAGCAGCTGAAAGTTGCTGTTGCAGAGTGGTAACGTGGTAGCTGTAAGCTCTTGTCTACCAGCAGTTTCAGTTTCCTTCTGAGCCCTACGGAAGGCCACTGGTACTGATTTCACAGCCTGCTACAGAAATTGAAATTGGCTTCTTTAGATCAAGGAAGTTAAAAGCTTTTGAAGGAGTGAAAAATTGAAAATTAAGGCTTCCATAGCAACCTTAATCTTTGAATTTGTACATAGTTGGTGGAAGATGTCATGACATAATACTTGGGAATGTTACTATTAGATATACATGTATCCATATAATAGGATTCCAGGAATGTCACTCTGAAATGTCTTTGGGACAGTATGAAGTGGCAGAAGCGGCTACAACCATAGTTGAGAGCTTTTTGTTCTGAATATCACCAGGTTCAATCATCACTGGGATTCACGGTCTTACTGTTGAGTTTTTAAGTACTCTGCCATTTTGACTTTATGAAATTACATGTCTTAATGTAGCTGTACACCACAAGGGTAGGCCGTGCCAAGCGACCTAGACCATCGGGACGTCAGAGGTCATTCAACCAATCACCACTATTATAGCTAATTTGCATGCGACACTTTCATGGTTTGAATGAGAGAGACTGCACGTATGATGGATTACTTGGCCCGAATGCCACCTGCACAAATCTATCACTATAATCTCCCCAGACACAAATCAACATAGCCAGACCACATCAGAACCCCAAACAGCACTCTGAAGCCTAGAATGTCTGAGTCGGGATGGAGTTATGGAAACAACTACCAGCATGGTTCAGAGTTTTTGTTTAGAATTTCTCCAGGTTCAATCATCACTGGGATTTGTAGTCTGTTACCATCAAGGGCATTTTCAACTTTTTTATACACATGACTTGACAAATTACAACTGTCTGCCAGCATGAGCTTTCAGCTAGTTCATAAATATGGCTTACCCAGCTTGAGGGTTATGAACAGGCCAAACAACAATTCTAAAACATGGCTAATAACAAATAAATTTGACATAGCTATTTTTTCAGGTCACTGGAAATTTCTAACCGAGTGAGATGATAACAAAGAATACCTGTCCCATGTTCTCGGTAGCCTTGACAAACTAAAACGCAAGCCAAGAGAGCAGAAGCAAAGCATCCACGCTTCTTTGCACAAATGAGGATTGTACACAAAACTGAACTATCTACACCGAAGATCCTATAAACCCTTTCTTCCCCTCCCCTCCGCAACGCTACAGATTTCCATTACAGTGTGTCCTAAAGCTTCAGGTTATTTCAGATGGAAGGGTGGTGAAAATGATTTCCAAAGTCCAGGGGCCCTCAAGGAGAATGCCTTTCTAAAAGCTGCTTTTTACATACTTAGGAGGCTCACTCTGGCTCCAGTGCCCCCAAATGATGTGGAATGTAGCAGTCATGCTGGCAGAGAGAGGGGACTCCCTCAGATAAGCAGCTACTTTGTGGGGTCCCCATCACTAACTAAAACAAAATTAATATTCAAATGTTCATGACACTATAAATTGGGAAACGTATTCTATGAAGATAGCTCAGTGGTTTGAGCATTGGCCTGCTAAACCTAGGGTTGTGAATTCAATCCTTGAGGGAGCCATTTAGGGATCTGGGGCAAAAATTGGGGGATTGGTCCTGCTTTGAGCAGGGGGTTGGACTAGATGACCTCCTGAGGTTCCTTCCAACCCTGATATTCTATGATTCTAAGAAAGATAAGAATCTTGGTACATTTCTAAATGGCCACTAGGGTACTGTAATTCACACAGGAACATAACTGCTATGCTATAGTAGAAGTGGTCTACTGTAGAACTGGTTAGCTTGTCTTGGAAAAGAGGTAATATTGGATGCTGCAGAGAATGGTTTCATTAACCCTGTGATGGACAATAAGAAATAAGGAAGACTTCCTAAAGAGTTATTGCCTGTGCTTTTTCTTCAAATGTTGCTGTACTTGATGGTGTTTAAGAAAGAAAAATGAAAATGAATCTAGCCATCTTATTGTCACTGAGAGCCTAGACCTATTCGTGATGATGACAGCACCTCCTCTGTCCTCTAGGCAGCTCTCTAACATCACATGCTACAGGCCATTACCCTCTAATGCCACTGAGGGTTACCAAAAGAAACTACACCATCTGCTCAAGAAAATCCATGAAAAAGCACAGGAACAAATCTGCACAGACACACTCCTAGAACCCCAACCAGGTTCTATCTGCTACCCAAGATCTTTAAACCTGGAAATCCTGGATGCCCCATCATCTCAGGGATTGGCACCCTGACAGCAGGATTGTCTGGCTATGTAGACTCTCTCCTCAGGCCCTACGCTACCAACACTCCTAGCTATCTTCGAGACACCACTGACTTCCTGAGGAAACTACAATCCATTGATGATCTTCCAGAAAACACCATCCTGGCCACTATGAATGTAGATGCCCTCTACACCAACATTCCACACAAAGATGGACTACAAGCCATCTGGAACAGTATGTCATGGCAAACCTGGTGGCTGAACTTTGACTTTGTCCTCACCCACAACTATTGCACATTTGTGGACAATATATACCTTCAAGTCAGTGGCATTGCTATGGGTACCCGCATGGCCCCACAGTATGCCAACATTTTTATGGCTGACTTAGGGGACGAGAGCTGAGGAAGCGTTGTTCTAACACCCCTACTCTACTTGTACTACATTGATGACATTTTCATCATCTGGACCCATGGAAAAGAAGCCTTTGAGGAATTTCACCAGAATTTCAACAATTTCCATCCCACCATCAGTGTCAGCCTGGACCAGTCCACACAAGAGATCTACTTTCTGGACACTACAGTGCTAATAAGCAATGGTCACATAAACACCACCCTATATTGAAAACCAATTGACCACTATACTTACCTACATGCCTCCAGCTTTCATCCAGACCACATCACATGATCCATTGTCTACAGCCAAGCTCTAAGATACAACCGCATTTGCTCCAATCCCTCAGACACAGACAAACACCTACAAGATCTCTATCAAGCATTCTTAAAACTACAATACCCACCTGCTGAAGTGAAGAAACAGATTGACAGAGCCAGAAGCGTACCCAGAAGTCACCTACTACAGGACAGGCCCAACAAAGAAAGTAACAGAACACCACTAGCCATCACCTTCAGCCCCCAACTAAAACCTCTTCAACGCTTCATCAAGGATCTACAACCTATCCTGAAGGACGACCCATCACTCTCACAGATCTTGGTTACAGACAGCCCCCCAATCTGAAGCAAATACTCACCAGCAATCATACATCACACAACAAAACCACTAATCCAGGAACCTATCCTTGCAACAAAGCCCGTTGCCAACTCTGTCCACATATCTATTCAGGGGACACCGTCATAGGGCCTAATCATATCAGCCACACCATCAGGGGCTCGTTCACCTGCACATCTACCAATGTGATATATGCCATCATGTGCCAGCAATGCCCCTCTGCCATGTACATTGGACAAACCGAACAGTCTCTACATAAAAGAATAAATGGACACAAATCAGACGTCAAGAATTATAACATTCAAAAACCAGTCGGAGAACATTTCAGCCTCCCTGGACACTCAATTTCAGACCTAAAAGTCACAGTTCTTCAACAAAAAAAACTTCAAAACCAGACTCCATCGAGAAACTGCAGAACTGGAATTAATTTGCAAACTGGACACCATTAAATTAGGCTTGAATAAAGACTGGGAGTGGATGAATCATTACACAAACTTTTCTTTTTTGCGAATACAGACTAACACGGCTGCTACTCTGAAACAAACTAAAAACTATTTCTCCATGCTAATTTTCCCCCTACTCTTACTCACATCTTCTTGTCAACTGTTTGAAACGGGCCATTCTGATTATCACTACAAAAGTTTTTTTTCCCCTTCTCCTGATAATAGCCCACCTTAATTGATTACTCTCGTTAGAGTTGGTATGGTAACCCCCATTTTTTCATGTTCTCGTGTGTGTGTGTGTGTGTGTGTGTGTGTGTACTTCCTACTGTATTTTCCACTGCATGCATCTGATGAAGTGGGTTTAGCCCACGAAAGCTTATGCCCAAATAAATTTGTTAGTCTCTAAGGTGTCACAAATACTCCTTGTTGTTTTTGCTGATACAGACTAACATGGCTACCACTCTGAAACCTGAGAGCCTGGAGTTGCTAGAAGAGCAACTGGTGGCCTTCTAGCCCTCGGAGGGCAATGGGATATCAGCTGTACTGTGGAGTGGGGATGGAGCACTAACTGCATTTGAGAGTAGCCTGCACAGGGGTTTATACCCTCCTCTCCTCTGCGACCTGAGTAGCAAGCTCCGATAACCCTTCCCACCCTTTAACACGTTGGAAGTAATTTATTGGCTTCACATGGGGAAGAAAATAATCAGTTTTATAGTTAAAAACCAGTTTAATCTGCCATTTTACAGCATGATACAAAACAAGGTATTTCACCTCGGTCATAACTCACACATTTTGATCGGTTATGCCACATGTTGGTTTGAAGGCGTAGGAATGGGGAGCTGGTGGAGAGTGACATGATCAGATTAATGCTGGGCAAAGACAATGCCTATCATTGCAGCATTTTGTATGGACTGGAAGAGGCAGTGTAGGTTTTAATGAGTCCATTAATGAGGGGCAGGGGGATGGCTGTGTGTAAAAAAGTGAGCACTGGAACAAAAAAAACTTAGCTGGAAAGAAAGGGGATTTTTGAGCTGTTGATGATGAAGTGGTGGTAGAACTTGGATTTGATTTGAATGACATAAATATGCCCCAGTAACTCTTAAGTGCCATGTGTTGAACTCTTTAAGTTGTGGGGGGACCATTTTATGGCATAAGTGTGCTGCATCTGATGAATTCTGGCCAAGGAACATACTTACAGGGTCTCCTGCATGAGGAATAGCTAATGGGGTATTTGAATGTGGTTTTCATATATGGAGCATGGTGATTTATTTTCAAGGCAAACATCGCTGTACAAGTCGCACATTCTAAGCCTTTACCAGTGGGTAATACACAAATGTATTAGGGTTCGGGGAGAGAAGGGATAGGACAATTTCTTCCTTCTTAAGGCCTCCATGTTTAATGCCTTTAAAGCTGCAGTGCTTCTCCCTCCTCCTGTGTCCCATCCCTATGGTGTTGCTGACATAGTAGTGCACTTTGGAGTGTTGCGTAAT
Source organism: Dermochelys coriacea (assembly GCF_009764565.3). Taxonomy (NCBI): domain Eukaryota; kingdom Metazoa; phylum Chordata; order Testudines; family Dermochelyidae; genus Dermochelys; species Dermochelys coriacea. The sequence continues at coordinate 74,086,068 of NC_050072.1, read as the reverse complement.
AAGATGGGGTAGCTAATTCTCCCTCCACCTGTGTAAGGAACTACATGATAGCTAACTTTTACACTAGTGCTCTTTACCGTCTATCTGTATTCTGAAGGGAATCAACCACCTGGGCACAGGTGAGTGGCCCACACTCCTGCATTCTTGCCCTGCCTGAAGCAGTGAGGGTCTGTTTACATACCCCCTGGCAGCCAGTCTCAGAGCCTTGACACCCCAGGCTCACACTAGCGTACTGAAAATAGCTGTATAAATATTGTGGCTTGGGCAGCAGCTGAAGCTCCTCCCATCCCTATGCTGCCACTCCCTATATAGACATACCTTGAAGGGCCAGAAGGAAATCAATTGGTGATAGAGAATGGGGCTTTCATTGCTAAGGCTGCTAGATAGGTTTGTTTAAATAAAAAAGAGGTGGGAGCAGGAACATGCACATGGTGAAGGGAAGCCTGTGCTTGACAATAAATTGCAGTCTCTTTCCATGAAGATCTAATCCGTGTTGAACCCTGTAACACAGCCAAGATGAGTGAGACACAGACAGCGTGCAGGTGCTAGCCCCAGTAAATGGAAACTCCCCAGGGTCGTTGGTGATCCTATGGCCCAATATTTTGTTTTACAAACCTACTTTAAAAAATTCTTTTCACATAGCAGTGAGGCTATATTTAAGTTTCTCTTGTAGCCCAATCCTTCTCCTTCTGCATCTATGTCCCTGCCACACCACCCCATCCTTCCCCACAATCACAACAAGCAGGTTTTGCAAAATGCAGCCTTTCTTCTAGGAAAGAGGATCCAGCATGTGGCTGTGTAATTTTATGGGAGAGTCACAAAAGGGCACTCTGATAGTTAAGTGACAAGGAAAACCAAGATCATCAGAATAAAGCCAGGATAGAACTTTAGAAGGATTTTTTTTTTTAATCACCTAGTCCTAAATTTAGCGAAAGCAAAAGTGAATGATTCTTATGTCTGACTCTGGTTCCGAGACAATTAAGTAAACTGGAAAAAAATTTTAAATGACAGGCTTAGTTCAGCTAATTTAAAGGTGTTTTGTTAGATACAGCCCTGTGTTTACATGGTGCGCCACAGTAACCTTTATTTTAGCAAAAACCTCCCTTCAATCGTGATTTTTGTTTTACAAAAATAAAACAACTTCTCACTCTGGGGAATCAACCTCCATGTTGACTGTTACGGTATTTTAAAAAAACAAAAATAAACACCCTTTAAATGTAAACTCTCATTGCAGATGCTCATCAGTGTTTAAACGCCATATCATCTTATCTTTGTAATTTACTTTTGGTGCTTGGTCTGTCTATTCCTACACTCAGTATTTTTAAAGCTAGTCTAACTGCTGGTGGGGGTGTTCTTCTTCTGGGGGAAGGGGGTTATGCACTACTGAACTAAACAGCATCTAGGAATGAATATGTGAGTAGTATTACAAATGGGAGGGAGATAGTTTAGAAAAAAGCAGCCATCTTGAAATTACAGTGTACAGTCTGAGCATACAGCCTTGAGAGCAAGTTAATCTCCTGAGGCTCAGAGGCATGCAGGCTGTGCAGCATCCTCCCTAAATAGCCTCTCAAATATGCAGCTGCCCAGTGGGGCCAGAGACAGGCTGTGTCAAGAGCTGAATCCGTAGGAGGATTTTAAATATAGTCCCAAGGCTTTCCTTTATACACAGAGCTACCACAGTGTGGTGGTAACATTTGGCCCAGGGTTGCCTTTCAGTTTGCTATATTGAGACATATATGGACCATGCAAACTATTAACGCTACCAGGCTTGAAGTTCCTCTTTGCCTGCTGTTCCTCTCCAATGACTCCATGCCTTGAGGATTTGTTTTCATTGTAACTCCACTAGCAAACCGCTTCTAGTCACAGAGCAGGGGAGCTAAAGTACAAGCAAAACCTGTAGTGTGATTGTGGCCTGATTTAAAACAATAAAAAAGTATATACAGTTCTCTAACAACTAGGGGGCAATTTGCCAGTGTACCATACCCTCCCCCATCGCACCATTTGTGAACCCCACATTTGAACTGGTTGGGAATTTTTCTACACCAATTTGTCAAAAGCAAACCTTTGTGGGAACAAAAAAAGAAAAGGAGTACTTGTGGCACCTTAGAGACTAACAAATTTATTAGAGCATAAGCTTTCGTGAGCTACAGCTCACTGCATCCGATGAAGTGAGCTGTAGCTCACGAAAGCTTATGCTCTAATAAATTTGTTAGTCTCTAAGGTGCCACAAGTACTCCTTTTCTTTTTGCGAATACAGACTAACACGGCTGCTACTCTGAAACTTTGTGGGAACATGTCAGTTTTGATTGAACTGTCTCAGGTCCAGGATGCATCCGATGAAGTGAGCTGTAGCTCACGAAAGCTTATGCTCTAATAAATTTGTTAGTCTCTAAGGTGCCACAAGTACTCCTTTTCTTTTTGCGAATACAGACTAACACGGCTGCTACTCTGAAACAGGTCCAGGATGGAATCCTTGTGACAGAATGCAGCTACCAAAGGTAGTTAGGAGCCCAGTAGTTAGGGACCTCCCCTAGGATGTGGAAGACCTAGGTTCAAGTCACAAAATCAGGGTGTTGAACCTACTTTTTCTACAGCCCAGGTGAGGGGGCTAATCACCAGACTATCCTGGGATGGCAGAGGCCTCACTGGAGCTCTCCTGGGCCCACTCCCACATACTGTGCTGGGTAGTTTGTTCCTATTAAAACACAGAATCCAAGGGCACATTAGGGCCAGCCGTAACTCTGGCTAGAGGGTTCCTGTATAAAATATTAAGTAGGGTGCTATCCACTTCACTCTTCTGCTATGCCTGGATGCCATTAATTCTCCATTGCCATGAAAATTCCCTAGCAATCTCCTCCCTGCAACCCCTCTCCAGGTGGTAGCATGCCCTCGTGCCTACCTGTGACACCTGGTGACCCGGCGCATAGGCCAAGAAGCCATAGTAGGGAGCGTGCAGTTGCCCATAAAAGGAGTCAGGAAGGGCAGTTAGGCAATTCTTGTCTGTGGCTTGCTGGCTCTGGAGGCAGATGGGGCTGTGGAGCAGAAACCTGGGCAGGCAGTCTGACCAGCATGTGAGAGGTGTGTAGCGTGGGTCCCCAGAAAGTGCCCTGTCTAAGGGCACCGGCAAGCTGTGGAATGCTGCTGGAGACCAACAGTTCCCAGAGTTTCCCTTCTAAAAAAGGAAACAAAATTCTACAGCAGCTGTTGAGCAGATACCAAGTCTGGCCTGGATTCCCCTCTCGCTCATTCCTTCTCACCAGTCTGCTCTCGCTGCAGCTGGAACAGCTTTGCTAGGCGTCTGGGCTGATGCCATGCTCTGTGGCGACTTGAAGCAAATAGGCAGGTGAAGGAAGGGTTGGTTTTTTTCCATCAGAAACAAGTGGCCTGATCACACTGGCTGTGCTAAAAAGCTTCTTTGTCACATAGCACTAACAAAAAAAGTTTCAGACACTGCATAATGGCAAGAGCCTCCACGGAGATATTTAGGGCAGGTCTGCATGAGAAACTTTTGATTTATGATTTTTTGCAAAATTTCTATTCTGGAAAAAAGTTCTAGTGCGGATGCAGTTACACCACCATAAAAGGGCTTTAGCCTGTACAGCTTATTTCAGTAACTGAACTGTTATAAGCTATACCAGCACAACCTTCTTTTTTCTCTTTTTCTTCTGATATAAGCTATTTACACTAGGAGGCTTTGCCAACACAGCTATCCTGGAAAACCTTTTCTAGCACAAACCGGACCTGTGTAGAACACACCGCTAATATCCTGGTCCTTTAATGTTCGTCTTAGTTTGCATTGGAAGCCCAGCACTTTGTCACAACTATTCAAAGAATGTATGTTATAAAAATGTTACCGACGATCAAGCAAGAGAAACGTCGTTGTTGTTTTGTCCCGTTCTGTAACCTGTTTAACGCCTTTGTTTTTGTGTGGTGCTATGAGAGCCCTGAGGGAACAAACCCATGCGGAGCAGTTAATGAGTCTGACCCACACACAATCAGGCCTAACACCTCTGAGCTTAGTGGAGTTACACTAGTGTCAGCCTGAGGTAAGTCAGAGGAAAATCAGCCCCATTAAATCTGGCTCACTTGTCAGGCAAACTTTTGTATGGGCGTTGGAAAGGAAAGTTGATGGCAGAAGAGCACGAGGAAGAAAAAAAAGATCTTGGATGCACAACATGGTATCCTGGGTGAAACAAAAGGATTATTCAGCCACAAAGAGCGTAGCAGAGAATTGCACAGAATGGGCTATCATGGTTGCAAATCTCTAGTAATGGAGATGCCACATAAGAAGAATACAGTCTGTCCAGTTTTATTCAATTAATATTTTTTAAAAGCCCTATATACCTGATTTTCCCTTTATACTGGCAGACTTTACAAGCTAAAGCTGCCACATAAAATGGTTACATATTCATAGTATGCATGGTTACATGCTTCGGCTGGTTCCTTATAAATATATAATGACATATTGAAAATAATGCATAAAATATTAATAACAGTCTACATACTTAACCCATATTTCTGAAATGAACTTGTTCCCAGGAGCATGTGATACGGCACGGCAATGTCACATAAGACAGTCTCAGAGGAAACCACAGACCATGTTTCAGTGAAGGAAAGGAGCAGCCTTTACAGTGATTTTCCTTTTCATAGATTCATAGAATCATAGAATCATAGAATATCAGGGTTGGAAGGGACCCCAGAAGGTCATCTAGTCCAACCCCCTGCTCAAAGCAGGACCAAGTCCCAGTTAAATCATCCCAGCCAGGGCTTTGTCAAGCCTGACCTTAAAAACCTCTAAGGAAGGAGATTCTACCACCTCCCTAGGTAACGCATTCCAGTGTTTCACCACCCTCTTAGTGAAAAAGTTTTTCCTAATATCCAATCTAAACCTCCCCCATTGCAACTTGAGACCATTACTCCTCGTTCTGTCATCTGCTACCATTGAGAACAGTCTAGAGCCATCCTCTTTGAAACCCCCTTTCAGGTAGTTGAAAGCAGCTATCAAATCCCCCCTCATTCTTCTCTTCTGCAGACTAAACAATCCCAGCTCCCTCAGCCTCTCCTCATAAGTCATGTGCTCTAGACCCCTAATCATTTTCGTTGCCCTTCGTTGTACTCTTTCCAATTTATCCACATCCTTCCTGTAGTGTGGGGCCCAAAACTGGACACAGTACTCCAGATGAGGCCTCACCAGTGTCGAATAGAGGGGAACGATCACGTCCCTCGATCTGCTCGCTATGCCCCTACTTATACAACCCAAAATGCCATTGGCCTTCTTGGCAACAAGGGCACACTGCTGACTCATATCCAGCTTCTCGTCCACTGTCACCCCTAGGTCCTTTTCCGCAGAACTGCTGCCGAGCCATTCGGTCCCTAGTCTGTAGCGGTGCATTGGATTCTTCCATCCTAAGTGCAGGACCCTGCACTTATCCTTATTGAACCTCATTAGATTTCTTTTGGCCCAATCCTCCAATTTGTCTAGGTCCTTCTGTATCCTATCCCTCCCCTCCAGCGTATCTACCACTCCTCCCAGTTTAGTATCATCCGCAAATTTGCTGAGAGTGCAATCCACACCATCCTCCAGATCATTTATGAAGATATTGAACAAAACGGGCCCCAGGACCGACCCCTGGGGCACTCCACTTGACACCGGCTGCCAACTAGACATGGAGCCATTGATCACTACCCGTTGAGCCCGACAATCTAGCCAGCTTTCTACCCACCTTATAGTGCATTCATCCAGCCCATACTTCCTTAACTTGCTGACAAGAATGCTGTGGGAGACCGTGTCAAAAGCTTTGCTAAAGTCAAGAAACAATACATCCACTGCTTTCCCTTCATCCACAGAACCAGTAATCTCATCATAAAAGGCGATTAGATTAGTCAGGCATGACCTTCCCTTGGTGAATCCATGCTGACTGTTCCTGATCACTTTCCTCTCCTCTAAGTGCTTCAGGATTGATTCTTTGAGGACCTGCTCCATGATTTTTCCAGGGACTGAGGTGAGGCTGACCGGCCTGTAGTTCCCAGGATCCTCCTTCTTCCCTTTTTTAAAGATGGGCACTACATTAGCCTTTTTCCAGTCATCCGGGACTTCCCCCGTTCGCCACGAGTTTTCAAAGATAATGGCCAAGGGCTCTGCAATCACAGCCGCCAATTCCTTCAGCACTCTCGGATGCAATTCGTCCGGCCCCATGGACTTGTGCACGTCCAGCTTTTCTAAATAGTCCCTAACCACCTCTATCTCTACAGAGGGCTGGCCATCTCTTCCCCATTTTGTGTTGCCCAGCACAGCAGTCTGGGAGCTGACCTTGTTAGTGAAAACAGAGGCAAAAAAAGCATTGAGTACATTAGCTTTTTCCACATCCTCTGTCACTAGCTTGCCTCCCTCATTCAGTAAGGGGCCCACACTTTCCTTGGCTTTCTTCTTGTTGCCAACATACCTGAAGAAACCCTTCTTGTTACTCTTGACATCTCTTGCTAGCTGCAGCTCCAGGTGCGATTTGGCCCTCCTGATATCTTTCCTACATGCCCGAGCAATATTTTTATACTCTTCCCTGGTCATATGTCCAACCTTCCACTTCTTGTAAGCTTCTTTTTTATGTTTAAGATCCGCTAGGATTTCACCATTAAGCCAAGCTGGTCGCCTGCCATATTTACTATTCTTTCGACTCATCGGGATGGTTTGTCCCTGTAACCTCAACAGGGATTCCTTGAAATACAGCCAGCTCTCCTGGACTCCCTTCCCTTTCATGTTAGTCCCCCAGGGGATCCTGGCCATCTGTTCCCTGAGGGAGTCAAAGTCTGCTTTCCTGAAGTCCAGGGTCCGTATCCTGCTGCTTACCTTTCTTCCCTGCGTCAGGATCCTGAACTCAACCAACTCATGGTCACTGCCTCCCAGATTCCCATCCACTTTTGCTTCCCCCACTAATTCTACCCGGTTTGTGAGCAGCAGGTCGAGAAAAGCGCTCCCCCTAGTTGGCTCCCCTAGCACTTGCACCAGGAAATTGTCCCCTACGCTTTCCAAAAACTTCCTGGATTGTCTATGCACCGCTGTATTGCTCTCCCAGCAGATATCAGGAAAATTAAAGTCACCCATGAGAATCAGGGCATGCGATCTAGTAGCTTCCGTGAGTTGCCGGAAGAAAGCCTCATCCACCTCATCCCCCTGGTCCGGTGGTCTATAGCAGACTCCCACCATGACATCACTGTTGTTGCACACACTTCTAAACTTAATCCAGAGACACTCAGGTTTTTCCACAGTTTCGTACCGGAGCTCTGAGCAGTCATACTGCTCCCTTACATACAGTGCTACTCCCCCACCTTTTCTGCCCTGCCTGTCCTTCCTGAACAGTTTATAACCATCCATGACTGTACTCCAGTCATGTGAGTTATCCCACCAAGTCTCTGTTATTCCAATCACGTCATAATTCCTTGACATCACCAGGACCTCCAGTTCTCCCTGCTTGTTTCCAAGGCTTTGTGCATTTGTATATATATATCTATGTATATTCATAGATACTAAGGTCAGAAGGGACCATTCTGATCATCTAGTCCGACCTCCTGCACAGCGCAGGCCACAGAATCTCACCCACCCACTCCTATGAAAAACCTCACCTATGTCTGAGCTATTGAAGTCCTTAAATCATGGTTTAAAGACTTCAAGGAGCAAAGAAGCCTCCCTCAAGTCAACCATGCCCCATGCTACAGAGGAAGGTGAAAAACCTCCAGGCCCTCTCCAATCTGCCCTGGAGGAAAATTCCTTCCCGTCCCCAAATATGGCAATCAGCTAAACACTGAGCATATGGGCAAGATTCACCAGCCAGATACTACAGAAAATTCTTTCCTGGGTAACTCAGATCCCATCCATCTAATATCCCATCTCAGGGGATTAGTCCTATTTATCCTGAATATTTAAAGATCAATTACTTACCAAAATCCCATTATCCCATCATACCATCTCCTCCATAAACTTATCAAGTAGAATCTTAAAACCAGATAGATCTTTTGCCCCCACTGCTTCCCTTGGAAGGCTATTCCAAAACTTCACTCCTCTGATGGTTAAAACCTTCATCTGATTTCAAGTCTAAACTTCCTGGTGGTCAGTTTATACCCATTTGTTCTTGTGTCCACATTGGTGCTGAGCTTAAATAATTCCTCTCCCTCTCCTGTATTTATCCCTCTGATATATTTTTTCTTTTCTTTTGCATCTCTAAGGTTGGCAGTCTAGAAATGGACCAAGATCAGAACAGTGGATCCAGACGGTCAAAATGATCTGGATCCAAGGTTCATGGCTGACCTTTATCTAGAATAGGTTGAACCAGAATTCTGGATCCTGATGCTCCAAAACTTTACGTATTTTCAATCCAGCTGTTAATTTTGCAGCACAAGTCCATCTTTGCTTTGAACATGTGTAAATCAGGATGGGGAGGGGAGGTGTCAGAGACTAGGTATCAGAATGTTCATGTCTAAACAGGAAACATTTCTTTCTATTATGTGCCATCAGTAATATGAGGGGGTAGAAAGCACCACTGATGCATTATTTCATTAGCAGTACTTTAGTATTACATGAACCGGAGTCCTCATTTCCAATGTTTAATGTTCTTGCTCTTTTTGCCGGTTCCCATCAGGGTGAAATTATGGGTCTACCCTTACACTGATGTGTAGAATACAGACACTCCACTTCCAGCTAACCTGGGTGTAAATAATAGAGTAGACAGTGAGGCATGGCTTAGGTGAGTAAAGTAGCATGTCCTACACACATGAACCCCCCATTCACCTATCTATATGCCCAAGCAGTGCCTTCCACATCTACATTGCTATTTTTAGCAGTGTCGTGTCCAGCTGCCACACCACAACACAGTCTTTCCATACTGCTGGAGCTTTTCACTGCAGTGTGTAGTGTGACAAAGCTCTGTCCTTGCCTCCGTGGGTCCCACGTTTCCTGGCGGATTTCGCTAGCCTCAGAGGCTCACTGTGACCCTCCACGTAACCCTTCTTTCTCTAGAGACAAGGGTCACAGTCTACTGAGCCATTTTCATCATAAGCCAGCGAGGGAGGTGAGGAGAAGTTATCCTTCCTTGCACAGTCTCTGTTGTCTCCCAGTCTCAGTGATTAAACAGGGGGCAAAGGTGGGGGGGGATCCCGGGCCCACCCTCTACTCCGGGCTCCAGTCCAGGGACCCTAATAGTATCAGCTATGGAAGCTGACCTTTTAGAAACATGACATGTACAATTCCCTGGGCTACTTCCCCCACAGCAGCCCTCACTTCCTCAAGCTCCACTTTACCCTTACCTCAGGGCCTCCTTCCTTGTGCCTGATATGGTGTGTACTACTCAGCCTCTTCAACCGCACAACTTCTTCCCACAGCTCCTGACATGCACACCCACCTGACTGACTGGGAGGCTTTGAACTAGTTTCAGCCAGCCCCTGATTGGCTTCAGGTGTCCCAATCAACATAGCCTTCTCCCTGCCTTCTGGAAAGTTCTTAATTGGCTCCAGGTGTCTTAATTGACCTGGAGCAGCTTCCATTTCACTTAACCTGGTACCAGGGATTTGTTTATCCTCAAGTTAATATATCTATCTCCCACTACTTTTCTATAGCCATCTGGCCTTGCCCCGTCACATATCTCCCCCTGCTCAACACCATAGAGTTGGGCAACTTGGGATGCCAGGCAGTATGCTCATGACAGATCATCAGCATTGCCATGGTGGCATCCAGCCCTGTGCCATATGTGGAACTGGAATGGTTGGAGGGATAAGAACCACCTGGTGACCCTTGCATTCTTTTCCTTATTCCACTGCATCCACTGGAGGGGTGCATGGTCCGTCACAAGAGTAAATCGCCGGCCTAAGAGGTAATAATGCAGTGTCTCCAAAGCCCATTTGACAGCAAGGCATTCTCTCTCGACTACTGCGTATTTCTGTTCTCTTGGGAGAAGCTTTCTGCTTAGGTAGAGGATTGGGTGTTCCTCTTCTCCCACCATTTGCGACAGAACTGCTCCCAACTCCACCTCGGAAGCGTCTGTTTTTAAAATAAATTCTCTGTTAAAGTCTGGGGCTATGAGTACGAGGTCATTACAAAGGGCCATCCAAAGGTCTGTAAATGCCCCCTCTGCTGCATCGGTCCACTTTACCATGTCTGAACCTTGGGCCTTCACCAGGTCTGTTAGGGGACTTGCCCTAGTGGCGAAGTGGGGAATAAACTGTCGGTAGTAGCCTACCATGCCTAGGAACGCACGGACCTGCTTCTTTCAGGTCGGCTGGGGCCAGTTTTTAATTGCCTCTAGCTTATTCGTTTGGGGCTTCACTATGCCTCTTCCCACGATATATCCCAGGTACTTAGCCTCTGCGAGCCCTATGGCGCATTTAGCGGGATTAGCAGTGAGGCCAGCCCACCTTAAGGTGCGCAGTACTGCCTCAACTTTCTCCAAGTGGGTTCCCCAGTCTGGCATATGGATGATGACATCATCTAGGTATGCAGCTGAATAACTAGTATGGGGGCGCAGCAGCTTATCCATGAAGTGCTGGATGTTGCTGAGGCCCCATGTAGCCCAAAAGGGAGGACGGTGTACTGGAATAGCCCATCCGGGGTGGAGAATGCTGTCTTTTCTTTAGCTTCTTTTGTCAGATCCAGTGTAGTCAAGAATCGGGCACTACCCAGTCAGTCAACCAGTTCATCGATGCGTGGTATGGGGTATGCATCAAACTGGGATATTTCATTCAGTTGGTGAAAGTCATTACAGAATCTCATGGTACCGTCAGGTTTAGGCACAAGAACAATTGAACTGGATCACTGACTGTAAGATTCTTCAATAACCCCTAATTCTAACATTTTCTTTACTTCAGCCTTGATTTCCTCTGTTTTGGCTGCTGGGATTCGGTAGGATCTCAATGTTACCTTGTCTCCGGGGGTCGTGTGGATATGGTGATAGGTCTCAGTCGTCTGCCCTGGTTTTGTAGAAAACACATTTCTGTTGCGATTAATCATGTTGGCTGCCTCGATCTTTTGGATCGGCGTCAAGTTGAATGATATCCTCACTTGCTCGTATAAGTTATCCTCCTGGGGAAGGGTCTCCTGCATGACTAAGCATGCCTCTCGATCATGCCAAGGTTTTAGATGATTGATGTGGTAAATTTGCCCCACTTTCTGGCGGCCTGGCTGCCGCACCTTATAGTTCACCTCTCCCACGGCTTTGATTATTTCGTAGGGTCCCTGCCACTAGGCCAACAGTTTACTTTCTGCTGTGGGCACCAGTACCATCACCTGATCCCCTGGTTGGAACCGTTGAAGCTTCGCTTGGTGGTTATAATGGGTTCATTGGGTCTCCTGTGCTCTCTCCAAGTGTTCCCGTACAATGGGCGTAACTCGGGCTATCCGATCTCTCATCTGCAGTATATGCTCAACTATGTTTCTTCCGGGATTTGGCTCCTCTTCCCAGGCTTCTCTGGCTATATCCAATATGCCCCAAGGGTGGTGCCCATATAGTAGTTTGAACGGAGAGAAACCCATGGAGGCTTGCGGAACCTCCCGGATGGCGAACATGAGGTAAGGCAATAGGGTATCCCAATCTTTCCCATTCCAGCTCACCACTTTCCTGATCATGGCCTTGAGGCTCCTATTGAACCTTTCCACAAGGCCATCTGTTTGCGGGTGGTATACAGAAGTCCACAGGGCTTGTACATGGAGCAATGAACGGAGATCTTTCATCAACTTGGACATGAAAGGTGTCCCTTGATCAGTCAATATCTCCTTGGGTAGCCCAACCCGGGCAAAGATCTGTACTAGCTCCTTAGCCATTGTCTTGGAAGCTGTGTTGCGCAGGGGAACAGCTTCCGGGTACCGGGTTGCATAGTCCAGTACAACAAGCACATGTTGGTGGCTCCCAGCTGTCTTCTCTAGGGGCCCTACCAGATCCATGGCTATCTGTTTGAAAGGAACCTCTATTATTGGAAGAGGCATCAAAGGAACCCACAAGTGTGGGCGAGGGCTATGTAACTGACACTCCGGACAAGAGGTGCAGTATCCCCAGACATCTTCATGTATTCCTGGCCAGAAGAACCTCCGCAGGATCCGTGCTTGGGTTTTCTCTACCACTAGGTGTCCTCAAAACAGGTGACTGTGGGTGAGACTCAATATGGCTTTTTGATTTTTTATGGCACCAGAAGTGGTTGTATCTCTTGCTCCTGCATTTGCACCACGCGGTACAGGAGATCTTTCTTCACTATAAAGTAAGGTCCGGGACCCTGGACCTTCCCATCCACGGGTATCCCATCGATCTTGGCCACCTCTTTCCTGGCGTTATCATATCTGGGGTCCTCCACCTGGTCCTGCCCAAAAGTCTCTCTCCAGGGACTAACTTGCCCAAGCTCCCAGGGGCCGGCTTCTGCTTCTTCCAATGGCTCGCCGCCGTCATGGCTGGGGGCAGCTTCTGGCTCACCTTCTGTGGTGGAAGTTTTTCTGTTGGCTGCTCGCATCCATCTGCCTACTAGAGAGGTCTTCTGGCCCTGGGTCAGGATCCGGGTTCCCAAGGCCTTCCTCTCTCTTTTTTGTCTTCCAGGTCTTTTGGGGGACTGAGAACAGATCCTGAGAAATCTCAGCGAACATCAGGGGTTGACATTCCCCGGTGACAAGTTGCTGTCCTCAGGGTCCCCACCTCCCTCCAGCCTCTCCGGGGGGAGTAAATTATCAAACCCTGGATAATCCCTCCCAATGACTATAGGATATGGGAGTTTAGGAACTACGCCCACAGTCACCTCAATGGGGTTTCCCTGAACCTGTATCTCCGCTGGGATGGTGGGGTAATGGCTCACGGCCCCATGCACACACGTCACTGCTACGCATTTGGCTTGTAGCAGCTGACTCTTTTTTACCAGCTTACCCGATATGAGGGAGATAGGACTCCCAGAGTCCACAAACGCTGTAGTCTCTGCTCCATTTATCCTAACTGGCCTGATGTAATTATGCGGGGCTAATGCGACCCCCACTAGGTGGATAAGGGAGCATGGAACCTCCCAATCCCCCAAGTTACATTGCATAGGCTCCTTGGTGCTGGGATACTGTGCTGCTATGTGTCCCCACTCCCCACATGCATAACATCTATAATTGCTTTTAATCACTCCCCTATCCCGGGGGTTAGGGGGTTTAGTCCCAGAGTTCCCCCCACTCAGGCCAATCCCTTCCTTCTGGGGTCCCTGCTGGTTTTTGCCCCCCCCCTTCTTCCACCTAGGACTCCCCAGTGGTTTGGCTGCCCAACCTTCCAGGGTTGGGGTCGGGTGTTTGCTTCGAAAGAGGCCTTGCTTGGGTAGTCAGGTCAGTTCCCTGGCTGTCATTCGTCTTTCTACCAGTGTGATCATCTCGTCGTACGTGGACGGATTGTTCTGGCCTATCCATTTGCGGAAATCTGGCGGCAGTCCCCGCATGTAATGGTCTATGACCAGGGTTTCCAAAATCTCCTCCAGCCTGCACATCCCCGGCTGTAACCACTTCCATGCAAGGTGTATGAGGTTGAATAGCTGGGACCTCGGGGGTTTGTTCTCCTGGTATTTCCACTCATAGAACCTCTGGGCCCTTACCGCTGCCGTTACCCCTGATCGTGCTAGGATCTCTGCCTTCATACGGGTATAGTCAGTGGCATCCGTGGCAGACAAGTCAAAGTAGGCCTTCTGGCCTCTCCACACAAAAAGGGGTGAGAATGCTGGCCCACTGTTCCTGGGGCCACGCCTCACGCTGAGCAGTCCTTTCGAATGAGAGGAGATATGCATCTACGTCATCTCCTGATGTCATCTTTGGCAGACAACCAGTGGCCCTCAGGATTCGCGTCCAGTCGGACCCCCGGGCCTGGGTGGTGAGGATCTTCAACTGGTCCACCACCTCTCTCAAGAGGGCACGATCTTGGGTCACCTGGCTCATCAATAACTGATTGGTTTCCTGTTGTAGTCGCATAGACTCCTGTTGTGCCATTGCCTGAACCCAGGTGGCCTCTTGCTCGGCTGCTGTGGCTTGTACCAGAGCTCTTACCATCTCCTCCATTGTGGTATAAAGCAAACAAACAAAAACCAAACCAAAACAAAAAATCCAAAACCCCAGTGCACTTTTTTTTTTAAACCTCTTTCTTTCGCCACTCTGTGAACGAAATCCCACTTCTAAAACCAGCTGTGACCAAGCTCTGTCCTTGCCTCCGTGGGTCCCACGTTTCCTGGCGGATTTCGCTAGCCTCAGAGGCTCACTGTGACCCTCCACGTAACCCTTTTTTCTCTAGAGACAAGGGTCACAGTCTAGTGAGCCATTTTCATCATAAGCCAGCGAGGGAGGTGAGGAGAAGTTATCCTTTCTTGCACAGTCTCTGTTGTCTCCCAGTCTCAGTGATTAAACAGGGGGCAAAGGTGGGGGGGGGAGCCCGGGCCCACCCTCTACTCTGAGCTCCAGCTCAGGGACCCTAATAGTATCAGCTATGGTAGCTGACCTTTTAGGAACATGACATGTACAATTCCCTAGGCTACTTCCCCCACAGCAGCCCTCACTTCCTCAAGCTCCACTTTACCCTTACCTCAGGGCCTCCTTCCTTGTGCCTGATATGGTGTGTACTACTCAGCCTCTTCAACTGCACAACTTCTTCCCACAGCTCCTGACATGCACACCCACCTGACTGACTGGGAGGCTTTGAACTAGTTTCAGCCAGCCCCTGATTGGATTCAGGTGTCCCAATCAACATAGCCTTCTCCCTGCCTTCTGGAAAGTTCTTAATTGACCCTCGGTGTCTTAATTTACCTGGAGCAGCTTCCATTTCACTTAACCTGGTACCAGGGATTTGTTTATCCTCAAGCTAATATATCTATCTCCTACTACTTTTCTATAGCCATCTGGCCTTGTCCCGTCACAGTAGCTACACCTGTAGTGCCTGTACTTTACACACCATGGCAAGTATAGACCTAGCCTAAAAAAATAAGCTCTTACTGCCTTCCATGGTAATTGGTGTTGAAGGTTAGTTCGAGTTTGGTCCCAGGTATCCTTCTGGTTGAAACTTGCTTCATGTCCACACATGACATACCGTCAGAAGCTGTTTGAAGTGTGTTCAACAGCTGATGTCAGGTCTTGCTCATGGTCTAGGCTCAACTCTGGGTGGTGATGGGACAAGTGGCTCTAGGTGGTGATGGAACAAGTTGGCTTTCTTCTCAATGTGGATGGGAAGTCCAACCCATGTCAACTGACTTGATTTATCTGTATCCCCCATCTGTACTATATACCCCATGGCATGTGACCTGCAGAAACAGGAAGTATCTACTGGTATTTATTAAGTAGACACAGCATGTAGCTAATTGTCAGCATTCGCTTCTCTTTGCAGCTGATCTGAACTTAACTGATGAGCCAACTGACCCAAGATCGAAAGAAAGACCCTAACTGTGCTGTGGAGCAATATGATATCCACAAGCAGCGAGCCTATAAGAAAATTTTAGATGCAATGCCTGGTTTGTGGAGTTTAAGATGTGCCAAGCACTCCTGGGAGAAGATTAAAGCATTGTAGAGTTGGTGCAAGAGATTCCCTGACACATTAATCATGGCTCCAGTATAGAAAGATCTTTCTTTATGTCATTAACTGAATGTAATTTGGGGACTTAAAATACCAGCTAAGTCTTCCTGCATACTGAAGAGCTCCCAGCTCCTGACCTCTTGTGGGAGTGTAGCTGGGAACTTGTAAGAGCAGGATTTTATAATTGCACTGTAAGAATTAATGTACGATTTGATTTCATCCTGCTAGCCACCCTTGTTGAATAGCAAAAAGGAATAACCCTCTGGGACTATGAGATTCTGTTTTCCATATGCATTAAAAATTGGGCCCTCTTTAATTCTTTGTTTTAAGGTTTACTTAGTAAGAGACAGGATTCTGTATTGTGTCTATGTTAAGTAGATTAGAGGAACATTGAAGGCCTGGGTCTCAATGTAAATTGTCTTGGTTATTGGTTATAAAACTTAGCAAGGCTTAATTTGCAATGCCTTTTTGCTAAATATAAAATACTGTACTACTGTTTGTATTCTCAAAGTCTCTGTAAACGACGGGTTGGTCTCTGTAAAAGACTGTTTGTGGAATGCATGCATCAGGAAAAGATAAAGTGTGAAGGCCATTGTTAACCAGATGGTCAAGAAAGGAGGAGTGAAGACACTTATCGAGATTTGTTGATGCCAAAGAACCATCAACAAGCATCCATGATTGAGGAAGGACAGATTGATGACCCTGAGGTGGAAGTTGGCACCCCTAAAGACAATTGATTAAATCGAAACCAGGACAGGATGACTCTCTCAGAGGTGTCTGAGTGCCTTCCATGTAAAATCAAAGTGCCCAATGGACTTCTTTTACTCCATTTTTGGGGTAAAATCTCTGCTTGGAGTTGGGTTCTTGCTTTGGATTTTTTAGATTTTTACCTAATTTCCTTTTTTGGAGGAGTGTGGCAGGAGGGGCTTGGGTCGAAGGGGAGTGCCAGTGTTGGGGGTGCCATTTTTATGGTGGAAAGGGCTTTTTGAAGAGATGAATCTTTAGGAATTGATGTGTGAAAAGCACAGTAAGATCCTTACATGAAAGTCACAAGTGTTAAATATTGTACATATCCCCAACTGATCCCTGCTCCAGTAAGAAAGGGATTTGGGGGGAGGGAGAAGAAGTAGATGCTAAAGTAAACAAATGGCTACTCTTAGCTTCCTGACAGAAGATAATGTATATGCATTGATTGTTTGCTGAGAGTCTCAAGTTAAGTGTATTGCTTCCCCCTTCTCAGAAGCATGGATCAGATAGAAAAAAATAAAATCTGACTATGGCATTTAGAAGAGATCAGTATAGAGCAATAGCCAAGGGACTGCACTGCTGGTGGAGTTTTAGGCTTGCCCACCTGAACACTGAGCTTTTGATGGAGAATTTGGGCAAAAAGCACATCCTGTATTTGTAAAACTTCTCCTGAATGTAATGGGGGCTCTTTATGTGCCATTGACTCTTGTTTCAGCTGCTGGCAGTTTCCATCTACTCCATTCCCTGTGGAAGGGAACAGCTTATGTAAAATTCATAAACCATTTACCTCATTCTTTTTAGTTTTGCTTGATTTGGACACAAACCCATAAAATCCTTCTTTGAATGTATCTAGGAAAATAAAAGCAAGTTCTGTTTCTCACCAGAGGGATCAGCTCTTGGCTGTGCGTAGCTCTTTTCGATGGTTTCTAGTGTTTGTTGGTCTAACAGTACAGTGTAATGCTGAGGTTGTTCCCATTGTACATTTAAAATATTGTTCTACCGTCCACAATCTGATCTTTCTTGTTGTATCTCTTTTCCTGGTATTTGAACCATTAACAGCATTTTCTTGCTGTGAGATGAAGAGCTAGTACCTCATTGTCATATCTGTCTCCATCTTTCAGTTTCATTCTCAATTCCTTCCTCCCCTATTCAGTAACCATATAACTACTTTCCATCTTTCCTTAAATTCCTTTCCATGACAGTGGATTGTGTATATTATGTTGCTGCTTGCATCACTGGTTCCAGCCACTCTCTTAAAGGCTCCTCTTCCCCTCTCCTCCCTCATGTAAGGACTGCTAGCGACATGAAGCCCTTTGTGCAGATTTATATGGGAAGACCCGTAGATGAGAAATGAGACCTATATAATGGGTATGTGCACGGCTGGATTCACAATCTAATGAAAAAGGGCAAATACCTAAGAATCCTAGGAGACTAAAAAAGAAAATAGTATCAAGCTTCACTGCCCAGATTTGGTTCAACAGCAGAAACTCAAGCAATGGAGAGACCACCAGCAATCCAGAGCTGTCCTTGGAAACAAAACATATTTTACAGGTCAGGAAATACACATTCCCTTTATACATTAACTTCCACATTGATGCACCGGGACACATTACTACTTTATGCTACACTCGTAAGATTATGATAAGGAGGCAGAGCTTCAGATGAGGTAAATTAGTTTATCACAGCTGAGGATCTGGCCCATGGTATTTATTTGTATGCATGCCATTTCAAGGTCTAAATGATACCAAGCAAAGTGAAACAGTTCACTGTTGATTTGTAACATAAATTTGTGTGTGTCAAGTGCTAATGAAAGGTGCTGGATTATCACCCACAAAGCTTTTGAAGAAAATTAGGACGCCGGTTCCACAGAGGGGAAGAGTTCCTGGGGACGAAGCAAAAGAACGAAAAAGCTGAAAGACAAATTCCTACTTATCTCACAAGTCAGTTTCTATGGAATTAGGTTGGGGTTCTGACTCCTCAACCATTTGCATAAGGTGGCCCTGCCCCACATCTGATTGGCTCATGGACACCTCCCCTCCCACCGAGGAATAAACAACAGCTAGAGCAAGTGATATTACGAAACCACAATATTTTTAGCAGCTGGAAATGAGACGATCCAGCTCTATGTGAGCACCATTGAAAAAGCTTCCAGCTCCAGTAGAGAGCCACGGAGCTAAATCCTGCTGTTTGCTGTGCTGGGTATACTGAGGATGAGGTTGTGCAAGAGGCCAGAAGGTGTTTTTTCCACCCCAGCAAGCAGCAGGTTCTAAACACCTGATCTGAGTGTTCTTAACAGGTAATAAGCATGATAGAGTAACTGCAATACCTGAGTGATGTTTCCATTGTGCAGAAGCACGCAAGTGAGTATTTGACTGCACAGCTTTGCTTACATCATCCTGATCTCACTTGCATATGAATAGGTGTGCATGGGAAATTTTTGGTCTCTTTCAGTATTCTACTGTATGAGTCTATTTGTGTCAATGTAGTGCTTGTGAAAGGGGTTGAACTGAAAACCTAAGACACTGACAGTCTCTCTTTAATCAGAAACCAGATATATCCTTGCCATCTGGCCAGGACCTGCCCTGACAATATAACTCAGCCTGGATCTGGGTCTCCCACCGCTCAGGTGAGTGCTCTAATCTCTCTGGCCAATGATTTTTTCATTATTTATTCACAGCGGAACAGCTTCAACAGGAGAGACTGAGGCAGCCCCACATCAGACTATCCCATAGCTCAGTGGTTAGGACACTCGTCTGAGAGATCATAGAGCCCTGTTCAAATCCCTTCTCCCCCTTAGAAAGAGGAGGGATTTGAACAGGGGTTTTCCTCACCCCACATGAGTACCCTAACCACTGGGTGAAAAGTTATGAGGGAGGGCTGTCTCTCCCTCCCAACCTCCATTTTGTGTAAGCTCACCTACAAGAGCCCAATCAGTAGGTGAGCTCTAAGCATGCTTACAGGACAGGCTCTACAAGTGAGTTAGGCAGAGGAACACCTATCTTCCCCAGGTTTGTGCATTGCTGTGGGGCTTAGGCATGTGGACACTTGGCATGGGGCTGCGGTGTGCACAGGCACAAACATTGGCACCTAGGGAAATTTTACTGCAAATGTTTAGGTGTCGAGCAAGTTTAGGTACCTACAGAGATTGGGGCAAGTGAGCGGGAGTTTGGCAACTCCCAGCGGGGCCTGATTTGGGATTTAGGCACCTAAAGTGGCAGGTGCCTAAGTCCTTTTGTGAAGCCAGCCCTAGGAGACTGACTTACTGCAGACAGTCGGCTCCCTTGAATCAGTGCTGAAAATGGTTTGTACTTGTGCAGAGAGAGTTCTTGAAGCTAGTCAATCTCCCAATATAGATAGGACTCAGAGGCAATTTCCTAGCATGGGTAAGGCTTAAATGACAGTTATGGTGGTAATTCTTAAAGGGTGGATGCTTCTTGACTGGGAACGAAGTCTTTTCAGACAGCTGATAGAAACTTTCAGTCATTACCAACCTGGGCCAGGTTTAAACCAGCAACTTATAAGTGAAAGCCTCTCTAGCCCATTAGTGATCCTTTGATTTAACTGGTTCCCTGATCCCCTTAACCAACCAGGCCTTTTGTTTTCATTGTATTGATATTTTGACTTATTTCCTGGGACTTTTTTCAATGTCATTCAATTCTGGAAATCAAATTGAATAAATATTGCAGCTCAACTGAAAAATGCTCAAGGTAAGAAGTAGGTATTTTGTTGTAGAAAACAACTGGTAAGAGGAGATTGTAAATTATTGTCTTCAGTATTCTGAAGTGGTAACAGCTGTAAATTCCTTGGCTTTTCCCAACGCTTATCATTACTAAATCGATCAAAGGTGCATTTTGATTATCATTCTG
Organism: Dermochelys coriacea; assembly: GCF_009764565.3. Classification (NCBI taxonomy): domain Eukaryota; kingdom Metazoa; phylum Chordata; order Testudines; family Dermochelyidae; genus Dermochelys; species Dermochelys coriacea. The sequence goes on along the minus strand of NC_050072.1, from coordinate 74,065,925 downwards.
GACACAGACAGCCATGACACATTATAATCTTCCACAGCCCTGCATTTATTCAGTACTTGCTTCAGGACGAAATTAATATCCGAAGGCTTGATCTACCTGGAAAACTTATATCAACATAGCTACAGCCCTCAGGGATGTGGAAAATCCACACACCCCCTGAGCACTGTAGCGATACCAACTTTACCCCCAGTATAGATGCAACTAGGCCAATGGAAGAATGCTTCTGTCAACCTAGCGACTGTCGCTCATGGAAATGGGGTTCCTACAGTGATGGACACGCCCCTTCTGTTTATGTCTATGCTAGGGGGCTATGCCGGCAGAGCTACAGTGCTGTAGCTATGCTGCTATAATCCCCATAGCGTAGACATGGCGGGAGTCAGAATGATGGTTGTATTACCAGTCAGGTGTCCTTTTGAACAACTTGCTGTCCTGGGAGCAACATACTCAGTTTTTAACTCCATGTAATGCTTAGGAAAAGGAACTATAACAGAAGGTGGAAGTTTGCCATGGAGATGGTTTTTACTACTACTTACTGAGTTGCAGGGGCAGCGAGTTGTATATGGAGGGAGGAGGTGCGTGGCAGCAACCCACCCTCCTCCGGTAGGCGACTCCAAGTTGACTCCGGGGGGCTTATCCTGGCTGGACCTCCTGAGCAGCAGCCTGGGGGGGCTTGCGTAAGTGTTGGGCTGGGGAGGGCCCCTCCTCCCCCAGAGCTCACTGCTGCCAGTGGGGAGAGGGCTGGGGGAAGTCCTCCTCTCTGGCCCCCCACCCCAGTGCAGCCTGCCTGCTGCACCCCAAACTCCTCATCCCTGGCCCAGCCCCATGACTTACACCCCCTCCTACACCCTAATCCTTTGGCCCATCCCAGAGCCCAGACCCAGAACCCAAACTCTCTCCCGCATCCAGCACCCCACACCCCCTCCTGCACCCTAACCCCCGTCCCAGCCCAGAGCCCACACCCAGCACTCCCTCCCAGAGTCAGCACTCCTCCTGCACCCAAACTCCCTCTCAGAGCCCACACTCTGCACCCCAACCCCCAGCCCAGAGCCTTGCACCCAGCACCCAAACTCTGTCACAGAGCCCACACCCCTCCTGCACCCAAACTTCCTCCCAGAGTCTGCACCCCAAACCCCCTTACACACCCAAACTCCCTCCTAGAGTCTTAGGTGGGTGGGGGGCAGGACTTGGACCCATTTTAGGCACCACCAAAAATTATACAAACCTGCTGCCCCTGCTGAGTTGTAAAGAAGGTACTTGCTACTTAGTTAGATCAAAGAAACAAAATACCTAGCATAATGTTAAATTATGTATCAAGTGCTTCTCAGCTGTATTGACTGATGACAGCTCTTTCCTCCCTTTCCCCCACGTTGTTCGTTCCTAAACTACAGTCACAAAACAAATACATCAGATGCTGAAAGTACATGCCTGTATTCAAATAACAAGCTATTTGCTTCATGAGTTATCTGATATACACTATCTGGTAAGAGACACACCTGATATTTATACATGTGGCCTGGTTCCTGAGAAAGAAAGGATATATTGTTTCCATGAGTAACCTGTAGAAAGGACTGGGATCATGTTACTACAGGATCAGAAAACACGGAAAATACAGCTTCTGAACAGATACATTCTAAAGGGTATCTGATAACAGTGCAGTATTTGCACCACAGAGGGGCTAGATGGGCTCGGTGGTATACAAGGGCCAAAGAGCTCCTTTTGGTGTGGAAGGGAGCAAAGGTGAGCGAATAGGCCCTTAAACCAGCCAAGAGAAGGATGTGTTGGTTACTTATTATGCCCTCCTCCCTGTGATCTTGGGGGGTTGGAGGCAGGAGGGATATAAGATTGGAGAGGAAGGAAATGTGGAGCCAACTGCTCTCTGCAATGTGCTCCTCTCAAAAAAAAAAAAAAAAGGAGTACTGGTGGCACCTTAGAGACTAACAAATTTATTAGAGCATAAGCTTTCGTGAGCTACAGCTCACTTAAATATCAGATTTACTAGCATTTAAATCGCCACTGGCTCCTGCTTACCTTAGCAGAGGGGGAGACAATGGCAACATAATTGCTGGCTGACTACATGAATGCTCCAAGCGCTGTGGGCTTTGGGAGCTGATTTCCAAAATCCCCTGGGGCTCTGCACCTTGCCTGTGCAGATATATTCCCAGAAGGAGATTCTGTTGGGTTTTCTGCAGCTTTGTAGTAGCAAAGTTTTCCAATCACTCTTTCCCCTTCTATGAGGGCAAAATATAGGCCTGTCTGTGGTATCATTGGGATATCTGGGTTGGGAGCAACCTCATTATTTCTATGCCTTGGGGCCAAGACAGTTGTAGCAATCCAAATCTGATGGAAGGGGAGATTGACATTACATTACGCTTTGACAGGTTTCAGAGTAGCAGCCGTGTTAGTCTGTATTCGCAAAAAGAAAAGGAGTACTTGTGGCACCTTTAGAGACTAACAAATTTATTTGAGCATAAGCTTTCGTGAGCTACAGCTCTCACAAAAGCTTATGCTCCAATAAATTTGTTAGTCTTTAAAGGTGCCACAAGTACTCATTTTCTTTTTGCCATTACTCTTTGGTATCCCCTAGCAACTGATTGTTCACTCTAACTATGGAATGGGTGCAGGGATTGTTCATTGCCTCCATGTGGGAGGAGTTATGCAGAGAATTAGATTGGAGCAGTGGGTGAAAATGCTACAGACTCTTCTCTGCTCTTGAACCTTGACTATCACCTTTCAACAAACAGAAAATGTGTAGCCAGGTTCCAAATAACTGACAGCTGGGTTATTACTGAAATTCCTGGCAGTGTTGGCCCAACTATAATTACAACTTGGTGAGCTTGTGCACATTATATTATTGAGAAAATGAACATTTGGACATCAAATTATTTATCTTAGGCCAAATCCTCAGCTGGTGTAAATCAACATAGCGCCATTGGAATCAAATTGGAGCTAGAGCAATCTACTTTAGCTGAGGATCTGGCCCCCATGTTTAATCACATATGAGACTGCTCCACCATTTATCATAGTAAAATAAATGGAGTGATGCAAAGTTTTATGGAGAGCTCCCCCACATCTCTTTTTGGTGTGTCCTGGGCCTGTCTGCGTCTGTGGGTAAAGAGAAAAAAGAAGCCAAATTTCCAGACCTTCCAGGCAGCCTACCCAGCTGCTGCACAAGTAGAAAGGAGTGACCAATCCAGCTGATTTCCCATTCCCCTCCAAATGAGAGGAAGAGAGAAAGGTACTATTGCTAATCTAACTCAAAAATCACCTTGAAGTTCTGAGAGACCAAGCTGATGGCATGTTGATGTATGCACAGATGTTACTCAGTTAAATGTGCACTTGGTTACAGTTACTGAGGCTGTGCAGCAATCTGAACATATTAGCAGCCAAGAGAACACTAAGTTGCTGGGAAATAACCCATGTAGCCACAGAGGATGCTTCTGAAAACATGTCACACATGCACCTTACCTGTTTTAGACAGGAATACTGTCTTTCCAGGTATCAGAGGGGTAGCCATGTTAGTCTTATGCTCAAATAAATCCATTAGTCTTTAAGGTGCCACCGGACTCCTTGTTGTCTTTCCAGGACATTGCAATTACCTCTGGCTCTGATTCAGCAGAAAATATCCAAGCCCTTCTGACTTTTGCAGACCTCAGAACACAACGGCTGCTGGCTTCCAACAAAGCTAAATTACCCAGCAGAAAAATCAGCCTTGGGATGAATAATTAACCCCCCTAACTCTTGCAGGCCAGTACTGAGGAGTTCTAGACTTCTGCTTAGAGGAGAACAGCTCATAAATCTCCATTTCCCAAGCTCTGTGACTACCTATACTAGGATCAGTCCCCACCTCATCATTGGAGTGGCACAGACTGGAGGAATTCCTATAATACTAGAGCAGAAATAATTCCTCTACTTGGAGGGGACTAGCACTCTGAGCTTTCATGTGAGGAGAATATAGGGAAGATCTTTCTGCCCCATCATAGTTCTGCTGCTGGTTAGAGTTCTGCCTATAGCAGTGGGAGGGTGAAGTGGGGCTTCCCCCATCAGAGGTACTGCAGCTCCTGTGACAGTTTGAGTTATGGAAGGTCACCCTTCTGGCTTCCTGCTCCCTGGATCATGAGTTTTACAAGGTGGAGGAGATCTTTAAGGCTATTTCAAGCCATGTATCTCCTTTCCATTTATTTCTTTGCTAATGTAATTTAACATTCAGTCAGCCAGGGAAGAAATCCCCTATGTTCTGATATTCTCAGTGAGACACCCAATGCAATTCTAATGAGCCTGATTACCCAATGTGAACATTTCAGCAGACCTTGCAGAATCCATCTTAAGCAATTTCAAAACACCCCCTGCTCCCCGGTGCCAAGATACAACATAGTGGGATCTCAGTTACAAAAAGGAGCTGCTTTTCCATCTCAGTAATGGACAGGAGTGCAGCATCCCTCTGGGCTTCCTCCACGGTGACAGAAATATGAAAATTGTGCAGCCATCAGCTGAATTTTGGGACACAGCAGGGAGGATCATGGGAGTCTTACACCTCCACCCACAGTTCCTCCAGCCTCATAGACCTATCACATAAACTGGCATGAAAATTGCCTAAACTGACACGAGTCTGGGATCTGTGCCCAAATTGTAGTATGCTGCAATTAGTTCAGCAGAGCCCTGTGTGGGCCTATGGCTCAAATACAATAGTTTACACCAATACAAGTGTGGTCATGCACACAATTAGTATAAATTACATCCATATATGCTATATCAATTCAGTTTTGGGTATAATCAAGTCCTCTCCTGCCTTCTTCCCCCTTTCCCCCCAAAGGCACAGATTTTGGAAAACAAAGTAGAATTGTGGGAGAGCTGCTGTTATTTTGTACCCCCACATACCGACCCACTTTAAACCTAGTGTCAAGTTACTCCCTTTGAACAGAGGCATATAAACATCAGGAATATATACTATGTCTTCGTAAATCACACCTGGATCCGTTTTACAAACTAGGAAAGAACATCGGTAATTTCTCAGGCGAAGAAAGACAGGTGAGATTATAAACTGTCATTATCAGATATGTCACTATCAGATATTTTTTAAAAATCACAAATATTTGTTCTTGGAGGCACAAATGTTTTGCAAAACTCATCAATAGAAAAAATTGTTAACTACTTTTTAACTTAACTGAAATATTTTTGTTTAGATTTAAACATTACAGAGTTTGCAGCTTCCACATTGCAACAGGGTTCTACAATGCAAAAGAACCAGAAAGAAAAGCTGATTGTCCTTCAGGAGTTGTCTACATGGGGAAATTGATCCTCCCAGAATAGTCCCCCATGTGCATACTCTATTCCAGACTAAAAATCACTTTATTCCCAAAGAATTAGTGGGTTTTATGAGTGCACTAACTAATCTGGAATAAAATTACTTTTATTATGGAATGAGTGTCCACACAGAAACATCCAAAGAGTTACTGTGGAATAGCTTTTACAGAATAGTTTATTCCACAGTAATCATTCTTGTCAATTTCTCTGTGTAAACAACCTATTAGGTCTTGATTCTGTAATCAGATTGATGTGAGTGATCCCCTGCTTGTGTGTAGTTCGCCAGGGAGCAAGGTTCATTCTGGTAGATCTAATTGCAGCACTGGGGAAAAAGGGTTTTCAAAGCTGCCTCACACTTTAATATCTAAACACAGCTTAAGGTATGCTTTAGGCCCTGATCCTGCAAGAACTTATTCACATACTTAAATTTATGCACTCCGAGAAGTCCTGTGACTTTGGTGAGACTGCTTAGAGTGTGTAAAGTTAAACAGGTGCATATCTTTGAAAGCTGAGGGCGTTAGTTTATTTTCCTTGTCCAAGGTGAATTAAATGCTAAAAGTAGAGAAACAGTATTAATGTAAAAAATAAATCCCATTTAAAAACCCTCAGTTCTAATTACCCAATGTAATACAGATAATTAATTGATTTTTAACCTGACAATGTCATTTAAAAATAAACTGTTCAGGAATATCTTTGAAATCTTCAGTCTGCTCTTGCATGTAACTCTTTACTTGAGTTTATAAAATCCCATAGTCTATTACGTTTTTTAAAAATTAACCTCTCTCAGTTTTCCAAGCAATACTGCCTTTGATGTAAACGATTAATACAAACCTAGCTTCATTCATTAGACAGGCCTAATAGGCTGATTTCCAGCGATGTCCTAGTATTTGCTGGACCTACTTTCCAGATGCCCTGGCCTGTTTCATTTGCTTTGCGGTGCATCGTTCCTTTCTTTTGTTTGTTAACCTAAACATAGGCTGATTGTTTTCGGGGACAAGCCTTGGAAGACATTCGGAAAGTTCCAAACGAATCAAAGGGCTGCTAGAATAAACCAGATCTGAAGACGAGATTAGACACATTTATTCATGTTACCCTCTGGAAATTGACTGGCTTGGAGATTTGTTGTTCCCAGCTGATGAGATATACCCCGCGGGGGGGGAGGCGGGAGAGAAAACAGTCAGTCTCTGTAGGCGGAGCTTGCATGTCCCGAGATCGAGTTCATCTAATGACATTCTCACACCAGGCAGCGTCTCACGTTTTCCCCGTTAGCTCATCTTCTCCTGGAGCGCAGCGCACATAGAATCAATGAAGAGAGCGCAGCTCCCTCCTTTCTTCATTCCTCGATAGCGCGCCGGGCGCTCTCTCTCTTTGGCAAAACTCCGGCCAAGACCAGCGGCGAAAGTCAATGGTGTCGAAACCCGTTTGCCCTTGAGGAGTTTGCTTCCTCGTTTGTCTTTGTTTGCGTGCGTTTACTAAGCATGTGTGAGTCAGATGCAGGGAGTGAGTTTGCCTACATGATGAAGTTGATAGAAAAAGGCAAGGTAAGGAAAATGGGCCCCGGCCACGACGCCTCGGAAGGCTATTTTGGGTAATCCCCCTGCTGGGAGACCCTGGGAAGGCACAGCGTGTCGGGGAGGCGGCTGTTTCCCCCATTAGAGCTCCACTGGGGATGGCGGATAGATTTGACTGTGCAAAGTCAGGACATGTAGGCAGGGCTGGGTTTCGACTCGTCAGCCGTAGCTTTGCCTTCGCTCGCAGAGCATGCAAAGCACAAGGTGTGGGGTAGGGTTATTTGCATTCCAAACGCTTCACCTGGCGAGTTGCTGCTAAAGCCTGGATTAGCTCCAACTCCAGCGGCTGATTTCCGTGGGGGCTTGAGCGGAACGAACGGTCTGTCCGAGCACAACCAGATCGCGACTCAAGCGTGAAGCTGATGGGATGAAACTCAGTCCCTCGGGCAATGGGTCCGAGGTCTCCTCAAAGCCCGTGGACAACGGGGACCCCTCTTGATGGGCAGTCGCAACCGGCACCAAGGCTTGCACTCCTTACGAGTTCACGCGATCGGGACGCCTTTTTTTCTTCCCCACGCTTTCTCTGGGCGCTGCATGGTGGCGCCTGACGGGGAGGGCGGAGAAAGGACCCCTCCAGGGCTGCCGTCTAAACTCGACTCGCGCCTATCGAGCAGCTCAATTAAATGCAGCCGTGCCACTGCTTTGCGAGCGTGAGCGCCCAGCGCCGCCCGGCCAGCTGCTGCCTGGGGCAGCGTCCGCTCCGCCTCCGGCTCCGGCTCCGGGCTCGCCCTTAGAATCCGCACCCAGGCGTCAGCCCCGCTGGGGGCGCCGCGGTGCGAACAGGCCTTCGGCCGCTGCGAGGTGACTCCGCGAACGAGGGCTTCCCCGCCCGCTCAGCGGCTCTCCCTGGAGGGAGGCTGGGCGCGGGTCCCCCCCCGGGCTGAGGCAGGCGCGGGGAGGGGGATTCCCCGGGCTGACTTTCTTTTCAAACCGAGACCGCGCGGTTGAAACTGCCGTGGGTCCGCCCCGACTCCCCCAGCTCTGCGAGCCGCGCGTCGGGCGCAGGGGCAGGAGCTCGTCCCCAGGAGCTCAATGGGAATGACGGGAGCTGACACAGCGGCCGAGAGATGCCGTCCCGCCCAGCGCCCGGGTGGCGCCGGAGGCAGCTAGACCCTGGGTGCCCCAGGAGATCGGGGTCACGCATGCTGGATCTTTCAAACCCCCGCAAGCTCCCAAGGTGTCGCCTCATTTTGCTGTCGTCTGACTGATGACGCAGGAGGACTGAAAAGATGTACGCACATGCTTCACTTTTTAACCCTGTGACTAGTCCCATTGAACTCAATGGCCGTGCCTACACTGGGGGGCAAGGTGTGTTTTTAATGCTTGTTCTACTCCTAGGGTGGACCAGGCAAGCTGTCCTTTTCATAGGCTGGCCGGGGGCGGGTAAACCCTAGGCTCTGCACTGGTGTGCACCTTCCCTAGCTAATGTGTGAAAACTGCAACTTGCCTTGTCTACGCTAAGAGTGTAGCATGCATTAAAAACACACTTTCCCCGTCAGGTAGACATGGCCTGTGAGGGCACTCACATGCTTGCAGTTAAACGTGGATAAGCCTTTTCAAGATTGGGGCCTAGGCCATTAGTAACACACTAAAGTATTTGGTCTCTGAGGGCTGATGGACCCAGCTACATGCTCAGGGGTGTGAAAAATCCACACCCCTGGGCAGATTGTTAAACCAACTTAAATCCCCATGTAGACAGCAACAGGTCGAATTCTTCGTTGACCTAGCTTCTGCCTGTCAGGGAAGTGGATTACCTGTGCCAATGGCACAGCCCCTCCCCTGGGCATAGGAAGCATCTGCACTGAAGCACTAGAGTGGCCCAGCTACAGTGTTTTAAGTGTACGCAGAGCCTTAGGCTTTTATCTGGACTAGTCAAAATTCTGACATTGACTTGCTGCCTCATCATTCCCTTACTGCAGTGTGTGCAGTGTATAATCCTCAACGGAACAAAAAATGAATGTGGAATTGTCAGGGATGTTCTCATTTCAACCCTTTGGGGGAAAAAGAAAAGGAGTACTTGTGGCACCTTAGAGACTAACAAATTTATTAGAGCATAAGCTTTCGTGAGCTACAGCTCAATGCATCCGATGAAGTGAGCTGTAGCTCACGAAAGCTTATGCTCTAATAAATTTGTTAGTCTCTAAGGTGCCACAAGTACTCCTTTTCTTTTTGCGAATACAGACTAACACGGCTGCTACTCTGAAACCTTTGGGGGAAGGGGCACTAAAATTGGTGAATTCTTCTCTGAAGCAAATGGTTGTTAAAGATCTCTGGAAGAAAAGTCTGTGTAATGATTATAGCGGGGCGAAGGGAGCTGGGAGTTGGACTTTTTGAATTCTATCTGCCTGTGCCAAATTGTGGCTGTGTGTGAGATAATGCAGATACTAACAGTGGCAATGCTTTTTTTAAATGCGGTTGTTGTTTTTTTAAGGCCACAATTGGTGTGGTAATGCTGTAGTAGAAAGATAGCCATGCAGCGGGAAATGATTCAGAACTTGCAGATATGGCTTGGGAGACATGGCAGTGTCTGCATCTTCTAAAATTTTACAAAACAAAAAACCAAACCCCTCCTTGTATGTGATTGACTGAGCGATCCTTGCATTATCATCACATCTGACTTGCTTTCCCCAAAAGCCTATGCCATGTTTTATGATAGTTTAACTATCTAAAGTACTGGGTGTGTTTCAGTCTCTGGAGGGGATATTTTTCAGTCTCTTCCTCTTTTTATTCTTAAGGAGTGTTCGACTCTTTGTACATACTCAAAAGTTTTGTTTCAGTTATCTTTATGGCATTATTTTTTTCTCTGGTATGATAGCTGTAATTATTAATGTTTGGGGTGAGGGAAATTTCTCTGCCTCTGGTACAGTTTCCATTTCTCTGGCCAGTACTATGAGCCCAGCTAAGGGGGATTTGTGCCTGGTGCTCTATGGCTCAGAAAGATAATTCTGAAGACAAATATTTGCCGGTCATGGATCAGATTGCTCTAAATGATGTGCATAATAATTGTTTCCAAGGGAAGGAATCGCCTCCTACCCTTGAACTGTCCTGTAAGCAGTGGTTTCCCCAGGAATTGAAATTTGGGGGCAGGGGGGGCGTCAGGGCCGCTGAGGGGTGAGACTGAGGGTGAAGATGGGCTGTATAGCACCATAGTAAACACTGAAAAATGTTTCATGAACATTTTATTAGATTTAACTCCTGTTTTAAAATCATCACACAAATTAAAGTTGGCTACTCTAGCCTTCTGTGAAGCACTACGTCTACATCCTTCTTGGTTTCTTGCTATAATTTTGCACAACTCTGTTAATGAACTTCTTGAATGCAGTGGGTTCATCTTCAGTGGCTTCTCATGTGTCAGGTACTTCCATTCCTTCAATTGATATGGTCATTAGTTCACTCACATGATCAGGCAGAAGGTGACTTCTTTCAGAACACACAATTCTAGTCAATGATGAAAAAGAATGCTCAACTGTAGCTGTTGTGACTGGAAGTAGCAAGAGATGAATTCCTACTTCTTTCATCCCAGGAAACATAGCACAAAGATCAGGTCAAGCCACTAGTAATGATGGTAAAGAAGAAGTTGAAGTCAAATCTTCATTCATTTGTCGTATGATATTCCACTCTGTGTTCAAATTCTCTATTCTGTTCTGGTCACATGGCAGCCTCATTGCTGGTAGTGCCTCACTCCACTCAACTGTCAGTGTTTTATAGGACAGGCATCTGTAAAAGCTACATAGAGGTTGTGTAGAATCTAGAAGTCGCGGTTGCAGATTTTTAAGAATCAAGTCTGTGTACTTTTTCAGTTGTCTTAACAAACACTTCTTGTCCTCTTCACTTAAGGATTCAATATAAATGCCTTCATTAGTCAACTTCTGGATTGAAGTCTTTGCTTCTTCCAGTACTTCTTCAATGGATAGCTCTCTGATTGACCCAAATGTTGCTTCTGTTGCTGGACAAAGGTCTACTACTGTTTTAGCAGATGCCTGGATGGCATTGTTTAATGACCCAAGTGGTCTCAAGAGTAGACTTAAGAGAGCGAGAATGGCAATAGTCTTCTCTGAATGTAGTAGCAAAAGTAATCCACCAGCCTCAATCCTTAGATCCATGCCATCTTGGTAGATACTTTCCAAAGCCAGTAATAATGGCTGGATTAATTAAGATGACAGCCAAGGATCGCTCATGAGAAAGCCAGAAGATTTTTCCAGGTTGGACTAATATGAACTTCAGTCCCAGTGTATCTTCTATATTTTCCAAGATAGTCAGTCTTTTTGGATTCTTGCTGAAAAAAAGAATATAATGAAGACATTAAATTTATAGCTTTTTAAATGTCTTTTGAAGATTCTGCAGCTTGTACTAGTACTAATTGGAGTAGATGGCCTCTGCAGTGTGTATAGGAGAGACTAGGGTTACACTTTTCTCTGAGCAAAGCTTGTACTCCACCTTGTCTTCCAGTATTAAGTTTGCAGCTCCATCAAATGCACAAGCAGCCAACTGTTTGGGGTCCAATTGACAAGCATTTAACTCTAAGATGTGGGTTGTCACAGATGCAGCCAATGTGTCTTCTATAACTTGCACATCTAGAAATGCATCTACTGGCCTACCACTGACATCAACATAATGTACACACTGACTTGAATGCACCAATGCAAATAGGCATCATCAGCCATGTATGCAAATTTTTTGAATGTGGTGAGAGAGTTCTTCACTTTTTCAACTGTTGAGTTTTTCCACTGTTGCACCGCATGTTTCTAGCCAGTCAGTTGAGTTTCTTGCAGAAAGATAGTGAGCATTTGCTGGTCTTGTTCGGAACCAGTGTTCAACGACAGGATGAACAAGTGACAATGCACTTAACATTGGCCTCCAGTTTGCAGTGTGTGGTATCTCTTGCTTAAATAGAAAGTATGATGCCACAGCCATGTCTGTTCGCATGAACTGTGTTGTGTTTCCAGCATTCTTAACAGCATCATTAAGTACTCCTTAAGTGGGCTTTGAAAGTGGGCTTATAAGGCTTTCTGCATGTTGATGCACTCCAGAGGCCTGATGTTTTGCTGCCCTTTCATGTAGCTTTGCTGATCGGTCTGACAAACCAAGCTCCTCCACTTTTACCAGTTATAGCATTGGGAAGCTTTCCTTCTTCATAAACTTTTTTGCAAGAGGTGCACCAGGAGCCATCTTTTGTAACTTCAATAAATGGGAGCACTTTGACCAAGAAAGGTCGGGAACTGCCTGTAGGTTTTGGAGACACTGTTTCTTCAGTAGGTAGCTGTATTTGTGCTTCGGGCTGGTCGAATGTAGATACGCCACTTGAACCTTCAGATGACATGTTGCTATATTCTTGGTTCTTGATGTGTTCTTCACCTTGGTTAGTTTTTGAGGCCTTCGAGTGGAAAAATTGTTGTATTGTTTTTTGTCTTTTCATTTTCACTTTGACCTGTAACATTTTAAAGAGATATGAATAAATTAAATGTTTTGTTAGGATAATACAAATTTAACATAAGGATAATGCAAAATACACCAAAACACATAACAGATCTAGATTTCTAAAAAAATATACATTTAAAAAAATATATTTAATTTAAATTGACTTTTGAAAAGTAAGCCATCATGGGATAAGAGGGAAGTCCTCTCATGGATCAGTAACTGATTAAAAGATGGGAAACAAAGGGTAGGAATAAATTAACAGTTTTCAGAATAGAGCAAGATAAATAGTGGTATCCTTGAGGGGTCGGTATTGGGACCATTACTGTTCAACATACTCATAAATGATCTGGAAAAAGGGGTAAACAGTGAGGTGGCAAAATTTGCAGATAGTTAAGTCCAAAGCAGACTATGAAGGGCTACAAAAAGATCTCACAAAACTGGGTGACTGGGCAACAAAATGGCCGATGAAATTCAACGTTGATAAATGCAAAGTTATGCACATTGGAAAACCAGAATCTCAACTATACATACAAAATGATAGTGTCTAAATTAACTGTTAACACTCAAGAAAGATATGTTGGAGTCATTGAGGATGATTCTCTGAAAATATCTACTCAATGTGCAGTGGCAGTCAACAAAGCAAACAAAGTTGGGAATCATTAAGAAATGATTAGATAATAAGACAGAAAATATCATAGAGTCTCTATATAAATCCATGGTACATGCACATCTTGAATACTGTGTGCAGTTCTGGTGACCCTATCACAAAAAAAAATGTTAATTGGAAAAGGTACAGAGATGGGCAACTAAAATGATTAGGGGTATGAAACAGGAGGAGAGATTAAAATGACAAAAAGAAAAGGAGTATTTGTGGCACCTTAGAGACTAACAAATTTATTAGAGCATAAGCTTTCGTGAGCTACAGCTCACTTCATCGAGCTTATGCTCTAATAAATTTGTTAGTCTCTAAGGTGCCACAAATACTCCTTTTCTTTTTGCGAATACAGACTAACACGGCTGCTACTCTGAAACCTGTGATTAAAATGACAGGGAATTTTCAGCTTAGAAAAGAGACTACTAAGGGGGGATATGATAGAGGTCTATAAAATCTTTACTGGTGTGAAGAAAGTGAATAGGGAAATGTTATTTAATCCTTCACATAACACAAGAACTAGCAGTCACCCAATGAAATTAATAGGCAGCAGGTTTTAAAAAAACAAAAGGAAGTACTTCACACAACACAAAGTCAACCCATGGAACTCTTTGCCAGGAGATGCTGTAAAGACCAAAACTACAACAGGATTAAAAAAATAACTAGATAAATATCTGGAGAATAGGTCCATCAGTGGCTATTAGCCAGGATGGGGAGGGATGCAACACCATGCTCTGAGTGTCCCTAGCCTGTTTGCCAAAAGCTGGGAATGGGCAACAGGGGATGGATCACTTGATGATTACCTGTTCTGTTCATTCCCTCTGGGGCACCTGGCCTTGACCAGTGTTAGAAGACAGAATACTGAGCTATACGGACCATTGGTCTGACCCAGTACGACTATTCTTATGTAAAAATTAATTTATAATAATAAAAATGTTTAGTTCAGAAACTCCCCAACATAATGATCTGTCAAGATAGCAACAATGTGAGATAACAACCTTGGCAAATAATGCACTTTAAAAACCTTGGCCTACTAGGAAACCTACTTATATAAGTTTCCATTCCCAGTCACAAATCTAGCATTCTGGAGCAAAGTCACTAAAATTTAGTTCAACAAACAAATATTTATTTAACGTTCCCCTCACTTTTCCCTCTACCACACCCCACTCACCGGTGTTGTCTTTGGTCAGTGGAGACTCAGAGTTCAGAGGTGCTTTCATGTGACTACACCTCCGAGGTGGGGGACAAGAAGGCACCTTGCACATTCCTCCAGCTGCTCACTGTTCGTTCTGGCCACTGTTGCTCGTTGTGCCACTGTTCACTCTAACACACTCTTGCCAATGGCCTGCGCAGTCACCTTCTGCTGCCACTGTGACCTCTGTGAGTTGGTCTCTTGAGGTTGACTCAGTGATTTCAGCTGAGCTCTCAGTGGGGGAACCTCACTGCTAGTGCAGTTTGGGCTATCTCTTCCATAGAAACACTGTCCCAGAGCAGGTCTAAGCACTTAGATCTGATTATCAGTGATTTTAGCTGTAGCGGTCACTTAACAAAACAAAAGATTATCTATGGAGCCTAATCAGCTCTGTTTTTAAACAGTGGAGAGGGGCAGGTCAAATCGTACTTGTGACTCAAGCAGACCATCAAGCAAAACACCTGTCCCCACCCTCTCTTGATGCCCTCAATCAACACAGGCTAAGTACAGTTCTTCTGCCCTTTACTCATACAATAGGAATAACAACATTTCATTACCTCCCTGCATTCAAGTGATTTGTAACCCAACCCCAGCCAAAAACTATCACTTTGGCAACACAGCTGTGTTTGCTGGATACCTAGGTAGATTAGGTGTGAATGTAAATACAATCTGGTCTTGAAGCCTTCCCCCCCCCCCCCCCCAGCTCATCACTAGCTGTCAGGGAGAGCTCATTTAGACTTTGCTTACAAATCATAATTTCAGGTTTCAGAGTAGCAGCCGTGTTAGTCTGTATTCGCAAAAAGAAAAGGAGTACTTGTGGCACCTTAGAGACTAACAAATTTATTTGAGCATAAGCTTTCGTGAGCTACAGCTCACTTCATCGGATGCATTTGGTGGAAAAAACAGGTGCCACAAGTACTCCTTTTCTTTTTGCGAAATCATAATTTGAAATTGTTAGGTTGGCCAACATCACCGAAATGAATGCACTGACATTGTCATAAAAAAACAACAGCTGTATAAGGAAGCTAGTCTATGTTCATACTTTTCAAATCTAATATATTTTTTCAGATACACGTATTTTATCAGACACTGTATATGCTTTTAAAGTGTGTATTAATGCTTCAATTTCAATTCAAATTTCCAGTCCGTCACTAAATTGGCATGTAACTAGTTCACAGAACTGGGGGGAGAGCGTTGGGGAAATCACTGCCTGTAAGGGTTTCATTTCTATCCCCTCCTCCACAAATGATTGTTCTGTGCTGGTAACTGGTGCCAAATTGTCCCATTACATCTATGCAACATGTACTTCAGTGGGTAGCATAGCGTTGAGTGTCAACATAGAATTTGATGGCTAATTTCACAAAAAGTCGTTTTACACACATTATACTTGACTTACATGGGGAGTTGGGATTCGTGAAGAATGTAAGATTGGTAACTTTTCATGCATCCTCTGACCTCTTGATTTACAGGCTTTTCTATGACAGGTTTCAGAGTAGCAGCCGTGTTAGTCTGTATTCCCAAAAAGAAAAGGAGTACTTGTGGCACCTTAGAGACTAACAAATTTATTAGAGCATAAGCTTTCGTGAGCTACAGCTCACTTCATCGGATGCATTTCGATGAATGCATCCGATGAAGTGAGCTGTAGCTCACGAAAGCTTATGCTCTAATAAATTTGTTAGTCTCTAAGGTGCCACAAGTACTCCTTTTCTATGGTAGTCATCACAATCTCTGGGTACCTCACAATATGTCTGTAAGGTCGGGAGGCTAAGCAGTCTCCTCATTTTACAGCAGAACTGTGGCAGAGGGGAAATGGTTGATCTTCCTCCAGATCTCTTGAGTCCTGGCTCAATGTCTTAATCACAACACCATCCTTCCTTGCTGTCACCTGTCTCATCTTCAGTAAACATAATATGCTAATGATATATCAAATCTCCTTTTTGTTACTGTCCATTATATGAAATACCACTTAGCAACAGTGGCATGTGAAAATATTTAATAAAAACAAATCTCCTCCCCTGCCCATTCACAAAATTGTCTCCCATTTATAGATCAGTTTTTTTGTTCTTATCTGGAATGGCTCTTGGAGTTCACATGGTGCCAGTTCTCTAATGCAGCGACATAAATGTTTAACACTGAGTAATGTAAAAAATATATTTTGTGTAATGGCATAACTAACGTCAGTGCAGCTCTGGAAATAGTGTTTAGTGCTGACCCTGCTCCAGTTAATGTTTTCTTGCCTGGTTCTATAAGAGGAGACTATAAATCAATGAAAAATGTAAATTATATTTTAGCTTATCCATGACTATTTTTAACTGTAGATTTTTGTTGTTAATAAGGGGCACAAGATATATAACACTTTTTGGTCAATTCCCCAGGCTCTTTTCTTCACTCCTTTTTACTCCACTTTTTTCTTTCTTTTATCTGACTCTCCAGAGAGCCTGTGATTCATAACAAGCAGCTTTAAAAATATTGGTTCTAGACAAAACACTGTACAATAAAGAATACTTTTAAAAAACAAACCAGAAACCTTATTAGAACATGATCGCTTTAAAACAGTTTAAAAGGCATTTGGACATCAGGAAACTCATAATTCAGGCTCTTCAAATAACCTAAACTCTGCCTCTGTAGTCCTGTCTATGATCCATTCCTGAATAGTGTCTGTATGTACATTGATAACTATTTTATGGTGCAGTTCTTGCTTAATTTTAGGAGAAGATATAGTTATGGCTCTGTACAGTGGTACAAAAACTGAGCTGTGTGAGGAATTGACAAGAGGAAGTGTAATAGGGTTTATTAGCAGTCATATAGCTCAAGCTTCATAGCGCTCTCTTGTACAGCTATTTTTAGAGTGTAGTGCCAGCCCTGCTAGCCAAGTTTGTTGACTCAGTCTGGGAGGCTTGCTCCAAAATTCTGTGTAAACACATTGACTTACTTGAATTCAACAGGAGTTACTGTTTTGTGTGTGTGTATGTGTATATATGTATTATCAGACTTCAGATGTTTCTTTCTATCAGTGGGTGAGTGTTTGAGTTGGTGGCCTGTATGTGATGAGGGTTGGTGCTTTATTTTAGAAGAAGTTATATTATTTTAAACAGCACCCAAAGGAGCATTAGTCACTTCCCAGATGGATTTTTGTCCTGTTCTGAAGCGCTTACAGGAGCTAAGGACATGATGTGACAAGGGAAGACAAAACAAGGATGAGGTAGTAGGAATAGAAAAGCAGTGATAATCCCATCAGTGGGTATCTGTTGTTTGGTGATTTATGCACATTTTATGTCTGGTTTTATGAGGTCAGGATTAAAGTTGCTTATTAAACCTTAGTTATGAATTTCCCAGGCTTCAAAATGCTTTTAAAATAACTACAATGATATAAGTGCCATTACTTCTTGGCAGATCGAATTCTGCCTTAATGAAGTGTATTTTGGTTTGGATGTTTTCTTAAAATTAAAAGTGGCTGCGTTTTCACAATATCTCTTACATTTGTTTGGCAAGTGAGCACATCAAGCTCCAGGTGATGTGTAGAGAAGCAGCAGCCCCAGCAGATCTGAAGCTCTCGTCCATCGGACCTGTTGTATTCTACTGCTCCCTGGATCACTTGGCACAGCAAAGTGAGGCAGCTGCTGCTGTTCCCTGGGTTGCCCTGGATGTGAAGCAGGATGCTACAGGTTTGGAGCAGAAAAGATGTGCTGAACTTCTCTTTTTTCTTCAGAGTAGTAGAAGCATACGAGCCAGTGATTAATTTGTAATGAAAGAGATGCCTGGGCTCAAACAATTAAGTACTGGGGTTCAAGCAATTTTTTTACATTCATAACGGATACAGGTTTCAGAGTAGCAGCCGTGTTAGTCTGTATTCGCAAAAAGAAAAGGAGTACTTGTGGCACCTTAGAGACTAACAAATTTATTAGAGCGTAAGCTTTCGTGAGCTACAGCTCACTTCATCGGATGCAAATGCATCCGATGAAGTGAGCTGTAGCTCACGAAAGCTTATGCTCTAATAAATTTGTTAGTCTCTAAGGTGCCACAAGTACTCCTTTTCTTATAACGGATACAGCAAGCCCAGAGGTGCTGGGGCTATGAACTGCCAAACCTAAAGATGCTGTGGCTCATCCCTGGCTCAAATTAAGCCCTGATACCAGCTGCATTACTTTCCTCATAGTTGAAGAGGGTCATAACATTCTGGGACTTTGGGAAGCAGAGACCTTAGTAACTGTGCAGGTTCCATGGTGCTGTATCTGCACCAGTTAAGAATGTAACCTTGAACCTGTGCAGTTCAGATGAGAAAATTTAGCAGAGTTTGTAAGACCAACTAGGGCTCAGGTCCTGTAGCACATCTCTGCTCCTAGAGATTGAGTGGCCAGACCCAAGGAGAGTTTAGAGCCTATAAATGGTTTAGTACACTAAGAGAGCCATAGAAATTAAAACCTTTCCTGGCCATGTCTACAATATGGTGCCATAACTATGTCAGCATAACTCCCAGCATAACCTCCTAGTGTAGATGAAACCTACAATGATGAAAGGGGTTTTTTCATTGCTGTAGGAACACCACGTCCCCAAGCAATGGAAGTATTTTTCCACCATCTTACCTGTATCTACACCAGGGGTTAAGTTGGCCTAACTACACCACGCGAGCATGTGGATTTTTCACACCCCTGAGTAGTGTAGCTATGTTTATCTAAGTTTTACGTGCAGTCCAGAGCTCTCATTCTGTAGATCTCACATTTTTCCACCTTGTATTTCAGAAGATGGCAATTCTGGGAAAGGGTGAAACTGATGGTTTTGGTGGTTGGCTGCATGTATTAATCAGAAATCCATTGTTGCCTTTAAATTTTATTTTAATTTTGCAGTGCCTGATAAAAACAAGATCCCTGCCCTGAAGAGCATGATATAATTCAGCATGATACAACTAGTGAGGGTCATAAAGTGAGGAAGAGGAGGATGACTCCACAACACTTGAGCTGTTTTGATGGTTAATTTTTTAAGATTGTCTATCCTCCTTCTCATTAGCCATAGTCTCCATCGCATTCAATGTGGTCAGTGAGGTAGCTTGGCAAATGGACTTTGGGCATGTTCTAAGTGTTAGGGACAGCATGGAAACAACTTTTGAAGGGAGAAGCTGCCCAGTGTAGGGGCTTGGCAGCAAGGACAAAGTATTTGACTCTCATGGTGCATTGCTGTGGGAGGCAATGAAGTAACTCAAAGGTAGGTGGATGAGAAGGTCGAAGTAAGGAGCAAAAGAAATTACTTTGGTAGCTACAATTTGGATGGAATGGAGTGGGAAGATGTTAATATAAAAAACAATCTAGGATTATGTTTGGTTTAGTTTGTTTGTTTCTACAAAACATAGCTATTGCAAAGGCCCTCTGAACTTTGGTTGGGTGTTTTAGACTCTGATAAACTAGAAATAAAGACCTAAGCACTGCATCTGTGCTTTGTGGGTGCCGCTATTCCTTCTGGAGTTCATAAAGTCACCTGGAAAGAGCTTGGAAATTAAAATTTTATATATATATATATATATATATAAATCACTTCTAAATTAAGAATACCATCTATAACAATTTCCAGGCACAATGGCTTTATTTTGAAGAAAAAAATTAGAGAAGATGAAAAAAATTGCATGGTTAAACTTTGAGTTATTATGGGAAGCTAGTTACAGCCTTCACGTGACAATGGCTGTGTATGTATAATAATAGACTAAGCAAACATTCTCTAGAACAGTGATTCCCTTTCCTCTTAACAACCAAATAATGATATTTATCTAAATATATTTGTGTGTGTATGTTATAGCAAAACCTTATTCATTCTTCTCTCCTTATTTTACAAAGCACTTGTCCACTCTTCAGAAAAACACAACTGAAGGATAAATATCTAGAATACAAAGACTAGCCATACTCCCCAAACCAGTTATATCTCCCAGACTAAAAATAGCACCTTTAGCAAAGCCACTCTAAATAACTTTCCTTGCTAGGTTAGCCTGCATCCTGAAACCCCTACATTTAGGAAAAGCCCAGGAAAACAAATGAGCTTTGATGTATATTCTGAAGCTCAACTTCTTTGGACCTAGGGATGTAATCAGCAGAATTGACAATTCGCAGAGAACACTAGCCTCCTTATTTTTAACCAGCGAACTCTGAGCTCAGACTCTATCACATCCATCCTGATTGCAAATGCCATAGTATTGCACAGAGGGAGAGGTGTGTCTCTAGTAGCCAAGTCACAAACTGTTCTAAGATCTCTGGGGCAGGGACCATCTTTGTGTTGCATGTAAAGTGCCTAGTCATGGACAGAGGTCTTTAGGCACTATCGCAATACAAATGAAAAACAACGTAGCTAAATACTTTAATTTACTTAAAACTAGTACCGCATATCTTACCTGAAAGCCAGTGCAGACCAGTGCTTGGGAGACCTATTGTGAATTAGTGAACAAGTTAAGGACATGGGAGGGAAGAGCGAGGATAATGGATCATAAAATGTATTTCAGTTTAATTGTTCTGCCAGTCAAGCATCATGGGAATACAAGGCACTCTGGCTATACCTCCTGTGCGGAGGGGCCAGCATAGCTAACTCTGTGCTGCATAGGGATTCCCAAGCCCCAGGGACTCCCATTAGGATAGCTTTCCAGTTTTTGGTTGGCCTTTCTACAGAGACAACTAACGAAGCCACCTACTCTGGTGGTGGTTTTCTGACTAATTTATTTAGTGGCCCTTCCCTTCCCCTGCCCCTTCCTTTTCTTTCTCAGTGATGCAGGAATATGAACAAAAATGGTGCAGGGGAAACTGCCCTGATAATGCAGTAGTTCTGGAGTCAAGGGATGTCAAAAAGACAGTAAATTAGGTGTCCGGAGGGGTTAAAGGGAGAACATGTGCTTCTCCTTTCCATATCTACTAATTGGAGCCCAGGCCTCTCAGACCTTTCATTCATGCAGTATCTTAATAGGCTGGGGAGACCCGGCTAATTAAAATCCTGCTCTCAAAAGCACTCTGAAGTCAAAGTAAACAAGCACACAAACAAGTTAATACCTTAATGATCTATGATAGGATTGAACAAATAGTCACTCACAAAATCATGACAATAACAATTGTTGGCACTACAATGCAATCCCGAGGTGGGGTATAGCCTTATCTACGCAAGCAAAATTAACAGTTGTTTGTAACAGGTGTTGGCAAGGGGTACCTGTGAACTAGAGTGGACTGTGTTGTAAGTGCAAGCGTTGCCAAGGCCAAACCCTGTTCAGTACAATTTCAGAGATGATGGCAGTGCTGAACAAGTTTTGTTCTTGGCTGCAGCTGATAGTTGAACCGATTTCAGTCACAATTCAGTCACAGCTGTTGTTAGCAATAAGTACTCTTGCTAGTGTAGACAAAACTGGGTGATGCTTTCAAAGACTAATTCAAAGCTCTGATGGAATATGCCTATAGAGTCAAGGAATTCTTAAATTGAAAGGATAATGCAGTTATTCATAAATTTCAAAATTAAATCTTAATTCATGGTTTATTAGCCTCTTGGAAGCTTGACAATAAAACATTTCCTCACTAACCTGTTTTTCCTTCCTTGTCTGTGCTATAGGACTACATGAGATTTGGCCAATTGACATTTTCCAGTTAAAAAAGCATATAAAAATTAGTAACAGTGTCAATGTCGGTAACTTTAAGTACAACATTCTGGATTTTGTTAGGAGGGTGGCTTACAAAGTGAACTTGAAATAAAATGGCTGTATTTGTCTTTTAAATAAATAAACCATTTCCCTCTGTTTTGAATGTAAACATTCCTTTGCAATGCTGAAAATGCAAAAAGATCACCGCTGTGTTCACCATTTCCAGCAAATGCAATTTACCAGTCAAATTTCATTGTTCAAGCTCCGTAAAGTAAAAAGTAAATAATGATGAAAAGCAAATTACTCTTTAAATTTTTTTGGTATTAATGAATCATCTCAAGTGGCATTAGTAAAATCATTAAAGAATTTTTGGGAAAAAACTTACCCGACTATCTTGATTACATTCTTTTAAACTCACTTTACTTTGTGTTTTTTTGTGTATGTAACATATAGGTCAAATGTAGGGCTTATCAAACTTGACAGCCTTTTACCATTGAAACTCGGGCCATAACTCAATCTATTTAATTAACTAAACCTCTTTTTATTGTGTGAATTAAGGACATTGTATGTCTTAACTTTGAATTTCCTAGCTAATGCGTTTTTTTTTCCAGAAGCTTAATTGTACATGATCACAGATGGTATTGTTTCTGCCCCTCCCCCAATATCTAAAGATGCTAATCCATATTATGTAGGGGTTTAATTTATTTTTTTTTTGTCCTGGATATGGGTGGAGAGGATGTATTCTGCATATTTTCAAATGGAAGCATGTTGGAAAAGGAGAAGGTGAGAAACACACAAACCTCTGGGTTTTTCAGCTATTTATCTGAAAGGCTCTTAAGTAAAGTAAGCTGTCATGGGATAAGAGGGAAGGTCCTTTCATGGAGTGGTAATTGGTTAAAAGATAGGAAACAAAGGGTAGGAATAAATGGTCAGTTTTCAGAATGGAGAGAGGTAAATAGTGGTGTCCTTCAGGGGTCTGTACTAGGACCAGTCCTATTCAACATATTCATAAAAGATCTGGAAAAAGGGGTAAACAGTGAGGTGGTAAAATTTGCAGATGATCCAAAACTACTCAAGATAGTTAAGTCCAAAGCAGACTGTGAAGGGCTACAAAAGGATGTCTCAAAACTGGGTGACTGGGCAACAACATGGCAGATGAAATTCAGTGTTGATAAATGCAAAGTAATGCACATTGGAAAACCATAATCCCAACTATATATATAAAATATATAAAATCTCAACTATAAATATAAATTAGCTGTTATCACTCAAGAAAGAGATCTTGGAGTCATTGTAGATAGTTCTCTGAAAATAGCCACTCAATGTACAGTGGCAGTCAAAAAAGTGAACAGAATGTTGGGAATCCTTAAGAAAGGGATAGATATTAAGACAGAAAATGTATTGCTGCTATATAAATTCCTGGTATGCCCACATCTTGAATACTGCGTGCAGATATGGTCACCTCATCTCAAAAAAGATCTATTGGAATTGGAAAAGGTTCAGAAAAAGGCAACAAAAATGATTAGGGGTATGGAACAGCTGCCATATGAGGAGAGATTAATAAGACTGGGACTTTTCAGCTTGGAAAAAGAGATGACTAAGGGGGGATATGATAGAGGTCTATAAAATCATGACTGGTGTGGAGAAAGTAAATTAGGAAGTGTTATTTACTCCTTCTCATAACACAAGAACTAGGAGTCACCATATGAAATTAATAGGTGGCAGGCTTAAAACAAACAAAAGGAAGTATCTTTTCACACAACATATAGTCAGCCTGTGGAACTCTTTGCCAGAGGATGTTGTGAAGGCCAAGACTGTAACAGGGTTAAAAAAGAACTACATAAATTCATGGAGGATAGCTCCATCAATGGCTATTAGCCAGGATGGACTGGGATGGTGTCCCTAGCCTCTATGTCTGACAGAAGCTAGGAATGAGTGACAGGGGATGGATCATTTGATGATTACCTGTTCTGTTCATTTCCTCAGGGGCACCTGGCATTGGTCACTGTCGGAAGACAAGATACTGGGCTAGATGGATCTTTGGTCTGACCCAGTATAGCCATTCTTATTTTTTTTATCCATCCAACTGCCATTAAAGAAGAGAGAACTCCTGGCCTGTTCCTCCCCGCTTTTCTAAAATTACACTCCACATTTCTTTCCAATGCCTTGGATGACATACATTTGATGCTCTTTGGGGCAAGGACCATGTCCTTTTTTGGTGACTGGAAAACACCCAGTACATTTTTAACACAGAGTGCACCTTAATATTTGTACATCACATTGAATATCTATGTTTTAAACACCCTGAGGTTTTTTTCTGCAGTAAACTTTTTGGGGGAAATCTCCCACCAGAGGTAGCAACAGCAAGCATAGGTGAAAACAGGACACAGGTTTCTTTACCACTGTTGTCCAGGCTTGTTCTAAGCAAGATGAGCTGGCCTGGCACAGAGTGCACCCTCTGTTTTTTCCTAATCTATCCTAATGCAGCAATGGTGGGAAACTTCCCAAAATAATCTAGCATGGGCACAGCCTATGAGGCAGATAATCTTATCCCCTTATCCAGATAAGAATTAGGACCTTTTCTATACCAGAAAAATGACCTAGTTTATTATTTTTTTTAAATCAGTTTAACTAGACTAGTGCAAATCCATAATGAAGATGCACATAAACCAGGTTCAATCCCACCTTAAATTAATTAAACTACTGATTTAAGATAAATTGATACGAACAAGGGTCAAATTGGATTACATGTCTCTACTTTAGAGTTTAGCACTGGTTTAAGTAGCTCAGTGTAAAAATTAATTTAGTTTAAACGGATGCACTTTTCTAGTATACAGAAGGCTGAAAACACAGTAGTTAAGTGCTTTTCCCATTGTCACAAAGGGAGTTAGTAGCAGAGGTGGGATTAGGTGGGAATTCTTGATTTCTAGTTTTGGACACAATCAGTTTAATCACAGGTTTCAGAGTAGCAGCCGTGTTAGTCTGTATTCGCAAAAAGAAAAAGAGTACTGGTGGCACCTTAGAGACTAACAAATTTATTAGAGCATAAGCTTTCGTGAGCTACAGCTCACTTCATCGGATGCATTTGGTGGAAAAAACAGAGGAGAGATTTATATACACACACACACAGAGAACATGAAACAATGGGTTTATCATACACACTGTAAGGAGAGTGATCACTTAAGATAAGCCATCACCAGCAGCAGGGGTGGGAAAGGAGGAAAACCTTTCATGGTGACAAGCAAAGTAGACTAATTCCAGCAGTTAACAAGAATATCAGAGGAACAGTGGGGGGTGGGGTGGGAGGGAGAAATACCATGGGGAAATAGTTTTACTTTGTGTAATGACTCATCCATTCCCAGTCTCTATTCAAGCCTAAGTTAATTGTATCCAGTTTGCAAATTAATTCCAATTCAGCAGTCTCTCGTTGGAGTCTGTTTTTGAAGCTTTTTTGTTGAAGTATAGCCACTCTTAGGTCTGTGATCGAGTGCCCAGAGAGATTGAAGTGTTCTCCAACTGGTTTTTGAATGTTATAATTCTTGATGTCTGATTTGTGTCCATTCATTCTTTTACGTAGAGACTGTCCAGTTTGGCCAATGTACATGGCAGAGGGGCATTGCTGGCACACGATGGCATATATCACATTGGTAGATGCGCAGGTGAACGAGCCTCTGATAGTGTGGCTGATGTGATTAGGCCCTATGATGGTATCCCCTGAATAGATATGTGGACAGAGTTGGCAACGGGCTGTGTTGCAAGGATAGGTTCCTGGGTTAGTGGTTCTGTTGTGTGGTGTGTGGTTGCTGGTGAGTATTTGCTTCAGATTGGGGGGCTGTCTGTAAGCAAGGACTGGTCTGTCTCCCAAGATCTGTGAGAGTGATGGCTCGTCCTTCAGGATAGGTTGTAGATCCTTGATGATGCGTTGGAGAGGTTTTAGTTGGGGGCTGAAGGTGATGACTAGTGGCGTTCTGTTGTTTTCTTTGTTGGGCCTGTCCTGTAGTAGGTGACTTCTGGGTACTCTTCTGGCTCTGTCAATCTGTTTCTTCACTTCAGCAGGTGGGTATTGTAGTTGTAGGAATGCATGATAGAGATCTTGTAGGTGTTTGTCTCTGTCTGAGGGGTTGGAGCAAATGCGGTTATATCGTAGCGCTTGGCTGTAGACAATGGATCGAGTGGTATGATCTGGATGAAAGCTAGAGGCATGTAGGTAGGAATAGCGGTCAGTAGGTTTCCGATATAGGGTGGTGGTTATGTGACCATCGCTTATTAGCACCGTAGTGTCCAGGAAGTGGATCTCTTGTGTGGACTGGTCCAGGCTGAGGTTGATGGTGGGATGGAAATTGTTGAAATCATGGTGGAATTCCTCAAGAGCTTCTTTTCCATGGGTCCAGATGATGAAGATGTCATCAATGTAGCGCAAGTAGAGTAGGGGCATTAGGGGACGAGAGCTGAGGAAGCGTTGTTCTAAGTCAGCCATAAAAATGTTGGCATACTGTGGGGCCATGCGGGTACCCATCGCAGTGCCGCTGATTTGAAGGTATACATTGTCACCAAATGTGAAATAGTTATGGGTCAGGACAAAGTCACAAAGTTCAGCCACCAGGTTAGCCGTGACAGTATCGGGGATACTGTTCCTGACGGCTCGTAGTCCATCTTTGTGTGGAATGTTGGTGTAGAGGGCTTCTACATCCATAGTGGCTAGGGTGGTGTTTTTAGGAAGATCACCAATGGACTGTAGTTTCCTCAGGAAATCGGTGGTGTCTCGAAGATAGCTGGGAGTGCTGGTAACGAAGGGCCTGAGGAGGGAGTCTACATAGCCAGACAATCCTGCTGTCAGGGTGCCAATAAATCAGTTTAATGTATTTGTTCCTTTTTTCCTCTCCTCCCCCCCACCCCCCTTTCATGCCACTCCCTTTTTGTTTGCCCCTCTTCCCTTTTTGGGACAATCTTGAATTCCAGTCTCTCACTCCAGGATACCAGCTGAGAAAAGGTACCTCACAGTGCTCTTTCAGATGGTTATACAATGACATCT
The DNA here is from genome assembly GCF_009764565.3 of Dermochelys coriacea. NCBI lineage: Eukaryota > Metazoa > Chordata > Testudines > Dermochelyidae > Dermochelys > Dermochelys coriacea. Next base: position 74,039,168 of record NC_050072.1, on the reverse strand, counting down.
AGTGCTTTTCTCCCCACAAACTTCTGAGTTCTTGCCAAGCTATTTTTTCAGCACAATACTCAGTCTTGAACTTCCACTAAACCACAGAAGGCCCATCCTGCTGTAAAGAAGAATCATTCCTTTATTGCTAGTTGTTCCTTAGCTACAATGATAAGCGCAAGGTAGTGCTTCTGTACTGATGTTAGTAGGATGAAACTGAGAATTCTATCACTATAGGCATCACTGCTCTGTGATTGGTTCACACTAAGGACGTACATTGATCATAGAACCATGATGCCTACGCTGGTAGAATTTTCAGTTTCATCCTAGACAGTCTTTATTTAAATGCTTTTGAGATGTATGATGACCACTAGAAAGTGTACCTGTGTCTCTCTTCCTCCATAATATAGTATACCGTTTTCTTGGAGAGAAAATGTTCTTTATTTGTCTCTGTTGCTGATAGAGCCTCAATTCTATCAACATAAGGGTTTTTTTGTGTTTGTTTTTACTGCACCCCATCCCTGCAGTATCTTAGCACTTTGCTGTTGTCACTCTAATTGATACAAAGTCTCTGAACTCATAGAGTGGCTACTCTCCCTTTTGGTGTTCTTGAAGTCTGCTTGGAGTGGGGTTCTATTTTTTTTTTTGAATGGGGAAGGAGAGAAAAAAGTAGGTGAGAATGGTTGTTGAGAATGTCGGTTTTGGTCATGATGGAAAAATGTGATCAAGGAGAGAGGTAACTGCAGTTACCTCAAGATGGTCAGACTCTAGTCACCTCGTCTCCTGATTTTTACTCCACAGCTGGATACCTTTGGTAAAGGCCCTGTTTACACTAAGGAATTTTACTTTATTAAGTTGGGTTTGGTATGTTAAAGGATCAAGCTACACTAGTGTAAGCACTGCTTTACACCAATGCACCATGTTTATGGTGCAAGCCCTTAATGGTATAACCAACATCAATATCATTAGACTGGTGCAAGTTTATTTAATATAGACAGGGCTTATGGGCTAGTTTACACTGGAATGAATTGGACAAATGAATTGTAGCTCTACAGTTTTTCTTTGAAGTCTGTTTTTGAATTTTTGTTGTCGAAGGATGGCTACTTTTAAATGTTACTGAGTGTCTAGGGAGATTGAAGTGTTCTCCTACTGGCTTTTGTATGTTACCATTCCTGATGTCTGATTTGTGTCCATTTATTCTTTTGAGTAGAGACTGTCTGGTTTGGCCAATATACATGTGCCAGCAATGCCCCTCTGCCATGATGGCATATATCACATTAGTAGATATGCAGGTGAATGAGCCCCTGTTGGTATGGATCATATGGTTCAGTCTTCTGATGGTGTCGCTAAAGTAGATATGGGAATAGAACAGGCAGCGGGGTTTGTTACAGGGATTGGCTCCTGAGTTAGTGTTTCTGTGGTGTGGTGTGTAGTTGCTTCGGGGTGGGAGGCTGTCTGTAAGTGAGGATTGGCCTGCCTCCCAAGGCCTGTGAGAGTGGGGGATCATTTTCCAGGATAGGTTGTAGATTGTTGATGATGTGCTGGAGAGGTTTTAGCTGGGGTCTGTACGTGATGGCCAGTGGTGGTGGTGGTGGTTTCCTTTTTGGACCTGTCCTGTAGTAGGTGTCTCACCTACTCTACTACACTACTGTCTCACTCTGTCAATCTGTTTCCTCACTTCCCCAGGTGGGTATTGTATTTTTAAGAATGCTTCAAAGAGAAACTGCAGAGCTACAATTCATTTGCAAATTTAACACCATTAATTTGGGCTTGAATAGGGACTGGAAGTGGCTGGCTCACTACAAAAGCAATTTTCCCTCTCTTGGTATTGACACCTCCTCATCAATTATTGGGAGTGGAACACATCCACCCTGACTGAATTGGCCTTAAGAAAAGGAGTACCCGTGGCACCTTAGAGACTAACAAATTTATTAGAGCATAAGCTTTCGTGAGCTACAGCTCACTTCATCGGATGCATGAAACTGCTCACGAAAGCTTATGCTCTAATAAATTTGTTAGTCTCTAAGGTGCCACGGGTACTCCTTTTCTTTTTGCGAATACAGACTAACACGGCTGCTACTCTGAAACCTGAATTGGCCTTGTTAACACTGGTTCTCCACTTGTAAGATAACTTCTGTCTCTTCATGTGTCAGTATATTTATGCCTGCATCTGTAATTTTCACTTCATGCATCTGAAGTGGGGTTTTTTGCCCACAAAAGCTTATGCCCAAATAAATCTGTTAGTCTTGAAGGTGCCACTGGACTCCTCATTGTTTTTATCTATTCCAGAATAGCTCTCTGTGTGTGGACATTCTTACACTGGAATAAGTGTGTCCACTTGGGGAGCTAATCCAGTCAATTTCCCATGTAGACAAATTCTATTTACCTTGTCTTCAACTCTCACCTGTATTTCCCCTCAGTTTTATGATCTGCATTGTCCCAGCGAAGTGCTGTTGTCTTGATGGTTCATAAATAGAGATGTTGAGTAAAACTTTTGGAAGTGCATAAATGCCATTTTCAAGAGTGAGATTGATATTTAGGTTCCTAAAGCTAGATTTCACGTGATGTAGGCACTTCTGATAGTGTTACCTGTGTACTCTAATAATGCAGCTGGAATCTGATCCATTCCTGGCTCTAAAGATTATGATTAAAGCCTTGAACAGGCAAGGGTGGTGCAGTAGGAGGGAGGTACTGGAGTGCAGGCTGGATGTGCCCCTGGCAGCATAAACTATGCAAGCACTAGGCAGCTGCATTTTGCACCAGCTGGAGCTTTCGCAACCTTGGCAAATCTGCAAGCCTGCTACCACCACCTGGAGAATTTGGCACTGAAACACAGTGTTTTTGACAGGTTTCAGAGTAGCAGCCGTGTTAGTCTGTATTCACAAAAAGAAAAGGAGTACTTGTGGCACCTTAGAGACTAACAAATTTATTAGAGCATAAGCTTTCGTGAGCTACAGCTCACTTCATCAGATGCATTTGGTGGAAAAACCAAAACCAAAACCAAAGTTTTTCCACCAAATGCATCCGATGAAGTGAGCTGTAGCTCAGGAAAGCTTATGCTCTAATAAATTTGTTAGTCTCTAAGGTGCCACAAGTACTCCTTTTCTTTTTACAAAGTGTTTTAAAATGTAGATGGGAGATGTTGTTTACTTTTCCTTCTGGCACAAGGTAGTATTAAGGTTTTTCTAACTGTGTGCAGAGTCACAGATTTAGGTACTTTATTGTAGTGTACACCTGGAGTATGTTAATATTTAAAGAGTTGATACTGTGATTAACTGAGTAACATTTAAAGTTTGTATTGTTCTATTTGAAAAATACTTAACCCTTCCCCGCCTCCGCTGAAAACAAATACTCAAGAGTAAACGGAGAGGTTGGGATATTGAGGTGTGACTGTCCCATTCTGTACCTAGGGTGACCAGATGTCCCGATTTGATAGGGACAGTCCTGATGTATGGGTCTTTTTCTTAGATAGGCTCCTATTACCAGCCCGGCTCGATTTTTTCACATTTGCTGTCTGGTCGCCCGCTCTGTACCACCTCTTCCAGTGTGACTTTTCATTCTTTTTAACAACCTGTTGATCACATCTCACTTCTTCCCTTGTTGCTGGAGTTTAAGTCCACTGCCAAGTCTCTCATTTACAGGGGGAGGAGGGGGAAAATCCTTCACCCAGGATGGCTTTTAAGGGAAGCCAGTCTGGCCTTGGTCTCCTGCGGGGGGGGGGTGTCTGAGGCCGGGTGAAGCAGAGATTCTCCTGCCCTCCGCCTGCCTGGCGGGGCGCGGCACTGGGGCCGGTCCCTGCTGGACAGCGCCGCTCCCCGCCCCCCCGCCCTCCGCTCGGCTGGGGGCGGCTCGGGTGAGGCGAGGGCCGCGCTCCCTCCTCCCGGACAAAGGTGCCAGGTGTCGCCCCGCCCCTCATTGTGCGGTGGGCGCGTTGCCAGGCCGCCCCGCCCCGGCCCGCCCCGGGCAGCTGCTGCACTGTCTGGGAGCCCGCCGCCGCCGCCGGCCCCGCCCGAGCTCAGGCGGCTCCAGGATGGAGGGCGATCGGCTGGAGCCCGCTGTGAGTGCGGGGCGTCTTGCGGCCCTGGCTGCCGGCTCGGGGTGGGGGCCGGGGCGGACGGTGGGTGCCCGGGCGCGGTGAAGGCGGGAGATTCCCCCAGCCCGCGGGGCTGGTGGACGCCCCCAAACTTTCTGCCTTTAACACCGCTCCGCCCCCCCCCCCCCGGAACTGCAGCGGCTGCCCCGCCGCACCCAGCCCGAGAGCTGCAGGCGGCGGCGGCGGCGCTGCTCCCTGGAAAGCTGGGCGCGTGGATTGCGGGCTTTCTGCAGACTCATCCGGCTGCCGGTCTCCGCTGGGACTCTGCCCCCGGGAGGCGCTGTCAGGGCCGCCCGGCCTCGCTCCCGTCTGACAGCCCTGCCCGGAGAGCGCCCTCCAGAAATCCCCCCCCCTCCCTGCGGGGTGGCAGGAGAAGCCTTTGTTTTGGGGGAGCGAAGAAAGGTTGCCCATGACTCGCTGATTCTTTAGCAGCCGAGCTCTCTCCTTTCCCCCACCCCACCCAGTTCCCAAAGCGCTATTGCGAGGGCGTTGCAGAGCGTTTCTCCTAATGCATTCAACCAGGCTATCATGCACTTTGACTGGACTGGAATTGGGACAAGAATCTTCTCGCTCCCCCCCCCCCGCCCCCGCCGCCTCCTTGGAAACAATGTGCTTTCGTGTGTTCTTCGTGATTGTCAGGGACTTGGAAGAAGGGTAAACCCACCTATGGAATGCACGCTAGAGAAAAGCAAGCTTAAGTAGATGTGTGAGGAATAGTTTGTCCAGAGCTACTTATTGAGAACTTGGATCTTTCTTAGGGAAGACGTTTTTGTAACCAAATATACTGAAATGAATTGAATAATGCAATTGATTAACAATTCTTTATAGTAAAGTGATGATACTTTCAGGTAGTTAAAGCATAAATACATGGCTTTTACTTTTTTTTTTTTTTTTTAAAAAAAGCCCCATGCAAAACCTCATGTTTTCAGGATTGTTAAATTTTTCATTTTTTTTTAAATGTCATATTACAGCTCTGATGCAGATTATTGTGTAAAGCAGGAGAAGTAGAACTAAAAAGTTGAAATTGACTCCACAGTTTCACTTTTGCTTACTATATTTACTCTTTGCACTCCTTTTGGATAATAAACAGGGTAGGTGTGGTGAAAGAAATTTAGTTTCAAGCCTTTAAATGTTAATCTGTGGTGTTAGCAATGTAGATAGGGAATCTGGTATTACAGACTTTTATGCCCTTTTAGAAGATGAACTTCAAAGCCAAGAGACAGGAACTTTATGATTAATTTAGAAAAACAACTCCTCTACTTTGTTTTTACAGTAGACTTCTCATTTTTACTGAGGACCTGAGATGCAAGCCTTAGCTTTGTTGTGCTTATATTTTTGAAGCCATGTTCTTTTTCTGATGTAAGATGTAAAGGTAGTTTTGAATGTTTGTATATAACGTGAGCCTTACTGGCTCAGTTTCTGATCTTGTCTTAATTTTGCTTTCCTCCTCACCTCTCTCTTTTCAAGGTTACCATTAAGAATATTGAACGAGAGCTCATCTGCCCATCCTGCAAGGAGTTATTTACCCATCCACTGATCCTCCCTTGTCAGCACAGTATCTGTCACAAATGTGTAAAAGAAATTCTCTTCTTCACGCTTGAAGACTCTTTCACTGATCTAGGCTCTGAATCCTCCAATCAAAGTAGCCCTCGTATTCGAATCCATTCTCCTAGTTTGGATAGAATTGACAGGATTAATAGATCAGGTATGTACCAGAATATTGTGTGTGCTCTGGGAATTTCATGTAGAAGACTGATTTAATATGAATGATCTTTGCCTGAGTAAAGGTTTTCATCTTGATACTTTTAATGTTGAATGTTGTCACGTGAATAACTTCAGAATGGTTTAGTTTTCAGTCTTTGTTTACAGCACGCACAAAAAAATATTGGACATGGGAATGTTCTATTGTAAAGTTGTTACTCTAGTGGACATATATAAAATTGTTTTTTAAAAACAGTATCCTGTAAATTGGTTCATAGCTATTATTTTTCTGATGCTAAGTTACCCTAGTCACTATGGCTGTTTAATGTGACATAATCTTAGGTATCTTTAGAAAATGCCATGTTTTTTGTTTGGGTTGGTCTCCAGACTTTATGCTGCTCACAGTCTGGTGGCTTAGGTTTCATTTGGAGTCTTTGGTGCAGCCTTTCTAAACTATATATCTCCTTTTAAAAATAATAATAAAAGGAAATTCTTCTTCACTTAGAGCACAATCACCCTGTGGAACTCCTGTCCTGAGGAGGTTGTGAAGGCTAGGACTATAACAGGGTTTAAAAGAGAACTGGATAAATTCATGGAGATTAAGTCCATTAATGGCTATTAGCTAGGATGGGTAAGGAATGGTGTCCCTAGCCTCTGTTTGTCAGAGGGTGGAGATGGATGGCAGGAGAGAGATCACTTGATCACTCCCTCTGGGGCACCTAGCATTGGCCACTTTCAGTAGACAGGATACTGGGCTGGATGGACCTTTGGTCTGACCCAGTATGGCCATTCCTATGTTTGTTTGCTTCATTCATTTCACTAAGGTATATTAGTAGATTACTTTCCGTATGTAATATCAGAACTCTTCAAGCACACAACTTTGCAAGAAGATTGAACCAGAGTTCTCTGTGTAAAGTACCAAGGAATGCTTAATTTCCGGTAGCTCTAACTGTTATTTCATGTCTGACTTTATCTTGAAGATACTTACCTTAATCTTATTATTCAATTAATTAAATATTCATAGATATTAAGTGAAAGAAATACACCTTATTAAATGTAAATTTAAGTAAGTGTAAAGCTTGAGAAAAAAGTTTCAAGGCTTGGCTACGCTTCAGCTATTCTGGAATAGCTAACGCTTTGGAATAACTCTGCGTGTGGACACTCTTATTTTGGAATCAGAGCGTGTCTTCTTGAATTAGCTTAATCCACTTCCAAAGTGGATTCCCTTTAAATTCAAGCCCTACCTTATTACTGAATAACTTTCATGTGTAGATAAATCCTAAAACTTGCATCTCAGGTTTTAGCAATGTTAATTCCTTGTCTTTCATTTCTCAAGAGCAGAAACTCACCATCATCTTTTAAAGAACACTTCAATTGGGACTATGGCTAGTTATACCTCTTTGTGTCCTCTTTCCTGCCCCACCCCCAAAAAGTGTAGAGTTTGAGCAATATGTTGCACACCTGGATTCGCTAATTAAAAAAAATCCTAGTTTGAGATTAGTTACCCTCTAATATTTTATATTTTGGCTTGCTGTCGCCCAGGAAGTGTCCAAGATATTTAGTCTTGGAGACATTCCTTGGTGCTTGTTTTGCAGGGACATGTGAATTATAGTACCTCTTTACTGGCACATTGTGTTCACTATAGATTCGTTGAAAATTGCCTTCAGTGAGACATTATCCTGCACTTCAGTGGCTACCAATCCTGTTAGTTATAGTAATACAGTAATTTACCATCTTCACATTTTGTGTACTATTGTATCCACACCAAACACAAACAAAAACAAACTTTTTAAAAGAACACTTGGGTTGCAAAATCAAGCATGTGGAAGATAAGAAATGGCAGAATGAAGTGTTGACCATACAACCTTCATTGGGCCCCCTTGTGCATATGTACTATGATACTGTCCGTAATTACATGACCACATACTATTTTATCCATAAGATGCCTGCCTCGTTCAATGTGCAGGATGAACAGTGCTCATTGAATGGGTAGTTTATTCAGTATATAACCTCGTGCACTATTTGCCACGTGCCATCCAAACTCTGCACTGAACACAGAATTATTAATTTCCTCTGGAACATTTTCTGTGGTACTCTCATCATAGTACCTTGGTTCTTTAAAAACATCTTAGTTATTTACAAATATTAATTAATTTAATCTTTACAACACTTATGAGGTGAGAAGGTATTTTCATTCCCATTTTACATATGAAAGTCTGGAAACACAGAGATTACAGTTTTGTAAAAAGTGTAAAAAAGTGACGAGTAATTTAGGGTGCCCAATTTGAGATGCCTAGGAACTGATTTTTCAGAGTACTGGGTACAAAATGCTAATTTATATGCAAAACTTCCATTGACTTTGTAATGCTCCCAACGGTGGCCCAAGAGCATGAGTACCAAGCTCAGGGCAGACTTGAAAAAACAGGACACAAACCCTAAATTGGTTGCGAGTTCTAAATTTAGATTTCCCCAACCAACTGTACCATGTGCAAACTCTTCAGGCACATTAACAGCCTTAAATAGATTCACAGACAGTCCCCGGGATATTCCGGTCTGTTTTGTCACCCTGGTGAGTGAGTCTATTTCCATGATAGATGGTCCTTAAGACCAAGAATCACAGCAATATGAATTCCAAGTCCCGAAGGACCAGTCACTTACCCAGGTCAATTGAGCCTTGGATCTCACACCAAGGACAACACTTATAGCCAGTCCTATAATAACCTATATGAAGATTTATTAACTTGCCAATAAATTTCACCACGCATACACAAAGCAACGAAAAAACATTTTCATGAGCAATAATAGAAATTGAAAGATAAGCAAAGTAAGAAAAATAGTGCCTGAGAACTTACTAGAGTTTGACATAAGGCTATTTGTATATTTTGACATATGATGTTGATAATGTTGTGAGTTAAAGCTTTAAATTTTAACTTTTTTGAATCTCGGCATCTACAGTCACTAAATAATTGTCTGACCCTCCCCCATAATTTCCTGCAGCTGTGAAAACTTAAATAAAAATAAAAAAATGCTCAAAAAATAACATAAGAACAGCCATACTGGGTCAGACCAAAGGTCCGTCCAGCCCAGTATCCTGTCTACTGAAAGTGGCCAATGCCAGGTGCCCCAGAGGGAGTGAACCTAATGGGTAATGATCAAGTGATCTCTCTCCTGCCATCCATCTCCACCCTCTGACAAACAGAGGCTAGGGACACTATTCTTTACCTATCCTCGCTAATAGCCGTTAATAGACTTAACCTCCAGGAATTTATTCAGTTCTCTTTTAAACCCTATTATAGTCCTAGCCTTCACAACCTCCTCAGGCAAGGAGTTCCACAGGTTGACTGTGCTCTGTCTGAAGAAGAACTTACTTTTATTTGTTTTAAACCTGCTGTCCATGAATTTCATTTGGTGGCCCCTAGTTCTTATATTATGGGAACAAGTAAATAACTTATTCATTTTCTCCACACCACTCATGATTTTATATACCTCTATCATATCCCCCCTTAGTCTCTTCTTTTCCAAGCTGAAAAGTCCTAGCCTCTTTAATCTCTCCTCTCATGGGACCTATTCCAAACCCCTAATCATTTTAGTTGCCCTTCTCTGAACCTTTTCTAATGCCAGCATATCTTTTTTGAGATGAGGAGACCACATCTGTACGCAGTATTCAAGATGTGGGTGTATCATGGATTTATGTAAGGGCAATAAGATAGTCTCCATCTTATTCTCTATCCCTCTTTTAATGATTCCTAACATCCTGTTTGCTTTTTTGACTGCTGCTGCACACTGTGTGGACGTCTTCAGAGAACTGTCCACGATGACACAGAGATCTCTTTCCTGATTAGTTGTAGCTAAATTAGCCCCCATCATATTGTATGTATAGTTGGGGTTATTTTTTTCCAATGTGCATTACTTTTACATTTATCCACATTAAATTTCATTTGCCATTTTGTTGCCCATCGCTTAGTTTTATGAGATCTTTTTGAAGTTCTTCAGAATCTGCTTTGGTCTTAACTATCTTGAGCAGTTTAGTATCATCTGCAAACTTTGCCACCTCACTGTTTACCCCTTTCTCCAGATCATTTATGAATAAGTTGAATAGGATTAGTCCTAGGACTGACCCTGGGGGAACACCACTAGTTACCCCTCTCCATTCTATAAAAAAAACAAATTCTGCCAAGCCCCCCCCCCAATATGGCTGTGACAGGGTCGGGCTAGATGGCTATAGGAGAGTAATAGAAGGCAGATATATTAGCCCCAGACTAAGTAGGTCCCTTTTCCCTGGGTAAGGTAACAGGGAAGGTTCCAGAACAATCAGAAACCTTCAGGAGACAATTAAGACAGGCTGATTAGAACACCTGCAGCCAATCAAGAAGCTGCTAGAATCAATTAAGGCAGGCTAATCAGGGCACCTGGGTTTTAAAAAGGAGCTCACTTCAGTTTGGTGTGCGTGTGAGGAGCTGGGAGCAAGAGGCACTAGGAGCTGAGAGTGAGAACGCGGACTGTTGGAGGACTGAGGTGTACAAGCATTATCAGACACCAGGAGGAAGGTCCTATGGTGAGGATAAAGAAGGTGTTGGGAGGAGGCCATGGGGAAGTAGCCCAGGGAGTTGTAGCTGTTGCACAGCTGTTCCAGGAGGCTCTCTAGGCAGCTGTATTCCACAGGGCCCTGGGCTGAACCTGGAGTAGAGGGCAGGCCCGGATTCCCCCCAAATCCTCCCAACTCCTGGTCAGACACAAGAGGAGTCGACCTGGACTGTGAATTCAGAAAAATGGCCAAGCTGAGGGCTGCCGTGAAGCTCCAAAGCGAGCAAATCTGCCAATAAGCGCAAGACCCACTAAGGTAGAGCAGGAACTTTGTCACAATGACATAGTCATGATTAATTTAATTATTTATTAATGTGAAGTAGTAAAAATTAGTTGCTGTCTTGACCTTCTAACTCTTTTTTAAATACCAAAAGCAAATTGGTTTCTATTATGGAGCTATTATCTGCACAACTTACTTTTTACAAATGCTGTTTGCTATAATAATGCCAAAAATGTCTGAAATTGGTAAATGGTTTATCCTCTAACTTAAATAGTACACAAATGCTTACTTTAAAAATTCTGGCCTTAATTTTATGGATTGGAGAGTTTATGATAATTTAATGACTATAGGGGTGGCTTATAATTTAAGTGTAATGCCATTATACTACAAAAATCCTATCAAGTGTTTAAGGTTCCAATGCTGTGTAAATGATGAATGATTCTGAAATACAGTAAAAGAGAGCTTGATTTTTGTTTTTCTCTCCCATTTATGCATATTAGGAAACTAAACATTTTTTAATTTCACCTGGGCACCTGGCAACTGCAGTGCAGAAGAAAAGAGTTGCTGCTTTATCTTTTGTAAACCAATGTTGACTTTATTCTTTGTTTCTAAAAACAGCTTTCTGTTCATTGTTCACAGCCACACAGCGGAGGTCTTTTGGGTGGAGAGGTAGAAATGCTTCACTTCTTGTATGGCTGTAGATAGTGTAGTATTTAGATCTTAATTTAAATAGAATTGGTTAGCATATAGTTTTTAAATATCAGTGTCCATCGGCTAAACTTTTGTGGACTTGACCAAAGTTATGGAAGATTTCTATCTGAAAAACTTTTAATTCTTTTCTGCAATTGATCTGAAGGTCAACTGGACTAAAACCTGTAGAATGTTTTTTTTTTGTCGGTGTTGCTCTTAATTTCTGTAATTTAGACAGAAATTTTTGGATGGTATATTGTTTTTGTTTTCCTAAGGAATCATTTCCCCAGAGGCTACAAAACCAGTTTCCAGTAAAACTGATAGTATTTTTACTTTAATCTATCTACTATAAATTATGGTCAGTTATAATCTTTTCTTTAAAGGAAAAATAATGGCAATATAAATTTGTAATCCATCACAAAGAAGAATGAATAACTAAACAGTTTTTTAAAGGTTTCTTATGTATAGGGTTGCCACTTTTCTAATGGCTGGTAACTGGACTCCCGAGGTCCCACCCCCTGCTCCGCTACTTCCCCTTCCAGCTGGGCGCTCTCTGCTACTGGGCTTGGATGAGAGCTGCTGTAGCCTGACAAGGAGCCTGCCTGCAGGTAGAAAGTAGCCCTGGCTGAGCAGGGGCTAGCATGGGTTAATGACCCTGCACCTCTCCCCGCCCTGTGGTAACTGAACTTTTGGTGTCCGGTCAGAGACTGCCAGGTCCCCTTTTTGACCAGACTTTATGGTAGAAAACCGGGCACCTGGCAACCCACAGTAGCACCGGGACACACAAGCCAAAAACTGAACTGTCATGGGTGGCAACCCTACTTAAATGTAATACACAACTACTAAAGAGGAGGCTGCCATCTTGCCAGTCTGATGAGGTAGTTTTGGGACCCAGGGAATGAATCTCGGCCAAGGAAAATAGGAGACTTCAAAATGATATACCAATATCCAGTGGTGTATGTCCTTTTGTTTGTTTGTTTTTTAGAAGGGCTTTGGTTATACAACTTCTTCAGACATTCAAATACTGAGATGACTATTCCTGTCACTTCCAAAATGTTGAGCGGAATTAATGCTGGGAAGTAGTAGTGTAATAGTAGCTTTTTTTGTGATATACCAACACTCATCACCGGGACACTGAAACATTGACAAATACTCATTATAATTATGAAAATTCACTTGTAGCTTTCTTAAAGATACTACATGTAGGTGATAATTGCAAATTGCTGTTTGTAACAGTACATTGTTATTTAGGAATTCAAGTTTTTAGATAGTTTCCTTATCAAGCTCTGCTTTAGTTTCTCTATATACCAACCCCCCCCCCCCAACATTATTATCATTATTATTTAAGTTATAATATAAATATAATATTATTTATATTATTATTATATAAGTATTATTTTATAAATGTTCAGAGTGTTTAAAGGAACACTGTGAATCCCAAGTATAACCAATTTATAAAAAAATATATAGTTTGTTACTAAACCTGCTCCCTAGTTTCCCTACCAATTTTTGTGGTTTTATAATTGCACTTTCCTGTCTTGCTAAATAATCCTTTTTGTTGCTGTGTAACAGACCCACACACACGGGAAGCACTGAAACTCGCTTATTTAAATATTGTCAAATGCACAAAGTAAACAGAAAAATGGAGAAATAATTTGTTGTTCTTGCAAATTATAGTACACCTTTTGTAAGAGATTAAATTGGGTATATACTGTTGAAAGAGAGAGAATGAATGGATTTCACGAAATTATGAATCGAATCCAAACATCCCATTAAACACACACATCTAAAAATCAAACTGGAGGAAAAAATTAATATAACTTATTTCACTCAAATGTTTAGAAATAAGATATGGAATAAATTATGAAGGATCTATCAAAACAGAGATCACCATCAGTTTGCAGGCAGTTCAAGTCTGCAAAAAAAAAAAAAAAAGCAGCATTGTCAAAAATCATAACTGAAAGATTTTAAATTTATGCAGTACCTAATATGAGTGAAGTTATGTTTTCTAAAAAGAAAGGAAAGTCAATACTTAAAACTTTTTTTCTAAGAATCTTACAAAAATGCTAACTGGGTGGGAGGTAGAAATATTAATTCATTTAAGAAGTTTGTAGCTGAATCCAGTTGACCTTTAAAGTATCTTTTAATCTTTTTAACCCCTCCACAAATTCAGTCTTCATATCCACCATAATCACAGAATGCTGGTGATATCATATTTTATTTGAAAAACACAAACAAGCAATTTATATTTTTAAGGTGCATTATCCCTTTTCTGGTTTAACTGCCATATATTATGCTGTTCCACATTGTGGAGTAGCACGCTCTCTTAGAGGAAAACATTATTTTAAAAAAAGATTTAGATAAAATGTGTGCAATTTTAATGCCTTGACTTACTACTCATGTTACTAAACATAAGCATGTGCTTAATTGTTGGCAGGATTTGGGCCTAAACTGCTTGCTAAGAGAACCATATTTTTATCTTTTTAATGGAGTTAGAGAATCTGTAGAAGTTAAACTCTAGCCATGGGACATGTGAATTGGTAGGATATCGTCTGCTTACAAGTAAGGCTATTTATTAGTAGTGCAGGGTTCTGTTTGTATAGTATCCTGAAAATGTAGAGGTAGAAAATAATAATCTTGATAGTGTATGAATATAAGTAGGAGGTATGTGTAGAATTGATGGGTAGAAGCTGGATTTGTAACATGTAAGAGATGGCATAGAGCATTCTGGTTCGCTTTAAAAGAAGTAATCACAAAAGTTGAAGTGTTTTTATGAAATTATTCTAGGCATATTCTACCTTTTTGTATATCTGCAAAATTTAACTTTTTGCTTTTGTGAATGAGGGTGGAAGAGGAACAGAACCCATCTCATTAACTATAATCTATTTATCTGCCTGGTTATTCACCACACATTGCTGTTTCAAAGATGGAGTAAATTTGATCAGAATCTTACCTTTGTAACAACTATATTGACTTAAAAAAAAAATGGAGAGAGCAGCCATTAGTAGTGATGAGGCTAATTCTTCATGTATCTAAACCTATTTAGCATATGGTGCTATTTTAACTAGCAAAAATTCTCTTGTTCCCCTCTTAAGAGGGCTTAAATGCCATGTAGTCATAAGTCTGAGAAAAATCAAATTATTGGAGTAGATTTAACAAAAAGGGATGAAACATCTTTTTAAGATCTTTTGGATTTCCTGGACACTGAATGTGGTGGTCTAGGCATGGTGTCACCAGTATATGTGTAAAGCATGTAGTCATTACCATGCTCTGATTTTGTGTTTTAAGTGACAAAATGAAAGGCCACAATTGGTTGGCAACTAACTCGCTGTTGGGTTAAACAAATATTAACCCCACTTCTGTGTGTCACTTGGTCCAGACTTCAAAAGCATGCTATTGGATAAGAGTTTGATTGTTCTGATTTTAAACTTGACCACTGCACCATGGTTTTTTCACCTGCTCTTTTGCTTTTTGTCATTGTACATTTAGCTGGCATGTTAAATTGCTCATGTGCTGTGTTTGTACAAGCTACCATTATTTTTCATTATTTATTTGCTTTATTAGTGAGCATAAGTATTATCTTACTTTTAGCGGCTAATCTTCACTGCATGGTTTGAATGCTAAATAATCCTCCTTCTCAGGCCTTTCCTTGAAATGTCTGGAGAAAGTGTATTATTCAAACTTGTGTATATGTCTGGGCATACATTTAAATAAGGCTTTTAAATCAGTACTGTTTTCATCCATTACATGTGTGTGTTGCTCAACTGTGCCAAGTTACAGGTGTTGCAGGGCATCCAGCTTGGGTTATTAAATTCACTTCAAGTAAGTACCCAAACACTTTGGATTCCTTTTTTGGCCAGAAATCTATGTTTGCCTTAACTACACTAATCAGTTTAATTGTATTTATTCATAAATCTGAGTTGGCTATCTTTCTGTAGGCTCTCTAGACAGAAATACAGAACCTACTGAATTGGAGATCACTGTCTGCTTGTGCACACTTGCTCACTATATGGGCCTTTCACTTCCTGAAGCGAATACATACCTGCCATACCGAACATGTTTTGAAAAACAGTTCCTTCACCCTAAAGCAACGGTTATAAAAAGTTCCTGGTGTGAATAGTTTTAAAGAAAGATAACAGAATGCTGGAAGTTGCGAAGAAAATTCTGACTTGGTTGGTATAGTAGGGGCAGCTATAGATCAGCACCACTAGATAGCTTTGCATGTAATGGAATCTTAATACTCGAGGAAAACTTTCAAAATTCTGTGAAACTATATAATTTTTTCTGAATTAAGGCAGCTGACAAAATTCAGATATTGTCTAATTTCCTTTTAGAAAATAGTTATTCTTGAAAAGAATTAAACACTTTAAAAGAGCTTAATAAATGACAAGACACAGAGCATGAATACTATACTGCGCTACATTGGCACAGCTGCACATCTGGTGAAGAAGTACTATGCTGTCCGGAGAGCGCTGTCCCATTAGCATCATTATTCCACCTCTGCGAGAGGAAGAAGCTATGTTGGTGGGAGACACTCTCCCTTAGAATTTGATTGTATGGCATCCAACATATGCATAAGAAGAAAAGAGGAAATTGCCTTAATTTACAGTTGCATGAGCCATAGCAACACAAATCTCAGAATTTGAAAACATTTTTGAGAAAAGGGTGGCAATGCCATGCTCTAGTTACAGAAGCATCACTTTCAAGCTTACTGGCAGGAGAAGGAGGGAAGGATATGCACCATGCCTAAATGCCAGTTTAGTCAATTTTGAATTTAAATAAATTGCCTCCTTTTGACTGATGCTCCTATTTCTTTGTTCAAGAATGAAATCAATTAAGTACTTCCGGTCTGAGGTTTTGTAGGAGTGTTGAGCTATCTCCAGGTTTTGCAGACTCAAAATGGAAACCAGCTGTGTATGTGTGTGTTTGGTGAAGTTAGCCACTTTATCCCAGTCTTTGAACAAGGGAAGACTAATAGATATGGAGAGAAGGAGCAGGGGAATTCTTGGGTTTTGTGTACAGTTATTTGATGCCATACACTATATTCCCTGACTAAAAGTAGAGCAAAATTCCTTTAAGCCTAAGTAAGCTGATATATTCTTTAATACAGACTAGATGAAACTATATTAAACCTGCCAAAAAACAGATACCTCTTCTTGGTGCTGGGGTTCCCCTTGACTGGTAACTGAAGCCATGAAAATATCCAATCGATTGAAACTTCTATCATTATAGGACAGAACATTACTTCTTGCCAGTAAGAACTCCTTTTAGCTCTCTCTCTCCACCCAGGGACTTGGAGCTGTTGTTTCATTTAACCTTACTGGAAGTAGTCTTCCTTTCACAGAGATGGTTCTGACACCCTTGTTTAAAAGTGCTATATTCTGAGCGATTCAGCTGGGAAAAGCCAAATCAGTCTGTGCATGTTGTGTTTGACTGGCGATTTGGTTGGGATTTCCTAGTGTTCTAAATGTCCAGCTTGTCTTGTTTTGTATTTGTCTCTCCACTTGGGATATGTTGCAGCCATAACAAAACTTGTAAAAGCTCAAATTCAACTATATACATCTGGGAACAATGCAATCTCAACAATGCTTTAATCTCAAAAAGTGAGAATAAAATCTCCACTTTGAACATTTTACAAAAAATCCCACATCTGTATTTGGACAGAGTCACCCAAACACTAATGTGGATTCCAGAAAGCGTCGGAGAATCTAATCCTGTGGTATCCAAAACTAGATTTATTATCGTAACTCTTGGTCTGTTAGTGATTGGGTTTCAGCTTGTCACATTCATGTAATTACCATGTAAATTTGTCAAATTTAATAGGGTAGATATGCCCTTCCCGTGTAAAATCAGACAAGTTTAAGTAACTGGATGGAGTGCATTTGTGCCAGAATGACTTGCCACCAGGAATGAATATAGACCTATTAGGCCATTTTCCCCCTCATGCATAGTTCTGCTGAGATTAATCACTGAATCTAACTGGTATTGTCTTTCAGAATGACTGGAGCATACAGTGCCTACTTAGAAGAAAAAGGCATGAGTATAGCACTATTGACATATTTTACTGTAGCAAGAGACAAAATTGCAACATTGCAGCGCTGGAGTCAAAATTGTTAAATATTTTTGCCACAAATTCATTTGGAATTAATTTTTTACTTACTATGTCTTCTGAATCCAACCAGGGCCATGCCTTGTTTGATATTAATTTAAAAAAAAATTGTCTTTGGCTTGACAGAATTCACCTGAATATGTATTATGCCACTCTCAATGACACGTGTGCTAAAGTAGCTCAGAATTTAGGCTCGTGGATTCCTATGTTAGGTGACAGGTTTCAGAGTAGCAGCCGTGTTAGTCTGTATTCGCAAAAGGAAAAGGAGGACTTGTGGCACCTTAGAGACTAACAAATTTATTTGAGCATAAGCTTTCGTGAGCTACAGCTCACTTCATCGGATGCATTCAGTGGAAAATACAGTGGGGAGATTTATATACATAGAGAACATGAAACGATGGGTGTTTCCATACACGCTGTAATGAGAGTGAACACCCATCGTTTCATGTTCTCTATGTATATAAATCTCCCCACTGTATTTTCCACTGAATGCATCCGATGAAGTGAGCTGTAGCTCACGAAAGCTTATGCTCAAATAAATTTGTTAGTCTCTAAAGTGCCACAAGTACTCCTTTTCTTTCTGTCTTAGGTGCTGTCTTTTCCCCCTTTCCTGTCCTAATCATTCTTCCTATTATGTTGTAACTAAACTAGGACTTGCCATCTATGCAGGCTGGAAACGCAATTCACTGACTCCTAGGACAACCATTTTTCCTTGTCCTGGCTGCCGGCATGATGTGGATCTGGGAGAACGTGGCATCAATGGCTTATTTCGAAATTTCACCCTGGAAACTATTGTGGAAAGATACAGGCAGGCAGCCAGGGCAGCTACTGCTATTATGTGTGATGTCTGCAAACCTCCACCTCAAGAATCTACAAAGAGTTGCATGGACTGCAGTGCAAGCTATTGCAATGAATGCTTCAAAATATATCATCCTTGGGGAACTGTAAAAGCCCAGCATGAGTATGTAGGACCAACCACTAACTTCAGGCCCAAGGTAAGTGGTTTTTAATCTGGCATACCTTGCAGATCTTTTCATCTCTTGTATCTGACCTGATGCTGCAGAGCAAATGTTGCCCATAAAAAGTAATTATCTATCAGATAATCTTACATATTGATTTCCATCACAATCATCTATTAAATGAGTTGTAAGATTTTTGCATTAAAGTTATTAATCTGGTGCCAAAGAAGTAGGTGTTGACAAATGCAGGAGTAACATATTGGAAGTGGACCATAGACTTTGACTGCATCAAATTAAATGTGTTGGGTGTGAGCCTATCAGATGAAGGTATGGGGCTTTTTAAGAACAAGGTGTTAATAATTTTAGTCTGTTCGTGGTCTTAAATGTGTTTTTTAAAAAAATCATTGCAGCGGGTCTTTTCTAGAAAAACAGCACAATAATAATAGAGTTTTGTAGCAATAGTTCTTTCTTTCTCTCTCCTCCTCTGCTGCTTTCTTCCTGCACTCTTAGTGGTAGCAGAAGTGAGTCCCTGGCACAATTTTGTGGTAGGTGTGTGGTGGAATGTGTGGTTCCTGTGTTGAATTTAAAACCTAAACTGTGTAAATGTCCCCATTTGATGACTTCGATCACAACTGCCGTCCTTCCAACATAAGACAGCTGGACAGCACGTAACAATCATCTTTGTAGCTTATTCGGTCCCTACGAACACAAAAAATATTGCTGAATTTGTGTAGCTCTTGTGTCTGTGTACCCAAGGTAGTGTAGTACTGCTTTCTTAAAATATTAATCTACTAGTTCAGATATTAATCTTCTTTAATTTGGTTCACTATAGGCTGAAAGGCATGTCTAATTTGGTCCAAATATGCATGCGTCAAGTAATTGATCTAGAGAAAATGTAAAGTACTTATAAAATCAGGGAGGCAAATAGACTTACAGGTGTGGATTTGCTTTTTATGTAAAGGTTTGCATCATCTGCAGGCTTTATGCTAACAGCTACATATTTTCTATTAGCAGCTCTTTTAAAAATATATGTTTAAACTTAAGCAGGACTCTAAGGTTAAAATCTAGTCATGTTTCTATATTCTAGAAAGTCAAGGCTTAGCAGCGAAGCTGAGTTATAGTTCTGCAGAAGTTTTGTGTAATTTGAAACCAATTAATGTTCTTTCAGATTCTCTTGCTATCCAGACTACTCTAGCTGCTTCTATTTTGTTATAGTTGTTTAATCTTTCTCCTTTAGAGAAGCAGACTGATCCAAGTTTAATGCAGATGGAAATCCTGAAATTATTAAAAATTCTGTTTTTAGTATTGTAGGGTTAATTTAACTTAATATGATTTTTTTAACAAAATAGTCTCTCCAAGATTAATTTACATGAAAAAAATTAATAGTATTCCTGCAATCTAACAGAAAATCCAGAGGTACAAAACTATGTAATTCAAATAATAACGTAAAATAGGTAATTGAATGAAACAAAACTTTGTTTGCATGTTTCTTACTATACTTTTTTTTTTTTTTTAAACTTGTAAAGACTTTGTGAATGTTGGGAAGAAAAACTCACTCTCTTTAAAGCCAAAGTGGTGGGTTTTTTTGTTGTGTTTTTGGGGTTTTTTTGAGCGAGGCATTTTACTGATTTAAAAAAAAAAGTTTTTATTTGTGATGTCCATTTTAAAAAAAAAATAATCTTTGGCTCTCTAGACTTGGTATTCTGATCAATAATCAACAAATGTTACTTAACTCTCCTCTAATACAGGATATCATTGCATCAAATTCTTGTCATTTATCTAAGTTCAATAGATGTTTTAATTTATTTAAAAAAAAAAAGACTTTTGACGTCTTTCTGAATTCTTCCATATGTTCTGATGAGTATAACTGTTTATAAATATTACATTTTTGTTTTTTAAAGGATTTAAAGTTTAAACCAGATCTCTCTTTTGCAGGCAGAGGCAGTAAGTGGGAAAAGGGTGCTTTTGGGCCTCTAGCCCTTGATATATTGTGTGCGCATATGGTTGTGACATATAAGAAGAAGCTTTGACAATGAAGATAGACATGTTCTTGAAATGTTTTTTTAATATAGTTTAATGACTCTGGCTTAAACACGTCAAATTATTCAGGCTTCCCTCTGAGAACAGACCAACATAGCTACATTAAAGCTTTTGTGATGGCCTTGTTGAGGGGTGCCAGCACTTTTATGTAAGATTTAAATGTGCACTTGCATCACATGCTTTGTTAGGCCATAACCTTAATGCGTGAAGTATTAGTCCGCTAAACAATGTTCCCAGTCATCTATTTGATTAATTTAAAAGTAGACTTGATAGCACTTGGTGATGTATGTGGTGGGGATGAGAGAAGCATATACTATGATTGTTCCTGAATTGGGAACATCCGGCTGCTAATGTCCTTATGAATTCAATCCTCATATTTTGAGGTTTCTTTAAAAGAATTTTATTAGGGCTTCCCTTCTTTTTGCCAGCCCAATAGTCTGTAACCATAGAATCCTGAATATTCATACTTCTAGCCTAATGAAATTGTCTCAGTAGCACCTTTGGTAAACAGGTTGCCCTCTTCAGTGAAAAGACTAAAGAAGATCAAAGTTGATACTTGGAATTCAAAAGTAAAAGTTTGCTTCATTTGAGGACTGCACCCCTTGCTTATTTCACCTCTGTTCTTCTATTCACAGGTCACTGGGTAATATTTCTTTTCCCTCCTCCTGATATCACTTGCAATGGATTATAAATAAGATGAATGCAAATTATTTGAGTTTGCACTAAAGTCCATGAACGATAGGATTGTTGTTCTGTTATACTGTATCTTAATGATCTGTTAAATGTTTTTTCTGAAATATAGTTGCATTCTTATTTTTGGCAGATCTTGATGTGTCCGGAACATGAAATGGAGAGGGTAAACATGTACTGTGAAATTTGCAGAAGGCCAGTGTGTCATCTTTGTAAATTGGGTGGGTCTCATGCAAATCATAGAGTAACAACCATGAGCACTGCCTACAAAACTCTCAAGGTAAGACTAAATATCATTTCAGTTTGTCCTAAGAAAGCAGTGTAAGGTATTGCATGTTATAAACACTCTCAGACTTTTTTGCATTTAGAGGATGTTGTAGTTAATGCCTTAACCATGTGGCTGTTGCACAACAGAACATGATGATGTAACTAGTTTTTTCAGTCATATGAGTGGGTGTTAATGTCTATCTAAAACAATAAATTACATACTCTGACTCATTTAAAATGATAAACCTTATCTACCCATCTTTATAAAATGTTTCAGTTAATGTTTCTTTTAGCTCACTGTAAAGTACAGACTTCAAAAAAGTTAAGAACATGGCACTACTGACCAGTTTAGCTCAGCCCGCTCTAGCTATTCTGGTAAAACAGTCTCTTGTCTTATGACTTGAGGAGGAACTGACTAAAAAAAATCAAAGGTGCAAATGGAATTTCAAATGATGAAATTGTTTCTTAAATAGTGAAAAGCAAATGTGTCTGATAGCTGAAGCAGGTTCTAGAAGCCTAAAAGAACCACAAGTTAAATTAAATCAAAATTGAACTACTTTGCATAGATGTAGAACTGTAGAGCAAATTTAAAATATTTGTTTTTCCTTTTTTGTGGGGTAGGGAAGTGGGAGTGTTGTTTCTGAGCTACGTGGCCTAAGATAGGGTTCTTTTTTCATTCAATTTCCAGCACTGGCTATTTATGTCACACTATCCTTGCAGTATTTTCAACTTTCTGGTTCTGGTGAAAAATAATGAGGTGCAGAAGCAAAATATTCAGAAACTCCAAACAGCTCAATCTTAATTAGTCTTGGAAGATTTTTATTGGTAACTTTTGGTTTAAAGTCAAATTCACTGTGTATACAAATCAATGCACAAACTTCCAGTGATGATGATCACAATTTACATGTAGGCAAAGAATGAAAAATGCTCCTTGGAAATTTACTAGAGTTTAATTTAAGGACAGTTTGTGTTTTTTACAGTTAAAAATTTAACTTTTTGAATCCCAGTGTTTACTGAAATTAAATTATTATATGACCCCCACCCCCCAGTAATATCCTGCAACTGTGAAAATTTAAATAGATAAAAATAGAAATGCTCAAAACTAAATGTTGATAGTTATCAAATAATATAAAAAAGTCAAATTCTGCCAGGCCTAATCATCTTAATTACCTTAGTGTTTTTAAGATCTTATTTATATAAATGAAATATACATTTATTAGTAATTATCACAAAGACCTTAAATCTCACTCTTCAGGGTATGAGAGAATTGGTTTCTGAGGTTGGGAAGAAATGTCCTTCAGTGGTGTGTGTGGAACAGTATAGCATGAACTTAAGTGCATTATAGAGATTTTTCACCTTCTTTGGAAATATCTGACACTGACTACAGATCACCAGGTAGGGTTGATCAGTGATATGTCGTTCCTGTAATCTGTTGCTTATATATAATCCATGGCTGGCTGTTGGGTTTCTGTAAATAGGTAAATTTAACTGAACAACCCAAATTGAGTATTGGATGTCTTGTAGATGACTTGCGTGCACCAACTGCCAATGTAGGTATATTATCCTGTTTCCTCTAACTTACTATTCTATTTCTACAGGAAAAACTTTCAAAGGACATAGAATACCTCATTAGTAAGGAGAGCCAGGTGAAAGGTCAAATTTCTGAACTGGGTCTTTTAATGAAAGAAACAGAGGTAGGAATAACTTATTGGTCAGATTTTGTTATTAGATGGTCATTCTCATTTCTTTCTCTCTCTCTCAAAAAAAAATTGTGCTCTTATGTGTTTTCTTTAGACTGTCATCTTCTACATTGTAAATAAAAATTGTATATGTTCTTCAAATTGGGATGAACAGATGCTTCAAAGTAGAACTTCACAGTGTGAGTGACATTGCACAAAATAATCAAAAGTTGCTTGGCTGGAGTTTAAACCATTTTTTGACTAATGTACTAAATTTGAATATCTGATCACATCCAGTGATGAGCTGCCAAAATCTTAACAATGGGTTCCCTCCTCACCCCATGAGGGGGTTGTTGCCCATCCCCACCCCCTGGGACTCCTGCCCTATCCAACCCCCTGCGTTCCTTGACGCTCCACCCCGGTCCCCTGACTGCTCCCAGAACCGGGCAGGAGGGTCTTGTGGGCCACCATAGTGGGTGCCCACCACCCTTAAGAGCCAGAGGACCTGCCGGGGGGTGAGGTGGGAAGTCCCGGCGGTGCTTACCTGGGGCAGCTCCCAGGAAGCATCCAGCAGGTTCCTCTGGCTCCTAGGGGTGGGGGGAGCATAGCTGAGGGGGAGCAGCCGCTCCCCCCCGATCACATCAAAAGTGGGCCTTAGGAGCCGACTCTGTGGGTGCTTCGGGGCTGGAGCACCCACGGGAAAAATTTGGTGGGTGCAGAGCCCCCACCGGTAGCTCCCCACCCGGCCCCAGCTCACCTCACTTCCGCTCTGTCTCCGCCCCTGAATGCGCCGCCCCGCTCTGCTTCTCCGCCCCCTCCCCCTCCCGGCTTCCCGTGAATCAGCTGTTCGGCGGGAAGCCAGGGAGGGCTGAGAAGCAGGCGGCGGCTTCCCGCTCAGGCTGAGGGTGGCGGAGGTGAGCTGGGGCGGGGAGCGGTTCTCTTGCATGCCCCGCCCCCCCAGGTTACCTGCTGCGGCGCGGGCAGCCCTCCTTGCGCCCCCCTCACCCCAGCTCACCTCCGCCTCCCTGGGCCTGAGTGCGAAGCCGCTGCCTGCTTCTCAGCCCATACTGGCTTCCCATGCAAACAGCTGATTCGCGGGAAGTCTGGGGGGGTGGAGAAGCGGGGTGGCATGTTCAGGGGAGGAGGCGGCGTGGAGGTGAGCTGGGGCCGAGGGTGGGCGGGGAGCTGCTGGTGGGTGCTCTGCACCCACCAAATTTTCCCCTTGGGTGCTCCAGGGATGGAGCACCCATGGAGTCAGCGCCTAAGGTGCCACTTTTGGCCGGTTAAATTTAGAAGCCCGTTTAGAACCGGTTGTCCCTTGTGGAACAACCAGTTCTAAAAGGGCTTCTAAATTTAACAACCAGTTCTAGCAAACCGGTGTGAACTGGCTCCAGTTCACCACTGATAACATTCCCTTATGCTATATATTTTTCAGGACAGGGAATGGCTTCCAATCTGCATTGGGTCCCCATTGAGCTAGAAATTTATAGGTGCTATGTTCTATAGATAAATAGAAATAATATTCAATGATTGTCCTGCAGAGAAGGAACTTGATCTAATAGGTCTCTTCCATCTTAAATTTTAGTTAGACTATAATACAGTCAAAATTAAATTTAAGGAAGTAACAGAATGAGAAAGTAGGAAGTTCAGGCTGGGGAAAAAAGCTTACATATGAGCCATAAGGGGCTGAGAAGAAGCTGGTATTTACATAAGCAGAGAGAGTGTTCAGAGAGAATGGAAAATATAATAGGTCCAGGAGTTTTCACTTACCATATTTTAGGAAATCCAGCTTTAGTGTCTGTCTTGGGGAAATATATAAACTTAAAGAGCCGCTGACACCAGGAAATTTTTTAAAAATCATGTTTCTACTCTCATATAATAGAAATAACTCTCCATTTACATGGGGAATATTCGTGAATATTAGCTCTAAGGAAACTTCTTAGTGTTCTCCAGGGCTTAAATTATTCCCCTCTCAAGTACATTTGTTGAGCTGCCATCACAGAAGTTGTTCACAAATCAGTTTAAATCCTTGTGGGATGATGTGGGTGGAGAAATGCCTTGTATTGGTTCAAGGGTTTGCATTGGATGAGCAGAGAAGCATTTTCCTGTCCATTCATCAAACTACATTAGAGTTGTGAAATTGTCATGACAATTTCCCTACTCAGGCACAAAATCTACTCAGTTGCTCTCTATGTTGATGATGAAAATACTGACGTCTGTTTTGCCTAGGCAAAACAATTTGCCATGAATGAGTAGAACTTTGCAATGCTGTTTTGAAAATTTTTCATAAAACATCCTATTGCTTCCCATAAGATTTCACAGTACTACAGAATGAGTTGTGTTGTTTTTTAAATGCATTTTGTATTTTGTAATAGTGCAATGGTGAAAGAGCTAAAGAAGAAGCATCTAGTAACTTTGACACGCTGTTTGATGTTTTGGAAGAGAGGAGATCAGCTGCTCTGAGGGCAATTGAGGCTTCCAAGAATTTAAGACTAGAGAAACTCCAAACCCAAATAGAAGAATATCAAGGACTTCTGGAAAACAATGGTCTTGTGGGATACGCTCAAGAAGTGCTTAAAGAAACAGACCAATCTTGCTTTGTTCAAACAGCAAAACAGCTCCATGTTAGGTATTTAATTATCTTACATTATAAAAGAGTGTTTTAAAAGTTTTGTCTTAATTCTATCATATTTTTCACATGTATTAAGATAGTGCTGTTTGTTAAATAAAATTTTGGATGTAGCTGATACTCATTGTATAGAGGTAATTTAATGAGTTCAATCTTACTGAGGTGGCAATTCTTAAGTTGCATTGTAATATAGGAAACAATTTATGGAGATGAAAAGTCAGAAATTCATCCCTTGCAAAACAACAAACAAAGTGGAACACTGTTGGATGAATACATGTCCCGCTATTGGCGGGGAGACTATATCTTGAATTTGCAAAGGTATAGACTTGATGATCTAATAAGTATCTTCTGCCTCTAATCTTTTTGATCCTAAAAGCTGATCTCCATTAGTGGTAATGAATATTCATCTTGTTCTTTAAGCTGCTTTTGTGGAGGCATGTTTACACAAACTGAAATGTGTAAACAAAAATATCAGTTTTAATTTACCTCTTTAGATTTCTCTGTCACGGTGTACAGTGTTTGAAGTTTTTGGGTGAAATCCTGGCTCCACTGAAGTCAATGGGAGTTTTGCCTAGGACAGCAAGACTTCACGCTTTGTATTTTAATGCTGTTTTTGATACACTACAGGTCAGAGTAGAGAGAGAGACGAAGGAGCTTTAAAGAAAAGTTAGGTGCCTAAGACCAACATTTTGACACTACTAGCATTCACAAAACCCCTCTTCCGTAGGTGCCTAAGTTCCCTATATGTCTAAGTTTCTGCTGGTGGGTACATGCAAAGCCACCTAAATCTTGACAGTACTGAAAAATTCAGTACCTAGCTTACACTTAAGTCCCGGTATTCCTCTGCCTATCCCTTCTTGAAAGGCCCAGTCTGGTAAACATGCTGCTTCTGGCCTGGAGTTAGGCATCTAACTCCCTTTTGAGGGGCAGGGCTTAGACCTCTCTCCTTAGCATTTGCTGTCAGCTAGCTTAGGTGGCTGCCTGCTTAGCATGCTGGCTTCTCTGAATCCCTAATTGGGCACCTAACTGTCCCCATGCGTTGTATAGGGAGTCTGGGGTAGTGAATTCCTCTAGGTGCCTTTTAGGAAGCCTAGAAGTTAGTTTATGCTGTGCTCAGAGCCTAAGAGTATGTCTACGCTGCAAAACCAAAGAAGACCCGTAACAGTGAGTCCTAGAGTATGGGTCTACAGACTCAGACTCTTGCCCATAGGGCTAAAAATAGCAGTGTAGGCATTCCTACTCGGGCTGGGATCCAGGCTCTGAAACCCCAGTGAGAGGGAAGGGTCTCAGAGCCTACCTCCAGCAGGAAAATCTATGCTGCTATTTTTTTTGCCCCATAGCATGAACCTGTTGACCCATGTTCTCAGACTCCTTGCCACAGGACCTTTTTGGCTGTGTAGGCATACCCAAAGTCTCATTTCCCCCCTCCCCCCCACCCGCCCCTTGTGAATGTAGCCCTACTTTGCTAAACTATATATCTGTCTACGTATCTTTTTTTTTCTTCCCCCCCCCCCCCCCCCCCCCCCGGCATTTCAGAATTCAAAAAGCTACTGAATCTCTGAAGAGTTTCAGGCCAGCAGCTCAAACTTCTTTTGAAGACTATGTGGTTGATATAACAAAGCAAGAAGAGGTTCTTGGAGATTTGTCCTTTTACTCCAGTGGTAAGTTCAATAAAGGGGGTTGTTTTTATTACCTCTTTCCTGAGTTGTGGCCCTGGTGGTGGTGCTAGCTCTGACGGGAGGCTAGGTTTTGGTAGGATTCCCAAGCTCTTCAGACCATGGCTGCAGAGGTCCTTGATACGCCTCCCAAAAGCTGTTTTCCATCAGAAAAAAGCTTTTTATGAAGACAGATTTCTGCACTCCCAACAATTTGTTCTGAAATGTCAAGCTTCTCAGTCTAGTAGCGCCATGTTCACTAAGGGTATGATGGCTACAGCAGCACACCTGCTAACTATGGTGCCCTGGGTGCAAAATTTTTCACAGACCTGACTGACGTACCTTGGGTCTAATTTATAAGCATAGACTAGGACTAAGATGTGGAATCATCATCATAATACAGAAAATGGAAAAATACTATTAGAGAGTGTGCATAGCAAACTTCAGTTTTGGGTAAAAATGAGATGCAATAGAAACGTAATGTAACCTGGCACATAGAACTACTTTACAAGTAACCGCAATAATTGACATTTGTGTTTAGAGGTACTGTACCAAAAACTATTTCAGTAGCTATTCGCTAATACACTTATACCAGGATTGTTCTTTGATGGTTAGAAGTATCTTTTTTAGACTGGCAATAATACTTGGTCTAACTAGAAGTTTTTGTGCCTTGCACAACATACATAGTGTGTGTGTGTGTGTGTGTGTGTTTGTTTGTTTGTTTGTTTGTTTTTTTACTTTCTTCAGTTTCTTGACATTTTAAATATATAGAAAAGGAATACTGGAAACTTGCAAAATGAGTACAGAGAACATCTTTCATCATGGGAGGAAGAACTTTCCATTACTTCATAAGCCATTTGTACACCAATGATATGTAGTTCTAAAACTAATACTAATAGCTGCTTACGTACAAAAATATTTTTTTCTTGTATCTTATGGCTATTTCAGGTCTAGATGTACCAGAGATCAATGAGGCGAGGAGCAAAATGTATAATAAAGCTTTGATCTGTTGGGAACATCTAGTGAAGGAAGATTCAGCTGATACCTATATCCTTGAATACCGTAAACTTAATAGAGAAGAGGAGAATGCAACATGGCAAGAGATTGAAGCCTGCAGCAAGAGTAAAGTCATCTCTGACCTTGAAAATAACAGCAGCTATGCCTTTAGAGTCAGAGGATATAAAGGATCTATCTGTAGCCCCTGGAGCAGGGAAGTTATTTTACACACACCTCCAGCTCCAGGTATACCAAGTTTCAGTTAATCCATAGACAACTGAATCAATATATAATGCCTACAGTTTCTCTTTAACCATGCTCATTTTCAAGTAAATTTTAAAATTGCAACCTGCTGTCATCCTTGTGGTGCATGTGAATGAATAAATAAGCATTGCATTTATTTATGAATTAAGGTTGAGACTAATTGGCAATCAGCTATAAGAGTTTTACACTGTCTTGTATTGCACTACCAGTAGTTTCTCTTATGTTAGCGCATCTTAGAAAAATTGTAAGATAAGTACAAAAAATCTTATGGTAAAATATTGACCTAGTGTGAATTTTTTGTTTTTTTTAGTCTTTAGTTTTCTTTTTGATGATAAATGTGGCTACAACAGTGAACGTCTCATGCTGAATCCAAGGAGAACCTCTGTGGAAAGTAGGGCTGGATTTCCTATGCTGCTAGGGGCTGAACGTATCCAAGTGGGGTGTTACACAACTCTGGACTACATCATTGGAGACACTGGAATCACAAAAGGAAAGCACTTTTGGGCTTTTCATGTGGAATCTTATTCATACTTGGTGAAAGTGGGAGTTGCATCTAACACTAAACTACAAGAATGGCTTCATAATCCCCGTGATGTAACCAGCCCAAGGTAAATGTGGTAGATCTTTGTATAACATTTTTTTTAAATGAGTGAATCTTTTAAAATAAATTAAAGGGACATCTTTCCATCTGGTAGAATTAAGAGTTGACCTTACCTCTAATTGGTTCCAATTAGGTTAGCTTCAGCAATTGTGTGTGGGGGTGGAGGGGTAAAAGAAGAGATGGGAAGCAATCCAGGGAACCTCTGATTTAAAAAAAAAAAAAAAAAAATTACTGTACATTTTCAGCAGTTGGTTGACTTCCTGAGAAGCTAGCAATTAATATTGGTGTCTAAATTATCCAAAACTCTAGTTTGTCCCCTGGAGACAATTGAAGTATATAGGTGTCTCACTTTACATTTCAGATATTGCAAGTGTCCAGGATATCATAGGCTGTGGTAAGGAGGCTTTCCCAGAGTTCAGTGGTCCTGTTAGGTTGTGGAATAGACACTGTAATAATGCCTGTGACATGTTTTTTTAATAGTCTACTTTATTGGACCACACAGTCTCACTGATTGCAGGCATAGCACTGCACTGGAGTAAGATTTTCTGGCTTAGTAGCAGCCAAGGGGCAAAGTACAAATGAAGGACTTCCAAATATATTCAGTCATAACTGTAATAATCATGGATGCATCTATCACGACATGGAGAATCCATGTGAAGAGGTTATACATTCAGGGCACTCTGGTCCCTCCAGGAATCAAAACTTCACAGATAATGCTGTATGAACCAGAGCACTGCAAGAGGTTTGTGCAATAAATCTTGAAACCACGCTATCTGGACCGATTTCTAAATGGTCTTGTTGATAAGGAAAGGATTGGGAATCAGGAGCTCTGGATCTAACTTCTGGCTCTGCAACGGATTATGTGCAACCTTGGTCAATTCATGACACTGGTACCAGTTTCTTTTTCTGTGACAAAAGGATAGTACTACTTTACCTCACAAAGTTCTTGTGAAACTAAATTCACTAACATTAAGGTAAGGTGAGAGACTATACTGATGAGCTCTATGTGAAACTCTTTAAAATAGAATTCCTAATTTCGATAAGATGCACCAGTTCTGAGTTGTCAACTCTGGCAAGACCCCTTCAGCCTGATGGGAATAGCTCCATCAATCCTTTATAAAAGCCAAAAATCAGAAAACCCCTAACCAATCTCTGAGTCAGTGAAGGACTAGCAGAATTGTTTGGTATGAATGCTGAGCAGTGTACACTATGTGAGGAAGTCCAAATTCAAACGTTTTCCTCCCAATGCTCATAAAACAGTTTGAGATTGGACATCCATTTTATGAGCATCTGTTGCAGAGCCAGAAGTTAAATACAGCATTATCTGTTTATAAAATACTTCAGTTTAAAATAACTGAAAGCATTCTGACTTTGATTTGTTCATTGAGAAAATTGTGCTCTTTGATTCTAGATATGAACAAGACAGCGGTCATGACAGTGGGAGTGAAGATACCTGCTTTGACTTATCACAGCCTTTCACATTGATTACTTTAGGCATGAATAAATTCTTTATTCCCAAGGCACCTACTGCTCCCAAAGATTCTGCAAATAGAATTCTTCCAATGCCATCTTGTATAGGAATCTGCCTTGACTGTGACAGAGGCAAAGTTGGATTCTATGATGCAGACCACATGAAATGCCTCTATGAGCGCCAGGTAGACTGCTCTAATACAATGTATCCAGCCTTTGCATTAATGGGGAGTGCAGGAATTCATCTTGAGGAAGCCATCACAGCAAAGTATTTGGAATACCAAGATGATATGTAGTGCAAATATCTACTAGTACTGTTTCTGAGACGAAAAATGTGAGCAGAAGGATCTGCCTTAACATTAAGTCTTGATTAATTACATCATATCTCCTACGTGCTTTTGCTGCACACATGTTTTTGGGTCATTTTTTAATCATCAAAACAAAAATTGTTGTCCAACCTCTTCTGCCCTTTTACCAACTTATATTGCCCATAAGGACATTCTTCCAGTCGCTTTCCTGCCTTTCTTTGATTGTGTGGTGAAACTTGCTCCTCAGAGTTTGATTAGCAACCTAATTGTCTTTCACAAGCTGGAAACCTGTTTGTTATATAATTTTATATTCTTACTTAGCTGGCTCTGTTGGTTTCACTTTTTTTTTTTTTTAATGGAGTCAGGGCCCACATGATGATAGTGCATTTATTGTGGTTATTTTATGTGTCCTTTTTATTTTAAAAGAAGCTTGTCTGAATGCATTTGAGTGGTCAAGCATTTTTGTAACTGACTCATGAGCACCAGTGAGATGGATTTTTCTGTGCTAAATAATGTTTGCACCAATGGAAAATGCAAAGCAGTAGGAAATCAAATCGGCACTAAATAGGTTATATTTGATGTGTGTGTGTGTGGGGGGGAATTATTGTATCTGATGTACATTTAGATTGACTATAAACTAAAATTATGACTTCCAGAAACTAGTGGATAACTGTACAAGTGGTTAATAATGAGGTTCTTAAATATCTTTACTATCCCAGGTTTTTAGTATGGACTGTATAAAGTATATTTAAAAAAGTGCAATTTGTCTTGAAACATTGGTCTTCAATGTCTATGAAACTCAGTTATCTGCATGGAAAATAATGGTTCCTGCTCTTTTGCTGGGGAAAAAAAGCAAATGAACTGGCACAAATGATTAAAATACATAAACAACTTTTTAATTAAAAAATTCAGGTCTTTCCGTTAATACATGTTTTGTAAATTAACGTCTTCAATAAAGGATTGTTTTTAGTAAGAATGTGTTACAAAAATGCACTGATTACATTTGAGACATTTTTTTTGCCTTAATGTGTCCGTTTAGCTCAAACGTTTGCTTGTTGTTGTATTAAAATTTCTAATGTTGTGGTGTTTATATGTTTGAAAGTAGTTTGTGCAAAAATGGTTTAAATATCTGCACTGTTACCATAGCTCATAAGAAACATGCATCTCTAAAATTGAAAATATTTCTGAAATATAAGATATTTAATAATTCACTGTTCTTGTTTGGTTGTGATTGTCTGTCTTATTGGATGTAAATAGTAAATATGTGAAGTACATTTATTAAGTATATAGTATTTAAGTAAATACTTAAATGGAACTTGAAAATCAGTGTTTTTTTTTTTTTTTTTTATCCAAGATTGAGGGTATTAATCATTCTGGATTATAAACCTAAATGAATGCAAGGTAAAATTAATGTTTTATTTGAGATTTGCCACATATGCCAGAACTTATTTATTAGAGAGTGACTAATAAATAGGCATGTTTGCCTTTTATAGTAGTCTGTCAACTGAACTATGATCCAGCTTCTGACATTGCTATTATATGCATCTCCTCATTATTTGAATTAAAAATTGATTTGCACTGGGAATTACTTGAATACTTTGGACACATTAATACAGTAATAAATGGTGCTTGCTCCTTCAGTGTATTAAACAGAAAACATACTACCTTGACTGTACAGAAGCAAACTGTTTTCCATTTTTCACAATAATTGAAAAAGTGTCATCTTCTAAAAACCCAGTTCAGTAACACTTGCCTATCCATATATTTTTGAAACTAATTTCTTGCTACAAAATAGCACCTTACAATGTCGACAAAGCTAAGAATTGTGTGGTATGTTTGGATCATTATGCAATATAGCTGCTAAACGAATAAAACTGTTGGTGACTACTGTGGTCTGCAAAGCTCTATACAGTATAGGTGTAAATCATGGAAGATGCTTTTCTTAACATCTAAAGTTTTAACCAGGATATTTTTGAACAAGACCTTCTTGTTCTTAAGTTTAAATGTAACTTCACTTTGGTTTTGCTTTTTTAAAATAAAAACTGAAAGGTAATGTAGCTGGGTCATTCACATTATTACATTCTAGTTCTTAAGCATTTTGCTGTTAAGATGTGGTAATTTCTTACAGTAGCTGAATGTTGGTTTTTAGATGGGGAAAAAATCATGTTCCTAGTGTAAGAAAAGTCTATTCAGTTATGCACAGATATCTTGAAGTGTGATATGTAACCTAAATACCTTCTGGGTGTGGTGTCCTGTTCCATCTAGTGGCACTGAGACCACTTAGAGAGAGATGGAGTCTGCTTTACAGCCTTAGCTAACAGCTGGTTGGTTTTAGCTCATGCAGTAGAGGTTCATGCACTAAGCTCCAGAGGTCCCTGGTTCAATTCTGCCCATAGACAATTGGAATCTGTCGGTGTTACACATATAAAATGAGATAAATGCTTATGGCATTCTTCCCCATAGTTCTCAGAGTGTATCAATCTATTTTAGAGTTAATACCACTTTATCTGCCACGGCTGTGATTTAACAGTTTCTGATAATTATTGACCTCACCTATGCTGCACCATGAAAATGAAGTTATATGAAACTTCTTAAACATGGAATTTGTTGTTTTCACAACTCCCAAGTTTCTCCTATTTTGTGGTGGTGGGTTTTCTGCATCTGTCACTTTTTTGCATACTGAGAGCTATGGTTAAGTTTACGATATAACAAATTAGTGAACTGTGAACAAATAAATGTCGGTATGGCTCAGCTGGATTCTCACTTCTGAGGCAGAAGGGCTTGGTTCATGTTTCACCCAAGGAGTTGTTGGTGCTGACATTTTGGTGCTGACGCAGTGCTGACTTTTATGGGTTGCTTGGCCATTAGGGTTGCTCTCTGCAGAGACTAAAGAACAGTCTGTCTTCCCAACATTTCATCTGTGCAAGTAAATGATCCCATATACCTTTTCAAAGAGGTAAGGGGGCAGTCCAGATTTAGCCAACACAAGTTCAAAACACTGTATTCTGTTAAAGGCAGAAATGGTGCTCTTGTTTGTATAGTGACTGCACTAATACATTGTAACTTTTTTTTGTAAAGTGCCTTGAGTGATGCTATTTAAAATAAATGTTGGTGGTGGGGGGAGAGCAACTGTGAGACTACAAGTAAGCATTCTCTGAGAGTCACTTGAGTTGAGGTAGATCTTGCTGGTACTTCCTGGAAGCACATAATTTGAGGGGCATAGTTAAAGACTTTGTGGTCTCTGACTGGAGCTGGATTTTTAATCTCTATTACAGTCTTGTTTATAATTAAATCTTACTTTAGGTAAGATCTTACTTTAGATTTAGGAAAACACTACTATAAATGTATATCTGTATGAGAAAACTCAGTGTGAGACTTCAGTGCAAATGAGAGAAGTGGCTTTGGCGTGGCCTGAGGAATATTTCTAGCTCCTTGGCACTGCAATAAGGCTTTTTTGTGTCTTTTTTTTTTTTTTTATTACCAACCATAAACATTGCACTAGGCAAGTTTAACTGTGTATGAAGAGATTCGTTTGTTTTCGCTGGCCTATCGAGTTTGACAGACTGTCTTTATAGAATTCTTAACCCCTTCCTCCCTCCCTTTTCTGCGCTGCTAGATAGAATCCTTAAGACAGAAGTGTGAGAATCTAAGGGCTTGTCTACACTGGTACTTTACAGCGCTGCAACTTTCTCGCTCAGGGGTGTGAAGAAATATCCCCCTGAGCGCTGCAAGTTTCAGCGCGGTAACAGGACCGTATGGACAGTGCACCAGCGCTGGGAGCTGCACCCTCATAGGGATGGTTTGTTTTTGTTTTTTTTAATATAGAGTGCTGGGAGAGCTCTCTCCTAGTGCTGTGGTGCAACTACACAAGCCACATTTGCCAGTGTAGACAAGCCCTAATTCAGTGCTTCTCAAACTTTTGTACTGGTGATCCCTTTCACATAGCAAGCCTGTGAGTGAAACCCCCTGTTAAAAAAGTGGTTTTAATTTGCCACCAGTATTTATAATGTTATAAAGTGGGGTTTGGGGTGGAGGCTGATGCCTCGTGACCCCCCACATAGTAACCTGATGATCCCCTGAGGGTCCCAACCTCCAGTTTGAGAACCCTTCCTCATATGCAATATCTCTTCCTACTCCAGTTTAAAAACAGTGTTTTTGTCTCTGCCTCTGCACTCGATAGGAAACTATTTGGTCCCTATTTGTTTGCATCCCTTGATTTAAGAAGGTGGCAGTCGCCCAGTGAGCAATGAGGCCCTCTCAAAGTTGTCCATACAAAAACAGATCTCTTTCCCTCACACCTCAGTGAGAGAGAATGGGGGTATATCTTTGAGTGTAACGTGTAGTAATGTCATTTGAAAAAGTTGTAAGAGAGTAAAACTAAATCTTAATTTATTTGAGCATAAGCTTTCGTGAGCTACAGCTCACTTCATTCGATGAAGTGAGCTGTAGCTCACAAAAGCTTATGCTCAAATAAATTTGTTAGTCGCTAAGGTGCCCTAAGTACTCCTCTTCTTTTTGTGGATACAGCGTAACACAGCTGCTACTCTGAAATAAATCTTAATCACTTTACTCTACAAAAAAGTGATGAAATGAAAGAGATTCCTACTAGAAAAATACATATGAGTCATAAGTGCTTTCTAAATAAAGTTTTTCAATAAAAAGATAAGAACTACATGTGCAAGACCAGCTCAAGAAATAAGCATGAGCTCTTAACGTACCTAGATGTATTTATCCAAATAACCAAACTAAGCAGTGAATTATCGAGTGTGAAGTGCCACTGCTGTTCCATCCTATATATAAATATATTTAGCCTCTCTCATTATGGAAAAAGCTTGGCTGATAAAGTAGACCACAAGCCTGAGTCAATTCATGCTGGCACATGTTCCTAGAGCCCTCCATTAGTACTAATGCTTTGAATACCAGTGGCAAAGAGCTAACATCCTTATTTAGGACTTTGCATATTACTGAATTGGATGCACCTGTAGTTGCTCTTTAGTGGCATGATAAATCAAGTCACTTGCAATATATCCTTTTGCAGAGTATAGACCCTCTTCAAATGCACACTATTCAGGTTAATGGGAGATGACTGGGTGAGGCATACACAAAGGACAATCCACATTTTGTTTTGTTCAATCTTCCATTAAACACCATTACATCATGTTACATTACTCCACCTAGAATGAGGCAACACTGCGCAACTTCTCAATTATAAGCCCTATCTGAGGATTTGCTTTCCACCTTTCCTCTGTTTCATTTGTTGGTTAAGCCAAGAAATTACACAGACCAGGGTGTGGTACCTGATCTTGTTGGTAGTGGTAAACTCCTAGCAGGGGCATTTGTCCCCTTTTTAAGGGACAGCAGGGCTGAGGCCTAACTTAGGGAATTGTTTAATCAGGTAGCTACTGCCTTTAAACAATAAAACCCAGCTGTTAGGTGACTGCCCGGAGAGGAGAATTATAGAGGAGCATACAGTCATGACAGAGGCTCTCTGGGATGGGAACTAGAACAGAGCAGAGATCGGAGGGCTGGAGAAGCCTGTTTGAGTCACTGCACGGCCCCAGGAAGGAAGGCTGTGGAATCCTTTAACCAAGAGGAAAGAGGAGTGGATCTAAGAATCATGTTGTGGGAAAGATTCCAGAGAGGCCAGAGGCTGGCAAGGCTCTCTGTCCCAGAGGGAACTGGCAACCTGAAACCTTGGGCCAAGGGTAAGGTGGAACTGAAGCTACCTGTTGCCCAGCTAAAGCTCCTTCTCTTCCACCCAAGCCTTCTCTACCCCTCCTGTGTGAGTCCTCCCAGCTGTTTTACCTCCCCCACACTACCACCATAGTTCACCTGTGCGGCCAGAAGATGTGTGGATGCGCACACACAAGGGCCACCAAAGACCAGCAGCGCTCTAGCCAGACCACACACACACGGGGGTGGGAAACAGCCTTTCATCTCATAACTTTTTTTTTTAAAATTTCAGAAGTTTCCCCATTCTATATCAGGACGAAACAATCCTGTTGAAAAACCCAAGAGGGTCCCACCCACCCCAGAATCACCATTAGCTCAGGGTATAGGGCCTTCACCCTGGCCGCTTGCTTTTTTTTTTGGTGGAGTTCAGCACTAAGCCATTCTCACAAGAAACAGCATAGTTGCCAAATGTCTCTTGTTCAGGTGAGGGTTTGCGCTTGTTGCTAGCAGACAGGCCGCTCCTTGCAGCCTGGAGGTAGGCAATGGTGCAAGTAGATTTTTAACTCTTTCTGGTACGGTGACTCATGGGAGGGACACAAAGGGGGACACCAGCTAAAGGGGCACATGAACCCCCGCACATGACTCCTCCCTACCCGGCCCCCAGCCCTCTCCTCCAGCGTGGCTGTACAGACCCCAGACAGGAGATGCAGCTGTGGGAAGGGTTGGGGGCAGGGCTGGGGGTGGTACAGCTGCACCAGAGGTGCTGCTGGCAGGGGGCCACCCGGCGGCCTCACGCTCTGCTCCTTTTGCCACTGCAGTTTCCTGAAGAGCCCTGCGGTATTCAGCAGATTTTGAATGTGTCTTTCCGGTACAGCATACCAGCAATATATGTCGTAATGGTACAGCATAGGGGACTGTACCGGCTTATTTGCACCACTGGAATTAGGTGCCAAACTCTGTGGGGGAGTGGGGCTTAGAAAACACACACCTGTTATTGTCTATCTTAGATGGCTCCCCACCTAGCGCGCTGGCTTTTATGACTCCCAGTCTCAGGCTCCTCTCTCTCACCATGCATTGTATTGAGATCCTGGGGCCCAATTCCTCAAAGGTATTTAGGTGCCTAACTTCTATGGATTTCATTGAGGACTATGGGCCTAAATATCTTTGGGGATCTGGCTGAGGTGTCTAACTCAAGCTTTGTAGATTCCAGTAATTTTTCTAGGTGTCTAAAAGTTAGATATTGCAACACCAAGTGTCTCAGACCCTAAGTCCTTTTGTGGATCTGGGCCTTCCTCACTACCTTGGAAAGGCATCAGACCTTGGGGATCAGTTCCCCACCTTTTAAATACCCAAAACTTCTGTTGAAGTCAGCCCCGAGGGAGAGAATTGTCAAC
The DNA here is from genome assembly GCF_009764565.3 of Dermochelys coriacea. Classification (NCBI taxonomy): domain Eukaryota; kingdom Metazoa; phylum Chordata; order Testudines; family Dermochelyidae; genus Dermochelys; species Dermochelys coriacea. The sequence goes on along the minus strand of NC_050072.1, from coordinate 74,001,167 downwards.
AGTTTACAGTAGGTCTAAAAGGTAAGTAGCAAACTCTTTCTTTTTCTCCATTACTCTACATCGGTCAATATGGTAGATTAGTACAACCTCCCTCTCTTTCCTCCTCCTTTTTGTGGTGATTTACCTTCCCCCACATCATTTAACCTGGGAGCCTCACTTAGGATGTGATCTAACTGCCATTGATATCAATAGAAGGATCCCATTGACTTTTCTGAGAGTTGGATTAGGTTTACAGCAATCCCAGTTGCTACAAATTGCTTGCAGAGGTTGTTTTCCACAACAGCTTCATGGAGGAAGTCTTTTTCCCCTACCTAAGCTTTCTTTTTGCTCTGAGACTTTTCTCACTTTTCCTTGCACATGGAGGAAGTCACGTGCCCCACCCTGGCCACCTTTAACCTCCACCTCTCTCAAGTCCTCTGACCCAGTACATGACTGATTTCCTCTCTTTCTCTCCCTCACAGCACCTTCAGTGGCTCTGCAATAATAGCTAATGCTCAGCTAAGGCTATAGCATGAGCCCCATGCAAAACCCTAGCAGATGGTATCAGGCCTCCTTTCCATATATAGGTCCCTGTGTTTCAAGGTCATCTATATGTCCCTTTATTTTGAGACACCTGCTTCTATTCTGACTGTGGTACCTGTCTGTTCTCCCCACAGGATTCAAGCTTTGGTTGGACTTACCTAAGGGAGCTCCCCTTTCTTGACCTATCTAGGAAGAGAGAGAATTAAACTCAAGCATTCTCTTATGACCTCAGTATACCTGTATAGACATTCCTATCTTCTCAGGGCTAAATGTCTTTCTCCCTTTATTTGTACCTCCTTCCATTTAATCCTATCCCTTGCATGGTTTTCCTAGGGTCTGTGAAAGGAACGGGCCAGCCCTAAATGATTAATTACAGCTCCATAACTTGGTATGGCACTTTACAAAAAGACAACATTGTTCTGGCCCCAAAGTGCTTAAAGTCTAAATTAGACACATACATGTTATTAAAACAGAAAGGGCCAGGTAGGAAAAGGGGCAGGGGTGAGGGTGGGAGGGAAACATGGGGAGAAAATCCAGGAAACCACAATGGATGCCCTTTTAGTTTCATTTCAGAGTAAAATGATAATTTAGTACATCAGGTCTAGATTATTAATGACATTTTGAAGACTGTTTGTAGCTAACAAGATTCTGTTTTGCTTTCACACACTTGTGAAATTTGCATGCTGGCATGTGTACAGCCAGCAGAAAGCAATGTTGTGTGTCCATGAACTATTTAGACATTCAGTCTCTTGGGCTAATTAAGTGTCTGGAAGAAAAAGTTTTTAAAGTAATTAAGCTCCCCTGGAATATCCCATTCTGTTGCCATGAATGTTGTGGGAAAGATACACATAGCTTGGACTGAACTAGCAACACTCCATGGTGAGCTTTGCTGTGCCTGATAATGGGGAAGTACATGCCCGTGAAATGCAAGATTTGCCTAGGGGATGTTAGTTTCACCAGTCAGGCTCCCTCCTCTCCTCACCTGAGGTGTCTCCCTCTTCCCATGATGCTTTTCACTGCTTTCATCCCTTCCATGCTCTTCCTTTTTTAAAAAGGACACGCTATCAGTTAAGTGCTACTGACCCAGCATTTTGCCCAGTTGACACAGTCTTAGGAGCTGCTTGGCTGAGGGGAAGGAAAGCTAGTCTCCCAGGTAAAGCTCCCTCCTTGCCAGGCCTAGCTGTTCTCTGCTCTGCAGTGAGGCAAAGTGCTGGGAGCATGGACTGTGCTGGGAGAATGTACTAAGCAGGAAGCTGGCTGAGACCAGACTCAGCTGGCTTTGATTCCCTCCTAGTAAGCAGGTCAGAGCGGAGGAGATCATTAAAAGGTTTAAAGAAAGTAGCTGGGTGCAGCTGAGCCTGGAGAGCTAAAAATTGGGGATGACAAAGAATTGTAAGTATGAAAAGTATTGAAGACAATGGGACTTGTGTATGTTTTTACACAACTTTATACAATTGAAACCTAAGTGTTTGCAGGATCAAGGCCTAAGGACTTGAGCCTGTGCCATTAAAGTCAATGGGTGCTTTGCCGCTGACCTCAGTGAGTGGAGGATCATGCTGTGAGACTGGAAACTCTGCTAGGCAGGTGCTGTCTCTTATTAGGCTTGATCCAACTTCACTAAAGTCAGTAGGAGCTGGATGAAGTCCATTATATGTAAGTACAGTACCTAACACAGTGGGGCCCTAATCTTCATTAGGTAATGCTGTAGTAAAAATGTGATGTCATAAATCATGCAAACTTTGGGTGTGAACATATGCAAGAATATTTTTAACACAAGATTATCCTAGCCAATTTTTTTAAAGCTGAGTCTCTTTTTAGCATTGTACAGGAATAGAGTAGCTATAGGAATGTAAACAGGTGGCATGGGGTGGGCTGTCCCTTTAGGGAATATCTGCACTGCAGCTAGGAGCAAGTCTCCCCGCCTGGGTAGACCAACTTATGTCAGCAGTGTGTGCGGGTTCTCTGTGCAGGCTTCCTCATCTTCCTTCACCTGTTCTGCTAGGTTCAGGTCCTTCTCCCTCCATGATGTGTGGGGAACAGGATTTGCCCTCATGCAAATGGACAAATTTTAAACTGTGTAACAGGACTTTGAAACTATTCAGAATGTGCATATAAAAGAGAGAAACATATGAGTGTACAGACACAGAGGGAGGATTAAAAATGGAAGTGGGTAGAAGAGAGCAGAGTATGTAGTGTCAGAGCAGTCAGTAGCAGCATCCCAGTATTGGGAAACATGGTATGTCTGCTCTGTGAAGCCCAAGTAGAGTAAGGGTGTGTGTCTAATTTTATACAATCCAGCAGTTTCACAAGTACTTATTTAGTTTTGAGTGGAGAGGCACAAGATTTAAGATTGCTCGAGGTGTTGTTTGATATGGAGACAATCCTCTCTTTAATCTAGTTTCAGTGCTGCTGGTAGCATTGTTAATCGCTATAGGATATACATGAGTGCAAAGACGCACTGAATGATTGCTTTGGAGTAAAGCTGGGAAATGTTTCTTCTCCTTTGAAATGCAAACTGAAAAGTATTGCCATTGCTCTTGTGGCTGCCAGTTTCTTTGACATGGCATTCACAATACTGATGAATGGTAGAGAGTGGCAATCAAAGGATTTGGAGATGCAGGGGACCAAAATGACGCATTCTTATTTTCCACTTTTTTATGCTAGTTGTAAAGATGCTTTCCTTAGCTATGCATATCTGTCCAGGGCAGTACTGCTTGTTGGACACACATCAGTCAAATGTTTGTGTATCAGAAAACTTTCATCATGCATGTTAGTTTTTCTCTTATTTTAAATGACTCAAGTGTGTTGGAAAAGAGATTAGGCTTTGCTAAATTCTATCTGGAAGTGTTGAGAATTCTACTGGACTTTAACCATAAGACTTTAACCTAATAATAACTTACCTTGTCAAAAAAGTCACTTGGATTTTCTTGCTGCTGTGCTGTTGAGAATAATGAGGGTAATGAATAGGTAATTAATCAAGTAGTTAAAAATGAAGACAAATAATCAGTTCTTCTAAAGCCAGCTAACTTCAGAAGGGATTACAAATGCTTTTCTGTGAAGATCAGGAAAGCTTGATCAGTTACTAAAAATGATCAAGCTTCCTACATTTTTTGTCATTGATTTATAAAGATTCCTTAAAAGGTTTAACCCTCACCCAGACATGTCCAGGAGTAAGAAGAAGAATACATAAATGACTCTTTGTATTTTGGATGAGGTGGAACTTCCATGAACTGCTCTTGAAACTGCTCTGTGAGAAGTTTTGTGCATACAGCAAAACTGGCAAATCTCACGTTTGTGGTTGATTTTACCAAAATGGTGTAAAACCACTTTTTTTTTTTTCCTGGTGCCTTTTTCATAGCAAGCAAATGGAAATTTTAAATCTCCAAAACCATTTTTTCTTTTTTCAAAAGAATGTTGAAATTCCTCAACTGACTACAAAATGAACACTAAGGTCCCATCTATACTGCGACTAGCACTGAATTAAGAGACTAGTTACTAAAGATTATCCCCTAATTATGTTACAACAAATGTATCATTTTTAGTGAGGATAAGGCCATAACCATGTTCTGACATGGTTTTTTAACCCAGTGACAGAGTTTGGTTAGGTTTCATCCGCACTACAGATTTTAATTGTGTTTTGTAAATGGTTCAGAGGGCAATCATGTTGTAACCAGGGCCACCAACTTGGTTATAATTAAGTGGACATATCCACTGGGCCTATTACAAGGTACAGTGAAGTCAATGGGCTTAGCCTAATTAACATCAATGGACTGTGGCCTAAAGTCACTAAATGGTTGAGCTACAGGTAGGAGGGAAGAAATGGGAAATTTTCACAGGAAATATTTGAATAAATGTCACGGCTTTTGTAAAAGAGAAACTTGCCTTTTTTTCTCCTGGCTTTATTTACACCAGAATTGTTGGCTGTACCATGATATCCACACCCCATTGCTGTTGTTATTTTAGGAGGTATAAATGTCTGCAGACACACAGGCAATATTTGTTTGAAAGTCTGGGTTTTCTTTCCCAGCCAGGATGCGAAGGAGATGCAGTGTTACAACTTAAAGCCTGACTGCCACCACGTTACTGGCTGAATAGAAAGGTGGACAGCTCTATTTTTTACATGGGCACTAATCTGCTGCAAGTTGGTTCTCCTGTAGCTAACACATGATGCAATAAACATTAACAACCTTTTGCTTTCCCCAAAATTGTTCTGTGTGAGTTGCACAATTGGTCATTATGTTATGTTGGATCATATTAAAGAAGTTCTGTATTAAAATCACAAATGAGTTTGATTCCCCATAGTTTAAATTCCAGGGTATTACTAATTAAGAGGTCTCTTGGTCTCTTATTTTTACTTTTTCTCTCCCTCTGTGTGAAACCTGCAAGCTGCTAATTGTGTTAGTACATCCTAAAACAGAGTCTGTTCTCAAAGCAGTATTTTGTAACAACAGAAACAGCACACAGAGACTCCCCGCCCTTTTGTTGTATTCATCTCACTTTGTTAACAATTGTGGTTGCTGAGCTCTAACTTTATCCTCACGCACAATTATTTCAAATTTGGTGACCGTATATACCTCCAGACCAGTGGCACCGCTATGGGCACCTGCATGACCCCTGATATGCCAATATTTTTATGGCTGACCTGGAACAACTCTTCCTCAGCTCTTGTCCACTCTTGCCCCTTCTCTGCCTACGTTACATTGATGACATCTTCATCATCTGGACCCATGGGAAGGAAACCCTGGAAGAACTCCACCACGATTTCAACAGTTTCCACCTCACCATCAACCTCAGCCTGGACCAATCTACACTGGAGGTCCACTTCCTAGACATCGCGGTGCAAATAAGTGATGGTCACGTTTATACCTCCCTATACTGAAAACCTACCGACCGCTATGCCTACCTTCATGCCTCCAGCTTCAACCCGAGACACACCACACGATCCATTGTCTACAGCCAAGCGCTGAGGTACAACCGCATTTGCTCCAACCGCTCAGACAGAGACCAACACCTACAAGATCTTCACCAACCGTTCTCAAAACTGCGATACCCACATGAGGAAATAAGGAAACAGATCAACAGAGCCAGACGTGTACCCAGAAGCCTCCTGCTGCAAGACAAGCCCAAGAAAGAAACCAACAGAACTCCACTGGCCATCACATACAGTCCTCAGCTAAAACCTCTCCAACGCATCATCACTGATCTACAACCCATCCTGAACAACAATCCCCCACTCTCACAGGCCTTGGGAGGCAGGCCAGTCCTCGCCCACAGACAACCTGCCAACCTGAAGTATATTCTCACCATCAACTAAACACCGCACCATAGTAACTCTAATTCAGGAACCAATCCATGCAACAAACCTCGATGCCAACTCTGCCCACATATCAGAGACACCATCACAGGACCTAACCAGATTAGCCACACCATCACTGGTTCATTCACCTGCACATCCATCAATGTAATATACACCATCATGTGCCAGCTATGCCCCTCTGCTATGTACATCAGCCAAACTGGACAGTCCCTATGTAAAAGGATAAATGGACACACATCAGATATTGGGAATGGCAATATACAAAAACCTGTTGGAGAACACTTCAATTTCACTGGACACACAATAGCAGATTTAAAGGTAGCCATCCTGCAGCAAAAAACCACCAGATTTCAAAGAGAAACTGCTGAGCTTCAGTTCATTTGCAAATTTGACACTATCAGCTCAGGATTAAACAAAGACTGTGAATAGCTAGCCAACTACAAAAGCAGTTTCTCCTCCCTTGGTGTTCACACCTCAACTGCTAGAAGAGGGCCTCATCCTCCCTGATTGAACTAACCTTGTTATCCCTAGCCTGATTCTTGCTTGCATATTTATACCTGCCTCTGAAAATTTCCACTACATTCATCCAACGAAGTGGGTATTCACCCACGAAAGCTCATGCTCCAATATGCCTGTTAGTCTATTAGGTGCCACAGGACTCTTTGCCGCTTTTACAGATCCAGACTAACATGGCTACCCCTCTGAAGAATTGTGATTAAAATAGAGATAGATGATGTAAGTGGATGGATGCTTGGTGTGGATAATAACTGAATGATCAGGGAGGTGCCAGCCTAAGAATCCAATGTCCATTGGCCAAAGAAGGCATCAAGTGGAAACAACCAGAGGACCCCCGGAGGGCAGACTGGAATCCACCCAACAGCCCCAAGGATGGGAGAACCAAAGAACAAGATAACATCTGGCAGCATGGAGCCGTCAGGAATGTGCTATCTGCTGATTGATTCATGAAGAATGAATGATGAAGCAATTCCCATAGACTGGCATAAGAAGAAATTCCTATAAAAATGGACTCAAGAAAGTGAGAACTTTGGGGTCTGATTCTGCAAAGCAACTTCCAGGAGCATCAGATGTGCATCTGACAAGGCTCTGCTCCCTCCCCATGTCCAGGCCACCTGGCCAGTGGCTTGGCATGAGCAACTCTAAGGCTGGCAACTATGATAACAACCTAGCAGAACCTGTGTGTGTGTGTGTGTGTGTGTGAATAAATATGAAATTGAATGGACTGGTCTAGCTATAACTAACTGCTCACTATGATTCTTTCTGTATTCACAATAAATGTGGCATTTTGCCTTTTCCCCTTTAATAAGATCCTGCTGGTTTTTATTTTATTGGTATAACACTTAGAGGCTTCTTCCACGATGCAGAAGATAGTATTGCTTTAACACCATATTCAAAACATCACTGTAGGGTTAAACCCACACCATTAAAGGGATAAATGCTTCTGTGGAGATTTGTAACTAAAGTCTAATATACCCCACTATATCATCTAAACCAGATAATTCAGCTGAATATTCTATGTCCAGAACCTGGAGACATTAGAAATACTGTGATTGCTACCCTTTAATGCACAAAAAATAAGAACCACATCCTAAATGTTGCACATTTGGTGCCAAAGACAATACTATCCTTTAAAAGCAGGGAGAAAGAGAGTGTTTTGAGTCTGAATGATATTTCAGATCACCTATCTCATTTGGAAGCATCCGGCACACCATATTCTAGCTCCACGTTCCTACACCTCAGATTAAAAAGAGAAAAGTTAAAGCTTATTGTCATGCCATCCTCCCTTATGGTTGAGCAATTAGGGATGGCTGAAAGTTGATAGGTGAATAACTTATCAGGCACCTATTCACTTCTTGTCACTGACTTGAATCGCTGGTGTTGATTAACTTTGATTGTATTATTTGCCATCCTCCATACAAAAGCTTTCTGGGAGAGATCCAAACAAGTAGGACAAGGCAAAGTTTGAGAAAGTTAGTTATTTAAATCCATACTCTGCATTAGGCTCCAGCCTTTTCCGAGTGAGGCTTTCACTGAAGTCAGTGGGAGTTGTGTGTGTTTCATAAATGCAGGATCAGACCCTTGAAAGAGGCCAAAAATAATATGTTCCCACCAAGTCTAAATAAAGTTTAGGGGTTCTCCACATGAGAGCAGGTGTCTGCCCAAATGGATATTTTTGAAGAATCCAGGTCTGTCTCCTCATGACAATAAATGCCTTCCTATACTGTAGCAGCTGTGATCCATAGCATAGTTAAAACAAAATCCTAAACCCTTGAAAAGAAAGCTCCATAGCCGCCTTCATATTCGGCAAACCTTTCTTTTTTTTTTTTTTTTCTTTTGAAGGAAAGGGGTTATGCAGTAAGTACTCATGATACTTTGTGTGTTTTTCTTTTCACAATCTCTGGTGGGATTCTGTCCTACTCCAATCTGGAAGGGGTTATCCGGGCACATGCAGCTCCAACGCAGTGCACCTATGAGGCCCGCTGCACCTAGAGAAAAGCAGCTCCTTAAAAGGGAGAATCCAGGCACTGTGAAGAATTGCACTCTGCGAGAAGCAGAGCTAGAGCTCACCGAACACCCAGGGTGAGGATTGCTGGCGAGGAGGGCTGCTGCTGCAAACTCTCTGCTGCCTGGACCTTCTGGGTGAGTAGAGAAATATTTACCTTATTTTTTTCTTCTTTTTCTTTTCCTTAGAGCCTAGGAAGCTCAGCCTGGGCCCCTCAGACTGATGGGCAGTTAGAAACCTAGCTCTAGCTTGGAGACTGCTTACCTAGTTGCCTTGCAAAGAGTGGGGTGAACCCAGACTGTGTGTAGGCTGTAGGACTGTTCAGTTTTGCCTTTTTGGTTTAGACTACTGTTAACCTCAGCGGGGGTGTAGCTGGAGGGATATAGCCCCTCCTCAGATCAACTCTACAGCAAGCCCTGCTGTAAGAGAAAGCATTGGGGGACAAAGGAAGCACCCATATGCTGCCCCAAGGGGATGCTCTAGCGGCAAAGTTTATGACGCAATCGTATTGTGGAACCACAGTCCCTATCAAGTCAAACTCACTAGCTTTAGGAATACTGAGTGGGGGCTCTTGATACTTCAATTGCTGTTTTGAAATCCTGTCGCTGAGGTCTCCAGTTAGTCGTTGTTCTTTCTATCAAAGCACTCAGAGTTATCAGACTTCCCTACCTCTTCCATTTCCCCCACTTCTGCTGATACCTTACTTCTCCTTCCATGTGGTGGCCCTGGTGCCAAACCAATTTTTAAACCTGTTGCTGAATTTTGATCTACCCGGGTATTGCTTGTAGCAGTTAATATAGTCTGGTTTTGTTTTGTTTTTGTTTTTTTGGGGGGGGAGGGAGATTATGTGAAATCGCTGGTGATCTCCATAAGAGACTTTTTTTTGGTCAGTTTTGGGTAAAGTAATCTTTAGTTGAAAAGTCACGCCTCTAGCATTTTGCTGATGGCCTACTGCCCACATAGCAACCCAAACATGAAAATTGGCTAGCAGTGGCCTGCAACTGGGATGGTGAGAAGAAACTCTCTGGCTTTTAATATCAATAAGTTTTATACTTAGTTTTACTAGGCTGCAGTCATTAAACATTACTGCTGGAAACCCAGAAGTCCTATTATTAACCAATCTAGGAGAGATTTAGTTAGAGCCTCAAAACATAGCTCGTGAGATTATTAGAAAAATGATTGATTAATAAAAGCAGATCTTTTGCAGGAATGACTTCTACCCAGAAACACCCAGCCACTCATTCTATAAAGTTATTCTTTCAATACAGATGACTTAATCTCCTAGTAAAATACTGTAAAGCTGGAAATAGCTGCTGTAAGTTAATTTTCACTGCATTTGCTTATTTGAAAAATCACCAACAAATAACTTACAGCAATTCTTTCTAGGAAGAAGAGAGCCCCAGTGTTTGCCAGCAGACAGTAGCTAGGAGTGTGAGACTAATGTAGGCTACAAGCCACAGCCCAGCTCCTGGGCCAAGTAGCTATATACAGAGTGGGCAGACAGGTGGGGCTGGAGATGGGAATAGTTCATCAGGAAGGGTGAGGGAATGAAAGGATCATCCTAAATGCAGATTCCCCAGCTATGACCCTCCCAGGGCTTGTCCATGTCCAGGCCTTGGAGACTGCTGCACAGATAGTTCATGTGGCACAGGGCTCTGCTATATGGGGTCATACACTGGGGTGCAGCTGCCCCATCATACTGAGCCCTCCCCCTAGCATGGCAGAACCATACCCATTCCACTGCCTAAGAAGTCTCCATGGCCCGAGGTTGGGGTTGGATTTGCTTTTTACTGTGAACCTGTAGCCAAAGTCTCTGGTGTAAAACCAAGCACTGCCTGTGGACTGCTGTACAGCATAGTGTTTGTAAAAATGGTAACTTTTATAAAAATTTTTCTTTTTTTTCTCCATTTGTAAAGTTGAATACTGGTTATAGACCAGAGTGCCCATAAGCAAATCTGGTTAGATGACGGGCCATACAAAACCATGTAACAAAATAAAAATTCTTATGTTCCTTCACAGTATGCCATGATCTCAGATAACCACAATTAGGAGAGATGGACCTTCATTTTTCTTGTCCCAAGTAGGACACACATTTAAAATATGCAGCTATAATCAATATAATGAACCATTAAAAGTCACTTTCTAAGGTACGTCCGGTTGCAGATGTATATTATGTATGTATATGTACAGGAAACATTTTTTTGGAACAACATAACTTCTAGACAAGATTATATCATTATCTACTGTAAGGGAAGACTGTTTAGAACCTCCAGTGAGAAAGGAAAATGTAACATACTTTGAAGACTAAAGGCAACAAATATCTGCACTCTTTAAAACTGAGGGACCTAAAGAACTATTTTCTGCTTCAGACTCATGACAGATGACATCTTAAAGTCCCCAAACCTTTTGGCCTCATCAAGTAAATAAAAGGCCCTATCCCCAGCTTGAGTTTGGGGATGTGCACTTGAGACACATGGGGTATGTCTTACAGGAATGCCAAGCACCCCCAGTTTCCAGTGACCCCAAGTGAAATATTGGGAACGTGGTTAGGGTTGCCAGGCGTCCGGTTTTCAACCAGAATGCCCAGTTAAAAAGGGACCCTGGTGGCTCTGATTGGCACTGCCCACCGGGCCGTTAAAAGTCCATTTGATGGTGTGGCGGGGGCCCAGGGATAAAGCAGGGTCCCTGCCTGCCCTAGCTCCGTGTGGCTCCTGGGAAGCGGCCGCCAGCAGCCCTATGACACATTGGCAGCCAGGAAGGTTCTGTGCACTGCCCCTGCCCCAAGGGTTGGCTCCGCAGCTCCCATTGGCATGGAATTGCAACCAATGGGAGCTGCGGGAGCAGCGCCTGCCAGCACAAGGGCAGCTTGCAGAGCCTCCCTGGCTGCCCATGTGTCTAGGGGCTGCAGCGACCTGGCGGCTGCTTCCCAGGAGCCGCAGTAAGCACTGCTGGGACCCCGCATTCCAAACCCTCTCCTGCACCCCTGCCCCAGCCTGGCCTCCCCTTCTGCACCCAAACTCCCTCCTGGAGCCCACAGCCACCCCAACACCCTGCCCCAGCCCCCTCCTGCACCTGAAACTCCTCATCCCCGGCCCCACCCCAGAGCCCACACCCCCAGCTGGAGCCCCCACCTCCCCAGGCCCCAGCTCAGAGCCCTCTCTTGAACCCCTCATTTCAGGCCCCGCCTGGAGCCCCAGCCCGTACTGTCCCATCCCAGCCTGGAGCCCTCTCCTGCACCCCAATCCCCTCATCCCCGGTCCTACCCCATAGTCTGCAACCCCAGCCATAGCCTGCATCCCAACCTCCTGCCCCAAGTGAGTGAGGGCAGGGGAGAGTGAGCGATGAAGGGATGGAGTGAGTGGGGTGGGACCTCAGGGCAGGGGTGTTCGGTTTTGTATGATTAGAAAGTTGGCAACCCTAAACAAGGTACTCCTAAAAAGCAGGCCCAAAGGGTTTAAAGTGGATGCCCAAAAATGAAAGCACCCACAATCAGAGGCCACTTTTGTAAATTCTGGCCTGTCTTATCAAAGCACTGTAATTAGCATCCAGTCTCCTGACACCTGTCTCTGTGTTCTAACCATAAGACCAAGTTGCCTCTCACGTCAGGTTTCTTGCATCTGCTCAGGACAGGTTGGGAAACAGAGGGATTATGCATTCCCATAAAGACTTATTAGTTCCTTTTTTTTTTAAATATGTGTCAGAAGTTTGTCATTGAAATGAGCCATAGAGTCTCTCAGAACTCCAGAGAAGGTGGAACACTGACCGCAGTCCTGATAATACCCTCTCCAGATGGGGCTGCCCAGTAATTCAAAACCTACTCTTTCCTATGAAAAATGGCCAAATGATCAAAGTTAATTCCCAGAATAGTTTAAAAAAGCTCTTAAACCTTACAACTAGGGGCCCCTTCTGAAGCCCTTAGAGATTTTTAGCCTGAAACTTGTTTTGCACAGTTTGAGATATTTCTCAATGATTAAGGTTCCCTTTAAAGTTTTCTATCTTTCATAGTCCTTTGTTTACAATCCTGGCAGGAAGATGCACAATGAGATGTGTGTGGGGTTGTTGTTGTTGTTCCCAGTCTGGATATGGCTCTGTCCATTGAACTTTCAAGTCTCTTGCATGGTTTCAGTTGAGCCCTCTGAAAATTGGAAATGTGTTTTTGCTTATAGACTAAGCCATATAAAGTGCACTCGAATGCTATCGGTGCAATTTTTCTGCTCAATATATTGTACGGCTGCACCAGTGATGGGATGTAGAATTGTGGCATCCATACAATCTAGTGGTGTGTGGTTGTGTGGGTTTTTTTTTTTTTTAATACTTGATATATAAACCCATTATCTAGAGCTTTTAAAAAAAAAAGTTAAAGTTGCTCCTCCAGGGTCAATGATCTGGGGGAGGAGAGGGTGAGTGGGGTAAGCAACAGATTAATCGGCTTTCTCACTAGCTCCCCTTGAATCCGTGGTCTGTTCGAGCCATGACTTTTGGATAATTTCTTCTTTTTAGGGGATATATCTGTGCATTCCAGAATGAGAATCAGTCCTCCCGCTTCTTCAGCTCCTTGCTGTTGATTTGGGTGCTGATAATGCCACATTGGAAGCTATTTACAGTTTTGGAGTCACACTGCCGACAGGGGATAGATCACTTGAGGATTACCTGTTCTGTTCATTTCCCTCTGGGGCACCTGGCATTGGCCACTGTCAGAAGACGGGATACTGAGCTAGATGGACCTTTGGTCTGACCCAGTATAGCCGTTCTTATGTTATCACGGTACATTCTGCTTCTAAATATCTTCCCTTGGAATATATGCTGTGTGCCAAGATAGTTGCCAAGAACCACCATCATTTGTACAAGTTATAGGAAAACTTACACAATTCCCTTCCTCTCCTCTGTGTGTCAACAAATTTGCAGCAATTCTATTGGCAGGAATTTTGAACTACTATTTCATATCTTCTTCACTGAATTTGTCTCATTTAAAAGGTGTAGTTAGGTTACAGGCCACTTGCTAGTTATTTCCCTCCTTCTCCTTTGAATTTGGTCTCTGATATTGTTTGTGTGTGTGCATGTGTGTGTTTGCTGTTTAAAAAAAGTCCCCCAAAACAATTTGCTTTGTCCTAGCACCTGCCCCCAGCAGGATTCTTCTGTGAATTTTTCCCTTCCACTTGTCCTTGATACTACCAGTAGATGGCAATCATGGAATGGACAATAAGCAGTGAAGAGCACATCTATGTCCTTAGCTCTCTTTCAGCATGTGGTGTGGTGCAGTGCAGGTTTCCTTGAGTGAGAGAGAAACATGACTAAACCCTGCAAGACAACACACAAATAAAATGTAAAACCCAGACAAGCAGAATTGTTACATGGATATTGACTGCATGACACGACATGTTACAACGCCTGTCTTTGCTGCAGATGCATTGGACTGTTGCAATGTACAAGAGAACACAAAGTCAGATTTGTAGGACTTCCATATTTTTGGAAATAAAAGCTTGTGACTAGTTGAGTTAATTCTTAGAATAGTATCATTTTACACACTACCCAGAAAGAGAACGTGTGGCATATATACAATAGAGAGAGGACTTGGAAAAATAGGTTTGCTCACCTGCCAGTGATGAGTGCAAGTTGCTTGCTGGCAGTGGCAAGAAATTTTTCGATAGAACTGCCTTAGTGCATCCACACTGAGCATGTCGCATAACGGTTGGTGGTGTTTCAATGTATTCCTAAAACATGTATCCCTTTCAGCTCCCTCAGAGTGCCAGGCCCTATGGGGTAACTTCCAAAATGGGGCACTGCATTGTGGGATAGTTAGTGGGGCTGCTAGTCGTGCTGGAAAAATTCTTATGGCCTGATCCAGCTGGTGGATCTGTACCAATGCTTGTGTAGTGACTGCAACAGTTGTGGAGTATGGAGGCAAGGGGCTGTCCGTGTGTTTGTAAGAACAAGGAGTTCCAAACAATGTTTTACAGTAATTTTTCATTTAATGCCTGAACTGGTACCAGAAAGCTTGCTCGTAGCATAACCCACTGTTGCGGGGATGAACGGTGCTCACAACATCTGCTTGCACCTTTTGGTTCCTGCAACCATGCACTTCCCTAGGTGGAACCATATGGTCTGTAGGCAGCAGATCTATCAGGTGAGACAAAAGCCTGAGCGTAAACATGTTTCCAAACCACATATAGTTTGTTCCAATAGTCACAAGACTAAACAACAGTCACAATAAAGCAGTAGATACCAACATTAGACATTAAATAAGTATAATGCTGAAGGGGCAGGGGAAAACGATGCTATATTTTTTCTCTTGCTAGAGGCAATATGGAGCCTACTACATAACTTTCATTTGGCTGCTCAAACTGCCCCTTAGCTATCTAAAACAGTTCCTTGGGAATCTTAAGTGCCCACTGGAAAACCCAAATATGGGAGATGGTCATGTGAGTCTAGCAGCTGGACCCAAAGTGTCCAGCCACTGGGCAAGTATATCTGGGAATTTCCACTTTATTTTCTAAAGACTCATAAGTGAGGATTTCTGTACCCCTTGTTGGACAGTAATAAATAACAAGCCACATGTATCCTGCATGGATAGAAATGAGGCCAAATTGCTCTTGTATAAAGAATTATCTTTATATATCATCTGTGTAAAGTGGCAAAATCCATACTGAATAACTGCCCACAAAGGCACTCTGTTAAGAGTAGTCCTTAGACAAAAGAAGAAAACCTTTCCTATACTTCAATAATAACTTTGCTACTTAAGGAAAGTAAAACTTCTCTTCTAAAGGAACACCAGGAAACACATGGAAGTCTATGGGACACTTGGGTGTCTCACTGAGTAAAAGACATTGTAAAGTTAAAAGCTGGCACTTTTGAAGGAAACTTGGCAATTTTACGGCTATTCTTATTTTACCTCCAGATAAACAAAACTTAAATGGGCTGGCGTTTAAATGTCTAACATCCTTGGTCTCTTAAACTGCTTATTCCAAGTAGGTGCAGAAGAAACATGACTGATTCTAAGTATTTAAAATCTACTAAATGCGGCTACCAGAACAGTCATCCATCTATCAAAATCCTACTTTAATTATTGCTAAAGATCAATGGATTATTCCCTATCTCCAGTATCTATAGAGTGCCCATCACTGCAGTATCCCAGTGCTGTTTTATAGGGAATGGAAAGCAAGGAGAACAAATCTTTCTTCTCTGATTGTATAATGACTTATTATTGCCAACCCTTGCTCAGTTCCTGACTGACTCCCATTTACTGTTCTGGGCTCTACCCGCTAAGCTGGGCCCCAGCTCTAACCATTGGGAGTGAAGGGGGGGGTCACCTCTGAGGTAGTGGTTAGAGCCAGACTACCCATGTCCTGGTTAAGGTGATGACCTTTTCAAAATGATAAAACAGGACACCTGTAGGAGCCTGCCCCCTCTGTGGCCCTGCCCCCTGCTCCTCCTCTTTCCTCCTGGCCAGGCCGGAAGCCAGAGCCGGGCAGTGGTAAGAGCTGTCCAGGGAATCCAGACCACTGTGCAAAGCCCTGGGTCCTCCACCTGCCCTGGTCAGGGGCCTGGGGTGCCCAAAAGCAGCCCCTGTCCAATGTCCCCACCCCCATGAGTGTGCCACCCAGGGCAGGTGGAAGGTCCTGGACTCCCCACAGCAGCCCAGGCTCCCTGGGTGGCTCTTGCTACTGCCTGACTCTGGCTTCTGGCCTGGCCAGGAGCAGGGCCCGGGCCACGGGGTGGGGGAGGAGGGGGGGGGAGAATAAAACCTAGTTATGTTATATCAATAAAAATAAAAACCAGCAGGATCTTATTAAAGGGGAAAAAGCAAAATACCACATTTATTGTGAATACAGAAAGAATCATAGTAAGCAGTTAGTTATAGCTAGAACATTCCATTCAATCTCATATTTATGCACACACACACAGACAGATGCACACACACAGGTTCTGCAAGGTTGTTATCATAGTTACCAGCCTTAAAGTTGCTCATGCCAAGCCACTGGCCAGGTGGCCTGGACATGAGGAGGGAGCAGGGCCTTGTCAGATGCACATCTGATGCTCCTGGAAATTGGTTTGCAGAATCAGACCCCAAAGTTCTCATTTTCTAGAGTCCATTTTTATAGGAATTTCTTCCTATGCCAGTCTATGGGAATTGTTTCATCATGCTGTTGCTGAATCAATCAGCAGATGGCACATTCCTGACAGCTCCATGCTGCCAGATGTTATCTTGTTCTTCGGTTCTCCCATTCTTGAGGCTGTTGGGTGGATTCCAGTCTGCCCGCCGGGGGTCCTCTGGTTATTTCCACTTGACGCCACCTTCAGCCGATGGACACTGAATTCTTAGGCTGGCACCTCCCTGATCATTCAGTTGTTATTATCCACACCAAGCATCCATCCACATACATCCTCTATCTCTATTTTAATCACAATTGTTAACAAAGCAAGATGAATACAACAAAAGGGCTGGGAATCTCTGGGTGCTTTTTCTATTGTTACAGAGTATTGCTTTGAGTCTCTCTCTCTCTCTGTGAGTAGTTGTTGTTACAAAGAATTGCATTGAGAACAGACTCTGTCTTAGAATGTACTAACACAATTAGCAGCTTGCAAGTTTCACACATAGAGGGAGAGAATCAGTACCATAACCAAGAGACCTCTTAATTAGTAATACCCTGGAATTTAAACTATGGGGAATCAAACTCGTGATTTTAATATGGAACTTCTTTAATATGATCCAACAGTTCTTGACCTTCATCTGACTGCAGTAAACTTTCCACTTATGTTTTATAACATGGATGGCTAGATTTATTTATTTTTGGTCTGGGTCCCTGTAACATAACGTTCAAATCTAAACATGACAAAAGGGTAAGAATAATGTAGCTTGTTTTAGACTAGTGGCTCTCAAACTTTTGTACTGGTGACTCCTTTCACTTAGCAAGCCTCTGAGTGCGACCCCTGCCTTATAAATCAAAACCACTTTTTTATATATTTAACACCATTATAAATGCTGGAGGCAAAGTGAGGTTTGGGATGGAGGCTGACAGCTCGTGACCCCGCATGTAATAACCTTGTGACCCCCTGAGGGGTCCTGACCCCCAGTTTGAGAACCTCTGTTTTAGACTATAAACCTCCAAGGCCTCTTCCTAGCCACGTCTTAGATTGTCTAGTTCATCTGTAAAGTGCTGCACCTGATGGGCTTTTCCCTTGAACTTGTATGTTCACTGTTAAACACCGGTATGTTAATCCTTTCTGACTTTACTGGACTGAATACATATTTTCCATTTATTATGTACAATGCTTTAGCCTTTACCTTCACTTCTCAATACAGCTTGAACCTTTCCAAAGTTAATGTTTGAGAGTCATGATTTTCTGCATCTTTTATTTACCCCAAAGAAATAAATGTCTTGACAGCTTTTTCCTGTGCTCTTTAGTAAGCTGCCTCGGCCAATAGAATAATCATATACACTTTAATATTGTTTCTCTTTGATTTATGGTTAATATAAGCTTGTTCTTGATAAAACCCTCTATTCCTTATGTATTAAATGAAAACAATGAGCAGATGGGGTCATATTCTTAGCTGTACCAAAGCAGTGTTTGATATAGTTGAGGAGAGGTGCACGTATTTAATAATAAAAAAAAAAAAATCAACCAGCTCAGAGGATCAGGGAGATTTGATAATCTCTTTGGAAGTACAGCATATAGCATGTATCTAGTAGGTGATAATTTACTGCATTCCAGTGGGATTAGTGCAATGGTATCCCGTTATAACAGAGTGAAACTTCACTATGGCAGTGAATCAATGGGAACTAATTATGTGCTGAGGTGACCTGCTGAATAGGAACAGACTTAGGTCTGGTCTAAACTAGGAAATTAGGTTGGTATAACTATGTCCCTCAGGGATGTGACAAATCCAACCTCCTGAACAACACAGTTAAACTGATATCACCCCTGGTGTAGACTGTGCTAGGTTGACCAGAGAATTCTGGAATTCTCTGGTCAACCCAACTATTGCCGCTGAGATGGATTACCTGTGCTGATGGGAGAAGTCCTCCCCTCAGTGTAGGTAATGTCTTCACTGATGCACTACAGCTGTACCACTGCAGCATTTTAAGTGTAGATAAGCCCTTAACATGTGCTTGAAAGCTTTGCTGAATAGAGATGCCACTACTGAACTGGCCTATAATAATTACACTGTTTTTATGTCCACTGTAGAATTTATTCCCAAGAGACATATAAACTAAAATCTCTAACAGATAGAGCAGTGATTCTCAACATTTCAAGACTAGTGTACCCCTTTCAGGAGTCTCAAGACCCAGCCCCACTTCGTGGGGCTCCCTGTGGTACAGAGCCTGAGGCAATTGCCCTGCTTGCCACACCCGATTGCCAGCCCTGCACTCCATCTCCACTAAACCTATCCCATGACCAGGGCTTAAATTCAGCCAGAGCTGTCAGGAACAGAGCTCCAGTGAATATTTCAAACCTGTGGGGCTGAAGCCCTGAGCCCCAGCATGCCCGTGGGGCTGAAGCCATGAGTCCTGAATGGGGGAAGTATAGGGTGACTCTGGGAAATACTACATGAAAATTTAAACCCTTGGGGGCTGTGACACCCAGGTTGAGAAACACTGATCGAGATGAGTAGAGGTACCCCCTGGAA
This sequence comes from Dermochelys coriacea, assembly GCF_009764565.3. Taxonomy (NCBI): domain Eukaryota; kingdom Metazoa; phylum Chordata; order Testudines; family Dermochelyidae; genus Dermochelys; species Dermochelys coriacea. The sequence continues at coordinate 73,982,180 of NC_050072.1, read as the reverse complement.
GACCTCTGCATACCCTCAGGCGTACACATACACCTGGTTGAGAACCACTGCTGTACAGTATTTATAAAATGCATTTATTTAATTGAAAATGCCCTAATTTTCTCTTACTGTCCATAGTCTGATCCTGCAACCACAAAATACAAGGTAGTTAAATCCATTTGATAAATTGTATTTCTACTCCCCTATAATTCTGAGTAGCCAGACAACTTTAGGTACTTTTTTACATGTGTGTGTAAAATATATACACACTTCCTTATTCCCAATTTTAATTCTCTGTATAACTACAGCATCAAAAAGCTGCTTAATCTAAATTATCACAAAGAAGACGACAAAAGTAATTTATAATTTAGAACTATCTAATTTATTTTTTTCCTAGAGACTTATTTTTGCAACATACAGTCTGGTTCAGATTGCCAGAATACTGCCTTTGGAACATATTCATCTTCATCAGGACAATTACATAACTCAAACTGTACCTAATACTCTAGCATAATAGACGTGAACAGCTTGTAACTTCTACTCAGTCACTTCACCAATTAGATTAATAAAGATATAGTACCATCAGCCGCCATCACTAACTTCATTCACTTCCACACCTACAAAAGTCACTGGTAATGACTTCTTCCATATCTTCCCGCACACACTTGCCCATTTGTCATGGTTGGCAACTCTTATACAATTCAATTTTTGATACCATGGTATATCACTCTTTCTCCCCCCCCCCCAAAACAAACAAACAAAAACAAAAAAACTAATAGAGTGCCTGAGGATCCAGGAATTAGGCAGACAATGAGCACTGGGTGCCAATAGATAGGGCTCTATCAAATTCCCAGTCCGTTTTATGGTCATAGTATTTTAAAAACCATAAATTTCGTTATTTTGGATATTTAAATCTGAAATTTCATGGTGTTGTAAATGTTGAGGTCCTGACCCAAAAGGCGGTTTGGTGGGGTTTGGGCCAGGTTATTATAGGAGAGTGATGGTATTGCCACCCTTACTTCTATGCTACTACTGGTGGGGCACCGCCTTCGGAGTTGCGTGCCTGGCCAGCAACTGCTGCTCTCTGGCCACCCAGTTCTGAAGGCAGTGCAGAAGTAAGGGTGGCAATACTGTAACCCTCCCCCCCATAGCTTCCTTTTGGGTCAGGCCCCCCAGTTTGAGAAACACTGGTGAAAGCCGTATAGTATAGGGTAAAAGTACACAAAAGACCAGATTTCACTGTCCATGACGTGTTTTTCACAGCCATGAATTTGTTAGGGCCCTACCTATAGAACACACATTACTTTTACAGAATTTAGCTTATAAATCTGATCTTACTGAATTAAAAAATAGGAGGTTGTATAGGGGCTAATTCTGCAACCCTCGCTTATGCAAGTAGTCACCATTGCCATGGAAGTGAATGGGATGATTTGTGTGAGTAAGAGCTACTTGTTTTAGTAAAGGTTTCAGGATCAAGGTCTTAACAAGTTAAGTCTCAATAGAGCGGTAAAAATCCACGCATAATAGTCATTTCTTCTTCTCCTGAGAGAATGTCTCCCTTGAGAAGTGATTTCTGTAGGACAAAGAAAGTCACTGTAGCCGGTGAAATTAGGATAGCACATATATGAGACTCATCATAAACAGCTGTGGTAAAATAAGGTATCTGTTAGACAGCTTCAAGGTTGTTTGGTATGCATATTACTGGATTAATTAAAGCTTCAGCACTGGTGTGGAACACATTTCAGTAAAATTGGCAACTAACTTGATTAGCCAAAACATACTCTTCACTGAAAGTCATGAATAACATCATACTCATGTAAGTTTTGGATCCATACGAATGGACTTGGCAAAAGGCCACTGAGATATCAAATCTTCATGAGAGGCCTTGGTAGAAAAGGCTGCTCACCTTAAACCAGGGGTCTCAAGCATGTGGGCTGCATGCGGCCCACAGAGTTATTTCCTGCAGCCCGCCATAGGCGCCAACTCCACCGGCAGCCAAGCTCCCCTCACCCCCCGCCTCTCCTCAGTGTGCCACATCCCCACTCTTCCACCTACCTCCCATTGCTTCCCACCACCAAACAGCTGTTTGGTGGCGCTGAGGACTTTCCAGGAGAGAGGGGGGAGGAGCAGGGACACGGCATGCTCAGGGGAGGAGGAGGAGAAGAGGTGGGCTGGGGCAGGGATTTGGGGAAGGGGTTGGAATAGGGGCAGGGAGGGGATGGAGTTGGGGTGGGGACTTTGGGGAAAGGGTTGGAATGAGGGCAGGGAAGGGGTGAGAAAAGGCAGGACAGGGAAGATGTTGTTAGCTGGATCAGCAAAACATAACTCGCCTCTGGCCCTGCTGCTGCCAGCTCCCCCCAACATGCTCTGGGGAGGAGGGCAGGCAGGCGGGCTCTCAGAGCTGCTGTTTAAAGCAGTGTTTACAGTCACTCTCACTCTGGGGGTGGAGATGTCTACTGGGTGCATTTCAATGAGCCATTTCCACAGTTCTCTGAAGTTTTCCCAAGTCAAACTGCCTAAGCTTGACAAACAGCCTTGCAGCTCCTCACTCCCGACCAAGCCATTGAGCCTGCTCTTCCTGCATCCCCAATCCTCCCCTCAAGCTATACCCTGACTCACACCAACCCTTGGCTAGCCCCTTCGCCACTCTTCAAATCTCCCCTCCCTCAAGGGAGGGCCAAACACACCCACCCTTGAAATCCATCCCCATTAATCCCAGGTGTAGTGTGAAATGCTGGGGGAGAAGGGAGCTGGGAAAGCAGCAGCAGTCAGTCACTGGGAAAAGCCCTTTTCCTTTAATGCTGGACGGGAGGGAAAAGGGAAGGCGCATCAGAGAGAAATGTCATGGGTGGGGGGAAGGGAACAGGGATCTTGGATTTTCCAGTTTACAAAAGCCAAGCCTGTTCCCTGTGCCTCTCACCCTCAACAATGCCTGGGTGGGAAGAAATCGCCAACCCTCCTAGGGGACGCAGACTCTTCAACACAGGTGCTGACTGCTGAGTAACTTCACTCAATAGAGACCTACAACTCTCAGCATGTTCTACTCCACCTTGCACTGAGCTGCCGCCTAAGAGGCGGAGCAAGGCATGTTGTGAGTAGTTGGGAAGAATGTTTATTAAAAGTGGCAACGTATTTTGTATGAATAGTTACTTTAAAAAGTTCCTGCCATTACAGCTATGTTGATAGACTGTTACTGACCACCTAAGGAATAGTTATAAGCTACTAGGATGATCCGAGGAACAGAAAACTTGTCTTATGAAAGGAGACTCAAGGAGCTTGGCTTGTTTAGCCTAACTAAAAGAAGGTTGAGGGGAGATATGATTGCTCTCTATAAATATATCAGAGCGATAAATACCGGAGAGGGAGAGGAATTATTTCAGCTCAGTAGCAATGTGGACACAAGAACAAATGGGTATAACTGGCCACCAGGAAGTTTAGACTTGAAATTAGATGAAGGTTTCTAACCATCAGAGGAGTGAAGTTTTGGAATAGCCTTCCAAAGGAAGCAGTGGGGGCAAAAGATCTATTTGGCTTTAAGATTAAACTCGATAAGTTTATGGAGGAGATGGTATGATGGGATAATGTGATTTTGGTAATTAATTGATCTTTAAATATTCATGGTAAATAGGCCTAATCCCCTGAGATGGGATATTAGGTGGGTGGAATCTGAGTTACCCAGGAAAGAATTTTCTGTAGTATCTGGCTGGTGAATCTTGCCCATATGTTCAGGGTTTAGCTGATTGCCATATTTGGGGTTGGGAAGGAATTTTCCTCCAGGGCAGATTGTAAGAGGCCCTGGAGGTTTTTCGCCTTCCTCTGTAGCATGGGGCATGGGTCACTTGAGGGAGGATTCTCTGCTCCTTGAAGTCTTTAAACCACGATTTGAGGACTTCAATAGCTCAGACATAGGTGAGGTTTTTCGTAGGAGTGGGTGGGTGAGATTCTGTGGCCTGCGCTGTGCAGGAGGTCAGACTAGATGATCAGAATGGTCCCCTCTGACCTTAGTATCTCTGAATCTATCTATTTTATTAAAACCCCTCTTTGCATTACATTTTTAAAAAAGTTAATATATTGACTTTTAATAGCATACTACATTACTCTTCATTTTTGACTATACTTTTGTATCGTTGTATGAAAAGGTTTCAGTGATGCAGCTCTTGGGCCAATGTACAAGTCCTCATGTAGTCCTCATGGTGATTTGAGTTTGAGATCCCTGCCCTAAACAGAAGAAAAAAAGAAACCAGAAACATCAATCAAGCTGATAGGAATCATTTAGAGCTTGGTCTCACTAGCTGCTAAACAACTGCACCTCCCATCAAAGTCAGTGGGGGTTGAGGACACTCAGCACCTTGCAGAATTGGATCCCCAATAGTGAAATATTCATGATTTGATGGCCTCATATTGGAAGATGCTGAGTGCCTCCTGAGTCAGTGTGTGTGTAAGTACGCAGCACCTCAGGATCAGATGCTAGTAAGTGGGGACCTATTTTATGGTGGTGAAGAAAATCTTGGCAAGCATGAATTGTGAGAATAAACCAATGCAAGGTTATCTTCCTAAGGCTTCAGACAGTCTGGTACAACACCTCAGTGAAGGATGAAATGCCACATTCATCTCAATGAGTCTGAAATGCTGAAGATGAATGTTTAACTCTCCTGATGGCTTTTAGTAGGAACAGCCAGCTGATTAATTCCATGATGCCAAACTGCCTCCTATTTCTCCCCAGGTGCCAAAAGACCAAGTTACTCTCTAATCAGGTACCAAAAACCTCCAGCTTTCCTCCTGGACCCCCAACAATTTATACAGTTCAGTTCTGTGTGGTTAATACAAAAATCTGCAGAAAATGTTGGGGCAGTAAAATAAATTTAACTGAATGCACCTCCCACCCGGTGATATACTGAGAGTAGAATATCTTTTCCTGGCATGGTTAAGAAGAGCTCCCTGACAGTTCCCCACTCCTTGGCTGGGGCTGTGGGAATGTCCATTCCTGTTTGTTTGCTTTATCTAGTGTGTGGGGATTTTTCTACAGCTGCTGATCCTTTGCTTTCTGAGTGTGCAAAAAAATAAAATAAAATAAAAAGAGTACCTCAAGAGTGCACTCAGTTTCAATGTTTGTTTAATGCAAATTGACTCACTTTTGAAAAGTAAAAATCAGTATTTAAACATTTTTTTCTCTTGTAAATTAACCATATGTTTTTTCATTTATATTTGCACTAAAAACGAACTCTACCGCAGCAAGAATTGAATTTAACACTAAAATATGATTTGCTACAACATTTTGAAAAGAAACTGCCTTTTCTCAAGAATAAAAACACTATAATAAGGGGTTGGATCCCTCAATCCTTATTCAGCTGAATAATTCTTACTAACATGAGTAGTGCCATTGATATCCATAGGACTAATATTTATGCCCAAGGTTTGTTGGCTCAGGCTTCATATGTAATAATCACTGAGCACATTTTTAAAGCATCTGTAGACCTCTTCACCCTGATTCTCCCCCCCCCCCCATCATTTTTCTAATGAGGAAATGCCCACACTATTAAAATTGGAGCCCTGAGAAATGTTGACTTCTGGTGATTATTTTGTAAAGTTTCACATATTTTTGCTTTGGTGGAATTTTCTTAGTTCAAACTGAAATGCCAACTGTAAATGTGCAGGGGAGACACGATGTGATGGGAGATATTACTGAGAATTATTTAACATTTATTTAGAAATGTAGTTGTGAAGTGTGATATTACCATGAAAACGTGGGTCGTCAAAGCATTGTCGAAAAGGATATTTAGCGATTAGTGCTCTTCATTTTGTGTATTAATAGTTGATGTGCAAAATGTTTTCTTTCTCCACCAGCTTTAGTCAGAGAAAAACATAAGAGGGCACTTTAATCTACCTAATTTAGCAAAGGCTATATTGTCTTGGAAAGGTTTAGGGATTAAAAGCACTAATCCAGTTTTTCTAGCACTTGCCTTTCATGATAATGGATACTGTTTGTAGAACAATCTGGGCTGGTCAAGAATGTAGAGGAATTACAAGAGAATGAAACCTACAAGAAAAATATACATGGCAGCTTCAGAAGAGAAATTCTCTTGCTAAATAACTGTGTGGCTGCAGCCACAACTCCTTGAGATGTGATCAAATAACCTAGCTTAACAAAACAGCAGATGCCCAATATTTGGAAGGGAAACTTTCAAGGAAAGCTCAGAGGCTTTAGAAAGTGGTGTAGATGGCACACTTACCTCCAAGTACTTAGCCAATGCCCCATGAAGGGAGACTAAATTGGCCAGTATATGGATGATGTGTAAGAACAAAGCTTTTCTCTCAAAACTTTGGTAGCTGCAAAGCTGTGTCTGAAATTCAAACTAGTAATTCTGCCAACTAAACTCCCTTTTTCATTTGAATGGTAAACTTTTATTTTTCATTTCCCAACTTATGCAAGATGGACAGTTTTGCTGGTGCTGGTGAATGTGTCCATGCTTCACCCTACAATTGGCTACTATATATTTAGCTTATGGGTAAAGTCAGACATAATAAAACACCAAACGGGTGCAAGTGCAGAAGCAGTAAACTATTTCCTCAAGCTTCAAATGGTCCTGAAATTGTGTTTCACTGTCTGAAACTAAATGCTGGGAGCAACACAGCACAACACAGGAACTTCCTTAATTCAAGAACAAGACTTTCTTCAACTATTGCCCTTCTGTGCTGTGGGGGCAGCCGGATTAGTCTTTCAGATTTTTTTTTTCTCTTCCACTCCCATCCCATCCCAACCTATCCTAATGACTCCATAGTTTACTTCTTGGATGAAAAAGTTCCAGGGTACCCTGTGTTCCCAGCAGGAACAATGTTTAATGGAAGAATGGCAGGCTATTGGAAATTCTGCTGTGAAGGCCAAAAGTATCAATGGGTTCAAAAAATTATTCAACAAGTTGATGGAGGATAGGTCCATCAATGGCTATTAGCCAAGATGGTCAGGGATGAAAACCCATGCTCTGGGTGTCCCCAAGCCCCTGACCCCCAAATGCTGGGGCTGGACAACGGGATGGATTACCTCTTTTTCTTGCTTTGTTCATTCCTTCTGAAACATCTGGCACTGACTAACATTGGAAGACAGGATATTGGGCTAAATGGATCATTGGTCTAACCCAGTATGACTGTTCTTATGTAACTGCACTGTTTTCTACTAGATATCCGGGAACATTCTGGTGGGAGATGTTCTCTGCTCCGCATCCTCTTCCCCCAAGAAAAGGTATATTTTAGGGCAATGGTTGGGCTGATTTTTCCCCACGGTTGCTGTTTTTAAGCAACTGGGAGCAGGGCATGGATGTAATTTGACATATATTCTTGTCCTTCATGCATGTGCACTTTCCTGGTTTGGTAGCATCTCTTGCTGGGTACAGGCACACATTCTTGGTAGGCATGTTAGTGGTTATAATTAATCTAGATTGGCTGAGTTTATAGAGACATAAACCTCACCATTTTCAGGCTGCTCTGTAAGCCTTGTTGCTTTGCTAAAGAATTTTCCTAAAGAATCAGAGAAAGAAAATGTGACAAACTCAAAGGAATCAGAGATTAAACCCTTGCATGTGATGATTTTTTTTTTAAAATAATCCTGCTCCTGTCCCACCCTGGAATACCCACTTCTGCTCCCAAATTGTTTCTTGCATTTTTATACCCCTCCCAACTGCAAAAGCCTTAGGACTTGGCTACACTTGCACGTTATACTGCAGTAAAGCCGCCCAGAGCTCTCTAACTCACTCCCTATCCACACTGGCAAGGCACGTAGAGTACTCCAACTCCCTGGCTGAAGAACTTCCTGTACTCCACCCCTGTGAGAGGATTAATGTCTGATGCATCCCCCTGGAGCACCGCAGCATCAGTGTGAACGAAGAGTTACATTACTGTGCTCTGATTGACCTCTGGAAATGTCCCATAATCCCCTTAAGTCAAGTGGCCTCTCTTCTCTTTGTTTTGAAATTGTCTGTAGGAATGCGGAAGTGCCTTTTCAAAGCTCCGTTTCAGACAGAGGGCTGCTTATCTGCTATGAGACAAAGCAAACAGTATATGTTTGCTTTGAATGAGTGAGAGGTGATGGGGCAGGGGGGGTCTGAACTCACAAGACAGCATGCTGACACACTTTCAGCATCCCCAAAAACTCATTCTCTCTCCCCGCACATACAAACAACACACTCCCTGTTACATTCCATCTCACCTCCCGCATTTGAAAAACACGTTGCAGCCACTTGAATGCTGGGATAGCTGCCCATAATGCACTGCTCCCAATGCAGCTGCAAGTGCTGGAAATATGGCCACGCCAGTGTGCTTGCAGCTGTCAGTGTGGACAGACTATGGCACTTTCCCTAGTGCACTCTCCGAAGGCTGGTTTAACCCAAAGCACTCTACAGCTGCAAGTGTAGCCATACGCTTAGATCCCACAAGAGAGACAGATTTTCCCCAAACTACTACTCCAAAAAAAAAAAAAAAAAGTCAATTGTATATTGTCACTGGGCCATAGCTGAGAACACTAGATTCAGGACAAACCCCTGAGAAATAGGTCAGACTCACCCCCAAACACGTGGTTATTCTATCATAAGATATACCAAGCCAGAAACAAAAGTAAACTTTTGTCTCACCACACTGGTTAACCAGAAGTCAAAATGCAGTCTCCTTAAGCATTCCAGCCCTTGCTTCACACCCAGACACTGGACTTAATGATGAGTAGTTATTTAAAACCAATTAAATCAAACAAAGGGTCCTTCTAATCCCAAGAGATCAACCACACAGTCAGGTCAATATATAACTCGGATTTTACCCAATAATCATGCTGTGTCCAATCCTTCAGTATCAAAAGGTTTATTTATAAGAAAAAGGAGAGAGTTAAAATGGTTAAGAAAATCATACACATACAATCATTGCAAAGTTCTTATATCAAGTTTGAAGCAGTGAAGTTACAGTCTGCTGGCTTGTAAAGTCTCTGGTAACTTCCAAAAGATTGGAAGGTCCTCAGTCCATTGATTGGAATGCTCCTTTTAGTGTAAGTCCAGAGATCAAAGCAGGGCAGAGGCAAAATGGAGATGCTTCCAGGATCTTTTATACCTTCTCCCATCTGGAGGGAACTTCACTGTCCCAAACAAAGCCCCGAGCACAGTTTGTGGAAAAGTACAGGCACAAGATGGAATCCAGGGTCATGTGAGCAGGTTACATGCCCTTACATGCTTTTGGTGACTCGCAGGAGGAGCCATTACCCATGTTCTGGCCAAAGCATCCACAAGAAGGCTCACTGGGTGGGGACAAGCTTCTTCTATCGCCCATTGTGAGAGTTAAGTATTCTTCGATGGGCCATGAACTTGAATAGTTCATTCACAATGTTCTGGCCAGGCTGGATGTAAATTACTTGGTGGGTGTTACCACAGGACAGAAACATTTGAAATACTAGGACATAGTTAATATTCATAACTTTAGATACAAAGATGATACATGTATACAAACATGATAGTCTTATTTAGCAAATCATAACTTTATCATTGGCACCTTACATGATATACTTTGTACAAGAATTGTTACAATTGTCTAATAGTGGCAATATTAATGATATAAATGGTCATGTTCCAATCATGCAGCATCACATATATAAACAGAATTCAGACAGTTTTACCAATAAAAGAATAAAACAAATATTGCTTAAGCCATGTAAATTTTTTTAACTCCTGTTATGACAGACATCAAATCTTTCTATCCTTTGCTTAAAGTTAATTATTAAAATGTTCATTTAAAAAAGGAAAACAAACCTTGCTTTACATTGCTGAAATTCTATTTATAACAAACTGATGAGATTGTTTCCCCATAAATTACCACAGTCTCGCTCTTTTTTTTTGTGATCTGACAAGTGCTCTTTATCTTGTCTAAAGAAAATTAATTTTATTTTATATTGTTTGTGGGAGGGACTCAGATGTAGTTTTGTAAAGAAACCCAAAGGCTTTGTCTACACTGGAGTTTGTTGGTGAAACTTTTGTCATTCAAGGGTGTGAAAAAAACACACCTCCGAACAACAAAATTCTTATTGACGAAAAGTGTGAATGTGAACAGCACTTCGTTGGCAAAAAAGCTCTTCTTCATAAGCTCACGAAAGCTTATGCTCAAATAAATTTGTCAGTCTCTAAGGTGCCACAAGTACTCCTTATCTTTTTGTGAATACAGACTAACATGGCTGCTACTCTGAAACCTGCCAACAAAGAGTGGCTACACTGCACACCTTTTAGCAACATGGCTGTAGCGACACAGCTGTCTTGCTAAAAGGTGCATAGTGTAGACATAGCCTAAATAAGACTATAACTTCTCACCTGGAAGAGAATAATTTGAAAACCTATAATACTGAAATTGATTTTGAACCATTTTGAAGCTAGCAGAAAGAGTGGTAGTGTAACCCACATACCTTCTGGGTGTGGCATTCTGTCCCATCTCGTGGCACTGAGACCACTTAGAGAGAGTTAAATGAATCTGCTCTCCAGCCTTAGCTAACAGCCAGTTGGCTTTTAGTTCATGCTGTAGAGGCTCATTCACTAAGCTCCAGAGACCCCAAGTTCAATCCTACCCGCCGACGATGGGGGTCTGTCAATGTTACAGTAGCAGTATTAGTCACTCACTATGCATCCGATGAAGTGAGCTGTAGCTCACGAAAGCTTATGCTCAAATAAATTTGTTAGTCTCTACGGTGCCACAAGTACTCCTTTTCTTTTTACACCTCAGCTGTGAATCTTCCATTAGCACTATTCAATTAATGGTATCTCCAAAGGCCCACTTGCTGAAACAAGGATGTGACCCTTCACTTTTTCAAATTTCATGCAGGGTGCTCTGTGTTGCTGTGACACTTTTTTTTTTTAGTGTTTCCATTAGGATAGACATAGTAACAGAACACTTTAAAAAATACATGGAACCTCTTTTTATGCTATTTTAAAGAGTCAGACAAACAAGTTAACACTGAGGGCCCCATTCTCCCTAAGATATGACAAGCCAGAAGCTTGTTAAATTTCAGTTCATTTAGGCCTTGTCTAAATGGGAACATTTTTTTTCAGTTAAAGGTGTGAATTTAAACTGACCGTTACAGCAATGTGATGGGGTAATCTGCCCCTTGCTTAGGGGTCAGCCTATCCCTCTGGTGTGACCTTTTAAGATTCTGAAAGGTCTGATTTCTCTCCCCCCCCTCCCTTAAATATAAGGACCTAGGTCAGGAGATATTGATAGAGAGGAAGTGGTGCTTGGGTGGGTAGGGACTCCATCATTGTGCCTTTAAGGGTCCAGGGCCAGGAGCCTTGCAGTATTTGTGGGACAAGACTTCTCTCTCTTACCCTGCTAACTGGGGATGAGGGGGAAGGGGACCAGTGTAAATGCTGCCTGCTCCCTGAGTTGTAGCAGGAGAGACCTGAAAAAGTGGGTTTGCTGTGCCATCTGAGCTGGCATTCATTGTGGAAAAGGGACCAGCTGAAGGAGAAGTTGACTAAGGACCCAGAGCTACTTCACTTACAACCCAGCTCTGAGAAGGAGAGCTGGGGGGGTCCTATTTGGAGAAGTGACCTTTTGAAGTTCATCTCCTCCCTCATCCCATAGCACACACCTCCAGGAAGGGGGCTGGGATGGCTTTCTAACCAAGACTATTATATGGAGCCAGAGTGTGGTGACCTGAGGCAACTAACAGAATGAGTTACATTTGGTAGAACAACTCAGTAAATCTGACCTCTTGAAGGGGCTCCTGTTTTGAATCAAGTCTGGATAATGGAAATAATCTGAGGGAGTGCTGAGTGCAATGCACCTGCAGGGCCATGAGGAGCCACAGTGGAGGCCAGAACCACCATGACAGGCATTATAACTTCCCCAAGCCCCACAAAATGTGGATGTTCTTATTCTGGGAAGAGTGTCTTTTTTTTGGGAAGAGTGTCTTTTTGATTTAGTTTATGTCACTAGGGAAGGGATTTAAGCTAAAGTGCCCAAAGCCATTCTCTTTATATTCTGGAATAAGAGTCCATACGAGGAGTTACATGATCTAACAACTTATAAAACTTTTCAGTAGACAAGGTCAAGGGGTGGTGCAGTGTGGGGGACTGTTTGCCATTCCATAGAAGAAGCCTTTAATCTATTAATGTCCTGATACCTGCATAGATCTTGGGGGATCTGCCTAGATACCATTTGCTTATGTTTGCAGCCTAGACATGTTGCGTCCTGCTTGTTCCTGGACAGCACTCTTCTGGCAGGAGCTGTACTTTCAGGGTCTCCCCTTCACCTGCCCTCAAACCATCCAAAACCAGAAGGGGTTTTATATCCTAGAAAGCAAAGTAGCGCAGGTTAACACAGCCTCAGGCTTTATTTGTTTGCATTGCTTTTGCTACTTATTGGAGAGTAGGGATAATCTGAAGTGCCCATCTGGCTGCTCTGCCTTGCCTCATCTTGCCCGGCTCTTCTGATTCTGTGAGGCTGAAACCCCTTGCTTCCCCATGAATTAGGCTTGCTTCTAGTTTGAGAGAAGGGTGCAGAGTCAGGAGGCAGGATGGTCTAGTTATAAGGTATTGGATTGTGTGTCAGGAAGCCAGGGTTCTCTTTATGGCTCTGTCACTTACTTGGCATATGACCTTGAGCAAGTAACTTTTCTTCTGAGACTCCATTTGACCTTCCTCCATTTGTCTGTCTTAGCTAGCAAGCAATGTCACTAGATGTTCTGGGAAGGGACTGTCACACTACATTTGTACATATCTAGTGCAAGGGGGACATGACTTTGGGGATTTTCAGTGCCACTATAAAACCAATAACTGCCCCCTTCAACAGGCAAAGGGGTCCCTCTGCATATGAGGCTCTTACATACAATGCTTTCTTTGTAATGAAAGAGGTGCCAGGGCTCTTGTAACCCTTCTGCCCGTCAGAGTTGGCAGTAACAACCGTGGGTTCAGTATCTAGGGGTTCCATTCCAATAACACAATGCAAAACCGGCTTGAGCCCCCACCCAGTGACCTGGGACAAATACATACCACCCCCGCTGGGCACCTCCAAGAGGCAATACTTCCCCTCTTGCAAGCACATAGTCTGAGTGTAGCAGAAAGCCTTTTAATAACAGAGAGAAACAATGTGGCATTTTGTTGGGGAAACTCCACCAACAGGATTCATAACACAACCCATGAGCAAAAAACCCACCCCAAGCAAATTGGGGCGTGTCATTTCCCTTTGGTTCTTGAGTCCAGCAACCCAAAGTCCCAAAAGTCCAACAACCCAAAAGTCTCTGTCCCTAGTCAGGGCAGCCCCAGAGTTCGAAAGTTTATCTGTAGAGTTTTACCTCCCAACCTGGGTGGAGATGGGGGGCGGAAGGGGTTAAGGGGCACCTTATGTGGTCCAAAGCTGATTGCCCCACCTCTCCATGGGGCTCCGCTCTGCCAGCCGCCCACATGAGCTGCTCCAGGCATCCAACAAATTGCTCTGCTCCACCAGCCACTCTGCTCTACTCTGCCAGCCATCCTGCAAACCGTTCTGCTCTGCTCACTGTCCCACAAACTGCTCCACCATATATCTTCAGGCTCCCCCACTACACAACAATCAGTGATTTCAGCTCTTAGTAAGTTTAGCTCTTTTGGGGGTAAGGGAGCCTCAGTGCTGGTGCACCATTAGCCCAAAGTGAATTCAGCTCAGTAGCCTATAACTAGACTCCTAATGGAATCAAAATTAGCTCTGATATTCCACAGTGGAGAGAGGAAGAAGTGTAATTAGCAGTAAGGCCCTCACCGGGGGGGTTAATGCCACCAAGTATTAATACCTATCCCCCACCTCTCTGTCTCCTCACCGGTTTTTGGAATCCATGACCCTTGCCTAGCGAGTGCTGCTTGGTTGATGGTGAATCCCTTCATCATAACAAAAGGCCGATTATAGTTCCACTGTCCTTGATTCACATAATCAGGATAATAACAATTTATTCCTGCCCCAATAACAGAGAAACTGGGGCTCTTACAGCAGCCAAAATGACCATCTAGGCAGGGGGGTTTGCCTATGCAAATGAGATCAGCCCCTGAAGTTCTTTTCCACAACCCACCATGACTCGCCACCAGATGTCAGGGTAGAGCTCATCCTGACTCTGCTTACATATACAATGCTTTCTTTGTAATGAAAGAGGTGCCAGGACTCAAGTAACTAGGTGCTGGGGCTCAAACAATTTTTTTTATATTCATAACTGATGCAGCAAGTCCAGCGGGGGTGGGGCTCAGTCCTGGCAAGCCCTGGCACAAATTAGACACTGCTTATATAGTAAGAGCCCAGCTCATTTTGATTACTAATGATTTGCAGCAAACAGTCATAAAGAGCATCACAGGTCACCTCTCAGCAACTGTACTAGATGCCAATGGAAAGTTTCCCTTGCTGGGAAATGAAAAGGAACAGCAGACTTATCAGGTAAGGGATATAGTACTTACTTAAGTTATGGTGACTGCCAAAAAGAAATATGATTGATTTAAAAAGCAGCCACTTATAGCTTGAGGAGTATTGATATTCAAACTGCCACATACAGCACTAGATGTGACTGTTACCTTTGGCACCTCAGTGAGGTCAGCTTAACAGTCCAGGGCCTTGGCTCACAATGCCCTCTCTTTTATTGTGGCTGTCGTCATACAAATCTTCTGAAGCAGTAGCCATGTAATTTTTTTAACTTTACATCTTTATAGCACTTCTTGTCTCAGGGTCTCAGAGCACTTACAAGCTTTCATTAAATCTCACTTTGTTCCTGAGGAGGAGGTGTTGTTATATTCATTGTACAGAGGGGTGAACTCAGACACAGGTCACCTGCCCAAGCAGTAAATTAATTGTCATAGAATCCAGGAGTTCAGAGTCCTAGTCCCCTTAGACTCCATGTGTTCACTGTGACTTGTATTCCTGAAAGAGCAGTAGATGAGCCCACTGAACTCTTGTTAATTTGTATTGTAGTAAAGCTGGGAGACCCGTACTAGGAACTGCACATACAGAGTGAGAGACAGCCCCTGCCCCAAACATTACAAACTAAGTAGACAATAATAAACCTCATATGCCTAGCTCTTATAGTGGTTTTCATCAATAGAGTTCAAAGCATTTTACAAGAGGTCAGAATAATTATCTTTGCTTTACAGATTTGTGTGTGTGTGTGTGTGTGTGGTAGTGGGGGGGGAGGGAATGGGAATCCTAATGCAAAGGGAAAGTAAATTACTTGCTTAATATCACCCAGCACATCAGTGGCAAAGCGAAGAACCATCTTCACTTTCACTTCACTTCATCTTCATGACCATCAGGTCATGTACATCTTGCCAAGCTGCCAGTAGTTTGCCAGGCTGCTACTAGCAGGTCAAGCTGGACTGGCTCTAGAGCTACCTTCCTAGAGAGAGAGATACCACATGTGTTCACCATAAGATCTTTTATTGCACTGCCATGAATAGGTGTTGTGAGTTTATGTAAGGCATGTTACACTCGGCCCCATTTAGTGGCTGAGCAGTTGAGTAGTTTAGCATTCCACTGCATCTCCCCCTTTAGGTTTTACATTCTTACCATTTTACAGAATGTATCCTATCATGCTATCTTTAAAGTATGGATCAGCCTGTTATGTGTATGAATCATACTGATTTTTCTAATTACACATTTGAGCTGTGTAACAATTTCAATATCTGGCTTTCCATTAGCTGCAAAAACTGGCTGTGGTCGGTCTGGAATCTTTGAGTTGTCCTTTTGTTGTTCTGCATCAGCCATCTGTAGAATTTGCTCTGTTGATAGTTTGTTCCTCCAAAAGAACAGTAGATGTCGACTGTGTCTGAACTCTCCACTGTCTGTCTCAATCACATATAGTCTGGGCAATGAATGATTTCTTTGGCAATTGGAGTTCTCTATCCTCTTTCTCCCCCTAGTATGACACAAACACAATCACCAGGTTCTAGACTCAGCAGCTCTTTGAGAGTCCTCTGTTATAATAGTGTTCATCAGCTCTTTTTTTGCCTTTTTTATCTGATCTGGCTACTCTCTTCATATCTGGCCATCTTGGAGACTGGAAAATAACCTAAGTTAGAACAACAGTTCTGAGTTGTCTTCCCATCTGGATCTGTGCCGAACTAAATGCTATTGATATTGATTTGTAACTCAGAGCAGGGAATGGCTCTTCCTGCTGCAGGATTTTCCTGGCTGTCTGCAGCTCTCTCAACCTCTCCATCCGCTTGTGGGTAATGTGGGCTGCTAGTAAGATAATCAAAATCATATTTCATTTGGAACAATGTCAATTCTGATGCAGTGAATTGTGGTCCTGTCATAAATATAAAGGGAAGGGTAAACACCTTTAAAATCCCTCCTGGCCAGAGGAAAAACCCTTTCACCTCTAAAAGAAGCTAAGATAACCTCGCTGGCACCTGACCAAAATGACCAATGAGGAGACAAGATACTTTCAAAAGCTGGAGGGAGGGAGAAACAAAGCCTCTCTTTCTGTCTGTGTGATGCTTTTGTCGGGGATAGAACATGAATGGAGTCTTAGAACTTAGTAAGTAATCTAGCTAGATATGTGTTAGATTCTGTTTGTTTAAATGGCTGAGAAAATAAGCTGTGCTGAATGGAATGGATATTCCTGTTTTTGTATCTTTTTGTAACTTAAGGTTTTGCCTAGAGGGATTATCTATGTTTTGAATCTAATTACCCTGTAAGGTATTTACCATCCTGATTTTACAGAGATGATTCTTTTTACTTTTTCTTCTATTAAAATTCTTCTTTTAAGAAACTGAATGCTTTTTCATTGTTCTTAAGATCCAAGGGTTTGGGTCTGTGGTCACCTATGCAAATTGGTGAGGATTTTTATCAAATCTTCCCCAGGAAAGGGGGTGTAAGATTTGGGAGGATTTTGGGGGGAAAGACGTTTCCAAACGGACTCGTTCCCAGTAACCTGTGTTAGACATTTGGTGGTGGCAGCGAAAGTTCAAGGGCAAAGGGTAAAATAGTTTGTACCTTGGGGAAGTTTTAACCTAAGCTGGTAAAAGTAAGCTTAGGAGGTTTTCTTGCAGGTCCCCACATCTGTACCCTAGAGTTCAGAGTGGGGAAGGAACCTTGATAAGTCCATTACGCATCCATTGTAGCAATGGAGTTAAATTCTCTCCCAAAGCTGCCAACTGCCCTTGAATTCTGCTTCAAAGGATGGATGTAAAATCAGCTTTTCCTTGTAAGAATGTTAATGAGTCTCTGCCAACAGGCACCAGAGTTTCTCAGGCTGGTGTATATAAACCTGCAGCAAAAGCACTGCAGAGAAGTGAGGCATTAATAGATTCGGGAGGGTGATTTTTGTCTTTCATCTGAGGACTAAAGCAAGTTTTGTGGCTTTTTTAAAATATTCTGGCTTTTTGGAATCTTATCTTAAGCAAGCTCTGTTTTGTGGTGTTTTTGACTGTAGCCAAGGAAAGCCCTTTTGTTGTCTTTTTACCATGACTCAGGGAATATCCTTCTGTCTTTCTGCTGAGGTTTAATAAGGAATGACCTCTTACTGTAATTCTAATATTAAATTACTGATTCTTAAACTCCAACTCAAGTATGCAGAGTCCATTGTGAAAACTATTGCTACTCAGAGTGTATCACACTTCTCTGTTATAGCTGTTGATAAAATTTTTTTCTTTATATTTATTTTTTTTAAATATAAACTTGCCAGGATGAAATACCAACGCATACGCGTAGACGACTTTTATACAAACAGTGCTGATATCTTTTGTTTGGATGCCATTGAAACGAACTGGCTGGTGCATATATGCAACTACTGTTCTCTACTGGGTGGAATTGCAGCTGCTATGCTGTGTCCCCTAAGCACTGTATTGATAACATTTCTTCATTATTTGAAGTAGCAGGGCTTGTGCTTTAGAAACAGGTGGATATGAATTCTACCCCACTTTCACAATTAAATTCTGTCTTTCACATAATCCCTTGCATGGTGACAGGTTTCAGAGGGGTAGCTGTGTTAGTTTGTATCAGCAAAAACAACGAGGAGTCCTTGTGGCACCTTAGAGACTAACACATTACTAACAAACTCCCATCTTTTCATGTGCTGTGTATTTATACCTGCCTACTGTATTTTCCACTCCATGCAGCTGATGAAGTGGGTTATAGCCCATGAAAGTTTATGCCCAAATAAATGAGTTAGTCTCTAAGGTGCCACAAGGAGTCCTCATTGTTTTCATATAATCCCTGTAATCCTAGGAGGCCACAAATCTGTTATATTATGGGTGTGGGTGGGTGATTGCATTATTTTTCACTGAATAAAGCAGGTCTTGATTCTCCACTTATGGGGGCGAATCAGGACCCATGTCTCCTGCCCCCTCTCAAACTGGTCAAAAAAACTTAGTTACCACACTGCTGGGAAACACTTTCTAATGCTGACAGTTTTTTTAAAGGCTTTCCTTCCCTGTTTGCTGCAATGACACAGCTATAATCCCTTGATTAGTAAACTTCTCTATCATACTGGAAACTCGTAAGCCCTGAAAGAAATCTTGTATAACTAGTTGCCAACATGGTGCCTGCATCAATACTGTGGAGGTACCATTCAAGGAACACACCCACAAAAGCTTATACCAAAATAAATTTGTTAGTCTCTAAAGAGCCACAAGTACTCCTCATTCTTTTCTCAAATTTATCCTGTTTTCCAAATCGTATGTCAATCTGAGAACTTTATTGCATATGTAGGGAGAAATTAACTTTCCAGTAGGATATGGCGTGATGCCCTTCAGTTCCAAATAGTATAGGAGATGGTTGTGTCCAACTGTTCATATATTGTGCAACCATTCAGAACCCGCAAATTATCTAATAAAATGAACCCTCTTCTATTGTTGCTATTTCTTCTACATAATCTCCCAGAAAAAGTAACAGCATTTGAATGCTATTTATTCAGCTGGGACCTAATGCAAAAGGCCAGTTTCTGCAGTTCATACCAGAGAGGCTGAATCAGGTTCACCTGTCCTGATTCAGAATTTGACCTGAGGGCAGAACCCTACTAGTGTTACTCCAGCCACCTTCCCTTAGCTTTTCCATTGGGCTGGGGAGTAGCTTTAACTTCCACTGGGGGCTCAGTTAGAGCCATTCCCATTGAGTCAGGCTGCTGAGAGAATGTGCTGTATCAATGAATTCCCTACTACTTGGACATGTCCCTTTCCTTGCAAGGCCCAGTTTTGGGGCTCCACCAGTCTACTTGGTGAATGAGAGGTTGTGGATGTTTTTGAAGATTGCATCCTCCCAATGGACTTTCCACTGCTTTGGGTGTCCACAAAGGGTAAACATTTAACATAAATCTGAGTGAATGTAGTCTTCATCTCTGACCTAGTAGAGAAGATAATTCTTGATTAAGCTAAAGAGCTTCCTTCCTTTTGAACAAGATCAACTTCATCTTGCCTTGATGCTCAAGTCTGAGGATATTCTATCAAGCAAACTTCATGAAATGCCTATATGCCACCTGTGCAGATACCTATCATGTAAACGGAAGCTGACAATACTAAGTCAATAAAAACATAACTAAACCCATCAAACGCTTTCATCTTGAGCACCTGACTGGAAACTGAAAACTAAAACTTAATAATCCCATATTTTTCCTCTTTTTTTTTTTTTACAGCTGTGTCCTTTGTATCAGTATTGTTCATGCTTCAGCCTAGAGAAGAGACTGTTTGTTTGTTTTTCTTGTAATAAGTCCCATTGTAACATGATGGAACAGCTCTGGAACAAAAATTTACAGCTGCCTACAAGATTTTTCCCTCCCACCCCGTACACAATGGTAGCCATGGTTGCCTATAGACCAGCACTTCACCACGTATATGTAATTCGTTCTGTCAGAGCACTATTGTAAAGGAACATAATACAAAGCAATCTCTCAACAATTCTTCCAAAGTGGGTAAAGGCCACTGCTGATTATTATTAAGTCCACTTGTGCTCTGTGTTGCAGTCAGCAGGCTTCCATACCAATACCTCCGAGATCCTGCTTTACTGGATCTCCATTCTTTTTCAGCTATCGGGGCTAAACCAATGAAGAGTTTAATTTGAAAGCCTAGAGAGACTTTGTTTGAACTGTGTTGTGGTTGGGTAATGCAGCTGGTGGGGATCAAATACAGCTGAGATGGCCACTTAGTTTATTATAATAATAATAACGAAAAGCAAAAACCAGGGCGGTGTTTAAAATTAAGATTCTTAAATGCATTTTTCATTTTGATGTCTGACAGTTATTACCATACATATCAGTTGAGTAATAACGGATTCTGAAGAATATAGTTGAGGTTTTCCAGTTGTTTATATCATCTTTAATGGACATGCATCAGTTTTTGACTGGATAATACCCATTCTCTTGTGACTAAAACTGAAATTCTTCCCAGTTCTATTGGGATATGTCACATGGATTGGGTGTCTATTACTGAGATCTGGTTGGACAATGTAGATGGCCATATTTTGGTACAACAAACTCCCCAAGAGATAATTAATGGCCCATAGTGATGATTTCATTCAGTTTGCAAAGCATAAGCTGGCCAACTGCTGAGACAAATGTTTGAGTATTTGGCCATTTCCTGTCACTTTTTTGTACACGTTAACACTTCAAGGTTCAACTGAGGTATAGACCATGAAGTTAGATGGGGAATTTCATAGATAATGCCAACAACATATCAAAGAACTTATTGCCCTCAAGGATTTCAGTGTGCATGCAGACTTCCATTCAGAAGGACCAGCATCTGTCTTAGATGTGATGGTCTTTGTTTTTGGCTTGACTCTTTCCTTAATCTAGATCCTTTAATTCCATTGATTGGTCACTGTGGTGACTTTGTTCCCTGCTGGTAAGACAGGTGAAGTCTCCAGGTCTTTTCATTGCAAGGGTTGTGGGCTCCTGATGGTCTTTTATATCCCTTGGGTTGAGCTGAGTTCTTGTTTTTGATGAGGACACCCATAGTTCTCTGTGATCGAAGAGGTCCATCACCAGTGATTCTCCCCTTTTTTGTGCTATGGCTTTGGTGCCATTAGTGTGAGACATTATCAGTGGCTCACATAACAATGGAAAGAGGACAATAATTGTTAAACATAGAAATGTCTTGATTATAAATTGCTTGACAATGTTCAACCAGTCTTGGGGTCTTTCTCTCTTGGGGAAGATGATTGAGAAAGTATGGCTGTTAAATTTCCATGGATCAGTGATATTCTGAGGAAGCTTCAGCCTGGGTTCTGAACTCCCTTTGGATTTGACACTATTATGCTCAGGATCATGATTTCCTGCTGGTTTTTATTTTGGGGTCAGATGGTCAGTTTGCTTGTACTGAACCTCATAGCAGTTTTTTATAGAACTAAAGATAGGGTTATGGTGCTGCACAAAATCTGACAGCAGGTAAACAGGGGCTTAAGAGCCTCTTCTGGTGTGCCTAGAACCCCGTCCCCAGTGTTTCAAGATAAAATATGGTGGCAAGATCTTCTCTAATCTAATCTAATCTAATCTTCTCAGTTCAGAAGATCACCAATGCCCTTTTGAAGCACAACATAAAGACAGGCCTGGGGCTGAAAGGTTGATCTCTCTTCTATTGTTCAATGGTGTTAGAATACTGGGTTCTGGTATGAATCCCCACTTCCAAAGCAAACATATTTTGGATTGTGCATGAGGGTTCTCCTTTAAATTCACAATAGATAGGAATAGACTGCTTTTTTTGTTGCAGCTCATACAAGATGGCAATAAAAAGCTTATTAAAGAAAATGAATAGTCAAAACTGAGTTCAGCCTCAGGCAATATAGACCATAAAAAAATAAATAAATCATCAACATGATGTACTGCCTCAGTAGATGCCATTTTAAGACATGCAATTTAACCTTTCATGGGTAACTGTTTAAAAAAAAAACTTCTGTGTTTTATTTATCTGCATGTGTAAAACATGGTAAGTTACAAACCCCGGGCAGTGAACTAACTTTTTGTGGAGAATTTCTTAAAAAGAATAGCACCACAATTAACAGGCAGCATTTCCCAAGATCTAACTGCCAATATATTGAGTTAAACAGACTGTCTGTCTGTAAGACTTCCTGTAATAGCATTGTCTGGTGACCTCCCAATAACATTATACCAGACTACTTGTCTAAGCCAGGTCTGCATACATAAAAATCAATTAAGATAATAAAATTAGGACAACAGAACTGGATCGAAAGATCAAATATGCACTGCAGCAAAATTGACCGGCAATCATTAAAAGTCTAATCTGAAATTTTACAAATCCTGACAGAAGTGTCAACCGTCCATCCATAGTGAAGAAAAGAGGAATGAACCTATCCCAGTGTTTGTAAGTTGTTCTGAGATTCCAGAATGCAGACTGCTATACATGAGCCAAGTGCTCTTCCTTTTCTCCTTGAGTATTAGGTTTTGTTTGGCCTTTAGAAGAAGGAGAAAGACAAAAGATATTCCAAGCAGTATTTTATGTTGTGAAGCTGTTGCCTCCCAATCTTGGACCTATTAAAAGACCACAGACCCCCCCCCATCCCCTAATACATGCATGTTTGGAAGCATATCCCATGTAGGTTTTTTGGTTTCCTTTATGGCTGTCAAGTGTTGAGTCTTTTCTTGGTTTGGTGCAGTGATGCTATTTACCTGTTTCTGGCCCTCTTTGTAAATATATTGGGCTGCTCTGACGAGGCTAGAGAAAGCTTGTTTTGATTTAAATGACCAACAGGCTGGCAGTGTTTGTCCGAACTCTAGTGTTAGCAGGTGGTTCTCCTGTTGGAAAACAGGAACCCTGCTTTATTAACTGGTTGTAGGGGGTTCATTAGCCAACCTAGAGGTGGGACTCGGGAGTGGCTCTCAGATGTAGGGTGTGAGCTGATCCTCCTTGGAGAGGATCCCTAAAGCCACCAAGCCCTGGGAGAAGTCTTGGGCTGGATTATGTACTATTCCATGTCCAAACAGCTTCTGTAAAATGTTTGGAGCAGGGTGGGGAACTACCTGCCTGCACAACTATTGCTCTTTAGCAACATTCTGAAATGCTCTATGACAGTAGCACTGATTTTACTTGCAAGTCTGTGTAGTGAGACCTCATTTATTATGCTGGTTGGGAGTATAAATAGATGTGCACATGCTGATATCCAAAGCCATGCAATATTTATTGGAGGAGATGGTGGAGGAAGGGGAAAAGAAGTAAGACTAACTCAGAGAAGATAAAAGCATGAATTTAAAGATAAAAGTGAGACTTAAAGAAGATAACTAGTGGGTTTCTGTGTTTTTTTTTGGTTTCTTTGTTTCTAGTACTGATTGAAGAGAGGATGAACCAAGTGGTATATTCAAAATGGATATTCTACAGGCAATCCCTCAAGTGTCTGGACACAGTCCTAGAGACTTCTTCTTCTTAACAACTGTAAAATGAATGCTATCACTGAGCACTTATTTTACTGAATGTTGCTATAATTAAATCCAGCTACATGTTGGTAGATAGAGTCTGAGAGAGAGAAATCAGTCAGTCCTAAGAGTACTGATGAACCTAAATCTGCATGTGTTGTAAACAGTGACTGCTAACTGGCAAATCTGTGACTATTCTTAGGGCACTTCACCCAATATTCTATCAGTAGTGACAAGACTGTCTGAAGAGTGATGTACAATGTGTATTGCACATAAAGTTTTATAAACATGCCATGTGGTGATTTTTTTTTCTTCCCTCCTGAATGTTGCTGTCTCAAGACCATAATGTGATTAGGATTCAGAAAGAAGCACTGATTATTTTCTATTCTGAGCAGGAATATTTCCAATATAGATACACCATTCAGTTGCCAAGGGATTTCTGTGGAAGCTTGTCTGTAAACCAAGACAGACAAGTATTTCCCAGATTGTTGCAGAGTCTGCTTCATCCATGCCAAAGCTCAGTGGTTGTCTAATAATCTTGATGTCAAAAAAAACCAAACAAACCTGAAGGCTTTTCTTATCTCATTGGAGATAAAGGTACTGAGATGGAAAAAAGCAAAGAGTCCTATCTAAAACTATATTCCGCCAACTTAGCTTCCCAGTGAGACAACCAATTTCCTTCACTATCCTTTCCTATCTTGGGGAATGAAATCATAGCCTAGTCACTCTAATATAGACAAGTGACACTTCCGTTGTCTCCACAATAGCTGAATGGTGGTGGGGAATGTTTCTGGCAGACCTAAGAGGTCACTGAAGTCTGTTTTAACAATTTCAGTGACTCATTCAGAGGACTGAACTTCTCATAGCTCAACTGATCATCTGGGTGATTCCAGATTTGGGCAGTTTGGCTGTGATCTGTGGCTTGCTGAATGCAGAATGGAAATTGGCTTGCATGATCTCCTTGCTCCATATTGTTAGCAGCTCTCTACCTTAATATCAGTCCAGGCACATACTCCTGGTTTCTCTTGCAGGCCAATAGGAAGCACAGATAGAGCATGATGCAACTTTTCACAAATGTTCAGTCATCCAACAGATGTGGGTGCTGAGGTGATCGCTATATAGAGAACTATAGAAAGACCAAGACGTGATAGTGGCCTCTCATTTCTTGATTACAAAGGCCTTGTCAGCTATGCCCTCTGGGATGGCTGAGACAGGGTGCAAAGGGTTCTGGGAGAACTTCATAAGAGTGTTGTCTGTATCACAAGTTACAATGCACTTTGGGATCAACTCCTGCAGAGACACTTGATGATTAGGAGAACTGGTAAGTCAGCTACCCAGACACAAGTAACTTTTCATCTACAAAGCAAAACAACTATGCCTGAGCACAGTAACTTCTATAGCCCTTCCCCTGACCAAGGTCAAAGAATGGTTCAATGACACAAGCAGGAAATAGGAGGAAAACCTGATGTGCTTACAAACACACACAACTCAATGAGTAGATGGGCCTTCGACTGGCTAACAAAACACCTACTTCATAGCACCCTGAAGTCATCGCTGGTCCCTCTGTCACTATCTATAGTGTTAGTGAACATTTCGGGAAACGATATTGTTAAATTCTGGTACTCTCTTCCCCTAGTCCAGAACACATGCAATTCCCATTGACATCACATTTTATTATATAAAAGGCTTATTTTTTGGCAACGATGAACAAGTCACACACATTCCAGCTGCACAGCCTTTTAGCAATTGATATATTCTGCTAATTGATCTGATTATTCATCCCTCAGAATAGCATAGAGACAGCACTTCTGAAGATAACTAATTATATTTTATAAAAAAAAATTCAAATTCGGGTTACCAGCATTCCTTCTCTGTGCTGATATCAACATTGAATGCAATTTAACACAAGCTGAATAATTCACCAGAAATCAAGATAATTTTTGAATCTGGAAACATTTCCCAGCCCATAATAACAAGTGAAACATAAGACATTGATATTTGCAACTCAAATTTAAACTAGCACGACAGATTATTCTAATACTTTGTGCAGGTGTCTCTTTCTCCCTCTTCCTCTCTCTCTCTCTCACTTTTTAATCTATCTATATGGAGAGAGAAAGAGGATATGTAATGTTTAAAAATTTGTCATTTAGAAAATCAGATTCAAGAGTCCTGCAGACATAGATTGGTGACAACTAATGTAATCAACTTATAATAAATGTAGATCTGTAGCTATAATATTAAATGCAGGGAACTTTGTAAATTCCAATTTCTGCTGATTTGTGTGTCTGCTAAAAGTGAGCTTTCTTCTGCATTCAGTGCTTCAGAGGTGGATGTGAAATTCCGGTAACAAGCTGATTGCTGATGCTTCAAGTACTGCAACCACAGTAAAAGCTCAAAGCACAGTCTTGCTTCTGGGCAAGGCTGAGATGATCCTCTAAAGTCTCTTGGGACTCTCCTTTCAGGAAAGTAGAGAATGGGAGGGTGGGTGGTTGGGCCTCTTTTTCTCTCCAATTCAAGAAGCAAAAGGTTCTTTGGTCAGATTACAGGGGAACTGTGGATTTCTCCTATTTTAGTGCTTCTTCAGCACAATCTTGGTAACTCAAGCACCGTTCGGTGTTTAGGACATTCACTCAATGCCCCTGCCTGCACCCCCTCGTCCACTTAGGAATAGTGTTGATAATTGCTGTCTCTGGAACTTAGGGCTAGCTTAAAACAGGACCTGACTATAGAGATATTCAGTCTACTTCCTGCTTCTTCTGCAAGAGAAAGCTAAGCATGGCCACAAAAACCATGGAATAGGTTAGTTGGAGATGAAGGAAATTCCCAAGGTATGGAACTGCTTACTCTGCTTTTGTGGCTGGAAGTTTGACAGTTTTTTGCCAGTCCCTCTCCTGCTTCTACATCTCATTCTCTACCTCTTCTGTCACTTTTCTCAGTGGAGAGCCACAGGTTCTCACCCAGCTATGAAGCCCCAGGCAAGTCTATATTTAGCAGTCTTTTACTCTGAGGAGGACCCCTTTGAGCAAAAATCTTTGGGTCTTGAACCCACATAGAAAACCTAGACCTTGCTTCCCTTCCCATCCAGATGGGTTCCCACCAAGTCCTTTGATTTCTTCAGACAGCTCTTGGTCCTCTGCCCTCATATCCACACAGACCTTATCACAAGAAAAGAACAACCTAAAGGAAGAGAAAAGCCCAGACAGTCCCTTTTGACTGACAAAAAACCAGTCAATAGTCATCTTCAAAGATGGGAAAATGTTCCACATCAGCCTTGGTCACTTGACTCAAATTGGTTCTCTTCCTACAGAACATGGTGAGCTGGTGACTCTTACTCACTTCGCCCTTAAGATCTTAAGAAGCTTACATACTTTAAAAATGCCTACCTGACTTGCATGTGCAAACATTACAATGGACAATTTATGTATGTTTCTATAGACAATCAATTAATCGTAATAACATGGTTTCCTGGTTTTGGGTGTGTGTCCATGTGCAGATACCCCAACTGGTGCATTCAAACTGCAGTAAACTGCACATACAAATTAGATGTTTCTGCATGTGGTCCTGGATTTCTGAAAATCTGACCTGTAAGGTAAAATATCTCTTAATTCTTGCTTTCAGTTATAACTGAGTTGCCTAAATGGAAAAGAGTATAGCCATCAATTAGAAATATATTTGACTGAGAAATTAAATGTACAGTAGGCTAGCAACCACTTATTAGTGTTTAATCTTTCTTGTTTAACTGAATTATCACCGAAAAGGAAATCATTCTTTCTTGTGTATGTCACTGTGTGGTTTTAACAATTTAGGTGACTCATCCAGAGGACATATAGCAAGAGACTGAACTTTGTATTCAGCTATCACTTGAAGCTATTTGAGCTGGAGGCAGTTTTCTTAAAATGCAACCAAAGAGAAATCACATTTGCTACTGTCCTGGGGCAGAAAATAGTTTAATATATCCAAAACCACGGCCCACTCATTAGATAATAGAAAATGTTTGGGATTGTACACATAAGTGATGCACTGATCCTGCAAGATGCAGTAAACCCTCAATTCAGATTGACTTTAGCTAAGTGGAGGGCGCTACCCATCACACCAAGGTTTGAGTACTAAGAGGCAGTCTTACGAGAACACTGTCCTGGATCGAGCATCTGCTAATCCAATAGATGCTATAGAAGTGCAAAACATTAGTATTTTATGATATAAAGTCAAACAGTCACTAACTGCTATTTTACATAATGATTACAATAGCAAAATAAATCACAGCTATTTCCTTGTAATTGCCAACATTTTTTCTGGTCTTTTGCTTTGCTGATTGGATGGCAGGAGTAGGTTCTTCTAGCATCATAGTAGGTATGATTACTTAGGGGTGATTATTTTGTTCAGCCCTGTTGCAAAATAAAGGCTGACCCTTTGGTCTCATGGGGCCTTCTCTGTGCTCTCCTTCACCTTAGTTTGCTTTCTCCTTGTGTTTTCACTGTTTCACTTTCTGTGTGATCCAAAGCATATGTCTTGCCATTATTTTGTTTCTCTTTGGAGAAGCCAACATTTCTGCTCTACCTTTCCTACTAACAGCTAGCAACACACAGGAGTCAATAACTTTTTGGGTTTTTAAAAAAGTCTTCATGGTGTACATTATTCAGTTTCTTATAAGCTCCTCATCCAGATGTGATTCAACTCTTTGCTACATTTGAATACCATACATCAGAGGGTGCTGTAGACACACTTATTGACAGATTCTTATTCTCTTCTATCCCTGTGGCACTTTCCCCCCCTTCCTCCATCTTTCACATTTGTGTTGAACGTAATTCTGATCTTCTAAATATTCATCTAGAATTGACACCCTTCACTTTTGTATTCAGTTCCCTGATCTCAGAACTTGCAAAGCTAATTGCAATATGACTTAGTCAGGTACATTCTGTAACAGGGATGACTGAAGTCAGGGGATACTGATGCCTGTCATGTGACAGATGTGTAGGGTTATAAAGATCTAACACAGGTCAGGTGACTGGGATCAGGAAATGAAGTTTAGTTCTTACCAGCAGCAAGGGTGTGTCACATCCTCTTATATTCATTCCATTGGTTGTCTATGCCTTTTTCTTAATATTTTAATGTTTCAGAAGAGCTTCAGGCAACAGATTTTGAATATGGCAGTGGATTAGAAGTTAGGAAATAAGGTTTATCCCCAGCTCTGCCAATGACCCACATAAGTAGCTTTAGACCAAGTCAGTTACACCTACATTTTCAAGAGAATATCCATCCATGGTACCTTTGAGTGTAAATCACTACATAAAAGCTAAGTATCCTTATTATTAAGAGCCACATTAATTGTAAACTCTTTGGGAGCAAAGACTTTTTTTTTTTGGTTCTGTTTTGTACAGCACTTAGCAGAATGAGGTCTGGTCCATGACTGGAGCTTCTAGTGCTATGATGATACCAATAATATTTAGTATTTTAATCTTTACCCTACTCCATTTCTCCATCCCTACTTTGTCCAGCAGTGAAGTAAAGTGTTAATTTCCTTTCTTGTTAATTTGTTCTCTTAATTTTTGCTTTTTTTTTTTTTGAATGGTTTTCTTCCTAAGTTCAGTTTGATAAAACTTGATCTCTTCTATCATCTCTGCTCTTATTAGGGGCATGTAGGCTGAAGTTGATGAGCTGGTGGTGGAGGGGCTATTATTGACTGGGGCAGAAGGTCAGGTCTACTTTGTTCAGTAGAAAAGCAATTGTACCCAGTATGATGGGTTGGGTCACAGAGACCCCCTTTTCAGAGTAGCAGCCATGTTAGCCTGTATTCGCAAAAAGGAAAGGAGTCCTTGTGGCACCTTAGAGACTAACAAATTTATTTGAGCATAAGCTTTCGTGAGCTACAGCTCACTTCATCGGATGCATTTGGTGGAAAATACAGAGGGGAGATTTATATACACACACACACACACACACAGAGAACATGAAACCTGGGTTTATCATACACACTGTAAGGAGAGTGATCACTTAAGATGAGCCATCACCAGCAGCAGTGGGGGGGAAGGAGGAAAACCTTTCATGGTGACAAGCAAGGTAGGCTATTTCCAGTAGTTAACAAGAACATCTGAGGAACAGTGGGGAGTGGGTTGGGGGGGGAGAAATAACATGGGGAAATAGTTTTACTTTGTGTAATGACTCATCCATTCCCAGTCTCTATTCAAGCCTAAGTTAATTGTATCCAGTTTACAAATTAATTCTAATTCAGCAGTCTCTCCGAGTCTGTTTTTGAAGCTTTTTTGTTGAAATATAGCCACTCTTAGGTCTGTGATCGAGTGACCAGAGAGATTGAAGTGTTCTCCAACTGGTTTTTGAAATGTTATAATTCTTGACGTCTGATTTGTGTCCATTCATTCTTTTACGTAGAGACTGTCCAGTTTGGCCAATGTACATGCAGAGGGGCATTGCTGGCACATGATGGCATATATCACATTGGTAGATGCGCAGGTGAACGAGCCTCTGATAGTGTGGCTGATGTTGATTAGGCCCTATGATGGTGTCCCCTGAATAGATATGTGGACAGAGTTGGCAATGGGCTTTGTTGCAAGGATAGGTTCCTGGGTTAATGGTTCTGTTGTGTGGTGTGTGGGTGCTGGTGAGTATTTGCTTCAGGTTGGGGAGCTGTCTGTAAGCAAGGACTGGCCTGTCTCCTAAGATCTGTGAGAGTGATGGGTCGTCCTTCAGGATAGGTTGTAGATCCTTGATGATGCGTTGGAGAGGTTTTAGTTGGGGGCTGAAGGTGATGGCTAGTGGCGTTCTGTTATTTTCTTTGTTGGGCCTGTCCTTGGGACTGCCACCTGATGTGCTGAGACTACCTCTGAGCCCGTTTTCCCTGCCAGCTTGGGACTTGAGTACCCTGCCTTGTTGAGCCAGACCCGCTAGCCTGCTGCTACCCAGACCCAGGGTCTGACCCGTGCCTCCAAAGCTGCAGGCTTAACTGAAAATGGCTAAAGAAGTGCTCCTGTCTCTAGCAACCAGACACCCAGCTCCCAGTGGCTGCAGGTGAAAAAAGCAGCTATGAAGAAGTTGCTCTTCCCCTCACATGCAGTGCTGTCTCCCTGCTCTTAGGATAAACAGCTTCACAATAGGGAGCGCTATAGTATGATTATGTGTAGCAACTTAAAGAACTCTACTTTCAGGGAGTGCTTGATGAGAGAGATCACTATCTGTGGAGGAAGGAATAAAGCCAAAATGTTGCACTATCTCTTTGTTTGCTCACAGAATGTGGTGTTAGCAATGGGATGGCTCTTGCAGGGATGTGAAATCCAAAACTAAGCATGTTGCAAAATCCCTGCCTTTCTCCTCTTCCCCACCCCCACTCCCCAAAAAAACCACCCCAACCAGAAAACAGTCATTATGGCAGCTTCCCAGATTCTGTTCCCAAGCAAATGGCCACGAAAGGGGATGTGTTGAGCAATTGGACATTCTTAGATTGCAATGGGAAAACTGAAATTGTTATAAGGCTGGATTAAAAAGAGAACAAAGTAAGAGCAGCCACACAATTAGCTGTAAATGTATAAAGGTACTAGGTGCTCTAGCAGCATCTGGATATGTCAGCAATAGACCTTGAGGATCCAGGCAAAATCCTGAAGTTTTCTAAAACCTTTTCATCTATGAAAGATATCTTTACGTAAGGGGACTGTTGCCCCCTTACTAACATTCCATAGGGTGTTTTAGTTGCTAGCTCCAGTACTAAAAGGGGGAAGGGTCGAAGGGAAATCAGGATCCTCAGACTGACAGCCCCAGGAACAATGGGGAGAGGCCAATGCTCCAGGTCAGCCTGAATGACGGGGCGAGCAGGCTAATCAGGGAGTCAGGAGGCCAGGGAGATCCTGTCCTGTGCGTGAACTGGATTTGCCTGGGTGAGACAGAGTGGGGCCGAGCTAAGGAGAAAGCAGGGGCCCAAGCTAAGCTGGGGAGCAGAGCTGTGCCAGATCCAGAGGGACCAGAAAAGCAGCCCAGAGAGAGCAGACTTGCCCTGGGAGCAGAGCTGCAGCAACCAGAGCCAGAGGGGCCAGAAAAGCAGCCCACGAAGCTGGTCAGAGCTGGGAGCAGAGTCACAGAAGCAGCCAGCAGAGCAGACCTGTCCTGGGAGCAGAGCTGTAGCAACCAGAGCCAGCGGGGCCAGAGTAGCAGCCCAGGAGCTGAGGCAGAGCAGCAACAGCAGCAGTGCTGAGACAGAGTGGTGGAGCTGGGGCTGGAGCAGTCTGGAGCTGGGTGCGGTGAGCAGCTGAGAAGAGCGAGGGGGATTCTGGGCAGCCAGCCCAGCACAGGGAGACACCTCAGCCAAGAGGCTCTGTAGGCCAGGCTTGGATCGTAACCCCGACAGGGCAGGGGTGACACTGAGCAGAAGGGTCCTACCACTTAGAGCCTGAGAGCGTATGGCCACCACTAGAGCAAGTATCCAACCCACAGCATCCCTACAGCCCAGCCAGGGCCTGAGAAGAAGGCCTGGGACTTGCAAGGAACAGACTGTGAACTGCCCAGACATTCCAGAGACACTGTTGTGATGGTTCCCTGCCACAGAGCGGGTTAATGTGTTTCCTTTAACCTTTTCCATGTTTCCTTATTCTTTTTAAAATTATTGTTGATTAAATAACTTGTATTTGCTTTAAATTGTATGTAATGGTCAGTGGGTCAGAGAAGTGCCAGTGCAGAGAGAGTATCCCGGAGTGGGGACACCCTAGCCCCTATCCTAGGTGACCGTAGCAGGGTGGGGGTTGAGCCCCCCAGGAATCCTGGGCCCAGCCTTGTGGGGTTACGAGGACTCTGCCAGACAGAGTGGAAGGGAAGTCCTCAAGGCAGGAAGGCCACTGGATAAAGGAAGTGGGAGCGAGGACTTGGATCCTTTCGCTAGCCCACTTCACCAGGGTAGTACAGAAGCCAGGAAAGTTCCCCACAATAGCAGGACTATTCCCCCACTTACATTAAAACCAGTGTAATCAAGAATCTGGAGAAACAATCAGTATATGGGAAAACTGCACAAATGGCGGACTCACGTGATTATCAAGTCTTAAAAGATGAATTAATTTGTGATAGGTTAGTAGGAGGGATGAAAGGTGCAGGAACTTGAAATGAGAATACTCAGAGCCCATACTGACTCTGCCAAGAGCTATAGACATGTGCAAAACGAGTAAACAAGTTTGCATCCAAATGCAGAGTTAAGTGAAGTAGCACAAGGGAAAGCATGAAACAATGGGAAAAATAAACCCAAATTAGCTCAAAAGCAAATGCACAAATAGAAAACAAATGCAAAGGAAGACCTGTGTTGAAAAACGTGAGGATGCAAATGTCTTGCATATAGGGTGTTGTGCAATAACTGTGGTAAGAGAAATCATTATGCCAAAGCTGGCACAAAAACCAAAAAATAAAATGCACCATATAGAGGACGTAAGAACTGATTCTGAGGATGAGATTTTTGTATGTATATGAGACACTAATACAGTGCAAATGAGCAAAAAATAAATGGTTGTTAAAGCTCAGACTAACACCAAATGCAAGACAAAGCGGCAGCACAGACAGGAAACTGAATGGCAAATAGATAGTGGGATATCCGTGAATGTGCTAGGCTGCAACTAGATACCAAGGCTAGAAGGGACTATTGTGATCATCTAGTCTGCAACCCTGTATAACAAAACCATAGACCTTCCCCCAAAATAATCCTTAGCCGATCTGTTGGAAAAGCATCCAGTCTTGATTTTAAAAATTGTCAGTGATGGAGAATCCACATGACCTTTCGGTAACTGTTCCCATGGTTAATTACCCTCTTTGTTTAAAAATGTACACCTTCTCCCCCATCTGAATGTCTCTAGCTTTAACTTCCAGCTACTGTATCCTGTTATACCTTTCTCTGATGGTCTGAAGAGCCCATTATAAAATATTTGTTCCCCATGTAGGAACTTATGGACTGTAATGAAGTCACCTTTAACCTTATTTTTGTTAAGCTAAGTAATTCTTTGAGTCTACCATTATCAAGCATGTCGTCTAATCCTTTATCATTCTCTTGGCTCTTCTCTGACCTTCTCCAATTTTATCAACATCCTTCTTGAATTGTGGGCACCAGAACTGGACGCAATATTCAGCAGTGGTTACACCAGTGCCAAATACAAAGGTAAAATAACCTCTCTATTCCAACTTGTTTATGCACCCAATGATTGCATTAGCCCTTTTGACCAAATCATCTCACTGGGAGCTCATATTCAGCTGATTATCCACTATGACTCCCAATCCTTTTTCAGAATCACTGCTTTTAGAAGGACAGAGTCCTCCATATTGTAAGGATGACCTACCTACTTTGTTCCTAGATGTACACATTTTCATTTAGCCATATTAAAATGAATATTGTTGGATTGCATCCAGTTTACCAAGCAATCCAGATCACTCTGTATCGGTGACCTGTCCTCTTCATTATTTACCACTCCCCCACCTAGTGTGTCATCTACAAACTTTATCAGTGGTGATTCTGTTATATTCCAGATCACTGATAAAGAAGTTAAATAGTATAGGGCCAAGAACTGATCCCTGTGACACCCAATAGAAACATGTGTTCAATGGATGATTCCCTGTTTACAATTACATTTTGAGACCTATCAGCCATCTTTTTAAATCTATTGTACACTACATTAATTTTATATTCTAGTTTTTTTAATCAAACGATCAAGGGTATAATTCAAATGCCTTACAGAAGTCAAAGTATATTGCGTCAACACTATTACCTTTATCAACCAAATTTGTAATATTATCATGAAAAGATATCAAGTTAGTTTGACAGGATCTATTTTCCATAAACCTGTGTTGATTTGGCATTCATTTATACTACCTTCTTTTAATTCTTAATTGAGTTCCTATATCAGCTGCTGCATTATCTTGCTTAGAATTAATTCAGAATGACAGGCCTATAATTTCCTGGTCATCCCATTTACCCTTCTAAAAGTATTGGCACAACTTTAACTTTTTCTGTAGTTCCCCAGTGTTCCAAGAATTATTGAAAATCAACATTAATGGTCCAGCGAGCTCCTAAACCAGTTCTTTTAAAATTTTGATGGCAATTAATTTGGATCTGCTGACTTAGTAGCTACTAAAGTTAGACATTGTTTTTAAAATCCTCCCAAAACACTAGTGGAATGGAGAGAGTGATAGTGTCGTTGTCATAATATATGATGTGACTACTTGTTTTCTTTTTTTCCTTCCATACGCAGAACAGAAATATTTATCAAACACGTTGGCTTTTTCTAAATTCTACCTTTTCCTCCAGTAATTTCCAATACCATTGTTAAGATTCTTTTTGTTCCTAATATACTTATTGTTCTATGGCCAATAGAGTTAAGATTTGTCCTGGTGTCCCTTGGTTTCTCTTATCAATTTTCTACAATTCCTAGCTTTCTGAATTATAGTTATTAGTATGATTTCCCCTTTCTTACCATTTGTTTATGTTATTCTTTACTTCTTATAGCTACCTTCATTCCCCTCTATACCAGGTTGCCTCTTGGGAGTGTAATTGCCTGTTGTTTTTTATAGTAACTAGGGCTAATCATCACAGTTAATTCAAAAAAATTAATCATGATAAAAAAAGTTAATCACACTTTTAATCACACTGGTTAAACAATAGATTACCAATTGAAATTCATTAAATATTTCTGGATGTTTTTCTACATTTTCAAATATATTGATTCACAGAATACAAAGTGTACAGTGCTCACTTTATATTATTTTTTATACAAATATTTTCACTGTAAAAATGGAAACAAAAGAAATAGTATTGTTTCAATTCACCTCATGCAAGTACTGTAGTGCAATCTCTTTACCGTGAAAGTACATTTACAAAGGTGCGTTTGTTTGTTACATAACTGCACTCAAAAAAACAAAACAATGTAAAATTTAGAGCCTACAAATCCACTCAGTCCTACTTCTTGTTCAGCCAATCACTAAGACAAACAAGTTTGTTTATATTTACAGGCCATAATGCTGCCCGCTTCTTATTTACAATGTCACCTGAAGTGAGAACAGGCGTTTGCATGGCACTTTGTAGCTGGCATTGCAAGGTATTTACGTGCCAGATATGCTACACATTCGCATGCTCCTTCCTGCTTCAGCTACCATTCCAAAGAACATGCTACCATGCTGATGACGCTCATTAAAAAAAATTGTTTAATTAAATTTGTGACTGACTCTTTGGGGGAGAATTTTATGTCTCCTGCTGTGTTTTACTTGCATTCTGCGATATATTCATGCTACAGCAGTCTCAGATGATGAACTAGCACATGTTGTTCATTTTAAGAACACTTTTACTGCAGATTTGGCAAAACACAAAGAAGGTACCAATATGAGATTTCTAAAGATAGCTTCAGCACTCGACCCAAGGTTAAGAATCTGAAGTGCCTTCCAAAATCTGAGAGGGATGAGGTGTGGAGCATGCTTTCAGAAGCCTTAAAAGAGTAACACTCTGATGTGGAAACTACAGAAACGAACCACCAAAAAGAAATCAACCTTCTGCTGGTGGCATCTGATTCAGATGACGAAAATGAATTTGCATTGGTCCGTACTGCTTTGGATCGTTATCGAGCAGAACCTGTTATTGGCATGACGCATGTCCTCTGAATGGTTGTTAAGCATGAAGGGACATATGAATCTTTATTGCTTCGGCATGTAAATATCTTGCAATGCTGGCTACAACAGTGCCATGCAAACACCTGTTGTCACTTTCAGGTGACATTGTAAACAAGAAGCAGGCAGCATTATCTCCTGCAAATGTAAACAACTATGTTTGGTCTGAGCGATTGGCTGAACAAGAACTAGGACTGAGTGGGACTTGTAGGTTCTAAAGTTTTACATTTTTATTTTGAGTGCAGTGTTTATTTTTACATAATTCTACATTTGTAAGTTCAACCTCCATGATAGAGATTGCACAACATTATTTTTATTAGGTGAATTGATAAATACTACTTTATTTTTTACTGTGCAAATATTTGTAATAAAATAATAATATAAATTGAGCACTGTACACTTTGTATTCTGTGTGGTAATTGAAATCAATATATTTGAAAATATAGAAAACATCCAAAATATTTAAATTGTATTCTATTATTCTTTAACAGTGTGATTAATGATGATTATTTTTTTAATCACTTGACAGCCCCAGTAGTAACCAATATAGCCTCCTTCCTAAATTGTGGCTTTTCAGGCATCAAGTATAGTGTTCTTTAACAATTCTCAATTGTCATTCATATTTCTGATTCACTTCTTCCTTAGCTGATTTGGTTCATTGTTTTCAGCTCTATGAAATTGGCCTTTTCCAAGCACCTAGTATATACATCACCGATCTGGACTCTATTCTATTTGCACATTATAAATTGATTGTCGTGGTCAGTTGTACCTAAGTTACCGTTAATTTTTAGTTCTTGATCAGTTTCTTTTATCAGTCAAGACAAGGTCTAATATAGAATCCCCCTATGCTGAATACAACTGAAACTGCAAGGCTACATTCCATCCACACTAACAATAAGGAGAGGGAGATGTTACTGATTTCTTAACCAGAGAATCCGTGCAGTATGAAAATACAGCAACTGAACAAGAGTATGAAGAATTGGATCGAAGAGTGTGATTTCCTCAACCTGGGAGGAAATACAGAAAACACAGATATAGAAAGCATCAGGCAAGACGGGTATGTACCAGTTTCAAGGCAGGGGCTGGAAAGACAAACCATACAAGTGATCACATCTGTCTCATTCTGACAGACTGACCAGACACCAGGGGAGAAACCCCATCTGCCTCTCAAGAATACTGACCTATTGAAACAAGCTGAGCATATAAAATAGTATCATGTAAAGACAGTTGAATCATAATGATCACTGAGGACAAAAATTCTCAGACTACTTGGCATCATTCCAGATATATAGGCTTCTATTCCAGAAAGCCAGAGACTCTGTATACTGGCAAAAACATGACCCAAGGATATCAGAGACCTGGTGGTCAGATGTGATACATGTGGAGAACTGCAGGCGAAATGGCAAAAAGACAATGGAAAATATGCAATACCCCTAACAATCTAAGAGCAAATGGACCTCTTCACCACAAACCACACACACTACCCCGTATTTGTAGAGTACTATTCTTGCTTCTGGGAGGTAGGCAATCGTCAAATGCTACTACAATGACCATCACAGGCAAAGCAAGGAGGCATTTCAGCAGGCATGGTATCCCAAAACTGTGTGCTTCAGACAATAGATCCCAGTTTACTTGCAGTGAATTTATGCAATTTACCCTGGGAATAGGTTAGTTCAGTCACATTACATCATCACACCAAAGTCTGTCAAATAGAAATTTTAACAGCCAATTTAGCCAAGACTCTATTAAGGAAAGCTTTAAAAGTAAGGAAACATATGCAAGTGATCTTGAACAGCCGGCTTTCATAGCAGCTCAGCAAAGTGCTTGATATTAAGAGTATATGTACCTTGGTGCCTGTAGCCCCACCAAACTATGACTGGCAGTGGTGGGAGGCATAACAGACAAAAAGGAAGCGAGAAACTTCGGCCTACTATAACTGATAAGCTGAAGACCTCCCAGAACTAGCCAGGAGACTGTGCCAAGATCAAATTACTTCTTCAGGACAAATCATGCCATTGAAAGCAAACTACATGTGTTGAACGGATAAGTCTGTGTACATTTAATGTAGCAGTGGTGGACCATATGTCCTCCATATGTAAATATGAACATAGAGGATGATAGAATACGCAGTCTGCTAAGACTTAATCAACAGGACACAGAAAGAATGCAGGCCAAGTGACCAATAGATATCAGAACAGACATGAAAAATAATCCTTCTAAATGCAGAGGAAAATGCCTTAGTTGTCAAGGGATCTAACAGAATAAGCAGGTTATGGTATTTGTTTAATTTTGCTGTCTCAAATAAATGTGGTATGTATAGGAACTTAGGGAATGCCACGTGATGGAAAGAATAATGCAACATTCAGGCTCTCTCTTTTATTGCTTGTACACAATACCTGCCAGTAAAACCTGCCTTGCTGTGTTCCTTGAGTGCATGGAAGGAGTACTCATGTACTGTTTAACCTTTGGTCTGCACTCTGCTGCAGGCATCTCTTCAGATAATGGCTTCAGTATGGACAAATCTCTTATACTTAGAATCTGGGACTGTCTATACTCTCATGCAGTGTTTTTCAATCCATGGGTCTGGGTCACAGCATGTCAGGCACTGGGTCGCCTTGCTCTGGTCGGCACCACCAACCGGGATATTAAAAGCTCCGTCGGTGGTGCTGCCCAGCTAAGGCAGGCTAGTACCTACCTTTTCCGAAACCGCACTGTGCCCTGGAAGCGGCCAGCAGCAGTCCGGCTTCTTAGGCAGGGGGGCCACAGGACTCTGTGTGCTGCCCCCACCCCGAGCACTGGCTCCACACTCCCATTGGCCAGCAACTAGCCAATGGGAATTGGGTGTGTGTGTGTGGTGCCTGCAGGCAAGAGTCACGCGGAGCCACTTGCGTGCCTCCACCTAGGAGCCAGACCTGCTGCTGGCTGCTTCCAGGGTGCAGCACAGTCCGCAGTGCACCCCTGACTGCACCACTGACTGGGAGCTGCTGGAGGTAAGTCCATGCCTGCCCCAGCCCTGAACCCTCCCAAACTTGAAACCCCTTCCTGCACCCAAATCCCTCATCTCTGGCTCCACCCCAGAGCCCTGACCCCGAGCTCTGAGTCCCCCACAAACCCAGAGCCCCTCCTACACCCCAAACCCTTCATCCCCAGCCCAGAACTCTGACCCCTCCCACACCCCAACCTCCTGGCAGAGACCCCTTCCACACACTGAACCCCTCATTTCTGGCCCCACCCTGCAGCCCTCACCCCCAAACCCTCTGCTCCAGCCCTGAGCCCCTCCCAAACCTCTCATCCCCAGCTCCCTTGGGTCGTGGGCATCAACAATTTTCTTCAACTGGGTCCCCAGGAAAAGAGTTTGAAAACCACTGATCAAATGGATATCTCCATGCCCTCTTAGGCTGTTATCCACTAATTCTATCTCTGCCTGGAGTCAGTCTCCTACACTTTTTGAAATAGAGGGTACTACATTAGTGCAAGCACCCCACACCCTCTCCTTCCCTCCAGGGAGGACTTTTCTCTTTACAGATCTCTGTAGACTAGATGGTGAACATTGCCCATATTCCTAAATTCTCTAATACTAGACCTAAAGCAAAGCCCTGAATTCCTAGAAGGGTCAGGTACACATTCAAAGATACCCATTACAGCTGAACTATAAAGAAGGGTTATCTGTGCAACATGGAAAAACTATGCCTCTAATTTCTGCCCATGATCTTCCTCAGCCCAGGGATGAAACATCACAATAAGAAATTAAGGGTCTTTTAACACGTCTAACTTATATAGTCT
This sequence comes from Dermochelys coriacea, assembly GCF_009764565.3. Taxonomy (NCBI): domain Eukaryota; kingdom Metazoa; phylum Chordata; order Testudines; family Dermochelyidae; genus Dermochelys; species Dermochelys coriacea. The sequence goes on along the minus strand of NC_050072.1, from coordinate 73,942,477 downwards.
TGATTTAAACCAAATTTAGAGGAGTGATTCACTTCTTTTTGATGAGCAGAAGAAAATTTATTCTCAGTGAAAAATTTTAAAGCAAGATCACAGAGCAAAGGTGGTGGAGTGGAAAATTGTTGATACTGTGGATTCTCAGTTAAGGATATTCGACTGTCTAGAGCTGGACAAAATATCTAAAAAAGAAGACTCGCCTATCTGACTAGTAGGATGAAACTGGATTCTTTAGTTTAACAAGCTACAACGTTCTAGCCATCCTGTTTTTTGTCCTCTGAACCTTTCACAAAGCCTCCTGGCATTCTCATGTATGCTTTGTATCTGCACTGTTCAGTTCACATTAGAGGCACAATGTGGCCTAGAGAAGATCCTGGACAACAGAATTTCTAGAGTACAAGAATCAGAATCCCTTCAATAAGATGTCAGTGCTATATGTTCACATTTTATTCTGATGTGTAGGATAAAAGGTTTGTTCATCAGTCTAGGGCCACATTCTTCAATCCTCTTCCACAAAATTTTCATAGACATAGCAATCCCAACATCTAGAAAGAACAACAAAGCATGTGATGTTACAAACTGCTCTGTCTCTTCACTGAGATTTTAATACAGAAAAACAATCCATTTACCGCTGACTAGGTTTAGATAGCAAATTCACAGGGTTGGCACTTCTGATACCTGGCTAAATGATTTAGAAATAGCAAATTGCCAGACAGCTGCCACTTTGTCCTTTTGAGGAAAACACCACAAACATTTAAAAATCTTTGAGAATTCTAACATTTTTATCTGTGGCTGTTTTGTGCCTCTACACCCTTTAGCTATACGCCTTGTCTACCCTACAGGGAAAATGTGATCTAAGCTACTAAATTTGAGTTGTGTTAATTGTGTAACTCAAATCAATGTAGCTTAGGTCTACTTACCGTGGGGTCCACAGTACGCAATGTCGACAGGAGATACTCTCCCATCGACTCCCCCCATCTCTTCTCGATCCAGTGGAGTACAGAAGTCGATGGAGAGCAATCTGCAGTTGATTTAGTGGGTCTTCACTAGACCCACTAAATTGACCACCGATGCATCGATGACCACTCGTCAATCCCCTGGTAAGTGTAGACAAGCCCTAGCAGAGGAACTGGTCAGGAATAGGATAAAATGTTGTTTTTCAATAAGTTGATTCAGTGAAACAAATTTCAGGAAAAAATTCAATGAATGTCCCAATTTTAAAAGTTTTCAAAAATTGTTGAAATATCCTGTCTTTTTGACACTTTTGAAATGAGAAGGTTTTTTGTTTTCTGGTTCAAAATGATGTTTGTTCAAATGTCAGTTTATAGTAACCTTCCCAAGGTTTAAAAAAAATAGGTAAAGATTGAAATGAGCTGTTCCATACTATCAAACAACATTTTGATTTAACTCAATCAAAAAAATTAAATTATTCATTCGCAAAATCTTTCAAGATTAAGAATTTTTCCCATCCCACATTGGGTCAAAAACTCATAATCGCAAACTCTCATGGCATGGGAAAACCAGTCAGGACTAGTCAGCAGTCCAAGAAACTCAGCCATCTAAAGCATTCTTCTTCCCCAATACCACAACAAACAGAAAGAACTAGGCATGAGTGTAAACCAGCTAGTTCAAGATAGTGTCACAAGATAGAACTTTCATTGCTATAGCATGAGACACTTCATCAAAAATCAACAGTTGAGGTTTTTTGTTTTTTTTTTGGCTGTAGAATCAAATGTTGTTTCACAACATCCATTATAATAAAAGTTTTTGAGAGTATGGTGGGTCTATTCAAACAATTTAAATGGCTTACAAGAGTGACAAACTGACAATGCCTGAATGTCCTTTGTTCTAGCCAATAGTATGCCCATTTAATTTGCAATTAAGAATGGAAGTCTTGGGGGGGAGGGAGTGAGGATTAATATGAAAGCTTAAATACTGACTACAATTTCTCTGAAGTTCTCTGTGTTGAATCAGAACTGGATCCTGTGTCTTTGGTCCGTGTTTAAAATCTCAACCCTGTGATTTTTACAGTGCACAGGTTTCCATTCATACTCTGGTAGGATGTATTCTACACAATTCAAAGAACACCCTTCATAGTGAAAGACTTTATGTCCCTGTATATGATTTTGTGAAAGAGGGAAACATACTAATTAGTATTTGCATTCTAGTAGTGCCTACAATGTGCTAGGGACTTGCAGGTTGTGAAAATATTTCAAATACTGCTATTATTTACACACACCGTGACTCCAATGTTTTTCTGCAGCAATATGTATTTTAGTCAAAGAGCACTTTGAATTACATTTGTGAACTTCTAATATTAGCTGATATGCATATGCATATTATCTCAAAGATAACTGTATGGATAACTAATTGCTATAGATATGATATTCATTTTTATTTTAATTAGAAACTAATTATGAGTCAAGATTACAAAAAACTTGCTTAGCCTTAATGTAAAAAATTTTCACTGGTTGTTCACAATTGTGTTTAGCATTCTACAAAGATGACTAACAGGCATTTGGTGTCCAAACAAATACCAGGAATATTGGTTGGTTGATATCTGAAGCTTAAAGATTTTGGCTGGGATTTTTCAGAAGTGATCCGTGATTTTGGCATTTTTATGTACCTAGATAGATACCACAAAGGGCCTGGACTTTGAGAAAATGCTGAAAGCCATTCCTCTGAAGAGCTGCTCCTTGTAAGATACCTCAAGTTGTGCTTCCAAAAATGGAGGCAACTAAAATCACAATTCACCTTTTTGAAATCTTGACCAAAACCACTATGTGCTCCATATTACTGTATATATTTTTTTTAAAGTTCAAGCTGCTCAGTAAGGATAAAAGAAGGGAAGGGGGAAAAGATGGGTGAGTCTGGGCCCATGGATCTTCACATGGCTTACTGTTATATTACTCTTCTCCAGTCTGCTCCTGCTGGTACATTAGTTCTGAGTATCAGCCATTTTCCTCTATAAAATGGGGATGGGATCTGGCACCTGAATGACACACATTAAAATTCAGAAAATGTGACTTAGATATGCATTTCTAATTAGCAGGCCCTGATTTCTCAAATTTACTAAATGCAGCTTGGGTAAATGCAAGGCAGCCGTCTTGTGTTGAAGTCTAAAACTGCTTGTATGCCAATCAAACTTAAACAGATTTTAGTAAATATTTGTACCAGATCTGAAATCCTTTCCCTTAGTTAGCTGAGCATTCCCACTTTCAGATCAAAGATCAGGTACTGATATTTTCTGTAATCATTTTTCCACAGCTCACTAACGGTGATGCCAGAGTTGTTTCTGTCCCAGTTTCATTGTTTGTTTGATTTCTACTTTGAAAGCTAGCAAACAATGGGATTTGGACAATATAAACTGATGATTCTTCATTGTAAACCAGTCTTGAATTCTGTGCATGCCCAGAATTCCCAGCTGCAATCAGTAGAGGTTTTGGATGGTCAGTGAAATGAAGACTGGGCCCATATTTTGCAAATACGCCCTCTTTTCTAAACCATAACTTGCTATAGTTACCATAATGCCTAGAGCCATGTAATGCTAAATGAAATCACATCAGCACTTTTCATACTCTGCTTCACCATAGACCTAAAAAGAGCACCCCTTATTAACTTCCATGCAAGCTTGACACAGGAGGCTCTTTAACAAACAACTACTTAAAATTATAAAGTGGCATTACAAAGCAATCAATATCTCCAGGGACTTTAAAAGGCTAATTGAAAGGATTTTGGACATTAATCAAAGAACCGTTCATGAGCAATTTCCACACTACTTCCTCCGGAGGTCAAGTTATTGATGTACTCATCTGAGTCAGATGGCCTGTAAAGAAACCATAATTAGAAACAAGATCAAGAGAAACTTAATTAGCTGAAATTCCTGTCAGATAGTTTCAGGGATATTAATATGAAAAGTCAGACTTTAAAAATCACATATCAATCATAATTGTTAACTTTTTTTGTTTACCTCATGTTGTAACGTGAAAAACAAAGGTGGTGCTCTATAGGACATGGTTGCCTAAGTGTTCTGAGCTTTTATTTTACACTAGAAGGTTGGTGCAGTAACTGAGTGGCAGTTTTGTACAATTGTAACAAAGTATCAAATTGCCTTTATTCAACAAAACCAAAACAACCCCCCCCTTCCCCAAAGCCAATAAAATTGTGTATTTAAGTGTTTTTTGAAAGTAGAGAATGAGTTATTACTTTTGATGGTATGTTTTACTCTTATGATATTGCCTCCTTAAAATCTGACTTAATGCTGACTTTGAAACCCTTATTTTGGTTGTCTTTCAGGGTCTTCTGGAAAAGCTCTTTTGACTCTTCCTCACTTACAGTCGCATCTCTCACCTCCCTTTCCCTCAGCAAGGTTCACCCCTCTCTCAATTACCATCTCTTCAAGCTTAACTCCCTGACAATTTTCAGTTTAGCTTTAACAGTGGCTGGCCTTTAGTTCTGTAATGGGATATACTGGCCCTTTAAGGACAGAGGACGGGGCAGGGAGGGAAGTGATGGGGTGATCAGGCTACCCTATTCCAAGTAAACCCCACTGTACAAAATCCATGGGTACAGCAGGGGCAGGTGTGGGGACAGGAAGAATGGTATCAGGGTAAGACTGACTCTCAGTAAGCAAGAAGAGATGGCCATCTCTTTAAGGGCCTGGACACAGGGAAACTTTGTAGAGAAGGGTAGAGCAAGGCACCCCTCTCAACCAATCAAGTGATCCAAACAAAACCCTGGGGGAGAGCAGTCCATAAGGTGCTTTTCCCCCTCCAGGAACCTTCCCTCTCAGCGAGAACAGAGTGCTCTGCCAGTAAACTTTCATCCTGGAAGGGAAAGAGGTAGCTTAGGTCCTCCTTCCTGGACATGGGGGAGGAGTGAGAAACCACTCCACCAAGAAAAAACACTAGGAGGAAGGAATCTCGTTATCAAAATCTGAATTTAAAGTAACGTTAATTTTGAAAGCTGTCGGCCAGGCCAGGGTAGAGCTGGCACCAGGAAACTTAAATGGCCCACCAAGAGTACAGTAGCTCTGGGTGGTAAGCCCATCACAAGGCCATTAATAAGGCATCTCTAATTATGGATGCTTGTTGTTATCATTCTAACCAATCCTACTTCTTATTTATAACTCTAAGTCCACTGGCTTCATCCTCAAGAAATATTCTGGCCTCACTCATACTGGGTTCATATTGGTTTAAATCCACTTACAGTATTTCAGTAGAGGTTCTTTTCTGGTTTACAGTGGTTGAAGTCCCCAACTCTTTCTTCCCTCGTTTGAATGCTGCCTTTCTAATTGTTGCCCTCCGGAACACTTTTAGAAATATGCTTGCCATATGAAAAAATTATGCTGTTAAAAGGTGGCATCATGGGATTCCATGTTGTCGTCTTTATTTTCATGTCAGCTGTGCTCAGTTTATAAGTGGAAAGATGGGGTTTAATTACCATCCCACTCTGTGATGTGAAAGTGTGAGACATAACTAGAGACAAGGCAGCACAATGGGGTGGGGTGGGGGGGGAAGCAAAGGGACCCATGACTGTTTAAATATTTTAGGAAGAAGAAAAGGAAGAAAAAAGAAATTGGCAGAGTAGGACAGAGAAGCAGGTGTAGATAAGTTAAAGAATTAGTCTGAGAGTTTCAACAACCAGGAACACCATTTTGAATTGTATTTGGAGATGGAGAGAGCCTGTGAAGTTGAGAGGGTTCTAGCCCACTTCCAAGAGAGTTTTGCTTAGTATAATGTATTATTCCTTTAAATAGCTGTGAGCCCTCTAGTGATCCTCACTGTGTTGTGTTCCAGAAGCCATCAGAATCCTGCTAGAGCACTGGTGTAAATATGGAGCTAGGCCTTGCATATCATATGCAGTTAGTAAACATGGTTATTAAGACCTCACTGCCCATGTGGTTCCTTTTTACATTTATGATGTAGAAAAGGAAAGACACAGCAATCGGAATAAGGAAAGACCGTATTGTAAGAGACTGAGATGTGATTGTGTGTGTGTGTAAGGATTAAAGCAAAGCAGAGTCAAGATAAGGCTGAATTCTGACACTGTTTTGGAGATGGTGATCAATAGACTTACAGGACCTGACTTTCAGACTATGGAAACTCCAGGCTGCTAACGAAAAGGTGAGTGCAGTTGCTTGTCTAATTTGCATGTATAAATGCTGTGATTGTGTTGCAAATCAGTTATTATTGTGCATACTTCACCAGTTAGAAGCCTGAGTCTTGTAGCTGCATTTGAGTATTGTGGGAGCAATTGCAGAGCCATAGGCTTCTGATAGCTTGAAAATCAGACCCACAAAAGGGTTTTGTTGGAAAGAATACTAAATTCAAGCATTTCTTTCTTCCCGTCACTGTAATTCTTTGTACAAAGGATGACGTATAAAAATAAGTGGTAAGGTAGTATTCTAAAATTCACAAACGTTCAGGCCAATTTTTATTAGAAAAATAAAATTGATTTACCTTCTCCACTTTTGCTTGAGGACCAATTGGCATTTTTTTTTCTTTTCCTGTCATGTTTGTTCAGTGACTTAACCTCACATATTGTACCAAAGGATTTGATTTATATCCATGATCGCTTTTTGTTTGTGTCATCACCTGCTTGCCATTCTGTATTTTCCCAGCTTCTTAATACAATAGCTTGTGTTCAATTTGAGTCTACTTTCTAAAAGTAATTCATATGAATATATTAGCATTTAGGAAACTTCCAGCGAGTTGCAACTTTGCTGTGACTTTCAATTCAGTTTTCTCATGATATTACAGCTTGCTTTCCAATGTGGTAGAATTCAGATTAGGTTTTGGGAGTATGCCTCTCACTGAGTTAAATTCTGTACTCACTCCATCTTATGTGCTATGGAAGCCAATTTAAGGCTAGAAAACAAGAGAGTAACTTTTCTCTATGTATTCTGCAGGGTGGCAGTTGTAAGGAAATATTGTACAACTAAACAGAACAGATTTTGTTTTTATATTCAGAGCTTTACACAGTAATGAGCTCTGCCAGTCCAGGTATACAACAATTCATTTGTAAAATTTGGGGATGGAGTTGAACAATCAAATTCTAACTGAATATATACGGGTGGAGTCCATTCACTAAGCATGCATTCCACTGCATTTACAAATCTGATCAGTGGTGAAGTTGATCTAGGGGTTCCTAGACACAGGAAACTGTATTTCCCAAAAATAATTTAGCTCTTTTAAAATACTTTCATTTAGGCCCCAGTCAACGAAGCTCTTGAGAACATGCTGAGCTTTAAGCTTTGGATCAGGCACATAGTCCTCTTTACTTGCAAAAACAAACCTTTTAAAAGTTAAAAGCAGGGCTTTCCCTTCTTGGCTATTTAGGAAACCCTGTCAGGTTGGATAGTTGATGTGAGGAGGCACTGATTACAGACCAATCCTTTAATACACCGTGCAGTGCTCTTTGGGATGTCCTTGCACACAAACACCCGAGAGCTAGCTATGCTGGTAAACCAATCTTGGGTGGGTGATTATACCATCTACATGAAAAAGCCCCACAGGAAAGCCAATGGCCTGAAAATTTCTTGACTTGAGCTTTACAGCAAGGATCCTGCTTTGAGCAGGGGGTTGGACTACATGACCTGCTGAGGTCTCTTCCAACCCTAATCTTCTATGATTCTTCTATGAAACTGGTACACCTGCATATTTAGGAAATGCATGTTAACTAGGTGGTGTGTAGATATAGACTAGACAGTCAACAAAATTACAAGCTGATTACACTACATTTTACTGTGTGTGTGTGTGTGTGTGTGTGTGTGTGTGTGTGTGTATTAGAGTTTTGGAAGATGTCATTGGAAAAACAAGAATGGTGTGACAGTTGCATCGTGTACTTCCAAACCATAAGTTTTGTACATAATTACAATGACATCAATATAATGTATGCTGCAACTAATAGCTAAACGTTAAACATCTATATTTCTTCACAGATGTCACTGTGGGTAGATGTGGAACAGGTTCACACAGTAAAATAGAGGAAACATAAAAAGATAGTTGCTTTTAAAATTAGTTGTAATTCCTTTCTCCATTAGCTCCCTTAATTGCCACACTGAACCCATATGAGAACAGTGATTCAAACCTGATATCAGCCATTTGTGAACTGGGCACATACACTTTCCTATCCTGCTCTCTGTTCACCTGCTGTGGGGGTGTTCATCATAATGACACTATAAAGCGTTTTTGCTGTCAGGATTAAGATGGCATGCAAATTACCTCATAAATTGTGTGCATCATAAATGTGGAGCTTTGAAAACTACTTTGTACCAGAAACCCCCTTTGGAGTTTTATGAACATAGAGATTGGAAATTTGCATAACAATTGCTGAAGTTAGATGGGAGAGGAAAGCAAACACACAACCTATTTGCAGAGATAGTCATTACTGCATATAAATGTTCCACTGTGGATAATGGTTGGGAAATGACTTGAACAGCCCACATGAAATCCAGCACTGACAAACACTGCAGTATTTCTTTGTTAGCATCTTACCTCTTAAACTCAAGTTTAATATCTTTACCATTTTTCTCTTTGGGTGCTCTTGCTTCAGCTGTAGATTATGAAAATCTGTTAGCCCACAATGCTTGAGGAAATGCAGTTCAGCACACACTGCATTACTCTACAGTTTCGCAAATACTACATGAACCTTAAGATTTCTCCAGAGTTGGCTACACAATTCTACATATTCAAGTGTATGGATTAAAGCATTAGTACAGCATTATGTGAAATCCAGCACTGACATATGAGGATTACCAAGGTTTATAAAGAGCTTGGATGATAAAACAAACCTGTCAAGCTGCAGCATTAACCTTCTGACAGCTGTAGTGCAGCATCTGTGAAAGAGCTAAAATGTGATTGTCAACTGGAATGTTTTTTTCTTTGGTGGCTAACTTGTACCAATTGGCTTGGATCTGAAACAGAAGCTCTCAGATGGTCTGAGCTTCAGTCGTTTTATTTCAACTTCAGTTTAACAGATAGCACTGATGTTCGGTGAAATTCTCTCCAGTGTCGAGGCCTATGTGCCGCTTAGGTCTCATTTAAGCTCTTCAAAATAGGAACTTATGCTGGCCCTCTGCAGCGGGGTGACTTTCACCCGTTATTAGAACACACCATCAAAACTGTGAGGTAACATCAAGTGGAATGTACCACTCCCAAAACAAATGAGTGTCAAATACAAAAAATGGGGTCCAAATATATTTATACCTCTGGTGGTGTCTGGTGTTTCTGGTTTAGGTAAGCCTTTCATTGCAAGGTAAAAATATGGTGATGAACATAACTTTGAATTATTGTGAATAAATTAGCTAATGAATGTAGCATGTCTTAATGCTCGTAGATCATTTGCAAGTGGAAGTTGATTTTTATGGCTATATTTGTTCATAATTGTACGAACAGTGTATGTGAATAACTTGCATCCTCTGAAACATTCTTGAAATGCTCTCTGAGACTCCGTGTTTATGGTATGTGATCGACAAACCTGTTTGTTATGACAAAAATGGAATAAAATTGTGGTGTTAGCAGCACAATAAAAGTCATAATTTTATGATTTTTTTATAGGGATTTATATATATATATATATATATTTTTATGGCAATTTTTCTTTGGGATAGAAAATTTTAGAAGCAGCAAATGAGCGGCTAGGATATGGGTCTGGGAATCAGAAAACCAGGGTTCTATCCCTAGCTGCTTCTCCTCCTCCTGAAAATTATTTAACCTCTCAGTGTCTTTTATTTTTTTTTATTTCTTTGAGTCCCAAAAACCCCTCACTGCCAACTGGCAAAGGGGTGACAAGAATATCTTTATTCTGGTATGTATATTCTGGTTCACCCAAGAATGCCATGAGAGGTTTTAAATGAGGTCATGCTGGTCATTAATATCATTGTGAAATTTACCAATACTATGTAAGGAGTTATGAAAATGTGTTTTCAAGTCTATATGAAGGCAGAGTTGACAAGCTGGTTTCTATCAGACAAAAAGATGTTTTTCACTTGGCTGGCTGTCAGCATGTTAACATAAGCACTGGAAGCTAATGCCGTAACACATAATGTCATGGCAAACCTGGTGGCTGAACTTTGTGACTTTGTCCTCACCCATAACTATTTCACATTTGGGGACAATGTATACCTTCAATCAATGGCACTGCTATGGGTACCCGCATGGCCCCACAGTATGCCAACATTTTATGGCTGACTTAGAGCAATGCTTTCTCAGCTCTCGTCCCCTAATGCCTCTACTCTACTTGCACTACATTGATGACACCTTCATCATTTGGACCCATGGAAAAGAAGCCCTCGAGGAATTCCACCATGATTTCAACAATTTTCATCCCGCCATCAACCTCAGCCTGGACCAGTCCAAACAAGAGATCCACTTCGTGGACATTACGGTGATAATAAGTAATGGTCACATAAACACCACCCTCTATCGGAAACCTACTCACCGCTATGCTTACCTACATGCCTCCAGCTTTCATCCAGACCACACCACATGATCCATTGTCTACAGCCAAGTTCTACGATACAACTGTAATTGCTCCAACCCCTCAGAGACAAACACCTACAAGATCTCTATCAAGTGTTCTTATAACTACAATACCCACCTGCTGAAGTGAAGAAATGGATTTACAGAACCAGAAGAGTACCCAGAAGTCACCTACTACAGGACAGGCCCAACAAAGAAAATAACAGATCGCCACTAGCCATCACCTTCAGCCCCCAACTAAAACCTCTCCAATGCTTCATCAAGGATCTACAACCTATCCTGAAGGATGACCCATCACTCTCACAGATCTTGGGAGACAGGCCAGTCCTTGCTGACAGACAGCCCCCCAACCTGAAGCAAATACTCAGCAGCAACCACACACCACACAAAAAAACCACTAACCCAGGAACCTATCCTTGCAACAAAGCCCATTGCCAACTGTGTCCACATATCTATTCAGGGGACACCATCATAGGGCCTAATCACATCAGCCACACTATCAGAGGCTCATTCACCTGCACATCTACCAATGTGATATATACCATCGTGTGCCAGCAATACCCCTCTGCCATGTACATTGGCCAACTGGACAGTCTCTACATAAAAGAATAAATGGACACAAATCAAACGTCGAGAATTATAACATTCAAAAACCAGTCGGAGAGCTCTTCAATCTTTTTGGACACTTGATTACAGACCTAAAAGTGGCAATTCTTCAACGAAAAACCTTCAAAAACAGACTCCAACGAGAGACTGCTGAATTGGAATTAATTTGCAAACTGGATACAATTAACTTAGGCTTGAATAAAGATTGGGAGTGCATGTGTCATTACACAAATTAAAACTATTTCCCCATGTTTATTCTCCCTCCCCCACTCCCCACTGTTCCTCACACATTCTTGTCAAGTGTTGGAAAAGGCCCACCTTGGTTATCACTACAAAGGGTTCCCCCCGACCCCCCCCCACCGCTCTCCTGCAGGTAGTAGATCACCTTACTTGATCACTCTTGTTAGAGTGTGTATGGTAACACCCATTGTTTCATGTTCTCTATGTATATAAATCTCCCCACTGTTTTTTCCACTGAATGCATCTGATGAAGTGAGCTGTAGCTCGCGAAAGCTTATGCTCAAATAAATTTGTTAGTCTCTAAGATGCCACAAGTACTCCTTTTCTTTTTACATCTACACATGAAATCAACAAGGGATGTGAATTAAACATGGCAGCCACAAACAGGAAAAACAAACCGGCGAAGATTTTGGGTGAGATAAGACTTATAGACAGGACATTAGCCTGTTAAGTTTAGTCCCCAGCAAGCCTGGTATGATTTTCTCTTATATATAACCCTATTATTTTCATTAGCCTTACTATCCCTTGAATCTTTGATATTCTATTCCTAGTGAAAACAACAATAAATTTCTCAGTGCTCTGGTATTAAGCAAGGAGCTCATCCTGAGTTGAATCATACAATCTGGTATGTACACTGTTCCTTTGCGGAGAGCACACCCGGTATTTGTGAGTGAGCAGTGGATAAGGGGCTGGTGCACCTACTATTATTAACCTGCAAAGTAAGGGCAGCCGTAGCCCAGAGGTGATTGTTTGGGCGGCTAACAGACTGGTGGTGTCCGCTACCTGACACCCAGTTAAGCACAAGCAAGTGTCTCTCATGGTGGAGGCAGAGGGTAACAAGGTGACACGCAATTCTGGGGACCCCAAGAACAATTCCTTTCCGCTCTTTCTCTGTGTTGTTTATTTAGCATGTAAACTTTTCAAGGTAGGGACTTTTCTGAGTGTGGGCGCATACACAAAGCTAGCTCAATAGGCTTCAGTCTTGACTGGGGTCTCTAATCACAAATACACAGTAGAACTAAACCTAACAGTAAATCAGATAAATAGCCTTTTTTGTACCATAATAATGTTTTTAGCCATTTAGAAATATTTAATAGCTTAAACTCCTTTTAAAGTCCAGAATCCACTACACATATATGAATATTTTACATTAGGAGGTTCTCAGATTTTGTTTCACCTTTTTTGCACGGGCCTGCCTCAAGCTCATGCTTTATCAACTAAGGCTCCTGGAACTCTGATACTTTGTACCGCTAGCCTATGAAAATCTCTCTTGGCACTTTTACTATATAATAATATTTTTAAAACCAATATTTAGCTGCCTGCAGCTCTCTAATTGGAATTCACTGTGGGTCAAGCAATGAAAAGAGGCTTGGCACCTGTTACTTTTCTGAATCGCAACCCAAACAAAATCAAGCATAGGCCTTGCAATTTATATAACATGAAGATAAAGGGAATTGCAACATGTGCCTGGAAGTGGCATTTATACAATAGGTATGCAAATTTATGCCCTGTTACATCAAACAAAACAGATTTCCAACTTTCATTAGAGCTTTGGATTGGGCCAGAATGATGAATTGGCCAGGGTGGGTTAAATGGAATTTGCTAGAGCTGCCCTAAATCACATTCCCTTGTGTCTTTCCAGCACAGTCTTGCTAGTTTTGGTTTTCTGTTCTTGTTGTGTTTTTTTTTTTTGGTGTGTTTTTGGTGCACATGCACAATCTTTATTAATGGTACAATGGTACCCTCTAGGGCAGTGATACTCCAACTGACGCTCGGGAACCACAAGTGGCTCTTTAATGTGTCTCCTGCCGCTCTTCTCAGCGCATATTAAAACCCTATGTGATTTAATTATTAACCTATGAATTCACACTACTGTGGCTCTTTTGGGCAATGTTGATCACAAATTTGGATCCTGAACCACTGAGGTCTGAGGATCACTGCTCTAGGGGCTCTATGCTCTGTGAAATGAATGAGGATTTTGCAATTGACTTCAGTGTCTGTAGGATTAGGCTGTAAAGCAACAAATGTGCCAGTTTGTCCTTTCCTTGATATCAGTATATTTCTTTCCTTCCTAGTAGTGACCTGAGAATCCCCTTTTCTTTAGATGAGCTGGAGTAGAATTATACAGCATGATCATCTTTCATCTCATAGGAATATTGACTTTTATTCTTTGTTGATTCTTATTGGGGTTAAAGATTTATATGGGAGCTGGGAGGAATCTCAGCTGCCTCTCCTCTGCTAAAGCAGGGGAGCTCCCTCTCCTTCCCCTGGCTTGGGTAAGCAGTGATCCCTCACTGCTCCTTCTGCTCAGCTGGTGCAGAAGGGAACTCCCCTATTATTTTAACCTACTGTAACTACTGCAGATACCACAGGAATAAGAAAGAGGACAGCTATCCCTCCAGAAGTGATCTTTCCACAAAGTTGCCATGTGTGGAGGACAAATACTTCAGGACAGCCTATAATTCTGGTCAGACACAGCCATCTTTGGGAGTTCATTATTTTTAGGGTCAAACAATTAAAAAAATTAATCGCAATTAATTGTGAGATTAAAAAAATAGTCATGAATAATCATACCGTTAATAATAAAATACCAATTTAAAAGGATTATAAATATTTTTGGATGTTTTTCCATATTTTTCAAAATATTGTAGCCAGTGTTGTAATTGAAATCAAATGTACAGTGATCCCTTCATAATTTTGATTTTTACAGAGCAAATATTTGTAAAGATAAACAAAAGAAACCATATTTTTCAATTCACCTCATACAAGTACTGTAGTACAATCACTTTGTCCTAAAAGTGCAACTTATTATTTTTTTTAAGTAATTGCACTCAGAAACAAAACAATGGAAAACTTTAGAGTCCAGCAGTTCTCAAACTTCATTGTACTGTGACAACAAAAATTACTACATGACCCCAGGAGAAGGGACTGAAGACTCAGCCTACCCAAACCCATGGCCCCAGGTGGGGGAGACAAAGCTGAAGTCCAAGGGCTTCTGCCCTGGGCTGAGGGCATGTAACCTTAGCCCTGGGCAGTGGGGCTTGGGCTTCAGACTTGCTGGGGCCTAGGGCCAACCCCAGCATTGGTGACCCCATTAAAAAAGGGGTCATGACCCACTTTGGGATCCCAACCCACAGTTTGAGAACACCTGCCTTAGAGCCTATAAGTCCACCCAATCCTACTTCTAGTTCAGCCAATCAATATGATAAACAAGTTTGTTTAATTTCATAGGAGATAATGCTACCCGCTTCTTATTTACAATGTCACCTGAAAGTGAGAACAGGCATTTGCATGGCACTGTTGTAGCTGGAGTTGCAAGGCATTTATATGCCAGATATGCTAAACATTCATATGCCCCTTCGTGCTTCAACCGCCATTCCAGAGGGCATGCATCCATGCTGATGGTGCTTGTTTTAAAAAAATAAATGAATTAAATAAATTTGTGACTGAATTGCTCAGGGAAGAATTGTAGGTCTCTTGCTCCATGGTTTTTCCTGCATTCTGCCATATATTTTGTGGTATGGCAATCTTGGATGACGACCCAGCATAAGTTCATGGATGTTTTTTGTTTTGTTTTTTGTTTTTTTTAGAATACTTTCACTGCAGATCTGACAAAATGTAAAGAAGATACCATTCTAAGGTTTCTAAAGAAAGCTACAGCAGTTGACCCAAGGTTTAAGAATCTGAAGTGCCTTTCAAAATCTGAAAGGGATGAGGTGTGGAACATGCTGTCAGAAGTCTTAAAAGAGCAAATGACCAAAAAAAGAAAATCAACCTTCTGTTAGTGGCATCTGACTCCAAAGATGAAAATGAATGTGGGTCATTCTGCACTGCTTTGGATCATTATCAAGCAGAACCCGCCTGTTCTCACTTTCAGATGACATTGCAAATAAGAAGTGGGCAGCATTATTTCCCATAAATGTAAACAAACTTGTTCAGCCAATCGCTAAGACAAGCAAGAAGTAGGACTGAGTGAACTTGTAAGTTCTAAAGTTTTACATTGTTTTTGAGTGCAATTATGTAAAAAAAAAAAAAATTCTACATTTGTAAGTTACACTTTCACAACAAAGAGATTGCACTACAGTACTTGTATTTTTCAATTCACCTGGTACTATTTATTTTGTTGTTCTATTTTACGTTACAAATATTTGTAATAAAAAATAATAGTGAGCACCTTACACTTTGTATTCTGTGATGTAAATGAAATAAATATATTTGAAAATGTAGAAAAACATCCAAAAATATTTAGAATAAATTTAAATTGGTATTCTATTATTGTTTCGCAGTACAATTAAAACTGCAACTATTCGACTGATTTTTAATTTGTTTTGCATTAATTACTTGAGTTAACTGCAATTAATTGACAAACTTAATTTTTTTTTTCACGTTCTGTCCTTTGGTATGTCTTGTTAGCATTGTGTATAAGAGACATTCATATAAAAGACATTCACAATTCATTATTATGAACATTGCTAGTAGTCTGTTAACTGCGTAGACTGAGGAGAATGTAGCTATGATGTAGGATTTGCTTGTGAGGAGCAAGACTAGGGATATTCGTGACTGGGATTTGTATCTAATAATATTGCATGTGGGAGTCATTGGACCAATTGGTTAATTTCCCCAGAGCTGTGACTTACTAGGCCCGGTGAAACTCTTTAGTTATACTGTATGTGGTGCAATGTGGGATTTTCATGGTTGTGGAATCTGCTCAGTCCAACTATAGGGCCAGAGAGCATTTGGCATAACCAGGACTGAATCGGTCTTACCAGCACTTCGAGTCAGATATGCCAAACTCGCAGAAAAAACGCAGACATTGGGTTTGGTTTTGGCTTAATTGGCTCATGAGTTGTTTGTTGGCTAGTGTTTGGCTTGTAGTTTGTTGCTTCTTTTTTTGATCGGTTCCTGGCAAGCAGGGGCAAGGGTGGGAGAGAGTCAGGGGAGCACAGCAGGCCCACCATAGTCCCAGGCAGTACGCTGGGGAGATCTAGTCACATAGAGTATTGGGGTTCCTAGGGATTGGCTTGTTTTGGCCTTATTTTGAAATGGGATTAGCTTAATTTTTGGCTTATTATGAAAGTCGGGATGCTTATTTACTGCATGAAAATTGGCAACCATGCTTGGAGTGCTTTACACTACACCTCTGGTATCGTAGCCAATGTACGGAGATCCATGGATGGTGTATACGTTGGGCTCTGTTCAGCCAGCATACAGGATGTGGCTGGGTTTTCTTGTACCGAAGTGATCCCCAGCTGCTGTAATGGGACCACAAGCAGCGGTGTATATTAGTGGTGTAGGTTAGAGCAGCCTGAAGGTCAACAGACCAGCTCAGGACCCACCACTCCAGAATCTGGGAGCACAAAAGTTATAACTGTTTGTGTAACCCAATTTACCACAGTTACTGCTACTGTTGTATACCCTGTGGGTAAGCACAACATGATGGGATATTTGTGAGTATATTACATCCACAGGACAGTAGAGTTCACATCCTATGTACTTTGAGTGTTATCTTATTAAAAATATATAAGTAACATTTTTGCACTGCTTGATTTATACGATAGTTCTTTATTTTGCCACAGGGATATCGCTAAAGTTGCATTTATTTAAAATCTACATAATCCTCAATTAATGTACTAAATATTTATCTACATCTTGAGTCTCATTCTGATCTTAATTGCACAACTTTTACAGTGATGTAATTCTACTGACTTCAGTGAAGTTACTCTGGATTTACACAGTTGTGAATGGAATAAGATCCCTTGAATATCTAAGGTACTGGTTAATATTATAAGCTAATTTTGTAGTTTAATAGCCTTTTTGCCTTTAGTGACTTTTTTTTCCTTCCCAGCTTTAAGAAGGGAGTGTAGGATTTTTTACGTTCTCATTCAGGCGTGAAAAAATAGGCACATAAATGGTGCCAGGGTTTTCTTTTGCCAATTATTCCTGCAAGTACCACCAGCTTTGCAGAAGGAATGTGCATAATTTATTTACTGGGCAATGTTCCTGTTCACTTACCTTTTTATTCCTACCATTTGGATGATAGCATTGCCAGCCTTTGAAAATTTAAAGTGATGTTTGGAATGGGTTGCCACATGGATAATTTTACTTTATAGAGAAATGTGGGGAAATTATTAGTTCATCCACTTTTATTTCCATTAATATAATTATTGGTAGCTTCTATGCAAGATAGAAAAATAAAAAGCCTTTGCTACATCATAGGTGCCTAGTTAGGATGTATTAAATTTTTCTTGTTGAAATATATTTCAATTGTTCACTTATTGTGGATCATTTGGAAAACTGAGGGAAACTTGCGAAAGATAAAAGCATTTCTCAATGCTTTTATTGTCGTCTTGACCATCTTGTGGTGTTTAGCTCTTTTTTTGTGGTTGTTATAGTTTAGATTTCAGTAGTTTTCCCAAAGTCCCCATTGTGGATCAAGGCCCCATTGTACTAGAAACTATACAAAGACACAAGAAGACATGGTCCCTGCAAAAAGAGCTTACAGTCTAGTTTGAAAGATGATGAAGGGTGAGCCATAATCAACACGCAAGTTGTAATTCATGAAGTTGAAGACGAAGAGTGAAAAATCCAGAGGTAAAACTTTCAATTATGGCTGTTAATGGAGGGCTGCACTTTCAAAAGGGCAAAAATATGGGCTTACTCCTTGGTGCAAAGGGGAGAAAGTATAGGTACAGCATCTAGCCATCTATCTTCGAGAAATAAAGGCACCAAGAGAGAATCTGTGATTATAGGTACAGATGATATCTTCGGCATTCAGAAACATTGTATCTAAGGTGCAAACAATGGTCCCAGACCACTGAGTGAATTGTTTTTGTATGGACTTTCTCCAATCTACTTTTTGTAAATGTCTGTCTATCTTTGAACATTTTGGGAAAAATATTTATTTTAAAACTGTTTTTTGTGTGTGTTTAAATTCCAGCTTAGTTTCCTTTTCATCACTGGCTTAAAAACAAATGTATGTCTCGTGCCAAACATGGATTCAAAAAACTGGATTGTTTTGTATCTGTCTTGGTGATCTATAATGACTTTTCTTACTAACAGAACCTACACCACCTCAGAACAATTGACGGTACAATATAGAACGGCACTGTTAATAGCAGTCAGCAAATCCAGGGAAATGTATCTACAGTATGTACATCTTGTTGTGGTTCTTGAAATAATAACTGACAAGGTCTTTGACAAATGCAACAAAATATACCAACAACTCCAGCTGTTTTTCCTCTTCTCCTCCTACCTTCTCTGCAACCCTATTGCACCTTTCTATTTTGACAGATCCAGGCCCTCTAAACTTTAAAAATGTTGGCCTAACGCTATTCCAATTTCTAACCAGCTGAACTCTCTCTCCTAGTGACAGTCTCACAAAGTCATAGTTCATCATAAGTACTAATGCATAGAGATAGTCTCACACTTAAAGATTTGGATCTGTATTTCAGTCCACCCAAGGCTATGCTGGAGGACATTATAGGAATAGAGGTCCACAGTGAAGTGAAGAGGCAGATCTGGTTTTGGTATTTCAACAATGCCACAGTTTGGTTTTGGGGGTAGAGATAGAGATTTAAGACTCTTTAAATTCAGCCCTATATATCTTTATATGGCAACCTAGGCTGTGTTGAGAATTGTGCAGGTGTAATGATGCTGGTTCTGGCGGGACCCAACTGAGAGTGCCAATTCAGGACAAATTGCTTCAAGCAGGGCAGTTACAGCCCAAGGCTGCAGTTTTTCCACCTCTAAGGCAAACCAAACCATCTAAAACAGAGCAGACTTTGGTCTCACCCCATTGGCTAACCACAAGTCACATAAGCAATTCCCTTAGACACTTCAGTTTCCCAGTATCTCCACCAGTGCCACTCGTTATGGGGACAAATGGTTATGAAAACCAATACCCCAGTAAAAGAAAAAAGGTTCTCTTTTTCCCAAAGGACCAAGCCCCAGACCCAGAACAATATAGAAATCAGAACTTACCCACAAATCACGCTGTTGCCAATCCTTTAGAATCTAAAATCTAAAGGTTTATTCATAAAAGGAAAAAGATATAGATGAGCTAGAATTGATTAAATGGAATCAAATACATACAGTAATGGCAAAGCTCTTGGTTCAGACTTGCAGCAGTGATAGAATAAACTGCAGGTTCAAATCAAGTCTCTGGAGTACATCCACAGCTGGGATGGGTCTTTCAGTCCTTGGTTCAAAGCTTCAGTGTAGCCAAGTTCCTCCAGAGGTAAGAAGCAGGATTGAAGACCAGATGGAGGAGCTGCAGCAGCTTTTTGTATTCTCTTGCCAAGTGATTTTTCTTTCTTTGTTCCAAAGACAAGCTGTCCATCACATGGCGTGGAAAACCCTCAGAATTCTGTCCATAAGCATGTCCCTGCATACCTTGCTGAGTCATAAGGCATGTCTGCCTTCTCTCAATGGGTCAATTGTATAGCTAATGGTCCTTAATGGGCCATCAAGAAGCTAGGCAGAGCTGACACCAACTTGTCTGGGGCATCACCCAGAAGTATAGCATAAGTTTGAAATGCAGGCAGTATAGAGCCAATATTCATAACTTCAACTACAAAATTGATACACACATATAGACAGCATAATCATAATCAGCAAACCATAACCTCATTTGACCCCCTTCATATAAGATTTGGTGCCACTACAGGACCTCGGTTGCAATGATGATCTATGCGGTCCCAGATTATGTCAATAACATCACAGCAGAGTAATATAATTAATCTGAAATGCTACCAATGTGGACTGTAGACTCACACTTCCCTGAAGATTGAGGCGATCTGCCTGTAATGAGGCTTTAAACACAACTGCAAAATGGAGAGTAATTGGTTAACAAGCAAATTAAGGAAAAACACAAATTGAAAATTGCCACACAAATACTAATAAAAGCAGAAAATTGTCTATTAGAATCATAAGCTAGTTCCTTGAAAAGAAACAGTGTAAGAATCAGCCTGTCAAAAGAGAAGGTTCAGATGCATTCCCCCCCTCCTTGTTTCCAGAGGAAGCCTGGGCCAAATTTAGAAGCACAGGACTAGGTAGCAGGAGAGCTGGGTTTTGTTCCTGGCTTTCCTACAGACTTTCTGTATTACTTTAGGTAAGTCACTTAATCTCCGTCTGTTTTCCCAATACTAAAATTAGGATAATTCCCCAAAGGACATCGAGATGCTGAATTTTATTAATGTTGTTTGCACAGGTGTGATGGGTTGAATCACAGAAACCTCCTTGGGACTGCCATCTGATGTGCCAAGACTACTACTGCTCCTGCTTTCCTGCCCTGTCAGCTTAGGACTTCAGTGCCCTGCCTGGTTTAAGCCAGACCCGCTAGCCTGCTGCAAACCCAGACCCAGGTCTGAACCACGTCTCCCAACAGCTGTAGGCTTAACTGAAAGCAGCTTACAGAAGTGTGCCCATCTTTAATGCTCAGATGCCCAACTCCCAGTGGAAAAACACCAGGTTAAAGATGGATTCCAGTTCAGGTGACATGTCACTGTAAGACTTCATGCCTTCATTCATCCTAGCCTGACTCACAGGAAGGCTGCCTGCAAACAGAGCCATCCACAGTCAATTGTCCGGCTGATGGGCGCCATCAAGATTCCAAACCACCATTAATGGCCCACACTTTGCATAATTACAATAGGCCCTCAGAGTTATATTTCATATTTCTAGTTTCAGATACAAGAGTGGTACATTTATACAAATAGGATGACCACATTCAGTAGACAATAAGCTCTTTAATGATACCTTACAAGAGACATTTTGCATGAAGCATATTTTAGTTACATTATATTCACACTGATTAGCATATTTTTATAGGTTTCAGAGTAGCAGCCGTGTTAGTTTGTATTCGCAAAAAGAAAAGGAGTACTTGTGGCACCTTAGAGACTAACAAATTTATTAGAGCATAAGCTTTCGTGAGCTACAGCTCACTTCATCGGATGCATCCGATGAAGTGAGCTGTAGCTCACGAAAGCTTATGCTCTAATAAATTTGTTAGTCTCTAAGGTGCCACAAGTACATATTTTTATAAAATCATGTAGAGTGCAACGTCACAACAGGGTTTTCAAATCCATGGAAAGAGGGTGCCTTGGAAGTGTAGATTTCTATAATTCTGTGAAGGAACAGAGACTAGTTACAGGCAAAGTTAATGTGGATAAATTAAAAGCCAGTTGAAATCTTGAACAAAACCACACTTTTTGAGGCCCTTCTACAAAAAAAAGTCAGTTAACTTTTAAAAACATTTCATGTGCCTTTGCATTTTCTGGGATAGAAAGTAGAAATCCTTAAACATCACAAAGAAATCAGTGTTTCT
The DNA here is from genome assembly GCF_009764565.3 of Dermochelys coriacea. Lineage (NCBI taxonomy): Eukaryota > Metazoa > Chordata > Testudines > Dermochelyidae > Dermochelys > Dermochelys coriacea. The sequence continues at coordinate 73,920,829 of NC_050072.1, read as the reverse complement.
AACTGGAAATATTGGAAAATTTGGGTTTTTCTCACAAGCTTTACAGCCTTGATTCCAAACCAAAACAGTTCAGACAGGTAAGAAACTTTATCTCACCCAAACCTCTGATGCTGAAAGGTCAGCCGAAATAAATTGATTGGCACTGCTACTGTGGGAACAAATCGTGAAGTCCTTGCTCAATTCCTGACCAGGACCTGATCCTCCACTGCCTGGCATCTTGTATAGCTACTTACACCTGTGCAAAGGGAGTGCAAAATTCAGCCATTCTCCTTTGGAAAGGGGTAAATGACAACTACACAAAGGACAAGGTGATGGAGAATTGAGTCTCAGTTATTACAGAGGCAAAATTCTCATTCATAGTAGGATCTGGTTATAGACTTCAGGATTTGGCCCTGTGTGAATGAAGAATAGAACGGATGCAGTTTCAACATTTCTTGCATGGGAGAGTTATCATGGGGAGTTAAGCTGATCCATCTGGGGTGGTAGGTCAGCAGCTGAAGTAAAAAAGTAAATAAAATCATAGTAACTTCAAATATTTGCTATTGTATTGTATTGTATACTTTCATAAACTCTGTTACCAGGCAAAACCCCAGTGGAGAATGAGCAATATTCTCTGCAAGCAAAGAGCAGGACCTTGGGGAAGCAAAGCCCATTCTCTACAGACACACACAGGGTGGGAGGGTCAGTGAATTTTAGGCAGCTAGAAGGTCTGCATGTAGGCAACTGCCAGCAGGGTCTTGGGGAGAGATGTTTAAACATTCTTCAGTTTCTGTAAATAGGTTAGAACTGGACTCTGGAAATTATCTTCATGAAGAAGGGGAAGCATCGTTATTCATGAGCCATGTAGTTATAAGTGGCTAATGAGGGCATCCCTATTGAGCATAGGTAAACCTTATATCTGCAGTATAGTTATTTAAGCAATAATTGACCTGCAAGGCATTTCCTTGGGATTAATGACCAGCTGTGTGGAATTGAAGTCCCAAATTAAAGCTGATAACCGTTAACCCGAGCAGATAATTAATCCCCTGGAAATGCCCTGTGCTTAGATTGTTATTACTGTTATAGACTGAACTTGAAAATAAACAAGCCAATGGGGCCAAATTCAGGGCTTTGGTATCAATGGGAGTAACTGTGTTTGAACCCATTGACTTCAGCAGAGGTGCAACTGCTGACACAAGGCCTGAGTTTGACCCCTGGATGTTTTTTTGTGAAGGACACAATTTTAATTGTATGTATAATGCATTTCTGTAGAATTAATGTTCTGTGAATTAGCCAGTCATATTGCTTGAAACTTCTCTTGTGTTCAGCTGAGACATTTTGGACACATTCTGCTCTCATTTACAGTGGGGTAAATCTTGACTAAGTCTATGAAATCAGTTGCATTAGTGTAAATGAGAGCAAAATTGGCTTCATAAGCTTCCTATCTCTAACACTTAGTTTTATCTTGGTGTTTGTGCTGGTGCCAAGCACTGTTCCCTCTAAACTGTGCGCATGTGCATACGCACACAGATCCTAAACCCCGTGCACACGGCGAAACTCCATGCACACAAAAATTTGCACAGAAGCACAACAATTTGCACAGAAGAAATTTTTTGCGCATACTGCCTGTCAAAAATTAGAGGGAACATTGGTGCCAAGCTCTGTTGAGTTGGCCTTTAAGTGGCAGTAAGTGGGAACAGAGGGAGGGAAAAAACAGAAGAGAAAAGTGAAAGCTAGTGAAAGTGTGTGGGGCGGGGCGAATGTCTGTAACCCTCATAGATTTTTCACATACACTCAGGGGAAAAGTTTAGTTCATTTTGTTTCTGTCAGGGTCAGATGATTAAATAATTGAAGGTATTTTACTTAAGGTGTTTTCAGATGTCATGCCTATATTAGCGATGGCCCTGAACCAAAACACTTGAGCTGAACATCCCTAAGACTGGGATGTGTATTGGATTTTTTTTTCAATCTGAAACAAGATCCAGATCTGAATTTTGCAAATGTCCACTGTCTTTGTAATCCACCAAACAAATACTGCAGATCTGAGCACGCTTGAAAGCTGGCATGTTCAGAATTCAGATCTGGATCCAAATGTTCTGTTCTGAGCCTATCTCTAGTGATTTAATAGCTAAATGTTTTAAAAACTTAAAACACATTTAAAGTTTTGAATCTTCATCATGTTTGGTGTAAACTTGCATGAATCTCAACCATCCGCTCTTATGCCTCAGTTGATCAAATTTTCCCATGCAGGTCCCATATTCATTTTAGCTTTCTGAGGGGAGAGAAATCCATTTGCCTGTCTGACAGGTGTAGCTGGATATCTGAGAGGGAGCTAGCATCTTGGGACCCAGCATACACAGGGGATGACAACCCATTGTTTCTGCCACATAAAAAATGAAGGTGGCTCGGTAAAACTACACCATTAAAATGGTTTATGGAAGCGAAAAAATGATTAAGTGACTTTGATTGTTAACAATCTCCTGAGGGAAATCTTAGTGTTCAGATTTGTGGGTTTTATTATTGACAGCTATATACAAAACAAAAGGGAAGGAGGGATACATAAAAAATAGCCAGAGCCTCGCGAACCAGCTGAGCGGCAGCGGAGCAGCGGGGACAGCAGAGCAGCTCACAGCAGGAGTTTGCCTGGGACTGGTAAGTATCCGAGTGTGTGTGTTTGCTTGCTGAGGAGTATCCGAGCGTGTGTTTGCTGGGAGGGCAGGGAGAGAGCCTGAGTGAGTGTCTGATTGGCTGCTAGCCTGCAGGGGGCGGGCATTAGGGTGTCTGTGTGTTTGCGTCAGGGAAGCCTGGCTGTTTAAAAATAGCCAGAGCCTCGCGAACCAGCTGAGCGGCAGCGGAGCAGCGGGGACAGCAGAGCAGCTCACAGCAGGAGTTTGCCTGGGAGTTCGCCTGGAGTGAGCCCAGTGAGGCTTACATCTTGCCAACGTCTCTGAGGAAGCTCATAGTAGGTAGGTGATATGGAAGGGGGGGATTCAGCTGTTGTGACCTGCACTGGATGTGCCATGTTTGTCTTTCTTCCACAGGACAGAAGCGACTTTGTCTGTACAAAGTGCAAGCTGGTCTCCATATTGGAAGAGAAGATTGAAGGTCTGGAGCAACAGGTAACGACCCTGCGTTGTATACGAGAGACTGAGGATTTTCTGGACCAAACTCAGGATAGCCTTCTAGGGGCACAAAGCTGTAAAGATATAGAGCAGGTTGCACAGAGGAGCCAAGAGGCCAGTGAAGAAGCTTGGCAACATGTGACCTCCAGAAGAGGTAAGCGGAATGTCCGGGTTCCAGTAACACAGACACAGGTAACTAATCGCTTTCATGTTCTCTCCACAGGTACCAATGCGGAGAGTGGACCAGATGATATGTCTGGGGGGAGAAAGCGGAAGGAGACTCCGCTGGTTGGGAGGCATGAGATGCGATGTCCTGAGGTTGGGGTTCCACGACCACCACTCCCAAGAGGAGAAGGCGGGTGGTGGTGGTCGGGGACTCTCTCCTCCGGGGGACTGAGTCATCTATCTGCCGCCCTGACCGGGAAAACCGAGAAGTCTGCTGCTTGCCAGGGGCTAAGATTCGTGATGTGACGGAGAGACTGCCGAGACTCATCAAGCCCTCGGATCGCTACCCCTTCCTGCTTCTCCACGTGGGCACCAATGATACTGCCAAGAATGACCTTGAGCGGATCACTGCGGACTACGTGGCTCTGGGAAGAAGGATAAAGGAGTTGGAGGCGCAAGTGGTGTTCTCGTCCATCCTCCCCGTGGAAGGAAAAGGCCTGGGTAGGGACCGTCGAATCGTGGAGGTCAACGAATGGCTACGCAGGTGGTGTCGGAGAGAAGGCTTTGGATTCTTTGACCATGGGATGGTGTTCCATGAAGGAGGAGTGCTGGGCAGAGACGGGCTCCATCTTACGAAGAGAGGGAAGAACATCTTTGCCAGCAGGCTGGCTAACCTAGTGAGGAGGGCTTTAAACTAGGTTCACCGGGGGAAGGAGACCAAAGCCCTGAGGTAAGTGGGAAAGCGGGATACCGGGAGGAAGCACAGGCAGGAATGTCTGTGAGGGGAGGGCTCCTGCCTCATACTGGGAATGAGGGGCGATCAACAGGTTATCTCAAGTGCTTATATACAAATGCACAAAGCCTTGGAAACAAGCAGGGAGAACTGGAGGTCCTGGTGATGTCAAGGAATTATGACGTGATTGGAATAACAGAGACTTGGTGGGATAACTCACATGACTGGAGTACAGTCATGGATGGTTATAAACTGTTCAGGAAGGACAGGCAGGGCAGAAAAGGTGGGGGAGTAGCACTGTATGTAAGGGAGCAGTATGACTGCTCAGAGCTCCGGTACGAAACTGTGGAAAAACCTGAGTGTCTCTGGATTAAGTTTAGAAGTGTGTGCAACAAGAGTGATGTCATGGTGGGAGTCTGCTATAGACCACCGGACCAGGGGGATGAGGTGGATGAGGCTTTCTTCCGGCAACTCACAGAAGCTACTAGATCGCATGCCCTGATTCTCATGGGTGACTTTAATTTTCCTGATATCTGCTGGGAGAGCAATACAGCGGTGCATAGACAATCCAGGAAGTTTTTGGAAAGCGTAGGGGACAATTTCCTGGTGCAAGTGCTAGGGGAGCCAACTAGGGGGAGCGCTTTTCTTGACCTGCTGCTCACAAACCGGGTAGAATTAGTGGGGGAAGCAAAAGTGGATGGGAATCTGGGAGGCAGTGACCATGAGTTGGTTGAGTTCAGGATCCTGACGCAGGGAAGAAAGGTAAGCAGCAGGATACGGACCCTGGACTTCAGGAAAGCAGACTTTGACTCCCTCAGGGAACAGATGGCCAGGATCCCCTGGGGGACTAACATGAAAGGGAAGGGAGTCCAGGAGAGCTGGCTGTATTTCAAGGAATCCCTGTTGAGGTTACAGGGACAAACCATCCCGATGAGTCGAAAGAATAGTAAATATGGCAGGCGACCAGCTTGGCTTAATGGTGAAATCCTAGCGGATCTTAAACATAAAAAAGAAGCTTACAAGAAGTGGAAGGTTGGACATATGACCAGGGAAGAGTATAAAATAGTGCTCGGGCATGTAGGAAAGATATCAGGAGGGCCAAATCGCACCTGGAGCTGCAGCTAGCAAGAGATGTCAAGAGTAACAAGAAGGGTTTCTTCAGGTATGTTGGCAACAAGAAGAAAGCCAAGGAAAGTGTGGGCCCCTTACTGAATGAGGGAGGCAAGCTAGTGACAGAGGATGTGGAAAAAGCTAATGTACTCAATGCTTTTTTTGCCTCTGTTTTCACTAACAAGGTCAGCTCCCAGACTGCTGTGCTGGGCAACACAAAATGGGGAAGAGATGGCCAGCCCTCTGTAGAGATAGAGGTGGTTAGGGACTATTTAGAAAAGCTGGACGTGCACAAGTCCATGGGGCCGGACGAATTGCATCCGAGAGTGCTGAAGGAATTGGCGGCTGTGATTGCAGAGCCCTTGGCCATTATCTTTGAAAACTCGTGGCGAACGGGGGAAGTCCCGGATGACTGGAAAAAGGCTAATGTAGTGCCCATCTTTAAAAAAGAGGAAGAAGGAGGATCCTGGGAACTACAGTCCGGTCAGCCTCACCTCAGTCCCTGGAAAAATCATGGAGCAGGTCCTCAAAGAATCAATCCTGAAGCACTTAGAGGAGAGGAAAGTGATCCGGAACAGTCAGCATGGATTCACCAAGGGAAGGTCATGCCTGACTAATCTAATCGCCTTTTATGATGAGATTACTGGTTCTGTGGATGAAGGGGAAGCAGTGGATGTATTGTTTCTTGACTTTAGCAAAGCTTTTGACACGGTCTCCCACAGCATTCTTGTCAGCAAGTTAAGGAAGTATGGGCTGGATGAATGCACTATAAGGTGGGTAGAAAGCTGGCTAGATTGTCGGGCTCAACGGGTAGTGATCAATGGCTCCATGTCTAGTTGGCAGCTGGTGTCAAGTGGAGTGCCCCAGGGGTCGGTCCTTGGGCCCGTTTTGTTCAATATCTTCATAAATGATCTGGAGGATGGTGTGGATTGCACTCTCAGCAAATTTGCGGATGATACTAAACTGGGAGGAGTGGTAGATACGCTGGAGGGGAGGGATAGGATACAGAAGGACCTAGACAAATTGGAAGATTGGGCCAAAAGAAATCTAATGAGGTTCAATAAGGATAAGTGCAGGGTCCTGCACTTAGGATGGAAGAATCCAATGCACCGCTACAGACTAGGGACCGAATGGCTCGGCAGCAGTTCTGCGGAAAAGGACCTAGGGGTGACAGTGGACGAGAAGCTGGATATGAGTCAGCAGTGTGCCCTTGTTGCCAAGAAGGCCAATGGCATTTTGGGATGTATAAGTAGGGGCATAGCGAGCAGATCGAGGGACGTGATCGTTCCCCTCTATTCGACACTGGTGAGGCCTCATCTGGAGTACTGTGTCCAGTTTTGGGCCCCACACTACAGGAAGGATGTGGATAAATTGGAAAGAGTACAACGAAGGGCAACAAAAATGATTAGGGGTCTAGAGCACATGACTTATGAGGAGAGGCTGAGGGAGCTGGGATTGTTTAGTCTGCAGAAGAGAAGCATGAGGGGGGATTTGATAGCTGCTTTCAACTACCTGAAAGGGGGTTTCAAAGAGGATGGCTCTAGACTGTTCTCAATGGTAGCAGATGACAGAACGAGGAGTAATGGTCTCAAGTTGCAATGGGGGAGGTTTAGATTGGATATTAGGAAAAACTTTTTCACTAAGAGGGTGGTGAAACACTGGAATGCGTTACCTAGGGAGGTGGTAGAATCTCCTTCCTTAGAGGTTTTTAAGGTCAGGCTTGACAAAGCCCTGGCTGGGATGATTTAACTGGGACTTGGTCCTGCTTTGAGCAGGGGGTTGGACTAGATGACCTTCTGGGGTCCCTTCCAACCCTGATATTCTATGATTCTATGATTCTATGATTCTACATCATCAGATACAGACAATATATACTAAATACAAATCATCCATTATTTAACCATATAGAAATTGAGGCACTCTAGATGAGCTCAGAAAACTTCATAATAAAGACTTGACAGCTCCACAAAACTATGAAAAATATTTATAGAAGAAAATTCTTGTACACATTACTGTATTTTCAATAGAAAAAATTCTGTTGATCTACCACATACTATAGTCTGTTTTGCTTCCCCCCCATTTGTTACTACTAAAAATATTAACATGAAAACAATATCTTTGTGGCTTTGGGGATTGTCTCCCTCTATTGTTCCATATAGTCCATATTGTTCAGACCACTGTATATGACAGTGATTGTGGTGCACTATGCAGATATTAATTATGACTCTGAGAGAGGAATAAGCAGCAGGGGCAGAGCAGGCCCATTAGGCAACAAAGGACGGCAGATGTCCATAGCAATATAAATAGGAAGGGTAAAGAGCGAAAAATTCCTTTTACATGTGTGCAGTATCAGCAGAAGTTTCCAAGCAGAATGTTTGCAAAGCTTCTTCTGAGACTTTTGCAGCTCTTCTGGGAATAGTCTGGAGGAAATAGATGATAGACATGAACAAATGCTAGCCTGGAATAAAAGGCACTATGGATTATTCTTAAAGAATCTTGTCGTGTAGGTGTTCTTCCTGTGAATAATGTCCTATAAAAGGACTACATCCCTATGTTATTATTAGGGAAACGGTGGGTGTAATTAGGCTGAGATTTGGAAGAAAGATTTAGGAACATCCAATGGAGGAGATGAAAGGATGGCATGGCCAATGGTGTGATAGAAATTGAAAGGGAGGGGAAATTTGAAATCTAAACCTGGATCCAGCTTCCCAAACTCTGGCATCCAAAATTGGATCCACACTTTTGAAAAGGCCCCGATCCCGTTTTGTCCCACCCCATATTTCAAAACCCCAAATTTTGTTATTTGAAATGTAGAAATATCTGAATTTTGCTTCTTGGGCCATCTCTACTTTAAATCCTTCCCCATCCTACCATGGTTTCCTCCCACCTAATGGAGACTCTGAAGCCTTGAGTGCTCTCACTTCTTCCTGCATGAATGGCAGCAACATCCTTAGCTGAGATTAAGATCCAGATGTCTCTTAGAACTCTGTTACATACCAAAATTAATGGCTACCATGGAAGTGGCATGCGGCAGAACTGGTACTTGAAATACTGCTTCCGCAAAAGGCCATGATCTGGATTTGAATACCAACTTCCTTGCATGACGGCACTTGGCCTTACTATTAGATTATTGGGCTACCTAAGGAATGCTTTTTTAGACGCATGTTTTTATGCTGTAAATCGTAGTTCTCACCCGGACTGAGTGCAGTATTGGTTATGTTTTCCCTGCACAAAGAAGAAAGTAGGAATTTTGTCAGTTTTCAGATTTAGGAAGACCAGGAAGAAACATAAGTGTTCAAGAGAAAGCAAAAGGGAACAGTGTGTGTAACTGGCTTTGTAAATTGACTCTCTGCTTTCCTGCTTCACACAGGAAGGAAGGCTCCTTATAGTTAGAGGTGCAGTGCTCAGAAACCAGAATCATAACATCTCTTCTCTATTTATGTAGATACAAACAGTGTCCAACACAGGTCACACCATGGGTTTACTAGGAGAGTTCTTGTTTCTGTATAAAAGTTTTCTGTATTCACACACCTAATTCATAGAGATCAGAATGACACTTCTGAAAGATCCATGTGCTTACTGGACTGGTGTCCCTATTGCCAAAGGCACTCTCACAACTGGCAGCAATATGGGGCCCGTGGTATCTGTGCCTGCATGAAGACTAAGGATTGAATGTGCATGGAAACTGAACCTGAAGAGGTTCCTTTAGGTTAGAGTTGAGAAGGCACATTTTCCTTACTGTAGCTGTTCTGTTGACATTGATCTAGAAGAGTCTCAGTCTGACACTTTTCAGAACCACCAGATTTGCTGGTGCTTTGAGGGGAAAAAGAAGATGGTTCTGGACATGGGGTTTGTTTGGTAAGGGAAGTGTCTATATTTAACATGTACTTTGCATTCTTGGTTTAAAAATTGTGACCATTTTACTGATTATCTTTTTAGATGGAATGTAATTTCCTTAATATCAAATAGGAAAGAACATAATGAGTAGTATGAGGGGCCTACTATCAATCAAACATTGGCCCTGCCCCGACTATCGAGCCCCACCCATCTGTCACACTAACACCCACCCCCTGGGGTATTACTTCCGGGGTCAAAATGGACACATGACTGAAAGCAAGGGGTGACATGTGATCCCTCTAAGAACTCCTCCCATCATGCTCTATCAATTGAGACGGTTTCAGCACCAGAGCACATCCCCAAGAGCAGATTTGACCAAACTGAGCAGATTCTGGAGTGGGGTGATGCACATAAAAGAGGGTGATGTGACCCCTCTAAGCACTCCCACCACTGTCCTCTACTCATTGGAGTGAGTTTCAGCCCCCTTAAGTTGTCCCAGAAGGGAAACGTGTACCAATCAGAATAGGTGTAGCATGCAAGTCTAGGCAGGAACCCCCCAATCTCTGTAGCTCAATAATTGGCTGGCTGCCAGCACCACCTCTGTAAGTCCCAGCACCATGCAGAAGAAGCCATCTCATTTCAAGAACATGTGTTTCAGAAACCATGGAAACGCTGAGAGGAAACATGGACTCCTTCACCACCACCACCGTGAGAACATCAGAATTTGTTTTAGCTCTGAGGGCCTTTGACCACCTTCAAAAAAAAGTGCTACATCAGCGACAGTTCCCAGGACGATGAGGGAGGGGCCGAGGGGAGCCCTTTTGCCCAGCCGTTGATGGTTATGCCAGAACCAGAGACTTAAGTGCTTGTGAGGAGACCGACTAGCATGATGGCTTCTCGTCGTCCACCCCCCTGGAGGAGGAAGGTGATTGCAGCTTATGGGAATCACTGGTGGACAAGGTGAATGGAGAAGACATTGCTCGGGTAAATGAACAATTAAGAAGTGACAGTCAAGGATAGGGTGTAATGGGATAGGAACTGAGCCGGGGATGTGTAAATCTAAAACAACAGGCATGGGCTTATGGTTGTTTGTTTTCTTAAAATCTCTCAGCAGCTCAACAATGCCTTTCTAGAGGACCCAGACAGCGTTGCATCAGACTGTGAAGATGAATCGGGCCCATTTTGTTTTTGCTCAATGCCGGTACAAATCGCTGATGAGGATGCCAAGGAGGATGGCTATATGGATTTAAGGAGGACCCTTGGCATAGAACTAACTGACCCTGTGCCATGTCGTGAGTGTAAAAAAGTCATGTGGTCTATTGTACACATTGCTGAGTATGCTGTCCTTAATCATTGCCTTAGGGAGAAGCTTTTTGAAAATTGTGAGGGATGTGTCATAGGCACACCAAGTCAGTGGCACCGTGACTTGGACTTCAGAGGCTACAAACTGCAAGCTCTGGGACCTCTGTGCTGACCTGTTTGGAAAGCTTATTAAACAGTCATTATTGCCACAGGTTATTCTTTGCGTGTCTGTGCCTAACCCAAGAAAATTTAGCACAAGGGGTGACATTGGTAAATGCTGTACAAAGTGCTCAAGACACAAACAGTGTTTTAAAGAAAATGACCGAACAGGAGGATACCTGCATAACATGTTTTATTGACTGTCTGGTCCACACAAAAATTTACAGAACCATGCTTAGGAAAAAGAAATCTAAAAGGATTAAGTTGCATTTCTGAGTTTGCCTTGGATTTTCTGTCACCTTGGGCAAGTCACAGAATTACTCTGTGCCTCAGTTTACCCATCTGTAAAATGGGGAATAAAAAATAAGCATGTTTACTGCAGATGGGTTTTGTAAGGCTAAATTTATTGACATCATCATGATGTGTGCTCCTCATGGGAAGGTGTCCTTGGAAGTGCAAAGAATTATTAATCTGAACACCCGCTTACAAAACCTGCCCAAATAAAGATGACGTAGTGCGGGGCTGGTCTACTCATCTTATCAAAGACTGAACCAAACCCTGTTGTGTTACCAAGCATTGTGTTTACACCACCTTGACTGCTCTCTTTGTATATTGTTTACCCCCCCCCCCTTTTAGATTACGAGCTTTCCAAGGCAGGGAGCATGTGTGCTTTTTATCTATATAGCGCTTAGCATGTTGTAGAGGCTACTGGAAACAAACACAATAATAATAAGGGCAATATGAATTCAGAACAATGTGCCTGATATAAAACCTACTGATGTCCACAGTGTCTCCACTGTGTTCAGTGGACTTTGGACCGGGCCTTAATCTACCTGTAGCACTTTCAGGTTCTTTGAGTTTTAGTCTTTTTCTAGTAGAGAGGATTTTTCTTCACCCACAGAATTCTGAAGCAGTTTGGCTTTTATTGTAAAAGTTCTGTACAAATACTCTTCTTTATTCCAAGAAACTTTCGGGATTCTCTATGACCCAGGAAGAAGCCGCTGAGTTTTATGATGTGATCTGCGTACGGGGTTGGCATTCTGATGAAGATGAATGGGATGGGAAACAGTCATAGATAACCTTTAATGCAAAAAAAGGTTATCAACAAATATGGACAACAAACCAAGGAGACCTCCCTTTGTAGGAATAAAATGCCCATCAACTATATGTGGATGCTAATAATTAATAAGAGCTTATCTAAATTGGCACTGCCTTTTGGGCACAGAACCAGCAGATTTGCTGACATTAATAAAATTGATCTGCATTACATTGCTCCATAATGATTACCCAACTAATTAACCCTTTTTAGTCCCAGCAGTCCCTTTATACTTCATACCTAATATAAAGAATGCATATGTATTTTTGACTTCCAGTGCCCCGAGGGCAGGATTTGAACGTGGTTCAAAAAAGAACTAGATAAGTTCATGGAGGATAGGGTCCATCAATGGCAATTAGCCAGGATGGGCAGGGATGGTGTCCTAGCCTCTGTTTGCCAGAAGCTGGGAATGAGCGACAGGGGATGGATCACTTGATGATTACCTGTTCTGTGCATTCCCTCTGGGGCACCTGGCATTGGCCACTGTTGGAAGACTGGATACTGGGCTAGATGGACCTTTGGTCTGACCCAGTATGGCCGTTCTTATGATGCACTCTAAATATTCAAATGTTGGGGAGGCCAAATATTTATTATATTGCCTTTAGAAAAGTAAGTTTAAGAAGTCATTGTTCTCTCTCTCTCTCTCTCAGAATGCATACGTATCATTTTTCCAATGAAGTACCCAGGGCAGAACTTTGGCCCAAAAATCTCTTCAATCTGGGGAATTTACAGACACAATGGCTAAGTGAAGGGTATGTTTTCATGTTTCTTGTATGCAAGCATGTGTTTGCTTTTAGGGGAGCTTCAGGTGTTCAGCACCTCTGAAGATCAGCCTAATTTTATTTAGGATGCTTACTATGGCGTTAGCAGCTTAATTTTATGCACACAGCATTGAAAACTGTGTTCTATATTTAATTACCTGCTTTGAAGTGGTCTGTAATAAATGGCATTCTGCAGTATTGGAGAAGGTGAACTTAAAGCACCACTCCCCCATTCTTGAATATTCTTCTGGATTTTGCTGTCTGACGCTTAAAAATGACACATGAATCTACAATGTTTGAAATGAGAGAGGGTCTAATTTGTTTCGTTCAGAACTGATGCTGTCCGTAGATCAGCTAATAATGTTGCTTTAAAAACAGCACAGTTAGCACTCTCCCTTCTGGAAGTGAAATATGTCACTTTTATGATAAGCCTAGTCTCTGCTTGGAACGCAAGAATGAAGAAGTCTATATCCTGGTGTGTCTCATGTGGCAATGTGATTTACTGGCACTGTACCAGAATGTTTTGTGCTGCACATATCTGCAAAGGCTTGTTTTCCATGTATTTCACCTTTAAATTGAGTGAAGTCCCTCTTCTGTTGCAGAGGTAGCTACCATTTTGTATTCAGAAGCAGCCTGCTGTTAAGCCTCATACACTGTGTGCTCTCCTGGAGCCCGTCTTTGTGCACCTTTTTGTGGTGTTCCCTTAATGTAAAGTAAAGGTTGTTCTGAGTGAGCGTGAATGGCTGATCTCTGTGCATAGAAAAACATGATGCAGATGCTGCCATCAGGTACAGAAACTCCTTAAGAACATTGAATTCTCAGTAGAAGGAAACAGCTAGAGGATTATTATTATTCAACTGAGAATCTCACAGTGATGTACAAATATGAACTAAATAGCAGCTATATTTAAAAATTAACAGATTCATTTTTGCTTTGGGAAATGGGACTCTATCAAGTTGTATAAAATAGATGGGAAAGTGTTTGTTTGGTAACAGTAATTGATCTTTATGATCTTAGCAAGTCATGTTAAACTCTTAGAAACAGGTGTTTAATAATTGTGGGTTTTAATGAGATTGTGTTCAGAAACTGTTAAGAAATTGAGAGAGATCTCTAGAATATAAATGAGAGGTAAGGAAATTTTATCACAGAGGATAATTTAAGACCATATTTGCAGGGGGTAGATGGGGGGAAGCCGTGAAAACATGCTACGTGAGAAAGCGAGAAACAAGAAAGATCTTGTTTGTATTAATGTGTTTTTTTTCTTCTAATGAATGAATCAATAAGAGATTAGCTTTTTAGATGTTCTCTTTGATTATGGGCCTATGAAGCACCCATGAAATAGGGCAGAACCACTCATTTTAAATGTGCTTTTAGTAATGGAACAGGAATAACAAACAGTGGGATGACAGGTCTTTTGCAGACTTTCAAACATGAGACACCTGGTTCAGTCAGTGGCTGAGGCCATCTCAGACAAGAAGAGTTCTCATGGGAGAAGGTCATATTAAATCCATTGGTATCCTCATATTTTTGGTAGCCAAACTCCCATATTGTGTGATTGCTACCTAGCCCGATTACAATAAAAATGCTGAAGACAAATTTAAAGGCTCAGTGTTCACTGAACCCTCAGTTATCCAAACATAATGGTGGGATGTGAAAGGAGTTCCCATAAATGCAGCATTGGAGATGCTGTGGGAATTTCAGAGTAGGATTGTTTTCAGATAAACAAGGATTGGATAATTGAGATTTCACTTTATTTTCATGATGATGCCAAAAATGCAAGTGCTGGTAACTCTGGGCCCTAATACTACAAGGTGCCTGAAAGCCTCTGGAGCCTCTGAACACCCTCATCTATTATTGACCTCACCAGAAGTGCTCAGCAGCACTCCTTTGGATCAGGCTCTGTGTTTTCTTCAAATGAACTATGTCTTTTAAGGCTTTCAGTGACTGATTGACTGCTATTCCATTAGGATGAGCAGACAGGCAGAATTTGAGAATGCAGCATCACAAGATGTATGTAGTGTTATAGCCATGTTGGTACCAGGATGTTAGAGAGACAAGATGGATGAGAGAATCTCTCTTATTGGACCAACTTCTGTTGCTGAGAGAGACAAGCTTTCGAGCTTACACAGAGCTCTTCTTCTGGTCTGGGAAATGTACTCAGAGTGACACAGCTAAATACAAGGTGCAATAGATTGTTTTGTATAGTTAGCACACGTTTCAAGGGACTATTCAAGGTGGAGTGGCTAACTAATGCTTCTTCAGTCATAGAGGGGACAGGAGGGGGGAAACAGTGTATGTGTGGTAGCGTTAGCGGATTATAGCTTGTTTTAATAAAATATAAATCCAGTGTCTTTATTCAGTCCATGATTTTTAGTATCTAGCCAAGTTATGAATTTATGCTCCCATGCTCATCTTTTGAAAGTGTTGTGCAGGTTTCCTTGGAGGATGAGGACCGATAGATCAGGTATTAGAGTGATCACTTTGTGAAAAGTGTTCACCCACAGGTGATAGGGTGTTCTTATCTCTCATCATTTTTCTGTGTGAGTTCATTCAAGAGCATAGTGATTGTCTGATTTCACCCACATAGTTGTTGTTGGGCATTAGTGTATTGGATGGGCACATCACATGTTGCAATATATACGTTTAGGACTCATGATCTCAAAGTATGTTGTGGGGGGTGTTGATTATCACAGTAGTGGAGATATGTCGACAGGTTCTGCATTTGTTCTGGCAGGGCCAGCTCCATCTTGAGTTGGTCTGATGAGCTTTAAAAGGTTGGGGGGTTGTTTGAAAGCCAGAAGAGGGGGTTCAGAAGAGCGGGTTTCAGAATATGGTCCCCCACCAAGTATGGGTTGTAATTGTTTAATGATGCCCGGTATGGGTTCCAGTGTGGGGTGGCACACACATTACAAGAAGTGCAGTTAATCAATTCTGGCCCTGTTAGTAGGGGGAAATGAAATCCAGTATAGTTTATTGTACTGGAGTATCACAAGGATCAACAGGACAGAAGAAAATTTTTAAAAATCAAAATATCTTTGGTAGGTTTGGGAGAAGTGTGGTAACTTGTCCAAACAGTGCAATACCCCGATCCATCCAAGCTTGTGTTTCCCTTCACTGCATTTGTCCCTGCAGGAAGGACTGCTGCAATTTGGGGCAGTAAAGGTACTTCAGCTTTTCATTCTGGGTAAAGCCATTTTCTTCTTCCTCCATCACTCTAAAATCTTAACTCCCTTTAGATACTTCCTTTCCCTTGCAGGGCAAGTTTATACCAGAAAGTTTGGCTGGTATAGCTATGTTGGTTAGGAATGCACTTTTTTTTCCTGACATTGCTATGATGGTAAAATCCCTAGTGTAGATACAGTTATATTGGTATAAAAATGCTTATACTAGTTGGGGAACTCACATAAGTTATACAGAACAAGCATTTTTATACCAAATATAACTGTCCCATAGAATTGGGAGCTGGCTCCCAATTCAAAGCTGACTCCAAACAGCATGATTGCTTGTTTTTGAAGCTAAAGATTTTCAGCATCCCAAAATATTACCTCCGTGATGTTCCTGAACCTTACTGGCCTGGGACTGAGACTTTTCAAGCCATTCCAGAATCTGGCACATGAGTACATGGTTAATTCTAAGTTTAAAATTGCTATTTGCTGATAAAAGCTCTTTGGAAGAGTGTAACTTGGCTAAAACATGTGTATGAAACATTTGGTCAGACTGTTCCTGTTATCTACACCCCAGATGACCAGTTTCTTGCCGTCTCTTGTCACAACCATACTGTGGGGTGGCCAAGGAGTCTGCATAAATTGAAGACAGATGGGAAAAATAGTGACTTTTTTCATTATTCTGCCCCTTGTGTAATCAATTACACCAGTGCAATGTGGATGTGAAGCTCTATTCGATCACAATAGCAATATTTCACACTCACTCTTTGTGCAGGTGTAAATGATTGTGTAAGGTACAGGGCATAGCAGAATCAGGCTCCAAGACTTTTTCCTTTTTTTTTAAATTTTCTTTTTTTGCCTAAATGTTCTTTAAATTTTTGTCTCCCACAGATGCAGTAGTATTTTTTATTTGTATTACTCTGGTGTCTAGGAGACGTGTCATGGACCCAAGACCCCAACGTACTTGGCATTGTAAAAACAAAACAAAATGATGGTCCCTGCCCCAAGAACCATATTACATGAATATAAGATGAGACAAGATGGATACGTAGAGGAGAGTATGAGGAAACAATGAGATAACATTTGTCAGCATTGTGGGATGAGCTCTCAGCTCACCAGAAGATACAATAATTCCATCTCAGTGAAAATACATATATGTTGGACATATATGAAATGGACAAGAGATTTGAAGTTTTGAAAATCTTCTGATCAGACTATAACCTTCACCAGGGAGTGAATGCCTGGAACAAGTGCAGAATATTTAACAGAGATTCACAGTAAAGATCAGAGGGGGGAGTTTTGCTCACAGGGAAATATGTATGGGGTTCAAAGGTAGAATTGGCATTATGTCTAGCAGGCTGTTTGATATTGATTTGCCTGAGGAGTGTACTTAACCAACTGACTTTCTGCTTCTACTTTCATCTTGATTTGATTTTTGTTTTATTTCTTTCCCTGAAGAATTTTTCTTCTTTGCTTTGTCCCATCAATTGGGGTCGGTGGCTCTTGTTCTTCATCTTCAAGTGTTTTTGTTGAGCGAGTCTTTCAAGATGACCCCCCAACCTTCCTCATATCCTTCTTCAGTGTCTTTAACCACCTTTTTTAGGTCTTTCTTGTGCTCTTTGTCCTGTGACCTCACTAGATCTTGTCAAAATATCGCACATCTCATTGTCTCACATGACCCAGCCATTTTGATCGATACTCCCTCAGCTTTTCCGTGATGGAGGTTATCTGTCTCAGGGTTCATACCATTTCATCATGTAGCCTATTAGCTCTCATCTTACTCAGCATCCATCTGAGCAATCTCCTTTCAGCAGTGTGATGTCGTTGTTTTCTTTTCCTCATTGACCAGCATTCTGACCCATATGCCATGGCTGGCCTCATGATATCTTGTACATTTTGCTCTTTAGTTTATTTGGCATATTTCTATTGCAGAGAATTCATATCAACTCCCTCCATTTACACCAACCGTTCTTCATGAAGCTCCTAACATGTGCATTCCCATTCCCATCGTTGCTCTATACTGAATCAAAGTACTTCAATTTTGCATAGACTTTAATTCTATGCCAGCTAGTTTTACTATCATCTTGTTGTCCTCTCAGTAAAGCATTGCCTGTGTTATCTCTTGATAACAGATAACATGAACTCCAGAGAGAACATTTCCCATGTACCAGCAGATGGCTTGGTCCTTAATCTCAGATGGTGTTAACCCATCATCATTTTCCTTGAATGGACACACCACACAAGGGTAATATTTTTGGGGTGGGGGTGTGAGGTTGCGCTTCATATTTTGATAAAAATATGTTTATAAGTGTGGATATGATGTAACTGGAATATGCTTTATGCAAAAGGTCTCTTGTATGGTATCATTCCAAAGCTTATAATCTACTGACTGTGGTCATCCTATTTGTATGAATGTATCATTTTTGTATCTGAAACTAGGAATATGAAATATAACTCTGAGGTCCTACTGTAATTATGCAAAGTGTGAGCCATTAATAGTCGTTTGGAATCTTGATGGCTCCCATTGTCCAGGACATTTGGTTGTAAATGGCTCTGTTTACTTGTAAGACTTCTTGTATATGTGTGTGCCAGCGAGTGGGCAATGAAGTCTCACAGGACATGTGATTATGTCACCTGAACTGGAATCCATCTTTAACCTGGTGCTTTTCCATTTAGAAGGAGGGGTGGAAACCCAGAGAGAGACAAAGGATTTCCGCCTTGTGCCAAAGCTATTAAACGGGGTGGAACAGAACAAAGAGGGTCCCAGTCATGTGGAATTCCCTGCTTTTCACCTAAGATGCCTACTGGAACTAACAAGAACTGTACCAGGGAAAAGATTGGGCCCAGACTAAGAAGGTGTCTAGTCTGTGAAAGAAGCTTATTGAAACATCTCTGAAGGTGAGATTTACCTGTATTCAGTTTCTTAATGTATTAGGCTTAGACGTGTGTGTTTCTGCTTTATGTTACTTGGTGACTTACTTTGTTCTGTCTGTTATTACTTGGAACCACTTAAATCCTACTTTTTATTCTTAATATCACTTTTGTTTATTATTGAACCCAGAGTAAGTGATTAATACCCGGGGGAGCAAACAGCCGTGCATATCTCTTTATCCATGTTATAGAGTGCGGAAAATGTATGAGTTTACCCTCTATAAGCTTTATACAGAATAAAATGGATTTATTTGGGGTTTGGATCCCACTGGGAGCTGGGTGTCTGGGTGCTGGAGAGAGGAATATCTGCTGAGTGGCTTTCAGTTAAAGCCTGAAGTTTTGGAGACATGGTTCAGACTCTGGGTCTGTGTTGCAGCAGGCTTGCATGTCTGGCTCAACAAGACCAGGTTCTGGAGTCCCAAGCTGACAGCAAAAACGGGCTCAGAGGTAGTTTCAGCACGTCAGATGACAGTCCCAAGGGGGTCTCTGTGACCAAACCCATCACAGGGGGATTTGGCTAAGACAAAGTCTTCATTATAAGGGGTACCACTTCTGCATATTACATCTCCAGATTAAGGAGCAATGTCAAAATGGCATTGGCCATGGCAAAGTACCGGCTATTAGGAGATATCACTTTGGGAATTTGTATTGTGTGCCAAATTCTGCTCTGATTTATAGCAGTTTAACCCCAGAGTAACAACATTAATATTAATGATCAATAGTATAACTGCACATACCTAATTTTGAAAAATCTAGCTCTATATTTCCATTTGAGATACAAAGAGATTATTGATGACATTGAGTGGTGGTCAAAAGATGTAAGGGTGTCCTTTCAATACAGTTTGTAGCTCATATTTTAGATAGATATATATTTTGGAGACTGGAAACCAGTATCTTATCAGTGTTTATAACAATGTGAAAGAAAAAGAACCTTGCTAATTTTTAATTACAAGGCAAATAATGCTCTGTGACAACACTGTAACCATTGTGTGAGTATCTAGGAAAATTAGATTTGAATCTCACTTGAAATGTAGTCTCTGCTCGATTCATTTTAACTTCAGAAATTATTCATTGCACTCTAGCATTGTGATATGTACTTGAAAATGGCTTGCATACTACATTGAGATGAATAACTTAGAGGCAGTATACGAAAGGGTCATGCAAATGTGTTTGGGAAAATATTTTCTCTTGTGTATGTATGAATACAACATAAAAACTTGGAGGCAGCAGCCCTGGATTTCATGTTTATGGACTTCAATCATGCCATCAACTCAAATGATTACCCTGCATTGTCTGCCATACTTTGCCCTTCAGTGCTACTTCAATACTTTTAATGCAATGCTTCAAGAAATACAGTAGTCAGGTTTCCTCTGCATAGCTCACTAACCACTCAAATTAAGCTAGATTTTGGCCTTCAAAATATGCTATAAAATGAATCTTAACTTGCAAAAATAGACTAAGGTTTGAGCAAATGAGCTAGAAGCACCAGAAGCACTGTGCCTGGTTGGGTGTATTAAGTAGGGGATTTTTTTCTTTCCACTGATAGGTGGTTAGTTACTGGACCAGCTAGGGTTATGTTGATTATCATTAGTGAATCTACATTCACTAAGATATTGCTATGTTTCCATATACCCAGACTAGGAAATAATCGTGGTATCTGAGATGACTGATGGTAATTGTCTTTCAATGAGCTTCTACTATACTGTCTATTCAAATGGTGGTCACTACTATGTTTGTATCTATTGTGGTGTTGCTCCTATATAGAATATATGTTTTAGAAGATCAGTTGACTTTCATTGTGAAATTATCCAGCTTCTAATGCCCTATATATATAATATATGGGTTTTGGGAGGATGAGAGGGATTTAGGTATATGCCCATTGCATATTTACATGTTCGTTCATTTCTAATGGCTGCTTTTTACTTTTCTAAATTTTTGCAAAGAATAACTGATGTACTAAGAACTACATTGCAGAATCCAGTAAGGCTTTCAGTTTATTTGACTGTGAGACTTTTCCATCATGTTTGCTGAAATTTGGATAAGTGTAAGGGCCAATTAAGTAACTGCAGAGAGTAGATGTAGCATATAGGAAAATTACAGTAAGAATTATTATTGGTTTAGAGATATTAGTCATTTTCTAGCTTCTAAAATACCAATGATTTGAGATTAGGAGTATAAATAGCATATCTTTACACTGATATTCCCAGGAAAATTTATAGGAATTAATTTGTTTATAAAAACAATGGGTGTGTTCATCAGATTGTTGAAATGTGGTATAAAGATATAAATGATAGAATTGCTATGGGCAGGAGTATCCTCCAGTGCAATGGTTTTCAACCGGGGATATGTTGTTCAGGGGGTACATCAACTCATCTAGATATTTGCTTAGTTTTACAACAGGCTACATAAAAAGCACTAGTGAAGTCAGTACAAACTACAATTTCATACGGACAATGACTTGTTTATACTGCTCTATATGCTGCACACTGAAATGTAAGTACAATATTTATATACCAATTGATTTATTTTATAATTATATAATAAAAATGAGAAAGTAAGCATTTTTTCAGTAACCGTGTGCTGTGACATTTGTGTATTTTTATGTCTGATTTTGTAAGCAAGTAGTTTTTAAGTCAGGTAAAACTTGGGGTACACAAGACAAACCAGACTCCTGAATGGGGTATAATAGTCTGGAAAGGTAGAGAGCCATTGCTCCAGTGCACAAACTTTGATTTTAGATATGGTCATTTGTAAATGAGGTGATCTCTTATGATGTGTCTGGCAGTGGGCTTATCTTTAAATCAGTCTCTCCATAATATGAAGATGGGTTTGAAAACGCTTATTGAACACCCCAGATCAATCTCAAATTATGTAAAACTGGTTGGATTAAATGGTTGGATCAACCGTGACTGTTTGAAAGTAAATCTTTGACAGATGAAGGCAGATGTTGTGTTGATGGTAGCACCAGTTTGAAAGTAGGGTTTCTATCTCTGAATTGGTAGATTCCCTTCGAGTAAAATGCACAGTGTCTGCTAAATGTGTAACTCATTGTGATTATCCCTCTTTAACTATTCAGCTTGAAAACATGGACCAAATTTTGCTGCTTCTGACACCTTTTATCATAATATGGAAGGGCACTACACTGAATCTGTAAATCTCTCTCAGCAGTTCCTACCCATCCTGGCTTCTTCACAAGTGTCCACTGATTCATCATTGACAAAGTTGGAATCAGAAAAACAAGCGCACCCAAGACTGAACTGTTGTCTCTGTTTTCTTGGTCAGGATCCATCCCTTAGCACCAGAAGAGGTCAGAGAATAGGAAGGGGCAGTGTCATGTGGCCAGGAATACTAGCTCATACTACATGAGTCAATCACATGATATTTGATCTAAGGTTTTCATTGAAGCTAAATCCAGATGTTCTATACCAGCAAAATTAGGAAAGCAACAGTAGAGCTCAGAGCCATAATGGCATTGATTTATCAAAGCTCATATCTTGCCTACTAAGAACCTGGCTTGGGACAGAGGACTACTCCAGAATTCTGGTACAGGTTCTGACACAAAATCTCTTTTTGTTGCTTTGGTAAATCATGTAACCACTCTGCCTCAGTTTCCCCAAATGTGAAATTGAGATAGCAAGACCTACCCCATGTGGGTGTAGCTTACAAAATGAGGAAATTCTTAGACAAGGTGTTTTTGTCCCTAACTGATTTGTCACTCATTTTAAAAGAGGGTTGAAAGTCAGGTACAGTGGAAGCTGATCAACACTCCTTCCCTTTCACATGCAAGTCTGTTATTTCTAAATCATGCCACAATCATTGGGCCAGCTGTAAAAGCCCCTACAGCATGCAGCTGATAACCTTTTCTTTGTGACATTATGCCAGGTAGGTGGAAAAATATGATAGAGAAACATCGTGATTTCTCAAGCCGCCTTTTCTTTATTATAAACAAGCTACAAAGAGTCTTCCCTAGGAAAACATGGAATAATTTGTGTGTGTGTGTGTGTACAGGTAGGTCTCTGCGCACAGCCACCTACCTTTCCTGAATACATATGTCAGGACTCAGACTGGTAACCAATGAATGACACTACACATGAAGAAAACAGAGTCCCTGGCCACCTCCCAGAACACATCCATTTCCTTTTATCATGCAGGATCTGTAGCTTGTTCTGGAGGCAGAATATCATGTAATCACATTCTTTTTGTTAACACAAGCAAACCTACCTGTGACTTTTAGAGCAGAAATGTACAACAAATCAGTCCCTCTCTCTCTCTTTCTGTGCCTGGGACAGTTGGGGACACAAATGGAGCCTTCTGCCATTTCTCAAACCTCCCATTCAGTCCCAATCAGATTAGCAAAGTGACAGCCACCCATCCCTGGTGGAAAAATAATGAACCTCACTATCACAATCTGCCTTGTGTAAATGAACAAGCTGAGCCCCCATCCAACTGGAAGCAGCTGCAGGTGTGTCAGTCTGCAGTTTATATGTGTTAGCAACAGATGTGCGGTGTTCAGGTCCAGATGCTGAAGCAAATATGGAGCGAACGGATGTGAGACAATCAACTTTTTTTAATGTTGTGGAAAGTAAATGTATCTGTAAGGAGGTGGAGTAACAAGGGGAAGGAGAGTTAGTGAAATAAGTAAGTGTAGACTGTTTTGTAAAATGCTCTGTGGCAAAGCAAAAGAAAAAAGGATATAATAGCAAAATCCATATTGCTCAATGAAGGGCCCCTCTTCAGGAGAACAGTATCTGTCATGGGTATTGGCTGAAGGAGGCTCCATGAGCCACTGTTACCTGGGGTTTCTCAGAACCCGAAATAGTGGTAACTTAACTGTTTTGTTTTTTAAGGCAGTGTCAGGAATAAATCAATGGGGGCACAGCTCATCCAGCTGATAAATGATTGATACAAGCCAGTGTGCTTTTTTAAAAAACTACTATTTATTAGATTAAGTGTGTGCGCGCACGCACACACACACAATTGGCTTAGGACATTCCAAATATAGATAACTACATTTGAAGATGGTTTCAAGTGATCACCATCTGGGCTATTAGGGGCCTTCTTTCTGTCCAGCTGATGGGGAGTTTAGATGTCAGCTCCTTGCCTGAAAAAAAGTTCCCTTGGACTGCTCCAAAGCAAATTTTTTTTTATCTAATTTTTTTTATAGCTAACGTGAACAAAATACATAATGTATAGTGACTTTTAGTGGGTTAGCATAGTAACCTTTATGGGTGACCAATTTTTTAAATTTTTATAAACTATTATTTAAAACATTTTTAATTACAACAAAAATATGTTAGAGGGCACTTAAAACCAAGGTTGCTATTAACTTTTTTTGTTTTGTTTTATTTTTTTAATTTTGAATAGCAACAGCAAGTATGCAGCTGTTTGACGTCCCCTCCAAAAGCCTTGCTTGTCCAAATTAACCCTTAACTTTAAGGCATAGTTAAGCACCCGTAGCGACTCTCACCCCCCTTGAGCAACCGTGGTGCTCCCCCGGGCTGCCCCCCTCCCCAAGAAGTCATGGATTCCATTACTTTCCGTGATCTCCATGACTTCTGCAGCGGCCACCACCCTTCCCTCCTTCAGCAGGAGGAGTTTGCGGGGGGGCGGCTCAGGGTTTGGGGGTTGGGATGCAGGAGGGATTGAAGACTCTGGGCAATGCTTACCTTGCGGGAGGGCGACATCCCTCAGCTCCTGCTTGGTGCATTCCCTCAAGGTGTTAATGCACAGACAGTGAATATCATCCAAGGTTCATGTGGTCCAAAGAGATTTCAGAGTTGCCAATCCCAAATTTCAAAAATCATGAGCCAAAGCCTCAGATTAGGAGTTCTAAAAACAATAAATGTGTTCTTTTTTGTCTTCTGATTTCTGAGCCTTTAGAGTGCCTCAAGTTGCATTTTCAAAATTTTCTCTGCAATCATGAGGGATAGCAACTGACTTTAAAGAAAGAAAAGGAAAGCTGTGATTCTCATTTAATCACTTGACTCTTGGGTCTGTGGCTTTAAGAAAAACGCCAAACATCCTGAGACTAGTAACAAAAAATTGTCAGAGCTGGTGGTAATGGATTTGGATTTCTCTGTCTAACAGCCTCATGCTAATCCACAAGCTCTTGTGTGAACTAGAAAAAAAATGAAATACTGCATAACTGCATCGTGAATGCTTTAAATCTTCAGTGTATATGTACCTAATACCATAGTCAGTAGTTGACCTGCCATCTTACTGTTTGTTACATTCTATAGCTCAAACTAAAAACTAAAATGATGAATATCAATGATGAACAATCAGTATTGTTTTCATGTTTCCTGCTGTTCTACTTCAACTCTAGTAAGGTGAAATATGCCATCTTTAAAACTGTTTCATGTTGAAAAATCATCTGTGTTGTAAACCTGTTCAACCATCTTGAGCTAGGAAAAGTACTTCCCCCGCGGGGGGGGGGGGGCAATGAGTTAAATCAGTTGAGCTAACTTAACATAATGGTAAGTCCAACATTTAACACCTCTAGCTTGATTTCAGCAAATTGTTATAGCTCATAAGGTCACAGGCCACATGGCCCTATTTACACTTTATAAAGTCTGTATGGCTTGACATAAACTTTATAAATTTTACATGGCCCATATATGGTGGAAAGGGACAAGTAGGGACCCATATGGAAAGGGAAGTGGGTCTTGCAACAGATGTGGCAGTTTCCTTGAAACTTCTTATTGAATTAAGGTTAGGTAGCTCTGCAATCCATTGTAATAAATGCAACGGTTATGTATTACTGGATACTCAAAGGACTGTATTGAACAATGTGGCAGACTGATCTTTTGGGACAATGTGAGAAGTGAAATTCCTGGGAATACTGGGTGTGGGGGAATGCAAATGACCTCCTCTGATTATTCAAGAACCCAACCTTCAGTAGCTATGCTCTGAGGAGAGAGCCATTATCTACTGATTACCTGTTGCTAGAATCTGAAACTCAAAAGCCCAAGCTGTATAAAGAAACATGCAGATCTGCCCAGTGGAAGTGCTTTGTTCTGAACTAAGGTTTTTACGGACTTGTAATCAAAGAAAAACCTCTTGGTGGGGTTTGAAGACCTTATTCCTACCAGAGCCCTTGTTGGAGTTGGGGTGGGGGATGACCTCTGCTAAGCTTTTAGGGGGATACAGGAACTTTTATTGGTGCTTTTTTTTAAATATATTTTCTCTGTAATGCTTTCACTATAAGAATAAATGTGCTTGCTCAGAAAGAGCTGTGTGGTAACCTATAACAGTGGGCAATTATGCGGTTTATAGCTGCTGAGGAAAAAGCAAAGTGCAAACACTGGCCTTTCTAGGCAGGGAACTGTGCAGCCTGGAAAAACCTTGGTTATAAGGGAGAGAGTCATGGGTCTCTACCCAGAGAAGTGATGGCTGAGGAGCTGGGAGCCTCCTGGACCATGAGGGGAAATACAGGTGCAGTTGTCCTGAACTGTGACAGCTCTGGTATAGGAGGGACACTTAGAACAGATGTGTGTGTTTGTCAGTCTTCAGAACCATGAGGTAGGTGGTGTGGAGAGAATTGTAGTCGCTTACAAACTTTGTGGAAGTTCCTGTTCAGCTTGCAAGCTCCACTATACTCCCATGATAGAGACCCGTGTTTCTGTGCAGCTTGTCACCTCTGCTGGAGTGTCTACGTGACTTGCAAGCTCCACGGGGAGGTACAGTTTGAGCTGATCAACATTATCTTAAATATCAGACCAACTCCTAAATACTACATATTTGTAAAACCTAAGGAAGTTCCAGGCCAAACAAGCAAAGCTGTTTTCATAGATCATAGAATATCAGGGGTGGAAGGGACCTCAGGAGATCATCTAGTCCAACCCCCTGCTCAAAGCAGGACCAATCCCCAATATCTGCCCCCGATCCCTAAATGGCCCCTTCAAGGATTGAACTCACAACCCTGGGTTTAGCAGGCCAATGCTCAAACCATTGAGCTATCCCTCCCCCTATTGGAGCTAAAGTTGAGGAGGCCTATCGGTAAGGAAAATGCCTTACAAGAACTCTGAAATTTGAAACAAATAAAATCCAACAAAACTTTGGGAAATGTAGACATCCAAAGCTGATGTTCAACTTTTAAAAAAGAAACATTGAAAATTTTGGATGGCAATGTGCACCCAAGGTGATCTAAACAACTTTAACTGTGCCCTGTAACACTGCCAACTTCCTACAATAACCCAGGTTGTAAGCCTTTTGTGAAAGGACTGTCTCCCTGCACAGCCCCCAGCACAATGGGGCCCTGATCTCAGATTGGAGCTTTTAGGCACTATGATGGCAATATAAATAATAATAAATAATTTAAATTACTATTTATTAATAATAATAAAATAATATAATATAATATAATATTATAGTCAGTAGAGTAGCAATATTTATCACAAGTGTAGAACTTGATATCTTCAAAATGTTGTATAGACGTTAAGGCCTTGAGTCTACAAAATGCATAAGCATATGTTTGAGTCTCATTAAAGTCAGTCTCCGCTTTTTCCCATTAACATCAATGGGAACACTTTAATGATTCAGGTCCTCTCTAAGCTCACAACATCTTTTTATGACTAAATGGTAGCTTAGTACCGAAGATAAAAATATCCCTACTTTAAAAGTGAGGGTAACTGAGGCAGAGAGATGACATTACTTCTTTAAGAGGCCGCACAGCAAGTCAGTGGCAGGACCTGGATTAGAATCTGAGACTTCCTGACTCCCAAACTCTGCTATTGCTGCAGATCAACCTGCCTTCTGTCTGAGCAAAGGGGATTGGCATTTGTAACTCCTACAACCTACATGTGCAGAAAAGTGGCCACTTTGTGAAAACTAGTTCCTAACAATTCTACAGGGGAGAATTACCTGAATCCCAGGTAATTGTGTTTAGATCAGAGTTTCCTCAATTATAGTTTTCATCTACCAGCCCACTGACACCAGAACGATCCCAGAAAGTCACAACATGTCACTCTCTATGGAGGAAAGCCCAATTCCAGTGATCATAAATTGACAAGAAAAAGAAAATATGCGCAGTTTGCTCTCAGAGATTGCAATGGGAAAACCAGTTTCCTAAATCAAGTGCTTCAGTCATGTTAATTTTAAACCAGCTTTTTAGTCCTGAAGATAGTGGTACTTTGAAGTTAAACCTTCAGGTTCATTCATCTTAGATCAGAAATGTTACATTTGAAAAATACCAAAACAAAAAATGACTAAAAAGATTCTCAACAATAGTCAATAATATTTTCCTTCTTACAATTGTTTTCTTACATTTCATGAATTGCAAAGTTTAGAGCGATGCTACGTCAATCATAGTGGGGAATTATTTGCCTAACGTATAATTTAAAAGCCTGTCAACAACCAAGCTCTTTTTTCCTCCCTCAATGAATATATGCGCTAAGCCACCCAAAGGTTTTAATATAAAGCATGTGTCAAGATAAAAAAGCTCAGACAGCTTTGACAAAGTCCCTTTTAATTGTCATTCACTCTTTAGTCTTCTCCCTTTAGTGCACTCCAAAGCCTACTTGGGAGTCTTTTAGACACTCTGTGTTAAGTGGTCCGTCAGTACATTTTGTTTTGTGGTCATAAACCAAAAACAAAGGGTGTGTCGTGAGTTAAAAGTCCCTTTCAGCAAGAAGTTTGATTCACAGTTATCTCAGCTATATTTTTACTTTCTCATTTCTCAGCAATGAGATGTGAGAAACAGCCAGGGGAAACCAAGGGCAAAAACTATCCCTTTGCAAGATCAGGGGGAAAAAAAATGAGATCCCCCAAATTCTCACACATCTTTTAAATATTAGTCTGCTTCAATATAGAAATTGCTGAGTTTATCCTATGACAAGGCCTTTGTCCTTTATAAAAAAAAAAAAAAAAAAAAAAAAAGGAAGCAGAGTCCACTACTCATTCTAGTTTTAGAGAAAAGGAAAGAATAAAAAAACCCCTCCCATTTCTGATTACTACACTGCTGTGAAATTTGTGAGAAATGCAAACTTAATGAGAAAAGGGAACTTTTCTCCAAGAGTGATTGGATTGAACTCTACAATGTGATAGAAACAAAGTACAAAGGCATGCTATACATTGACCTTTAGTAACTTTAATCCTGAGAACCATTAGCACTTCTATTCAGGAATTGTTTTAGATAGCAATTTTAGATGATCCAACTCTTTTATATTATTTTCAGGAGCATTACACCAGAAGTCCTACGCTCTGGGGTCATCAAACAGACCATATGAACATTCAGAAAATGGAGCAATAAAATATGAACCTTATCAAATGGATAGAAGGGATTAATTAAAACAAGGACAGGGTCTATTCATAGCTTTAAGGTTTTTTTAGTTGTAGCAATGATAGCAGATTTCAATGGGTAATATTAAAGACATCAACATGATCAAGGGCTGCTTCTTAGTGGATTAATGGTTTATTTTTTTGCTCTAATACAGTCTGGTTGTATTAATTTTCAGGTAAAGTCATTTTTCTTTTTGCTTTGGGGGGAGTGGGGGATGGATTAGATGACAGCTGGCATATTCTAGCTCTAATTTTTATGATTCCATGAAGAGTTTGTTTCACATTTGCCAACTTTCATGTGGTAAATAAGCACCCCGACTTTCACAATAAGCCAAAAATCAAGCTAATCCCATTTCAAAACAGGGTCAAAACAAGCCAATCCCTAAGAACCCCACCACTCTGTGACTACCATGGCATTCAGTCTGGGACTGTGGTGGGCCCGCTGTGCACCCCTGACTCTTCCCCCCCCCCTTGCCCCTGCTTGCCAGGAGCTGATCAGAAAAAAGAAGCTACAAGCCAAAAACTG
Source organism: Dermochelys coriacea (assembly GCF_009764565.3). Lineage (NCBI taxonomy): Eukaryota > Metazoa > Chordata > Testudines > Dermochelyidae > Dermochelys > Dermochelys coriacea. The sequence continues at coordinate 73,891,666 of NC_050072.1, read as the reverse complement.
GCTTGTGAGTTGCTTGTTGGATAATTAAGCCAAAAAACAAGCCCAATTTCTGTGTTTTTTTCCCCACAGGTTTGGCATGTCTGGTTTGTTTCCTAAAGAGAGGAGACCAGGGATAGCACATGAATTTACTGTAAGGTGCAGCAGTCTTTGCTACAGTCAACAGTATTTGTATTACAAGCCTCCATCCCATTTTATTTAATGTCACCAGAAAGTTGCTTTATGAGAAAATCAAAATTACTTAGAGCTGCTATCAAGAGCAGCATTCAAGAGAAACAGAGATGGAGGGAGAATGAAGGAACTCAGCCGACAACTGGAGACAGCTCCTTTTAATTGCTCCTGTTTCTTGTTCTTGTTAATTTCCTTTTCTTTTTCTCTGTTAGTTAATTTTTTTCCCCGTCTCTCCCAGAATTAATTATAGCTGTGGAAAATTGTTTGAATAAAGAAGCATTTAATTAATTTGCAAAAGGATTGGTGACTGGTGTTTTTCAGTAGCCCTTACCCTTGCAAAGGAATTGAGGTCTTCATACCAAATGCATTCAGAATAAATTAAAAACTTAATCATGGTTCACACAGGATCTCATCACAATAATGACAACACCTCTTTAAAGATCTGGGGAAATTCTGCTCTCGCTTATGCTGGTGCCACCCTGCTTAAGTCTGGTTGAATAAGAGCAATTGAGGACAAGTCTCACCCACTTTGAGCCCCATACACTGAAGAATGTTGTGGAGTGGAGACTCAGACAGAACCAATGGCCACATGAGCAGCCCCAGGGAAGACATCTATCTAGGCAGGGAAGAAGTATAACCTGAGCTGTTTAATGTAAGGCATACATGCATGCGCATACAAGTATAGGTTTAATACTGCTTATTAACAGAACTCTAACACAGATTCAGACTGTACTAATTCTTGCACTTACTTCCACTGCCAGGCCTCTGGGGTACTCAGGTTACAACAGTGTGGTAACTTTAACATAACTACAGAATCATAGTCACCTACTCCCCTGCCCCAGGAGGGTGCACTTACCACAGCTGAGGTGAGCTGATATCATACTTTTATTTTGTATTTGTGTTAATTAAAATGTTAACCCAGCATGGTTAGTTTCATGAAATAAACAGCTCATTTCTTTGAGGGAACTGGTAGATCACAAACAATATACAAAAATACCAGTGTTTAAGCTAACATAGGTATATGCAAACTTTTCACAGTATGAAACACTAATCAATCCAGTGATTATATATCATTTCTATGATGACATCACCTAGTGAAACCAACAAAAATTGGGACTCCATTGTTCTAGGCTTTGTGTACACACACAGTAAGACTGTCCCTGCCCCAAAGAGCTTACCATCTAAATAGACAAGACAAACAAAAGATGGGAGAAAGATAGCATTATTAATTCCATTTTACAGATGGTGAATTCCGGCAGAGAGAGGTTAAGTGACTTGCCCAAGGTCAGCCAGGTAGTCTGTGGTGGATCAGAGCTGGGAAGTAAATCCAGATCTCCTGAGTACTAGTCAAGCACTTTACCTATTCTTAGCATATTCCAGGATCCTCTCCCTTTCCATTTGTGATTGTATGGATCACTTCCTAACCCATTTACAATTATATAACATCCCTGCAACAACTTTAGTAATTGCTTACCTGGGAAACTACCATTAACCATGTTACATGTCTCACTACCCTTTAATGATATTTAGGAACTTAAAATAAGGAAGGAGCCAGAATCATGTGACCAGCCAGCATTCTTTGAAATAACCGTGATCCAAAGACCACAGTTCAGGAAGCTGTGTCCAACAGAGCAGTTATTTGTCTACCCTAAAACCACCAGATCATTTGTGATGCTATTGGGCTCAGGAGAAGGTGAGAACTGTAGTCTTGAGAACTGCAGCTACACCAGCTGAAGTGTTCTGTGTGAGAGAACTCACACCATGTGTGGCTTTTCCATTCCTGGCTAGAGCTAGTTATCTTTCTCTCTTGCTGTTCTTTTTCATTCAGTAAACTTAGCTCACCGTTCACTTGTACATGCTGAATTAGGAAAGCCCTCCTCAGTCTAAATAGAATCATCCTAGTTTCTGAGTTTCACATTTTATCCTAGTTTCTGAGTTTCACATTTGTGTCACTTTTGTCAAAACTCAGGAATCAGAATCCAGGCATCTGAGTTGTCAGAAATTCTTTCCTCCCTAAGGAGAAGTTGAAATCACAGGGGAGCCAACAACAAGCAGTAGTTGTTCAGAATATGGGTACATGAAGCATTTAAGAGAAAAATCTGTTTTTTTCCCCCCTTCCTATGTTACATTTGTTTAGCAAGAAGAAAATAGGGCCCTTAGACCTTAAATAACATAAGGGAAAATGTGCTTTACTTGGAGCCTTTCTTATTTCATGAATACATTTAGGGCTAGATTGTGGTCAGCTCCTACACAAGTGTGTGAGGAGTGAGCACAAGGACACCACTTCTGTCTGTACTGGGCCCAGGCACGTTGAGTTTCCCATATGCTCAGGAATGAAAGGACTTTGTTGAGCTAGCATTGCTGCTGGAGCTCAGTGTGAAGGCTGTTCACTTTAATGAACAAGCTCTTGGTATATGTCTACCAAAGAGGACAAAGTGGAGAGCTGAGGCCCTGCTGCCTTTGACCTTATTAGCTGGAGTAGGTGGGCCAGGGTGGAGTAAATACATGCTCCACTCTCTTCAGCAGTGATTTGGCTGCTTCACTCCTCCGGAACGCTCTGAGGCATAGTTCCTTTCTACAAAGTCTCTGCAGGCTCCTGCTGATGTAGGGAACCTTTGCCCTACCCACAACAAAGGGCTGTTGCTTAAAGTCAGAATTTGATTCTTTGGGGACTGTATTTAGAAATATAAGGTTTACATTTAATATGATTGTGATGGGGTGGACTAGGCCCAGAGGCCCCTTGCTGGAGGCCTCAAGGTCCTGCCACACCTGTCCCAGGAAAGTAGCAGTAGAGGAGTCCTCCAAGCAGCCTAGAGTGGCTGCAGGGAGCAGCCAATCAGGGCCCAGGAGGACCATATAAAAGGAGCTGCAGAGCTGGAGGCACTCAGGTCCTTGTTGGAGTTAGAGGATTGTAGATGGTGCTCCTGGCTAGCTAAAGGGAACTGCAGCACCATGGACAGCTCAGTGCTGGCAGGAACAGGGCAGTGAGGAAGAGCCCCTGGCTGAGGTAAGGGTGAAACTTTGGGGGGGACTGGGGCTGTGGTCCAGGGGTTGAAGGCGGTTTTGCTAAAGGGACATGGTGGTGCAATTGTTATTCTTAGGGTTACTGGGCTGGGGACTAGAGTAGTGGGTGGGTCTGGGTCCCCCCCATAGGTCACTGGGGAACTGGCCTACAATCAGACAGCAATAAACCCCCAGAAGTGGAACTGAACTACTTAGTGGCCCAGCCTGATACCAGGGCTGGGGCTATTTTAAAGACCACAGATGCATCTGACCAGTATAGGTGCTCACAAGAGGTGGGTACCATGCCATTACAACAATACACAACAAATTCTGAGGATGATTCTGGAAACCCTTACTTGTGTATATAGCCTTATTGAAGTCAATGGGACTACTTGTATGAACAGGGGGTTCAGAACTGGGACTATATTTTTTTTGCCGTGCACTACCAATGCTATATCTCAGGTGACCTGCAGATCTGAAATAAAACAGAATCCCCTTGAAATGATTTGGCATATTTTGCAAAGCTCCCAAGTATTTTGTTCCCTTGTAAGTTAACTGAAAAGGCCTAATCAGAGAAGAGAGAGAGATGCTCACACATGGAATCACGGTGTGTGCTGAGTTCACACTCAACCTCATCCTCACTGTCTTAGTTAACATTTCTCAAATTACTTTCCGGTATCCCTGCCAGTCGCAGCACTTTAGCTTCTTCACCAAGGCTATGGGGCAACAAGTTATATACTGTGCCTGTGAGGTAAGAATGACAAAGACTGACTCATTCATTTAAATTTCTCTTACTTTGCAGAGTAAAGATCAAACAGTACTTTCCAAATAATAGGTTAGGATCAATGTCTGCAGAACAGATAGTTTGTCATATAATATTTGTGCTTCAGCAAATGGTTTGCTTGACATGTAGGCACAGGACACCCAAAAAATTATATGGAGGCTGATACCAAACTTGTATAAAGTTCGGTGGCATTCTTCAGTGTTCAGGGGGAATAAAATCTTCAACTTCCCCAATACCACTCTGCTGTGGCAGATATGGATCCATGCAAACACTGGCCATGCCCTGACTCCCCTTTACCATGCCCTGATATGATCACATCCTGGTACTTTAGGCATTCCCTTCAAGGAGATAATATTTCTAGAATTAGAAGTTACCTAAACATTTGAGGGATGCGCAAGCCACTTATTTGAACACTCCTGAGCTTTGGGACCAGAATTCATCCCTACAAAAAGGAGTAAATATCTCTAATAATTATGGGAAGACCTGAAGACTAATAGGAAATATTTTACATTTAGTTTCTCCCACGCTGTTTGCAGTAGTTCATGCACAAGAGTCCCAACCTCAGGACAGCCTGTCAAAAAGCAGACACTCCAATCCCTATAATTAGATTTCACCAACCAAGTAACAAAGGTGAACTCCCAAAGTACTACAATCATTCTATAATTAATAGAGTCCGTGACAAAGCTCTGTCCTTGCCTCCGTGGGTCCTGCATTTCCTGGCGGATTTCGCTAGCCTCAGAGGCTCACTGTGACCCTCCACGTAACCCTTTTTTCTCTAGAGACAAGGGTCACAGTCTAGTGAGCCATTTTCATCATAAGCCAGCGAGGGAGGTGAGGAGAAGTTATCCTTCCTTGCACAGTCTCTGTTGTCTCCCAGTCTCAGTGATTAATCAGGGGGCAACGGTTGGGGGGGGGGAGGGGCCCGGGCCTAACCTCTACTCCGGGCTCCAGCCAAGGAACCCTAATAGTATCAGCTATGGTAGCTGACCTATTAGAAACATGACATGTACAATTCCCTGGGCTACTTCCCCCACAGCAGCCCTCACTTCCTCAAGCTCCACTTCACCCTTACCTCAGGGCCTCCTTCCTTGTGCCTGATATGGTGTGTACTACTCAGCCTCTCCAACCACGCAACTTCTTCCCACAGCTCCTGACATGCACCCCCACCTGACTGACTGGGAGGCTTTTAACTAGTTTCAGCCAGCCCTGATTGGCTTCAGGTGTCCCAATCAACCTAGCCTTCTCCCTGCCTTCTGGAAAGTTCTTAATTGGCCCCAGGTGTCTTAATTGGCCTGGAGCAGCTTCCATTTCACTGATCCTGGTAGCAGGGATTTGTTTAGCCTAGAGCGAATCTCTCTCTCTCCCTCCCTCTCACTGCTCTCCCATAGCTTTCTAGCTTGGAGGAAGGTGGGAAGCTGCTACTCCTGCTGCTACTAGGCCCTAAGCTCTCCCTGCTGCTCCAGCTGCTGCCCTGGCTGGGCCAGACACCACCCCCCCGGTTCTCTGCTACCTGGTTGCTGGACCCCCCCCCTCGGGTGCTGCTACTGCTGCAATTGCAGCCCCGGGGGGGGGGCTGCTAGCCCACTCCCCAGAGAGGAGGAGTGGGAACCCCAGCCACTGCTGTTGTGGACACCACCACCACCACCACCACCTGAGAGGGGTCCTTTCTGCTTGTCTGGACTACCACCTGGAGTTCCTGGAGCTGCTGCTGCTGTGGAGTCTGCTGCCTGGAGCTGCTGAAGCCCGAGGAGGAGAAGAGGAGGACCATCTGCCAGTGGGGGAGCACCTAGAGACTTTGCAGACCACCGTTGAGGGGGCCTAAGACTGAGTAATTTTCAAACTGTGCTCTTGTGGTGGGGGTCTTGACTGCGTTGCCAGGGACACAGGGGGTGTGGCGTGGAGCTGCCCCCCAATCCATCTGTGTGTCCCCCCAACCCCCACCACTACTACCACCACCGCTGCCCCCTCCACCACCCTCACTGGCTGTATACCAACTGCGTCAGCTCCTGCCTCTGGACTCAGCTGCTTGCTTGGCTTGCCACGCCCTATTTCCACCCTTTGGGCCAGAAGCAGCAGCCATCTTAAAAAGACTTGTGCAAGCGCACGTGGGTGCACGTGCCCCCCCCCGGACTGTCTACCACCCAGCTTGCCCTTTACTACCTGCCCCATTTGCCACTTGTAGCTTTGCCCCCCCTTTTGTCCCAGCCCCCTGTACTAGCTTCAGTTTGTTTGCCTGCCCTGCCCATTTCCTTCTGCAGCCTTTGTTTGTTTGCCCCGCCCCAGCCTCTGAAGCTAGCCCCTTGGTTTCCCTGCCCTAACTCCAGACCGCTTAGCCCCTTGCTCCGTGTGCCCATGCCCCCTCCCATGCGCTTGTGCAATTCCCCATTTCAGTTACAACCCTCTTCACTGCACCCCCAATGTTGTTGTATCCTCCCCTCTAGTGCACCAAGAGGAGCCGGAATTCCACCTTGTGTCGGTGACTGACCCCAACCCCTGTTTGCCCCCCTTCCAGCCCACCCCTTTTGGCGCCCTCCTCCCCTGCCTGCAGCCTAGCGGGGAGGAGTGGTCGACCTGCTTCCCCCTCCCCTCCTCCTTTTGGTGTCCCCCCTTTTCCTCCTTGCTCATGATGGCGGGGGATGAGACGGGTGGGACCCCTCCAGCAGCCCGAGCTCCCCCTCCCCCGCCTACCCCTCCGTAACCCCCCCAAGCTTCTACCTCCGCTGCCGAACCATCTGCCACCGCCCCTGCTGGGTCACCAGCAGCGACGGGCATTGGGGTGACCTCCACTGCTGCCACGTCTCTCCCCCCCTCAGATTCAGGGGGAGCCCCCCCAGCCGACGGGAAGGGCCAGGGGAAGAAGAAGGGGAAGAGCCCCGCTAAGAAGACCAGGCCCTCCATGGCAGGGGCTGCCCCCAATGCCCCGGCCCCATCTCCAGCTGGGGCGCCCCTCCCCACTGTTCCCTCCACCAGCTCTGTAGGTGTCTCTCCCCCGGCCCCCAGACCATACGCCCAGGTGGCGGCAGCCCCCCCGCCTGCCGCTATGTCATTTCTCCAGCCCACCGCCTCCGCTACCATCTATAGTGGCCTGGGCCCCTTTCCCACCATGACCAGGAAGCATGGCGTTCGTTGCCTCCTGGTGCCCACCTCGCCCCACGTGGAGACCTATGTGCGGGCGTTGACGAGGGTGGTGGGGCCCACGGCCATTGTGGCGGCCTCCAAAATGTATGGCAAGGTCGTCTTCTTCTTAACATCGGAGGCCGCCGCCCAGGAGGCGGTGGAGAAGGGCCTGGCGGTAGGGGGCGTTTTTGTCCCCCTAGAGCCGCTAGAGGACCTGGGCGTCCGCCTGGTCCTGACCTCCGTCCCTCCCTTTCTCCCTAATGCCGCGCTGTTACCCGCCCTTTCTACCTTGGGGAAGCCCATCTCCGTCATCAGCCCTCTCCCGTTGGGCTGCAAAGACCCCGCCCTCCATCACGTCCTCTCGTTCCGCCGGCAAGTGCAGCTTCAACTGCCGCCGGCGGCGCGCAATGGAGAGGCACTCGAGGGGTCCTTCCTAGTCCCCTACCAGGGGACCCATTACCGGGTGCATTATTCCACGAGTGAGGCCCGGTGCTACCTCTGCCGGGCGATGGGGCACGTCCGGAGGGACTGCCCCCTGGCCCAGGAAGGAGGGGCATCCAGGACCCCCGAGCCCCGGCAGGGCACCGGCCCCATCATCGCCGACGCCCCTGGCTGCCCGGCGCCCGAAACCGCCCCTCCTCCTTCCTAGTCCACCATTGCTCCTGCTCAGGCCCAAGGGGCACCTCCCCCACTATGCCCAGACGAGCGGGAGAACCTCGCCCCCGCTGTTTGCAATCTGGCGGGGCCTGTGGAGGAGGGTGCAGCAGGGACGCTGCCAAGCATGGGAGAGGGCCCACCCCAAGGGGAATCTTCCCTCCCTTGTGCTGCCCCACTGTTACCCCCTCGAGTCCTTGAGCCATCGCCTCTGCCCCCTGACACTACCCCTGCTAGCCAGCCCCTGGATGATGCCATGGAGGGCTGGGCCCTAGTCCAGGGGAAGCGGGGCAAGCGGAAGGCTCGAGCTCCGCTCCTCCCATCTGACACGGAGGCCCCCCGGAAGACCAGGAAGGGGGGCACTGATGCCGAGCCTTCCGCTCTACCCACGGGTGTGTTCCATCCACCAGAGCTGGCTGGGGAAGACGTGGCAGCACTGGAAGGCAGTATCTCCCCTACACGGGAGTCCCTCCCATCCAAGACCCCTGAGGCACCATCTGAAACCCCAGTGTGCCCCGAAGTAACCGTCGCGTCAGGTGCCGGCGGGGAGAATCCCGGGGTAGCGGAAAACAATTTCCCGTCTATATATAAGGAGATCGAGGCCCTGGGTCTGACCCCGGTCACCCAGGGGGAGGACGATCCTATGCCAGCGGGCCTCGATCTGGGCGACTTCACTCCAGCCCCCCTTTCCCCATGTTCCCTCCCCCTAACCGTTGCTTCTGCTCCCACCTCTGAGGAGCCCCTGAACTCCTCCATCAACCCGGCTGCAGAGGGCACCCCGCTGAGAGCCGCCGAGCCAGTTGAGGCGACGGCCATTGCCACGCGGCTGGAACCTGAGCCACCAGGGGCATCCCTCGCTGGTGAGGAGCGTTCGATCTCCTTCCCGGGAGAGGACCCTACAGAAGAAAGTCCACCTCCTGATGCCGTGGCTGCCAAATCCACCAGAGAGCTTGCGCCCGGCATCAGTGAGAGCCCTCTCCCGACCTAGACTCTCACCTCTACCCCTGCCCCTGCCCTTATCCCGCCCACCTCCCGAGATATTATTGCCACCCCTGGGACTATCTCCTTCCCTTTTCCAACAGATGACTCCCAGGGAGTGGCCTTTGTGTTTACCCGTCCCGACCCACCAGGGGCTGCTATCCTCCCTCCGCCGCCCCCTATCGCCCCAGCATTCAGGTCAACCCATCAGGTGCCCCGTCGGGGGTCTGCACCCTGTCTGCCCGTCTCGCTGGGCCACGGGGCTGTACCAAGGGCCCCGTCGGGGAGTAACCAGACCATAATCCCAGCCCCCCATGCGCTGCGAGAGGAGTTGCGGGAGTTTCTAGAAGACGTCCGTGACTCCCGCAACAAAGTCCAGCTTGCCCTCCAGCGATGGGGGGACTTTAATCAAATCCTCCGGGCCGCAAGAGCCCTCATGGGGGAGGGGAAAAGGACCGGGAGGCAGGGCGCCACGGCCTACCAGTGGGTCCGCCACTTCCGTGACTCCTTACTCACCTATGGGGTGGGTCACGGACTGCTGCGCGGCCCGCCGGGAGCCACGAGCATCCCTGCCGGCGAGGATCCCCCCCAGCCCTCCTCATGGCACCCTTTACCATCGCAACATTGAACACCCGTGGCTGTAGGATGGGTCTCCGCAGGTCCCAGGTGCTCTCCTTCCTTCGAGAGGGGAGGTACTCTGTGGTTTTCCTGCAGGAGACCCATACAGATCCGACCGCCGAAGACAGCTGGTGGCTGGATTGGGGGGACAGGGTCTACTTTAGCCACCTCACAGTTCGTACAGCTGGAGTGGCGACCCTGTTCTCCCCCGACCTATGGCCCGAGGTGCTGGGGGTCGCCGAGGTTGTGCCGGGTCGCCTGCTGCACCTCCGGGTCCGCATGGAGGGGCTGGTAGTCAACCTCGTCAACATCTATGCCCCAGCAGCGAGCCCGGAGAGGCTGCAATTCTATCAGCAGGCATCCGCCTTCCTCGGCACCTTGGATCCTCAGGAGTGCCTGGTCCTGGGAGGGGACTTTAACATCACCCTTGAGGAGCGGGACTGCTCGGGGACCGAGCAGAGCCCGGCCGCCGTCGCCGTCCTCCAGGAGATAGTCGAACACCACTCCCTGGTGGACGTCTGGCACGACCACCACCTGGATGACACTTCCACGTTCACCTTTGTCCGGGTGGAGGCCCATCGGTCGCGCCACTCCCGGTTGGACCGCATTTATTTATCACGCTTTCATCTTTCAGGAGCCCACTCCTCCAGCATCCGGCCGGCCCCATTTTCTGACCATCATATAGCCACTGTGACAGCCTCCTTCTGCGTGGAGAGGCCGGGGCCGGCCTATTGGCATTTTAAGAACAGCTTGCTGGAGGATGCGGGCTTCGTGGCGTCCTTCCGGGAGTTCCGGCTGGCCTGGCGAGGGCAGCGGCGTGCCTTTCCCTTGGTGTGGCGGTGGTGGGACTTAGGGAAGGTGCGCACCCAGCTCTTCTGCCGTGACTACACCCGGGGCGCCAGCCGACGGAGGGATGCGGCGATAGAGCAGTTGGAACGGGAGGTCTTAGAGCTGGAGAGGCGTCTGGCCGCCAGCCCCGAGGATCCACTCCTCTGCGGAGCATGCCGGGAGAAGCGGGAGGAGCTCCGGACCCTCGAGGACCATCGGGCCCGGGGTGCCTTTGTTCGATCCCGCATCCGTCTCCTTCGGGAGATGGATTGCGGCTCCCGCTTCTTCTACGCCCTGGAGAAAAAGAGGGGGGCTAAGAAACATATCATCTGCCTACTGGCAGAAGATGGCACCCCCCTCATGGATCCAGTGGAGATGTGTGAGAGGGCGAGAGCCTTCTACGCAAGCCTTTGCTCCCCGGATCCTACCGATCCTAACGCTTGCAGAGTGCTTTGGGAGGAGCTCCCGACGGTCAGCGTGGGCGACCGAGACCGGCTAGAGCTGCCTCTCACTCTGACCGAGTTCTCGGAAGCCCTCCGTCGCATGCCCACCAATAAATCTCCGGGCATGGACGGGCTGACCGTGGAGTTCTAGCACGTGTTCTGGGACGTCCTGGGCCCAGACCTAGTCACCGTCTGGGCCGAGTCTTTGTAGAGCGGGGTCCTCCCTCTTTCATGCAGGCGAGCCGTGCTCGCCTTATTGCCGAAGAAGGGGGACCTCCGCGATTTACGAAATTGGCGTCCCGTCTCGCTCCTCAGCACGGACTACAAAATCGTGGCAAAAGCCATCTCCCTGAGGCTAGGGTCCGTGCTGGCGGACGTGGTCCACCCAGACCAGACCTACACCATCCCAGGCCGCAGCATCTTCGACAACCTATATCTGGTCCGGGACCTATTGGAACTTGGGTGTAGGGATGATCTGTCGTTCGCCCTCCTGTCCTTAGATCAGGAGAAGGCGTTCGACAGGGTGGATCACGGGTATCTCCTGAGCACTCTGCAGGCGTTTGGATTCGGACCCAGGTTTGTGAATTCTCTCCAGGTGCTGTACGCTTCCGCAGAGTGTCTGGTAAGGCTCAACTGGACCCTGACCGAACCGGTCAGCTTCGGGCGAGGAGTACGGCAGGGGTGCCCCCTCTCAGGCCAGCTGTACGCTCTGGCGATCGAGCCCTTCCTCTGTCTCCTCCGAAGGAGGTTGACAGGGTTGGTGCTGCTGGAGCCGGAGCTGCGGCTGGTCCTGTCGGCGTACGCTGATGACGTGCTCCTCGTGGTCCAGGACCCGGGCGACTTGGTGCGGGTGGAGGCTTGCCAGGCCATCTATTCAGCAGCCTCCTCCTCGCGGGTCAACTGGGTCAAGAGCTCTGGCTTGGTGGTAGGGGACTGGCGGCAGGCGAGCTCCCTCCCACCCGCGCTTCAGGCCATCCGGTGGAGCACGGGTCCGCTGCTCTATCTGGGCGTTTACCTTTCTGCCACGCATCCCTCTCGGCCGGAGAACTGGCAGAATTTAGAGGGTGGGGTGATAGAACGGCTCCGGAAATGGACAGGTCTACTCCGGTGCCTCTCCCTTCGAGGGAGAGCGCTAGTGCTTAATCAACTAGTCCTGTCCATGCTCTGGTACCGGCTCAACACCCTGGTCCCGGCCCCGGCTTTCCTGACCAACCTCCGGACATCGATTCTGGAGTTCTTTTGGTCAGGACTGCACTGGGTCCCTGCAGGGGTTCTCCATCTACCTCTGGAGGAGGGAGGGCAGGGCCTAAAATGTCTGCTTACTCAGGTCCATGTCTTCTGCCTCCAGACCCTGCAGAGGCTCCTTTACGGTGCAGGTAGTCCGGCGTGGAGCATACTGGCGCACGCCTTCCTGCGCCGCTTCCAAGGGCTCCGATACGACCGGCAGCTCCTTTATCTCCATCTGAGAGGTCTTCCGCGAGACCTCTCCGTGCTGCCGGTCTTCTACCAGGACCTCCTCCGGACCTGGAAACTCTTTACAACGACCAGGTCCGTGGCGGCCACCGAGGGGGCAGATCTCCTCGCGGAGCCCCTGCTACACAACCCCCAGCTCCGTGTGCAGGTGGCGGAGTCCCGCTCGGTGCGCCAGAGTTTTGTCCTGGCAGAGGTCACAAGAGTCAGAGACCTCCTGGACTATGACCGGGGAGACTGGCTGGATCCCCTAACTTTCGCTCAGCGCATGGGGCTTTCCAGACCTTGTACTCCCCGGCGCATACTTCAGGAGGTGAAGGCCGCTTTGCCGCCCGCTGCTTGGGTTTATCTCGACCGGGTCCTGCACGAGGGCACGCCCCGCCCACCCGTTACCCCAGGCCCGCCGGACCTTTTAATTGGACCCCTGGCCCGTGGACACAACCGATCCCTTCACCCCTTCACTAGAAGCTGGCTGCATGAGATGCAGCCGGTCTGCTTTCAAACCGCGCCAAGAAAACATCTCTACACGCTCGTGCTCCACACCCTTCACGCGCGCACCCTCGTGTCCTGCCCCGATACAAAATGGCGGGACCTCCTGCCACCTTTGGAGGGTGAGGAGCCCCGGTGGGCCAGCCTATATTCCACCTTAGTCCCAAGGCCCGCCGGGGATGTCAGTTGGCGGCTCCTTCACGGAGCCGTGAGCACGGGCGTGTACTTGGCGCGGTTCACTTCAATCCCAGACACCTGCCCCTTTTGCGGCGTGAGGGATACCCTGGCACATGTATACCTGGAGTGTGCCAGGCTGCAGCCCCTATTCCGGCTCCTCACCAATATTTTATTACATTTTTGGTTGCACTTCTCCCCTCACCTTCTCATTTATGCACTCCCTATCCGTGGCCCCACAAAGTCACGGGATCTCCTGGTCAACCTTCTCCTGGCCCAAGCTAAAATGGCCATCTACAAACCCAGAGTGAGGAGGTTGGCCGATGGAGTCTCCTGTGACTGTGGGGCCTATTTCTGATCCTCGGTCCGTTCACGTATCCGGGCAGAGTTCCTCTGGGCGGCGTCCTCTGACTCCCTTGACGCCTTTGAGGAGCAGTGGGCGCTGTCCGGGGTTCTCTGCTCAGTGTCCCCATCCGGTTCCCTTCATTTGACCCTTTGACCGCACTCCTATCCCTGTTATTTTATTAGTTGTCCCCCGGAATTTTTTGGGCATCTAGGTCCTGTGGATCCCCCTTTTAGGCTGGGGGGAATCCTTTAGCAGTGGACGGGCTTCGCCCGCCCACTTCCCGGATCCCAATAAGACTGCTCTTCCATAGCCTTCTAGCTTAGAGGGAGGTGGGAAGCTGCTACTCCTGCTGCTGGGCTCTAAGCTATCCCTGCTGCTCCAGCTGCTCCCCTGGCTGGGCCAGACACCACCCCCCCCGGTTCTCTGCTACCTGGTTGCTGGACCCCCCCCCTCGGGTGCTGCTACTGCTGCAACTGCAGCCCCGGGGGGGGGGGCTGCTAGCCCACTCCCCAGAGAGGAGGAGTGAGGGACCCCAGCCACTGCTGTTGTGGACACCACCACCACCATCACCACCACCTGAGGGGGTCCTTTCTGCCTGCCTGGACCACCACCTAGAGTTCCTGGAGCTGCTGCTGCTGTGGAGTCTGCTGCCTGGAGCTGCTGAAGCCCGAGGAGGAGAAGAAGAGGACCATCTGCCAGTGGGGGAGCACCTAGAGACTTTGCAGACCACCGTGGAGGGGGCCCTAAGACTGAGTAATTTTCAAACTGTGCTCTTGTGGTGGGGGGTCTTGACTGTGTTTGTAGGGACACAGGGGGTGTGGTGTGAAGCTGCCCCCCGATCCATCTGTGTGTCCCCCCCGAACCCCCACCACTACTACAACCACCGCTGCCCCCTCCACCACCCCCACTGGGTGTATACCATCTGCCTCAGCTCCTGCCTCTGGACTCAGCTGCTTGCTTGGCTTGCCACGCCCAATTTTCACCCTTCGGGCCAGAAGCAGTAGCCAGCCTAAAAAAAAAAAAAAAGACTTGTGTAAGTGCACGTGGGTGCACGTGCCCCCTCCAGACTGCCCACCCCACAGCTTTGCCCTTGCAACCTGCCCCATTTGCCTTTGCAGCTTTTGCCCCCCATATGCTCCAGCCCCTGCTTACTACCTTCAGCTTGTTTGCCTGCCCCGCCCATTTCCTCCTGCAGCCTCTGTTTGTTTGCCCTGCCCCAGCCTCTGAGGCTAGCCCTTTGGTTTCCCTGCCCTACCTCCAGCCTGCTTAGCCCCTTGCTCTGTGTGCCCATGCCCCCTCCCATGCGCTTGTGCATCTCCCCATTTTAGTTTCAACCCTCTTCACTGCACCCCCAATGTTGTTGTATCCCCCCCTCTAGTGCACCAAGAGGAGCCGGAATTCCAGCCTGTGTCGGTGACTGAACCTTAACCCCTGACTGCCCCCCGTCCAACCCACCCCTTTTGGCGCCCTCCTCCCCTGCCTGCAGCCTAGCGGGGAGGAGTGGTCGACCTGCTTCCCCTTTCCCCTCCTCCTTCTGGTGTCTTTCCTTCCCTCCCTGCTCATGATGGAGGGGGATGAGATGGGTAGGGCCCCTACAGCAGCCCCAGCTACCCCTCCCCTGCCTGCCCCTCAGTCTCCCCCCCAAGCCTCTACCTCCGCTGCCGAACCATCTGCCACCGCCCCCGCTGGGGCACCAGCAGTGACAGGCACCGGGGTGACCTCCACTGCTGCCACGTCTCTCACTCCCTCAGATTCGGTGGGAGCCCCCGCAGCCGGTGGGAAGGGCCAGGGTAAGATGAAGGGGAAGGGCCCCACTAGAAAGACCAGGCCCTCCATGGCAGGGGCTGCCCCCAGTGCCCTGGTCCCACCTCCGGCTGGGGCGTTCCTCCCCGCTGTTCCCTCCACCAGCTCTGCGGGTGTCCCTCCCCCAGCCCCCAGGGCATAGGCCCAGTTGGTGGCAGCCCCCCCACCTGCCACTATGTCATCTCTCCCACCCACCACCTCCGCTACCATCTATAGTGGCCGGGGCTCCTTTCCCACCATGACCAGGAAGCACAGCATCCGTTGCCTCCTGGTGCCCGCCTTGCCCCACGTGGAGACCTATATGCGGTCGTTGGCGAGGGTGATGGGGCCCACGGCTCGCCTTATTGCTGAAGAAGGGACCTCTGGGATTTACGAAATTGGCGTCCCTCAGCTTATGCTCAAATAAATTTGTTAGTCTCTAAGGTGCCACAAATACTCCTTTTCTTTTTGCGAATACAGACTAACATGGTTGCTACTCTGAAAACTGTAAGGAGAGCGATCACTTAAGATGAGCTATTACCAGCAGGAGCGGGGGGGAATGAAGAAAACCTTTAGTAGTGATAATCAAGGTGGGCCATTTCCAGCAGTTGACAAGAAGGTCTGAGGAACGGGGGGGGGTGGGGGGGAATAACATGGGGAATAGTTTTACTTTGTGTAGTGACCCATCCACTCCCAGTCTCTATTCAAGCCTAAGTTAATTGCGAATTAATTCCAATTCAGCAGTCTCGAGTTGGAGTCTGTTTTTGAAGTTTTTTTGTTGAAGGATAGCCACTCTCAGGTTTGTAATCGAGTGACCGGAGAGATTGAAGTGTTCTCCGACTGGTTTTTGAATGTTATAATTCTTGAGACAGAGTGCTTTAGCAGACCACACCAATCATAGCTGACTGAACCACAAACATTAACAGGCATAGGTAACTTCAATACACCTTAATATGTTCTGTAGTGAACTAAATTGGGGGAGAGTTTCTTTAAGCATCTAGTACTTGACACTCCAGTGCAACATCAGCAGTTAGCAGCACAGCAGCTATACCTAATTCTCCTCTTGGGAAATATCCTTTCCAAGATAGAAATACTAAGCCACATGCAATATACAAGAGCTGATGTTTCCTGGCGCAGACATGTCACACTATAGAAGTCCTTGCAGATGTTGCTACTAAGAGTAAGTGCTACTAAGAGATTTAGACCTTAATCCATCTGAGCACTACAGCATATGCTCAACTTTAAGCAAGTGAGTGGTCCCATTGACTTCAATGGGAGTACTCGCATGCTTAAAGTGAGCATGTCCTTAAGTACTCTGCTAGATCATGGCCTAAGAAATAGAAAAGGGCAACTTCCTTTTCATCTACTGGATACTGTGTATGATAGTTGGACATAGCACTAACACCATAGTGTTGCTAGGATTATCTTTAGCCTTTTCCCACTTCTCCCTTCTCACTTCCCCCCCCCTTTTTTTGTTTTGTTTTTTTGACCTTTGTTTGTTTCAGAAATCTCCTGTTAAATAGCCTGTCCAAATCCAGCTATCACAGCTTATTCTGACCCAAGACAGGAATCCCCAAGCCTATCCCTAACAATGGGAAATTCTCCTTCATGCCCCTCTTCCAAGGGGTGATTACGGGAACTCATTTCCTGATTTCAGATCTGGATGAGATCTGATTTTTGGGACTTAATTTACTGAGTTGCCAGTAATGCCCTCTCACTGAGGATTCTCATTTCCTTCTTCCCTTCCCCATATTTTTAATCTTATGAGCAATGCTATGCTTATTCCAATCGTTTGCTCTAGTGGCAACCTAGGAGACAGGGGGAAAAAGTTTATTATCTGCTCATTTCTTTCAGTGCAGACAGTTTCCCTCTTCCTCGCCTCTTGAATTCTGTCAAGAGGTTCCCTGTATCAATTTATAAGTATGTAAATCTTCTGGGAGTGAGGGGAAGAGGGGACAGAGCTTGGCTAGCTAGAGGATGTTATAACAGCTTTTGATTGGTTACAGCCTGTCAGAAATCTGCATAAGGAGGGCTACTGTTGGTCTGCACTGATAGAAAGCAGAACTGAAAGAAAAGAACAATTTCTAAGGTCTACATAAAATGAAAATATGTACAGGGAAAATAATTAGTAGCCTGATTTTCAGAGGGGCCAAGCATGTACAATTCATTCACATTAATGGGCATGCAGAGGTGCTCAGTACCTCTCAAAAAAATCAGGCCTTGAGTTCACAATACCAAGACACAAGACACACTATACTGTAATTACCGAACATTTCACTGATGTCTACAGATAAACTGTCACTGAGTTCTCTTCATAACTACTGCAGAGTCTGTATGTAATATTTTCCATCTTCAAGTGCGTGATAAGAGTTACATTAATGCATATAAGATGTCCAGTATGGAAAATTTGTGGCCCTGATGTCGGATACTGTGTCAGAATAACAGGATGCTTCAGATACTTATCTCAAGTACATACAACTGCTGTTAAGAAGTCTGAACTAGCAACTCACATTGCTTACAGTCCAGTATCCTAGACAATGAAAAAAAAAAGTGTCCCTGGCTTTCTTTAAAAACAGAGGGACAATCTGACTGATCACACAGCTAGCTGAATGGGGCACAATGAACAATTCATTCACTGAATTTATACCTTTTTTCCTAGCTGTGAATTGCCTAAGAACAGACCGTGTTTTCCCCAAATATGCTCACTTTTTATTTTTATTAAGACTGGTTTAGGTTTTTCAGCCTCTGAATGGTTACTGCCAGCATTGATAGAATATATAGTTGCCATTTTAAATTCAAGCCACTCTGAATAGATGCACAGGGGCCATAATATGTTCCTTTTCCCTGACTGATGAGCACCACTCTTAGAAACAGCTTTCTGATATGAATACTTGCCATTACGATTACAGTATTATTCTGGTTCCACTTACCTATTTTCTGTGCTGAGGGACCAGGCTGTCCCTTAGCACAATTGAGCAGCTCTGATTGGCTGGAGGTGGGTGATGGCAGCCAATTATATCAGGATTTCCCTGTAAATTAGGGATTTTCCTGGTACAAGGTCAGAAATCTGTAATCTGCAGGTTTCCGCCATAGGGTTGACAGGTCTGGGAGGGAAAATTAAAAAGGGATCACATCATATTCTTATATGGAACTAGTTATAACTGATACTCTAAAAAAAAATTCTAAGTTGTGAACACAGCAAACTTAAGTAATGTGGATCACATTACTGTTCCCCTCATGTTCCCTTCCAATGGTTGTCACATCTGGGTTTTGATTAGGTAGCCATCTCTTTGAGCCAGTCTACATATGCATTTGTACAGCACCTAGAGAAATGAAGCTCCCAACCTAACTGGGACTTTAAATGGTGACTTCACCATTTTCATAATAATGCAGTTTCCTTCACACAAAACTTTTACTTTGTACAGGGACTCCAGTTTTACTCAGAGCCTATGGCAAAATTTTCAGCACATAAAAGTGATCAAATCTTCCAGCAACGTAATTATATATGTGAAAGTGAAACAGTGCTATGCATCTCCTTGCCCAGACATTTCCAGTCTCCCCCACCTCCCAATTCCGTGCCCAACGAATTCCAGTATCCCTCACAGCTCAACTCACAGTTCCTGTTTCTCTTTCCCTCCCTGTCAGTCCCAGTTTCAGTCCCCTACCCCCAAATTCCTTGTACTAATCTACATCCCCCACCCCACACCCAACCACAGATCTGGCTCATCCCCTCTGCATTCAAATCAGGTTTCCTCCTTCATGCTGCCAGAAGGCTTGTCCACATGAATGTTTTGTTCAATAGAAGATGGGCTGTAAATCTACTTGGCTCCATCCTGGGGTGGATTAAACCTCTGTGTGTACCCTGATTCTGCACATTAACAGTTCATTAATGTGCTTTGATCTAGTCCTATTTCAAAGTATTCTAAATCAGTGATCTGGGCATGTGCTGAAGGATAGAAAGATTAAGGGTAAGGAAGATGACTGATATGCTGTTAATGCATTGTAAACCTCTGTAATTGTGTAACTCACCAAACAGGAAAAGACACATTAAGATAAAGGGCTTCTAGTACAAGATGGGCAATTAAAGTCAAATGGGGCATTGTGTAGTCTCAAAGGAGAGAGGCCCTGTGATTGCATTCCAAAAATCCTTGCAGGAAGAAGAAGAAACCTACTCAAACTCATCCCATCAGTTTGGGCTCTTGAGCAGAGAGGATAAAAATCCCTGACGCAGAGAAACTGATTCTCTCCTGTCGTCTGGACTCTGAGGGGCAAAAATTCTTAAACATACACAAAGAGATCCCCAGGCTGCTTGGCATGGGTCAGCCCAGAAAGACATTTTGAATTGACAGATTACTATAACTCTTTGCATAATGACAGGTTTCAGAGTAGCAGCCCTGTTAGTCTGTATTCGCAAAAAGAAAAGGAGTACTTGTGGCACCTTAGAGACTAACAAATTTATTTGAGTATAAGCTTTCGTGAGCTACAGCTCACTTCATCGGATGTATTTGGTGGAAAATACAGTGGGGAGATCTATATACACACACAGAGAACATGAAAAAATGGGTTTTATCATAAACACTGTAAGGAGAGGTTTCAGAGTAGCAGCCGTGTTAGTCTGTAATCGCAAAAAGAAAAGGAGTTCTTGTGGGACCTTAGAGACTAACAAATTTATTAGAGCATAAGCTTTCGTGAGCTACAGCTCACTTCATCATAATGCATCCGATGAAGTGAGCTATAGCTCACGAAAGCTTATGCTCTAATAAATTTGTTAGTCTCTAAGGTGCCACAAGTACCGATGAAGTGAGCTGTAGCTCACGAAAGCTTATGCTCTAATAAATTTGTTAGTCTCTAAGGTGCCACAAGTACTCCTTTTCTTTTTACTGTAAGGAGAGTGATCACTTAAGATGAGCCATCACCAGCAGCGGGGGAGGGGGGGAGGGAAAGGAGGAAAACCTTTCATGGTGACAAGCAAGGTAGGCTATTTCCAGCAGTTAACAAGAATATCTGAGGAACAGTGGGGGGTGGGGTGGGAGGGAGAAATACCATGGGGAAATAGTTTTACTTTGTGTAATGACTCATCCATTCCCAGTCTCTATTCAAGCCTAAGTTAATTGTATCCAGTTTGCAAATTAATTCCAATTCAGCAGTCTCTCGTTGGAGTCTGTTTTTGAAGTTTTTTTGTTGAAGGATAGCCACTCTCAGGTCTGTAATCGAGTGACCAGAGAGATTGAAGTGTTCTCCGACTGGTTTTTGAATGTTATAATTCTTGACGTCTGATTTGTGTCCATTTATTCTTTCACGTAGAAACTGTCCAGTTTGACCAATGTAAATGGCAGAGGGGCATTGCTGGCACATGATGGCATATATCACATTGGTAGATGCGCAGGTGAACGAGCCTCTGATAGTGTGGCTGATGTGATTAGGCCCTATGATGGTGTCCCCTGAATAGATATGTGGACAGAGTTGGCAACGGGCTTTGTTGCAAGGATAGGTTCCTGGGTTAGTGGTTCTGTTGTGTGGTGTGTGGTTGCTGGTAAGTATTTGCTTCAGATTGGGGGACTGTCTGTAAGCAAGGACTGGCCTGTCTCCCAAGATCTGTGAGAGTGATGGGTCGTCCTTCAGGAGAGGTTGTAGATCCTTGATGAAGCGTTGGAGAGGTTTTAGTTGGGGGCTGAAGGTGATGGCTAGTGGCGTTCTGTTATTTTCTTTGTTGTGCCTGTCCTGTAGTAGGTGACTTCTGGGTACTCTTCTGGCTCTGTCAATCTGTTTTTTCACTTCAGCAGGTGGGTATTGTAGTTGTAAGAATGCATGATAGAGATCTTGTAGGTGTTTGTCTCTGTCTGAGGGGTTGGAGCAAATGTGGTTATATCGTAGAGCTTGGCTGTAGACAATGGATTGTGTGGTATGATCTGGATGAAAGCTAGAGGCATGTAGGTAGGAATAGTGGTCAACAGGTTTCCGATATAGGGTGGTGTTTATGTGACCATCGCGTATTAGCACGTAGTGTCCAGGAAGTGGAGCACTTGTGTAGACTGGTCCAGGCTGAGGTTGATGGTGGGATGGAAATTGTTGAAATCATGGTGGAATTCCTCAAGGGCTTCTTTTCCATGGATCCAGATGATGAAGATGTCATCAATGTAGCGCAAGTAGAGTAGGGGCATTAGGGGACGAGAGCTGAGGAAGCGTTGTTCTAAGTCAGCCATAGAAATGTTGGCATACTGTGGGGCCATGCGGGTACCCATCGCAGTGCCGCTGATTTGAAGGTATACATTGTCCCCAAATGTGAAATAGTTATGGGTGAGGACAAAGTCACAAAGTTCAGCCATCAGGTGAGCCGTGACATTATCGGGGATACTGTTCCTGACGGCTTGTAGTCCATCTTTGTGTGGAATGTTGGTGTAGAGGGCTTCTACATCCATAGTGGCTAGGATGGTGTTTTTAGGAAGATCACCAATGGATTGTAGTTTCCTCAGGAAGTCAGAGGTGTCTCAAAGATAGCTGGGAGTGTTGGTAACGTAGGGCCTGAGGAGGGAGTCTACATAGCCAGACAATCCTGCTGTCAGGGTGCCAATGCCTGAGATGATGGGGCGTCCAGGATTTCCAGGTTTATGGATCTTGGGTAGCAGATAGAATACCTCAGGTCGGGGTTCTAGGGATGTGTCTGTGCGGATTTGTTCTTGTGCTTTTTCATGGAGTTTCTTGAGCAAATGCTGTAGTTTCTTTTGGTGACTCTCAGTGGAATCAGAGGGTAATGGCTTGTAGAAAGTGGTGTTGGAGAGCTGCCTAGTAGCCTCTTGTTCATATTCCGACCTATTCATGATGACGACAGCACCTCCTTTGTCAGCCTTTTTGATTATGATGTCAGAGTTGTTTCTGAGGCTGTGGATGGCATTGTGTTCTGCAGGCTGAGGTTATGGGGCAAGTGATGCTGCTTTTCCACAATTTCAGCTTGTGCACATTGGCGGAAACACTCTATGTAGAAGTCCGGTCTGCTGTTTCGACCTTCAGGAGGAGTCCACCCAGAATCTTTCTTTTTGTAGTGTTGGTAGAAAGGTCTCTGTGGGTTAATATGTTGGTCAGAGGTGTGTTGGAAATATTCCTTGAGTCGGAGACGTCGAAAATAGGATTCTAGGTCACCACAGAACTGTATCATGTTCGTGGGGGTGGAGGGGCAAAAGGAGTGGCCCTGAGATAGGATAGATTCTTCTGCTGGGCTAAGAGTATAGTTGGATAGATTAACAATATTGCTGGGTGGGTTACGGGAACCACTGTTGTGGCCCCTTGTGGCATGTAGTAGTTTAGATAATTTAGTGTCCTTTTTCTTTTTGTAGAGAAGCAAAGTGTGTGTTGTACTTGGCTTGTCTAGTTTTTGTAAAGTCCAGCCACGAGGAAGTTTGTGTGGAAGGTTGGCTCTTTGTGAGAGTATCCAGTTTTGAGAGCTCATTCTTAATCTTTCCCTGTTTGCTGTAGAGGATGTTGATCAGGTGGTTCCGCAGTTTCTTTGAGAGTGTGTGGCACAAGCTGTCAGCATAGTCTGTATGGTATGTAGATTGTAATGGATTTTTTACCTTCAGTCCTTTTGGTATGATGTCCATCTGTTTGCATTTGAAGAGGAAGATGATGTCTATCTGTATCTGTACGAGTTTTTTCATGAAGCTGATAGATTTCCACTCTATATGGCTAAATTCAGTGCCTTGCATAATGACAGGTTTCAGAGTAGCAGCCGTGTTAGTCTGTATTTTCAAAAAGAAAAGGAGTACTTGTGTCACCTTAGAGACTAACAAATTTGAGTATAAGCTTTCGTGAGCTACAGCTCACTTCATCGGATGCATTTGGTGGAAAATACAGTGGGGAGATTTATATACACGCACAGAGAACATGAAACAATGGGTTTTATCATACACACTGTAAGGAGAGTGATCACTTAAGATGAGCCATCACCAGCAGTGGGGGGGGGAAAGGAGGAAAACCTTTCATGGTGACAAGCAAGGTAGGCCATTTCCAGCAGTTAACAAGAACATTTGAGGAACAGTGGGTGGGTGGGGTGGGGGGGGGAGAAATAACATGGGGAAATAGTTTTACTTTGTGTAATGACTCATCCATTCCCAGTCTCTATTCAAGCCTAAGTTAATTGTATCCAGTTTGCAAATTAATTCCAATTCCTTTTCCTTTTCCCCTAATAGTGTGTATGATAACACCCATTGTTTCATGTTCTCTGTGTATATAAATCTCCCCACTGTATTTTCCACTGAATGTATCCAATGAAGTGAGCTGTAGCTCATGAAAGCTTATGCTCAAATAAATGTGTTAGTCTCTAAGCCCTGGTCTACACTAGGCATTGAGGTCGAATTTAGCAGCGTTAAATCGATTTAACCCTGCACCCATCCACATGACAAAGCCCTTTCTTTTAACTTAAAGGGCTCTTAAAATCGATTTCCTTACTCCACTGCTGACAAAGGGATTAGTGCTGAAATTGGTTTTGCTGGGTCAAATTTGGAGTACTGTGGCCTCTGGGATCTATCCCAGAGTGTTCCATTGTGACTGCTCTGGACAGCACTCTCAACTCAGATGCACTGACTAGGTAGACAGGAAAAGGCTCGCGAACTTTTGAATTTCCATTTCCTGTTTGGTCACTGTGGCAAGCTGCAGGTGACCATGCAGAGCTCATCATTAGAGATGACCATGCAGAGCTCATCAGCAGAGGTGACCATGATGGAGTCCCAGAATCGCAAAAGAGCTCCAGCATGGACCGAACGCAAGGTATGGGATCTGATCGTTGTATGAGGAGAGGAATCCGTGCTATCAGAGCTACGTTCCAGTTTTCTAAATGCCAAAACATTTGTGAAAATCTCCCAGGGCATGAAGGACAGAGGCCATAACAGGGACCCAAAGTAATGCCGCGTGAAACTTAAGGAGCTGAGGCAAGCCTACCAGAAAACCAGAGAGGTGAAAGGCTGCTCCGGGTCAGAGCCCCAAACATGCTGCTTCTATGATGAGCTGCATGCCATTTTGGGGGGTTCAGCCACCACTATCCCAGCCATGTTGTTTGACTCCTTCAATGGAGATGAAAGCAACTCGGAAGCAGGTTTTGGGGATGAGGAAGACTATGATGATGATGATGAGGTTGTAGATAGCTCACAGCAAACAAGAGGAGAAACCGGATTTCCTGACAGCCAGGAACTGTTTCTCACCCTGGACCTGGAGGCAGTACCCCCCGAACCCGCCCAAGGTTGCCTCACAGACCCACCAGGTGCAGAAGGGACCTCTGGTGAGTGTACCTTTTTAAAATACTATACAAGGTTTAAAAGCCAGCATGTTTAATGATTAATTTGCCCTGACATTCGTGGCTCTCCTGGATATACTCCCAAAGCCTTTGCAAAAGGTTTCTGGGGAGGGCAGCCTTATTCCATCCACCATGGTAGGACACTTTACCACTCCAGGCCAGTAGCACGTACTTGGGAATCATTGTAGAACAAAGCATTGCAGTGTATGTTTGCTGGCATTCAAACAACATCTGTTCTTTATCTCTCTGTGTTATCCTCAGGAGAGTGAAATCATTTATGGTCACCTGGTTGAAATAGGGTGCTTTTCTTAAGGGGACATTCAGAGGTGCCTGTTCCTGCTGGGCTGTTTGCCTGTGGCTGAATAGAAATGTTCCCCGCTGTTAGCCACGGGGAGGGGGGAAGGGGCTAGCTACGTGCTGGGGTGAGGCAAAATGGAACCTTGGAACGAAAGCACATATGCTATGTGTGTAATGTTAACAGCAAGGTTTACCATGAAAGAGTGTACCCATTGTTCTATAAAATGTGTCTTTTTAAATACCACTGTCCCTTTTTTTTTCTCCACCAGCTGCATGTGTTTTAAGGATCACAGGATCTTCTCCTTCCCAGAGGCTAGCAAAAATTAGAAGCAAAAAAAAACCACACTCTCGATGAAATGTTCTCTGAGCTCATGCTGTCCTCCCACACTGACAGAGCACAGACGCATGCATGGAGGCAGACAATGTCAGAGTGCAGGAAAGCACAAAATGACCGGGAGGAGAGGTGGTGGGCTGAAGAGTGTAAGTGGCGGCAGAGAGGACTGAAGCTGAAACGTGGCGGCAGTGTGATGAGAGGAGGCAGGATTCAATGCTGAGGCTGCTGGAGGATCAAAGTAATGTGCTCCAGCGTATGGTTGAGCTGCAGGAAAGGCAGCAGGAGCACAGACCGCCGCTACAGCCCCTGTGTAACCAAACCCCCTCCTCCCCAAGTTCCATAGCCTCCTCACCCAGACACCCAAGAACACTGTGGGGGGGCCTCCGGCCACCCAGCCTCTCCACCCCAGAGGATTGCCCAAGGAACAGAAGGCTGGCATTCAATAAGTTTTAAACTTTTAAAGTGCTGTGTGGCCTTGTCCTTCCCTTCTCCACCACCCCTCCTGGGCTACCTTGGTAATTATCCCCCTATTTGTGTGATGAATTAATAAAGAATGTATGAATGTGAAGCAACAATGACTTTATTGCCTCTGAAAGCGGTGATCGAAGGGAGGAGGGGAGGGTGGTTAGCTTACAGGGAAGTAGAGTGAACCAAGGGGCGGAGGGTTTCATCAAGGAGAAACAAACAGAACTTTCACACCATAGTCTAGCCAGTCATGAAACTGGTTTTCAAAGCTTCTCTGATGCGCACCGCACCCTCCTGTGCTCTTCTAACCACCCTGGTGTCTGGCTGCGCATAACCAGCAGCCAGGCGATTTGCCTCAACCTCCCACCCCGCCATAAACATCTCCCCCTTACTCTCACAGATATTGTGTAGCGCACAGCAATCTGTAATAACAGTGGGAATATTGGTTTGCTGAGGTCTAACCGAGTAAACTGCGCCAGCGCGCTTTTAAATGTCCAAATTCTACCACCATTCTGCACTTGCTCAGCCTGTAGTTGAACAGCTCCTGACTACTCTCCAGGCTGCCTATGTATGGCTTCATGAGCCCGGGCATTAAGGGGTAGGCTGGGTCCCCAAGAATAACTATAGGCATTTCAACATCCCCAACCGTTATTTTCTGGTCTGGGAAGAAAGTCCATTCCTGCAGCTTTTGAAACAGACCAGAGTTCCTGAAGATGTGAGCATCATGTACCTTTCCCGGCCATCCCATGTTGATGTTTGTGAAACGTCCCTTGTGATCCACCAGTGCTTGCAGCATTATTGAAAAATACCCTTTGCGGTTTATGTACTTGCTGGCTTGGTGCTCCGGTGCCAAGATAGGGATATGGGTTCGGTCTATGGCCCCACCACAGTTAGAGAATACCATTGCAGCAAAGCTATCCACTATGACCTACATGTTTCCCAGGGTCACTACCCTTGATATCAGCAGATCTTTGATTGCTTTGTCTACTTGCATCACAGCAGCCCCCACAGTAGATTTGCCCACTCCAAATTGATTCCCGACTGACCGGTAGCTGTCTGGCGTTGCAAGCTTCCACAGGGCTATTGCCCCTTGCTTCTCAACTGTGAGGGCTGCTCTCATCTTGATATTCTTGTGCCTCAGAGCAAGGGAAAGCAAGTCACAAAGTTTCATGAAAGTGCCCTTACGCATGCGAAAGTTTCGCAGCCACTGGGAATCGTCCCAGACCCACAACACTATGCGGTCCCATCAGTCTGTGCTTGTTTCCCGGGCCCAGAATTGGCGTTCCAGCGCATGAGCCTGCCCAATTAGCACCATGATGCCCACATTGCCAGAGCCCATGCTTTGAGAGAAGTCTGTGTCCATGTCCTCATCATTCTCGTCACCGCGCTGACGTCGCCTACTCGCCCGGTTTCGCTTTGCCAGGTTCTGGTGCTGCATATATTGCTGCATAATGCGTGTGGTGTTTAATGTGCTCCTAATTGCCAAAGTGATCTGAGCAGGCTCCATGCTTGCTGTGGTATGGTGTCTTCACAGAAAAAAGGTGCAGAACAATTGTCTGTTGTTGCCCTGATGGAGGGAGGGGCGACTGATGACATGGCTTACAGGGTTGGCTTAAAGGGAATTAAAATCAACAAAGGGGGTGGCTTTGCGAGAAACTGAATGGCCGCCTCAAGGATAGAACTCAAAACTGGGTTTAGCAGGCCGTTCATTTCACAGAGGGAGAGGAGAAAATGAATACAAAAAAAATCTGATCTATTTCTTGTTTTGAGCCACTTCATCTATCTTTATACATCTTGCTGGCAGCAGACTGTGCAGTACGACCACTAGCCATCGTCACCTCTTGGGTGCTCGGCAGAAGACGGTGCAATATGACTGCTGGCCATCATCTTCTGCTGGCTGCAGATTAAAAGAGTGCACTGCCGGTAGGACTCAATCGCCATGAGACGAAACAAGGGAAATGACCTAGCTGAGTCACTCCCGTGTTTGCGTAGGCACCTGGTTAAAAGAGCACCCAGGACTACGTCAACAACAGCTACCAGTCATACTGCACTGTCTGCTGCCAAAAGGCAATAAACTGCTTCTGTGTAGCAATGCAGTACCATGTCTGCCAGCACCCAGGAGACATACGGTGATGGTTAGTTGAGCAGGCTTCATGCTTGCCGTGGTATGGTGTCTGCACAGGTAACTCAAGAAAAAAGGTGCAAAACAATTGTCTGCCCTTGCTTTTACAGAGGGAGGGAGGGAGGGAGGGAATGGGGGCCTGGAGATATGTACCCAGAACCACCTGCAACAATGTTTTAGCCGCATCAGGCACTGGGATTTCTATCCAGAATTCAAATGGGCAGTGGAGACTGCAGGAACTGTGGGATAGCTACCCACAGTGCAAAGCTCTGGAAGTCAACGGTTGCCTCGGTACTGTGGACACAGTCCACCGACTACATGCACTTAGAGCATTTGTGTGGGGACACACACAATCGACTGTATAAAAACGCTTTCTACAAAACCGACTTCTATAAATTCAACCTAATTTCGTAGTGTAGACATACCCCAAGGTGCCACAAGTACTCCTTTTCTTTTTGCGAATACAGACTAACACGGCTGCTACTCTGAAAACTAATGATTTTAAGTGTTTGAAAAGCCTCATGTTTTATTTTCATCTGTTTTATATAAATGCTGCATCTCTTAAGAGGAGGATCTCTTAAGAGGCAATGCAACACCAACTAGTTATCTAGATGTTCCAAACAGATTAAGAGTTTCCCTCAGCCCTGAGAGACAATTATTTATATCTGAGGGCTCTGTTTCAGTGAAAACCATCCTCCTTTACCTTACTGCTTTTTACCAGTTTGTCAATCTCAGGTCAGCATGAACATGCTAGTTGACTGCCTTGTTAATTTATTTATGGCTAACAATAGAAAGAGAAGCTCTGAATGCTCAACATCTTCATCCTTGAGTGAAGATCTATTCACATTTTAAAGGAATTCCTTTAACCACCTTCCATTACTAATTTAGCTCATCATCATGCACTATATTTAATGAACATCAACACCCTGCAAGGTGCTGCATTATTATGGAAGGAAATGTACTGAAGAGGAAAGAATTACATGTCTCGGACAACAATTAGGGCTTTCAGTCATATTGTGTTACAAGAAGAGGAGAAACTGCTCTAGCATTTGAAAGTAGGATGCTGAATAATTATATTCAATTAACTAAGGACTCCTTGGGCAACAGCCCAACACAGGACTTTACAGGACACAGCCATAGAGAAGGGAGGGAAATAAAGTGGTTTGAATTCTGTACTTCAGAATTGATAAATTCTGTACTACAGTATTGATAAATACAAATATTGTGCCATTACTGGTTAAATATACATTTTATAATAGAAACAAAGAGCTGATTTAATCCTAGTTAATATAATGTAGTTTACTGTTACCTAATTCCCCTGTAAACTCTGGGCCAAACCAAGGAAAAATCTTGGTTCCATGGACTCTAAGATGTTGAAGAGTGTAGGGCAGTGGTTCTCAACTAGGGGTACACATACTCCTGGAGCTACGCAGAGGTTGTCCACGGGTACATCAACTCATCTAGATATTTGCCTAGTTTTGCAACAGACTACATAAAGAGCACTAACGAAGTAAGTCAGTACAAACTAAAACTTCATACGGACAATGACTTTTTTATACTGCTCTATATACTATACACTGAAATGTAAGTACAATATTTATATTATAGTAAAAATGAGAAAGTAAGCAGTGTTTCAATAATAGTGTGCTGTGACACTTCATATTTTTGTCTGATTTTATAGGCAAGTAGTTTTTAATTGAGGTGTAATTTGGGGTACACAAGACAAACCAGACTCCTGAAAGGGTTACAATAGTCTGAAAAGGTTGAGAGCCACTGGGATAGGGGACTTTTAGCTTTTTCCTGACTGCTCAAACCATCCATTGCCTTGGATCAGAGTCTAGGATTCTCTCTTGCCCCCAGTCCTGACTGCCATCTAGTCTGCCTCTTGGGGAAATACATCAAGAGGTGCTATGCATGTAGTACCTCCAATTGCTGGGCATTGGGAACAGGCTTTCCTACACTGGCTCAGAGATCTTATATATCCCCTCTTCTTCCATCCTCTCCCCGAGAGAGCTCCTAATTTAAAGCTCCATAGTGGAGCTGTCTGTCTGAGAGAAACAACTAAGCCTATTTGACTGAAAATCCGAGATCTGCCTGCCAAAGGGGGCTGAAGGGTGGGGGGCATGTTGCGGGAGGGAGAGAGCTCATTATGATCTTTTCCCCCAAAACTTAGGGCATGATTTTCAGTAAGTGGAGGTCCTCATACATTTGTACACTCTGCATGCCCACGTTGAATGCAAAATTACAGGGCTGCACATGCAAATCAGGCATTTGTGCAGGCACCTGGGTATTTGCAAGAGGCTCTGTCCAGTGTGCATGTGCAATTATGCTAATTACCTGTTATATTCTACATTCTCCCTTGTTTTGAAGTGAATGGGGACTGCATTTATCATCTGGTACCCATGTTTACTTAATGCCCTGGTAATATTTAATTTTTCTGTTGCTAATCATCTTACTGTATTTTAGTTCAAGCAATTCAATAACAGAGGCAGAATTTCTAGGAATGAAAACCAAGACAGGGTTTCACCCTTTGAGTAGGCAATGATGTGGGGTGGGATCATCCCACCTACCTCAATTTATGGAGTGGACCCTTCACGCACACATCTCCTACTCTCATGAAGAAAGAGTGGGGAGCTGCTTCTATGGCACTGTCCTTCATCTTTCAGACCATACTGAGCATGCTCCATGGATTCTGGGTTGATGTAGCCAAGAAGGCTGAGTGTGGTGAGCAGGGGAGAAGTGGTCAGTCTAGGGCCAGGGCCTTGGGGGAGAGGTGTGTGGCAGGGAGAATGCATTGTGTCTTCCATCTTGCTTTGTTCCCTACGGGAGCACACTTGCTCTATCCCCAGGGGAATTTTCCAGAGGGAAAGCCCTGAGGTGATCCTTATTGGGGCGTCCTCTTCCAGAGTTCTCTTGATGGGCTTTACTTTGAGGGTGGTGTTCCAGCTCAGGGTCATTAGAATGCTAGTTCAAAAGTATTAGGTAAATGGTGTATAACTCATATTGAAAAATTACTTTAGCAGGTAGACCACCGATTCTATCTTTGGAGGTAACACAGGGTTACATCCAATAAATGACATCTCTCTATCCAAATTATCATTCTTCCAAACACTGTAAATGTTTTCTATATATCTTCACAAGGGACAACATAAAGCCCCATTCATCTAAATTTCCATATGATTGCTCCCCTCTCCCCACAATATCTCCTATTTTTTTCTATTCTGATTATCTTAGAAGTGACATGTCTGTGTCACACCAGCTCCTGAAAGAGCAATTAGCCTCTCTCTGGCTTCTACCTGTATGAATGATATACTATCTCTCTGTCTAGCTAATGTATCTTCAGCCTTTTAGCTTAGCTCACTGATACCCTACTCCGTCACCCTGCTGTTTATATTATACTAGTAGGTGAATATATTCATACAACTGAGCTGAATGATAATTAGCTGTGGCACTGTAGACATTACAGTGTCAGTGTTTCACACTTTCATTTCCACTCTAGCTCTTATCTCTAAAGTATAGGAAGTTTTGCATGTGCCCTAGTTTAGATGCCAGGGCTGATGGATGGAATTTCTTGCAGGAAGTTAATCTACCTGGCCTACTCAGTGTTTGGTTACTTCCGGGAATCAATATTTTTGGCGCCAAGATTTTGGCACACTAGCAATTGTCACTATAAATCTAGCATTAGCTCATTGCAAGAGGAATATTGGATACCCAGTTCCAAAACAAACTTGTAAGATACGTGTGGGTATTTAATATTTGCAAACAACCAACTAATACTCATTTACAATCTTATCACATAAATTATAACTCTTACATACTGTATCAGTCAGGCCAGGGTATTTTTCAGTTATAAAGGTGAGAGCAAGGGGTGGGGGTTGTATGTGAAATGGGCTGATGCCCTCTTCTGCTGCTTTATGATGTAAAAAGGTCTGAAAGTATTCTGTTTTAAGAAAAAATCTGCTTGTTTTTTCTGCTTCCTCTACCCCAAAATCAGAAATCACACTCGTGTGTACCTTGGTAGACTACATGGTGAAAGGAGAAATCGTGAAATCGTGACAACATAGAGACAATGTAGGTGAGAGAGACCAAGCTCTGTGTAAGTTTGAAATCTTGTCTCTCTCATGAACAGGAGTTGGTCCAGTAAAAAAATATTACCTCACACACCTTGTCTCTCTAATATCCTAGGACCAACATGGCTATACCAACACTGCAAACCTCATAGGAGACAAGTGACTTGAAGATAGATGTTTGAGATGGGAACAGTTTCTAAACAGATTGTTAAACATTTTGTTAGTTTCTCTTTGGCAACACCTATTTAGTACCAATGTCTGCACTGATACTTGGGAGCAAAGGTAGTTTTGTTAAAGGTTCCATAACAATTGCTCCCTCAATCTAGATGTTAAAGTCATGAAATTCACATCTGAGTTTCCAAGAAGTCCTCTCACAAAACCATAGAAGGGAAAACTTGCCATTATATATAGATCATATAGGCTATCAGGTATCCATAGTAACCAATTATCAGTGGGAGGGAAAAAACCAGAAAGCTACATCATTATATTTTAGACATATTTTATGGAAGAAAAAAATCGAGAAAAGGATCTTGAAGGATTTAAGACATTAAAAATACACCTTTTTTTTTCTAACATAGACAAGCCCCAAAAGGGATCACAAAGGGGGATTTTAGCATAATGGACAATTTTTTTCTTTTCTGCTAATCCTTTATATGGAAGTTTTGGTTACAGAAGCTCCATTTGTCTACAGAAGCTCCATTTCCGTTTTTCTAACTGGCATCTGATCCAAAGCCTATTGAAAAAAGAAAAGGAGTACTTGTGGCACCTTAGAGACTAACAAATTTATTTGAGCCTATTGAAGCCTATTGAAGTCAATGGGAGTTTTACATTGGCTTCAGTGGTCTTTGGACAGATCTTTGTAAGAACAAGAATGAAGAGTAGTGCCTCCTTATGCGAAAAAAGTAAATAATGTAATAAGATGACATCTTCAGCTCTATTTTCTCAGAGTCCCACATCTCTTCCCAAGTGTATACTTATTTTGCTACGGCTTAACCATAAGAGATGGTTGTACTTTTAATGGAGGATTTATTTTAATGAACTGTATTGCTTAGTTAGCCTCTCTAGCTTCTTTGTGGCAGGTCTACACTGATACTTTCTCTGTCTTCAAGCCAAGAATTTTGAAAGACTTGCAGGGCAAATTAATTTCTGGTTTGTGTGGTTCTTACAGGTACTAAGGGTAATGTCTTATTGCTGAGATCAAAAGAAGGCAGCAAAGCTATTAAGTCACGAACTTTACTTTATTTGGAAACCATTGGAACACTTTGTTTATCTAAGTTTACTAATCAATACTCAGACTAATCCATTGAACTGGAGTCTCTGCATTTCAGTAATAATAAAGAACAATAATATTTAATAGGACGGAACCAGCAAAGAAAGAATGACTATTATAATTCAACAATTGACCGGCTAACGCTTACCTGAACTCCAAAGTGGTCCTGAAATTGTTCAGTTCTAACTCTGATTAGTTCTGGCTCCCAAATTTCTGCCAATATATTTAGCTGCATCTTTAGTGTGGAGTTTCTTTTGTGAGCCATATTATGATGTATTTCCTAGTGGCTACATGATAGCCATCCCCTTTCGTAATGGCACTTGTAATGTCACTTGCACTTTCAGAGAAACGCAGGAAGTCCATAACTCAGATTTCTTAAGATCTTAGGGAGATAGTTAAAACAAAACTACTAATTGCATTTTAAAATAGTTTCTGTATACTTCTGTCTCTTCAGGAATATTACTCTAATGCGTTTTTAACCTTTAGCACATCAGTTCTCAAACTATGAGATGGGCCTCCTAAGGGAGGTGCAGGAATGTGTCAAGAGAGGTACGAGCTGCGTGCTTTCCCTCCCCTGAAAGAGTTCTAGCTGTCAGCCCAGGTGGCTGGGGTTTATGCAGAAGGGCCGTGCTCACCCGGGAGGCAGGGATAAAGGGGGAAGCCGGAGCCTTACCATCTGAGCTTGGGTTCTCCTCTCCCCACCCAATCCCTCAGAGGGAGGCAGCCAGGGTTTGGGCTCTCCTCCCCCTCACCCCAGTTCCACACCTGGAGGCAGTGGGGCTCTGGCTGTCAGCACCGAGGCAGCAGCATTGCTGGGGTGGCAAT
This sequence comes from Dermochelys coriacea, assembly GCF_009764565.3. NCBI lineage: Eukaryota > Metazoa > Chordata > Testudines > Dermochelyidae > Dermochelys > Dermochelys coriacea. Next base: position 73,858,146 of record NC_050072.1, on the reverse strand, counting down.
AGGCCGCTAAATCTGCTGTGAAAAGTGATATTGACGAATATCACTTTTCACATTGCCACCCTTACTTCTGTGCTGCTTCTGGCATGGCACTGCCTTCAGAACTGGGTGGGGCTATATGTACTTGGGGGTGGGGGAGGGCGTGGAAATGACTATAGATGCACAGACGGGGAAGGGGGGGGGTCTGAGCAAATAAGTGTGAGAACCACTGCTTTAGCATAACTTCTGAAGTTCACCTTTAAGCCAATGGAAGTTTTTGGTAGGAAATGTATACTTTAACATTACTGAGAGTTCTGACTGCTTTAGCTGTGAACACTTGTTTGATATGTTTTAGACAGAATTTGATTTCCTTGTTATGATGTTGTAACTAAGGTAGTTAGTGATACATTTGCACTCTTTTTAAATGCCATCTAAGTCACATGACTTTATTTGACTAAATCAGTAAGGATAAGCATTTTTCAGCATGTCTGGGGTTGGTTGAGGACACTCTAAAGAAGATCAATACGTGATAGATGACATCTCATCCAAAATTAAATTACAGGGGGGAGTATTCCCTGCAGAAGAGAAGTTAAATTATGATATATTTCCCCAACCAGATCTCCGGTTTACAGAGATCAATCAGCTTATCATTTATCATCAAGAAGATAATCAATTTCACTTCTACAGAACTTCTATCTAATTATGGCACAGTTACTGAGGGAAGTGAATGGCTGAGTCACAATCAAACAACGTCTTAAACAGCAATCCAAATGACAATATTTTTATGGATGGGTCTTGCCCTCAAAACCATTTCAAAGTCCACTTCTATCAACTTTCTTACAGCTAAGAGAGGTTTCCTTGCATTTCTCTCACCATCAGATTTCATTAACCAGTTAGGGTTTGAAATTGAGACTTGGGTGAAATTCTGGCTCATTGACGTCAATGGCAAAACTCCCGAAGTATAGTTCTAGTCTGAAATGTGACTCTATTGTTACTTTATATTGTGGGGGTTTCATGTTCTGATTCAATGATTCTATATCAGATTTCCTTACTTTATAAATATAAAATGCTTTTCCAACTGCAAGCCCCACAAACAGTCCATCATCACCAATAAAAAATATTCTGCAGGCCAGATTATTACCCTCTTATATTTATGCAATAACATTATCAATTACACCTAAAGTTGGTCACCCAAAGCTAGATCCACAAAGGTGACATTACAACACCTAACTTTAGGCACCCTGCTGCCCACTGGAAACCTCAGTCCTGAATTAGGCACCCTAAACAATGCATGGGGAGAATCAGGTGCCTAAGAATGGGTTTCACAAAAGCATGCTGAGTGGGGAGCTTCCTAACTAGTCAATGGGAGATGCTGAGGAGAGGGGTGTGGTCAAAGTCCAGTCTCTCAAAGGTAGTTGGGGGCCTAAATCATAGAGAATGAGAATGACTCCATAGTCTAGAGGTTAGTGCACTCTTCTGGGAGTTTCAGATTCTGGTCTCTGCACCAATGCATATTTAAGGATTTCACATAATGTGGAACAGCTTCAATAAATAAAACCCACCCCCAGAATAGCCTTCTCTAGCCCAGTGATTAGGCACTTGCCTGGAAAACAGACCTGCGTTCAATTCCTTGTTTTGAATCAGGCAGATTGCAGATTTTACCCTGGGTCACCTACTGCTTTGATGAGTGCTCTAACCACTGGGCTATTAGGTAGGTGTGTGAGTAATCTCTTCCTCAATGTTTTCTTCAGGGCCTGATCAGGTAGGCATGCTCTGAGGTGGCTTCTGAGAATTCCTACCGGACAGAGTCCCACAGGCAAGATAGGTGCTGGAACACCAAGTTTGAGGATTTCACCAGGGCTTAGATGTGACCTGGGTGCTAGGTGTCAAGACTTAGGTGGCTTTGGGTAAGCCCACTAGCAGCAATGTTGATGCCGAGCGGATTTCAGGCAATTAGTTACCTAAATCCCTTTGTGGATCTAGCTGCTACATCCTAAGGAGCTTGGTCACCTAAGAAATACATAAAATTACAATAAGCTGTTTCTGTTGGTACATCTATAGTGGAACATTAGATTGGTGCCTTTGTGACTTTCAGGACAGGTTGCTGTATTTTGGGGTATACTAAATGTAGACCTGTTTGGAGAGTGGGGGAAAAGTAAGAAAAAGTATGTCGGTTTAGCCTTGAAATTTTGTTTTTTTTTGGGAGGTGGGGGGGAGTGTAGCCCAGCAATAGGCCTGTTCTGAAAATGGAAAACACTTTTTGTGAATATATTTTCCTGTGTTGATCAAAAGTGGTTTTTTTTGTTTTTGTTTGGTTTTTTAATGATATTTTTTTCCCAGCTGGCTCGCAATAAATGTCCTGGCTGAACGTTCAGCCAAATACTAAATGTGGCATTTTGTTTATCGAAGACTGGAAGGCAAATAGTACATGAACGTATACTGTTACTTGTATTACATGGTTTAATGTTATTGATACATATAATACCAATACTGCACAGTATTTGGTACTAAAATTACAACTGTAAAACAATACTGTTGGAATGTGAGTTAAATTCAGAATAGGGTTGATAGAAGTCGCTGGAGTATATGTGACGCACTAGCATAATGAAAAGGAGTACTTGTGGCACCTTAGAGACTAACAAATTTATTAGAGCATAAGCTTTCGTGAGCTACAGCTCACTTCATCGGATGCAAAATGCATCCGATGAAGTGAGCTGTAGCTCACGAAAGCTTATGCTCTAATAAATTTGTTAGTCTCTAAGGTGCCACAAGTACTCCTTTTCTTTTTGCGAATACAGACTAACACGGCTGCTACTCTGAAACTAGCATAATGAGTTGGTGGTGTCTTGGTGGTGGTGGTGGTTTGTTTTTGAAGTTCCTATGATGAAGAAATTAACTGCATTGTGCTCTTGCTGTCTCTTAATTACAAACAGAAACAAAAAAATCTTCTTTTAATGGGAGCTAGTAAAAAAAATTATTTGGGATAGAAATTTTGAAATTTCAAAGTTGCTTCTGTTTCACAGAGCTGAAAATAGAACAGGAGGGTTTTTTTGTTTTTGTTTTTTCCATTTTTTGAAATTTTTTCATGAAATGTGTTTTATGGGTGGGGGGGGATCTTAAATTTTCAAAATTGTCAAAAAATATTTTTTTCCTCCTTTCTCCCCCTTTTTTTCTTCGTGTGACCAATTCAATAAAATGACTGATGTCCAGGGTTTTGACTGATAAAGGTAGCAGGAACCCAGGGTAAGGTGCTGAAATGGCTTGAGTCCTTATCTATTTACACTACAAGCTAGTGGTGTGATTCCCAACTGACATGTAGACATATTTGTCCTAGTTCTCAGTGAGCTAGCTCACTTAAAAATAGTAGCATAGGTGTGGTAGCCTGGGCAGTGGCGGCGTGGGCTAGCCACGCCAAATACAAACTTGCCTGAATCCCATGGGCACGTAGTTGGGGCAGCTGGCTTGTGCTGTTGTTCCTACTGTCCAGGCTACTGCAGCTACACTACTTTTTTCAGCACACTCGCTCAACGAGTGCTAGTACAAATATGTCGAAATGAGCTGGTCATTACACTCCCATCTTGTAGTATAGACATAAACTAAGGGACCTCCTACTAGCAACAGCTAAAGGTGTTTGAAGTCAAATGACAGAGGCCTGTGCTTTTGCGGCTGAAGGACAAGAATTTTTTAGTACTTGCTTTCTGTGCGATTTAAATAGTAATTGTGTCTGTAGCCTGTAGCACATGAACTTGCTTCATAGGGAGCCCTTTTATTAAATGTGGACATTTAAACACACATCCTTCCTCCGGATGCCCACATTAATTCGTGAGCTGTAGCTCACGAAAGCTTATGCTCAAATAAATTTGTTAGTCTCTAAGGTGCCACAAGTACTCCTTTTCTTTTCACATTAATTTAGTAACCTAAATAGGCATTTACATGCTTTAGTGCAAATTTGAGCTTCCAGGTGAGGGGTTCGCACATTCCATCCAGGGACCTACCTTTGAAAAACGATTGCACAGACCAAATTCAGAGGTGAAGTAAATGGAGGTGTTAAGTGCATGTTGATAAGTAATTACATGTTAAGAGGGATTAAGAGTGGGGTTGTAGCAAGAAAAGCAACCACCAGGAAGGTGTTATAAGATAAAGCAGCCTGTTTCTTTCTTCTTCAGTCACATGAGTTTACACTGAAGTTGGTGTAAGATCATCTATGCTGACTCACCAACATGCAATTTACACAACCACATTTGTATCATTTCTGAATATTGTCCCTAGTCTCTTCTGAGCACCACTTTTTTCTTTTCTTTTTTATTAAAAATATTCATTGCCAGCTCCGCAATATACATGTTGTTCAGTTTCAGAAATTTGTGTGTGGCATGATGCAGCTTCAAATACAAGGATTGTAACTGCTCAGAAGAAATCAGTGTATTTATCCACATCCAGGTGAAATATAGGTAGACAGGTTATTTTATTGCGTGGTTTCTCCTGGGAATATAATGGTTGCAAATGTAAATATTATCCAAATGATATATCTGAGCTCCTTCATTTTCAGTTTAAACTGATTTTAAAAAATCCCCAGTTTTACAAAAAGTAGTATTTGGGGTTTTTTTCTGATTTTTCACCCTACTTTTGTGTCATTCAAATATATAAAAATAACTTGTTTTATTAGGAAAATACAATACATTGCATGAGCTATCTGTATTATGACAATACATTAGTCTGTGTGAATGTGCAAAGCTGCCTTTGAAGTAAGGCTATGTATTAGTCAAGAAGATACACACAATAAACAGAGGCACCCACACAAGGTCTGAAGTTTGTGCGCGTCTGAACGTAGTGTTGAATCTCATGCCCATTACTTACACATTTCAAGCTGCTAGCAGATATGGTTTAAAGATCTGACACACTAAAATGGGAAGAAAATGAAAATCTGTATCAGAATATGTTTCAGAATATAAAGGAGTATTCAAAAGTTTTAAAAAACATAAACAGGAGAAAAGAATTAAGTTGAGCATATGAGCTGCAAATGGTGTGGTCCAATTTTTAAACGTAAATATTTATAGGTTAATAGTTCAAGTCTGCAACAATAAACTGTTTATTCAAATGAAAAGTTTTATTTGGGGATTAGAGAGATATATTATTTTCTTAAACTCAGAGGTGGCATTGTGTTTTGAGTTCTGTTTTAGTTCTGCAGCAAACCACATTAAATTTCATTCATCAAAGCATTAATCTGCTGAATTCTCCCCCCCCAGATCCTTCCATCCACCAAAATAAACCCAGATATATACCCAGAAAAATTATTGATTTTTTCCCCACTGATTTTTACCTGTTTTTGTTGTTATAGTAATAAGCACTGATAAATTCATGGGGGAAAATTAAATAAAATAAAAACCGAAAAAAAGGGCACTATATATATCTAATAAAAGAGGTATGGCCAAAATTTCCTTTGAGTTATGCCAGTGCAACCGCAGTCACTTCAGTGAGATTGAAGTTGTATAGATCAGTGGCTCTCAAACTTTCCAGACTACTGTACCACTTTCAGGAGTCTGATTTGTCTTGTGTACCCCAACCTTCACTTAAAACTACCTGCTCACAAAATCAGACATAAAAATACACAAGTGTCTTAGCACACTATTACTGAAAATAGATAAGTGACAAATTTGACCCACCGGATTGATTCTCCATTGTCTCATACCAAGTTTAATATCAGTGGAATTCCACTGACTTCAGTGAAGCTATCCTGGTGTAAAACTGAAGTAACAGAGTGGATAATTAAGTACATTGCCCATAATAACAACTATTTCCTTTCTTCCTATGTGATGTGTGACTATTTTTCACATCAGGGATTTGAGGTTTTTTTTAAATAGCTAGTTCTAAGGAAACAGAAACAGTGATTGCCATTATCATGTCACATAAAGAGAAGGTGTATTAAGTTGGCATAAATAGTTTGTATTCTGTTATGAAATAACTGGAAAGGGAAAGAATGAACATTGGCCTGGGACTACAATGAAGTTATAAGACCTGCTTTATTAAAAAATACATCCCTATTTGCCTTCTTAAAATGCTTAATCCACTTCATTTCCTTGCTATGAACAGTTCTTGTAAAGGGCTCTTACCCACTGTCATGTTACCAAATGCAACAAAAGAGTTTAGAACTCTGTTGACACACATTTCATTTGTCAACAATGTACCACTTCCGTGCTATGTAGTGTTAGTTGGCCTTCTACTATTCTGCACCCATCTGAATGTCTTAGCTGATGCTGGTTTTGAACGTGGACTTTGAATATAGGCTTCTGGACTTTCATTTCTAACTATAAAGAAAAAATTAAGTGAAAGCTTCATTAAGGGAATCAACTTTTTTGCAGTCCTTATGTGATAGGCTGCCATCTTGGTTAACTCCAGAGCCTGAGCTGAGAACTTCCAGAGCTACAAGCACAAGTATCTACAACCTGAGCTAAAGAGACAGGCTCTATAGCTGGCTCATGAATGTAACAAAGAGGTGCTTACAGAACACACTGACCAGTGAGTTACATACTTCTGTGATGACAGGTAGCTCTACCTGAGCACCAGAGGTGATCAGCAGTTCAAATCCCAGACAAGCCCCCACTTACGTGACATCTTGACTGACACTAGAGGTTGAACCAAGGACTTCCAGAGCTTAAAAGCATGTCTCCACAATTGGAACTAAATAGATAGACTCTTTGGACGGGGGCTGTAACTGACTCCTATCCCCATTGAATTGGGCACAGAGGGGAACACAACACACAGTGACCAATGGGGTACACTTGTATTCACCTCCAGTAGATAATATTCCAATAGTGCTTTGATTCAAAGGGGTGAAGAGCCGTTCACCCCTTTTTGTGATGTTTACATGAAGCGAAGCAAACTAAACAGAAAATCACAAATTTAGCATTGTGGCCTCGGGGGAAGGAGGAGAGAAATATATCCTAAAGAGTTTGGTCTGTTATCAGTGTCCTAGTTTTAGTTATGTACCTGCTAAAACAAAATGGCCTCTATGGAATCTGTTTGCGAATTGAGGGCTGCAGTCTGCTATTCTGTTAATTCAATATTGAATATTTAGTTGTAGATCATGTCACAGTACGTGACGCAGCCGCAAAAAGGTTAATCCACTCTATGAAGTTTGCCCTTACAATCAGCCATTTATCACAAAGTGTATGAAACTCAGAGCTCATAGGGCAAGAGCAGCTGGTGAGAGTTTGTTTTGATGATTTAATGTTTGTAGTTTGACCTTTTGCTAAAGAATTTTGGTGAGTAGAGTTGTCTGAACCAGAATAATTTCTGGTTTCAGAGTAGCAGCCGTGTTAGTCTGTATTCGCAAAAAGAAAAGGAGTACTTGTGGCACCTTAGAGACTAACAAATTTATTAGAGCATAAGTTTTCGTGAGCTACAGCTCACTTCATCGGATGCATTTAGAAATAGAATAATTTCTATTCATCTCAGCAGCCTATTCTTGTAGTGTAACTTCAATTAAAGTCAATTTGAATTAAACTGTGGGGAAGGATGATAAGGCATGTGACTAGTAGCTTCTGGATCTTTTAATGCTGGTACTATCAACATAACGGAGAGAAACATTTTTTCTTATTAAAATGTATTCATAATCTTCAAAATTATCAAGGTGGAAGAAACAGCACCCCGGAACCTGATATCTGGTCTTTTTCTAATGACACAGAATTTCAATTTGCAAATGAAGCTCCAGGTTTTTCTTGAGATGGCAGCTGTAATCAGCCTGGCCATTTCCATACTGAATCATAAAAATATTTTAAAATGTCACTGTACATGTATTAATCTCAAAATAGCCACAGTTATTGCACTAGCATCTATTAGTGAATGCAAGTTTCATACATACAAGTGCAGACAGGGAGTTAGCTGTAAAAAGCCTCAATTTGTATGCATAGATGGATGTGTATACAAAATCTCTTTGCCATTTTCTGAGACTGTGTTTGACACTTATCGTGAGGGCACCGTGTATTACATGATTCATAAGCCATGGAATTCGCTCCTTGCTGCAGAACTGTTGTGCTCCCGAACCTCAATTTTCATTCTAATAAAATCATGTTTGTAGCTCATATCATAGAATCATAGAATATCAGGGTTGGAAGGGACCTCAGGAGATCATCTAGTCCAACCCCCTGCTCAAAGCAGGACCAATCCCCAATTTTTGCCCCAAATCCCTAAATGGCCCCCTCAAGGATTGAACTCACAACCATATGCATATGAAAGAGCTTGAGAATGTGAACTTGATGTAATATAGAAAGCATACTTGATGTAGTGATCTCTGCCCAAGTCTGCATTAAAAAAAAAATCTCTGTAGTATAAATTGGCCCATTTGTGTTATGTCAGCTCTGAAACCTAAAGATGGCAACATACTAAAAAACAAAATGTGGAGACTACAGAAAAACTATATAAAATAAAAATAAGACCCACTGAGGCTACTGTACTGTCTGTGTTTTTTAATTGAATCTATTCTGAAAATCCACAATTTCAAAAATATATCTGAAGCTGTTGCAGAACTTATACCAGAATGCTGTAGAATTCAGGAAGCTTAGCACAGAATTTAGGTCCAGCTTGCTGTCAGTACTTAGTGCCTTGCCTCTAGTGTTTTAAATCCATGTTCTTCATGTTATTTATTATGTAACTGGATAAAGGACAATGTAGAAGGGCAAATCTCATGGGCCTATAAGATAGTGACCACCCCATATTCTACCTATTTATGATTTGTGGGTTCCAAATGCTATACCTAAGTTAAAAATGTAATGTATAAATGTAAATATAAATATAAAAAGCTAGAATAAAAATAGCCCCTCAAAAACTACTTTCAGCACAATCTTATTTCTGATCTTCCAAATTCAGACACGTACATATGTTACTTTTTGTACTTAAGATTAAAGAATGAGACAAAGACATTTGAAAACTCTTGACAATTATTTTTATTCACACTTCTACATGAACATTAAAAAAAATCACATAAGCAGGCTTATCTATGATTAATTTTGAGGATGTAAACAAAGTTCTCTCAGACATGAAACTTATAAATAATGCAAGGTATATTAATAAACAGCTCCACCATATGTCTTAACCCTACTTTTGTCTTTACTTTGCTCTTTACATTTGCAAACTCTAGCGAATAGCAGTTTGGCCTTTCTGCATCGTCATCCCAGGGTCCAACATCCTATGAAAGGCAGAGCTGTACAGTGGCTAGATGAGGAGAGTAGAAGACAGGATTTCGAGTTTCTGATTCTGTTCTAACACTGACTTGCAGTGTGACTTTGGGTAAGTCACTTAACTTCTCTGTACCTCATCTGTACTCCATCTTTAAGGTGGTGATGAGACTTACTTCTCAGAGTATTATGAAGTTTCATTTACTAATGTGTGAAAACACTTTTGAGATCCTCAGCTATAAAGGATGCAAAATATCCACTGGTACCGGTCCACAACTGGGTGATACTTTACTCCCACAAGGGGATGAAAAATATGGTAAAAGAAGCTGATTCTTACTTTGCTGAATCCCAATGATACCTTCCAAACCAGAATGTTTTTTTCAAAACTAAATGCTAAAGTATGAACAGTTTCCAGGTTATTGCCTGAATGCAAGGCACTATACCCTATGCAGCATATTAGGCCTAAATTATATTGCACGGCTCCTGGATTCAGATACTGCTGCCCCTCCCTGCAAGCTCTCTTGCACTCTGACATGGTCCTCTTCCAGTTTAAGTGCATAAAGCCCTTGGGGTATGGAGAGGCCAATTGTCTTGCAGAGATGGTAGAGGAAAGAATTCATGTGCTAAACGTCTTTTATTTAAAAAATGTGCAAACTGCCTTGGAGAAGTTATCTGAGAGGAAGCCGGACTTGGCAGCTGGGTTAGGAACAGTTGAGGCTTTTAGCACATGAGAAAATATGGGAGAATATCTGAGTTTTCTTAAAGTAACTGGGACTTCAGGCTCCAGGGAGGGAATACACCTTCCCTTTTCCTCATGGAAGGGGAAGAGGAGATTTTAAAATAGAGGCAGGTGGAGGGGAAGGGGGAGGGAGAGACTGGATTTCTTTCTTCACCCCAGCAAAGTCTCCCATTGTTCTCTGCCCTAATATCCACCAATACCTTCAACAATGGCTATTAGGTACATTTAGCTTGGTGTTCTCCTAAAATGGTCCGTGGTGAAATAATCAGCAATCTTGACACAAACCTGCCATCGCTGGGTTTCAGAGTTAACACCACACTGAAATAAATGGTGCCCTACCTGAGACTGTCCCTACAAAGTGTGATCAAAAGTGCTGTAATTATAAACAGAAAAACTTATATACAATAGCACAATAGGGCCTGACTGTGCAACCCTTCCTTGGTTTGTTGGACATGTACTCACCCGAGTAGTCCCATTGCCTCCCTCATTACAAATTTGCTGTCTTCCTTTACCTCCTTCCTTGCGAAGCAACTCTAATTCTCCTTTCTGACTCCCCTGCCCACAGTCTCTATCAACTTCTCAGTGACTCCTCCACAACCCATATCCCCTTTCTTATCGGAACAGGCTTTTGCCAATTTTTTCAATTAAAAAAACTGTTGCTACCTATATCCCCTCCCTCCTTTTCTCTGATTCCAGAACATCACACCTATTCCCCAACAACCCATAAATGTGTTCTCTCTCCAATGACTTTATTTTCTCCTGACTTCCATCACTCCCTCTATCACCCTCTCCCTTCCCCTTATTCTCAGTCATCTCCCAAAGTCTCTTATTAGATAATCCCCCACTGTGAACTGCTTAATAAACTAGACTGACATCGTTCACAGAAATATAATGAACTTCAAAAACATTCTGGGAAAAATTTAATACATTATTGTAACACTTGCCATATTTTTTCATTTGGAACATAAATTATTTGTTCCAAATTGATTTGAAGTATAGTCAGCTAAACATTCATAAGGTAAAATACAGCAAGTAATTTATAATATTTGCATAATAAGTGCAGAGACAAGGACTTTCCTTCCTCCCACGGCTCCTCCTGTTCAGAAAGACAACCTTGTATCTCTACTGCACAAGGAATTTCCATTTTGAATGTAGCCAGTCTGTGAATTTATGGTATAATTTTTTTCATGGCATGATTTATCATGAAAAAGTGGTTCTGCAGACAGCTAATATGCCACTGGAGAGATGGAACATTGGTCTATAATATTTAGTAATAGAAAACAAATATGAGAAAGAGATCCCCTTCATATGCCAACATAGTTTATACCCAGGGCAAAATGCATGCAAAAAATACTTACAGATATTGAGCCTGATTCTGATCTGAGTTATACTATGGTGTATCAGAAATAACTTTTGGTATAAGAACCTATATAGACTAGATTAGTCCAGTGAATTCAGCAGAGTTACTCCAGTGTAAAACCAAAGTAAGGGAGATCAGAATCACACCTGCCGTAGTTTGTGTGATAAACCACCCATCGGCATTAAAAACATTTCACTAAAGATTTAGGGGATGTGCTAGTAGGAGTAATAAAAATAATACTTATTTAGGTTTCGGACATCAATTATGTTCTACCTGCCTTGTATAAAAAACACAGTAGGCTTGCATACAAATATCGAATTGCCCCAATGTGCTGAGCTGAAGGCTTTCTGGAATTAAGTTTTTAAACCTAGAGGCAAGGTCTGTAATCATACTGGGTCAGAAGGAAAGGCATTACAGCACCCGAGCTTCAAAAACAAAAACTCCAGTTAGCAAGAGTTTTGTCCACGCCAGGGCTCAATTTGGGAAAGGTCACATCAGAGCAATGACCCAATACTTTTGTTGAGGCTGTCATTTTGTTCTTCATACTGTCAGCTTTCATTTAAAAAATAAGTAAGTTTCTAGCCTTTCTGGTTTGGAGATGTGGTGGACTTAACCCCCCAAAAGCTAGCGAAGGCACCCAATTAGTCATTCTTTACACCTAGGGAGGTGAGTAGCTAATTGGCTCCTGGCCAGAGAAGGCAGAGTGAAGGCATAATAAGTAGACTGAAGCAGCTCAGTTGAGGGAGGGAGTCTGGGTCATGTCTCTCTGATTGAAAAACGCCCAGGGGTAGGGTACATAATAAAATGGGGGCTGCATACTACAGGGGCAGTGTAGGCTACTGCAAAGGAAGCCCTGAGATATAGTTTGTAAGTAGAGAGGAAAAGATGTAGGTAGCCCAAGAGGTTTGGACTTGTACCCTGGAAGGGGTCTGAACTTAGGTGACTTGGCCAGAGCCACAGAAGACTTGTGGCTAGAAGCTGGCAGCTGGCAGTAGCTGCTAGAACTGAAGATAGCAGCAACATCCTAAAGTACCGTCAGGCGGCGCTCTAAGGGTGAGTGAATCCTGCCACAGGAGGGAACTTTGAAAACATAAAGTGAGGGTAAACCAATGCAGCAATGTCTGTGTGATTCTTCAGATAGCCTGAAACAGTAACTTTGAGAAGGATGTTCTGCCCCATGAATTTCAATATGTGATGATGGGCAACTGATAGGCTCAATAATGGTGATTTAAGTGTCAACATTGTGAACTATTTCACTGCTGGTAGAAAGGAGAGGGAGGTTACATATCTCCACAATCGATTCTAATCGGCATCTAATTTTGGTGCTGTGAGTGGATGGCACTTGGGAGAGGATCACTGCTTTTTTTCCAGCTGCAGGGCCCAAATGACAGAAAGACGGAGCAGGGCTTCTGAGTCTCCATCCATCCAGGGTGACCCATCCCTGCAGTAGCAGGGCCCATGTCTGCCCTGGGGCTGGATGTGGGGCCAGATGGATCCCTCCCTGGTTCTAGTGGCAGCTGTCCTCCCTCTGCTTGAGGCTGCTTGCAGAATCAGCCAGACATCACTGTGTCAGTTATACTCAGATCACATATTTTCTTTGCAACTATGAGGGCTAGAAACATTATTTGTTTCTAGGAAAGCTTACATTCTGACAGCACCAGATTCTGGGATCCAGGGCTCTAGACATATGCCTAGTGGGGGGCTGAATCCTGCTGACAGGGACCCAATCCTGAGGAGCCCAGGATGACACACATAATCCTATTTTGAACGTTTGAACAATCTGTTGTAAGTAGCACCGCATCTCAAGTGGGCAGAGCTCAGCTTGTGGGTGGAGCTTGGGAGAGCACCACCACTTTTTTTTCCTCAATTCAAACCTGGGTCTATTTAATCAGGCCTGACCAATGTTGCCAACTCTTGCAATTTTATCATAAATCTTGTGATACTTGGTAAATTGCTTAAACTCTCTGCCACAGGAGATGTGTGATTAGGTGAAAGTCTCACATTTTGTTTGTATGTTTGTTTTTTTAAGTAACCTTCCAGCTCTTATGGTTACAGAGAAAGGTTTGAAAATGTGACCCATATCCTCTATAAAGGCTCAAAACCCAGAAGGCAAATAACATTTCCCCATACATTTATGATTTTTAAGCTGATCTCCTGATTTTGGGGGGCCTGTCCCATGATTTTTAAAACAGTTTTCTTTTTCTGTCATTCCTTCTCCTCCTCCCGAGTCCAGCCATTGCCATGTATATACATCAGACCATACCTATCATAAAAATCCAAATACAAGATGAGCCATTTTGAGCAACCACAGACCTGTGAGGGTGGATGCTGCATGCCACCCAAGCGTAGGCTGAGTGTAGTAAGATTACTTCCACTCCCAAATCAGCCACAACATTGTGGTTACATTTGTAAAGATATGTCCATCCAAAAGACATCTTAATGGAGGATAAGGCCCTCAGCCATGCCTCTGCCTGAATTTCCCAACTGTAGTGCCTAGGACACTATTGATACATAGATTATAAATATGTGTATATATTGTTGCTACTGGTTTAAGCATATATTGTCTTCAGGCAAATGGGATCAATTAATATAAAAAAGTGTCCAATTAGCTGCTTGCAAACACAATTGCATGTTATGAGCACATAACACTGGTAAATATGTGTGTAAATTAGATATGCAATTGCACGTGCATTTTGAATATTCAGTTGTATGACTATACTGAAAATTTGGCCTTCAGTTTCTCATTCTATGCCTAGTCTAAAACATACAGCCTTTCATTTGTCTCATTTATGTTGTCCTTTCATTCTTCATACTTAAATTATTCTAAGCCACAACCTTTCTCCCCTGAGAGAAGGAAACATTTCACCAATATTAACACAATTGCATTCTAAGTAATGAAGCTGTATCTTTGTTTCCCCTTGCATTTAGTACTATGATGAAATGTTGCTCATATTTGGAAACATCATATATTAATGTTCTAGTAGATTCTGTAAGGGAGAAGCATTAGATGAGAATCTATTTTGAATACATGGAAAGCTGAATTCTGTCTCAAAGAACAGATTTTGCAAACTTGTTACCCCCATGTAAATCTCTGAGAATGAAAGGTGCTTTACAGTTATTTAGGTTGCAAAAGGCCAGTGTAAGGAACTAAGAGGTGGTGAACAGCTATGAAGGAAGAACTAGCACCAGAGAGGAGCCTGAGGAGTTTCTAACACAGTCTGTTGATGACATAATTGCTGGGAGATTTCTCCTTGGTCTCTCTTTAAACCCTGGCAGCATTTGAAATATATGTCTGTATCTTATGCTGGAGACAGAAGCTGCCGTCTTGTGCGAGTGGGTTACTGGCGGTCAAATGTGGTGGTGCTGGGCTTTTCTCGATCTGGGTAATTGTATTGATATAATTAAATTGGAACATTAAAAAATTAACATGTCATCTATTCTGTTTGCTAATTTGAGGTTTCTTACAATTTCATTAGCATCCTGATTAAATCTGTCCAGAACTTTCACATCAATTATTATTAATCAATTTATTTAATAGATTGTAGTAGCTCCCAAAGGCTCAGGTCAGAATTGGGGAACTGTTGGGCTGGGCGCTGTACAAAAACTTGTGTAGAAATGGGTCTGTGCCCTGAAGGGCCGATAATCAAATCTGAAGCAAAATATGAGTTTGACAATCAAAGGGAGGGAGGATATAGGCAGTGAAAATAAAACCATGTAGTTTAGCTGTTGCACAGCTTGAGGCCCCCAGATATCTGAATTTTAAAACTAAATAAATACAAAAATCATCCAGCCTAGCCAGGATCTCATACTAGATGGTCAAAGTGATTCCTTCCTGACTTCTATATGAATTGCTTGATACCAAGCCATCAATGTACAGAGCTTAAAATGTTTTTTCCCACAAAGTAGTTCCTATATTAATATGCAACTAGAAAGTTCCCCTGTGTCTTGTCGTAATACTGGCTTTGATTCATCCTATTTGAGTCCTTTGATTCATCCTATATGAGTCGAAAGAATAGTAAATATGGCAGGCGACCAGCTTGGCTTAATGGTGAAATCCTAGCGGATTTTAAACATAAAAAAGAAGCTTACAAGAAGTGGAAGGTTGGACATATGACCAGGGAAGAGTATAAAAATATTGCTCGGGCATGTAGGAAAGATATCAGGAGGGCCAAATCGCACCTGGAGCTGCAGCTAGCAAGAGATGTCAAGAGTAACAAGAAGGGTTTCTTCAGGTATGTTGGCAACAAGAAGAAAGCCAAGGAAAGTGTGGGCCCCTTACTGAATGAGGGAGGCAAGCTAGTGACAGAGGATGTGGAAAAAGCTAATGTACTCAATGCTTTTTTTGCCTCTGTTTTCACTAACAAGGTCAGCTCCCAGACTGCTGTGCTGGGCAACACAAAATGGGGAAGAGATGGCCAGCCCTCTGTAGAGATAGAGGTGGTTAGGGACTATTTAGAAAAGCTGGACGTGCACAAGTCCATGGGGCCGGACGAATTGCATCCGAGAGTGCTGAAGGAATTGGCGGCTGTGATTGCAGAGCCCTTGGCCATTATCTTTGAAAACTCGTGGCGAACGGGGGAAGTCCCGGATGACTGGAAAAAGGCTAATGTAGTGCCCATCTTTAAAAAAGGGAAGAAGGAGGATCCTGGGAACTACAGGCCGGTCAGCCTCACCTCAGTCCCTGGAAAAATCATGGAGCAGGTCCTCAAAGAATCAATCCTGAAGCACTTAGAGGAGAGGAAAGTGATCAGGAACAGTCAGCATGGATTCACCAAGGGAAGGTCATGCCTGACTAATCTAATCGCCTTTTATGATGAGATTACTGGTTCTGTGGATGAAGGGAAAGCAGTGGATGTATTGTTTCTTGACTTTAGCAAAGCTTTTGACACGGTCTCCCACAGCATTCTTGTCAGCAAGTTAAGGAAGTATGGGCTGGATGAATGCACTATAAGGTGGGTAGAAAGCTGGCTAGATTGTCGGGCTCAACGGGTAGTGATCAATGGCTCCATGTCTAGTTGGCAGCCGGTGTCAAGTGGAGTGCCCCAGGGGTCGGTCCTGGGGCCCGTTTTGTTCAATATCTTCATAAATGATCTGGAGGATGGTGTGGATTGCACTCTCAGCAAATTTGCGGATGATACTAAACTGGGAGGAGTGGTAGATACGCTGGAGGGGAGGGATAGGATACAGAAGGACCTAGACAAATTGGAGGATTGGGCCAAAAGAAATCTAATGAGGTTCAATAAGGATAAGTGCAGGGTCCTGCACTTAGGATGGAAGAATCCAATGCACCGCTACAGACTAGGGACCGAATGGCTCGGCAGCAGTTCTGCGGAAAAGGACCTAGGGGTGACAGTGGACGAGAAGCTGGATATGAGTCAGCAGTGTGCCCTTGTTGCCAAGAAGGCCAATGGCATTTTGGGATGTATAAGTAGGGGCATAGCGAGCAGATCGAGGGACGTGATCGTTCCCCTCTATTCGACACTGGTGAGGCCTCATCTGGAGTACTGTGTCCAGTTTTGGGCCCCACACTACAGGAAGGATGTGGATAAATTGGAAAGAGTACAACGAAGGGCAACGAAAATGATTAGGGGTCTAGAGCACATGACTTATGAGGAGAGGCTGAGGGAGCTGGGATTGTTTAGTCTGCAGAAGAGAAGAATGAGGGGGGATTTGATAGCTGCTTTCAACTACCTGAAAGGGGGTTTCAAAGAGGATGGCTCTAGACTGTTCTCAATGGTAGCAGATGACAGAACGAGGAGTAATGGTCTCAAGTTGCAATGGGGGAGGTTTAGATTGGATATTAGGAAAAACTTTTTCACTAAGAGGGTGGTGAAACACTGGAATGCGTTACCTAGGGAGGTGGTAGAATCTCCTTCCTTAGAGGTTTTTAAGGTCAGGCTTGACAAAGCCCTGGCTGGGATGATTTAACTGGGACTTGGTCCTGCTTTGAGCAGGGGGTTGGACTAGATGACCTTCTGGGGTCCCTTCCAACCCTGATATTCTATGATTCTATGATATTTTAGGGCCTGATCCTGCTCTATTGAAATCAGTGGAAGCTTTGCCACTGACATCAATGTGTGATAGATCAAGTTCTAAATGAGGCCAGGTCTACACTACTCACCTATATCGGTGTAATACATCGCTCAGGGGTGTGAAAAATCCACAGAATGTAGTTACATCTACCTAACCCCCCCTGGGTAGACATGCTATGTCAATGGGAGAGCTGCTCCCATCCACATAGCTACCGCTTCTCGGGAAGGTGGAATAACTACGCCAACAGGAGAAGCGCTCCCATCAGAATAGGACCACCTTCACTAAAGTGCTACAGGGTGCAGCTGTGCAGCTGTAGCACTGTGTGTGAAGACAAGCCCTGAATAATTAATCAGATTTCAAGCAAGATAATGAAAACAACAAATGGCCTGCTCTGAAACAGTGGAAATTAAAAAAACAGTGCAGCTTATTGTAATTACCAACAGCCTGTGTTATTATTCTTCTGCCTACTTTACACACAATTTCTATGGGATTTGAACTAGAAGGATCTTTGGTTTATAGCCTGGCATCCTTTCTCTGAAGAGAAAGTTTCTCTACATGTTTTAATAGAAAACTTTTAAAATAAAAGGGACAGATGGTGAAGGGGGGCAGGTTGTTGCTCTTTTTGCAAAAGAGGCCCCATTATACACACATTCTTTACAACATGTTGTTTTCCAGGTGCTTATACATGCTCCAACACAAATAATTAACTTTGAGCTAAGATTGCCTGAATGCATTGCCCTCTGATTGAAGCTGTAGAAAACTAGAAAATAAGTAGTTAAATCATCAATGCCCCATTTATACTGTACTCATCAGTTCTCCCTTCTGAACCGCATCTACTTCCCTTCCATCACTCAGAGCCCATATGTCTCCACCTTCATCCTAAACAATCATCTGGCATTCTTGAATTCTGACCATGTTTATTAGTTTTGTGGCATGTTTGTTTTTAATTATTAAGATGTGGGTGGCTGTGACTTTTGTAAATGATGATGTACATAGTTCATGATGTGACTTTATCCTGGTTTATACATAAGTGAGGTATGGTGTCACTCCAGAAGTGTTTCAGAGTAGCAGCCGTGTTAGTCTGTATTCGCAAAAAGAAAAGGAGTACTTGTGGCACCTTAGAGACTAACAAATTTATTAGAGCATAAGCTTTTGTGATGCATCCGATGAAGTGAGCTGTAGCTCACGAAAGCTTATGCTCTAATAAATTTGTTAGTCTCTAAGGTGCCACAAGTACTCCAGAAGTGGAGTGAGATGTTTTTGCTGTAATGTTTAGGAAAAGCTCCGTGAATGGTCTTCCTATGCTAGCAATTGGTCTAATGTTGATGTTAATTTTCATACAAAAATTACAGAATTGAAATCTGCACGTGTACGCATATTTGCTGATAGTTGTTTTCCAAATATTTTTCTTTATCTTCACAACCATATTCAAGTTTTCGCAAAGAAAAAAGAAAGGTTTAGATCATGTAGTAATGTTGCAGCCACTTACTGTATTCATTAACTCCTCTGATTGTGATTTTGATGAAGAAGCAAAAAATGCTGTACAACAGCATGTATGAAGAGTAGTTTTCAGAGTAGCAGTCGTGTTAGTCTGTATTCGCAAAAAGAAAAGGAGTACTTGTGGCACCTTAGAGACTAATAAATTTATTTGAGCATAAGCTTTCTTGAGCTACAGCATCCGATGAAGTGAGCTGTAGCTCACAAAAGCTTATGCTCAAATAAATTTGTTAGTCTCTAAGGTGCCACAAGTACTCCTTTTCTTTTTATGAAGAGTAGCTGTACCAATGCCAATTTCAAGTTATTAGAGCAACAAGCTGGGTGAGGTAATATATTTTATTGGACCAATTTTTGTTGGTGAGGGAGACAACCCACTCCCCTTTTTGTCCTATGACTGCAGATGGTTAATGGGGCACTTTACCTTGCATGGTCCCTTACAATATGTGCTAACTACTTATCCTAAACAATCTGTTCCACCTTGCATTTAGCTGTGATGCTGGAGTACTTTACCTAGACCTGAAGAAGAGCCATGTGACTTGACAGCTTGTCTCTGTCACCATCAGAAGTTGGGCCAATAAAAGATGTCACCTCACTCATCTTGTCTCTCTGCAATAGCATGATTCTTTCCAGAATCCTATTGAGAAGGATATTGTACAATTGTTAAACTTTTTCAAGAGCTGACATGGAAATCATAGCTACTGTGATGCTGTAGAAAAAGAAAGCTGACCATGTTTACACTGATATGTCACCACTGTTGCACAATTGTGATATACCTTATACAAAGTATACCTTGTAAGGTATCATTGGGAAAGACGTTTATATGTGTGTATTATCATTGTATATGAAGTTATGAATCTTTGTTATGTGCTTGTATCTCAAATATGTGTTCCTGGGTAACATCCAGAAGACAGATTTACATCAACACCAGCCAGCCATGGCTGATGGGTCATTAAGGAGAATCAGCTTTTCCAATGGGCCCCTCAGGAGGATGCTTCAGAAAGCATGTAGACAATTTTCAGAGTAGCAGCCGTGTTAGTCTGTATTCGCAAAAAGAAAAGAAGTACTTGTGGCACCTTAGAGACTAACAAATTTATTTGAGCAATGGATGCTTCATGACTCAGCAATGGCATGTAAGACATGTGATCCCTGACTCCAGGTTTGAGACAGTAACTTTCCACGCACATGGGCTGAGGACATAAAAGAAGACTGAGATCATCCCCCGGCCTTTTTCCTGCTCCATATCTCTGGACTATGATTTCTAAGAAAGGGAAGCTTTGAACAATGGATTGAGGAGGACCCCCAATCTTTTGGGTGATCCAGAGACACTTACTGCAAGCTATTAGATTTAACATCACTGTTATTATCCTTATCTACAAACTCTGAAATCAATTGTAATGTATATGATTCACTTTAACCGTTTAATAACTCTCTTCTTTTTTTATTTTTATGAATACATCTTTATTTAGTTTACTAAAAGATTGGCTACCATCGTGGTTTTTGGGTGAGATCCAGAAGTACTTATTGATCTGGGATGAATGTCTGGTTCTTTGGAACTGGAAGAACCTAATATTTGTGACTTCTGGTTTATTAATCCTTTATCACAGAAGTCTGGTTTGTCTGGGTGGTGCATGAGGGGCTAGGGGGCTTGAAGGGGACTATCTGTGGCTCCATAATAACTATACGGTATTTTGGAAGCACACCTTTGTTACTGGCGTGGTGAAGTCTTATGATAGACTACGCCACCAGTCTGTGATATATGTCCAGTATTCTGGCAGCTTCACCTGAGCGGCAGCGGAGCAGCGGAGCAGCGGGGACAGCAGAACAGCTCACAGCAGGAGTTTGCCTGGGACTGGTAAGTATCCGAGTGTGTGTGTTTGCTTGCTGAGGAAGTATCCGAGCGTGTGTTTGCTGGGAGGGAGCCTGAGTGAGTGTCTGATTGGCTGCTAGCCTGCAGGGGGCGGGCATTAGGGTGTCTGTGTGTTTGCGTCAGGGAAGCCTGGCTGTTTAAAAATAGCCAGAGCCCAGCGAACCAGCTGAGCAGCGGGGACAGCAGAGCAGCTCACAGCAGGAGTTTGCCTGGGAGTTCGCCTGGAGTGAGCCCAGTGAGGCTTACATCTTGCCAACGTCTCTGAGGAAGCTCCGTAGTAGGTAGGTGATATGGAAGGGGGGAATTCAGCTGTTGTGACCTGCACTGGATGTGCCATGTTTGTCTTTCTTCCACAGGACAGAAGCGACTTTGTCTGTACAAAGTGCAAGCTGGTCTCCATATTGGAAGAGAAGATTGAAGGTCTGGAGCAACAGGTAACGACCCTGCGTTGTATACGAGAGACTGAGGATTTTCTGGACCAAACTCAGGATAGCCTTCTAGGGGCACAAAGCTCTAAAGATGTAGAGCAGGTTGCACAGAGGAGCCAAGAGGCCAGTGAAGAAGCTTGGCAACATGTGACCTCCAGAAGAGGTAAGCGGAATGTCCGGGTTCCAGTAACACAGACACAGGTAACTAACCGCTTTCATGTTCTCTCCACAGGTACCAATGCGGAGAGTGGACCAGATGATATGTCTGGGGGGAGAAAGCAGAAGGAGACTCCGCTGGTTGGGAGGCATGAGATGCGATGTCCTGAGGTTGGAGGTTCCACGACCACCACTCCCAAGAGGAGAAGGCGGGTGGTGGTGGTCGGGGACTCTCTCCTCCGGGGGACTGAGTCATCTATCTGCCGCCCTGACCGGGAAAACCGAGAAGTCTGCTGCTTGCCAGGGGCTAAGATTCGTGATGTGACGGAGAGACTGCCGAGACTCATCAAGCCCTCGGATCGCTACCCCTTCCTGCTTCTCCACGTGGGCACCAATGATACTGCCAAGAATGACCTTGAGCGGATCACTGCGGACTATGTGGCTCTGGGAAGAAGGATAAAGGAGTTGGAGGCGCAAGTGGTGTTCTCGTCCATCCTCCCCGTGGAAGGAAAAGGCCTGGGTAGGGACCGTCGAATCGTGGAGGTCAACGAATGGCTACGCAGGTGGTGTCGGAGAGAAGGCTTTGGATTCTTTGACCATGGGATGGTGTTCCATGAAGGAGGAGTGCTGGGCAGAGACGGGCTCCATCTTACGAAGAGAGGGAAGAACATCTTTGCCAGCAGGCTGGCTAACCTAGTGAGGAGGGCTTTAAACTAGGTTCACCGGGGGAAGGAGACCAAAGCCCTGAGGTAAGTGGGAAAGCGGGATACCGGGAGGAAGCACAGGCAGGAAGGTCTGTGAGGGGAGGGCTCCTGCCTCATACTGGGAATGAGGGGCGATCAACAGGTTATCTCAAGTGCTTATATACAAATGCACAAAGCCTTGGAAACAAGCAGGGAGAACTGGAGGTCCTGGTGATGTCAAGGAATTATGACGTGATTGGAATAACAGAGACTTGGTGGGATAACTCACATGACTGGAGTACAGTCATGGATGGTTATAAACTGTTCAGGAAGGACAGGCAGGGCAGAAAAGGTGGGGGAGTAGCACTCTATGTAAGGGAGCAGTATGACTGCTCAGAGCTCCGGTACGAAACTGTGGAAAAACCTGAGTGTCTCTGGATTAAGTTTAGAAGTGTGTGCAACAAGAGTGATGTCATGGTGGGAGTCTGCTATAGACCACCGGACCAGGGGGATGAGGTGGATGAGGCTTTCTTCTGGCAACTCACGGAAGCTACTAGATCGCATGCCCTGATTCTCATGGGTGACTTTAATTTTCCTGATATCTGCTGGGAGAGCAATACAGCGGTGCATAGACAATCCAGGAAGTTTTTGGAAAGCGTAGGGGACAATTTCCTGGTGCAAGTGCTAGGGGAGCCAACTAGGGGGAGCGCTTTTCTTGACCTGCTGCTCACAAACCGGGTAGAATTAGTGGGGGAAGCAAAAGTGGATGGGAATCTGGGAGGCAGTGACCATGAGTTGGTTGAGTTCAGGATCCTGACGCAGGGAAGAAAGGTAAGCAGCAGGATACGGACCCTGGACTTCAGGAAAGCAGACTTTGACTCCCTCAGGGAACAGATGGCCAGGATCCCCTGGGGGACTAACATGAAAGGGAAGGGAGTCCAGGAGAGCTGGCTGTATTTCAAGGAATCCCTGTTGAGGTTACAGGGACAAACCATCCCGATGAGTCGAAAGAATAGTAAATATGGCAGGCGACCAGCTTGGCTTAATGGTGAAATCCTAGCGGATCTTAAACATAAAAAAGAAGCTTACAAGAAGTGGAAGCTTGGACATATGACCAGGGAAGAGTATAAAAATATTGCTCGGGCATGTAGGAAAGATATCAGGAGGGCCAAATCGCACCTGGAGCTGCAGCTAGCAAGAGATGTCAAGAGTAACAAGAAGGGTTTCTTCAGGTATGTTGGCAACAAGAAGAAAGCCAAGGAAAGTGTGGGCCCCTACTGAATGAGGGAGGCAAGCTAGTGACAGAGGATGTGGAAAAAGCTAATGTACTCAATGCTTTTTTTGCCTCTGTTTTCACTAACAAGGTCAGCTCCCAGACTGCTGTGCTGGGCAACACAAATGGGGAAGAGATGGCCAGCCCTCTGTAGAGATAGAGGTGGTTAGGGACTATTTAGAAAAGCTGGACGTGCACAAGTCCATGGGGCCGGACGAATTGCATCCGAGAGTGCTGAGGGAATTGGCGGCTGTGATTGCAGAGCCCTTGGCCATTATCTTTGAAAACTCGTGGCGAACGGGGGAAGTCCCGGATGACTGGAAAAAGGCTAATGTAGTGCCCATCTTTAAAAAAGGGAAGAAGGAGGATCCTGGGAACTACAGGCCGGTCAGCCTCACCTCAGTCCCTGGAAAAATCATGGAGCAGGTCCTCAAAGAATCAATCCTGAAGCACTTAGAGGAGAGGAAAGTGATCAGGAACAGTCAGCATGGATTCACCAAGGGAAGGTCATGCCTGACTAATCTAATCGCCTTTTATGATGAGATTACTGGTTCTGTGGATGAAGGGAAAGCAGTGGATGTATTGTTTCTTGACTTTAGCAAAGCTTTTGACACGGTCTCCCACAGCATTCTTGTCAGCAAGTTAAGGAAGTATGGGCTGGATGAATGCACTATAAGGTGGGTAGAAAGCTGGCTAGATTGTCGGGCTCAACGGGTAGTGATCAATGGCTCCATGTCTAGTTGGCAGCCGGTGTCAAGTGGAGTGCCCCAGGGGTCGGTCCTGGGGCCCGTTTTGTTCAATATCTTCATAAATGATCTGGAGGATGGTGTGGATTGCACTCTCAGCAAATTTGCGGATGATACTAAACTGGAGGAGTGGTAGATACGCTGGAGGGGAGGGATAGGATACAGAAGGACCTAGACAAATTGGAGGATTGGGCCAAAAGAAATCTAATGAGGTTCAATAAGGATAAGTGCAGGGTCCTGCACTTAGGATGGAAGAATCCAATGCACCGCTACAGACTAGGGACCGAATGGCTCGGCAGCAGTTCTGCGGAAAAGGACCTAGGGGTGACAGTGGACGAGAAGCTGGATATGAGTCAGCAGTGTGCCCTTGTTGCCAAGAAGGCCAATGGCATTTTGGGATGTATAAGTAGGGGCATAGCGAGCAGATCGAGGGACGTGATCGTTCCCCTCTATTTGACACTGGTGAGGCCTCATCTGGAGTACTGTGTCCAGTTTTGGGCCCCACACTACAGGAAGGATGTGGATAAATTGGAAAGAGTACAACGAAGGGCAACAAAAATGATTAGGGGTCTAGAGCACATGACTTATGAGGAGAGGCTGAGGGAGCTGGGATTGTTTAGTCTGCAGAAGAGAAGAATGAGGGGGGATTTGATAGCTGCTTTCAACTACCTGAAAGGGGGTTTCAAAGAGGATGGCTCTAGACTGTTCTCAATGGTAGCAGATGACAGAACGAGGAGTAATGGTCTCAAGTTGCAATGGGGGAGGTTTAGATTGGATATTAGGAAAAACTTTTTCACTAAGAGGGTGGTGAAACACTGGAATGCGTTACCTAGGGAGGTGGTAGAATCTCCTTCCTTAGAGGTTTTTAAGGTCAGGCTTGACAAAGCCCTGGCTGGGATGATTTAACTGGGACTTGGTCCTGCTTTGAGCAGGGGGTTGGACTAGATGACCTTCTGGGGTCCCTTCCAACCCTGATATTCTATGATTCTATGATTCTATGATTGGTGCTTTTAGCTGTCTCCCACACCAGACAGTGTGACAGCTACAGTAAATGCTACCAGGTACAACAGTAGTAAGGTACCAGCACCAGCTTTTAAAGGGTTGTAGCTGCAAGCTATTTTACACTCTAAATAAAACAGAAAAATCTTCAATTATCAAAATTCTCTGTGATGGATGATACACTGCTTATCTTTACTAACGGCAGCAACAGCTATTGGGCAACATCAAAGCTGAAAATTCAAACATGTAGCTTATTTCATACTCAGTGAACACTAGAGATAAGTTTCAGAGTAGCAGCTGTGTTAGTCTGTATTCGCAAAAAGAAAAGGAGTACTTGTGGCACCTTAGAGACTAACAAATTTATTTGAGCATAAGCTTTCATGAGCTACAGCTCACTTCATCGGATGCATTCAGTGGAAAATACAGTGGGGAGATTTGTGTACATAGAGAACATGAAACAATGGGTGTTACCATAGACACTGTAAGGAGAGTGATCACCTAAGGTGAGCTATTACCAGCAGGCAAGTGGGTGGGTGGGGGGCAACCTTTTGTAGTGATAATCAAGGTGGGCCATTTCCAGCAGTTGACAAGAACATCTGAGGAACAGTGGGGGTTGGGGGGAGAATAAATATGGGGAAATAGTTTTGCTTTGTGTAATGACACATCCACTCCCAGTCTTTATTCAAGCCTAAGTTAATTGTATCCAGTTTGCAAATTAATTCCAATTCAGCAGTCTCTCGTTGGAGTCTGTTTTTGAAGTTTTTTATTGAAGAATTGCCACTTTTAGATCTGAAATCGAGTGACCAAAGAGATTGAAGTGTTCTCCGTCTGGTTTTTGAATGTTATAATTCTTGACGTCTGATTTGTGTTCATTTATTCTTTTACGTAGAGACTGTCCAGTTTGACCAATGTACATGGCAGAGGGGCATTGCTGGCACACGATGGCATATATCACATTGGTAGATGTGCAGGTGAACGAGCCTCTGATAGTGTGGCTGATGTGATTAGGCCCTATGATGGTGTCCCCTGAATAGTTATGTGAACACAGTTGGCAACGGGCTTTGTTGCAAGAATAGGTTCCTGGGTTAGTGGTTCTGTTGTGTGGTGTGTGGTTGCTGCTGAGTATTTCCTTCAGGTTGGGGGGCTGTCTGTAAGCAAAGACTGGCCTGTCTCCCAAGATCTTTGAGAGTGATGGGTCGTCCTTCAGGATAGGTTGTAGATCCTTGATGATGCGTTGGAGAGGTTTTAGTTGGGGGCTGAAGGTGATGGCTAGTGGCGTTCTGTTATTTTCTTTGTTGGGCCTGTCCTTTAGTAGGTGACTTCTGGGTACTCTTCTGGCTCTGTCAATCTGTTTCTTCACTTCATCAGGTGGGTATTGTAGTTGTAAGAATGCATGATAGAGATCTTGTAGGTGTTTGTCTCTGTCTGAGGGGTTGGAGCAAATGCGGTTGTATTTTAGAGCTTGGCTGTAGACAACGGATCGTGTGGTGTGGTCTGGATGAACGCTGGAGGCATGTAGGTAGGAATAGCGGTCAATAGGTTTCCGGTATAGGGTGGTGTTTATGTGATCATTGCTTATTAGCACCGTAGTGTCCAGGAAGTGGATCTCTTTTGTGGACTGGTCCAGGCTGAGGTTGATGGTGGGATGGAAATTGTTGAAATCATGGCGGAATTTCTCAAGGGCTTCTTTTCCATGGGTCCAGATGATGAAGATGTCATCAATGTAGTGCTACATCTACCAATGTGATATATGACAGTAATGCCCCTCTGCCATGTACATTGGTCAAACTGGACAGTCTCTACGTAAAAGAATAAATGGACACAAATCAGATGTCAAGAATTATAACATTCAAAAACCTGTCGGAGAACACTTCAATTTCTTTGGTCACTCGATTACAGAAAATAAAAAAACTTCAAGAACAGACTCCAAGGAGAGACTGCTGAATTGGAATTAATTTGCAAACTGGATACAATTAACTTAGGCTTGAATAAAGACTGGGAGTGGATGGGTCATTACACAAAGTAAAACTATTTCCCCATGTTTATTCCCCCCCCCCCCAACCCCGCACGGTTCCTCAGATGTTCTTGTCAACTGCTGGAAATGGCTCATCTTGATTATCACTACAAAAGGTTCCCCCCCTCCCCACCCCCAGCTCTCCTGCTGGTAATAGCTCACCTTACCTGATCACTCTTGTTACAGTGTGTATGGTAACACCCATTGTTTCATGTTCTCTATGTATATAAATCTCCCCACTGTATTTTCCAGTAAATGAATCCGATGAAGTGAGCTGTAGTTTATGCTCAAATAAATTTGTTAGTCTCTAAGGTGCCACAAGTACTCCTTTTCTTTTTACTAAAGATAAGGTGTAACCATAAAAAATGCTTGAAGTGTTGGAATGTAATGGAGAGATTCCTTTCAAAATAACAAGACAAAGGAAATATGCAGCAGTGCCTATTCTGGAGTTCTGAGTGAAAACTGTGTTACAATCACTATCAAAAATACATGGAAAGTTTTTGCTCAAGCTACTTTTGTACCCTTACTTATCCTTTGTATGGCAAATCCTGATCTAACTTGCCTCTGCAGTATGGAAACCTCAGCAGCTCTGTGACCCCATCATTCTCTAGGGCCAGGGATGCATCTGCAAATCTGGATGTTGGAGTACCCGGATAGGAGTTAGCTCTGAGGTGGTCACCCAACCTCATCTCTTCTGTGTATTTGTCTTTCGCAAAGCTGCAATATAGGTAATTAGGCGATGATGGATGAATGAGAGCAGGCGGGGATGGGTTCCTCCCTGAATGGGTCTAATGGCTCTGAGAATAGGCTTGGAAGGGTAAACTAGGAGAGGATGGGACCATATGGCCAAAGTGTCTTTCCTCAGTGCACGGGGGAGGAGGGACATAACACATCCTTCTGTTTTCCCTGTGCCTCTGCGGCATCTGACTGGGGGTACTGAGGATGAGGATTAAATGGTTTGCATTGCAGCTTCTTTTGTTACAGCTGAATATTTAACATGAAGTGCAAGGCTAAAGACAACCTTTAGGTGAAATGTACAAGAATGTAAACCCTGGCAATTTACGTGCTACAAAGGAATACTTCACCAGCTGTTCTCTGTGCTGTTCTCCTAAATACACACTTAATGTAGGTTTAAAGACTGTGCTCTTATGGTTGTTTTCAACTGCCATATTTTAGTATAATGAACAACCACAGAAGCAAACTTAATAATAATAATAGACCCTGGAGGCGTTCATTTACAATTGCACAGTTTTCTGGCCAGATACATGTTTTGCAAGATTTTGAGAACATTTTTTAGCTGGAAATATGTTTTGGCCAGTATCCAGCTAGCTCCAAAGTGTATTAGCAAACAAAAACTATGGTGGGTCAGTTATAAGATTGTGGCAGAGTACACGCCATCCACCCAAAATCTTAAACGCATGGCTATAAGAGATTATGGGGAAAGACTAGTGCATTCCTTTCCTCCTCCATGTTGCACTCAGTACTGTCAACTACCCCCTCCAGTACTCTGTAAGGCTTTCACTTCCATCTCCAAAAGATTCCCATAAGCAATACATTCCCAAACTTGCTCTCTAACACTAAACTTTAACAGTGACCTCATGCTTTTAGCTCAGCAGATCAGCACAGTGGATTGTCACACATTCTATATTATTTTGATTTGAAACTGCTGAAGTCATGTTAAGGTTTTGCATTAGAGTGCAAGTTTGATGAAGCTGAAACACATAGGAAGTAACTTGTCCAAGTTCCCCTAGCAGATAAATTGCAGGGCCAGGACTAGAACCTGACTCCCAAGCTGATGTCTTCTCCACTAGAACATACTGTCTTTCCTGGAATATGTCTACACTAGAGCTGGATGTGTAATTTCTAGCTCAGGCAGACATGCCCGCACCAGCTCTGGCCACCTGGGTACATACTCAGTCTATCCCATTGCTCATGCTGCTGCAGCTACACTTTTATTTTTAGCATGCTAGCTCAATCAGAGTTGGTGCAGATATGTCTACTCAACCTGGAAATTACACCTCCAGCTCCAATGTAGACATACCCATAGAAGCTTATCTTGTAAAGTTGAGCTCTTGAACACGTAGGCTGTTCTGCCCTTAGACATATACACACACCTTCTTTACACCAAGACACACATGTGAATTAGAGATCAGAATGTGTCTCAGAGTATAACCATCTTCTGATAAATGAACATAGAAATCAGTAAAAAGAAAAGGAGTACTTGTGGCACCTTAGAGACTAACAAATTTATTTGAGCATAAGCTTTCGTGAGCTACAGCTCACTTCATCGGATGCTGTTAATTTTGCATGGGAAGGAGGAGAAAACAAACATAAAACACAGTCCTCCATATTCAAATGAAAGTGTGCTGAAATGCCAAGGGAAAGTGAAATCTGATGGATCTGCCTACCAGCCAAAACAAAAGGAAATGCAAATATTCAGAGGAATTCACATTTCAGAAACCCGCAGTATCAGGATGTCTGAAATAGATTGCTGCAATTTGAAGATCTGCTTCTAATATGATATACCAGTGAAATATTGCAGTTGATCTCTGATTCTTTTCCCATCTTCATACAGGACCCATGGTCTGGAACACACTTTCTAGTGGGATTTCCCTCTTGGGAATACACACCTACAATCATTCATAAATTCCAAGGCCAAGAGCAACCACTGTAATCCTCTAGTCTGACCTTCTGTATAACACAGGCCCTAGAACTTCCCCAAAATGATTCCTACAACAGATCTTTTAGAAAACATCCCATCTTGATTTAAAAATTGCCAGTGATGGCGAATCTACCAAGACCCTTGGTAGATTGTTCTTATGATTAAATACTGTGATGCTTTCTCTGGGTGCCCAAAACCATAAGCCACTGTGTTACCCCTTTGGCTCAGCAAAAGAGAGCTTTGCAGGAGCTTAAACTGTGAGTCAGCTCCCTGCTAGCTAATCTGCCTCACCAGCAAACTGCCATCTTAACCTTGCCTTGCAGGTAACATTCAGTGAACCCTAGTTCCCAACTACCTCAGCAATAACCAGCCCCATCACTAGACACTCACAGAAATGACCAAGTCTGCTGCCTTCAAAGAGAAAAGCCTGTTAGTTTAGCTGAGGACCCACACTTCTATGCATAGCACTGAGATGAAGTTATGGTAAAACCAAAAATAAATTTATTAAAGAACAGAGATGTAAATGATTGTAAGCCAGGATCATAGATTCCAGAAGAACTGGCCTCTGTTCCTTAGGCGATGGATAATTATAAAGTCTTTCTCCCTCTTCTTAGAGTTCAGAAAAACTTTGAAACGTATGCTTTTGAAACGTAATCCCAGACAAAGTTTTTCTCCCCTGCTACTTGTTCCCCTTGGTGCAGGTGCCATGTTTCTTGTTCATCCTCTTGTTAATTAGCTTTTTCTGTTGGTTTGATTACTTCTGATGCAAATGTACATTCGTTGTTTCTGGTTTACAAAGCTTGACCCAGGCCGACTGGCAAATCCACATTCCTTTGTCTAGGACAAACCAGTTTATCTGCTATATGGTGACTGGGCTAAAAATATTTTCCAGTGCACACATACAACTCTTTACACACTAATCATACATGCATCACACAATAATGTTAATGACCCAAGAGACACTAGTTTACTTTTGATACCTTATAAGAGACTTTTTGGATAAATATTATGACAACAATGTGTTAGGTGTAGTGAGTTTGTCATGCCTGGTAATAGTTGTATTTACAGAACAGTGAGTTCGTTTCCATTTGAAATTGAGGGGCTTTTAGGGTCACAATTATCCTCACTGTTAAAAATTGACACTTTATTTCCAGCCCTGAATTTGTCACTTCCAGTGACTGGATTGTGTTATACTTTTCTCTGTTAGACTGAAGAGTCCATGAGCAAATATTTGTTCCCTTTGTAGGTACTTATGGACTGTAATAAATCATCTCTTAACCGTCTCTTTGTTAAGCTAAATAGATTGAGCTCTTTGAGTCTATCACTGTAAGGCATGTTTCTAATCCTTTAATCAATCTTGCAGCTCTTCTCTGAACCCTCTCCAATTTATCAACATTGTTCTTGAATTGTGGGTAACAGAACTGTCACAATATTCCATCAATACTCACATCAGTGACAAATACAAAGGTAAAATAACCTATCTGTCCCAACTCAAGAGTCCCCTGTTTCTGCATCCAAGGATCTGTGTGGCCAAAAGAGTTAATATGTTGCACTGGGAGCTCATGTTCAGCCGATTATTCACCACAATCCCCAAGTATTTTCCAGAATCACTGCTTCCCCTGATCGAGTCCCCCCCCATACTATCCAGATGGCCTATGTTCTTCGTTCATAGATGTATACACTTGCATGTAACCATATTAAAACACACATTGTTTGCTTGTACCCAGTTTACCAAGCAATAGAGATCACTGCATCACTGACTTGTCTTCTTCATTATTTACCAAGCCTCCAATTTTTGTGTCATCTGCAAACTTTATCAGTGATGATTTTATGTTTTCTTCCATGTCATTGACAAAAATGTTAAATAGCATAGGGCCAACATCTGATCCCCGTGGGACCCTACTAGAAACACGGCCATTCAATAATGATTCCATGTTTACAATTTCATTTTGAGGCCTGTCGGTTAGCCAATTTTAATCTGTGTTGCATTAATTGGATATCATTCTAGTTTTTTAATCAAAATGCAATATGATACCAAGCTGAAGCCCTTACAGAAATCTAAGTATATTACATTATAACTGTTACCTTTATCAGCCAAACTTCTAATCTCATCAAAAAAGATATCAAGTTAGTTTGACAGGATTTATTTTCCATAAACCCATGTGGATTTGCATTATTACATTACCCTCTTTTAATTATTTATTAACTGAGTCCCATATCAGCCATTCCAATATCATGTCCAGGAGTGAGGTCAGGCTGACAGTTCTATAATTATCTGGGTAATCCCATTTACTCTTTTTAATATTGATACAACCTTCGCTTTCTTTCAGTCTTCTGGAACTTCCTCAGTGCTCCAAGATTTACTGAAAATAAAATTAACATTCCATGAAAGCTCCTCAACCAACTTTTTAAAAATTCTTAGATACAGGTTATCTGGACGTAATGATTTAAAAATTCTGACTTTAGTCGCTACTGTTTAACATCCTCCTAAATACCTGTGGACTGGAAAGTGTGCTTATCATCATATGCTATGACTAAATCATCTCCTCCCCACCGTCAATACAGAACAGAAATATAGTAGAACACCCTGGCCTTTTCTCCATTATTATTGTTAATGCTACCATTTCCATCTAGTGAGTACTTGGATTCTTTTTGTTCCTAATATATTTTGAAAACTTCTTATTGTCCTTAACTCTGCTTGCAATAGATCTCTCCTTGTGTCCCTTTGCTTCCCTTATCAATTTTCTACAATTCCTAGCTTCTGATCAATATTCATTACTCTACACTTTCCCTTTCTTCCATTTGTATGAGTATATATACATATAATATAATTTTATAGCTGCATTCACTTCGCCCATATATCCAGTCAGTTTTTTTAACCTGTAAGGTCATCTTTTTTTATTGAGACTTTTTGGACATCTAGTAAAATGTTCTTAAACAATTCCTAATTACATAATTATCAT
Organism: Dermochelys coriacea; assembly: GCF_009764565.3. NCBI lineage: Eukaryota > Metazoa > Chordata > Testudines > Dermochelyidae > Dermochelys > Dermochelys coriacea. The sequence goes on along the minus strand of NC_050072.1, from coordinate 73,825,580 downwards.
TTAATTTTTTCTGATTCAATTCTTCCTGCCAGCAGATTTGGCTCATAGACATTTTCAACTTTGTGAAATTAATCACTTGTAAGTCACCAAGTGTATACATTACTGGTCTGGACTTTATTCTGTTTGCACATTATAAATGTGATCAAGTCATGATAGTTTGTACCTAAACTACCATTCATTTTTAGTTCTGTGATCAATTCCTCTTTAACTGTCAAGATGTGGTCTAATACAGAATTCCTCCATGCTGGATACAGCACTTTGTGAATTAGGAAATTGGCATCTATAATGTTTAGAAATCCTGAGGATGTTTTATTCTGGCAGCATGAGATTTCCAGCATATGCCACTCAAATTGAAGCCCCCCATGATCATAAAGTTTTTTCTCCCTATACATTAACTCATCCTGGCACTCTGTTTCAATGGTGTATAAAACAATGCAGCTAAAGGAACATTTATGTGGCACCAATACTTGTTAGTATTAATCAAGGTACCCTGCAGTAGTCTGTAGTACGCCATACATCACCAAATCACATGATGATGATTACTGATTATATTGCAGTAATGCCTAAAGGTCCTAATCAGGATAAGAACTCATTAAGCTAGGCATTGGTGCAAAGACAATCCCAGCCCCAAAGAGCTTATCTGTAAGGCCCTGATCCTGCAAAGACTCTGGTATGTGTTTACCTTTACCCACTCAGAGTCATCCTGTTGACATATTAAGTGCATACGTAAGTCTTTCCAGGATCGGGGCCTGAAAGTGAATACAGGTGAACATAAGCAAAATGGCAGAGGTACATATTTTTGTTGTTTTTAAAAAAATGAATAAAGCTTTGGGGAAATCTTCCTGTGATCCCGCACTCCCTCTGTCAAGGTGCCTCAATCAACCTGCTTTGCCTTGGCTGACTCAGTATGCTTTAATGCCCATTGTCTCACTCTTCCCTATGTGTCTTTTCAATCCCTATTGAGCGCCAACCCCCTACTTCACCACATGTATTTAAGATTCAGTTCCTCTAACAGATCTGCTGCCACTAGGGTGGGGCTGAACTTATCCAGAGTCTCTGATGGTCTGCTCCCTCTGCCCTGCTGCTATGCTGGCTGCCATTGTCCCCGTGTTTCTTCCCTTAAGGTGAGCAGAGCCCTTCTCCCTGAAGCAAGTAAGCTCCTGCGCTCCTGCCCAGGTGATCTATACTAGCGGTGGCAGCAGAAGCACAGCTTAGAGATGCTGAGAACGTACCCAGCAGTTTCAGGCAGGGTTGTACTCGGCGTGGCTAAGCCATGCCTCTGCTGCTGTTGCCACACTGCTGTTTAAATGCATGCTAGCTCGGTGACAGCCAGCACAAGTCTGTGTACATCAGCACGGGAAATCACATCCCTAGTTCACAGTGCAGACGTAGCCCAAGAGTGAGCAGGGTATCTTTGACTTGTCAGCTGCCTCCCAACTGGGCTTAAATGAAGGCACCTGGGCTTGAGAAGGGGAAAGACAGGAAGAAGTAGCAGAAATTTGCCTAAGGGAAAGCGCTGAAGGAAACCTGGAGGAGAACAGTAACCATGAGCTGCTGGTGATGAGTTCTGACGAAAACTGTTGAAGGATTGGCGAGAGGTAGGGAACCCTGCCAAACTGTGAGAAGGCTTGTGCAGGGGCTCCTAGGAGAGGAGAAGGCCAGTGTGGTCAGTGCAAGGAGGGCCCAGAAGCAAGAAATTGACTAGGGAGAGAGGGCCCTGGGAGCAGGGTTATGACTCACAGGTAAGGAGGCCTGAGAAGTGAAACACCACAGAGAGCCCTCTCAAGGGGAGACCTGACTTGGAGTTACAGGAGATGTCTCTCAGGAGAGAAATGGGTCTAGGAACGCTCAGGCAGAAGGCTTGGAGTGTGGGGCTAAAGGAACTGGGACAGAGTGGGTAATGACTCTCGGGTGGGTAACCTGGGAATGGTGACCTCTGACTGAGATTGCGGAGCTGCTGCACTGTAACCTTGTTTGACTTTGGGTTTTGAGATGAACTGTTTGTACTACCAGGGGGACTGTGGCACTTTACATAAATAGAAACATCTGAATTTGCCACTGCACAGGACAATATTCCTTTGCCTGGGCCACATAAAGGGGAAACTGAGGCAGTCACACTTGTCTTGCAGCATCTTGCTGCAGACAGGCACTTCAGGCAGGGCTTCCCTATAATATGGGGATGATATAGTTGGATGGTGAGCTTTTGGTGATCACTCTTGGTTTGCATATTAATGCTGTAGAAGTGTGTTCTGATTAAATAGTTCCAATAATTACTGAAAAAAGCTAGTGCGTAGTCAACATATGAGTGCAAAGTCCACTGGCTCTGGGTGCATTTGGAAAAATCGCCCAAGCAAAACAAAAAGAAAAGGAGTACTTGTGGCACCTTAGAGTCTAACAAATTTATTAGAGCATAAGCTTTCGTGAGCTACAGCTCACTTCATCGGAGCTGTAGCTCACGAAAGCTTATGCTCTAATAAATTTGTTAGTCTCTAAGGTGCCACAAGTACACCTTTTCTTTTTGCGAATACAGACTAACACGGCTGCTACTCTGAAACCAAGCAAAACAGTATCCTTCATTATTTGTGAAGTGCTTGAAAGTGAATGATCTATGCAGATTATGTTAATTCTCTAATAATACTTGCAATCATGCAAAGGGACTTCCCACTGAGACTCTGAAGCACTTTCCAAACATTAATGATTTTTAGCTTCACAACATCACTGTGAGGTAATAAGAATTATTACCTGAATTTTACAGATAAGGCAATTGAGGGTAAATGGTTTTCCCAAAATCATACAGGAAATTGGTGGCAGAGCCAAGAATGCTGATTAACTTCTAGTCTTGAAGAATATGCTTCCTTCCCTACAATCAGAAAAAATATATGTTCACATTGTTTTGTTTACTTTTAAATGTTAGGTATCTAGGGATATTCCTAAAGCTGAATCAAAGCATCCCTAAGGGCTTGTCTTCCTGCACAACACTACTATGCCGAGGGGAGAGTGTCTCCCATTAGCATAGTGAATCCATTTCCCTGAGAGGCAGTAGCTATGTTGACAGAAGAAGCACTCTTGTTGATACAATGCTGTCTACATGAGGCGTTAGGTTGGTATAACTACATGGCTCAGGGGTGTGTATTCTTCTTTTGGTTGCACTGTTGTAAATGATGCATTTTGTTTAAAGTTTTTTAGGATAGAAGGATGAAACAGCCTAGGGTTAATTATCTCTGAGATGGAGGATACCTAAGATGTGCATGTGTAAATGTGTCCTTATGTGAGTGTGTCTAAATGTTTCTCTTTCTTGGCTGACTGCTCTCTTCTGCATAAAGGAGATTCTCCAAGACTGAGTAAAGTTTGGGAGACAGGTAGGATGGTCACAGGTAGAGGCTGATCTTGGAGGAACTCAACTAAGGGAGCTGCATCCTGAATGTCTATAGAGGCCTGAAATAAAACACAGAGACAAGTCCTTTGTTCTGAGAGCACTATACAAAAGCTACTTAGGTCTGTATATATTTGTAAATGTCAATAAGATGACAGTTAATATAAAGAGTGCCAGCTACATGCATACAAGAAAGTGTAGTATTATTCATAAATTTGTACCTCTAATAAAGTTGTTGTCGGTATGCACTATAAACGACTTACTATTAAACAGATCTTAACTTGGGGTCAGAAGAGGGAAGGGGGAGAGCAGCAAAGGCTTCTGGGAGTCTGCAGGACTATAAAGAAAAGGACCTGGGGATTACAGTGGATGAGAAGCTGGATATGAGACAACAGTGTGTTCTTGTTGCCAAGAAGGCCAATTGCATATTTGGGCTGTATTAGTAGAAGCATTGTCAGCAGATTGAGGGAAGCGATTATTCCCCTCTATACGGCACTGGTGAGGCCACACCTGGAGCACTGTGTCCAGTTTTGCTCCCCCCCATTACAGAAGGGATGTGGACAAATTGGAGAGAGTCTCGCGGAGGACAACAAAAATGATCACGGGGCTGGGGCACATGATTTACGAGGAAAGGCTGAAGGGACTGGGGTTATTTAGTCTGCAGAAGAGAAGAATGAGGGGGGATTTGATAGCTGCTTTCAGCTACCTGAAGGAGGGTTCCAAAGAGGATGGAGCTAGGCTGTTCTCAGTGGTGGCAGATGACAGAACAAGAAGCAATGGTCTCAAGTTGCAGTGGGGGAGGTCTAGGTTCGATAGTAGGAAACACTATTTCACTAGGTGGGTGGTGAAGCACTGGAATGGGTTACCTAGGGAAGTGGTGGAATCTCCATCCTTAGAGGTTTTTAAGGCCCAGCTTGACAAAGCCCTGGCTGGGATGATTTAATTGGTGTTGGTCCTGCTTTGAGCAGGGGATTGGACTAGATGACCTCCTGAGGTCTCTTCCAACCCTAATATTCTATGAGTCTATGAAAGTCCCAGATGTTTACAAACTCAGAGCAGATCAGGGAAAATGAGCTTCATGATGCAGATCACATCTGGCTTAGAGTGTATGAGAACCCCCATCTGAGGGCTGAATGGAAACATGAGCAAACCACTCAAAGATGAGTATTTGTGTATGTATTTTATTCTGTTATGTTTGTCTTCAGTAATAAATCACCTTGTGGTTTTAAAATTATACCTCTGTCCAGGGCTCTTTGATCCTAAGATTTCTACTCTACTCGCTGATTTTGTTATGATTTGTGTTTGGCTCTGAGGTCAGAATTCTGTGAAAGAAAAAACAACTAATTTTTTCAGAGACAGTTTGAGATTGTGGAAGTAATCTTTGTGGTTATCTGTCACGTTGGACAAGGTTGACACGAAAGAAGACAAGAAAGACAGGAGTGAGTGAGGAGGACAAAATGTACTTTTGTCTTTATGTATGCTTTGTTCACTAGGGTATGTCTACACAACAGCTAGGAGGTGTGGTTCCCTGCTTGTGTGGATATACATGTACTAAGATGCTAAAAATAGCCCTGTGCCCATGGTGGCACAGGTGACAGCTTGAGTAGAAACCTGTCTGAGGTCCTAGGTACGCACTCAGCTGGCTAGCCTGGGTTGCCACAGCCACACTACTATTTTGAGCATGCTAGCTCAAGCAGAGCTAGCACGTGTATGTCTGACAAAGCTAGAAATCACATACCTCAGCTGCTGTGTGGAAATAGCCTAAGTCTTGTACTGGAGAAAGAGAAGGAGACAGATTTTTAACACAGATTTAAAGCTTTATTTCCATGACCGAATGGATGCTTATCTAACAGTTTAACATTTCTTTTCAAGAGGAGAGAAATTCAGCTGAGACATTCAACAATTACTGTCAACATTATGGAGTGGCAGTCGTCATTCCAGACAAACAATGGGAGCTCTCTTTCCATTATTAGCCTGACACTCAGCTGCCCCTTTTCCCTAATTCAAAGATTATAAAATCCAATTTCTTATCAGACAGATGCATTTGCAATAATCTTAGTAATTTTTTATTTTGACTCTTGCATATCTGTATTTGCAAATGTTCATGAGCGCTATGGAGAATGAAGGAGTTATGAGTAGTATATATTTTTTTAAATATCATATGCCCTTCAGGTTATATATTTAGTATAGAACCTGCCTGAATGCATGGAGTTAAAGGAACTTACAGGAAATGAAACAATGACAATGATAAAGGTCCTGGAGGAAACAACAGGGAGTGGAGGGGGAAGCTAACAACTGGGGAATAGCCCCTGGGGGGCTCCATCCAGGCTAGAATGGTTTACTCTTCTGCAGGCTAAGCCTAGGATCAAAGAGGATCCTCAACCTCCGAGAGCTAGAACAGGAAGGCTTGATAGAGAGAGTAGTCAGAGGCTTCCTGAAGTGTGTCAGAGAAACTGACACTGACTGAAGGTGTGTCAACACTGGGAGCTGGGGGTGCAATTCCCAACCTGAGGAGACATACTCACTCTAGCTCTCATCCAGCTGGCATGCTTAAAAACAGAATGTTGCTGCAGCACTACGAGAGGCAGAAGGCTCTAGCTGCCCCAAGTACATCCCTAGTGTCTCTGACGGTCACACACGTGGGGCAGGTAACCCCTCCCACTGCTTGTCCTGCCACAGATACATTGTAGTTTTAGTATGCTAGCTCAAGGAGAGCTAGTATGACTCAATTCTGGGAATCACACCCCCAGCTCCAAGTGCAGGCATACCTTGAGACCTAGTGACTGGTAGCCTGCTGCAGCAGGAATGGGTCCCTTCTACCTGCCAGAGATAGTTAACTGGGCTGAATGGAACTTACAAAAGCTGGAAAGGAAAGTTTAAGGTGTAAAAGTAGCATCTCTTGCCTCCCCAGTCCTGGACAAACTGTGTATCAGACCCATCCCCTCAACACAATTTAGATCTATCTGAATTTTATTTTATTTTATTTTGCTCATTAACACCCAGGTACTTTGACATGTTGCCTTTTACCTCTGAAAAGGATTCTGGTAGTGATTATCAGGTTCTTCAATGAATCAGCAATCTGGAGAGATCGGATCTCCCCACCTACTTCCCAGATGTCAAAAATTCCCACATTTGACTTCATTTAACCATGTTCACTCTTTCACCTACAGGTATATGAATTACTCTTGATATTTATCTCTAGCAAAATCCTAGAATATTACTTGCCACCTTTAATTTTTAGTGAGGAAACCTTAGCTAAAAGGGTGTTAAAAAAACAAAATGACATAAGTAAAACAAAAACAAAAAAAAGGCAAATGAAATCCGTTATAACAGAAACAGAACAAAGCTAATCTTAAAAGGGGAACTGAGATTTAACAAACACACACTGTATTAAAACAGCGAAAAGGCACTTCACATTCTGTTTGGTTTAACAAGAACATGACACTTTGCTGGGTAATTTATACAGCTGAAAAGTCAAGATTTGCCAATCAGTTATAAGGATTGATTTGAGAAACTGGAAAAACAGCTCGCATCATAGATGAATAAGCATTAGAACTCTTTCTTTCAACTGCATCAAACTATAATTGGAAAATTGGTCCTGTGATTATGTTGACTGGCTCCTACCTTCTAAGCTGCAAACAACATGCAGGTAATTAGGAAAGTTCTGAGAGGTTTAAAACAGTTGTTCAAATAAGAATATCCTTCCATATGATCAGCGGGTGCAGTTCAGTCCCCTTTGTTCTCTGCCGGTGGCATTCAGTAGTTTAGTCTCTTGAGGACTGTAATGCTTTGATCTAATTCTGTTGTTGGCTAGGTATGGGGATGGCTGGGTGATATTTAGTGGCCTGTGATATTCAGGAGCTCAGGCTAGATGATCTCATGGTCCCTTCTGACCTTAATCTCTATGACTTTGAATCAATTTACAATAGGTGATTTTTATCTCCAGTTTCCATAATCCACACACAGCCCCTTGCAAGCCTATTTTAAATGAATGAAGCACGTCTCATCTTGAAAAAGCCCAAAGGACTTTATATACAAACTAAGGGGAATGATTCTACCTTTCAGGCAGTGACTTATATTGGGTGAAGGTATGAGCTCTGGGAGGCATTGTCCCTCAAGGAGGCCCAGTGCCTGCTGTATCTCCAGACTGGGATCACTGCTATATTGCTTAAGAAGAGTAGTGTGCCCTCTCTTGAGGACTGAATGGCTACGCAGGTGGTGTCAGAGAGAAGGCTTTGGATTCTTTGAGCATGGGATGGTGTTCCAAGAAGAAGGATTGCTAGGCAGAGACGGGCTCCACCTAACGAAGAGGGGGAAGAGCATCTTCGCAAGAAGGCTGGCTAACCTAGTGAGGAGGGCTTTAAACTAGGTTCACCGGGGGAAGGAGACCAAAGCCCTGAGGTAAGTGGGGATGTGGGAAACTGGGAGGAAGCATGAGCAGGAGAGCAGGAGAGGGCTCCTTTCTCATACTGAGAAAGAGAGATGTTCAGCGAGTTATCTCAAGTGCGTAAAATGCAAGAAGCCTGGGAAACAAGCAGGGAGAACTGGAAGTCCTTGCACAGTCAAGGAATTATGATGTGATTGGAATAACATAGACTTGGTGGGATAACTCACATAACTGGAGTACTGTCATGGATGGATATAAACTGTTCAGGAAGGACAGGCAGGGCAGAGAAGGTGGGGGAGTTGCATTGTAGGTAAGAGAGCAGTATGACTGCTCAGAACTCTGGTATGAAACTGCAGAAAAACCTGAGAGTTTCTGGATTAAGTTTAGAAGTGTGAGCAACAAGGGTGATGTGGTGGTGGGAGTCTGCTCTTGACCACCGGACCAGGGAGATGAGGTGGACGAGGCTTTCTTCTGGCAACTAACGGAAGTTACTAGATCGCAGGCCCTGGTTCTCATGGCAGACTTCAATCACCCTGATATCTGCTGGGAGAGCAATACAGCGGTACACAGACAATCCAGGAAGTTTTTGGAAAGTGTAGGGGACAATTTCCTGGTGCAAGTGCTGGAGGAACCAACCGGGGCAGAGCTCTTCTTGACCTGCTGCTCACAAACCAATAAGAATAGTAGGGGGAGCAAAAGTGGATGGGAACCTGGGAGGCAGTGACCATGAGATGGTTGAGTTCAGGATCCTGACACAGGGAGGAGAGCAGCAGAATACGGTCCCTGGACTTCAGAAAAGCAGACTTTGACTCCCTCAGGGAACTGATGGGCAGGATCCCCTGGGAGAATAACATGAGGGGGAAAGGAGTCCAGGAGAGCTGGCTGTATTTTAAAGAATCCTTATTGAGGTTACAGGGACAAACCATCCCGATGTGTAGAAAGAATAGTAAATATGGCAGGCGACAAGCTTGGCTTAACAGTGAAATCCTTACTGATCTTAAACACAAAAAAAAAAAGCTTATAAGAAGTGGAAGATTGGACAAATGACCAGGGAAGAGTATAAAAATATTGCTCGGGCATGCAGGAGTGAAATCAGGAAGGCTAAATCATACTTGGAGTTGCAGCTAGCAAGAGATGTTAAGAGTAACAAGAAGGGTTTCTTCAGGTATGTTAGCAACAAGAAGAAAGTCAAGGAAAGTGTGGGCTCCTTACTGAATGAGGGAGGCAACCTAGTGACAGAGGATGTGGAAAAAGCTAATGTACTCAATGTTTTTTTTGCCTCTGTCTTCACGAACAAGGTCAGCTCCCAGACTACTGCACTGGGCAGCACAGCATGGGGAGGAGGTGACCAGCCCTCTGTAGAGAAAGAAGTGGTTCGGGACTATTTAGAAAAGCTGGACGAGCACAAGTCCATGGGGCTGGATGCGCTGCATCCAAGAGTGCTAAAGGAGTTGGCAGATGTGATTGCAGAGCCATTGGCCATTATCTTTGAAAACTCATGGCGATCGAGGGAGGTCCCGGATGACTGGAAAAAGGCTAATGTAGTGCCCATCTTTAAAAAAAGGGAAGAAGGAGGATCCTGGGAACTACAGGCCAGTCAGCCTCACCTCAGTCCCTGGAAAAATCATGGAGCAGGTCCTCAAAGAATCAATTCTGAAGCACTTAGAGGAGAGGAAAGTGATCAGGAACAGTCAGCATGGATTCACCAAGGGCAAGTCATGCCTGACTAATCTAATTGCCTTCTATGATGAGATAACTAGCTCTGTGGATGAGGGAAAAGGAGTGGATGTGTTGTTCCTTGAGTTTAGCAAAGCTTTTGATATGATCTCCCACAATATTCTTGCCAGCAAGTTAAAGAAGTATGAGCTGGATGAATGGACTATAAGGTGGATAGAAAGCTGGCAAGATCGTCGGGCTCAACAGGTAGTGATCAATGACTCCATATCTAGTTGGTGGCTGGTATCAAGTGGAGTGCCCCAGGGTCGGTCCTGGGGCCAGTTTTGTTCAATATCTTCATCAATGATCTGGTAGATGGTGTGGACTGCACCCTCAGCAAGTTTGCAGATGACACTAAACTGGGAGGAGAGGTAGATACGCTGGAGGGTAGGGATAGGATACAGAGGGACCTAGAGAAATTAGAGGATTGGGCCAAAAGAAATTGGAGTAGGTTCAACAAGGATAAGTGCAGAGTCCTGCACTTAGGACAGAAGAATCCCATGCACTGCTACAGACTAGGGACCGAATGGCTAGGCAGCAGTTCTGCAGAAAAGAACCTAGGGGTTACAGTGGACGAGAAGCTGGATATGAGTCAACAGTGTGCCTTTGTTGCCAAGAAGGCCAATGGCATTTTGGGCTGTATAAGTAGGGGCATTGCCAGCAGATCAAGGGACTTGATCGTTCCCCTGTATTTGACATTGATGAGGCCTCATCTGGAGTACTGTGTCCAGTTTTGGGCCCCACACTACAAGAAGGATGTAGAAAAATTGGAAAGCGTCCAGCGGAGGGCAACAAAAATGATTAGGGGACTGGAACACATGACTTATGAGGAGAGGCTGAGTGAACTGGGATTGTTTAGTTTGTGGAAGAGAAGAATGAGGGGGGGATTTGATAGCTGCTTTCAACTACATGAAAGGGGGTTCCAAAGAGGATGGATCTAGACTGTTCTCCGTGGTAGCAGATGACAGAATGAGGAGTAATGGTCTCAAGTTGCAGTGTGGGACGTTTAGTTGGATATTAGGAAAAACTTTTTCACTAGGAGGGTGGTGAAGCACTGGAATGCGTTACCTAGGGCGGTGGTGGAATCTCCTTCCTTAGAAGTTTTTAAGGTCAGGCTTGACAAAGCCCTGGTTGGGATGATTTTAATTGGGGATTGGTCCTGCTTTGAACAGGGGGTTGGACTGGATGACCTCCTGAGGTCCCTTCCAACCCTGATATTCTATGATTCTATGATCTATGATTCTCTCTTCTACTGAGTGGTGAGGCCATGCCGCAAGAGCAGCCTTCCTGATCAAGGATCATAAGGATAGCAACTCTGTCCAGCCCTTTGCACTATTGCCTCCCCCTTGTACAGCTGAGCAGGGCCAGCCAGAGCCTGGCCCTATAATATAATTATGTGTGTTTGCACTTATATAGCTGAAATCACTTTCACAGATGAATTGCAGCCACCTAACAGCTGTTTGACAGGCACACCAATGCGATCCACTAGTTTTTGCACCGGGAAGTGAAGAAGAATGCTTGGATCTGCTAGTTGTTCAGCTAATTATGTAATTAGACATAATGATGCATGTTAGAATTTGGACGAGACACTCTTATGAAAATGCCAGAGGATTTTTTTTTAAACTTCATATTTATTGCCTTTCATTTTTCAAAAATAGTACTGTGCATGTTAGCTATTTGTCTACATCTAAAAGAAAGGAGTGGATTATCACAACCTAGGAGAGGCAATAATAGAGCCATTCAATAACTTCCCTGTTGTTTCAGGGTAAACTGGCCCTGAATGTGCGGTGGGGCCCAGGGGTAGCCTATCTCCTCAAGTGAAGGGAATGAGTCATGTGCTGGGAGTAGATGACTCAGAATCAAGCCTGCTGGGAGTTATAAAGGGCAGATTGAGCCAAGTTTGTTGGAGGTAGCCTGCTGGGCAGAAAGGCGGCAACGGCAACGGCAACGGCAACGGCAGCAGCAGCAGCAGCAGCAAGGCTACATAGCTCCCAGGCAACTTGCTGATACATCCCAGCCTGAGCTAGGACAATCCATTCATGTATCTCTACTCCCACTGTTTTGTAATATAGTATCCAAAGAAATGAGGAAAGGTACAGAACAGGAAGTTAAGGAACTGTGGTGTTGGAGCTTTGGTGAAGTATAAATGACTTTTTAACTACTAAACAGATACAGTATATATAATAAGTGGTTGGGGGGATATCTGTGGGTATCTTCTGTGCAAGTGAACATGCTGTGAGATAAGAATTGTTTTCTGGAAGGAGGGCATGTATGTCCTGTTTATATTATACTGTTGTCTTTAGATAATAAATTTTAGCTAAGTTGGTCTCTTGAACACTTTAACTACACATGGGGTTAGTTATTTAATCAACTGGCTATATTAATCAACACACCTTTTACCCTTAGTGGGTGGGTGTAACCATTAGCATCCTAATGTCTGCAAGGGAAGAGTTGTGACCAATGATCCTTCCAAGGCTCCCAGGAAAGGGTGTGGTGGGGAGTCCTAGTGATCTTATGAAGTCAAGGAAAGGAAAGAAATTTAACTATCCTTATTAAACTTACAAGAAAGAAACCCAAACATTTGAAAGTACAAACATTTGCAGTTAAGTTGTCTAGACCAGATTGCTTTAAACCTGCCCCCATACTGATGCCTTGAGAAAATTAGACTCTCTTAGCTAACTGTAACACCTCAACTCCAACTCAGCACCTGGCCCTGAGAGTCCATGTGGCAGCCAGATATCCAAGCATCATTACTCACTACAACACTCTTGTAATAATGTAACCCTTAAGTTACTCAGGGCTGCTACTCGACTTCAGAATTTTGTCTGGGAATGTTTTGAAAAAAACTGTTCTTCAGAATCTGACAGTCAACCATAACATAAATCTCTTCTCAGGTGAAAGCTGGCAGAATAAATAGAATTAACACAATGCCCTGAAAATAAGATTGAAGAATCCCACATTCCCCCAGACTCAGGGGTTTAACTGAAGGAACACAAAGTAGCAATAGTCTACTCAGAACCCATACATATTTCCCAAGTAGCTGGATGTTTCTGCTAGTATTGGCAGTGAAATGGTTAATAGTGACAGGACTATCCTCTTTAGGCAGCTGGGTTACCACACAATAAGACAGATGTGTGGTTCAAATTGTTCATTGCTGTTGTTTCAGACTGCACTCAGACAAGCACTGGACCAGTTCATCTTTTAAAGGTTATCTGAGAAAATATTTGCTAATATACAATTCTATGTCTACATACTGTGTGCTTGTTGTATGAAACTCTTCGTACACACAATAGACAACACAACCACAGAGCGGATTCAAATAGATTTGCAGATTGCAAACTTTTAAAGTGGTGAATTACCTACATATCCTTGAGTTCTGATTTACTCCTACCAGATAATGGTGCAAACTAGAGAAGAATACTGTTGGGTGGCACCTAACGTACATATTGTAGGGCACACTGTTTACCTTTGTTTGCTCATTAGAGACCACGTACACAGGGCTGTGTTGAATGAAGTGACTGGTTGCGTATATAATGTAACTATTTTATCTAGCCTACCACAGCTAGAAAATTCTGATTGAGCTTCCGCAGGAAACACAAGAGAACAAAACTGCCTACAGTATTCTAAATGAAGCATGACATTGCCAGTCAAAGGGGATAATACAAAATATACTGGAGGATAACAGAAAGCTGAGTATATCTACAGAGAGAAGCACAAAATAGGCAAGGCCCAGACAAGCTTCTCACCAGTATTAATTTTCTAATCCCCTTGACAAAAAATGAAATTTAGGATTGGCAGAAGAGCAGGGAGTGTAAGAAATGGCCACTTACAGCAGAGAGCTAGAACTACCCACGGGGAGTATAATCAGAAAACTATATATAGCCACACGATTGAGGATGCAGAATATTTAAACATGTATCATAAGTACGTCTTGCACCCTTACGACCTTTATAAGGTTAAGATGTTTTTCAAAAGTGACTTGTGAATTTTGGGTGCTGAACATGATACCCCAAGGGGCCTGATTAGCAGAGGGTGAGGGCTCAGCAGTTTCTGAAAGTCAGGGCCCTTTGAGCTGTCTCACATTGGGCACCTATAACTGAGGCACCCACAATGTCTAAGTCACTTAAGTTTTTTGTGCCCGTGTCAGCTTTAACTGGATTCCTTGCAGCAATTTTCAGGGTTTGCTCAGCAGTCCCCAAGATTTCAAGCTAGTGCTCAGGCTCTTTCCTTCCATTTGGCCTCACCTAAATTCAGGATTATTTGAACACAATTACAAGCTGTTTCCTCAGGCGAGTACTCAGAATTCATCCAATACTTTATAATTGACCTTAAAAGGAAGGAGGTCTGTTCCTATTCACAGCATGATGGTTTCTTGAATTTATCATGCTTACGTTTTTAAACTAAGTTTTCTTTGCCCCAATCTAATTAAACCTTGCCAAATTAAGGCAGGACAAGACTGTTGATGTTCCCTCTCTTTCAGAGATAATGAATTCAAGCCAGTTTTTACTAATTCTTAACGGTCAATGTCTGGAAAAGTTCAAAGCTGTTTCTGTGGTTACCACTTAGCTTGAAAACTGATAAATACCAAAAAAATCCACAAAGAATGAATTTTCATCCTGTTAATGTCACTTACCTAGTCACCTGTGCTGAAGGACAGGAGTGACTTTTTTTTCAGTTAATCTGTGGAATTCACCCTGCAGAGTGAGTTTTTGTATAGGTCCACCAAAGCATTTCAGAGAATGGATAGGTTCTCTGCCATAAGGAGTGAGTCCCATGAATGTTTCAGGACCTGTTGCATAGTTCAGATTAGACTCAAAATCACAGACCCACAAAACTCTTAATGAAATAAGTCCTGGGAGTGGAGGAGAGAGGGAGATTTGCTCATTTTTACAGATCTATTTCTTTAACACCTTAACTTGTCAAAGCACAGATAGATGGCAATAAATCATCTCAGAAGAGAAGAATGAAACTGACTTAGTGGAGGACAATAAAGATTAAATTACAGAAAGTCTATTTATAATTATGAGCCAAAGGAGGGAAGGTTATCACCAAAGCAGGAAAATAATGTGTGATAGATACGTCCTATCTGATCATTAAAAGCAGGAAGGTTCTAGCCTTTAGATGCAGGCTGTGTGGTATCAAATCAAAAGAAGTTTGGACATCACTTACATGCTAGTAAGATTTCAGAGTAGCAGCCGTGTTAGTCTGTATTCGCAAAAAGAAGAGGAGTACTTGTGGCACCTTAGAGACTAACAAATTTATTAGAGCATAAGCTTTCGTGAACTACAGCTCACGAAAGCTTATGCTCTAATAAATTTGTTAGTCTCTAAGGTGTCACAAGTACTCCTTTTCTTTATGCTAGTAAGACAGGATTTGTCCCTCAAACTGTTTGGAAGCTTTGTTTGTAATAGTAAGGAGTTCTACTAGCTGTCAAGGCTTAACTTCCCTTCCTCTCTTGCAGCACGTTCTTGATATTATGCTGCATGAAAGTAGCTTGGCTGAGTTACTCTTGAGACCAGGATCCACATAAACAGCAGCCCTCATGTTTCCGGTGCAGGTTGTTTTTGTTTGTGCTCTCCACTCTGCTTCTTGTAATCCACTAATTAGTCTAATAGGAAAATAGCATGCAGCAGAGTAAGAGGTGGGTGATCTAAGGGCAAAAATAGCTAAGTCATCAATTTAACAGTATAACATTGCCTTTATAAAGAAAAAAATCTATCCAATTATAGATATATACCACAGACAAAAAAAAAAGAGAGATAGATAATGGAAATCTAAGACTGGCATATGGCAGCCATTATGAAAAATGTAGAGTAGAAATGCCAGGCATTTTAACTGTATGAATATAATTGGTATCACAGAGATGGGTTTGTGATGGAAGCAAAGAGTCAGTCTCCCACAGGAGTCAGGAGACTTTATGGAAGCCAGCATATTCATTAAATTCTTGAAAGGTTAGGCAAACCAAAAACTTAGCTTTATTAACAGAAGGGTAGACTACAAGACAAAAGAGGTAACATTTCATTATACACAGTAACTGTTAGAACCCAACTGGAATTCTGTGTATAGCACTAATTGTCATACAAGAGGCTTAAGGCATTTAGAACCTTGTAGATGATGTAATGAAAGTTTACCAGATATCACACATTTCTGAGTAGCCACAGTCAGGATTGGGATCGTATAGTGCTGGGTGCTGTAAAAACATGGAATGAAAAACAGTTCCAGTCTCAAGGAGCTTAAACTAAATTATAAGGAGAAGTTGTTAGTCTTGTTTTCGGTTGAAATAGGAGATTTGAGGCGATCTAATAAAAGTTTTCAAATTTGTTAAAGTAGGTAATAAAGTTGATATTTTTCACAGAACTAAAAACCAGGGGATGTCGTTGAAGTGTTTGGCACTAGGAGTAAATAGGGAACTCAGGCAGAACTACATCATACAGAGGGTGAAACCCTGTGCAATCCCTTACTAGGAAAGGCTCCTAAACCAAAAATACAAATTGTTTCAATATAAATTGGTTCAAAGAACAGATGTTTCATTTCTAGAGAAACAAGAGACTGTGAGACGTCTTCTAGGGGAATGGGAAAAGCATGTGATAGAAATCAAACAAAATAAAGTAAACTCAGCATGTAAAATGCCTTCTGTTCTTTCTGTACTGTGTGTCTTGTATAATGAAACTACCTTAGTGGTGCTGACAATTTATTTTCATATTTTCTGTTTTTCTTTGTAATATTATAGAATTAACAAGCGGAGCTGGCAGGCGCTTACAAAAATGAAAATTTCCCCCCAAAATTGTCAACCTTATACACTTTTTTCCCATTCTCATGATTTTTGTGACTTTTTAAATCAACCACTACTGAAGTCTTTCATTTACTAAAAACCTGTTTAAGAAAGTACAGTTTTTGTATATACAAATATTAAAAAATTTAAGAAGTAATTTTGATTAAAATGTTGGTAAAATATTACCATAAATTTTAAAAATGGAAAATGGGTCTATTTTAAACCCCATGAAAGGGAACCAAATTTGAAATTTCTAATTTTTTCATGAAATTGTTTTCCTGTTCTTTGACTCACTCCATTAAAATGGAAATAAGGGGAGGGAAAGGAAAGACATAAAACTAGAGATAATTATATGTAAACTATCGAAGGGTTTCCTCTAAATCCATTGTACATGAATACAAAAGTGTATTTTAGCTTTAGCTGTACTGCTATAGTTAAAATTTTAGCTAGCAAATTCTTTATAGTATTGGACACATGGTGGAGTCTTTCCAGTTGTAGATTCACCAGGAATTAGGAGTAAAGAGGAGAGTATCAAGCTAGGTTTCTGTGACAATACAGTGAACACTTGTATATTTGCACTAGCAAAGTACTGACTTAAATTTTCAAAAGTTATTAGTAATTTTGAGTGCCTGAATTTTTGGGTGCCCAACTTGAGACCATTTACAGGGGTCTCATTTTCAAAAAGTGCTGAGCACCCAACTCTGCAAATTGAACCCCATTAAAGTGTCCCAGATTGGGTCCACAGAAATGGAGGCACCCAAAATCACTAGTCATGTTTGAAAATTTGGGCCATGAACTTTTATGAGAATGAGCTTTATTTGCTGTTAGAAAATATTCCAAAATATCTAGCATTGCTAATGGTTATAATAGATCATACCACTTTAAGTGGAATATGAGTGTAGAGAGGGGTGCAATTTATAGAGAGAGCTTCCTGGCATAATATGCAGATCCTTAGCTACTTTAAATTGGTGTCATGCCATTGAAGTCAATGGTGCCACACAGATTTACAGCAGCTGACAATCTAGCCAAACTTTTATTTCCTGAGAGCAAGTCTTCTGGCAACTGGCAAGGATTTTGCTCTTCATCAAGATTTGTTATCATACAGATAAATATCACTAGGTAAATGAACCTTCCATGTTAGTGACCATAACTGGCATAATTATTTTCCAACATGGAGCAATCATAGATCTGAGAGATGCCCTTCATGTACTCCAAATTATTGCAGGCATCTTTTTTTTTCGGGGGGGGGGGGGGGGGGGAAGAAACCTGCACCTAGCAAAGCAGCTGGCATAGTGGATCAATCAGTATGTTTACAAATTGCTAGCTACGTTCGCACTGAAAAGGATTTTATGAGTCAACTTTTAAATAGTTCTCAATTCAGGTTCAGGTTGGAGAAGCATCCAAAAGTTTGTATCCTATTCAGAACTTCCCCAAATGATCAGAAATGTTGGGAAGTATCACAATGAGGACCCCAGGGGTTCTCAGGGTTGTCAGGCAACTTGAGATCACCTGCCCTTAGCATGAGCAAGTCTTGGTGTGGATCAGCTCCCTGAAGCAACTTGCCACACAAGCACTGCCTTCCAGGCCTCCACAGGCCTCACTCTGTCTGTACAGGTTAGCGATAGGCACACACCAATCCCCAAATCCTCCAAGTGCCCCTCTGGAATGCTCATCCCTGTTCCACTGCCCCCTCACAGAACTCCAGGAATTCATTTTGAGAAGTTCTATGGCCTGTGTTACACAGGAGGTCAGACTGGATGGTCACAATGGGCCCTTCTGGCATTGAAATCTGTGGAAAGAACACAAATTCTATAATAAAGAAAAATCTAGCAGCCAACTTGCCATATAGTGTAATAAAAATAATCAGCCAAATCCTTAGAAAAACAAAGACTGACGACACCCCACACACCAGACTTCAATTCTCAATGTTCTTCCCACCTCCCCAAAAGCTCTGGTTGAAAGATAGGGTGAACAGACGGCAAGTGTGAAAAATCAGGACAGGGGGTGGAGGGTTATAGGCTTCTATATAAGAAAAAGCCTCAAATATCGGGACTGTCCCTATACAATTGGGACATCTGGTCACCCTATTGAAAGATGAGACTTATAGTGTGCCCTGAGAGTCAACAAATTCAGGCTATTTCTATTTCAGACCAGAAGAAAGTGAGTTATAAAGATGTACAACCTCACAGCAGCTCCATCTTTAACTAATGGGGTCTCTAGTTTGAGTGCTTCTGCTCATTTCAACATAGAAGAACCCCACAAAAAATAGGCAAGTCCCAAACCAGTAGGGGCTCTGGTATGGGTCTTTTATATCTCATGTCCCCTGCGGATCAGGCCCAGAGCATGACCAGTAACATGCTTTTACCCCAAAGGAACCCAGTTACCACCCCAGCTATACAGTCTTTGCTCGTTAACTCAAGTGCTAGTAGATCAAGTCTGCAGCTCTGGAGTTCCCACAAAAGCAATATATCAATATAAGTTGCTGGTCCTTTTAATTGTTTCCATTATAACTAAGGGAGAAAATATTTTCAAACTGATTTATAATACTTCCATGATGTGTACAAAGCCTTTTATTTGGAAGTGTCATAAATATAAAGGGAAGGGTAAACACCTTTTAATCCCTCCTGGCCAGAGGAAAAACCCTTTCACCTGTAAAGGGTTAAGAAGCTAAGATAACCTCGCTGGCACCTGACCAAAATGACCAATGAGGAGACAAGATACTTTCAAAGCTGGAGGGTGGGGGAACAAAGGGTTGTGTGTGTGTGTGTGTGTGTGTGTGAGAGAGAGATGCTTTTGCTGGGACCAGAGCAGGAATGCAGGTCAGAACTCCTGTAAAGAGTTAGTAAGCAATCTAGTTAGATATGCGTTAGATTCTGTTTTGTTTAAATGGCTGATAAAATAAGTTGTGCCGAATGGAATGTATATTCCTGTTTTTGTGTCTTTGTGTAACTTAAGGTTTTGCCTAGAGGGATTCTCTATGTTTTGAATCTGATTACCCTGTAAGGTATTTACCATCCTGATTTGATGGAGGTGATTCTTTTACTTTTTCTTTAATTAAAATTCTCTTTTAAGAACCTGATTGATTTTTCCTTGCCCTTAAGATCCAAGGGTTTGGGTCTGTGTCCCCTATGCAAATTGGTGAGGATTTTTATCAAGCCTTCCCCAGGAAAGGGGGTGTAGTGCTTGGGGGGATATTTTTTGGGGGGAGATGTTTCCTCTGGGCACTTCCTCTGTTCTTTGTGCAACACCTTGGTGGTGGCAGCCTTTAACCTAAGCTGGTAAGAATAAGCTTAGGGGGTCTTTCATGCAGGTTCCCACATCTGTACCCTAGAGTTCAGAGTGGCGAAGGAACCTTGACAGGAAGGTTTTCTTTTTTGGTTTTGAGTATTCTTAAAAGTTTGCGTCCAAAACTCTGTCAAATAGTTATCTCATGCATTTTTCACATTGGTGTTCCTTGGTGGGAGTAGCTACTGAGGATTTGACCTCTTCTGTCTTTGATAAACAGGAACAGGTAGTTCTGCTGTCTCTCTTATAGGCTTCTACTAAATTCATATCTCATGTGCTCTGGTTGCTGGATCATGTTGAATTTAATGGTGGCTGAGCCTATTAAAGATGATGAGCCCTTGTAACATGAACTTTAAAATTAAAGAGAAGGTTATAGCTCATGACAGATGGAGACAAAGCCTACTGTAAGATCCTAGAGAGTGAGGGGAGTTAGGCGTCATTGAAAGTTCATGAGGAAGGCAATGGGACAATGAGGGAGAGCAGGGATGAGTAAATCTTATGTACTCCATGCCATCTGCCAGTTAGCATCAAGAGGTCCTTGGGTCACATTCATGACTTTGCATTCCCACTTGATAACTTTCCCCCAGCATGCCATGACTCACCCAGCTCCCTACTTAGGCCAAGAAGGAAGAGCATGTGATGTCATAAATGGGGGCTTTGTTAAACTCTGCTAAAGTCTGAGAAAATGCTCAGAGGCCATCTCTCAAATCACTTATAGGGGCATAAGTCCTCACATAAGTACTTCGTTAATGTCCAGTTTAAAACTTCAAATATTTTTTTCCATAGATACGTGCAAAATTGGGACTAGAATAGTTTTCCAGTGGAAAAGATATATATTTTTCCACTCTCCCATATGTCAAAAATTGTTGAAGGGATTTTGTTCATACTTCCCCATTTAAAAAAAATCACCTTGAGGCAGATTACAGCCCTAGAGATGACTGTTTCACCAAGTTATGATCATGTGAAAACATGGGATGTCATGGAAACTGTTTTGCAATATTAGCTATCGAGGATGAAAACAACACTTGACCTGTTAGGTTTGCTCCAATGGTTGTCTCATCATCCTAATTTGACACCACTCCCAGTACACGCAGAGAAAAATAATATAGAAAAGATAAAATGAATGCAGTAAGAAAACAGTAAATATAATATCTCCGTTTTGGTTAGTTTACTGAACAGGATGCAGCAGTATCATTAATCCTTTCTATTTCTTTGCCAACCCTGATGTCCAGGAACTAGTGGGGTAGGACTAACAGAAGCGGAGTGTGGATATTAACTTTCTCTTTTGTAAGTCTCTCTGTATCATTTGTGTTTAGTAGTTTACTGCTGTGTATCACCAAGATATAAAAGAAACAGGGACATGTTGAAATAAAAAGTAGATAAAATAAAATGGTTCATAAAATGAACTGGCTCAAACTTAGTTCACTGTTTGAACTTTAAATGGAAATGTATCAGCACCCCTTTCTCCTTCTGTTTCCACAATTTCCCCTCAACTCTTCTGCAATGTGGAGGTGAGTACCATGAATCCAACTGCACCAGCCTCTGAAGAAGATCAATATGATGAATAAATTTTAGAAACTCTCAGATTTACCTAAATTACTGCTAAAATGCCTATAAATGATAGCTCAACATCTACCATAACTAAAAACAAAAATCTTTTTGAGCATGTGAGTGCTGACTTTTTAAAAGCTAGTCACCCTTTCATTTCTATCCCAGATCTCTAGGCACTACCCTGATACAAATCTTAGTGTGTCAAATTACCATGGTGAGGTTCCCTGAAAGGATGCCTGTAGTGCAACATCTGGGTATGATGAAGGCTTGAGTAAACAGTAATACTTATGTATTAGTTTTGTGGCATCCAGATTCTTAAACTTGTTCCTGAACTAAATACTGTTGCTAATCCCGGATGTACTTTTAGTGAAGAAATTCCACTTTGAGTGGGAAAGGAAATATTCCTCTAGTAGTTAACTAAAAGAAAATTAAAGGTGGTTACTCAAAGCGGCTCAGGGATTTGGAATGTTAAGTGTAGACCTGGGGAGATGAATAGTGGGCAGTGTGTCGGGGAAAGAGTCAAAGGCGGACAATGAACCTAATTTATCACTTATATTATCAATTATTACATGGATATCAACACTACATGAGTGTGTCTATGTATATTTATATATGGCCGGGGGGAGGGGGAGAGGGAGGTATTTGTTGTTGGAGGTACTCTGTAGTTATATCTAGGCATAGGCAAGATCATACCCTTCTGTTCTGTGGTTACAATTTCTCTCCCTCCCCTAATATCTCCTTTTTACTGATCATCATGTCTTTTGTTATTTCATACGGTCAAGGGACAGAATGAATGACAATCTCCTGAGAAAGATTTTTCCATCAGAGTTACCCTTTTAATCCATTTTTCTGGAGTGGCAGTGGTGGTGTCTGGTTATTCAGCCTTTACTTACCTCCAGAAAATAGCTGGCTCTGCTCCTTCACCAGGGGTACAGGAGCCTTAGGTTATCCCTGAATACAAAGCTTCCGCATGGCCACGTGATTTACTACAGCTTTGCTAGACTTAGAGTGACCAGACAGCAAGTGTGAAAAATCAGGACAGGAGGTGGCGGGGTAATAAGAGCCTATATAAGAAAAAGACCCAAAAATCGGGACTGTCCCTATACAATCGGGACATCTGGTCACCCTAGCTATACTACTCTTTCAACCTTTGGATTTTCCAGTCACTGTCCTATACACGTTGCACAAATGCCAATTATTATTACTTGATGATGTGGCTACATATCAAGGAGCCTTATTTAGTAGGAGGTTCTTTACTGGATCAAACAGCACACTTTTCAAAAAAGGGAAAAAACCCTCAGCAGAATGCAGAGTATTTTCTATTCAACTATTAATATTTATACTACAGTAGCATCCACATGCCCTGTGTCAGGCATGGAGACAATAAATAAGACTCTGAAAAAAATCACAAACATAGACATTGTTCCTGTCCAAAAGAATTTACAATATAAGAACAGTAACATATTAAAAATTAGCACTATACAATATCAGTAGAGCATATGTTAAACAGATTAAGAACTGGCTAAATGACAGATCTCGAAGATTAGTTGACTACAGGAAATTATCACCTAATGCAGGTTCCAAAGGGATATGTTCAAGGCCAGCCTCTATTCAATATTTTTATCATTGATCTAGGGTAAGTATAAAATCAGTGCTGATAAAACTTGTGAGTGACAAAGATTGGCAGACTCACAAATAATAAGAACAGGGTAGTCATGCAGAGCAATCTGGATTGCTTTCGTAACTGGGCCTATTCAAACAAAATGTGTTTTTAATATAGCCAAATGCAAGGTCATCTAGGAACAAAGAATGCAGGCCATACCTATAGAATGGGGGACTATATCCTTGAAATCAGTGACTCTGAAAAGGATCTAGGTGTTGTCATAAAGGACAAACAACTGAATATGAGCTTCCAGTAGGGTGACCAGACAGCAAGTGTGAAAAATCAGGACAGGAGGTGGGGGATAATAAGAGCCTATATAAGAAAAAGACCCCAAAATTGGGATTGTCCCTATAAAATTGGGACATCTGGTCACCCTCGCTTCCAGTGCGATTTGTGGCAAAAAGGCCTAATGCAATCCTTGGATGTACAAATTGAGTAGTAATGAGTAAGAGTAGGGAGGTGATTTTACCTCTGTATAAGGCATTGGTGAGACCAATATTGGAATATTGCATACAGTTCTAGCGTCCACATTGTAAAAATGTTGAAAAATTGGAGAGGGTGCAGAAAGGAGCCATTAAAATTATTCATGGGCTGGAAAAGTATCTTTCAACAAGATACTTAAGGAGCTCAATTGTTTAGCTTATCAAAAAGAAGCTGAAGAAGTGACTTCATTACATCGTGGCAAAAAAAAAAAAGGTACTAAAGCTTTTCTTGATCTAGCTGAGAAAACCATAATGGGAACCAATGGCTGGAAGTTAAAACCAGACAAATTCAAATTAGAAATAGAACACAAATTTTTAACATGGAAGATGATTAACCACTGGAAAAAACTACCAAGGGAACTGGTAGATTCTTCATCTCTTGACGTCTTCATATCAAGATTGGATACCTTTCTGGAAGATCTGTTTTACTCAAGCACATGAGATTGGGCTCATTATAAGAGGAACAGGTTGAAATTCTGTGGCCTGCGCTATATAGAAGATCAGACTAGATGATCTAATGCTCCTTTCTGGCCTTAAACTATTACATTAAGAATTCAAAGGATGTGAGGAGAGTAATATTATCATTCATATATAAAATAATATCCATTACTCTGGAATCTCAGCTCTGGATTAACTCCAAAACTCATATAATAAAATCACTTCTGAAGACCCACTTTTCTGCCATTCAATATTTATTTGTGCAACTCTGTGGGGGGGTGTGTGTGTGTGTGTGTGTACATGCGCGCATGAGTACACATACAATCTGTATATATCTTTACAATTACAAAAATAAATATTGAGTTCCCCACATAACCCTCAAGCTAGCCACTGGCTACTATCTTGTTTGTGTCATGGCAGAAGTGGGTCTACAGAAGTGATTTTATTATGAGTTTTGAAATGACTCTGCAATCTCAGCTCTGGGTTACGGGAAATGGAATACTGGATTAAAAAGAGGAAACACATCATTCCCCAGAAATGAGCTTGTACTATTATTCTGAGAAAGCATATCACCAAAGTTGGCTAGACTTCAGGAGGAAATTAATTAATCAAAATACAGTATAGCACTGAAATAAATTAAAAGCTAATTTATATCTTTCTGACTGGTCCGGCAATCATTACATTTCCCCAATTGTTAGAGTTCTTTTAAACATGCCTTTGTTCTTGAAACAAGCCCAGGGCCTTAGCTCATCAAGACACTCCTGTTATTTGCTATTATCTGTGTGGGTAGAATATATTATAATAGCTTTAACAATTGCCTCTGTAGTACATTCACATAACATGTAATGGGGTTAAGAATTTAAGAAGTTTTTTCCTGTAAATGCACCTGGAGAAACTGTTGTCGAGTCTAATTTTCAGCATGTTTTTTCCAGTGTTTATCATGTGTTTAAATGGACTTTATTATGTATATCATAGGCCAGATTCTTAACCGATGAAAATTGGCATAGCTCCTTTACTCCAGATTGTGTGTGTGTGTGTGTGTGTGTGTGTGTAATGCTAAATATGTACAATAGGACATTGGTTTTATTTCATCCAGATTCTGAAATATCCCCAACAGCATTAATCACTGCTACAAGTGTATGTATAAATTCAAGTAAATTACTGGCATGGGCCTACTAGGGAAACCATTTATTCTGAAGCAAAGGTTATCAAATGTCCATGGGGATCTTCATAAATAAGAAGCAAAATATTTCATATAAAATAAATAAGGACAATGCCCTACCCAACCTGTTCATAATCGTCAACCAAAATTTATATCAAGCCTCTTCTGAAGTTCTAAAACACAGTGAATGAAGATCTTCTGAGATTTCCAGTACTATTTTACAGAGTCTAGAGGTCCAATCTTTGACTGTTTATTGAAACCCAACTTTTGAGATTCATCCGTCACTGATCTCCACACGATTTTCAGCCATACACTGCAGTATATAGCTGCATGGAGGAGTAGGTAACTGGGCCTGGAACTGGGAGGGTGTCCATCAAAAGGATAAAAATGGCTGATGCCATGCTAGAGTATCAGAGCAATCCAAATTAATGGAATATTGGACTGGAATAAGAGGAGTTACATATCTTTACTTAATGCATAAAAGTTACCTATCTTTACTCAGTAGGGCATTAAGTAAAATGCTGGGGTTAATGGGACATCAGTGCTTCATAAGTAGTCTTTCCACTGCAGATGGGCTGAACTCCAAATCTGAATGACAGGTTACACCAAAAATTGGGCTATTCTTCAGAAACTCACTAATTTTAAATATGAGACTTCATTTTAGTAATGGATGAATCTTAAATTTAGCAACTGATTGTTTTATATGTATGTACACCTAGAGAAGAACTGATCCTTATATAGACCACTTTAGGATTACTGGGCACCAGTTTTTCTCCCTGCTTTCTCTGGGACATTAAATGTTTCCATCCTATTTCTACAACCACTAATTGGTCCACCCACTCTCTTGCAGGAACAACTCGCAGGACTAGATATTTTCACAAATGTCCCTTTCTGTTTCCTTTCTACAGAAGAAAGAAAAACTCTGCAATTACTTTGTGCTGATTACAAAGATTTTTTTCAATATCTCTCTAATCTAAGGCACTTTATTACATGTGTGAAAACGGTTAATAGTGACTCCCTGCTGCTAACAGCAATTTAAGCATTGGATCAGAATATTAAACAGTGGTATCTCTTTGTACAGTATGCAATTCATCTGTACTCTGCAGTTCCACAAAGCTTGTAATAACTATGATAGTTGTCACCAGCCTTCTCCTACACATGGAATCTGAAACCACAAGCACATTCAGAGGTGTCAAAACAGGATTTCAATTACCATTTGTAACTCTTTATGGAAAGAAGGGGAACAAAATAGACTTACAAAACCAGAAGCTGGGGAAGTCCAAAGGCAGGTGTGATGTTCCCTTGCCTTGCCTCTGACTTCTGTTTGGGAGTAATTCTGACACTGAAAGGTGCTCAGTTTGAGAAGAGCTTATGGAATA
The DNA here is from genome assembly GCF_009764565.3 of Dermochelys coriacea. Taxonomy (NCBI): domain Eukaryota; kingdom Metazoa; phylum Chordata; order Testudines; family Dermochelyidae; genus Dermochelys; species Dermochelys coriacea. The sequence continues at coordinate 73,799,372 of NC_050072.1, read as the reverse complement.
CAGAGGTGCTCCAGCAGAGGTGATAGCTGCACCCTTGTTGTGTTCCTTCGGCCAAGTGGCATTGACAGACAACCCCCGACTGCTCTCCTTGAAGGACGTACAAACACCATGCTAGTGACATCTGCATTACCTTTACTACCACTCCTTTTCCCCCCTTCATTTACTCTTGAAGTACTCTATCTTGAGAGGAAGGATGGTGTTGTGGCTAAGGCACTGACTAGGGCTCAGGTGACCTGGGTTAAAATCCTGTTCTGCCACAGACTTCCTGTGTGACCTTGGGTACATCTCTTATTTATCCCTCTGTTGCCCCTCTATAAAATGAGGATAATATTACTCCTTTTGACTTCTAGTCTATTCAGATTGTAAGCTTAACAGGGGAGGAACTCTTTCTTGATTTATGAACAGTGCAAAGCAAAATCGGGTCCTGATTTCAATGAGACCTGTATCAGAGTAGCAGCCATGTTAGTCTATAGATGTTACTGTAATAATAAATAACAATAACCCGAGTTGGTTGAAGGACCAGGGTTAGGCTCACTGAAGGACCAGGGATAGGCTCAGATGTCTAATTATGACAGCTTGGAAAACGAGTGTTACAATGCAAATGTGTTATCTTTATGGCATCTAGAGAGTCTGATCTTCATTAAGTATGGGACTAAAAATCCCCACACTAGTAAAATCAGTGCTCATTCTGGAGGTCAAATTTGTACAACAGTAAAAGACCAGAACAAAAGTTCATTAAGGGCAAAAATATGATCTGCTATGTTACACCCGGATTTAACATTGATGTCAAAGAGTAATGTATATGTCTGAAATATGGAATTGGTGAGATGTGATATGACAGTATACTTGAATGGTGTGAAACCATGGGCCTAGTCCTTTGGCCTCTCCCTATCTGTTTGCTTTGTGCTGGTCAGCAAAGACACCATGTCTTAAGTTAGCAGCCAGAAGTTCTTCAGGAATGGGAGAACCCCAGGGGGTGTAGACATTTCAGGGGTATGCTAGGAGCATGGCTAGAATGCATTGTACTCATGAGCCAGCAGAGCCTCCTTCAGATCACTCTGAGTTACATTTAGGCCAAGGCAGATACCAGTTGGCTCCAGGATCAAAGAGGGGAGTAAAGGCAGCTTAATGACCTTTCATTCTTGCCACGAAGCTCAGGACCTGGTAATTTGGCCCTATAAAACTCTATGGGTTGGGCAGGAATTTACAGCTTGGCCTATGAAATCTGGCCAAGATATTTCCTTTTTGAACACTGTACAAATGTATTTAGTTTGATGCCAAGCAGTTTCTGTAATGAGCAACTGGGCCAATGTGGTACTATTTCAGATAGTGGTGTATTACTGCATAGGCTCACACAGGGGGTTTTACATAGAGATGGGATCTATTTGCTATTATGCATTGCTGAATAACTGCAAAGATCCCATAGGGTGTTACTTGTTTATCACTTTTATAGAAGCTCTGAAATGAGCCTGACTGCCAAGGCTGGGAGCCTGTTAGAGACCTGTTGCCAGGAGAGCTGACCGAAGAGTCACTTGAACACCATCTGCATTTAACAGCAGAGGAGAAAACAGTTGTAAGTGCTTTTTAGTCTCTTGTAGTCTCAAAATGGAAACATGAAGGATGCCATGAAGAACTAAAGAGTTAAGCTTTTCTGTGAGGTACAACTGAGTGTCACAGCAATAGTAATGGAAAACAAATGCCTGTAAATCACGTTTTGTTGTTTTTTATTAGGTTCATAGGAGGGGTTCATTTTGTGTGCACCTGGCTGGAATGATAGTTGGAGTTCCAACATTTCTGTAAATAGTTCTAATAAACAGCCAGTTTAGTTTTAGAAATATGGATTCCTCTCCTTTTATTACATAGCACACTGTACACGAAACAGGCAAAAGGCACTATGCACTACTGAAGTCCCACGTAAGTGGAACTTAGCTTTCTGCATTCTCCATGAACAGCTCATGAAGTTGTCCCTGTAAATAGTCAAACTTGGAAATTCATGTTGAATTGGTTAATCACATAAAGCACATGATTTTGTTTCTGCTCTCTGATTGGATGACACATAAAGAACAACCAGAATGTAAACTGTAAAATATACAATCAGATCCACATATTAGAATCAACTTTTGACAAATAGTCAAGCATTCGAGCACACACACACTCAGTCAAAACCGCAAATATCTTGACCAGCATTTCTGATTGCTTCTCCTAATCTATCATCATCACATCAGTCATCTTCTGATTGTTACAAATTCAAATGAGACTTTAAAGGAATGCAGAACTTCATTTAACAATTGAAGGCATTTAAGGAAAATCTCTTTGGTAAAGTTTTTTGAGGTAATTTTATTGATTTCATGGTAGTAATGGGGGACTTTAACTACCCACACATCTGTTCGGAAAGTAATACAGCAAAACACATTCCAATAATTTATTGGAGATTTTGTATCAGGAATTTTTTTTTGTTCCAGAAAGTGGAGGAAGCAACCAAGGGGGCAGCCACTTTAAATTTGATTCTAACCAACATGGAGGAATTGATAGCAAATCTGAAGGTAAAAGGGAATTTGAGTGACAGTGATCATGAAATGACAGATTTCATGATTCCATGAAAAGAAAGAAGTGAGAGCTGCAGAATAAGGTCGGTGGACTTAAAAAAAACGGACATTAACAAACTCCGAGAACTGGTAGGTAAGGTCCCATGGGAAGAAAATCTAAGGGAAAAAGGAGTTCAGGAGAGCTGCAGTTGCTCAAGGAGACAATATTAAAAGGCACAACTGCAAACTAATCTGATGCAAAGGAAAGATAGGAAGAATAATAAGAGGCCAATATGGCTCCATCAGGAGCTCTTTAATGACCTGAAAATCAAAAAGGAATCATACAAAAGGTGGAAACATGGTCAAATTGATAAAGCAGAGTACGAAAGAACAGGACAAGTATATAGGGACAAAATCAGAAAGGCTAAGGCAGAAAATGAGTTACACCTGGCAAGGGACATAAAATGCTATCAGAAAAGGTTCTTTAAATACATTAGCAAGAGAAAGATGAAGAAAAGTGTAGGTCTTTTTGCTTGTCTACACTGGTAAGTTTTGTCAATGAAACTAATGTCAACATGAATGTCTGTCACTAGGTGTTGTGGGAAGGCGGAAACGGAGCGCGGCGCATCCTGGGATGTGCAAAATGTCCTGTCATGCAGCGCTTTGTGTCCTAGCCCTCCAAAGGTTTCTGGCTTCCTTTAGCGCCATTCTGGCTTACCTTTTGCACCGTTTTTCCAATTGTCACTCTTTGTAGTGTGCATCAGCATCTGCAGTGAGAAAGGATGGATCCTGCACTTCTCTCCTATGTGCTGTTAACTGTCATGAGAACATCGCACATAGCAGCAGTTACTCTCAGAGTTACCGACAGAGGACCCGAGTGTGATATGGACGGCAGCTACTTATTAGTGCTTTGTGCATTCACAGAGCAGTTGCATACGGCAGACCATCGCTTTGGGCTAGGGAAACGAGCACTGATTGGTGGGATCGCATTGTCATGCAGGTGTGGGATGAAGACAAGTGGGTACAGAACTTTAGGATGCGTAAAGCAACCTTCCTGGAGCTCTGTGCTGAGCTGGCCCCTGACCTGCAGTGCAAGGACACCAGATTGAGAGCTGCCCTATCGGTAGAGAAGCATGTTGCAATCACTGTGTGGAAGCTGGTGAATCCAGACTGCTACTGGCCAGTTGCAAATCAATTTGGAGTAGGGAAGTCCAATGTTGGGGCTGTATTACTATAAGTGTGCATGGCAATAAATCACACCCTGCTGCGGAGGACCCGTGACTCTGGGAAAAGTGCATGAAATAGTGGATGGCTTTGCAGAGATGGGTTTCCCTAACTGTGGCGGGGTGATTGATGGCACACATATTCCAAGGGGATGTGGAAATGCCCATAGTAATCCTGGGAGAGCCAGCTTACTCCTTACAGCCCTGGCTCATTAAATCTTACACGGAGCACCTGGACAGCAGCAAGGAGTGTTTTAACAACAGGCTGAGCAGGTGCCTCATGGTAGTTGAATGTGCCTTTGGCCATTTGAAAGCTTGCTGGAGGTGTCTCGATGGCAGGCTAGACCTTATCGAGGATAATATTCCTGTGGTCATAGCTGCGTGCTGCACTTTGCATAAACTGTGTGAATCTAAGGGTGAAATGTTTGCTCAGGGGTGGAGCACTGAGGCAGAGCGCTTGGCTGCACAGTTTGAAGAGCCAGATGCTAGGGCTGTCAGAGAGCCCAGAGGGCTGCTATTAACATCGGAGAGGCTTTGAGGAACCACTTTGACAATGAGGGGCACTAACACGTCTGCTTTGGAGTTGCTTTCCTGGTGCATCCATGTACAATTTTGCAGCCCAAGATCCATGCAACAAAATGCTTTAGAGGCCTATTCTCGAGAATTGATGGCTACACGCTTTTGTAGAACACAGAACAAAAATGCTGTACCGTTAAATACCTTAGCCTTTATTTATTGTTAAGAAGGGTAAAACCTCCCAACTGTGTGTAGCTCCAGCTATCATTGTGCAAGCTGTGAGGGGGTGGAGTGATGGGGAGGCTCAGGAGGGCTGTGGAGTGAAAAGGAATGTGTGGGCATAGAGGGGGGTGGGGTTGGCAAAGGATTGTACATGTGCAGGTGCTGCAGGGGAGGTCGACCACGGATCTGCTCAGTCTGCAGCTGTATCAAAGACCTGAGCATCTTGGTCTGATCCTCCATCACTTTTATCATCCGCTCTGTCGCTTGCCTAGCAAAAGCAGCATTCTCTTTTCTGTCCTGCCTTTTGGCTTCCCAGCACTCTTTGCGTTCCCTGGTCTGTCTCTCATCGCGCTGCAGCACCTCCCGGAACATGTCTTCTTTGCTGCGCCTAGAGTTCTTCCTTATCTGCCGAAGCCGGTCGGCAGGGGTGCGTGGTGTGTTCCTCAAGGTCTGTGCTGAACAGAAGAGGTATTGTTACATTCCAGCAAAGGATTGAAACATTTCAGTAACAAGGGTCTTTTGCTAAGTAGTAATCAGTTTCTCACTGATTCTCGGCAGGCGCACAGCTCCGCGAGCACCTTAAATCATGGTGAATGTTGGGATTGGGGGGGAAGGCAGTTGTGTGAATGGACAAAATGCTCACGGCTTGCAGGGCAGCTTTGCAGGGAACTCCTAAAATTATCTCACACTTTTTCACAGGTGGACAACCTGCTTGCTGTCCAGTCTATATGGAGCTCAGCTATGTGCCAGTTTGGTCCCAGCTCCAGTAATTGCTAAATGGCATGGTACAGTTTCTTACAATGGGAGAACTAAGAAGGCTGCAATCCCTTGGAATCTGCGACAGAGGATGAACAAGTATCTCTTGGTAACTTTTCAGAGCCTTTCTTTGCAGGATTCCCTGCAGGTCTTGATATCCATCGACATCCTGCTTGGCCATGCAGATTAGCTAGACAGGGCAATGTCCAGCTCACTTACAACACTACCTGCCTCCCACTTTTCGATTCCCTACACAAGCCACAGCAACTTATCCAGCCTCTCATCTGCTTCCTGCTCCCTGTAGAGCACTTCTGGAGTGGAGAAAAGTTCCTGGCTGCCTGCCCCACGGGCCACCGTGCTGGGAGCTCCACATCCTCTTCTAGTTTGACTTCTTTATCCAGAATTTCAGCCTCCAGGTTATCTCCTCTTTCTGCTGCCTCCGACATATCCATGGGGCTATCAGTGATGGAGGTGGGGTCACCACTGAGGATAGCATTCATCTCCTTATAGAAGCGGTAGGTCTTAGGTGCACCACCAGAGCAATGGTTTGCCTCCCCGCATTATGGTACGCTTGCCTCAGCTCCTTTATCTTCGCTCTCCACTGCTGCGCGTCCCAATCATAGCCCTTTTTGCACAAGCCTCAAGAAATTTGCCCATACATGTCCCGATTCCTACGGGTCACTCGCAGCTGGGAATGAACAGACTCCTCTCCCCATATACTGATCAGATCCAACTGCTCAGTGGTGGTCCAAGCGGGAATGCGTTTGGTGCGATATCCAGCCATGCTGACCAGGGAAGCCACCTGGGAAGCTCACATGGGAAGCCAGCAAGCAGGAAATGAGATTTAAAATTCCCGGGACTTGCAAGTGGGAGGGGCAGGTTGGCTGCAGGGTAGCAGCGTTCAAACCGCTGACCAGAGCAGCAGCATGAGAATTGTGGGACACTTTCTGGAAGCCAATAAAATTGGGAGGGGAAAAAAAAAAGCCTGCTGTCTACACTGGCTGTTTGTCAACAATAAAGGGAGGGAAAAAGACAAAAGTCTCTCGAAGGGGCGGAAGCTTTTTGCTGCCAAAACCGGGCGTTTTTCACTACAAATGTCCTATTGTAATGTGTATGCTATCGCTGTTTTGTCACCAAAAGGCAGTGTTTGGTGACCAAACTTGCCAGTATTGACAAGCCCTTTTAGTTAGCGGGTAAGGGGAGTTAATAACTGATGATATCAAGAAATCTGAGGTGCTTAATGCCTACACTGCTTCAATCTTCAGTAAAAAGGTTGACCACCAGATAATCACATCTGATGAAGTGAGCTGTAGCTCACGAAAGCTTATGCTCAAATAAATTTGTTAGTCTCTAAGGTGCCACAAGTCCTCCTTTTCTTTTTGCAGATACAGACTAACACGGCTGCTACTCTGAAACCTACAATTAATGTTGACATTGGAGGAGGGAATGCTAGCTAAAACAGGTTGAAGAATATGTAGATAAGTTAGCTGTATTCAGGTCAGCAGAACCTGATGAAATTCATCCTAAAGCACTTAAAGAACTAGCTGAAGCAATCTCAGAGCTGTTAGCAATTATCTTTGAGAACTCCTGGAGAATGGGAGAGCTCCCAGAAGCCTGGAGAAGGGCAAACTTAGTATCTATCTTTAAAAAGGAGAACAAAGACAACCTGGGGAATTATAGACCAGTCAACCTAACTTCAATACCTAGAAATATACTGGGGAAAATTATTAAACAATCAATTTATAAGCACCTGGAGGAAAATGGGATTATAAGGAATAGTCAGCATGGACTTGTCAAGAACAAATCATGCCAAACCAACTTACTTTCCTTCTTTGATCAGATTACTGACCCTTTAAGGGATAGGGGGAAGCAGTAGATGTGATATACCTTGATTTCAGAAAGGCTTTTGACACAGTTCTGTATGACGCTCTCATAAATAAACTAGGGAAATGTGGTTGTGATGAAATCACTATAAGGTGGGTGCACAACTGGTTGAAAGACCAGATTCAAAGAGTAGTTATCAATTGTTTGCTGTCATTTTGGGAGGGTATATCTACTGTGGTCCTGCCTGGGTCAGTCTTCTGTCCCGTACTACTCAATACTTTCATTAATGGCTTGGTTCATGGAGTAGAGCGTATGCTTATAAAATGTGAGGATGACACCAAGCTGGGAGGGCTTGCAAACACTTTTGAGGACAGGTTTAAAATTCAAAATGACCTTGCAAATTGGAGAACTGGTCCAAATTCAACAAGATGAAATTCAGTTAAGTACTTCACTTAGGAAGGAAAAAAAATCAAACACATAGCAATAAAATGGGGTATAACTGTCTAGGTGGTAGTTCTGCTGGAAATGGTCTGGGAGTTATAATGGCCGTCAATGTGATGCAGCTGCAAAAAAGGCAAATACGATTCTGGTATGTACTAACAGGAATATTGTATGTAAGATGCCGGAGGTAATTGTCCCTCTCTACTCAGCATTGGTGAGGCCCTAGGTGCAATACTGTGTCCAATTCTGGGCACCACAATTTAGGAAGGATGTGGACAATTTGGAACAACTCCAGAGGACAGCAACAAAAATGACAAAAGGTTTATAAAACCTGACCTATATGGAAAGGTTGGAAAAAACTGAGTATGTTTAGTCTTGAGAAAAGAAGACCAGAGGATGAGTTGATCTCAGTCTTCTAATATGTTAAGGGCTGTTAAAAAGAGGATGGTGATGAATTGTTCTCCAGGTCCACTGAAGGTAGGACAAGAAGTAATGGACTTACTCTGTAGCAAGGGAGATTTAGGTTAGATATTAGGAAAAACATTCTAATTATTAGGGCAGGTAAGCTCTGGAATAGGGTTCCAAGGGAGGTTGTGGAATCCCCATCACTGGAAGCATTTAAAAATAAATTGGAGAAACACCAGTCAGGGATGATCTAGGTTTACTTGGCCCTGCCACAGTGCAGGGGGCTGGACTTGATGACTTCTAGATGTCTCTTGCAGCCCTACATTTTTCTGATTCTATTATTTATTTTTTTCCACCTGGCAGTACCAATACCCTTGTCTTGCCATCAGAAACAAGTTTATATGGCTCCCAGCCCATAAAGGAAAGTCACAAAGCAATTACATAGAGATTGGGAAGACATTTGGGGTGGGAGAAAGCCTTTACTTACACATCACGTTACACTAAGGGAGTTGAAAACATGAATACATACTGGGTTGTCTGAAGATAGTGGCCTGATGCTACCAGCATTCTTGAGAAGATCAAGACTGACTGATGGGCTTAGCCCTGTAAAGTGCCCACCAAAAGGGAAAACCTGCCTACAGATGTGGAGTAGCCTAGTGCATTGGGAGAAATGAGTTCTGTTCCCAGTGTAGCTTGATTCTGTGACCTTGCTCCTGCACTTTTTTATAACACTTTGAGATCCATAGGTGAGAAGTGCAATGTAAGCGCTAAGTATTTATTAATTACCATTATTATAAATGCTGCAAAGGTTTGGGGTGCTGGGACTGTTCAATATTAAGTGCTCAAATAAGTAATTAGATGTCAGTGAGAAGTGACTGAGTTCTGTACATTACTGTATTGATGTAAAGCAAATGCTTTATTTCTCCCTTCTCAGAAAGTTAATTGCTTTGTACCATCATTTAACATGATGCATTGGTATAATTTACCAGGAAGGAAATATAAGCAATTCTTTTTAGATCATGTTGTAATTATCCATTTAGAAATTGCCTAATATGAAAGCATGATTGCAGCTGAAAGCAGAGAGAATCCCAATGGCTCCACATTCCCTTTTCAGTGCATGAGTATCCTGTCTGTAATTTAATGTAGTTACCAGTAACAGGAGTTACACATGCGCATGTCAAGAGGAGACTAGACTCCCAAGTATAGAACACTACAATTCAACCAAAAGGCATATGTTATGATATGCCAGTATATCCCCAGATATGGGGTCAGAATTGATTCCCAAATGGCTGTCTATAAGCATGTGAGCATTAAGACATGTCGCTATATGTTACAAAGTTGCAAATCTGGAGTTGTTGAAACAACAGAGCTCTGCAAGAACAGGCATTTCCAAACAGTCTGATATTTGTGCAGGTGATATCTTACAGAATCATGTAATGAAATGCAGAATCATGTGATAGATGGATTTATCATGACTGTTTGCCTCACCTGCTCTCTAATCCATACCCCTGAGGTTTAGTAATACATTTCAGATATCAGAGCCACCTCAAGCTGCAGTCATGTTTTTTCCAAATCAACTTGCTGTGACCCAGTGTGCCTAGGGCAGCCCTTACTGAAAATTCTAAGGTTAGCACAGGCTGTAAAAGGGAGAGCAGATACTCCCAAGACTGGTGGATAACACTGAAGTTAAACTCCCCAACCAGTCACAAACTGTGCTTCTGATCCCCCACACAGGTTATCAGAAGCTGAAAAAGAAATTACACAGCCCCCTTTATTGCATTCCAGTTCTCTGGCTCTCAATCAGCACCTAGGTTCAGTGCAGTGAGAAGTTATTTTAAAACTCTGCTCACATATACAAAATGTGACCCCCAAAGGATCAGCCACATTACCAGGTCAGTATGAGTTTGGATCTTATCCAAAACACCATGCTGCCAGACAATCCTTTAGTATCTAAAATTAAAGGTTTATTATAAAGAAAAAGAACGAACAAGGAGAGATGTTTAAATGATAAAGCAGTCACATACATACAAAGACTTCAAAGTCCATATATCAAGTTCTTAGCAGTATAGGTGAGTTTGCTGGCTTCAAAGTCCCTTTGGAACACATCCACAGCTTGGATGGGTCATTCAGTCCTTTTGTTCAGAGATTCAAGTTTGTAGAAAGAAAAGGAGTACTTGTGGCACCTTATGCTCAAATAAATTTTTTAGTCTCTAAGGTGCCACAATTTCTCCTTTTCTTTTTGTGGATACAGACTAATACGGCTGCTACTCTGAAACCTGTCAGTTTGTACAGTTACTCCAGAGGTAACAAGCAGGATTGAAGACAAAATGGAGATGATGCAGCTGCCTTTTATATTCTTTTGCCATGAGGCTTGTACTTCCTGTGTCCCAAACACAAGCTTTACAGCACATGGAAAAGCCCTAGAGTTCTTTGTCCATAGGCATGCCCCTATATAGCTTGCTGACTCATCAAGTGTAGTTCCTGATCTTTCATTGAAATACAGATATATCATACATATCTATAACTCCCAATACAAAGGTGATACAAACACATAAACAAGATTATCATACTTGGCAAATCATAACATTTTCACTGACACCTTACATAACATATCTGGCATGATTCATTGCAATTTTACAATATTGGTATTAATAATACTATAAAGTGTCTTATAATTCCACACAACATCACACTTGCCAGAGAAATATTTTCTCCTTTTCTCTTCACATATGGAATTCTTCTCCTCTACCACCAAACTGCCTTGGTCCAAGGCCCAGGACAGGCAAGATTCAACCCTGAATCTTCCCAGTGGGACCCAGGGCTTGTTTCTAGTTCTGAAAGAGCATAAGTGATCTGACTGTAACATTCAGCTGGCCTCGCTGAATGAAATAGCAAAATTCCCACTGATTTCAATGAGGCCAGGATTTCACCCATGGCATTTTTATGTACAGGGAAGTTGTCTTTGTTCTTTTTCAGAGAAATTTATAACTCCCTTACAACAAGATGCGTGGGGCCAAATCCTGTACCCACTGAAGTCAACGGAAGCTTAAATAATTAGCTAACTCACAGGTAAGGATTACAGAAAATTGTCCCAATTAATTTTTTTAAAAAGTTCCCCCAAACATTCCTTAAATAGTTTTTCTGTAGCTTATGTGCCAACCTCATGGCTTTTTATCCCACATTGCCACGTATCCTCTATCTCCATCTGTCTGATTATAGGTTTCAGAGTAGCAGCCGTGTTAGTCTGTATTCGCAAAAAGAATGTCACCATGAAAGGTTTTCCTCCTCCCCCCCCCCCGCTGTTGGTGATGGCTTATCTTAAGTGATCACTCTCCTTACAGTGTGTATGATAAACCCATTGTTTCATGTTCTCTGTGTGTGTGTGTGTGTATATATAAATCTCTCCTCTGTTTTTTCCACCAAATGCATCCGATGAAGTGAGCTGTAGCTCACGAAAGCTTATGCTCTAATAAATTTGTTAGTCTCTAAGGTGCCACAAGTACTCCTTTTCTTTTTGTCTGATTATAGTTTCAATATGGTGAATCTCTGTTACATGCTTAAAACTGTTGGGCATGCACTGTAATATTTTATATTCTTCAGTGCCATGGTTTGACAAAGTATTGTGCAGCTAGGTAACAGGGCGGCCTGCCCTTTTAAGGGCCAGAGGCCTGAGGCCAGCCAGCCCTGGTCAATTTCAGACCCAGGTGGAAAGGGAGAAAGTGAATGATTAAAAGCCAGCAAGTGACTCAACTTGGGGTGGAATTAGAGAGTGAAGCTGTTTCAGGATTACTACAGGAAGGAAGATGTCTAGTGGTAAACTGTGGGAGTTGTGGCTGTGTAGAAATCCCTAGATAAAGTTTTTTGTTTCCCATTTGTGGTTGTTTGGACAATAAATGGGTCCCAAGACCAAGGGTTAAAGACTAACTTGGAGTAACTGATAAATTCCCAGGCTGGTGAGGAAGCTAGCCCTATTACAAACTAAATAAGGAAGCTGAAGTAAATGGTTCTGGCTGGGATTGTGGTCAGTTATGTAAGCATTACAGCACATATTTAATATAGTTATCTTATTAGCTGCCTAAATTAATTGTTATGGATGCTAGATCATCCCTGGATATAGAAAAAAACCTGTGGGGGGACGGGACAAGAAACTGAGATAACTCAACAACTTTGGAGCCACAGGGTTCTCTAAGCCCCATGTGGTTGTGGCAGTACTCTATGGATGGGATGAGGGGAAGTTTTAAAAAAAAATTCACAATGGGGCAAAGATAAAACAGCTGGCAGAGCTGTGGCAGCACAGAACAGGCCTCTGTAGCTACTATTGGCTGGTGGTAGAGGAAGCAGTGGGGCATTCTTTAGTTATTTGAGTCACTTAAGTGGCTGCTTTATGGACATAGCAGATGTCAGACAGCAAGTAGGGGAGGATGTGTTCTCAGTTCAGTCCTTGCCTGTCTGGCAGTGGGTTTAGATCCTGGAGCAAGGAGGAGAGAGAGGTCTGTGATGAGTAGGGGTTTGGAGTATTACCAGGTGTGGCCCATGAGTGTAGTGAGTGAAAAGGATACTGAACAGTTTAATCCCGTACTGTGAGTGCACTGGGACAAGTGTCCTGTAATTATAATGCTTTCTCATGCTTTTCCTATTAACTCACTACCAGTTACCCCATTCTATGGCCTTTTTTTCACAGGGTGGTCAGACTGCCATATTTGCACTTGTTGAATTGTACCTTCCTTTGTGAAGAAAATGGGACTACTTGTAGATACTACTCAGTGTGACAATGGGTGATGCAATATGGCCCTCCGTTACTAGGACTTATTTAGAAAGTTGTTCTGTTGTGTGTCAACAAAATCTCTCCACAGCTATTACTGTAGCTGCTGCACTGTTCCTCCATGGAGGTCTCAGGACAGCGGTGTCACATAGTCATGACCCATCAGCCATGACCTTATCCGTTTTGACCTTAATGCCTCCACACCATGAACTAAGGTGGAAAAAGAATCTAAACATCTGTGTGCAAAGGACACAGACCAGCTGAGTGATCCCCAGGGTTTTGTTTCTCCCTGTCTTATGTATTGCATGCTGAGTAATAATATGAGGAGTCTATGTTTGTAAAACTAAACAGTTTTCTTAATAAAGAGCCAATCTACAGAGGTGCAGCTAGCATTCCAGCCATGTGCACGTAGACTAACTTCGTGGGCCTCCTCCAAACCCTTCCTCCTGAAACCTGTGCTCCTCCCTCCAAGTTCCATGCAGGCTGCTATGCTCACCACACAGACTGCTCCATTTTGCTACAGTGAACTGGATCCTGGTATATTTCAATAGTCTGTCTGCTCCCAGACTAGAGAAAACAGATGGTGTGATGTGAAAATGTACCTGTGTACCAAAACAAAGCCAGGAAATCTAATGTTGTGCTTATCAGCCTAGCGATGCCCCATTAGAGGTAGGGTTGATAAGAAAATGGATAGCTGCCTTGCTTATATGGTGACTCTGGTACTATACTATATATAGTAGCAAGTACTGAAATGGCTGTTCTGTTCTATTTGAATTTGTAAAAGAAAGCAAATCCAATTTTTCTTGTGAAATTTAAGCTTCCTTCTTTATTATGTAAGAGAATAAAACTTAGGACAAACATGATAGCCAGTGCTTATCTGATTAATAGTTCCTTTCACTAATCTTTTTTGTTCATCATAGGTCTAGGAACCAATGGGCATAATACAGTAGGTAGTCTCTACCTTAGATGGTAGCTTAATCTCGTCTCTTAAGAATAGCCCACAATAGAGTAGCTCTTCTTCTCAGATCTTTATCATTAGTTTGCAGGCAATTAAAAGCATTAGTTTACTAGCTTTGGTTACAGTATTACTGTCTGTATATCATGTGGCTCTGCAATCCTTGATTTATACAATGTTATTCTCTTACTTCAGGGACTGATCTTTACTTGATCAATCTGTCTCTCTGCTCCTGTATTTTGAAGAGAACTTTCTGTGTGACAAGTGACTTGATAAATTCTTCCTCATACCTAGTAACTGCAATCTCCATCACATGTTTGCAGTGGTGTTGTAGCCATGTTGATCCAAGGATATTAGGGAGACAAGGTAGTGATAATATCTTTTATTGGACTAATTTGTGTGATGAGAGAGAGAACTCCGGGTCTGACAAGCTCCAGGCTCTGTGTAAGCCTAAAACAGAATTTGGTCCAATAAAATTACCTCACCCATCTTGTGTCTCTCACATTTATCATTTAACTCATGTAATGATACTGGTATTGATTAAGCACTGTTTTCTGTTATACAAAATTGATGGCTGGCTGTATCATGAGGTATTGAGGCACAGTGCTAAAATGGAGGTTTTTTTTTCTTGGCAATGGCTGTTTTCTATATTGGTAAGGGATAAAATCTCCGACTTACAACACTAAGGCCAAGTTCCAAATAGCTTGCATTCAGGAATTTAAGCTGCACAGTTCTGATTTGGGGATTTAATTTGGACCAATTTCTAAATGTATGTTTTAATCTTAATCTAACTGAAAAGGCTTCTCACATGAAAAATGCTGATTTTTATTATACAGATTATTACAGAGGGAATGGGGATTGGGAGAGAAACTGGATATCTCCAACAAGAGGGTGTGGTTTAATGCCTATAGCAAAGAACAATGGCAATGCAAAGCACCGGACAATTACGTTGATTTGTGCAGAGATTCTATGAAACCCAAGAGAGCTTTTGAAATGCTAAGACTTGGAGACCTAAAGGGTAGGGTGACTAGAAGACAATGGTCCTTGTATGAGGGGCAGACTATTGCCTTTCTTTCAGATGGGTCTTGTGATCAAATAACTCAACATTTCCACAGAATTAACCTCACTTTCATATGGTAATGAATTCAACACCAAGGACTTGATTATCAGGTTCGATGAGGGAGCTAGAACACTCTCTGGACAGCACTGGGAGGGTAAGAGAAGGGTTTTTGATTTCTAGTCATGTAACATCTTTCTTGTCTGTAACTAAGCTTCGGGGAGCCTCTTCCCTAATTGCTTCTGACATGCTGCTTTCAGGATCATGATACTACATATCCCTTGCAAATCACAGAAGGAATATTGGACTCAGTAGGAATTCAGGGTTCAGAGTAGTAGCCATATTAGTCTGTATTCGCAAAAAGAAAAGGAGTACTTGTGGCACCTTAGAGACTAACATTTATTTGAGCATAAGCTTTTGTGAGCTACAGCTCACTTCATCAGATGCATTCAGTGGAAAATACAGTGGGGAGATTTATATATACACACACACACACAGAGAACATGAAACAATGGGTTTTATCATACACACTGTAAGGAGAGTGTTCACTTAAGATGAGCTCTTATCCTCTGGAAGTGGGGGGGGGGAAGAAAATCTTTAGTGGTGATAATCAACGTGGGCCATTTCCAGCAGTTGACAAGAACATCTGAGGAACAGTGGGAGGTGAGGCGGAGGGAATAATATGGGGAAATAGTTTTACTTTATGTAACGACCCATCTACTCCCAGTCTTTATTCAAGCCTAAATTAATTGTATCCAGTTTGCAAATTAATTCCAATTCAGCAGTCTCTCATTGGAGTCTGTTTTTGAAGGTTTTTTGTTGAAGAATAGCCACTCTCAGGTCTGTAATCGAGTGACCAGAGAGATTGAAGTGTTCTCCGACTGGTTTTGAATGTTATAATTCTTGACGTCTGATTTGTGTCCATTTATTCTTTTACGTAGAGACTGTCCAGTTTGACCAATGTACATGGCAGAGGGGCATTGCTGGCACATGATGGCATATATCACATTAGTAGATGCACAGGTGAACGAGCCTCTGATAGTGTGGCTGATGTGATTAGGCCCTATGATGGTGTCCCCTGAATAGATATGTGGACAGAGTTGGCAACGGACTTTGTTGCAAGGATAGGTTCCTGTGTTAGTGGTTCTGTTGTGTGGTTGCTGGTGAGTATTTGCTTCAGGTTGCGGGGCTGTCTGTAAGCAAGGACTGGCCTGTCTCCCAAGATCTGTGAGAGTGATGGGTTGTCCTTCAGGATAGGTTGTAGATCCTTGATGATGCGTTGGAGAGGTTTTAGTTGGGGCTGAAGGTGATGGCTAGTGGCGTTCTGTTATTTTCTTTGTTGGGCCTGTCCTGTAGTAGGTGACTTCTGGGTACTCTTCTGGCTCTGTCAATCTGTTTCTTCACTTCAGCAGGTGGGTATTGTAGTTGTAAGAATGCATGATAGAGATCTTGTAGGTGTTTGTCTCTGTCTGAGGGGTTGGAGCAAATGTGGTTGTATTGTAGAGCTTGGCTGTAGACAATGGATCGTGTGGTGTAATCTGGGTGAAAGCTAGAGGCATGTAGGTAGGAATAGTGGTCAACAGGTTTCCGGTATAGGGTGGTGTTTATGTGACCATCGCTTATTAGCACTGTAGTGTCCAGGAAGTGGATCTCTTGTGTGGACTGGTCCAGGCTGAGGTTGATGGTGGGATGGAAATTGTTGAAATCATGGTGGAATTCCTCAAGGGCTTCTTTTCCATGGGTCCAGATGATGAAGATGTCATCAATGTAGCTCAAGTAGAGTATGGGCATAGGGAATGAGAGCTGAGGAAGCGTTGTTCTAAGTTAGCCATAAAAAGGTTGGCATACTGTGGGGCCATGCGAGTACCCATCGCAGTGCTGCTGATTTGAAGGTATACATTGTCCCCAAATGTGAAATAGTTATGGGTGAAGACAGTCACAAAGTTCAGCCACCAGGTTAGCAGTGACATTATCAGGGATACTCTTCCTGACGGCTTGTACCCAGATCACACCACACAATCCATTGTCTACAGCCAAGCTCTACGATACAACCGCATACTAAATTTGTTAGTCTCTAAGGTGCCACAAGTACTCCTTTTCTTAGTAGGATTTCAGGCTCACCGCAGATGATGGTGTATTTATATGAGGACCAGCAGTTCCATATTTGATGTGGTGTGACAGTTCTGTCCAACTGAAATAGTACAATATCTGCTCTATTATTTAACATTGATCTTGTTGTGGTAGTTCCTAGATGCCAACCAAGTCAGGCCGCATTTTGCTAAGGGCTGTACAAACAGTGCATTATGATATCTCTCTTTCTAAAGAGCTTAAAGCCTAAGGGCCTGCCTCTATCACCAATGGAGTCAGTGGTGAAACTCACACTGACCTGAATGATGCAGGATCAGCGTCTAAATGGCTAGGTGGATGAGAAAACAAGTGAGTCAGAGTGCAGGGTAGGGGAGATGGAATAACAATTTTTAGCAAAGCAAGACCAGTAATCACAGTTCATCAGTTGGCTCACACCTGCCTAGATGCTTCTGTTTCCCTACATTCTCTTGTCAGATTCACATTAACTCCCTCCACTGTACCTTGATTCTTACCATTAACTGACTGGGCTGTTCTTGGTGACCTCCATGAGGGCTTGTATACATGGCCAGGCAGGCAGTGTGCAGCAAGCTGAGGTAGGCATGTACAGGGCACTAACTTGTCAAGCACTGACTGGCCACATGGACCCTGCTACCATGCACTGTGCTGTATGTCAAAGATAGGCAACTCTGAATGCAGGGCAACAGGCTCCACGTGGTTGGTTAGAGCAGGCTAGTATACTGTAGATGCACATCCTGATTTGTCATGTAGACAAGCCCTCAGAAGCATAATCATGGTGGTTCACTATTTGAAGTATGTGATGAGATTTTTTTCCTAAAAGATTTTAAAACTTAATTATTTCATATGAGAACCCAAAGGCCTCTTTGGCATGAATGATTTACTTCAAAATAGTATGCAAAGCATTGGATCTTGCAACTTTTGAATGAGGCATCTGAAAGAGAAAAGACTCCTGGATCCTAAATGTGCTTTGAATCTGTCAGTCTTATTTAAAAAGCCATGAGCTACACAATTACCTTCTAATTGATGTAGAAGGATTCTATGGATTGTGCTTTAGAAATCATTACCAGTCTGTTTTTGAAATAACATGAAATTATGTGGAAATGCCCCATCATGGGACAGTCGAACTAACATAATCAAAGAATCCCAATTTTGTAGAAGAGCAAAGGGGAGAAGTTTAGGAGAAGTTATTCTCTTCCTTCTCCGCCACCTCCAACTCCATTCCTATCTCCCGCACCCACAGACAGATTCAACACATCTGGGCCACTTTACAATATGGCCATTCGGTCTTGTTTTCAAAAATCTCACTGAAGGAGATGTGACCCAGCAATCAGTCACTGTGGTCTTCATGGTAGCAAGCTAATGCACACATCCTATCACCCACATACAGAGAAGAATAAACACACCGTTAGGTACAGTTTAGACAATGTGCTGTCAACTACAGTCCACATTCTGTGATGTGGTTTAAAACTCAGGATTTCAGAAGATCACCTTATCTCTGTTCCCTCTTCCAACCCCAGGCCTATGTGCCTGATACCAGGCCTACATCTTCACAGAAATCTCTAAGAAAGATTAAGATGCCAAAGTGACTAGTCACCTCATTTAGAGCTAAGTGGATACTGCCAAGTTTGTTGATGCCTCTATCAACTGCACCATGATGTATGCCCAATGTTTTACAACAATTCCCTGTCCTCTATACTGTGCCAAACCCAATTACTTGGGCTTGGCAGTGCAGCAACAGCCTGTGTTTCTCTCCCTCCACCCCACCCCCTGCATCCTGGGAATAGCCAGTGAATCCATTTCATCACAGGTCCACCAACCTTGCTCTCACCCACCCCTAATCTGCTCTTAGGCAGCAGATGGAGTAGAATCACAGATGCCAGGATAACCTTTGATGCCCCTCTTCTTCTCCCCCCCCACCAGAAAAACATGCCAGCCAGCACTTTCCACCTCCTGCTCAGAGGACTTGTACCCTTCTGCTGTTGTCAGGGATCTATATGCTCATGGGCAGTTGTGGGGGCAGATTTGCTCTTATGGGCATGTGTGTCCTCGACACTAAAGCTCATAGGATGTTTCTGTAACATTGGTTTAGCACAAAAGCACCAGATTGGTAAAATATTGGTTCACTTACAATGGTGGTTTCTCTCCTGTCTCTACAATATATGTTCCTACAGAGAATCTCTCTAAACAGCCATTTCAGATTCTGGACCCACACATCTCAAATTTGACAATTTTTTTTTTTTTTGGACAATCTTTCTTTGTAAATGGGACAGTCCTCCTAATTTAAGGCCAAACTGAGAAATGGATGACGTATGTGTATTCCTTCCCTGGTAATCTATTTTAAACTACTCTTACACTTTCCCCTGAGGATAGGAAATACTTCATTGTGTGGCTAAGTGATTCACTGCAAACTGAATCAGATACCCCAAACTCCTGTACAGCAATATTAAAACTAACAAAGGCAAGGCAATTCAGTGCTAAAGCTTTCACTGTGTGTTAACTCTCTCAGTTGTGGCTAGGTTTGTGTTGATGTCTTAGAAAAGCAAATGTTCTATAACTATGCCATCCACTGGAAAGCTTGCAGGCTTTCTGAGGTCCTAATTCAACAAAGCATTAAAGCACGTGTTTAACATTTAAGCATGTGAGCAGTTCCATTAACATCCTGGGGACTACTCACATGCTTAAAGCTCAGCCATATATTTTTAAGTGCTTTGCTGGACTGGAGTCAATTTGCCAATGGTATGTCATACTTTAGCTTCACACTCCTCAAAAATAGGGTTGTTTTTTTTAATTTAAGTGCTGAAACACTGACTTCTATGTAATAACGGCTACAGGGCTCTCTCTATTAATGCCTTATAGAAGTGTGTGTGTGTTGGTGGGGGAGGGGCTATTATTTTTAACTACTGTAGGTTTAACTTTCAAATATGGGCAGCTTAATTCAGGATATCATCCCCCATTTGGAAATTCCACTCAATGTGTAGGCATGCAAAATGGCACAGCATGCCTGAACACCCAATTTGGGTATTTTGTTTAGGCATCCAGGCTTCCAAACTGGGCTCCCCATGTTGCAATAATTGCAACACTGACACTAGTCAATTGCAACATTCTCTAGTTCATACTGAGTACTTAAAGATGCTCTGCGAGTGCCCAGCTATCTTTTTTCCAATAGCACCAAGACTCTTTCTGCTTGGCTACTGTAATAATTAGGGTTAGCTAAAAATTCTTTGAAAAAGTGAACACATACAGAACAAAAGTGGCTTAGTTATCCTCAGTAAAGTTAAAATGAAAGATAAGAGATACTGTAATGTGCATTAGAGTTGTTGAAAATCCTTTGATTCTGTTATGCTCTGCACCCTAGAATAGTAATCCACAAACACAAAGAAGAAGCAAGACATGCAGATAGGTTGTCAACCAAAACATGTAATAACCCTGAACTGATTAGGTCAGTAAATCTAAAGAAAACCTAACAGTCCAAGCAGCAGCTATGTAGTAGTGGGACTGAGTAACTGCACACACGCAATGATATGCACCTGCGTGCATACAGTATTCCTGCTACTGGTTAAGGCTGAGTTCAGGGATTGGGAAGGGGCACATACACACATCATCACAATTTCCTTCCCTTCTACCCAAAGTTCAGTGGTACCTGGCTGGAGGCACCAGGTGATCTTGCGGGCCATAGGTTATACCTCTGATCTAGTTCAAGGGTTGGATGGTGTTGCTGTGGTGCAACTTCCACAAATGACCACATGACAACACCATTAAATGCAGAAAGAGCATCCTCTTCCCTCTTAGTTCCCCTTTCAGTAAGCAATATGTCTCACTTGTCAACAACGCATTCAGTGTGACAAACACAATCGCCACGTTCTGCACCCTGCGGGCTGAAAGATCACAAGTATTGAAAATGCATCCAGATCCTCACCTAGCATATGCTGCCTGTCCAGGCTAGAATGCATGGAGTCTTGCATGGGTATGCTTGTTGAAATGTCCATATTTTCTAATCACATCAGATGGCTTTGAGGCTGGTGAAGGGGTGGGATGAATGTTTTCCATCAGCACAGCCAACTTGGTCCTCAGATCACCTGAAGAGCCAATAGAATGGTGTTTCTCCAATATTTTCACAAGGTTTACTCCAAATATCCTATAAAGCATGACATTAATGCAACAGGGAAGGGTGTATCATGATGTTCTTCCAGTATGTGAGCTAAACACTGCTTCAGAGTCCCATACAGTCTCTCTAGCATCCGACTTCCTTGGGGATGGTGCACAGCAGACTTAAAATGTACTGTACCAATACTCATCAGCCTTCCAACTCTCCTTGATACAAAAGGTGTCCCATTATCTGAAATAAGGCTCTCTGGTAGGCCAAACATAGTGAATAAAGTGGTCAGATAAGAAACAAGCTCCTTTTGGAGGTGCCTTGTGAAATTATGAATGCAAATGATTAATTTGATTAACAGTCTGTCATAAATATAAAGGGAAGGGTAACAACCTTCCTGTATACAGTACTATAAAATCCCTCATGGCCAGAGGCACAAAATCCTTTTATCTGTAAAGGGTTAGGAAGCTCAGGTAACCTGGCTGGCACCTAGCCAAAAGGACCAATAAGGGGACAAGATACTTTCAAATCTGGGGGAGGGGGAAAGGTTTTGGTCTGTCTGTCCTGTGTGCTTGCTGGACACAGATCAAGGAAGCAAGCAATCCAACTCCATTAGAATTAGTAAGTATTAGCAATGGAATGTGTTAGCTTATTTTTGTTTTGGCTTGTGATTTTCTCTGTGCTGAGAGGAAAGTGTATTCCTGATTTTCTTTTTGTAACTTTAAAGTTTGGCCCAGAGGAAAATCCTCTGTGATTTTGAATCTGATTGCCTGTAAGAGTATCTTCCATTCTAATTTTACAGAGGTGGTTCTTTTACCTTCTCTTTCTAATAAAGTTCTGTTTCTTTTAGAATCTGATAGGGTTTTTTTTTTTTAGTGTCCTAAAAAAACCCAAGGTTGGTCTGTGCTCATTTTGTTTATTCTCAAGCTTCCCCAGGAAAGGAGGTTTGGGGGGATATTATGGAGGAGTAGGAACTCCAAGTGGTTTTTCCCTGAGTTTGTCTAAATCACTTGGTGGTGGCACCATTTCTAAATCCAAGATACAAGGGAGAATTTGTGCCTTGGGGAGTTTTTAACTTAAGCTGGTAGAAATAAGCTTGGGGGTCTTTCATGCGGATCCTCACATCTGTACCCTAGAATTCAGAGTGGGGAGGGAACCCTGACACAGTCTATTAAAGTCAACAGTGTGTTTTCATTCAGTGTAACTGAAGAGCCAGTAATATCCACTGCAATTTTCTGCCATGGTCTCTCTGACTGCTGGTTTCAAAGGGGCCAGAGAAACAGTAATTCTGTGCATTTTGCAGGCTTCACACAAAGCTCAATGTCCAAGAGTACAGATCGTAGGAAAATCATGGAACAGAATTTGCAGCCGTGTCTTTAGTAGTATAGACCTTTTCAGTCACGGCTATTTGTAGAGCATAGAGCATACGGCTTCCAGGCTTTTATAGCCACCGTAATTGGACAAGTGTCCAGATTGTGAACTAACCCAGAGGGCAAATGTTAATTTCAGCACCCACATACGCCATGCATTTCAGCCTTGTACCTTGCATTAATTTCTATGATATGGTATACCAGCTCCAGCACCTTTCCATGTAAGAAGCTTGTACTAAAAGGAACATTCTGATCCCTGGTAAAGCTGGTCTTGTGGCTCCACATTCACAGTATGCTCTTCAGGCCTTCCAGCAAAATGCACTAGTGCATGGCAGCACACGTGCTTAGTGTCCTTCCTTCCCAAACCCAGCACATAGCACTTCTAATCCAGCAGGCAGGAAAATTGGCAGAGTGGAAACAGTGAGGTGCTGGCAACTTTCACTGCCAAGACTCTGGAGTGGGAGTAAGCGTCAGCTGCTCCTCCTCCAGTTGCCCAGAGGTATATGACAGCTAAAGTGTAAATTCAAAGGTAGCAGCAGCCTGGGACCCAGACCCCGTTTTGGCCTGAGGCCTCTCAAATGCCTCACACTTAGCAACCACGGTGGCATCAAAAGTTAGTGTTCTAGCATCCTCTGGCAGTAACCATTTACTCAGGCAGTCATTGGCTACGCCAGTTACAAAAATAACCCTGACAATGATCATCACAGTGTCCACAAATTCTCAGTCCGAGGCCAACTACTGCTAATGAGATGCAAACTCAAATATGGTTTCACGGGCCTGCTGATGCACTTCCAAAAAGCCTTTCCTCTTTAACAGAACAGACACTACGGTCCTAAATACTTAGTGAAGCACTGCATGCCTGCCTTAAGGGAGGACTTGTCTTCAGGAATCCATCATAAATACCAATGCCAACCCAGCCCAAGCAGTTCTGCAGTAAGGGTAACCTAACAGCACTGGAAAGTTCCATGATTTGCACGTAGTTCTGAAAAGCCTGAATAAAGTCAACAGCTGAAGGATATGCAGGAAGCATGGGGTGCAGAAAAGCAGCACTCATCAACATAATGTCATGCTCTGACACCCCACAATAGGAATCAAAAATCATACAAACAAACCAAGATGGACAAGTAGGCTGTCAATCAAAACATATAATAACCATGAACCGATGACGTCTGCAACAGCTTGAACCAAAAAATCCATACAGCAGATGTGTAGCAGCAGGCCCAGAGTAGCTGCACATGCACACACGGAGTCTTGAACAGGAACACTGAGTTCAAGGAGCAGGAAATAGAACAGGCACACAAAGCAGAATGTCTCCCCACCACACACACACACACACCAACCATCGCAGGTTTCTCAGAATTCCATGTGAAAACATCCACCACTTCATTTCCCAGGGGTTAGCACACCTCTAATTTCTGCTCATTTGAATGGTCACAAAATTATTTTCACATTTAAAAACTTGCAAAAAGTGAATTGGTTTTGGCCTTGCAATATTCCTACTTCCCTGGGGTGCACAGTAACTCAAGGGGGCAGCCAGGACTCCACCCCCTCATGCACTTAGCAGCAGATCTGACTGGCCATGTGAGTTAATAAACTGCACTCAATGGAGTGTAGTAGCAAGGATACATCATAGTGTTCTAAGCATCCTGTTCTTCCCTGTCCCCACCCATGGGCAGGACCCTAGTTATTCCACTGCACAATGGGACCAAATTCCATGGCAAACACCCTTACATTCTGCAACAATTAATTTATTCTATCTCCAAACGTAACCTTCATTCTCATGCTTCTACCCCTACAATCACACAAACACTGTGACTTTGAAAATAATCATGAATATGAAACCAGGCAATGATCATTTCCAAAAATTGTTTTTACTATGCTTTCTGGATGGCCTGTCTCAACAAGCCTTGGTAGCATAGTTTCCCAGATGACACAGCTGAAAACCTTCTTCTCTCCAATGTATGCTAGGAAAGGGAGGATCTTGTAGCCAGCCTCATTGGCTCATTGTCCTGGGCCTTGGATGCTGTACGGTTCTTCAGGCAGGCCAGCTGCCTAGCCTTCCCTGCTGCTTGCCCTTGTTCCTTGGTTATAAACTGGAATCCAGCTGTGATGCCTGACTCCATGGAACAGTGCAGCGAGCATGCACCATAATCAAACTAACTGCTTCTTGTGGGGAAAGCCAAAGAGCAAGAAATGGCTCCAGGCTGGGTCCTAACAGGGCAGGGAGAGAGAAAACAAAATTTCAATTGATTGGTTGCAGCAGTATAGTGAATTCTGTGTGGTCTCTTGGTTTTTTACGTTTGACTTATGTCTTTGAAGTTTCCTTCAAGGAGGCAAGCTAGCAACATACTTTTTTTTTTTTTTTTTTTTTTTATAATATGAAAGCAAAGATCCTAAAGCACAATTCTGTGGGAAGGAGTAAAAGCTGTAGCTGAGGAATTGCAGAATCCATGACGCCTGGCTATTGCGTCTAAATGGCACAAAGTAGCCCTGAGTTGTTATAGCTGTAGACTTTTTTATTTAATGAGCTTTGGAAAGTATGCTATTCTTTTCCATCTCATAGGGCAACATAGGGGAGCATAACAAAGAACTTTTAAGGCTGATCTATGCACTGAATGTATCTAATATCTTAAAGTAGCTCTTGGACTACAGAGTTCTCCTGATGCTCCTTTTTACTGTGAATCAAACTTTTGTTTTTAATCACTACAGCGGTTTGACTTGCTGATTTTCAAAAATTCAGGTGCTGCAAACTTGCCCTTCTGTAAAAGGCAGAAAGGCATCTAATTAAGTGATTTACATGTCTGTAATCTAGCCTGAGAAAGGTCTCTTCATTGTTGCCAAAAACACTTAAGCAGTTAAGCTTTACCCCTAACGTTGTCATGCTGGTGCAGGGCAGCCTACAGCTGGAAATATCAACTGCTTCCACCAGGACATCAGACAGAATAATTCATGCATGCCATATGTTGTCTTTGCTCAGAACTGCAGGTTTTTGGCACTGGGCAGTTTGTTTCCTTTCTTTAATGCCAGCTTTAAAAAAAAAACCAAAAACATCTGAAGGCATCCTTTCCTCAATGACATTTAAAGAGTAAAAAATAGGGTTTGACAGATCACGAAAGGTAATGATTACAGTAACTTTAAAAAAATATTAACTGCCTCAGGGCTGTTAGTTCCCTGACTTAAACCTTAAACCTTCCCTGACTTAAATAATGATCATTCATCCATGAAATGATTATAATAAATTCTTGGGTTTGGCCAAGCTGCATGGCCAGGGTTTGGTGCTAGGTACCTGAAGAGGAGGTGGTAGGATGGGCCCCCAGACTGGAACAGACTGAGGAGAGGCTTATTCTGAAATGCTGTAGGTACCGTCTGTAGATTGTTCTAATCTAAAGCAGCAGTGGCATAACCCAGTTGTAACCTTAGTGATATTGACCAGGGATTAACATGGCCCCCAAGTGTAAAACTGTTATGATCCCCATGCTGCTCTACATTGTATGAGAGTAGAAACTCCATGAAGTTTCATGCACAGAATCAGGTGGACTCCACTCTGCAGAGAACTAAAACTGTCCAGTTTTAGTCAGTTTGCAAGGAGATGAACATGAAATTGTGCATAAACTGGGGAATCCTGTGGCTTGGAAGGCATTCAGGAAGCATGGCTTCAATTAAACTTCATAGCATTAGTACTTACTTTTGTTTTTCCCTTTTGGAGACTTACCAAGATTAATACAAGCATTACTAGTGCAACACAGCTCTAATTAAAGAACAAATTATGGTGCAATCTTCTCCACTTAGGTGTTGATACTGTTCAGGAGCAAGAATACACCATAGCGTGTTTTCTTTGGCTATGACTGGCAATGTTACAAGTCTAATCTCTGTCCTAATTAAATTTGACAACTACATTGCAACCAAACTGATCAGATGTCAGCTGTAACCATAGAATATGATTATTGGTGTCAGGGTTCATAAATATTTTAAGTACCTTCACCATATCAATCTGAAATATTGCCAGTTTCT
Source organism: Dermochelys coriacea (assembly GCF_009764565.3). Lineage (NCBI taxonomy): Eukaryota > Metazoa > Chordata > Testudines > Dermochelyidae > Dermochelys > Dermochelys coriacea. The sequence continues at coordinate 73,773,106 of NC_050072.1, read as the reverse complement.
TTTCTAAGTTAATCTTCCTGAGAGGCAAAAGAATGAGCTATTTGAATAAAACTGTCTCTGTAAGAAACAAATAAGAGGGCAAATTACATTTAAGGGAATAGAAAGAAAACTCAATGTTTTTATATGCAAATAAATTCAGAAGGATATCTCTAAAACTATATGATTATAAAAATTAAACTCTAGATAACACTTACATACATTTATAGCAACAGAACATGGAATCTGAGTTATTAGGCAATCAGAAATCCCTTGGTGAATACCCAGAGGAGTCACTTAGCTGACAGATTATTCCACAAAGACAATCTGCTCCATGTTTTCTTCTCCTTTTCCCCCCAGTACATTTGAACTTTGGAGACAATTTTTCAGGGGCTCTCTTGGACAATGTGGATCTGTTTATATTGCAACTAAAATATCCTCTTGGGGAAAAAAACATTTGTACCTATGGGGCACCACGTTGGGAACCCCCATCTAGATTAAAAAAAAAAAGTTAAACAAATAACAGTACAAATGGTACAATGGAGAGAGCACCTCTGCCAGGTATTAAGTAAAAGCTGATGTGTAAAATGGAATAATGAATGAAACATCATGTGATCCAATCTCAAATGTCTTTCAATATAGTATTAAAACCTCTGCCAGATCTGTAACTGCTACTCCTCCCTACAAACTCTTGCCAAACAAAAATATTTATTTCCTCCAATCTTAAATTCATATCTCCTTAGTTTTTAAGTTGTTCCTTTGTACTGACAGTAGTAATTCTACTGGGTGCATGGATCTCCTGTTTACCTTCCGCATGATATAAGACTGTATGAAATGTAAGAAATACTATGATTGTTTTAACACAGTAAGAGTGCAATGTGTAGAGTACATGTGGATTTCTTGTGGTTAAAGAAAGAGGTGTATTCTGTAGGTGCAAATACAATAAGCTTTTTAGAACAAAATATCCTTTCTGTACAAATTTGATCAGCCCATCTATGAAAGCTGTAGCTGCATCTTGAAATGTATGGGTGCAAGGAGTTGACTGATCACTTAAGATGCCGCAAGATCTAACACATGGATTGGTGTCTGTGCCTCATTGTTCCAGTGATTGCGTTTAGACTTGTGAAACTGAAAAGAGCTGCCAAAACATTTTTGGTTTGATGTGATTTGTCATCGATGCAGATGTGTCACTTTTCAGACTTAGACAAGTATTTATGGTAGTTTTAACAGATTGGCCTGAGATTCCAGATTTGGATACAGACCAGGGTTTTTCAGATCCAAGGATGGGATGTAGGCTTATCTGCAATTAGTAGGTAGTTTTGTAGCAGCAATTTGCCTGTCCATAGATGGCTTTCTCTGTCTGTCTGTCTCTTTCTCTTCTTCCCCTCTTCTACTCTTTCTCAACTCCCTCCTGTTACCCTCCTTCTTCTCCATCTCAGCACTCCTCCTACAGCTAGGGACATAGTAAGGCACCAACAGTTTGCTATCTCATGCCCCTCCTAGGCCCAGGTTTACCATTACACCTGTCAAATGTCTTGTTTATTGTCTCTCCTTGTAAGGTTCAAGTTGGCCCCACTTCACTCACATGAAACATACAGTTACTGAGCCTCTTCCACAAGTCTAATCAGTCTGCATGCTCATTGTTGTCTCCATCTGGGAGCAAACAGAAATCTGTCCTTGGCCAAAAGTTGATGAAGCTTGACCTGCAAGAGGGAAGAGGTGCTGTGTCCCTTAGCAGCATTTACATTTTAATGCCCCCTTTATCAAAATTACAGGGGAAGCTTTTCTATCCACTTAGCTTCTACAAAGTTACCGGCATTCCATGTCCCCAGTTCTGTGTTGTGGAACCAACATGTTCTTCTCTGCCAGTGTGAGCTCAGGAAAGTCACATAGACACACTGTTCAAACACAGGTGCTAGGGAGCGTAGGTGCTCAGGACCTCTGAAAATTGAGCCACTTATTCAAAATGCCCACTATAAGGCATCTGTCTGAAAATATTGCTCATTAACATCTGTGCCTCAGTTTCCCCATCTGCAAAATACATAACCACTTTCGTAATGCACTTTGCAGATGACACCTTTGAGCAAAATGTCTCATACAAAATATTATTAGTGATATATTTAATGTTCCTGCTGCCTGTACCATTGCTGGTGATTGGAAATCGGTGGGCAGTCAGGGTCACCTATGAAAAACCTCAGGGATTGGGAAGGAACAGGACTACTGTGAAGCCCTTCCCTCATGAAGATGTTGGATTTGAGATGTGGATCAATTCATTGCCTTGCCAAAATAATTCAAGAAACCAGATAAGTTTGGGCTATGTTCCAGCTTCATTGGGGCTCTATACAGGTTCCTGGGTAGATTCAATTGGAGGATATAGCCCTTATTTGGTAGACTCCTCCTCCCAAACACTGGCAATGAGACATCCCATCAGTTAAGTTCACAAAAACTCTTGCAAATTTAAACCAATAGGAAATGCATAACTTTTTTGGGAGGTGGGGCATAGAAAAGGGGAGTTTTTATTATGATGTTGAATATGAATCCCTCAAGGAGCAAATATTCTTAAAAAATCCTCCAAATATTAAAGATATCCAGCCCATCTGTACGTACACTATAGCTCTTTCCTTCAGTTTAAGAAACAAACCAGCTTACCACTTATAAAATCCAGTGACTCAAATTCATGTTTGATTTTTTTCATTCATCTGGATTCAAAAATGAGACCTCAAAGGCAGTCTTGTACATCAAGAAGTCACTGAACGGTTGATTATATGCTGGAATACCATGCTTTAGAAGTGTATCAGAATAACCAATCCATGCCATATCATCTGTAATCCACTCTGTTGTACATACTCTCGTCTCCCTGATAACACTCTCAGAAGATTTTTGATCAAAGTCGCTGAGCTTTAAAACATCCTACTAGAGATGTATGCTCTTGTGAAATTAGTTGTTAATGGAGGTTCAGCTCACAAATGGATGTGATGGCTCAGTCGTGGGATAGTGTCTGATCTCAGAATTCCAAAGTGGTTGTCATGAATATAGACCAGCCAACAGTGCTAAAAAAAAGGTGCCGCTGTCCATGCAAAAAGTGAATGTGTTGTCTCTCTGTAGAACAGCACATATGACAGTTGCCAGTAAACGGTCCCTGTGAGGCATTAACAAGGACCCAGGTGTGATTATCCTTCAAGGTTCCTCTGGAATCTCTGGCAGCATACTGTTGAGGGAGAGCTATAGTTCTATGTACGGTTGAGAAATAATAAAAACAAGTGGATCATGAGATGGTGTCTTTAATCTTCTGTTCTCACCTTCCTGAGTGTGGCAAAGCATTAGGTGCCCCACTATTAAGGCTTCCACTGGGATGTGGTAGGGCTCTGCAGCATCTGAGATGAGCTGGGCCTTCGTTTAGCTTGAGGTTGTCAAAATGTGAATACGAACCATTTTGCTGCTGATCATGGCGGCCACAAACTGCCGCCAATACGTGTCTTCCCTGGCTGATATACATAAAATGGCTGACCAGATGAGGTAATGCACAGCAGCTAGCATGTGTTGCTCCTCTAGAGTTGGCACTTTCAAGCACAAAATATTTGTGCCACAGTAATCACATGTGGCCAAGTAAAAATTCCAGTGTGGATATGTTTTTCACACCATTTTTGCCAGATGGTATTTTCCTAACAGGGTAGGGTGGGGTGGGGAAAGCAGATTCAAGATGGGGATTTCATTCTGGTTCACGCTATCATGATGAACCAAAATCATTCTACAGGTTTATTTTTGATCTGAAGATCACATTAGGAGGGAACAGATCTGAAAGGTCACTTGTAGAAAAAACGGGAGCAAAAGCGCACTTGCTTAATGTTTTTTAAATCCAAAATCCAGTATAAGACAAATACTTCAGGCCAATTTGGCTCTGTCAGTGGAATCATCCTGCTATTGTGAGAGACTGAATACCAAACAGACAAGTCTCACTTTTACGATGTAGCAGCATTTTCTGCGAATATTGACTAGAAATAGAGAAGCTGTAGTTGTACTTGATACTCTGAAGGAAGCTTTTTAAAGTATTGGTGTAGTTCAGTTTAGATGCAGACAGACTGGTCTCCAGAGACAAGTAAGGAAGAGGCAAAAGTGGGTGGGTGGGATAAATTACAGAATTCAAAAACACCCAGAATGAATATAGAAGACTCAGTCAAACAACAACAAAATTAAAACAATTAGAAATATCTTGTGTTGTGTAGATATTTTGGAGGATAACAGAGCTACTCTGACACTATCTACCTATAGCCTGACTTTTCCGTTTGCTGCCCCATACATGAAAAGTTACATGCCTCACCACTAGCTTTACATCGATCTTGCACTACAGATGTTTTCTCATACCCAAGGAGCAAAGCATGTTCTTGGTTGGCTTGTTTAGCATTTATGTGGCTTTTGTTTCACTCTGAGGAAAACCAAATAACAAATGTAAAGTGCCATCAGAGAGAGCACAAAAGAGCACCCCATTTAATCTGTCACATTCTGACTCTGATGTTGAAACACCAAAGGGCAGCTGCCTTGCTGCAGCAGAGACTCCTCTCTACATTTAAAGGAGCCAGTCGTAGAAAAGAGACTGACAACATTTCTTTTCAGTTGTAGCTACTTGGACAGCAATAGAGATGGCTTCTATCCAAGGATCCAAAGCAAAGATAGGATTTTACTGAAAGAGTCTTTTAAAAACGATTGTTATGCATCAGGATGTACACCATACATGGAGAAGTTAGGTGATCAATATTTTCCATTTATTACACAAATGACTTTATTTAACTCAGGAACCTGGATCTCTCTAATTCACATGGCACCACAAATATTCTGATCCAGAGTAAACGCTAGCAGAACATTTCCAGAGTAAATGCTAGCAGAAAATTCCAGAGTCGTTGAAAGGGTTAACAATAATCAACTAATCTTTACTACATATAGACAATATTAGGCTTTCTTCAGTTTCTCTTGATAAACTGATAAAGAACTATACTAGTAACCTACACCTTTTGATGCAACCCAGTTTCTTACAAAGATAAGATCTAAAATATAAATCTTCCATCTTAACATCAGGCACTAGCAATTTCTTTAATCAATTGGTACCTTGGGCAGATGCTTGAAAATTTATTGGAGATTTACAAGAAAAATCATAAACTTCTGACAACATGAAACTAGCCTTTTTAGTAGGACACAAAGAACTGGGCCAAAGCCTCATTGACTTCAAGGGGAGAAGAATCCAGCCTAGTGCAAAGATATAAATGTTTACTTTTAAAGAACCTACTTTCATTATTTCTAACTAGAAAATACAGCAGATGAAAACCTTTGAGGATTAGAGTTTTGATAATGCCCTCTTCAAAATGAGCAGAGCTAAACCAAAATCTCCTAACTGGATGCCGCTATGCTGGTGTTAAGAAGCCAGATACTGCCTTTGCAGCTTAAGCCTCTCTCTGTTTTTAATGCAGTCTAAACACTTGACAGAATGCAAACATGCTCATTGTAATTCATTTTTGTATAATAAATATTGCATTTGCTTATAATAATGCACCAGAGTGTACTAATGGGTTTTCTATTAGGATATATCCAAACTGATGGTTCTTATTAATGTTAATGAAATTGCCAGAGGGCATTTAGAATCAACAGTAAACTGGAATTCAAAAATGAAAGTCTCTAATACTTCACGTATGTAGTTAAAACTTCAAACTGGGACTTGAACTTGCTAAATGAATTATAAAATGCTGCAGAGTAAGAGATCTTAAAAAATAATCTTGGTTTCTGTATACTACTATTACAGCTGTAACATAAAACCTACCCTATGCAGATCTTTTGTTCATCATACTTTCATTGTATGAACAGTACTAAATTTATCTAGGGCTAATCAGCAGACAAATTCAAGCTGCTCGAAACCCACAGGCACTGGGTGTGTGGTAAACATATTGTGGAGGAATAGTGGCACAATGTTTCTTGACTAACTTTTTTTTTTTTGGTCACATTGCAATGCAAATGTTCCTTCTTTTTCCACCATGTCCCTCAGTTTTCCCTTCCCCAGAATCTCAAATGTATGCTGGGCTCTTCTCAGCAGCAGCCACAAGAGGATTGCACTCAGACTTGCCTAATATCTGACTTCCCAGCTGAGTCTCTGGCTTTTGGCTAGTTGCCAGAATTGATGGCTGACTTCCCTTGCTAGACAATCAACGCCCTTCCTGCCATCGGCTCCTGTCCATCATACAATGACAATCCCACAGGAAGGGAACCATGAGTAGCAAGGGAAGAAGGCAGGTGAGGTGGAGGGAGAACCTGTAGTAGACTGATGAGGAAAAAAGTCTTAGAAAAAATCATGCTGACATCAGTTACCAAACCATGTAGATCTTGTTAAATACTTCTGCTGAGCCTGCCTCTACACCATTCCCTGGAACCACAGGCCTCGCATAGCACCTCAGCTGTGCTGTGCTTCAGTTAGAGCAACACCGATGAAGGAGCCTAAAAAACCTACTGAAAATTCCTGTAAAGCTCTACTGAGAGAGTTAGGAAGACTTTAAGATGCTGTGGCTGCTGAAAACAGTCTCATCATTTGCTTCCAATAGGATATTTTTGTGTGCATGTTTGCACAGAGACTTGAAAGTTAAGGAGATAGTAAGAGTAGGGTGGGGCAGGAGTGCCTGGTATGTGTGGAGACGCAATTGCAACTTTTCCCCCCATTTATCTCTTAAGAGGACACTTTCAAATAGCTTTTGGCCCAAAACTTAGTTGTCACTGCTTGCTTGTTTGGAGGGTTTTTTTCCCTTTCTTTTAAACAAGGGTTTACAAAATCTAATATGAGTAGACGTGCTTGTAATGTTGTTTATGCTGAAGTTTTTATAGCTTCTACAGTTGTAAAGAAAAGCCTACCAATTACTTAGTGTTGGAAACCCGAATAGTGTATAACAACATTGGGCTACTGAACAGAAGTGCACGAGCTCTGGTTTCACTGCCCTAGCTAATGGAATGCAAAATTGAGCTAACACTATAACTGGGAGCAAGCTTTTATTTTTATTTTGAGTGTTGGTGATAACAGAAGTAAAGCCATTTTTTAAACAAAGACAAGTTTTAAAAATATTATGTATATTGACACTCTTCCTGTAAGTAATGGTGAGACTGAATAGGGGCAAAAACAGGCGGTTGTTTTTTTAAAAATTGCTGGGAACTTTTTAAAGATTTTTTTTTAAAAAAATTACATAAATCTATAAACTAAGCAATTTACCTTTTTTGTACTTTTCATTCTGTTTTTGTTTCCAAATACCACATGCTTCATGGCATCGCTAATAGAATTATGCAATTTTACAACTTGTCTGGTTGTTGGGTCGCCCTCAAAGTTATATAAGTATGATAGAATTATAATTATGTAGTATAGAAATAAAGATAGACAAAAGAGTATATAGGTATTGTAAAAAGGTATGAACATCAGTTCCATGCTGTTGAATTTCACTTTGTAACAAATGCAAGACCAAAATGCTAATTATTTCAGGCCGATACAGGACAAAGAGTCTGTGCTGGAAAGTGATAAGAACTTTGAGGAAACAATGCTGTTCTTTAAAACAACACCCTGCTGCTCTTCCCCCACGGGGGCCCCTTGTCATGCCTATGTAAATCTTGGTATTCAAAGAGGGAAAAATAGATAGTGGGATAAAACTTGTTAACTGAATCAAGAGTCATAGATTGTGTTGTTAAGTAAAAGAATGAATGATGAGTGCATGGAATTGAGAGCCTGAAGCAGAGAAATAATTGGTTAGTAAATGGTGCCAGCCTAATCCTAAGAATTTCAACCTTGATATCAATGGGCTAAAGAATATGCAAAGTGGAGATAACTGGATGACCCCCGGAGGGCGAACCAGAATCCACCCAAAACATATCAAGGAAGAACAAGAAGATAACATCTAGCCATCATGGAGCCGTCATAGATGTACCACCTGCTGATTGAGCTGATTGATGGTCATCTCAATTGTAAATTCAGCATGATAAAGCAACTTCCATAGACATGTATTGAACCAGAGACCTATAAAAATTGGGTCCAGGAAGTGTGTTCTTTGAGTCTGGTTCTACGACAACCCTCCAGGAGCATCAGATGCGCATCTGACAACGACTCGGCTCCACTCTCGTGTCCAGGCCACCTGGCCAGTGACTTGGCACGAGCAACATCTAGGTTGGTAACTATGACAACCTTTATGTAGAACCTGTATGTGAATGTCTGTGGGTGTGAATGGATCTATATAGAAATTGCATATAGGAATATTTTGTTGTATTTACAATAAATGTGGCAATTTGCCTTGTCCCTCTTACAAGATCCTGTTGGTATAATTTTTATTAGTGTAACATAATCTTGTAGAAAGAAAAGGAGTACTTGTGGCACTCCTTTTCTTTTTGCGAATACAGACTAACACAGCTGCTACTCTGAAACCTGTCATAATCTTGTAGCTGTGATATTACACAGACCCAACATGTTAGGGTGGGGGGAACAGTAATCAGGATGGCTCCAGGCACCAGCAAGTGTAAAGGGGCGGAAGTATGTCAGGCTCTGGGGCTGCAATCCGCCCTCGGCGGTGGCAGGAATTCGGCAGCCGCTCCATCACAGCGCATTTCGCATTTGGCGGCAATTCAGCAGCGGGGACACGAATCTTCTTCGGTCACCAGCAGCAATTCGGCAGTCGCACCATCACTCCACCTCCTTGTTCGGTGGCAAGGTTTTTTGTTTTGGTTTTTTTTGAGGCTTGGGGTGGCAAAAACGCTGGAGTAATAAAGTAGGTTTCAGAGGGGTAGCCCTGTTAGTCTGTATCTGCAAAAACAACGAGGAGTCCTTGTGGCCTTAGAGACTAACAAATGTATTTGGGCATAAGCTTTCGTGGGCTAGAAGTGGGTTCTAGGCCACGAAAGCTTATGCCCAAATACATTTGTTAATAATAAAGTAGGAGAAGACCTACATGAATAGGGAAAGGAGAGGACTGGCAGGGAGGAGGGGAAAAGAGAAAGGTTTAGACAGCATGGATGTCTGGTATTACCTGAACTCTCAACGTTTTTAAATCTAGAAATGAGGTCCAATTGTCTTTGAAGTCATATAATTGCTTTCTACAGCCATAATGTATTTTTTCTTTGGCTGCTAACTCAGACCGGTCCAAACAGCGCTTCTCTATTCTGGACATCAGCCTATTCTTCCATTGTTGTAAAATCATATGCTTGGTGATCATTGTGGACCTAAAAAACAACAGTCTTTGTGACAGACTTGCATCCAACTTAGCTGGTAAATAATGTAGGATGTAATTTTCAGCTGAAGTGCTCAGCTTTAGCAGCCAAACTATTTTAACTCTCGTGGCTACCTTTTTCCACAGCTGCCTGACTGTTGGACAGTCCCATAGTATATGCATCGGGGTTCTTTTGTCTGTGCTGCAGCACCAACAAACATCAGAGGATAAGGCCTCTCTTTTGAGCAACATCCTCTTCCAATAGTGGTTTGGGTTTTTTAATATCTTTTTGTTTGTAGCAAACCTAGCCTGAGATCCAGAGAAGCGTTTTGAACATTCTGTAATATGCTCTGCCATTGGGATTCTTTTAAGGGCTGTGATAAATCCCCTTTCCCCCTGGCCGCCCCTTCACAAAAAAACCAGACTAATGGAGTTTCTCTTCATTAACAAAGTAAACATAGTGGACATGGATGTGGGGAGTTTATGAAGCATTTCTAAGGTTCCCTGTAATTCTATGGTCTCTGGAATTCCTAGGGCATCTGGACCAAATTGATACATTAGCAATTGTCTTACTTGTAAATACTGCTCCTCCACTGAGAGTGAAAGATCATAATGTTGCTTTTAGTGTTAGAAAAGGGATAAAGCCCTCATCATTGACTAAATGGAAGATCCATATGCTGCCCCTTCTCAGACATTTCTTCCAAGTCATAGCTTTGTCCCCAATTTGCAAGTCTGGGTTACCCCAGAAATTTTAGTTATAATAATCATGGAGAAGCAACAGACAGAAAGAGGCTACATGTGAGTTGCTTCTACCATTCTCCTGGACCCTGATTCTCTTCACTGGCAGGCCGTGTACGTTTTCCATACAGGACCCCTCTAAAGATTTCTTTGAGATTCAGAATGCACAGCATGACACATTTTCATGCCTCTGATTTTGGTAATCTCAGTTGTTGCCCAGGTTGATCAACAGATAAAGCCAGCTCTGGATAGAAATAAATAAATAAATTGCATATAGGCCTATCTGGAACTGCGTCAGGAGATCTTGTTTCTCTCTGGATTCTCCACTGACTTTATTGGCTTAGGCCTATATCTTCAAAATTTGTCCACTTGTTCTGCAGGCTTCTGTTTTTGAAGCCCAATTGGAAACACTTGCTCCCTGATATACCGAGGTGCTGAGCAAGCACAACTCCAGCTGAAATCAAGCTGCAGACAGTCAGCACTTCTGAAAATCAGGCACAGTAGGTTGTTTCAAAATCAGAACTGAAAAATGGAGGCTCCCAAAATCAGTGGATACTTTTGAAAATGTTAGCTGTGCAATTTTCTAATCTGTGTGCAGAAATGTTCATCCAATTGTGCACTTTGTTTGCATGTGTAATTATCACAACTACATGCACTAACAGCTTGTTAGATTCATAAGAACGCTAGTATCCTTTCAGCTTCATTTCCTCAGGATTCCTATGTCATCAGCTCTAAGAGGAATGTTTATGGACACTCAACTCCAGTGTCAGAACTTAAAGCTATGACTCACAGACCCCAGGCTCCATGAAGCAACATTAATAATGTTGTTTGATAGGTAAGCAGTAATTTTATTAAAATCTCTTCTTAAATATGACTCATCCTGTGACTGGAGGATGAGTCACTTAAGTGCTTAGGATTTCCCTACAATGATGATGTCATTCTTTTCGAAAAAAATCCATGAAAGCTCACAGCATCCTAGTAGTTGTGTAGTACACACTGCAGGAATATGGCTTTGAATTGAGTGCTTTTAGACTTCCTCCCATGGAGTCCTGCTCTTGGACTGAAAGCAATTATATCAAAACATCATAAAAGCTGTGAGTGGAAAAGACCTAGAGTGTCAGATCGTCCCTTCCATCTCTCCCTGCCAGAGGTGGATCACTCCCTACACAATATTTTGTCCTGTCTAGTTTCAAAGTTTCATTTGTCTTGGCTGTGGAATAGTCTCGCAAGGGAAACTCATTCTCAAGAAGGCTTCCTAATAGCCTACATTTTCCCTTCCCCAGTCAATGCAATAACTCGTAGTTAGAGCTCCATCTCCCACTGTCAATTCATCCCTGTACTTTGGGCTAGATAGCATCTTGCCCTTCATGAGTTTGGCTCAGCAGTGTGTAATTTTCTGCCCACTATGAATACAGGTCTCTTCCCAGGTGTCCCCTTTCCATTGAGTCAAATGTGTTTTGCAGTTCTTCCCCAGCTGAATTGCTGTTCAGTTTCCCAGCCTGAGTCGCACTTTGTTGTTTTCTGCCCTGTCTAGGTCCCTTGGTGGTGTTTCTATATCCTGACACATACCTGTAATGGAAGTGGGAGAGTCAACCTAGTTTTCCTTCCCCATCCCTCACCTCTCCGGTATCATTAACAAAGACATTAACTAAGACTGGACCAAACACTGATTCCACCGAGACAACTCCCCACAACTTTACACATTGCTTTTAATCATGAGTCTCTTCATGGTCTTTGAGTCAGTTTTCAGTCCAGCTGACTAGCCAGGGCACTCATCCAAACCAATCTGAATGAATTTTTAAGTAAGATTTCATGAGTCTCTGTATTAAATGCTTTATGACAGCTGAAGGTTGAATGTAGCCCAAGCCCACTAGATATCCTCACATTGAAGAGGGGGTCCTCCTCAGGATCCAGATCAAGATCATTCCCCCATGCCTCCATTGCATTGATATGTATTTATGCCTGTGGATATGGACAGTCCTGATTGGCTAGTTGGGCCCTTTAGATGGCGTCTGCCCCATGCACTAACTCCTGATGGTGCACAGCTGAGACCCCTTCACTGAGAACAAAAAACCTCTATGCCCATTATGTGAAATGGGGAGGGGCACACTCAATGGCGGTGATAATAAAGAAAATCAGAGTTTAGGTTGAAAAGATGCTGATGGCAGAGATTGTCATGGCTCTTATTGTACCTGGCTTTGGGTTCTGGCCTGGCCAGGGGGTGGGGCCTCGGGGGGAAAAGAAGGATCAGGGAGTGCCCATGGCAAGGGGGGGCCTTAACAGCTCTCTTGCTGCAGACCAGACCAGCTCTAGGCACCAGCAAAGCAAGCACATGCTTGGGGCGGCACAAATTTTTTTTTTTTTTTTTTTGCTTGGGCAGTTGTGCTCTCAGAGCAGCAATTTTTTTGCTTGGGGTGGCAAAAAACCCAGAGCTGGCCCTGGCTGCAAAGCACCAACCCCACCACCTTCAATCTGTGCCTGACTGAAGTTACTATGCCCATGTTAACAGCTGGGTGGGTGGGCCCCCCCAGGGGTGTGGGGGGGCCCCCTAATGTTTTTTGCCCAGAGCCCCAATAAATCTTAACCCACTTTTGGAGGCAGGTTTTGTTCTGTGTTTGTAGAACACCTAGCACAATGGGTCCTGGGCCATGACTGGGGCTCTTAGTATTACCACCATAGTCTATCAGCACTGAGCCCTGGCCTACGCTAGGTGTTGAGGTCGAATTTAGCAGCATTAAATTGATGTAACCCTGCACCCGTCCACATGACAAAGCCCTTTTTTTCGACTTAAAGGGCTCTTAAAATCGATTTCCTTACTCCACCCCCGACAAGGGGATTAGCACTGAAATCGGTTTTGCTGGGTCGAATTTGGGGTACTGAGGATGCAATTAGATGGTATTGGCCTCTGGGAGCTATCCCAGAGTGCTCCATTGTGACCACTCTGGACAGCACTCTCAACTCAGATGCACTAACCAGGTAGACAGGAAAAGGCCCGCGAACTTTTGAATTTCAATTTCCTGTTTGGCTAGTGTGGCAAGCTGCAGGTGACCATGAAGAACTCATCAGCAGAGGTGACCATGATGGAGTCCCAGAATCGCAAAAGAGCTCCAGCATGGACCGAACGGGAGGTACGGGATCTGATTGCTGTATGGGGAGAGGAATCCGTGCTATCAGAACTACATTCCAGTTTTCGAAATGCCAAAGCATTTGTGAAAAATCTCCCAGGGCATGAAGGACAGAGGCCATAACAGTGACCAGAAGCAATGCCGCATGAAACTTAAGGAGCTGAGGCAAGCCTACCAGAAAACCAGAGAGGCGAACAGCCGCTCCGGGTCAGAGCCCCAAACATGCCACTTCTATGATGAGCTGCATGCCATTTTAGGGGGTTCAGCCACCACTACCCCAGCCGTGTTGTTTGACTCCTTCAATGGAGATGGAGGCAACAGGGAAGCAGGTTTTGGGGACGAAGAAGATGATGCTGAGGAGGTTGTAGATAGCTCACAGCAAATAAGAGGCAAAACCGGTTTTTCTGACAGCCAGGAACTGTTTCTCACCCTGGACCTGGAGCCAGTACCCCCCCGAACCCACCCAAGGCTGCCTCACGGACCCACCAGGCGGAGAAGGGACCTCTGGTGAGTGTACCTTTTAAAATACTATACAAGGTTTAAAAGCTGGCATGTTTAATGATTAATTTGCCCTGGCATTCGTGGCTCTCCTGGATATACTCCCAAAGCCTTTGCAAAAGGTTTCTGGGGAGGGCAGCCTTATTCCATCCACCATGGTAGGACACTTTACCACTCCAGGCCAGTAGCACGAACTCGGGAATCATTGTAGAACAAAGCATTGCAGTGTATGTTTGCTGGCGTTCAAACAACATCCGTTCTTTATCTCTCTCTGTATTATCCTCAGGAGAGTGAAATCATTTATGGTCACCTGGTTGAAATGAGTGCTTTTCTTAAGGGGACATTCAGAGGTGCCCGTTCCTGCTAGGCTGTTTGCCTATGGCTGAACAGAAATGTTCCCCACTGTTAGCCACGCGGTGGTGGGAGGCAAAATGCGACCTTGGAACGAAAGCACACGTGCTATGTATGTAATGTTAACAGCAAGGTTTACCATGAAAGAGTGTACCCATTGTTCTATAAAATGTGTCTTTATAAATATCACTGTCCCTTTTCTTTTTTTCCACCAGCTGCATGTGTTTCAAGGATCACAGGATCTTCTCCTTCCCAGAGGCTAGCAAACATTAGACGGTGAAAAAACCGCACTCGCAATGAAATGTTCTCGAGCTCATGCTGTCCTCCCACACTGACAGAGCACAGACAAATGCATGGAGGCAGACAATGTCAGAGTGCAGGAAAGCACAAAATGACCAGGAGGAGAGGTGGCGGGCTGAAGAGAGTAAGTGGCGGGCTGAAGAGAGGGCTGAAGCTGAAAGGTGGTGGCAGCGTGATGAGAGGAGGCAGGATTCAATGCTGAGGCTGCTGGAGGATCAAACTAATATGCTCCAGCGTATGGTTGAGCTGCAGGAAATGCAGCAGGAGCACAGACCGCCTCTACAGCGCCTGTGTAACCAACCGCCCTCCTCCCCAAGTTCCATAGCCTCCTCACCCAGATGCCCAAGAACGTGGTGGTGGGGCCTCCGGCCACCCAGCCACTCCACCCCAGAGGATTGCCCAAGTAACGGAAGGCTGGCATTCAATAAGTATTAAACTTTTAAAGTGCTGTGTGGCCTTGTCCTTCCCTCCTCCACCACCCCTCCTGGGTTACTTTGATAATTAATGTGCTTCTAATTGCCAAAGTGATCTGAGCGGGCTCCATGCTTGCCGTGATATGGCGTCTGCACGGAAAAAAGGCACGGAACGATTGTCTGCTGTTGCCCTGACGGAGGGAGGGGCTGATGACATGATGACATGGCTTACAGGGTTGGCTTACAGGGAATTAAAATCAACAAAGGGGGTGGCTTTGCAAGAAACTGAATGGCCCCCTCAAGGATAGAACTCAAAACCTCAAGGATAGAACTCAAAACTGGGTTTAGCAGGCTGTTGATTTCACAGAGGGAGGGAGGGAGGAGAAAATGAATACAAAACAAATCTGGTCTATTTCTTGTTTTGAGCCACTTCATCTATCTTTATACATCTTGCTGGCAGCAGACTGTGCAGTACGACCGCTAACCATCGTCACCTCCTGGGTGCTCAGCAGAAGATGGTGCAGTATGACTACTGGCCATTGTCTTCTGTTAGCTGCAGATTAAAAGACAGTGCACTGCCAGTAGGACTCAATCACCATGAGACGAAACAAGGGAAATGACCTAGCTGAGTCACTCCCAAGTTTGCCCAGGCATCCGGTTAAAAGAGCACCCAGGACTACGTCGATGACGGCTACCAGTCATACTGCACTGTCAGCTGCCAAAAGGCAATAAACTGCTGCTGTGTATCAATGCAGGACCACGTCCGCCAGCAGCCAGGAAATATATGGTGACAGTTAGCTGAGTGGGCTCCATGCTTGCCGTGGTATGGTGTCTGCACAGGTAACTCAAGAAAAAAGGCATAAAACGATTGTCTGCCCTTGCTTTTACGGAGGGAGGGAGGGAACTGGGGCCTGACGATATGTACCCAGAACCACCCGTGACAATGTTTTAGCCCCATCAGGCACTGGGATTTCTACCCAGAATTCAAATGGGCAGCACAGACTGCGGGAACTGTGGGATAGCTACCCACAGTGCAAAGCTCCAAAAGTCGACGGTTGCCTCGGTACTGTGGACACAGTCCACCGACTACATGCACTTAGAGCATTTGTGTGGGGACACACACTCGATTGTATAAAAACGCTTTCTACAAAACCAACTTCTATAAATTTGACCTAATTTTGTAGTATAGACATACCCTAAGCCACATATAGGGTATGTTCTAGTGGACTCTTATTGGTGCATTCCTCAGATGGTTGAGGCTTTATGTCTCTCAATATGCCCAGGCAGTCATTAATAGCCTACTAAGGGACACCTTGTGCTAGCTTATTGCTACAGGGGAAAAGTAATTGAAAATAAGATGGACAGAGCTTCAATAATTGTATCAGATGTTGAGAATTTTATGACAAACTAACCCTTTGATCCAATTTCTTCAAGTGAGCCCTAACTTATAAAGTTGAATCCATATTTAGGAATAATGTTTTCTTTAATAAAACTGTGACTATTGTATTCCATAATTGACTGTCCTGGATCTGACCTATTCCAATAGCCTTACGTTGACATGGCTAATGGTTGCTCTCTGTGAACATTCACTCAGCTGACATAGTACAGTTCTTCTCAATCCCTCCAAAGCAGTGTGAGCAGACTCCATATAGAGTATGTAATGTGATATTTCCTATGACATGACTACATTAAAAACAGGAACAATTCCTTCTTATAGATGGAAATGGAGTATTCCTCCATTTCTGGAATAATATAAGAGTATTTTTATTTATTCTTTGTATCTGGCTTTCTCATCACATTTGGGGACGAGAAAACCAATGTAATTGTGGTACTATTACTATATTTCAATCACAAAGATAAACCTCCTGGAGAAAGTACATTGCATTTACAATGGAACTGGGGGGGGGTAGTAGAATCGTACAGCAGCAAACAGTAAAATACCACTCCAGAGCAAGCTGTCTCATATATTTTTTCAGGTGCTTGTATGGCCCCCATCACTCTGGTAGTCGAGCAGCTCACAATCAATACAGCATTGTGAAACAGCAATGTAAATGTGCGGTGGTCCTCCATCAGCGTTGCTCCAAAAGCAATATAATTTTGAGATAATCCAGATTCATCATTTCCAAATGATTTTAAAAGGCTTAAAGTGGAGGATTTTTAGCATAATTGTAAAAGATGCTCCTTCCAGTCATACTGAGTTTCAAAAGCAAAGGAATTTAACACTAGAAGCACCTTTCACAAGATGAGGGTTAAGAAGATACTAGAAGATAAGGCCAGGTGCTCTCCTGGTGTAAATAGGCACAATTCTGCTGAAATCAATAGAGCTCCACTTATTTATACCAGCTGACAGTCAGGCCCATAGACTACAAATGGCACAAGATTTGACCTCAGTGTGACAATAATAGTTGACTGGATTCCCATTTAGCCTAATGACAAAGGAAACTTTACCCTTGATATGAATGTAAAGCTTTATATTTGGCTTAATAAAGTTGAAATGTGTATTAGAGGCATCATCCACAATCTAAAACATGAATATTATACTCCCCCCAGTTCTCACCTACCCCAGTTGCTGCTGCTGTTCAGTTGTTCTGATTGTGTTCTCCCCTGAATCAACACTCACCACTTATAAATCACTCCCAAAGCATGGCCTCTAGAAGGATTGAATCAGCCAAGAGTGAGACCCACAGATGCAAGTGATAGGCTGAAATGTGGCTTAGTCCTGACAAGAAACATACAACTTTTACAAAAAGAAAAGGAGTACTTGTGTCTCGAAGATAGCTGGGTCGGAGTATGAACAAGAGGCTACTAGGCAGCTCTCCAACACCACTTTCTACAAGCCATTACCCTCTGATCCCACTGAGAGTTACCAAAAGAAACTACAGCATTTGCTCAAGAAACTGCCTGAAAAAGCACAAGAACAAATCCGCACAGACACACCCCTGGAGCCCCGACATGGGGTATTCTATCTGCTACCCAAGATCCATAAACCTGGACATCCTGGACGCCCCATCATCTCAGGCATTGGCACCCTGACAGCAGGATTGTCTGGCTATGTAGACTCCCTCCTCAGGCCCTTCGTTACCAGCACTCCCAGCTATCTTCGAGACACCACCGATTTCCTGAGGAAACTACAGTCCATTGGTGATCTTCCTAAAAACACCATCCTAGCCACTATGGATGTAGAAGCCGTCTACACCAACATTCCACACAAAGATGGACTACAAGCCGTCAGGAACAGTATCCCCCGATACTGTCACGGCTAACCTGGTGGCAGAACTTTGTGACTTTGTCCTGACCCATAACTATTTCACATTTGGTGACAATGTATACCTTCAAATCAGCGGCACTGCGATGGGTACCCGCATGGCCCCACAGTATGCCAACATTTTTATGGCTGACTTAGAACAACGCTTCCTCAGCTCTAGTCCCCTAATGCCCCTACTCTACTTGCGCTACATTGATGACATCTTCATCATCTGGACCCATGAAAAAGAAGCTCTTGAGGAATTCCACCAGGATTTCAACAATTTCCATCCCACCATCAACCTCAGCCTGGACCAGTCCACACAAGAGATCCACTTCCTGGACACTACGGTGCTAATAAGCGATGGTCACATAAACACCACCCTATATCGGAAACCTACTGACCGCTATTCCTACCTACATGCCTCTAGCTTTCATCCAGATCATACCACTCGATCCATTGTCTACAGCCAAGCACTACGATATAACCGCATTTGCTCCAACCCCCTCAGACAGAGACAAACACCTACAAGATCTCTATCATGCATTCCTACAACTACAATACCCACCTGCTGAAGTGAAGAAACAGATTGACAGAGCCAGAAGAGTACCCAGAAGTCACCTACTACAGGACAGGCCCAACAAAGAAAACAACAGAACGCCACTAGCCATCACCTTCAGCCCCCAACTAAAACCTCTCCAACGCATCATCAAGGATCTACAACCTATCCTGAAGGACGAGCCATCGCTCTCTCAGATCTTGGGAGACAGACCAGTCCTTGCTTACAGACAGCCCCCCAATCTGAAGCAAATACTCCCCAGCAACCACACACCACACAACAGAACCACTAACCCAGGAACCTATCCTTGCAACAAAGCCCGTTGCCAACTCTGTCCACATATCTATCAGGGGATACCATCATAGGGCCTAATCACATCAGCCACACTATCAGAGGCTCGTTCACCTGCGCATCTACCAATGTGATATATGCCATCATGTGCCAGCAATGCCCCTCTGCCATGTACATTGGCCAAACTGGACAGTCTCTACGTAAAAGAATGATGGCCACAAATCAGACGTCAAGAATTATAACATTCAAAAACCTGTTGGAGAACACTTCAATCTCTCTGGTCACTCGATCACAGACCTAAGAGTGGCTATACTTCAACAAAAAAGCTTCAAAAACAGACTCCAACGAGAGACTGCTGAATTGGAATTAATTTGCAAACTGGATACAATTAACTTAGGCTTGAATAGAGACTGGGAATGGCTGAGTCATGACACAAAGTAAAACTATTTCCCCATGGTATTTCTCCCTCCCACCCCCCCCCCCACTGTTCCTCTGATATTCTTGTTAACTGCTGGAATTAGCCTACCTGCTTGTCACCATGAAAGGTTTTCCTCCTCCCCCCACCCCCCCCCCCCCTCCGCTGTTGGTGATGGCTTATCTTAAGTGATCACTCTCCTTACAGTGTGTATGATAAACCCATTGTTTCATGTTCTCTGTGTGTGTGTATATAAATCTCTCCTCTGTTTTTTCCACCAAATGCATCCGATGAAGTGAGCTGTAGCTCACGAAGCTTATGCTCTAATAAATTTGTTAGTCTCTAAGGTGCCACAAGTACTCCTTTTCTTTTTGCGAATACAGACTAACACGGCTGCTACTCTGAAACCTGTGATTATGCAATACAACTTTTAGGAACCTTGCGTTTACAGCCTCTCTCTCTCCTCTGACCCTCATTACCAGGCATTACCACTGCCAGTGCTGAATTGTAGGCTGTCCCCACATCGAAGGTAAAACCTTATAAATATGATTCATTCTTGGAATACCTTGAATTCTTTTTTCCTTTGGAAACAGCTACTACACAAGCACTGCAAAATGCCCTGAAGACCCTAGTTGTCCAATGGAAACTATCCAAAAATACAATCAAGGACAATATTCTACAGTTTGCAGCTTTCTTCTCTCATTTCTCATTCAGACCAGAAGGATACAACATATTCACAACCTGAAAGCCACCAGTAGTGTGGAGCATAGTTCTCTGCTGCAAGCTATGAGTTTGCAGGCTACAGGCATATCTTAAACTGTTTTACTCTGACAAGTGCATAGTTAAAGTGAAATTGTTTTTAAATATGGACTAGAGACTTCAGAAGGATCTGACTAATATTTTTATTTCTTTACCCCCTCCTCCCCCATCATTTATTATTTGAAGTATCCCTTTAATAGTCTTAAGATATTTAATATCCTAAAATAGGTCTTTTGGACCACATTTCATTTGCTTTGGTGTTGTGAATTTAACTGGCTGTAGTAGTTAATATTGCTTTTCAAATCTGCTGAGTGTGCATTAATGGTATTAATGACAAAACTTACATAATTACAATAACTTTTTGGCTAAATGTGCTTCCAATGTTCCTTTAGAAAACTGTAATTTATGCTGAGTACAAAGTGTACAGTATGATTTTAGATTTTGTAGAGGGATAATCTTGGAATTTACCCACACGATCAGCTTGGTAAATATTCGGGGCCATCTTTTCACAAAGTCGAGATCAGAGGTCTGCATGCATTTCTAGATATACAATTGTGTGCCTGATTCGTATGTACCCTGACTGCAAATATATGGGTAGATTTAGGTGTTTGCACATGCAAAGAAAGCTAAATATCGTAGCCTATATCTGGAAGATCAGACCTTCAGCTCTGTTTGTCTGGTGTGCAAAGCTGCCAAAAATCCTCCTTTGCTCTTCTGGTGATTCCTTAGAGTGGTGGAATTCCAAGGTGGCATAGAGCCATCTATTTCATCATACTCCATCCCCTCCCGCCCATTAGCACTGTCTTGTATGCAGTAGGCTGCAGGGCTGCAACTAGCAGGTCAAGTTTCAGTACCAGATGTGGATTGGCTACAGAGCTTCCTTCCCAGAGAGACAGATCCTCATGTGTTCACTATAAAATACTTTATGCACTGCCAGGAATGGCTGTTGTGAAGTTAAGGTATGTTATACACAGTGCCACCTAGTGATTTAAACCATACAATGCAGTTTAGTATGCCATTACAGGCATAGTGTGTTCCCTGGCTCAAGGACATATTGCCAGAGTACCTTTGCACTTTGGTAATCTCTCATGTCCAAACAGTCCCTTGGGACCACGAAGCAGCTGGATATAACTGAAAGCAACAACGAGGCTGCTCTAAATTTTGTCTAGTGACCAAGAAGCTCCCCAGATTTGGGAGCTTCAAAAGCAGGTACAAGGACCAGGATTGTGGCTGCCCCTTGGGCAGGTGCCTTTTACTGAGTAGAACAGGTTTCAGAGTAGTATTAGTAGTATAGTATATATATAGTATAGTATATAGTATAGTATAGTATTAGTAGTATAGTATTTTAAAGCTCTATCTTCAGATCTATGAAAAAAATGTAGATCAGGACAGAAGAACAGGTGAATTTTTCTCTCTTTAAGTATGAATTTACCATCTTGTGTTGCAGTTAGCTAGGATGATTTGGTCAGTCTCCTAAAGGCCCAGGTGGAACTTGTCAAGGTCTGCTTGAATTCAAGCTGTTATGCACTAGATCCTGGCAGTCAGTATCTAGTAAAAGTCATTCACATTGCATGTGTTTTAAATGGCTCTTTTAGAATAGCATTTAAAACAAGGACATAGTGAATGGGTGGCCAAATACAGTGGGCTTGTATATCAGCTCCCAGCTGGAGCCCTGCACTTGAAATAATAGAAGCATGGCGGAACACTTTTAAAAAAATGTTTTTAAAATCTTTTTATCCCCTAACAATACACCATGGTGAAACATGCCACAATGCGAAGGATCAGCTGAAAAGTAAGGATAGCAAATTTTTTCTCAGAACATGGTTACAGGAGTTTTATATCATGATAAAATGGACATTTAAACAAACAAAAACAGAACTGGAACTAGTGATAAATGTACAGATTAAAAATCTTAGATTGAGTGACTTCTCCATCCTGAATCTTTGCAGAACACCACAGAGTGAAATCCTGGCCTCGCTGCAGTCTATGGGAGTTTTCCCATTGACTTTACTGGGGCCAGGGTTTCACTCACCTCTTATTAGCATGAACAAAAAGATGCTCCCCCGTTTTACAATTTATATTTATGAGCCATTTCCAACATGCTAGTTGTCAAGCTTTCAGCACAACCAGAGTTCCAAATAGCTTTATTCAGATTAATAAGAAACCTTTACTTCAGGGCCTTTCGTATTTATAAAACTATTAGTGCACGGGTATTGTCCTGAAATTCAGACCATTAGAGACATTTTATTGCGGGAAAGAGGGCACAGCAAGCTTCTTTGAAATCTGTAGTGGTTTGAGGTGCACCAAAACAGCAGCAAGATATAACAGGCTTGTTTTATTTCAAAGCTTTGACAAGCCAGTTCCAGATGATCATGCTTCTTTTAATGTGAGTGATGACAATCAATATGTCAGACCAACAAGATCATAGTTTTATAAATACGAAAGGCCCTGAAGTAAAGGTTTCTTATTAGTCTGTATTAATCTTTTTATTACTGACCTTGGCACAAAAAGTGGGAGTGTGCTAATCAAGTTTGCAGATGATACAAAGCTGGGAGGTATTGCCAATTCAGAGAAGGATCGGGATATTATACAGGAGGATCTGGATGACCTTGTAAACTGGAGTAATAGTAATAGGATGAAATTTAATAGTGAGAAGTGTAAGGTTATGCATTTAGGGATTAATAACAGGAATTTTAGTTATAAGTTGGGGACACATCAATTAGAAGTAAAGGAAGAGGAGAAGGACCTTGGAGTATTGGTTGATCATAGGATGACTATGAGCTGCCAATGTGCTATGGCTGTGAAAAAAGCTAATGCAGTTTTGGGATGCATCAGGAGAGGCATTTCCAGTAGGGATAAGGCGGTTTTAGTACCGTTATACAAGGCACTGGTGAGACCTCACCTAGAATACTGTGTGCAGTTCTGGTCTCCCATGTTTAAAAAGGATGAATTCAAACTGGAGCAGGTTCAGAGAACGGCTACTAGGATGATCCGAGGAATGGAAAACTTGTCTTATGAAAGGAGACTTAAGGAGCTTGGCTTGTTTAGCCTAACTAAAAGAAGGTTGAGGGGAGATATGATTGCTCTCTATAAATATATCAGAGGAATAAATACAGGAGAGGGAGAGGAATTATTTCAGCTCAGCACCAATGTGGACACGAGAACAAATGGTTATAAACTGGCCACCAGGAAGCTTAGACTTGAAATTAGACAAAGGTTTCTAACCATCAGAGGAGTGAAGTTTTGGGTAGCCTTCCAAGGGAAGCAGTGGGGGCAAAAGATCTATCTGGTTTTAAGATTCTACTCAATAAGTTTATGGAGGAGATGGTATGATGGGATAATGTGATTTTTCGTAAGTAATTGATCTTTAAATATTCAGGGTAAATAGGACTAATCCCCTGAGATGGGATATTAGATGGATGGGCTCTGAGTTACCCAGGAAAGAATTTTCTGTATTATCTGGCTGGTGAATCTTGCCCATATGCTCAGGGTTTAGCTGATTGCCATATTTGGGGTCAGGAAGGAATTTTCCTCCAGGGCAGATTGGAGAAGCCCTGGAGGTTTTTCGCCTTCCTCTGTACCATGGGGCATGGTTGACTTGAGGGAGGCTTCTCTGCGCCTTGAAGTCTTTAAACCATGATTTAAGGACTTCAATAGCTCAGACATAGGTGAGGTTTTTCATAGAAGTAGGTGGGTGAGATTCTGTGGCCTGCGCTGTGCAGGAGGTCGGACTAGATGATCAGAATGGTCCCTTCTGACCTTAGTATCTATGAATCTATGAATCAAAGAGTCATAGAAATTAGAGAAGAAAAAAACCTGTACGGTCATCTAGTGCATCCTCCTTCGTACATATGATTTTTCTCTATTATGCGCTTTGTAGAACCTGATTTTTAAAATGTCCCAAATGTGGGATTCCACACGTCTCCTGGGAGACAGTTTTGCAGCCTCACAGATTTTTATTGCCAGGAAGTTTGGTCCTAACAGTGATTGAATTTTTCCTGTGTAAATTTCTGCCCTTTCTTCCTAGCTATAATTGCTCTTTTTTAAAAAAAAAAACAACTTTATTCTTTAGAGAGTACCCAAAAATGTGCTAGGCACTTTAGAGACCAAAAATTAGGTCAGTGGTGCCTAGGTGCTATGATAATACTAATAATAACACAGAGTCAATTGAGTTTTGCCAGCAAAGGATTTAGGTCCAGATCTTCAAAGGTATTTAGGTGCTGAGCTTCCATCAATTTCAATGGGAGTTAGGTGCCTAAATATCTTTAATGATCTAGGTTTTAGCCCATGGTCCCAGCCCCAACAGGTTACAATCTAATTTGAGTTGTGTCAAAACTAATGAAAGTAACAAACAGGTAAGAACAAGGACTGTCGTAATAACATGGTTACCTTGATATGTGGGCACCTGGATGGTTTTGCTATCTTTTTAAAATGATAATAAATTAATCCATTTCTTGTAGACAACATGGGGAAATATGGATTTTAAGAGGGATTTAAATGAGGAGCAGGTGATAGATTTGTGAGCAGGTATCAGGAAGGCATTCTGTAAACAAGGTATAGCATAGAAGAAGTCAAAGATATGGGATTGGGAAAAAGAAGTGGTTGGGTCATCCAGTCTACCATCACTGCCAAAAGCAGAGGGGTCAGAAGGAGACAGTTACAGAGATGTAGGCTGGGGCAGAGTGGTGCAGGGCCTTGAATGCAAGAATTAGTTTTATTGCTATGTAGAACAAAGGGAAAAGAGTGGAAGGATTTGAAGGATGGGTGACACAGCCTGAATGAGTGGCAAAGAAGATTACTTTAAGGGCAGCCTTTTGAATATGGAAAGGAGGGGGCAATGCTGGCATCACAAAGAGCAAAGTCGGTGATAAAAGCAGCGGGTGATTAGGACATGGAAATACGATTCAGCCATTGAGACAGATAGGAAGTACAATCCTATCTTACTTATTTCACAGTTCTCTCTACCTTAAGTTTTGGACTGCACCCATCACTATAGTATCTGACTACGTCCCATGTAAAAGTGATTGGCAATAATGAGTTCCCACATGGACTTCATGAAATCGCTCTCATCTCCCTTATCAGGTTATGGAAAGCTCTACTTGTGCTATGGGGTGTTTGGTATTTTTTGTTTGGTTGGTATTTTGTACTGTCCTGAATAATTCCTTTCCATCCGCCTTGTTTAGACAGTTCAGTATTTGTAGATGATCAAGTCCCTCTCATTTGTTCCCTCTTAGCCCAGCTGTACGTATTTAATTAATTTAAAGGTCAGTCCCTCCAGGGCCCTAATCACTTTTGTTGCGTTTTTTCTTATTCCCGTCTATGTCTTTCTTATAATGAGGTATCCAGAAGTGAACAAAATATTCTGGGTATGATCAAAGCTTCACAGAGAGGTCCTGTAGCCCCCCCATTTCTTTCTGACACGTCTCTGCATATACAGCTTACAATTGTGCTGATTCCCCCGCCCCGCCATATGGCCCTGCAAATACAGCTATTT
Organism: Dermochelys coriacea; assembly: GCF_009764565.3. NCBI lineage: Eukaryota > Metazoa > Chordata > Testudines > Dermochelyidae > Dermochelys > Dermochelys coriacea. The sequence goes on along the minus strand of NC_050072.1, from coordinate 73,747,737 downwards.
GCTACCCAGTCTCACTCCTACAGTAGATTTCTTTCAGCATTATTGCTTTCCAGGGTTGTTGGTTTTTTAGTTTGTTTTTTGTTTTGTGTGTGCGTGTGGCTCCTTTTAGTAATCTCCTCCCCCTAATTTTGTTGAGGGAAGAGTTCTTATGTAGGTATCAAGGTTCAATGGTTTCATGTCTGTTTCCTTGTTTTGCTCTTCCTAGAGCTTCTGGTTTTCCTTAATTTCATGTTCTGCTGTCTTTCCAATCTGTGATTTCAGCTTGTTGTGTTTCTTCTAGAACTGGTCAAATAAATTAGTTGCTGAAATTTGTAGTACTTTTAAGATTATTTTAATATTGTTTTCTATTATTTGACCAGTTCATAATTCAGGAATATTTTCCATTAGTCATCCATCTCTAGAGCCATTAAAAATACCAAACATTTTTAATAGACAATTTTTAATTTTTTTAAAGAAAAAATTTGATGAAATTCAGAATTTTCAACAAATATGGATCAAGTCAACCTATCTCTAGCCTGTCCTGTGGGGCATCCTCTTTGGACTCCGGGTTTCTGTACAGTTGAAAGTTCCTGCTAGTAGTTTGATTTCTTGTGCCTTTTTCAGACATTTTGCACGCTCTCTGAACATCCCTGTCTTTTCCTTTCATAACAGAAATGACCTGGAACCCGCTACATGCCACAGGTGGGTGGGTGTAATTATAATAAAAGCTTACTAAAGGTTGCTCAAGAGAATTTCACTTAAAAAATCCCTTTAAGAAATAAAGGAAATTGCCACTATGGCAATATTACCATGCACCTCAATTCAACTGCCTGACCATGTAAATTGAAAACATTCAGACTCTTGTCTTTATAACAATCCCCCTTGTGATGGGTCCCTCTGGGGTGCCACCTGGAACTAGGGTACCACTGAGCCCTCTGACTCACCAGCCTGGGCTCCATCTCACATGGTGTTGCTGTGACAAGCTGCAGACCTGCTCCCAGTCCTACACTTCCACCAGCATTGCGCCTATGGTTATTTTGCTATTGCACATAGAATCATAGAATCATAGAATATCAGGGTTGGAAGGGACCCCAGAAGGTCATCTAGTCCAACCCCCTGCTCAAAGCAGGACCAAGTCCCAGTTAAATCATCCCAGCTAGGGCTTTGTCAAGCCTGACCTTAAAAACCTCTAAGGAAGGAGATTCTACCACCTCCCTAGGTAACGCATTCCAGTGTTTCACCACCCTCTTAGTGAAAAAGTTTTTCCTAATATCCAATCTAAACCTCCCCCATTGCAACTTGAGACCATTACTCCTCGTTCTGTCATCTGCTACCATTGAGAACAGTCTAGAGCCATCCTCTTTGAAACCCCCTTTCAGGTAGTTGAAAGCAGCTATCAAATCCCCCCTCATTCTTCTCTTCTGCAGACTAAACAATCCCAGCTCCCTCAGCCTCTCCTCATAAGTCATGTGCTCTAGACCCCTAATCATTTTCGTTGCCCTTCGTTGTACTCTTTCCAATTTATCCACATCCTTCCTGTAGTGTGGGGCCCAAAACTGGACACAGTACTCCAGATGAGGCCTCACCAGTGTCGAATAGAGGGGAACGATCACGTCCCTCGATCTGCTCGCTATGCCCCTACTTATACAACCCAAAATGCCATTGGCCTTCTTGGCAACAAGGGCACACTGCTGACTCATATCCAGCTTCTCGTCCACTGTCACCCCTAGGTCCTTTTCCGCAGAACTGCTGCCGAGCCATTCGGTCCCTAGTCTGTAGCGGTGCATTGGATTCTTCCATCCTAAGTGCAGGACCCTGCATTTATCCTTATTGAACCTCATTAGATTTCTTTTGGCCCAATCCTCCAATTTGTCTAGGTCCTTCTGTATCCTATCCCTCCCCTCCAGCGTATCTACCACTCCTCCCAGTTTAGTATCATCCGCAAATTTGCTGAGAGTGCAATCCACACCATCCTCCAGATCATTTATGAAGATATTGAACAAAACGGGCCCCAGGACCGACCCCTGGGGCACTCCACTTGACACCGGCTGCCAACTAGACATGGAGCCATTGATCACTACCCGTTGAGCCCGACAATCTAGCCAGCTTTCTACCCACCTTATAGTGCATTCATCCAGCCCATACTTCCTTAACTTGCTGACAAGAATGCTGTGGGAGACCGTGTCAAAAGCTTTGCTAAAGTCAAGAAACAATACATCCACTGCTTTCCCTTCATCCACAGAACCAGTAATCTCATCATAAAAGGCGATTAGATTAGTCAGGCATGACCTTCCCTTGGTGAATCCATGCTGACTGTTCCTGATCACTTTCCTCTCTTCTAAGTGCTTCAGGATTGATTCTTTGAGGACCTGCTCCATGATTTTTCCAGGGACTGAGGTGAGGCTGACCGGCCTGTAGTTCCCAGGATCCTCCTTCTTCCCTTTTTTAAAGATGGGCACTACATTAGCCTTTTTCCAGTCATCCGGGACTTCCCCCGTTCGCCACGAGTTTTCAAAGATAATGGCCAAGGGCTCTGCAATCACAGCCGCCAATTCCTTCAGCACTCTCGGATGCAATTCGTCCGGCCCCATGGACTTGTGCACGTCCAGCTTTTCTAAATAGTCCCTAACCACCTCTATCTCTACAGAGGGCTGGCCATCTCTTCCCCATTTTGTGTTGCCCAGCACAGCAGTCTGGGAGCTGACCTTGTTAGTGAAAACAGAGGCAAAAAAAGCATTGAGTACATTAGCTTTTTCCACATCCTCTGTCACTAGCTTGCCTCCCTCATTCAGTAAGGGGCCCACACTTTCCTTGGCTTTCTTCTTGTTGCCAACATACCTGAAGAAACCCTTCTTGTTACTCTTGACATCTCTTGCTAGCTGCAGCTCCAGGTGCGATTTGGCCCTCCTGATATCTTTCCTACATGCCCGAGCAATATTTTTATACTCTTCCCTGGTCATATGTCCAACCTTCCACTTCTTGTAAGCTTCTTTTTTATGTTTAAGATCCGCTAGGATTTCACCATTAAGCCAAGCTGGTCGCCTGCCATATTTACTATTCTTTCGACTCATCGGGATGGTTTGTCCCTGTAACCTCAACAGGGATTCCTTGAAATACAGCCAGCTCTCCTGGACTCCCTTCCCTTTCATGTTAGTCCCCCAGGGGATCCTGGCCATCTGTTCCCTGAGGGAGTCAAAGTCTGCTTTCCTGAAGTCCAGGGTCCGTATCCTGCTGCTTACCTTTCTTCCCTGCGTCAGGATCCTGAACTCAACCAACTCATGGTCACTGCCTCCCAGATTCCCATCCACTTTTGCTTCCCCCACTAATTCTACCCGGTTTGTGAGCAGCAGGTCAAGAAAAGCGCTCCCCCTAGTTGGCTCCCCTAGCACTTGCACCAGGAAATTGTCCCCTACGCTTTCCAAAAACTTCCTGGATTGTCTATGCACCGCTGTATTGCTCTCCCAGCAGATATCAGGAAAATTAAAGTCACCCATGAGAATCAGGGCATGCGATCTAGTAGCTTCCGTGAGTTGCCGGAAGAAAGCCTCATCCACCTCATCCCCCTGGTCCGGTGGTCTATAGCAGACTCCCACCATGCATCACTCTTGTTGCACACACTTCTAAACTTAATCCAGAGACACTCAGGTTTTTCCACAGTTTCGTACCGGAGCTCTGAGCAGTCATACTGCTCCCTTACATACAGTGCTACTCCCCCACCTTTTCTGCCCTGCCTGTCCTTCCTGAACAGTTTATAACCATCCATGACTGTACTCCAGTCATGTGAGTTATCCCACCAAGTCTCTGTTATTCCAATCACGTCATAATTCCTTGACATCACCAGGACCTCCAGTTCTCCCTGCTTGTTTCCAAGGCTTTGTGCATTTGTATATAAGCACTTGAGATAACCTGTTGATCGCCCCTCGTTCCCAGTATGAGGCAGGAGCCCTCCCCTCACAGACCTTCCTGCCTGTGCTTCCTCCCGGTATCCCGCTTTCCCACTTACCTCAGGGCTTTGGTCTCCTTCCCCCGGTGAACCTAGTTTAAAGCCCTCCTCACTAGGTTAGCCAGCCTGCTGGCAAAGATGTTCTTCCCTCTCTTCGTAAGATGGAGCCCGTCTCTGCCCAGCATCCCAAAATAGAATCAACTGACTTACTAAAGTATATGTCCTTTACTCTGTAAATCAGAATCTGACACTACTTACAGTATTTCAGCATAATATGAAAGAGAGCCTCCCACAAGACTCCTAGAACATAAATTAAACAGGGCAAGTGGAGGACATGATCTAAAAGCTGAAAATAACTGAATTAAAACCAGAAGCATCATTTCACAGTGGGCGAGAAAGGAAGACTGACAATTGTACAGCATTGGTGAAAAGGAGGTTAAGGACAAAGAACTAGTGTACATATATAGATATGCTCTAGGAATTATTTTTGGGAAGTTTTATGACCTGGGTTATAACAGGAGGTCAGTCTAGAGGATCACAATAGTCCCTTCTGGCTTTGGAATCTTTCAATATATGTAATTTTCAGATACAACAGCTTTGGAAACAACTTGCAGTTAAATCAGAGGACATGGAATAAAATTATTAATGTAATACATTATAAACTGCAGGGATGTATTTAATCAAAGACAAGTAAAGATAAAAGAAATGTATCCTACATGTAGAACATTAAGAATATAGACGTTCTTATTCAATAGACAAAGGAGAATTGTGTTGAGTTAGTTTGCAAACTGCTGACTTAAACTGTGAGTGGTGACCCCCCAAGTGGGGCTGCACCATCAGCAGATGAAGTCATGGTATTCCCTAGTATGTAGAGGATGCCATTTTGCTCCTCATAGTGTGACCTCACATGTACAGTGCACATGAGGTCACGATGCACGGAGGATGTCGTATTCCTCTGCAAAATGGCATTCTCCACACAGAGAGACCTCACACGCACTGTACATGTGAGGTTACACTATGCTTAGGACACCATTTTGAAGAGCTAAATGGTGTCCTTCCTGCAGCATGACTCGCATGTACTATATGTAAGAGGTCACGCCATGCGGAGGATGCCATTTTGCTCTTCAAAATGGCATCTTCCATGCTGTCTGGGGATCTCAGCAGGAGATACTTTGTTAAAATGGGGTTGTGTAGACAAAGTGTAATATGCACTTAGCTCCACTTTACCAAAAAATAAAAATGAAACTGGTATGTAAAATTTTGTGCTGTAATAGAGGTGGGATTTGGATCTTTCACATGATTGGTAATGGATTGATATAGAACTTTTCACCTCTTGCTCATTGATTTCAAGAAAGATCTATTCAATTGTAACGAGGTCTTTCTCTAAATTAAGTGTAGGAGTCTGAACTTTCTAAAATCCATTAATCTAAAAGAGTGTTGTGGTTTGCTCCTGCTTCAATGTTCTCAACTGTCAAGTGCTTTGCTGCCTTTTAAGAGGGTAGAAACTAGACCGATTATCTCCCAACTTCTCATTGAGGTATTCCTCAAGATTCTAAGCCTTCCAGGGACGTTCTGGGTGTCCACGTTAGCAGCATACAATATGCTTAGGGTGACCATACATCCCATTTTGGCAGCAACAGTCCTTTTTTAAAGCCCTGTCCTGGCTGTCCTGACTCTTTTGGCAAAAAGGGGCATTTGTCCCATTTGCTCTTGTCAACTGGATCAGTACACCAGTGTTTCAGTATCAAAGCAAAAAGTTAAGCTTTCATTCTTTGTGATAGGAAGAATAACTTTCTCCCTCCCCCTCAATTAAATTTTGCTTGTATTGATCATGCTAAAAGTAATAATATATTATATTGCATATAGAACTTCCATGGAATACATTTTTGTTCCAGGAATAAAGTTGACTTCTTTTCTCCAGCTAGGCATACCAAATACTTACTTAAAATCTTTTCAGGCCAAGAAAAAGAGAAACATACATAATAGAACCAAATAAAGGGTAAACAAAAATTCAGTAAACAAACCCAATTAATGCTATCTTGTTAATATGACTGCCCCACTGAATGTGGTCAGGGAATAATTCTACAGTTTTAATAATTCATAACTCCTTATTTTATATGGAGCACCTGAAGTGTACCTAAGTCTGTATAACAGGTGAGTTGTGCCAAACAAGTAACAGAATCCCTGCCTGAGGTAGGGCTACCAATATTAAGAACTGAGCTGTAACTCTATGGTGCAAAACAATGCAAACACACCCAGGGAGCATGAGGTCTTTGATTTATATTTATTATTTGTATTGTAGTAGTGCCTAGAGACCCAGCTGGGACTGAGGCCCGTTGTGCTAGGCACTGTAGATACACATAGGAAGACACAGTTCTCTGTCCCCAAAACCTTACAGTTGAAATAAACGAAATGGAAAAAAGTCGAAAGGTCTTAAAGATGTCTTAGAATGTGTCAGTGAAGCAGTTTACAGAAAGAGAGGGAGGGAACACGGTTGTAAATTATTTGGGAGTGGTGTTTCTTGCATATGGAACAGTATGAATAATACAGTATTGAATTTTGTTGGAAAATGCTCAGATTATGGGACAAGAAGGATGCTGAGAGGAGCAGTAGTGGGACCACATACAATTGGGGACTTTACATGACAATCCAATAGCCTTCCATTCATGGTCAAAAGAACATCTAGAAGACAGTGAAAAGTTGTGTGAGATATGATCTCCCTCACTTTCCACCAAGCATATTGCACATTTGAAAAGAGGTACATCATGGTGTGGTGATGGGAGAAAAGAATGTGGTAGAGTTTGTGGGAAGTAGAGGACAGAACATATTAAGGGGGTGAAAACAGGTATAATGGGTATGTGGGTGAAGATGAAAAGGACAACAGCAAAGAACATAAGTATTGTGAGCATGTAATATCAAGCTAAGGATTTTCTATAGCATTCAGTGACTATAAGACGAGTGGTATAGACAAGTGTAAGGGCCAAGTTCGGCTCTCTTACACTGCAGTAAATACAGTATAATTCCATAGAGGTCACTAGAATTACTCTGAATTTATATCAGTGTAAATGAAAGCAGAATCTGGCTCAAAATGTGCAAACAAGCTGAAGTGTGACACAGAATAAATCATGATCTCAACAGAGACACTAGTTTTATGGCTCATTACAACATCTGTAACCTACTATCCTCCTTTATCCTATGATGGAGGAGCTGTTAAATGCCCATTTAAGTGATTTCTTGCAACGTTAACCCCTTATGCTTTATAAATCTTGTATTTTTCTCAGACATTCTGGTTACCTTTCCCAGACCCAAAGAAGAGCTCTGTGAAGCTCAAAAGCTTGTCTCTTTTACCACCTTAAGTAATTAATGCTATCTTGTTAATATGACACATTTCCCCATCCCTTAAAAAAGGACTGTTCATTGGATCTACATAATCATAACCCCTGGCTCCTTGCATGTCATTCACATCTCAAATTATTTTGTGTGCGTGTGTGTGTACACTTTGCTAACAGTGTTGTTGTAGCTATGCTGGCCCCCCAGGATATTAGAGATACAAAGTCATCATCTTACTGGATGCAGACCTTGCCAAGCCAATTTGCAGCAGCCTCATTTCTGAAGTGCAGCACCCTAAGACCACCATCAAATCTGTCAGAGGGCACTTGTCAGTGACATGTGACATTGTCTGTATATCTTTGGCCACAGCCACATGTGAGGTCATATCATTGTCCCCAGGTGTGAAGGCTGGTTGCACATTGATCCTGGCCCATTCGAAATCCATTCAGAAGGGCCCATGAGCAGTGTGGCAAGTCAAAGAAGGACACAGGGTGTTTGGGTCAGTTATAAGAGATTGGTTTCTGACATCAGTTGCAGACCATTTTTCATGCCAATATTCCTACACTTCAACATCACAGAGAACGCTGGAAAGGACAAAGTGGGCCCACAGTGGGTGCCATGACAACAATCACACTTTTCAGTGGTCAAAGAGGTCTGTATATGGTGGTAGGCTCGCATTTGCCCTGATCTTTTCAACCATTCTGGCTTTAGCATCCTCATAACGGAGGAGTGATTTTTGCTTAACAAAGGGAGCCAAGGTCCTGATGTGGGTCAAATTGTCCCAGTTTTGATGCTCATGGTTGAGGGTAGTTGCATCTCAACCAACTTGATGTGAGACGAATGGATCCAGACCAGACCACAGTATTCTGCTGCAAAATAACAGAGGGCCTAAACTGGATTATTGGAGAGTTCGAATGTTTGTTCCTCATGAAGTGCCGAGCAGTATGCTTAGAAGTCTGTTAAACATCATCACCTTAGCTGCAGTTTTCCTCAGGTGGTTAAGATATCTGAGAGATTTATCTAGGGTTACTCCAAAGCAGACTGTGTGTGATTTGTGTTTTGAGCAGCCTCCATTGAGAAATGGAGACAAGGTGCATGAGGTAATATCTTATAGTTAACCAACTTCTGTTGGTCACAAAGACAAGCTTTCTCTATCATCAACAGAAGTTGGTCCAATAAAAGATAGCCCACCCACCATCCCTATCTCTCTATATGCAGACTTGGGTCTATGTGTGTGTATTTACACAATTTGTTGTCATTATATAATGTCTGTAATTCTTCATATCCTTTATTTAAGTTTCAGTTTTGAATAGTAGAAATGTTCAGCTCCACAGGGAAGCTGGGGCCAAGAAAGAGAGAGGCCTTGGCAACACCCATGAACAAGACAAAGAAAGCAATTTAGAGGGAGTGGCGGTGGCAACTAGGAACATCAGAAATGTTTTATATACCAATAATTTACAGAAGGTTATGTGATTACTGTGGATGGGGTTTCAATTTAAAAAAAGAAAAGAAAAAGAAGAAAAACAGCCTGCTTACCATGGCAACCTTTTTTGTTATTTAGTTCACACACTTCTGAACTTCAGAAATACATGGCACCCAGAAACACCCACCCACATCTTTGCAAAGAAACATTTTACATTTTGTTGTCGTTTTTTTGTAGGAATAGACATAGATCATTTAAAGAAACAATTTCTGGCACCCTAATGCAACAGTTTTCTCTGTTTTATAGTGTTTTTTAATAAATGAAAATATGGCAATTTTGAAAGAACAAGAATAAATATGGAAAGACTGTATAATCTGTCTCATTCAGCCCTGTCCCTGTTTTATGTTTCACAGAAGGGAGGAGTGCTGTGTGGGCCTGACCCAAAGTCTATTTAAGTCAATTGAATTCCCATTGACTGTAATGAGGTTTAGATCAGACCATATGAGTATTAAGCATTAAAAAGAGTGGAAGTATTCCTAATAGTATTTAAATTCAGTAGGCCTCATTTAGAGCTCATTACCCCAATTAAAAATGGCTGCATCTTCAGATATTTCCCTGGATTTACTCCTGGTGTATTCTAAAATCAGAATCAAGATTATGATTGTGATTACTGTTACATGTTACGATACTGCCCAGGGTCACCAGTCAGAGTCAGGGCCCTGTGCAAATGTATCAAGGGACATGGTCTCTACTTGAAGAAGTTATTATTTAAGGATCTGATCCTGTCTAAGATCTGCTAGGGCAGAGGCTTGGGATTCTGCACAGGCACTGAGGTCAGTGCAAGGAGATCTGATGCAGGAGGGAGACATAGTTCCATAGAAGGATGAGAAGGTTACAATTGTAATATGTACAGTTTTTCATAAATTATTTGTGGGCTTTTAATATCTAAACAAATCAATGAAAGTTACATTGTAGACTATGTACCTGTAAAACAGGATGCAAATAGTAACACAATCCAACTGCTATTGACAGGCTCACTCAGAGTATTGCTTGAAAACATTTGAGGCAGATAGTTTCATAACAGAATAAGAATCAAGTCTTTATATCTTCCAGTGATACTGTGCTACATTTCTGGCAATTCCTGACACAGTCCTGCAGCTACCCTGAGTCCTTCAGAGTGGAAAAATTCCAGCCTCCTCCTGGCTGATTGTCTTTCTGTTGGCAAGGTACGCCGATACTGCGGGCTTGGCTACACTTGCGAGTTAGAGAGCATTAAAGTAGCCCCGGGCGCCCTAGCTCACTACCCGACCACACTGGCAAGGCACATAGAGCACTCTGACTCCACAGCTAGAGTGCTCCTGGTACTCCACCTTGGCGAGAAGATTAACGCTTGTTGTGCCTTGGCTGAAATGCCCGGGCGTCACTGTGAACGAGGTGTTGCATTACTGCGCTCTGATCAGCCTCCGGAAACATCCCTTAATCCCCTTAAGTCAAGTGGCCACTCTTCTCATTGTTTTGGAATTGCTGTAGGAATGCGGATATGCCCTTTGAAAGTTCTGTTTCTGACAGCCGGCTGCTTATCTGCTCCGAGACAAAGCAACTATTACTGTGAAATGCTGTGTGAGAGAGAGAGAGAGAGAGATGTGGGGCGGTCTGCTGCTGTCTGAATTTACAAGACAGCATGCTGACATGCTCTCAGCCCCCCGCAAAAACCCACTGTCTCTCCCCCCACATACACACAACACTCCCTGTCACATTCCACCCCCCCATTTATAAAGCACATTGCAGCCACTTGCATGCTGGGATAGCTACCACAATGCACTGCTTTCTGTGGCCATTGCAAGAGCTGCTAATGTGGCCACACCAGTGCGCTTGTAGCTGTCAGTGTGGACAGACTGCAATGCTTTCCTTACTGCGCTCAACGAAGGCTGGTTTAACTTAAAGCACTCTACATCTGCAAGTGTAGCTATGCCCTGAGAGTCTTGATTCCCTGCTTCTCTTCTAGCTGATTCAGCCCTCAGGTTTCAAAAATTAAACTGGCTGCAATGTGCTGCTCTCCACTGCGCTTCTCCCCGCAAGTACTGCCTGCCAGCATTTACAGCAACCCAGCCAGGGGCAGGAAGAAGCAAAGTTCAGCAGCAACAGAGATGGGGAGACAAAGCAGGCACTTAGCAGAAAAACATAGTGAAGAGTCCTGGCCTTTTCAGATTTAAGAAGGAATGCTCATAGCTGAAGGGAAAAACACCCTCAAATACAAGACTCTATTGTGCATACTCCTTTATGGGTGCACAATGGAGGAAGAGCGAGCAAGGAAATGCCCTTCCCCATCCCCTTTGCACCTCTCTACAGGAGCTGGGTACAAATGCAGTCTTTGAGGGATACTCTGCAGTCTGCTGACCACTGTGGAAAGGGAGGGAGCATGTGCTGCTCCATATCAAGAAGAAAGGCTTGTCCAGAAGTTAGGGTGATAGTCTGGGCTGTGGAACACCTCGGTTCAATTCTCTGCTCTGCAACAGACTTCCTGTGTGACCCTGAACAACTCACTTAGTCTCACTGTGCCTCAGTTCCCCAGGTGTAAAATGGGAATAATAGTACTTCCATACTTCACAATAGTGTTGTGAGAATAAATATATTAAAGATTGTGAGGTGCTCAGTTACTGCAGTGGGGGGGTGGGGTAGGCATATACGTACCCAGAATTTCTAAATAGATAGGTAGGTTGCACTCCAAGAGACATTGTGCTGTCTGGGGTGCAATGCTTTCTGGGCTTCCATTAAAACTGCTTTAAATGCACAATTGAGCTAAAAGATTCTTCGAAGGGTGGTTGTCCTTCTCTATCCCTCCCATTATTTGATTAGTTCTATCTGTGCTCTTACGGTTCCCACTACAGAGTCCCTGTACTATCTGAGCTGCTAAATGTTAACCATTGCAGCTGGTGTTAAAGTGACAGCTCAGGAAAAAGGAAATAGCTTTACATTTGGTAATGTCCCTTTCCTTGAGACTTGAAAGTCATTGAAATACTCTAGAATAAACTTGGCTAACCTGGGAGCAATGCAGTGCATTGACTTTTGATTATCAGGACATAGTTTTGTATTTAGATTCCTTTCTCTGGGAGAAGATGATAAATTAGTCTTCAAGGGGACATCAGTGGCCACCAATATTTTTAACCTAAAACTTGTGATTTAGGTTTTGCCTCACTTTTGTCATTTTCTGATTGCAAAGTGATGGAATTTGGTCTGGAAGTTAAAGCACAAGACTGATACTTCTCTTCTTGAAAGAGCTTGGTTCTCTTCATCATTGTGGCCTTTAATTGCTACATAATGATGGGTAACTAACAACCACTCTCTTTTGGTTTCACTGTGTATAATGTGAGAATAACTCTTCCTTAAGCCTCCTGAGTGTTGTGGGAGTTGATTAGTGAATGTAATTTGTTTTGAGAGCTTCAGATGGAAAGTACTATAGAAGTGGAAAATATTATTTCTAGTGGGAGTGGCAAGGACTGTTGTAGTTAAGATTATATAATAACTTCCAGTCTAAGCCTCTGTTTTCAGATGCTCATTTTCAAGGCTTGGGCTTTGCATTGGGATAGTATGCATGTATGTACAAAAAATGGTGCAGCATTTTGAGGAGAGGCTAAACGTACGCTTCCCCTGCTATGGAAAAATGAAACTTTTTGACCAGCTCCAGCACCAAAATGACTTAGGGGTAGAAAATTGAATTTTGGTAGTAAATACACTTTCACTGTAGAGGAGTGTCTTTAAACATTAGGGTGAAAACTGGCTTTGATTTGATCATATTTTGTGTACAGCTGGTTGGAAAAATTCCACTGAAATATTTTTCTGTAAGAATTTGCCAGTTTGTCAAAATCAAAACACTTTGTGGTGAGCTTGATTTTGACAAAGCTCTGACAGAAACCAGGCATGCTTAACATCCCAGTTAACAAACCAAATGCTTGGTACTCTAAGGCCAGTTCAGGGGCCAGTTTCAGAGCATCTGCATTTTAAAAAAAAGTTCCTCTTTTTATATTTAATGAGAGAATGACTAATTCTAAACTGTTGTGAAGGTTTTTTATATGTTATCCCTCTAATGATAAATGTGCAGCAGCAACACTCACAAAACCAGCTCTGAACTTGGCAATGGCTCTTGCTTTCTATTTTTGCCCTGTTACTTAGGGACAGGCAACGCACTGAAAATCTCCCTGGTGGCCTCTACTTACTGCCTGAGGCAGGGCAAGGCACTGGCTAAAAGATGGGTCATTTATGTTGTAAACTAATCTGTGCTCTTGAGACCGCAATGTCAAATGCTGTCTCACTAATCATCAGTGACAGGTTTCAGTGGGAGTCGTGTTAGTCTGTATCAGCAAAAAAAATGAGGAATCCTTGTGGCGCCTAAAAGACTAACAAATTTATTTGGGCATAAGTTTTCATGGGCTAGAACCCACTTCATTGATGTATGAAGTAAAAGATACAGGAGCAGGTATAAACACATGAAAGGATGAGCCTTCATCAGTGAGGCTCCTCTCTCGTCACCTGTTAGAGGGATATTCTCATCATTTGCATGTCTGATAGGCTTGTCTTGAAAAGTAGAAATAGATACTGAGCTTTCCAATAGAATAGATTGGAAATAGAAATTGAGCTTTCCAATCAGGTGAATGTTTAAAAGTTCCTCTAATTTTGCTCAGGCTTGTACAGAGCTTGTAGAGACAACAGAGCTTTATCTGAGATCGAAACACTCACTGTGTGAGTGCAGAGTTGAAAATTTAACAGCACTAGTACCAATGCTGAGCTCCTTGACACAGCTGCTCTTTTAGGGATATTTTGTTCCTGAGTCTTGCCTCCAGTGTGGCTCAAGTTTCATGGTGACTTCAACAAGCCCTTATAAGCAGCTGTTGCATTCCAAGAGAAAAGACTTTGTTTCTCACACCACTGATCTACCAGCAAAATGCCTAATTTAAAAACCCATGTATCATTCTTTTATTATCTGATTTTCAGAATATGGTTTTTGTGGGACCAATCTGAGTTAATTGAATCTCACTCAGATTTGACACTGGGATTGTCGATATTTATAGCAGCCTAATTTAAGCTTTCACTTGTTCAGCTAGATACTGTTCATTAAGTTTAAGGAGGTGTTTTGGGTCTCACAAGAGTCTCAATTTTCTTTTAAGAAGAGTCTGTTATACATGCTGTCTTGCCAAGGGCTGTGACGCAGTTTGATGGCCAAACGGAGTGCCATTTGTGAACCAATGGCATTGGGCATTGTCATCAGAGGCTTTGCAATGAGTTAACTGCAGACATTCCTGCATGGTTTTAGTGTTTCAGTTAAACATTGACTAGCCTGTTCATTAATATGAACTTGAGAGGTGTACTCTGGTATCTTAAACGCCAAAAGTTCTTACTATAGTACATAGAAGAAAGAATTCCTTCAGTGTTTAGTCTGGGCAAGATTTTCTTTCTTTTTTATTTCTGTATGTAGTAGAGAAAGTTTTGCAGACTGTAGTACTATTTAAGAGTGGCTAATACCTATTTCATTTGGTTTGTTACAGCAATTAAGTTTAAAAAGGCAGTCTGGAACCCACTAGTGACCATGCAATGGTGGTTAGGCCAATTTAATTAAATCTATTTAGAAACTGATTTAGTTAAATCCATGCATTTTCTATTTGTAGAATAAGACTAAATCATCTCCCTTTGCTATTTTCAGAGGTGGAAATTGACTACATTTTGAGCTTATTTAACAATACTCATCTCCTATCCTGTGATCAAGAGCGTATCAGGAGTTGATGGAACTTAGTTACTCAGCTGCTTAAATTTTTTTCCCTCTTGGATAACTGGTCACATCCCAAAACTGATCTGTCTGCAGAAAAATCAAGTGCTTATGATGACTAGCAAGTTTTTCAGCACAATGCAATTGCACTGTCTGGCTGTTATGCTAGACAAATATTTGATAGAATATGAACTAAAATAATCCTCAAGAAATAAGAGAAATTCAAATTTGTCTAGTATCTATTCCTTTCTCCATTTCTTTTTTAACCTTTTTACGCTAATGGTGTCCATTCCACATTCCTTTATGAAAGGTTCAATGCCAGTTGCTAAAGAGTACAGCAGAAAACTTGTTCCCATACCTTCCGTGAACTTTCAGCAGCTAGTGTTGTAAATTTATGTTATTCTCCTTTTTCAGGCAGCCAAAATGTTTGACCTTTACATCTTCCCCATTCAGGGATGGTGTATCATGAAAGAGGGTAGTGGAAATGAAAAGCTGTTTTGCTTTGACAACATTTTAAGGTTTCCAAATACATATTGATTGATCTATTCTCCCCTTAATTCATGAATACAACTGTCATTAATCTTAGTGGGAGTTGTATGTGTGTATTATCAAAAGAAGAATAGTCCAAAAATTTAGAATTAATACAGAGTGTTGTTATACATGATTTGTATTCCCTATTGTAGATTCTTAATTTCCTGCATGTATCACTTTATACTTAATCCTAAATAAAAGCCTGAACTACTCGCTTGTTATTGAAATAACACACATAAATTTCTCGCCCTTTAAATCTGATGTTTCAATTTTAATAGGACAATAAATATATGTCAAATACCAGCTAATGGTGAGATTTTCAGTGGGCTCGGTCTTGGGCAAACTCTGCTAATCTTAAAGTTCATGGTAAATCTCCCAGGTTTTTTAGATATCCCACTCTGTCATACTCCATGCTATTTATTGCATAGTCCTTAAAAATATAGGGCCAGCATTGAGAGAGGGAGAAGGGACACTGGCAGCTGCATCTTCTGTGGCACAAAATTTGCTAGCCAGAGCAGGATTTCACAGGGTAGCCTAGGTGGATGTGTCCTGGGGCTAAAGGAGCAATATATACCCCTTGCTCATGAATGCTGTAGCTACAAGCAGGAAAGGTAGCTAGCAGAGAGATTATTGCTTACCTCACGTTAGAAGGCACACAGTTTCTCCTTGGGGCATTGGTGCAGGTCATCTTCTCTAGTGCTTTGTGAGCAGAGAGGGTCTGATCCAAAACCTATTGTAGTTAATCAGAGTGTATTTATTAGAGTCAATGAGCTTTTGATCAGGCCCCCAAACCTGATTCTTGCTCTGCTGTTGTGCAAGAGAGGGCAGGATCTGGCTTTTAAAGAAGGTTTTATTCTCTAGTCACACACACATGGCATATTCTTAGACACGTCTGCATGAAGAAATTTTCCAGCATTGCTATACAGGAATAATTATTCCACTACAGTTATACCAGTATAAACCCCATTCCAGAATAGAAAAAACCAAGGAGTACTTGTGTCACCTTAGAGACTAGCAAATTTATTTGGGCATAAGCTTTCGTGCGCTAAAACCCACTTCATCGGATGCATGCAGTGGAAAATACAGTAGGAAGATATATATACACAGAGAACATGAAAAAATGGGTGTTGCCATGCTTTCATGTTCTCTGTGTATATATATCTTCCTTCTGTATTTTCCAGTGCATGCATCCGATGAAGTGGGTTTTAGCCTATGAAAGCTTATGCTCAAATAAATTTGTTAGTCTCTAAGGTGCCACAAGTACTCCTCGGTTTTTTTTCTGATACAGACTAACAGGGCTACCACTCTGATTCCAGAATAGGAGATTTTATTCCAAAATAACTGCTTGTCAAAGGATTTACGTTGGTATAACTGTAGTGGAATAATTTCTCTGATATAGGTATTCTGTGAAATTTCCCCATGTAGACAAGCTGTTAGATCTTGAAGCTATTTGTTTACCAAAACTAAATAACATGGAATTCCTCTAGATTGACATCCATTTTTAATCCAAAACCTTCTATTGTATAACAAGTAGCTTCACTCAAAATCCTACACTTTTCAGGGTGATGCGTGAGTAGCCCTAATGCGAAGATGAAAGAGCTTCATTTCCAGTGTAGTATGTTTTGCAAGCACAAAGAGCCCTTTCAGTCAGAATGACCTTTATTTTGTGGTACAGCCATATAGGAAAGAACAAAAGTAAAGGCACAGGGTCAGATCACGTAGCATGTGCCCACTAAGTAGCAGACCACTTGTGGACACAAAATGGCATCTGCCTCTCCAGTAGGAAGAGGGATTTCTTTTCTTTTGAAGATGCTGTACACTGAAAAGAAGTCATGATTAGTGTAAGCTGTATATACTCCACACCTGTAGTAGGTTTGAAGAGAAATTCTTGCTGAAGCATAAAACAACATAGAATAAAGTATGGGGAACCAAGCTGTGTGTTAGGGAACAGAGTATCAATTTCACAGCAACCACAGGAGATTGAAATATACCTTCTTCTCTCTCAAACAAACAGATTAGCAAGAGACACTTTTCAGCTGCCTAGTGATAAGAGGGTAAAATGGATATGACCTTCGACCTACTGCAAACCTGCCAACTATTATATCCAGGAAACATTAGGTTCATTTGAAGGACTGCTGATTTGTTCTTTCTACTCCTAATCTTGTGAGCAAATAGTATAAACATTCTTTTTCAAGAGCTCTTCAAGGTGGTTAACTTAGATAGATATTGTCTGTCTTATAAACTGGCGTGCTAAACAACCCTGCTTTCTGCATTGCTTATTGTACTTTCAGGAAAAAGTGGTGGTTTTTGTCTCCTTTTCCTTTTTTTGTCTCTGGATCTTTTTTGCTGCCTAGTTTCAATTCAATATCACATGGACATTCTGTTTAGACTGGCCAATAGCTTCTCAAGTAAAATAGCTCCTGAGAGATGTTCCCGCTCCAGGGAAACCAGGCCTTAGTGGCCACAACAGCTGTGGGAAGAAGACCAAGTGTAAACATTTGAACAAACATACATTGGTTCTGAAAGAGAGAGAGAAGGGAGGCCGGCCAATGGTGAGCCAATGAAATCAAAGGATATTTTGTAGCTGATCAGTACTTCAGCTTTAGTTTTTATTTATTCATTAGAAAATAAGTCACTAGTTTAACTGCAAAGGTTTTCAAAAATAGGCTCCTAGGTCAATGTTTAGGGGTACAGATTTAGGAGCCTGATGTTCTAACAGGCTAAGCACGCAGTCATTCAATAGAAGTAGGTAGGTGCTCAGCACAAGGCCTATACTCTAAGAATTTAGGTGTATTCTTATCACTTGGCTAATTCTAGAGGTATAAAAGAAAGAATCAAAATCACTGTCTGCCGGTGTAAGAGCCTTCTCTTATTGTGACAGTCTGAGGCCCTGTGCGTAGGCTAAGGCCTTTGGCTAAGCAGCAGAGGCAGCCAGAAGTTGGGAAGCGACCGGTCACATCCTTACATTCCAAAAACAGACTCCAAGGAGAAACTGCGGAGCTTGAATTAATCTGCAGACTAGATACCATTAACTTGGGTTTGAACAGAGACTGGGAGTGGCTGGGTCATTACATATATTGAATCTATTTTCCTAAAGTTAAGTAGCCTCACACCTTCTTGTCAACTGTCTAAATGGACCATCTTGATTATCACTACAAAGGTTTTTTTCTCCTGCTGATAATAGCTCATCCTAACTAATTAGCCCCTCACAGTTTGTATGGCAACTTCCAACTTATCAGTATGCAGGGCCGTCCTTAGCCATAGGCCGAATAGGCAGCCGCGTAGGGCACCACTCTGCCTAGGGCACCCCTGTGCTGGGAGTCGGGACAGAAGCATGTAAGAGCAGGGCTGCTGGGTCCCTAGAGGGAGCCGAATGCGGCACAGTCTGCAGGAGGAGATTGGCTGCTGGGGTCTCGGGAAAGGGGTGGGGGTAAGCGTGGGGGAGGAGGAACTCACCTGTGAGTGTAACTGTCCCCCCCCCCCCCCAGCGTGAGGTGAGGCAGGCTGAGGCAGGCTCCTTTGTTGCCCCCATAACGTCCATTCCCCCCCTCATGAAATACCCCCCCCATTCCCGCCTCCCATGGAGCACCCCTCTCTCCCCCCTCCCCTCCGGCAGGGCTGGGGTGGGTGAGGGGAAGGGGGTGCTGACTGGCTGCATGCTGAGGAATGAAAGTGAAAGTGACTCACTTCCTCGGCAGCCAGCCAGGATTGGAATGGTCACACGCAGCTCGCTGGGCCCGATAGCATTTGTGAAAAATCAGGATGGGGGTTGGGGTAGGGTGACCAGACGTCCCACTTTTATAGGGACAGTCCCAATTTTTGGGTCTTTTTCTTATATAGGCTCCATTGCCGTCCACCCCCTGTCCTGATTTTTCACACTTGCTGTCTGGTCACCCTAGATAGGGGGAATTGGTGCCTATATAAGACAAAGCCCCAAATATCGGGACTGGCCCTATAAAATCAGGACATCTGGTCACCCTAGCTGGGGAGCGCATCTCTCCCCCGGGCTGGCAGCGATCCATCTTATCTGGAGGGGAGCTGCGCAGGGCAGCATGAGCTGCTGTGGCTCCATGGGTCCCCCGTCCCTGAGATCAGATGCTGTGCTAACTTCATCACTTCACCATGGTCCGTTGGGCTGGCGGTGGTGCCCATTGGTGTGTGATCGGACCTGAGGGTTTGCCACTGCTCTTGCCACTCTGCACCCCAAGAGGTGGATTTTGGGGTACTGCAGTTTTCCACCTATCTCCTCCTCTACTGCAGCTGTTGGACCAGCAGGCTGGGGGGTGAGTGAGCCAAGCATGAAAGCAGTACTGTGTTGTCATTTAGGTCATTTCACAACTTTATTTGCCAAAAATGCTTGCTAACAATCCTGAATCCAATTTCAATATTTTTTTTTTTTTAAAAAAAATCAATATCTTAGCCAAAACCAGAAAATTAAGTTGCTGACAATTATTTGTGACAAGTTTGGTTTGGGGCAGGGAGTGGGCCAGTTTTCATCAGCGAAACAAAAAATGCTGACTGGCTTTCCAATAACCCCATTACTGCTAAATAGAGCCCTCTAACAACTGTAATATGCTCATCTCCTTACTAGTGCATAGAGTGACCATATGTTGTACTAAGATTCTCTTGCTTTTTTCCTACTGAGTCAGTATAGCTTTTGCCAGCCCAGAGGTTGGGCAGCCACTGTCTTACGTTTTCACAATGTTTTGTCCAAGTTTCATAAAGTAAATACACGGTTAATATGAGTTAAAAGGCCAGGGACACTTCCTTGTGAAGAATCTGTGCAGCAGATCATGCTAGAGCTGTGAAAATGTCAGTTTTTGATGGAACTTTAGAGGCAGTGATTTATCATGTATTTCTGGCCGTGCCCAAAATGTGCTACTATTGCTAATGCCTTTCCAAACAAAACTAAGGCATAATAGGACTCCTGTAACATTTCTGTGCTACCTTAATCTAGATGAGATGATTCTCTGCTGACTTCATTTTGGTCACTTTGTGCTTTACCTAGGAGTAAAACTAGGGTTATATTTTGCCACTGTTTGGAAACCTATCTTATTAAACTGGATAATGCCATTGATCTATTTACAGGTTGATATAGAGTTGTAACTAACATTAAGACTGATGCCCACTATACATTTAAAACTAAAAAGTGGCTTTGTAAAAATGACATATGTTTCCAACTCTACTGTGTCTCAGTCAGGGTGGAACGCCTTGTGAGGTGTCTTCACACTAGCTCAAGGTCAAAGGCTCATGACTATCTTATTTTAGATAATATTTCTGATAATCTGATAATTTAAACAGTTATTTCTTTAAAAAACACCCTTATAAGTTATGTCGTATCAAAAACAACTTTTCAGGTCACAAAAAAGACAACAGAAAGATGCAATAGGATTACCTGTACAAGCACAGAAGGGTTCTATACTTAAGTTTGTACGTCATGAAAACAACAAAGTTGATCAAGATCATCAAGTAACTGCTGAAGAAAATTTTTATGCAGACAAAGCTCAAGAAACGCAACAACATACAGAACAATCATTTGAAACAGATGCAGACATAAAACAAGAAATTACAACAGTCAAAACTGTACTAGAATGGGATATAGATGACACTGGCACATGGCCGCAATCTTTAAACAATGAATTCTGTGCCATTATACTTGAGAAAGGCCCTGGGAGAATAAAAGGTCTTGAATATCCTAAAGACATTAGAGGTAGGAAATTCACAGAAAATAATTACTACAAAAGACTTTCTAATGGTGAAATTGTCAACAGACGGTGGCTTGTGTACTCTAAATGCAAGGACGCTATATTTTGTTTCCCATGCAAGCTTTTCAATAGTTGCAATTTTAAGATAGTAACCATGGATATTAATGATTGGAAAAATCTTAATCACATATTACCGCAACATGAAAAGGCACAACACCACATTGAAAGTATGCACAAATGGTGTGAGCTGAGTGTAAGGTTAAAAAATCAGACAACTCTTGATACCCAAAATCAAAGTTTGCTGGAGTCAGAGAAGCAGCATCGTGTTCTTGAATGTCTATTATCTATTGTTGAATATCTATCCACAAACAATCTTGCTTTTAGAGGAAGTGTTGAGAAATTATTCCAGCTCCAAAATGGCAATTTTTTGGGCCTTGTACAACTGCTGGGAAAATTTGACACAGTGATGAGTGAACATCTCTGAAGAGTAACTGAAAATGAAATACATGACCAATATTTGGGACCAAGAATTCAAAATGAACTGATCATGCTAATGAGTGGTAAAGTGAGAGAAAAAAATTGTTTCATTGGTTACTTTGGCAAAATATTTTGCCATAATTCTAGATTGCACTCCGGACATAAGCCGTCAAGAACAGATGTCGTCAGTAGTGAGATTTGTCAACATTAGTGATTCAGCACAGATTACAGTTAAGGAATCATTTATCACATTTTTAGAAGTAGAGGACACTACAGGTTTTGGACTTCTTCAAGATCTCCTTGATGAACTAAAACGAATGGGATTGTCCGTAATGAACATTTGAGGACAAGGCTATGATAATGGTGCCAATATGAGAGGATGCATTTCTGGCATGCAAGCTAGATTGCTGGCAGAACATCCACGAGCCTTTTTTGTTCCATGTGCATGCCACAGCCTTAATTTGATTTTGTGTGATATGGCCAAGTCTTCTGTAGAAGCTATTTCTTTTTTTGATTTGCTGCAACGCATTTACTTACTCTTTTCAGCTTCTACTCAACAATGGCAAATATTCGAAGCACATGTCAATGATATTATCGTTAAGCCTCTATCTGAGACACGCTGGGACAGCAGAGTAAAAAGTGCAAAAACATTGAGATATCAATCTGAGGAAGTTTATGAAGCACTGGTTGCTATTTCCAAAAGCTAAAAGTGAAGCACAGTCATTGGCCTCTGAAATATCCAGTTTCAAGTTTCTAACACCTGTCATAATCTGGTATGACATTCTTGTTAAAATCTCAGGTGTAAGCAAAATAATGCGGAGTCCAATGATGCAGTTTGATTCAACACTTACCTTACTAAACAACACATGAGACTTTTAGTGAAATACAGAGAAAATGGATTCAAAGAAGCACAGGTTACAGCAAGAGAGCTTGCGCAGGCACTCCGTATAGAACCAAAATTTCCATGTCCGAACGTGACACAAGTTTCAAGGAAAAAACGGCAAGCGGAATATGAAGGCGCAGATGATCCAGAAAAGAAGTTTGAGGTTGAATTTTTTTAATGTTGTGATGGATAAAGCAATATCTGCCATTGAAGAAAGGTTTAATACCTTACAAGCACACCATGAACAGTTTGGATTTTTGTATGACATAACTAAATTCAATGAAATAGGAAAACAAGAGCAGGAAATGACAAAGTGCAAGAACCTAGAGAGCCTCCTGAAGTACAGTGATTAGTTTGATTTAAATGGACTTGAACTGTACAAAGAATTGAGTACATTGTCATCAGTGTTGCCACATGCAAAATAAGTGATGGACATTGTAGTTTATTCATATCAGCAAACTTGTTGACATATATTCTAATGTGTCCATTGCCACTCGTATTCTACTGACAATTCCTGTAACAGTAGCATCAGAAGAACGGAATTTCTCAAAACTAAAGCTCATTAAAAACTATCTCTGCTCTACAATGAGTCAGGAATGATTGACTGGTCTTGCTATTCTTGTAATCGAACAAGACATCACTTTGTTTTTGTCATATGATGACATTATTACTGATTTTTCAGCCAAAAAAGCCAGAAAGATCACTTTTAATTAAAAACAAATCCTCGTTTCAATGCCTCTTCATAGAAATTTCCAATAAAATGTTCACAAATTTAAAAAATTATATTATTTGCATCATTCTTTCAATAAATCAGAATTTTTTCTATAGCGCTACTTTTCCTGCTAGTCCAACAGCATTACAGTGTGCTTAATTAAGTTAAACTGTTTTTAATAAAGTGCATGTGGCAAGTTTTCCAATACTGTAAGCTTATGTTTGTGTTGCTAAGAGCAAGTCAGGCATAGGGGCACCAGTGTAATAATCCTGCCTAGGGCACCATAAATCCTAAGGATGGCCTGGTCTGTCTGTATATATATCTTCTTACTATATGTTCCATTCTATGCATCTGATGAAGTGGGCTGTAGCCCATGAAAGCTTATGCTCTAATAAATTTGTTAGTCTCTAATGTGCCACAAGTACTTCTGTTCTTTTTGAGGATACAGACTAACACGGCTGCTTCTCTGAAACCAGCACTTTTCAGTATCAGGTAAATTATTTACGTACTTATACGAACCTATATGCACATGCAGTTGCCAGGCTTATGTGTGCAAAACTGGGCTTTGCATGTGCAATGCGTACTTCACAGACACTGGTGTTTGAAATGTGGCTATCTAACCTAGCTTTTTACATGCTGTTTGACTTCCCTATAAACAGATTCTACCATGTGCACACATTCCCAACTGTGTGGAATGTGTGATGGTTAGATGGGCTGATCTGTTGGTATAAAAAGCATATAAGGTCACTGTTAATGTTTTGCATTAAACAGCAAGTTGGATGACATCGGGTATCTTATGGACATGGACGTGGAGTGTGTTATTGACAGTGTTGGAGGCAGTATGAAGGAGAAATGGAATGCAGAAGACTTTCCCCTTAGCTTGTTATTGTTAACTATTTAAGGTGTTTTTGGTGGATGGGATGTGTTCTGCTGCAAACTTAAATGTCCCTAAACATAATTTTTGTTTGTGAATATTCTGCAACATCAGGAGAAATAAAAGCGTGTCAATTGTAGATGTGCGCATCAAAGGAATATGGAATATTTTATATTTACACTGAGGAGCCTTTAATAAGTATACAGCAAGCTCAGTGACATTCCGAATCTGGGTTGAAAAGCTTCATCAGAAAGTGGAGGGAGCAAACCTTTGGTTGTGAGATCTTTAAATGGACTCAGTTCTCAGGCCATTATATCAACTCAAGTTACAGCCTCACTGTCTACCATCTCTGACACAATCATGGAGCCTGCACAGTGCTGCACTATTGTCATGAGCATTGCAAGCACAGGATGCACAGCTCTGTAGTAGGGCTGCCAAGCCTCTCAGTTTTGCTGGGAGTCTCCCGGAATCAGGCTCTATCTCCCGGAGGCTACTGAAACCCAACTCGGAGATTTTAGGCCACTAAAAGTCTGGCAGTGCAGCGGGGCTAAGGCAGACTCCTTACCTGCCCTGGCTCTGCGTTGCTCCCAGAAGCAGCCAGCATGTCCCTGTGGCTTGTGGGGGTTGGGGGGAGCAGGGGATCTTTGCGCTCTGCCCTTGCCCTGAGCGCCAACTCTGCAGCTCGTATTGGCCTGGAACTTCAGCCAATGGAAGTTCCCAGGATGGTGTCTGCAGGAGGAAACAGCATGCAGAGCCACCTTCTCCCCACCCCCTCACCAGGGGCTGCATGGACATGCCCTCGCTTCCGGCAGCGGGGCCAGGGCAGACAGGGATCTTGCGCAGCCACCCGGAAGCCGCCCCTCATCCCCTCCTGCACCCCAACTCCCTGCCCAATCCCTGAGCGTCCTCCTGCACCCAAACTCCCTCCCAGAGCTTGCACCCCACACCCCAACCTCCTGCCCCAGGCTCAGCCCAGAGCCCCCTCCCACACTCTGAACCCCTTGGCCCCAGCCCAGAGCCTGCACCCCAATCCCCTTCCCCAGCCTGGTGAAAGTGAGTGAGGGTGGGGTAGAGCAAGTGCCGGAGGGAGGGGGTGGAGTGAGCGGGGCAGGGCCTTGGGGAAGGGGCAGGGCAAGGGTGTTTTGGTTTGTGTGATTAGACAGTTGGCAACCCTATCCTGGAGTATTTGCAGAGCCACAAGAAGAACCCAATGAGTGGGGAACATGATGAGTTCTTGGAGGTGAGATTGCTGTCAGACATAGCAGGAACCAATTCAATGTTGTTGGTGGCAGACTCGGAGCAGCTGCAGATAGTGGAGTACCATTTCTGGGCCCAAAACCCAAGCATTGACCAGTGGGATTGTATTATAATGCAGGTTTGGGATGACAAGCAGTGGCTGCAGAATTTTTGGATACTCAAGGCCACATTCCTGGATCTGTGCATCAAGCTCCCTACAGCCCAGGGACACCAAAACCAGAGCTGCACTGACAGTGGAGAAACGAGGGGCGATCACATTCTGGAAACTAGCAATGCCTGATTATGGTGAGTCAGGAATCAATTTGGAGTTGGGAAATCCACTGCAGACGCCATTGTGATACAAGTGTGCAGGGCCATGAATCGCTACTCATAAGATTGGGATATTTTTCTCATTGAGACCCAATGATTATAGCTGCCTGTTATGTCCTGCATGATATTTGTGACACAAAGGGGGAAAAGTTTCCCCTTGGCTGGAGGTGGAGTGCCTTTCTGCTGAATTTGACCAGCCAGATACAAGGGCTATTAGAAGAGCTCAACACAGAGCTCTACAACTGAGGGAGATTTTGAAAGACCATTTTACCAGTGAGCCATAGTAGTGTGCTCTATCTGGCCCTGCTCTTTTGTGGCCTGGCAGGAATCATGTGGTGATTGCTGTACATGTAGGAATATAACATTGTCAATGCGCCAATTAATTTTGTTTGTGAATAGTCCTAAAGTTGTGTGACACTGTGCAGTGAAAGGTAATTGGTTTCTTTTAGAGCTGCTGAGTACCTGGCAGCATCTGTTGTGAACTAATAAAGATGAATTCCTGTTTCAAATAATAGAATTTTTATTCTACAACAAAATCAGTGCCGAAAACCCCATGCAACTTTTACACAAATACATTAAAAACTTCATAAGTTTATTAAATTTTATTGCACCTACACATACACCAACTGTGGCCTTCCCGGGTCAGCATAGGTGAAGCTGTGAGTGTGTGTAATGTCCCCTGGGTGTGTGTGGAAGGGGTAGTGCAGCAACCCTGATGCCACTTGGAGTATTGTGGGAGAGTGGTTGGAAGGGCCCAATATTAAGTCCCCAAGGGGCTGCAGAGGGAGGCGAACCTGGAATTGTTGAACCTGCAGCTCCACCAGCTGCCTGAGCAGCCCCATTGTGTCCTGGGGCTCCTGCCTGAGCAGCCCCATTGTGTCCTCATTGTCCTGCTGGGCTGCCTGAGACTTTTTCCTCTCTGCTCTTTCTTTCATTGGGCTGTCTGCAATGGTCATTGTCCAGGTCCCATGCTCCTGGTCTGATGCACCACGAGCTTGCAGGATCTCTTTGAACTCAGCATCCCCTTCTTTCTCCACTTGATCTGGCTCAGGCGTTCCATGGGTGTGAAGGAGGAGGTCCTGAAGGCTGCAGTGGCAGCAGCTGAAGATAAAAACCACACAGGTACCAGTGTCAGCATATGCATTATAGATAGTGAAACTTAAGATGCCAAACTCGCTCCTCTCTAGTTTTAAGCACTCCATTCTCACTTCTGCTTGGGACTGCTGGAACATGGCACCAGTCCCAGCATTAGCCACGGTGAGCCTGGCCTGCCTGGAACTGAGGAACTAAAGAAGGAATTGAGCGGTTGCAGGGACGGATTAACCTTTTGTGGGCCCAGCCCCAAACATATTTATGGGCCCCCATGGGGGCAATGGAGCATGGTGGAGTGGGGGGGAGAGGGTGGCACCTGGAGCGAGGGGCCGGCCAGGAATATGGCATGGCAGGGGCAGCCCCACTCTGCCCAGCCCAGGGTGAGGGCACTATTTACACCCCCCCCCTTAATCGTTTGCTCTGTTGTTAGGGAAGGAACCCCCCTTCAGGTAGTCGAAGGCTGCTATCAGATTCCCCCCTCACTCTGTTCTTCTGCAGACTAAATAACTCCAGTTTCCTCAGCCTCTCCTCGTAAGTCATGTGCCCCAGCCCCCTAGTAGTTTTTGTTGCCCTCCGCTGGACTCTCTCCAATTTGTCCACATCCTTTCTGTAATGGGGGGAGGGGCCCCAAAACTGGACAGAATACTCCAGATGCGGCCTCACCAGTGTCGAATAGAGGGGAATAATCACATCCCTCGATCCGCTGGCAATGCTCCTACTAATGCAGCCCAAAATGCTGTTAGCCTTCTTGGCAACAAGGGCACACTGCTGACTCATATCCAGCTGCTCATCCACTGTAATCCCCAGGTCCTTTTCTGCAGCACTGCTGCTTAGCCAGTCGGTCCCCAGCCTGTAGCAGTGCATGGGATTCTTCCGTCCTAAGTGCAGGACTCCGCACTTGTCCTTGTTGAGCTTCTTCAGATTTCTTTTGGCCCAATCTGTCTAGATCACTCTGGGCCCTATCCCTACCCTCTAGCGTATCTACCTCTTCTCCCAATTTAGTGTCATCTGAAAACTTGCTGAGGGTACAATCCATCCCATCTTCCAGATCATTAGTAAGGATGTTGAACAAAACTGACCCCAGGACCTAAATTCCCTGTAAGCTGCATGGCCACGCAGCAGCCTATTTAGTGCCATTCTGGTGCTCAGGGAACCCGCCCAGGGACCTGCTGTGACCAGGGACTGGACTGGGGAGGGGTGCCCCTCTCCCAGACCCAACCTGCCATGGCCGGGGCACCCAGCCCTGCTGTGGTGACCCGGCCTGGCCCCAGCCACGGCCTGGATCCAGGTGTGGCTCAGGGCAGTGCAGACCCAGGAGTGGCCCAGCCCAGCGCAGACTCAAGCACGGACAGGGCGGTATGGACCCAGGTGTGCTTGAAACAGTGTGGCCTGGACCAGCCCTAGCCACGACCAGCTCGATGTGAACCCAGGAGTGCCCAGGGCAGCATGGCCCAGCCCGGCCCCAGATGTGGCCAGGGAGGTACGGCCCAGCCCCACTCCCGGCCCAGGCGGAGCACCCCTCCCCTGGCCCGAACCCAGCCCCGGCCCAAACCTGCTGGGGAAAGGGAAGGGGGCGCCTATCCTGCAGCCCCAAACCTGGAGCGGCCACGCGGGGGAGAGGCACCTCTCCCTCACAGTCCAGGTGTTGCTGCGGGGCGAGAGAGCTGGGGGGAGTCCTCGTTCCTTGCTATAGCCTCCTCCTGCTCCCCATACCCCTCATCCCCAGCGCCCGCCACCCCAGCCAGAGTCCTCACACCCCTGCACCCCAGCCCTCACATATCACCTCCATATTGGTGCACATAACAAAATTAAGTCTGCACATGGGAGCGAAAAATTAGAGGGAACACTGCCCAGGACTGACCCCTGAGGCACTCCGCTTGATACCGGCTGCCAACTAGACATCGAGCAGTTGATCACTACCGGTTGAGCCTGACGATCTAGCCAGCTTTCTATCCTCCTTATAGCCCATTCATCCAATCCATACTTCTTTAACTTGCTGGTAAGAAGCTGGCAGGTGGGCCAGGGGGTGGAGAGGAGCCCTCAGCCAGGGGGCAGGCCAAGAGGAGCAAGCGGGGGGGCCTGGTGAGGTCTCAGGGCACAGTGCAAGCAGAGCAGGCCGGGGCCCTTTCTGAGCCTGGGCTCGGCTCCATGGAGCCACTGGCGCCATTGTAAACCCGGCACTGGCAGGCCAGTGGCACTGAACACTGGCACAGTTTTCCACAGGCTGTGGTGATTTTACCTGGTATCTCACACTCCTGAGGGTAACAAAGGCAGAGAGAGCCCTGCTACTGCTGGCATCCCAAAGCCACCCGGGCCTTTACTGCAATGGTCCCTGATGAGGTTAGTTGCATGGGAAAGTATCCTACGGCAAAGGATTCCTAACTCTAGAGGAGAATGGAAAGCAGACAGCAACTCTACTTCTCTTAGTTGGACCACTACCTCTTCCAGCATGAGTACATTTAATGCAAGGACAAAAGATGTGTCCCACTGTTTTGTGGGGGGGCCAGACCTGTAACTGAAAATGTATCTACCCTCTCGAGATTCCTTCTCTTGCATCAGGCTCACCCGTCCTTAACTGGTGGAACTTGCCGGAATCCAGCTGAGTCAAAAAACACGTCCTGGCCCACTGTGCAGCTGGATCCCCCAGTTATCTGTCTCCGCTCCTCCTCCTCCTCCTTGCTGTTCATAACAGGGGCCTGTTACTCAGACTCTTTGGAGGTCTGGGGATGGGGGAGTCTCTGTCAAGTATGGCATGCAGCTCTTTGTAAAAGTACCAGGTCTGTGGCTCAGAACCATCTTCATTGTTGGCCTCCTTTGTCCTCTGGTATGCCCGCTGCAGCTCCTTGGCTTGCATATGGCACTGCTGTGGTTCCTGCCCTACCACTTCTCTGGCAACCCTGAGCAATCTGCTTGTAGATGCTGTTTGTACAGCTGCTTCAGAGATGTGCCTACACAGCCTGTTCCCTCCTGAGGTCCAGGAGATCCAATCACTCCTGTGTACACCATAGTCAACTGGGCAGTTGCACTCAATAATGTGCTGTAGGGTGTGCTTGCCAAGGCGGGCAACCAGGAAAAAGCACTGAAAGATTTGCGGGACTTTATAGGATGGGGGGGAGCTTCTGGTCTCCATGACCCCTAGGCAGTGCAGTTCACAATGGTGACCAGCGCAGTCAGTGTGGGCATTGTGAGACAGCTGCTCAAGGACAGTTAGGGTCACCATAAGTAACACAGAGTCTACACTTGCACGGCGTTGACCTAAGTGCATCAACCATGGCTCTACGCCACACAGGAAAGTTGTGTTACTATGTCTGCTTAATGAGGCGCTTACAGCAGAGAGAGACCAATTTGAGAGTTGTGCACGTGCCTACCAAGTCAACGTAAGCTGCCTTGCGTCAACATAACTGTATAGTATAGACCAGGCCTCAGTAACTCCTAAAGAACTGCTGCGAGAAAATATAAATTGTGTTTGGCACTTTAGTATATGTATGTGCAGTACATAGAGATTCCAGAGATGAAAAGACATGGCTTCATCTGTTAAGCTATGAACTATCCTGTCCCTTCTGTTAATAGTAACACAAGCCCTAACTTGATGTTATGCGATAGCTTACTCTGTTATTAATTGGAAACAGATGTACAACATTTTTTAAATTGGACTTTAAAGGCCCCATACTGGACACGTATAAATGTTATGCACTCTGTGTTTCAAGGTCAGCTGCTTTGTAAGCAAACACCAACATGTACATGACTGGTTTGAAAGCCTATACTATATTTGTCACACTCCAGCCAACCCTCTCTTAATCGTTTGCTCTGTTGTTAGGGGAGGAACCCACCTTTCTCTGAGGTTTAGAAACAAAAAAGTCGATAGCTGTGAAAATCTAGTTGCAAGTAAGCAGACAGGCTGCTGAGGTTGTACAAGCTGCCATGATGAAACTGGTTTTAATATTTAAATTGTTGACGTTGGGAATTATTCAGTATCTGCTACTAGAAGATTATGCCTGGCAATATGCAAGTGGCAGTAGTAGTCAGAGACCCTTTTTCTTTCCTTCACTCTACAGCTGCATTTTATAATCTATGAATTGTTGTGGATTTGATGTTCTTTTTATGCTGTCTCAGGTCACAAAAATATTTTCCAATGTTGTGATTGTTTATCCTAAAATTCAGGGCCCCTAATTAGCACTGCTTTCTCTCCATGGAAAGTGATATCAGCTCTGCAAGACTCCAAGAATTCAAAGTCCCAAATAAGAGCTTGAAAAGCAAAGGCAGTTGGTGTAGAAGTTGACAAGAATTGAGAGAGCAAGAGAGAGAGAGAGAAAACAGGAATATTATTCAAAATCAAAGGGATGGTAAAAAAGAGACGTAACTAGAATTATCAGTTCAATAGATCAAAGCTCTAAATTTAGGTGAAGGGAGTGAAGGCTAAGGCGAACTGAAGCTGCTAAATTTTGGTTCAACATTCCTCACAATTTTTATAGCCCTCCAAGTTAAGGGCCAGATGCAAAGCCCAAGGAAGACAATGGAATTCACTGAGCTGACTTCTGTGGATTTGAGGTCAGGCCATACAGACCAGACCCTGAGCTGGTATCAGCTGACGTTTGTGAAACTATGTCAACTGACATCAGCTGAAGATGTGGCCCTAACAAAGAAAACGGAGGGGATTGGGGGGGATTGGGTTTGCATTAGTCTTTTTCTGATTGTTGCATGTAAGTTGGTGAACATAATATTTCTGTCACTCTTCATTTAGAAGATATGGGCTTCATTTGCCTTTGCTCACATAGGAAGATTGCAAAATAGCCTCAGTCTTGGGGCATTGTCACTAAAGAGACATTCATCCCTGGGGCATGGATGGCAGGCAGTGCTAGAACTGCTATTCTCTCATAGACATTTCAACAAGTCAGTCAGCTTTAAATTGCAGTCAAGGCTCCACAGGACTCTAGCAAGCCAAGACTGCTTCGTGAATGTATACCCCTTGGTCACCATCACTACATCCCGTCTCCAGACATCTGACCCATTGTGGGGGCTGCAGTACTTGGCTATGTGCCCACCCCTGGAGTGTGGGTTGCATGTGTCTCTGCAACCTGTTTGCAACAGACCTTTCATTCTTGGTCCCCTGAATTACAGTAGCAGAATCTAGCCAGACATTTTAATGACTTTTTTCCTCTTTAAATACAACAGGCAAATAATCAGCTAAGTGAAGTGCAGAAACACCAACATGCCAGGGCCTACAGCTACATTGCAAAATATAGCCTAACACAAGTAAAGGCATTTAGTTACTCTATATTTATTTATACATTCAATAGTGAAGATGAAGTTGTGTGCAGTTTGGGAGGACGTCCCATGCACATAACCAAACCATTAAAATGTATTATTGAGCCAGCAGAACTGGTATTGCATCATTTGATCAGATAATCAAAGTTTTGATTGCAAAAGTCCTGCATACATCAGGATGAAAAGCTAAGTCTTTTTCAGGGGGTAACAAATAGACTTCTAAACTGACACATTTTAGCCTCTTATTCCACAAAGCTCTATAACATAAAAGGTGAAAAATTAGATTAGATATTAGGAAAAAACTAACTGTAAGGGTAGTTAAGTTCTTGAATGGGC
This sequence comes from Dermochelys coriacea, assembly GCF_009764565.3. Lineage (NCBI taxonomy): Eukaryota > Metazoa > Chordata > Testudines > Dermochelyidae > Dermochelys > Dermochelys coriacea. The sequence goes on along the minus strand of NC_050072.1, from coordinate 73,715,863 downwards.
TTCAAAGAGTGGTTGTGGAAGCCCCAGCACTGGAAGTTTTTAAGAACAGGTTTGACAAACAGGGGTCAGGGCTGGTCTAGACTTATTTGGTGCTGCCTCATGGGGTGGGGCGGGGAGGAGTTTAGGGGGGTCTGGACTTGATAATCTCTCCAGCCCCACATTTCTATAAAACATCAGAAACAGGTAACAAATCAACCAATAAGAACTATGAGGAAAATTCTTCCCTTTGCAGAGACCCAGCACAAAGGCAATGAACCACTTAAGTTGCAGTTTAGTCTCCACCCAGGGCTTATGTGGTAATCGGCTGGTTCATGGTTCTTGAAATACACCTTTGTGCAGAGACCCAATGCTAGAGGAATGAAATCAGAATCATATAAAATAATCAGGCAATAGGAACCAGACCCATATGATTTATTAATTCAAGCAAATATCCAAGTTTGAGACCTAATGGTGCATGAATTCCTCTGGTGCACCTCTTGCTTTTTAACAAAGTGTATTTAACCCCCGAACCATCTCAAAACTGAGTGCCTGTTACACTAAGAAAGGTGCTACCCTATAGCCCACATTCCAGTTCTGAGCAAATGGGGACCAGGGAAGGCATAATGAAGGTGCTCAGTGATGGCTTATGGTTCGTTCTCAGCATGGAAAAAATGGGCATTACCTTTCAGAAAGAAGCTGTAGTGAATGCCAAATATACATATGCTCCGTTCTAATGGGGAACCACAAGAAGTGAGCAAGGCACCTTTTAAAGTTGCCCTTTCCCCCACTATATAGGAGCACAAAACTGTTATTGCTATAGTGAGGTCATTGCACCCTTGAGGACAACATGCCGCAGTGGTGACAAACAAACTATTACATAGTAAATGCCACACTGACATCATACTAACAAAGCCAGGCAACCTGCATGGGCTAGGCTGTGTGATCTGGTCCACACCATTAAGCAAATGGACACTGAAACCAAATTCAGAACTGGTGACAGCAGTTTTGACACCATTTGGTTATTCCAATTAGCTCAGATAAAAATGTAACTTTTTCTCTTTGAGACACCATCTTCAAATAGCTTCTGCTGACATGGTGTGACTTCCTGATTCCTTTATTAGGCTAAGTCAATCAGTGAAACAAGAGAATACCATGTGCCTTCCACCATGTGACATGCCCCACGTGCCTAACAGAACTGGCTTCAGCTGGAAATGGACCACCACCAATGGACCAGCTTGAACAGATCCAGCTAAAAGCAAGTTTATAATCTAAGTTATTGGCACAGGTCTCATTGACTTGAGTGAGCAAAGGCTCATGCTCAGTTTGCAAAATGCTTTCTTGAGAGGCACTGTTGTCTACTGGCCAGAGCACTGGCTTGGGAGCAGGGAGACTAGGTTCTATTGCTTGCCTTGCTCTGTCCCTCTTCCCTCCCTTCACACCCTTTGTTTGTCTTGTCTATTTAGATCATAATCTCTTCTGGACACAGATTATCTCTCACTAAGTTTGTGAAAAACAGAGAGGCCCTGATCTTTGCTCAGGTCTCTATGTGCTACAGTAATATAAATAATAACTATAAGATCACTTCCTGGCTAAAAGTGAAAATAGACTGTTGCTGGTTTGCAGATGAAGTGAAATGTGCATCAAAGCACTTTGGCACGTTGAGTCAAACTGTTTGCAGAGCTCTATTTTTTACTGACAGTGACATGCAAAGAATGAATGTTGCTCTTTTTAAAAAAGTGAAATTTTGACGAACTCTTTTCGGTACATACCGCCTGCTTTTCTCCTCATTCATCAGTCTGTGATAATACAGAATTACTCCCACACAAAGACACCTCACAGAAGGAAGGTGCTTTGTTAGGAAATAAAGGACTCCCTTTTGATGGTCTGTCACATGTTGGCCAAGACAATGATTAGCAAGTACTGTACTGAAGAATTTCAGGGACAGAATTTCAAGCAGTAGTTGAGTGCAGACAATGCATCACATCTGAAGCCAAAATGACTCACTCTGTTCAGAAGCCTGGTGGGAGATATCAGTGTTAGCACAACCCCTCCATGTAGCAAATGGAATCAAAATGGGGAAAGTGGCTTATGTGTTGTATGATGGTGAGACACATCGTAACTGGATATCAGCTCATGAAGTGACTAGGTAGGGGCTTTATGCACCTTTCTTTAATGCTCCACTACATGGCCGACTGCTTGAACTGTGCATTAGATACCTATTTACACAGATCATCTGCATATCTGTTCCAGTTTGATTAATTTTGTGTACTGCAAAGATAATCCATGGCAATACTCAGTGATTGTGCCATCGCTTCTGCCAAAGTGAAGGAAAATTCAATAAATAGTGTATAAGCACCTCCATTAAATGTAGAACATTGTCCCTTAAGAAATTTTTTAAGCTGCATTTATTGTAAAAAGAGCTATTAAAGCCTCTCTGAGCTTTTGAACAATAACATTTTGACTAAGAATATTCATAAGGTGTTCAATTCTTTTTAAACAGATGAGAAAAAAAATGCAGTGAATCTTTTTTGGGCATCCTATGGAATATGAGAGCCTTTCCACTACCAGATCAGTACTAGTGTTATTCCTAGTTTATTTTTTTCCACTAACACTATGACATGCATTCTAAAAGAATGCCTTTGGGGAAGACAGCTTTTTAAATGTATTTGACAACTGAATCATATTCTCATGTAATCTGTAGCTAGGAGCAAGTGTAACCTACTGGTGAGTGTGTGCTACAGCTCCTCCTTGGTGCCCAGTCCACAGAGGATGAGTCTGTTACAGGCCCAGTTAAAGAGCCAGAGCTCTTTAGCGCCTCAGGTCCACAGTTCAATCTTTGGTACATTGCCCAAAATGGCAGTTGTCCTAAGTGGGGCCATATCTGGGATTCAAACAGCTCAGACACTCAGGACAAGCTCCTTTGATCAGAGTGAAGACAAAGATTGCAGCTGTCAGACAAACACATCCCTCTTGTCTCCTCCGTAGGTATAAAGAGCCCTACTTGAAGAAGAAACAATGTGGCTCTTGTGAGAAATATAAGAGGTGCTCGTATACCCAGATATATGATAGTTTCCTGTGCACCACTCCATAGAGGAAGTGTTTGGAGCAGGTGCAGAGTTAGTAGATTTTATCTATTATCCTCACTACCATAAATGGGCAGTGTACAGATATGGCTGGAGGCTATTGCAGCTTCCTGTAGCAGCAGTGGCAAAGGGAGTGGGGGCCCATATGCCTAGATACTAAATCACGTGGAAAATAACATCACACCCTGAATAGAAGATATAGCATCAGTTTCAGTACTACTTTGGCATATTTTGGTAGAGGTTAATGAAGGAAATGCTGACAAACAACAATACTAATCAGGTAGCTGTTCCAGACTATTTTAAAAGTGTTAATTTTACATGAAGATAGAGAATAGTCCATTATAATATAAAGTTCCACAGTATTTTTTTATAATAAATTCCATTTTAAATTAAAAAAAGAAATGATCAGAGGCAAATATACAATTCAATTATGTCATTCTCAAAAAGTTATAAAAAAACACAACCCCATCAATTACATCACAATTCATCAGCTAAAGAGATGAATACAAAAACAGAGAAAACAGCAGCAGGAAGAGGACAAATCATTCAAATTATGGGAGGTTGGACTTTTTAAAGTCCTGCATCAGTTAAAGATTTGATCCCTCTTCTTTCTGCTCCTGAACACCAAGGATGAGTGTGTCTTATCATATAAAAATAGTTTTGTTACACCAGAAATCATAGGAGAGAGCATAAATCTGAAAATATGAAACATAATGTCATAGAATAAACAACTGCATTATACTGGTAACACAAGGAACATGAATAAATGCAGCCAAGAAGACAATTTTTTATTAATGGGACGTATGCATTACATTTTCAGGCTAAACAAATTTCTCTTTGGTCAGTCCACCCCGCAACCGACTGAATCTTTAGTTCACATACTATGGTGAGGGGGACCATCTAGATAAAAAGAAAATGAGAGAGATTTTTTTCTTTCATCCTGTTTATCTACTGAGGTACCAAGATATTTAGAGCTGGCTAAATAGCTACAGTCAGGGCTTCTTTGTAATTTACACAAAAGCAGAATGGTAGGTGGACTGCTGGTTACAGACTTGGAATTGGATTATTTAGTAGCACACCCTGTATTCTATTGTTATGGGGTATCAAAACAGTCCTTCAGAGATGCTGGCTTGAACTGAAAGACTCATACAACCAAACAGACACAAATTCTGAGTTAATGACACTTTTTGTACTCCATGTAATGTTTCAGTTGGGCCCAAGACTCCTGTAGAACTACAACGTCAAAGTTAGAAGTATTAACAAACAGGAGGAAATTGGGCATGCCCACAGTAAGGTTAAGTAGAAAGAAATACATTCAGTTACAGAGTTCCCTCCCTTCCCCTCCCCCCGTTAAATATGCATTTATGTCAGTTCTGAAATCCTCTACAGAACCACTGCAGCAAAAGTAGCAGCAATGCAAGCTTCCACGGGCAGAGTTAATCCATGCTCTCCCCCTCGGTCAGGCAAAGCAGTTCAGCTTCCCTAGTCAATCAGTCCTTAGATGCTGTTGAGATTGACAAGTGTGCAATTAAAATGACCATTGTATTTGACAGTGTGCTGCAGATACTGTTCATTTGGAATTGGACTGAGACTATGAACCTATTTTACATAAACCAATACAGTCGTGAGATGATAACGACTTCTGGTTGCAACAAACTAAGCTGGCTGGATTTCAATGAGCAACCTAGAGGTGAAGAGCACTATAGCTCATGCCTGATCCCCTTAAGCTATAGAAAGTATGTCTACACATCGCAATTAAAACCCCCCAGATGACATGGGCTCAGGCTAAGGGGCTGTTTACCTGCCATGTAGGCGTTTGGGCTCAGGCTACAGCCTGAGCTCTGGAAACTTCCCACCTTGCAGGGTCCTAGAGGCTGGACTCCAGCCCAAGCCCGCCCATCTACATTGAAATTAAACAGCACCTCCGCCCATGAGCCTGAGTCAGGTGTCTAATTGCAGTTAGACATACCCTTAGGGCCTAAAGCCCCTTGGAATCCATGAAAAGATTCTTGTTGACTTGGCATCATACCCTTAGTCCCCTGAAATGTATATATTTTACATTGGAGTGCATGCATGCTTTTCTATGCCTGTTTTCTCATTTTTAAAAACAAAACCACTTCCATCTTTTCCTCATATGCTTCTATCATCGTCCCCATTATTGGTGCACTTGAGGTCCTTATGTTTCTGTTTTTGCCTTCATGTTATAGTGCTACTATGGCCTGACCTAAATACAGCACATGGCAGTAAATGCAAAGATTTCACCCATAAATGCAAAGATTTCACCTGCTGATGAAATTTGCAACATTCTAGTTCAGTTATTTATATCAGTACTAAGGAAAATGCATCTTCAAGCCACTTAATAGGCTGGTGGATACTAGTCACTTTATGATACTTGACAGTCATTAAGCAAAGTAAGTAATGACAAATGTATGACCACCTGAAAACAAGTGGGTCATCTACAGTAACGTGGGAAAATGTTTAAGATTACAGGAACATCCTTCTGAAAGAACTACATCAAAATTTAGTATTAAGTTCTCTCCTCAAACTACAACTTTGTTCTCTTGACTTTATAATTCACAGCATATTCAAATAATGCAAATCTGATGGAGGCTCAAATGTAGCATGTCATCTCACCAGAGGAATCAGCATACTCCATACAGTCTTCAACAGTCACAAACAACTAGGGTACATCCATATTTCAGCTGCAAATCCCTATGTAATCCTTCTTTTAAAGTAAGTGGTTAACACACACATGGATACACATCTTAAATTACCTCTGAAATAGTGCGCCCTTTCTACAGAAAAGCACTTACAGCATTTCATGTATCATTAATTTTTTATAGTCTTTTAAGTAAAGATGCAATAACAGTGATGCTATTTTAGTTTTTCTTTTAATATGCCATATAAATAGGTATTTCTATGCCCCTCATCACCATAGTATCAGGGCTCCCAACAACCACTCCTGAACTGTCCTCACACCATTGTAGTGAAATAGGGAGCAGTATCATCTCCATTTTATAGCCAGAGAACTGAGGCCTGGAAAGATTAAGGACTAGAGTGACAAACTGACACTTTAGGTACCTAAGTTCAAAATGTAGATCCTCAAAGCCCCTGCTTAGCTGCTGCCAAACCTTATAGGCACCTACAGTCCTTAGAGGCGGGTTTCACAAAGGCATTTAGGCAACTCACACCAATTGCTTTCAATTGGAATTAGGCACTAGGAACCTTTGTGAATCCCACCCTAGGTGTTTGCCAGTAAAGTCACTGTGGCACTAAAATTACTGCTGCTGGGCATGTAAACAGCCACCTGAGTGCTGATGCCCTGTTCGTACCTAAACCCCAGCAGGATCCGCAGACTAGGCCGTGCCCTGCCTGTCTCACATGCAGAGTCTGAGCTGGTAGCCATATTCAGAGGTTGCTGCTGACTCGGCCTTGCCCTAAACAATGGCAGGGGTGGTTCCCCCTCTCCCACCCTCCTTATACCCTATAGCACAGTGATAAGAGCACTCAACCAGGATACAGGAATCAAATCCTCCCTCTGCCTGATGTGGAGCAAGGTCTCCCACCGCCCAGCTGAGTGCCATAATGGCTGGGTCATGGTGGTGTGGGACAGTCTCTTGTTGGAACTGTTCTTCTTTGTGTGAGAAAGTGTGAGTGTCTCCATGGCCCAATGCCCAGAACACTTATCTGGGATATGGGAGAGAGGTTCAAGGCCATGCTCCACTGACTATTGAATTTCTTTTACACAGTTTATTTTACATTGATACATTTTATAAAATGTATTTTGAAGTGGAACAGCTTCAACAGGAGAGACTGAGAAACCAGCTCTCTAGAATGCCCCATAGCTCAGTGGTTAGTGCACTCACCTGGAGGCTGCGAGACCAGGCTTTGAATCTCTGCTCTACATCAGAGTCAGGATTTGATTCTATGTTTCTTGCATGCTGGGAGAGTGCTGTAACCACTGGTTTTCACCATGGGCAGCGAGTTCTATAGGCCTGTGGTGCCCAGGCCCCAGGAATATTCCTGGCCTGGAGGCTCGGCTCCAGCAAAGTTTCCCACGTGCGTCCCCTAGCCCTGCCTCCTGCCCCTGGACAATTTGAAACAGCCTGGGGGGCTCCTGCCTCCACCCAGCAGCGCAGCGGGGCTGAGCGGGTTCCTGCACGCTCATTTCAGCACGACCTTGCAGCCCGAGGGCGGGCTGTGTGCTGCCTCTGCCCAGAATGCCCCTGTGGCCAATGGGAAGCTGCAGGGATGGAGCCTGGGGACAATGGCAGAGACTCCCTGGCCTGCCCCGCCTAGGAGACGCTACCAGAGGGAGTGCCCCGGTAAGCACTGAACCCCCCCATCCACTTCCAGAGCCTGCATCACACCCCCTCCCCAAACACACCCTCCAGTCCCCAAATTTCCTCCTGCACCCCCACCCCCCTCCAAACTCCCTCCCAAAGCTTAGAGTAGTAATATCCAAAGAGCTTCAGGATGGCTGGTGGCCTTATGATGGGGCGGTGCCGCACCCCCAGGCAAGATTAGGCTGAACCAGGCCTGAGAGGCTGTGCAGACCTGCAGCCAATCAGAGAAGGCCTGGGGAGAGCCAATCAGAGCAGGGAAAGAGTCAGCCAATCAGGGCCAGGCTAGGCCCTATATAAAGGCTGCCCAGGAGAGAAACATGGAAGGTCTGTCTCCTGAGTTAAGGAGACCAGTGCCTTGGATAGCACAGTGCTGGGTAGGCTCGGGGGAACAGAGGAGAGCTCCAGCTCGATACCTGTCATACTGCAGGCCCTCACCAGAAGGGCCTAGACTGGGTGCAAGGGGTCAGAGGGGAAGTGACCCAGGGAGGATGGACAGATGAGGGGAGGGAAGGAGGGCAGAGAGGCTGCCACTAGAGGGTCCCTGGGTTGGGACCCAGAGCAGTGGGCGGGCCTGGGTCCCCCACTTCCCCTTTGTACTGCACCTGGCCACGGAGGAGTGGCCATGACAGACTGCAACTAGCCCTTGAGCAGAGAGGCTAGACTTTGGGGGTTGTGGTTGGCCACTGCGGCAGAGGCAAGTTGGAAGACTGATGTTAATGTCCCTACCCCCCCAGAAGGGGGTAAGGATGGACTAGGGGCACTGCTGGAGGGCACTGTCCTGAAGTGGACGTGCCAAGCAGGGAGCAACGTGAGTCCGGATACCGGCACAGCAGACGATGGACAGGACACCACCAGCAGAGGGTGCTCTGCAACGGACAGAGCTAATTCCCAGACACGCCAGCGGGAAGTGCAGTGGTGGTGAGTCCCAGAACCCATCACAGGCTTCTATTAAATGAATTGGTAAGTGGTCAGAAACTGCTTCCTAATGTACCAAAACAAGGCAGCCTGTACCAATAGAGCCAGGACTGACTGGGCACAAAGACTGACAACAGGGCTCCTTACCTGTAGAAGTGATTCTTCTCAAACTGGCTTGAGGCTCAGTAGCAGGGCTCTCGGGGGGGGAACTTGCACAGCTGCCACCTTTGCTATATCCTTGCTGCGGAGAAGTCCATTTTCCAGAGAGATTCATGTGACAGCCTACATCAGCACTGAAATCCCTTCTACCGGAGAAGACTAAAGATCAAGCATCAGATATTTTCCTGGATCTTGGGAATATGTCTTAGGGATAGTCCCAAAGGGCTAGACTATAACTGAAGATACAACCCTGAGTGAGTAGGGGTGCATAAACTGTTGTGCCTAAGAGAGGACCTGTAACTCAGACACCTCTGAGTCACTTCTCCTCCCTGCTTCCTCCTTGCTCTGTGAGTGGGGTAAGGATGGGATGGTCTATACCAAAATTGTTCCCATTCCCTGCCTTGCCCAGCCAATTCTCCACCCATCTACTCTGTGGGGAGTATGTGGCTACCGCCCAAGGTCCAAATAACCCACATAGGTGTGCAAGATGAATTCTTACTCCCCATTAGTCCTTTGCATGGGCATGTAGCGTGAGTCACAATCCAGACCAATGTTTTTCACATGAATTCCGCATTCTAATTCACTTGCTAACATCCAATCATTGCCAAAACAAACAGGTTTTCTATTCAGCAGCCTAATATGTTACAAGAGGTCTTCATATAAAGGCTATAGCTCTTTTACATTACATCAGCCAAGCAAAGATCAAAGGGAAAAATGACAGAAAATAACATCTTTCACCAATCTGCCTGTTTAGAAAAAGCTTAATGTATAAATGTCATGGAAACAAGCTGTTCCTACAGAAAACCCCCCAGCATATTGCATCACGCTTCCCCCCTTCAGTTTTAATCTTTTCAATACAAGGGCAAAACAAAGCAAATGTTAGATGCTTAAAAGCAAATGTTTCTGTGGGAGCAATAAGATCTTTCTAGTTTTGCCTAGTTCTCTCTGAATCCTCTGGACAGAAAACAAACTAGTGTGACAGGTGACAATTGAAGCATGGAAATAAATACTGCTGGGGCATGGGGGATCAATTGCTTTAGAACGCCCTGTACCAGAAGGAGAGTAAGCAGCTGTGACAATTGTAAAAATCCAATCAAAACGGGGGCTTACATGCTGCTATGGATTTGGATGTAGAGCATTTAACTTTGAAGATTTGCTCAACAACCACTCCATACATCATTAAGCCCCTGAACATCGGCAACCCAATAGTATCTGCTTAGCTGGTCCCTGACACTATTCTTGGTGAAAGCAGGGCCCCTCCATTTTTTCCACCACCACCACCGTCTGAGATTCCTCCTTCATAGTGGGACCTGGAGAGCCAAAACTTTTTCTGCCCACTATGGAATGGGATGGCTGGCCAGCCAGACCCAGGTCTGGTCTTTTAATCTCCCTGCAGAAGCTGCCCCCTGGCAGAGTGGGCCCAGGACTGTCTCAGCAGCAGGGTTGACAGAGACTGAAAAGTGCTAACTCAACATCTGTTCCTCTGTTTTCTTTGCCATCCTTTGTCTATCTTGTGTATTCAGCTTGTGAGCTCTTAAGGGCAGGGACTATCTCTGTGTTAGTACAGTGCCCAACACTGTTCTAGGTCCAGTGTTGTTTTAACATCTTTATTGATGACCTGGATGATGTAAGAATATAGAGCATACTGATCAAGACACTACAGTCATAATATTTAGTCATAACAAGAAGTGATTATTACTTTAGCATTTTCTTTTCCTGTCTCTGCTGCATATTTGCAACAAACACGCTTGAGGAAAATAAAACCCCAAAAGCTTTGACAAAAACCAAACTGATGGAGGCTTCTGTAGCTGCCTCTCTCAAGCTAGACAGGAAGAAGACACAGATAGAGACAAGGAGATGGAGCCTGGGTGTGAACTCATGTGAGATGAGGACATGAATAAGCAGGAACTCTCTATTGGTTTGCACAGGTGGCAAACTGGGACTCAGAAACCAAGAACTATTCCTTGGATTGTATTCACTTCCTGAGTATTTACAAAAAAATCCAAATAACCAAAAGCAAACAAAATTGCAATGTGGGGTAAGAAATGTAACTTTAACAGTCTTTCCCAATGAAATGTTGCCAGATAAAATTGAAGAGCAAATAAGAAACACACTGTAGCCTGTAGCATATTGAGGGAATGACTTCCATGTAATATCACACCACCTCCTGAGCGGCCCACTGCTCAGTGTCCCCACACAGACCAACAGCTTTCTAAGGGATTATGGGTTTTCCGAGCTCTTTAAGACCTAGATCTCATCCTGTAAACACCTACTACTGAAAATAGTGCTTACTATTGCACCACCAATGGGACTCGTAGTAGAAAGCACTGTGCGTGCAGGATCCGGATTACAATGTGAGGTTTACCTTGAACAACATCAGAGCAACACCACTGACTTCTCTCAAGTGATGCTGATTTGCCAGGCTGAGAAACTGGATCCAAATCTTTGATGCAAAGCTACATGAGACTTGTTTTCTTTTACGTCATTTTTATCAAATTTAATCTTATTTTATCTAATCTGAGTCCAATCCATACCTGATAAATCAGCAAAGCCTTGACATGAAAGGAGCTATGTTAGTTGATATCGGGTGATAATGTAGCTCTCAGTCTCTCATCTGTATATCTAATGTATCTAACTAGTTCTACCATGACCATCATAGAGGTACTTGGGTGCAAAACATCTTTGGAAAATCATCTATGTTCAGAGCCGTTAGTACCTTAAGGGGGGAAAAAAAAACAACTTATGAGCTAGTCTTTTCTTTGTACTATAATTGCTTTAAACTGAAAATATAGCAGAAGACTTAAATACATTTGCAAGATGGAAAACATAGTAGCAAGGGAAGCATGAAATTCAGATAGATAAGTAAGCTGCAGAAATGTAGGCTTGAAAGAACTACCATCAAGTGGATACATAATTTGTTAAACAACTGCAAACAAAGAGTAACTATTAATAGAATGAGGTGGACTGGAGGGAGGTCACACATGGGGTTCCACGTGACTCTGTTCTGGGTCCAGTGTTGTTTTAACATCTTTATTAATGACCTGCATGAAATAAGAATATAGAGCGTACTGATCAAGTTTGCTGATGTAGGGGGGGATGCCAATTCTTTGGAGGATAGAGCTAAAATTCAGAGGGATCTTGTTATATTTTAGAACTGGGCTACAGACAACAAAATGAAATCCAACAAAGACAAATGTAAGGTGCTATACTTAGGGAAGAAAGGCCAAATGCACAAATACGGAATAGGTCATAACTGGCTTGGGAGCAGTACTGCTCAGAAGGATTTGGGAGTTCTGGAGGATCACCACTTTAACATGAGTGAGCAATGCAATGCTGTTGCAAAAAAAGCAAACGCAACTTTAGGCCGCATTAACAGAGACATAGCATGCAAGTCACAGGATGCAATACTACCGCTCTAGTCTGTGCTGGTTAGGCCTCAGCTGGAGCAATGTATCCAATTTTGGTCACCAATATGTAAAAAGGAGGTAGACAAACTGGAAAGGATTCAGATGTGAGAGTGACAAAGATGACCAAAGGAATGGAATGCAAGCCATATGAGCAAAGACTGAAGGAACTGGGTGTGTTTAGTTCTGAAAAGAGGAGATGAAGGGGGGGATATGGTAGCAGCCTTCAGATACCTGAAAAGCTGCTATAAAAAAGATGGAGAAAAGTTGTTCTCTTTTTGCTACAGAGGGCAGGGCAAGATGATGTCTCCTTTCAGATGATGTCATAGTAGTCCAAAGGAGACTGCGAAGAGCTACAAAGAGATCTCACAAAACTGGGTGACGGGGCAACAAAACTGCAGATGAAATTCAATGTTGATAAATGCAAAGTAATGCACATTGGGAAACATAATCCCAACTATACATATAAAATGATAGGATCTAAATTAGCTGCTACCACTCAAGAAAGAGATCTTGGGAGTCATTGTGGATACTTCCCTTAAAACATCCAATCAATGTGCAGCAAGAGTGTTTAAAAAAAAACAAACCACCAAACAAACAAAACGAACAGAATATTGGGAATCATTAAGGGATAGATTAAAAAAAATAGAAAATATCATATTGCCTCTATATAATCCATGGTACGCCCACATCTTGAATACTGTGTGCAGATGTGGTTGCCCCATCTCAAAAGATATATTGGAATTGGAAAAGGTTCAGAAAACGGCAACAAAAATGATTAGGTGTATGCGACAGCTTCTGTATGAGGACAGAGTAATAACACTGGGACTTTTCAGCTTGGAAAAGAGATGACTAAGGGGTATATGATAGAGGTCTATAAAATCATGACTGGTGTGGAAAAAGTAAATAAGGAAGCAGGGGGGAGGGATAGCTCAGTGGTTTGAGCATTGACCAGCTAAATCCAGAGTTCTGAGCTCAAGCCTTGAGGGGTGCCATTTAGGGATCTGGAGCAAAAATTGGGGATTGGTCCTGCTTTGAGCAGGCAGTTGGACTAGATGACCTCCTGAGGTCCCTTCCAACCCTGGTATTCTATGATTCTAAGTGTTATTTACTCCTTCTCATAATGCAAGAACCAGGAGTCACCAAATGAAATCAATAGGCAGCAGGCTTAAAACAAACAAAAGGAAGTATTTTTTTCACACAACACACAGTCAACTTGTGGAATTCTTTGTCACAGGATGTTGTGAAGACCAAGACTATAACAAGGTTCAAAAAAGAACTAGATAAATTCATGGAGAATAGGTCCATCAATGGCTATTAGCCAGAATGGCAGGGATGGTATCCCTAGCCTCTGTTTGCCAGAAGCTGGGAATGGGTGACAGGGGATGGATCACTAGATGATTACCTATTCTGTTCGTTCCCTCTGGGGCACCTGGCATTGGCCACTGTCAGAAGACAGGATGCTGGGCTAGATGAACCTTTAGTCTGATGAAGTATGGCCATTCTTATGTAAGAAGCAATGGATTCAAAGTACAGCATAGCAGATTTAGATTAAATCTCAGGAAAAACTTCCTAACTGTAAAGACATTAGAACAATGAAACAGACTGCCTAGGGAGGTTGTGGAAACTTCTTCCCAGGAGGATTTCAGAAGGAGGCTGGATAGCCATCTGTCTTGGATGGTTTAGAGACAACAAATCCTGCATCTTGGCAGGGGGTTAGTCTAGATGACTCCTGCAGTCCCTTCTAACTCTATCGTTCTATGAAACATGACCCTGCACCTGAAGTATAATAAGCAACTTCTACCACTTTGTAAAGAAATAGTTTTCAGAGTAGCAGCCGTGTTAGTCTGTATTCGCAAAAAGAAAAGGAGTACTTGTGGCACCTTAGAGACTAACAAATTTATTAGAGCATAAGCTTTCGTGAGCTACAGCTCACTTCATCGGATGCATTCGATGAAGTGAGCTGTAGCTCACGAAAGCTTATGCTCTAATAAATTTGTTAGTCTCTAAGGTGCCACAAGTACTCCTTTTCTTTTTTAAAGAAATAGTGAATGCTGCTTTTCATGCCCTTTATATTTGAAATCAGCATTGCCTTCACTTTCTACTGCTGCACCCAACTGACTATGTGACCTCCTTGGTGCATAGACTGCAATTAAACAGGCTGAAGGAACAGATAACCAGATAGCTCATCAAATATTGCCTTTCAGTCAAGCTTTTGATTTCATGGGAAAGCATCTCCTTCTCCTTGCTAAGGGCTTGCTCCAGTTGAGTTGCTGAACACTTTGAGCTGCTGCAATACCCTGAGTTCCTGCTGGCTTTAATGGGAGTTCAGGCTTCTCAGCACCTCATGGGACTGAGCCCGACTGCAGGTTAGCATAGCTATCTAGAGTTGATAAATTGCTCCAGGGACCATGAACCCAGCAGCAATAAGCACAGTTGTAACATACTGACCTTAAAACACATTAAAATCACTAATGCAATAAGTTTAATCCACATGTATTAGTCAAACTTCTCAAAACTTTATCTCAGAGTTGAACTAATGAAGTCAGGGCGCTTGCTAGTACAGTTTCTCCTCAGGGCCAGATTCTGAACTTATTCACACCAGGGTAAATCTATAGTTACTTTGTGGTGTAACTGAGATCAGAATCTGCCTCTCGGTGAGCAGAAACATCAATAAGTGCTAAGGTACATCAGCCAAAAATCAATGCCCATCTTAACACAAGGTTCTAACTTCTTTCTGCAGTGTTTGACCTGAGCCTTTTTAGTCTTTAAATAGCGTTTATCATTTAACCACTAAGAAGTGGACTCCTTCAGACCCTGTTACCTGTGTCCCCTAATCCGACACTTTTTGGATGTGGTGGATCATTGCTGTGAACTTGAACTACTCACCAACATGGAACTCGCACCCCCTCATACATCACCACTGAATTTGCTTCACTGAAATTCAAAGGAATTTAAGAAAGTGTAACACATTGAGGGGCCAAATCTGAGGAGAGTAGAAAGCAACTCTAGGGTGCAAGAAGGCATAAGTCACATTAGTTTACAACTAAGTATGTAACTTACACCAGTTTAGACTCCCTTACATATAAGTTAATGTAAAATGCGCTTAAGGGAGTCCAAGTGCAGGGAAGCCAACATCATTAAAGGCATTTTACACATCATCTTTGCATTGGGCCCTGAGAGTTGTTTGTACTAGTGCAACCTGCTCTGGTGCAATAGCTATGCATACAACAGCTCTGATGCCTTCTGTCTGTGGTTTTAGCTGTATTGTGACTTCCTGCTATCAAACCTGAGGAAGGAGAAGCTTCATGTTCCTCTCTCAGTGGGGAGGTTTGTAATTCTCAATATGGAGGATGAAGGAAAATGTAAGATGGTTCAAGCCAGATAAGATACAGACTTACCTGAGCCTGTAGATGCTATTGTGAGATACTACATCAAATACAGACATGTATACTACATTCCATTAAAATATGTTAGATCATACATTAAATCTGGTAATTGGCTCTCTGTTAGCTTTCCAACCATCTCCTCACTTTGTCCTCCAATCTGTTCAGAGATCTCAGTCCTTACAAGTGTCACTTAAATAACTTCTAAGATCTGTTTTTTGAAGTTTGCCCATCAACACTCCATACTCCTGGCTTTTGTAGAAACCCACTTTGAAGTTAGGTTTCACTTTCTTGTTAACTGCTTTAAGTAGATTTACCTTTCCTCAGCCAGGGATTTTTTTTTTTTTAACTGCATGATTCTGCTATGCCAGGAAAGATAATTTTTTGTTACTTGATAGCTCTTTAGTTAGAACTACTCACCAACATGGAACTTGAACCCCCTCATACATACATTAGTTAGAGAATAAAAAGGCAGAATAAAGTTAAGTAACTTGCCTAATGACGCTCCAGGAATCAGGAGCCAATGACCCGACTCTCTAGTCCAAATTTGTTGAGGGTGAACTCTGAAACACAGCATTGGTGTTTGACATGAGTCTACGGATCATAGCTAATTTACATATAACCATACCTATCCTCTAAAGCAGTGCTTCCCAAACTTGTTCCACCATTTGTTCAGGGAAAGACCCTGGCAGCCGGGCCGGGCCAGTCTGTTTACTGCCGCGTCCGCAGGTTCGGCCGATCGTGGCTCCCAGTGGCTGCAGTTCGCTGCTGCAGTTCGCTACTCCAGGCCAATGGGAGCTGCTGGAAGCGGCGGCCAGTACGTCCTTGGCCCGCACTGCTTCCAGTAGCTCCCATTGGCCTGGAGCAATGAATCGCAGCCACTGGGAGCCGCGATTGGCCGAACCTGTGGACGCGGCAGGTAAACAAACCGGCCCAGCCCGCCAGGGGCTTTCCCTGCACAAGTGGCGGAACAAGTTTGGGAACCACTGCTCTAAAGTAAAGATAAATTCAAGTGACAACAGATGTTATGGTGTGGAAATCATTCCTGAAAGATTAATAGAAATTGCTGAACTAGTCCCAAATCCTGCATCTTCATACATGTGAGGAGCTTGCTGCACCCAAAGGGAGCCCTGTTAAATGCAATGGAGTTGTAAGCAGGTTCAGCAGTCCAATTGTGTGCAAGAAGTTGCAGGATCTGGGCCATAGATTGCAATCAGGATTCCCATAAAAACACACACACAGTCAATTGGCTTCATCCTGACCCGGCAGTTACAGGAAAAGGCAGCCACTGAATGCATTGCCAGCTTCTGTGCTATTGCATCTGACTCTTGGGCTGTATTAAGCCCCTCTGGAAGAGAACCTGTTATTGAGGTGAGTGAGGAAAATGCAGCTGCTCAGGGATATCATGAAGGCCAACATTTTCAAATTAAGGACCGAAGCTTACGTTTAGGCATCTAAACAGAAGTGCTGAGCACTTACAGCTCCCACTGACTTCAGCTGAGGTGTGCAACTCAGCAGCTCTGACAACCGGGTGCCTCCATTTGGATATAGGTGCCTACGTTTGGGCACCTAATGCAAAGTTTAGCCTCAGATAAAGACAAGGAGGGACTCTTCCCCAAACACAAAGAACAATTTTTAAAATAAAACAAATAAATAAAACTAGAAGAGCCTACACTAAACTTCTTTGCCTGGCCACTTCTACAAAGAGCAGTCCTGTTCTAAGCAACCTGGTTGACTTGATGTTGATTTTTCCCCACTCAGATCCTATTGTTCTGCTCCTGAAGGCAATCCCATCCTCTGCTCCTGCATCAGAGATGTGGCTTCTATTCATGGATCCTGAGGTAGGTGCACCAGATTTTCTGCAAACCCAATACCTACGTTCCAGACAGGCAGATGATGGATTGAGCTACCTTACAGGCACGTAAGTCCTTGTATTATTTTTTTCTAAAAGGGGAAATAAAGAAGAACATGTGTAAATGGAATGACTAGCTTCAGAGAAAGTCCACATTGAGAATGTAGGTGAAACAAAAAGGGTTGGAAGATTTAAAAATTACAATTTTGTGAATGAATGCTGGAAAAGACACAGCTATATATACATAGAAGGAACAGCAATAAAGGGTGCACTGTATCACAACATTGTGCTGTTCTGCATGTGTAAAGAAAAAGGAGAATTCAACATTGTTTAGGACATCCATGGGCAGAGCTCCAGAAGAGAGTTAATGAATCTAGAATGCTTTGTAGAATCAAAATCATGTAACCTGACAATTAGCAAATATACCAGTCCCTACCTGTCAGGTCCTTTTCAGCCAAAGAGATCAGCCAAACAGTTGAGAATAGGAAAAGTCCATTCTTCAGAGAAGGTGAATGAGAACAATAAGTAATGGGGTGAAAGTGAACAAAATAACATTTAGATTCAGTGTCAGGAAAAACTGTTTTAATGATTAAATTGGTTCCATTTGATGAAAGCCCCACTACATGATTAGTCACTTAAACTTGGATACAACAAAGCATTGCTGTAGGGAACAATCCTGCAGCAGTAAAGAACAATACCTCGCCTTTTAGAATCCTGTTCAGCCATAGATCTCAAAGCACTACTCTGAAACCTGTATAAAGATCTGTATCTTCATTCTATTTTACAGATGCAGAAAGGAGTTAAATGACTTGCCAAGATCACACCATGATCAGTCGTATATTCAGGAATAGAATCTAGATTGGCTAACTCTCTTCCCTGTACTCAGGACACCAGACTGCAGATGCATCAGAGGAAACAGATTAGTAGCCGTAATACTTGATTCTGAGATTATATTTGAGTAAACAGGTGTGAGATCAGATTCAGAGCCCCGATTCAGACAAGCACTTTGGTATGTACTTAAGCCAATGGGACTACTGTATGTTAAAGCATGTACATACGTATTTTGCTGGACTGGGGCCCAAGATCCTAATACTTTTCATTTCTAATTTCCAATTAAACTTGTGAAAAAGTTCTTATCTTCTAAGAGATTTTCATTTTGTAGGATTTGGAATGGACTCCTTTCCATTCAAATATTTGATTTTTTTTTCAGCTTTTAAAAACTTTTTATAGAATTTTTTAAAGTTAAGGTCTTCCATTACACATTTTTTGTTGTTTGTTTCTTCCTTTTCTCTCCTTTTTTTCCAGTCATTTTAGAAAATGTGGGGGGAGGGGAAGGAAAAGGATATTTACAAATGTTAGAGGAAAAAAGGAAAGAAGGAAAACCCAAACTCTGATAAACAAAACCCAAAAGATTTTAATAAAAATATCAATGTTTCAGTTAAAAAAATTAGTGTTTGAAAAAATAATTTGCAAAAAAATTGATGAAAAAATCTCAAAATTGGACTTGTAATTTTTTAACCCATAAAATGGCTATTTTTTCAAACAAACAACCCCCCCCCCCAACCCCTCTTCAGACAAAAAGTTTCCCTTGACTATTTCCAGTCCCATGAAACTGAAAATATTTGGTCTCAATCCTGCAACTCTTGCTCATTTGAGTAGTCTTGTTGAAGTTATAGAGTTACTTTAATAAGAAGTACTAAAAGGAGCAAGAGTTTTCAGGATTATGCTCATGAGTTGTACTATATAAGTAAAGGTGCTATATGTAAAATAGGGAGATTATGTCAGCAGCAAAGTGAGATGAAGTGCCAAGTGCTGTTCCAGTCAGTTTACTACAAAAAACAAACAAACAAAAAACCCCCCACCATACACAAATATTGACTCCCTTTTGACAAATGGGAGAGAGTCAGACATGCACCAAAAGTAAATAAACACCTTCAAAATAAGACCTACAGTATTAAGAACAGTTGAGAGAACAAAGTTTGTACAGTTTGGAGAAAAACAGCCAAGGAGACATTGATAATATTTTATGAGTCCAATAAAAAGGATGTTGTAAGCAAGAAAGGAGTAATCATTCTTGCTTCCCCAAGACGACAAGACCAGAAGTAACATGTTTAAACTACAAAAGAGAATAGTTCAAATTCAATAGTAGGGAAAATGTTCTAATCCAAAAAAATCAATTAGAGGAAAGAACATCACTGACAATTTTCAAGACACGATTTTATAAGTAGCTATTAGACCTGGATTAGAAGAAATATTACGATATGGTCACAAAGCAGGGGCAAGGCTGACATGACCTTCTAGAGGTCCCATCTAGTCTATACGTGATTCTTTGAATATTGACTTCAGAATAATAGTGCATATAGCACTAGCAGCATATAACTGATTGAGCACTTAATCCAGTTTTTGATTTCAATCTTGAAAGAAACTCAGAGTCAGTAAACCAGATATAGCTAAGAGCAAGTAATATACTGAAATAAACCAGATTGTAAATACTGTACCTGCTACCCACTACTATCAACCAAAAAACACCACACACTAATTATTGGAAACCACATTCTGACATTTAGAAAAGCTATATAAATTACACCTAAAGTTAGACAACTCTAAATTATTCAGCCCTCACAAAGGTGGAATATTGCTTCTCATTATGACCAAACAATCCCTCTAGACTACTTATATGTAGCAAGAGTCATTTAAGCACAGCCAACAGGAAAGTAAACATGTAGCCCTAAACAGACACAGATACAATCACAAACTATAGTTTGTGCTATGTTGTGGATTAGAGAAGAGTTTTCATTTTTGGAAGAGGAGAATATGTATGCTATGTTGCTCAGTTTGGCTATGTCCATCACTTTTTGCATGATTGCTTCCCTTTGCCATCACTGTCAACTGTTCAAAAAAGAACTAGATAAATTCATGGAGAATAGGTCCATCAATGGCTATTGGCCAGGATGGGCAGGGATGCAAAACCATGGTCTGAAGTGTCCCTAGTCTCTGTTTGCCCAAAGCTGGGAATGTGCAACAAGGGCAGGATCACTTAATGATTACCTGTTTTGTTAATTCCCTCTGAAGCTTCTGGCATTGGCCACTGCTGGAAGACAGGATACTGGGCTAGATGGACCAGTAGTCTGACCCAGTATGGCCATTCTTAAGTATGTTATTAACCTATTGGTTTCTAAAAGTGGAGAAAAAAAAAGAAGGGATAGACAATAAGACACAGAAAATATCATAATGGCTCTGTATAAATCCACAGTACATCCACATCTTGAATACTGCATGCAGATCTGGTCACCTCATCTCAAAAAAATGCATTAGAATTGGAAAAGGTATAGAGAATGGCAACAAAAATGATTAGGGGTATGAAACAGCTTTTGTATGAGGAGAGATTAAAAAGAAAGATTGGGAATTTTCAGCTCGGGAGATGACTAAAAGGGGATATGATTGAGATCTATAAAATCTTGACTTATGTGGAGAAAAATGAATAAGGAAATGTAATTTACTCTTCACATAACACAAGAACCAGAGGTCACCCAATGAAATTAATAGGCAACAGGTTTAAAACAAACAAAAGGAAGTACTTCTTCATGCAACACACAGTCAACCTGTGGAATGCTTTGCCAGGAGATGATGTGAAGGCCAAAACTATAATCTGGTTCAAACAAGAACTAGGTAAGTTAGTGGAGGAAGGTCCAACCCTGGCTATTAGTCAAGATGCTCAGGGATGCAACACCATGCTCTGAGTGTCCCTAGTCTCTATTTGCCAGAAGCTGGGTGTGGACGACAGGGGATAGATCACTCAATGATGGCCTGTTCATTTTGTTCATTCCCTCTGAAGCACCTGGCTTTGGCCACTGTTGGAAGACAGGACACTGGGTTAGATGGACCATTGGTCTGACCCAGTTGGGCCATTCTTATGAGAAAATAATTTTTTGGAAATTATACAGAGGCCTCACAAAACTTGCTTCAGCCATATAGTTTATGATTTAAAAAATACTGTGTGCCACATCAAGGATAGCAATTTAAGGTCCCCATTACTCTGGTTTCTCTTATGGAAGTATTGCCTTGTGGCTAGAACACTGGAGTGGTATTCAGGAGACTTGGGTTCTATTTCTGGCTACATCACTAGCCTGCTAGGTGACCTCAATTTCTCCAATCTGTAAAATGGGGATAATAATACTGACCTCCTTTGTAAAGTGCTTTGAGATCTACTGACAGACAGCAGTATATAAGATCTAGGCATTATTATTATGGCTTCTGCTTAAGAACACAGTATAAATAGATGAATTCCAGCAACCCATCTTACTTATTTTAAAAGATGATGATCATGGACTAAGAGGAAGGGGAGTACCTTACAAGCATTTCAGGCAGAATTGTTTCATATAAAAAAGTTCCTACGTGCAATATGGTATCAGAGGCAGGCAGAGACATATGAAAATAATGCAAGAGAGAGAATTCATATTTCTAGGGAAAGAGACACTTCAGTTGGAGATGTGGGTGCCCAGAGTTTCTGTAAATCAGGGGAAAAGTGGCTTAAGTTTGGTACCCAAATGTAGAGTCACTTGAAATCAGATACCACTTTAGAAAATGTTGGTCTCAAATCTCACACATACACAATGTGGATTATTAGCTGGCCTCCTGAACTGGCATACAAAAGCATTCTGGCAATTATGCCCATCTAACATCATGAAGACAATGAGGCTGGCCCAGAAGTCAGCACACGTTTGTTGCCACAAACAAGCTGACCAGCATAAGTTACTACTCAGAGGAGCAGTAACAAATGCTCTGCCATCTGTTCCAAGACATACCCTGTGATGGCAGAACACATGGCTAAAGACCCACCACAATGTATGCTGCACAAGTGTATCCCCTGTAATGGTAGCACCCTTTAACTGGGCAAAAATGAAGCTGCTTAGAAGTGGTCTGGATTTCCCAGTGTTATGTGCTCAGTGCACTGGTGTATAAAGCAGTGAAATTCTATTTCCCAGCATGAGGGTATTCATGGAAGGATTCATCCTAGAAATGTCCCTGTGTTTCTAAGATAAGAATAGCAATTTCCTTTAAATTTCTGCCAAAAATTTAAAATTTCTGTAGAGTGGAACCTGCAATCTTTTAATATAACAACCTCAATTTCCTCCAATATGCATATAGTTCATATATAGATCTATTTCATAAATATATTTTATGAAAACATGAAATAGCTATACTTACCGATTTATCTTCAAGTACTCATTTGTGTTAGACTCCATCAGTTGACAGATAAAGATGATACCAACAAAGAGAGTTAAAGCTCCCCAACATCCTGTTTTTATAAATGGGAACCCTGCATGTAATACTCTTGTACCTTGCACAAATAATTTACTCAGGATTGCCACTCATGAATATATGCAGTAGAAAAGCCAAAGAGAACACTTCCCAAATGCATATATATGCCTTTTCAAAATTTCAAAGAGACTTCATTATTAGTGAATGAAAGGAAAGCAATGGAGTATCCACCAGTTCAATTCCATCACCTGGAACACTAGCTTCCAACAGCTTTTTTATGACCATC
Organism: Dermochelys coriacea; assembly: GCF_009764565.3. NCBI lineage: Eukaryota > Metazoa > Chordata > Testudines > Dermochelyidae > Dermochelys > Dermochelys coriacea. Next base: position 73,693,191 of record NC_050072.1, on the reverse strand, counting down.
ATGAAGAGCCTCTTAGATTAATCCTCACTTCATTTCTATGTTAGTTTGCAATCAAAGGGATTATCTAAATGTGACATGATATTTAGCACTGAGCTATGATGACACAGTAACTTAGGCTTTTCTCTGTAGCTTGTACCCACCATACAGAAATATATGACAAAAACAACAAAAAACAAAACAAACACCCTTTTGAAATGCAAATAGAAAATGCAGAGTAATTTAAAGGGACACTATTGACTTGAAAATCATATCTGTCTGGAAATATTGTATCTGCTATAGTTACAAGTCACTCCTAAACTGATTATAACTGCATGAATTAGGAGGAATTATTTCCCCTCTGTGTTTTTACTGTGCTTTGTGCATTTGCAGCATTTTATGAATAGTCAATTTCACTGTATAGGAAGTTAAATAGTCAGCTTCCCACTACTGAAAAAGGCCTTTATAAACATAAATAGGTGAGCAGAACCCCCCCCCCCCCCCCACCCATAAAAATACTACTAAAAAAAATCATGGAACATTTTATAAAGGGTATAGCAGAAACTGTTTTTTTTTTTTTTTTTAGGAAATAATCACTTTTAAAAAATTCAAGTTAACATTGTCCCTCTCAAGTGACTATGCATACACAAACTGTTTTAATGTCCATCCAGCAATTGTTTTTTTCCTCCCCTGTGGGCTGAGTTTAGAAAATCAATGTTCACCTCTGAAGGCTAATTAAGCTTAAACTTTGTCTTTCTTTAGTTAGAATCATCTTCTGTATTTGGCCTTAAAATAATGCTTAATAAATCTTTAAGAATGTTCAAGCCAAAGTGACCAAGCAGGTATGTGCAGAAATTAACCTTTTTATTATATTATATACTGTAATAGTAAAGTTTGTTTTAAGTGCATGAATAAAAAGTTAGTGAAATTACAGGAGGAATAATCTATATAGCAATAATAGGTGCATTGACAGGAAAAAAAAAGTTTTCACTCATTTTGGCCTAAAACTTTGTGTTCAGGTTTCCAGGATTCTGACATCAGAACCAAGATAACACTGATTAGAACCATAGGGCTTTACAATAAAAGCTAAAATATCGACCATATGATGGCAAAAAGTCTTTATTTTGTGGTTAACGTATTCTCTTCTAGCTACTCTCTGACGAAGTTGGTGGTGCTGTGGAGGAGGATCTCCGTCTCGACAAAGATCGTAATCTCTCAGCACTGTAGGCAACATGCTTGTCATAATTTTGTATCTGAGCTTCAAGAAAATCCCTCTGTTGTTGGCTGATTGTCTGGCTAATCAGTCCTGGGAGAGCTTGAATGCTACCAATTAAAGTTTCCAATTTAGTTTCCAGAGTAACAATCCTCTTCTCAAAATCTTCACTTCTTTCATTTAAGTCAGAAATCAGGTCATACATGATGTTTTGAGTCTGAAAGGAGAGGATGCAAGCAGAGCTTTATATCTGGTTTGCAAACAATTCAGTATGAAGTGTTATTCCAGTAGGGTTTCTGAAAGGGTTTTGTTTTTATATTTTTCCCCAGCCCTTTAAAGTTGGTACTGAAAGAAAAAGTTAGCATGTTGAATAAAGTGGAGGACTGATGATACTACAACAAGCACCTGTCTCATGAAGTAATTTTACTCAGGGCTTCAGTACAAATCCCCACTTAGTGCAACATTCAATGAGAAGACGTTAACATTAATTCCTTAATTAAGCTGTTTTAATTTCAAACTGTTGATGAACTGGGTAAAACAGAAAACCTTTCAGAAGTATAGAGATTTAGAAATGTGCTACCTTAATACTGGATTTATTCAACAAGTGGAGGAAGTCCAAAGATTCTACTATATCTGGAATAAATTCTGGAATTTTTATTCTTCTCTATATTTGCGTTAAATGGATCTTCATACTTCTAAGCAGTATGTTCTCCCCTTGATCAGCATATGGAGCTCTCATTAGTGTTAATGGAGCTCCTGATGCCGACCAAGGAGAAACTATACTTTTAAGGTACAACCATCCCTCCCCCTAGAAAACAAAAATGTAAGTGATAATGTAAGTGATAATACAAGTGATTTAGTAACACAAAGTGCTTTGAAAATAACCACATGCTCTATCATAAATATGAAGCATACAATTTTTATAGGTTTCAGAATAGCAGCTGTGTTAGTCTGTATTTGCAAAAAAGAAAAGGATGCATCCGATGAAGTGAGCTGTAGCTCACGAAAGCTTATGCTCAAATAAATTTGTTAGTCTCTAAGGTGCCACAAGTATTCCTTTTCTTTTTTACAATTTTTATACTTCATTTTCACTGCTACAAATGAAGAGTCTACACTGGGACTTGTTGCATCAATGATCCTTAAATGATGAAATAGAATTTAATTTATTTTTCAGAGTTCACTAGCTTTATGAGTAAGCAGAAGGGATTAGAATGTAAAAGTACATTCATATTTGCATGGTTGTATTGCTAAATCTCTTTACGAAACAATATTCTTGTTCATTAATAATTTTCTGTTATTTTGATTACTGTACTGTATTTTTCTTATGAGACTGGAATGCAGTGTCTAAAACAGAGATAAGAGTTAAGGTGGTTTATCTATGTCTACAGAGGGATAGTTCAATTAAGACTTGGGTTTAAACAATTAAACTGATGTGAAATAACCAGATCCTTTTTTACCTTGTAGGCAAATTTACTGAAGTGTAGTTAAGTTTACAGTACACAGAAAGGGAATGAACAATTAACTGAATGACTGCGTAAGGTGCAAGGCAGTGACGAATCAGCCCAACATCCATATTCTTTTTTCAATGCATGGTGTTTCAAGGGTGTTGGCATGATTCTTGAGGGCAAGCTACTATATATGCATCTCATGGGCAGATCTGTTGTCTTTATTAGTTGACATAAATAGGAAGTGCTTGAATTGCATCCACAGTAGTTAGCTGGGTACCCTTTTATTTTTAGAGTAGCAGCCGTGTTAGTCTGTATTCGCAAAAAGAAAAGGAGTACTTGTGGCACCTTAGAGACTAACAAATTTATCTGAGCATAAGCTTTCGTGAGCTACAGCTCACTTCATCGGATGCATCCGATGAAGTGAGCTGTAGCTCACGAAAGCTTATGCTCAAATAAATTTGCTAGTCTCTAAGATGCCACAAGTACTCCTTTTCTTTTATTTTTAGTTTAGGCAAGTTGGGGAATTTTGCCCAAGTGGGATGCATACTGAAGGATTCAAGCTGTTCATAAAGGCAAGCACTGAACAAATGTGGATTCAAAGCATCTGGGATAGATGTCTGAGATATTTATTTAAAATATATACACTTCTCGCTTAGCGACATATGAAGTTCAGTTTGAGCAGCTGCTATATACACATATGCAGATGTGAAACCTTGTACATTTTGGCCTCAATCCTATAAATCTGATTATTATTCTCTACAGAAAACACATGATATAATAGTACTTTGCACTTGAATGACACCTTTCATCTGAAGATCTCAAAGGGTTTTAAGAAGTTTAATTAATCAAGCTTCATAACACACTAGCAAAGTAGGTAAGTATTATCCCTATTTTACAGATATGGACTAGAAACACAGATGTAATGTAACTTGCCCAAGGTCACAGTAGCAGTGCTGGACATGAACCCAGAACTTCTGAGTTCCAGTCCCGCACAGTAACCAGTAGGCTATGCTCCCTCTCACATAATATGTAAATATAGGGAAGAATTTACTCTTTCACATATATAGCAAGACACAAACATGGCCCATTCCTGAAAGATACTAAACATCAGATCAGCCTCCTTGTTATATGCATTATACAAGGACTTTGCCTTTTTTCTGAAGTATCAAGTATTTGCATTTCAGACAGAATGATACTGGCTTTAACATAATTTACCACAGAAGACAAGACAATTGGCCTATTTTCCTATAATGACTGACTAAGGAAGAGTGTGTATTTATACCTGTGAACTACAGTGAAGAGATGAGCTTTTTATTCTGAACTATTCATTTTGAGAAGATAAATGTTAATTTATAAAAACAAATGAAATGTGAATTGCCTACTAACCTTTGCCAGGTCCACCAAAGTGTTTGCTTGATCGTTCAGTTTCCTTTGCTCCATTTTTACACTTCGTAATCTAAAAAGGTGGAATTTGAGGTCAGATATGTTTTTTTCCATATTAGGTCTTCTAAATAGCATGCATATAACTTACAAGACCAAATAACTGCATGGACAATGCCTTGAGTACTTCATATAAATTCAGACCTGGGGTTATGTGTCTGGTACAATGAGAAGCATGCTTCCTCAACACCGCAAAAAAGAAAGAGCAAGAAAATGTGATGTCCTCAAGACTATTATTTATCATGGTTAAAGTTGAATTCAAAAAAGGGAGGTAAAGATTTACTCATATTGTATGAAAGAAAGCCAAAACATTCCTTAAAGCCTCAGTATCATGACAAGTAGATATAGGAAGAGAAACAAAACAAGTCAGATTTCATCAATAATGTTATAACAGTCAAGAATCTTCCTATACCTACATGACTAGATACAGGTATTAGCCCTGTTCAGTCTGAAATGGATTGGGTTAGAAGGTGTTTGAACCTGATGAAAATACAGTGATAAGTGAGTTTCTTTTTAATTTTAAACAAACTTTTATCTGACCAGCAGCTAAATAACCAAAATACTTGTCACTATATTAATTTTATTGTCCTACTGAATTTAACTTTCAACTTACCTCTAAATACCATTAAATTTCAAAATATATATCAAACATTGTGCTGTTAATATGTCAGCAAGAAAATGCACTGCTTAAACTACAGCATTGTAAAAACTCCTGTATTTTTTCCTCTGGATGCTTGAGTAATTGCATTAAGTTAAATTACAGTTATGCACATATATTGAGAAGGGGAATGCAAGCTTTCAGTTTCTCAAATAGTATTAGGAAAAAAAATCAGTATGCTTTGTTAAAGGCCTGCATTTCCAACAAGGCCTATACAAATGGACAATTTTAATCAACTATTTTGTGAACTCAAAAACAGTGAGAAGGAAAAAACCCTCAATCATTTGATAACGTTAATTATATTACCAAGCTTTATTGCAAATGGTAACCTGATCAAACACACCAACTGACAAATGTTTTTTGTGTGTGACAGAATGGGTCATTTTATAACATTTTACTCAAAATACAAGATTAGTTTTGTATCACAAATATAAATTTCAGTATATAAAAGAGTTAAAACACCTCTAACTTCTGATTTCTTGCATTAAAAAAGGTAGGGGCTTGAATCTCTTCTCACTTATACTGGTTTTACCCTGGTTTAATGCCACTGACTTCAATGCTCCTGGGTTACGCCAGCATAAGTGAAAGGAGAATTAGGCCTAAAGCCAGGACAATTTCAGTTTTACAGGTAGAGAATCAAAACTCTAAGGGCAAAATTCTACTGTCAGTGAGATTTTTGTAATTAATTCCACTGTTGAGCAGATCTCTCCATATGATCAAGGCTACAAAACTTTTCCACTTTCTTCCCTGTCACAAACTCAGGTTTCCAGATCAAGATATGAGAGTGGTTTGCAGATGTACTCATTTGCAATAGGTTTATGAGAATTTAACCATTTAAGTGTGAATTGTTTGCTAAGGTGTTTCATTTTAGCTGACAAGCAGAAATTGGGCTCCTAACCACATCAAGAGGTCCAATGGATATTCTTAAAAAACACTATTTTCAAAAAAAAAGTCACACCACATGATACAAATGGAGAAATATCATGCACTGTAACTAGCATGTTAGACATGTATGCATAATTAGGGAATAGATTCCTGTTCAGTGGCAGTTCTTATTTTTTGGAAATTTCAACAGAATGAACTCAGGAAAGTGACTCCAGTTGCCATGAAACATATAGGAGCTGGAAGGTTTATTCTGTGTCTCAAGTCAGAATTTTTATGTAACCAAAATACTTCAGGAATTTTCCAAAATCCACAAGAAGCTATCAAATGAAGTTTGTGTTTGGATCTTTACATTAAGCAATTCATTTGTAGAAACATATTGACTTCCAACTTCATGCTTAAAAGAAAGCTGTGAAGAGTAAAATATCCCACTGAAGGTGTGTATTAATTTCTGTTGCTGAGGTAGGAGCAGCAGTGTGCTGCTGACATTCAGTCAGTGTGCTGGCTAGCTTCCCTTTTTTGGGCAAACCCAAAGCTTCATCACCTGATGGAGCTTCATCTTCTGAAACATTGTTGGTGCACAGAGCTGTAGCTAAGCACTTTTGGAATATGGAAAACTCCTGAAGAACATGAGTTAAACATTACAGCCCAGAACAGACTCATTGAAGATGCTTATCTCTGAAAAGTATCTACAGATTTGACTGTAGAATTATACCCTTAGTATTTTGTTGTGAATTTATTCAAACAATTGAAAAGGTACATATACATTTTATTTTCTAGCTTCTGAAGACACTATATATCGTACACAACCCAATTGCCAATTCGTTACACTTTAGCACACTGGACTAATCTTTGTGCTGACTTAAAGCCCATGTAATTCCATGGATAATGGAACAGCAGAAATACCAGCTGACAAAATTTGGCGCAGGGGCTGCAAAGGTACAGCTATTACTTAAAGATCATTCTTTAGCTGCAACAGCCAGATTAAAAGGAAGTTGGCAGATTTTATTTTTTTCTTAAAATATGGATATTCCAATTCCTTCCTTATGAACTTCACTTATCACAGCAAAGATCATGATTTTGGATCACATTTTCACAGCAGCAATCAGACCATTAAATTCACAAATAAAGAATCCATTTGTTGCATGCAGACAGTGGTAAATTCTGCAAATTTGAAAGGAACAGCTCATACAACTTACTTCCGAGCTCTATTTTCATTTTGTTGAAATAAAAAGACAAAACAAAAGAAAACAATCTGTAAAATATACTAGAACAAACCAACACAGGGGGTGGTGTTCATAGGTATACAGTCGGTTCAATTCAGCCGGTCCCATGGTTTCACCATTGGCTTCTATGGATCAGCAACAGCCATGGGTTAAGCCTGATTTGTTTGCACAATAATGATGGGATTTGCAATAGTGTTATACATCATTAAGCCTTCCATTTCTTTCCCATATTTCTTTATGCCAGCCTGTGACCCATGGATCTTCCTTATCCGTATAGAATATACCATTTATTAATTATGTCTAGTGGTTCCTGTGATTCTCCCCACACCCCATTTAATTTACATGAGGAAAAAGGATTACGAGTTGCTGAAGGCAGAGCCAGAAACAATAATTTCATGGATTTTGTAGTTTTTAAGGGTCAGAAAGGATCATTTACTCTGACCTCTTGTATGACAGATTCATGAAACCAGTCCAATAATTTGTGGTAGAACAAGAGAATAATGTGTTTTAAAAAATTAAAAACTAACCCAGAATAAAGATGGACAAGGGACATATTGCTAGGAATCAAAAGAGAAGTAAACCAAAAACCAAAAAATTTCATTGTGCCCAGGTACTCTAACTAAAAAAAAATAAAAAAATAAAAAGCACAATTCTGGAGCTGTACTCCTAACAGGTTATCATTGTATGCACAGAAGAGGCTCTCCAATCTTTTGCTAAAATACAATATATTATGCAAAGTATCCTTCTGAATCAGAAGCAAAGTGCTGCAGGGCAAAGGGAAACTCACCGGCATGAGCTCTCAGAGCCCTGGACTGGCATAACTAGAAAAAATGACCACTGCAGCCCAACTGAACTGACTGCTGAATAGTTAAGGCAGATGCAGAACAAATATCTGCACCCTTGTGCACCTTTTTGGGGGTCTGAATAGTGTGTAAAGCTGCAGATTGAGCCAGACAGGCTTTTTATTTTAAATTCATTTTTGCATATACACATACAAAATGCATGGCAAGGTTAAAATGAAGGAATATCTTATGTGGTCAAAGGACAGATGTAAAATGTGCGCGCAGGCCCCACGGCCCCACCATCCATCCATGGTGCACAGGATGACAAAGCCGAGTAAATACACGTCAGAACACAATCTTAGCCTACCAAATCCTAATCTTTTGTGGACTTTTTACATACAAGTATTTCTATTATAAGTGTTTACAACAGTTCTTCATTAAAATTTGCAACTTTGCTAAAGTGAACCAACATGCAGTGTTTATACAGTACTTAAAAACCTTCAATGCACTGCAGAAACATTAACTAATCTGAAGTGAAGCAAATATTATCCCCAATTTATAAATGAGAAAATTAATGGCCAGATTGTGCTCCCAGTCCCTATATCCACACAGGAAGAGAAATCTCCTCCTGCAGACCTCCCACCTCCTGAGCAGTGAGAGTGAATATACGTGAGCCAGCCAACATCATCCCTTCCTGTGGCTTGGACCACATGTAGGCAAAGGTTGGGGGGTTCGGGGGGGGGGGGGAAGTGGGTATGTGCACAAGCCCACATCAACTTGCATTTAGAATTTATTTAAAAAACCAGTACAACCAGAGGCTGAGCTAACTTTTCCTCACTATGTTGTGGAAGCTCAACTCATGGCAGGTACCAAAGGCTTCAATGAGCTGGGTTGCCATGCAGCTGGAAGAGTCAGCAGGAGGTCCCAGAGCAGGTGTGAAGGTGCCAGACATCCTAGCAATCCCCTGGGATCTGCATTTTTGGGGAACAGAAGTCCTTTCATTCCATGTAGCTCACGAAACTATATGCTAACATGCTCTATCTGTGGGTTGGAGGAACGGTAGTCCCCATGCACTGTATGTCTTTACTTTGAAGCCCAGAAGTTACTCATGTGAGGAATCTAGTTGGGAGGAGTCTTGGTCCATCCTCCTGGCTGTGGATCTGCTTTATGACAAACACTTATTGTGAATTTTAGGCCAAATTTAGAACGAAGCAGAGTTTCAAGGGCTGTATTATGATGATTAAGCTTACTATTACGACTGGGCCCAGCAGAGAATCTTGTCCAGTCTCTGTCTTTATCACTCCTGATTCTCAGACTGGTTTTATCCCCTGATGGGGATCAGGACAGGCTAGGGGCTGATCTAAATTATGCTGGTAAAAACTCCAAAGGGGCAATCTAGGGATTGCCAGAGTACAGCATGCTCTGGCCATGCTACTTCCCTGCCCAGATGCCAGGGGGTAGTGTAGGAGTCAGCTATGCCAACTACACCCACTGAGGACTCCCCCATACCAAGGAAATTCCCAGCTGAGAACAGACAATTACATTTTTGTCGCCTTTGAGCTGTTGGAACAGCTTTAAGGGTCAGAGAATCTGGTCCATTATCTTTTCATTAAATATTTGTTGTAGTAATAGCTTCTATTTTAAAGTGATTAGATTATTCTGACACGAAATGATTAAAATATTTGCTTTAAATGAAACTGACATACTTGCTGCATTTCTGTTTTCTTCAGTGATAAAAGGAGGCAACTGCTTTTAAGCCAATTCATACAATAGTAACAACAAACTCCTGGTAATAACATAACATTAAAATCTTCATGCTAATTTATGAAGCATGATAGAGAATTCCAGGAAAATGTTTACAAAAATTCAGATCATAGCTATGCACTCCTGGCCCAGTTTCTTTTGTGAACAAACACTACTCTAAAATCTTATTTTGCTTTATTCTACGAGAAAGAGAAAATTCAGAACCCAGAGCAAAGTTCTGGGGTAAGGATAGATAAGTCTGGACAGAAAAACCAAACCAAAATAGTACTTACTGATGAATAGCTTGCAAGAATTTGCGTTGATGTTTCCTTACTTTTGCATGGTCTATCTTTTTAACCAGCTTTGTATTTTTATAAATTAACCATGTTTCCCTGAGTACATTGGCAGCTGCATTTTTCACCTGTTTAATAAAAGAAAACACCAGACTCACAAAAATAGCATTCATGTCTCTTTGAATTTTCTCTGGTGTACACCATCTTTCAGAAGTACTCATGGTCCTAGCTATCTGTGGGGTAGGGGTGCTGTATGAAGCTACAGCAGTGATGTAGGAAATGTGATGACATGACCAGAGACAATGAGGCCTGTCTAATAAATTTATGCTTCTTCTAAAAGTGATATTTGTAACAGCTTCCTCTGTGGCTGAGAATCACATCTGTTTCTGATAGGAACTTGACCCATTTGGTGTTCTCAGTATGTGTAAATTATATGAAACAGACATTAAAACATTACATGCCCAGTATTTAACTGGATAGATTGTACAGGACCAAAAATCGATTTCCCTATTACAAGTTTGTGTCTTCTCGTCACTTCCTTCTTGTAGGATTTCTCCCTCTCACTTCTAATAGTGATTTAACAGTCTTTTCCTCTGTTTGCTTTAAATGAAACTGACATACTTGCTGCATTTCTGTTTTCTTCAGTGATAAAAGGAGGCAACTGCTTTTAAGCCAATTCATACAATAGTAACAACAAACTCCTGGTAATAACATAACATTAAAATCTTCATGCTAATTTATGAAGCATGATAGAGAATTCCAGGAAACTCAAGAGATGCTCAAATAAGTGTTTCTGTTTTTCTTTGTTCTGGTTTTCCCATTTTTGTCCCTCCACTTTCTCCGAGATAAGCATATTGTCAAAACCTTACAGCTATGTTTACGGTATATGATTCATGTCTGTTTTGTATTTTTCTAAAATGAGGGTCTCTATAAAATGATATTCACAATATAAAATGTAAGGAGACCTTCAGTTCTCCTATACCCTCTGATGTCCCCAGTGTGGCACTCACAATACTTATACAAATATTGACAAAGCATTTCAATGTATTGATGACTAATGTTAATTGATAGGATACTTCCTAAGGTAAATATAGAGTATTCTATTGTAGCTCTTATCTCTCTCCTTATCCCTCTCTGTCTATGCCTCTATCATATCCACCATTGCTGTAGTCAAGCTAAATTACAGTATACACAAGGGAACAATGCAGAGCTGCAACTGGATCCTGCAACTAGCAGGAGCGCCCAGAGACAACGGTCCCAATCATGTACCATTGTAGTCACTGGGAGCTTTGCCACTGATGTCAGTAGAAGCAGAATCAGGCTCACTGAACCTCACTGAAGTCCTTGCTCTCCCCTTAGCTTTGGACACCATCAGTTTGTGATTTATGGCAAAATCCACCTCTTGTGTTTTGTGATCTAACAAATATTCAGAAACAGGAAGGTTGTTTGCTTTCCTTTGTATTATCTGAGTGGCTGAGGTTACTGCGCAAGTATGCTTTGAGGCTAATTTAAATATTACACTGAGCTGATGTTTAGATTTATTTGGAGGAATAGATAGCTAGAGAAGGCAGATAGTCTGGGATTAAAGAGAGGTGAGTGAAATGCTAAATTCACAAGAGCTAGCAAATTTGCATGAATCCATTTTACTACCTAGATTTTCATTTGTCGTTAAAAGATATTACAGAGACAAGGCAGATGAGGTAATATCTTTTATTGGACCAACTTCTGTTGGTGAAAGCTTGTCTCTCTCCCCAACAGAAGTTGGTCCAATAAAAGATATTATCTCACCCACTTTGTTCCACATTGGGAGGGGGGGGAGGAGAGAGGGAGAGTTTTACCTCCCTGTTACTCACATTCATGGTTGGCATGGTTCAGTTTCTTAATACCTATGTGACTACCACCACCTTCTTCCTAATCTGCCAGGTTGTTTTTCCTGCTTTTGCGTCTGACTGAGCAGACTTTTCTCACATAAATAATCCCCCTGAAATGAATGAGACTAATCAAATGAGAAAGGATAAACTCCATTATTTGTTCCCTTTACATAAACATATTCCTCCTGGATTGTAAACCTTCATTGTCTTCGTAGCTGTGATGCTTATATTTTCTGACATGGTTATTTTTAAAGTCAATTAATTAAAACATTTTCTTATTGAATTTTAGTTTCCATCTGTGAAATATCTTTAATGGGTGTATGAGATTGCTATATTATTGCAAGTGGCTGATTGAATAACCCCATGTGTTCAGTAAATGAAGCAATAGCAAAGACTTGACAAAAAATAATTTGTGAATATTTTTAATCCTGTTTTTCAAGATGTTCTCACATGTAAGGAAGCATCTCATTCTTTTACAAAAGAACAGTTTTTCTTCTTGTGTATGTTTGGATTTCAGGATTTCAATCTATATCACTTTTTAAATTCATATAATCTAATAGAACTACAAGAACTACCTATATGCTGTAGTTTTTTCCTCTCATATGCTGCACAAAACTCAGTCTAGTTTAATACATAATAAACTCGTCTTTCAGAATAATATTCCGTTCTTTGCTGGTTACCTCAGTTACCTTCCAGCTTTGGTCTAGTTTCAATATGTCCCGCTGTAAGAGAATCTTCAAATCTACTGCCATTGCACCAAATCCTCATTAGGAGTGAGAACCTGCAACTTCCGTTGAAGTCAATGGAAGTTCAGGTGCTCAGTACTCCCCAGAAGGCACCCAGCACCTTGCAGAAGAAGGCCCATAGAGAAGTAGAAGAAAGAAAATTATATTTTTTCCCCAATGCGTCTCAGAAATACATTAAACAACATTCCCTTTTCAATGGGGAATATAAAGATCTGCAGGTATAACTTACTCTTTTAGTTAGCTGGGTATCCATCATGAAATTATGCACATGTTTTTCAGCTTTGGTAAGTTCTAACTTCCTTGCAACCACAGCTACCACCAGCGCCGTGCACCCTGCACCCTGAAAACAACAATAAAACAAACCCCAAGGAGTTACTACTGTGTGCGTTTCAAAAGCATTTTTTAAGAAGTTTCTCCTTCACTGAAGAAATATGAAAGGCATGAAATGAATCACCATTCTTGATAAATGTGATGAATATAGTACAGCTATTTTAGTTCAGGGTTATATAAAGAGTCTGTTACCATAGACTGGTAAACTGTCATGAAATCATCAATTGTTTACTGAAGAGCATCACTTTAAGGTCATGCTTTTTTCCTCTAGGAGTTGAAAAAAGAAACGGATTTTAGAACAAATTCAGTTTCTAATGTCTGAACAAGAGCAGCCAGATACAACATTTAAAATTTAGAATACATCCGCAAATGAATCCAGAAAGGCCCGTTCATAGTCATGGTATCTGCAATTGCTAAAAGGAAGTAAGATTGGATTAGTATCTAGCACAATAAAACTAGAAGCTGTTTTAAGGCTCTCTTTAAAGTCTAAAGATAAAGTTACCTTAAATCTAGTTTTTAGTCACTTATATATACTTTCATGTAGAGCTGGTCACAATTTGTTGTGCAAAATCTTTTTTTTTTTTTTTTTTACGGCTGCTACTCTGTAACCTGAAATATGACAGATCACATCATGATGGTATGCATGAAAATGCACACTTTTTACCTTTGTTCAAAAGAGGAAAGGTAGAATATTACTTTTGGATTTCTTCTTTGCACTTCCATGGAAGAAAACAAATGTTTATTCTTTTAATAATAAATAGTTTACAGAGATAGCACATTAATTTAAATTGGGATTTTAACATTTTATCATTATTATAAATACATGGAATTATCATACTTTGCACTTCCAGAGGGCCTTCCACTTGAACTAAGATGTGGATTCCCATTTTAAAGATCAGGAAACAGAGGCAGAGGCATAGATAATCTGTACTGTTATGTTAAATGATGGCATAATGTTGCATAATCACACCCTCCCCCATTTTTTCCATAATTAACACTGCCTAAAAATATCCAACAATATTTTCTGTTGGAATTATATCTGCTGGATAAAAGCACAATTCCCAGTTGCAAGAAAGTCTTATTTTAAGATGACAGACTGAAAAACTGAAAAATGTATTTCAATTATTGTACTTTGAACATTATGCAGGACAAAGGCAACAATAAACTAAATCACTGCTTCAAGCTCCTGCTCTCTCTTCAGAGGAATCTTATTTCATCAGAAACAAAACAAATCGGGGAAGTGCACACAGCTTTTGGAATTTCAAAGCAGTAATATACTCTATCTGGAGTTTAGACTGTTTGGTTCGGCTCATTCCTGCCTGTTAGACTATATTTTATTTTAAATTGCATATTTTGTGTTGATAAACATCAAGTTTTTAAGAACACTTGGGAATTCCAGTTATTATTCACAGACCAATTTGAAAGGACAAATACAGAACAAAAGCAGTATTCTGTGAGTACAGTTAAAAGGTAACTTTTGGATATACTCCTGAATGCTATCATGGTCTTCAGCCATCTTGATCTATCTTTAGAACAGAATCTGCCAACCAGGTTTTTATTTTTTACAAGAATTAGAGAGCAGCAAGGCCTGCTAATTAATTGCCAAGACTTTGTAAAACATGTCAACATGATGACTTGTAGCCATTTCAGAAAAGGAGGAATTTATCACACAGAGAACAGAATTTACTAATCCATTCTAGCTATCCAGGGGTGAAAGTAAAATGGAGCTCTTACTGGTAGGGGGCCACTCTGGCCTCTCCTCCCCCAGAAGGAGAAGAGCCTCGGGCAGAAGGGGTGGCGCTGGGGGTCAGCGTCTCCCAGCCAGTCCATCTGCGCTCCCTGGTCTGCGCCACCCAGGGCTCCAATGGTGATTTAAAGGGCCCAGGGCTTTTACACCCCCCATCAGCGCCCCTGCTGGGTCGTCGCTGCCCCTTTTGCACCCCCCCCATTGGCGGCCCTGCTGGTAGGAACATGGCAGGGCCGCCAATGGGGGGCGCAAAAGGAACAGTGATGCGGCAGTACTTTAAAGTCAGCAGTATGGGCTGGTCCTGGCAGCCACTTTTACTGGTATGCTGTACTGGTCCATACTGCCTTACTTTCACCCCTGTAGCTATCCAGAGCTCATAAACTAACTGTGCCAATTTTTCAAGACAGCCTATAATTGTGTATATAGTTTTACAGTGTGCATAACCCTTCCTTTGTTCAGTGCAAATAGAATTCACATACTCATCACATGTGGAAATATACCTGATTTGCATATGTAAATAAGCATTAAATAATTGCAAAATCATAGGCACAAATTTAGAGACAGCCTTTTAAAATGTGGCTTTTGTGCTAGTTTTTATAACTGACATTCCATTAAAACTCATTTTAATTTTTTAAATGAGATCTCCTGCATTATTTTTCTAACAGCACCACAAATTCTTAAAACACTATATTTAATACGGTGCTGGTATTCTGGGTGATGGTATATTTTAAATGAAAGCATGTAAGTCCCTATTTTAAGTAAAGTAGATTGAAGTATTTTAAACAATAACATATATAATAAAATAATTTTGTATCCATTACATAAAATTTAATTATGTGATTTTATTCAGTCTTCCCAGTACAGTTCACAAACACCTTAAGTAAAGGTCCACCTGCCTTAGGAAATTATTTTTTCTCAGCCTCTTGACAAGTGGTTGCTTAATACAGGTTTCCCTGTAAATTATTTCCATTTTATTTCATAATAAATATTCACAAAATAGAATAGAATAAATTATGAGCAGATATGCAGTTAAATATTTTCACATAAGTGTTCTAGGAACTCAGAAGTTGCAGGGCAAAATTGTACGTAACACATCTATTTTATTTAATGAAAGTGGATAGCCGTTGCTAAAAGCAGAATTAGAAGCATGATATTTGTTTTTCAGGAGCACTGAAAATTATGCATTAGAGGGGTTTCTAGCAAACTACACAGTAAAATGATGACCTGCCTAGATTCTTCTATTGTCCAAAAGTGTTAACAGATCTGTTTGGCCTATCTACTGACACAAGTGCAGATTTCACCCCATTTCATTGAAGTCAATGGTCAATCTCCCATTGACTTTAATGGGACCAGGAGTTTTCCGATGTTCTGGTCAATACCTATTTTTCATGGTCAGAAAATGGGAGAGTTTGAATTTTATAGTAAATGTACACTATAGCCAGCGTGATGTATAACAACATGTTTACATCATTAAGTGAACTCTATGAATACCAATGAATGACAAATTCTCAGACCTTCACTCATGCAGAGTGACAAATGTTGGAATGGACCTGACTGCATGATGCCTGCAGATGCGAGAGCTATCATTTCTCAAAAGTCTATGACGTCAATGGAGCACACATTAGAGAGTGGCTCATTTCTGAAGCAAAAGCCTGACAATCATTCACAAGCGGACATTTTCCTTGACCATTGATCTACATTTTACCTGTACTGTAGGATGATGTTTCAGTTATATTTACAAAACAAAAAAGAGCATTCCTCATATCTTCATTATAGACACGGTCCTCCCTAATAGAACAAACATGAATGAGCTTCAAAATCAAACAATTTCTAGTTCAAATGTTGGTCTATGCTATGTCTTGCAAAATCAATTACCAGGAATCTTGCTTAATACCACGAATCTAAAATAAGACCCATTGTTAGAAGACATATGTGTATGCATTTGACCCATTTTTGGGTTTAGGTATTTGTTAAAAATATTGAGAGCCTAATTCTCTACTCATTTACACCAATGTGAATCAAATTGCTATCCTGAAGCAAATGGACTTGCAACAGTGAAAAATGGGCATGAGTGAGAGAAGAATCATACCTGACTACCTGGATAGAAGTTTCTGGCACCAGTCTGGAACTTTAAAGGCCTACAGCCTCCCAATCCAGCAAAGAGAGGTAAAATAACATATTTTTTTTTGAGATAACCATAAAAGTGAAGCATTGAAATCTTCCCCACGGGAAAAAAAAAAAAAAAGATTGTACAGGCTGTCATCTTCCATTTGGACCTCTCTCTAGGTGCTCACATCCAGGCTACATCTAAATCTTGCAGAGTCTTTCTGGATAACATCTCTAAGATACAGTCTTTCCTATCCATCCACAGAACTAAAACACTTATACAGGCTCTCATTACTCATGTCTCTACTACTGCAACATCCTTTTTGCTGGTCTTGACAAATTTAATTTTGCCCCACTCATATCTATTCAGAATGCTGCTGCAAAGATCATTTTCCAAGCTCATCGCTTTGGCCATGTTGCCCCTCTCTTTTTATCCCTCTACTGCCTCCATCATTGCTATTGCATTAAACAAAAGCTGCTTGTCTTCACATTTCAAGGGCTTTTACCATCCATCCCCACCACACCTATTTTCTCTCACTATCAAAACATTGACTCCTGCCTCTGACTGGGCCATGAAACCAGCATCCATCACCCGCCTGTTAAATTTTCAAACAAGCATCTACATGCTTTCTGTCATACTGCCCTTCATACTCAGAGGATCTCCCTGTAAATATATGCAAAGCTACCTCATTATCCTGCTTCAAATCCCTCCTTAAAACCTTCCTTTGTAGTGATACCTACAAAAAAAAAACACACCTGACAATGGTTAGGCTGTGTTCCGAGACCACTGCCTAACACGCTGACCAGTCGTCTCAGTTTTTCCTTGTACTCCCCCATTTGTCTGTCTTGTCTATCTTATCTATGTCTGATACTTAAATGGTAAGCTCTTTTGGGACAAGGACTGCCTTGTTGTATAGCACTTAGCATAATGCAGTCCTGGTCCATGACCAGGGCACTTATATGCTACATTAATACTACTACTAATAAACAGCTCCCCAGTGGAGCACAATAAGCAAAACAGCAGCTCTAGTGGGGAAAAGGCAAATGTCACCCAGAGGAACCAAGGCAACAGCAGTAATAGCTAAAGACAGGCCTGAGATGTAAAGTCTGGCTCAGTTTCCAAGCTTTCTTCAAATACAGAGGTGTTCAGATTCATGTTTTCAGCTTAGGCACAACACAAAGAAAGGCCAGAACTGCAGTGTTTTGATCTGGACATATACAAAGCGCAGAGGGTTTGGAGCTAGGGTTGTAATGTGGGCTCAGTTTTAGTGATAGCCAAAGAATGGTGCTGGCATCTCTTAAATAAAAAGTTTGAAAAAAAATCTAAGACGATAAAATGCCCAGGAATGCAGCACTGAAGACAGTGTTTAGTCAGAGCTTTAGAATCTTGCACTTGGACTTGAAGAAATTCTAGATTTCACTGAATGAACTCCTATGGCATTTCCTTTTGATTCTGCCTTTGGCAGGGTGACAGAATTGCATTTAAATGTTGGTAATGAACCAGGCAATTGCTTAGTCTAGGCCTACCACCTATTGTTTACATCTATCCATGCTTGTGGTGGGGGCTATGAGGAATAGAAGCAACTTTATGCTCAGTGGCTCAGCTGGAAATCTCTTGGCAGCTTTGGTCTAGCTGGACTGGGAGTGAAGTGTGTTCTTTAGTGCTGTAGTTGTCACAAAAATGTCCTGCTATACTTGCCTGGTGCTGAGAGAAGGTAGCTGCCACATTTTCTTGCTCATTTCCCTTGGGATCCACTGAGGCAGAGAGAAGGTCCGCTTTGCAGACATATGTCTCTGGTGGGAAATTTAGCTCTGCACCAGAAAAGGCACAACATTCCTCCTGCTGCTCTGCATAAAATGAAGAGCCTGTAAGAATTTAAACAGATACTCTGTTCAGTTGGCTCTCTAGTAGGTGGGCTTATTGGACCAGCCAGAAAAAAAAAACGTCCTTTTTGAAGCAACAGTGCTCTCCAGACAAGCAATGTAAGAGTGTTGAAAGAGGAATCCACCCATGAAATGGACACAAAGCTAAGGAAATGGGAGTCATACAGCAAGCTCATACACCTGAGTTTTTGCATTTATCACAGTTGCCTACAGGGAGTGAGGAGTAACCCTGCAGTGCTGAACAGCGCAGGAGACGTAACCGCACAGTTACTGTATTACTGTATCCTCCAATCCAAAACTGTTACCTAAAATTGTTTTGCATTATGGTCCTTCTATGTGTTCAATAGCTGTGCCTAGCTAGTAACTGGCTTCAGTGGCATTTCTGCCCATTTGAATTTGATCCACTGTATTTGAAACATTTAAGTTTCTTCTACTCATAGTGTAGCGCTTGAGCACATTTCCTTGCTTTTCATCGTCTTTCAGGTTTGTCAGCAATATTAGAGAAAATACAAATTGTGTGAAATACTAAAAATGACACAAAATAACGTAAATTTAATACCCACAGACACTCCAGGACCCCAGGAATTATCTGATAAGTACAGAATAGATCCAGTTTTAAAAATAGATCCAAGAGACAAGAGAAAGAGAGGGCCAGATTCACTTTCTGATAGTACTGACTCTTACAGCAGAAAGTCTATTAGGTGAGAAAGGGGATTAACGTTTTGCAAGACAGGTGCACTCTATCCTGTACCAGAGAACCTGCAAAGGGTGGGTGGTACTGACTGAGAGATGCATTGATTCAATGCAGCCCAGTGGTGGGGCTCCTATGGAGCCTCTGATGGGTTCTGAAGCTTTAATGTCCACAGCAGAGAGTGGTGGTGGAAAAATTGCCTTTCCTCCTTGGAGAGTGAAAACTTCTTTCTGCCTGTGTGCAAAAATCTTTGCTGGAATGAGGAGATGCAATTGTCTTCTATGGACCAGAAGGGGTGTATCTAGCTCACCCCTTGCAAAAATGGAAATGTTAGTTTTGTTCATTCAAGACAGTAGTCGTTCTTACTGATGGTGATCTGCAAGTATCTGACAGTCACATGACCTGCTGAGTTTAAATATATTGTTTTCAGTACAAGCAGGCACAGCTAAATATTCAGACTGGTACCTAGCCACATACACATGTAGATTACAAAGCATTGCAGGTTGTGTACTATTGGGAGATAAAAATTAAATTTTTTCAACTCACAAAACAACAGTTTTCCCATAGTATTGCTACAAACTATTCTTCATTCCAGTCAATAACTTCAGGCCTTTTAACTTGCTGAAATTTGATTTTGACTCCTAATGGCTTCAGTTAGCAAATTGAGCATCATTAACTTCCTTCCCCATATTACGCGTCTGCATGATACTAGTGTATTTGGAGCATACGGGTTAGAAGAAAGACATCACTGGAGGAAACACAAGTTGTTCTGAACTGTGAGGTCATTATTGATATTTATTATTAAATTGTCAGAACTTAGCTTGTTAAATTCTTAGCACAACCATCTTAGTAGGGTATATAAAATGACATTAATGTGCATGAAAGATATTTTCCCTTACTCACAGGAAAATGAAGCTGTTAGAACTTTGTTTCCATAATTGTATATGTGTACCATCATATCTATTTACAAAATGATAAAAAAGACTCCCACTAACACTTACAACTGAAATGCAGGAAAGCCTTGGGTAAGTCTTTAACTGACAATGCCATCTATTTTCATCTGGTTGATGTTACACAAAAATTGACTCCTTTCAGTTCAGTCAAACTTCTGCCTCTGGACTGGGCATTAGTTTTAATGATACATTTCTTGAATATGGCTCACGGCACTATGTTTTTGTATTCAGAAGCTACAAAATTAAACTGCGTAAAGCTCAGTTTTTCTAAAATTCAAATACAAGTTTTTAACTATTATGATTTAGGGTAAATTCATGACTTCAGTACACATTATGCACAAACGTCAGTTCACAGCAAACTGGTATTTATTTTCTCTTTTTGGTTTTGGATTCTTAACAGAAGATCTGTACCCAATGTTAACACTTCAGCTAGATTCGCCTCCTTTTCCTTCATTACCTATATACTCTCATATATTAAATGCCACAAACTACATTAATGGGATGGTACTATTGAGATTTTGCTACACACACACACACACACATACAAAATCATGACATTCAAAGTTATTGTTTCAATACTAATTGTATGTAGTATTTTCTGTTACTGTATATAATTATAGTATATTTTTCTGCTTTACTACATAACTGCAGTGCATGTCATAATGAGGGAACTTCAGTTAATGGGAGTAGGATTGGGCCCATAGATGTTTGCATTTATTTTCCTTTAAAGAAAAAGCAAGCAAGGCCAAGAATCATAGAACTGTAGGGGCCCTCGATAGGTCATCTAGTCCTGCCTTTGGCATCAAGGCAGGACTATGTATTATCTAGACCATCCTTGAGAGGTGGTTTGTCTTACCTGTTAACAACCTGTAACGATGGAAATTCCACAACCTCCCTAGGTAATTTGTTCCAGTGCTTAAGTACCCTGACAGTTAGGAAGTTTTTCCTAATGTCTAATCTAAATCTCCCTTGCTGCAATTTAAGCTCAATACTTCTTGTTCAGTCATCAGTGGAAATGGAGAACAATTTAACAACCTGTTAAATACTTGAAGAGTGTTATGTCCCACTTCAGTCTTCTTTTCTCCAGACTAAAAACATACCTTTTTTTCCCTCACCAATCTTTCCTCAGAGGTCATGTTTTGTAGACGTATCATCATTTTTGTTGTTCTCCTCTGGACTTTCTCCAATTTGTCCACTTCATTCCTAAATCATAGTGACTAAAATTGGCCACTGGAATTCAGTGGCCTTATTAATGCTGAGTAAAGCGGAAGAATTGTGTCTTGCTTACAACACTCCTGCTGATACATCCCAGAATGAACTTTCCATTTTTTTTTAAACAATATTACACTATTGACTCATATTTAGTTTGTGATCTACTATAACCCCCAGATCCTTTTCTGCAGCACTCTTTCCTGGTAGTCAATTTTCATTTTGTATTTGTACAATTGATTATTCCTTCCAAAGCATAGTACTTTGCATTTGTCCTACTAAACTTCATCCTATTTATTTCAGACCATTTCTCCAATTTGTCAAGATCATTTTGAATTCTATTCCTGTTCACCAAAGCACTTGAAACCCCTCCCGGTTTGGTATTGTCCACAAACTTTATAAGTAGGGGGTCTACCAAATTTACAGCTGTAAAAATTGTGTCTCCGACTGTGAAATCTGATCTCCTCCATGAAATCTGGTCTCTGGACGCCCAGCTCTGAAGGCAGAGTGGAAAGCAATGGCTGCTGGCTGGGTGCCCAGCTCTGAAGGCAGTGCTGCTGCCAGCAGCAGTGGAGAAGAAAGAATGGCATGGTATTGTGGAATAAATGCATCTTAAACAGTTTGCAAAAGTGTGATAATGACCTTAACATATACGTGTCTCTTTTCCTGGTTAGTTCTCTCAAAATAGATCAAATTAAATATACTCCAAAACCAAATTTACTTTCAACCCAAAGGGAAATGTTTCTGGAGAGTTACGAGCACCTGAAAACAGTAGTTTCAAATAAGAGTTCCTCTTTAACTGTAACAGAAACTGCACACTGTCTAATTAACATTGAGAAGACCTGTTATAAAGAGATATGTAGGGACAAATTATTTCAACCTATGCAAATGCTGAGTATGTTTAAATTGTGCAGGAGAGTCTCACAGAGCTTGGGGGGGGGGATGGAATTATTTCCCCCACAGGGCTGAGGAACATCTATGCTGCATCTCCATCCCAGCTTCAGTAGCTCATGGTCCTTAGTGGTATGTAGAGGCCACTGCCCTTCACAGTCACATATCCCAGCTCTTCCCTAGTCTGTCCCAAACCCCCTATTCAGAAGCATGGTTTAGCCTGTGCAAAGCCTTCTCCTTCCCATATAGCAGAAACACTGCAGTCCTGGTGCCTTTTAGGTATGTTAGAGGAGGTAAGGTTTGCCCCTTTTAAAGCAAATACAGACTTTAATTTTCAAAATGATATGTCCTTTAGTTCCTATGCATCCCTGATTTACACCTGGACTTTGAGAGTTGCACCTCAGCAGGACAGGCTTGAATACTTGTTCCTTACTAGAGATTTTTAATTGGCTCGTAAAACTAGTGAAAGCTAGTACGTTAGCATCAGCTTGCCACAACTATCTTCATTGTGACTATTCCTGATAACTGGTCACCTTTGTGAGGAAGGGGTTCAGATCCAGCCCTTAGAATGTGCTATCTAAAGATTTTCTGAAAGAAATTGCCAACCCCCACCCACCCACTTCTACTGTGCAGTTTAAGAATACCTTCTACATTCGCTTGCTTCATCGTTAAGCTTAATGAGCTCTCCAGTGCAGGCATTTACTTTAATAAGAATGGTATTCAAGTTGTGCAATGAATCTTACTGCAGAAGATAAAAAATAGAAGTTTCAGCAACACAGGAACACAGAGCTGGAAGGGAACTCCTGTGTCACTGAGTTCAGGCCCTTGCTATTGCAGGCCACGCTGTTTCTGACAATAACTGACAATTTAGCCACCTCAAAGAGTCCGTAAGATAATTATTTGGTTAAAAGCAACCCTCAATCAAGCTACATCAGACATCTGTGTGCATCCCACAATATAGCAGTTATCACAATCTTCATTCTCCCATTTATTTTAGGAACATAGGATCTGACATAATAGATCCATCTAATCTAATATCTTGCCTCTTGCCGTGACAAACACATGATACGTCAGAGGAAAGCAAATCCTTAGCTCTGTACAACCATCATGTCCCATCCTATTCTGCAGTGCTGCATGTCAGAGGAAAATATTCCTTCCTGATCCTTGCAGAAGGATTTTTGGATGCCATTATTTTCTCTTGCAGAAATACAAAAATGTATACATTATACATAAAATTATTTTTAGATTATCTATTTAAATTTTCAGAGTTGTGGAAAATTATGAGGAGGGTCAGACAATAATTATTTAATGACTATAAACACAAATTCAAAAAGTTAAAGTTTATAACCATTAAAGTACAAATTGTCAACATAAACATCAAAACAGACAAAGTGAATATCCTTAAATCAAAGTGTAAGAAGTTCTCAAGCAGCATTTTCCTTACTTTACCTATCTGTACATTTCAATTATTATTGATAGAAATAATATTTTGCTGGCTTGTGTGTGGTGATATCTACATTTACTGATAAAAATCTAATCCTGCCAAGCTTACTTATCAAGATTTATAAAGTTATTCAGACACACTGACTTGCTGACCACCTGTGAGAGTGAATTCCAAAGAGATTATATGTTCATGAAGAGATATTTCTATTTATTTGTTCTAAATGAATTAGATGATACATCCCTTGTATGAAATGGTGTAAAAAGGGACTGTTCAATTTCCTTTGCACCCATCATACATTTTTAATAGCTTAGTCATGCACCCTGACTCTTCTCCTTTCCACATTATATAATTCTAGATCTTCCAATCTCTCATCAGCTGTAAGTCTCCCATCAGCACTAACACTTTTCACGTCTCTCCTTTGACTCTTTTGAGCTAAATCCACAAAGAGGACTTAGGCTCAGCACTGCAGTGCCTAACTTCAGGTGCTCTGCCACTGAGTAGAATCCACAGTTCCAAGTTAGGTACCCAGGCTCCCTGTACAAGGCATTAAGGGAGCTAGGCACCTAACAGTGAGACTCTCAAAAGCCAGCAGGCATACTGAGCAGGGAGCTACCTAACATAGCCAATAGAAAATGCCAAAGAGCGAGAGAGAGCGAGAGCGAGAGAGAGTGTGTGTGTGTGTGTGTGTGTGGGATGACATGCTGCATCTTGTCCAGCCTCTGGGGCTTGTCCTACCCTCCACTGTTGCCCTTTGATGTGGGAGTGGTGCAAGCTCAGGTGACGGGTTCCTGTCTGGTGGTAGGTAGGGACACAGCAGTGATACAGTCTGCTCGTCAGGGGAGTAGCCATTCTGGGCATTCTGTTTCAGTCCCTCCCTTCACATCCTTAGTCTAAAGAAAAGGAGTACTTGTGGCACCTTAGAGACTAACAAATTTATTAGAGCATAAGCTTTCGTGAGCTACAGCTCACTTCATTGGATGCTTATGCTAATAAATTTGTTAGTCTCTAAGGTGCCACAAGTACTCCTTTTCCTTTTGCGAATACAGACTAACACGGCTGCTACTCTGAAAACTGTAAGGAGAGTGATCACTTAAGATAAGCCATCACCAGCAGCAGGGGGGGAAAGGAGGAAAACCTTTCATGGTGACAAGCAAGGTAGGCTATTTCCAGCAGTTAATAAGAATATCTGAGGAACAGTGGGGGGGGTGGGGGGTGGGGTGGGGGGGGGGGAGAAATAACATGGGGAAATAGTTTTACTTTGTGTAATGACTCATCCATTCCCAGTCTCTATTCAAGCCTAAGTTAATTGTATCCAGTTTGCAAATTAATTCCAATTCAGCAGTCTCTCGTTGGAGTCTGTTTTTGAAGCTTTTTTGTTGAAGGATAGCCACTCTTAGGTCTGTAATCGAGTGACCAGAGAGATTGAAGTGTTCTCCAACTGGTTTTTGAATGTTATAATTCTTGACCTCTGATTTGTGTCCATTCATTCTTTTACGTAGAGACTGTCCAGTTTGACCAATGTACATGGCAGAGGGGCATTGCTGGCACATGATGGCATATATCACATTGGTAGATGCGCAGGTGAATGAGCCTCTGATAGTGTGGCTGATGTGATTAGGCCCTATGATGGTATCCCCTGAATAGATATGTGGACAGAGTTGGCAACGGGCTTTGTTGCAAGGATAGGTTCCTGGGTTAGTGGTTCTGTTGTGTGGTGTGTGGTTGCTGGTGAGTATTTGCTTCAGATTCGGGGGCTGTCTGTAAGCAAGGACTGGCCTGTCTCCCAAGATCTGTGAGAATGATGGGTCGTTCTTCAGGATAGGTTGTAGATCCTTGATGATGCGTTGGAGAGGTTTTAGTTGGGGGCTGAAGGTGATGGCTAGTGGCGTTCTGTGTCACCTACTACAGGACAGGCCCAACAAAGAAAATAACAGAACTAAGCTAAGGATCCAGCAGAGCTCCCTGCATACTGGTTGAAGGCATTCCCATGGCATATTCAGGAGGTATAACTATGCCTGGTACAGCATGTGGCTCCTCAAATCTAATACCTCTGCCTGGAGGAGGCACTCTGGCTGGGACTCTGATTCCCATCAGTGTCCCTTGGCAGGCCGGTCTAAGAGTGTAGAGGGGGCACAGCCTTTACACTCACCCAGGTTTATAGTTCAGCTGGCACCAATTGTCCACTCTGGAACAATCCTGCTGAGTATTTCGGGATGACTACCCCAGTTAGGTTTTACTTGTCAATAAAGTTGCAACCTCCATATTTAACCATACTATCGTGTCTGTGTTACATTGTTTCTTTGGGTATGTCTACACTACCCCCTGGATCAGCGGGCAGCGATTGATCCAGCGGGGGTCGATTTATCACGTCTAGTCTAGACATGATAAATTGACCCCCTGAGTACTCTCCTGTCAACTCCTGTACTCCAGCGCCATGAGAGGTGCAGGCAGAGTCGGCTCACCATAGTGAAGACACCGCGGTGAGTAGGTCTAAGTACGTCGACTTCAGCCACGTTATTCACATAGCTGAAGTTGCGTAACTTAGATCAATTCCCCCCCACCCCAGTGTAGACCAGGGCTTTGTCCACATCAACTGCACATATCTACTGCTTCTAAATGCACCACGGCTCAACATGATGTTGTGACAACAGATTATGTATCATTTCTCCCAGTTTTAAAGTATCCAAATGTCCTATTTGTGTTTTGTTGCTGCTGCGTTTTTTGTTGTTGTTTAAGCTGCTCCTTCACCCAGAACAGACTTTTAAATGCATCTATTCTTGATGACTCCTGAGGTATTTTCCCTTCAGTTTATCCTTGAAATTTAGAGTCTATCAACATATATTAGAAGTTCAGGCTATTTTCTGGCAACAGGAGTTAGTGGGAATTAAATGATGTCACCTAGTCCAGTTTCCCAAGACAATGAAATCTATCTGGAGTCTGACAATACATTGTTAGTTTTAATAGTCAAAGCAAACTGTATACACTCAATGTCTACTTCTCTAACAAGTCATTATTAGACTGTTCCCAATATTGACTCTTAGGTACTTTATGTAACTGCTCTTGAATCCACTCACTAGAACTGCCTCCCATTACTTAAATAGGTTTCCATTAGCAACAATATTTTCCATTTTTACCTATCGTTACTTATTTTCCTATCTACTCCTTTATTAGGGCCCTTAATAAGAATTCAATTAGGTACAGATCACGGTTTTCTACTAATTTATTTCCTTTTTCGAAAGGTTAGAGTCATGATTTTCCTCACATACATATTGACGGACTGACCTTATTTGGACGTATTTATTCAAGTGTTGTACTAGTAGACCTTTGAATTTGACTACCAATCATTTCTATAGAACCAAGGTGAGGTTTACCAGATGGTAATTCCTGGCTGCTTGCATTTTTCAAAATAGACCAAAAATTAGCTTTCCAGTCTTCAGAACAAGTTGCTGTCTTTAAGGAGCTATGGCTAAGTCTTGTAGCCTTTTGCTCTCGGAGTTTAGTCCCAAGGATCACATGTTCATTAGTGTGTCCACTATTTTATGCCCTTCAGAACACTAGCAGGAAAACCATCTATATTTACAGTACTGGAATTTCTCCAATTGCTCCATAGCTTCCTTCTTAGAGATAAAAGAAAAGGAGTACTTGTGGCACTTTAGAGACTAACAAATTTATGTATTTGCCACTGAATGCATCCGATGAATGAGCTGTAGCTCACAAAAGCTTATGCTCAAATAAATTTGTTAGTCTCTAAGGTGCCACAAGTCCTCCTTTTCTTTTTGCTAATACAGACTAACAAGGCTGCTGCTCTGAAACCCTTCTTAGAGATGTCAGTCTGTCAGAGTCAAATTTCAACTTCCCTTAAAAGTTTTGCTGGGGGCGGGAATTTCTATATTATCTTATTTTAACTTTACCATTTTTTCCATTGCTTCTCTCCTTTTCAGGAGTTTAGAGCAGGAGTTCTCAAACTGTGGGTTGGCACCCCAAAGTGGGTCACGACCCCATTGCCAGGGCTGGTGTTAAGACTTGCTGGGATCCAGGGCCAAAGCTGAAGCCCGAGCCCCAGTGCACAGGGGTGAAGCCAAAGTCCAAGGGCTTTAGCCCTGGGCTGCGGGGCTCAGACTTTTGTTTCAGCCCTGGGAAGTGGGGCTCAGGTTACAGGCCCCCAGCCTGGAGCTGAAGCCCTTGAGCTTCAGCTTTGCACCTCTCCACCCCCATGCACAGGGTGGTGGGGCTCGAGCTTTGCCCCCTGCCCCCCATCTGGGGTGGTGGGCTCAGGTGGGCTCAGGCTTTAGTACCCCTTCCGGGGGTTGTTAATAATTTTTGTTGTCAGAAGGGGGTTGCAGCACACTGAAGTTTGAGAAACGCTGGTTTAGAGTGTTTACAGTCTGTCCATTTCTCTAGATCAGGGATTCTCAACCTTTTTCTTTCTGAAGCCGCCCCCCACAACATGCTATAAAAACTGCATGACCCACCTGTGCCACAACAACTGTTTTTCTGCATATAAAAGCCAGGGCTGCCATTAAGGGTAGCAAGGAGGGCAACTGCCCAGGTCCCATACCACAGGTGGCACCATAAAGCTAAGATTCTCAGACTTCAGCTTCAGCCCCTGGTGGGACTCGGGGGGTCTTGGCTGCAATCCCATGCAGCAAGACTTTGGCTTTCTGCCCTGGGCCCTAGCAAGTCTGATGCCAGCCATGTTTGGTGGACCCCCTGAAACCTGCTCAGACCCCTGGTTGAGAACCACTGCTCTAGGTGTTCATATTACACCCATCACCATGCTAATGACTGACACAGTCAGTTTCCGTATTTGAAGCCTTAGTGCTTTTAATGTATTTGGAGAATTTGTAATTATTTACTTCATGCCTTTGGTTATGTTCTTCATATTCTCTCTGCATTTTATGGGCCAAATTATCAAAAAGGGTCTTGCGTGGCCTGGCCTCCAACTGTGTGTGTAACTTTGCATATGCAAACACTAAACATTAAATGGTAATTTATTCATTTTTCACCAAGTACAGTAGAACCAACTATGGCAAACTATTTTATGCTTGCTACATTCTCATAAGTAAAATGATAACTATTACTTATCATTCCATTCTTGAGTGTGATTAAGTCACGAGTACGGAGAAAGATACTCGCAACAATTTGGAGTCTGTTTTTTATTATTTTATTTTTACTATGTTCTTACCACATTACAGTTATACAGCAGACCTTTAATCATCAAAGTCTTCGAAAAGAGGCCCTAATCTCAGCTATGCTAGCATATATCCATAGTAACTCCATTGGTGTCAATGGAGTTGTACTGGTGTGAAACCAGAAGTGAAAGTAAGTCTAGGGACTTACCGGGACAAGGCTGGACTGGGGCCGACTCTGGCCCCTGGAAGGGGTGGGGCTGGGGAAGGTCAGAGCCAGCCCTGGCCCACCCTGTACCAGCAAGTGCCTCCTTCCCCCTCCCCGGGGTAAGAGCGGCAGCCGGGGGCTCTGGCAGCAGTTTAAAGGGCCCTGGGTGGTAGCAACGGCAGGAGTCCTGGGCCCTTTAAATCATCCCCAGAGCCCCGCCGCCGCTTCCCCAGGGCTCCGGCCGCCACTACTGTATCGGGCCCTTTAAATCGTCCCTGGAGCCTGCCGGAGCCCTGGGGAAGCAGCGGCAAGGTTCCGGGGATGATTTAAAGGGCCCAGGGCTCGGCTGTTGCTACCGCCCCGGGTCCTTTAAATCTCTGCCCCAGCCCTGCCGCCGCTACCCCAGGGCTCCAGCAGTGGGGCTCTGGCAGCAATTTAAAGGGCCGGGGGCTCCAGCCACTGCTGGGAGCCGTGGGCCCTTTAAATTGTGCCTGGGGAAGCTGATCCACCCCGGTACGGCGCACCGGCTTTTGCCGGTACGCCGTACCAGGGCATACGGGCTTACTTTCACCTCTGTGTGAAACCCACATGAGATCAGAGCCAGTGTCAGTGCATTTACCACCCCTTTTTGAGGCTAGGAAGCCCATCGTAAGAGTTCTGGATAAAATTTACTCTGCATAAAAGGATTTTTCATATTGCAAATATCAACCATGTTCCAAAATTTGCTTTGAATGCATATTCAGATTAATTTAAAACCAAAGGTTAGCTCAGTAATTCTTCAAACACTTAGGAAAAGAGAATACATAGGGAGAGACAATGTTTTATCCTTCTTCAGTACCTGTAGCATGAACCAATCGGCTGCTGTTGCTTCTCATTTCTGAAAGGGAGTGGGGGACTGTTTCCTTCCAGTCTCTCCCCACAGTAGTGGGTGCTTTTCTCCCCTCTTCTTCCTACACTACTCATGTCAGATTCCCCCGTGGCAAGTTCTTCTTCAAGCCCCCCTCTTTGGTATCGGAACCCATCTTGTACTGAGGAGGAGAGTCAAGCACCCTGGAAGATGACAAATTTGAGCTTGCTTTGATACACTCTATGGAAGCTTTCTGTTTCACTCCTCACTCTTCCAGGCTGTGTTTTAAGACTAAATTGCGAACTGTATTTTAAAACAAGCTGTATTTGCCACTATCAGCACACTTTGCTAAAAGGGCATAGAGACTTTCTTATTATCTCAAGCACTCTAAGTTAATGACAAGAAATCTATCATAAGTAAAGAACAGTTGCATAAAGTCTTCAAGCCTTCCAGAGTGTATTAGTCTACTTCACATTTTAAAAACAGAAGTATATATCGTTCTATACAAAGAAAAAGGAATTATTTTCAGATGAATTTATTTGCCAGAATATCTGTACAGAAAAGGCAACTTTTAGAAAACAACCCTTAGTTATCGTTAAACAGGTGTTGGGATTTTGGCTCATACTTAATGAAAGGCAGGTGTTCAAGCTGTATTTTTTTATTATCTGTGAACACAAGAATAGAAAGTTATTAAATTAATAGAAAAATATAACCAATATATGAAGTTGGGTTACCATTGGTACTGATTTGGGGCCAGCTTAAATTACATTTAATAGGCGCTTTCAGGAATAAGAATTGCAGGGTCAAGCCCTTTATTACTAACATTCTGCAGTAAAATAAGATCAATGAAATATTGTTGCTTCTCTCCACTATTTGGCTTTAAGCAAATACCACTGACAGTTATAGTGCATTAGCCAAAAGGTACTACCTTAGTAATACAGTATAATAGTATAGTAACAAATGTCACATTAGCATTGCTCTTATGGTAGACATATTATATAAACCTACTTAAAAGCAATGTATATATGTGGACTACCTTAGAAAACTCATGCACAGTAAAACATGTTATGGGAGACTAGTAACAGTAGCTTTTCTATATAATTAAATAACTTTTAAATTAAGAAACAGGTATAGGAATTATCATTTTGCTATTATTATTGATCTACTTACATATGCCAAACCAACAAAGCAAGATCCATAAAAAAGCGTTGTTGCTATTTTGTACCTTTAGAAACAGGCTTCATTGAGATTCTGATTCTCAGAACAGCAGCAGGTTAGATTCGGTTTCTCCGTGTTTCATGCTAAAGCTCTGCATTTACCTGTGAATGCTCTTAGTTAGCGCCAGAATGAAAGATCTAAGGAGTGGCCCAAAGTAACCTATGTATTGTACAAACTACTGACAAGCATTTTATATCACCACCAAGAAGTGATGTTTTAAAGCTAACAATCTTGTGTTAGACTTGATTTAACTGAATACATGAGAAAGTTAGTGAAGAAAATCAGTGACACTTACCATTATTCCAGTAAGTAAACAGACTCCTTTCCCACAGTACGTATTAGGTACCATGTCACCATATCCAATAGACAGGAAAGTTATTGAAATCAACCACATGGCTCCAAGGAAGTTGCTAGTAACATCCTGTTGATCGTGGTACCTAAGAGATGGAAACAACAATTGCTCGATAATAAATACTTCTACTAAATTTCTGTGTTTTGAGAGGGAGCTTTCACAAGCTGGTGTCTCAGCTGTTCCTGCTCAAAGATGTAATGCTATTTTTATTTATGTATTTTTGTTTTGTTTCGTTTCTGGAGATAAGCAGTTGTTATATAAAACCGAGACACAACAACAAAAATCAGTGGGTACAACAGCAGAGGTATTTATCTGTGATATTTAGTTGATATACTTTTATTATTATCCAATGTGGTGCAAGCCTTTGGCTGAAAAATTCCCCACCAGAATCACTTCATTAGGGGGAAAATTCTCCACCTCCACAGGTGCTGAAGCCTACTGTGCAGTGGAACCAGCAGAATCTGCTGCCTATACGGAAGTAGCAGTGGGTCTCTACAGGTGGTGGTGGAGGCATGGGTGGGCTGAGGGCAGGGCGCCCAGTTCATCTCCCCAGCGACCGGCCTAAGTATAGCCTTGTAAGCAGGGTTCATTATTAAACTGACATGCGGACACTGAATTAAACTGAAGCAGTCTGGCACCTTCATTCTCCTTTACTACATTCAACAGCTACATTGCATTCTGACTTGACCATGAAAGGTTCATGTTAAAAATGTAAATTTTTTTTTTGTTAAAATTCAGTACTGACTATACATTGATTTTTGGGGATGTGCATTTTTGTTAAAATACTCTAGAACAATACAACTATTCCCCCACCTCCAAAGAGAACAGTCTCAGAGAGAGGTTAAACAATACAGTGGCCCTTATATTACATTTGGGCCCAAACAGCTGTGAATCCAGTGGAACCTGCTTTAGGATCAAAACTTGTTGCCAACACACATAGTCTGAATGAAATGAATGCTCACCAGTGAAACTTCTGGCAATTAGGGCAAATGGAAATCTTGTCTCCCGGGCACAGAGCAACACAGGGAGACCCTCCCTTTCTGCTACTGAAGCTTTAGGGTAACCCCACAGCTGCCAGGCTGTCCTACATGAGTGGTTTAGAGTGGAGTATTCTGGTGTTGCCCTCCCCATGGTGTACCCTGAGCCACTGTCCTCACTGGGCACAAGGACCACTTGTGGCGCTGTGCTCCATAAGATGCAGAAGCACACTGTCTCCTACCACAAAAGCAATTTCCTTAACATTGCTTCCTTAAGAGTCTCCTATGCTCGCAGAGATGGGCTAGGATTGCACAGGGAATGCATCAAAAGCTCTCTCCTTCACAGAGTGGACACCATCACGTCACAGCTATGTCAGAGATGCAAGGATGCACATTTTTAACAGTACAATTATCAAAGGTAATGTTCCAGGTTTCACTTGAGAGGTGTATCTTAATTAGTAAGGTCTTTTAGATGAAATATTCACTAAAGCTGTCTGCATCTATATTTAGTAGCACACCACTTCAAGGACCTGTTCAAACGTTTTTATCTTGTTAGCTCTCAGCAACAAGTTGACTGATCTCTGGGATTTTCCACTTTGGTTATTTAAGCCTTTGATTTAGCAACGAAAACAAGAACATGCTTAACAGTGCTACCAACTCTTGTGATTTTACCATGAGTCTCATGATATTTGATATTTTCATTAAA
The DNA here is from genome assembly GCF_009764565.3 of Dermochelys coriacea. Classification (NCBI taxonomy): domain Eukaryota; kingdom Metazoa; phylum Chordata; order Testudines; family Dermochelyidae; genus Dermochelys; species Dermochelys coriacea. The sequence goes on along the minus strand of NC_050072.1, from coordinate 73,660,221 downwards.
GCCCCTCAAGCAATGTGGTTAAAAACTCCTCATGCAATGAGATAACAGCTTTCATAAAACAAAGAAAAGTTTCCAGCCCTAATGACTGCAGAAAACAAGTTTGGAAATGTGACCCCTAACGCTCAAAAACCAGAAGGCAAAACAAAGAAAACCAAAAAATGCATTAAATTTTATAATCTCATGATTTTTAAGCCAGCTTCATGACTTTTGTGGCCTGAGCCATGCTTTTGAATCCCAGAGGTTAGTAATCTAGCTTTAAATATTTGCTTAATTCCTACTGACTTTAATGAGACTATTTATGTTCTTAAAATGAAGCACATGCTTAAGTACTTTGCTGACTCATGACCTGTATGTCTTTATTTATTTATTGGATCAGGCTCTAAGGGCTTGATCCTGCATCATGAAAGTCAATAGGAATTTTTCTGACTTCAGTGGGAGCAGGCAGGTACAAGCCCCATCTCTATATTTAAGATGTTGCATGCACTGTATATATGATCAATTACAGAGTGAATCCATCTATATTAAAAATGGAAGAGGCGAAGAGCATTCACTGCATACTAGAAATTGCAAAGTTGCATTTACAAGCTCTATGAGAATGACAACAACTGCAAAAAGATAAATGAGCCATTAAATCAGTTCAGTTTGAAATATCTAGTTTTTTACCTTTCAGACTTGTTTTAAATGCATTTTTAGTTATGCCAGACCCAGAGATATAAACCCTCTATTTATCCACAGAACAAGTACAATGTATATAGAGGCAGTTCAAACTTTCCCACAGAGTTCTACCAACATACGTCAAATCTGTCATAGCGTACACTTCTAAGAGTGAGAGGGTGGATGGGTTCTGTCCATTGTCTCTCTGCTGAGCTACCAGTGAGGGAGCCAATTGGATTGGTGATTATTGTGGTGAGGACACCTGCCCACAAGCAGCTGGAACCAATTTACCGAGATCATCAACTCACTGCAGAAGGCTACTGAACAGCCATCAGCTGACAATAGCATTTGCTCAATAATAACCTGGGCTGGATTTTGAATGGCAACCTAGATGTTAAAGACTCCATAATCCAACTGCTATCCATTCCTTCTATGTCTGAAATCTCTACCACATGACAGTGCAGTCATCAGTGAGCAGTTTAGATGCTATAATATCAAAAGTTTAATAAAACTGTAGCAAGACAAAAAAGAATGGTTAAATAAAATTGCCTTAACACAGTTTTGTATAGCAGATTTTGTATAGGTTATCATTACAGTGAAAAGCTGGGTCATTTCAGAAAGCATGTGCAGTAAAACTCTGTCCGACTCAGATTGTTCTTATACAAGAATGGCAAGTAAGAAGAAGTGTGCAGACATACTCTATAAACATTTTACCTACAAAAATAAGTGGCCACATTACAAAATACTATGAGTTAAATTAGATAAAATGAGGGCAAATTTGGACCCATCTAAGGGTCAATGAGTCAGAGGTGGGAGCTCTGAAATGGATCAGAGGACCACATTAAACATAATTGTGCTTTGTTTAAGTTTATCACTCAAACACATATCACATTTTTAATGTGATATGGCTTGGCTATTTCTTAAAAAAAACCCATTAATTAAATAGAAACATACTGTAGAAGTTGCCATACTGGATCACACCAGTGGCCTGTCTAGTTCAGTGTCCTGTCTCTGACACTGGTCAGTACTTCCTGTTTCTGAGGAAGCAGCAAGAAATCCTGAGTAGATAACTTATGGAATAAATTGTCCTTAGAAGAATTTCTTCCTAATATACAACAATTCACAGTTGGCTTGTACCATGAAGCTCTATATCCTTTCACACAAACAAACCACCTTATCAATGTAACTGTGGATCTTCTCACTATACATAGAAAAGTCTATGCCTTTTTTGAATCCTACTAAGCCTCACTAATATTTGTGGCAATGAGCTTCACAGGATGATTGTGTACTATATACAAAACAGTATTTCCTTTTATCATTGAGATGAGACACTATTTCCTTTATCACTGGGATGAGATATTTACTTTTTTCCCTAAAGAAAATTAAGGGGAATATCAATAAGAATGGCCTAGCTCTTCAATTTGGTTTACAAAACTCTATGGGGCAAAAGGGGGCAGAAACTGGCCTCATCTCCCCAGCTAGGTATTTCCTCCATTTAGAGGAATTCTTGGCAAGCATCCAGCTAGTTCCTACATAAAGCCCCTGAAAACTCTGACATAAATGGTTACAGACGTGAGGGGTCAGTGAGATTACAGAAGCATTGAAGTAGCTCTCCAGCTGACAGATGGTTCCTTGGGATCAGTTACCAGCTAATGGAGATTCATACAGATGGGGTAAAAACAGCCCCAGGATCTAGGGTGCAACTGGCTCCCTGTACCCCTCTAAGGATCTGGAACAATGCATTTCTAATTGATTTAACAGAAATAAAATAAGAAATCAATAAAAATTTATGTACAGCTTGAAGAAAACTTGAACACAATATCTTGAAACATCAGATAGAAAATTACGGGCTGATATTGTTCCCTGGGAAATCAGTGGCAGAACTACCAATGACTTTAGAAGGATGTAGGAATGAGCTCTTTATCTACCATAACTTTTGGCTAACTTAGTGGAAATACAGAGGTAATAATTTGGCCACCAGAAGGCTCTGTCTAGTGCATATCCATTAACAGAACAGAAATATTCAGGATTCCTAAAATACTAATTTCAAAACTGAATGTATGAAATATAAAGTTCTTATGCAGTGCATTCCATAGGTCTTACCACATGCATTCCAAATGTCATGGATATTAAACAAAATACTTTTCGGAATCTTTTGATTCATTAACGTATTTAAATATTTTATTATAATGCAATATTTTTGGACAATGAAAGCAAGCCTTGAGAACAGTCACCCATTTGAAATAAATGATAAGACCTAGCACATTTTAAACCCAACTATAACCACAACAGGAACTGAACTCACTGGGACACAACTGCCCTGCTCCGGCAGCACAAAGGGCTGCTTACTACAGCAGAAGATTCCCCCGGTGTGTGGGAATCCTTGACTGGTGCAAAGCAGACACAGGCAGCTTTCTCTTACATCATTTTCTTCCCTGCAGTAGGGATACACTAAAAGAAGGGAGAGGGCATAACCAGAACACATTTCACTGTAATGGGGGGCAGTTACAAACCGACATAAATTAGAGTAGTCCTGAGATTAGAGCAGTCCTGAGATTGTGCCAAGGGCTGAAATGATTATGCCTTTGCAAAAATAGAGTAATTGTGCTCCTTCTCAGGTTAAAGTTAAGGAGTTTTGCCATTGGCTTCAAGAGTATTAGATCAGATTCCTCAACTAATAAAGTTGCAGTAATTCAATACTCTGGATTCCATGTCAAGTCTAGGCCTATAGAGATTGTAACAGTAGTGCTCTTTTTCTAATATGGCTCAAATCGATATCATGACTCAAAATTATTTTCCTTCATAATTGCATTTGTATTTGGTGATATCTCATTTTAACTGCTGTCTGCCTTTAGCAGCACATATTTATCACCCAGTAATTCTGCCTTGACAACTGCTTACATTCATCTTAAAAATGATGAGTAAAAAGAAACAAAATATAAGTTTTAGCTTAACCAATGACATATTACTTCACTCTTAGTAGCTTTGTTTCAGTTTAGCCTACTTCACCTGACAGCTGACTGACAAATTTCACATTCCTTGATTTCATTTTCCTAGACAATCCAAACAAAAAAATATTGTGGTATCAGCTGAGATGACCATCCTTTTTGCCAGGGGAAAATATAACAGACTGTTTGTATAGTAATCATAAAAATAAGTAAAAAATCTTAGCTTGAAATACCTTGCCAAGTCAAGTATGGTATGTTAAATATTAAAACTCAGACTTAGAACAGCTGAAAGTTTGTTCAGCCCATTAAATCAGAAACTTGTCAAGTCTCAGATATGACACTGATTTATTTAACTAGCTATTAAAGTTCTCCCACTATATTAAATCTTTTTGGCTGTTAAGTGCCTTTTCAGGTCTCGTTAGACAGTAGGCATAGGCAGGTTCCCCCCCGCATTTTAATACAGCAATGATCACAGATCGGTCTTTATATTTCCACCATTTAAAAAGCAAAATCAACTGTTCTTAAAGCAACATACACCATGACTCAAAGTTGGCTTCTGTGAAGTCAACGGAAAAAACTTCTGTCAATGGGCTTTGGAGGGGTGAGATGATTTCAAGTAGGTGATGTTTGATTTCCTTCTTTCTTTCCCTCTGTCATCTTTCTGGCCTCCTACAAACATTTATGAACAACAGCAAAATTTTTCTTGCAATACGAATAATCTCACAAATACACCAGGTGCTAAAGCGATGTCTGGAATCCACAAACAGACGCAAAAATACAGCAATTATAAATTAAGCTAAAGGTAAAAGGTATAGGCAAGTGGTCTTTTCTGAAGGTACTGAGGTCAAAATGTTGCAAGTAACTATAAATTTCTCTCTTTTTTAATTAAACATTTATTCATTTTTGAGAATATTTATAAAGGTAATGATTAGCTTGTACGTAAGAGAAACCACTGCCCTGGTTTTCAAAGGTGCTGAGCACATGCAGCTTCCAGAGATTTCAAAATCTAGCCAGAGTCCTCAAACTTCTGCAGTTCTTTCCATTGTTTATAAAGGAGTCTGTCAAGAGCTGTCATTTCAGCTAAATTATTATACCAGTACTCAGCCTTCGGAAACAAACAAGATTTCCACCTTTGCAAGAGAAGTCCTTTTACTTCATGTGTAGCCTGAAGGAACCAGAGTTTCTAAGAGTTTGGATGACCCAACTTTAACTCTGTTAGTCCTAATATGAAAGTTCCAGATGTTACAGGATTATTCACATCTAAAATAAAATTGGTTCTGGCACAGACATCCTTCTCCAAACTGTTTACATGATGGCAGTCCAAGAACACAAATATTGATAATCATAGACTTTGCTGCATCACCAGCATCTCTGCCTGCCTTAAATAAATGTGAAGTGTTCCTGTACATTAAGGAGCATCTCTGTTGAACTAACCTTAACTGAAGACTGTTTAATATTACTGACAAATATTATTCCATTAAGATTCAGTTAAGTGCATCTCTCAGGGAAACTAGTTTATCAAGGCTTGTTGATGTTTCCTTCACCAGGAAAGAATATACTATAATAGAAGGCCTATCATATTTACCATTCCCTTAAGTAGTTTTAACATATAGTGATTCCAGAGCACTAAGACCAAATTGGTGTTCCAAAAAATGATTTAACTGTAGATGCTGCCAAGAGCATTCTTGAGATAGTATGGAGGCAGATCCTTGATGAGAATGAAGCTATGACAATTTACAGCAGCTTATAATCTGCCTCTCGGTGTCTTGTAGGGCCTTAAATATGCCTGCTTGAATTAACTGGGACAGAGTTAGAACTCCCACAGAAGCACTATAGTGCTGCTCAGAAGACTAACTAAAAGTTGATAATCTTACACAATTATCATGTATAAAAGCTAATGATGAATATCAAGCCCTCTCCTGGGCCTCCTATGTGAAACTGATGTCCAATCATCCAAAACATCCCTATTCAGGAATAGTGATATTTTAATTCACTATCATATTCAGTCATTTTAAATAACCACTGTTACTATTGTACTTTCTCTAGCAAACATTTAGAACTATTTCTATGTACATAAACAATAGCAGAACTGCAATCTCAGCTGACTTTGAGCTGAACAATGACAGCATGCAAAATTCAATCTGTCATTTAGTGCAAACTGGAATATATTTCAGATACACATGAATTGTTCATCTTGGTTTTACAGCACCATTCTTTATTGATTTAACCAATCATATACAACATAACACATCATCAGCAATAGGAAGAACTCATTCCTCAAAAACAGTAATTCAGGAGTGATTTTATAATAGAGTTTTGATGACACAGATACTAAGTTGGATGCCTCACTAGATCAGTCTGTTAATTCTCTATAGGTAGATAATATTTGTTCTTATGTATTCCCCTGGATAATCCAGTATAAATTGTTCTGCATAATGAAAGACACACCTTCTACAAACATATCATAAGAAAAATCCATAGACTTTTATTTAGTGCTGAAGAAATATTCTGAGTGCCAAAAACTGATCTGAAAACTTCACTTTAGTAAAACAGGTTTTTCTGCATGCCCACAAACTAAACAACTCTAGAAAACAATAGAATAATATCCCCAAGAGGTGGCAAGCACAACTAGGAGTTGTTCTAAGGACGCTGCTGACCTCTCCCTTTGGAAGCAGCAGGATCATCGGGGAGAGACCTGTCTCCCACAGAGGTACCACTTCCTCTGTGTGCTCTACACATCCCATAGTAAAGACATCTGCTCACTCATCTCTATTGTGCCCATTCCCGAGAACTCCTCCCCAATTACAACACTCCACCAAGATATAGGACTACTGTTGTGAAACAATTCCCATGTACTATCATCCCAATGAGACATCCAACCACTAAAAAGGCTCCTCTAATTGCTAATGCACCTCTGCCACCACTATGCAAACTCCATGTGTGCTCGCTCCCCAAAAGACTTGAGACCTTTAACATTCCTTAGGAGGATGAAGTGAAAAATGTCATTTGCTTTTTGAGGACCAACGTTTGAAGAAATTAAACAGGTTTTTACAATAGCTCAAGCCTTCCCCTCTGCCTCACTGAGAACAAGAAATGGGAGGTGACTTCTTCCAATTCATCCCCTCCACTCCACCCACACACTTCCTTTATGAAGAGGAGAAATGGGGCTCTCTGAGCCCAGACAACTTTTCTGAGTAGTTGGAAGGACAGTAATGTAATAAGATTGTTCAGTTACACTGTGTATAATTATCTCTCGCAGAGCACCTATCAATAATTCTGCTACTTCACAGCAGAGACAAAAGTTATGCTGAACTCACATACACAAATGAAATGGTATCTTTCGTTACATTTTGACACAGCAAAAATATTAGTGTCATCTTTTCACACTTCACATATAATGCTAAATCAAAATTTGGACTAGGTTTGTTCATGCAGCTCTTTTCCTGACCTTGAGAGCACTGGGGAAAGGCACCTCCTTTGTCCTGCCAGGCTCAGCACTTCCCCCTCCGGCAGTGGGGGGCTCTGGAGTAAATCAGTCCCAGTCCAGAGAGCTTTTAATTCCTCACTCAGGTTTTATTTTTCAGTATTTTACAAGCTGGGCCTCCATGTTGGCCCAAACAGTACTCTTCAGCCAAACAAACAAAAAAAATGTGTAACACAAAAAGGGAGTACCTCTCCCTGCCCCCTCTCTGGTTGTGCTGGTTCTCAGATGCCAGTCCTTCTCCAAACAGGCAGGTACCTTGGTTACTTCCCTTACAGGGAGGAAAACAGCCTTCCAGCCTGGAGAAACCCTTTTTCCCTTAGGTACCTTGTCTCTCTTCCCTCTCTCTCATCAGAAAAGTTGTTTTTTTAAAGGTCACAGGCAGCCCTTAATTGAACTCAGGTGTCCCTAGTTGACCTGAAGTAACCTCTTTTCCGCTGGGGGGGGGGGAAGACCTTTACAATTCTAGGGCTCACATACTGCTTTCCACCACTCCCTTACAGCTGTCCAACCTGACTTTGTCACAGCGCATAATGAGCTTGTCCCCCCCTAATTTAACAACACTCTTACAACTACAGAACCCTCTTCGTTGATTTCAAGTAGATTCAGATAACTCAGATGAAATCCTGGCTCCAAAGAGATCACTAGGAAAATTCCCCCTGATATCAATAGTGCTAGGATTTCACCCCTCATTTTTGATGAAGCATCAGCAAATCAGTTTTTTAAAAATGTTTTTCTTCCCTAAAATATATTTGCACTCAAATACTTCTGAAATGTTTATTTTGGTGTTGTCTTGGATTCAAGTTTTTGGCTCTTAATTTTGAATAAAGCTTCCTTTTTTAGTTTGATTTTATACACTGAAAGACATTCACATTCATTCATTAAAACAACTAATTAAATTAAAGCTAATCAAATTAAACAAAAATTTATTTTTACTTTTTAAATGTTCTAAAGTGTGATAATGTTTCAATATGTTGATATTTGTGGCTGAAACTTAGTTAACATTGGTATATATTTTTTCCTGGATCAAAATTTGGAAGGCTATTAAACCTTCTGCTTCAAGTTTAAGCCACTCTCTATTTATTAGAGCCCAGGAGGAGATAATATTGGAGGCATATTACCCATATCTGCCTGCTGCAGGGTCCTTACACCTTCTCAGAAGCACCTGGTGCTGGTCACAGTATGACTATTTGTCTCTTCTTCTGTACATTTACCTTACAGGAATGTAGCCACTCCAGAGCTGTAGTGCAGCTACTCCTGTAGTCCTGAGGTCATAATTCTATGCCTATTAGTAAATTTTGAGAATAAGAGCAGTACTACTTCTACATTCACATTGATCCCCATACCTCTAATCCCAATCACCTATTCACAACCTTGACTTTCCCCTAAATGCGCCACGTTCTGTATCTTCTTCTCTCTATGTAGGATACTGCTGATTTAAAAAGAAAGAAAATTAATAAGAGCCAAAGTAAGCTTCCTGCAAAATATTTTCTGATTGTTCAGTTAGCTAAAACTTTCCTCCAGACTTCCTTTATCTCCCATATTGACTTCTTCAGCCTCTCTCTCTGTAACATTTCACCATGAAAACTTTTATAACCAGTATGTGGCCAATCACCAGCCATTCAGCTTACTTGTTCGTTGTTCTTTTTTCCCATACCCCAAGGCTGTTTGTCCCTTTCCGCTAAACTCTTTGGAACAGGGATGGTGCTTCCTTTTATGTTTGGAAAGCACCTACCTTATTTTGGTCACTGATGGAAACAGTAATAATAATAAAAATAAGTGTAATTTGAGGAATTAAAATAACATGTCATAAACATTTGTATGAGACTTTGAAATGTTAATTAAAGATGCCAGTGTAATACCATAGTTGCAACCAATGGCCATAACGCTGTTGACTTCGATGGAAAGTTTTGCAAGCATAAGGCGTGTGGGACTGTGTCTGGTGTGAGAAATTACAAGGATCACTACATTACAGAGAAGAGGAAATGGAATAAGAAAATAGGTTAGAATACACAAAGAAAATAAAAAGAAAAAATACGTATGGTGTGGAATCTACTCATTGCTAAACTTATATTAAAGTATGGATGCAGAGGACAGAATGACATAAGCTATAGAAGAAAATTAAAATCTGTCTGCAAGGAATGTCATAGAATTTATTTTCTATAGCTTGAGTGGTAAGTACTACAGATTTTTCAAAACAGCAAAGAGAGGTGCTACAATATAATTCTGAGTTCATTAAAACAGTGCTAGGCAGCAATATAAAACAAACAGAATTGTATTTAGTCACCGTCTGTGCCTCAGATTACACATTTATACAATAAATCTCAGAGAAACCATAATTTTATCACAGGTTTCAGAGTAGCAGCCGTGTTAGTCTGTATTCGCAAAAAGAAAAGGAGTACCGGTGGCACCTTAGAGACTAACAAATTTATTAGAGCATAAGCTTTCGTGAGCTACAGCTCACTTCATCGGATGCATTTGGTGGAAAAAACAGAGGAGAGATTTATATACACACACACACAGAGAACATGAAACAATGGGTTTATCATACACACTGTAAGGAGAGTGATCACTTAAGATAAGCCATCACCAGCAGCAGGGGGGGGGAAAGGAGGAAAACCTTTCATGGTGACAAGCAAGGTAGGCTAATTCCAGCAGTTAACAAGAATATCAGAGGAACAGTGGGGGGTGGGGTGGGAGGGAGAAATACCAGGGGGAAATAGTTTTACTTTGTGTAATGACTCATCCATTCCCAGTCTCTATTCAAGCCTAAGTTAATTGTATCCAGTTTGCAAATTAATTCCAATTCAGCAGTCTCTCGTTGGAGTCTGTTTTTGAAGCTTTTTTGTTGAAGTATAGCCACTCTAAGATCTGTGATCGAGTGACCAGAGAGATTGAAGTGTTCTCCAACTGGTTTTTGAATGTTATAATTCTTGACGTCTGATTTATGTCCATTCATTCTTTTACGTAGAGACTGTCCAGTTTGGCCAATATACATGGCAGAGGGGCATTGCTGGCACATGATGGCATATATCACATTGGTAGATGCGCAGGTGAACGAGCCTCTGATAGTGTGGCTGATGTGATTAGGCCCTATGATGGTATCCCCTGAATAGATATGTGGACAGAGTTGGCAACGGGCTTTGTTGCAAGGATAGGTTCCTGGGTTAGTGGTTCTGTTGTGTGGTGTGTGGTTGCTGGTGAGTATTTGCTTCAGATTGGGGGGCTGTCTGTAAGCAAGGACTGGTCTGTCTCCCAAGATCTGTGAGAGTGATGGCTCGTCCTTCAGGATAGGTTGTAGATCCTTGATGATGCGTTGGAGAGGTTTTAGTTGGGGGCTGAAGGTGATGGCTAGTGGCGTTCTGTTGTTTTCTTTGTTGGGCCTGTCCTGTAGTAGGTGACTTCTGGGTACTCTTCTGGCTCTGTCAATCTGTTTCTTCATTTCAGCAGGTGGGTATTGTAGTTGTAGGAATGCATGATAGAGATCTTGTAGGTGTTTGTCTCTGTCTGAGGAGTTGGAGCAAATGCGGTTATATCGTAGCGCTTGGCTGTAGACAATGGATCGAGTGGTATGATCTGGATGAAAGCTAGAGGCATGTAGGTAGGAATAGCGGTCAGTAGGTTTCCGATATAGGGTGGTGGTTATGTGACCATCGCTTATTAGCACCGTAGTGTCCAGGAAGTGGATCTCTTGTGTGGACTGGTCCAGGCTGAGGTTGATGGTGGCATGGAAATTGTTGAAATCATGGTGGAATTCCTCAAGAGCTTCTTTTCCATGGGTCCAGATGATGAAGATGTCATCAATGTAGCGCAAGTAGAGTAGGGGCATTAGGGGACGAGAGCTGAGGAAGCGTTGTTCTAAGTCAGCCATAAAAATGTTGGCATACTGTGGGGCCATGCGGGTACCCATCGCAGTGCCGCTGATTTGAAGGTATACATTGTCACCAAATGTGAAATAGTTATGGGTCAGGACAAAGTCACAAAGTTCAGCCACCAGGTTAGCCGTGACAGTATCGGGGATACTGTTCCTGATGGCTTGTAGTCCATCTTCGTGTGGAATGTTGGTGTAGAGGGCTTCTACATCCATAGTGGCTAGGATGGTGTTTTTAGGAAGATCACCAATGGACTGTAGTTTCCTCAGGAAATCGGTGGTGTCTCGAAGATAGCTGGGAGTGCTGGTAACGAAGGGCCTGAGGAGGGAGTCTACATAGCCAGACAATCCTGCTGTCAGGGTGCCAATGCCTGAGATGATGGGGCGTCCAGGATTTCCAGGTTTATGGATCTTGGGTAGCAGATAGAATACCCCAGGTCGGGGCTCCAGGGGTGTGTCTGTGCGGATTTGTTCTTGTGCTTTTTCAGGGAGTTTCTTGAGCAAATGCTGTAGTTTCTTTTGGTAACTCTCAGTGGGATCAGAGGGTAATGGCTTGTAGAAAGTGGTGTTGGAGAGCTGCCTAGTAGCCTCTTGTTCATACTCCGACCTATTCATGATGACGACAGCACCTCCTTTGTCAGCCTTTTTGATTATGATGTCAGAGTTGTTTCTGAGGCTGTGGATGGCACTGTGTTCTGCATGGCTGAGGTTATGGGGTAAGCGATGCTGCTTTTCCACAATTTCAGCTCGTGCACGTCGGCGGAAGCAGTCTATGTAGAAATCCAGGCTGCTGTTTCGACCTTCAGGAGGAGTCCACCCAGAATCCTTCTTTTTGTAGTGTTGGCAGGAAGGTCTCTGTGGGTTAATATGTTGGTCAGAGGTGTGTTGGAAATATTCCTTGAGTCTGAGACGTCGAAAATAGGATTCTAGGTCACCACAGAACTGTATCATGTTCGTGGGGGTGGAGGGGCAAAAGGAGAGGCCCCGAGATAGGACAGATTCTTCTGCTGGGCTAAGAGTATAGTTGGATAGATTAACAATATTGCTAATACGTGAACATATACAGCAGTCAGACCTTGTACATTACTGTATATTCGTCTGGCTAATTTACCCAAGAATTAATGCCTATAGGGATGAGAAGAGGAAAATATTATTTAAAGACATGCTACCTTGGTAACGTTACAAAATTATATAAATATCCCTGAGATTTCAAGATTCTGAAGAGCTCGCTAGAATATTTTAAAATGTTCAGGCTTCTGTTATAAACCATTTGAAAGTCCCATTTCAGGAACATATTGTATGAGATTCGGGAAAAGGCATTTATATCACCTGTATTTACTAAGAATGAGCCAATGAAACTGGAAAGAAACAAATTAAAAATGGATAAAAGGATATTCTGTGACACAATGCATAATTAACCTTTAGAATTTATTGCCACTAGATGTCATTAAGGACAAGAGATTAACAGGATTCAAAACAAATTTGACAGTTATATGTATAATGAGAACATCCACAGTTACATTAGTGAGATTTACAATGTGTAAGTAATAAAAATCTTGATGTTTCATGGCATAAAGCAACCACTAACTGTCAGGGATTAGAAGGAATTTTGCCTATAGGCAAGTTTAATGGATCTGTTAATCTCTTCATGTTTCATATCTGGCTAGTAGAATTAATGTTAAGAATGAATTCTAGCATTACACATGCCCTGTAGCTTTCAAAGCAGATGAAACTAGCTTTAGGATAACACCTCGAGTCAGGACAATCGTCATGACAAAGCATGATCCTTAAATCCAGCACTGTGAATAGACAATTTGTGAGGTAGGGATACTTATAGGTAATTATAAGATGAAAAAGTTGAATGGGAAAACAGAAACTGAAACAGTTTAGGCATAGCACTAAATATAGTTCTGCATGATTGTGGGACCAGACCCTGGTGAACACCCCTTAGTGGGGAGGGGAGTCATCTGGTATAAATAGCCAGACATATCAAAGAGATCTGAAAAGGATTCCTGCACTGTGAAGGGAACTTGGAAGCAATGAAATTAGAGGTGTGTCTCTCTTATAGACTGGATGGCCAAGAAGATCACAGCGAAAAAATGATTTTTATAAAAGGCTAAGTCGTCTTTTTTGTTCCTTTATCACAAAGAGCTTTATGCAGTTGTTATACGTGCTGCTTCTTTTGTTTTAATTTCTGTTCTCCTAGACTGATGTTTAGGAATTACCCAGAAAGGGAAAAAAATAACCTAGTAAAGGGAATCTGGAGCCTGTCTCTTTTGGGATCATCATTCAAAAGGAGCATGGATTAAGAAGTCCCTTCCCATAAAATGTGGCCCAATGGATACATGGAAAATGCCAACTAACCATATAAGAAACAAAGTACAGGGGATAAATGCTCAAATAAATTTGTTAGTCTTTAAGGTGCCACAAGTACTCCTTTTTTCTTTACAAAGTATAGGGGATGAAGGCAATGGCAGGTTATTCCAAAATTGCCCATTATGGGTGTCTTACACTTTCCTCTGAAGCAACTGATACAGATTTAATCTAATATGGTAATTCCTGTGTGCAGGTTTTATTGTTTTGCCAAAGTGACATGAAGGACCAATTTGAATGGTGGTTTCATATGGCTTAATATGTTGAAACAGACATCTACCCCCTTGAGCTTGACTATCCTCTCATTTACATGGATGTAAATCATGAGCAAGTGAGAAAGAATCAGACTCTCTGTTTTTAAACAGGGTTCAATTTAAAGAAAAGCATGCAAGAAAATAAATGAGAATTTTCATTTAAAAATACATATGCTAGCTCTATCATTCTCTTATTCAGAAATTATAGGTGGGGCTGGTAGTGCTGCCTGTGATTAATACTTCCCATTACAAGACCCTGTTTTCAGTTGCTTATTACTCTGCCAAATGTTAGCTATTTGGGCTGAAATATTTTATGCTGGGTAATTAAAGACTGTATCACAATGCAATCAATGCACAAGGAGGCAAACAAGGTTGTACCGGAAGCCTTAATTCTGACATCTCCTTACATTTGAGTGATTGACTTTGCAACCTTAATAATGTTCTTTTAAGATAATTTGTGTGTGTGTATGTGTGTGTATTATATACACATATAAAAATGTGGCACTTTCTGAACCCATAGTTCTAGTGAACAGCATAATATTAAAAATTTCCATTAAGTATTAATTAAAACAGAATCCTATTATTTGCAAAATATGCCTCAATTTCACAAAGTTTATAACCATATATTAGTCTAATATGTCTCATTTTAGGGATATCAATTCTTCACAATCAAGAGTCCCTTAATGGATTCCACTGGGAATCTTTCAGCATATTCACTTGCAATCAATATATTCCTTCCTCATCTTCCTTTGTCTTGCATTGCATGTTTTCTCTGGGTATATTCTGCTACTATTTTATAAAAGGACAAGTTTTTTCAAAGCTAAAATCAAGCAATCAATTCAGGTCCAAAGAAAACTGTCACTTAAACATAACTGCTTCATTCTCAAGCAGACCAGAAAAAAGTATTGATCATAATTCACTTAAACCCAAACCCACTGGTGATATCTTTTTCCTGACATAAAACTGCACAATCACGGAAAACTTACCCTAGCCTTTCAGCCATATGGAGGAATCATGCTGCTGAGCTAATGCTGAGGTGTCTGGGAAGATACTGTGACAAATTGAATGGTCTCTAGGGTGTTTTTCTGCTATGAAACTAATTTCACATGTCATCATTCATTATGCAACTATTTTTTTTAATTCCTTGTTTCTTCACTATAACAGCAAAGCTCCAGGTATGCCATTCCACAAAAGGTAATAAAGCTGAAGCTTACAGTTGTAAAATTTAATCTTAATAGCTACAATACTTCAAAATAAAAATATTTTTACTAGTGTGAGCAGATTTTCAAATGAAAAGTATATAGAATAGGGATGGAGGACAAACAATCTTATTTCATTCAAAATTCACTGATAAAATAAAATACTACTATTACCCAAAATATCTTTCCTACATAATAGAGTGTTAATTACCATTTTATATAAACCATATATGAAGAACCTTTTAACTAACTTTGGGCCTGATCCAAAGCCCCTGAGAGTCAATAGAAAGGTTCCTACTGATTTCCATGGGCTTTGGATCAGGCTCAGGTCTCATGCTACATTATTAGGACATTTCATTATTCCAAACAATTACTGCATCGATCATTATTTGTTTTTGTTTTTTTTACCATTTTTAAAGGGAAAGGTTCTATTTATTTTTATGCTTTAACAATTCATTCTTTTGGAAACTAGACAGGTTCTCCTGAATATTTGTAAGATATTTCCAAAGAAGAACACAGTTTACTTGCTGCTTATTTAGTACATGTAATTTCATGGAATGTAAGAAAGTATAAAACACAGCTATTACATATTGTAATTCAGGAAACAAAGCAAAGAAAGCACATCTGTAAGATAAATATTATTTATATTTTATATGAAACTCTTTAGCATGTTACTGCAAACACTTTTTAAAATTGCTTTCTCTTTCCCAAATTTTTTTTTTTACCACTTATCATCTCTAAAGGCAGACTTGGAAAATATTTATAAGGTGACTTGTCCAAAGATGATCTGGATCTCATATTTAGCTGTTCAACAAGAACATGTGGTTGTCCTAGCAATTTTGCAGTCAGATATAATTGGCAATGTACAATCTTCCTAAAGTGCAGTCTGGGGCCCAATTGCCTGAGCTATGCAAGTGGGAAAAAATTAACAGAGTATTGGGCTGAGAGAACAAATCACCCATTTCTTCTGCTGGTCACTAGTGCTTACTAGAAAACAGAGAGGAGGACACTTTCCATTTTTACCTTCAGTTCCAACATACAATCCCGGGATGCACTGATGGGCAAGTGGAAAACAGCAGGTGGTATTTAAATTCCACTAGTCCAGAAAAGGTTGTTCAAAGCTGCCAGATACCAGGATTTTTCCTAACCTTCCACGGACGTCTTTAATTAAATAAATATATTATTCCTTAGAATATATACAATAATATGGACATTCATTTCAGGAGATTAGGAAATTTTTCTCCTTCTCTACAGACAAATCAAGAATATTTTTCACAAGAATGTGTCTGAGACATCCTCTGAGTAAGGTGAATCAGACACAGCCAAATTTCATTTACACTGTCAGACTCACAGTCTTCATGGGCTCTTCAGTTGTGGGAACCAAAATCCCACTGCACAAACACTAGCACTTACAACTGGAAATAATTGTAAAGGGTACTTTGTTAAACATTACATCTGGGAGTCTTGAAGTTAGCATACTTGGACTTTCAGAAAGCTTTTGACAAGTCCCCATCAAAGACCCTTAAGCAAAGTAAATAGTCATGGGATAAGAGGGAAAGTCGTCTCATAGATCAGTAACTGGTTAAAAGATGGAAAACAAAGGGTAGGAATAAATAGTCAGTTCTCAGAATGCAGAGACCCCCAGAAGTCTATAGTGGAACCAGTTCTGTTCAACATATTCATAAATGATCTGGAAAAAGGGGTAAGTAACGTAGCAAAATTGTAGATGATACAAAATTACTCAAATCATGCTGTTCAAAGTAGACTTAGAAAAAGGATTTCACAAAGCTGGGTAAATGGGCAATAAAATGGCAAATGAAATTCAATGGTGATAAATGAAAAGTAATGCATGCTGGAAAACATAATGCCAATTACACATCCATAATGATGGGGTCTAAATTAGCGTTTACCACTCAAGAAAGAGCTCTTGGTGTCATTGTGACAGGTTTCAGAGTAGCAACCATGTTAGTCTGTATTCGCAAAAAGAAAAGGAGTACTTGTGGCACCTTAGAGATTAACAAATTTATTTGAGCATAAGCTTTCCTGAACTACAGCTCACTTCATCATGGATAGTTCCTTGAAAACATCTGCTCAATGTGCAACAGCTGTCAAAAAAGCTAGCAATTGTTAGGAACAATTAGGAAAGGGATAGATAATAGGACAGAAAATATCATATTGCCACTATGTAAATCTATGATATGCCCACATCTTGAATATTGTGTACAATTCTGGTCACCCCATCTCAAAAAGATATATGAGGCTAAGAACAGATACAGAGAAGGGCAACAAAAATGATTAAGGGTATGGAACAGCTTCCATATGAGGAGAGATTAAAAAGACTGGGACTTTTCAGCTTGGAAAAAGATGACTAAGGGGTGATATGACAGAGGTCTATAAATCACAAATGATGTGGAGAAAGTGAGTAAGGAAGTGTAATTTGCCCTTTTACATAGCACAAGAACCAGGGGTCATCCAGTGAAATTAATAGGCAGCAGGTTTAAAAACAAACAAAACAAACAAACAAAAGGAATGCAATGCTTCATGCAATGCATCGACCTGTGGAACTCATTGCCAGGGGATGATGTAAAGGCCAAAACTACAATGGAGTTCAAAAAAGAATTAGATAAATTCCTGGAGGATAGGCCCATCAATTTCTATTAGCCAAGATGGTCTAGGAATGCAACCCCATGCTGTGGGAATACCTAGCTGCTGACTGCAAGAAGCTGGGAGCAGATGCACCTCTCTATGATTGTTCATTCCCTCTTAAGCACCTGGCATTATCCACTGTCAGAAGACAGGATACTGGGCTAGATGGACCAGTGGTCTGACCCAGTATGGTCATTCTTATGTTCCAGTGTCTGAGGCAGCCTTTCAGTAATTCCTATCTGGTTTTAAAAAGTGTATTGGAACAGATGATAGGCCAGATGCCCCAAGCAGAAAGTGTTTGGAACAATAATAAGTTTAGCTTCTGTTGGACTTTTCATCTGAAGATCCCAAAGTGGTTTATAAACATTAATTAATTTAGCCAGCTACCAACTGCAAGAGCGAGGGAAGAATTATCCCCATTTTATTGATGAGGAAGCTGAAGCAGAGAGATGGTATACAACGTTTCTTAGGGCCCACAGAAAGACTCTAAAAAAGCCAGAAGTAGTACCCTAATCTATTTTAGCCTTGATATTTAAAAGAATACTCCTTTTAACTCAGGCCAACAGTCTTACAGTTCATAAAGTTAAAAAAAAAATCTTACTTTGGACTCCTATCAAGTTCTGTAGAGCTAAACATATAGGAGATAACATTGTCTGGAATGTAATTTGTCAGATACCACAAAGATCTAAATGGAATTATATCTACAGATTTACTCTTAGGTTTGGGACTATTAAGAAGAATATTTGAATATTGATCATTGTCTACCTTATAATGGTGTTATGATAAAATCACCTGATTTATTAAACAATTATAATTAATTTGAAATAACTGACACACATTTTAATATTTATTGCACTCCAAAAGACAGGATATGACCCTGCAGTCCTTCCACACCCACCACTATCTACTGACTATGAAACTACAACTCATTTCATTTATATTAAATCTATGATTGTATTACACTTAATACATGAACACCATCATGGGGTGGGAAAAGAGCAGCTGCTGGCTCCCATAACACTACATCCTATTTTTTTAAATTGTTTCTATGACGCTGGTAAATGAAGTGCCAGCTCTGGCCAAGGTCTTAGGTGTTAGCTAAGAACTGACAAACTCATAGCTGGAGAGCAAACCAGCTTACCTGTATGTCAATTTTTTTAAAATAGGTATTATATTTATAAGAATGTATTTAGTGTTTAGACTCTATGAAATGCTTATAAATTGCTGCATGCATTAATCCCGTGTAAGATGCTGCGTGCCCATTTAGAAGCCCTATCAAGATTAAACAGGCAATTAAGGAACATCAGGACACAAAGGATTGGTGAATGCCCCTATCGCACCTACATGCAAGGGAGCTCATCTCATAGATGGGAAGACTAAATGTAAAAGATAAAATAGGGTCACAAGAGAATTTTGCATCTCTTTACTGTTTGAACTATCTCACAGATGGAGACATTAAACTAAGGCACAGATCCCCAGGGGTTACCTCTGCATCCACCCTAAAAGACATTTTGAATTGACAGATTATCACATCTTTGTCATCTTTAGGAACCATAGATAGTTACTCAATGGGATGTTTTATAGTAGCAGCTGTGTTAGTCTGTATTCGCAAAAAGAAAAGGAGTACTTGTGGCACCTTAGAGACTAACAAATTTATTAGAGCATAAGCTTTCGTGAGCTACAGCTCACTTCATCGGATGCATTTCCGATGAAGTGAGCTGTAGCTCACGAAAGCTTATGCTCTAATAAATTTGTTAGTCTCTAAGGTGCCACAAGTACTCCTTTTCTTTTTACTCAGTGGGATGTATATGTTTGCTTGCTTTAACCTGTAAATAACTCATTTCTTTTCTCCTAGTTAATAAACCTTTAGATAGTTTATTACAGTATTGGCTATAGGCAGTGTCTTTGGTGTAAGATCTAGGGTACCAATTGATCTGCGATAAGTGTGTGGTCTCTTGGGCCTGACAACAACCTAAATATTTTGTGATTTTTGGGGTAAGTGACCACTTATTACTAAATCCAGCTTACTTGGGTGGCAAGATAGACTGGAGAGCCTAAGAGGCCTCTCTGTGACTTCATGGTAAGACTGTTATAGTGATCCAGGAGTTCACATTTGTTACTAGGTTGGTGAAATCTAATTACAGTATAAAACATACTAGAAGTTTGGGTGATTGCCCTGTTTTTCACATTCTGCCCTGAGACAGCCACTTATGGTAGTGAGACATTTCAGACAGCATGTTAATTTCACCATTCCATATTTAGGTTATATATTACAACATGCAGTATTGTTACAATTCAATGCACAAACTCCATGCTTATTATGAGTTTCAGTTTGGGATTAGTCTTTTGTAGGAAGAGAAGTTACCTGTTTTTATATTAGTGAAATTAATTGAAGTGGAAAAGTCTGAAGACAATATTTGACAATTAAGGGTTCACATAGAATCATAGAATATTAAGGTTGGAAGAGACCTCAGAAGGTCATCTAGTCCAATCCCCAGCTCAAACAGGACCAACACCAACTAAATCAGGTGTCTCAAACACGCAGCCCGCGGCCATAGGCCGCCAACTCCACCAGCAGCCAAACTCCCTTCCCCCTCCCTTCTCCGCCCCCCGAGCGCCGCATCCCTGCTCGTCTGCCTACTTCCCAGCACTTCCTGCAGCCAAACAGCTGTTTGGCGGCACTTAGGACTTTCCAGGAGGGAGTGGGGAGGAGTGGGGACGCAGCATGCTCAGGAGAGGAGGCAGGACTGCGGTGGGGATTTGGGGAAGGGGTTGGAATAGGGGCAGGGAGTTGGGGGCAAGGACTTTAGGGAAGGGTTGGAATGGGGTTGGGGAAGGGGTGGGAAGAGGCAGGGCATGGGCAGGACCTCATGGAAGGGATGGAGTGGGGGCGGGGCGGGGCGGGGGGGGCTTTAACCGAAGTAATTCTAAAAGTAAATGTGTATTTTGTCATTTGAGTGAGGTGCATTACTGAGTGTTTATATTTTATTAAAACCCCTCGTCGCACTACAGTTTTAAAAAAATTAATACATTGACTTTCAATAGCATACAATATTACTCTTCATTTTTTACTATACTTTTGTATCGTTGTATAAAAAGGTTCCAGTGATGTGGCCCTCAGGTCAATGTACTAGTCCTTATGCGGTGATTTGAGTTTGAGATCCCTGAACTAAATCATCCCAGCCAAGGCTTTGTCAAGCTGGGCCTTAAAAACCTCTTAAGGATGGAGATTCCACCACCTCTCTAGGTAACCCATTCCAGTGGTTCACCACCCTCCTAGTGAAATAAAGGGTTTTTTTTTAACCTTCTCTGACATTAGACACACTCAGCACTCTCTCTCTCTCTCTCTCACACACACACACCCCTAGTGTCACACTGCTGTTACTTTTCAGGAAAGCTGATGCCAATAATAGCAATTAAAGTATTTGTTCTTCGTTACATTTTGCAAATTACTAACATTGATGAATGTTACTTAATAGGGATGTGCAGCATTCTCCAAATACAGCACTCATCTGAATTTGGGACCAGTCCCAATAACATTTGTCACCAAGGACCTGATCCAAAGCCCAGAGGCAGTCTTTCCATTGGCTTCAAAAGGCTGTTAAGAAGGGCCTGGGCCTAAATAAGTGTTGATGGGCTAGAATCTTTTACCATACTTCTTCTCATCCTGTAGGGGCAGTAGTGTATGTGTACAGCATCCCTTTATCCTCAACCCGTCTCCAATTCTCAGGGAATGATCTCTTTTTCACACACACCTTGTGCTGAAGGGTAGATGGGACCACAACACAGTTACCAGCTACAGCTCACCCTTTTTTCCATGTCCCAGATCGTTCCTCCTCCTCTATAGCTCACCCCTTTTTCCCATGTTCCATCTGCTGCCGAGGAGCTAAGGGGAATGAAGGATTCCTTCCCCCCCCCCCGCTCCAGTGTGGATGAGAGGGCTCACTGGCTCAAATGCCACTGTTTCTTTGAGAGTGGGGAGCCATTAGTTAGGGCTGTGTTATTTCTACCTGGTCAGTGCACTCAGTGCTGTCTGTTAGCACAGCTTACATCAGCAGATTCTGAACATAGTTTAACTCCAAGTATCAATAATCTTCTGCACACTCATCTGCATCTGAACACACCTGGCTTTCAGACAAGTGTTTGGTTTAGTTCCCATTTCTCCTTTTTATTAATTATTATTAGTATTACTTATTTGTATCACAGTAACCCCAGTCATGGGCTATGTTAGGTGCTATATAAACACAGGTCAAAAAGATTGTAAGCTGTTTCGGGCAGAGACCATCTAAGTAGCCTAAAATATTTATTCATCTTTCACTGTACTAATATCTGAAGTTCTCCATTTTTGAAGTGTGCGGGCCCAAGGCTGCTCTCAGTGAAACCAATGGGAGTTTTGCCATGGACTTACACTAGAAAAGGATATGGTGGTGGTTGCTGGTTTATGGGGGGTTGGTGGTGGTTGTTTCTGTTTTTAATGCTCATACTATAATGGTAATGCTTTAAAAAAATGTCAGCATCTTTGCACCAGTCCTGATCAGATTGCTGATGTCCATGATGCTAGAGAAGCTATTAGGTCTACTGTCTGAGATTTTGCTCATCTCAGGGGAAGCCCTGAGTGTGTCCCCTCAAGAGTAACCATTTTTCAGTGATGGGGCTATTGGTCTTCAGTACATCACCATCACACTAGTGGCACTGTAAATGCCATAAAATATCTTACTGTTAAATGCATTGCTGAATAGATTATATTTGCCAGGAGATAAGAGGTCAGCTCATAGTACAGACTCCAGAAGAAAACACAATCTCCCTACAAAATAATTTGTTAAAGAGTGTGTTTCACCATTGTTGTTAGAAATGCAACACTGGTGTTGGGGATGCTACAGATTCATATAATAATTAATGCTAGAAACTAAAAATGTAAAAGTGAAAAGTATACAAATAGGAATTATACTTCACACCTGATGATTAATATGGGACATCTGCTACTGTTCAAACTTCCTTTTTATACTAGACTGCCAAGTTTTCCACATATGCAAACACTTATATATTTTAAAGAAGGACTGTCCAATGCTGACTAAGATCAACTGAAAACCAGCAATTAATTTCTCTTCAAGACTCACTTCTGGTCAACATCTTTCAGAAGTCAGCCAATTTATGAGGACACCACTGCAGGGCAGAGAAGAACAGCGTGGACTTATTTATAATAATGTTTAAAGTTGTAAATGTATATATATTTAAATTGTATCCATTTCCTCCCACCCATCATATATCAGGAGTATGTTTTTTGACTGGAACGCCCGGTTGAAAAGGGACCCTGGCAACTCCGGTTAGCACTGCTGATCGGGCCATTAAAAGTCCAGTCGGTGGCACAGTGGGGCTATTGCAGGTTCCCTACCTGCCCTAGCTCCGCGCAGCTCCCGGAAGCAGCAGCATGTCCCCGCTCCGGTTCCTACGCATACGGACAGCCAAGGGCTTCCGCACACTGTCTCTGCCCCAGGCACTGGATCCGCAGCACCTATTGGCTGGGAACCAAGGGCCAATGGGAGCTGAGGGGATGGCACCTGCGGACGGGGCAGCGCGCAGAGCCGCCTGGCCATGCCTCCACATAGGAGTCAGAGGGAGGACATGCTGGACATGCTTCCAGGAGCTCCTTGAGGTAAGTGTCGCCCAGAGCCTACACCCTTGACCCCCTCCTGTGCCCCAACCCCCTGCCCAGCTCTCATCCCCCGGCTGCCATCTGAACCCTTCAATCCCAGCCTGGAGCACCCTACTGCACCCCAAACCTCTCATTCAAAGCCCCACCCCAGAGCCCTCACCCTCTCCTGCACCTCAAGAATCAGCCTGGTGAAAATGAGCGAGTGAGGGAGGGTGGGGAGAACGAGCAACAGTGGGAGAGGAGTGAGTGGGGGTGGGGCCTCAGAAAAAGGGCATGGCAGGGTATGGCCTCACAGGAGGGGCAGGGCAGGCGGAGGGGGTGAGGCAAGGTGTTCAGTTTTGTGCATGTAGAAAGTTGGGAACATTACAGAGACTGTGCCTTTATAGATGCTTGTGCAATAACCAGCACAGTGAGGCCATGTAGGCCATACACTAATATGAATATTAAATGGCTGAACTGAACACATTCCTACAGCACTTTCCAGGAACTATGGGAAAGGTATTCATTGGTACAGAACTGGATCTTGCTCTCAATCTGGCTACTGCAAGAAATATGGCAATTAAAAAGACAGTGTTCCCAAAGTGACCTTAAAAATGGAAATTAAGGCTGTCAGGCTCATGACAACCCTCTAACATACCCCAAGGCTCTAGTATCAGCAAGGACTGTGAGAACCTGGGGCTATGGAAACAAACACAACAGATGAGGATATGGAAATATGGAGAAGAGTTTTTTTTAAAACAAATATGTAATGTATTCCTTTCAATTCAACTACTTTAAAGCAACTAAATAAAACATACTGTACGATTTGTATATAAAAGTTTAAAATTGTTTATTATAGTTAGGCAATATTTTCATAACATTACTGTACACCGTATACTTCGTTCTTGTGTATAAAGAACATGCCAACTTGATTGCCCTTCCAAATGACATTGTGGGATGCGTGTACATGTGCTCATGCGGGTGTCCCTACAGGTGAGATATTTCAGAATCTCTTCATCCAGCAGTTTTAAAAAAGACAGGGTCTGATCCGCTCATTTGGAATAAAAAGCTTGCAAAGAAAAATGATGCTCCAAAACAGTAACATATCAATTCCGCACTCTGCTATCTCATCAAATCCATAAAAAATTAACAAAAATTAACAGCAGCCAATAGATGTTGTTTCAGTGACAGTGGATGTTCCATATTTGAAAGATGCCATATTATCTATGTGCTGTAAAAGCATCCTTATTTACAGCTTCTGGAAACCCAGCAAAAAGCATAGTGTAACCACATCAAGTGGCTCATATATGAAAGATCTTTACTATGCACAGTTCAGAGGTAATTGCAGCTGATGGTACAGCTATAGTAGACAGACAATAGCATGGGCCAAATTTTCAGTAGCCCACCCATCCAACTGTGGGTGCAATTTGCAAACGAGGCACCCATGTAAGCACTAAAGATTATGTCCACAATTCATTTGCTAGGGTAAAGACTGCATGTATATATTTGTGCCAGCAAAGAGACAGGCAAAGCCTGAGCCTAGCTGAAAATTTCCACTGTGAATGTAGATGAGTGGAAATGAGAATGTAATCCAGAATCCCAGAAGAGATAACTCATAACAAATAAGATAAATAAAAGGTACACAAGAGCAAACAATCACTTAATATAGTTGTGACAGTGACAGACATTGTATTTAGTATAAAACTGCTATCTACCTGCTATGTAATACTGCTCACACAGTCAGTCATGCAGTTGGAATGGATGTTATCCCAAGTAACAAAAATCAGTAGCCCAGTCAAATGAAGAGGGATTGTGAGCCAGATCCTGTGTGGTGTTGAGAGCCTCTAACACTCATTAATTGGAACACCATGCTCTGTTCCTCGCAGGATTGGGCCCTATATCAATAATCAATATGACCCATTTTGTGACAGAACTGTTATGGACACAGTGATCCCATCCACCTAGACAGGACACTTTCTAGTGTATATAATAGAACTTGTATGCAATACTGTCAGTAGGATATACATTTCACAACTGAATATATATTTGTCACTACTCCATCCTGCAGATAGAGCTCATAAGCTGCAATGACCCCTCATTAGCACCAATATCATGATTACAAAAAGCACAAGTTAAAGATATCACGGGTAGAAAATTGGTGTGTGTTTTTTTTTAAAACAGCAGCATCAGAATTGGACACTACTGAGGTACTTCTTGGAGACACCATTATGATAGGCTATTAGAAGTTCAGCCCAGCTTTCCGCCAATTTTTATTACAAACAAAGTGTCTTTGTATATTTAAGACTAGGAATTATACTTTATAAGGTGAAAAGCAAACATTTCCTTATAATTACTGTTAAAGAGATATAATCCTAAAACACCACATATCTTTTAAACAACAAGAATGAATAACTGAGAAAAATATGCACATCTTGGGCCTTGAAAACATCTGTAGGAAAATTTGGAACAAAGATGTTTAATGAAACATATTATAAAGGCTTCTTGATCTAAAGTACCTAGTGTAGGGTAAAGCTTTAAGAGGTTAATCTGCATCTACCAGAACTAATAGATGATTTACTTCTCTATGCAAGAGAAAATACATTGCATTTGAAGACAATATTTTCATATAGGAATCAGTATATAAAATGTAGCTTTAATCCAGAAAGAATACCTTAAAGCTCTTATTTCTTTATAATAAAGATTTAAGGATGAGGCGGAGGATAACTAAAGTCTGGGGTTTGATGCAGATAGCACTCTTTGATGTGTTCAAATCATAACTTGCTTCCCCCCCCCCGACCCCAATCACAGAACTTATTCAGGAGGTAGGCGAATCAATCACTTAGTTCAGGAGACTATTTTTGAATCCACTTTCATGATAAATGGAAATTTAGGAGAATGTGCAAAGCACTAATGTTACTGCCCAAAGAAATGGCCAGCAAAAGGCAGAATTCAAAGCAGTCCAATTTATCAACACTACAGAACTGCAAAGCATTGTACAATCAGAGCAGGATGTTGTATTTTCACATTCTGGGCCACTGGCAGAAGCTGAAAACACTTGTATTTGTGCATATGGGGAATGATGCTGCACACACTGAAGTCAATAGTAAAGCTTCCATTGAGTTTAATATGAGAAAAATCAGTTATCATGTACAGTTATCATGACTACATAGGCAAGGCAAGTTAGTGCATGACAGTATGAGCTGGGCTCTTAAGTAGGCAACCCACACTTCCCCCACCCCCTCCCAATTTGCACACAGGAATCTTGGCCCTTCATTTTGAAAACTAAGTCAAAATACAGTGACTTGAAATTTGTTACGTTTCAATTTACCTTTGTTCAACAAACCAACCCCAAATGGAAAATAAACCTACAAACAACACAGTAGAAGTTTAACAACTACCTAGAGGAGTCTAGGTAACAAAATGGAGGAACTAGAGCTACTGGTGCAGGAAGTGAAACCAGATATTATAGGGATAACAGAAACATGGTGGAATAGTAGTCATGACTGGACTACAGGTATTGAAGGGTATGTGCTCTTTAGGAAAGACAGAAACAAAGGTAAAGGGGGTGGAGTAGCATTGTATATCAATGATGAGGTAGAATGTAAAGAAATAAGAAGCGATGCAATGGATAAGACAGAGTCTGTCTGGGCAAAAATTACATTGGGGAAGAAAACTAGTAAAGCCTCTCCTACGATAGTGCTTGGGGTGTGCTATAGACCTCCGGGATCTAATTTGGATATGGATAGAGCCCTTTTTAATGTCTTTAATCAAGTAAATACTAATGGAAACTGCGTGATCATGGGAGACTTTAGCTTCCCAGATATAGACTGGAGGACCAGTGCTAGTAATAATAATAGGGCTCAGATTTTCCTAGATGCGATAGCTGATAGATTCCTTCATCAAGTAGTTGCTGAACCGACGAGAGGGGATGCCATTTTAGATTTAATTTTGGTGAGTAGCGAGGACCTCATAGAAGAAATGGTTGTAGGGGACAATCTTGGCTCAAGTGATCATGAGCTAATTCAGTTCAAACTAAATGGAAGGATTAACAAAAATAAATCTGCAACTAGGGTTTTTGATTTCAAAAGGGCTGACTTTCAAAAATTAAGGAAATTAGTTAGGGAAGTGGATTGGACTGAAGAACTTATGGATCTAAAGGTAGAGGAGGCCTGGGATTACTTTAAATCAAAACTGCAGAAGCTATCGGAAGCCTGTATCCCAAGAAAGGGGAAAAAATTCATAGGAAGGAGTTGTAGACCAAGCTGGATGAGCAAGCATCTTAGAGAGGTGATTAAGAAGAAGCAGAAAGCATACAGGGAGTGGAAGATGGGAGGGATCAGCAAGGAAAGCTACCTAATTGAGGTCAGAAGATGTAGGGATAAAGTGAGAGAGGCTAAAAGTCGAGTAGAGTTGGACCTTGCAAAGGGAATTAAAACCAATAGTAAAAGGTTCTATAGCCATATAAATAAGAAGAAAACTAAGAAGGAAGAAGTGGGGCCGCTTAACACTGAGGATGGAGCGGAGGTTAAAGATAATCTAGGCATGGCCCAATATCTAAACAAATACTTTGCCTCAGTCTTTAATAAGGCTAAAGAGGATCTTGGGGATAATGGTAGCATGACAAATGGGAAGGAGGATATACTTTAAATTAAGATGATTAAAAAGCAGCATTTTCCTTCTGCATAGTAAAGTTTCAAAGTCAAAGTCAATATTCAATTGTAACCTTCTGAAAGATCAGTGAAAATGTTTTGTTCAGAGTTACGAACAACCTCCATTCCCGAGGTGTTCGTAACTCTGAGGTTCTATTGTATATGTGCTGTATAGATGCAATATATACTGGCCAAAGAATGTTTTTGCCAGAATATCATACACCAGTTCCCTGAATGAAATAAGCTATGCTGGTAAAAGCACTTTTATGCCAATATAACTGCTACTACTACACTAGGCCTTCTGCTGTGATAAAAATGTCATAAAAATAATGCCATAACCCTAACTTACATTACTATACTGGCAAAAGTATTAAGCATAGACCTGCACAGACTCTCAACCAGTAAAAGCACCCATTCCAATAGCCTGCTCACTATGACACAGATTCTCCTGTTCTAAATTCTGAATGTGTTTGGCCATTTGGTTTTGGGGACTGGGCGATGGATTGTCTTTGCTACATATTTATATGTAGCTTTAGCTATAGCTGTTTTGCAGTACAACAGGAAACCTACTTGAATTCAATGATCCCACCTCAAACACAAGGGGTCAAGTCCCTGCTGTTAACAGTCTATCCAGCTTGACAACACTTACTCCCCAGACTCAGTGGTAAACATTAACTAAAGGTGACATTACAGGTTCAAATATCAAACACTTATTTCCATAACTATTTTAGGACTGGTCTCCACACAAGTTGCACTGATATAACTGCACTGGTTGCAGACCCCTTGTGCAGGGGCACCATTTGCTATGGAGCAAAGGAGGCAGTTGGTCTCTCCCCCACATCCCTCCAGCCTGGACTTTTCATAGGTCTATATGTTCCAGTATGTCTTCCATGTTTTGCCCCTCATTCTCATCTCTCCCCCACCCCCTAAACATCGCAAAATACAATATAATCACAAATGTTTTATTTGGTAACACCTCCCACCCCCAATTTTTGTTTTCTGAAATGATGTCCCTGCCATTGTGTGGACATTCTTAAATGGGTTTATAAGTGCCTTTTATTGGTATAGCTTAAGTTGATTCCTTAATTTAACTGATTCAACTTTTGTGTGCAGACAAGGCATTAGGGTTACTTCTTTACACATTAGCCACAGAAATAACTGACATTCACAAGATTACTTAGGGCAAAGGTTATTAAAATCTCTGGTTGATTTTGAAATTTTCAAGGTAAAAAATCAGCAATGCTGTTTCGGTACATAAAATAAAATCAAAAGCAAGGACATATAAGGAATCCACAAAGCTGGAAAAGAAATCAAATTAAACTAGCAAACTGCATATTACTGCAATCTTGATTTAAAAGAGTGATTCTCAGGCAGTGAAGAGAAACAAGATTATCTAAAAATACAATGTCCTTTTTCAGTATTCCCTTGGTATAAGTATCAGTGTTTGAAGCATATGAAATTTCTGCTACAAAACCCAGCTTCTCCTACAGCTAAACTAAGCAGTTAGGGCACAGGGTCAAATTCTACTCCCATATTAAAGTTAATGTATAAGTGTCAGTTGGTCCCCAGTCCTCCAATTTGGTACCACAGAAATGATTACTATGTTACAAATGTTGTTATATTATTTTTTATAGCTTACAAACTAGGTCCAATAGCCGGAGAAAACAGATGGTAAAGCCTAAGAGCTCCCCATTTGAATGTAAAACTCTCTCCTAAATTAAGAGGCAACAAAAAATAAAGATTAAAGTGAAAGATTGTACTGAAGCATAAATCAGTTTATCATGTATATTCTACAGTTTTTCCTCAGGGATAGAATCCTTCTGAGGCAAGACACTGCACTATTAAGAATATTTCACTTTAAAAGAAAGTCAAAACAATTTATGTTATACATTACAAAGGAAATAAATTCTGCTTAGACACTAAAATTTGTCTTTGTTTGAAAGCAGACTTCAGAGATTAGAACATTGACTTTGAACACGGAATAAGTATATTATAGGAACATACACAATTTCCAATCTCCTGTAAAAAAAACAGTGTCCGTTTGGGAACATGACCACCTTTCTTATTCTTTCTATGGGAGGAAGATCAACATGTGTGTCAAACTGGACAGTCTCTACGTAAAAAAAAAAAAATGGACACAAATCAGATGTCAAGAATTATAACATTCAAAAACCAGTCGAAGAACATTTCAATCTCTCTGGTCACTCGATTACAGACCTGAGGGTGGCTATCCTTCAACAAAAAAACTTCAAAAACAGACTCCAACGAGAGACTGCTGAATTGGAATTAATTTGCAAACTGGATACAATTAACTTAGGCTTGAATAGAGACTGGGAATGGATGAGTCATTACACAAAGTAAAACTATTTCCCCATGGTATTTCTCCCCCCCACCCCACCCCCCACTGTTCCTCAGATGTTCTTGTTAACTGCTGGAAACAGCCTACCTTGCTTGTCACCATGAAAGGTTCCCCCCCTCCCCCCCACTGGTGATGGCTTATCTTAAGTGATCACTCTCCTTACAGTGTGTATGATAAAACCCATTGTTTCATGTTCTCTGTGTGTGTATATATCAATCTCCCCTCTGTATTTTCCACCAAATGCATCTGATGAAGTGAGCTGTAGCTCACGAAAGCTTATGCTCAAATAAATTTGTTAGTCTCTAAGGTGCCACAAGTACTCCTTCTCTTTTAGTGAATACAGACTAACACGGCTGCTACTCTGAAACCTATCATGTTTTGAAGAATCCAAATTATATCAGACTTTTTTGTCCTTGAAAGCAGCTGTGCACTTCTGTTTCACTCTATTGTGGTTTGGTAATGAAACACTTGTGATTTAGTTCACCCACTGTTTTGAGGCCACAGAAACTTCTAGGTGATTTGGTCCTGATTCTACATGAATTTACACAAGTAAAATTAGGAGTAGAACTGTGGAAATAACTGATTTTTCTGTTTACTATCAGTTCCAAACAATTAAAAAAAAAGAATTAATTTTAAATCAACCCAAAATGAGGGGGAGGGGGCAGTGTTTGGTGGGTTTTGTTTGTTTGTTTGTTTGTTTGGCTATTCAAAAAGCTGGGGGGGGGATTGTTTTGGGTTAACAAAATGTTCTGCTTTCAGGCATTTTTAAACCTTTTTAAAAAACAAAAAGCAAATGACATTTACAAAATTGTTGTAGCAGTGCCACCCTTTGCACTCTATAGCCCAGTGGTTAAAACACTAACCTAGGCTGTGGGTTCAAGTCCCTCCTTGGCCTGGAGTGGAGAAGGAATTTGACCCCAGATCTCTCATATCCCAGGAAAATACCCTAGCCACTGGGCCATAGGGTATTTGATGACTGGTCTCACAATCTCTCCTGCTGAAGTTATTCCACTTTGAATAAATAACTAGTATTAATTAGAGCAGAAATTAGAATCCAGTTCCCCCACTTTCCTATACACAACCTCAGGTGAGTGCCCATGCCACCAAGCCGTAGAGGCATTCTCACTCAGTCTGGCCCCATAAATATTGAAGTACTTCATGCAAAGTAGAAAACTTCATTAGGAAATATTGAGAGTGATTTACTGCAGAATACCCCATAGCCCAGTGTTTAGGACAATTTGCTTGAAAATTGACACAAATTCACAAAATGTTTCAGCCAGCTTGCATCTGCATTTTTCAGGGGGGAAAAAAATCAGACAAGTTTTGCCCAGCTCTAATCAGGAGAAATGTCACTAAAATGAATACAGTTACACAAGCATAAAAACAGTGCAAGTAAAAGGAGATTCAGGCCCCAAAAGATTTTCCAGCTTTAGTTGGATTAAAATAAAAAATTAAAGCAGACATTTTAACCAGTTATAAAATCTCCTGCACTTAAATATTAAAGAAAGAAAGAAAAAATTGGGGGGGGGGGAAGGTAGCTGTTGTGTTGGACATGCCATTTTTTGGATTGGTTAAAGGCTGACATTGCCCTAGTTCACCAACACCTTTCCCTGAGATTTTGTAAAGAGAGAATGTTACTCACTGACATATTATTCCTTTCTTTGTGATCTTCCATTATAGTGAGAGTAATTCCATAAATCAAGGCTAACAGAAGAACATGTCAGTGCAAAGTGTTCTAATTCATATTCCACTAAGTTCTGGCAAAAAGACAACCATCATCGCTCCAGAAAATAGTGCAGAATCTAAAACAGAGTGGAGTCAAATTCACCATTAGTATGAACTGGTGCATCTCCATTGCCTCCACTAAAGCTCCATGAATTCTTCCCGCTTCAAGCTGTACAACAACATGGTACATAGTTATTTCCCTTTAGCATTACACTGAAGGTCAGTTTCTTCCCTGGATCAGTTACACTGTGTGGGTATGGGCCTTCCAGGATTTGTCTGCCCCGAAACAGGTTGTGTATACCATACAAGGGTAGAGCTTCAGTGATAACACCCCTTACATTTTTATTGTTGTTTTGTAAAACAACATCATTGGTGTCTACTGGTAACTTTTGCAAATGGAAAGGACAATTACATAAATGGTTACATCTATTTTTAGTCGCTTGAAGTGTAAATATTTAAACAGCACTACAACTTACATTTACAGTAATTAACATTCACTCTGCAACATCCAAAACTAAAGTTGGAATGAAAAGAAAAATATTTGATCATTCATAGCATTGGTACAGAGTCATAAATCAAGGTGATAAAAGGGCATGTTTGATCACTGTTGTAATGAATTTATGAATACTTTTACAACCATTGAAGAAACCTGATCACAAGTAATGTGTTTCAATTTCAATCAAACCAAAAGAAAATAAGAGATTCTGCACTGAATGGACAGTGATGATAAAAATAAGAGAACAATTTCTTTCATATTCTTTTTGACATTGTTTAGACAGGTTAGCTGAAAAAACTGAAAAACTTGGTTTATTAGTAGTAGTAGTAGTAGCAGCAGCATTTGTATTACTATAGCACCCAGGTGCCATAATCATGGATCAGGACCCCATTGTGCTAGGTTCTGTACAAACAGAACAAGAAGAAGGTCCCTACCTCAAAGAGTTTATAATCCAAGTATAAGACAACAGATGGATACAGACAGACCAAAAAAGGAGTCCAGGGAAACAATGACAATATTGGTCAGCATGATAGGCAGTGGCCTCAGATCACTAGCAGCCTGACCATTGTCAATTTTTTTGTAGACATCTCCGCAGAGCACAGTTTTGAGGTGGGATCTGAAGACACATGAGGTAGCTTTGCAGATATTTACAGGGAGTTGTTCCCAAGCACGAGAGGCAGCATCGGGAGAAAGGGTGCAGGTGCTTGTTTGAAAATTTAAAAAGTGGGCAATGGAGCTGGCATCATGGTAAGATTGGAGGTGGGAGTCTAACTCTGGATACTGAATGAGAGATTATAGGTAGGGTGGGAACAGATCATAAAGGGCCTTGAAAGTGAAGACAAGTAACTTGTGTTTGATGCAGTAAAAAAAGAGGAAGTCAGTGGAAGGTTGCAAAGTGAGGGGTGGGGTGGTCAAAGGGGAAAGCTAGGGAAACTATCTTTGCAGCAGCATTCTGAACTGATATGAGTGGGAAAGACTACAATTTGCTGAGCCTGGGTTGATGGATAGCCATCCATAAGGATATATATATAAGGAGACAGACTGAGATTTTAGTTTGGACAGAGGAGACACATCTGGAGCAAACAGGTAGATCTGTGATTTGTCAGCATAGACATGGTGTCACATGTGCTATTCACCACAATGACACATCCTGTTGGCCATCCTGGGGATGAACTCTGCCAGTTGGTGTGTCCTCTTCATTATGTTGCCTCTCCCATTATCCTCTCATCCGGCAGACCTGCCTCGCTCCAGGAACCACAGTGTCCTCTTCATGACTCGGCTCTCCAGCCGGGTCATCATTCTAGGGTTACCCGCAAAGTCCTTCTATGCAAACAGTCCCGGGTAGTCTTCTTCTATAGTGCCCTTATGATGCCACTTCCCCAGTGATCTGCCCTCTACTCTGGGTTCCAGTCCAGGGGCACTCAGCTCAGCAATTCTAGGCTCCACTCTCTCAGCCCTCACTGTTCCTTCCTGAAGTGCTTCCTGCTCTTCCTGGTTTCTGCCTCCCCCACCCTGGGAGTACTATCTCCCTCTTCCCAGAGAGGGTTAGATGGACTAACTGCTTGTAGCCTTTCCCAGCTAACTTCTCTTTTCTCAGCTCCTGAGCTTTATAAGCACAGCCTATTCCCACCCAGCTGAGCCTCCTTTAATCAACTCCCTACTACTCCTCCAGGTGCAGCCTGGGCAGTTAATTGGCCTACTTGGCCACTTTAACCTTCCTAAATCCATGTGGGGTGAACAACCCATCACAGATGGTAGTTGAATTTGTGTTTGTGAATGAAATTACCCAGAAACCAGGTGTACAGGGAGATGAGAAGGGGACTAAGGACATATCTCTGTGGACCCCCACACAGAAAGCTGGAGGGGAAATGAGAAGGATCCTCCAAAGGACATGCTGAAGAAGTGGTTAGAAAGATGAAAGGAGAACCAAGGAAGCGAAGGGAGCACAAAATTTCCAGAAGAATGTGGTCTACTGTCCGAGAGGCAGCTGACAAGTCAAGGAAAATAAGGAGGGAGTACTGGTTCTGAGCTTTGAGGTAGGAAGAGGTCATAAGAGACTTTGCCAAGAGTAATTTCAGTGGAGTGTAAAGGGCAGAAGCCAAACTAGAGAGGGTATAGAATGGAACTGGAGGAACTCCAGACAATGATTGCAGACAGTGTGTTCAAGGATCTTAAACATTAAAGGGAAAGGGAGAAAGGGTAATAGTTAGAGAGACAAGTGGGGCAAAGAGTGGATTTGTTTTAAGATGGGAGAGACTAAAGCATGTTTGTTTTGTGAAGGGAAAGAGCTAGAGAAGAGTGAGAGGTTAAGCAGAAGAGTAAAGGGAGGGATGAGATAAGAGTGAGTGTAACAGACATAAGAATTGGGTTGGGGTTACTGAGGCAAGTGAGTGGTTAGATTAGGAGAGCAGTTAAGAAACTTCTGCCTCTGTGACAGGAAAGGAGGAGGAGAGATAAAGGAGGGGAAGGAAAGGAAATCTGAGGGGAGGGGGAAAATTCAGATGAAACTTGTGAGAAACTGTGCAGAAAGAGAGGTGGAGGCCAGTTCTTAACATCACTATCAATTAGACTAAGATCTGCTCGGCAGGGAATAGATTTTACTGCATATATGTCCGGAGGATTATAAATATAATGGGAGTGCCAATCCTGATTAATGCATCTGGGAGCTATTGTAACTCATGTAACTTCAGCTTCTTTGGTAAACATCTATATTACAATCTTTAAAAATAGATAGCCAATGCAGAAAACAGGGATCTACTCAGTTTACTATATGATATTAGTTTTGGTAGTACACATTACTGCCTAAAGTGGCATTCTGCTTTATATGTATACTTTAGAACAAATTTCTCTTTCACACCAGCAAAAGATATTGGGCACAAGTCATGACAAAATTAGATATCTAAATAACTTTTCATCTTCAATGAGAATTTAGAGGCTTGACATGTCTGAGTTGTCAGTATGAAAAAAAGAGATTCTTAGATTTCTAGAATTTGCCTCACACTTACGATTTCTAAGTTTCCTGTAGAAACCTTTGAGATGACATCTGATTTCCAGAAAATAAGGTACACAGAAGTTCATGTATTTGTAGAAAAATGAAAGAATGTACAGCAAGTACAGAGGAAGTCCAACTGAACACAAAAAGAAAGCAAACAAATATTTGAGTTAAATCAAGGACAGGACAGAATCTGAATGAGGAAAAATTATGACATAAGCTTCTTTGCCTGAAATGGCTTCACCGTCAAAAATGTCAAAAGCAAAAAGCAAACAAAAGCAATCAAGGTGCCACTGTCATTTGTAAGGAAAATGTAGTGGACCCAATTCTGTTCTCTGTTAAACTGCTGTTAATTCAGAGAAAATCCAGTGAAGTGAATGGAGCTACTCTGGACATACAGCAGTGTAAATGAGGGCAAACTTCGGCTCAATCTTTTTACAGAGAAGCGCTAGGATTTTATACATAACAAATTATAGTTATGGCTGTTACCAGCATTCCATTTTAAACTCTCTTTTTGATCCTCCTTTGGGCCGGGAAAAATAATCTCTTTTCAGCCTGAAATAAAGGGATTTTTTATTTTAATTTTTTTAAGTTTGAAGCAAATTTTCAATTATAAAAAACACTAAAAATTTAATGTGTTTCTAACTTTTTTGTGGAGGTTGAAGAGATTTATATTTCACCTGTTGTAACTGAATGACTGCCAGAATGAAGAGCCATTTCAGCAACAACTGAAAGATTACTATGATGAAGACTGAAACTAATAGTTTTTTTACTCACTTGAATAATGGACCCTATAAGCAAAGGCATTCATGAGTGTTGTAGATTAAGATTCATCTGTCTCAAAAAGAGAAATGAAAAATTAAGCATTTCTTGGGTTGGGCCAGATAAAACTAAGATATATTTTAGGGAGCACATTCATGACAGACAACTGTGCATTAAACTGACACCTGCTGGTGAGGTGTAGGTATTCAACACTATGCCATGTTTGCAGCCCTACAAACCACAAGCGATCAGTCTATATGGTAAAGACTTAAATACCTCCACCATGCTGATCTTCCATGTTCCTTTTGCCAGATTATCCTGGAATGTTGCTAGACTGCCTACACTCAGCACACATTACCTGCCTGCCCTTATTTTCATTCATACCTAATGCCCTCAAGGATGACCGTAAGCAGTATTCTGTAAAATGTCTGATGCACACACCAACACAAAGGATGCCACCAACTATTGTTAATTTGCTGAGAGCTGACACTATGCTCAGTGCCATACAAAACTGTCTGAGGGAGACACAAAAAGTGTTTAGACTAAGTCAAGCTAAAGAATAGTCAAAGCAATGACTAATCTAGAGACAGAGGTTTCCTCCCCTACCATGAATATTCCCACTCAAACCTATCCATCACATTTCCATGAGGTCTATGATGTGACAGTCTCCAGAGTCCCAATCGGACAACCGATTGGCCAGTTTAAACCAAACAGGACTGGTTACTAGGCTGTCATTCAGTTGCTGCTTCTGTTGTAACATGAGTACTCGGGATTTTACAGCACTTGCATGAAAATCTGTTATGCCTTTTCTGTTTGCCATTAGCTATTCCTGGCTATGCATAAACCTTCATGAGTGCTTTGGAATGGGATGATAAAGTCTAATATCCATTCCATGATTTTTTATTATTTTTTGGTGAGTCCTGTCTCCATCCACACTATTTTGCACTAACTGGAATAGTCAGGCAAATTGATATGGAGATATACAGTCACAGAAACACTAAAACAACTTGCTATAGAACTTTATCTATTACTCTGTCTGTAGGAGAATTAGTAATATTTGTGGAACAGAACAGTTACTTTTCCTTTATTTCATTATCTTTCATCAGGAAAATAAATCAAAATCCTCACAGAGTTTTAATTTCTGCCGAATAAGAATCTGCCTCCCTCCAAAACAATTAAAATGTTAGACTGCCATGTATAATGACAAGTAAAACTATAAGTTCTTTCTAATTGTAATGTTTATTTTCTGACACACTTAAAACAACCAACTAGAATAAAGGTTCTCTCTACTTACGATGGAAAAATCAACTTAAGTAAATGAAACGTGATTATCTATGTAAATTTTTGCTACGGAGTGAATCAAGCCCATTAAATACAGTTTCAGATCCATCCTCCATCTGGGGATTATAACTGCACTCATCAGAGAATAGATTCAATGATCTAAATTGTCTTTTCTATCTCTAACTACTATTATATCTCTGAATATACACAAGAAGATAAAGTTTGTTTAAAAAAATAGACACTTTTTTAGCATTCTGTGCCTGTGGCACTTTCTTACTGTACTTCATTATAGGGTGAGGAGCACAAATTTTTAAATTTGACTAATTAGTAATTGGGCCAGTGACACTGATTCATTGCAGTTCTTCTATGAAGCATAATCCCTGCAGGAGAAATCTGAAGTGTAATGTGCAAGAAATTGGCCATGCAACTCCCATTAATGATAGGAAATGAGTATCCAATTCCCCATGCATTAGGCCAGAGCTTTTAAAATTCATAATTACTAACAATAAGGAGCCAAACTAATCTCTTGTTTAACTCTATTCAAGGAAGTGCAGTTACACCAAGTATAAAGTTAATCCTAGGACTACTGTATGTTGATCTGGTGTTTAAAAAAAAAAAATCAGTGAATGATCCAGCCTGATATCGCCATTCATTATA
The DNA here is from genome assembly GCF_009764565.3 of Dermochelys coriacea. Taxonomy (NCBI): domain Eukaryota; kingdom Metazoa; phylum Chordata; order Testudines; family Dermochelyidae; genus Dermochelys; species Dermochelys coriacea. The sequence continues at coordinate 73,622,242 of NC_050072.1, read as the reverse complement.
ATGCATTCAAGAGCTGCAGACGCAATTCAAAATTCACAAATTCTGTCATCGATTTTGCAGAGATTAAGACAAGTCACAGTCATGATATATTTGCAGTTTTGTCTGAGTGCAATGGAACTAGATCACATTAGCAAAAGTACTCATATGCTTAAGTGCTTTTCAGGAACCTCACTATTCTCATTCAGTACCTTTCTTCTTGACAGAAACTGGCTTTACCACAGTCTGTTTTGAATATTCATTTGATATAGGACAAATAATACAGTGATTCAATAATAATTAAATTACAGTACATTCAAAAACAATGGTGTTAGGAGGAGCTGAATCTCCTCTTGGGAGGCTACTAGATGGTGTCCCAATTGAAGGGAAATTGGAGGCAATATGACAAAAAAAAAAAGGGGACAAAATTGGTGAAAAATGAATTATGTTTGAAGTTTATTGTTAACATATTCAGGAGGAGAAACTGACTTTTAATAAATAAAATATATTAATAATAATTTGTTCTAGTTGTCCCAGCTGAGGGGACTTTTTTGTCAGACAATAACTAATGTTTGTAGTTGTTGGACCCAAGAGCTGAGACAGACAAGGTAGGTGAGGTACTATCTTTTATTGGACCATCTTCTGTTGGTGGAAGTACAAGTGTCTTCTGAAGAAGAGCTCTGTATTGGTCAAAAGCTATACCACCAACCCAAGTTGGTCCTATAAAAGATATCACCTCATCTACCTTGTCTCTGTCAATAAATAACATGATATGTGATCCTTAGCATGGTGTTTCAGAATATACTCTGATGACGAGCTATTCCTGGCATCACATGATATACACTGTACATCTTCACCACAGCACTTGGATCATTGACAATCCAAATAGAATATACTATATCACACTTTATTCCACTGTTTCTCAGCGCTGAGGTTTTTAACAGGGAAGACTGGGATAAGCTAACCTCCATATTCAGTTTATAAAAGTTGCCACTTTTCCCCTTATCTAACTGAGAGGAGATGTGGCAAGCAACTTTCAAAAACAACAACATGTCTATAGCAATTGACTGCCAGAAATCAAATGCAAAATTGTTTTCAAAAGGGCTACAGAGTGATCAGCAATTGATAGTGGAAATCTTGGAAATATTTTGAAGAAGTAATGAGTAATTGAGGATATTTCAGTGTAGGCCTGAGAACCATGCTAGACATCAACTCTTTCAGAGATTCTTCCTAACTGTGTCAATCAAATGGTCCTGTTCTACCTGTTCTCAATCACTCACTCGAGTCCACAGTAGTCAAAAGTTACCCTGCTCATTTCTTTTTGTAAGCGGTATTTTTGAGAAATCAGATTTGATGGTGTCAGTACTGATACTGATTTGTTCCATGCCTGTTCAACGTCCATTGGTTGCTGAAGCTTGAAACACAAGTTAACAAAATATCAGGCTATCAAGTGCATTTTTTCTAGACTTCAGAAAAAAGTGCCAACCACTATAACTCCTACCTCTTTCCTCTATTGTTATATTTGTATTTCTATCTCAGTAAATCAAGTATTTGTAAACATAAACGATATGTATTCAATCTAACCAAAATAAAAAGATCTCTGTCAATAGACTATATTGGGATTACACCTTTGATTTTTCATTTTAATTAAAGGGCACTAGAATAATGAGAGTTTTTTGAATCAATTTTTCACTGGCGTTTCCCATTACTGATGTATTTACACCATTGTCAATAACTGTAGTAAACCATAACCTAAAATGACTGAGACCTAATATTAATGCAGAATTTTAAAGACTATTATTAAAAGTAATGTTTATGGCACTGTTCTGGGCCATGGTGCTCGAAGCACCACAGGTCCAGCAGGAGTATTCTGAGAAAAACGAGGCTTACGCACAGCTATGAGTTATTGGCTTTACTGAAAGTTAGTGACCCACCCGCAACGGGGACTCCAACTATTGCAGTCACGAATGCGGGGAACCCAGCACACCGGAGCTCTGCCTGGGACGGAGTCCAATGGAAGGGCAGACAGTCAGCATTAATAAGCACTACACAAAAACAGCTCATGAATATAGAATTAGGTACTTCTCAAAGGGGGGCTTTCCGCTACTTGGCGAAGGGCCATGCAAAGCAGCTGTGTCCTTCAAGAACTCTCTCTATCCTGCAATAACAAAGCAGCTATCTATGTCCCACAGTAACCTCTCGGCTCGAGAAAGCGGAAGTTCCCTGGGTAGGCCGTAACAAAGTTTTCTGCAGTCCCTTACAGGCACTCATGTCCATTCATCTACCACTTTAATGTTCTAGGCTACTCATAATAAAGCTCAGATAAAATGAGAATGAAGTAAAAAATTCACATTCACATCCACAAAAAAATGGCAGAAATCTGACAATTTAAGCATCCCTTTCATATGCCTTTGAGGTCAAGCGATAAAGAATTCCAGAGAGCCATGATACAAAAAGCACAATACAACTAGCAATCAACATGCCCCAGATACTGGAAGCCCCACTCCATTCAACATAAGAGAATGAGCTAGTATCCAAGGGATTAGAAGAAAAACCACTTTGTAAGAAATTTATGTTTCTTCAATATATATAAAAGGAAAAAGAGACTTACCTTTCACAAGCTCGGACAGTCCATGCAGCAATTATCCATAATGAGATACTAAAAACCAACAGTACAGTTCCCGGACATATTGTCATTAAAGTCTTCATAACAAAATGTGTATTGAAGTTTATCTTATTTAGTGCTCCAATGCTTCTAGATGAGGCATCTGTGAAAAGTTTGCTATGCAAAAGCATAACTCTGGCAATAAGATATAGTCTTAAGAACATTGGTATAGATAAAATAATATCCACATCAGCTGTTGTTGTGGATGGAGCATAGGAGAAGGCAAGCCGGGCTGTCCATGTGAACGTATAGTTCCCAGGTATGGGATGTATAGCACACACCAGTATTTCCAAGCAGATGAAGAAAATACGCTCATAAGTCATGGCTATTCTCCAGTCATCTGCTCCATTGTCCACCATGAACAACTGAAATAATAAAATATAAGGTCTACTTTAGTAAAGGGTTTATAAACGTCTTTTTTTTAAAAAAAACATATGCAGTAGTTGGTCATTAGCAGCATTACAACTGACAACATTTGAAAACTCTAAATATGTCAAATACATTGGGTTCGCAAATGGTGTTATGGAGTCAAAGGTATAACTAAACAACTCAATACACAATTTTACTTAAGCTAGTAAGAACTTTTATATAAAATAGAAATTGACGTAAAAGATGTTAATATAAAACTGAAGTTTACTCAAATTCTTATACCCTCTAATTGTAATTTTTTATTAAGGCCTTGCATATGCTAAGAGTTCTGTACATGCTTAAATTTTCCATAGTGCGAGTAGTCCCATTCAAATTGATGGGCTACTCACAGTTTGTAAAGTTCAGAATGTTTGAAAGCTTTATCAGGATTATGGCCTAAATTATGACTGCATGACATGAAATGTTAGGTCCCTTTCCTGCAATGCTTGCTCATATGCTTAACTATAGCACATGAGTAGCCTCAATGAGTTCAATGGGCCTGATCACATGCTGAAAGTTACACATGCCGCATAAGTAAGCTTTGCGGGATCAGGGGCCTTCAGCACAATTCAGCACAAAAGGTATCAGATACTTCACTGTCACCTCCCAAACTTTACTAAATAAACACCAAACCAAACAAACAATTCACTCTGGGGGTGGGAAAAAATTGATAACTATCATCTTGAGTTAAAATATTTCACATACAATAAACAACTTACGGCATCTCCTTTCTTTCATGATCCTAACTGGCTAAGTCCTTCCTCAGGCAGACCTCCCACTGATTTGAATTGGAACTATTCCAGTAAGAACTGCAGAAACAGGTTCTATGAGCAGCTTTTCAAGAAGAAAAATAATCCATGACACGAGCAGTGTTTCATCAGTGATAACATCCTGCCATGAGGCAGAAAAAGGAATGGCTGGTATTGCAATTATAGTCTGAACCAAGCTATTCACTACATGGGCAGTATGTAAAACTCCTTTCCATAGCTGAAAGATGAGAATCCTTCCTAACTAAGGTTGTTAGAGTTTTTTTAAAAATCAGATTATTAAAAATTTTTAAGTTGACTTTTAAATACCACAATAAATTTCTAACAGGAAGCTGCAGGAGGACTATGAACATGTGAATGGTACCCTAAACAGTATACGGTACCTAGCAAACTCTTCTTCACTGGCAGTGTCCTCGAGCAATCTCACCTCTTTTCACAAATCAAGAATTTAAATGGCCACCTGAACTTCTTCTATTAACTCTTACAGACTGCAAACACACTGTACATCCTCCTAAGAATTCATTCAACTTGCAGTTTAGAAAATGCCGCTGCTCTTTGGGTTAAGAAAGTGAGAACTATAAACTAATGCTATTACAATTGTGATGGCCACACAATTTATTTTAAAAGAAGAAATAGAAGACTACAGTTCATGAACTAATTGGAGATTGAGCAGTCCATAAAGCTGAAACATTCATAATGCAAACATTCAAAATTACAGTAGGTACAGAGCATAAGTTAATGTAATAATCATTCAGCAAGTGTACAAAACAAATGCATAGAGTTATTTGCTGTTTCATCTCTGTCGGACTTTCAACTCTTTTTAAAAAACAACAACACTGAGCACAGTTCACTTACAGTTCTCAACCGTGAGAAAGGACACTTAAGAAGACAGGGGCACATATACACAACTCTTCCAAGGCATGACACATCTGATACTATAGTGCTTTCACCAGAGCATAAGAAGGTCAATATTTCCACATGCTGAGTGCATGACCTCTGCTCATTACTCAAGTACATACACATATACTTATTAATCAAGGAATAAAAATGGTTCATGTAGCTGGTTGATCACAAAAGTCAGGGTTCTATTGTTTAGTAATCATAAAGTGATCCATGTCCTGTCACCCATTCCCAGCTTCTGGCAAACAGAGGCTAGGAACACCGTCCCTGCCCATCCTGGCTAATAGCCATTGATTGGCCTATCCTCCGTGAATTAATCTAGTACTTTTTGGAACCTGTTATAATCTTGGCCTTCACAACATCATCTGGCAAGGAGTTCCACAAGTTGACTGTGCATTGTGTGAAAAAATACTTCCTTTTGGTTTGTTTTAAACCTGCTGCCTATTAATTTTATTTGGTAGCCCCCAATTCAGGTGTTATAAGGAGGAGTAAATAGCACTTCCTTATTTACCTTCTCCACACCAGCCATCATTTTATATACCTCTATCATACCACCTTTTAGTCATCTCTTTTCCAAGCTGAAAAGTCCCAGTCTTATTAATCTCTTCTCATATGACAGCCATTCCATACCCCTATTCAGTTGTGTTGCCCTTTTCTGAACCTTTTTAAGAGACGCTTTTGAGAGATCCTTTTGTAGCTCTTTGCAGTCTGCCTGGGACTTAACTATCTTGAGTAGTTTTGTATCATCTGCAAATTTTGCCACCTTACTGTCTACCCCTTTTTCCCGATCATTTATGAATATGTTAAATAGGACTGGGCCCAGTACAGGCCCCTGGGGACACCACTCTCCATTCTGAAAACTGACCATTTATTCCTATCCTTTGTTTCCTATCTTTTAACCAGCTCCCAATCCATGAGAGAACCTTCCCTCTTAAGCAAAGTAAGCAGTCATAGGCTAAGAGCCTTTGGTGAAGGACCTTGTCAAAGGCTTTCTGAAAATCTAAATATACTATATCCACTGGATCCCCCACGTCCACATGTTTGTTGACCCCTTCAAAGAATTCTAATAGATTGGTGAGACATGATTTCCCTTTACAAAAACCATGTTGACTATTCCCCAACAAATTATATTCATCTATGTGTCTGACAATTTTGTTCTTTACTATAGTTTCAAGCAGTTAGCCCAGTACTGAAGTCAGGCTTACTGGCCTGTAATTGCTGGGGTCACCTCTGGAGCCCTTTTTAAAAACTGGTGTCACATTAGCTATCTTCCAGTGATTTGGTACAGAAGCTGATTTAAATAATAGGTTATAGACTAGTTTGTAGTCCTGCAATTTCTCATTTGAGTTCCTTCAGAACTCTTGGGTGAATACCATCTGGTCCTGGTGACTTATTACTGTTTAGTTTATCAATTTGTTCCAAAATCTCCTCTAATAACACCTCAATCTGGGACAGTTCCTCAGATCTATCATCTAAAAAATATGGCTCAGGTTTGGCAATATCGTTCACATCCTCAACCGTGAAGACCGATACAAAGAATTCAATTAGTTTCTCCATAATGGGCTTAACATCTTTGAGAGTTCCTTTAGCATCCCGAGCATCCAATGGCCCCACTGGTTGTTTAGCAGGCTTCCTGCTTCTGATGTACTTATAATTTTTTTTGCTATTACTTTTTGAGTCTTTGACTAGCTGTACTTCAAATTCTTTTTTGGTAAAAATGAAATCTACCTTATTTTTTAATGCAAATATTTACTTTTTCCTTAATGCTCTTTCCTCCATCATAGATATCATTCTTATCTTTGCTAACTTCAGTACTAGCACCAACTAGTTGTGGTATGCCAAAGAAACTGCACAGACTAAGTTTCACATAGTCAACCTGTACACAGAATATTGGTCAGTAAATTACTTAAATACACTTCCCAAATTATTTCAAAACCTTCTCTACAGACTTTCTGAATAGCAAGCCTTTTATGCTAGATGTGGAAATGAAATTCTCTAATAAATACTGGTATGAAGTCAATTTCTAAATTTTTGTTTGCCAAAATTGAGCCACTTTGTATTTAGCAAATACAAAGAGCCAAACTTTCCAAAAGTAAAGAGGCTTAAAGACTACAATAGAATTTAGTGTGCAAAAATGTAGTCAGAATCAGGTAATCAGTTCAAGGAACGATCAAATGGCTATTCTGGAGGCCAACTATTTGGAGAGCCCAATTGTACAGAAACAACAGGTCAACAATAACTTGCCTGTCTGCCAAAGAGAGAGACAACACAGAAGCCCCACATTCTGAATTTGAATTTGAGGAAGATAGACATCACTTAATCTGTCTCTGTAACATACAAACAACTTATGAGTCAGCAGTATGCCCTTGTTGCCAAGAAGGCCAATGGCATTTTGGGATGTATAAGTAGGGGCATAGCGAGCAGATCGAGGGACGTGATCGTTCCCCTCTATTCGACACTGGTGAGGCCTCATCTGGAGTACTGTGTCCAGTTTTGGGCCCCACATTACAAGAAGGATGTGGATAAATTGGAAAGAGTACAGCGAAGGGCAACAAAAATGATTAGGGGTCTAGAGCACATGACTTATGAGGAGAGGCTGAGGGAGCTGGGATTGTTTAGTCTGCAGAAGAGAAGAATGAGGGGGGATTTGATAGCTGCTTTCAACTACCTGAAAGGGGGTTTCAAAGAGGATGGCTCTAGACTGTTCTCAATGGTAGCAGATGACAGAACGAGGAGTAATGGTCTCAAGTTGCAATGGGGGAGGTTTAGATTGGATATTAGGAAAAACTTTTTCACTAAGAGGGTGGTGAAACACTGGAATGCGTTACCTAGGGAGGTGGTAGAATCTCCTTCCTTAGAGGTTTTTAAGGTCAGGCTTGACAAAGCCCTGGCTAGGATGATTTAACTGGGACTTGGTCCTGCTTTGAGCAGGGGGTTGGACTAGATGACCTTCTGGGGTCCCTTCCAACCCTGATATTCTATGATTCTATGATTCTATGAAATGTTTAGTTATAAGAGTTTAGTTATTTTAGAACAAGCCAAATAAATGTTAAGCCAATAGTGTTTTAAAACTTAACAAAAAAAACACACACACTTTACAGAATTTGTTGATAAAGACAATAAGAAATCTCCTGCTAAAAGTCTATACTTAGAATTGCCATGGCTTTCTAAAAACAATACCTTAAATCAATTCAATTTAAGATATGCATTTGTAAAAGTAGACATTAAAGTTTGATCTTAAAAATTCCATATGCAAGAAAAATGTTATTGAATCACTTAATGTAGGAAATTAAATTTTTAATATCTTTAAAATCTCAATATGGAATACAAATTATGAAAACACATCTATCTATATGTCATAAGAGGAAAAAATCCATTAGTCCTTCTCGAACTTTATGTAAGGGGAACTAGTTCCCTCAATAGTGTTTAATGAAATATATGTTATTTTTCCTCTCAATGATTTTACATTTCTGTTGCTATCAATAAAGGTACACCTGAAATTTCAAGGGCCACCTAGATTTTTCAAAGGTCTTGCCATTTTTTTTTTTCACATTTTACGAGATTTGAAAAAGAAGAAAAATTTTAATATTTGGCCCCAGATAATAGCAAAAATTCTTGTAGTTATTCCCTAAGTGCCTGACCTTGCACTATTCAATTTCATCCCAGTTCTTTTATTCCAGTTTTCAAAGTAATCTGGATCTTCTTATATAATAGATTCATAGATACTAAGGTCAGAAGGGACCATTCTGATCATCTAGTCCGACCTCCTGCACAGCGCAGACCACAGAATCTCACCCACCCACTCCTATGAAAAACCTCACCCATGTCTGAGCTATTGAAGTCCTTAAATCATGGTTCAAAGACTTCAAGGAGCAGAGAAGCCTCCCTCAAGTCAACCATGCCCCATGCTACAGAGGAAGGCGAAAAACCTTCAGGGTCTCTCCAATCTGCCCTGGAGGAAAATTCCTTCCCAACCCCAAATATGGCAATCAGCTAAATCCTGAGCATATGGGCAAGATTCACCAGCCAGATACTACAGAAAATTCTTTCCTGGGTAACTCAGATCGCACCCATCTAATATCCCATCTCAGGGGATTTGGCCTTTTTACCCTGAATATTTAAAGATCAATTACTTACCAAAATTCCATTATCCCATCATACCATCTCCTCCATAAACTTATCAAGTAGAATCTTAAAACCAGATAGATCTTTTGCCCCCACTGCTTCCCTTGGAAGGCTATTCCAAAACTTCACTCCTCTGATGGTTAAAAACCTTCATCTGATTTCAAGTATAAACTTCCTGGTGGCCAGTTAATACCCATTTGTTCTTGTGTCCACATTGGTGCTGAGATTAAATAATTCCTCTCCCTCTCCTGTATTTATCCCTCTGATATATTTATAGAGAGCAATCATATCTCCCCTCAACCTTCTTTTAGTTAGGCTAAACAAGCCAAGCTCCTTGAGTCTCCTTTCATAAGACAAGTTTTCCATTCCTCGGATCATCCTAGTAGCCCTTCTCTGTACCTGCTCCAGTTTGAATTCATCCTTTTTAAACATGGGAGACCAGAACTGCACACAGTATTCTAGGTGAGGTCTCACCAGTGCCTTGTATAACGGTACTAAAACTTCCTTATCCCTACTGGAAATGCCTCTCCTGATGCATCCCAAAACTGCATTAGCTTTTTTCACAGCCATATCACACTGGCAGCTCATAGTCATCCTATGATCAACCAATACTCCAAGGTCCTTCTCCTCTTCCGTTACTTATAATTGATCCGTCCCCAACTTATAGCTAAAATTCTTTTTATTAATCCCTAAATGCATAATCTTACACTTCTCACTATTAAATTTCATCCTATTACTATTACTCCAGTTTACAAGGTCATCCAGATCCTCCTGTATAAAATCCCGATCCTTCTCCGAATTGGCAATACTTCCCAGCTTTGTATCATCTGCAAACTTTATTAGCACACTCCCACTTTTTGTGCCAAGGTCAGTAATAAAAAGATTAAATAAGATTGGTCCCAAAACCGATCCCTGAGGAACTCCACTGGTAACCTCCTTCTAACCTGACAGTTCGCCTTTCAGTAGGACCCGTTGCAGTCTCCCCTTTAACCAATTCCTTTTCCACCTTTTGATGTTCATATTGATCCCCATCTTCTCCAATTTAACTAATAATTCCCCATGTGGCATGGTATCAAATGCCTTACTGAAATCTAGGTAAATTAGATCCACTGCATTTCCTTTATCTAAAAAATCTGTTACCTTATAATAGTCCAGCCCTTCTCTGTATGGGCAATACTGTCTAACTTTTTGTCTCATCTGCAAATTTTATTAGCACACTCATACTTTTTATGCCAAGGTCATTAATGAAAATGCTAAATAAGACTGGTCCCAAAACCAGTCCCTGAGGAACTCCACCAATAGCCTCCCTCCAGCCTGACAGTTCACGTTTCAGTATGACCAGTTGTAGTCTCCCCTTTTACCAGTTCCTCGTCCACCTTTCAATTCTCACATACAATTTCATAGGAAAATAAAGGAAATTTCTCAAGTTCTCTTGAAAAATGTAGATGAAAGGAAAATAGTAATTTATATTAGAAAAATCAGTTCAAGTTTACAGTGAAAAAGCACTTTCTCATTATTAGTTCCATGCAGAAGTCTGTATGCAACCATATTTAAAATCCATATGGTGGCAAAACTCCCACTGATTTTAATGGGAGTTTTGCTTGTGAACGGACCTCAGGATTCTATTCTACGGTAGGAGTCTGTTCTCTCCTTATTGCTCAGGCATAACTCGTTAATTTAAAAGGACTCCTAAGTTAAATACATGGTTAATCAGCACCACTCCCACATAACTCAGAGAAGAAATGTGGACTGGTTGACCACAGGATGACTATGAGCTGCCAATGTGATGTGGCTGTGAAAAAGGCTAATGGAATCCTAGGATGCTTCAGGCGAGGTATTTCCAGTAGAGATAGGGAAGTGCTAGTACCATTATATAGCTCTGGTGAGATCTCATCTGGAATACTGTGTGCAATTCTGGTCTCCCATGTTTAAGAATGAATAATTCAAACTGGAACAGGGGTAGAATAGGGCTATTAGCATGATCAAAGAAATGGAAAACCTACCCTATGAGAGAAACAACGAGGAGTCTGGTGGTACCTTAAAGACTAACAGACTTATTTGGGCACAAGCTTTCATGGGTAAAAAACCCCACTTCTTCAGATGCATCAATTGCATCTGAAGTGGAGTTTTTTTTACCCATGGAAGCTTATGCCCAAATAAATCTGTTAGTCTTTAAGGTGCCACCAGACTCCTCGTTGTTTTTGTGGATACAGACTAACACGGCTACCCCTCTGATACTTGGTACCTTATGAGAAGAGACTCAAGGAGCTTGCTGCTCTCTATAAATACATCAGAGGGATAAATACCAGCGAGGGAGAGGAGTTATTTAAGTTAAGCGCCATTGCTGACACTAGAACAAATAGATATAACCTGGCCATCAACAAATTTAGGCTTGAAATTAAGATGGAATGAAGTTCTGGAACAGCCTCCCAAGGGGAGCAATGGGGGCAAAAAACCTAACTGGCTTCAAGACTGAGCTTGATAAATTTAGGAGGGAATGGTAGGATGAGATTGACACAGTGGCATGTGGCCCATTTGTGACTGTTTAGTAGTGAATATCCCCAACAGCCACAGACAGGGAACTAGATGGGGAGGGCTCTCAGTTACTACAGAGAATTCTTTCCCAGGTCTTTGGCTAGTGGCTCTTTCCAACATGTTCAGGGTCTAACTGATCACCATATTTGGAGTCAGGAAATTTTTTTCCTTTAGGTCAAATTGGCAGAGTTTTTCACCTTTCTCTGCTGCATGAGGCCTGGGTCACATGCTGGTATGAACTAAAGCAAATGATGGATTCTCTGAAAATAGACATCTTTAAATCATGATTTGAGGACTTCGGTAACTCAGCCAGAGGTTATGGATCTATTACAGGAATGGGTGGGTGAGGTTCTGTGGCCTGCGATGTGCAGGAGGTCAGACTAGATTATCACAATGGTCCTTTCTGGCCATAAAGTCTTTGAGTCTGAGTCTATATGAAGCATTTCAAACTTGTGGCATGAAAAAAATTAATCCTACATTATTTATTAAAAAGCAACAAACTTTATAGACAATATTAGGTTTCCATCACTAGATATAAATATTGTAAAAAGTAACATATCACGTCTACTTTTATTATTGTAACAATCTTTTGTTTCCATGTTCACACAATAAGACATTAAAATATGCACTTCACAACCCAAATTATTTAAAAAAAAAAAAAAAAGAGAAATTCAGTATAGGTATACACAAACATTTTCTCTAAAATTCTTATACTGGAGACTGCCTGAAGTTAAATTATCTAGTGCACAAAGAGAAGTTAATCTTGTAAATCCACAGCAAACTCATACTGGATCTTCACAGGATATTGGTGAATATGGAGGGCAATGAAATTAAACTGACACCTTTACTAAGGGCTTCTTTATAATCTGTTTTAAGGTAAAAGATCAAATTTTCAGACAATATTGCTATTTGATTCAGTACTGTGAGAACATACAAAAACAGAAATGCAAAGGAAGCACATACACAGTAAGTGGATCAGCTGTAATCCTTCATGATGTGTTAGAGACCCCCCATTCAACAAAGTATTTCAGCAGTTGCTTACTTGTGATTCCAAATTGCAAGTGACTGAAAATGTTGTTCACAGTTTGACAATCCAACCATTCTATTGTTATAAAATATAATTGGAAAAGCTAAGGGCACAAGATTGAAAAAACACAGCTTTCTTGGCTGCCAGTCCTCAGAAGCTCTCTGGATCACCCTGGTGTTATAGCTACAGAGGCTACCACAGTTTTGGAAATGGTATTTCTGCTTCTGAAGTGACCCCATCAAGCTAGTTCAAAAGGCTGCCTATGGTTCCAAAAACATCACTAATCTCTGACTAAAAGAAGCATTCTAGAGCCAGCCAGAGTGAAAATATATTACTCGTGCAATCCCCAACCCTATCTCCTCCCCACCACACACAGCCAAGTATAAGTGACTGGAAGGAGAAAACATCCTTTCTTCTTGGTGGTCAAGAGCAGAAACCACACACCTTCACCAGAGCTTTCCAAAGTTGGGGGTGAAAAAGATCCCATCCTCGGTAGATACATCTTTGTCTTTTTAGAAAATGATCTATAGCAGTGGTTCTCAAATTTATTTGATCAGGCCCCGCTTCTTTCCGTCTGTAGTTGTTTACGCCCCATAGACACAAGTACATATACCGCCACCCAGCTCTGAAGGCAGAGCAGAGAGCAGCGGCTGCTGGCCTGGTGCCTAGCTCTGAAGGTAGCGCTGCACCAGCAGCAGCACAGAAGTAAGGGTAGCAATGGTGAAAAGTGATATTTGTCCTCTTTTCACAGCATACTTAGAACCCCCTTACTTCTGCGCTGCTGCTGCCACCCCGGGGCTGACAGCTGGAGCCCCACCACGTTCCAGTGAGGGATCGGTGGGGGGAGAAGGAGAGCCAAAGCCCAGGTGGCAGGGTTCTGCTGTCAATTCTGGGCTTTAGCTGTCAGTCCTGCGGTGGTGGGGCTCCAATTGTCCCCTTTATTGCCACCTCCCAGATGTGTATGGCCTTTCTGCACAAGCCCCAGCCACCCAGGGCTGACAGCCAGAGCTCTTAAAAAAAAAACCCACACACCTCACTCCTCCCTTGATACATTTCCATGCTTCCCTTGAGAGGCCCACTCCATAGTTTGAGAACCACTGATCTATAGGTCATCCAGGGTCTGTTCTTCTACCATCTTAAGCCTGGAGAGATTGTCAAAATTACTGAGGGCTGCTGGACTCCAGTACGGTTGACAGGAACAAGTCTTGGATACAAATCTGCATGGCACAGAGTTAGGAATTTCTTTTTATTATGTCTAATTTCGTATAAGGCCAATGTGAATCCAACACTTGCATGACAAAACAAAAAGAGATGAATCAACATATAACCCAGCAGTGACAAAGCACCTTAAAAATACTCCTGTAATATATTTTTGCTTATTTTGCAGCGTATCATAGATTGTTACCTACATACAGGGCTAAGGACAAACTTTTCACTGGGCCACTAAAAATGGGTCCACAAACTCTTGTTGGTATAACTACCTGTATGCATGAAACACACCATTTGTTCAAACTGGGTAATTAGACAAGCAAATACATCATTTGCATGCATAAATGCCTAATTTGCTTGTAAAAATGTCAAATTAAGGGGACAATTTGAAAATGTGTCCCTTAATGTCATCATGAAAACAATTTTTTGTATGTTACTGTTTATGTAAATTTGATGCCATTAGGCAAAATTATACAAAGTGAGTTTTCCATGAATGTCAACATCCTACCATGTGATTCTCCTGTGAATACTATATAGGTCGGCAAATGCATAAGACACCTCACTGTGAGGCAAGTAACAATGCTGGTGATTCAGTAGGTGGCACACTTCCATCTGAGACAGTAATAAGCCACTTCTCCTGGCACAGAATTGGAGAGATGCTGTCATTTGGATAAAAAGAAAAGGAGTACTTGTGGCACCTTAGAGACTAACAAATTTATTAGAGCATAAGCTTTCGTGAGCTACAGCTCACTTCATCCAACTCTATACGGCTAAATTCAGTGCCTTGCATAATCACAGGTTTCAGAGTAGCAGCCGTGTTAGTCTGTATTCGCAAAAAGAAAAGGAGTACTTGTGGCACCTTAGAGACTAACAAATTTATTAGAGCATAAGCTTTCGTGAGCTACAGCTACAGCTGTAGCTCACGAAAGCTTATGCTCAAATAAATTTGTTAGTCTCTAAGGTGCCACAAGTACTCCTTTTCTTTTTGCGAATACAGACTAACACGGCTGCTACTCTGAAACCTGTCATTTGGATGAGACATAAAATTGAGGTCTGACCACTTGTGGTCATTTTGGAAATCTGGTCCACACATGGAGTGCCAAGGTCTGCAAATAAAAATGCCTCGAGAATTCTATGCTTAGTTATTATGTGTGTATACACATTGGCAAATGTGCATGCAAATAGCTAAACAGGTGTTTTAAGTAACATAGTTGTCTGACTTGTGCATACATTTAAATACATAGTCCTGGGCTATTTTGAAAATCTCGCCCAAATATTTCTTAGCACATTTTGCAAAAGAACAGATATTGATCAGGGTATCCTGATCACTCTACAATTAAGGTTTCATTCTGCCCACACACATTTCCACTCTGTTTTCGACTTGATTCTGACAGCATTCTTCTTCACTTCCTCTCCTGAGCTGTTGACTAACACAGTTTTGTACTGTTTACACTACAGCTGTAAGTCAACTTAAGTTAGCCTACTTCAGTTTCATATGTAACTGAAGTCAACGTATCTTAGGTCGATTTACAGCGGTGTCTACATTGTGCTGTGTCGACAGGAGATGCTCTCCTGTCAATTTACTTTATGCTTCTCGGGGAGCGGGAGTACAGAAGTTGATGGGAAGAGTTCTCTGCCATCGATGTAGTGGGTCTTCATCAGACCCGCTAAATCAACACCACTGCATCAATCACAGCAGTGCCAATCTAGCCGTAAGTATAGACATGGCCTATGGGTCAGAGCGTTAGCTCCATCTTTTGTCCACATGACGCCTAAGACGACAAAGGTGGCTTTAACTGCTCACTTTCCAGAGTCCCAAGGGGCCAGTACTACAGCCAGCAATCACTGTGACATAGGGAAGCCCTAGTGATGCCACCTTTCCTCTCAAACATACCCACTGCAGGAATCAAGCAGAGTGTAGATTCTGCAACAGTGGCTCTATGCCACCCAAGAATTCCTCCAGGCTAGAGGAATTGTCAAGGTGCTAGATCCAAAGGCTTTGCGGTAAAAAAAGATGTTTTAGTGGTGCTGGGAAGATGAAAATTTTGCAAAGACTGCAATTCAATAGTGAGTTAAGTGATTCCTGTAAGTCTATAAAAATATCATGAGATCAAAGAAATTAGATGAGTTTATTATTAATAAAGAGGTGTTTTTTCAGCTATAAAGGAGAAAGATTTAGTACAACCCAAAAGTTACATTCTCCTGAATTAAAAAGGTATATCATGAGCTAATTTACTGAGTATAATTTCTTCTGGACTGTTTCTGGAATAATCATCAGTCTTAAGCATCATCATATATGTAGTCAATAGGGAGCTATTTATCTAGATGAGTTTTACACATCTTTCAGCCAAATCACAGATCCAAATATAAAATCCTCCACTCAGGAATACCATCTGGATTTGTGGCACTCCTTGAACCCATAAGTAAGTGACTGGATTAAGATAATTCAATAAATGATACTATTAAATATTAAATGAAATTATTTGTATTAAAACTGCCACTGATTAAAGTATTTTTCATTTAAAAGGTAATCTAAGTGTAATTTAACACAAATGCATGGACTGTTTCTTCCTAATGTGAGAATAAATAGTGTAAAAAAATATTTTTATTTTTGTCTTAAAAAGGTAAGGAGAAGGGAAAGGCATTTATCCCTTTATGCACTTATATATAAGTTACAAACCAAGACACTGTGTTTGATTTTAGCTGCATCAAATTCATTCTCAGTACAGCTGATGAGGGATGGGGAGAAGGGGAAGCATACATAGCTTTAAACCATGTTTCTGCCTCTCTTGACGTCAGGGGCTAGCAAGGGCCAAAGCAGCCCACACCTCAAGTGGAGCAATCTAATAGCAGCTCCAGCTTCTGCCAGATTGTAATGGTTCCTCCGGGACTGACAAGGATAACACATTCTGGCCCCAACTCCCACCTGGTCCCATCACACCCCATCCCCCAGTTCCACCTCTGGCCTGCTCTGAAACACACCTACTACCAAGAAGAGAGAAGGTGGCATAGAGCCACCTATGCCAGCTTTATAACACATGACAGTAGAATCCCCAAAGGAATCCCCAACTGCTCCTTTAAGGCAGCTCTAAGTTCTCTTTGCACATCTGGAGAGATACATAATACAGGGACATAATTACATTACACTGATGATTATACTAATAAAACCCCAGAAAGAAAGGCCAAATCTCTTAAAACAAATATCTTGTGTTTCAGACAGTAGGATATCCCCCTCCAATTTTGTCAGTGTGGTAATCCAATCACCCCACTCAGTAATGTTATGGAAACACTAGTTATGGTTCTGTAATTCATGGGAAATGGTGGCCTCAAAATATAGGAGCTCACCACCTTCCCTGAAGGCAGCTTGGCTTATCTCCCGTTGGGAACAATGGAATGAAGTCACCATTTTGAAAGTGAGCATCCTTCCTAAGAAATCTAGAGGGGTATTGTAAGGGAATGTGAGGGACAGGGGTTAAGAGAAGACTGTCTGAATGTGGAGGTCAGAAACTGGAGGATACTGGCCATTTCACTTTGGGTGCTTTGCACTTGTTCAGAGTGAGGTAAAGCAGTCAGAACATACTGGTGAATCTAGCCCTAAAAGTTAAAATAAAGGGAAAAAAGTAAGGTTGATACTAATATATTCAAATAATTAGAAATACACATAACATGCTCTTTGGGATTCTGGTTTACTGTTTATATACGATTTGTTTTTTAAAAATCTAAGGAAATTCCCAAATAAAACTGTTAATTGGAGTTAAGGTTGAGGATATACCAGTAATTTAAGGGTAAAAACATGACAGAGATGTTGTAACTAATTTTAAAAACAAGCACTACAAATCCAAGAAATTCCAAAGATAATGTTAAACTTAAAAGATATCCAAAGATGCTAAGGTACAGAAATACAGAATTAACGCATCTTAACTCTGCCCTCTAGAAAAAGAAAAAAAAATCTGATGTATCTTTAAAAATCAGTTTTTAATCTACTCTGGGACAACACACACTATTTTGCACTAAACACAACTTTATGATTATTGTACTTGCAGATTACCCTCAGATTATCCACCTTCACCTTCATCTCACTGGTTGGCATACTGGCACAACGCTCCACTGACTCCCCACCCAGCTAGCCAAGAAAAGCAAAAACTCAGCAGCCCCTCTGTCCCCAGCATGCCCTGAGTGTAATCTGGGTAAAGCACATAGGGGAACATACAGGGTCCTCATGCCCTCCTTCTTCACTGTGCTGCTTCATACAGCAAGTTACAATCTTGCCATAAAGCAAGACTTTCAACAGCAGGGTCAGATAAATGAGGAAGCAGAGGACACGTGGTGCATTCCTTTATGTATTAAAAATGGTTTTTACCCTGCCCCATTAGTTGTGACTGAAGCTGCTGTATCAGCATAAAATGGCTTTATCCACCAACAAAATCCTTACAAACCCAAAATTTATCAAGCATAAAAAAGGAAATCCCAGCCTGTTCTATCAAACACCTTCTCAGCATCAAAGGTTATTGCCATTGCCTGGTTGTTGACATTTTTATTAGTGTTTAACACATCAACAAAAAGTCTAATGTTATTATTGGAATGCTTCACTTTTATCAATCCCATCTAGTTTATGTGAAGTATCCCAGGAAAAACAGGCTCTATTTATCCTCATAGCCAATAGTTTTGCAAGAATATTGCAATCTCTGTTTATAAATGAGACTGGACTGTAGGTAGAGCAACTAACCCCATCGTTTTCCTCACCTTCAAGCTAGAGAGATAACTGCATTTCTTAATGTTTCAAAGGAAACTTCCTTTCCACAAACTGCATTCTGCACAGCAGCCCAGACTAGGAAAAAGCCCATTGTCTGGCAGTCTAGGAAAACCAAACAAAAAAACCAGGTAGGGAGGTGAAATTTAAAATCACTTACTGCCTGCTATACAAAGTGTTTATCTGAGTTCAAACACCTAGGTGCATTGACTAACACATCTGACCTGAGATTGAAAATAAAAATTGCTCAGTGTCTTCTGTTTCTTTCTACCAAATGGCAGTAGAAAATTGTGGTTTGCCAGCACTGCCACGACACTGCTAATTTTCTCTTTTGGCTCTACTCAGCCAATGGTGTCCCATGCTACCTTTGGGAAGTAGGCACATGTCCAAGTATATAATGGCTACAAAATACAAATGGATAATCACAAATTTTTCTTTCTGACAACCAAATGTGAGATGCAGGTTTCCATTGTACAGAAATCCTTCATTTGACTTTGCTGTCTCAAACCATCATTTGAGAGATCACAACAGAATGGAAATTGTTCATACCAAACTGGATGCAAGACACAACTTAGTGCCATCTTGTGTTATCACAGACCAGTCCTGAACAGGAGACAATATAATGCAGTACCACAGTGGGTGGATCAGGAGAGTGACAAATTGCTATAGTAGTGACCAAAGAGAAGCTGTTCTACCATACTGCAGTTTGGATGACAGAGGCTCTCTTCTCCATCAGCCTATCCTTTGTGCACAACTCAGTTACTTCAGCTGCACTCTACAATCAAGAATTTGAGTAAGATCCCGCTCCTTGCACAGAAATACTGACTGCAATGAAAAAGAGCACTAAAAGATTCAGGCTCTTATTGTGTCATAATGCCTTTTGAATAAGAAAGTGCTAATGTCCCAAACTGATGACTTTGTAAGATAAAAGAGCCATATGATTCCCACCCATTTATGCATTTTCATAAATGCATTACCACTCTGTGGTAATGTTTTGCCATGACACACCTCATGTTGGTATGAAGCTGATAGCTACTTCCATATCTGGGATTAAACTAATATGGGTGATCTTCAAAAATAGCTCCTGAAGTGTTGCCAATGAAAGCTGTTTGATGACTAACTACAAAATTTGCAAGTGCAAATTGTTATTTCTATTTATTATTTATATATCACTAGGTGACTCAACATGTTAGGCACTGTCCAGACATATATGAACACATAGCCTTTGTCCTGAACAATTTAGAGTCTGAGATGTGGGTTCTGCACATGCAAAATCTGTGGGGACAATTTTAGAAATTGGGTCAAGGCCACTTTAAAAGATTGGTGCTACAGTGTTAAACCAGGTGCCTCAACACCAGGCTGTAATCACACAATAGGCTCCTCGTTAACGGACTTACCTGAAAGTATAATTGTCTTTCTATCAGGGAATAGCATTTGTTATCTGAAGCACACTGAAGTGTTTCATGAGAAAGTAAAGTTAAAGCACTGGCCCACAACTGTAGTCAAATATATCACATATATTGGTCAAGAGTGTGTAAAGAAAGACTGCCTAAGATAGCATCCCGTGAAAGGCATCAAAATGCCGTGGAGGCTTGAACAGATGTTCATAACAGCAGTCTAGTGACTCAGAGATTTTCAACATTATACTATTAGAATGCTTCCTAACACTGACCTACATAGCCCAGTAATACAATATCACTGAATCTTTTGCATTGCAACATTATGTTGTAGGGGATGTAGTGCATGCCATATGCCATGCATATCAGTTACAGTGAGTTATGCTATACACATCCTTCCTGATTATGGCACATTCATGAGAGTATTATTTTATTGTAGGTCACAGTCTAAGTGTCATATTGCAGCCAAAGTAGTATTTGTATGACATGCCTCTCATTTCAATGGCATGTATCTCACTGAACACAGGACTGGCCGCCAGAAAATAGTGAGTTCCAGTCGTAGCTCTCACACCAATTTCTTTGGCCCTGGAAAAATCAAACTGTTTGCCTCCATTTTCCCATCTATGAAATGGCAGATAATTAGAGTTATTTAATTCACAAAAGCACTGAGAGGCTTAACTGACTTTTTGACAAAAGAAAAGGAGTACTTGTGGCACCTTAAAGACTAACGAATTTATTTGAGCATAAGCTTTTGTGAGCTACAGCTCACTTCATCAGATGCATGCAGAGGAAAATACAGTGGGGCGATTTTATATACACAGAGAACATGAAACAATGGGTGTTACCATACACCTTGTAACAAGAGTGATCAGGTAAGGTGAGCTATGACCAGCAGGAGAGCGGGGGGAGGGGGAGGACCTTTTGTAGTGATAATCAAGGTGGGCCATTTCTGCTCACCTTATCTGATCACTCATTACAGTGTGTATAGTAACACCCAATTTTTCATGTTCTCTGTGTATATAAAATCTCCCCACTGTATTTTCCACTGCATGCATCCAATGAAGTGAGCTGTAGCTCACGAAAGCTTATGCTCAAATAAATTTGTTAGTCTCTAAGGTGCCACTAGTACTCCTTTTCTTTTTGCGGATACAAACTAACATGGCTACTACTCTGAAACCTGACTTTTTGAAGTCACTTTGACAGCAAAAAGCACATTATTTACAATGTACTCAGTTTTTTTTTTCTTACTTTATACACTCACACACACCCTATACCAACCTGTGGAGGTAAGGTGGTTACATCTTTAACTGTTCATGAAAGACATGCAGCTACTATTTATACAGTTCAAAGCAAAAATCTTTATCAAAATTCAGTTTGACAGGTGACAACTTATACACTTCATATCTCAGTAGATGAAATACTTATGACATACTGCAGATGAGAAAATTAAAAGATAATTTTACTCAAAAAAGTGACTCTGTAAAATTGTCATTGTGGGGTCATATATTTTTGTCTTCCAATTATTTCCATAACAAACATGCTCATAATACAAGCACAAAATCTCTATCACCCTCCCCAGACCTGAAAACCTAGGCTCTGAGAGTCAAGCTGGGATTCTTCCTTCTTAAGCACTATCACCAGTAATGAATGTTCTGCAAGCCAAATTACAGCTTCAGTTACACCTGTTCAAAACCTTTGTTTTCTGGTTATGCCTCCAGTGACACCTGTGCTGTCTTATTGCCTTCAATGGGTTTGCTCAGGTGCAACTGATTGTAACAGAGTAAACAATTCTGTTGATAATGCTCAAGGGATAAACTTCAGCTCACTATGTGGGCTCTGAGGTGTTCACACAAGTAGAAATTTCTGTTTTTCCACTTAAGTCATCAGATATGGCTCTGAACACATGAATGAAGCACATCTGTAGTATAAGAAGGTGCCATTTTAATAGAATTATTTTTAATTATTTTTAAGAATATATCTACTTTTTAAGAGAGAAAGATGCACAAAAATATAAAGGACTCAATAAAAATATTTAAAATAAAGAAACCTAATGGCTTTTTAAATATAAACACATGTTGCTGTTTTAAACTAAAAAAATCACGTGGGACATAGCTCCTGGTCTTAATCAGTATGGAGCAAAGCCAGCTGTGCTGAAGGTTATTCATAAGAAGAATGGGCTGCTCCTTCAATAAGAATTCAGTCCTGCAAGGTGCTGAGTGACCACAACTTCACCAAATGAATGGGAGCTGAGACAACTCTGCACATTGTAGGAGGTACTCAGCACTGTATGTCTCACAACACATTTCATTATCAGGTCTTGAATGAACACCCAACTTGTTTTCTTTTCTTTAGAATGAAGTTTTTTAAAAAAGTAAATTTAAAACTTAGTTTTTTGAGGGTCTAGCTTGACACTGATCAATAAGGTCAATTTCAGGGATTGTTCTAGTGAAGAGTAGAAGAGAAATGTGTCATATACTCAACAGCAATATTTAAAAGGGTATACACAGGATAGATACATAAAACAAACTATTGGCATCTTCAGTTGCATAAGTCTAGTTTAAAATAAATTGATCCTAAGTGACAGCAAGTGCTTCATGTTTTACTATTCTCTTTAACACAAGAATACTTTCTAAACCAGAAAGATGTTCTATAAAAATGAAATGTGACCCAGTGGCAACTATGAAGTTTGTTTCAATAAATCTTCTAAAATTAAAGTAACATGACAAAGTTGACCTACCTAGTCACAGTGAAAATACATAAGTTACTAAAAGTAAAATGGTTAAATATTGCATAGACCAAGTTTTCAGACTGGACTTTTCTCATCCACCTGTAATACAAAATTACAAAAAAAATAAATACTATTAAAACAAGGAGCAATATTTGATACTGAATACTGATTTTCTCTGTTCAGTCATGAGCTGTTTCTCTTCTTTTTTTCAACAGACCAGTGTTATATTTCACTTAGTTCAAACAAATCTGCCTCTTCTTTTCGCTAGCCCAAAACAATATTAAAAACAGATGAAAAGGTAAATAAGGAGAGCATTATTAGCCAATACATCCAGCTTATCCAAAACCAAACTACAAAATTAATTATAGCACATCTTCTCTAATGCCTCTTCTGTTAGAGGTAACTTAAATTTTATTTTAGATGAATTATACAAGTCCAAAATATTAAAATGGTTCATCCTTTCGAATGAGAATAAGAACAGGGATTGCCTTCATAGGCGCTGACTCCATGGTACTCCAGCCCTGGAGCACCCATGGAAAAAAAAAGCTTAGCAACCATCAGCCACAGCTGTTTGGTGGCACCCACAATCAGTTGATCAGGGCACCACCAAAAAACTGATTGGAGGCTGGGAGAGGGCAGAGAGCGGGCAGGGGCCTCAAGGAGCCGGTGGAGTGGGGGTGGGAAGAGGTGGAGTGAGGGCAGGGCCCTGGGGGAGGGGGCAGAGCAAAGGTGGGGCCCTGATGGAGGGAGTGGAGTGAGGGTGGGGCCTTGGGAGAGAGCAGGGGTGGAGAACTCCCAGGGAAAAGAAAAACTCAGCACCTATGATTGGATTATATTGGTAGTGAGGGTTAATTATACTGACTAAAGTTGGCCGGATGCTGTGGAAGCTTCCACATACAGCTCTGTCAAAGCTGCTATTCCTGTTCTGGCCCCCTCTCGTTAATTATACACATATACATCAAATTAAATTTAAAAGCCAGACCACCACAGTTAGTAGACCAGACATACACTTCATAAATCAAATCACAGAAATGTATTCTACATTTGTTGGGCCTGACTCCACTTCATGACTTCACTTAAATTGATGTAAAACAGAAAAAGCTGCACAGAAGTGAATGAGAGCAGACTCAGGCCTATTGTCTATACTTACCTTTAAATTTTTATGCAGTTCACCCTGTATCTTATGGGCCACAGCATCAGCTGGTGTAAATTGTCATAGCTCCATTGAGTGCAATTGAACAATTCATACAAGTTGAGGCTCTGACCCCCAGTTTCCAAATTGTTTTGCTTCCAACTTGTGTAATAATTAATATTCTTGCCAGTTGTTCATGCTGTGGTAAATAGTAATTACAGTAGCTTGGCCATCATTATCATGAGAGCCACACGTGAAAGAAGCGCAAATGGTGCACTTGGATGAACAAGGCTAGTTGTTTTTATAATCATTCAATTCCTCAGTGGTCCATTTGTCCGATAAAAGAAATTATTGCAGATGAGCATCCCTGAATATAAGCTTATTAGACCTCAGAACTCTCGTTCAATTAATGTTAGTTGGAAGCTAGACCAGGTTATGTTGTTCCTTCCCATCACCTCAGTCCCTCTTTTTTACATATGGATTACAATGGTCTGATATTCAGAGGGGTCGAGAACCTACAATTTCTATTAAAGTCAATAGGAGATATGGGTGCTTTCTACCTTTGAAAAATCAGGCTATAGCTGGTCTCATTTAGAAAGAGGAAGATGATCAGATTGGATGGAACACTTAAAATACATACAGATCAGGCTTTAAATAATTACTCACTAGTGTTGATTTAACAAACTAAGGGAAATAATCTATTCAACATATACCAGAGGTTCTCAAACTTCATTGCACCACGACCCCCTTCTAACAATAAAAATTTGCTTTGGTGAGTTTTGTGAGAATAAGATCTGAGCTGCATCTAGCTCTGAGAAAAAAAGGCAATGCCACTTCCAGTAATATCAGAGTAATATGTCTAATTTCTCATGCATTGCTATGAAAATTTTCCATATACAAATTATGAATTTCAACATCATTACAGTCAACATAATTCAACATTATGTTCTCTATCTTGGAAGAACAAGTTTTATTCATGTTATATATTGCTTTTCAAATTATGTAAAATAGTATGTGGCAACAGGCTGTGTATACATAAAATGAGTGCCTTACACATTGTATATCAGATGAGTTATACATTTTTGCAATAAATAATTAATTCCAAAAATAGAATCAGCAAAAACTACCAATAATTCCTTTTTAATGTATCCTATTTATTTGTGTATTTTAGGACCACAAAGCAGCAGAAGGAAACCAACCCAAAATTTTCGTGTTAGCCTTTTCCTTACTTTATCAGATATAGGGTTGTCAAATGATAAAAAAAAATCGCAATTAATCGCAAGATTAAAAAAAATCATGATTAATCACAGTTTTAATCACATTGTTAGACAATAATCAAATACCAATTTTAATTCAACATTTAAGCATGTCCTCTAGAATTGTGGTAGAAGCATGAAGAGGCATATGAATGTTCAGTATATCTGGCATATAACTACCTTGCAACGCCGGCTACAACAGTGTCATGTGAATGCATGTTCCCACTTCAGGTGACACTATAAATAAGAAGTGGGCAGCAGTATCTCCCGTAAATGTAAACAAACTTGTCTGTCTTAGTGATTGGCTGAACAAGAAGTAGGACTGAGTGGACTTGCAGGCTCTAAAATTGTACACTGTTTTGTTTTTGAGTGCAGTTATGTAAAAAGAAATTCTACATTTGTAAGTTGCACATTCATTCACTACAGTAGCTGTATGAAATGAACAGAAAGTTACTATTTCTTTTGTTAATGCTTTTTACAGTGCAAATATTTATAAACAAAAATATAAAGTGAGCAGTGTACACTGTATTCTGTGTAATAGAAATCAATAACATTGAAAATGTAGAAAAACATCCAAAATATGTATAATAAATTTAAATTGGTATTCCATTATTGTTTAACAGTGTGATTAAAACTGTAATTAATTGTGACTATTTTCTATCTCATTAATTGTGATTTTTTAAAATCTAGTTAATTTGTTTAATTGCTTGAGCTAACTGTGATTAATTGACAGCCCTAATCAGATTCTATTTCAGACACACTGAACTATCTAACTGCTCAGTAATGGAAAAAAAACACAGTGATTCAATGCCCAATTACATTTCCTCATTCTTGACATGGTTGACACTGTACTAACTGCAACTGACAGGGCAACTTTTGCCATTCTAGTATTCTTTTATTTTTAGCTGTCTCATTCATCAAATGAGACAGTAACGATGAAATGCATCTAAGCTATTTCCTTTTCCTCAAAACTTTCAATCAAATGCTCAGAGACAAAAAATATTTAATACTGTCACTAAAGACTTATAAAGGTCAGCTCTGAAATCAGAAGCCCCTAGTCCTAAAAATGAAGTATTGCAGAAAATTAGCCAATGTGCTTTTTATTTACCTTATGCTGAATCAATGTTGAATAAAAATTCCTGTCTCCCTCCATCCATAGCTTTCCCAATTTCTTGTTGGTGGATTCTGCCTATATTGGTCTTCCTGCCACGCACACTTATGCTGTGCATGCATGACAGGTCAAGATTTGCCAACAATCCCATTTTGTGGTGAACCAACAGCAACATACATAATTAATTTGTGGTGCAGCTCTGTCCACCCAGCAAGCAATGATATATTACCATTCCATTATATTACTAATGTAAGAACCTCTATGTGTGCAGAACCTTTATAAGTAAAGCACTGCTAAATGATATGTGCTTTGTAGTGCATACCAGAAATCATAGGGATTATGTCTCATTTCATTCAATATGCACAAAGGTAGGAAAATTTAGAACCCTATAGTTAAACTTATTACAGCTTTATTTAAAATAAAAAGGAAGGAGAAATCAAAATTGCCTCAATCATCATAATTTAATGTGTACAGCATATCTCAAGGTTCATTATTTTCATTCATTTACTCTCCCACAGTTTTCTTGGGTTTATAACTTTAAAGTAAACATTCTATTTAAACTAAAAGTCCATATAGAAAAGATTATCCCATAAATTATGATGTATAATTGTAAAAGTAAACCACTAGCCCTGGAAAGTTTCTGACTCTGTTACACAGGTTCCCAGTTCCTCAGTGGGATATTAGATAAGCCTTAGAATGATGGGCCACTAGTTTGTCACTGGCCAATAAAAATAAAGTTTATTATTCTCACCCTACTGATCTCAAAAACTTCCATAGCAGACTTTTGCAGACAGGGAAGCAACTACCCTGTGTTAGGACTCTAGTGATAGCACTGAGTATGCTTTCCCTATAGAGACATACGTTCTCCTCCAAACAGAGAACAGTTTCTTTGAAGAAACCAGAAGGCTTATGGATCTTTCATGGGCCAAAAGCCACTGAGTCTTCTTTAGCCTGGATGCTAATGCATATTTCATAATCTCCCAACTAAAATGTTTTCATAGCATTATGGATATGAGACAAATGAAGAAAACTCAGCGTTAAGGCTGTCTACATCTTTTACTCCTGATGTTCTTGCCTTGTTCACAAAAACATAAGCTAAAAATAAAGTACGATCCTCACATTTAAAATGTCCTGGCTCCTGCTAATTTGTGCTAGCCTTAACATAACAGTCAGAAATTTAATAAATTATTGTAATAGATCCCCTTTGCCCATTGAGAGTTTAAAAATAAACATTTTTATAATACACTAACACAATCACTGAAAGTCTATTTCAAAAAAAGTATTTGTTTAAAAAACACTTTAAAAAGGTTGCAAAACATGCAAACATCATACTTTTCCTAATACTCTAGAAATGTAGTATTCAGGAAGCCTTGATATATGTATATTTATTGGAGCATAAAAATGAATTTGTTTTGCTAATGGGTTTAGAATGCAAGACTTAATGTGCATTCAAAAATCATGAATTTCTATTCAGTTAATATCAAAAGCCAATAAAATGTATTTAAACCTTGCCTTTCCAGGAGCATTTTGAAATGGAAACTGAAAATTCTTTATAAATTATGTTTACATATAGCTTCTGTTTAGAACACCAGGACATAAAGCTTCATAGCCAAGCACTGCCAAGAAAATTTCCAATATATGGAGCTGTCTGTGGTGCTGAAGGAGAACAAACCAACCTATGGCACAAGGAACTGCTGCCCTTCTGCATTCTCGCTATGGAGTACATGGTCTAACAAAATAATAATCTAACATGTATCAGCTCAACCAAGACTGTAATATAAAATTTCCTCCATAAAATAACTTTGTGAAGGAACCTCATAATTCTATTAAAACCTGCTTACCAAATATCCTTAAGATAGAATCCTTGTGAGGTCTGGACAGGCAAGCTGCAAAGTTTAGCTTTATTGCCAATTTGACTGTTTTCCTATCAGAATACAGACATTTGACTGTTTTCCTATTAGAAGAGACATTTAAATTGGTAGCACATAGTCACCTCCAACACAGTGAAGGACTGAACCACACATTGTTCAGACTTCCCATCAGCAGTAGCTCAAGGGAGTATGTCATTGAAAATAAAGAAAAAATTTTGATTCCAGCTAGTAGGCATTTTAGGCCATCAGGTGCCATCAAGAGAACTTCTGAGATCAGAAACAATCTGTAAACTTTCATCATTTGTCACAAAATACTCTGCATCATGTTTTGTAGAACAAATACCTCTTATTTCCAAGTAGCGTTGCTTCCCTCCAATTGTAAAACGTATCACACTACAAACAGATAATATGGATATTCTTCCAGTCCCCAGAATATTGTTTGCTATGTCAGCAAGTTCCTGTTAATTTGCACTGTACTGATTAGCACAATCTCAACACTTCTCAGATGGGGATTAGAATGGAATCAATGCCCAGACACAGATTAGGTTAACAACAAATAGTGACAGGTTTCAGAGTAGCAGTCATGTTAGTCTGTATCCGCAAAAAGAAAAGGAGGACTTGTGGCACCTTAGAGACTAACAAATTTATTTGAGCATAAGCTTTCGTGAGCTACAGCGCACTTCATCCGATGCATTTGATGAAGTGATCTGTAGCTCACGAAAGCTTATGCTCAAATAAATTTGTTAGTCTCTAAGGTGCCACAAGTCCTCCTTTTCTTTTAACAAATAGTTAAAAGATAATAGTTGAAACAACCCTCCAAAAAAACCACCGAACAATAAAACCTTCATTGTCAAGTATGTCACATCTCTATAAACATAATCCTATAGTCCTCACTCAAGATAAACTCTCATTGAAGCTAACAGAAGTTAAAAATTTGACACTATAGATGTCCCTTCAGAAAACAGATGGCTAAAACTTTAATCTTTAAATCTACTGTTAGTAGGATTATGCAATATTTTTCATGGAACAATAATTGAAGAATAGATTTCACAATTTCTGTTACAAGCCAAAATATTTAAATTGTGTCCACTGTATTCAGACATGAAGAGTAACATTCACTTATATATCCAGTTATTATTTGCTACTTATATAGCTATTTATGTTGCTTTTGTGTGTTTTTTTACAGAAAGGCGAATAAAAAGTTTTAAGTAGGTTGTCTCTAAATCAGGAGGATATTTAACGTTGTCAGCTTAAAGGTAGTATAGTGCCCTTTCCCATGTTGCTGAAAAGAGATCTCCTTCTTCGTTATCCAGGTAAATAAACTGAGTCCTGAAGATCTGCAGTTTATCCAGAACCCTACAATGTCTATTGGCAGTCTATAGTACCTTCCTGATTAAAAGAAACTGTATCACTATTTTGCAACTAAGTATGTTTTTAGTTTTAATGCTGTCAGGCAGTGTTAAACTATATTAACTTTGATTAAGCTAGTAGATGGTGTTACTCATTCTATATCATGTCATTTACTGGGAAGCTCTCTAAGAGGGGCACTAAATCCAGAACTCACAGAAATGCAACCAAAGTTGCATTTTTGTTTATTACCGATCAGAAAAACAAATGAGGCGCTGTAAGGTAGGGTTGCCAACATTGTATTTCAAAAATAAGGGACTGTTTTCTTAGCACCTTCCCCTCTCCCTGATATTATTATTAATAATAATAAGCAGTACTCACCTATATTCACCAGGGGTATTTCTTGCTGTACAGAAATAAAAAAAATAAGGAACATCCCTTGTAATAAGGGGCTATTGGCAACCTTACTGTAAGGTCTTTGATTTCATATATATATATATATATATATATATATATATATATATATATATATATATATATATATATATATATATATATATATATATATATATATATACACACACACACACACACACACATATATATATATTATATATATGAAATCAAATATATATTAGCCAAAGAGCAGAAGTCCTGGATTATTTTATCTTTTGTTAACAACTGGAGAAGACACATACAGAAAGACCCACAAGCTCCAGCTTTACTACCAGCTGTAGCAATTATTATTTGCAAATTTAGCAGACAAATGTAAATCTACACTCTTTCTAAACAATTAGTACTAATCAAAATCCTAGGACAAAATCAGTGGTATATTTTTTGGATCTGTTGTAGATTAGAGTTCCCTTATCAATTCGATTGTAGGCACATTTCTCTACAAAACATTAACTTCTCCAAACTTCAGAAATCTTAGGGTTTTTTTATTAATTATTAATTATTATTATTATTTATTTTGGTTAGGATTATGAGTTTTTTGGGGGGGAGGGCAATAATCTAAACTATGTCATGGCGATTATTTAATGAACAAATGTTTGAGTACTTTTAAAATTTTTATTTTACTGTAGTTTGGAAAATTAACTCATATTTTTTCAAACTGATATATACATAGATTATTAATTTTATCTTAAAATTTCTTTATATTTTCTATTTAAAGTTTCTTAACAGAATTGCATACAGCAACTGAAAGGTTGTTTTTAAGTATATTTTTACATAACATACTTCTACAGTTTTCATTATGAGAAACACTGTGGGGGAGGGGAAAACTCTGCATTACAGAAATATCAACATATTTTTTCTATTTTTCTTAAGTCCTCCAATAGTTTATATTAACACTTCCACAGTAACTACTCAAGAAGAATTAAATTAACAGGCTTACTAGCTCTATGATCTTAGTGCAAAGAAACTAGAGCCCGATTCAGAAATGGGAGTTTTGCACGTATAAGGACTGCAGGATCAGGGTCCTATTTTGCAAATGGTCTCAGATAAAACAGTATTCTTTTACTCTAACATTAGCAGGCAGAAGCCTGTACTTACTTTTATATAACAACTATATTCTAGATCGACACTGTGGATGAGGTAATATCGTTTATTGGACCAACTTTGTTGTAGCGCAAAAGCTTTTCTTGCAGCAACGGAAGTTGCTCCACTGACTTTGTCTCTCTAATATCTGGGACCAACACAGCCACAACAACAACTATATTACAGTTCCTTTACAAGTGTTCCATTTTTCTTTATGTTAATTGATACAACACAAAAAAGTTTCTCTGTCCTTGAAAATATTCACTGCTGCCTTAAGCCACAAGTTCTCTATAGTCAGAAATAACAATAGGATTATATACATCTAGGAATAAAATACCAAGGAAAAATTAATGTGGAGATTATCCTTATTTGATTATAAATCCAATACTTCACTCCTTAGCTGAGCAAAATTCCAACTGAAAATTTGGTTTATTTATGGAAGGAAGTCTACAAGTCCTGAAAAGGTACATTTTAAAATACTAATGAAGGCAACACTTAGTTGATCATTTCACTTTTTTCCCCTCACATTTCTTTACTGGCTGCCTATAATTTCTTTGGCAGTTAAAAAATCTGTTTACAGTTTAAACGTTCTATGGCTTGTTTTATTTATCTTTTTTTCTTTCCAACTATTGTCTTATCTTCAGTGTTTAGGGCAGTATGGTGAAGACTTCGTATCTAGAGGTGACTGAAGTCTCTTTACAATTAATCATGTGATCTAACAAGCAGCATAATATAGCTCTAAATTCTGGGCTAAAAAGTTCCCCTTATAGCATAAAACAACAAGTGTAAACAGAATACTCTATTAGGTCATTCAGAATAAGTGATTATGCAGCATATTACAGACATTTTTATAACTCCTAATAAGAATATCAATTTATTATATTTAA
The DNA here is from genome assembly GCF_009764565.3 of Dermochelys coriacea. Classification (NCBI taxonomy): domain Eukaryota; kingdom Metazoa; phylum Chordata; order Testudines; family Dermochelyidae; genus Dermochelys; species Dermochelys coriacea. The sequence continues at coordinate 73,590,615 of NC_050072.1, read as the reverse complement.
TCTCTATAAGATCCCTTTGAAATAGATTCAGTAAACTTCAGTAGAAACAAAGTGAACTTTTTCTGACATACTGGAAAAAAGTAATTACTCACCAAAGAATGCCTTTTGAAAACTGAATCTTTTCATTACCGACAGTTTCAATGTTTGGTAGTTTATAAAGTGAAACTTTACCTGAATTTCCCTTGCGTGGTATACAATAATAAGACCAAGCAGAATAATCGTGGAGAGGCTAATAAGGCATTTTAGAGCTAATGAATACAGCGACTCCTGCAACAGAAAAACATTTGAGTGTCCATGAAAAGATATACACCTTTATAAAGACTTTTTGTTCTTCATCCTTCTGAACTGTGATGGGGGAAAAATCTATCTTGCATAACAGAGACCAGAATTACTGACTTGATTTCTCTCTTTTAAAGATGAAGAATAGCTGCCCTAAATCAAAAGGGCTACTTTTCATTGCTTCAGCAGCAGGTCCAGTACAGGTGGGACAGCCAATACTGGGAAACCAATTTACTCTAGGGACTGCCAACGGGATGGAGCGCTCTAGCCCAAGAGGAAAAAAAAAAGTTTCTCTCAAGTCTACAGCATTATGCAAGTCCAAAGAAATTGAGCCTGGTTGGCAGAATGAAAAGTGGAGCGTGGCGATTTAAACGGCTGATTTAGAAAATACACTTTTCTTTTCAAATTGTTCTTAAATCCCTTCTCTCCCTCCTCCTCTGTCCTTCTCATCCTTTCCTTCCCAGGTTTGTAGGGCATATCGCAAAGGAGCAGCGCCTAACGGACACTGGTGACACGGGCAGGCGTGACTGGCCGCCTAGTGCAAGTGAATGCAGAGCGTGTCTGCAGGGCATGCACTGGGTGGGAGCCGCTCTCGGCAGGGGACAGGCGGACAGATCAACCAGCGGCTGGGACCTTGGAAAGAGCGCGGAAGGCAGAAGGAGGGAGGGGTGGGGAGGAAGCTGGTGCCCGGGGGAGAGCAAGCCCAGCAGCAGCAGGAGGAGCGAGAGAGTGGCTGGCAGCTACAGCGCGTTGGAAGGGAGGCGAGCGGGGAGGGGCCGGTACCTTGGTGTAGGCGCCCCAGGACAGCTCGGTCTCGATGACCATCACCACGATGCCGAACATGCCGAAGATGAGCGCGTAGTCGCTGAGCCGCTTGCGCTTCTCGAAGAGCGCTCGGCGGTGCCCCAGCTTGTAGCCGATGTTCTGGGTCTTCTTCTTGCTGCACTTGCTGCCGCTGTTGTTCTGGCTGCTGCCCCCCACGCTGCCCCCGGGGCCGGGGCCGTGCAGCGCCAGGTTGTTGGAGTTGTTGTGCTCCGGCTTGGACACCACGATCTCCGGGGCGGAGGCGGCGGCGGCGGCGGCGGCGCCGGGGCTGGAGAGCGGCGGCTGCAGCGGCTGGGACTCGGAGTCCAGTTCCTGCAGGTTCCTGCGGGACGAGCTCAGGTGGCTGAGCGGCCGCATGACGCCGCCGTTGTACCTGCAGCTGCTCATGGCTATTTCGGTGAAGGGGTTGCTCTCCCGGCGCTGGGGGGGCTGCTGCTGGTGGTGATGGTGGTAGGTGCTGCCGCTGCTGACACTGCTGCTGGGGCTGGCTGCCTGCTGCTGCAGGCTATGGCATTGGTGGTACTGGGGGTGGTGGTGGTGGTGGTGGTACTGGGGGGGCTGCCTGGACGAACTGGCATGGCTGGAGGGGGTGAGCTCGCTCACGTTCAGCTGGCTGCCCTGCCGGGAGGAGGCGGCGGAGGAGGAGAGCGGCGAGGAGTGGGTCCTGAAAGCGCCCGACAGGGGCGAGGAAGTGCGGAGCAGCAGGGGCAGGTTATCCCCCGCCGCGGCCCCGGAGTAGGTGCAGTTGTTGCACTGGCGGCAGGGGCTGTGCTGCTGGGGCAGGCTCTGCTTGTCCTGGCCCGGCGGCGGCTGGCAGTGCGGGCGCGGGCGCTGCTGCTGCTCTGAGCAGAAGCCCGGCTGGAACTGCAGCGATGTTTCCATGTCAGAGCTGTTAAAGCTGCAGGAGGACCAGGCGGTGGTGCACCCTGCGCAATGCGTTACGGTCGGCAGTGGCGAGTCCTGCCGCCGCCACGAAGGGCCCATCCCGGCGCCCGTAGAATCCAGCCGGCGAGTCCGATTGGTCGGGCGAACCAAAACAACGGGCATGACGTCACCTGGAGGACGGGAAAGCTGCGGCGTGAGGCGAGGGGAGGGGAGGGGCGAGAATCCCGGGAGCAGCTGTCGCTGCCAGCCGGCGCGAGCGCTGCCCCGCCCCTGCCCGGGGAATTCCACCTTCCCTGCAGTGCAACACAGCCCGGGCGGGGCGCGGCGAGCCGTGCTGCAAGAGCTGCTCAGGCAGGTAAGGGTCCCTCCGTCTTCTTCCTCTGGGCACTTACACCAGGGATCGTCCCGCCGGAGCAACCGCAAGGCACAATTAATAACCACAATCACCATTCGTATCAATATTCCGCCCTCCTAGAGCCTGCCACGGTGGGTGCTTCAAACCCTTTGCAAGCACTGACGACTTGCTGTCAACGCGCTTCGCAACCAGCAACCCTGACGAGCACAGCACTTGAGGTGGTTACATTCCATCTGGAATCCTGTTATAATACCTTTGGCCCTACAGATGCTGCCTGTTCGGGTCAGAAATCTTTGCAGTTAAGATTTGCAGGTGCCTGTTTACATTAATCTGCAAATTATTTCTCATTCCACCCCATTTGTATCCAAAACTGTGGGAAATGTGGCCTCTAATTACTTGTTAGTAAAAGGTGTAGCTATGATACTAAAAGTTTGACAGGTAACAGTATCGGTTTCAATAGGATACAAATGCGATACCGGCTGTATTTCATTTAACCTCATGGGGGAAAGGCTGCATACAGGAATTTTCCCCTGCCCGGGTAATTATTTTGGGAGTAGCTTGGAACAGATTGCTCGATTTGATTCAGAATAACAGGAAATCCCCAGAATTACAGTGACAGAGGCAGCGATCATGCCCCTGCCTGTGTATGGTGGTTCTGATCTGGCCGCAGCCGTAAAAAGCTTTGCACTGAAGTGCTGGAGGAGTGAATTATTGAGCCAGGACGTGTGGCTGTTTCTAACGGGGAACTAGGACTGCACCTGTTCACAAACAATTAGTTAAAGGGAGAGAAATAACCCCCCCAACTCCAGACCCTTCTTCCTGAGATGCTTAAATGATTTGTTTCAGAATAGCAGCCGTGTTAGTCTGTATCCGCAAACAGAAAAGGAGGACTTGTGGCACCTTAGAGACTAACATGCATCCGATGAAGTGAGCTGTAGCTCACGAAAGCTTATGCTCTAATAAATTTGTTAGTCTCTAAGGTGCCCACAAGTCCTCCTTTTCTTTTGAAATGATTTGCCGTCCCCATGTGCACTGGAAGCACTGGCATGCACGTCCCAAAGCTCTGAACTAGGGAGAAATGGGGAGGCCTGACTGGAGGCGGGGATTTCCCCAACCTAGCAATGCCCGCCTCGGCGTAGACCGTTGGATTCGCTCACATTTACGCTTTTTCCGAAACATCGGGCTTTGCGCCCCGCTTCTTCCTGTCCCCGTCTTCGGTTGCACTGGAAAGGCGGCAGTAGGTGGGGCCTGGCCCCGGTGCGGCAAGACCACAAAGGAGGCCCTGCCAGTGGCCCGTGGGGAGCTGTCCAGCGATCCCCAGCAGAGCCCGGAGGGAAGACGCGGCGGAGTCCTTCTGCCCCTCGTCTTCCCCTTTCTTCCTGCTGGCCACCTGCAGCGGGTTTCCTGGAGACCTGAAAGACAGACATGTAGCATGACTTCATGCTTCCAGGCATCCTCTCTCTCTGTGTGCCTACCTATGCACTGAGAGCAAGCATAAATATGAGAGAATAGAGAGAAGACCCAGGCTATTTCAAGAAAGATGATGCCATATGTATGTGTGTGTTAATGTACATGCAGCGACACTAAGCTCTAAGGGTGAAATCTAGACCCCATTGAAATCCATGGGGAAAATTCCCTCTGATTTCCATGGGACCAGGATTTTGCCCTATTGTTCAGGCAACTAAATGCATGAGCAGTCCCATGTGCCTGTGTAAGTGTTTGCAGGCTTGGGACCTAAAATTGCACTCATTCAATAAGTTTATCTTATTCATGTGAAGTCAATGGACTATTAGCAAAAGGATTATTTCTGAGTACAGGTTTGCATGATTGGGTCCAGAGGCTTAAATATACTCCTTTAAAAGTGAAGTGGTAGGGGGAAAGGGAGAGAAGAGACACAGGAACTGGCAAATCTGTGACTGGATTTTCCCACTAAAATAAAAGAATACAGAAAAATAGTAAACAAAAATAGTAAACAAAATTCCAAACATTTTTCAAATCCTACAATTAAAAAATTTGAGGGATTTTGCAATATGATTTAAAAAAAAATTCATTGGAAACTTGAGAGAAGTCAGTCAGTAGTAGAAGATTCATGATGTTTTAAAAAAAATCTGCCAACAGTACTCCACAAAAAGATTTACATGATAGAGACCTGTTCTAATAGGTCTATGAATTACTGTGAAACAGGATCACTTTCATTAAGTAATTGAATTTCTGACCTGGATCCAATTTCCTGAAATTCTATTCTGCAACAACTCTAATGTTGGTCATCCACTACCATTTTGCCTTCTTTTCCCCAGTGACTTCAAGTGAATAATTCATTTTAGCAATTCCCTTCTTAGACAGTTTAATGCCTGAGCCAGATAAAGTCTCTATTTTGCATTTACTTAGAGAGAGGAAAGAATCATGAAAATGGTAAGTGATTCATTTATTATAGCCATGCTACTCCCACTGCTAGAGTTAAGGCTGTGTCAGTATTTCCATTACGCAGCTGGCTTCCAAGAATCAGAAATTCAACTGTTAAATTTCATTTGAATGGCCTGACTTTAAGGGGTCAAAGTCTCTAGAAATCTTTATTTTTCCTTAATAGTTAGGGGAAATGTTTGTTCAAGCATTTGTAAATTATAGAAATGCAGAAAAAATAATTGTTGATAATGATAGGTGTGTTTGTTTGTGTTTTTCAGTAGGTGTTTCCATCTCACAAAATAATTAGATTCCCATGACATTTTATATGCTTTAATCAGTTCTGTTTTGGGTAATTTTATTGGGGTTGAGATTGGCAGGGAGGAGTGAGTGAAGTGTTTGAACAACTAAGCTATTTAATTTAGGAAAGGTAAATTGACAGCAGACGAATAACTTTGTTCTCAGCCAGAATGTGGTATATTGCTTTTAGGACACAGATCTTGCAAATTCATAGCAGTTTCACGGATGTAATAAAACATTATGGTTCTAAAAACCAGTCACAGGATTATTGCAGTGACACACAAATTGGGGTGTTTAAGTATGCTTAGACATGATTATAAAATAAATGCCTGTAAATATGGATTTGTATGATATACAGTATCATAATCGCTCATCAAATATGTCAATCTGTTGGGTTAATAATCTGGATTTGAAGTCCCTTAATCCATAATTGAATGACAGATTAAGTTATAATATTCTGTTAAATCAATCTGCACCTTCAAACTATATTAATGTGTACTTGAACTGTATAAATCCATTGGGTCACTTCTCATATATTTGAGTAAAAAGTAAATTGTTTTACTCTTAAAAAGAAAAATATTGTAAGTAAATTTAACAGTATTATAAACAGACAAAACAAAATCCAGAGTTATGCCATGCATTTTACCTCAAGTCATTCTGTTTTGTCTAAATCTTGAAGGGGTTCCTATGGTAATATTTGGGTCTCAGATTAGTACACAGTGGCACATCTCAGGGACTATATTTGTAAATCTGTCTATGCATGGAAATTCTATATAAAATTGGGTACCGAGAGATTTCCTTCATGATAGGATGAATTAAAGAATGCAGACAGTTTTAACTTTCAACTTCCTTACTTTTGTCTATTCATTTTATGGTCTTAATGTTAGTTTAATATACTTACTTTCCCCTTTAGCCTTCCTGGCCACATTTGTTCTTTATCCTGAAGATTTCATATCATGTCAGTTTATCATGAGTTAATCTTAAATGCATAATTAAATCTTCAGATTTTCTGTGTTTTCATCTAATCTGATAATTTAGTTTTAATTAATTGTGAATAAAGTTATAAAATCAGAAAAAATAAGATGAATTTTTAATAGTAGAACACTTATATGTAAAATCTTGCTGTGTTCTGTAAGGGAAAATTTATTTTTATTCTATTTTTTAATATATGAACAGCTGCAAATCCCATTTTTAGTGTATTTATCGTTGACAGATTGTGTCTGTCCTTAAAATTAAGTCAAGCACTCTGCTGCTACCAGCTTTTGGAATATTTTATGTGCTTGCTTGATCTTTCTTTAAGACAATAAACAACTGAATATTCCCCTGTTTAACACAAGGGGGCATACTAATACACTCAACATATTATAAAACTAATCAACTGCAAGTTTTCATTTGTTTCAATTTAATAGGGATTATTTTTACTACCCAAATTTTAAAGGTCTAAAATAAAAAATTAGTGAGAGCGTACTTTTTTAAATACTAGAAGAATAGACCCTCTCCCTCTCAATTTGTCAAAGATGCAAAAGAGCAGGAATAGAAAGGCACACTATTTAAATCAATCCTGCTTCTTATAATAAGCATTTTTGAAACTTTATATAAGAATGGGTGAGTGTAATAGCATTTTAATAGTACAGACAAAATATGCTAATTGAATTGCCTTTGTATGAAAGGGACACTAGCATGGCATAATGCAAAACTAATAAAATGGTATGGTAAGGCATGTGCCAAGGTATAATGACAGACCCCCTACGGAACAATGATTAGAGATTTTCTTTGTTTCATCAAAACATTTTTTACTTCCCTATTAATCATGCTCTTCACACTGTTTTAGGTCACTATGCTGCTGTGCCAAAGATGCCATGTTATAGTGAGAGATTTATTTTAGATCTAGTTTGATAGTATGTTTAGAAAAAAGTCCTGTTTTCCAGCTGGCTACACTAACAGCCGTTAATTGCTAGGACAAGATAGATACTGTAAAGCAAAGCTGTACCATTGATAACACGTGGAGCGCAACAGATACAGAAAAAATTATTACTAGGTTTCTTAGATCAGGAAAATGCCTGACCTGACAGCTAATGCCTAGCTAGCTTAAGTGGCTTAAGTAAAAGCCCTCTACATTGTCATTATTGTTTTAGCCCATAAGTGTTTTAGGAGGCAAATAATGGCAGCTGCTGTATTAGAGCACATTAACTGAAGTTATAGATAGCTATTTTGGCCAAACTCCTGCAGTCCTTACTAAATCAAAACTCCTATTCAAGTCAATAAGAATTTTGCTTTTCTAAAGTTAAGGCTCCAAAGCTACCACATGATGCATGATTCTGTTAGTTGCGGCAGGGAACAAAATAAGTTGAAAAGGCTAAGAAGTTGCACAGAGGCTGAAAATGGTAATATGCAGCAATACTTTTGGCCTCAAAAGCATATCTCCCCAGACCATGAGTTTCTAAAAATCATTAAAGGAAAGAGTGTTTGCTATTAAAGTGGGCATAGATGGGAGTATTTACAAAGAATTATACTGTTTGAAGAAAACTAGAACTCAACACTAACATCATACTGTTTGAAGAAAACTAGAACTCAACACTAACATCCTAAGCAATAGCTTACCACAAATGCATTCCACAGGCTCAATCAACTGAAATATCTTGGGAATTTATTTAAAGATATGACTAAGATTATTTAACATGTTGATTGTCACTGAAATCCTCTACACCAAGGCCTTGTTTATGATACTCCAAATTAAGAAATAGTGTTACTTTTCCAGGTTTGATGTCATGTGTCACTGAAAAAAGAGTATTTTCCATTTCTGTGCAATGTTCAAAGCACATAGATCATAATTATATTTTGTTTTACCTCTTTTGAAAAATGGTGGCTATAGTATATTATAGCTATAGTATAACTGGGCCTAGAGATTTCAGACCTCAGATGTAGTCTTTTAGTTAGGTTGTGTGTCTCTTATGTTGGTGAGCACTTAACTTCATTGGGTTTCCTTGTATGAGTAAATGCTTACCAACATGAGTAAAGGTTCCACAGTTGGGCCTTTAAATAGGATACACATGATGTTTTAAAAGTGTAGAAAACTGGCTTTTTAAGCCCTGTAGTTATGAGAAGGATCAAGAGTCATTATTAGTTGTAATGAGAAGAAACAAGTAACATAACCCCTGAAGAAGAAGACAAGCACAGGGAGAGAGGAAATAAGATGCCTAGGCAAGGGAGAAAATGTGTTTAACTGAGACTTGAAATGGGATACAAGGACAATGAGACAGGGATAATTATTAAGATGACAGGAACTGCAGAGGAACAGGCTCTCTCAAACAATAGTGAGACTGTAAGAAAAGACAGCTATAGCTAGACCGAAAAGAGAAGTAAAGGAAGACTATCCATACAGTAGTGTAGGATGGAGAGTCTTAAAACCAAAGCGATCAGTTTTCAACTGGATTCTGAAATGTGTAGGATGCCAGTGGAGGTTTAAGATGTGAGTCATTATCATGCAGCTTCATACAAGTGAGTGGGAAAGAATATTCTGCATATGCTGGAATCTGCAAAGCTGGGACGTAAGGTCACAGTGACCAAGGTGCAGTAGTCCAGGCGAGAGGGGATAAAGGCATGGATGAGGATTTCAGTAGAGGTGTAGCTGAGGCAGTGACAGTCACAGGCAATGTTGTAGAGATGGTTATGAGTATATTTACAGACCCAGGAGATCTGGAAGAATGAGTTCAGGATAAGGGATAACCCAGAGGTTGCAGAGATATGTGGTGTCTGAATCACAATATAAAAAGTTTTTTTGGGGCTGATCCTCTTGTCCATAAGAAACACTTCTGTCTTTTGAGGCTTTCAGCTGAAGGAAGTTGAGAAGAAGCCACAAATTTAGGTGGTCAAGGCTCTGCAATGTTTCCCACATTAGCCATTAAAGCAGAGGTGGTGGTCAGGGAATGGCTTATGTTTTTAAGGTATTGTAATGAATGCTCTACACTTAAGTTCCACAGTAAAAATATCTTATTCCCATTTTTGCCCCATTCATTCTCCAACTACTAAATTTCCTTTCACACAAATGTTTGTTTTTGACTTGATGAACTCTCTTGAATTAAACAATTGACCACAGAAGAGCATTTTAATCTTAGTTCCAGTAGGCAGATGGGGTGTCATGTCCCATTCAGCTTTCAGCTTCGTTTCTGGACAGCTGTGTTTTGTGAACATCCTCTGTCATCAGTGCCTGACGTGAGCAAAACGCAGGGTGGGCTTCTTTTTTGGCCACACAAGGCCGAATAAGACAATCAGAAAGAGCAGTTTTAGCCAGTGGAGATCTAGGTTAGAAAACAGGTTTTCTCATGCCTACATATGTGCTTTCTTTTTTTCCCTTTTTGATTTTGTTAAACTTAAGGGACATAAACTTCATCCATGCACTCTGTCCTGAGTGGCAACATCCCTGCTATTCCAGAGTCAGACCTCTACAGTTGATAGCTACAAGTTGTTAAATCGTATGGCACTTCTACTGATGTGGACGACTGCCCATTAGGGCCTAGAATCCCAGCACACCACTAGCAACCTGGTCCAGATCTTTCAAAGTGCCTAGTGAAGTAATTAAGCACCCAATCCTGCAGCAAGATCAGCATGGACAAGGATACCCACATGGAGCCCCATCGATTTCAGTGAGGCTCCTTGTGAGGATAGGGGGCCCATCCTCACACAATCCTTTGCAAGAGCTGAGCCCAAATATCCAACCTACACAGTGAAACCTCTAATTTCTCATCGCTAGGGAGCTGTGGGAAACTGGCTGAATCCATTAATTGTTTATTTCCAGACCTTCTTGTGTTTGGGTTTTTTAAAATTACTTTTTTTCTAGCAAAGGTACTATTTTTGAGTGATAACTGGACTTTGAAACATGCTCGCACCCTTACTTTTCCAAAACAAAGTTTTAGTTTGAGAATTCCGGTTGTCTGGTGTTTTGAGGCACCAATATTATGGCTAAAGAAATAACTAGCAAATAGTTACTATCTGCTTTCCCATAATTCCTTACTAAGCAAAAACAAAGCAAGGCTTATCCTTCTATGCAAGAATCCTCAAATCCCTAAATGATGACAAAGATTTGATTGAGTAATCTTGCATATGGAATGTTAACATTTTCTACCTATTAAGTTTAGTATCTAGGAAAAGGAAAACTATAAACTAAAGCTACTAATAAATAGAGAAAGGATATATTAATTCCTATATTGTTAGCTGCTTATCAGTTCCACATAAGATTGTTTGAGAAGATGTGCTGGATGATACAGCAGTGCGGTTGTAATTCTTACTCCTCTACAAACCTTTGAAGTACCTCATTAGCACGTGCCAATTTGATGCAGCCATGAAAAGGGCTAATGCAATCCTAGGATGCATCAAGAGAGGTATTTCCAGTAGAGAGAGGGAAGTGTTATTACCATTATACAAGGCACTGCTGAGACCCCATCTGGCATACACTAATTCTCGTTTCCGATGTTTAAGAAAGATGAATTCAAACTGGAACAGGGGCAGAGAAGGTTTCCTAGGATGATCAGAGGAATGGAAAACCTACTTTGTGAGAGGAGACTTAAGGAGCTTGACTTGTTTAGCTAACCCAGGGGTTCCGAAACTTGGTTCGCGCCTTGTTCAGGGTAAGCCACTGGTGGGCCACGAGATGCTTCGTTTACCTTAACGTCCACAGGTACAGCTGCTCGCAACTCCCAGTGGCCACAGTTTGCCGTTCCCGGCCAATGGGAGCTGCAAGAGTGAAGTTCTGGAACGGGCAAAAAATCTAACTGGTTTCAAGACTGAGCTTGATAAATTTATGGTGGGAGTGGTATGATGAGATTGCCTTCAATGGCTTGTGGCCCATCTGTGACTGCTAGTAACAAATATCACTAATGGCAAGAGAGCGGGCACTAGATGGGGAGGATTCTCTGTTACTAAAAAGAATTCTTTCCCAGGTGTCTGGCTGGTGGGTCTTCCCCAAATGTTCAGGGTCTAACTGATCACCATAGTGGGGGTCCGGAAGGAATTTTCTTCACAGGCACCAACTTTCCAAAGTGCTGGGGGGTGCTCAATGCCCGGGTCTGCCCCAGACCCCGCCCCCACTCCACCTCTTCCCCCAAGGCCCCACCCCACCTCTTCCCACCCAGTTCCACCCCCTCCCCTGAGCATGCGTGTCCTTGCTCCTCCTCTTCCCCCCGAAGCCTCCTGAAGGCTATGAAACAGCTGATTGCAATGGATGTGAGGCGTGGGAAGGGAAGGGAGGGTGCTGATCCACGAGAGCTGATAGGGGGACTGCCAGTGGGTACTTAGAACCCACCAATTTTTCCCCCTGGGTTCTCCGGAGCTGGAGCACCCACAGTGTCGGCGCCTATGATTTTCCCCCAGGTCAGATTGGCAGAGACTCTGGGGATTTTTTGCCTTCCTCAGCAGTATGGGGCATGGTTCACTTGCTCGTATGAACTAGAGTAAATGGTGTATTCTGTGTAATTGGAAATCTTTAAATCATGATTTGAGGACTTTAGTAACTCAGCCAGAGGTTATGGGTCAGTTATGGGAGTTGGTGGGTGAGGTTCTGTGGTCTGCAATGTGCAGGATGTCACACTAGATTATCACAGTGCTCCCTTCTGGTCTTAAAGTCTATGAGTAAGAAACAAAACCTGTAGCATGCTACATAAGTGTCAGGCCTGTCAGCTCCAAGAGATGCAGCTGTTAAATCATTGCCCATTTAAGACTATTTTCCAACATTTGCTTGTGCTCATTATTAATTCAGTGGAGTCACTTAGCTGTGGCAAGTTCTCTCTTGCATGGTTCAAGAGGAAAATAGCTTTTGAATAATTTGTGGTCTCATACCAATTTTTGCATAGAAAATAAAAGCAAAGAATTTGCTATTTGGAATATAAATGTAAAAGTACATTGTTGACCTAATGGAACATTTTTTAAAAGACCACATATGAAAGCTTCTTCTAAATTTATTCACAAAATGAATGCATAGATTTTTTTTTTTCCAAATCTACCAGCAAATTACTTTTAAAACTGTGGAGGAAAACTACCAGATAATCAGTCTTTCATGCTAAAGAAAAGGAAATTTAGCAAGGACAATTGTGATATTTCCTTATCTGTTATTTCCAGTTTTTTTCCAAAGGGTAGGGATTCAGTTGCATTCTCTTGACTAATTTCACTTTTTGACTGCCATTAAGTTGGACATATCTAATGACAGACTTGCAGTACGTGAGTACGTTTATCCAATACACAAATACATAATGTAAGGTTGTAGTTTATGCATACCCATATTGTTTGATCAATGTTACCATTAGTCTCAACAGAAACAAGAAAAGTCCAGATGAGAAGACTGGAAAATTACTCTGTGATCATTATATAATGACTAAAAACAACACTGAGCAATAAAAGGACTAATGGCCAAATAAATGTGCAGTGTGAACACAGAGGGGTACATTGTGAAATATCTGTATCGTAATTGCAGTTTGAACATACTTGCATGCACCCATTGCCAGTGTAAAACCTTTACTTGCCTGTGCATGTATCCATTGCTAGCATAAAACTGTCACTTGCATGTGCAGATGAGTATTGTCACCTGCCAAATGGGTAACTGTATTTACAGATGGATATTTATTCATATAGCTTACGAGCATTTGAACGAATACTTCTTTGCACATGCACAGCTGAATTTTGTGTATGCAAGAGATGCACATGTAATATTTTGAAGGTGCAGTTTAAATGCCTACATTTGAAATTTTTGCCCAAAAACCCCTCTCAGAAATAAATTCAGAACTAATAGCATCTGAATCAAGACTGTATATCTGGAACTAGTGAAATGTGCAGAGCTCTAATAAAAAAGTTGGAAAATTTCTGCTAAAATATAATGGGATACACTTTCGGAAGGATAGTTTCCCTTGTGTCCACACTTTTGTTCCTACATTTCAAGTATAGGCATAAATCTGAACACTTGTGCCTCTAGCTATCTGATTGCAGACACAAGTTGGAGAGTTAAAGGCACAAGAACTCTGAATTGCAGGTTTTTTTATGGGGCTATATTGTGCCTGTTATGAGGCCAGGCTTGAACCTTAACTGAAAATATCCCCCTTCCCTATATGTGTATTAATGATTTCTTTATGAATGAATACAATTGAAGTAAACACCAGTGAGGGACATTGATCTGTAGTATAAAAGTGACGTGTGGCTGGTCTGGAAATGAAATTGAAAGACTCTGAAAGAATATTGGAACTATAGAGATGAACAATTTGAGATGGAAGAAACGGTTATGACAAATAAAAAATAGCAATTACAAAATAGATGTGACAGATATTAAAAACATCTAAGATAGTTGGGAATTGAAAAGTGTAATTATGAGAATGAGAGGTAATGTTTTGGTCAGAAATACAATATATTGACAGATAAAAGAAATTGTGTCTGAATGTGACATGTCAGCAGCATTGAAATTCTCAACAAGCAAAGATATTTCTCATGTATTTAATACCAATGGCAAATTTTGAGAACAGACTTAGTCCTGTAGAATAAGTAATGCCCCCCATCTGCCTCAATGGGTGGGGGAAACTGAATGGGCCCATTGGGGAAAGAGGACAGTCTCAGCAGTCAGGTAGGCAGACACTCAATGAGGGATACCAGGCAGCTCCAGCCCCCCTGCCGCCCCCCCTTGGAGTCTGACACCCACTGGCCAGCTGGGAAGGAGAGGGGCTGATTTAATCTGGGATGAGAGCGATGTGGAACTTCTTCCAGATCCATTCCAGCAGCCCCACCCTGAACTAGGAATGAGAATCAGGCGTGACTGATGCTATGGGTCAAGTTGATTGCCCGTTTTGGGGTCAGGCTGGAGTTTTTTATCCTATGGGCCAACTGGCAGAGGACCTGGGAGTCTTGCTGTCCTTCCACCACCTTCAGGCCTCAGTTTTTTAAGTAGGATCATGCTTAGTACCTAGCTGAAGTACTTGGTTGAATTGTTAAATTGCCACAATTTATGATCAGTACCCAGTGTGATTAAAAAACCAAAATGTTCCCAAAAGTAAAAGACCTGGAATTTTGGTGTTGGGCCTTGGGCTCATGGGATAGGATCAGAGCAAGCTGAGTCCTGGTGAGTAGGCTGAGGAGAGCCTACCCAGAGTTATACGGTAAAAGCCCAGTACCCCATACTAGAACCAATTAAATGATTGGTATAGGAGAGCATGGGTGATGGGTGGGTAGCGCCTCTCCCCGGTGTTAAAGTTAAACAGAAATTGTGGCCTGCTCCGTAAAATCCATTCATGTGTTTGTCCTCATCTCAGTGCTGTGTTTGGTTCAAGGTATATGTTTTGAAATAGTGCAAGTCTTGAATTGCAAACACTAGGACAGATTTTATTTTGGTAAGGCATGGTATATGCTTTTTGTAGAAATACAAACAGACTATGGGCCTATCACTTTCAAGAGCCAGCTTATGTTCTGCAGCTTTACAAATGCCTGCTCCACCTGTCTTGTAAAAGGTACCCCTGTATTACGATTCAACTACAGCACTCTTTATAGCACCATGACTGCTCCCCTCATTTCAGCCCTGGGATGTGAGGCACCCCAAAGAGGGCGGGAGGAAGGAGGGCAGAGCCATCCCCCCATACATCAGCCTGTAGTGTTGGCAGCTGTGCAGTGGGAGTGAGGGGAAATGCTTCATCTTTTGAAGCAGCATAGCAGCAAGCAAGCTCCTCCTAGGGTGTTGTGGTTCTACATGGCCCTCAAAGCAGAGCTGTACATTAAAGACACAGTTGAGCCCTAAGTGAGGTATTTCAAAGGTTTATATAGGAGTAAGCAGTATGGTTGGAATTCTGTATCCAGAAATTCACAAGCTTGTTTTGCATCTGCACTTCAAGAAGACAGTGCAGATATTTAGAAGGTTATTGGAAAAAGTTAAATGAGGAAGATAAAATATGGATTATCTCATTGTCCTGGTGGTCTATAAACACCGCTGTAGAAGATGATTTCACCAGTTCAAATGCTGATTTAAAAGTGACTTTAAACAACTGCATCCTGCTCAAAGAAAAGATGAATGCTAACATACATAATACTGCATTAGAAGTAAGGGCTATTATCACATCAGGACAAAAACAAAAGCTGCAATATGACATCAGGAAAAGTGTTTCTAAAGTCACCCGGGAATCTGTCGTTGAATTGGAAAATAATGAAAACATACTACTTTGAAAGACAGAGCAAATATGCCAAGTTCTTCATTACGCACCTCATTGATCAGAAGTGTCTAATTGTATTTTAAATACAGAATACTCCAATGCAGTGGTCCCCAAACTGTGGGGCATGCCCCCTTTGGGGGTGTGGAGGAACATTCAGGGGAGCCCGGGCTAGCCTCCACAGGGAGTGGGCAGGGTGTGCCATCCATCCCAGTTCTGACCCCAGCTGTACTCCACTCTGTCCTCATCCCAGCTCTGGCCCCATTTGCAGCTCCACTCTGCCCCCAGCCCAGCTTTGCCCTCTAGTCCCAGTGCCTCCCCCATCCCCAGTTCAGCCCCCAGCTCCGCTTTCAGCCCAAGTTGCTCTGCTGAGCCACCTGTGCAGTAATGGAGGAAGGCACGGAGAGATTCCATTACTGATAAGGGGCAGTGTGACAGGAAACGTTTGGGCACCACTGATCTAATTATATTACCAACAACACTAAGGATCAGGTTTTCAAAATTATCTCAACCCAACCTCCATTTGTGTGCAAACATACATGTCCATGAGCACTTTAAGAAGTAAGACTTGAGTGCAAAAGATGCAATCATCGTATGTGTGAAGGAAATGTTTGGTCCAGCAATCTAGTATGTAAACAGAAAAGGGAATGAACAGTAGATAAAAAGATAGGAGGAAAAAGGGTGTGAGGAGAGGGAAATTAACGAAAAAAGAGTTTGAAGGACAAGAGGCATTCAAAAACATGGAGAGAAAGGAAATGAAATGAGTTTCCCCAGGAGGAAGGTCTGAATAAGGACTTCAGAATTTTTTTTTCTTCTCCCCCCTTTTCCTCTCTCATATGAAGGAATATAGCATGTACAAATCTTCCAAACTAAATGAAACAGAGCCAGTCAAGCTTCTGGGCTTCCTCCAAAGAACCTTCAGGCACAAGTTAGCTAGTTAAATCCTCAGACCCAAACAAGAACAGGGGAAAGGCAATAAAGCATTAAACACAGGAAGTGTTCAGATTTATTTAAGACAATAGGAACTTACTGGAATTGCCAAACTGGATCAGAACTGACATCCATCCACTCCAGTATCCTGTCTCTGGCAGTAACAAGTCCCAGATGCTGCTTAGGAAGGTGTAAGAACCCCACAGTCGGCAGATCTGAGATAATCGCCCTCACGCTAAATCACATCCTGATCTCTAGTAGTTTTGAGATTAATCTGAATGATTCAGGGTTTAAGCCAATGTCCATTACAAAGTTTGTTATTAATTACAACAACTCTGGGTAGTCTTGTCATCCATGTAAATGTCTCATACTTTCTTGAATCTTGCTGAGTTCTTTGCCTCAGTGACTTATTGTGGCAATAAGTTCCACAATTTAATCACGTGGAAAAATATTACTTTTTCATCCATTTTGAATTTTACATTTTTTAAAACTTTCATTGTATGTCTTCTTGCTCTTGTCTTATTTGATAGAGAGAACAGAAGTTCCTGATGCCCCTTCTACATACCATTCATTATTTTACATTCTTTTATCATGTCCCTTTTTATTTACCTCCATTCTAAGGTAAACAATCTTAATCTCTCCAATTTTTCTTCCATGCCTTTGATAATTGCCTTTGACAATTGTCTTTCAACCCCCTGCAATTCTGAAATATTCCCTTTCAGATGGGGTGACCTGTGCTGCATGCACTATTCCAGATGAGGCCACACCATTGATTTATATAAAAAGTCTTTATAATATTCTCCATTCCTTGTTCATCTTAACATTTTGTTTACGATAGCTGCACACTGAGCAGAGTTTTTCATTGAGCTATCTATGACACCCATGTCCCTTTCCTAAAGGGATTTCCCAGCTCTAGTTGTTTATAAAGACGCACGTCTCTTGCTACATTAAGTAATAATGGTCTGTCATCCTAACATTTCCCTACATAGTCTGTTAAACCAAACACTTCTAGAATGAACAAATGAAGAACCATTAAAGATAGACAAGTTCCTGAAAGTGGTGAGCAGTGCTATACTCCTTTCCCATTTAGCTACATTCTGAGCTTAATTGGGTCGCCTGAATCTTTGTTTTAGCCTTTTTTCCCCCTGTAATATGGATATAGTAGGGAATAAACCTAGCCTGATGAGAGAACAAATTAATCTAATGGATGTAACAGAAGAATTTAGCTCAACTGTTTTAGCAAACCACAGACAGCAAAGTCTTAAAGCAATGGGCCAAATCTTGTGGAACTTTAATGTTTTTATTGTTAGTCGGAAACATTTGTGCTTAGCACTTTTGAAAATAAACCCACCTATTTAAATATCAAAGTGTGCATTTAAAAGCCTAACTTAAGCACAAATTTTAAAAAAAAATCATAGACAGAGCTTTTCTCTTGCTGTAATGTGCAGATGGATGCTGTGAAGCTGCAGTGTAAGACATACGGATTAATGTAAGAATGGCTTCCTTGGCTCTAGAAAGATGGACTAAATTTATGTTAAGCCATTTTCTGAAATGATTTAAATGTTTGAACATCCTTCATAAAGCTGTAGAGAAGATGGATGATAAACATTTCTTCTCACAGCTTTGAGAAGAAAATTTTAAAATGCCAGTAGTTCCCTCTGAATGCAAGAAATCAAGGGCCATTGCTTCCCTGTAACATTTTCCTTAGTAGTGCTTTTTCTAGGTAGTGTTAAAGTGACTTTTATAATACTAAATGAACATATATGCTTTTTCAGTAAGTTATTTTCAAAGAGGCATTACCAGAGCCAGACTAATTCAGAGACAAAAACAGTTGAAAAGAAATGATAAATTGTTGAAGTCAGAAGTGCATGAGCAGAAAGAAAATTTTATTAGTTAAAAAAAACCTACAATGATATAAAACCAACATGGCACACCTTACATGAATTAAAAAATGGCTAACTAAAGGTCTCAAAATGTAACTGTAAACAGTCGGGTCCCACAGGGATTGGTTCTTGGTCCTATGCTCTAACACTTTTATCAATGACCTGGAAGAAAACAAAATCATCTCTGATAAAGTTTGCAAATGACACCAAAATTGGGGGAGTGGTAAATAATGAAAGGGACAGGTCAGTGATATGTAAGCTGGATGCAAGCAAACAGTGTATGTTTTACTACAGCTAAATGTGTGTGTGTGTGTGTATATATATATATATATATATATGTGTGTGTATGTGTGTGTGTGTGTATATATATATGTGTGTGTGTGTGTGTGTGTGTGTGTGTGTGTGTGTATATATATATATATATATGAACAAAGAATGTAAGCCCTATTTACATGATGAGGGCTCTATCCTGCGAAGGAGTTACTCTGGAAAATACTTGGGGGTTATGGTGGAAAAATCAGCTAAACATGAGCTCCCAGACATGTGGCCAAAATGCTAATAATGATCCTTGAGATACCCTTGTTTATGCATCCAAGTATAAATAGAGAGGTTATTTTACCTACTGTACTTACTATTTGGCATTGGTGAGACCACTGCTGGAATAGCATTTCCCGTTCTGATGTCCACAATTAAAGAAGAATTTTGATAAATTAGAGAGAGTTCAGAAAAAAACAAGAATGACTAAAGGATTAGACGAGTTAGTTTTAAAATTCTTAATATTGATAGTCTCAAGGAACTCAGTATGTTTAGCTTAACAAAGAGAAGGTTAAGAGGTGACTTGATTACAGTCTCTAAGTATCTACAGGGGAAACACATTTTTGATAATGAGTTCTTTACTCTAGCAGAGAAAAGTACAACATGATCCAGTGACCAGAAGTTCAAGCAAGACAAATTCAGAATGGAAATAAGGTGTATATTTTTATCAGTGAGTGTAATTATCATTGGAACAATTCACCAAGAGTGGTGGTAGATTCTTCATCACTGGCAATTTTAAAATCAAGATTGTATGATTCTCTAAAAACATATGCCCTAGAAATTATTTTGGGGGGAAGCTATGGCCTGTATTACATAGGTCATACTAGAGGTTCACAAAGGTCCCTTCTGGCCTTGGAATCTGTGAAGACATGAGACAAGTATAAGGTAGCAACATGTGCTCGCATAAAGAATCTTCTTAAGGTTTTTTTCTTAGATATATATCTAAAGAAGTCTGAGAACTGTGGAACTTCATTTTTAGCTCCACCCATCAATATCCACTTCTTGTGTTGCTTCATTCATGGAATTTCACCCTCTCTTAATGTATTGTTAACTAAGTTCTTGAGTAGGATCCTGAATATGTATTTTTACCCCAGGAATGTAATAGGCAAGGGGATTCAGACTGGAAAGCATTTTAATATTTCTTACTTGAAGCAGATTCTTATTTTAGCTACCTGGCATATTCTGGCACTTTAGAATTACTCAGAATAAAAACACGATTTGAAGGCGAACTTGTGTAGTTCCAAAAATTACCTGTGTTAGAGAAAAAACAGATGAAAATAGGTGGTCTCTGACAGAGAACCTCTCTCATTCTAAGTATATAAGCACAATGCATCAATAAGGACCTGGATTTATTTGAAAATATATTTCTCTTCTAGTCATATTATCCATTTAACATTAAATAAATACAAAATTACAGTCAATGATTTAACTGGAAATTGATTGATAATCTTTCCTTCCATATCTGTTTGTTTTTTCACATTACTAAACATGTATTTTTCAGAGGACTTAAGAAAAAATATGTTTTCCACTGACAGTAAAAAGATTAGCATTCAGGTTTCTCTTTAGCTTTCATTGCTAAATCAGTTTCCTTTCTCTTCAGTTTCCTTGGACTCCACCAGCTTGTCTGTTTCTCTGAGTTTGTTTTGGTCTTTTGGCAACAAGTTAAATTGCCTGTCTGCAATTAACTCCCCCCACCTCCTCCCTACTTCTCTCATTAAGTCAGTTTGATGTCACATATATGGCCAAGCTAAATTAAAAATGTCATAAATTAAGAGGTCTGATACTTGTGGAATAGTGAAGAATCAGTGGAGCGTGCAATACCATTGGTGAGAGTAGGGACTGTTGAGAGAGACTAAGGGGTAGGATCTCAAATATAGTTCATGCTCTTACATTCGAGCTTGTATTTACCTTGTTTTTAGAAACCGATTTGAAATGGCTTTCAAGTCCGTAAAAGAGGTTTTCATGGACGAGATGACTGCCTATAATTCCATATTTTCTTTGTTACTATTTAATGGTTGTTCAGCAGCCTATGCAAAATAAGTTGGTGGTCCCAGGCCATTGGCTGGTGGACAGATTTCTCTATCACAGTTTAATTAGTTCACATCATTGATGAAACAGATATTAAGAATGATGAACCCTCTTGCTATTGCTCCAGTTCACAGTTAAAGCACTTAAATCTCATTTATATCCATGAAATTGCCCACCATTTTTATCAATGGTTCAGCTCCAGCCATTTTAACCTCATTGGGAGCCCTAGAGTGGATGGTCCAACAGCAACCACACGTGTTTTAAGCATTGTGTGAGTTCGACCCTGGTCTGAGCAGGGTTAAATGACACTACTTAAAATACCAGTGGCAGCCATGTCCTTCCTGCCCTAGGACTTCTAGCACTGCTAATACTGGGGGAGTTGAACTAGTGGTGGTGAAAGTGGAAAATTTTGCAAAACTTTAGAAAAGACTATGAAGTGGGTTGTATGCTAAGCTTGCATTGCCACTGCTTATGTTGTACTTGTGTGCCTGTTGTGGCTAAGTAAAGGACCTAGGTTTATCATCTGTTATATGGCATCTTTTTACAATCATCATATTCACATTAAAGAGAAAAAAATCAATTTTATATGTTCAACAAAAAACAGAAATGGAAGTTTAAGATGGTGCTTTATCCAGTTACACTTCATGATTAACTTGATAGCAATTTTAGATGTGTACAAAGGTTAAACTATAGACTTTTAAAAGTCTGTGCTCCTCTTTAAAAAAATTTAAGAAATGCAAAATTATACAAAAATGAGCAAGAATCTTTGAGCTGCAAACATGTAGTGCTCTATTCTAAATAATTAGGATGCCATTCACCCAGGCCCAAAAGGTGTATCTAACTATATACAGAATAAGCAGCTATTAAATATTTTATCTCCTCATTGAACTGTGTAGCCCGCGGCCTTATTTACCATATACCATTCAATTAATTTCCTTGAGGTTTTTATGATGCACATCACTGTAGTATCTGTGTGCTTCTCAAACATGGAATTTATTTTCACAGCACTTCGGTAAGGTGAGGTGGTGGTATTATTCCCATTTTATACGTGAAGAACTGATGCACAGAGATTATGGTCGAAAGTATGTACTAACTTTGGGTACCCAAGTTGAGACACTCCAGGCTTGACTTTTTCAGAGAACTTAGCATTATACCCGCACATAATATGTTCAAAGCACAGCTCCCGTTGACTTCAGTTTCAGTTGGAAGTGCTCAGCCCCAAGTTGTCAAGTTGGACACTCAGAAAAAGAACACGGACGTTACTGAAACCAGACATCACATAAAAATACTGTGAGGGGATAGAGGCGGGAATAGAATTGAGTTCTCCAGGACAGCATCCAATTGCATTAACCATTAGACTCTTCTTTCTCTTCCTGCAATCCCCTGCTGCATTTGCAACTAGAGCAGAGTGAATAATTGATTTTTCAATTCACAGGCCAAACTGAAAAATCCAGAAAAAAAATTGGTTCGGCTGAAACTGAATTTTCAGTTTCTCACCAAAATGAATACATTTCCAGGAGAATTAAACTTTCATTTGACTTTAAATGAAATATTTTCAGTTTTTTGGGGTCATTTTGGGGTGTTTTTCAACCTCTTTTTTTAATTGCTACATTTCTAAAGAATATATTATTTGGAAATGAAAAATTAAAATATTTTGTTTCAAAAACAACCAAACTGTACCATAAACTTTTTTTAAAATTTTCATTTTTTCAAGCTGAAACTGTTTGCCAAATTCAACCAGAATTTGCAAATAGTTTAGATTCCCTGAAAAAAATGTTTAGTTTCTCACATTTTTTTGCCAACTTTATTTACTACACGCTCCTTGCAACAAAGAGGCAGGGGTCCTACAAACAATATCCTCTACAACAAAACTCAGATTGATTCCCAGGCACTAACCATCCTGTGTGCTGAGAAAAAAACATATGTGATCACATAATTAAAGACTGTTTCATAATGTATATGTATGAGGGGGCTGAATCAAAGTTGCACAGGCAGTCTTAATTCTGGCATTTCCTAACACTTGAATCCTTGTTTTTGCAATCTTAACATTCTTTTAAATGAGGGACTTGTTTCCCATTTGATATCAGAAGGACAATGGGAGAAGAGGAGAGAACAAACCACATATGACAGATGTTAGCCATGTTGCTAATGCGCTACTGGAAGGCACTCAGGATGTCTACAAGTGAACCACCCAACCCAGAAGAGGTAGATTGATTGGGGTTGCAGAGCTCATGGTAGCACTCTAAAAATAGCTGTGTAGACAGCATTTTCAAGTTGTGTCTGAGGCTGGAAATTGGGCTTTGAAGCCCACTCTCCCTCCTAGGTTCCAGAGTCTGAGCCACAACTTTAAAGAGTTGTCTACACAGCTGTTTTCAGAGTGCTAGCGCAAGCCCAAGTCTGTCAACCCCAGGCTGAGAGGTGCGCTGTCAGAGTCTGTGAAGACATACCCTCAGATACTGTGGTGATGAGAGCAATATATGGGCCTATAAGGAAGAGAACAAACACTCCTGGCAATAAATCTGGCCCTCTTCTGTGGCACACAAAATGGAGTCACTAAGATCATGCTTTTTGCTCATCAATTTGCTCATGTCTGTTCACCTTTTTCAGTCCTCTGCTGGCTCCCATTTTTGCACCACAAAGCTTCTTGTTCCAGCAATGCCCAAGGCTCTGTTTAACTGTGACCCTAACTAGTTCTCTATCCTTTCCTCTTGTTACATCTTACCCATCTCCAGCCTTTCCCCTCTGCCAATGATGCCAACTTATTTGTCCACATCTGCCGCAAATAACTCTGTATTTTTTCCTCCCCTGCCTTCTAAATACAAAACTCTTCTTGAGCCACAAAGCCTATCTCATTTCAAACCATCTGATAATCTCCTGCTTCTGTGACACATGCACTGCATCAACTGATCAAGTTTTCTACTTATTTATTTTGAATGAATTGGGTCAGATGCTGAAAGGAAGGGTATATTGACATGAACTGACACTGGGAACTCATGTGCTGGGAAAACCAAGGAGTAGAATTATGATGAGAGGAAAACTGAATGTGTTAATTCAGAGGCTGTCTTCCTCTGTATTTGGAAGGTGCCTAGGAAATTGAGCGAGGAGGCATTGTTGCAATCCAAATAGTAAATACCTTTTTGGATGATGATTGCACTTATATGGATGAAGTCCTTTGATTTTGTAACTAGTCATATGCTAAACATGTGTTGGAGTGAAAAAAAATCTTATATCCATTTCATTTTTATTAATAAGGTTTAGCACCTGTATACAGTGATACCTCTTCAAACTACTGTACAAATACATTCATATTTGTAACTGAACACACTGTTTTTGTAAACCTGTACAGCCCCAACATCTGTGTGTGCATGTGGGGGGGGGGCAGCTGATGGGGTAGGGGAAGGATAGGGCCATATATGGTAGCTTTACGCCATACCTGCATTTTTCTCAGCCTGTTTTGGCCCCTTTATGACTCCTGTACGCTACTGTAATAGTGTGTTTGTGGCAAGAAAACCAGTGTTCTCTGCATTATGGCCTAATCCTGAATCACTTCCTCTGACAAAGCTCAAAAAATATCAGGAGTCAAAAAGTCAAATCCAAGCCTCTGTAGCTCATCTCCTCCAAAAAGTACAGTGGCATGCATGCCACACTAATAAAAGGGCTCCTTTTCCTGCAGCACTGAATGTTGCGTAGCTGTACCTAAAACTAAAATAGACCATTTTGTCAGTTGCATGATAAAAGAAAACAAATACAACATCTTTTTTAGCACTGAAAATAGAACACAGCCTGGCAAAGCATTTCAAACCCATTGATTTGAATAGGAGTTGAAGATCGGGCTTATAACTAGCAAAATTATGTATGGTAGGCCCTGGTAATGTTATCTGCTGTTCCATATAATGTGCTACTCATTAAATGGAAAATGGAGAAGGCCACCTTAATGTGAATAAAATTACACAATAAAATGCACTACAATCTTATTTTGCATTAAACAGAGTGACCGGATTTTAAAGTGGAAGCACCTGTTAAAGGGAATGTTTTTGCTGGAAGTCAATGAGGTTTACACAGGAGGTCTTGAGCGGGTGGGAAAAGGGTGCCTATTTCTTTCCCTTTGTAAAGCTGTCCATCTCAGGTTAAGGACGCAGGTGGAGGTGGCAGGCTGAGTGAATAAGGTGTCAACATGCGATGGTCTTGGGGAACAGGGTCCTTGAAGCATACATGTCTGTTGTACAATTGGTCAATTTTTCATTCAATACCTCCCTCACTCTGGCCTTTTTTCCAAAGGCTTCAGTTTTTGAACATTAAAACCTATGGGTTTTTTGGGGATGGTCTCCTTCCCTCCTTTTTCCTGCCCCCCCCCCCCTTTCGGGAGGGGAGGTGACAGTTTCAGCCCTCATCATTGAAATTAATACTATGGACAGAAAAGGGAGATCTGATTCCAAGGGAAAGACTTAAGAATTGGAATTGTGTTTGAAAATGCTGATCTTATCCCAGAGAAACACTTCTGTCTTTGAAATGCTTAGTTAATGAAAGTTGAAACCCACTTAACTTGACTTTTTTCTTTTGAATTCTCTCTCACATCTAACAAGTGCATTAGTAATCTGCAAGGAAACTATCGTGCCTGCCATCTTATCTTGAAAGTGTCAGGGGGAAAAAAGCAGAAGCTGAACTTCTCCAACGTTTGTTGGACTATTTACATTCCAGAGATGTAGGCCATTGTCTAGCACTCCACTTGGTTTATTTTACTTCATCATGTGGTTAAGCCAAAGAAAATTATCTATTTTAGTTTTAGTTACAACTTTTCAGCATTCAGTGTGGGTGAAAAAGAGAGCCCTTTTCTTTGAGTATCCCATACCATGCAGAGCACACTACTAGTTGCTGGAGGTGAGCTACAGAGGCTTAGACTTGGCTTTTTGTATTACCACAAGGGGCCACAACAATGGTTCCTGTAACCCACCCAGCAATATTGTTAATCTATCCAACTATACTCTTAGGACAGATTCTTCTGCTGGGCTATCTCGGGGCCTCTCCTTTTGCCCCTCTACCCCCACGAACACGATACAGTTCTGTGGTGACCTAGAATCCTATTTTCGACGTCTCAGACTCAAGGAATATTTCCAACACACCTCTGACCAACATATTAACCCACAGAGACCTTCCTGCCAACACTACAAAAAGAAGGATTCTGGGTGGACTCCTCCTGAAGGTCGAAACAGCAGACTGGACTTCTACATAGAGTGCTTCCGCCGACATGCACGAGCTGAAATTGTGGAAAAGCAGCATCGCTTACCCCATAACCTCAGCCATGCAGAACACAGTGCCATCCACAGCCTCAGAAACAACTCTGACATCATAATCAAAAAGGCTGACAAAGGAGGTGCTGTCGTCATCATGAATAGGTCGGAGTATGAACAAGAGGCTACTAGGCAGCTCTCCAACACCACTTTCTACAAGCCATTACCCTCTGATCCCACTGAGAGTTACCAAAAGAAACTACAGCATTTGCTCAAGAAACTCCCTGAAAAAGCACAAGAACAAATCCGCACAGACACACTCCTAGAACCCCGACCTGGGGTATTCTGCTACCCAAGATCCATAAACCTGGAAATCCTGGACGCCCCATCATCTCAGGCATTGGCACCCTGACAGCAGGATTGTCTGGCTATGTAGACTCCCTCCTCAGGCCCTTCGTTACCAGCACTCCCAGCCATCTTCGAGACACCACTGACTTCCTGAGGAAACTACAGTACATTGGTGATCTTCCTAAAAAACACCATCCTAGCCACTATGAATGTAGAAGCCCTCTACCCCAACATTCCACACAAAGATGGACTACAAGCCATCAGGAACAGTATCCCCGATACTGTCACGGCTAACCTGGTGGCTGAACTTTGACTTTGTCCTCACCCATAACTATTTCACATTTGGTAACAATGTATACCTTCAAATCAGCGGCACTGCGATGGGTACCCGCATGGCCCCACAGTATGCCAACATTTTTATGGCTGACTTAGAACAACGCTTCCTCAGCTCTCGTCCCCTAATGCCCCTACTCTACTTGCGCTACATTGATGACATCTTCATCATCTGGACCCATGGAAAAGAAGCTCTTGAGGAATTCCACCAGGATTTCAACAATTTCCATCCCACCATCAACCTCAGCCTGGACCAGTCCACACAAGAGATCCACTTCCTGGACACTACGGTGCTAATAAGCGATGGTCACCACCCTATATCAGAAACCTACTGACCGCTGTTCCTACCTACATGCCTCTAGCTTTCATCCAGATCATACCACTTGATCCATTGTCTACAGCCAAGCTCTACGATATAACCGCATTTGCTCCAACCCCTCAGACAGAGACAAACACCTACAAGATCTCTATCATGCATTCCTACAACTACAATACCCACCTGCTGAAGTGAAGAAACAGATTGACAGAGCCAGAAGAGTACCCAGAAGTCACCTACTACAGGACAGGCCCAACAAAGAAAATAACAGAACGCCACTAGCCATCACCTTCAGCCCCCACCTAAAACCTCTCCAACGCATCATCAAGGATCTACAACCTATCCTGAAGGACGACCCATCACTCACAGATCTTGGGAGACAGGCCAGTCCTTGCTTACAGACAGCCCCCCAATCTGAAGCAAATACTCACCAGCAACCACACACCACACAACAGAACCACTAACCCAGGAACCTATCCTTGCAACAAAGCCCGTTGCCAACTCTGTCCATATATCTATTCAGGGGATACCATCATAGGGCCTAATCACATCAGCCACACTATCAGAGGCTCGTTCACCTGCGCATCTACCAATGTGATATATGCCATCATGTGCCAGCAATGCCCCTCTGCCATGTACATTGGTCAAACTGGACAGTCTCTACGTAAAAGAATGAATGGACACCAATCAGACGTCAAGAATTATAACATTCAAAAACCAGTTGGAGAACACTTCAATCTCTCTGGTCACTCGATCACAGACCTAAGAGTGGCTATCCTTCAACAAAAAAGCTTCAAAAACAGACTCCAAGGAGAGACTGCTGAATTGGAATGAATTTGCAAACTGGATACAATTAACTTAGGCTTGAATAGAGACTGGGAATGGATGAGTCATTACACAAAGTAAAACTATTTCCCCATGGTATTTCTCCCCCCCCCCACTGTTCCTCTGATATTCTTGTTAACTGCTGGAATTAGCCTACCTTGCTTGTCACCATGAAAGGTTTTCCTCCTTTCCCCCCCCTGCTGCTGTTGATGGCTTATCTTAAGTGATCACTCTCCTTACATTGTGTATGATAAGCCCATTGTTTCATGTTCTGTGTGTGTATATATATATATATATATATATATATATATATATATATAAATCTCTCCTATTTTTTCCACCAAATGCATCCGATGAAGTGAGCTGTAGCTCACGAAAGCTTATGCTCTAATAAATGTGTTAGTCTCTAAGGTGCCATAAGTACTCCTTTTCTTTTTGCGAATACAGACTAACACGGCTGCTACTCTGAAACCTGTCATAGGACAGTGAGAAATTACAAAGAAAGAAGAGGACTAGATAGTCCCTTCCCTCAAGTCAACAGTTGTAAGCAATAATGTATCTTTTTTCCTTCCACTATTTGCATAAAATTGTTTGAGTATTTTGCCTAGCTGCTCTTTTTGTTGAACACAGCAGTCTGTTCCTTGGTAAGTACAGTGCTCTTTGTATAAAGAAAATCTGTTTAAAGAACCTAATCCTTACAAATTTTGTGGCCAATATTTTCAGTTACTAATGCTTTTGTTTGCCCAACTTGAGACATTTTAAAGAGGCCTGAGTTTCAGAAAGTGTTGAGAACACGCACTCAAATATCAGCCCCCTCAAAGATATATCAGGTTGGACACTCACACTGAGTACCCACAAATCATTAATGACTTAAGAGAATCTTGATCTCATCTCATGGTTCATGATGTTGTTGTATTTGTTGCAAGGTAAAATAGTGTTGTAAGCATTTCTCTCTCTTTTTAAAAATCCATTCAGAGCTGTGTATATGAGTTCACCAAGTATTCTTCTCATTTCTAAAGAATGCAAGCCTAATTCCTTCACCTGTAAGGACTAGATCCATTACCTGTTGAAAGTAATGGAAAGATCCCCATTTATTTCAATGGATGTTCTGTCAGCTCCCTAAGCGTATATATAAACAAAATTTACGCTACCTTCTTTAGAACTGTTTTTACACACACACACACACACACACACACACACACACACACAGAGTATCTTTTGTGGAAAGTGATTTGCCTTAAAAGTACATTTACACCTAATTAAGGTCCACATTTTGCCATCTGCTCTAGGGATATGCAAAAAGAGCAGCAGATACAAGAAGTCTTCCCACCTCATGTCATGCTCTTGCCCACCAGCCAGGTACAATCACAGTACCCTGTGCTACCCTGAATTTCAGTTTTTTGATATGGCCATATTCCTCCAATAGCTGTGAATAACTAATGTAGAATCTGCTTACATCTCCCCTCTGATTGCCTTCTAATAGGCAAGAACAGATAAGAGTGTTCAACTGAACTGCTAATATTTTATTTATAAAATTCATCAGAAAAAGCTTTAGGGACCAGTAAATTTTTTTTCATTGATTCAAGTGAGAAGGAAAACAGAAACCAGGATTTGTCTTCAATTATATAGCACCCCCCACAGTTAAACGGTAAATTATATGGATTAGTTTGTGTGTTCATCCTTATAACTGCATTTAGTGGATGCAACAATTCCTAAATAAGTTGTACTATGGTTAAAATAATAGTTATAAATTTAGTAGTTAACAGTTGTCAGAGTTGAGAGAAAAAATTTCCTTGATTTTAGTAATTACACCTAATTCAACAAGCAAGACAAGTGATTACAGTTGCCCTTTCTTTTAAAATTAGTAGGAATCACAGGGTACTGAAAGAATTAATTTAGTGTGTGGGCATGCTCTAAAAAAAAAAAAAAACCTGAATTTGTTGCTTGCCAGTTAGACTGATAGTAGCTATCCATATAGTCATTTAGCAAGCTTAATACCACTTTTTAAATTGTATCTATGTGCCAGTGCATCATTGTATGAGACCATTAGTAGTTAGAATCATCAATAGGAAATTGTAACCCACTAAGCTATGCTATGCTACAGTTTCACAGACTCATTAAAATAAAATGAACATTCTGTAGTTTTATTGCAGTGAAATACTATATCAATAATGTTTTAAAGTCACTTTCATTACAAATATATGCTAATAACGGGCTGGCAAATATATGGTCTGAATTATTAGCGTATTGTTAGTATTGTACAACCAGACAGTTGATGGGATTTTGGCTCCTAAGTGCCTAAATCCCTTTTGAAAATGAGATTTAGGTTCCTGAATCAGTTAGGCATTGCAACACTGAGTGCATTAGTGTCTAAAAATCTGGGCCTAAAAGTGATCATCAGTTTTTAAAAAAAAGAATCACACTGGTCTGAATATTTTGAGATTATAAAAACAGATCAGACTATAACCAAATGAGATTAATGAAAAAAAAGTTAGTATTTTCAGTTTTTATACTTTATATATAATCATTTTCACTGTTATCCTGAGCAGTCACTTCAGCTGGGAGTGAGCAAGAAATTTACATGTTGGCAAACAGACTGGCTGTCTCCTGAATCCCAGGAGATGATTCTCAAAGAGGAGGAAAAGATAAAAATGAGGAACAGAGGACACAATTTCCTCTCTCCCCTCATCTCTACTCATGGCATCAACATTTGAAAGACAAAAGAAGCATCATTGAACTGGGGAAGTGGTCCTGGGGCGAAGGAATCCAGGCAGACTGCTGTAAAGATATGGTGAGAAACCTTTTACTTTAAATTCACTTAGCTTGTTAAGTGAGGTATTAGTTTGCATTTTACATTTTATTTCTTTGTAACCAATTCTGACTTATGCTTTATTACTTGTAATCACTTAATCTTTTTCTGTAGTTAATAAACTTGTTTATCTAAGCCTGTGTGTTTGGATTGAAGTCTTTGGGAGCCTCCATTTGGGATAACAGGGTTTGTGCATATCATTTTCTATTAATGAAATAACAGATTTTTCTATGAGCTGGTACTGCACAGAAGCTGGGCAATACAAGATATACATTCTTGGGGAGAAGGTCTGTGACTGAATTTGCTGGTGTCACTCTGCAATATAATTCAAGAGTGACTGGCTAGAAGCACTCATAACTCACGTGGGAGTGATTGTGCATGCTAGAGGCTGCATGTAGACAGATTATGAGTGGTTGTTCTCACAGCAAAGT
Source organism: Dermochelys coriacea (assembly GCF_009764565.3). Classification (NCBI taxonomy): domain Eukaryota; kingdom Metazoa; phylum Chordata; order Testudines; family Dermochelyidae; genus Dermochelys; species Dermochelys coriacea. Next base: position 73,559,962 of record NC_050072.1, on the reverse strand, counting down.
AATGTAAAAGGCACCCCAATTGGAGAGTTGAAGGGACACAATTGTTCAGCAGTCCAGATTGTATTCTGGGAATGTCACACATCCCCTCTCAGGCTGCTTTTTGCTAGGCTAGGCTAGGCTAGGCTAGGCTAGGCTAGGCTAGGCTAAACAAGCCAAAAACTGTTTGTCTCCTCTTGTCAGATAGGCCCTCCATTCCCCAATCATCCCAGTAGCCCTTCTCTGTACCTTTTCCAGTTTGAATTAATCTTTCTTGAACATGGGTTACCAGCACTGTACACAGTTTTATAGATGAAGTCTTATAAGTGCCTTTGACCTTCAGAATATAAATATTTCATATCTGCTTGTTGCATGTATATGCAATTGTCAAATTAGAGACTTGTACTTCAGGGAAAAGTTCTTTTCTCAGCTCTGATAGATCTCAACTCCAAAGTTCTCTTCTCTCTACTTTCTTCAAACTCACCTTTATATCAGTTATCTGAGAGGAGAATTTTGCTCTTGGGATGAAGTTCGTGTCCATCAAGACTGACCCTTGTAAAAGAGATTTGTATTGAGTCCACAATAAGAGAGAAAGGGGTGATGGTGTCCACACTTCAAGAAGGATGTGGAAATACCTGAGAGAGAGTTCAAAGAAGGGCCACAAAAATTATCCAGGGACTGGAAAACAAACTTTACAATGTAAGACTTAAGGAGCTCAATCTATTCAGTTTATCCAAGAGTAGGCTGAGGTGACCTGGTCACGTGTAGAGGTATTTACATATGGAAAAAATATCTAATAGTGCAGGGATGGAGGGTTTCAATCTTGTGACAAAGGTATAATAGGATCCAGTGTCTGGAAGCTGAGGCTGGATAAATTCACCCTGGAAATAAGATGCAGTTTCATAGGGTCATAAAGCATTGGAATAGCTCACCAACAGAGGTGGTGGACTCACAAGTACTTGGAGTCTTTAAAACGAGATTAGATCTTTTTCTAAAATCTATGCTCTAATTCATCTTTTGGGAGAAATTTAAGCCATATAAAAACTACTTAAATATGTTTGAATGGGGAGTTGAATTTTGACCACATAACCTAGATGCTGGTGTGTAGCAGAGATTGAATCCTTAATGTTCCCATAAAGCCATCTTACAGTGCAAGGAAAGAACCCAAAGATGTATTCAGAACAATGTCAATTTTGCTTCTCTTGTGCTCTTATGCTTTATGACTTAGTAATAACTATGCAAACTTCCCTCTGTTTTAGGATTCTCTGAGAGGCAAATGGGGGTCCCAGCACAAAACCTGAGTAACTAAAGCCTGTGATATGGAGTTCCTGCACAAGGAAGAATCCTCACACTGTAGCTTCATTTACTATTCACATACAAAGACTCTTCTTGGCTCTGCGTTCTTGAACTCCCAGGAGCTTTGTAAAGCTAAATATTTGACCTCTTTTGTGGTGTTTTAAATTCATCATAGTTTGGCATTTTCTCTTCTCTGCGCTATTACATGCATCATTTTGGACAGGTCAGTTATCTTTCTGTACCTGGGGCCAATTTCTGCACCAGGCTCCTGTGGAGAGTCTTCCTGTGCAGCAGAATTTCTCTGGTTCTGCTGCTTGGAGGAAACATTTTTGGGGGAACTGTGTAGGTGGTGCGCACACAGTATGTGGCATAAAGTCCCTGCATGCTGGAGGTGGGGCAACCCTCTGCTATACAGATAGTGCCATGCCTCCCTTCTCCACCCCAGGAAATGGACATGTTAGATTCAAAGGGGAGCTACTGCAGCCTCAGGAATTCACTCCACAGAGTGAGGGGGAAGATTGCTTTGTTTTCACCCCCTCTCCAACCACTTGTATCTCTCCAGCATTTAGCCTAGCTGGTTGGGGTGGGTGCTGGGAGAAAGATTTGCCTGCTATTGTGTAAACTCATTCCCATATATAACCTCAGCTTTGAAAAATGAGTATAATCATGAGCTAGCCTCCATCACCTCTGAAAACACAGTCAACTTCAGAGGGAGGTTATGGCAGAGATCCCAAGACTGCAGCATAGACCAGTGCAAGGGACAATTGAGGCTGCCATACAACTCAGGAAAACAAATGTCTGCCAACATTTACCTTCAGAAGGGCTGACTTGGAAGGCTTTACCTTTGAATGGATGAATCCTTCTGTAATATTACTCTGATAAACATTATGGAAAATTTGTCTCTGGTGTTAAGACAGTTCAAAAGGACATCCCAAGAGGATGTCAGACACTATATATACTTGAACTTTCAGAACAGACAAGCTAACCATATAAAAGATATTCATGAATGTTTTACCTCGATCCCTTTGGTGAAGAAACCACCAGTCTTGAGGAAATGCTTATGAGAGGTTGGAAAGGAACAGCGTGACCGTGGGAGGAAGCTTGTTGAAACAAACATGCCACTAAAGGAAGAAAGCCTGGCCCTCATTTGCAAGCTGAACCTGATGGATAACAACAAAAGCTTATCACCACAGTCTTTCCAACCCAGGTTGCATACCAGCTCATCCTAAATGGGAAACCAGCCCACAAAACAAAAAGTGCAAAATGAAACAAGTGACGTGGAAACTTTGCTCACTCCTCAGAGACTGCAAAGTCCACAATGAGCAGCTCAACATTATATAAACAGATGCTAATGTGTAGAATATCGCAAATACTGGAAGGCAGCTGACTGATCACCAACCTGGTTTCTCCTCAGCATGTTCATGTTGTGTCCAAGTTGCAAACCTAACTCAGTACCGTACATTGAAGGTGGCTTCAAAATCTGCAAAATTACAGGGAACGTGTTTGTTGATCCGTCAGTTACTTATGATACTGTGAAGCCATCATGCTCTTCTACTGATATTTCTATTTCTCAAAATTCTTGCCAATATGGTCCAGGTCATCTCTTGCCTGCTTGAAAATGACATTTGTCAAGATGAGTGGTCAGAAAAGTCAATGGCATACACAACAGAATGGATTGCCCCCAGGTTCAGTGCAGTCACCCTGGCTGTTTAACACCTACATAGATTACAAACAAGAATTCCCCAACATGTGAAGATTCATTTATTTAGATTATCTTTCCATCACCATCCACTCAGAAAGATTTGAGGACATCAAGCTAATTTTAACTGGCTCACTGTATTTGGAAAAATACTATTTTACTTGGTCCCTGAGTTTCAACCCTGGCAAGACAGAAGTGTTCATCTTTTACCTGAAACACCACCATCAGACCAAGCAAAAACTCCTGATATCAGGGGATCTTTGAGCACTATGAACATCCAGTGTACTCTGGAGTTACATTAGACATTTAAAGAGCACCTAAAGAAGCTGAAAAAAGCAAGTGAATTCAAGGAATTGTGTGCTCCAGAAACTGACCAACACAAAATAGGGAGCTGACCCCCCAAACACTCAGCAACTGGTGTCATCTTGTGTTACTGAACTGCAGAGTACTGTGCCCTAGTATGGTCTTGCTCAAGCCAGAAACAAAATTGATCCTGAAATAAATCCTATTGATACTGAATTCATCACAGGGACTTTGAAACCATCTTAACACTGTCACTATACTGCCTCACAGGGATTGCAACACCATCAGTGAGGTGACATGCCTGCAATAAAAAGGAGAGACAAAAATAGATGCGTGATCCAAGATGTTTACTTTATGGATACACTCACCACACAAACTTAAGTCCAGAAAGAGTTTTGCCTCTGAAAATTCCTTACCCCAAAATACAATGGAAGGCTAGAGTAACATAATGGCAGGAAATGCCAATCTTGGAATAACAACTTTTTTTTAGAAACTGATTTAAGAATTTGGGACAGATTCTATTCTCTGTTACACCAGAGGAATCCCGGAGGGATTCCAATGAATTTCCTCTGGAAAGACAACAATGTAACAGAGCAGAATCTGGCACTTTGCTTTAAATACACACGACAGTACACAGCTTTGGGCCCTTGTGCCTCACTGAATTAAGATTATTAATGTCTGGAATAGTCTTCCAAGGGACATAGTGGAAGCCACATTGCTATATTTTCCATTGCTATGTTCAGTCTCAGTTGTACCTCTAAGCCAAAGTCCACAGTAGGGAGCATTTCAGAGGTACACAAATCCCAGAAGACGTAAACAGGCTCAGGTGCTCAAACTCTGAATTCAGCTTCTTACATTTAGGCACTAGTGGCTGAAAATTTTGCTATGCGTAATTCAACAAAGCACAGAGATGGAAATAGTGCCAGAGTTTAGCCCTTAGTGTAATGAACTAGTCCTAGAGTCACAAGTGGGATTTAAATCACTTTAAGTCCAAGCTTTAGATTCTCAAAAGCTCTGTTTAGCTGCCACCTACCCCTGTAGGCAGCTACATTTCACTGGGGAATTCCCCAAGATGCTTACATTTCTGCTGATGGGCATGTGTACAGTCACCTCAATTCTGATACCACCAAGCAGCCTGATGCCAAACGCATATCTAAGCCTCAGAGGGACTGTCCCCCACCTATCTTGTCTGCAGGGCCTGAGGCAGCGGAGGTGCTCTGAGGCAGCTGCTGAGCATGTCTACCAGCCAGAGAAGGAGGTGGTTTCTCCCTTGTGTCCAATAGCCTAGAGCTAGAGCACTCACCTCAGATGTGGGAGACCTATGTCCAAATCCCTCTCATCACAACGGTCCCATCTGTCCTTGGAATCTGACGCCCCACTCTGCCTGAGGTGGGGCAAGGACTTGACCCAGATCTCCCATTCCCAAGTGAATGCTCCAACTACTGGGCTACAGGGTATTCTGGGGTCTTTCAGGAGAGGGTTCACAACTGTGAATCCTGAATGGAGGGAAGCTTCTCCCTCCAGGTTGGACTTAGGCACTTAACACCCTTTGTGGAGGAGGATTTAGGCCACAGCTCCCTCCTTGGCATTTTCAGTGGACTAGTTTAGGCAGTTCCCCACTCAGCTTTCTGGCTTCTGCAAATCCCGTTTTATGCACCTAACTCTTCCCAAACATCGTATAGGGACCCTAAGTGCCTAACTCAGGCTTGTGAATAAAACTTGGTGGCAGGGTATCAAAGTTTGGTTCTGCAGTGGAAGCCTAAATCTCCCTTGTTAATCTGGCCCTAAATCCCGTAGTCCACTAGATCTTGCTGCCTCTTGCTATTGAACTGCCCTTCATAATGACCAGAGTTCACACTTGCAGCTCAGCAGAGGAATTGACTCAGATGCAGATGAATGGCTACTAATGAGTCTGTAGCATCCCTGGTGCCATCAGTGGTAGTGAGGATGGAACGTCCCCTAAAAATATGATCTGATCAGCAAAAATCATTCTGGTGGCTATGAGAGGACCGTGAATAACTTGAGAGCTTTAAGAAAAGATCATGACAAGCTTTGAGCCTTGTGTTCTATTACATGAAAAGGACTAGAAAATTACTACTTTTTTAAAAATGACAGCTGAGATTCAGCTACATTTCTAGCTCCCCCAAATTTAGGTTCTGCAGACTGCAAACACAGGCTACCATACTGCCACTGTTAGGGAAAAAAAGTCATTTAGGGTCAAAACATCACTTTTTTTTTTTCCAGTTCAGCCACTAAACCAAAAAAAACAAAAAACAAAAAAAAACAAACCAGCCCCACCCCAATTAGTCACCCAGCACTGGCTGTACTGGTGCCACTGCCCTCCTGGGATGTGGGTGACCCAGGTTCAGTTCTCCTCTCTCCCCCTGATCTGGAGAAGTACTTGAACTTCAGTCCTGAATATTGCAAGAGAGCTCATTGAGCAATGGAATCTTCTGCTGTGGGTCTCAGCCTCTCCTGTTGAATCTATTCCCCTTGGTATACTTCATAGTAACTGGAGCAGGGACTTGAGTATCCCTTATCTTAGGTAAAAAGAAAAGGAGTACTTGTGGCACCTTAGAGACTAACAAATTTATTTGAGCATAAGCTTTCGTGAGCTACAGCTCACTTCATCGGATGCATTCGGTGGAAAATACAGTGGGGAGATTTATATATACACACACACACAGAGAACATGTAACAATGGGGTTTATCATACACACTGTAAGGAGAGTGATCACTTAAGACGAGCCATCACCAGCAGGAGGGGGGTGGGAAGGAGAAAAACCTTTCATGGTGACATGATGATGGCTCATCTTAAGTGATCACTCTCCTTACAGTGTGTATGATAAAACCCATTGTTTCATGTTCTCTGTGTGTGTGTATATATAAATCTCCCCACTGTATTTTCCACCGAATGCGTCCGATGAAGTGAGCTGTAGCTCACGAAAGCTTATGCTCTAATAAATTTGTTAGTCTCTAAGGTGCCACAAGTACTCCTTTTCTTTTTGCGAATACAGACTAACATGGCTGCTACTCTGAAACTTATCTTAGGCGTGTACCCTAACCACCAGGCTATACAGTCATTTTCACTCTTTCCCTGGCCCAATGACTGTTTGTTTTCACCACAAATGACTTTGTTGCCCCCAATAAACCAGAGAAGGGGGAAAAGAAAAAAGATATACATGTATAATAATTTAAATATATCCTAGCCAACATCACTTTGCAGATTTAGTTTACCAAGGAATTGCTATCATGATGGGTGATTTAAAAGTTCCTAAATAGGTTGCAAATTGGAAGTCCATTTATTCATTAAAAAACAAAATCAAACTCTGACCATGTACTGATGCACTGATCTTCACACAATTTTGCTGCGCTGTGCAGACTACAAATGTATTGCTGCAGAGAAGTCTGTACTAATGAGAAGATACATCATGACTCCTTGGTTATAAGTTAAACTTAATTTTTAACTTTTCACTGTGTTCAACCCAAGATTCAGATGCAAAGTAGTTACTGTCTGTATAATATAAATCTAGTATGCCACCATCCCTCTCTGCATGTTTAAGATTAGCCAAAACCCAACAGCAGATTTAAACCACAAGATCTATATAAATAGTGTACATATTTTCTGCTTTAATACTTGAAAATCAGAATTAAAATCTCCCCTGATCCTTTCCTTCCTCCCTCTGCATACCCCCCACCCCCTCGGGTTAATTTCTTACTTTGTTTCCTGTACCACTTAATTGTGCCTTAACTGGCTTTAGAGTAAATAGTACTTCCTTTTTGTGACTAATAAGATGCACTGATACTTTTCCTCTTTCTCTACATATTTTATTTTACTAAATCATTATTTCAATCAATTGAATATTTTAATTAGCACACATTATACCGTGATCCCGGTAACTATTAAAATGCTAATACATCTTTACATCTTATGAAGGAAATTCCATATAGAAAAGAGTCTTAACTGTAATAGCTTTTCAGCTTAAGATAGGCTTCTCCCTGATCCCTTACTAGAATAGTGTAAAGGCTGATACCACTAAATATTGAGTCATATGAATACCTGAAAAAGAAAATTTGCATGTTAATTACCTGCATAATCTTAATATGTCTATCAAAATGAGACTTTTCTTTCCCACCATTCTAGTAAAATATTGGAAAGGCCCTTCATTTTCGATTTGTATTTTGTTTAAAATTTCCCAGGAATTTATCAATTTAAATTAAAAATGGGTGAAAAAAGTCATTATGTGCAAAACATGAACTTCATTGTTTTTTGTGCAACTATCAGGGTTAATATTAATGTGGGGATGGGAGGACAAAAAAAGCAACAAAGAGAAAAGAAAGTTATTCAATGTAATAACGGTTGAATGTTGTGGTTTTTTTTCATGAACAGTACGTACACATATGCACACGTATGCATATCTTCCACTACCTTGTCTTATTTTAAGAGTCAGCCTAACGCTCATACTTAGACTAATATATTAAAATAAATGCATCTAGTTAATGTAATGAATTAAATATTCTAACATAATCAGTATGTTCATGTACTTTTGTGGTCCAAAATTCAGGTGAAAGGCAGTAAAAACTGAATAATAGCTTTTGTAAAACCCAGGAATTTGAGAAAAATAAGTAAAAACAGAAAATGTAAATAGTGGTAAAATATTTACACAACACAATGTCTTTTTACCCTGTGATCTAGTGATGACAATCAAAGTACTGCATATTGTAGATACCTAAACTAAGGGGACAAGTAGGGAAGTGGAACAAAAACGAAATTATGCATGGTAGCAAAAAAAAAAAATCTGCAAAAGTAGATGACAGAGGTGACAAAGGGTGAGTCAACATTATCTTCAATTTTATTTGCTTTTCTGTGTTTAAATCGGAAGGTTTTTTTTAACTGATGCATTATAGACAGCATCTACAGGGGCATTTTAAGTATAAGATTAAGGAATTTATTTCCTGTATTTCTAAATTGGGCTGTATTCTCAGATGGAATGAATTGGAAAAGCTCCACTGATTTACACCATCTGAGGATATGGCCCATAATATTGTAATTTATTAGGCACATTGCATTTAGTGACAGCCTGTGTTTTGGTAGAGCTGGTAGAGTTTGGTAGAGTTCAGAAACAAGAACTTGGATCAAAAGTAGATTTTGAAATGCCAGAATTTCCAGCAGTATGGAAATCCCCCCCAAAATTAAAATTGGAACTATCAAAACATTATGTTTTGATAATGTCAATGTTATAATTTATATATTATAGAATACTGAAAATAGTTTAATATAATAAGTAAACAATTACTTGTAACCATAAAGTCTAAACAAAAAAGTTTACTTTAACAAAATGTTTCAATATTGAAACATTGAATTTAGACTCCCCACCTCCATAAAATTTCATCAGAAGTCACATTCCTATGTTATGTTTGTTTTGATTGTTGTATTTTCCAATGAAAAATTACTTGAAAATTTTTGATCTGCTCTAGTTCTCAGCTTCATCATAAACCTTACTTATGTGAAGTGAAAGAAAGATGTTCCCCAGTAATAAATACAACAATGCTATATAGTAGTAAATTTAATAGACTCACATGTCTTGGAAGATTAAGGTTGCCAGGATAATCAGTGTAGTAATCAGTTCTCAAAAGTGCTTTTGGGGGAGAGGGGGCAAAACGGGTGGTTTACTTTGATTTTCCATTTTATGGGCTTCTAAATCATAACACAACAAGCTACAGGAATGTATGGTAGTACACTTATGTGTACCCATGATACGCACCCTGGACTAATGAAGATAGATCTATGTAGGCTAGGTAATTCAGCCTAGCACTGCTATGTAACAGATGCTGCACTAACCATGTGAGAAGTCGAGTGATGAGATTTTGAAGAGGACAGAACATCGAGAATGTCAGTTTTATGGAGAATTAAAATACAATCTGCATAGGAAAGAACCACTCCATCACACAAATTTTGCATGAGTGTGAAGACAAGAGCCATGAAAAATAAGGCAGAAGGTACAATTGTATTGAACTTGTTGAGTGCAAGTTTTAACAGGAGATTTTTGGCTGGAACATGTTAATTGATAAAAGCGCTGCAGGGAATGGCAGCATGTCTTTCTGAGCACAGAACTCCTGTTTGTCCATATTAATCCACAATCAGCCAGGGTATTTCCTAATATTGCTCCTAAAGAGTTATAACCACAAATAGAAACTGACTGGCATATAATTTCTACAGCTAAATTTGAAAATCTGGTCTATGCACCTTGGTTACCATTCAAAACAATCAGTGTTTAATCTCAGTTACCACACTAATATTTAATGTGTTGATCACTGTGGGTAAATTACATTTTAATGGCAACCATTGTATACTGGCCTTCATCCATGCCAGCACTACCAAAAGGTGAAACGTGCCAATGTTTAATCAAATACAGAGTCTAGAAGAAGAGAAGCTGGCTCACAATGATGGGGAAAGACAGCCAAGTGCTGTCACACAATTGGGGGAATAAATTAATAGGCTGCCCACAAAACAGGCTTGAACAATCTGAGCCTGTGGTGAAAGATGGGAACTTTTTAAATTTAATATTTTCTTGGCAGTCAGTAGAGTTAGATAAGCAGAAATATGCATGCATATGAAAACAGCTAACTACTACAAATTGTTTACTTGATGTTATGGCTGCAACCCTGCCAACCAATGCCAGGTATTTCCAGGTTATGCCGACATGCTGTCCTTAACATACCATTGTGAAACAAACAAACAAATGAGAAATTAAAGGATCAAGGCTTTAATGTGGAATTTCCTGGCTTTTGAGAGTTTGTGTCAGTCATAATATCCTCTGATCAGGAGTTTAACGTCCTCATTTGTTTTGGGCATTTTAGCTTTGGGATATTGTTTGTGCTAAGTGCGTAGAAGGTTGTAAAATATCAATTCTTTACTCATGAGATTCAAGTGATCCATTAGTCAAGTAAACAATCAGGCAATTTAAAAATATATATATAACTTTATATAACCACCCCATCAGTTATAATTACATATTGTATAAGCGCATATTGGTGAAACTCCTTGATTTTCTTTTGATTGTGGCCTGAAACTGTAAATCAGCATACATTTGCTTGAAACTCAGCCTAATCTGGGTCACAGTTTGGCCAAAGCTGACAGAAATTATTATGGACCGTGGCTGAGATTTAAGTTGGTTGTAGGTTTAATTACAGATGTTTTGTGGGTTGGGAGATTGATTGATTGTTAGGAGGAACGGTGTGAGCAGGAGGATAATAAAGGATATTCTGACCCTACAAGTAGTGCATGTCGTAAGCCATGATACCAATAGCACATTGTAACTGCAAAGTGCAATGATGGCTACCTTTGTCATTGCTCTCCCCTTCCTTCCTGTTTATCACACACATTGCATCTAGTTAGATTGAAAGCTCTTTGGCTTGGCAGGGACCATGTCTGTTTTCATATGTATTTGTACATCACCCAGCACAAAAAGGCTTCAATCCTGACTGAGCTGTTTGAGTCTCACAGCATTACAATAATGAATAATAGTGAGGATGTTTCATGCGAGTCTTGTAAATTGCCAAATCTGAGAGTTAACAAGCAGTTATTACTATGGAAACTGATTTATTTCTTGGTTAGCTCAACATGTCTGTCTCATTCTGTACTTGCATGAGAGCTGTTCTGTGATTTTAATTCCACTTCTCTGAGAATCACAAGGAGTGAATTATTCAGTTTGTATGCAATAGACCCTTGCAGTAAATAACATGCTTGTCTATCATAACATACTATATTCATTCAGTTTACACTATATTTTTGATTCAAACATTAAGGTGCAATAGAGCAATTAAACTTTCCAACAGTGGCAGTATGGAAGCCTGTTCACTGCTACTGAAGTAGCAACTGTATTCTTGCCTTACTAGGCATTTTTTCCTTTGTAAAGGGTTGAGTTCTTGTCTCACAGACTATCAATTCTCATTCAGCTGTGTTCCCCTTCTTTATCTGAGCAAAAAATAATTGTATCCCATGTGTCACCCAACTCAAGCATGTGGCAACTCCGCCTTGAAGGCTGTGCAGTTAGGAATTATTGTCATTATGTAACAGATGACTGTCATTGCCTAGAGGAGCTCATGATGAACTACTTGACAGACACAGGCAAGTTGGCACACACTAGGATGGGGTGGCCAACCTGAGCCTGAGAAGGAGCCAGAATTTACCAAGGAACATTGCCAAAGAGTCACAGTAATACGTCAGCAGCTCCCCATCTGCTACCCGCCTCCAGTGCCTCCTGCCCACCGGCAGCCCTGCCAATCAGCACCTCTCCCTCCCTCCCCATGGCTCCTGCCTGCCAATCAGCTGTTTTTCAGTGCGCAGGAGGCTGTGATGGGGAGCAGGGAGGGCATAGCAGGCTCAGGGGAAGGGGTAGGGACCTTGGGGGAAAGGGTGGAGTGATGGCAGGACCTGGGGCAGAGCAGGGGGTTGAGCAGCGAGCACCCCACAGCACATTGGAGTGTTGGCATCTGCAGCTCCAGCCTCAGAGTCAGCACCTAGGCAAGGAGCCCCATAGTAACCTCTGAAGAGCCGCATGTGGCTCTGGAGCCACAGGTTGGCCACCCCTGCACTAGGAGAGCCAGAAATGGTGTTAATTTAGAACACTTATTTTTATTTCTTTCATGACTGGCTAGGGCTAACCACCTAATGGAATAAATGAGCCAGTGTTTCTGAACCTTACCAAGTTGACAATCCCTCATTTGAACTCCAAAATTTTGGTGCCCCTCTTCTATTTACTGTAAAAATAAGAGTAAAACCTATCAATGATAAGCCTATATAAAACAACTACCACTACTTTTGACCTCACAAACGGTGAAGGTTTTAGCTACCTTGACCTTATGCTGGTCATTTTATTTTCTTTGATTTAGAATTGTAACAACATTTAATGCCTTGCAGCTGGTGCTTAATTTGTGCCAGGGCAGAGCCCTGGCACCTCTAGGTGTGGCAGTTCACAGCCCTGCCAACTCTGGACTTTCTGCCTCTTATGAAAGTAAAAAAATTGCTTGATCCCCTGCACCTCTTTCATTACAAATTAATCACTGCTTGAAGTGCCCTTACCTTCATTGGCTTTTATGACCTCCTAGGAGGTCATTGTCTACCATCTGAGAAACATTACAGTAAAGAATTGGAATGAAAAGGTGGGAGTGGGAGGTCATTCTGTTTGAGGAAACCTGTAATAGTTGTACCAGTACAAACTCTCAAGAGACTAACAAATTCTTGTTACAAGAAAGCAAGAAAGTCTCTTATGACTATTTGGTAAGAGACAAAATATACATGAATACAGGACTAATGGCATAACAGCAGACCATACAAACGGTACACTTGCTAGCAGCTGGAAAATTAGGGATAAAATGATCCCTTGGGACCCAATTCAACACCAAAAGTCTATCAGGCTGTAATAGCAAGGAAACCTATACAAGGCAGTGAAAGCTCCTAAATACTAGCTTGTGTTGCCAAAGCAGAAAGATTTTTTTTAAATGGTCCCTGATGGTTATCAGCTTCAATTTCTAGTATAATCCCATTTACATTAAGTACAATTTAACATAATGTAGATAATTTCCTAGGCTGTGGATCCACTGCCATGTCTTGAAGTTGTGTAACTGAATGCACCTCAATTTACAAAGTTTCCCCTGCTAATCTGGCTGTTTCAAGTAGCACAAAAACAAACGTCTATAGCTGGTAATTTTTCTGATAACATTGTTCAAGAAAAAGGAAGAGCACAGAGTTCTGTCAATGAGATATACATTAGTCCCTTAGTATTTTAGTGATTTAAGATCTTTAACAAATAAAACACTACTTGTTTCAGTTGGTTGAAGTTTCCTGTAGGAGAAAAGAATGATTGAAACATCAATGAGATCTTTATGTGATTCATGAGAAAAAACAAACAAACAGTAAATTAGAAATAAAAGTATACCACCTGTTTTTAGTTATTTATCTTAGTATTTGTAAGGTGATGTTTAACAGTCATTAAAGGCAAAGCCATTTTAAGACTTTAAATCAGTATGCACTCCATGATAATAGAATAGAGGCATTTGCAATACTGCTAATGTGTATGGTTGAAGTTTCATCCTGGACATTTATCTGTCAGTAGGTTCACAGTATGTAGGGGACTAATTATGTCAAATAAGAACACAATACAGTGCATTTTGACAGATCAGTAACAGGCCCTTAAATATCTTTTTAATATTGTTGGGACAGATGTGATGAAGATGACAACTTATTGAAGTAAAATATCTGATGTGGGATTAGAAAGGGTGATCTTATATTGCCAGCTATGTTATACCCAAATCAAAAACCCATAACAAACTTCAGAGAACTTATTTACACATTCATTGTCACATTGTCATAGCTATCACTCTTCAAATATCCTTTTCACATATGAAAGGTGGGAGTCGGTTCTCTTTGGGCTAAGTACAACTCCCATTAAAAATAGTAGGAGTTAGAACAGTCCACTTGCATGTTGGGAGAGTCCCAGATGAGTCAATAATGGTACTTACTGGACATAGGCCCACTTGGTTGAGGTCACTGATTCTATTTAGCGACATCCACAAATGTGTTTAAAGAGTAAAATTCACACATGTGGTAGCTTTGGGAATTGTGTCTTTGGAGAGCTGCTGCTCACAGATGGTATTCAAACCCAACTGCTTTTTCTGGCATTATGAAAGCAGAGCTATGCTTGTGAATTATAAACCTGACTGCTGCTTTGGAAATCAGAAGTCTTGTTCAAAAGTGTAAATGCTTTTTTCATAGAAAAGCCTAGGAATACAGTATTCTGTGTCTACATCCATTTCAGTAACTCACAATTGGAATCAGTTCCTTTCCAGCTGCCAATCCATGACAATAGTAATTATCCTCCTTCAGACTCTCTGCCATGATGCTTACAACACAGTCAACAGCATGCCAGCTGCTTAGCCGTTATGACCACTGCTTATTTTAATGATCAGTATCTGCTCTCTGTTGCCTATGTTCCCCCTCTGTTTGTTGCATCCTACTGTTGTCTCATTACTCTAAGCTCTTTGGGGCAAGGTCTGCCTTTTTGTTGTGGGTCCACAGTGCCTAGCCAATAGGGTCACAACCCCGATGCAAGCTGCTAAGATATAGCTACAGCTGGAAAGGTGGATGGAGATTAATCTAAACACTAACCTAAATGAAACACTAAGTGGAATGGTCTGTTGTAGCTTATAAAAGAACCCACTCTTTGCGCACTTGATTTATCTGAGGAGTTACTTTATTTCTGTTGTAATTTTTATTATGGTCCTATTAAAGTCACTGTAATTAAAGCATATTTGGTTTAGTGGATTTTAGAAGCAAGAGCAATCTGCATAAGAAATGGCACGGAGGGGCTCTGATATGGCCCACTCCAACCTTGTGGCTGAGGTTTAGAAGCCATGATTTAGCATTTGAAAGGGTCTGGGGGAATTGTTTACAGTGGAACAGGGAAGTTTGTGTGTGCACACATACCCACACATGCTTTTTCAGTAGTGCATTGCCTGCATTGCTTTATTTCATGGAATATCAGGGTTGGAAGGGACCTCAGGAGATCTAGTCCTACCCCCTGCTCAAAGCAGGACCAATCCCCAGTTTTTGCCCCAGATTCCTAAATGGCTCCTTCAAGGATTGAGCTCACAACCCTGGGTTTAGCAGGCTACAACATATAAATCAATTAACTAATCTTAGTTACTCCCTGCTTTGTGTGGTAACTTTATTAAATTGCTCTAAACACAGACTCAAGTGGGTGGAGGACCTGGACCATAGATTTTCAGTTGGATACTTTTCAGAGTGGTAGCCATGTTAGTCTGTATCAGCAAAAACAATGAGGAGTCTTTGTGGCACCTTAGAGACTAACAAATTTGGGCATAAGCTATAATGAGCTAAAACCCACTTCATCAGATGCATAGACTGAAAAATACAAGTCATTTTCAAAAATTCTTTGCCACTTAGAATATTTTGGCCTAAGTCAGTGGTTCTCCACCAGGGGTCTGCATACTCTTGTGGGTATGCAGAGGTCTTCCAGGGACTACATCTAGATATTTGCCTAATTATACAACAGGCTACATAAAAAGCATTAGCGAAGTCAGTACAAACTAAAATTTTATACAGACAATGACTTGTTTATACTTTTCTATATATTAGACACTAAAATGTAAGTACAATATTTATATTCCAATTGATTTATTTTATAAATTAGTGGGTAAAAAAGAAAATAAGCCATTTTTCAGTAATAGTGTGCTGTGACACTTTTGTATTTCTATGTCTGATTTTGTAAGCAAGTAGTTTTTAAGTGAGTTGAAACTTGGGGACACAAGACAAATTAGACTCTTGAAAGGGGTACAGTAGTTTGGAAAGGTTGAGAGCCACTGGCCTAAGTGATCTACCCACAGTGACTGATGGACAAAGCCTAGAACAGAACCCTCGAATTCTGGTTTCCATCTGAAAACCAGTTTGTCTCTCCCTGTTTATATCTCTTCCTTTGTAGATCATTCCTAAGAATGTTGACTTCTTAGTTATGTTCTGTTTTTCTTCAGCTATATATGATATATATTAATCCTTTCATTCCTTTTGGAATCAGCATATTGATGAAGCAACAGCAACCCCTTTTTGATTTTGCATAACCTCACTCATTTGACAAAATGAGTTCATTTTATAAGCATTTACAGAGGAGCAATATTTTCTTCTGATCCCACTATTTATAGCACTCACTGCTTTTTGTACAATTTATTCTGCAAGGTAACATCATGATGAATCACAGATTGATTCTTCTGTGTAAAATACCATTACATTTATATGCCCTAATAAAATAAAAAATTGCATTTATGAGTTTTCAAAATATATACTCTTCTTAAATTGCTGGATGAAATGAGCTGAATAGCTGATAGAGCTGCTCTCTGTTGGTATAGTTGTTTTCAGTTGCATAACTGTTCCCGAGACAGACTATATAGTACCTGAGATCCCTAGCAGTGGAGTTACATCAGCATATCCAACTTGGCAGTATGATGTTACCTTGTCCCTTACAATGAGTCACTGTCATTTTAAGAGCAAAACGTGCACTTTTGCCTTTGCTTCACTGCTAAAAAAAGGTACATGCTTTACCTCGGGATAACTAACACTCATGAGCTTTAGTTTTACCCTGAGACAAGCTTGCTAAGGTCAGCCCTTGAGGAGTTTTAAGGCTGTTTATACACAATAAACTTAAAGTGCCTGATTTTATCTCAGGCTAGCTGATGCATATTGGTTACCCTGAGGTAAAAGTGTACCTGTTTAGCAGTGAAGACAAGGTCTTGTTTGCCAAATATCTCACTTCACGGTGAAAGCTATAATAGGTTACATAGTAAGGGCAAGTAAATGACACTCAGTAGTATAAATATAGTTAGAAGAGGCAGAAGCTACAATATTATTAACAGAAGGCATATTGACTAAAGCAAAAGCAGCTTTATGGGAGGGGGATTTTATCTGCGTTTCTCCTTAAATAAGAAAGACAGTGATTTCTAATCCCATCAAGTGCTAAGAGGCTGCCCTTGTGCACATCTTTGTACAACAATATGACTAACTCGTAGGTGTGCAGTAGGGTGAGCATGATACTATATCTTGGGGGCAGAGGCAGACTTTAAAGGGAAGTGTACACAGCAGCAGCATTTATTACACCTTTCCAAAAAAGATGCAGTATGTGCTTTCCCAAGCACCAGAATCCAGGGATACATGCAGAAATGGTTTCCAGCCTACACCCCATCCCAGCTTCTGCTTAGCACTGAACACATCCAGTCTCCCTCCTATGGCAGGTTTAATGAGAAAGAGCAAGTCCTTTTCCCTGTAGCAGAGTTGGGAGAAGGTCATAGGCTACAGACCGAGAAAGTGATTGCATGGTACAGCAGAAGTTTTGGGGTCAGATTCTGATCCATGGTGCACCATTTAAGGCAGGAGTAGTTCCACTGACAAGAGTGACCTGCTGTAGAATCTGTTAGTGAAATCAGAATCAGGCAGACAGCCTGGCAAAAGTGTCCAAGAAGGCTGGGAACTAGATCCAGGAAGGGACTTAGGGTTGGAATGCTGAGCATCTCAACGCCTAAACTTTTAGGCACTTAGAAAATTATAGCAACAACCCTGCAATCCACAAAGCCTGAGTTGTGCCTAAGCTCCCTATACAATACATGGGGAGAAAGAGGTGCCTTAGAATGTGATCCACAAAACCTAGCACTCTGAGACGGAAACCACCTAAACTAGTCAATGGGAGATGCTGATGAGAGGGGTGTGTGCTAAGCCCTACCCCTCCCATGGAAATAGGGACTAAACTGGGGGCTGTTGGGAAGTGCCGCCTA
This sequence comes from Dermochelys coriacea, assembly GCF_009764565.3. Lineage (NCBI taxonomy): Eukaryota > Metazoa > Chordata > Testudines > Dermochelyidae > Dermochelys > Dermochelys coriacea. The sequence continues at coordinate 73,542,348 of NC_050072.1, read as the reverse complement.
TGCCTCCTGAGTGGTCCATGAATGGGAACCATGCTCCATGCAAAAATGGCCAGAGGAGGAGAAGATGGAGCCCCTCCTATAATTTTGTTTGGGATGTAGGAAACCCCAGTTCAGTTCCCACCCCCCTACCAGAGGTGCAAAAGGGAAAGCCCCCTGTTGAAATCTTATCTCAGGAGAGTGCTGTAATCACTGAGCTATGGGATATTCTGATAATCTTCTGTTGAAGTATTTACCCACAGTGGAATAGTCATTAGCTGCGGGTGGGGAGGGGGGAGGGAGAGACTCTAGTCCAGTGGTTTGGGCACCCAACTGGGAGGGGGAGATACTGGGAGCAGACCCTCTGCTCCAATCACACTTTCATTATTTATCCAGAGTGCAACAGCTTCCAATGGAGAGTTTGAGGGAGCACCTTCCCCCCCCCCATCAGAATCTCCCATAGCTCAGGTGAGTGTTCTAAGGTGGGTGGGTGGTGACAGCAACACTACCTGTTGCTGCCTCTGCCAGGTTTTAAATGGGGTCTGCTCCAGTAGATGTGCTCAGAGGCCACCTGCCAGATCAGGTCCACATGCGACTTGACTAATATCTATCTTCCCCCACTGTGAATTGTTCTGGTGCATAGTTAGGAAATCGGCATCAGGATACCTAGAGGGAGAGAGCTGTGCACGTGCCCAGAGATAGAAACGCAGATGCCAAATGAGTTTAGGTGCCTGCTCCCTCTGAAGCCAGTTTTGTGGATCGCAGTGGAGCCAAAACTGGGTTGTAGGCACCTATGTGATTTTGTGGTTATGATGTAATACATTGCAACAAGACATGCAATTGCTTCCAAAGTTTTGAATAGAAATGAAAAGAAAGTACTTTTAAAAAGAGATGAATGTGATCATTAATGATTCTACTAAATGCAACTTGGTCCTTCTTGGTTCTTTCATTTGCTAGTGCTTTAATAAGGTGGTAATAGGTCATCTTATCTTTTAGTATTAAAATAGCTTTTAAATTAGTTGTTTGGAAGATACACAGGGGAGGGCGGAGGAGCAGCTCTAAAATTAACACAGACCCTTTGAAGTGGAAATTGCCTAATAAAAAATTATCCATGATAACAGAGGATTTGAAAAAAGTGAGAATACATTAAGGAAGTGCTTTTTGAAATGCTGAAGCATATGGGCACCCTCTGAAATAGATTTTCATTACTACAGCATGTCAACACATCTTGTGTTCACTTTGCCTGCTTTCCTATGTTATTATGTGTGTGTTTGTTTTAAAATAGTTAATTTCATGGTGAGAGAGAGATGGGGTTTGACTCACTGTTGTGGCGCCTCCTGTTGGCAATCCTGGGAATTAGCTTTGTTCACCAGTGAGCCTCATCTGGTGACATCTTGCCACCATCACATCTACTCCAGGAAGCATGTTGTTCCAAAGAACACAGCATCCTCTTCAGGATACAACCCTCTGGCTGCATTACACTAATTTCTCCCCGCTTCTGTGGGGAACGGGAGTCCGCTGTCTAGCCCAGAGCCACATGTGGCTCCTCAGAAGTTAATATGTGGCTCCTTGTATAGCCACCGATTCTGAGGCTAGAGCTACAGGTACCAACTTTCCAATGTGCTGGGGGGGTGCTCACTACTCAACCCCTGGCTCTGCCACAGACCCTGCCCCCACTCTACCCCTTCCCACACCCTCTCCTGAGCCTGTCATGTACTCGCTCCTTCCCCCCCACCCCAGCCTCCTTGTGCAACTCCATGAAACAGCTGACATACAGGGAGGGAGGGACTGATTGGTGGAGCTACCTGTGGGTGGAAGGCACTAGGAGCAGTGGGGAAGCTGATGGGGGGGGGGGGGCTGCTGATGTATTACTGTGGCTCCTTCTCAGGCTGGCCACCCCTGGTCTAGCCACTTCCTCAGTAGCAATTATGGGGGGGGGAGAACAAGGCCCACCCACTATTCTGGGTCCCAGCCCAGGGACCCTGTAGACAGCAGCCATGTACTGCATCCCCTTCAACCACTCAGTCTACTTCCCTGGGCCACTTCCCCACAGCCCCAACACCTTCTCTGCCCTTGTCTCAGGGCCTCAGTATACCAGTCATCAGTCAAGAACTCACACTCGCTCTCCTGAGCCTGCCCAGCACTGCTCTGTCCAAGGCGCTAGCTGCTTTTCTGCCTGCAAGGCAGCCAGTCCTTCTCCTCCTCCCTCCATCCAGGGAATGACTGACCTGCTCTGCCCTGTGGCTCTTCTTATACCGGCCTGCCCGGCCCTGATTGGCTGCTCCTTGGAGCCCTCTCCAATTGACTGTCTCCTGCACAGCCTCCCTAGGGTTCCATTAATCCTTTATGGGCTAGTGAGGGGCTGATGCCACATCACAGTGTGAATCAACAATCTTCATGAATCCCTTTTAGGATTAGTAAACTATCCTTTAGCTGACACAGTAGGTGTCCTATACAGTCAACAAGAGGGGTCTCTTGCTTCCAGTTGTATCTGATTAGAAATTATAAGCAGCAATAAATGTGATTGCCAAAATGCCTATAACATTTCTCAAGGATCAGATTATTCTGGGATTTCAAGATTTCAGATGCTTATGAATCAATCACTTACTGCACATTTCAGAGCAGAGAGGGGCATTTAGTGGAAATTTTTCCCCTGTAAATAATTGCTTTCACTTCATGCCACTATCAGGCATTTTTTTCAGATCACCGCAATGTTTTTTTTCTTCATATAATAGGTTACAATGGGCTTCATTTCTATTCTGAACAAGTGTCTCCCAACCATAATTAACAAAAAGTGACAAGTTAGCAATAGAAATGTATTGGGCTTAGACAGTTAAATATGCCAAGCATGTTTGGGGTTTCCCCCCACATACTTCTCACCATTGTTCTTATTATAGTTGCACAAGTGCAGACTCCCTCATACAGACACACTGTACTGGTGCAAAATGGAGCTTGGGCTAGTGGGACTTACACCTCATCCCAGTATATTTTGCTCACACTGTAGAGATGCAATAAAAAGGGGGTTTCTTGCAGAGAAAAAATGGTCCAGTGGTTAGAGCACTAACCTGGCACTCAGGAGATCAAGGTTCACTTCACTGCTCTGTCACAGATTTCCTGTGTGACCTTGGGCAAGTCACTTAGCCTCGTGTTACAGATGGGAAACTGAGGCACAGAGAAGCTAACAGTACTTCCCTACCTCACAGGGGTCCTAATGCGTTAAAAGATTGTGAAGAGTTCTATTACCATGTTAATGAGGGTTATAGCAGTACTTAGGATGGAAGAATAGCAACGTTAATAATTTCTGTGTATGGATCACTTGAGTAAGAGTTGAGACTTCAGAGTATGTGAGACAACCCCCACTTGCTGAAAATCTTTCCTGATTTCAATGAAAAACTAGAAGGGTGCTTCAAAACCCACAGACAGTTTGCCCAGTGCCAAGCATAAAGGGGCCTGGCCTCTAGATGCTACTGTAATAAAAATAAGTCAATGGAAAGACTTATTAGAATTGGTCATAAAATAGAATGTCAATTTTGCGGGTGATTCTGACATTTCCAAATTTGCTTTTGTTCCAAGTTGGAGAAGTTGAAATTATTGGCATAACAGGAAAGCCAGGTTTAAAAACCAAAATGTTTAGTTTTGATAAGGTCAAAATATTTCAGTAATGTCAAAATAATATAAAAATAATATTTATAACCATTTAAATGAATATACTATAAAAGAAAAACATTGATAAAGTTAAATGAAATGTTTTGACATTATCAAAATGGAATGAGAAAGTCAAAAGAATTCATTTAGACTTTTTCCTGTTGAAAATGGACATGTTGCCCTCCATGTACAGGAAATAGTCCGCAGACAGTTTCAATAACTGTGCAAGTTTGCTCATGCAGGCAGCCATACTCTCTGCCCACCTGGATCTTGGCCTTGCTTCAGCCCCTTCAGGCTACTGACAAGCAACTCAACCAGTCTCCTGTGTGGGATGGGGGCCGGAGAGTCCCCCTGTCCTGCAGTAATTGCCAGCTGTTAGCACAGCTATTGGATCCATAGGCACCTTGGCACAAAACTTAGAGCAGCTCTGAAACCAAAACTCACACAGTCCCAGGTTTGGAAAGCTACAAGAAGTGACAAAGCCACATTCTTTCCATTCTTATCTGGTCTTGTATTAGACACAGCTCAGTTAGATCAGAGAATGTGGTCCCTGGTGTTTATTCACATATTTAGACTTTTACTTTTGTAGTGCCTAGGCCTATGTGCCTATTACAGCAAAATTCACCAGTATCCCCAGTCACAGGCACACTAAGACTTTCAAGCCACAATCCCACCTCTAAATCAAAAGTCTGTGTTAAAACATGTGGGTGGTATGTGGTGGGGGGGTTGATTTGCAGCATCCCTAGAAGACTAACAAATCCAAGTTCCTGCTAAAGCAAATTCTAGAATGAAAGGACAGCAGCTCCCTCCCTTAGAAATAGAGGGGGTCCCACTTGAGAAACACTGTCAATTACAAGTAAAACAAATTGGCCAAGAAAAAGGCTGTCTCACTAATAATCCAGCAAAATGCCTACCCTGCCATCATTTCACAATCTAGCTCTACAATTACATAATTTCTTTAGGCAATATAAAATATAAGGCCAGACTCTTAGCTGTTGTAACTCAGTGTAGATCCTGTGTGATCTTAGTGATTTACACCAGCTGTTGTTCTGGACCTGTATGTGGGGGAAATGACCCAAAAAAAAAGTTGTATGGTAAATACTCTAAACAACAAGAAGAAAGAGTCTAAATGCTTTACACTCTGGAACACAAATGCTACTGGAATGCAGATAATACAAGTAATTCATTATAAAACTAAACATGGATCACTTTTGTAAACAATTTAAAAGACTGTGTGAGATATGTAATCTGATCTCAAAGCATTTTAAGAAAAATCTCAGATCTGACAAAAATTGTTTGTCCCCTGCACCACTGAAGTTGTAACAATATAAAACCTCTGATCTTGAATCAGGGATTTTTGGTTTATTTTGTTTTGTTCAGTCGAATTATATCTTTTCATTTTTAAAAAGACTTTAATTCAGAATTGATTTTGACTAACACTGTCTTTTTTTACATCCAGACTTTTAGATCCCATCACATGACAAAATGCAAGGCCATTTCATGACTTAGTATTAAAGTGCTCCTTTTTTACCAATTCCTTCCTAGTGAAAAAGCAACCTGCTTTTCAGATTGAAAAATAATGACATATCAGCGTAGCTCTGTAGCATTTCAAAGGGGAATGTTCCCACATAACATCAGCACACTGTTGCTAAGTTAATGTAGAATCAAGTCTCTAATTACCACAGTCAGTCCTAAACAGTATCAAGCAGGAGCTGAAGAGGAAAGAGGGAGGCCATGTTGGAGGCTAAGGGACTACTGTAGCCTGCCTCCAAGAGAACATCTCACATTAATAATTAGGACTGTGCAGAGGATGTAAATTTTGGTTTGTGAAGGATTTCAAGATTTCAAAAATTTGACGTCATTCAAAATTGGAATTCACCCCAAAAATGTAAAAATTCTCCATAAAGTAAAATTCTGAAAAAACTACTTTGTTTTGATTTCCACTTTTAAAAAATTGTATTATAACATAATAAAATAAACTAAAAATTGGAAACAAAAAAATTTCAGCATGAAAATAATTTAAAAAACATCAAAACAGGACATGTTGAGAGTGTCAGAACTTCCCCCCAGTTTTCTTCTGGAACAAAATTCCAAAGACATCTACTCCATTTCACAAAGCATTTGGATATTGAGAGAGCTACATATTCTAACGGAATGTGTTTCCATCAAAGTTTCTCCTACCAGCTCCATGAATAATGCTTTCCTGTATGATCAATAGTTATATTCTACTTTACATTTTCAAAGCACTGAAGAGTCATGAACTAATGAATCCTTACCACCCTACAAAGAACATAAGGAACACACAGGGGAATTTGCAATTTTATAATTTAATTTTAAAAGACAAAGGCTGAGTTGAGGCTTTGCCACAAGCCTGGAATAAAGGGCTGCACCATACTATGCAGACCAATGACTTGAATGTAACTCATGAAGTTACCATCTGGTCACTGGTTCCCTTCTTGTTACAGGTAGGAGGCAGTCTAAGCAGCCTTCTATTTTGGCTGGAGCATGGGATGGGGAGCAAAGCCAAGGCTTCACTTATTCCTCTCCCCTGATCATGTGGGATGAAATATAGTAGCCTTGAAGAGCTTTTCTCCCCTGTCCCCATATTGCCATCAGCAATATAAACTCCCATTCATGCACGAGTGGCCAGAGCCATGGTTGTACCCAAAGTATATTCAGTTACACTGCATAAAGAGTCATTCTTTAAAGTTAAAAATAGAGTGCATGGATTCATTTTGAGTAGACACATGTGTACCACGCTCCTTGGTCACCTATCCAAAGCTTGAAAATGAGCTATAGATGTAAATATTTTTTTCTAAACTGAAGAATAATTGTTGGTTCTGTATTTACATGTTCTGTCTACTGCTGCTTGTGTGTTTCGCTTTGAAATATTTTCCCCCAGAATAATAGAGATGTGCCCATGTTGTACAAGTTGGATCCAGATCCAGATTTTAAACACCACAGGGTTTGTGGATGTCTAGATCCAAGATTTTGGTTTGCTACAGGGATGGAGGGGGTCAGTTACAAATTTTTTTATCTAGATCTGGGTTCAAGTGTATTGGTGTTTGGATTTGGGGACTTGGTTCTCAGCTTAATAAAAGTGTCTTTTGGTAGAGATGTTAAAAATGTATCATTGGTTCAAAGGATAAAGCAGATCTGAAGAAACCATTGACTTCAACAGGCTTTTGATTTTGGCCCCAGAGCTTGAGCATGGGAATAGAGAAGTAAACTCTCTTCAGCCTCTCTCTCTTCTGTGCTCTTAATTCTCTCCTCCATATTTTCAATGTATTATTTCCAGGCCTTCTTACTTCACCTTTGGGTCACCTTTCTCCTTCTGTATAAATTGGTAATACTGGAAACAGTAAGGCCAACTTTAACAAGAGAAACCCTAGTTAGAAAAGGACAACCCATTAATGAAATTCACCACAAAAGGTTGTCCTACAACATGCACAGTGGAATGATTCAGGGATGTACCCAAGGTGGATTCCCTGCCACTTCAACTGAACTTTGATTTCCATTTTTACTTCATTTTGACAGGTCCTTCCTACTCTTTCACAGCATTTTTGTTGTAGTTCCTTTGTTAATTGGGGGGGGGGGGGGTTAAAGTACACACATTATCTTTAATGTATTCCATTCACCAGATTGTAATGCAAGAGAGCAACTGAGCTGGTCAGAAAATGTGTGGAAAAGTCAGCATATTTCAAAAATGTTCATTTCTGGTTTTTGGTCAAAATTTCGATTCAACCCTTACCCCTCATGGATAGTGAGCAAGGAGACTTGAGGTCCACTACTGTTGAGAATTAACTCTTCCCTATGTGAATGCAACATGAGTGGCATTCAGGGTGGACAAGTCTTTTCTCACTTTGGAAGCAGAGGAAAAGTCAAAAGAAGTGATTCCCAGATTTATCCTTACAGCCAAATGTCCAGTGATCAGAATAAGCAAATGCAAACACATTAAGTGAAATCCTGTTCTCACTGAAGCCAATGGACATTTTGCAATTGACTTCAGTGGCACCTGGATTTAATCCATTGGCTTTTATCAATGTATGTTTGATCCATACAGACAAGCTATCACACCTAGCAGTGATTAATAAAAATTAAATTCCACTATACACAAATATTTCAAATAGAAAATATTACACCTTATATTTTAGTTCCTTATTGTAGTCTTACCAAAAAAAAAAGTTTCTGTTGTTTTCTTTGCTCCTATGGAGTAATTTTCTTTTACTCTACTCTGGAAATCTCTTTCAAATATTCATTTCAATATGTAAAGAAATAATAGAATCTTTTCCTCCTTTACTGCTCATCCTTGTCAATGACGGTTCCCCCCCCCTTACCATCTACTGTAATGTGTCCATTTATTAATATTATTGTAATGATAAGAAAACCAATTAACAATTCTATGATAAAAGGATGAAAGGACTTTGGATGTGATATTGTTCATAATAGCAATTACCCTTTAATTAAATAGATTTCATTTGTACAGCTAAATTACTCTGCACGGACAGAGCCCCATTGAAGGCAGCGTGGGTCTATGTGGATGCAGAACCCTCTGTGCAAATAACTTGCACTACTGGGGCCCTAATTTGAGAATCATATTCCACATTCCTTTACTCCCCAGACCTACTCCACTTTCCGCCACTCACCTCTTAGATTTTGGAGCCATGTCCTTCTCCTTATCTCAAAGGCCCCTCTTGACTCTGAGACTTTTCTCTATTTAAATAGGTTTTTTTTTAGGCTCCTCTCCAAAACCTCTTTTCTTCCCTTCAACTGCATCACCCTTCTCCTCCTCTGGCCTCACTTCCTTCACTGCTTCTCTTTTCACTCGCAAACCTAGCCACTCACCACCCTTCTATCATGCTCAGTTAGGACTCAGTCCAGCAAGATACTGAGCACTCTGATCCAATCCAGCAAGTCCCTTGAATACATGCTTAATTTTAAGCACATGAATAATCCCACTGAAGTCAGTGTTCTTAAAATTAATCATGTGTTTCAATGCCTTGCTAGATCAGACCATAGTACTCAACATCTTGGAGGTTCAAGCCCTTCTTGCTCTGATCCCACAAGCACAGTTTTGTTACTGGATTCCAGATTTACGTGAATGAGTTCTTCTATCCCTAATTAACATAATAAGAAGCTGGATCTTGCCTTTAAAACATATTAAGCAACCTATTTAGGTCATTACAGATTAGTAACTAAAACAACTCTTATAATGGACTCTTGGGGTGGTTAATTATTAGGGTGGATGCCATCACAGACTTTTTGCCAAATATCCTCAAATGTACAGCATGCAAATGAAACCAAGCAGAGTTACTGTTATGTTATGACTTTCAAATAATACACTCCAATGTTCCACCCCATCATGGTGTGTTTGGATAACAGCTTTTCACAAATCAACATCCATTGTTAATCATTTTTCTCTGTCTCTCATTTCCATACAGTTTAATGACTGAGCAATTTTTTTTCTTTCTACCAATATCAAAAATATAATCAAAGTTTTCATTAAGCCATGCCATTGTGTAAGAGATTAATTTTCCTTGCCTCCAATATATTTTTTGGTTCAATGAAAAAATAGATTAGCTGATGCATATTTTAGGCAGTTTGATTTAAGATTAAATTACAGCAGTAATAATTATTTAAGATATGCCAAAATGTTCAGAACAAATTAGACAGTTACTTGCGGATGTGGTAAAACAGGCAGTCTTATCCCTCCTGTAAGTGATTTTAATAAGAGAAATGATGTGTATTTTATGTCTCTAACACTAAACTGGTGGAATCTCTAAAAGAAATACATTCCTTAATAAATGGCCACTGTGAAGAAGTCAGGATTTGCCAATAGTTTCCACCAAGTGGTATTTGCACTAGCAATTCCTTGCTATTTGCAAATGCTGATTTTTTTAAATTAGATCATTGCAGTAGTCATCAGGGCTGCTATTTTAATTTATGTCTGATTATAAATGCAGAGGCATCATAGCTCACCCTGAGGGGAAAAAAGCACAAAGGATGAAACTTTTCAATAGGACCATTTAAAAAAAGGGGGGGGAGGTATGAACTTAAATTTGAAATCAAAGGAGTTACCATGCAGATACAGTTTCTCCTTGTCATTTTATACTAAATAGAGGAAATATTAACATAATCAAAACTAATTTTCACATGCACCAGTGCTTGTGGGCTGTCCCCACACACTATAAAGACAGCATCATAAACCCAAAGCAGTAGTCCAGATCATCTGAAGCTCCACTAGCAAATCTCCACAACATAGAGAGAGATGCAACAAGAGCAAAGACTACGGTTGCTATGATGCAGCAATAGCAGCCATGGAATCGCGGTTCTATGGCTGTGGAGGATTTCCCACTCCCCTGAAACTATCCATGGAGAACTCTAGTACACAGCCTAATTATTAGTGCTCTGTAATAGAGTGAGAGTTGGGGACTGAACTAGAAGACCTCTCAAGGTCCCTTCAAGTCCTTCGATTCTATAGGCAACCATGGAGTGAGAGCCAGCTTTAAGAAGCAGTAGCTGTCTATTGTTTTTTGTCAGGTTATTCACACTGTTAATACTGGAAAAGATGAAAGTGCAGTTGCATTAGCAAAGACTCTGAACCTGCTAGACTCCTTACAACTAAAAAAGGAAAATCTGGAACTGCAGCACTACCACAATTTCAAACTATTACAAAAGGTCATGTTTTGCTAAAACACTTTCTATACTGAATAGTGTAGTGGGCCTGTCATTGACATTGATCTGAATGTTTTTGTTCTTTCAGAGATGGCACAGTAGTATTTCAGTTGCTATGAGAAAATTGACAACAGGATCTCTACCAAAGGGTACAAACTGATTACGAGTCAAGTTCTGAATTTCAATCTGCAGTGATGTTTCCGATGACGTAAGATACCCAAGGGGAAAGAGAGATTGAGGTCACTAGGCAGGCACAAATTTTATTTATTTATTTTGCTACTGCACAGCCTCAGTGTATTGGTTTTTAAGTGAAATCTAGGGTCCAATCTGATGAAGGCTTTTATAATTTTCAACCATTTGTTCATCTATGTCACCATGAAAATACTGAACAACGAACAATTACCTGCTGTTATAAAGTACTAAATGTGAAACACAGGCCAGACTATACTGTAATCAAGATATCATAGTTTCTTCTTATGCTGCTTTTGAAATGAATGTTAAGTAAATGAAATCACTTTCAAATCTGATTTTTAGGGGCAATTTGCACACTCTCCAAAGACTAGGGATTCCACCAGGGAGGAAAGCTTTATACTTCACTTGGGGCTCTCTTAGATCCTCACCAGTCAGAGTTACTGGGGAATGAGCTCAGTCAAGGTATCTCCCAGGTATCGTGGCTCACCACACCTCCAGCCAGCTCTACCGACTTTCTGAATTGCACCAGGTGGCTCCTGATCAGGAATGGAGAGCATCCGAGGCCATCCTGACATTCTGCCCAAGCAGGCATTATGCCACTGGGGGTCCCTAACCCATGTTTTGCCGGTGGAAGTTAAGCCCTTAGGGAGACCTGTTTTTATTTAATGTTAAGTTCATTCAATTTCTTAACTATAGTGACTAGATATAACAGAAGTTTTAACATTTTATTGTTTGCTTAAAATGTTTGAAATATGTCACTTCAACAGAAGGTTTATGCAGAGTTTATGAAATGCACTTCAGTGTGCTGTATGCCCCTGTGTTACATATATAGTGTCATGAAGGGGACTGAAAAATATATGCTAAGTATTTTGGTATCTCTCCAAGTATAAAACAGTCTTACCTCAGATTAATGCATACACTACTCTCCACTCATGTGCATGTTGCTGTGACAGTCCTGAAGCTGTGATAAGAAAGTATGTGTACTGCATTTTCACAGTGGATTCGCAAGCAATATTGTGTTAATTATTGATGTTGTTATTAATAAGGCTCTAGGTTGATCACGGAGGTTGCGAAAGTCACGGAATCAGTGACTTCCTGCAACCTCCATGACTTCTGCAGCAGATGGTGTGGCTGACCCTTGGGGATAGCCACACCAGGCCACTTCTGGAGCAGCTCTATAGCCAGCCGTTCAGGGGTGCCCGCAACCAGCTGAACCAGATGCTGCTCTGGCAGCCCCGGGCAGCAGCTGATGCGGCTGGCCCCGGAGACCACCTGAGCAGCAGTCCCAGGGGAGGAGGGAACAGCCACAGCTCAGGGGCTCCCAGCAGCGATCCCAGGGCAGCCAGAACAGTGGCTGGCCCCGGGGCTCACCCCCAGTAATCCTGGGACAGCCGGAGCCACCGCTGGCTGCCTGAGACTTTCCTCCCCCAGCCCCAGCAGCAGCCAGAGCAGCTGCTGGTCCCCTGGGGTTTCCCCCCCGCCACGGCTGGAGCAGCCGCGGGGCCTCCCAGGCTTCCCCCCCACAACTGGTGCCGTGAGCTGCCTTCCCCCACAGCACCCCCCACACAGCACCTCCCCCAAAGGTTCAATCAAGGGTATTTATGGTATAAGTCACGGGCCATGATTTATGTGTTTTTTGCCTATGACCCATTCATGATTTTTACTAAAAATACCTGCGATTAAATCTTATTCTTAGTTATTAATACAACAGGTGGTCAATAAATGAAATATAAGATAGGTGCAATGTGCCCTGCTCAGATTTGCATCATTATGGTTTCATTAATCAGAGCCCTAATGTTATCAAAACTGTCCCATATATCCTGAAACACACTAATTAAGAAGTATTTGCTGGTGAAAGATTCTTTCTGCTGCAAATGAAACAGAGTGGATAGATATTATGAAGAAAGATCTCAATAGATCTCAATGTGACAAAGGAAAGTAATCCAAGGATTAGTCTCAGAAAATCGGTTTTGCTTATCCCACATTAAGAATTGATAGGTGCAGTTAGTTCTTTTGATGAAATTACAGCATTACCAAAAACAATTTCTCAGAAGTCCTATCCAATGTATTTGTTTTATTGGAAAGTTACTACAACTGCATTTTATTTTAAACCTCGAGCAACAAATTAATTCTAGCCAAACTTCTGAACAAAGTATGTAAAATTAAAACTGATATGTACCAGTCATTTTCTGGTGACCTTCTCTCACCTTCATTCAGTAAGCTTTACCAATATGAAACTGATATGCCATAGTAGTTGATCTTGAAAAATTGATTCATTTTAGTATCAATTTTTTAAATTTCTTCAGGAAGTCTCTTCCGTTCAAAATGAGGAATGTTCTTAAACTGAAAAATTAAGTCTGCATTAATACACCAGAAGAGCTAAAAGAACCCAAGTCATTTGTATAAACAAGTACATGCATCTTTTAGACTGCATGCTCTTTGGGGCAGGAACTGTCTGTCTCTGTGCCTAACATTTATTGGGTGCTACCCCAAAGGAAAAAACATCGAACCAATGTCTTCTCTCCTGGCCTCAATGAACAAAAGAGTTTCAGCACTGGCTAGTATTCTGTCCATTTAGTTGAGCCTGATCAACAGGCAAAAGAGGATCTCTCTAAGTAGATTGGATACCCCGGCATTATGTGAATCACATATCGCTAATATTATTGGGAATATGTTGTGAAATAAGCTGAAGTGCTCTTGGTGCTTCTTGTTATAGGTCAACACAATTCAATGAAGTCATAAGGGAACTTATGATGCTGGTTTGAGGCTGGTCTTTGGCTATCACAGGTCATGCTGGCAGGGTGTAGGAGTGCCACAGAAGTAATACTCTCACCTTCTGGAGAAGATGAGAGAATGCCAGATTGTACATGGGTAGCCTCCCTTTAGTGGTCCACTTTGCCTGACATTACTGAGGTGGAAGAAACTCTTCATCATGAAGTTAATTTCTTCAGGAACATGAGGCTTAATGGAGGGAAATTCAGCATGAGTGAAAAATTAGCAGAGCAGGTGCAGCATAAGTAAAAGCTTCTTTACTAAGACTGGCCATTCATTATTACTCTACCTCAAACAGAAGCAAAGCCTCCTTAATAGTTAGCAAATTTGTTAGCTGAGTCAAGATGCTAATGACTGAGTCCCCTCACACAAAATTGTGTTTGGTTGAAGATATGGACACAGCTGTTATGTCTCCTTTTTTGCCCTTTGTTTCTACAATATGATAGTTAGCATTTTATTTAATAAGTCTAACTGGTACTCTTAGCATACTGGGCACACAGTTTTGGAGTTCTGAATTCAAAGAAGGATTTGGGAGCTGTTACAGAAAGGTCATTGATACCATCAGCCTTACACACAGCTGAACTTTTAAAAAATAAGTTAAGTATTTTACACTAGCACAGGGACAAACTAGAAAACAAGTTGGTGATGTTACTACACTCTATAAAGGCATTTGTCATCCCCCAAAAGGATTGTTTTATGCAACACTGGTCAATGCATCACAGGAATGATATTATTGTTTTGGAGAGGATGCAATAAAGGAATGGAAAGAGGATATCAGGACTGAAGAATAAGTCAGTCCTACCTGAGCCAGAGTGCCAAGAGTGAAAGTCTTAGAGCTGCCAGGTGCCAACCTTAGTGAAGTTTCAGTTTTCTTCCCTCCCTCCTTCCTTTTCAGTCTGTTTTACCTTCCCCTCCAGTTTGTTTTCCTTTTCCTCCATTTCAATCTGTCTTATTCCTCCCACTTCTGTCTCCTACACAGGACTCTCCTTTGCAAAGTCTGAAATTCTATTCAGGGAATGTGCCACTGGAAATGGCATCATATGCTGTTATGAGGACCCAGATGTACCATCTCTTAACAAGGAAAAGTTAAAGGAATTAGTCTTGTGCACCTTGGAAAAGAAGAATTTGATGTAACCTAATAGAGATCTGGAAAATGAATAAGGGACTAAGTCAATAATGTGATGGTAAAATGAGTACAGTGATGGGAGGAGGGTGTCAAAATCTATGGGACAAAGTGAAAATTAGGAAACTAGAAATAAGCAAGAGATGTAGGAAGTCACTCAAAGGGCAATATATATATAGTGAATCATTTACCAGAAAGGTAACTGAAATAAAGAAAGACAATGTGTTCAAACTTAGAGACCCACCATGAAATCATGGATCCACTGACATCGATGGGAGTTTTACCATTGAATTCAGAATGGCCTGGATTTCATCCTTAGGGCCTGAAATTGCTCTCATGGTACAGCAATGTCAATCAAGAGAAACTAATGAAATCAATGGAGTTCCAACAGTGCAGAACCAGCATGAGAGTGGGATCAGACTTATGTTCTAGTTCGGCTTACATCAACAGTTAAAAAGGTCTAGTGGTCCCAGTGGTAGTACGTGGGTATTTAGCCACGTAAAAGGGCCAACTTTGGGTGTGTATATGCGCACACATAATTTAGAACATTTAGAAGGCTTCAAAAGAGGTAATGCCCAGGTCTAGAATTGCAGGAGGTACATGGGCAGAACTGGGCTGAGAACTGAAAGGCATTCTGGGGAATTCAGAACTGCCCAACAGTCTGTGGCGAGCAGTGTAATTCACCCAAAATTCAAAAAATAATAATGCAGAGCAAAATAATTATATTTTAAGTTGAGATCATATGGTTCAGCCTTCCATGGTTGAGGCACAGGAATATCTCTAACACAGTAACCGTCACCACAGGCTCAGCCGTGTGCTGGTACGTTTCTGACTCAGGTAAATGCGAAACAGTATGATTTCTGTAAAGGAGTTCCCAGAAGTTGTATTATTTATCTGATATGTTTACTACATCAGATGGTTACACAAAATAACAAGCTGTAGATATCTATCTATTACTCTTCATCACAACCCTGGAAGGGGGGAACAATGCCTGAGCCCACCTGAGCCCCAGCACCTCAGATGGAGGGGCCAAAGCTCAAACCCCACCATCCTGTGCAGGCGGTGGGGCAAGCCGAAGCTAAGGACTTCAGCTCAAGGCAGGGGGCCTGTAACCTGAGCCCTGCTGCCCAAGGCTGAAGCTGAAGCCTGAGCCCCGTAGTCCAGGACTGAATCCCTTGAGTTTGGCTTTGGCCCCAAGCAGTGGGGCTCAGGTTTCAGCTTTGGCCCTGATCCCCAGCAAGTCTAACACCAACCCTGCCGACCCCATTAGAGCAGGGTCATCACCCACTTTGGGGTCCCAACCCACAGTTTGAGAACCGCTGCTCTTCATAATTGCAACATAAAGCCATCTCCATTAAAAAGGATAATGAGAAGAAAAAATTTTAACAAATAAATGATATTCTTATTCCTCATTTCTCTGCATAGGAAAGTTGTACTGAATATTGCTCACTTGCGATAATTGCCAAATTTCTTCATTTTGAGACAAGCTGTACTTCCTATGGTAAACAGTGATTTGTGCTATTACATGCAATGCTGCTGGCTTTCTATATACAACAGAATTAGTAATTATCACCATGTCTATGAGTCAAATAAAATTCAGAAGTCAGTCGGGCAAGATTGTCGTTCTAAGCCCACTGCCTGTGTGAGGAGCAAGGAGCTAAGGAGGGTCTGCATCCAGGAGTGCCACAAGAATGTGCACAGCAGCTTTATAAAAGGTGGAGTCAGTATCCCCCAGGCTCAACCAATTCTGTCTCCTTCTTCAGAAAATATAGCAACTCTGTCTCTGCCAGACTCCTCCATCCTTATGGGCCAGGAGCACAAGGATCAGGATTGTTCCTAGCCAACTCAAGGAGGGGAACTAGGTCTATAACCATGTAAGGACAAGAACAATTACACCTATTCATTTCATGAGAGCACCTGGAAGACCCAACTGGGATCAGGTTCTCATTGTGCCAATGAGAATCCCTGCCCTGGAAAGCTTATAGTCTAACTAGATGAGACAGCCTAGGGAGAAAAGAAGCTTACAGGTGGGGAGCATAGACTGTAAATCCTGGCCCCACTGAAGTCAGTGGAAAACTCCAGATTTTAAAACCTGGATCGCGCACTATTCAAGTCAATAGTATTTTTCCACTGACTTCAAGTGTGGTGCCCAAGGTCACATAGCAAGTCTATGGCATAGCTGTGAATTTCACCCAGTTCTCTCAATCCTCAGTCCAGTTCCCTAACCACAAGACCTTCCTTCCTGTCTTAGGTTTCAGAGTAGCAGCCGTGTTAGTCTGTATTTGCAAAAAGAAAAGGAGTACTTGTGGCACCTTAGAGACTAACAAATTTATTAGAGCATAAGCTTTCGTGAGCTACAGCTCACTTCATCAGATGCATTTGGTGGAAAAAAACAGAGGAGAGATTTATATACACACACACAGAGAACATGAAACAATGGGTTTATCATACACACTGTAAGGAGAGTGATCACTTAAGATAAGCCATCACCAGCAGCAGGGGGGGAAAGGAGGAAAACCTTTCATGGTGACAAGCAAGGTAGGCTAATTCCAGCAGTTAACAAGAATATCAGAGGAACAGTGGGGGGTGGGGTGGGAGGGAGAAATACCATGGGGAAATAGTTTTACTTTGTGTATTGTGCTTTCCATCCATAGTTCTTACTTTCCTCTATAAAGTGCTTTGAGAATAATTGAATGAGGAAGATTGAAGCACAGCATAGAGAAGTTAAGTGACTTGCCCAAGGTCACACATCAAAGGTGTGGCAAAGCTAGGAATAGTATCCTGATTCCCAATCCATTCCCTATTCACTGGACCTTGTTGCCTCCCAAATGTACAACTCCCATTGTACCGAGTGGGAGCAGAAGCACGTCCACCTGTGTGTGTCAGTCAGGTTCTAGTCCTACATGTTTATACAACACTCAAGGTGCAGAAAGAAGAAAACTGCTAACCAGGGTCCCAATACTGCAATAGATTATATTCATGTGCAGCGCCAACAACTTCTGTGGGGCCAGCAAAAGGCATGGCAGTATGCCCATGAGCAATCGATTGTAGGATCAGGGCTTAAGAGCCCAATCCATTGACATTAATGAGATTTCAACTCTAGATTAAAAGGTATCCTATTTCCTTTAGTTCTATAGTGAGATGTTCATTTGTGTAGAATGTAAGGACGTCCTCCTGCGGAATTATAGAATATGGTATGCATGGACTTGACTGGCAACCTTAGGCCTCAGTCAATTTCTGTCATTCTTCCCAATTATGAATGCAAAGATGCAAATGAGGGAATCAGTTTTCATTGATGCAAGTTGGTTCACATTTGCCCCAAGCTGTATACTTCATTGTTTTTATTAAGATAACTATTTGATGATGACACAAATGATTTAGGGTTTTTTGTTTGTTTGTGGGGGAAGTGGCAGCAACATGTCTAGTAGCAAAAGAGGAGGTAGAGAAGCAGGGCCACAAGAAAGAGCTGAAATGGTATTTATTTCAGTACTTCTGTCTCATGAATTTATAGCTGTGTTTCAGCATTTTTAGGTTACTGACTAAATAATATCATGTACTGTAGCCTCATTAGTGTAGTGTTCTACAAAAAACATGAAAAGTATGTAATATTGGGCAGAATCACATACATTTTCTATTCATGAGTTATTAAATATTTTAATCAACTTCTCACAGGGGTATCACATGGTACTAATACTACAGAATCATTTCTAGAGCAATAAAATTACATAAGATTTACCTACACAGTTGTTGATCATATTATGATTATAGAAATAATACGGTTACACTGATTGAACAGATTGTAGGATACCAGTGAGAAATAAAAACAATTATATATGGATACACATAAGATTATATGAATATACACAGACTATCAGGGGAGTGATCTTTGATGAATGAAACTGATGCATTTCTAGCAGGCTAATAAATTCAAATATAATGTGAAAGCTTTTGATCCTGTTTGAATCCTCAGGTAATAGGCTGCCTTTGATTTGAAATTGAAATGTATGAGGGGTTATAGGAAAGTGACAATCTAGAATGAAAACCCAGATCTGGTTTCATGTAAAGTTTATACTGTGACTACAAGATAAAGCTAAGTGCAAAGCCCAAAATCAAAGAAGAGAATATTTCTGGAATATATGTTAATGAGCTGGAAAGATCCAAGATCAACAGTGATAAAAGTCTTTTATAAACAGCTGATCTGCACTATAAAATGTAATAAAAAGCATGCCTGCCCTGCATTTTGTAAATAAGCCAAGATAATGAATAATCTTTTTTTTTTTAATTGTATCCATGTATTTTGAATTTAGAGTAATAAAAAAATATTTATCTCCTAACTGTTTTCCACATAGGAAACAACTGTGTTTTATTTTCTACAAAGCAGTTACTAATGTAGGTAACTTTTCAGTCTTCATCAATAAAACAAAAAATAAGAACCTTCTGAGATTGCTGTCTTTTCTGATTTGAACTGCTTATTAATTACACAGACAAATGTTAGATTAAAGGATAATATTTTCTGTCTGCTTGGTTGTATTTTCTTATAGTCAAAGACCTAACCTGCATAGCATAACTTCAACATACTCTTCAGGAGATAATAAAAACTGCCTTTTAAAGCTTCATGTCTTTGAACCATTTACTTGTGTTGGCAATAATCTCCTATATCTAAGTATCACAGGTGGAAAGTTACAATATAAATGCATTGTATTAATTATTTGGAACTTAAACTAATAAATTTCTGACACAAAGTGTTCTGTTGATCCCATAAGGCTCAATACTGCCAGCCTTATTTATGTTGAACAGTGCCCCACTAGGCAAGCAGTCCCACTGATTTCAATGAGACTTCTTGCAAGCTAAGGTATTCCTTGGTGTGAGAAAGGGTGGCAGAATCAGGCCCATAATAATTACTATTGCAAAGTAAGCTTACCAACACACTTATGAAATAAAGACTTGGAAAAAAAAAGTGACCCATTCCTTGTACAAGATACAGAGATTCACATTGTCATAGGAAGCAAATGCAAATTGAATGAATTTCAAATAGTTGTTGGTCAGAGAAGTGTTAAGAAAACAACTGCACTAGAGTCAACCTATAGAGAGTAATACAATTAAAATAATGTAGGCTCAGTTCTCTCCTGTTAAAAGTGCCTTGTTCAATGACTTTGCAGCCGGTAAAAAAGCCTGATTGGCAATGGTTATATTTTCATACTCAGATAAAGGTACTTTGAGCTTACCTGTTCCTTCTCTTTATCCTGATTCAACGGTATACTCTCCTGACAGCTTTGTTTTTCAGCTTGGGCTCAGCCCCAAGATTGCTATCCCCATATTCTGGTGCCTAATTGCAGACTGCAATCTCATCTGCCATACACAGCCTTCTTATTTGTCAATTCAAAAGCTTCCTTATAGGAATGAATAGGAGAGGGGCAAAAAACTGCGGGTTCACTTCAGTCATTCCTGATCTCCAAATGAGACTTTATGCTCTGCTTTCAAGTTGTAGGCTTTTCTTTTTTCTTTTTTGTGTGGCAGGGCCGGTGGGCAGAGGCACGGCTGAAGAGCAACAAGCTACACCATTGCAGGTGAGAAAGAAAATGACCCTTCACAAACAAGGCTTATTAGAAGTTCAAAAAGAAGTGTTAATAAAGCCTCCAAAGATATAAAGAAACCTCTTTCAAAGTCAGTCACCTTCTAGTGCTCAGAGGGGGAAAAAAAGGGAACTTCTGAACTTACAACAGAGATACATCTGACAGGAAGGCGGATTACTGAAGAGGAGGGGACAGGCTATAGAAATGTTTGCGTGACTGACAGCCAACTACCATTTTTCCTTTTGTCGTGCAGTCTTCCTCCTGCATGGTGCACGCAGACAGACACGTTACTACAAAATTGCACTCAGCCAGTTTCAGTCATCACACCCTCAAAAGATGAGCTCTGTTTGGCTTACAACCCAGCTCCTCCAAATGTGCATGACTAGTACAGTTTTGCTATGCAGCCTGCTGTCATATTTGAGGATTACTATGTCGTCGTCTATTTGATAGGACAGGGAATGACAACCTGAGTTTTCATAGGATTTCAATGTCCATAAAAGACTAGTTTATTTAAATACTTTCATGCTTTTCTCCCTCATTTGGGGCACAATCCTGCATCTCTGTCCCTTTCATTGACTGATGAACTACTAGAATATGATAGTAAAGAGATGCAAAGTGAAACTATTTGCCAAGGGCCAGATTCTACCATCCTTATTCACCCTAAGAAGTAGCTCACTCTGTAAGTGTTTCCATTGATTTCAGTGAGCCTGCTAAACAATCAGTGGGACTTCATGCAGAGTAAGCAGAGTAAGAGAGGTAGAATCTGGTTCTAAAGGTTTATTTAGTGCTGGAGGAAAATGTCAGCTTGAGACTGGACACTGTTTATCCACAGAACACATATAGCAAAGCAGAAGCAGTGTAATCTTTCACTCACCAGCTATCTACATACCTCAAGCCTGACTTGGGTGGATGACATCTTCAGAAGACAGGACAGTTCTGTCTCAACATGCATTCAGTCTGTGACCTCCCTGCTGAGACTAAAAAGCGAGTGCCAAATTAGAGCCTGATTCAAAGCCCACAAAAATATGCAAATCTCTCCCCTGACATCAGGGTGCTTTGGATTATGCCATTTGTGCCAATTCTGATAGTGTTTGTGACGTGGACACCTAATAGGAAATGGACTGAGACAGTCAACTTTTTTCAGATGGGCCTATGAACAGGCTTCTGATGGTAACAACTTTCAGCAGGCAACATTTAAAGTGGTCTGGGTTTCAAATGGTCGACAGATTCTTTTTTAATAATTATAGCATTTCATTTCTCAAACTCTAAGACATAAATTTATTTTTTCCTGGTTATGTTATTACTCAGCTCAGCTTTCTCTGTTTTTAATTGTAGAATGAATTGGTTTTGATTTAAATTATGCAAAGACTGTACCTATGTGAGTTGAATCATTTTTGTTATGAGCTTATTCTTATATATTTTTATGTGCCTTTCCTTTTTCTTAATTGCTTTCAATTACAATTCTTTGAAAGAGTATTGAACATTTATAACAATCAATTTTATGTCTGTACACATCCAGTTGGTATAATGGCGTACTGCTCTTTTTGAATTAATGAATGGTCTGACTTGTGATTTTGAGGGGGACATTGTTGGTGAGCAGTGAAAATGTAGAGTAGAGATAACAAGAGACTTGGGAAATGTTAATTTGAGGGGTTTTATGATGGCATGAACAGAGTTAGATATTGTAATGCAAATATAGTTATAAACATTGGAAATACAAAAATCGTCACAAAGAGGACAATAAAAAGACACAAAGATTGACAGAGAACAGCTCAGTAATTTAGAAAAGAAAAATATAATAACGGGGAGTGGACTTATGATTTAGAAACAGGTGAGAGTATAATCTGTATAAGTAATAAACCATACCCAAGTACAGATGGGTTAATATGAGCTCTAATGAACCACAGTTACATGCGAGGCTGATGCAAACTGGGACTAAGAAATTCCCTTTGAATTATGGCAGCAAATAATACACTAGTTTTATTTTCCATAGCATGCTGTCTCTCTGATGCATTGGATTTTAAGAAGATTTGAGGCTGACTTGACTCAGAAAACAAGGCTAATTTCTGAAACCCTATTTTGTCTCTGTTCATTCACAGTGGGCTTCACATAAATGAGTAAGTGGTGTACCAAAAGGTCAGTGCAGTATAAAAGTTGAAAGCAAGAAACAATTAAAATAAAGCTGGATCCATAGAGAAATAGCCAAAGGAAAGAAAAGAAAAGGGGGAAAGCTGATAAAAGAGAAAAGAAAATAGTTAAAGATGAATTGGCATGAATAAAATCTAACTGGGGAAAAAGGAATATGTAATATGCTATACTAGATGTTCCATTGCTGTCTGTATATGGAGATCTTCAGAGTTTGAGACTAGCATAGCCTCTAGTGGCTGGTACCTGTGACTTGATAAATATGATAGGTACCTGAACTATTTATGCACTGTTATGCACCTGCCCTTCCATAAAACATGATGCTTTTATTTTATATTCTGTAAAGTGCATTTACCCCTAAGACTGAGAAATAAGCTTTTTCCACCCCCACATACTGCATGGTTAAGAGGGAAGAATATAGAAAATAAGCTATGTTGCTCCTTCAGTAAGGAGACAAAGAAAATTATGCTTTGTACTTGAAGAGCAAAAGCACTCTAACAAGTAAATCACAAATAGTTCTTAAATTATCATAGCCATTACAGACCGATTAGGTCATAATCCAACCTAACTGCTGCCAATGCACAATTTTCTCCCATCTGTGCATTTTCTAGTGTCTAGACCAGACTAAGTGGTACAAGTGACGAGGCTTCCACTACTTCCCTTAGGAAATTACTACAAAGCCCAATAGTCACAGGATGCAAAACTAAATACATTTCTTTGTCTTCTTTGAAAACAGGGTCTTTCTCAGTGTAGGCTCTCAGCTATACCTCCTTCCCCCGGACACAGACATCCTGCACTGGGGATCAGGAGAGATGAAAGAAAGAGAGGGGAAATGGTAGGAAGACCCTAGCTCCTAACCGTAGTGGAAAGGAAGAGAAAGTATAAGAGGAATCCATGATTACAATATCTCATTCTAAGAGCAACTGAACAGCAGTTCCAGGGCATAGTGTCAACAATGTGGAGAGTAAGTCATTCCCACTCCAACACAGACTCCTACATCAATCCCACAAATGCCCTCATGTCACCAAAAACCAGCCCAGAAAAGTTCAGTCTCAATCAGTTTCAAGTGCTGTCATTTTCCCTGACCAGCTATTGGTGCCAAAGGTATAGTGCCGAGGAAGTCAGCAATCTGGTAGGATTTTTAAATTAATTTAATTAATGTATTGTGGGCCATTTGCACCATCTGCTGCCAAGATGTCAGTCAAGAAAAGAAGGATGGAGACGGGACATAAGTCTTAAAATACCATTCAGAGGTAAAATACTCAGCAGCTAAAACTCATGAAAATAAAGTCTAGTGGCCAAAAGGCAGAGCCTAGTAATGATAGAATGAAACCAGGTACTGTCAGTATTATTTCTGAATCCTGTGGATCATGGGAGATTTCTTTCCAATTGTTTCCTGTCTATAGATGTATGTGTACCCATATGTGCACAAACACATACGGACATGTGTGGTTGGGTGAACATAAGACTTTTTACTGGGTGAGTGACTAACCCAAAAGCAAACTGTTCACAATTAAATAATGGCCCTGAAAAGCCTGTACACAGCAAAAAGAAGAGGAGTACTTGTGGCACCTTAGAGACTAACACATTTATTTGAGCATAAGCTTTCATGAGCTACAGCTCACTTCATCGGATGCATGCAGTGGAAAATACAGTGGGGAGATTTTATATACACAGAGAACATGAAACAATGGGTGTTACCATACACACTTTAACAAGAGTGATCAGGTAAAGTGAGCTATTACCAGCAGGAGAGTGGCAGGGGAACCTGTTGTAGAGATAATCAAGGTGGGCCATTTCCAGCACTTGACAAGAACGTGTGAGGAACAGTGTGGGGGGGAGGGGGGAAATAAACATGGGGAAATAGTTTTACTTTGTGTAATGACACATCCACTCCCCGTCTTTATTCAAGCCTAAGTTAATTGTATCCAGTTTGCAAATTAATTCCAATTCAGCAGTCTCTCGTTGGAGTCTGTTTTTGAAGGTTTTTTTTGTTGAAGAATTGCCACTTTTAGGTCTGTAATCGAGTGACCAAAGAGATTGAAGTGTTCTCCGACTGGTTTTTGAATGTTATAATTCTTGATGTCTGATTTGTGTCCATTTATTCTTTTATGTAGAGACTGTCCAGTTTGGCCAATGTACATGGCAGAGGGGCATTGCTGGCACCTGATGACATATATCACATTGGTAGATGTGCAGGTGAACGAGCCTCTGATAGTGTGGCTGATGTGTTTAGGCCCTATGATGGTGTCCCCTGAATAGATATGTGAACACAGTTGGCAACGGGCTTTGTTGCAAGGATAGGTTCCTGGGTTAGTGTTTTGTTGTGTGGTTGCTGGTGAGTATTTCCTTCAGGTTGGGAGGGCTGTCTGTAAGCAAGGATTGGTCTGTCTCCCAATAACTGTTCCTCAAACGTTCTTGTCAGCTGCTGGAAATGACCCACCTTGATTATCACTACAAAAGGTTTCCGCCTCCCTTCCCCCCCCCCCCCGCTGGTAATAGCTCACCTTACCTGATCACTCTTGTTAAAGTGTGTATGGTAACACCTATTGTTTCATGTTCTCTGTGTATATAAATCTCCCCATTGTATTTTCCACTGCATGCATCCGATGAAGTGAGCTGTAGCTCACGAAAGCTTATGCTCAAATAAATGTGTTAGTCTCTAAGGTGCAACAAGTACTCCTTTTCTTTTTGCAGATACAGACTAACACGACTGCTACTCTGAAACCTGTCACTGTACACTGCAAGTAATCCTTCTACAAAGGCTTGGTATAAAAGTTAAAAGGATATTTTATGTATGTCAAGAAGCCAGGGACAGACACTCATGATCAGCACGGCTCCAGCCCATTCCCCGGCCTGTCTTCCTCCTCCCTCTTTCCAAGTTGAATTATACCCCCACAATCCCTTCCTGTAGATGGTAAGTTTCTATCTCTGTTTTATCTTTCTAGGTGGATGACTGAAGCAGCAGAGAATCCTAGTGCCTGAAGAATGCTCTCCCTCCACTAAAGCAACAATGTAGCCATTGGGTAAATAGTTTTTCAGAAACCTTTTGTCTTTTTTATTTTTTAAATAGTTCATAGGTACAGTTTAATTACAGGATTGTGGTATAAAGGGTGAGTAAAAGGAAAAAAAAGAGCTCTCAAGCACCAGGATCACAGAAGATTTCAACACCTCTGCCTTGTCCACCAGTCCTTTATCCCTCCACCCATTGAGATGTTAAGGCGCAAAACAATGCGAGATAGGGGTGCATAAATACCAACTGATGTTTGCCATTTGTGACAAAATGTGCCTTTGACTGTGTTAAGCTATAAAGTTACTAGTGCAAGAAATTTAGAAACAAAACTTTGGACCAAGGAATGAATATATATATATTGTGGCAAAATACCTTTTTCGCCTCAGCAGGCTCAGTCCTTTTTAGCCTTGGAGACTCAGGTTTGGGGCTCGGCAAATCCTTATAGGCGGCACAGGGTCCTGCTACTCCTCTCCTCAGTCACTCCCTTGTGCTTGTTTTCCTTCCCTTCTGAGCAGGGCGTGCAGCCTCCCTACTGGGAGGATCTGGTGTCTTGCTGTAAACAGCCTATTGACAGCTTCCTGCTTCCCTCACTCCCCCCCTCATTCCACACAAGGGAGGGTTTAAAAAGGTCTCAAGTAAGTTGGAGTCAGCTGAACCTAATTGATTCCCTAGCAACCTCTTTTCCAGCTGAACCTTATTGCCCCCTGGTGCTCTCTCCACAGTGGATAGGGAGGGGCCTTTTAACCCCCTGAGACTAATTACTCCCCTCCCCCTTTGTAGCTGTTTGTCCTGGGTTTACCACATATCCCACCTCCCCCCAGCCCCCGTTCAACACCACAGGGTTTGGCTACTTGGGTCGGCAAACAGTAGACTCTCGACAGGCCATCCGCATTGCCATGTTGGATTCCAGACCTATGTTGTACTCTGAAGTAGAAGGGTTGAAGCGACAGGAACCATCTCATTACTCTCGCATTTTTGTCTTTGTTTTGGTGCATCCACTGCAGAGGGGCATGGTCCGTGGCAAGGGTAAACCTCCGTCCCAGTAGATAGTAGCGGAGGCTTTCTACGGCCCATTTTACCACCAGGCATTCTTTTTCGACAGCGGCGTATTTCCATTCCCTAGGCAGGAGCTTCCTACTGAGGAAGACGATGGGGTGTTCGTTGTCCCTGACCATTTGTGAAGTACCGCCCCCAACCCTACATCAGAGGCGTCGGTTTGTAGGATAAACTCCTTCCCCCAGTCTGGGACCATGAGTATGGGATCAGTGCAGAGAGCCATCCGTAGATCTAAAAAAGCGTCTTCAGCCACGGTCGTCCATCTTACTATGTCTGAGCCCCGAGCTTTCATTAGGTCCATTAATGGGCATGCCCTGGTGGCAAAGTGGGGAATGAACCATCTAGAGTACCCCACTAGTCCCAGGAACGCTCTGACCTGTTTTTTTCGGAGTGTTCGGAGTCACTTCTGTATAGCTTCTAACTTCTTGAGTTGGGGCCTCCCCACAGCCCTCTCCACTATATACTCGAGGTATTTAGCTTCAGCTAGCCCGAGCAAACATTTGGAGGGGTTTGCCGTCAGCCCCGCCTTCCTCAGGGTATCCAGCACCTTCTCCAAATGTGTCCCCCACTTGGGGCTAGATATGATGACATCTTCGAGGTAGGCTGCTGTGAACTTGTCATGTGGTCACAACAGTTTGTCCATGAGCCTTTGGAAAGTAGCAGAAGCCCCATGCAACCCAAAGAGGAGGAGACGGTGTACTGATATAGTCCCTCTGGAGTTGCAATGGCCGTCTTCTCTTTGTCGGCCTTGGCCAGGGGGATCTGCCAATTACCCTTGACCTGACCAAGGGCTGACATAAACCATGCTTTTCCCAATCTGTCAATTAGCTCATCTACCTGGGGCATAGGATACGCATCAAACTGGGACACCACATTCAGCTTTCTGAAGTCATTGCAGAACCTCACGCTGCCATGCGGCTTAGGCACTAAAACCACTGGACTTGACCATTGGCTATGCGATTCGTCAATGACTCCTAAGGCTACCATTTTCCTGACCTCTGTCCTGATCTCTTCTCTTTTGGCCTCCGGGATCCAGTATGGCTTGACGTTCACCTTCATTCCAGGCTCTGTGAGGATGTGATGATGAACCCCAGTAGTCCGGCCTGGCTTTTCCGAGAACACATCCTGGTTGCATTTAATCAGGCTGATCACTTCAGATCGTTGCTCCAGAATCAACTCTGGGGATATTCCCACTTGGTCAGGCTGGTTGCTTTTAGGGGTTGGGGCCCCTAGCGCAACCACATGTGCTTCTCTATCCTGCCATGGTTTCAGCAGATTTATATGGTAGATCTGCTCCAGCTTCCAGCGACCCGGCTGTCAGACTTTATAGTTGACGTCTCCTATGGCTTCTATTATCTCATATGGCCCCTGCCATCTGGCCAGGAGCTTGCTCTTTGCCGTGTGTATGAGCACCATTACCCAGTGTCCCACCTGGAACTTCCGGGTCGTTGCTTGGCGATTGTAGTATGTCTATTGGGCCCCTTGGGCCTTCTCCAGGTGTTCGCGCACAAGGGGGGGCGACTTGGGCTATCCTGTCTTTCATTTGCAACACATGTTCAATGACATTTCTCCTGGGGTTCGGCTGTTCTTCCCAGCCCTTTTTGGCCATGTCCAATGTGCCCGTGCGGTGGTGACCATATAACAGCTCGAATGGGGAGAATCCAGTGGAAGCTTGGGGAACCTCCCATACAGCAAGTAAGGCAGCAGGGCATCCCAGTCTTTCCTGTCGTGACTAGCCACTTACCGTAGCATGTTCTTCGATGTTCTATTGAAGCGTTCGACAAGACCATCGGTCTGGAGATGATAGACTGACGTCCTGAGGATCCGTATATGGAGCATGGTACATAGGCCCTTCATTAACTTAGACACAAAGGGGGTCCCTTGGTCTGTCAGGATCTCTTTAGGTATCCCTACTCTAGAAAAAATCTGGACTAATTCTTTGGCTATTGTCTTAGACATAGTGTTCCGTAGCAGTACGGCCTTGGGATATCGAGTGGCATAATCTAGTACTACCAGAATGTACTGATGACCCCGGGCTGACTTCTCCAATGGCCCTACTAGGTCCATAGTTATTGTCTCGAATGGGATTTCAATAATTGGTAGAGGTACCAAAAGGGCCCTTAGGTGTGGTCGGGGTCCATCTATCTGACATTCCGGACAGGAGGTACAATATCGCCGGACTGCCGCATAAATGCCGGGCCAAAAAACCTCTGCAGAATCTGATCAAGGGTTTTATCTACCCCTAGATGGCCCCCGAACAGATGGCTGTAGGCCAGATCCATCACGTCCCTCTGATGTTTCTGTGGGACCAAGAATTTTTTCTATGACTTGGTCTTGGACCCGGACTACTCTGTATAGCAGATCACCCTTAATCACATAATATGGCCCTGGACCCTTAACTCTCCCCTCCACAGGGACCCCATTTATCTCAACTACTTCTTTATGAATATTGCTGTATATTGTATCATTGGCCTGATCCTGACCAAAGTTCCCAAGTGAGGTCCCCATTTGTCCAAACTCAGGGGGATCTACCTCTGTCTCCCCCTCAGGGAAAGCCCCCGGGGGAACTAGGTCCAGTGATTGGGTCATTGATCGCCTGCCCCACCCCACTGTCCGTTGAGCCATCTCTTTCCCCTACAAGCGTAGATTTCTGGTACTGGGTCAAGATCCTCATTCCCCTCCTTTTATCTGCCCTCCATTCCCGCCAAGTCTTCTGGGGCTCTCTCGGCGTTGAGAACAAATCCTGGTTAAATTCATGGAAGGCTTGGGGGGGGGGGGAAGAGTATCTGTCTGGGCCACCTCCTGGGTTCATTATTTTCTTCCACCTTCTCCGCAGGGAGTAGGCTATCAAATCCCGGGAAGTCTCGTCCGATAAGGACTGGGTAGGGGAGTTTCGGAACTACTCCCACCATCACCTTAGTGGGGTTTCCAAGAAATTCTCATTTTTACAGGGATGGTCAGGTAGTAACTGACATCCCCATGCACACAGGATATTCCTGAGCATTTGGCCCAGGATAGTTGGTCCTGCCTGACCAGCTTTCCCAAGACCAGCATGATTGCACTTCCCAAGTCTACTAACGTGATGGTGTTGTGATGGTCCCTCATAGATACATTAGACCCGTTAAGATGAATGGTATAGAGACCAATTAGACTTATTAGATCACATGGTCCCCCTATATCTCCCAGTTCGCATTGCATGGGCTCTTCTAGCTTTGGGCATTGGGCAGCGATATGCCCCAATTCACCACATGCATAACATTGGTACCCTGCTCAGGGCAGCCCTCGATTTTTCAGGCTACTGGGCTTTATCCCCTGAGCCTTTCTCCGCCAGTCCTTAAGACTCTCCGGGACCTCTGGCTGCTCTTCCGCCTCCTTTCTCCCCTCCATTGTCCGGCCTGGTGCTAGGGCAAACTGGGGCCTCGGCGCAGAGACTTGTCTCCAATTCTGGCGCCTTCCTTCCCTGGTGGTCCAAGAAAGTTCTTGGGCTTCTAGGTGTCTCTCTATGAGGGCAACTAGATCATCATAGGAGGAAGGATCATTTTGGAAGACCCACCTTCATTTGTCCAGCGGCAACCCCCTCATGTACCTGTCCAACACGAGGATTTCCACTATCTTCTTTGACCCATGGGTCTCGGGGCGGAGCCTCTTCTGGGCGAGGTGGATTAAATCAAATAGCTGGGACCTCTGCGGTTTGCTGTCCTGGTATTTCCACTCACGGAAGCGCTGGGCCCGTATGGCTGGTGTCACACCTGACCTTGCCAGGATTTCCGCCTTCAGCTGGGGGTAATCCAAGCTGTCTCTGTGGTCATGTCGAAATAGGCCTTCTGGGGCTCCCCACACAGAAATGGAGCCAGGATACCTGCCCACTGGTCTTGGGGCCAGGCCTCCCGCAGTGCTGTCCTCTCGAAGGTGAGGAGATATGCCTCTATATCATCATCCATAGTCATCTTCTGTAAATAGTTGCTTATCTGCAGCGGCCGGATCCCCTGGGGCCCATGCATCAGCATGGTCAGGGCTTTTAACTACTTTATTCAGAGTGGCTCGATCTTGGGCCGCCTGGTTCATCAGTAATTGGTTTATCTCCTGTTGGACATGTACTGACTCTGGCTGGGCAGCCATCTGTACCCTGGTAGCCTCTTGTTAGGCTGCAATGGCCTGTATCAATGCTTTCACCACGTCCTCCATTTCTTTGGAGGGTGGGGGGAAGAGGATGATTTACCCTGCCCTGAGATGGCTTGCCACAGAGCCTTACTCACTCACCACATCCCACCGCTAACACTAAGTGTGGCAAAATACCTCGTTCACCTCAGCAGGCTCAGTCCTTTTTAGCCTTGGAGACTCAGGTTTGGGGCAAGGTAAATCCTTATAGGTGGCACAGGGTCCTGCTACTCCTCTCCTCAGTCAGTCCCTTGTGCTTGTTTTCCTTCCCTTCTGGGGAGGGAGTGCAACCTCCCTACTGGGAGGATCTGGTGTCTTGCTGCCAACAACCTACTGGCAACTTCCCTGCTCCCCTCATTCCGCCCCTCCTTCCACACAGGGGAAGGTTTAAAAAGGTCTCAAGTAGTTGGAGTCAGCTGAACCTAATTGATTCCCTAGCAACCCCTTTTCCAGCTGAACCTTATTGCCCCATGGTTCTCTCTCCTCAGTGGATAGGGAGGGGCCTTTTAACCCCCTATGACTAATTACTCCCCTCCCCCTTTGTAACTGTTTGTCCTGGGTTTACCACTCATATATATACACACACACACACACACACACAAAATATATAACTTCTGCAATAGGCTCATATGGTTGGAGTTCCACAGCAGTAAATTATGAGCATGTACAAGGGAGCCACAATGTCCACAGCATTACACAGCAGAACATACCATTTTTGTGATCTGTTCTTCCAAGGATTTGCCAGTACCAGTTATGCTTTTTCATCCCACTTTAGAGTTTAGGACTTCTCTGAACCTTTTACACCATTATGGGCTCCATCCTGGATATTCAGAGTACTGGCTTGGATCCAGCAAAGCACCTAATTAGGTTTTAAGCACTTTAGTATTGTTGAAAGCTAATTGTGTGCTTAAGTGCTTTGCTGGATTGAGGCCAGATTGCTCAGCACCATGCAGGATTGACCCCTATTAAAGAAACAACACATTTCTTGGACATTTCAGTTGACCAGGCATCTACTTGTAACTACCTAAATCTTCGCCAGGAGCATAGACGGTTTCTTTACAGGACATTATAATAGGTATTGGAGTTAAGGCTAAGGCAGGATAGTTCAGTTTTCATTTAATCATTTCATTTGTTATGCTCATAATTTTACTTGTGTAAAGTGGCAGTGTCAACTTTAGCAATACAAGGAATTTTGTTTTCCCCAAAGGAACTTTACAAAGGTTGTAGTTATGGGTCGATCTCTCTCGCTTTTGAGCCTGCTTTACCAGTTGGGATGAAAGGAATTTGCACTTCCAGGAAAGGAAAGCAAGAGCTAGCAATTTACAGATTGTACACTCAGAAACAGGTCTTTCCCCATCTGCCACCCATCAACATCTATGTGAAACTAGTTCTATAGATCTGAGCCATAATAAAACCAAGGTTTTTAAATATTATGAGCTCATTTGATATTCCAATGAAACAACAGGTATATTCTGCAGTCACTTAACATTTCTGCAGGTCATGGTGCAGGGTAATATGAGTATATATTGCAGCCAATGATATTAAGCTTTAAATCAAACAGTTCTAGCCCTGTTTCAGCAAAGCATGCTTAAAGCTAAGCATGTGCTTGAGTGCTGACTTAATAGATGCTTATTTTACCTTGGGCTGCCATTATTTTTATCAATTACTATCCAGTTTCCTGTTACAGCAGTTCAACAGTACATGTGCTCCTTCTTGGAGCCAAACCTAGCGATGATTTACAAATGCTCCAAACACTTCAATGGCCCCATCAATCTGGCATAAGTCATTGCAGAAAAGGTCAGCACTCATCATCCAGTTTGTGTCACTCAGCATTCACACTCTGTTTCTTTGCTCTCACTGCACTGGGAAAGCTGAGCAGTACTTCCTACATGAAAAAAAATGCTTGTTATATTTGTATCTCCATAGGGAAATGTGTTTGTATTAGAGTAATTCCCTAACTCCAGAACTCTTCCAAAAATGAGAAGCATAGAAATCTTACCAACTCAAAGCACCTAGAATAATTACAAAGGCAAAATGGATAAAGTTAAAGAGCTTAGAGATGAATTCTTAATTACTGTGGATAATAAGGCCATTTATTTATTAAGGATTATAGTTTTATTAGCATTGTATTATTCATTTGAAGGTCAGAAAAATCTACTTTTCAGATCACTTTGGGGCTATAAGCACTGCAAAAAAAGTTACCTTATTTAGTCTCAAAACTAACATCAGCATTAATACAACATAAATTCATGACATTGTATAGGTCCATTCAGATATCAAGCCTTAGTTTTTTCATACACAGTTGTGATCTTGAAAGGTAATGGGGTGTGTGGGGGTGGGGGCAAAATCATATTTTCTTTGCTTTATATTACAATAAAATGTAACCCCTTACAATTCCCTGGTTCTTCCAGTTGAGAAACACTGTCTTAGACATTTGGTAAAGGGGATCTCTTGAACTTTGTGTGTTCAAGTCATTTGTTCGAATCCAGCCCAGGACAAGTGTGATAGAAAATTGTTAGTTACTGACATTGACCTGCAATATGTGAAGTAAGTTGGTGATCTCAGTTCAGTTTGCTAGTGGACAGGTGTCCACCCCACATACTAGTTGTAGTTACAATAAGTTATTAATTTCTCTCTTGTGGGGGAGGAGTTGGTACTCCTTTTATTATGGGAGTTTTAGTCCAAATTTGATGGGTCTAGATGAGGGTGCTTCAATAGAGGGACTTTTTTTAAGCCAGCCACATAACATATGGCCCAACCCAGTTAAGTGTTCAAAGATTAAAATGCTTTCCTGGTTCATACTGTCGTTCTGAACAAACAGAACAGCACAAGGTAAGATTTCTCTGGTATCTCAAATACACGTACAAAGCTACCTCCCCCCATTCCCTCATCTTCTCTTGGGCACAGCAGTTCAAGCTCTAAACTTCTCCCTTACCCCGTCAGCCAACCTGTCTGGTAGGCTTATGTGAAGACTTATTCCCGTTATCTCAAAAATGAAGTCTTAACAGCAACAGCATCTTTAAAAGCTTGCCCATATCTCTGGGTAGACGGATATCCTGCCTCTTTATGGGAATGGAAGCAGAGAGCTCCTCAACACTTAGCCCCTCACAAGAAACAGTGGAGCAATTCATTGTTTCCTGGGAGGTTTTACAGGGTATCCATCTTAATCCTCTCATTACCAAGGGATAGCTACTCCACTTCTCCCCTCCCCTCTTTTCATTGTTCCTTCTTTTTTTGCTATCCTTTCATTTAATCTTCAGGTACCCACCTAACATCCCTTCCCTATCTCCAGATTCCAGAGAGGACATTTATAGAGTCAGAAAGAGTAGTTCTCAACTGTTTGCTGTCAGACTGGGAGGACATGTCTAGTGGGGTCCTGCAGGGGTTAGTCCTGTGTCCAGTACTAGTCAATGTTTTCATTAACGACTTGCTCAATGGAGTGGAGAGTATGCTTGTAAAATTTGTGGAGGAGGGGTTCAAGCAGTTTGGAGGACAAGATTAGAATTATAAATGACCTGGATAAATTAGAGATTTGGTTTGAAATCAACAAGATGAAATTCAATGAAGACAGGTGAAAAGTAGTGCACCTAGGAAGGAAAAATGCAAAACTCAACTACAAAATGGGGAATAACTAGGTAAGTGGTAGTACTGCTGAAGAGGATCTGTAGGTTATAGTAGATCACAAATTGAATGAGTCCACAATGGGATGTAGGAGCAAAAAAGGCTAATATAATTCTGTGGTGTATTAACAGGAATGTTGCATGTAACAGGAGGTAATTGTTCCACTCTACAGGGTTCTGGTGAGGCCCTGGCTGAAGTTCTATGTACCACACTTAAGGATAGATGTGAATAAATTGCCGAGAGTCTGGAGGAGAGGAACAACAAAAAACAAGAACAAGATAAAAGGTTTAGAAAACCTGACCTATGAGGATAGGTTAAAAAAAATAGGGGCATATTCAGTCTTGAGAAAAGATGACTGAAGGGGACCCAATAATAGTCTTCAGATATGTTATGGGCATTGATGAGCTGGAACCGGTTGTTAAATTTAGAAGCCCTTTTAAAACCGGTTGTCCCACGAGGAACAACCGGTTCTAAAAGGGCTTCTAAATTTAACAACCAGCCAAAAGTGGCGCCTTAGGCACCAATTCCGTGGGTGCTCCGGGGCTGAAGTACCCATAGGAAAAATATGGTGGGTGCAGAGCCCCCACCGGTAGCTCCCCACCCCGCGCCCAGCCCCAGCTCACCTCCGCTCCACTTCCTCCCCTGAGTTATGCCCCCCCAACTTCCCGCGAATCAGCTGTTTGCGTGGGAAGCCTGGGAGGGCTGAGAAGCAAGAGGCAGCTTCGCACTCAGGCTCAAGGATAAGGATGTGGGAGCGGAGGTGAGCTAGGGTGAGGGGGTCGCGAGGAGAGCCACCCGTGCCGCAGCAGGTAACCCAAGGGACACGCGGGGGAACTGCTCCCTGCCCCAGCTCACCTCCACGGGCCTGAGCGCGAAGCTGCCGCTTGCTTCTCAGCCCCCCAGCCCCCCGGCTTCTCGCATGAACAGCTGATTCGGCCGCTCCCCCTGCTCCCCCCCAGCTATGCTACCCCGCCCCTAGGAGCCAGAGGGACCTGCTGAAAGCTTCCCAGGAGCTGCCCCAGGTAAGCACCGCCGGGACTCCTCACCTTGCCCCCTGGCAGGTTCCTCTGGCTCTTAGGGTCGGGGCGAGCACCCACTACGGTGGCCCACGATACCCTCCTGCTCAGTTCTGGGGACAGGGGAGGGGGGTGGTTGGGGTAGGGGTCCTGGGGGGCATCAAGGAATGCAGGGGGTTGGATGGGGCAGGGGTCCTGCAGGGTGGGCACGGGCCATGACCTCCTCGTGGGGTGAGGAGGGAACCGGTTAAGCTTTTGGCAGCTCATCACAGGTTATGGGCTGTTATAAAGAGGATGGTGATCAATTGTTCTCCATATCTACTGAAGGTAGGACAAGAAGTAATCGGCTTAATCTGTAGCAAGGGAGATTTAGATTAGATATTAGGAAAAACTTTGTAACTAATAAAGTTAGTTAAATTCTGGAATAAGCTTCAAAGGGTGGCTATGGAATCCCCATCATTGGAGGTTTTTAACAACAGGCGGACAACCTGTCAGGGGTAGTCTGAATAGACTTAGACTGTCAGGGATAGTTTAAATTGACTTAGTTCTGACTCAGTGAAGGCGGCTGGACTTAATGACTCTTGAAATCTCTTCCAGCCCCACATTCTATGATTCTAGCTATAATGACCCAAATTCTCCCATTAGCATGAAGCAAGTGATGTCCATTATTTGTTTCTCAAGCACATCAATAGAAGTCAATCTGTTGTAGGTAGATATTTTTAATTGGGAATCACTTGTATTTAAGGGCAAATCTTTCCTCCTCTCTGAGGCTAGCAGAGATGCCTCTGATATGGTTCTATTGGAGCTGGATTTGGAGGCTGTGCAGGCGCTACAAAACCTTATGTTAAGCAAAACACAGCTCCATGGCAGCCCCTACCTAGCAGTGTGAAAGGGAAGGAGCCAATGGTTGGCTCAGAGAAGAAGCTGCTGCACAGGTTTTACCCCTCCCCTGCCATATTGGAAGCATGCTTGGACTACAGAGGCTAAATTCAGCCATTAAGCTAATGTAGACCCAGCTGAGAACCTGTAGGGCTGATCCATGCCCTGGAAGAGAGAATTCATACCCAGCAAGATACTCAAATGCCCAATTCAGTATTTAGCTAGGTCCTGGATTTGCCTGTTAGGAGTCATATGTAAAATGATACAAATTTTGAGCCTGATCCAAATCCCTTTGAAGCCAGTGAAAAGAC
This sequence comes from Dermochelys coriacea, assembly GCF_009764565.3. Classification (NCBI taxonomy): domain Eukaryota; kingdom Metazoa; phylum Chordata; order Testudines; family Dermochelyidae; genus Dermochelys; species Dermochelys coriacea. The sequence continues at coordinate 73,506,193 of NC_050072.1, read as the reverse complement.
TCCACTGGACTTTGGACTGTGCCTTAATAATCTAATGAAACAGCATTTTGTTCCTGTGAATTGAGAGATATGCTGTCCACAATTTAGCAGGACACATGAAACCAGACAAGTTGCATTCTGCTGAAGTTTGTGTTATCTATCTGAACAGCTACATAGCTGACACCCTCAAATTTAGAAACTTCTTTCTTCTATTACAGTCTCAAAGCAAACCTTACTTACTGCCCTTACTTACATGAGCTACAAAAATGGGAGTAAGCAAGTGAAGGCTGGTGACTTAATGAAGAATCTGGTAGCCTTCCTGCAAGTGCAGGGCAGCCTAGGAGAATACTCTCTGGTATGCATCATACTGGTGCTTAGAAAGGGAACAACATGCACCCCCTTCCAGTAAAGTGTAGCCGCCATACATATAGGTAGACCAAAGGTATAACCATACACCCAAACTGACAGGCCATAGACCCTTGAAGCCATGGAGTATCAATGAGTATGCTAAATCGTCCCTCTCCAGTCATCCTACTGTTCAAGAGTCCTACTACTATATGGGTATGTTAGGAAGGAAACAGGGAATAAGCTCTATACCATCTTCCTCCACCCTGCAAATGTAATCATGTGGCATAGAAAACTATTGGGTCCTTAATCAAGTACAAGTTTTATTTATCCATTGGTTTAATATCCAACAATGTTGGGGTAATAAAGATAACATTTAGCCTTTGTAGATCTCAAAGCACTTCACAAAGGTTTTGCAACAGTACGTGAAGTAACACATTAAGACAAATCAAGTGACAATTCTTTCCCCTACCAGGGTCAATGTGGATCCACTTCTCCTGCCTATAAGCAGGTGAAGTCATCAAGAGTCATATCAAAGACACTTTCAGATTTTATATATATATAAATAATATATAAATAGTTATATATATAACTTTTTTGTTTTATTAGCATTTTCTCTGCTACATATTAATTATTGCAGACTTCTGCCAACGTGTGTTGTTAATATCCAGCTGCAGTCTGTTTCAAAAGGGAAATGGCAAAGATTAAATTTAAATGAAGGATGATATTTCAGAGTCTGCATATTCCATGAATAATTGCTCTTCTCTACTTTCTGGAAACTTTAATGATAAAAAAATATATTAAAAGAAAAAATGCAAAGGTAGATTTATAATTTTTGATATAAGATATCTAGACCCCCAAATCTTCTTTCCAGAGGCAAAACACTCTTGAAAACAAAACTTGGAAACAAATTCAACTCTTTCAAAGATCTACAAGCATCACTTGCAAAATACTGACAGGTGACTGCACTTGATCAGAAAACAAAACAAACACACACAACCCCTCCTCCCCCCACAGGATTTATACCGTATTTTGCTCTCTGGTTTTTCTGTCTGTGGGTGTGCAGACAGAATATAGATAAGCACTTCTGCTTTTCATGGGCCCTATTCAGCAATCTGTCTAAGCTTCTCTAAGAAAGTCTAGAGGAAATCATAGTGTACTGTACTCTTTCTTCCAGTCCCCTCAGTAGGCAAGTTATGCCAACTTAGGCTCCCTCCAGGTTCCCTCTAATTCACAGGATAAAATTCAAATGTGGTGGATAATTTTGATCTACAATAACTTAGACCCTCTCTTCCCATTTACCTCTTGGAGCTTCTTACAAATAATTTTAATTGTAGTAGTATCTATAGGTCCCATTGTTTGTGCAGTGCCTAGTACATGTAGCAAAAAGACTTGCTGCCCCAGAAAGTTAAAATGTTCGGTTTATGAAACGACATGCAATGGGTGCAGAACAGACAAACAGGGTTGGCTGGGGAGGAGAAGCTAACAGTAAAACACACACACTTTCTTTCAGTGTCCTCGGGAGTGTGAATTGGTGCAACATATATCTCAGTAAGCCAGAAGACGGTAGGTATAAGTAGCACACTAAGGGCAGCTTGTCTTCACAGGGAAATTGACCAGAGTAGCTACAGTGGAATAATGATGGTTATAACTGTTTCACATGTTGAAAAGCCCTAAGAGAGTTTAACTGAGCACAAATTATACTTCACCTCTGAATTTGGCTTTAAGACTTGGCCAGAATTTTTGGTCAAAAATATTATAAACCGTAATCTGAATCTCTGGTTTAGTGTTTATAGCCAACATCTGTGAGGTTGATTAGACAACTTACAAAGTGGCCTTATTTGTAGAGGTGTTGAGAATCCATAGTTCTCATTGGTAGTTGTGGGTGCTCAGTACCACTGAAAAGTGAAGCCACTTATTACTTATAATGGATTTAGGAAGCTAAGTTTAAGACACCCAAGTTTTGGCCTGCTGTGTGTCCACCATGTGCCCCATTTTGGTTGTTGAAACTATAACAGGCATCCTAACACCCTCATGGAGAAGTCTTATAGAATCTAATAGTTTAATTTTTTAAAGTGCTACAGAATTCAATAGAGAATCATAGCAATTCTGTAGGATTATTCAGAAAGCCTCTAAATTTTTATTATACTTATCCTAGTAAAGAGCTTTCAGATATTTCATAGGTCCTACTTAAGACCCTAAGGTTTATGTAAAATGGTCTCATTCATGTCCAAATATAATTTTGCTAAAGCAACTTGCCTGGAACACTTCAAGAACTTTGATAATGAGAAACGGGCCTCATTCCACTATCCAAGTTTTGTTGTGAGGCTTTCACTCCCCACTTTAGATTTAAATGAAATCAATTTGAAATCATAGTATTTCATGTCTTTTTATTTATTTTCTATTCTCAGTGTTACTTTTCTCAGTTTGGATCATTTTAATAGCTTCTGCTTTTTAATAAGTGATTGAACTTTCTCAGAATACCTATTTTTAGAAGCAATAAAAGAACTCCAATAGAGCAGAACTTGATTAAATCACAATAAATCACTTGGCACCTTTAAAGATGTGTCCCAAGGTCTTGAATAAAGGCCATTACATTTTGGTATTTTATCAAAGGATGCATTAAACTGTACAGTGTACTGTACATATCTATCTATCACCTGGCATGTTCAAGTCCCCAGTCTTGAAAACATCTTAAGTACACATGTAACTTTATTCATAAGAATAGTTCTATTATGGGACATTTCACATAAGTGGCACTACTCACAAAAGGTACAAATATCCATGTATGTTTGGAGGATTGGGCCCTAAAGGTCCAGTCATGAAGCAAGATGCCCACTGAAGCCAATGGGTCTTTTGCCCGAGTAAGGAATCAAAGCTAGATTGTGCTTTCACCTTATGTGCCAGGTGGGTGTGTAGAACAGGGCTTAAGCCTCCACTCAGACCTCTGCATGTGGCAAAGATAGACCTGTCCATATCATGGCTCCTGGCTGAGTATGGAAAAGAAGAGCTCCCTTCCCTCCTACAGCTCCTATCACCAGCAGAGGGGAGTGGATCCTTGGCTCCTACACACCTGGTCAGTGGAGCTAGTTGGATGCTGTGTCCTGTTAAAGGTCTGTAGTGGGTTATTTCTACCCTGAACACAACAGGGATGCACTACAGCAACGGCACCTCAGTGGGGTGTCTCAGGGTTGTGTTTAAAAGGCACAATCTAGCCCTTTGTAAGGTATTCAGGTTTGGACCCTAAAAGAGAGGTGTCAGTCTTCATATCTCTATATATTTTAGATTAATTTCATACCATATTATTGCTCAAACATAGGAATTTAGAAACTGAAACTAACCCCAACAAGGAAATGTGTTTTAACCTATGGTTTCACATTAGCGGATATCTAGTTCCATCTCTCTCCCCTTTGTTTTGCTTCTCTTTCCCTAATGCTAAGCAATACAGCTCTAGCTCTGAGTATCTACGTAGAAGAATTTTGCAGATACAGCATATCTGTTTTGTGATAGAGTTAGTGCAGAATTGATGTGTGTCTATTATAGCAAAGCAAGAACTAAGAGCCAAATCAGATCACAAAAGTAGGTGCAGTTTTCCGTTTCTGCTTCACCAGCAAGCCAGCTAAGTGGCTCACTCTCCAAAAAAGGTATTCAAATTAATTAGAGAAATATAAAAACAGAAAAAAAATAGGAATGTACTGACCTTTTCATAATAAAAACAGAAAATTCTGCAGCATGCCATTCTGTGCACATTCTTCAGAGTCAAGATTTGTACTACTACTCCAAACATTGAAATAAATGTGCACCTAACATAGAATATAAAAAATGGGCCAAATCTTAACATTCATGGGATTTTGCCTAAGTAAGGGCAGAGTGAATACCAAATCAGGACTTCAGGATTTGTCCCATGCTGTTTAAATGTCAGATATAATGTATTCAATGGATAGCACAGAATTAGAATCAGAAAACCCTGATTTATAATTAGGAGACATCAAACAATTCTTTAAAAGGGGCTGTTTGTACTTTCTGCTTTCATTTGTCTTGTCTCAATCTACAAAAAACACACTCTCTCTCTTCTCTTACCACATGGAGAGCCTTTGAATTCTGACCTGCATTAAAAAAAAAAAAACAGCAAAGGCTGTAGATGTTGCATATCAGATGGTAAGCTAATTTGCTGTGTCACTTCCAAACATTTTGTTCCCAGCTTTGTTTAGTTTCCCTCTGGAACTTGGCAAGTTGCAGGTTAGTTATCAAGTTACATTTTCATAATAAATATTATTATTATTTACATTTTTCGTCCTTATCACCCTTAAGGATCCAAAAGAACTTCACAAATTGTATATACATAGAATCATACTACTGAAATACAACTCCATCTGGGTTCTAACACGTTAGCCATTCTGTAACAGCAGCATTTTTTGAAAAATTAGGGAAGAATATATATTACAACCTCTAAGGAATTATGCATGAAAATGTAGCACACAGTATGCATACTTGTACAGTAACTCCTTGCTTAACATTGTAGTATTGTTCCTGAAAAATGCAACTTGAAGAGAAACAACGTTAAGCAAATCCAATTCCCCCATAAGAATTAACGTAAATGGGGACGTGGGGGGTTAGGTTCCAGGGAAATTTTTTTCACCAAACAAAAGATTATATTATATATTGTGATACAGCATGGCCAGAAGGCAGCAGGAGAGTGATATAGGAGAGATATGCAAGTCCCAGGATGAGGAGCAGCCTTATTCCCTGTAGAGGGAAGAAAGGTTTCTATAGATTAATTAAAAGCACCTGAAGCCAATTAGAGCACCTGAAGCCAGTCACCTGATAAAAACCCCCTGCTTCAATCAGCCAGGGGAAGGAGTTAGAGCAGAGTACAATTTGGAGGAGCTGAAGTAGAGGAGAGTTTGGAGAAGTGCCGAGGCTGATTAGAAGACCAAGACCCTAGATAAAGAGACACCCGGCTTGTGCGGAGGGAGGGCAGGAAACCCCACAAGCTGAAAAGCAGGAGAGGGAAGTAGCCCAGGAGAAGGAAGCACTAGTTCAAGTGGTTTACCACTATCCCTAGGGCCCCTGGGCTGGGACCCGGAGTAAAGAGTGGGCCTGGGTCCCTCCCTCTCCATTACCCTTCTCTGGGTTACTAGTGGGACAGTAGATACCCTAGTTCAGGGGCAGGAAACTGCCCTGAACCACCCCACCCCCAAGAAGAGGAAACACAGGACCCATCATAATTGTACTGGCAATTTGCCACTATAGATATGTAACCTTTCTGCCCATCAGAGTTGGCAGCAACAAGGGACGGGTTCAGTATCTAGGGGTTCCATTCCAATAACACAATGCAAAAGTGACTTGAGCCCGCACCCAGTGACCTAGGACAAATATATACCACCCCTGCTGGGCACCTCTAAGAGGCAATACTTCCCCTCTCAGAAGCACAGAGTCTGAGTGTAGCAAAAGCCTTTTAATAACAGCGAGAAACAATGTGGCATTGTGCTAGGGAAACACCACCAACAAAAAATTCATAACACAACCGGTGAAACAAAACACAACCCAAGCAAATTGGGCCACATCCTTCCCTTTGGTTCTTAAGTCCAACAACCCAAAAGTCTCTGTCCCTGGTCAGTGCAGCCCTGGGTTTGAAAGTTTATCTGTAGAATTTTACCTCCCAACCTGGGTGGAAATGGGGGAGAGGGGAGGTTTAATGGACACCTTATGCAGTCCAAAGCAGACTGCCCAACCTCTCCAGGGGGCTCCGCTCCACTCTACTCCAGCAGCCATCTCATGAGCCAATCCTGCTGCCCCACAATATACCTTCAGGCCCCATCACTAAACACAACACTCAGTGATTTCAACTCTTTAGTGATTTCAGCTTGTACTAGGGGAGCCTCAGTGCTAGAACACCATTGGCCTAAAGTGAATTCAGCTCAGTAGCCTATAACTAGACTCCTAGTGGAATCAAAACTAGCTCTGATATTCCACCATGGAGAGAGACGGTACAATTGACAGGTAGGGCCCTCACCAGGGACCCATACCACCAGGTATTAATACCTGTCCTCAGCCTCTCTCCCCTCACTGGATTTTGGAACCCATGACCCTTGCCTAGCGAGTGCTGCTTAGTTGATGGTGAGTCCCTCCATCATAACAAAAGGCCAAGGACAGTTCCACTGTCCTTGATTCACATAATCAGGATAACAACAGATAACAGTTTATTCTTCCTGCCCCAACAACAGAGAAACTGGGGCTCCTATAGCAGCCAAAGTGACCATCTAGAGGGGGTGGGTGTGCCTATGCAAATGAGATCAGCCCCTGAAGTTGTTTTCCATAACCCACCATGACTTGCCACCAGATGTCAGGGTAGAGCTCATCCTGACTCTGCTTACATTATATATAATTACACACACAGTACAAGTTTTAAACAAAAAATTTTAATACTGGTACACAGCAATGATGATTGTGAAGCTTGGTTGAGGTGGTGAAGTCAGAGGGTGGGATATTTCCTGGGGGATGCCTTACTGCTAAGTGATGAACTAGCAATTGGCTGAGACTACGACAGCAAATGTGAAAAATCGGGATGGGGGTGGTGGTAATAGGAGTCTATATAAGAAAAAGACCCCCAAATCAGGACTGTCCCTATACAATCAGAACATCTGATCACCCTAGCTGAGCCCTCAAGAGTTAACTCGTTGTTAATGTAGCCCAGGGGCGGGCAAACTTTTTGGCCTGAGGGCCATATCAGGTTTCCAAAATTGTACGGAGAGCCAGTTAGGAGGCGGGGGCTGGGCCATGCTTGGCTATTTGGGGAGACCCAGCCTCTCCATCTAACCCCGCCCGCTTCTCGCCCCCGACAGCTTCCCTGGGACTCCTGCCCCATCCAACCCCCCAGTTCCCTGATGCCTCCCCAGGACTCCTGACCCATCCACCACCCATGTCCCCTGACTACCCCTGGACCTTCCACCCCAACTGCCCCCTGCTGCCCCATCCAGTCCCTCCTCTCCTTCCTGGCTGCCCCCGCCAGGACCCCTAGCCCATCAACCCCCCTGTTCCCCATTCTGACCGCCCCAACCCCTATCCACACCCCCGATTCCAATCACCACCCTGAACTCCCCTGCCTTCTATCCAACCCCCCCAGCCCCTTACCGCACTGTCTGGAGCCACCCAGACCACCAGGTCAGGCTGCGGCTCTGCAACTGCGCTGTCCGACCACCCAGAGTGTTGCATCGGCTGCACGGTATGCTGCGCTGCGGGGGAGGGGGAGCAGCGAGGGAGGGGACTGGGACTATTCTCCCCGGCTGGGAGCTCCCCAGCTGGGCAGGAGGGTCCTGCAGGCCAGATGTGGCCCATGGGCCATAGTTTGCCCACCTCTGATGTAGCCTCACACTCCAAGGCAGCACGAATGGAGGGAGCAGAGACAGCATGGCAGAGACACACACCCGGTGTGAGAGAGAAAGATATGCATTTCTCCTTTAAGTACGCTGCCTTTTTAAATTAATCAGCAAGCTGAGACAGCAGCTGCTGCCAGGAAGCTCCCTCCATCCTGAGCCCTGTTGTGTGTCCCCCCCGCCCTATGGAAGATGGTGTAAGCAGGGTGCAGGAGCAGGGGGACACCCTGATATTAGCCCCTGCCAGACACACACACACAGCAAGCAGGAGGCTCAGGGAGCAGCTCCAAGGCAGAGGACAGGAGCAGCACATGGCAGTAGGGGGAGGGACAGCTGAACTGCAGGCAACTAGTAGCCTGCTGGGCAGTTGCTGCACAGAGAACTTAGGGGAGCGGGGAGCTGCTGGTCCACCCTGGTTCCAAGCCCCCACTAGCTAGCTCCAATGGGCTGCTCTTCCTGCAAGCAGTGGACAAAGCAGGCGGCTGCCAAACGACTTGAGAAGGGAGCATTGCACAACTTTAAATGAGCATGTTCCCTAAGTGATCAGCAACATAACAACGTTAACCAGGATGACTTTAAGTGAGGCATTCCTGTACATGGATCTTTGGCTACCTGTTGCGGGGGGGCTCCCTGGACACTCCTCCCTCAGGTCCCCTGTCCATTGTTTATCTTCTCTTCTCCCCCAGTTGGCAGCCCTTCAGGAAGCTCTCTGAGGGCAACCAGTCAAGGATTGGCTACTCCACTTCCCTTCGCGGGAGAGGAGGATCTATCTGGAAAGAAGACCAGTTTCTCATGTATCCCCTGGATGTTCAGTACCAAGGGCTTAGTCTCCTATAGTCTATTGCCTCTTTGTAGAGTTTACCTTCTCCCCCTCTTCCTGGGGCACATTGCTATCAGCCAGGGCAGCTTCAGGAGTGGTGTCTCCTCCTCTGCTGATCTACCTCTGTACCAGAAGCATCTGCTGGGGCAGCCTTTTTCCAGTTGACCACCCCTTCCTATGGGGAATTCCCTACTTTTAAGCCCCTTCTCCTCTAGGCCAAACAAACCTTGGAGGTGCATCTCATTAGTGAGGAACAGGCCCACGGGAGCTTGTTAATCTCCACCGTACCCAAGTGAGGGCATGTCTCTTCACAGTTCCTTTCTTAAAAGAATTGGGCCTTTTATACTGAATTGGGTGACTCCACCAAAACACTTAAAAAGGAGAGAGAGCTCACCTTGTTAAAAATTAATTAATAAACCATTCAAATGCAATATTAGATCCAATATAGATTAGGTGAAGTAGATGGGGTGAAATGGAGGATATGGTCATGCTGTTTGGAGTGGCTCATGACTATGAGTGCCAACCTCAGGGCAGACACTCCAAACTGGTGGTATGTTCTATCATTAGCTTTCACCAACTTGGTAACAATTGTGAACTCCTGAAGCACTGTAACCATCTTAGTATGGAGTCACAGACAGTTCCCTTGGGCTCTCCAGTCTGTTTTGCCACCCAGGTAAGCTAGACTTAGTGATAAATGGTCACTTACATTAAAGATCACAAAATATTCAGGTTGCTTCCAGTACCAAAGGACCAGTCACTTACCCCATCTCAATTTGGACCTCAGATCTCACACCAAAGACAACACTTGCAGCCAATCATATAGTAAACTAACTAAGGATTATTAATTAGGCAAAAGAAATGAGAGGGAGTTATTTACAGATTAAAGCAGGCAACATATGTGTACAAATGAATTAGTCTATGGTTCCAAAAGGTGACAGAGATGTAGTAATCTATCCGCTGAATGTCTTTCAGGGCTAACCCAAGTTGACTGTGGGGATCTCTACTTTTGTTTCCTAACTACAGCCCCATGAGAGTTCAAACAGCAAAGAAATGAAAAAAATCTTCATGTCAGCTATCTTTATTTTCCTCTTCCAGAATTCAAACTGAGGGGATGTGCCCTTCTGCATATAGCTTGTGTAGGGGCAATTAGTAAAGTCTGTGTATTGTGATGCTTCACAATGTCCCATTTAGTCTTGATAATCCTCCTTGATGGGCTGGGGGAACCTCTCCTCCTGTCTGAGTTCAAAGCAAGCATTTTTACAATTCTAAAGCAAAACTTCCATATTACTTTATAGCATGGAATACAGACATTACAAGTAAGATTAATGCATGTAGCCACTTACAAGTATTTTATAGAGTGTAAACATCAAACACATTCTTACAAGTTGTCATAAATATAAAGGGAAGGGTAAACACCTTTAAATCCCTCCTGGCCAGAGGAAAAACCCTTTCACCTGTAAAGGGTTAAGAAGCTAAGACAACCTCACTGGCACCTGACCAAAATGACCAATGAGGAGACAAGATACTTTCAAAGCTGGAGGGGCGGAACAAAGGGTTCTCTCTGTTTGTGTGTTGCTTTTGCTGGGACCAGAGCTGGAATGCAGGTCAGAACTCCTGTAAAAAGTCAGTAAGCAATCTAGTTAGATATGCGTTAGATTCTGTTTTGTTTAAATGGCTGATAAAATAAGTTGTGCTGAATGGAATGTATATTCCTGTTTTTGTGTCTTTTTGTAACTTAAGGTTTAGCCTAGAGGGATTCTCTATGTTTTGAATCTGATTACCCTGTAAGGTATTTACCATCCTGATTTTACAGAGGTGATTCTTTTACTTTAATTAAAATTCTTTTAAGAACCTGATTGCTTTTTCATTGTTCTTAAGATCCAAGGGTTTGGGTCTGTGTTCACCTATGCAAATTGGTGTGGATTTTTATCAAGCCTTCCCCAGGAAAGGGGGTGTAGGGCTTGGGGGGAGGGGGGTTTGGGGGGGGGAAGATGTTTCCAAGTGGGCTCTTTCCCTGTTTATATTTGTTAGACGCTTGGTGGTGGCAGGAATAAAATCCAGGGACAAAAGGTAAAATAGTTTGTATCTTGGAGAAGTTTTAACCTAAGCTGGTAAAAAATAAGCTTGGGGTTTTTTTCATGCAGGTCCCCACATCTGTACCCTAGAGTTCAGAGTGGGGAAGGAACCTTGACACAAGTCTAACGCCTATTTTGAACCATACTAACATACAGGTGACCTGGTCTGGTTTCCAGCTGTGAATCTATCAGTGCCCAACTGAGGCCTACAGCCTTGGCAAGAGCTGGAATCTGATCTACCAGCATCACAGATGCATACAGCTTTTCTTGGGGTCATGTTCCTTAGTTTCATATTGAAAACTGGACAAAGAAAATACTCCCCAGACACAACTGAATGATTCAAAAAGGCCTGGGACAATTTTTTTTTAAAAGAAAAGCTTACGGACAGTACAAAGAAACAAAAAAACCAAAACCCCAAATACACACCACAAACAACCACAAGTGCTAGGACCTGGTCCAGCAAAGTAACATTAATCATGTATAACATTAAACTTCTAAGTTGGCCCATTGATTTCAGTAAAATCAATCAAATGCTTAAAGTTACAAACATTTTAAATTCTTTGCTAGTTTGAGGCCCTATGGCCAGATTTTCAAAGGTGTTTAGGAGCCTAAAAGATATAGACAGGTGCTTTTGAAAAATCCCAGAATAGAATTAGAACAAAATAATGCTTCCAAAACCAGTAAGGGAGACTAGATAACTTTACATGCACATAGACCTCTACACTATGTTGTATGTCTCTCCTCTCCTGTCCTCCATAAAGCATGTATGCATTTGCAGTATTAGGATTGTACAATGTTCTCTTACATCTTCTCTGCTTTGTTGCTTATTTAATAAAATCCAAACATATTAATAAGTATGGGAATATGGAGAAACGAGGTTCACAATTTCTGAAAAGGTTTACAATGTTTAGTGAGTAACAAGATAACATAGTAAGGGTTGATATGTCATTCACTATGATTGTTTACATCTCTTTTACACTAGTTCTATATGGGATTGGAAGCATTATGATGAAACTGGTGAAAAATTTTAAAGTTTTAGTCCACAGTTACTTGCATATATTTGCTCCCTGGATTTTACTCTGAGTTTCAGGTTTGAAAGAACTCAAAGTCAAAGTTAAACTCATTAACTTCACACATCAAAACCATGAATTTTACCAAACATTAGCCAAGGATAGTTCAAAACTGGACAGAGACTCACTCTTAAAGTTTGTAAACTCTAGTCAACCTGGCCTCTGCTTTGAATTTGTAATGGAGCCCAAATGTCAAGTGAGTCTCATGAGTTAAGTTTACATTTTGAACAGGTTTACATGTGACCTGGTGTGAAGCAGATTTGTAGAGGGATCCCAGCCCGACTTCTAACTGTGCACATATGATTATTTGTACATGCAGTTTTCAGCGATATCACGGACATGTGTGAATAGCCAGCATAAAATCCATTTGGATTGGATTAGTGCACACAATGGATTTTTGACATTGAAATTTGCATATGCAAGTGATTTTTTTTTAAAGCATGCCAGCAAATAAATCAAATTTTGAAGATTTGATCCATCTGCTTGAAAGCTGCAATGACAATATATGTCTGAAAATTTGAAAACTTCCCATTCTTCCCCCATTTCCCACCCAAACACAATTTTTAAACCGAACATCAGAAGATCTTGGGAGAAAATAACCTAAGTCGCAAGTACTATAGTTTGTCGCTGCAGACAAGCCTTTTGCTTTAAATATGTTCCTCTAAATTTGCAAGACATTGGTAGTGTATTTGTCTTTATAGTAATTACAGTATCTCTCCTGATTTAGTCTGGTGTTACAGAGGTAATGGATTTGTTTTTCCATTTTCATTCTTATAATTTGCTGCCTCTAAAACATTTTTTAGGATTAGAGAAATTAAGTGTTGAAACTTAATGAAGCATCCATTTTCTTGTACTAAAATGTTTTATGAAAAGACAAGAATAAAAAAGGTTTCTTATGTATAAAGAACAGTGTATTTGTACAATTTTGTATACCAATATGTAAGAAGAGAATAATTGTGGTGTTTTTATTCACTGATGTTCTACTATGGTTTAGTTTGTTTCATCATTTTCCCTCAACATATTAGCATTGCATCAAATGAATATTGGTTGATTACAGATGGTCAACTCTGGCTCTTGCTGACACCACCTTACACTAGGGTCACAGAAGTTTGATAGCTGTCCTTTTACCTTTGGTACTGATCTAGTTGAACTGTGTGTTTACCACCATGGAGGTACCTCCATGATGTTGTTCCTGCTGGTGCTGCATTGCTCCGATTTCCTTTCTCGGTTCTCCTTACTGAAGCAAAATGAGATGACTTAGGCGATATCTACACTACAGACCTTACAGCAGCACAGCTGCACCACTGTAAGGTCTCCTGTGCAGCCATTCTGTGCAAATGGAAGAGCACTCTCCTGCTGGCATAATTAAACCACCCCCAATGAGTGGTGGTATCAGTCAGTGGGAGACTCTGGCGCTTTTGTTGGTGAAACTTATGTCGGTCGAGATGTGCTTTAAATTATGGCTGAGGAGCAAGAGAGGAAGTCAAAGGTGACCTGGAGATGGGAAAAAAAAACCTACTCTAAACCTTGTAAGAGAAGAGTAGGTGATTGCTTGACTTGGAGGTGAAATAGTATCCTGGGATCCTGCTCCTACAGATTTTAATAAAAGTAATGAAGCCAGTCTGCTCAAGCAAACAATCAGCAGCAAGTGACTAGTCCTTTTAAGACATAGAAGGATCTGAAATGTTTTTTATAATTACTTCACAGCAGTAATAGCCTTATACCATAAGTAGTCCCAGTGGCTTCAATGAGACCAATAATGGTAGGACATACTATTAAATTATACATAAGGGCTGATCTTTGTCCTTTTCAATATAACCATCCCCCCCCACACACACACACTCACCACATGCATTTGTCAATGCCCTAAAAGTAATTACCATTCTGATTCTTAGGCTTGATTCTGATGTCACTTACACTAGTATAAAACTCCACAGACTTCAATCGACTTATTCCTGAGTTATGCCAACAGGTGGGAGATCAGAATCAGGCCACAAATTTGCTGAAACTCCTATATGTGTAAAAGCTGGAATTTTAACTAAATCAGGTTTCTGAGATGTAGTCGGAGATGAATCACAAAGAGACCATCATTTGAAGCAAAATAAGCAAACACAGTGAATATAGGCTTCCAAGTTTGTGGAAAACTAGAAAGCATCATCACAAACCTAGCACCAGAAGGAAAGTTACTTCAATTTCTATTTCAGTCATCATACTGCTGTTTGTTCAGAGTCCTTATCAATTTTGGGGCATTACAAATAAAGAGAGAGTATTGCATTTTTCCCCAGGAGGGGATGGGGGAGGGAGAGCGAGTGTGACATTACAATTTAATCTTAGAGTGATTCACACGGTCAAAGGCTGTACGTTTAAGAATTACTTTTTTTTGGATTTGCTATGGAAGGACCTTTTTATACTTTCAGTTGTCATTTGCAAGGATGGGATGTTTTTCAGTCACGCAGTCATCTTTGTTCTGTACATTTTCCTTTCTGTGAGCTAACAAAGAGGTAAATACATTGTGAAGTACATTACACTATTTGTTTTTCTCCTTGCCTGCATAGATGTAAGTTAATTCATACCCTTCCTTCTCCTCCTCTGAAGAAATGTCAAAGGACCTTACCAGCCACTTGGAGCTACTGCTACCTCCTTCCCAATCACAGAGTATTTCATACGTACTACTGACTGATTGCAGTATACAAAGAATTAATTTATCACACAATATTAGTTTCAATCACCATTCTTTTAATCATTACAGCAGAGTGATACTTTTGTAACCATATACAAAAATATTGAGTGACTCTACAAACAACTCCCATGTGCAAATACTCTGAATTTCAGCTTTTCTAAATGTGACTTTCCACAGAATACAGACTTGGCCAATTGTTGCTTATATTTAGCCATCTTAATCTTGTTTTATGTTCAGGTTTATTATAAAAACTACCCACTATAGCAATGACACAGTGTTATTTCCCACCAAACCCACACATAGGTATTTGCAACTCTTCCTTTTGGGACTCTCTTCCATCCAAACAACTCAAATCTTTTCCCCTTCCTCCTGACATTTTGCTATACCATTTCTCCTCTCCAGGGCTAAGCTAAAGGCTTTCAGCCATGCTCTGCAGAAAGACATCCTCTATAAACCAGACATTTTTTTGATCACAAGAACTCCATTGCATTTATGATTAATGATTGGAGAAACTCAAGAGGTTCAGAAGTTCTGTTCACATAATCATCTAAACTTTTTAATGCTTATCTTCAACTTAATCAAGTCTCTCTGGTTAAGAGATCAAACTGGCAACCTTTCAAAAACAAGCTCTCTGTTGAGACTTTTACTACAGCCTCAGTTTAGTCGGGTTGTTTTTGTACTCTCCAAACAAGTCTGCCATTCTTCAATTATCAAGGGGTAAAATTCAGCAGAATGCAAAAGGCCCATTTGATACTATACACTCCATAGATCTAATTCATGAAAGTATTTTATTTATGTTCATAAGTCCATCCCTATTCTTCACAGCATTTAACTTTTTTAGCATGTGCTTAAGTCCTATAGCTTTCAATGGGACTTAAGCCTATGCAGAATCATAGAACTGGAAGGGACCTCGAGAAATCATCTAGTCCAGTCCCCTGCACTCAAGGCACGACTAAGTATTATCTAGACCATCCCTGACAGGTATTTGTCCAACCTGCTCTTAAAAATCCCAACGATGGAGATTCCTCCACCTCCCTAGGCAATTTATTCCAGTGTTTAACCACTCTGACAGTTGGGAAGTTTTTCCTAATGTCCAACCTAAACCGCCCTTGCTGCAATTTAAGCTCATTACTTCTCGTCCTATCTTCAGAGACTAAGAAGAACAATTTTTCTCCTTGTAACAACCTTTTATGTACTTGAAAATTTATGTCCCCTCTCAGTCTTCTCTTCTCCAGACTACATAAACCCAGTTTTTTCATTCTTCCCTCATAGGTTGTGTTTTCTAAACCTTTAATCATTTTGTTGCTCTTCTCTGGACTTTCTCCAATTTGTCCATATCTTTCCTGAAATGTGGCCCCCCAGAACTGGACACAATACTTCAGTTGAGGCCTAATTAGCGTGGAGTAGAACAGAAGATTGAATTCTCATGTCTTGCTTACAATACTCATGCTAATACATCCCAGAATGATGTTTGCGCTTTTTTTTTTTTTTTTTTTTGCAACAGTGTTACACTGTTGACTTATATTTAGCTTGCAATCCACTATGATCCCCAGATCCCTTTCCACAGTACTCCTCCCTCAGCAGTCATTTCCCATTTTGTATGTGTGAAGCTGATTGTTCCTTCCTAAGTGGAGTATTTTACATTTGTCCTTATTGAATTTCATCTTGTTTACTTCAGACCATTTCTCCAGTTTGTCCAGATCATTTTGAATTTTAATCCTATCCTCCAAAGCACTTGCAACCGCTCCCAGCTTGGTATCATCCGCAAACTTTATAAGTGTACTCTCTCTCTCTCTCTCTCTCTCTCTCTCTCTCTGCCATTATCTAAATCACTGATGAATATATTGAACAGAACCAGAACCCACTCATTATGCCCTTCCAGTATGACTGTGAACCACTGATAACTACTCTCTGGGAATGATTTTCCAACCAGTTATGCACCCACCTTATAGTAGCTCCATCTAGGTTGTATTTCCCTAGTTTGTTTATGAGAAGGTCATGCGAGACAGTATCATAAGCCTTACTAAAGTCAAGAAATACTGTCCTGAACAGAGATGCTGTTTTTCTCAGTGATTTTTTTTTTCTGTCAAGATTGTGGTAACTAATAGATTCTAAAACAAAGAAAAATCTGGATAATATTCAGCTAAAGAAAACATGACTAAGTGCAATGAATGTGTTGTGATAGCATAAAAGTGACTTAGTCAAAACTGTTGTAGAAACCACAATGAAAAGACTTCCTACCCCTACATCTGATGAAGGCAGTTTTCTAGGACTCATTTGGTGTATTTGCAGACACAACATGACACCCAGCTCGGGCCCCGGGGAGCCGGGTGGGGATGCGCTGGGGGAGAGGTATGACGGAGCCAGTCGCTCATGAGTGCTCTTCAGCCAGTCCTGCCATATGGCTTTTTGATGGTCATAAACAGGAACCAAATCACCTCAGTAATTAGCTTTGACTCAGCATTCGCTACCCAGCAGGCAGTTAAAAGCCCAATTATGGCTGACTCTGTGCAGCTTCAGGATTACCCCTTTCACACACTACTTCCAGTCAGGAAGCAGCAATAATTCAGCTACCTGAAATCAGTAGTGCAGGGAGGTGCTGAAAGTGCTTCCTCGCACTGCTCAAATTCCCAGTGGGGCACATTGGGGTTGGGTGCCATATAGCTATGTCTTGCCTCCTCCTGTATATTGGCAAGTAGCTAGGGGGCTGCATATGTTACTAAATGTGTAGCAAGGGCAACTGTTCAGGGTGCTCCCTTCTCTCTAGCATTAGAGAACTATTATTATATTCCTGGCTTACGTATGCAGACTGCTGCCCTCTGCCCCCAAATTTAAAGCCATTAGTCATGCTAATTGAGCCTACAATAAGGTAATAAAGCTGGTGGCATGAATTCAACCTGATTTTATTTACTGTCTGTCACAAGCAAAGGTGGTGTTTGATTTTTTTTTCTTCAATACCGACTCATAGAATTCAGTCAAGTCCCCCAATTTGTGCCTGTTGCTCCAGGTCAGTCCTGGAAAGACCAGGACTGCATTTACAGGAAGATGTGTTGAATGGTCTAATAGACTGATTGAATCCTAGATGTTTAGAGATGGAAAAATCAGTGATCAAGGCATGCTGGTAACTGATGGCTTTAAAGGGATTAGAAACCAGAAATTTATAATACGAGAAAACAAAATACCTCGTTCAGACTTTGCTTTGTTTTAGAATGCTATGAAGCCACCATGCATTATACTGATAAGAAAACAGAATGAGAGAGGAGGTTTATTTTCCTTAGGGAAGATTCCTTTCAAACTGCCTGTTGCAGATATTCAGCTCAATCAGTGTGATGTTGCAACTTCAGACACATTCTTTATAAAAAACAAAAATAAGAAACCCTGAAAAGCGGTTTTACTGGTACATATCTATTTACATGTACAGAACTCTGTAAGCCTACATAAAATCATTTAGTAATCTCAGTAGTGAGGGCATTCATTACTGAATGTATGTTTTGTAACAAGCATCACTGAAGCAGAATCCTATATTTTTGTGTAACAGGGTAGTCACTACAAGGCATAGGGAAATCCAGATGTATGATCCCATTGGATAAAATAAAAATCAATTTTGCTGAAAACTAACTCTCCAAAGCCCTGTCCTGGAACCCTTTTCAATAATTTCAAAATAAGTTTCAGATAGGGCTGGCCAAAAAACAAGAATTCTGCTTCACACAAAAAATGGAGGCTTTGAAATTTAGTTTCGCTCTGCATGCAAACAAAGCTGAGACCTTTCTAATTTTTTTGTGAAAAAACCAAGAGAGAAACATCTCCCAGAATAGCCAAGAGCCCAGTGGCTAGGACGCTTACCTGGGATGTGGGAGATGCAGGATATCAGGCAAGGCAGGGTCCGAGTCTGGATCTCCCAATTCCCGGTGAGTGGCCCTGACCACTGAGCTATTGGCTATTCTGGGGTGGGTGAATGTTTGCCTCATTGACCAGAAATTCTGTCCTGGACCCTAGAAACCTTCCCAGTGAAAATTTAGCCAAAATTGATACCTTTCCACAAAAATCAACCTTTTCTGACAAAAACATTCAGTTGAAAATATCCTGACGAGCTCCAGTTACACCCACATAAAAGAGGGGCAGAATCCAGGCCTTAGTGCAGATCCACAAAGGGACTTTGATGCCTAAACCTGGGATTTAGGTGCTACTTCAATGCACAAAACCTCCACTCAGCTGCTGCCTAACTCTGTAGGCACCTAAATGTTTGCTATAAAAGTCCCCCAGGTGCTTATGTTTCTGCCTGTGGGCACACATACGGCTGCCCAGGCACCTCTCCCACAGGCTAAGCCCCCGCATGAAACCAGGAGTTGCCCTACCTATGTCACGTGTGGGGCCCAATCTGTTAGGCGTGCTCTGGGTATGCCTAATTCCATACAAAACAACCAGGAAGTGGTAGGAGAAGAGGCTTTCCTCATAACCATTAACCCAGTGGTTAGGAAATTCACCTGTGTGGTGGGTCATCCTGGTTCAATTCTTTCCTTTGCCTCTTGAAAAGGGATTTAAATGGGGGTCTCCCACCGCTCCAGTGAGTGCCCTAGTCACTGACCTATGGCAGCCTTCTTTTAGGTGTCTAAAAGCTCCATGAGAGGCAAGGCTTAGGACACACACCCCTCATCAGCATCTATTGGCTAGTTTAGGCAGCCTCCAGACTAGGGTGCTGGCTTTTGTGCACCTCTTTCTCTGGTACCTCTCTACCCCAACCACTCATTATATAGGTGCCTAGCCCAGGGTTTGAATTCCAGAGATTTTTCAAGGCATCTACAAAGTAGGTGTTGCAACGCCTAGGCCCCTTTGTGGATCTGGGCCTTAATAGCTGCAAAAAAGTATTGTCTATGAAACTTGTTGGGATTCCAGTACCTAAATATTTCCCCTGAATGCCAATGGGATTTAATGAGTTGCTTGTGATTAGCTGACTTTTATGTACATGTATACCCATGTTTTCTAGAAAGACTACTAGTTGAGTTAGCTAAGATCCTCCTGTAGCTCTGTGATAGATATCAGTACTTGGGAGCTGAAGGTTTCAAGTTTTGAATCTTGTGGTAGATCTTTTTCTAAAAGACGTGCTCTAATTCAGTCAGCAATTAATTAGGGAAGTCCTATGGTCATAGGCACCGACTCCATGGATGCTCCAGGGCTGGGGCACCCAAAGGGAAAAATTAGTGGGTGTTCTGCACCCACTGGCAGCCAAGCTCCCATCCCCCCGCCAAGCGCGTCGCATCCCCCCTCCTCCACCTATCTTCCCCAGCACTTCCCCCATCCACCACCAAACAGCTGTTTGGCAGTGTGTTGGGAGGGAGGAGGAGGAGCAGGAATGTGGCACGCTCAGGGGAGGAGGTGGGGAAGAAGAGGAGCCAGGGCAGGTATTTGGGGAAGGAGTAGAAATGGGAGCAGGGCAGGGGTGGGAAGAGGCAAGGCAGGGACGGGGCCTCATGGAAGGGGTTGAGTGGGGGTGGGGGCAGAGGAGGGTCGAGCACCCAGGGAAAGCAGGGAAGTCGGCGCCTATGCCTATGGGTCTGTGTTAATGAAGTCCCCAAGATTTTTGCCTGAATAATAATGAAGAAATGGTGGGTTGACCAATTTCTGCTGGTGAGATAGAAGCTTTCTCGCTTTCCCAGAGCTCTTCTTCAGGTCTGGGAAATGTACTCAAGAGTGTCACAGTTAAATACAAGATTGTTTAGCATAAGTAGTTAACACATATTTCAAGGGACCATTCAACTTGAAGTGGACTGATAACACCCCTCCAGTTATACGGAGGAAAGGAATGGGGGGAGCAGCTGGGAGGGAGGTTTATTAGTGGGTTATAAATTGGTGTAGTAAGCCATAAATCCCATGTCTCTATTCAGTCCATGATTTTTAGTGTCTAGCAAAGTTATGAATTTAAGCTCCCAGGCTCATCTTTTTAAAGTATTGTGCAAGTTTCCTTTGAGGATAAGGACTGATAGCTCAGATATAGAGTGATCGCTTTGTGAAAAGTGTTCACCCACAGGTGATAAGGTGTTTTTGTCTTTTATCAGTTTCCTGTATGAGTTCATTTGCGATCATAGTGATTATCTGATTTCACCCACAGGGTTGCTATTGAAGCATTTAGTGTACTGCATAAAGTATGCCATATTTTCTGATAGGCATATGTAGAACGCATGGATCGTGAAAGGTATGTTGTGAGGGTGTTGATCATTGTAGCAGTGGAGATATGTCTGCAGGTTTTGCATCTGTTGTTCGGGCAGTGTCAATTTATAACCCACTAACAACCTGTCACCCAATTCCTTCCCCCTATGCCCCTGTTTCCTCCCTATGACTGAAGGGGTGTTAACAGGCCACTTAAGTTTCTTAAACCTGAGGAAAAGCTCTGTGTAAGCTTGAAAGCTTGTCTTTCTTATAAGTTGCTCCAATAAGAGATATTACCTCACCCACCTTATCTCTCTAGTATCCTGGCACTGTCACAGCTACAACAACACTGCATACAATGAAGAAATGCAACAGTAATTATGATTCTTGATACTATTACAAAAGGGAAAAGCTTTGGGATTTTTTAAAAATTAATTAATTTAAGCTATGGAGCTTAAAGAATACCACTCTTACACATGCATGTATGTTCATTCCTGATGTGGAAATAAAAGTGCACGTCTTTAACTAGTTTCCATTATTCCAAATACAGTTTCCATGAAGCAGACAGAAAAATCTTGAGACCATCCATACATAGGAGTTGATCCTTAGGGATGACCAACATGAGTACTCTCTGTGACGTGTTGGACCCCCCTTCTGGGGTGCCACCTGATGTATTGGGATTTCACTGAGCCTCTCCTGCTACACTGACCTGAGTTCCCACTCATTGTTTTGCTGAATTAGGCTCTCTGGCCTCTTGCAGCATGCACGTGCGTGCGTGCGCACACACACACACACACACACACACACACACATAGCTGTAGCCACAGACTGAAGTCACCTCTGTGCGAGATGATTCACCCAGCACTCACATGCACACCCCTTTGGGAAGATAAATCCAAAATAATACTGTCTTGCACTATATAGAAAAATCTGCACAGCACAAGCTCATAAAAATCCACCCTCTTCCTCAATGTGAAGAGAGATGTTCATGACACCTGAAATGTTGTTAGGACATACGGGCATGATGTGAGATCTCGTTCTGTCTTGTTTCAGTGTCCTGAGGATGCTGAAATTGACAAAATTTTCTTTAAAGTATCTTGTATATTTCATGAAGGCTGTTCAAGCTGTCCTTCATTCACTTCTCCTTCACCCTACTACTAGCCACCTATTGGTGTGCCCCCTGTGCCCTTTTATGTGCCTGGGAGATTAATTCAATATATAAATAGGGTGGAATGGAAACTTTTTTCTTTCAAAGATGGTACAATAATTTCCCTAAATATCCAGTTTTCCCCTCTGATCTCTTTGTGGTTTTGTCTATCAGGCTAATTGCTTTCCCTGTGATTCTTTCACTTCTTTAGCAAAATTCCTTTGCCAAAACTAAGCCCCAAACATCATGACACATCATTTTACCACATTCTCCATTTTTTTTTAAAGTAACATTTCAGTGAAGATCTGCAAGCAGTTTGGGCATCACATCCATCCTCTGATGGGGAGGGTAGACTTGAACTCGGAAATGGTCCCCGATTCCAATTGTATTTGTGTATTGGATCCAGGGCAGAAAAAAACCTGCCCCTTGGTCATACCAACAACTGTGAAATAAACAAGGATGCCAGAAATGGCCCCTAATCCTGTGGGTTAAACCACAGATGGAGCGGAGTATAAGCTGTTACGCAGCCAAAAGAGGTGAAAGTAAGTCTGTGCTGAATTCTTCGGCCACTTTCTTACTGGTATGCCACTGCACTCTTTTTTACCAGTATGCTGTACCAGCTTACTTTCACCCTCCCTGGGTCAAACAGTTCCCATTGTGTAGAGCTATCTCTGAGGGGTTTCTATTGCACACAATTCCTGGGGTAATCCTGAGGCTTGTGTGCATTTCTTCAATAAACTGCTAACATTGTTTGGCCTCATCCAGCATAGCACATTTGAAATACAGAAAGAAAAGGAGTACTTGTGGCACCTTAGAGACTAACAAATTTATTAGAGCATAAGCTTTCGTGAGCTACAGCTCACTTCATCGGAAGTGAGCTGTAGCTCACGAAAGCTTATGCTCTAATAAATTTGTTAGTCTCTAAGGTGCCACAAGTACTCCTTTTCTTTTTGCGAATACAGACTAACACGGCTGCTACTCTGAAACTTGAAATACAGAGACACAGTCAACATTCCCAGCTTCAGATACAGAAATTATCCAATCTATATGCATGTATCAACACATTCCATAAATCACCACCTTTCCAATGATATCTTATAAGACCCATCTTGAGTAAAGTATATCTTAGTTATGTCATAAGCATATTTCTATGAAGAATATGGGTGTAACGTCACACTCTCATCTTCCTTTACTTTTCAACAGGAGTTGAGGGCACGCAGGACCTTACCAGACCAGGCTATATTATATAAATACATATCTTCCAGGAATACCCTGGACTTATACTCTGATTCTCAGCAGATTTTGGAACCATTTTTAATGCAAATGAATCACCATACAAATGCCTGGGAGCTGCTAAGCATATAGAAAAAGTTTGCTTTATTTTGAAGAAAAATGTGTTATGAAAGTCGTGTTTTGTAACTTAAGAATAGATCCACGGGGCAACAGATGAGGGTTAAAGAGGAAAAAATGTCTATGCTGAACCAACTAGGTGCAGCTGTCTTACTAATATCTTCCAGTAAAATCTACTGAGAATTTCCCTGGCCTACAATCCTCTTCTGTATTGAAAAATAATTTTAAAACATTTTTATAGGGTCAATTGAGTGAATATTGCTGCATTCCCAGCGAAGCAAATAAAAGAGATCTTTATAGCAAGAACTTTACAGAGACCAGACATTTGTCTTAGTTGAATGTTTGCCATTTGGAAATTTCTCTTTTCATGGACATTGCGGTGTGGTAAACCCTATCAGAAGTTGTGCTGTGGGCAGCTATTTACTGGAATGTGTTTTTATGTTTGCAGCTTTCCCATCAGACTACACTAATTTTAAATGAAAAAAGCATCATAGTAATACAGTGATGGCTGAGCAATATAGAGCTGTTGAAACATGACAGAGTCTTGTAAGCAGCTAATAGAGCCACCCACTAACAATTGCACCCTTTATGAATTTCTCCAATTCCATTCTCATTGAGCAGAACTGGCTCCCCCCACTCTTCTGTAAGGTATTAAACATGAGATACCTACTTCACTTAAAGACCCTTCACAGTCAATCTCCACGCTACCTATCGTGTCTCATTCACTATCGAGAGGTAGACTCCCACTTATGATGCCAGCCTGTATCGCTCACTTGTTAAGTTTGCAAACAAGCCTCTTTATGCTTTCTCCCCAGCTGCCCCTCACTTTTGGAGGAGCTCCCCATAAACATCTGCAAAACCACCTCATTATCTTCCTTCAAAGCTCTTCTTAAAACTCTGTTCTGCCACAATGCCAAAAACACTTGGCAATGGTTAGGCTGCTGTTGTGCTGACACCATGGCCTATCACACTGACTAGTATTGTCTCATTGTTTCCTTGTACTCCTCTGTCTACATCTGTCTGTTTTCTCCTGTCTTATACTTAGATTGTAGGTTTTTTGGAGCAAATACACAGAAGAAACAAATGGGTTTGTAAAGCACCTAGCACAAGGAGGTCATGATCCACAATCCAATACAATACAAATAAATAGCTTTTTAAAAACTTCCTGTATTAGTGTCTTTTATTTTTGGATTTGGTAATTTATTGATTCCAAACATTAACTACTTTCTGTAGAGGATATAATGTAGCTGGAACCAATTCATCATTGCGACAATGCTATTGACTTCAATGGAATTATACCAGGGATGAGTTTGTCCTTTTTTACCTAATGTCCCCTTAAATCACAACATGGATGTACAGGCTGGTGTGTCTTTTGCTCTTTACACAATAAACCAGATATGCAAACACAGGCCTCCTCCCTAGTGCAGATCCCTTCTCCAGACTTTGAAACTGCTTCCTTCCCAGTGTAACCTCTTCCTCCCTCTTGTCTAGTACAGTTTTAATTCACTTCAAGCCTACTCAAAGCCCATTGAAGTTAATGGAAAGATTCCCATTGACTTAAGCAGGCTTTGGCTCAGGACTTTAGTTTTTCCCAATTATTCTTCTCCAAGTGCAATCATACACCACCCTTCATTCTTTTCCTAGCACTTGGTCTACACTTGGAAATTAGGTCAGGATAGCTAGGTCATGCAGGGGTGTGAAAAATCCACACCCTTCAGCAATGCAGTTAAACCAACCTAATCGCTGGTGTGGACAGCACTAGGTCGATGGGAGAATTCTCCCATTGACATAGAGAACACCTGTTGGGGAGGTGGAGTACCTAAACCAATAGGAGAAGCTCTCCCATCAGCATAGGTAGTATCTTCACTGAAGCACTACAACAATGCAGCCTATGGCTTTGTCATCAGCAGCCATGCAGCATTTTGAGTGAGCAGAAGAGGCCCAGCCAGGCAAAAACAAAAGCACACACACAGGCTTTCAGCACCCCAATCATAAGAGATGAGTAGGAAAGGATGTAAAAGAAAATTTAAGAGGCTTAATACACAAATCCCCAAACACAGCTTTTTCAGTCTCAAGGTAAAGTAGGAAAGAAAACTTTGGTCTATTGTGCTTTTGTTTTTTCCTGTAGGAGACAGTCAGGACTGCAGTAACTGGCGATACTATAAGACTAGCTAAGACTGAAACATCTTGGATGTCAGGATCCACCTGAGACACTAAGCACGTTTTTAGCTTTAGCCTGTCCACACCTGCTCTTAGGGAGTATTAGAGCATATAACATCTGTCTTCTCTAAGTAAGTAAGCCCCAGGGCCATTCAATGTAGCCACTGAATTTCCTATAATAAGTTTCAGAGTAGCAGCCGTGTTAGTCTGTATTCGCAAAAAGAAAAGGAGTACTTGTGGCACCTTAGAGACTAACAAATTTATTAGAGCATAAGCTTTCGTGAGCTACAGCATCCGATGAAGTGAGCTGTAGCTCACGAAAGCTTATGCTCTAATAAAATTGTTAGTCTCTAAGGTGCCACAAGTACTCCTTTTCTTTCTATAATAACAAGTATACTTGCAAGGGATTGCATTGAAAACATTTAACCTTCAAGGCTGAGGGCGGGGTGCAGGGGGAGGGGGGGAGAAAGAGCATTTGAAAGTGAAGGAACAGTTTAAATAATTTATAGAAAAATATGCACACTTCTCTGTATGGAAGGAATGCAGGAGTTTCAGCCAAGTTTTTTTTTCTCTATTAATAATGCTTAGAACTGTGTATGGCCTGAGAATCAGAAAAACACCTTCCTATAATGCTGATTCAATAGTCCAAATTAACAGTAGTCAGAATATGCTGCCAAGCACAATGGCCCCAAGAGAAATTAAACAAATTCTTCTTCAGAATATATATTTTTTTCTTCTAGAAGCATCCATTTATGTTCCTAAATATATTCCAGTACAATTATGGTTATGCACTCTTTAGAAACCCTTTGTTATCACTCTAGCAGCAACAAAGAAGTGTTTAACCAATTAGCAACATGGCATATACATATGCAGCAAGCACTTAATCCTTAAAAAACCCTGAAATGGCTTCATCCTTGCAAACTATTTTATAACAATGCTGAATTTTTAAACTAAAAGGAGTGATAAATAATCTGTTCTAAACATAAGGTCAGTTCTGGGCTGACCATTACTAGCTTCTAAACCGTCCTTCATATTGTCAATACACAGAAAACTTAGTTCTGCTAGACAGTCTATTCTATTCCACAGTTTGGCAATTCAGTGCAGGACTGTCCACCTCAAAGATCTGTTGGTTGTGTTACAGTTCTCCTCTATAGTCCATTCTTAGGTGACAGTTGAACAGAAGATCCCCAGTTTCTTAAATTCATGATTAGAGTACTAGAAATCTATGTGTATTTTCTTGAGCACATATATACTTATTATTTGTCTTATAGAAGCAGCAAAAAGCCGAGTTATGCTAGACACTGCATCAACATGAAATGAAAAGACAGTTCCTGCCCAATATAACTTACATTTTAGGCTGGTGAAAAGGCACAACAGGTCTTAAAATTTCACAGCTTTCCACCTGCCTGTCCATGGTTATCTGTCACTGTCAGGGATTTTTTGGCATCATAGCAGAGGAAAGCCTTAAGGAAGGATTTGAGGGAGGCCACAGTTGTACTTTACATATTTTTTGAGGATGTTATTCCCGTGTATAGAGGCCAGCATGTGAGAGGATGAAGGTGTACCTTGTAATCATCATTACTTGATTGCATTTATATATAGAATAAGAATTACAAAAAATTATCAGTGGATTGGAAGGCTCTCTTTGTGGGATGGTGCAGAAAGACAGACTTTTTGGATAACAGGAAATAATTAGCAATATATGAGAATGGTGGTATTAAGAAAGCAGCTTCTATTTCTGCAAGAGGTAAGACAGAAATCTATTCATGTCATGGTTTGCCTTCTGTTTTTTGACTATTCATTGCCCTACAATTATGGGCAAAATCCTGCTCCCAGGTATATCAAAGTAGTCTTTAAAGAATAACTAAAAAAATGCAATAAGGATCTGAGAAAGAATAGCAGCAGTATTATAGACTTTGCAGCTGATTACTACTGTTGCTGAAATTTATAAATTGTATGCGGCACACACCTATGTGAGATGTGCATTTTCCTTAACAGTATAAAATGAAGATAGATTTAGAAGTGTCTGGGCCATGTAATATCTATGTAGCTCACTTGTTTATTAAGGAGAGGAGAAAAACTATTCAGAATTGTTTGGCGAACTCATTTATTCATGCCATTTAGTGGGTGCAGATTTAAGTCAATAGCACAATTCCCACCATCTTAAAGGGGGAAGCACTTTAAAAATTGATGATTAACAATTAGCTGCAAAGACTAGACAGTTGACCTAATTCTGATCTCACATTGATTTTTAAACTGATAACTACATTTACTTCAACTGAGTCACATTTGTGTAAAAAACAGCAGAAATAGATTGTGTTTCTATGCAGTAGAAATTTGCATGGATAAACAAAGTTATGATAACTATGATTTTATGATAACTGTAGTAGTGGTTTTTTGTAATAAAGGGTTACACAGGAAAAATACCAGATACATCCATGCTCCTTTAACCTGTAACATTAAAAATAGCAAAGTTAATTGTTATTTGCATGCGTTGAGTTGAGGGCACAGCAAGACTTGGAGAAACTGCTTGGAGAAGATCCTCGGCTAGTGAAAATTGTCATAGCTCTGTTGAAGTTAATGGAACTATGACTATTTATACCAGCTGAGATCTTCCACTTCATGCTTAAAACTCATCAAGAGTGAATGCAGTAGAAGACATTCCCCATGGAAGCCGGACGGTTAATGACCCAGGAAAAAGAGGAAAGTTGGATTAACTGGGAGGTAGGAATAGATGTAAATACATTTTAAAAGGGCAGAAACCACAATGGAAATAACCTGAATTGTTAAGAAGTTGCATTTGCAGCAGCTTATTATGAGAAGCAGTAAATTCACCATAATTTGGAATCTTTTAAACCAAGCCTGATATCTTTCTAACATATACTCTTTAGTTCCTCCAGAAATTATTGGGTTCAGTAGTATTCACTAATGGAGTAGCAATATGGTGACAAGCACAGTATAAGAACCTCTATAGACTAGAACAGAACATTTCCCCTCCACTGCAGAAGTTACTGAAATTCTATGGCCTGTAGGAGGTGAATCTCAATTACCACAGTGGTCAGGAATGGCCTTAGCCTGTGAATATTTTTAACTGCTCCCACTGAATGATGTTTGCCATTACAGATCAGCACTTTGCCTACTATTACCATACACTGGTATATGATATTGTCAAAGCTTTTCAAATGCATGATATAGGTGATAAAAGGCAGCACTTTTAGGGATCTTTTTTACTGGTAAGCAGACTTACAAACTTACCCAAAAAATCTGCCGGGAGTCAAATGAAAAAAAACCCACTCACTGGCAGATGTCAATCAGTGTTGCAAGTACTGAGAGCATCATCAGAAAGTCCTGAGTCAGTCTTTGCTCAAGCATATTTATCAGTTTCTAACACTGGGTGCTGTCTCTGTGTGTAGCCAAAAGTGATTCAACATTGGTCTCTGTTGAGGGATTTCATTTTTTAATGACAGGTTTCAGAGTAGCAGCCGTGTTAGTCTGTATTCGCAAAAAGAAAAGGAGTACTTGTGGCACCTTAGAGTAACAATTTATTTGAGCATAAGCTTTCGTGAGCTACAGCTCACTTCATCGAATGCATTCAGTGGAAAATACAGTGGGGATAGATCATCTTAAGTGATCACTCTCCTTACAGTGTGTATGATAAAACCCATTGCTTTATGTTCTCTGTGTGTGTGTATATAAATCTCCCCACTGTATTTTCCACTGAATGCATCTGATGAAGTGAGCTGTAGCTCATAAAAGCTTATGCTCAAATAAATTTGTTAGTCTCTAAGGTGCCACGAGTACTCCTTTTCATTTTTTAATGCATGGCTTTATTGTGAAACTGAGAACTCTTCATGGGCACAGTATTCAATTTAATTTGCCCTTGGTAAGACAAATAAGGGTCTGTTTTCTTGATTTACTTTTCAAATGCCAGAGCAGATTATTGGTTTAACTATTATCTCAGACATGGTGTTAAAGACCCAGTGAGTGAAAGAATTTAAAAACTGAGTCAATAAGATCACTAATGTCACTTCGAAGTTTAAAACTAGAAAGATAACAAGCAATAGAGAGATGCTAAAAATAGCCTAACAGGGGACATTATATTAATCATAAAGTTAGACAAAAAGAAATTGTGCTAGTGGCTCAAACCCTTATTTCCCCAGCAGCTTGACACAGGTTTATGTTAGAAGAGTGTGCTAATAAAGGACACTGTTACTTGAAAACATGCCACAGAGACTTCAAGAATTCACAACATTTAACATTTCACTTCTATGCGAAGAACTTTCTATTACAGTGAAACTTCCAGTAATTTCATGATCTAATCTGTCTGTTATTAATTATAGAAGTTATTTGTCTGGGAGCAAACACTTCTAATAAAAAAACCCCCATGTTCTTAAATGAGTAGAAATATAACTGTCTGTCCGTACTCTCCATCTGGCTTTAATTTTTAAGTAGAGTAAAAACTCAGCCGTCTCCTACCGTCTCTTGAGACCAAGTGTTGGGCACCAATCAAATCACAAGAACAAGCTTTGTAGCTGCCAATTGTCAACTGCCTCATCCTAAAGTCAGCCAAGCTGGGAAATTAATTTTAGTCCCTTTCTTAGCATATATAGCAAACCCAATGGTGGCTAGTAATGGCTAAGAAAAGAGAGGCTTTTGAGTCAAACTGCTCATCCCAGTATGCCTATAGTCATTCTCGAAAGTTATTAAAATGGAATTGCACTTGTGTCTGTATGTACGTTCACAGCTGCAGAAACTGTCATCAGGTGTTTGAACAAACACTTTGTTTGATGCCTTCTACTGGATTTGTTTGTTTTTACAAATGACAGATTTTAGCAGCTTTTTGTAAGATTCTGAAAATTTTGGAAGTTTGCTTTTATATTGTGGGACCAGAGACATTTTTTTCAAATATTTTTAGCTGTCTCTCATATCCCTCTATATATAGGAAAGAATGGAATAGCATAGTCTAAAGAGAATTCATGAGCGAGCACAATGTGCCTGCTGCCCATTGAAAAAAACCATGTATTTTGCTTCCATGCTAAACCTCCTTCTGAGCTTTTCCTTGGTCATTATTCACCTGGCTGTCACAATTTCCCAGACACAACTCCCACTATTTCATTTATTTGGCTCAAAAACTGGTCAACATCAGCAATTTCAGTTCAAACCCTTTTTGACCCTTACTCAAAGTAAGAACATAATCATTGAACTGTTGCTTGTCCCATGTGTGCCGTGTTGTTGTAGCCGTGTTGGACCCAGAATATTATAGAGACAAGATGGGCAAGGTGTTAGCTTTTACTGGACCAACTTCTGTTGGTGAGAGAGACCGCACCCATCTTGTCTCTCTGTTTTTTTTCATACAGCCATTTATTATGACTGCTTGCCCAGTCATTGGTGTGTGCCATCACTAACTGCACAGATGTGAAGGATTGTGATCACATATGTTTCTACAGGTACTCTTCAGGCTTCCTTTTTCAGAAAAATAGTCCAGTGAATTTTGCTGTCTCCGGTATTTGGCTGACCAAGGTGGTTACTTGCACAGGACAGTGAAGCCATCCCAGACATTGATTCCACTATTTGTTATTTGTATTGCAGTTGCACTGAGGAGCTCCAGTCTTGATCCAGGACTTTATTGTGTTAGGCACTGGAGAGACACAAAACCAAACGTAGTACCTGGTCCAAATAGCTTACCATCTAGAATTAGTGTTTCTCTTCAGTACCTACAGAGAGACTTCCTTCATTTAAACTTACTGAAATCTTCACTGAACATATACAGTACAGGTAGCACCAATGCAAGCTACCCATGGGCAGTGCTCACCAAGTGGGTAGCTATTCAATATTCCTTTTTATCCTCATTATTCAATGTGTGGCCCAGGCCTATTTACTGCATATCATCCAAACCCTGCACTGGAAACATAATAATTCATTTCTTCTTGGGCTTTTCTACAGCACTTATCACTGTAATATTTGACTGTTTCACAAACGGTTACAAACTCTTCTGCCCTTGTCCGCCTAATCCATTTCTGCTCCTATTCCCCCCACCCATCACTTCATCTAGCTTCTGACCCTGCCCTCACAGGCTCCTGTCACTGTGTACCTCTTCTCCTATTGCTCCCAGCCTGTCCACATTTGCCCCCTCGTCACATCTTCAGCTGCTTCCTCCTTTTCCTTTATTCTGACTGGTTCCAAGAAGCGTCTGAATCTTTTTTTTTTTTTTTTTTTTTTAAATCAGCCTGAGTCAGACACCTGGCTTGGGAAATTTCATCATGAACAGTTAACATTCAACAAAAAGTTATGAGCAATTAAAAATGGGCTATAATGGAAAGTGTTAAGCAGCTTTAACTGTAAGTGTCACAACTAGAAGTATTTTATATAATGTATACCCACACACCACACTATAAAAACTTTACCCTTTTAGGTTAAGAAAATTAATGTCAGTGGAAAATAGATCCACAAAATTAATTTAATTATAGATTGCATCCATAGCCAACTGAGAGACAATGCTTTATTAATTATTATTAAAGCATCTAAATATTCTTGCAGAAAACTTTCTTTTAGGGTAATTCACCACCTTTTATTGGTTCATCTCAGGAGATTTTTCTTATCCCTGGAAGAGGGATAAAAAAGGAGAAATATTCCAGTTTCAGCATAACTCTCAATATAACTGCAAATGAACATTAATTCCCTTCACGTGCACCTCTCAGAAACAAATTTCAGAAACAGAAAGCACAGGACTAGCTTCTGAAATGATATTCATCTCTCCACTGACAGAGTTATCCAGACACAGCCCTTTGACATGATGATGGGCATAACAGGAGTGAAGGACAAGGCACACCAAATGAAGGCATGGGAAATTAAATTCTAAACCAGACATACAATATCAATAACAGCAAAGACCTTGTGCCAACAAACCCTTGCCCAGCAGTATACCCAATTGCATTCCATCACAAATGTGAGCAGAGGCTGAGCGTGCACACAATTAAATTTATAACAGTCAGTCCCATTAAGTTTAAGCACATGCTTAAGAGCTGTGCTTTGGGTTGGGGCTTTGGTGAGTTTCTTCACAGTGAGAAGCATTAAATCTCAAAGCCCTTGCATGCCCTCTCCTTCTCAAAAGTACAGTGTAAAATCTGGGCAGGGAGTGAGCATCTCTGATCGGGCAATGTTTCTTTCCTCCCCACTCCCTGCCCCCCACCTTCCAGGTCTGCCTCCTGCTACATGGTAGGAATAACTTAGTAGTTGTGCCGCAGCACTCTTTTTATAACAGCAGTAGACTCCCTGGCAGCCCAGGTCCTTTTCATCACTTTTTACCTTGCACTTACACATGTGATACTCTGTACCAGCACCATGCAGGATCCACCCCAACAAACAAACATTTCCACTAACCGATTCATACATGATCGTGTGTGCATACTAGACAGAGAGACCATATATACTGCACTGATCGCTATTTGAAAGTATACAATCAAGCCAGTATAACTAAAGTGAATCCCACTTGAAGCCTGCTGAACTTGATAATCCTTGTGATCTGCTCTTTCTTTTTGCTGAGAAATTTGGAATTTTAAAAAGACGTCACTAAAGAAACTACACTTTTCTTTCATAACTGTCCATGGATCTTTATTTCCAATAAACTAAGTGCTTGAACCAAGATGTAGGATGTTATGAATGAATCTGTGAAAGACAGAACTCTAGACTAATGTAAAGTAAATGGGTAGGCTTATCAAATTTCACTAGCTCTGTGGTACAAAGAGAGAGAATATACTGAAGCTTTCCTAAGATGAAAGGCTTTCTTTAACTTAGCAAAAACTGAAAACTTGAATTATGCTTGAATATTTCCCAAAATGAATTACAAATTGTATATTCAACTATAAATTTCACAACTCGGGCTATGTTGGTTAGTCATGAAAGTAATCCAGTTGGTCAAAGAACCAGGTGAACAATGCAAATAATGGACATAGCATGACTTGCAATGACAGTATATGCAACAAACTCCTCACAAACAATCTGCAGACCAAAATTTAGAGAATATTTTTGAGCTCTTTAGGGCAGGAACCTTATCTTGTGTATTTGTACAGCTTCTAGCACAATGAGACCTTGATCAGACTCTGAACACTACCACAGTAAAAAAGAAGATATATTTTAGAATTTTTCAATTTACACTTTGTAAACAATATAAAAACAGCAGTTATTTTTATGACTATTATGTGTACCTGTTTGATTGCTGTTTGCTACAGGGGTTCAAAGGATTAACTCCTTCCTGACCTTACATCTCATCCATGGGAAGGGAGACAATGGTTTAGACAACCCAATCACTAGTTCTCAATTTACAATATAGGTGTCAACACCTTTGAAGTTTTGCTTCTGCCCAGGCTGGGGTCGACTCCCCTAGCTTGGGACAGGGCCTTCAGTCAGGAAACCCAAAACAGAGAATTTAAGAGTAGATAAAACCCTGAGCTCAGGGCATGGCAGTATCTTTATGGAAGCAGACAAAACACTAATTCCCAAAAATGGGAGTTGCTGGGATATGTGGGGCCTGCCTCAGCTTAAAGAAAATGTTAATCTCTAGGTAAGATAAGATGAAGTAGGTTTCTTTGCAGTTTTAACCCTTTTCTTTGATTGTTACTAGGGCTGTCCATTAATTGCACTTAACTCACGTGATTAACTCACCAAAAAATAATCGTGATTAATCACACTGTTAAACAATAGAATTCCAATTGAAATTTATTAAATATTTTAAATGTCTTTCCACATTTTCAAATATATTGATTTCAATTACAACACAATACAAAGTGTACAGTGCTCACTTTATATTATTTTTATTACAAATACTTGCACTGTAAAAAATAATAAAAAATAGTATTTTTAAACTCACCTCATACAAGTACTACAGTGCAATTTCTTTATTGTGAAAGTGCAACTTGCATGTATAGATTGTTTTGTTTTTGAGTGCAGTTATGTAACAAAAAAAATGTAAAACTTTAGAATCTACAAGTCCATTGAGTCCTACTTCTTGTTCAGCCAATCACTAAGACAAACAAGTTTGTTTACATTTATGGGAAATAATGCTGCCCACTTCTTATTTACAATGTCACCCAAAAGTGAGAACAGATGTTCGCATGGCACTTTTCTGCCAGCATTGCAAGGTATTTACATGCCAGATATGCTAAACACTCATATGCCCTTTCATGCTTTGGCCACCATTCCAGAGGACATGCTTCCATGCTGATGGTGCTCATTAGAAAAATAATGCATTAATTAAATTTGTGACTGAACTCCTTGGGGGAGAATTGTATGTCTCTTGGTCTGTATTTTACCTGCATTTGGCCATATATTTCATGTTATAGCAATCTTAGATGATGACCTGGCATGTTGTTCGTTTTAAGAATATTTCCACTGCAGATTTGGCAAAACACAAAGAAGGTACCAATGTGGGATTTCTAAAGATAGCTACAGCACTTGACCCAAGATTTAAGAATCTGAAGTGCCTTCCAAAATCTGAAAGGGACGAGGTGTGGAGCATACTTTCAGAAGTCTTAAAAGAGCAACACTTTGATGCGGAAACTACAGAACTCAAACCACCAAAAAAGAAAATCAACCTTCTGCTGGTGGCATCTGATTCAGATAATGAAAATGAACTTGCGTTGGGCTGCACTGCTTCGGATTGTTATCGAGCAGAACCCATCATCAGTGTAGACGCATATCCTCTGGAATGGTGGTTGAAGCATGAAGGGACATATGACTCTTTAGCACATCTGGCACATAAATATCTTGCAATGCTGGCTACAACAGTTCCATACGAACACCTGTTCTCACTTTCAGGTGACATTGTAAACAAGAAGCAGGCAGCGTTAACTCCTGAAAATGTAAACAAACTTGTTTGTCTGAGCAATTGGCTGAACAAGAAGTAGGACTGAGTGGACTTGCAGGCTCTAAAATTTTACATTGTTTTGTTTTTGAGTGCAGTTATTTTTCATACATAATTCTACATTTGTAAGTTCAACTTTCTTGATAAAGAGATTGCACTACAATACTTGTATTAAGTGAATTGAAAAATACTATTATTTACAGTGCATGTATTTATAATAAAAAATATAAAGTGAGCACTGTACACTTTGTATTCTGTGTTGTAATTGAAAACAATATATTTGAAAATGTAGAAAACATCAAAAATATTTATATAAATAGTATTCTATTATTTAATAGTACAATTAACAGCGATTAATTTTTTTTAGTCCCGTGATTAATTGCGATTTTTTAAATCTCTTGACAGCCCCAATGGTTACATTTCCACGGTTAAATATATAACTTTGTTTTGAAGAAGCTGTTCCAAGTCACTATATTTAATTACTGGTCACAACTTCCAAAGGGAAGACTCTTGCAGGTGCCAAACCTAGCTGGACCTGTTAAAGAATCATGGTTGGTAAACTCTAACCAGTCTGAGTGGGATAATTAGGGGATTTTTCAAAGAGGAGTGAAGGCACCAAGTCTGTCACTTGAATGTGAGAGAGAGAGTCAAAGGGTGCAGCTGACCTTGTAACTATGACACCCATCTTCTAGCAGGCAAAGATACTTTAAACTGACCACGCCCCCCCACCGCCCCAAATGGGTTTCATTTTCAAAATGATTTCTTCATGCCAGAATTTTTAAAGGACAGTACAATTGCTTTTCAAGATTGTTTAGCAGTACAGCCCACAGGTAGCCTCCTTCTAGAGTAGGGGTGGCCAAACTTACTGACCCTCTGAGCCACATATGACAATCTTCAGAAGTTTGAGAACTGGGGCTCAGGGCTTCAGCCTCACAGGGAGGGAGGGCTGGCTCAGAGCTTCAGCTCCGTGAGAGGTGCCTGCCTGGACTCTGGACTTCAGCTGAAGCCCTGAGACACGCCGCCCCATTGGGCAGAAGCCAGAGGCAATGTGCAGGAGGCACATCTCCCCAGATTTTTTCCCAAGAGTTTGCTGGCCCCATTCAGTCCCATGGTTCCACTGGACCCCTCCCTGCACGGCAGCTGTTGGAGATGGCAAGCTAGGAGCTACGGGCGTGGGGAGAGACGGGGGCAAACACCTGGGAGCTGCAGGAAGAGCTGCTGCTTTTAGTGCTGACTCTCCTGTAGAGCTAAAGGCAGTGCCCCCTCCCTGCAACTTCCAACGGTTTGCCGCTGCCTCTTAACAAATACAGATGGTTCAAGAGCATGGGCTTCAGCCGCAAAGCAATGTTAAGTGTCAAGATGTGAACAGAAACACGTCTCTAGAACGTGAGGGGAGAACATGACTTTCATACTGTCCCTGTAGTCTCACCCATCTGACTGTCAACACATTTTGGATAAAATAAAAACAGAAACAAACACAAAAAAAAAACCCATGGAGCTAACACCTGGGAGCTGCAGGGAGGGGCTGCTGATGGTTAGGGGGGAGGGACTCAAGCTGTTGGGGGGCCCAAACCTTTAAATTGTGTCCCCCCCCCACTCTCAGCAGGCATCAGTCATCTCTGGCAGAACTCTGTTGGAGGGCAGAAGCCCCAAGACCCCTCCACACCCACTCTAATAGGGGGAGAATGGGGAGCATGGAGGGCTCTGAGAGCCGCACTTCAACAGTAAAAGAACTGCATGTGGCTCACAAGCCACAGTTTGGCCACCCCTGTTCTAGAGTGTAGTATATTGAATATTATGTAAAAATCACAAGCTATCACTTTAAGAGTGAAGAGTTTCTGGTCCTGCTTGCAGGGTAACTGGCTCAGTTGACAATACTGTTGTCAGTCCTGTTCATTAGTCACACTGACTACAGGAGAGGATTCTCCCTAACTTTTGCATGTATAAAAGACACTCATGCACCGCTTGAGAAATAAAAGCTCAAATCCTAAATAAATTGGGTTAAATCCATATCACTATCTCCTGTAAGGCAGAGCCTATTGTTGATACATAGCCAAAAGTTATCTAAGCTATTCTTTCAAGACATCTGATTGGTACTATAATTAGACAGGGGAGAATGACAGGGAAATTAGCAACAGGCTGTCTTGTGATTTGTAGAGATTATGGATTTTACATATTCCAGGAATATATGAGAATTTTCCTTCAAAAGTGCTGTCCTCAGCAATGCCTAGTTATTAAGAGAGAGACAGAAGATTGGCTGGGGGTGTTATGAAAGGTGCTTGAAAACAAATAGATTTGAAAGATTTACAGATGTCAGCTAGCCATAGTCATGGGCAATTACTTGATTGCACACTCAATCATGTGTACTAAAATTAGGCATGCGATTGCACATGTACTTGGGCATGGACCTGGGGCTTCTTTCATAACATTTGTCTCAATAAAACCAACAAGCGAGTGTTCTTAGCCGTCATGGCCTGACTCCCATCTCAGGGACAGGTTTCACCCAGCATGAGAGAAAAAAAGTTTCAGTCCCTTTTTATACATTGTAAAGAATTATTAAAAAAAAAAATAGCAAACCTCCACTACTACTTCCCACAACTCCACCTTCCACCCTTTGCAGATCTCCTTCATAAGAGCACTGCTACTGCTATAACACTTCACATGCAGCATGGCTGTGATCTGAAGAAAAAATAAAATAAGTGTATGCTACTTAAAAACACAGAACATCGATCACCCTTAATATTTGCCAACATTTGTATGTAATGCCATAATTATATGCTGCTACTGAGGTAAAACTGTTCTAGCGATTTTCTATAATAATTAGAGGGAAATTCAGGTAAACATATCCATTCACCTAAGGCAAAGAGGCAAGTTTAACAGTGACCACAACACACAGTAAATAAACAAAGTTAAGGAATATATTAGGTACTACTTTGATGTCATTTGTGTTGTAGTTCTTTCAGAGGGAAGCAGAGCACAGCACAACCCAATTAGAAACTGTGTTTTAGATGACCTTGAAGTCAGGCATATGACTGTGTGCCTTCACATTGGTTGATTTTAAGAACTTGTGCTTGTAAATAATTTGTTTCCTAAACATTTATTTTTGAAGTTTGCATCCATGTCCTATATCCTGTAGTACATCAGCCAAAATACAATCAGTATTTCAGAGCATTAGAGAGCAATAAAGAATTGATATGCATTGTTCCACCTTACATTTTTATACTTAAAGTCTTATGTAATGTTATCAGCCTTCCATTTAATTAACTAATTTCTGCTGGTATATTTCAGGTACAACCTGCCTCATCTTCTTTTCTGCAAATCTCAGATAATTTGTACTCATGATTTTAAACCTGACGCTTATTGGGTGGGAAAGTAATGTTGATCTCAGCATTCCTACACTAGCACAGACATTTTTAAGAAAAAAATAAAGATTTTTGTGCACATTAGTAATTTTGTTATTTGTGGATTTGGTTTTGTGAGGCAGACATTTAGCAAGTCTGTTCCAACTTATCTTAAATAATGATGCTGTCCTTTTCCTCCTCTATTAATTGTGACCCGCTATAGGCCATTAAGTGCCATCAATGGATCAGATCTTCAGCTGGTGAAACTCAGAGTGGCTCCACTGATTTGAAAGAACCATGAGGATCTAGCCCTCTCTCCAGGATTTGATCTACATTCTTCACAGATACTATACAGATTCATACATGTATCATGGGCTCGATTTTGATGTTAGTGAGACTATTCACAGACTTAAAGTTAAGCGCATCATCGAATCAGGGCCAGGGTATTTTGGAGAATCTAACCCTACTTGAATTTGTAACTACAAAAACCAATTACTTCTTAAA
Organism: Dermochelys coriacea; assembly: GCF_009764565.3. Taxonomy (NCBI): domain Eukaryota; kingdom Metazoa; phylum Chordata; order Testudines; family Dermochelyidae; genus Dermochelys; species Dermochelys coriacea. The sequence goes on along the minus strand of NC_050072.1, from coordinate 73,467,343 downwards.
ACATTCAGAGCAAAGCCACCAGACTCCCATTATGTTGCATACTATCCCAGGCCCTCCAAAAATAAAGACGACACCAGGGTGGAGCTACAAGCCAGCAAATTTATGAATACAAAACAAATATGAACATCAGCAAATACACCAACAACTACAAAGGGTTTAAAAATACAGCACAATACTAACACAAACTAAAAAGAAAAAGATTGACTTTTTTTTCTCTACCAGAAATCACAATCTTAGTAGCAGTAATGGATTTTTTTACAAGGATCCTAAACAAGCTCAGAAGCAAGAATTGGCCTCAATCTAAGAATGAGCAAAGTAATTAATCAGATTCACTAGTGCTGTTAGCATTTACTTCTTAAATCCTGCCTACTGTATAATACAATCAATCAAGTGTTACTGCATACACAACTTGGTTTCACAGACATATATAATCAACTGACAGTAATAGAGAGATTAATGAGGCAAAACAGATGCAAAATCTGCCCATCAAATGCAGCTGAAATAATCCACAAAAACTCTATTTATGTCAATATCTAATTAAGTTTGCATAATATGCAAACGGAAAACTCTCTCAAAAGAGAATGTCAGTACAATCTGATGCCAGCAACCAAATTTTCTACTCCTTTGGAAACAAATTAAAGAACTAAGGAAAGATTTGTTTCCTAAAAACTGTCTCTCAAATATAATCACAGGTTTCAGAGTAGCAGCCGTGTTAGTCTGTATTCGCAAAAAGAAAAGGAGTACTTGTGGCACCTTAGAGACTAACAAATTTATTAGAGCATAAGCTTTCGTGAGCTACAGCTCACTTCATCGGATGCATTTGGTGGAAAAAACAGAGGAGAGATTTATATACACACACACAGAGAACATGAAACAATGGGTTTATCATACACACTGTAAGGAGAGTGATCACTTAAGATAAGCCATCACCAACAGCAGGGGGGGGAAGGAGGAAAACCTTTCATGGTGACAAGCAGGTAGGCTAATTCCAGCAGTTAACAAGAATATCAGAGGAACAGTGGGGGGTGGGGTGGGAGGGAGAAATACCATGGGGAAATAGTTTTACTTTGTGTAATGACTCATCCATTCCCAGTCTCTATTCAAGCCTAAGTTAATTGTATCCAGTTTGCAAATTAATTCCAATTCAGCAGTCTCTCGTTGGAGTCTGTTTTTGAAGCTTTTTTGTTGAAGTATAGCCACTCTTAGGTCTGTGATCGAGTGACCAGAGAGATTGAAGTGTTCTCCAACTGGTTTTTGAATGTTATAATTCTTGACGTCTGATTTGTGTCCATTCATTCTTTTACGTAGAGACTGTCCAGTTTGGCCAATGTACATGGCAGAGGGGCATTGCTGGCACATGATGGCATATATCACATTGGTAGATGCGCAGGTGAACGAGCCTCTGATAGTGTGGCTGATGTGATTAGGCCCTATGATGGTATCCCCTGAATAGATATGTGGACAGAGTTGGCAACGGGCTTTGTTGCAAGGATAGGTTCCTGGGTTAGTGGTTCTGTTGTGTGGTGTGTGGTTGCTGGTGAGTATTTGCTTCAGATTGGGGGGCTGTCTGTAAGCAAGGACTGGTCTGTCTCCCAAGATCTGAGAGAGCGATGGCTCGTCCTTCAGGATAGGTTGTAGATCCTTGATGATGCGTTGGAGGGGTTTTAGTTGGGGGCTGAAGGTGATGGCTAGTGGCGTTCTGTTGTTTTCTTTGTTGGGCCTGTCCTGTAGTAGGTGACTTCTGGGTACTCTTCTGGCTCTGTCAATCTGTTTCTTCACTTCAGCAGGTGGGTACTGTAGTTGTAGGAATGCATGATAGAGATCTTGTAGGTGTTTGTCTCTGTCTGAGGGGTTGGAGCAAATGCGGTTATATCGTAGCGCTTGGCTGTAGACAATGGATCGAGTGGTATGATCTGGATGAAAGCTAGAGGCATGTAGGTAGGAATAGCGGTCAGTAGGTTTCCGATATAGGGTGGTGTTTATGTGACCATCGCTTATTAGCACCGTAGTGTCCAGGAAGTGGATCTCTTGTGTGGACTGGTCCAGGCTGAGGTTGATGGTGGGATGGAAATTGTTGAAATCATGGTGGAATTCCTCAAGAGCTTCTTTTCCATGGGTCCAGATGATGAAGATGTCATCAATGTAGCGCAAGTAGAGTAGGGGCATTAGGGAACGAGAGCTGAGGAAGCGTTGTTCTAAGTCAGCCATAAAAATGTTGGCATACTGTGGGGCCATGCGGGTACCCATCGCAGTGCCGCTGATTTGAAGGTATACATTGTCACCAAATGTGAAATAGTTATGGGTCAGGACAAAGTCACAAAGTTCTGCCACCAGGTTAGCCGTGACAGTATCGGGGATACTGTTCCTGACGGCTTGTAGTCCATCTTTGTGTGGAATGTTGGTGTAGAGGGCTTCTACATCCATAGTGGCTAGGATGGTGTTTTTAGGAAGATCACCAATGGACTGTAGTTTCCTCAGGAAATCGGTGGTGTCTCGAAGATAGCTGGGAGTGCTGGTAACGAAGGGCCTGAGGAGGGAGTCTACATAGCCAGACAATCCTGCTGTCAGGGTGCCAATGCCTGAGATGATGGGGCGTCCAGGATTTCCAGGTTTATGGATCTAGGGTAGCAGATAGAATACCCCAGGTCCTGGCTCCAGGGGTGTGTCTGTGCGGATTTGTTCTTGTGCTTTTTCAGGGAGTTTCTTGAGCAAATGCTGTAGTTTCTTTTGGTAACTATTTCCCCATGGTATTTCTCCCTCCCACCCCACCCCCCACTGTTCCTCTGATATTCTTGTTAACTGCTGGAATTAGCCTACCTGCTTGTCACCATGAAAGGTTTTCCTCCTTCCCCCCCCTGCTGTTGGTGATGGCTTATCTTAAGTGATCACTCTCCTTACAGTGTGTATGATAAACCCATTGTTTCATGTTCTCTGTGTGTGTGTATATAAATCTCTCCTCTGTTTTTTCCACCAAATGCATCCGATGAAGTGAGCTGTAGCTCACGAAAGCTTATGCTCTAATAAATTTGTTAGTCTCTAAGGTGCCACAAGTACTCCTTTTCTCAAATATAAGTAAGACATGTACGTTGAATCCTGTAATAGCTAAGGCTTTCCACTCTATTTTCACTGCATGAACATCCTTTCATTCACCTGGATGCCCTTTAATTTGCCAATTAACACTGCAGACTTCACTGCTTGAAATCTCAATGAAACACAGGGTTTTCGGCATTTGACTTTTTTAACCAATTTACTAAAATAAATACAAAATATTTCCTTTGGTTCAAAAAGAGAAAAGAAAGTGACAGGGCAGATCAAGCTACTCTGAGCCTTTAGTTACACCCTAACCTCTTTATGCCACTCTGTTGGTATTAAAAAATGGCTTAAAGAGGGCAAAAAGACACCCCCCCACACACACACACACTAAGGATACATCAGGTGCAGAAGGCCTGCCTGGTCAGCATAAAGCTGATAAGCATTTTACCTAGCATAGGGGCAGGTAGAGGACATGGCCAGAACATACTGCATTGGCTAGCCAACGATTTTTACAGATCTTAGAGATCAGAGTAAATTAGGGTCTGACTACACTGCAGGTAAAATCTCACAGCTGGCCCGTGCCAGCTGACTAAGGGCTATTTAATTCTGGTGTAAATGCTCAGGCTGCAGCCTGAGCTCTTGGACCTTCCTACCTTGCAGGGTCCTAGAGCCCAGGCTCCAGCCTCAGCCTGAATGTCTACGATGCAGTTAAACAGCCTCTTAACCCACGTCAGCGGGCATGGGCAAGCCACAGGTTTTTAATTGCAGTGTAGCTGTACCTTTAGAATCCCTGAGGCTGCTGTAACTGCCTCAGGATATGGGGAGCATGAAGGGGGCTTAAAGGCACATTTACCCTCTCTGTGCCTGCCCCAAATACAGGAATGAAGAAACTGGAAATCAAGACCCTGAATCTAACCTCATCTTCTGGTCATAGTTTGGCATAGACAGAGAGAGAGAAAAAAATTCTTCCCTCAGGTGCCCAAGAGCTGGCTGAGGTAGTGAGTGCTTTATGAGTTTTATCCAATTATCATTTTTACTAGTCAGAACTGTTTCTGATAACAAAGCAATATTAATAATCTTTGAGTCCTTTTGCGTAAGATATCAGCTAATGTTGATATAATTAGGATTTGTTTCCCATCTGAGTAACATTCCAGTTACAGAAGGAGTTAGGCCCAGGATTTTAGCCAGAAAACTATTTTGAACAGAATTTCAGACTAAGCAGTCCTTCATAGCCCATAACTCAAACTTATATGACAATTCTGAAGGCACCTTGACTTGTAAAAAATGATCCCATAGTACAACTATGCACATCCACATAGTTCTGTTACTCATGGTCTTGAATACTATGTATGAAGTATAACTCACCACTACCGGCTGTACAGAACTCTCCTGGGAAGAAAGGATTTGGCTGCTGTGTGTGCTTTATTTAAATTACTCTTATTAGTGTTTGCAACTGTACAGTTTAGCAGTAATCAGGACTAGAAAAGAAAACATGATGAGATAAGAGGCTGTTGTGATCTTAAATTATATCTATAAGTATTATATCTATAAGGAAGGAAGAGTAAAGTTACTTATGTATTAAGTACTGTAGCATGAAGAGAAGACATAGATATTGCCATCTCTATTTAATTGAGAGAAACTACAGACCAAATAGTCAATTGTCACCTGAAAGGAAATATGTGGTTCAGTATTTACTAACCACCACTCAACACCGAGAAAACATTTGTCAAAAAATAGTTACTGGAACATGGACAGTGAATCTCATTGACACTACACAAGGAAGGGGCATGTCAGACTGGTCAGCTACATCCTTAAATCAAACTCGCATCTACTCTAAGGGATGCAAAAGTATGGCTATTCCCTGTATTCACTGAGCATTGCCAAAAAAACAGCCCCCTCCGTAGCCCCAAACTTCTCTACAGTCACATTCTTCCATCCTTCTCCTTTGAGATTTTGCTGCCCTACAATGATCTCAGGTTCTCCTACCTTCAGAGATTTGTTCTGGTTCCAAAAAGTGGAGCAGTGTATTAACTAGCCCACTAAACACTTTCTATATTGAAAATCAGCTCTGGTGCTTTTCCCAGTTAGGCATCTCACAGAATACATTCTGCCCAGGAAACCAACACACTGGCATGCTTCAGCAATAAGTAGCAGAAAATTAGTAGTGTTCTTCCAACTGGAAAAGTGTGAGGCTCAAGCCTAACGAGCCATAAAGCTTTTGCTGGCCCAGCCAGATTTTTTTAAATCCCTATTCTCTCTCCCCACAACATTCTGGGGGAATGGGTTTTTTTACACCCCACTTCTCCCTTTTTAGGCTCCAATCCTGCAATCAGATCCGACTAAAGGATCATGGCCATACTTTGCATCTTTCAAATTCCTTGATGATCTGGAAGTGTCTTAGAAGCCCTTAAAAGAAATAGGAAATGAAAAAGCCCCTGGGAAAGAATTTTGCAGCTATCCTCTTAAGACCTGTTAAACTGTATGATAGGGTAAGCAACCTGGGAGGCAGCTACTATAGGCTCTATTTAACTTTAAGCATATGAACAGCACCATTTACTTCATTTGGATTGCCCACACCTCTAAAATCAAGCACATACAAAAGTGATTGCAGGATTGGGCACAATCTCTCAGTAGTCACTGAGAGGGTCTTGATATGAAACCAGTCTGATTTAGAGGTCTACTGAAGTGGTTTTAAAATAAATGCAAAATGTTTTCAGGCTCTGATTCTTCAAATGTTTACACATATGCTTAACTTTGAGTAGTCCCACTGATTTCACAATACTAATGTTAAGCACATGCATAAGTTGTTGCAGGATAGGGTCCCAAGATTGTAACTCATTAACTTTAGCGTTAAAGTCTTACAAATCAGTGCATTTTAAAAAATATCTGAGAACTGTTTACTCTTTGACTTTCCTGCCAAGATCTGAATTTAGGGTTATTTTTCTGCCAGAATGGATGGCACCCAGAACACCAAAACCAGTACAAAGAATGTAGTTTCCCCCACCAGTTGTCAAAGAGACACAAAGTGCCCTGAAATCAGGACTTAACAGATAAAAACTCTTCCTTTTATTTTTAAAATACACTGGACACAGCATCTCCGCCAGCAGGTTCCAACAGCAAAGAGTCAGACCCTTTGCTCACATCCAGCATGAAAATGCTACTGCATCATGGACGAGGTACAACATCCAGCTTCACCCCAGCCAAACACTCTCCTAGCTGCAAACCTCTTGCATCCCACACAGACACAACACTTCACACATCACACACACAACTTGGGTACATATGTCAACCTTGAATATTTGCTAATGCTGCTGAGGTTGTATTGAAGGTTTTACATTATACTGAGGGGACGATTAATGTATGTGGGTTTGGAGAGTGAAACACACAAATCTATATACCTAGTTACCAATATTTCATTTGCAAAGAGTGAAGCCGAATGAAGGTTAAGTCGAACAAGTGGAACTTTATTAAACCCTGTGCAATGCTCTGTCCACGGAGGTGAATTGCTTTCAGCCTTTCTGCTTTCCCTGGAGTCTCTTCAATAACAATACCACTAGGGAACATGGGCCTTCTGCTTCCATTTCCACTGATTATGATACAACTAGAAAAAGGAGTACTTGTGGCACCTTAGAGACTAACAAATTCATTTGAGCATAAGCTTTCGTGAGCTACAGCTCACTTCATCGGATGCATTTGGTGGAAAATAGAGTGGGGAGATTTATGTACACACACAGAGAACATGAAACAATGGGTTTTATCATACACACTGTGAGGAGAGTGATCACTTAAGATGAGCCATCACCAGCAGCGGGGGGGGGGAAGGAGGAAAACCTTTCATGGTGACAAGCAAGGTAGGCCATTTCCAGCAGTTAACAAGAACATCTGAACAGTGGGGGGTGGGGTGGGGGGAGAAATAACATGGGGAAATAGTTTTACTTTGTGTAATGACTCATCCATTCCCAGTCTCTATTCAAGCCTAAGTTAATTATATCCAGTTTGCAAATTAATTCCAATTCAGCAGTCTCTCATTGGAGTCTGTTTTTGAATTTTTTTTGTTGGAGGATAGCCACTCTCAGGCTATCATCTGGACCCATGGAAAAGAAGCTCTTGAGGAATTCCACCATGATTTCAACAATTTCCATCCCATCATCAACCTCAGCCTGGACCAGTCCACACAAGAGATCCACTTCCTGGACACTATGGTGCTAATACGCGATGGTCACATAACCACCACCCTATCTCGGAAACCTACTGACCGCTATTCCTATACCTACATGCCTCTAGCTTTCATCCAGATCATACCACACGATCCATTGTCTACAGCCAAGCTCTATGATATAACCGCATTTGCTCCAACCCCTCAGACAGAGACAAACACCTACAAGATCTCTATCATGCATTCTTACAACTACAATACCCACCTGCTGAAGTGAAGAAACAGACTGACAGAGCCAGAAGAGTACCCAGAAGTCACCTACTACAGGACAGGCCCAACAAAGAAAATAACAGAACGCCACTAGCCATCACCTTCAGTCCCCAACTAAAACGTCTCCAACGCATCATCAAGGATCTACAACCTATCCTGAAGGATGACCCATCACTTTCACAGATCTTGGGAGACAGACCAGTCCTTGCTTACAGACAGCCCCCCAACCTGAAGCAAATACTCACCAGCAACCACACACCACACAACAGAACCACTAACCCAGGAACCTATCCTTGCAACAAAGCCCGTTGCCAACTCTGTCCACATATCTATTCAGGGGACACCATCATAGGGCCTAATCACATCAGCCACACTATCATTGTTCACCTGTGCATCTACCAATGTGATATATGCCATCATGTGCCAGCAATGCCCCTCTGCCATGTACATTGGTCAAACTGGACAGTCTCTACGTAAAAGAATGAATGGACACAAATCAGACATCAAGAATTATAACATTCAAAAACCAGTCAGAGAACACTTCAATCTCTCCAGTCACTCGATTACAAACCTGAGAGTTACTATCCTTCAACAAAAAAACTTCAGAAACAGACTCCAACGAGAGACTGCTGAATTGGAATTAATTTGCAAACTAGATACAATTAACTTAGGCTTGAATAGAGACTGGGAATGGATGAGTCATTATACAAAGTAAAACTATTTCCCCATGTTATTTCTCCCCCCAATCCACCCCCCACTCCCCACTGTTCCTCAGATGTTCTTGTTAACTGCTGGAAATGGCCTACCTTGCTTGTCACCATGAAAGGTTTTCCTCCTTTCCCCCCCCTGCTGCTGGTGATGGCTCATCTTAAGTGATCATTCTCCTCACAGTGTGTATGATAAAACCCATCGTTTCATGTTCTCTGTGTGTGTATATAAATCTCCCCTCTGTATTTTCCACCAAATGCATCCAATGAAGTGAGCTGTAGCTCACGAAAGCTTATGCTCAAATAAATTTGTTAGTCTCTAAGGTACCACAGTACTCCTTTTCTTTTTGCGAATACAGACTAACACGGCTGCTACTCTGAAACCTATGATACAACTGAGACCCTACTACGTGACCTTGCCTATGCAAACTATGGTCCTGTTTTTAAGGTGGAAAATCTAGTTACTCTGTATCCCAGCCATATTTCCTAGTACCATTGCTGCTCATTCATGACTCCGAAGATGCTCTTGGGAAAGGGAAATTAGCTCCAAAAATGCAGAATGGGTGAATAGGCCATTTGGCCAATACTTGAAAAAGCATGGATGGGGAAGGAAGGATGCTGATGAGTCCCCATCCTCAAAAGTATTTAGGTTCCTAACTCCTATTGATTTTGAGAATCTGGCCCTAGCTCCCAAATTGGTAATTGTGGAGGGGGGACGTTGTAGAACACCGTGTTCCTTAAAAACAACAGAAAGAAAGAATGGGGACTCTTGTGAGAGGCTTATCTTGGTTTATACCAAACCTGGATGCAGTGTCAAGCTTGTGTTTGTTCAACATTTGAAAAAGATCCCTGTGGTGTAAATATTAAACATTGTGTTCAAATATTAACATTGTAAAGTTAGTTTTCTTACTATCAATCATATAAAAGTAAAACAGGGAGTCAGTTTTATTTGTCTCCCAAGTCTGAGTAGCTCCTGTAGCAGTCTGTGTGATTCACAGTGGTTTGCATTTTTTATCCAGTGTAGCACTATTTTTACTGAAGAATGCCTGGTGAAGATTTATAAGAATATTTATGACATCAGTACAAACAGTGAGATGTTCTATATAAGTATATACAGTGAGAAAAGGTCCCAAAAAAGGCTAGGGGCAGAATTCAGAAACTGCAAGGAAATATTGAATTTATAAACTGAATAAACAAACTGAGCTGAATTTTCTTGTATTACTACAGTAAAGTAAATCAGAATCACCATACACTGCAAGCGTCCCCATAATGCACTACATTCTGAAAATGCTACGTTTAATTGATAAGGACAAGATGTGTAGTTTTGTATTGCTTGCCAGTGAGTAGTCAATAGACGTGGAACAGTAATGGCATCAGTTTCAAAGGAAGCAGAGTGTCCTGCAAACTGATTACTGAAGATTATTGGGAAGGAACTCTTGCAAGTGGGGAATTCCAGGCAGTATACCATAGTTCAAATATCCAGGCAGCTGTTTATTTCTATCTAGTTTTAGGATGCTAAACTCTATTTTGACCTACACCTGAAGGCAGGACACTGGCTGAAAGGAAAATGTCTTTAAACGTCAGGAAACCATACTAGTGAAAGGAAAATATTGAAGACCTGGATTTTGGTTTTTTGGGGGTTTTTTATTTGGCTTTTTTTTTTCCAGAACACCATAGACATTTCAATTTTGTGCCACTTAAATCAACAATCAGCCAAACTCCCTTCATCTTCCTTCAAGCCACAAGGGAGATGCAGAGCTCTAGAGGACATTTGAGTCCCACCAGGGTGGAGCCAATCCTGCAGAATCCAGAGAAAGATCCAAGCCCAAGGAACCTCAAAGGGCAACTGAGACCCAGTGGAAGGGAGCCAAACTCAAGGAGCCCATTAGAACCTGTTTTGAAAGAGCTCTAGATCTGTATGCATGTAATACAGTGATACCAAAGAAATTCCCTGGACTCCATTTTATAGTCTTAATCTCTATTTTGTGTCCATGGCTGTCCGCTTGAATAAGCAGGAGTCACTTCACCAACTGAAAGCTGCAGGTTATTTACTATTGTACAATGTAGGGCATATGCCCAGAGCTGAGAGATTCCTGAGCTGAACATGGTCAGTAGAATGTAGAGTAAAATGAGGTACAGCCATGAAGAATCTCTGGGCTGAGCATGCGCAGTAGAAAAATTTACATAAAATGAGGTATGGCCATGAAGTAAATGGACTGGAGCATGAGCAGTAAGGTCAGATGGGGTAATCATGTCTCTGAGGCAAAAACACCACAAGTGAGCATGTGCAGAATGAGACATTGTCTGACAATGAGCATGTGCAGTACAAAAAAGTAAAAAGGAGACAGAAAGGTCAAACAGCCTCAATCTGAACTGGCTTGCGCCAGCTCAGTGCTGCTTTGACTGGCTATCAAAAATGAGGGAATGTTTGATAGTGAGCCTGCTCTGTATGAAAATAGGTGAAAAGTTAGCTAAGCAGGTCAAGCAAGCATGCTCAGTAGAGGCTAATGACCAGTGAAACCATATATTAGGCAGTTGATTGAGGCAGTTGAGTGAGAGATGGGAAGACTGCCCGAGAGGATAGAAGAAGAGTACAGCTGCTGAAGAGACCTGACCAAGCAGCAACAAACAGCAGAATAAATTAATTGTGTAAACCTGCTAGTTTCTAACTATAATGTAGCATAGTGTAATACTAGTATGTGTATGCTTGAGATGTGTGCGTGTCTTACTTGTAATTTACTTATGTAAAACTTAACGTAGAATTTAAGAACTGCTATCAGTCATCTATTGCAGGATGGCCATCTGCAACAGAGCTCATTTACTTAGAATCATTCACACTGTATGTTATTGCAGTCTGAATGCTCTTTAATTTGCAACAAGGGATTTGTGTCTGATTTCTATCTTTAAATTACATTGTAGTCAGGATGATTAGTTACATTAATAAAAAGATACTTTGTTTTGAAGAGAATACTGCTTTTGTCAATCACTTTATCAGAAGGTTATATCTGTGCCTCCAAGTGTTTCCTTGACTACCTTGGAGACCCATACCTCCAGAAGGGCAGATTAAGGGGGTAATAGGCAGGTTATTCTAAAGGTGTCCCAAAGCCTATTTTTGGAGGAGTAACAATATAAGGTACCAATAAATGATGCTCAAGAATATGTTTCATAGTTCCTAGATTTTGTAGGACCAGTAAAACTTGTGGTACACTGCAAAGGGCTTCCTCTGTGCAGCTCTTTACAAAGTTACATCATTTTCAATAGAGCCCAGCAGGGCATCCATGCCCCACTGAGGGAGATGCAAGTCTCAGGAGCCCAGCAGAGCCACTTAGTGTCTCCTAATCCAGTGAGGAGAAGCCAGCCCCTTGGAGCTGAGGAGAGCATATATTGTTATATTTTGAATATCTACTGTGAGTGACATCTCATTTTGGTTCTCAGGGAGGCAGAGCTTGGAAGAGAACCCCTGAATTTTTCCCTCAGTTCAACCTCTGTCCACCTGTCCTTTTGCCTTCCTTTTCAGGGCTTGTCTACATGGAGACTTAGTGCAAGGTGAGTTGGGGCTGTGCACTAACTGGCCACGTGGACCCTGTTACCATGCACTAAAATTTCTGTAGTGCCCTTGACAAACTTGACAGAACTTTTAGCTTGCAGTAGCAGGATCCACACAACCAGTGAGCATATGGCAAGCTACTGCACTGTAGAGTCACACCCAGCTTGCTTCACACTATGCCTTCAGGTACACAAAGCCTTCAGCTTACATTTTTTTCTCTCTTTTCCTGCTGCCCTTAATAGTACAGAGTGGAAGATAGTTATAGGGAGTGTGTTCATAAATCACATGGGCCAGGAAGGTAGGGGAGCAACATATCCCACCTCAACTTCTCTTCAGCCTAGTTCCCACTGGCTCCAGAATCAGGAAATTACTAAGGTGCCAGTGCCACATTTGCACACACACAGACCCAGACTTTCACTAAAAGGTGCTCAGAAGAACAGCTGGACAAAACTCAAAATTTCCATTTGCAGAAAATTTATTTCAAAATTTCCTGCGAATGGGAAATTCCATGAAAATTTTATTTAAGAAACTCTGACATGTGATGTTTCCAAAAGGAGACACATTTCCTGGCAACTGCTGACTGAAACTGACATGATTCTTATTAGTTTCACTGCTGTCCACCATTGAATATGATTATTATTATTTGCAAAAAAGAAAAGGAGTACTTGTGGCACCTTAGAGACTAACAAATTTATTTGAGCATAAACTTTCGTGAGCTACAGCTCACAGCTCACGAAAGTTTATGCTCAAATAAATTTGTTAGTCTCTAAGGTGCCACAAGTACTCCTTTTCTTTTTTGTGAATACAGACTAACACGGCTGCTACTCTGAAACTTATTATAATTTGCATCATCATAGCATCTATGGCAAGGCTGCCCTGGAGCCCCAGACTCTGGAAGCCTGGAGTCTCCAGCAGCCCACCAGGGAAGAAACCTGCTTGTAGTTCATCAAATGTTCATCAAACCCAATACATTCCTGCAAAACATTTTAGGTTCTATGAATCAATATTTTCCAGCAAAATCTTGTTTCATCAGAAAATTCATAACCAGCTCTATTCAAAAGTCTAGAGGATCTGGATCAGGGTCTAACTCACCATAGTGTTTGTATGAAAGGTCAAATCCTCCCATTAGGTCTATGAGAGAAATCTGAGATGGGCAACCTCTCTCTGTTGTATTTCAGAAGTGAGCTTCAGATGCTACTCACAACATCAGCATTGACTGCCATAGATCTCCAATGGATTATATGGCCTGTGCATTTTTAGCCCACTATCCCACGTATACATCTACTGTCTGAAACTCTGTTGAAATAAAGGTCATATATAATTGAAAAGATACTCACCCCTTCACCAGTCTCAGCCCCTTATCATAAAACAGACATTCTCCTTTGCAATAGTTTTCCTTATAAAAGCACTTCCTAGCTATAACAAGATTTATCTTTGGGACCAGATTCACTGCAGCTAGTGCCAGGATGTGTACATTATATATTGCCACACAAGTGTGGCCTCCTGAGCTCCTGAAGGGAGGCCAGTGGTATTACCAGCCACCCACTCTGGGTTTTCTGGTGAAGGTGCAGCTTTAGGCTACAGTCAAACTTCTCTTTTCCAGCTATCATTACAGTTCTATCCCATGCAAGGAGATTGCATCTGCATTCTGCCACACAATCTTCAGCCCTATATACTCTCTGGTGCTGGGCCCTGTGCAGAGGTTTGTGCTGGTGGAAACTAAATTTAGCCATAAGCATTTTCAGGTCTCTAGCTAGGACAAGTACTAGAAACAGATTGCATCCCCGTCATCCATGTGTAGGTGCCAGTGTGTTAGTGAGTTTCTGTTCCCAAATCTGGCTGGCTATTTCACTGCACTTTTTTACTCCTGGGGGAATTCTGCACCAAAAAATTAAAAATTCTGCACACAATCTTTTAAAGTTCTGCAAAACTCTGCATATTTTATTTGACAAAATAACACAAAACACAATATATAACAAAATAACACCAGTTTCAATTATTTTTGGTCATTTATTTCAAAATACCTGTCAGCAAGTATGTAACAATAGAGACTATGAAAAAGATTCAGGAAATGTTTTTTGACAAATAGATTCCTTTCTAGGCATATTAATAATGAACTCTGAATAATAATTCATTTAAACTACAATACAGAACCATATTTTTTGAACCCCTCATATGCAGTGCAAAGGCTTGGGGGAGTCAGAGGTAATGGAGGAGCTGAGGGAGAGGGAAGTAAATTGCTGAGAAGGAGCCTGGGTGTGAACTTGGAGTGTAGTTGGATATGGGTGAGAAAAGTATGGAACAAGTGGTTTGGGTTTTTTTGTGGTGAGGAGGGATTGTTAGGGACCTTCCCCCATGCAGACTCTGGTTGACCCCTAGCTTCTCCCGTTCAGTCAGCCTCTTTCCCTGTGTGTCCTTGCACCCCCAATCCACCTCTCCATCCCCACTGACACCCACTCCCCCCATCCCCATGTGTCCCTGCACCCTCTCCCCTGTCCCTATGTTGCTCTGTAACCCTTCCCCCATTCCCATGTCTCTGTGCCCCCACCCAGCCACGCCCGTCCCTATACGTCCCTATCCCCCTCTCCCTGTCCCCATGTGTCTCTGTACCCTGTGTCCCATTCAGCCACCCTCATCCCTATGTGTCCATGTACCCCCTCCCCCTTTCCCATGTCTCTGTGCCCCCACTCAGCCACCTCTGTCCCTATGTAGCTCTGCACCCACTCCTCCATCACCATGCGGCCCTGCACCTCCCTCCCCTCTGTGGCCCTGTGCCTGCACTCCCATTCATCCCCTGCTCCAGTCTGTCCTCCCAGACTAGCCCTTTTGAGCCCCTGTCTGACCCTCCCCACCCCACATTCCATGCTGTCAGTCTCCCCATAGCCCCAGTCTCCTGACCTGGCCTGACAGGCACCATGAAGAAGGCAGGCTCTTTCTCTTCCCTAGCTGGCCAGGAGCTGCTGCTGTGTTCTAGCACCAAAGCACTCTCTGCTGGGCCAGAGGTGGAACTGCAGCAACATTTTGGCAGAAGCTTTTTTCAAAGCAAAAAATAAATATGCACGGCTCATTAATTATGCACACATGCAGTAGTGCAGAATTCCCCCAGGAGTAACTCTTTACAGTCTTATATCCTTACATCCTGCTTCTCCTGCTTGTTTACATGGAGGTATATTGACCAGCTCTCAATGTTATTCAATGGAATGCACCTACACAGCAGATGGGATTTTAAGGTTTCTGCACTGTTCATAGGGTGTTTTGAACGCTATGTAGTTTGACAATTTTTTCTTACCTCAGCAACAGCAAAAACAATTGAAATTAAAAAACTGATTCACAAATGAAAAGGGTGATACCCAAGCAAAAGTGATGCCCAGGCTTCCAGAAGGGGAGAAATCAAGACCTGGGTTGCTTCCTCTGTCTACTCCTTTTGCTGGATGGGATAAGGCATCTGATTGTTTCTTCCCCCTCCAGTCCCAAAAGGTTCAACCTGTGAATTTCAGAGCTTGTATGGGATTTGGAGTATCCAGGAGCATGGCCCCAAACAGCTGCTTGTTTTACTCATGCTTAATGCTGGTTCTGCGAAAAGAGGGGAAGACAAAGAAACAATCACAATTGCTGTTATCTATTCACAAGCCAAAGAGACACTACACAGGCTGTTTTGGAGGTGGCAGTGAAATACTACCTGGGGAAGGAAAATACTCTGAAAATATGGCAGCCTGTTTCTAGCATCACAATTGATTCTGAAGTTTTCATACACACAGCTACAGAGCCATAAAATCCGGACAGCCCATTAACATGCAGTAGAGGCCACTTGAGAGTGCATGTGCCAGCTTCTTGGCAGTAACTGTACACGGGACTAATGGCCAGATGCTTGCTGCTGAGGCGGATTAATCTTGGTAAAGCCTTGCTTTTACCCAGTACTTCAAAAGTATATCCTTGATGAGCTTCAATAATCTACTTCCTTTTCTTGGTGTTAAACTTAGATTCTTCCTCTGTTAGGGGCCCAATTCTACCTAATCCTTCAAAGAAAAAGAAAAGCAATCATAACTTTGGCTACTCCTTTCTTACCATATCAGAAAAATATAATGTGATTGTTCTGTGGAATCTCAACTCCATGGTCTGAATTCTCAAAATAACTATTTGCCACATGAGATGGCATTACTGTTTCTTGTTTTCATTTGTAAGGGTTAATTACTTGAATCAAAATCCCCCCTCCCCTTTTTTTTATATAAAAGATTCATGGAATGAACCATATCTTCCCACTTACATTATGCCATACAAAGCCATCTGTTTGCTCAAATACATCCCAGGCTTGTTATTTGTGAATGACTCTTAGCAAGAATTAAAGGAAACAGAATAGAGAAAATTGAATAAAATATGGATGCAGAATGTTCTTGGATTTGCAAACTTTGAAACCTGCAGTACTCAGCCAGTGTAAAACCCCAAACAGCAGCATATTTTCAGGTTAAAGAAATACTGCACTTTTAAAAATCTGCTGCTATTGCTAGACAGCCAGTAAAGTATGAATTATTGTTGTTAGCTCCTTCCCACACACTTCTTGGGTTCCAAATAAATGAACTAGGTCATGAATTCAGATAAGACAAGTGTTAATTTCTGAGTTAAAACTTTGGTTTGCCTCAATTTCTGGAGATACTCAAAAGCAGGTTATATAAAATACCAGTGAAAATTATGTAGGAAGCAATAGGGTTAGCATCAGATCATTTTATTACAGAACTTTCATCACAATGACATCTTGTATAGTATGTGTGGACCTAGCTATAGATCATGTAATCCTGATTTTCCTACGATTTACACCAGTTTTATGTCAGTATGCATATCTCCCCTTAAGGGGAGTTACTCCTGCTTTACACTACTGAAAGAAGAGAATCAGGCTTTGTAAAATTAGGCCCCTATTTGTGATCCACTGTTAATACATCTGCAGAGCAAAGGGATTTACACAATGAGTAAGGACAGAAATTTCTCTAAAATTGAGATGGGGAAAAGGAGCTTGAAGTTAGTACTTTCAAGGATTTATTGAATATATTAAAGTCTTTCAGATCTTAAGGAAGGAATAGTGGAGAAGGGAATGGGAAGCATCCTCAGCTACACGTTTGCAAACATGAAGTTTACTAAGTTGCACTATTGTCATACAAGTTATGTGCACTCACTAAAATCCTTGGTTGAGTTCAATCCCTTCCTAATAGAGCTGGTCAAACATTTTCATCCTAAATATTTTTTCAACAAAAAATGAGTTTTCAATCAAACTAAAAGTTTTGGTGAAAATATTTCATTTTTAACCTAGTCTCCCCAGCTCCATCTTCCCCCCCCCTTCCCACCCACTTTTTCTGGAAAAGGGGTTAAAAAGTACAACAGTATGAGACAAAAAGAAAAGGAGTACTTGTGGCACCTTAGAGACTAACAAATTTATTAGAGCATAAGCTTTCGTGAGCTACAGCTCACTTCATCGGATGCATTTGGTGGAAAAAACAGAGGAGAGATTTATATACACACACACAGAGAACATGAAACAATGGGTTTATCATACACACTGTAAGGAGAGTGATCACTTAAAATAAGCCATCACCCACAGCAGGGGGGGGAAAGGAGGAAAACCTTCCATGGTGACAAGCAGGTAGGCTAATTCCAGCAGTTAACAAGAATATCAGAGGAACAGTGGGGGGTGGGGTGGGGGGGAGAAATACCATGGGGAAATAGTTTTACTTTGTGTAATGACTCATCCATTCCCAGTCTCTATTCAAGCCTAAGTTAATTGTATCCAGTTTGCAAATTAATTCCAATTCAGCAGTCTCTCGTTGGAGTCTGTTTTTGAAGCTTTTTTGTTGAAGTATAGCCACTCTTAGGTCTGTGATCGAGTGACCAGAGAGATTGAAGTGTTCTCCAACTGGTTTTTGAATGTTATAATTCTTGACGTCTGATTTGTGTCCATTCATTCTTTTATGTAGAGACTGTCCAGTTTGGCCAATGTACATGGCAGAGGGGCATTGCTGGCACATGATGGCATATATCACATTGGTAGATGCGCAGGTGAACGAGCCTCTGATAGTGTGGCTGATGTGATTAGGCCCTATGATGGTATCCCCTGAATAGATATGTGGACAGAGTTGGCAACGGGCTTTGTTGCAAGGATAGGTTCCTGGGTTAGTGGTTCTGTTGTGTGGTGTGTATGAGAAGTTGTGTTCCCTAATAAAAGTTTTTGCAATTTTGCGAATGTTTTGTTTTGAGATTTTTCATCAGAACATCCAAAGTTTTCCTTTTGGGGGATGGGAGAGATCCACTGACAAAAGTTCTCTTTGAATTCATATTTGTTTAATTTATTGTAACAAACTTCCATCCTATTTTGTCAAAAGCTTTTCTTCCTCCAGAGTGATGGCTGTATAATCTTAGGGTTTTTATAGTTAATCAAGTTAATTAGATCTATAAGCAGCCTGATTTTATGGTAGCAAATAGGAAAGTCTATTTTTTTTATTAGCCTTGTTTGCTTTTTGGATAATCTCATGCTTGGGAGAAAGATTCCAGCTTTTTTGCTAAGATTTTAGCCAATATCTTACTGTCTGCACTGATAAGTGAAAAAGGGTGATAACTATTGCAGCTCTGGGCATTTTTTCCAAGGATTAAGTAACATAGTAATAAATAGTTTTCTCAAAGTATCAGGAAATATCTTGGCTTGGAAGGACTCATCATATATTCTGCGCTGTATTGGGCAAAATATATCCCTGAGGGCTTTTCAAAATCCAACTGACAAGGCATCAAGACTTTCTGTTCTCCACTAATGATAAATGTTATTGATCCCAGGACCTCAGTTGCCTGCATATTGCTTTCCAAAGGCCTGATGGCCTTTTCATCACAAATCCATATAAAATGCTGTGAATTCTGTCTTCCTAATATTCAGCATCCTGTTGTGTGTGTTTATATCCATTACTTAATTATTACATATGGTATCTGCTTATTTGAATCCCGTGAAGGACTTCCCATTCTTTTACCATAATTCCATTCCTGATACCTCTGCTTTAGCCTAAGAACAAGAACAAGCCTACAGAAATTCAAAAATTCTTGTGCTCCTTGGACCCTAATCAAAACCAGCCTATGATGAATTGCTATGACGATTACCTCCTCTTTGCAGAGACCGGACTGCTCTTCATTCCCTGAAGGTTTACATTTGCGCTACAGTAGAATCCCGCTAAATACATACTCTTGTCTCTCGAATATATTCATTCATTTAGCAGGTTGCTGTCTCTAAAAGAGGATTGCTTATAGTGTTCTGTACCTGAAACAGTTTTGCTTTGATGTACGTCAAATATATTTAGTTACATAGCCTGTTATCAAACTGGTATTTATCTTATAGTGCTTTATGATTCTTTTCTTAAGTTCAGTACTCCACTGATATTCCCTTTAGGGTTAACTTCACTGCTGTGCTGAGGGTTCACACAAGGCCCTGTGCAAAACTTCAGACCTACTGTAAAAATCTGAGAGGGGTTTAAGTGGTGCACAGGGATTAATTTCACCCTAAACAGGGGTTTTTTATTGGAAGTGATTGTCTTCATGGTAAATACCATAACAACTGGTGTCTAGCTGTTCATGAGTATGCAACAGAATTCTAGTGCTGAATGTTCCAAATATGAGGAACATTTGGTATCATGGTGATCTAGCGGTATACCCAGTCCCCTTTGTAAGCATGTGTAACTGGCTTGACACTTACACCAGACCCAGTAGCAGTGGGAATTACGTTCTTAGAAGAGGCACAATTAGGTAATGCTACAATGGCACCAGGGAAATGCAACTCTTTACAGTGGGTTGGATTCTTTAGCAGTCATTGTGAATTCCCTTAGCGTTATATCTTGTTTTAGGCTCAAAAATTAGAGCACAAAGTGGAATGGCATCAATTATACTCTTGAATAATTTTGTGGCATCCGACTTCTCTAAATCCCTCAAAAAAATTGCACTTGAGTAAGGTCCTCCTTTAATCTCCACTTTCCTAATTAATATAAATCTAGTTTTCCTATAGTTAAAATGTATGAGACTATTTCCCTGGGCCTCTTCTGTGCCTTATCAAATTACCTGAATTGTTTCTTTCTTACAACTTTATATTGCCTCTTTAATATGGTGCCTAAAAATGTACACTTCAGTCCAAATTTTGTACAGTGCCACAATGATCTATTTTGATTTGCACTCTATTTCTACAATCTAGTGTCCCTTTGCTTTTCTAACTGCTGCTAGATATTGCACTGATGTTTTGAAGTTTCATCCATTATCACTGGGGTTTAGGGTGCTGAAATTAGTACCTTTGTGAATGGAATGAGAAATTTGAGACTGTAATGGTACATTCTGGGGCTTAAAGCGTATGCTGAATTATAAAATGACTGATCAGCAGGAAACAGTATAGGGGGTCATTGGGCTCCAGAGACGGCTGTTCATACACAGTGTCTTGAGTAGCTTAAGGAAGTTGGCTTCCATGTATGTCTGCTCTGAAGACACCTGATAGAGTTGGGGAGGGGGGAGGGAGTACCTGATCATAGAATATCAGGGTTGGAAGGGACCTCAAGAGGTCATCTAGTCCAACCCCCTGCTCCAAGCAGGACCAATCCCCAATTTTTGCCCCAAATCCCTAAATGGCCCCCTCAAGAATTTAACTCATAACCCTGGGTTTAGCAGGCCAATGCTCAAACCACTGAGCTATCCCTCCCCCACCCTTGAGAAGGGGAATATGAGGCTTGGAAAGGGAGTTGCAGCCTGCAGGACCTGTCACTACAGGTAAGAAGTAGAGATGTGGCTCTAAAACAAACATTCAAAAATCTCAAAAAAAGTTTGGGTTTGAATCAGTTCAAGGGAGGGCTGAATACCAAGAGATGCAGAGTTATGCTTATTCCTTAGTCAGACTAAATATTTAACTGTATTATTGTTCTTTATCTTGATTATTTTTAAGATTCATTATAGTATGGAAGCATTTGATTATGACCTCCAGGTTTATGTATCAAATCTGAGCGGCAATACCTTAGTGTTTTGTCTGACATTATCTGATCGTGAGACTTGCAAGAATGAATTTTGTGATTTCTCTTTCAATTAGCACTATTTCCAGTACTGCATTAGCATCATCAATTATGTTAGTACTCAAACAAAATGTTTTGACATGATAAATTATATGCATTAAACTTCTGTTCTTAAATTGTTTTATTCAAAAGAGGTAAAAAATCCATACCTGCTACATGGAAAACAACAAAATCAGCATGAAAGTGTTATTTTCAAGATTGTAAAAAATGATAAATTATGGGAAGTTCAAAAAAGTAGATTTCAAAATATCTGCTATTGTCCTTTTCAGCCATGCAATTAAAATAAAATAGTGTAAATAAGAAAGAGGTGATCTTTACCTAATGTTTTACAGGATCTTAAACATCAATAAATAGGTTAAGGATGGTATAATGGCAGAAGAGATGTGCAGTAAGGCTAAAATATTTCTGAACACTTGTGTAAAGCAGAAGATTTTCACAGTGATGACATCCTGCTCAAAATCAATGATTAACTGTGTGTAAAGCATAACATTTGAATCTGCTGGAGCAGGACAAAAGCAGTACCAGTAATTGCAAATTTTTTTTTTTTTTGGTATATAAACTGAATTTGTTTCAGTAGTTTTCACAATCCCTTTTATTCATTTTCTGCAAGGGTCAAAGAAATTTTGTTTTCAAGAATGTCAGCAGGAAGAGAAAGCATCACAAATATATATTCATGGCAGAAGTGTTCTTGTGCTCATCTTGAAAGTTCTTGTAGGAATTGGATATCATCCACTCAAGGAGAAAAAAATGCCATGCAATTTAGGTGACTAATCACACAGTGCAAATAGTGAAGAGCCCAGGCTAGAGCAGATCAGAATATTTCTATCAAAATGAAATTTTGATGAAAAACAGACCCCCCTGCGCCCCCCCCCCCCAAAAGTCATGAGAAATGTTTTCTAGTTTCCAACCATCTGCAGTAAAGCTAATAGTTATGAGTGAAAATCATCCCTGTGCAGAAGACTACCACAAGGTCTAAACACCATGTGCATCCTTAAGACTATTCCTCTTCCACATCTTTCCTTTCCCTACCTCAGGGCTCCTGAATTAAAAAAAAAAAACCCACATGAAACTTACAGAGCTGGGCCAAATTTTCCATCAGGTTCATTTGTTTGTCAAGTGTGTCCTCCTCATCCTCAACCTTTCATCTCCCTGAGTCTTTAGCTTGTAAACACTTCGGAGCAGGGATTTTCTTTTTTCTGTGTTTGTACAGTGCCCCGCCCAATGGGGCCTTTTGCTGATGCCATTGTATAAATATTTAACAACAAGTCCCACTTAATTCCCTCATAAGGTATTTTGAGGACTTAAGTGTTGTATAGGCCCATTGCAAAGGGATGAATTTCACCCATGATAGACAGTGAGAGCTCGATCCATAGGCCAATAGATATGTTTGCAGTTTGCACAAATGTTTTCTCAAATAATTTCAAACAACAAAGACCTTAGTAAAATCAAAGTCAGTCTGATGATAATTCGTGAGCAAAGAATAGTGGCTATGTTCATCACATAAATTGTGCATTCTCAATAGTTAAAGTAGAAAGCTTTAAAACACTCATTTCACTGCTAAGCCCTGGAATTGTCCTATAAATTTCAATTGGCCCAGCTTCCATTTCAAACCCAATGTTATTTAATAGGAAAGAGTAGGGGAATGATTTGAGAACATCTTGAGACCAAACAAAATTCTTCAAAGAGAAGCCGATGAGACCCTGTCAGAAATCTTTTAGTTTTTATTTAATCAGATAGGCTGTGCAATAGTGGATTTATCCCTTCCTGTGAAAATGAAGGCTTGCCCAGCACAAGTGAAAGGAGACAATGCTGTTGTCATACAGCAATATCTCAGTTGATCATCAGGCTGGAAAAGAAACAGATAACAGTGGGAAAAAGATGAGGAGGAAGAACAAAAGCAACAGGAATATATACCAGTCTCTCTCTCTCTCTCTCACACACACACAAGTGAGAAGCTGCTGAGAGATTTGACTAATAACACCATGATCCCTGTTGAAACTATCTCTGCTGCCACAAGTGACCACCACAAAGAGGCAACGGTCCATGAAAGACAACTCCTGCCTCTACCAATCTGGAGTCCTTCTCTGTGGATTCCAAGAGTAACCCGGCTGTGCCATGGGCTCCTAAGCCTCCAACCTTTTTGAATTGGTTTAAAAAACTAACACTGCAAGGTGAATCTTGTAGAGTTCAATGCCACTTCTGGCCTCTTACCATGGATTTAGAGGAGGGGACTGATCTGGCGTCATATTTTATGAAAAAAGAAAAAGGAGGACTTGTGGCACCTTAGACACTAACAAATTTATGTGAGCATAAGCTTTCGTGAGCTACAGCTCACTTCATCGGATACTGTAGCTCACGAAAGCTTATGATCAAATAAATTTGTTAGTCTCTAAGGAGCCACAAGTACTCCTTTTCTTTTTGTGAATACAGACTAACACGGCTGCTACTCTGAAACCTGTCATATATTTTACGGATATTCTCTCATTCCTAAGTTGCTAACACCAACTTGTGCATTAAACCTGAGTTTATGCTGCTTGTTTACATTATGTATGTATCCCTAGGTTAGACAATGAAAATGGACTAGGCAGTTTTACTTTTGCACTTAGTCCATTTCACTTCTTGGCTCTAGGCACTGGCACAATGCTGCAATACTATAGTAACTAATACAGCAAAATAACTCAGTCCACATAAAAAAAATCTGTTTTTTCTGAGTTTCATTAATTTAATGAAAACAGTTTTTATGTTCACCTTTGTAAAACTTTAAATAAAAATTCTAGAAATTGCATCAAAACTACCTCATAGCTTCCCTTCATGACTACATATGTCAGCAAATTCAGAGTGAAATGGAAGAGACTTTTCTTTGCTATCACTTTCCCTCTATAATTCTGTGAATAGCTCAGTGTGGAAAGGGAGATAGAAGAATTAAGAAGAAAGCTGAAGCAGGAGGGAAATAATTACTCAAGCACTCATGCCAAAGGTATTTACAAGGAGGGGGCAGAGAATACCTTTTTGACTGCTTTATTCTTGCGTTAGCACTCTGATACTATGGTGATGGACATATTGCACATCACTGGCTACGCAGACAGCCAGCTTTGCATCACATAACTTCTGAGCCACCTTTCCTCCCTTCTCCATCCATCCAGGTCCTTCAGAGAGTGCAGCTTGGCCAGATCCAGGGATCTGGCTCACAACATCTGAGCAGGTTGGGTAGAGGCCAATTCATCAAGCCACCCCAGCTGATGAATCCAAATAAGAAAGGAGGAAAGCCTGAGCCTTTTTTGAAGGAAAAATACCACCCTTTAAAACCTCAATAGAACACACTCTTTCTTAAATCTGTGGCACTATCACAGGATGCATTCTGGAACTGATGGTTATTACAGAGACCATTCCTGCAACACCAGGAACCTATTTTTACAACATTTTTCTCACACAGCCTAAAATCCTGGCATGCATGCATGCTGGAGTTTTGTTCTTTTTTATTGGTGGGTTTTATTGCAGACACTTTAAGATGCTGTTCAAAATCAGACTATTTTCTTCTAATAAAAGGAATAAAACTTTTTCACTTTTGTTTATCTGTTACCAGCACTCTTCTCATCTCAATGGAAGGTAGCTCTTATATATCTGTTGTGCTCACATTTTTATGATGGTACTTGGGCAAGGAACAGACTTATTGGGCATGCAGATTGGTTTAAAAATGTTTTTCATACAAATTTGCAAGGTAACCAAGGGTGTATGAGATGTATGCCATGTACATTTTGAAGCCAGAGCTGTTCCCAATAGGATACATTACTGCCTAATACCCACTTGTGCTTCAGTTTTATTGAATGTAGTTTCTTTTCTACCATTACTTTATCAGCGTATTGTCTTCAAATAAATTGAAATGCTTCAAAGCTATACATTGCAACTTTTTATTGCAAGTGACATGCTTGGGGTGGGAAAATGACCCAGCTGCCTAGAATTCAAAATGAAAAGCTGCTACTAGAATCTCATTTTGGGCTGAATTCTGGCTTGGCCCCTGCATGTTGACTATCTGAATAGACAGAGAAGGAGTCATCTTCTACCCACACTAGAATCAGCGAGAATGTTGCAGCAAGCACATTCACAAGTGTTCTAAAGCCCCAAGGGGGGTGGTCAGCTAGAGAGCGGGCATAGCTAGCCTAACCAACACACTTGCAGTAGCATCAATTGCTACATAGCATATTCACCCTAGATCCCACTCAACTTTTCTATCTGTATCCACTACATGCTAGGAGAATGGCTTGGGATAAAACCTCTGTCTGGCGGCTTAATATCTGCTTGCCACACCCACCCACAGCACAGTTCAGAGGGAATAAATCAAGAAAATCGGCCATTTATGCACAATACTTTGTCTTTTTTGTATGTATTTGATGGCACCATTTAAAGAACATTAGATAATTACCTATAAACATATTGGATTTTCTGTGTTGTGTGTTTTTTGTGCACATCTTTTTAAAAAGTGACAATAGTTGATACTTGTTTAATCTAAGTAATGGTTATAATTTGCTTGCTCAGAAATGCTGAAAAAGCATAGGCAATAAGGAATTGCTGCCACTGATGCAGCTTATTGCCCATGATAAATTCTGATACAGTCTAATGCCATGTGCTATGCAGATTCTGTTCATATTGGAATGCATGATTATACCTGAAGCAATGGCAAAAGCATTAAGGAAAACCATCTGAAAGTTAGAGAAAATCCTTCTTTAAAGCTTCAGATAGTATAGATTTATGGTTATGCAACAATGTATAATTGTATTGTTTATTTGTTAAGCACCAGCAAGCTATTGTATCTTAGATACGACCAGGGAGGAGAAAAACAGAATGTGTATTGAAGATCCTGATTTGGTCACCTTGACTGTTGTGTGACAATGTGTAATGCCCACAGCCAAAACTATCTTTCTGGCCTTTATAAGCATTTAATTTGGTCATGATTGGTATGAAGCTTAAAGATACAGTCACAAAGAATTCACATATTTGCAGCTCAAACTTCTTTATTATTATTATTGTACAGAGAAAGTAATTCAAGATAATTGTTGCCATTTAATTAAGGTTGCTTTTTCTATAGAAAGCAACACGGAACAAGATAAAGCAACAGACAGCTCCTACAGCATGGTGAAATAGTTTTGAATACTATTCTTTACTATTTGTATTGTGATAGCACCAGTACCCTAACTAGTGTTCAGGGCCTTATCATGCTAGGTGAAGGCACCTAATGAAAGGACAGTACCTGCCCCCAAAAGCTTACAAAGTTTATGTTGAAAGACAGCAGGTGGTGAATAAAACAGACAGAGAAGCACAAGTTAACAGTGAGACAACTATGGCTATTGTAAGAGTGGCTTCACCACATGAGCTGCCTAGCCATTGTCAAGTGCTTTGTAGGCATCATGGCATCAGTGAGATTTAAAACAGCATAATGTGTTGGCTTTGCAGATTTTTATAGGGAGTTGCTCCCATGCACAAGGGTGGACATGGAAGAAAGGGTGAAGGTGCTTCAATGATATGGTGATTTTCTTCTCAATACAGGTAGTACTTCATTTTCACAAATGTTTTCAGAGACCATGC
Source organism: Dermochelys coriacea (assembly GCF_009764565.3). Classification (NCBI taxonomy): domain Eukaryota; kingdom Metazoa; phylum Chordata; order Testudines; family Dermochelyidae; genus Dermochelys; species Dermochelys coriacea. The sequence continues at coordinate 73,440,988 of NC_050072.1, read as the reverse complement.
AAAGAGCATCCCAAGATAGACAGGAATGGTGGAGCCTGTTTGTGTCCTAAGTGATGTCTGACTGGTTTTGCTTCTGTAACCTACACAGTTAAATCGTTTGATAGTTATTCTGTGATAACACTAGTGCATTGGATTCCAAAGGGCTTAAGCTAGAAGAATTTCCATGCAACTTGCGTAGAAGGGCTGTATAACCTGCTTCTTGAAAGCAGGTGAAATTACAGTACTTCATCACTTCTGGCTATCATGCTTATTAACCGTGGGAAAGATCAAAAGGGAACCAAAAGAGAGAGAGAAAGGAGAAACTCACAAAAGAGCAAGTTTCTGTTGATGAACAAAATACGACAAAATAATATTTTTGACCACTTAGAAGCTCCTGGCTCCAGGCAACAGACACTCTCACAATTATCTACTTAGAGCAGCGATAGAAATAATATTTTTAATCAGCACTTGATGAACATACAAATAATTTACAAGCTAAGTGCATGCTAGCAGAAAACATTTGGCAGACAGACTATAGGGTGCATCCTCTAACGAACAGAGTCAGAGCATGGAACACACAGATGATCTCCATGTGTCTTTAACAATGTTGACGGGTCTCTCAGATGGAATGCATGATTCTGATAGATATGAACCCACAACAGTGGAAGAGCCAGCAGAAAACTGGTGATAAATGTAGAGGACAGGCTAAAAGTACTGTAAAAATCCAATCCATCATCATCAAGATCCTAAACACCTGGTTAGTTTGCAGGTAACCAGAATTCACCTCTCCCACAACCCCCGATACACACCCTGTAATGTAAAAGGAATGCCATTCCTAGCTAAAGACTCATCTTGCAACATGCTAAAGGTTCCCAGCTCCACACTCAGCCCTTCACAGGATCAGGACCTAAGCCATTAAGAACTGTGCTTAGCTCTTCTCAGTTGAGCCATTCTTAAAAAGCAGTACAGATGCTGCTGTATCTCATCACATGCTTGCTGTGTGTTAAAAACAATACAATCCTCTTCAGTTCTGGTCCTGTTTGTAATAGTTCAGTTTAATGCAAAGAGATTTTCTTCAGTTCAGATGTTGAGCTATAAAAACAAGAACTGAAAAGGTACAACTTGAAAGTGCTGTTTGGCCTATTTCAAAAGGTGAGAGGACCTATGGATTTCAGTGTTTCCTTTATATTTGTTTTCAGATGATACAAGTGCTCTATTAGTGTTTATCTGCTGGTACTTTATTGACAGAACTTGTCAGGCCACAAGGAGCTTCTTGTTGGTAAAAAGCATAGTTTGAGATCAAAGCATTATCCTATTCTTCTCATAATTCTTGTCAGCTAACCACCAGCCCTCAGAATGAGCATCCATGTGCAGTCAAGTAGTATATATAAAAAAATGGCCCTGATACAAACCCTTTTTATGGGTCTTGTATTATCTGCAGATAATCTACACATAAAGACAACAGATGTTTTAAGAATAAATAGCTTAGCTAGACAATAAAATCACTTTTAGATGCCACAGTTTAATCATCAGCTCTTCATTCCACACACAATTCAAAAAGGTTATACAATGAACTACTAATAAAGGTACCAGCCAGGAATAGTTCCAACAAATAACGTGCCAGATTTCCAGCTCACTCCAGCACAAAGGCCAGCAGATCAGCTGGATCATCTTAGTTGGGGTTTTCCCCAGCAGGGGAAGCCAGGGTAGCCCGAGAATGGTGCACTACAACTGTCCATGGCTGGGGGCTGAACACTTGAGGTACATCTGCACAGCAAACAAAAACAAAAACCCACAACCCACCGCAGCAAGTCTGAGCCCAGGTCAACTGACTCAAGCGGACAAGGCTTGCACTACAGGGCTAATAGCAGTGTAGCTCTGGCTTGGGCTGGAGTCCAGACTCTGAAACCCAGCAAGTAGGGAGGGTGTAAGAGTCTCAGCATCAGCCCAAGCAAGAACATCTACACTGCTATTTCTAGCCACATAGTCCAACCCCAAGCCCTTGTTTTTGCTATGTAGATGGACAATTTGGATAATTAAAACAGCTCCCCAGCTACTTTAATCTATGCAGAGTCTGGGTATGGCACAGACGAGCCCCGGAATAAGGAAATTGTGACCAGCTCTATTGACCTCCTACTCCAAGATGCATCTGGATTCCAGTGGGCAGATGTGATAATCTGGGTCACAACAACTGTTGTGCTTGTCTACATGGTGCTTTGGTCTGCAACAGAGCAGTGTAAGGTTCTGTCCATATTTGGATGGCATGCACTTACTGCCATGTGCACAGTAAAAGTTTCCTTGTGCACATTAACATAGTCCCATTTCAAATTACATTAATGTGCAGTAGAGAACTTTTAGTGCACACCAGCAGGGTCCACACAGGCCAGTTACGGCATGAAATACTAGTTTGGACTCAAATTTTCACCCCTCCAGAATGGGCTAAAGTACCATGTAGACAAGTCTTGTGAAATATAAAGAGACAAAGTAATGGGGTAAAGTAATGTCTTTTATTGGACCAACTTTTGTTGGTGACAGAAAAACTTTTGAACTACACAGAGCTCTTCTTGAGGTCTAACATTCGGCACCACAATCCATATAGACTCATCCTTTAAGGCCAGAGAGGACCATCACGATCATCTAATCTGACCTCCTGCACATTGCAGGCCGTAGAACCTCATACATACACACCCCAACCACTGTAACAGGCCCATAACCTCTAATGCAGTGTGACCTGATTTTCATACATTCCGAGTACCTGCAGTTCCCTTTGACTTCACAGGTGATGAGTACCTATGGCTCTCACTGACAGTCGGACCACTTTTGTTAGGGTGACTTCATATGGATTTAGATGCTTTTCTTTAAGTTCCCAGAATTGAAACAGTTGAACTAAACATCTATGAGGCAAAATCTTTATTATAAAATGACTGCCATTCAAAAAAGAAATATATAAACTATTGAGTGATAATTTTTAATTCTACAGGCAGATGAGTTCAAATTGGGCTTTGCAGAAAGTTTGTTAAAATTATTTATAAATCATGTTGAACTAGGGTATCTATGTAGAGTTTGCTAATTGTCTTATGCAATAGAATAGGATAATATATTGACATGCTTTTAAAGCAGTCAGGAAGCAGAGAGTCACTCAGTCACTTTGTATAAGTCAGTTACTTTTCAGTCCATGACCGCACTCCTTGTGTTATTGTACAACACTATTATTCTGAAATTATGGCTTAAATATTTTTAAATGTGTTGATTTTTCCAAGGCTAAGAAACTAAATTAAAACAAAGCTCTGAGAGCTAGTCTGGATTTCCACTAGGTAAAGCAGAATTTGAGTCATGGTCCCTCCCTCCCTCAAAGATCTTACAATTTAAGGTCTCATCATGGCATTGCTCTCCACAGAGGTACCCAAATTAATTTCAGAAGGAGTTACATATATGAAATATACCCTAAATAATTTACATTCTACCTTGAATCCGATTAATTTAATTAATTAAATTGAGAGACACTTAGGCCTGTGAGCATCAGTCAGCTGCAGGGGAACACCTGCAGGGATCGCATGGCAGAATCTGTGCCTATACTTAAACCTAAAGTGTAAACTGGAATCAGACTGCATATTGAAATAGCAGTCAGTGTGCTTTAAGAAAAAGCAAATCGATGGAAAATAAATGTAAACAACCAAATCACAGTATTTTTATAGATGAAACTTTAAATATGACCCCAGTGAGGGTGATACTAGATCAAACCACCAAGGAAAGAAATATATTCTCCATCTCTTCAAATCAAGACTGAATGCCTCTCTGGAATATATGCTTTAGTCAAACAAGTTATTGGGCTCAACACAGGCATAACCGGTGAAATTAATAGCTGGTGATCTACAGGAGATCAGACTAGATCAGGGGTGGGCAAACTATAGCCCCCAGGCCAGATCCAGCCCATCATGGCTTTGGATCCCAGCCTGTGGGATTGCCACCCATGTGGTGCCACAGGGCTAAGGCAGGCTCCGTGCCTGCCCTGGCTCCGTGCTGTACCCAGAAGTGGCTGACACCATGTCCCTGTGGTCCCTGGGGGATGGGGGGCAGAGGGCTCCTTGCACTGCCCTCGCCTGCAGGTACTGCCCCCCCCCCCCCCCGCAGCTCCCATTGGCCTCCGGGAACAGGGAACTGTGGCCAAATGGGAACTTTGGGGGAAGTACCTGCAGGCGAGGGCAGCATGCGGAGCCCTCTTCCCCCCCCCCACACACACACACCACGGGGCCGCAGGGATGTGGTGCTGGCTGCTTCCAGGAGCAGCACGGGGCCAGGGAGCCTGCCTTAGCCCTGCTGCATGCCTCTGCCACCCCAGAGCCACTCTAGGTAGCAGCACTGGGCCAGAGCCCAGATCCCAAACACCTCCTGCGCCCTAACCCCCTGTTGCACCCGTCCCACACCCTGCACTCCTCCTGCACCCAACCACCTGCCCTGAGCCCCCAATCCCCTGCCTTGAGCCCCCTCATACACCCCGCACCTCTCCTGTGCCTGAACCCCTTGCCCTGAGCCGTTTCCTGCACCCTGCACCCCTTCCCACACTCTGCACTCCCTCCTGCACCCCGGCCCCCTGCCCCAGCCCTACATTCATGGCCCTGCATGCAATTTCCCCACCCAGATGTGGCCCTCGGGCCAAAAAGTTTGCCCACCCCTGGACTAGATCATCTAACAGTCCCTTCTAGCTTTAAACTCTATGAATAAAGAACAGCAGCCAATTAGAATCTCTAGTAAGGATTACAATTACAATGTTAATAAACCAAGCATCTCTCAAGTTTAAAAAAAAAAAAGAGGAAGGATTGTGGTTATAGCACACCACTGAGAGGACAGGAGATTTGGGGTCTATTCTTAGGCTCTCTACTTCTGGTATGATTCGGGGCAAGTAATTTAATCTCTCTGCTGCAATTTCCTCATCTGTAGAAGGGGAAAACAACACTTATCCATCTCACAAAGGTGACTGAAATGTGACTAAAAGACCAATCTAATGACCACTGAAATCAATGAGACTTTACATTGACTTCAATGAGTGCTGGATGAGACCCTTCACAAAAACGGCACCTTTTTACTCAGCTTCTCTCATTGTTCCTGAGTATACGTGGGGTTCTATCTATTTCCGAGTGATAAATATAAGCTGTTGCTCATTTTATCCCTTCTAGCTCTGCAGAGTCAAGAGAGCTATGGGTGAGTGAGCTGGATTTTACACCTTGTGTGTGTGTCATCAACAGCATATTTAGCATGGCCAAATCTGCCCTCAGATGCACCTATGATGTTGTGTTGCATAAATATAAATGAAGGCAGAATTAAGCCTGCCGAATCTTTTTACTGGCGCTGATGCATAAGTCAGAAAGAACCCAGGATGACTCTCAGCTCACAGACTCAGGTTAGAGCAAGCTGTTTGGGGAAAAAAGGATTTTTTTCCCCCTTGGAAATTGAAAACTTCTGCATCAGAATTGATTTGGGACAAGAACCCTAGAATCCCATTTCAGTGCCGAACAGCATTTTAAACATCTCTGAAGTGTTTTTACATGCTCAGATAGCAGGCAGACAGGCACAAAAAAGCTCCACTCAGGAAATTCTCCAAGAGCAGTGGGATGGAATCCTAATTCCCACACTGAAATAAACTCCAAGGGTTCCATGCATTTAGCCCATGTATGCTGTGGCTCTTCATATTCTGATGTAGCCTGGACATGGTCTTGGAGATTTTTTTTTCATTTTGAGAATTTGGATTCTGCCCTGTAGCTCTTTAGGAATTGCATAAGAGCCACCACCTGATTATTCAGGCTGTGCTCACTTTCACCACTATTGAACCAATAATCATTAGAGACTGTATGCTCTGCCATGTCTCAACTTAGCTATGGGATAGTTAAAACACACATTTTCTAGTGTCTGAGCAATCCACATAAAAGACTGCAAATCAAGTGCAGGCATACCCAACCAGACTCGGCCTGTTTCTTTCCTGTGCCATGCTGGGGCAGTGCAGATGTGCACTGAGAACCCATTGGGTCTCTATCATGCCTACATTTTCTCCCTCTTTGGTTTGTTGAGGAGACCTGAAAGAGAGGACTATCTATGAAGAGATGAGATATGCTGTATGAGGTCCATTGCTGGTTTTGCTATTCCTCATCCTTATACTACAGAAATGCTTTAAGCCCCTCTATGCCCATTCAAGTTGCCTTAGTTGTTTAAACTTTAAAAAACGCAGAACCTATCCATCAGTGGCTCTCAATCCGTGGCCTCCTTGCGGCCCAGACAGCACGTAGCTGAGGCCCATCTCACGTCCTCAGGGCTATACAGGTAGTGTATATATATATTGCGTGGATGCAGCGCACACAACACATAGATTGCTGCATATGCAGCCCACAATGGTAAATAGAATCATAGAATATCAGGGTTCGAAGGGACCTCAGGAGGTCATCTAGTCCAACGTCCTGCTCAAGCAGGACCAATCCCCAACTAAATCATCCCAACCAGGGCTGTCAAGCCTGACCTTAAAAATTTCAAAGGAAGGAGATTCCACCACCTCCCTAGGTAATGCATTCCAGTGCTTCACCACCCGCCTAGTGAAAAAGTTTTTTCTAATATCCAACCTAAACCTTTCCCACTGCAACTTGAGACCATTACTCCTCGTTCTTTCCTCAGTAGTAGCAGATAACAGTCTAGATCCATCCTCTTTGGAACCCCCTTTCAGGTAGCTGAAAGCAGCTACCAAATCCCCCCTCATTCTTCTTTTCTGCAGACTAAACAATCCCAGTTCCCTCAGGTGACTCTACACTTGTCCTTGTTGAACTTCATCAGATTTCTTTTGGCCCAATCCTCTAATTTGTCTAGGTCCCTCTGTATCCTATCCATACCCTCCAGTGTATCTACCTCTCCTCCCAGTTTAGTGTCATCTGCAAACTTGCTGAGAGTGCAATCCACGCCATCCTCCAGATCACTAATGAAGATATTGAACAAAACCAGCCCCAGGACCGACTCTTAGGGCACTCCACTTGATACTAGCTGCCAACTAGACATGGAGCCATTGATCACTACCCATTGAGCCAGACAATCTAACCAGCTTTCTATTCATCTTATAGTCCATTCATCCAGCCCATACTTCTTTAACTTGCTAGCAAGAGTACTGTGGGAGACTGTTTCAAAAGCTTTGCTAAAGTCAAGGAACAACATGTCCACTGCTTTCCCCTCATCCACAGAGCCAGTTATCTCTTCATAGAAGGCAATTAGATTATTCAGGCATGACTTGCCCTTGGTGAATCCATGCTGACTGTTCCTGATCACTTTCCTCTCCTCTAAGTGCTTCAGAATCGATTCCTTGAGGACCTGCTCCATGATTTTTTCCAGAGACTGAGGTAGGCTGACTGGTCTGTAGTTCCCCAGATCCTCCTTCTTCCCTTTTAAAAAGATGGGCACTACATTAGCCTTTTTCCAGTCGTCCAGGACCTCCCCCAATCATCATGAGTTTTCAAAGAAAATGGCCAATGGCTCTGCAATCACATCCGCCAACTCTTTTAGCACTCTCAGATGCAGCGCATCCAGCCCAATGGACTTGTGCTAATCCAGTTTTTCCAAATAGTCCCAAACCACTTCTTTCTCCACAGAGGGTTGGTCACCTCCTCCCCATGCTGTGCTGCCCAGTACAGTAGTCTGGGAGCTGACCTTGTTCATGAAGACAGAGGCAAAAAAAGCATTGAGTACATTAGCTTTTTCCACATCCTGTGTGACTAGGTTGCCTCCCTCATTCAGTAAGGGGCCCACACTTTCCTTGACTTTCTTCTTGTTGCTAACATACCTGAAGAAACCCTTCTTGTTACTCCTAACATCTCTTGCTAGCTGCAACTCCAGGTGTTATTTGGCCTTCCTGATTTCACTCCTGCATGCCTGAGCAATATTTTTATACTCTTCCCTGGTCATTTGTCCAATCTTCCTCTTCTTGTAAGCTTCTTTTTTGTGTTTAAGATCAGCAATGATTTCACTGTTAAGCCAAGCTGGTCGCCTGCCATATTTACTATTTTTTCTATACATCGGGATGGTTTGTCCCTGTAACCTCAATAAGGATTCTTTAAAATACAGCCAGCTCTCCTGGACTCCTTCCCCCCTCATGTTATTCTCCCAGGGGATCCTGCCCATCAGTTCCCTGAGGGAGTCAAAGTCTGCTTTTCTGAAGTCTAGGGTAAGTATTCTGCTGCTCTCCTTTCTTCCTTGTGACAGGATCTGGAACTCAACCATTTCATGGTCACTGCCTCCCAGGTTCCCATCCACTTTTGCTTCCCCTACTAATTCTTCCCAGTTTGTCAGTAGCAGGTCAAGAAGAGCTCTGCCCCTAGTTGGTTCCTCCAGCACTTGCACCAGGAAATTGTCCCCTACACTTTCCAAAAACTTCCTGGATTGTCTGTGCACCACTGTATTGCTCTCCCAGCAGATATCAGGGTGATTGAAGCCTGCCATGAGAACCAGGGCCTGTGATCTAGTAACTTCTGTTAGTTGTCCACCTCATCCCCCTGGTCCGGTGGTCTATAGCAGACTCCCACCACGACATCACCCTTGTTGCTCACACTTCTAAACTTAATCCAGAGACTCTCAGGTTTTTCTGCAGTTTCATACTGGAGCTCTGAGCAGTCATACTGCTCTCTTACATATAATGCAACTCCCCCACCTTTCCTGTCCTGCCTGTCCTTCCTGAACAGTTTATATCCGTCCATGACAGTACTCCAGTCATGCGAGTTAACCCACCAAGTCTCTGTTATTCCATTCACAATAGTTTGAGAACCATTGATTACATGCATCTATATTGCAGGAAGAGAGCATTACCTTAAAGAATCACATGGCTGGCTGAAAACATTACTCAAGTACTTCTTTCCTTCAGCTCTATCCTTTGCTAAACTTTTCCTCATGGCATTTCTAATATCTATCAAGGCATTTCTAACATGCTCACCTTGGTAGTAGTTAGGCATTGGCTCAAGAATGTTAGTCTGTCAATTCCTCTTTGTACGTACTGTAAGGGTTACATTAAGGAGCAATTTTAAACTTTACTGTTGTATGCTTCCTTTCTTTATTTGAAAAATAGCTAGTCCCTCCCTTCATTGTTAGTTTGATGGTATGTTCTCCATTCCTTTCAGAGAGTCTGGGTGCAGAAACTGAAAGGAATGATCTGTCTATTATAGTTATTACTTACATCAAATCTTCCAGAGCTTCATTTGTCACAAATTATTTCACTGCAGGATTGTGTTCATGCTGCCACTCAGTGGTAGCAAAGAGGTAGGTAAGTTAGAAAAGTACATGTTAATATTTTAGACCAATTTTTTGAGATGAGTTCCTAAAACATACATTAACTGCATATGCCCATTTTCTGAGTGTCTGAACATTTCCCACAAAAATCACATAGGGCTAAATGCTGTTCTGATTTACATGAGGCATAGATCAGGAGTAACTCCACTGAAGTCTGAAATTACTCTAGATTTGCACTGGTGAATTTGGCCTTACGTGATTTCTTTCAGGGCTTAACAGTCACAGCACACAACAAACAGAACAAACAACACATCCTCCCACAGTTACCCAACAGGCATCTGAAACAAATTCTGCTCTCATTTTCACTAGTGTAAATCCAGAGTTATTCCATTGGCTTCATTGGAATTATTCAAGGCCTACACTGATGTGAGTGAGAGCTGAATTTAGCCATTTGGGTTCTGTTGTAGGGGTATCAGAACATTTTTTGTAAGTCTGACCCATGCAGCAAGTCAAGAGACCCTTAGAACTTTCACCTTCTGTTGAATTTATACATGTCTGTCAGGGCTGTATCAGCTTCAACCACAGCAGCTGCTCCATTGCAGTGGCATATCTAGAAATCAAAATTATACTTTTCCTTTGGTCAGCAGATATTTAAATATGCAGATTCTCAAAACCCTCTGCACGATCTTTTAAAGTGTTGTTGCGTATTTACAGGTCACTGCACATTTTGACTGATCATCTATTTAGAAATCCAATTCCTAAATTGTTTCAAAAATTCCAATATCAAACTACAGAGGACATGGGCAGCTCCTCAGTGATTTCAGTATTCTTCTTCCAAAACAAAGGAATACCAGCTGGGCTCTATATATAGCTGGAATGTTCCTGCTCACTCCACAACTTGATAAGATGTGCGTTCAATCCCTCATCTACATCTGCTCTCCTTTGCAAAATTGTCATCTTCAGATCCATTGGAGGAGGAGAACAAGAATGGTAAAAGAGAATGAACAAGCAGTTCTGATTTTCCTAACAAATACTCAATGACATTTAAAAGAACATGCAAAGGGTTTCGAGAATCTGCATACTTAAATATATGCTGACCAAAGGAAAAGTATAAAAACATACAATGTGTGCCAGGAATTTAATTACACATGCCTGCCAGCTGCCTGGTGCCTCTGCTTGAGAGCAACAGGTTCAGTTGCCTTTCAGATTGTGGGTATGTTTCAGATTTAATAATTTTATTAAGATAATGTTGAAGTAAAAAGAAAGCGGTAGAGTTTAGGCATAGAAGTTTCTGGTTATCAGGGAATAAGGTACAGATTATCAAGGGGTTCGAAATTCAGTTTAGGAGTGGGTGGCGTAAGGAATACATAAGCTGCAATCTCCTCAATTGGGGGTAAAAGTTTAACGGGTCAAAGTACAGACATTGAGATATGAGACAAAGGAGGTGCTGTTGTCATCATGAATAGGTCGGATTATGAACAAGAGGCTACTAGGCAGCTCTCCAACACCACTTTCTACAAGCCATTACCCTCTGATCCCACTGAGGGTTACCAAAATAAACTACTGCATTAGCTCAAGAACAAATCCGCATGGACACACCCCTGGAACCCTGACCTGGGGTATTCTATCTGCCACCCAAGATCCATAAACCTGGAAATCCTAGACGCCCCATCATCTCAGGCATTGGCACCCTGACAGCAGGATTGTCTGGCTATGTAGACTCCCTCCTCAGGCCCTATGTTACCAGCACTCCCAGCTATCTTCAAGACACCACTAACTTCCTGAGGAAAAATACAATCCATCGGTGATCTTCCTAAAAACACCATCCTAGCCACTATGGATGTAGAAGCCCTCTACATCAACATTCCACACAAAGATGGATTACAAGCCATCAGGAACAGTATCCCCGATAATGTCACTGCTAACCTGGTGGCTGAACTTTGACTTTGTCCTCACCCATAACTATTTCACATTTGGGGACAACGTATACCTTCAAATCAGCGGCACTGCGATGGGTACCCGCATGGCCCCACAGTAGGCCAACATTTTTTTGGCTGACTTAGAACAACGCTTCCTCAGCTCTCGTCTCCTAATGCCCCTACTCTACTTGCGCTACATTGATGACATCTTCATCATCTGTACCCATGGAAAAGAAGCCCTTGAGGAATTCCACCAGGATTTCAACAATTTCCATCCCACCATCAACCTCAGCCTGGACCAGTCCACACAAGAGATCCACTTCCTGGACACTACGGTGCTAATAAGCGATGGTCACATAACCACCACCCTATCTCGGAAACCTACTGACCACTATTCCTACCTACATGCCTCTAGCTTTCATCCAGATCATACCACACGATCCATTGTCTACAGCCAAGCTCTACGATATAACCGCATTTGCTCCAACCTCTCAGACAGAGACAAACACCTACAAGATCTCTATCATGCAATCTTACAACTACAATATCCACCTGCTGAAGTGAAGAAACAGATTGACAGAGCCAGAAGAGTACCCAGAAGTCACCTACTCCAGGACACGCCCAACAAAGAAAACAGAACGCCACTAGCCATCACCTTCAGTCCCCAACTAAAACCTCTCCAGTGCATCATTAAGGATCTACAACCTATCCTGAAGGACGACCCATCACTCTCACAGATCTTGGGAGACAGGCCAGTCCTTGCTTACAGACAGCCCCCCAACCTGAAGCAAAGACTCACCAGCAACCACACACCATACAACAGAACCACTAACCCAAGAACCTATCCTTACAACAAAACCCGTTGCCAACTCTGTCCACATATCTATTCAGGGGACACCATCATAGGGCCTAATCACATCAGCCACACTATCAGAGGCTCGTTCACCTGCGCATCTACCAATGTGATATATGCCATCATGTGCCAGCAATGCCCCTCTGCCATGTACATTGGTCAAACTGGACAGTCTCTACCTAAAATAATAAATGGACACAAATCAGACGTCAAGAATTATAACATTCAAAAACCAGTTGGAGAACACTTCAGTCTCTCCGGTCGCTCTTTTACAGACCCGAGAGTGGCTATCTTTCAACAAAAAAAAACTTCAAAAACAGACTCCAGCGAGAGACTGCTGAATTGGAATTCATTTGCAAACTGGATACAATTAACTTAGGCTTGAATAGAGACTGGGAGTGGATGAGTCATTACACAAAGTAAAACCATTTCCCCATGTTATTTCTCCCCCCACCCCACCCCATCCCCCACTGTTCCTCAGACATTGTTAACTGCTGGAAATGGCCCACCTTGCTTGTCACCATGACAGATTTTCCTCCTCCCTTCCCCCCCTCCCCCGCTGGTGATGGCTTAAGTGATCACTCTCCTTACAGTGTGTATGATAAAACCCATTGTTTCATGTTGTGTGTGTGTGCGTGTGCGTGTGCGTGTATATATATAAATCTCCCCACTGTATTTTCCACTGAATACATCTGATGAAGTGAGCTGTAGCTCACGAAAGCTTATGCTCAAATAAATTTGATAGTCTCCTAGATGCCACAAGTACTCCTTTTCTTTTTGCGAATACAGACTAACACGGCTGCTACTCTGAAACCTGGAGATATGGGGGTATGTTGTCCATATAATGGCTATGTTCAGGTGTGGAGTATAATGAGCAGATGCCATGATGAGGATGGATCTACCCTCATTTGGTGGGATTTAATGGTCAGTGAGTTTATGGTTCCAGTTCATAGCACTAGTCTCCAATAGGAAGTCTCTCTGCACCCTGGTATTCTCCTGTAAGCAAAATCAGGATGAGCTCTACCCTGACATCTGGTGGCGAGCCATGGTGGGTTGTGGAAAAGAACTTCAGGGGCTGATCTCGGTTTGCATAGGCACACCCACCCTGCCCAGATGGTCACTTTGGCTGCTGTAGGAGCCCCAGTTTTTCTGTTATTGGGGCAGGAATAAACTCTTATTATCCTGATTATGTGAATCAAGGACAGTGGAACTGTCCTTGGCCTTTTGTTATGATGGAGGGACTCACCATCAACTCAGCAGCACTCGCTAGGCAAGAGTCATGGGTTCCAAAACCCAGTGAATTGAAAGAGGCTGGGGACAGGTATTAATACTTGGTGGTATGTACCCCCTGGTGAAGGCCTTACATGCTAATTGCACTTTCTCCTCTCTCCACTGTGGAATATCAGAGCTAATTTTGATTCCATTAGGAGTCTAAATTACAGGCTGCTGAGCTGTAGTCACTTTGGGCTAATGGTGCACCAGCACTGAGGCTCCCCTACTACAAGCTGAAATCACAAAAGAGCTGCAATCACTGAGTGTTGTGTTAAGTAGTGGGGGAGCCTGAAGATATATTGCAGAGCAGTTTGTGGGACAGCTGGCAGAGCAGAGTGGCTGGTGGAGCAGAGTAGTTTGCAGGGACAGCTGGCAGAGCAGAGCGGCTGGTGGAGCAGAGCTCCATGGAGAGGTGGGGCAATCAGCTTTGGACCACGTAAGGTGCCCCTTAAACCCCCCATCTCCACCCAGGTTGGGAGGTAAAACTCTGCAGATAAACTTTTGAACTCTGGGGCTGCCCTGACCAGGGACAGAGACTTTTGGGTTGTTGGACTTTTGGGACTTTGGGTGAGTTTGGGTTGCTGGACTCAAGTACCAAATGGAAAGGACATGCCCCAATTTCCTTGGGGTGGGATTTTTGCTCATGGGTTGTGTTATGAAACCTGTTGGTGTTTCCCCAACATAATGCCACATTGTTTCTCTCTGTTATTAAAAGGCTTTTTGCTAAGCTCAGACTCTGTGCTTGCAAGAGGGGAAGTATTGCCTCTTGGAAGCGCCCAGTGGGAGTGGTATATATTTGTCCCAGGTCGGGGCTCGAGCCGGTTTTGTGTTGTGTTATTGGAATGGAACCCCTAGATACTGAACCCGGCCCTTTTTGCTGCCAACTCTGATGGGCAGAAAGGGTTACACTCGTACGGTCAGTACATGGGATAAGGCTTTGATGAATTTTTCCCTCTCCTCTGGACATTACTCCTTTCCCCCCCTCCACCAGTTAAAAAAAATGTCATTTTAGGTACATACAGAATGCATCCAATGAAGTGAGCTGTAGCTCACAAAAGCTTATGTTCAAATAAATTTTTTAGTCTGTAAGGTGCCACAAGTACTCCTTTTCTTTGTGCCAGTTGTATGGGTTATTGAAGCCACTTGATTGTGTAAACTTTGATATATAGCTCTTCCACTGGCCCTTCCCCCTGTGGCCTTCTGCACCAGACTCAGTGAGGCCAGCTCAGAGACCCTTTCTGCGTTCTGTATGTATTATGCATATTTTGCACACCAGTTATCCCTTTGCACCCATTCATTCATATTTTGAATACACCATTTAGAAGCCTATTTTGAGGGAGACTATTAGATCTTCAGAGGGAATGGGGTGAAAAGGAAAGATTATACTGGCCTCAAAACAATTACAACAAACAGGGTCAGATCCTCAGGTGTAAGTCAGCATAGCTCCACTGAAGACAGAGCTCAGTCCCTTTATGCCACCTGAGCTTCTGGTCCAAGGTTAGTAACAGTAACCCATAACAAGTGTGATCATATGACAATGTGGATTGAAGTGTCTGGTAGCACTAAACAAATTATGTTTAAATGCTCAATTGCCCCACTAAGGCTTGTAGGATGCCTGCATGCTCTTATCAATATTCTTTCAACAGCTGGAAAAAGCTTAATGCTCCAATATTTGTTTCATACGCCCTTATAGGCAGCCAGCTGGACTAGAGCCCACAAAAAACAACTACTCTAAACTTCAGTGATAAGAGAAAAAATAATCTGCTCCGGCAACATGACTTTCCAGTTCCTCCTTTACAGTAACATCCCAGAAAGGTAATATAACTCCAATGCATGGCCCACATCCATGAAGAACTAACTATTGTGTTATACACAACGGCAATGGCTAAGTTTTCCAATAAATGCGTGACTCAAGTTGATTGACTTATTCCATGAGTTTATAAATTGATCAATAGCCAAGAATAAGGTCTACATTAAAAAAAAAAAAAGAGATTTTCAGGATTACTTCACGACTGATATGGGACTCCATGGGTATAGGTTAACCTAAAACTAAGTCAAGTAGATAGTTAATTACTGCAATTTGCACAAGCCCCTTTTCAAACAGTGCATTTCACGCATGCAATTGGGAAACCAATGGTGTGCAAAAGTAGAAGATTTTCAGAAGTGTCCTGTCAAGAGCAAGTAAAGCCAAGGAATTTAAATATATGACTTAACTTTACGCCTTTATTTATATGAGCAATCTGCTCTTCAACAAATTCGGCAACAAGCTTTCATACTCACAGTTGCACACTAATCAGCATCCCTCTGCTAATTAACAAGTGTTTCCAACTCTTATTCACCTCCTCATTTGCACCATTTAATTGCTCTCTGTTCAAACCGGGCCCTTTGCAACCAAGCAGAAAATTGAGAGCAGACAATCAAATTACAGCTGAAATTAAAATAGGATTACTTTCTCCAAATCCATAATTTAATATCCCTCTTCAATATTTGCTCATCCAACACTGTTCAAAGCTAACCATTTGCTTGCATGTCTCATTAGCAGGGTTAAACACACCTTCTTATTTTCTTTCTTTCTTTGTAATACATCTAATGGAAATAGGAGATCATTGGATTCCTCTAGACAGAGTTTTAGAGCCACAAGTTCCCAATTGCTGTACTATATTGCTCCTCAGAGGATAGGACGTCAGACACTGCAGGACCCCTGGAAGACCTGCCATAAGAAATAAGTGTCCTACCTTTCAGGTAGGTATTCCAGAAAATTTGTTACTATTCTTTTCATCTTTGAGCCTGAGAACCAAGCACTTGAAGCTATAGTGTAGGACTGATGTGTAGTGTGCATAGGCAGGGCAGACCATGTGCAGAGGCCCTCCCAAATGCTGTGCCCCTTCACTGCAACCATGGATGTACACAGGTTCCACTCGGATCAGGTTCTCTGAAGAGGTCGTGGAGAAATGAGAATTTGCACTTTAAAAATTACTGTTTCTTTAACTTCTGGTACTGCTGCAGGTAATTTTTGTTGCATCCTGATCAGTTTTGATATTAAAAACCATGCATAAACATCTCTGTAATTTTAAGAGCATTTAGGGTAGCCAGTAGGTCTGAATTTTTTCTCTAAATAGAAAATCTGATTACCAGGACAGAGTACAACTGGTTATAAACTAATTTTACTTTATAATTGAAGGTATTTTGCTATTTCCCTCTAACTCTTATAATTTGGCAGTGGTGAATGTTATATCATTTATTATAGATTTGATTCCTCAGTGAAATGACCTATATTATGGTGACACCTATTTTTAAAATGTAAACACCATGGTAGCCTAGCTCTTAAAAAAATCTCTGCCAGGTACAACAGATTAATGCAATTTAATGTCAAAATTATATGTGCAGCACATCAAAACAATGAGGGAACTTATTCCAGCCCTAAATGGTTTGCTGACTTTTACACCAATCTAGTCGAAACAGTACTTCAGCCAATAGTACATCCCTGAAGTTGCTTTCAAGCACAGCACTGGTCACATTTCCAGTGGCTTCTTGTTTTGAGAAGCTTCATCTTGGACAGTGCAATTGATTCAGATACCATTTAAGTAAACTGCCAAGAGAGGGGAGAAGCGAGTGGCTGAGTGGGGACACACGGGGAGTGGGGTGCAGGGACACATGGGGACAAGGGCAGATGTGCCTGACTGAATGGAAGAGGCTGGGTCAGCCAGGGTCTGCATGGGGGAGACTCCCTAACAATCCCTCCCTACCCTCCAAAAACACCTGTTTCATACTTCTCCCATCCACACCCAACAACCCTCGAGGTTCACTCCTAGGCTTCTTCACAGCAATTACTTCCCTCTCCCTCAGTTCCTCCATTACCTCCGACTCCCACAAGCCTTTGTACTGCTTCTGAGGGCTGCACGAAATAAATTTCTGTAATGTAGTTTAAATGAATTATTACCTAGAGTAGTGTATTAATATGCCTAGTAAGGAATCTATTTGTCCAAAAACAAAAAACAAAAAAAAACAACAAAAACAAAAAACATGTCCTGAATCTTTTTCATTGTCTATTGTTACAGACATACTTGCTGATGGGTATTTTGAAATAAGTTACCAAAATAACACAATCACACCAGTTTCAATTGTTATTTTGACAAATATGCAGAATTTTAAAATATGATGCACAAAATTTTTATTTTTTTTTTGCACAGAATTCTCCCTGGAGTAGCACCTGCACTGTCAAGTCCAATGCTGAATATGTGTCTGGATTTGTAATACAGACCAAGCAGCCTCTGTGTATTCATACTTGCCACGATAGAGGCACAGTGCACTATGCTGGCAGACAGAAAGCCCAGAAATGAAGCATGGGAGAGACACAGTGGAAACCAAGGTTTTGATATTTTTTTTTAGCCTGTCTGGCTTTCACACTACATCCCACAACTCACAGCAAAAGAAATCCCATGATGCTCACTGCTCAACCACAAAGCAAAGGACCACATAACACCCCCCAAGAACTCTATTCCTTCAGTTCACAGCAAACTATGACCATGTATTCACACAATGTGAACTGAAGACAAAACAGACATTTCGTGTGCACGCTATTGGTGTAACTTGTGTACTACAAATTACAGACATGCATTGAAAAGCTTTGCATTAGCCCCCCCCCCCGCCCCGTAGGATGTAGATGAACCTATAGCCTTACTTGCTTGTTTACCAAAGTGCCCAAAAAGATGCTAATTAGCAATAACACATATCAGAGTATAGGCATCAGCAACAGCATTGAAGAAATCTCCTTAGTAGAGAATGGGAAGCCAAATGAATTATGCAAAACATTGCTGCAAATGAGCGCCTATAGCTGATGCAAGAATTTATTTTTCAACAGATGAGTGGAGCTGGTAGGCAGTTTTCAATACCACCCTAATTGTAAGCTAAATAATATAACAGTGCTGTTGTGAGGATTAATTGGTTAATGTTTGTCAAGTGCTTTGAACATGCAAAGAGCTATGTAAGTGCTAAGTAGTGTTATTATTTTAATACAAAAGGGATCAGGCAGACATTTGCATTTTTCCTCACTAGTCAGCTACATATGATCTGACCTGCTTTTCTTCACAACAAAAGGAGCTGTCTGTGCAAGTGCATGAGTTCAAAAATATAAGACTGGAATCAAATGGGAGCTGCAACTTTAAAAAAACAACAATTATGTGGAACTCACTGCCAAAGGATATTATTGAGGCAAAGCGTATAGTAGAATTCATAAAACATTTGGATATTGTTGCTTCAGTTTTCAAAAGTGACTAATTTGCAGTGTCTTCATTTCAGGGTGCCCAATTTGAGTCACCTTTAAAAAAACCTGATATTCAGAGTATAGGTGCTCAGCATTTCTGAAAAATCAAACTCAGTTAAAGTGCCCCAACTTGGGCACCCAGGAACTAAAATCACTGGTCACTTTTGAAAATCTTGTTCTTCTGTAAATATCAAGGCTATCTGGGGTTGTGTTTGATAAGAAAATTTATAAGGACTATCAACTATCATGCTTTAGATTATAAATCAACCACTAGTTATGTAGGATTGAGAACAAATTTCCATCCAAGAGTGTTCTAATGCATAACTGTCCATGGTGGGGATTTTATTTCTTCCTTTGAAGCATTTGATACAAATACTAGTCTAGAGGGGCCATTAATCTGATCCAGTATGGTTATTCTTATGTTTCTCTGCAGTTGAAGTTCTTAAAAATGGGCATTTTAAGAGAAGGACATATATTCCTCATGACAACCAGACAGTTCAGAGAGATGAGGGTGTCAGTACTGGATATTACAGACAACAGTAATCTTGCTTCAGAGAAATGAGACAGGAAGCATTATGGAGTGAGAATTTTTCTAGAAATTTGCATGGAAAAACTGTTTTGGGGTTGAAGTCTCATCCTTCGTTTCAGTCCCAAAATGATTTATTTAAAGGTTTCAGGAAGTAATGTACAACTACTTCAGCACACATATACAACTGAAGCAGTATCAGAGTTCCACATAACATCTTAACCTATAGCCACCCACAACTAGAATTTTCTGGATATCCCCGGACTAGCCCACCACTGACCTGGGAACAAATGATGTCAAGAAAGCACCTTGAAAACACAAAGCTAGAAGTAGTTTTCTCAGCACTGCAATGAGAGCTGGTTGGAAATATTTGAATAAAATATGCTTTTGCTGAAAAACAGCCTTTTGAAAAATAAAAATTTCATTAACTTTTTTCATGATGTGAATTTCTCATTTTTTCCCCAATGAAAACCAATACCCCCCCCCCATTTTTCCTTTCCATCCCTTTTCAGTGGCAAAATTGGAAAAAGGAAAAAAAGAGGGTGGGGGAGGAAAGACATTTGTAGTAAAGGATTTTCCCCCAAAATTGAATAAATAAATAAATTTTGGAAACTTCTGAATGAAAACATTTTCAAAATTTGAGAATTTTAAAATGTTTTTGATCAACCACTTGGAACCTTCAGATGCACTGAAGAATGTGACCCAAAGCACTACTCAACATACATGTATTGGTTCAGTTTCTAGGATTCTTATTGCATCCATTAGTCCCAAAGCCCTAAATTAGGGTTTTCTGAAGAATGTACAGTCAACATCTTGTAAGAACTGCAAAAAATCTGATAACATTTATTATTTAATTTTTAATTCTTTATGCTTTTGTAAATATTACGGCTGGTGAAAAATTTTCTATTGAAACTGCTTTGACGAAAATTGGGTTTTCAACTAAACATTTTTCATTAAAAGTGCCTGCTTTGCATGGAAAATTTCAGTTTTCATACAAATATTTTGGCCAAATCAGTTTTCAGCCAAAATCTTTCCGTGTTTGGCTAAAAACTTTGAAATTTTGGTGAAAACAAAATTTTTCATTTTGTCAAAAATCTCAGACCAACTGTATTAAATATGGTTTCAGAGTAGCAGCTGTGTCAGTCTATATTCGCAAAAAGAAAAGGAGTACTTATGGCACCTTTGAGGCTAACAAATTTATTTAAGCTACAGCTTATGCTCAAATAAATTTGTTAGTCTCTAAGGTGCCACAAGTACTCCTTTTCTTTTTGTATTAAATATGTTTATTAAGAGCTCCATATAGCAAACTATACACAGGGAACCATTTGTACTGCACAACAAGTTTTATTGGTCCTACAAAGCCTAGGCAGTATGCTCCACACTCTGGACCACCATCTGACACTTTATCTATTAGGAAATATAGAAATACCTGTTGCAACACTTTCAACATTGTCATTTCCATAGTGTGAAAAGCAACAGACAATCATTATGCACAGCACCTAGCTCACTATTGGAACTATATAGATAATCTAATACCATCACAACAAATTATGTATTGTAAATATCAGTTTACCAATTTACTCTGAGGACTTAATTCTCTCCTCACACATGTAACATAGATCATAGCATATCCAGAGGGCTTAAAGTAATTCATTTACCCAAGAAAACTCAATTGTTATGCAGTGTTTGCTTTTCTAACTAAATAACTATCTTGAGTGAAAGAAGAGCAACACAGAGACTTGTCCAGTAAACACAGTGTTAATAGCTAGCAGTACAGTGAACTGAGGTTAAAACCATTATAATTAGGTGGCTTAATGGGTAGCAGATTATTACAGTGGCGTTCAAAGGGTGTAAAAGGCTGTTAGGGTGAAGGAAGGAACAAGGTGAATGCTAAGCTCTGGAATACAACCTACAGGTATAACTGTTGAGCTACAGATTGTGTTACACATGGGGTTACATGAGACTCAGTCCCCATTAGAATCCAGGATCTTTCCAGCTCCCATTCTTTTATTTTACTTAGCATAACACCTGTCTTATTTAATTTACTAGCACCCAGTTATGTATGAATACACACTGTTGCTATCTGAGGTCCAGATTCTGAAATGCTTACTCACAATAAGTAAAAAGAAAAGGAGTACTTGTGGCACCTTAACAATTTTATTAGTCTCTAAGGTCCTACAAGTATTCCTTTTCTTTTTGCAGATACAGACTAACATGGCTGCTACTCTGAAACCTCACAATAAGTAGCTCTTACTCATGTAGAAAGTCCTACTTACCTTCAGTGGAGCTATTTGCATTAATAAGTAGTACTCAGCATGAACAAGGGTTGCAGAATCTGGCCTTAAGTGAAGACTTGGAAATGTAAAGATATATTTTAAACAGTGAAGTGTGATCAGAATGGAAGGAAGCTAAATACATTCCGATTGCTGAAGAGCTATTTCCATTAAGCAGTCACTCACAGCTATAACATTGGGATCTATTTTGGGGGAAAAGAAATGTTTGCCAAGGGTTATCAATAGGTTTCAGAGTAGCAGCTGTGTTAGCCTGTATCTGTAAAAAGAAAAGGAGTACTTGTGGCACCTTAGAGACTAAAATTTATTAGAGCATAAGCTTTCGTGAGCTACAGTATGCATCCGATGAAGTGAGCTGTAGCTCACAAAAGCTTATGCTCTAATAAATTTGTTAGTCTCTAAAGTGTCACAAGTACTCCTTTTCTTTTTACGGTTATCAATAGCTCATTCTTAGAGGAGGCACTGAATTACTCATCTCCACCAGGACAGACCGTAGGGACAGGTGGAAGGGATCTCAATTTAACAACTCATCCAAAGACCAGTAATGCTAAAAGCTAGCATCCTTTTAGTAGTGTGGTGCAATGCTAAAAAACTAGCTAAAGGAACTTTTACTTCTGTCTAACTATAAATGTCACAACTCTAAAGTCCAATACCTCAGGACGGAGCAAGATGCCAGTGCGGCTAGATCCCATTGGGAAGCTGGGAATGTCCCTTTCTTAATAGTATAAAGCTCTAGCATGAAACCCTGGCCCAGCTGAAGTCATTGGAAGTTTTGCCATTCGCTTCAGTGAGGCCAGGATTTCATGCTTGGTTTCTAGCCTTGCAAGGTAATGGGCTTTGAAGAGATGAGCTCTTTGTTACAGAACAGAAAAAACAGCACTGGAATGACTGGTCTTGAACGAGGCAATTTTGAGGGGAAATTACTACCAGTATATTTGGGGGAAGAGGAGGGAAATGTTTCTAAGGTGGGCAATTTTTTTTAAATAGCAAACGTTTCAAAAGTGGCAAGGGTTTAGAAATATTAGAATAAATCCCAGGAATATGGATTGGCAGGTGGAAGGCAGGTGAGTAGGTCAAAAGTGCATGCTGAGTTTACCGCATGGATAATCACTGCCAAATGTATGAGGTATATAGGAACATATTGAGAGAGAGAAGGACACTATCAACCTGTGAGATTCTGACTGCTAAAATTACCCTATAAAACCAATACAAATTCTATGACGCGTTTCCCCACACTCAGCTTCCAAATCCTCTGGTCCAGTACATCTTTCAAGTCTGAAATGCCAACTCTCACATACATGTCCCTGCCTTTACACCCAAATAGAACTTCTACTGCACCCACTCTCACATTCACACTTGCAAACATATCAAAATAGATATGGGATGTGTAAAAACTGGACACGAGTATGCACTGTACCACAGCAATTACCAGAATCCAGATAAGACAAAAGGGTACACATTTCTCTGAAAGAGTGAGGGAAGGATAATGGGAGGGAGTGTTATAAATAGTTCAGCCTCAGGTCTATGAAACCTGGACCATATATAATCATCAGACGACATTAGAAATGTACAGGATTCAGTAGAGCCAAACCCAAATTCTTCTTTATTGTCTTTCTAACATTATAAGCAGCACTTCTGGCAAACAAGAGAGGGGAAGAGGAGGCAGGTTGCAATGTTACTTTTTAACCTGATTTTTAAATGGCTAGCAATGACAACATCTACTATAGCAAAACAAGGGGTTTTAATGCAATATTACAGAATGACTGATGTGCTCAGCCTACAAAGGAAGCTATTGTCCCTTAGGATGAAAAATATATATATATTTCTAGTAGGCATTAAGGCACCAGCCTCTGGTTTCAGACATATCACACCACTGACCACTTTCTCAACATAGATGGCAATAAATTAATAAGTTTTATATTCTAATCCTTGATTGCACTAAAGGTTTAGTGTATATTCAATATCATACAAAGAAGAAAATGAGATTTTCTTCACTCCAATGGCCTATGAACAAATTGATTATATTGCAACTTGTTTACAATATACAGCTTGTTTACAATAAATGAAGACAAACTCATTCACGTGCCTGGTAGAAGTTTCAAGGAACAATAGGGTTAACTATAGCGTTGGTTACAATAATTTGATTTGATCTGACTGTAAGGTATGGCATAGTCTGATTAATTACTCCAGTCCAGCATATAAAAGCCAAATAAAATCAAATACCAGACACAATCCAAACTACTGCTGCCATTAAATTAACTCTCTCCCCATTGCTGCCAAAGGGAAGGAGCCCATTTATCAAATTGAAACTTGAAGCTCATTTATTATAGCAAAATGAACTTTCATTAAATTATATGGTGGTATCCAAATACACTCTCGTATTTTTGGATGGCAATTTGTTTTTAAATATGTCAGGTCTTTCCTAGCTCAGCTGGGATCTGAAAAGGTGGCATGTCATTGATATACCTGAAGTTTAGTTAAAGGGAGTAATAATCGGGCTTCCCTGAAATACATTATATATGCCTCCTTGATTAAGTGACAAAATTATTTTGCTGTATTTTTTTCATTCCAGTTACAAAGCAAACACTCTTGTAATGGAGAGTTTCCATGTCATGTGCCTGGCTCAAATCTACTTACTGTGGTACAGAACTAGCAATCATTTTAAGAAATATTTTTGACACTTTCAGAGGGCATCTATTTGGGCTGCCACCACCCTTTGGTAGGCTTGCTGGCGAGTTTATTATTTATGTACCTACACTCCCCACAGCAACTCTGAGTGGACAAAAGGCTGTTCTTCAGTTCCTTAACACACTTGAATTGCCCGGACGTTCCACTGCACTTAATCCATTCATAGGGTCAGACATCCTGAATCATAGCACAGTATAGGGCGATTTCACCGATGGTCTCCCTAGATCAAAATAATAGGCTTAGATCATTGACTGTAACAGAGGAATGCTCTGTTCAGCTGAGGAGAGGGCAGGGTACAAAAGCTGCTGCCTGTCCTAACCCTGGGGTTGCTCTGCATTTGACGATTATGCCAGCATCTTACCCCAGCCTGATTGCAGAGATGAAAGTAGCAGACAAGTCACTGTACAACACTGGATTCCCCTCCAGTGGTTGTTTAAAGCGGACTTTCCTGCAATTTTACACCAGCAGAGTCTTTTCACTGATTTTAATGCGAGTTGGGATGGGCCCTAAATGATCAGACGTAGCTGAGCACTAGTCTTAGACCCGGTTTCTTTATTGCATTCAAGAGTTCCTGCAGCACCTGTTTAATTTTTCAGCATTAGAAATTAAAGAAATAGTAGCATACACAGATCTAAGCAAAGCTATAACCAAATGTCTGTAAGAGTTAAAAGACAGTAAGGGGAAGGCACAGGCCTTCAGAATTCAATTGAATTCTGCTTTGATGTTTCTAGATGTATGACAGAGGCTATTGAGAGATTGTTTTCTCTGAAGTAAAGGATGAGGAAACTTCCTACTACCAGGCACACACAACTCATTTCTAAGTGGATTGGCTCAGACTACATATATCAGTGCAGTAATTTATCATTTTATAAATTATTTAAACTGTGTGAATGATGAACTACAAAACAGACACGGTGAAATAATTCAGCTCATGGTGTCCAACCTGTTTTTAATCAAATGGGAAGGTCTACTTGTAATTCCATTCAGAATATTAAAAAAATAGGCGCGCACAAAATATAAGGTCAGCATGCATACTTATCCGTTTATTTTCCTAAATTATTATAAACTAATAGAATAAAAGATTGAACTCTCTTTAAAGTTTGTCAAAAAAAAATCCAGGGGTTCTCAAATATTTTCCTTAGCATGGACTACATCTTAATAAAGAGATTGTCTCTTTAGAGATTCCCCTCCCCTTCTGGATTGCGTGGGCCATCTACCATCAATCAGAGAACAGCCCTGTGGCAAATGCAACTGTTTCTTAGAAAAAAAAAAAAAAAAAAAAAAGAGTAGAACTGGGCATGTATTTATGCATTTTAAACCATCTTTTAATTAATTTAAGCAGCTGGAAATAAAGAGCCAAGCACTATGCAACCAGCAAGCTCTCCATAGATCAAAGTTAGGTAACCTCTGCACTGCAAGTATCCTGAGAAAAAGACACTCCTCTCAGACGTGGCCATATACAGTAAAATTACTCTAGTCCTCTGGGATGATGTTGGGGATGCGTGAGCATGCGTCCAGTTGTAGGGCTGAGCATACCTTCTTTTGCAGAGCTTGCAAAGCTTCCAACATTGCCTATGGAAAGATCAGAACTACAGCCAATCTTCTTAATACATGATGCATTCTGGGCCAGATTTATAAAGGGACTGAAGTGCCACTGCAATCCACAAAACAGCTGTTTGCCTGCCACTTACCCCTGTACGTTCTGAAAATTGTAAAAGTCCCCTAGGTGCCTGAGTTACTGCTTCTGGCCACACACTACTGCCTCAGGCAGGCACCCAGATACCTCTCTCTCATGTAAGCCCCAGTGTGATCCTCAAACCCAGGGAAGATATCCAATTTGGCTACAGGAAGATAGGTGGGGCAATGCCTAAGCATGCTCAGAGCACATTTAACTCTACACAAAACATCTTGGGGCGGCGGGGGGGGGGGGGGGGAAGAGGCATGTGAGGGTCAGCTATGGAAGTGGGGGTCCTCTATAACCTCTAGTCCATTAATTAGGGTACTCCAGAAGGGTGGGAGACTCCCAGTTCTGTTTTCCCTCTGCCTGAGAGGCGATCTGAACACCTCTCATGTAAGTGCCCTAACTACTAGACAATAGCATATTCTCATACGAGTCTCTTTTGTTGAAGCCGTTTCACTTTGTACTAAATAATTACACGTTATATAGGCCAGTCACTGAGAATATACTTGCACCACTCCTGAGCTTTTGCCCAGTCCCACTAGATGCAGTGACTGAGGAATGAGTAGACTAAGGAATATGTAGGCTGTACACCTTGGGGATGTTCTAACCCATATCCAGCTGATGATAGCTGCTTGGGAGCCATTTTGTCAGTTAGGGATTGCCAGAACCCAGGAGCACTCTCAGTGCCCTTACTAGGGTTGGGAACCAAACTCCCTAGCCCCGCCCCTTCCGGAGGCCCCACCCCTGCCCCGCCCCATCCCCAAAGCCCAGCCCCGCCCATGACATTTCCCCTCCCTCGGTGCCTTGCTCTCCCCCCACCCCCACTCACTTTCACTGGGCTGGGGCAGGGGATTGGGATGAGGGCTCTAACTGAGGTTGTGGGCTCTGAGATATGGCCAGAAATGAGGGGTTCAGGGTGCAGGAGAGAGAGCTCCAGGCTGGGGCAGGAAGTTGGGTGTAGGAGGGGGTGACGGATCTGGCTTGGGGTGGGGCCGGGGATGAGGGTTTTGAGGTACAGGAGGGGGCTCCAGGCTGGGAGGTGGGGCCAAGAGATTTGGAGTTTGGGAGGGGGCTGAGGCAGGGGGTTGGGGTGTGGAAGGAGGCAAGGGTGCTCTGGGATGGAGGTGTGGGATGAGGGTTTGGGGTGAAGGAGGGGACTTCAGGTTTGTGGGGGGCTCAGGGCTGGGGTGGGGGTGCAGGCTTACCTCTGGCAGCTCCCAGTCAGCAATGCTGCAAGCTGCCTGCCTGTCCTGGAACCGTACTGCACCCCTGAAGCAGCCAGAAGGTTTGGCTCCTAGGTGGGTGCTGGGTGGGGGGAAGGGAGCAGGAGGCTCCACGCACTGCTTTTGCCCGCAAGCACTGCCCCACCCCAGTTCCAATTAACTGCTGTTCCAGGCCAATGGTAGTGTGGAGCGGGCGCTCAGAGCAAGGGCAGTGTGCAGAACCCCGTGGTCTAGGATCCGGGCCTGCTGTCTGCTCTCATGGTGCAGCGCGGTGCCAGGAGAGGTAGGGACTAGCCTGCCTTAGCCCTGCAGCACTGCTGACCTGACTTTTAATGGCCCAGTCAGCAGTGCAGGCCGGAGGCACTAGGGCCCCTTTTCAACTGGGTGTTCCAGTCAAAAATCAAACACCTGGCAACCCTAACCCCTATATGCCTGTCACACCTCTAACATGCTCCATACTCCAGGGATCATGAGGAACATGGCATTGCAGCAGCTATATCAGCTCTACACCACTGGAGGCCAGTTTAAATCTTCTTAGACCTGCCAGATTAGCACAAAATAGACAAACTGGGCCAGGAGCTGGCCCCTCGTATTCTTATAGTTCATTAGTTGCTTCATTCTGTTGGCAAATCCTACCCTAATCATGGGCTTAGTATGGGTTCCCCCCCCCTTGGTGTGGAGCTCTAAACTGTTTTTTTTAGTAATGTTTTTATACCATTAGGTTAAAAAGGTAATATAAGTAATACTAGTAAAAAAAGACTCTCCATGTTATAGCTTATTCAGCTAGAATCAACCCTAACAATCAATATCCCATTGGAGAGGAAAATTCTCTGTCATTTAACATTTTAAAGCTAAATTGCATCTAAAATAGCAGAAATCCAAACTAAACCTTTATTAAAAGAAAACATGAATATCTGAGGAGTTCAGATTGGAGTGTGAGACATTCCATCACAGAGACCCCCTTGGGACTGTCACCTGATGTGCTCAAATTACCTCTGAGCCAGTTTTTCCTACCAGCTTGGGACTTCCAGAACCTTGTCTTGTTGAGCCAGACATGCTAGTTTGCTGCAATACAGACCCAGGGTCTGGTCCGTGCCCCCAAAGCTGCAGACTTAACAGGTTACCTGTCTCCAGCACCCAGATACCCAGTTCTCAATGGGATCCAAACCCCAAATAAATCCATTTTACTCTGTATAAAGTTTATCTGATAGAGAGATATGCACAGCTGTTTGCTCCCAAGGTATCAATCACTTACTCTGGGTTTATTAATAAACAAAAGTGATTTTATTAAGTATAAAAATAGGATTTAAGTGGTTTCAAGTAATAACACATGGAACAAAGCAAGTCACTGAGCAAAATAAAGCAAAAACACGCAAGTCTAAGCCTAATACATTAAGAAACTGATTACAGGTAATATCTCGCCCTCAAAGTAAGCTTCTTTCACAGACTAGACACCTTCCTAGTCTGGGCCCGATCCTTTCCCCTGGCACAGTCCTTGTTAGTTCCAACAGACATCTCAGATGGTAAGCAGGGATTCTCTCATGACTGGCAGCCTCTTGTCAGGCTCCACACCCTTTATAGTTTTGGCACAAGGCAGGAATCTTCTATCACTCTGGGCCCCCATCCCTCCATGTAAAAATGGAAAAGTACCAGATTGAAGATGGATTTCATCACAAGGTGGCATGGTCATATGTCCCTGTAAGACCCCTAGTCTCCATTCCCCATGGGCTGGCTCACACGTACACAGGAAGGCTTTCAAGTAACTAAGGCCATTTACAACTTATTGTTTCTTGAGCACCCCAAACAGCCTCCACTTAATGTGTTTACATCAGTGATACAAGTTTATATCTTATTCTCCTAACTCCAGATATAGAAATAATACATGCAAACAAATAGGATGAACACACTTAGTAGATTACAAGCTTTCTAATGACACCATACAAGGGGTATTTAGCGTAAAGCATGTTCCAGTTACGTCATATTCATAAGCATATTTCCATAAAGCCTATGGAGTGCAACGTCACATGGAGTATCTGGTTTTCCTGTCCAATGAAAGGCTACCTTCGCTCCCCTCTCAGGTACCCAGAACAAAACTGAGGAATCAAACCTACCGAATGGATTTGGCTGAACTCTCTAGAATCAGATTTTTTTTTTTTAAACTGAAAGTGGCTCACTGTTTGGATTCCATATGGCTGCAGGTGATAAATGTATCGCATCACAGTGGGGCAAATCCTGCCCCATCACTACAGGTGAGCTTCAAAGAGCCCCAAATGCAGCAGAACTCTTGAGGTCCCACTGTGCCCTGGTGGGGGAGTGAACAGCATGACATAAGAGAAATTCAGAGTGTGTGTGTTGGGGGGGAGAACACATGACTTATTTATAACAATAGCATGTTGACTTATATTAATGTATACATCTTGCTGTGTTATTCTTGCTCATGTGTCTGACAATCTGGGTTATACTGTTAACTTAAGAAATATTGTAACAGCAACAATTCTGTTTACATTTAAATATAAAATCAGCAACAACAAAGTGCATTTTAGAAATAGAGGGCTGTATCTTCTTCCTGTGATGTACTATACAAACAATAAAGATCCCTGAATCCTTTCATCTATTTGATGTCCATTCTTTTAAAAAAAATTCACTATAGCAATAGTGTAATTCATGCTAAATAAAAAAAAGCATTTTCACTTTGACACCTGGGGAAAAATTATTAGCCGACAAAACAGGAACAAAAGAGGATAACAGATTGTTGCAATGGCAAGGTTGACGGGGCAATATATTATTCATTAATATATATGTTGAACAACATGAAAGACCATATGCATTCTCTTATAATAAAATTCCTCTAACTCACCCTTATTAACAACTGTGATTTTACATTTCTGACATGCTGCAAGAGCTACATTAGACATAAAGGGGATATTGCAAAGGAAAAATGCCACGAGTCATGTTCTTCTCCACAGAGCTCTAAAAATATTTTTTAAAAACAATAATTTTATTTTTTCTTCCCCCCTCAGTTCAGAAAAAGCACCAGTTACACTGAAAAAAAAATAAAGCACACAGGAGCTTCACAATGTATTTAAAGAAAAATCTGCATTTTTTATTCTTTTCTTCCCTGCCACTTTTCTTCATTAGAATGCAAAGGCATTCAGAGAAGGGAATTTCTTGCTTGCTTGTTCTTTCACTGGAGGGTTGTTCCTTAACTGTTCTATTTATAGATCTGCTTCAGCTGCTTTTGGGAACTCACCATTTGCTGTTCAGTACTTTATGCTCAGATAGCCTGGGTATATAGCATTTTCATAAATTCTGTGAATGGCACAGATGGCTTCAAACATCCCATCTGCATTTTGATTTCTCCAGCAAAAATCTCACATCACTGTTTTCCTTTTATGTTAAAAACAATTGTTGGCGCCATCAATAATTTTATAGCATAAATAGAAAGGAAACAAACTAGCTTGTCATTCCAGAAGGCTTTTCATTGCAATATTTTTATAGCATTACCAGTTTATAGCCTTGCATCATTACCAGTGAAACTACCAGTCTGATGTATGTATCAGCACCAGCACATGGCAATGAATGCGATGTTAAATTTATTCATGAAAAGCAACTGCTCTCACTCAATAACATCTCATCATCTTCTTAACAGGGCCCTACATAGACATGCAGAATAAATATGCACTAACTACTTGGTTCGGATGAAGTTTCTGTTTTGATGCTATTGCAAGTCCATCCCGGATGCAGTGAACTGCTCACGCTCTCCTGCGCTACTGAAGACAATGGTGAACAAATGCAGTTTCCCCCACCCTCAATACACTGTTCTGACAACATACATGGACCCGGAACTGTGCTGGGAGAGGCCAAGAGTGAATTCCCCAGCTCAGTCACAGCCTAGGGCTGCCATAAACAGCCCTACACTGGCCCCCATACAAGGGGTGTGCTGGGTGTGAAAGAGGGTACGTCCGGGATAGGCAAAGGAATCTCTGTAGTGATACTATAGTGGGGATTCTAGGCTGCTCTGGACTGCAAAGCAATTCGTAGACAACCCTCAGGAGGCTATCATAAGCTGAAGCATCAAAGGGCTGCTCCAGCTTACCCTGGGGGCCATTTTGACTCTACCCTCCCCCACCCACCTGCGAGCTCGGTCTTCCACCTTGTGCTTTCAGGAGATCACAGCCCAGAATCTCAACCTGAAAGTGTTGCTATTGGACTTCAAGGAGAGCAGGTTCAGATCCTAATACCAGTTGCTGGAGAAAAGACAGAATAATGGCGACACCAAAGGAAGTGGGACCATTTGAAAGGGCCTTCTCCTAGCCCTCTGGAGGTGTGATTCTCTAGTGTATATCCAAGCCTTAGTCAGAACCATATCCTCCTGATCAACCTACGAGTCCCACAGCCCAGCAGGGAAGCAGGTATCGGAGCAGCCAGAGCCACATTCAGGTGGCCAGCCAGAGGAACTGTTGACCAGCTGTGGCAAGGAAGGAAAAGCTGCTTGAAGCACTCTTGGATCACATCAATGCAGGGGCAGCAATAGGGAATCAGCTGGGGAGGTGCTGCCCTTCTCCCACCCCCACCCCCCAACCTCCCCTCCATCTCCTCCCTATAGCTCCCTGACTGAAATGCTTGAGTTTGAAAAATCACAGATCATGACCCAGGGAACATATTGTCTATTATAAAATACAAATTTTCTTAACATGCAGTTGCTCCCGAGGGTCATGAGTTAGAGCCTCACAGTGCCTCAAGTGTCCCTCTGGCCATGCTGGCCTATGTCAAATTAGCCAAGTTTTGGTCCAGTTGTTAGGGGACAATTAGCCACATCCCAAAACCATCATCACCCCCAGGGTCATGAATTGACACCCTTGTTGACAACCTAAGTCCATACGCCAAAGATTGAATAAGCATGGACTCTAATCTACTCTCTCCTCTCAGATTGGTCCCTCTAGAGCAGGGCTGCACCATGTTCACAAGGTAGTGTAGGAAAACAGAGGACTTCAGGCTCCAGAACTGTCAATCCAGGACATTCCAAAAGCA
Organism: Dermochelys coriacea; assembly: GCF_009764565.3. Classification (NCBI taxonomy): domain Eukaryota; kingdom Metazoa; phylum Chordata; order Testudines; family Dermochelyidae; genus Dermochelys; species Dermochelys coriacea. The sequence continues at coordinate 73,409,019 of NC_050072.1, read as the reverse complement.
CTAAACATTTTCAATTAAAAGAAAAAAATACACCAGTGATACACATCACTAATACAGGTCAATAATTCTTTCTTGCATGGTGATAATCTCAAAGGTATTTTGCACATACATGACACTACAATGCAAATACAATACAGGACCATTTCCATCTGCTGAACCATAGTGAGAGTTACACAGTAACTATTCTCATCCTTCTAGGTGCCATTAAGCAACTACAAAATCATGTAATTAAACATTTTACCCAGTCAACTATGCAGTTTGCCATGGTAATTAAAGACAGTTTTCATTATGACAGTTCCACCCAGCATAACTTTTCAGCTAAACAGCATGAAAATACCCTTTACCCACTGCAACTCTACTGAATTTGATGACTCTGAATTACCAGTTTCTTCCCTAGTTTACACTTTGCGTGGTTCCACTGACTTCTGCAGTGATTTTCAGCCCATACAGCCCAGAATTTGGCTCTTAAGGCCAAGAGCTCAACTGTGCTCCCACTGAGTCAGTGGAGTTTTGTTACTGATTTCAACAGGAGCGGGCCCATTACTCACTGACTGCAGTGCAGCTACTCACATGCATTAGGAGAGTGGGATTTAGCATTCAATGTCTGTATAAAAATGAAACTTTCCTGAATGTTACTTGCATTGAAAAGAGAAGATCTAACAATATTAGACGTACTACCATGGATTTTTCACTCTGCCTTGAAAGGACAGAAATAGTTGTCATTTGCCATAAAACTACACTGCCACTAGAATACCACGTATTTATCAGGTCCCAATCCTGTGCCCATAGGTCACCCCACTGGCAGGATCAAGGCCTAATGTGAACAGCAATTACTAATTTCTCTACCAGTTTCCAGTAAACCCTTGTAGTTAAAGCAATTACAAGAGTTCAATGGAAATCTGACTTTTGTAACTTAACCTCTCTAATAGATTATTCATTTTATTCTGTTTAAAGGCACAATGGACAAACTCAGGTGCTTTTCATGATTCTTTATTGGAAATTATGTTTACTTTTACCATTGATTTCAGCTGTGAAAATTCCGAGTGATCAGGTTATCCTAATACACAAACATTTTACCTGCTCTCTCACTTTATCCCTTCTAGACCTCACAGACGAAAGTGAATATGGAAAATTATCTTGCACTTTCTTCAATCAGAAGACAGGGTTGTCATATTCAAGGCAGACTAGGAGATTTAAAAACTTGTCTCCCATTAGTCTGAATGGAATTAATTTTAATGTCTAAATCCCCTAGCCTGTTTTTAAAATCTGAACCAGAAGCCAGGAACTATACACTTTATTTCAAGTGACACCTGACAATCAAGTGAGACTTTAAAATATATTATGTGATTTCCCAAACATTAGTAGGATATACTACTGCTATTGTGTTGCAACTAAGATCAGTTCAGAGATGCAGTTCTTGTGCAAACTAACTACTACTTAAAGGCTCAGTCCTAGCCTTTACTAGTCCATTTACTTCACCAGGAAAAGGATCAGGCCCAAGGAGGACCTCATTGTCAACAGCAAGAAATGAATTAAATTTCTAACCATTCCAAGTCTGGCTTTTATAGGTTTTCAATTAATGTACACACAATACATGTCTGAGGGCCTGACCCGAGGTCCAGTGAAACCAATGAAAAGAATGCCATTGACTTCAAAAGGCTTTGGGTAAGGCCCTTATTACACACAGTGATTACACACTAGCAACTTTAACCACCATGAGATGAGAAAATGGTCAGTCCAAGGGTTAGGACACTAGCCTGAGACATGGGTTCAAGTGCCTACTCTGCCAGAGACTTCCTGTGTCCCCATAGGTAAGTTATTTAGCCTCTCTATGGCTCAGTTCTCCATCTGTAAAGTGGAAATAATAGTGCTGACCTACCTCGTGGGGATGTTGCGAGGTGTTCAGATACCCTAGTAATAAGCATTTATGTGCGTAAGATAGCTATGCACACGCATTCACAGAGTAACATCAATAGCTTTTCTGTAACTCCATTGGGTCATCCACAGGGTTAGAGCCAACAGGAGAAAAAGGGGCATCCCACAGGCAGTTATTGTTTTTATATATAACTAATGCCAAGAGGAGCCAGTCAAGATTGGGGCCCTATTGGGCTATGTGCTGTACAAAGCATAGCTGACATAGTGCCCACTCCAAAGGGCTTCACTTGATTGAAATTCTTCCCTTCCCTGCCCCTCCCCTCAAAAAGCCACAAGGGAATACAGGCATTCTGCCTGCAGAGTACCAGAGAGGAAACTAAATACCTATTTAAGGTTTGGGATTTTGAATTGCATAGAAGAAGGTGCTCCATACTGCTAATGAGAAACCAGGAATGGCAAGTATACCACTTAATTTGTAAAATTAACATGTTGACTAGGATAGCTTAAGGCACAAACACAAACCTGATACCTATGTCTAGCAGCAAGTTAGTTAAAAGAAAAGGAGTACTTGTGGCACCTTAGAGACTAACAAATTTATTAGAGCATAAGCTTTCGTGAGCTACAGCTCACTTCATCGGATGCTGTAGCTCACGAAAGCTTATGCTCTAATAAATTTGTTAGTCTCTAAGGTGCCACAAGTACTCCTTTTCTTTTTGCGAATACAGACTAACACGGCTGCTACTCTGAAGCAAGGTTAGTTGTGACTTTTGTTTCAGTTATAGTAAATATTATGGCTATGACCAAAAGGGAAAAAATTGTCTCCAGTATTAAACACTTCTCTCTCTTTCCATACATGAGATACATGAAGCGCACACTAGAAGGCAGCAGTATTGTGATACTATACTATCTGAAGTATGGAACAGACATGTTAGTTCTTTATCTAAGACTGATAAGGACTGAAATACATTGAGGTGGCACGGGCAGTGTCGCATCCTGTTTAAGAATACACAAAGCAACCAGTGGGACTATGCAGTACTAATCATGTCTTAGCAGCATTACTGGGCTGTGAGTGGAAAAAATCCAGCTGAAGAATGGTGGAATAATGCACATGAAGTGTCTAGTATAATGCAACGAATACAGTAAATTATACACACACGCAAGTGTATGGTGATATATAAATATTTACAAGCATTCATAACATAGCATTCATATTTCCCTCATATGCTCTGCTATGTGGTGCACATTTGAGAAGAGCAAAATAAGTTATTAACCCCCCATTACCTATCTTCACCAGTGCAATTCCACTGCATTTTTAAAGTGATATGTTTGTCCCATTATCAACATCAGAACAGTAGTCCTACTAAATAATTCAACAGGGGGTTCATCAGTGGAAAAGTCCTCTCCACTCTCCACCCAAATTTTCTCTCTGCTCAAGCCCTATCTTAACCTCCATGATCCCACCACACAATTCTGCCCTTTACAGCCTCATGCCCCTCCACAATCCTGCTGGCCCCAGCCACCACCCAGAGCTCCACTTACACTCCACAGCACCATTCCTCAATATGTTCCCATACTCCTACCACATTCAGCTTTTAAATACAGATATCCTATATCAACATGGGGACTTAACTTTCTGAAAGCTGATTGAGACATAGAACCGGGAGGCCTGGGGGGCAGGAAACATGGGAGCATTTTGAGTGTAGGAAATGGGGCTTTAAAGCTCTGCAGAGTGAGAAATGGAGCTAGAAAGAACATTGGATCTCTGCAGGCTGCTTACAAGAGATAGTCCACGTATTATCACTGGCATCAATATTAGAACTTTAAAAAAAAATTTCCACACAAAAAATATTGATCAACTCTGAGTTAAGCTTGCCAGACTGCATATCCCATGAAAGCAGACTGTAAGAGCAAGGAAATAAGTTGTTCAAATCATTCAATACTTCATCTACACTCCATTCACCAGTTCCCCCTTCACCATCTCAGCTACCTTTCTACCTATGTATAGCCCACATCTCCACTCTTATGCTGAAAAACCAAGCAGTGCCCTTACATTGGGATGATGGTCATTGGTTACACAGTATGTCCATCTAGTTTGATTAATAATATAGGGTCAGTGAGACTTTCATAAATTACATTGTACATAATTGACAGAGGGAATATCATGAGCTTCTCTTATTAGCTTTTGTACATGGTTTGGTTTTAGTGTGGTGGTAAGTCAGGTTTAATGTCTGACTGCAAATAATGACTCTCATAAATTGTCCCAAACATTACAAAAAAATCTGAATGGGTGATTTATGTTACTGACCATTCTACATCTGGTAATTTGTGTGTAGAAATTACAGAATTGAAATGTGGGTGTGAGTGTAATATTTGGTAAGGCTGTCCTGGGTTTTTCAGAAGATGTGGGTGGTAAAAAGGAAGAGGCAGAGGATGAGAAGGAGAACTGATGATTGGAGTGTGGTTGAGTTGCTGAATGAGTTAACTGCTTGTTTTCTTGCACTTTACAGTCTGTGTTGGTGTGGTATGCACTCAAGCAACCTTAACCCAGAGTTGAATGTGTGTTTTTAGGAGGGAATATGAATAAAATTAATGGTCTCATAGAAATAAGATCTTTATATCCCCTATATATGAAAAAATAGTAAAGGCTCATTTTAAAATTGTGGAACTCTTGCAAAAGCATGTTCAGACTTGAACAAAAGATGGTGATATAGTTCAAAGAAAATAACTAAATGTGTTATTTTACCATATCTAATATGTTTAGATCCTTGGATGAAAATTATTACAAACATTAATTAATTCCTCCTACGAGCCCTGACATGGGTGGTAGGGATTTAAGGGAATTGCTTCACCCAACCTTGAAATGAAATCATTTCATTTGAAATGCACTAGAATACCTCTTAGGAAAGGAATTAAAAGTTAATACTCTAGCCAATTGGAACTGCATGGGAAATGTAGGTAGGGAACTTAATTGCCTATGCTGAAATTTGGTCAAAACACAGTGGTTAATAACCCTCCTTTGACATAAAACACTATGGAATTTTAATTATCCGAATGGTTAGTAAATCAGGGTAAAATTCTGGTTCCATTTAAGTAATTGAAAAACTCCTATGACTTCAGTGTGCCAGGATTTCATCCTGTGATTTATAGCTCATCCAAAAGACTTTCTCCCTTAACTTCAAGTTTTTGTTTTGTTCTGCTTCCACACCATCCCAAGAGTTATTTGGTTTTTCTCATAATCCAAAATAAAATAACACAAAAATATTGATAATTGGAAATAGCTAGAGCAGTGGTTCCCAAATTTGTTCCGCCTCTTGTGCGGGGAAAGCCCCTGGTGAGCCGGGCCAGTTTGTTTACCTGCCGCGTCCACAGGTTTGGCTGATCATGGCTCCCAGTGGCCGTGGTTCGCTGCTCCAGGCCAGCAGAAGCTGCTGGAATCGGCAGCCAATACATCCCTTGGCCCACGCTGCTTCCAACGGCTCCCACTGGCCTGGAGCAGCAAACCACGGCCACTGGGAGCCGCGATCAGCCGAACCTGCGGATGCGGCAGGTAAACAAACCTGCCTGGCCCACCAGGGGCTTTCCCCCACACAAGAGGCGGAACAAATTTGGGAACCACTGCGCTAGAGAATTAACATAGCAAAAGTTCATCAAAACAAAAGAAATGGTTATAAACATGGTAGGAAGTCAAAAGGGGACTCAATTCAAATGAGAGATGAGAATTCACATGAGAAATGTTCCATCTTTAAAGATTACAAAATATTTACCAGATGTGTAAAGCTTTACAAGGAAATTAGGAGCTAATTGCTAACTACGGAAGCATACGCTCTCCCAATTGACACTGGCGTCATTCGATGGTTCTCTTACGTCATGCCAGAACTGACTAACTGAAGGAAGCACCCACCAGGTACTGGGAGATGGGCTAATTTGTAATGTTGGTAAAGTGTAACAATTACTTCTTCATATGAAAATTATTGTAATAAAATGTGATTTATGTAATCCATTAGAATTCATAAATACTAAGGTCAGAAGGGACCATTCTGATCATCTAGTCCGACCTCCTGCACAGCGCAGGCCACAGAATCTCACCCACCCACTCCTATGAAAAACCTCACCTATGTCTGAGCTATTGAAGTCCTTAAATCATGGTTCAAAGACTTCAAGGTGCAGAGAAGCCTCCCTCAAGTCAACCATGCCACAGAGGAAGGCGAAAAACCTCCAGGACTTCTCCAATCTGCCCTGGAGGAAAATTCCTTCCCGACCCCAAATATGGCAATCAGCTAAACCCTGAGCATAGGGCCAAGATTCACCAGCCAGATACTACAGAAAATTCTTTCCTGGGTAACTCAGATCGCATCCATCTAATATCCCATCTCAGGGGATTAGTCCCATTTACCCTAAATATTTAAAGATCAATTACTTACCAAAATCCCATCATCCCATCTCCTCCATAAACTTATCGAGTAGAATCTTAAAACCAGATAGATCTTTTGCCCCCACTGCTTCCCTTGGAAGGCTATTCCAAAACTTCACTCCTCTGATGGTTAAAAACCTTTGTCTGATTTCAAGTCTAAACTTCCTGGTGGCCAGTTTATACCCATTTGTTCTTGTGTCCACATTGGTGCTGAGCTGAAATAATTCCTCTTCCTCTCCTGTATTTATCCCTCTGATATATTTATAGAGAGAATTCTTTGAGCATGTCAACAAAATCATGGATAAAGGAGAACTGAATGACATAAATTTGGATTTTCAAAAAATCTTGATTAATTTCATCACAAGAAGCTCTAAAAGGCCTGGGGTGAAAAGTCAATCGAATAGAAACCAGCTAAGGGACTGCAAACAAATAGTAGGTATGAATGGTTAATTTTTTCACAAGGCTAGATGTGAACAACAGGGTGGCCAGAGTTTTTGTACTAGTACCAATGTTTCATAATTATCTAGAAAGGGGCAGGGAGGGAGGGGGGATTGAAGTAGAAGTAATTACAGACAACAAAATTATCTAGGTTAGCCAAGAATGAGCAACTTCACAGGGAAGTGAGAAGTCTAAATAAATGGGCTTCATGACAATGGGTGAAATTCAGTGTTGACAAATATAAAATATACTTATGAACTATTCACCCACATTGATATGTTGTATATTAACTAACTGCCCAAAAGAAAAAGTTAGGTGCCATTACAGACAGCTCAGTGAAAACCTCTGCTCAGTGTGCAGCAGCAGGAAAAAAAAATATTTACACCCCAATCCTAGAATGTATACTGAAAATAGAAGAGAATACCGAAAATAGAACATCATCATAAAAGTCAATGGTACACCTTCACTTGAAATACTGAGTTCAGTTCTGGTTGCCCCACCTCAGAACATAAAGCAGAAGCAGAATGGGTCCAGAAATGATTAGATACAACTAAATATTTCAGAACAAAGAGATTCAACCATTTGGATCTGTTTTGTTTAGAAAAGATGACAACTACGAGGCAACATAATAGAGATTTACACTTTCACGTGCCAACATGGTTTTGTACGTCAGGTGCCCCTATTTGCCTTTTCTCATTATAAAAAACAAAGGCAGCACATTCTTATACCAGTAAGGGGATATTTAAAAAAAATATTACACAACATAAAATTAACCTGTCGTGCTTGCTGCCACAAGATTTTATTGAGACCAACAGCTTAGCAAGATTCAAAAAAGGAGTAAAACATTTATATGGATGAGAACATCCAGACTTAAATTAGGATTTTTTAAAATCAGGACTATAAATTCTCATGATTCAGGACATAAGCCAACTACTCTCAATAAGCCTCAGACCACCTGATACGTACTTTTATCCCTATTTCACAAGTGTGAGATTTAGGCACAGAGGTCCAGTTCCTGGCCACTAGTAGCCCTTTTGTTTCTCTGGAGTAGCACAGCTCTATGCTCTATCCTCCCTTGTAGCTCCATAGCTTAGAGGGTATAACAAGGAAGGGGTCTGTTACTGGATAAGTTAGGGCAGAGGTCCCCAAACTGTGGGGCACACCTCCCTAGGGGGCGCAGAGGAACGTTCAGGTGGACTCGGGGGGGGGGGGAGTGGGCCAGTCCTAGGGGGATTGGGGAGGGAGCAACACACAGCCCTGCTCCATTTCCAGCTCTGCTCCAGCCCTGCCCACAGTCTCAGCTCCCAACCATGGCTCCGTTCCCAGCCCTGGCCCTGCTCTCAGCACCAGATGTGCCCCCCAGCCTTGGCCCCCTTGCCCCTGTCCACCTCCTCCCCCACCCCCCAGAGCAGCAGCCCCACTCCCACCCCAGCTCCAGGGAGGAGGTGTGGACAGGGGTAAGGGGGGAATGCAACCCTGAAATGTTTGGGGACCAGAGTTAGAGGAACCCGGAGGTTGCTCTAATTTGTGCCAAGAGCCAAACTGGCTTCTGGCTCAGGAGAGCAGAGAGAGTGTATGCATGTGTCTAATATAAAAAAGGAAGGATATATAGCCACCTCCAGTCCCTCCCCCTTGGATCCACTACATAGAACTTGGCCATATTAGAGAAATTAATCCAGAGAGTTAAGACCCAAATTTTCTTATCTGTGTCTTATCATTAAAGGTACCCCAGGTTTTTAGGGCACCTAGGCTCAAGTTTTCTTGAATGCCCAGTACCTGCAGCTCACACCAATTTTATTCAAGAAAGTTAGACTTAAGTGTGAGCTACAACTGCTCAGTATTACTATATTTAACCCTAAGTGCCTCAAGTTGGGCACCCCAAAAACTGAGTTACCCAACATTAGTGGATATTTGAAAACTTGGGCAAGCGAGTTAGTAGCACAGGGGGCAACAGAAAACAAAGCAGGGGTCTAGGACTCAGCGCTTACCAGTAAACACACTCCCTCCCCGTTAAAGAAGAGGGCCACCAGATTTTCCAATTCCACCCAACCCTTGTGGAAACAAAGAATCAGGTCTTATGTATCTTAATATTAGACAACAAGATGTCAAAGACAATTTACAATTTCAGTGAAAATTCAAAACATGATTTATTTAGTTCAGTAAATTTAAAAAAAAATATATCTGATTTGAAGCAGAGTACAAAACCGCAGGGCCTAAGTAATCAGAGATGACTGATAGAGCATACATTAGCTTTTTGTTCCAGGCAGTTGTTTCAGAGCCGGGGGGAAAAAAAAATGTATGGGGCTCATCAGTAATGGCTTGTGTTCAATACTCAGAATTTGAATTTTGTGATTAGCTTGTTGGTACTGTAACTCAGTACCATCCCTCTTTGCTCTGTAATATTAACAGATTAAATCTTCAAAGGAAATTCCTTCCCTCCTTGCTTACAAGGTGCGCTGCACAATCAGATGCCTTATACTACATAGATTGCTCTATTCACTGAGATTTTCTTTAATGATGCCATGCTCTAACTGTTAATGCACAATCCTGCTGCTGCACTTCCTAAAGCAGGCAATAATAATACATCATTGATTCGGTTCACTTCTGAATACTACAGTTTCACACACCACTTTGCACAGAAATGATTTTCTTATTCAACTTTTTATTAAAGCAGATCTTGACCACTGCCCCGCTGTTCACCAAGGCTGAGCTCCATGATCAGACCACAAAAAACTTAGAGCCCTTCCATGAAAAGAAAATATCTTTAGGTCATGAATTCTGGGAACTGGAGAGTGCAGAATTGCAAATTAATCTGCTGTATACTCCTTAATGTAACTTCCCTGTATACAAGCCTCATAACACTATGGAAACAATAGAAACAAAACTGAAATAACTTTAAAAAAGTGATGCCAGCCATTGTACAACCTTCAAGAGAAAAGGTTCAAAGGAGGTCTGATGTTTGCAGAAGTATCACTTTACATTCATCTACACAAGAAATATGGTCAAGGGTTCTTCAAAAACTGCTGGATAACCTCATTGGACCTTTAGGGTCACTGTTTTGATCATAGCATAGCTCTTTGTAAGTAATCTGGGCTGGTTACTCATTGCAAGGAAAGTCCAGGAAAGACTTTCAGGCTCTTTGATAAGGGCTAACTGTACCACAAACTTATTACTTTATTATGGTCATGACTAAAACACCAAATCAAGGATAAGGCCCCATTTTGCTAGGAGCATTTCAGACAGGTAATAAAGAAGATTGTCCTTGCTTGTAGTGGGGTCCTTGGTGGGCTAGGTGGCCTAGTGGTTAGGGTCCACTCAGCTGGGAAAGGAGGGTAGTGGTAGCAGAACCCAGGCCTGCCCACTCCACCAGGCTCCAAGTCAGGGCCCTAGGAGGGTCAGCAGTGTTGATCCCTGGGCAGTGAGGAGGGTTGCGGACCCTCTGTGTTACCTGCCTGGGGTTGCTTCTTACCTTTGCTCTCTCTGCTTCAGGTCCCAGATATGGAGAAAGTATAAAAAGGGAAACCAAACCATCAACCCCATCGAGACTGAGCATACACAGTCCTTGGTGTCTTAGGGAGGCATCACAGACTCCTTTTGCAGGAGCCTGCAGGGTAGGTCTGAACTCCTCCCCAGTCCTCCTTCCTGAACTGGGTTGCTCCCTTTCAGCTATGACTCCAGTTGGCACATGTTCTGCAGGGTTAGAGCTAGCTAGTTCACATCATTGGTTGTTCATAAGATTGATGTTCATAAAATCAAAAGTTCTACTGCAAAGCAATCAGACATCAGTAGAAAAGCTAAAGTCTCAGCTCACCCCTTGCCTAACAAAATGCTAGAAGATGATGATTTGTAAGCATCACTGCAGTGGTAGACTTTAAGGAGCAATTTAAAAGAGAATATGGTTTTACAAACTTTGACAGAGGTTTTCCCAGGCATGGGGGCGATAAGATACAGCTGTTTTTGAGTGATGAGCAGAAAAGTGGGTGTTCAAGACTGGCATTATTGGCAAAGTAAAGAAACTGGTCAGGGTTCAATTGTGAGGAATGCTTGCATTTAATGCAATGGAGGACATGGAGCCAATGGCGGGAAGCAGAGAGGGAGTATCTTGGTCACCATCATGATTTTTGAAGGGTCTTAAGAAGGTATGGATGACATAGAAACATTAGCCAACAATTCCATAATTATATTATTGGCCAGTAGCCCATCCTCTTAGCATTACAGAAGCTATTCAGCTGGAGTGAATCAATACTCTCTCCTCACATCCCCGCAATCAGGCTTCTCTTTGTAAGAGTGCTAGATGAGGTGACTTGGCCCATACCCATAAAGAGCTTTAGGCACTTAAATCCCAGATTTAGACATTGCTGTGATCCACAAAACCTGTGCTTGGATACTGTCCAATGCTGCATGCACCTACATTTCCATTGTAAAAGTTCTTTAGGCATCTATGTATCTGTCTCTGGGTACAAGCGCTGGTGCCTTATGCCAGGTGCCCAGATACCCATCTCATACCTAGGCTCCAGTGTGATCCACATGGCAGGGGACAATAGGTGGAGGCCCAAGCTGGTAGGCATTGTCAAATCACACCTATGGACATGAGTCCCATTTACAAATCAAGGAGGAGATGGTGGTGCCTCCCTTATAACATTTAGCCCAGTGGTTAGGGCACATGCCTGAGAGGTGGAAGACCTCTGTTCAAATCCTCTCAGGAGATGGGCTCCTGGCTCTGAGTTACAAGCAGAGATAAGTGACAAACTGACAAACGCTGTGAGGGGGTGGGGTTTAGGACATCCTCTCATCAGCATCTCCCAATGGCTAGTTTAGGCAGCTCCCTCCTAGTGTGCTGGGTCTTAGGCACTTGTGGATCCCATTCTTATCTCCCCCATTCACTGTAGAGGGAGCCTAGGGGCCGAACCCAGGCTGTGTCACTCATTGTTCCGGTGATTTTCAAGATACCTCGACGTTACGTATTGCAACACCTAAATCCCTTTGTGGTTGTAGGCCCTTGTAACTTTCCTCTGGAGTCTGTTCAGGAAAACTGTTTAGTCCATTTTGTTTGCATGCACTAAAGGTGTTGGAAACCCTTAAGGGAACTGCTCTTTCCAGTTGACTGGGCAGTTGACTTGTAGTGGATTCAGAAAAAGCCCTGCCGATAATCACATTTTGTAAAGACCTGTGCACTTTGGCTTAACAATTAGCATTTCAGGGACTGTGGCACACAGCATCCAGCACCAAGCAACAGCATGTTGAACCAAACATCAGGCTCAATGGTGCAACAGTTAATACTGTACCAACATTTATTTCTCTTCTGATAACATCTTTATTTAAGCCCTCTTAAGTCCTATTAAAAAAAAGCTGGTCATTTAAATAACATGGAAGCAACCCAGAATTGGATTTTTGTACAAATATCAGGTGTCATAACAGAAGTTCTTTCAACTCTGCTTTATGAACCTGAAACTATGAGTCCAGTCAAAATGATCCAACCAACAGACCAAATTTCACATTTTTGGTGCTGAATATTTGCAGTCAACTGCTCCAGAACCTATGGGTATGCCTACACAGCAATCAGGAGATATGACTGCAGCACAAGTTGGCAGGCCTGAGCTAGCTTTGATTTGGGTTCACAGTTGGTCCTGGAAAGTTTTGGCTCATCAGCTACACACTCACTATTGCAGAAGCTAGCTTGCTAAAATAGCAGTGAACCTGTGGCAGCCTAGGTGGTAGCTCCGGTTTGCTGCCTGACTACAAGCCCATGCAGGACCCTTGGTGCATAATCAGGTAGCTAGCCCATGCTACCGCAGATTCACTGCTATTTTGATCTAGCTAACTGCTACGCTATTAAGATCCTTTTCCCAGTCTAAAAAAAAATAGACATGCTAGATTAAGTAAAGTTGTGTATACTGTGGTATATACATTTGCATAAAGATATTTCATTAACTATACACACATTAACATTAGTGCATTTAATCTTTTCTTTCATCTGTGTGTGTGTGTGTGTGTGTGTGTGTGTGTGTGTGTGTGTGTGTGTGTGTGTGTGTATAAGGATATAGTGGGTAAAAAAAAAAAAAAATCTTAACTGAACATAATTTTGGCCCAGTGAACAAGAAAGGGAATGTTGCTTTAGTGAGCATTATAATTACCAAAGGTAAACATATTTTAAACACCAGAAACTGTACATAAAACAAAGCAGGTAAGATGCTAAAGCAGTCAAGCTCAAGAAAACAAGGCACTATTTTGAAGTGGTTAAATATAGCTGAAGTAATAAAATGGTTTTTAACCAAGTAGATCTGAGCCTAAGACTTTCTGATGCGTAGGAATCCTTTGACTGAAGATCTCCTTTATTCAACTTTTGTTGAAATCACTTTACAAACACCTTGCCAGTGAAAAGGTTTAGGAACCAAAATTTTGTATAGACAAAGCAGCATTTTTCAAACTGGCATGTATTTTACACTGAGAGCCCACACACCCTTAACAGGTTGCAGTACTATAGCATAACATGTAGAAAGGTCCAAAGACTATTTATCCAGAAGATCAGATGATTTTTCCCCCTTACAGTGAAATCCCTCCCTTCTCAAAAAGAAACAAAATGAATCCTTCCAACTTTAGACAGCTAATGTCAACAAACTGTCTCTTTGAACCTCTGCCCTCCTATGATACTCCTTGCACTTATACCCCCCAAGTTAGGCTGTACTGCTGCTAGAACAGGGAGTGCTTTGTGTGCTGCCGATACCGTGTGCGGCACTGCTGTTGTCAGAGGTTGGTGGGCATCTGCCGTTTCCCCTGCGTGAGACTAGAGAAACCACAGTGCTTCTGTCAGCAGTGCTCCAATCACAAATGCTGCAAAGGCAATGCCCACAGTGGTCAGTGTCCAGACCATAGAAAACTGGTGGCTGCATCCCATTGCCTTTTGGTGTGCGAGTAGGTGAATCTTTTGGCTTTTCTTCATGGGTTATTAAAGCAAGGGGCTTGGTGAAAGTTTTTTTTTTTTTATTGTGCATCATGGCCAAGATCATATCAACATTGAGCGAGGTGCAGGCTTCGTCAGGAGGAATGCACTTTGGCAGTCCTTGAGTGTCTTTATTTGTACACAAAGTCAGCTCGCAATGAAGAAAGAGAAATGAGATGTTGAACATAGATTTAAACACAAAGTTAAACCTTTTTGTCCATCTCTGCATGTGGTATAGGAAAGTTCACCTTCTGGACATTGTAGTATTTAACAGATTCATCTTCAAGACAAATGTTTTCTATGATGGTGTAATCTGATATCATATCAGGGTTTGAATATGGTGAAACAAAACGTGTTTGGATTGCAAAGCCCAGGGCTCTGTCAGCTTTCATCACACAAACCTCAGCGTAAATCTGACCATTCTCAGCAACAGAGAAGAGTCCTTGTGAGGGAGCGAGGAAGAGGTCCGTTTTGTAAAGCTCCATGTTGCAGGTCACATTGCTGATAGGGAGTTCAGGAGGTGCAGGATTAAGTGAGCATTTGCCACCCTCTGCCTGGTAGAATGTGCAGTTACACACACATCAAATCTAGCGCAGGTATGCCTACAGATGCTGCAATCACACCTCCCAAAAACAGTACAGACATACCTTAATAAGTGCTGCCTGAGCTGAAGGGATTTTCACCCAGAAGCAGAAAAATGATCCATGGAATATAATTCAATATTTTTGAGTGAGTATGCATGATTGGGGTTTGGGGGAGGGAAGGTGTGGGGGAGGTATGAATCCAGTTCTACTAATCCTCCACATGCAGAGCTATCCCTAGGCATATGCGGCTGTATAGGACACCACTCCCCTCACCGGCCACGGCTGGAATCCTCTTCTCTGGCCTGGCCCCCGCGCTGGGGCAGCAGGCTTCTCCCCGCCCCCTCCCTCGCTCCTCAGCCTCTGGCTCTGCCACCCCCGCCCCAGGGAGCCCAGAGCAGCGCAGCCAGTCACTGGTGGCCCAGCCCACCGCCACCCAGAGCAGAGTCCCTCCTTGGACCCTGCCTGCCTGCCCTGCTTGGTCTCTGGTGGGGGCCAGGCCGGGGCCAGGACAGGAGGAGCGAAACTTCCACATGAGTCAGCGGGGAGGGTGGGAAGCCGGGCTGAGCGGGGAAGGGAGCGAAGGACAGGGGGGACTTAAACTGACAGTACGCTCACTGTTTCCCACACTTCCCTAATACACATACAAAATCTGTATTAGGAGACTGACTCGTAAGAGGCAGAGAGAGAGAGCGCGTGTCACACTCCAACACACACTGTTACAGTTTCCAAACCAGTGTCACACACACACACACACACACACACACACACACACACACACACGTGTATTATTACTGCTTGGTATTTCCTGTCAAAACGCTCATGGTGAGCCAGGAGTAGCGAGGGGCTGCAGGAGGGCCGTGGCCTCTCGCAAGATGCAGCCCCCATGTGACAGCGTGAAGCCTGCCTTGAGTCACTGCTGCAGTGTCTGCTGCATATGAAGCTTTGTGTGCATCAGAAATGGGGGGGGTTTATGGGGGTCTGTGGGCGGGGGGCTGTGCTCCCCGAGACATTAGGGTCAGCAGCACCAGCTGGGGACCGCCTTCAGTAGAGCATAGGGGCATCAGTTTAATACTGAATAGGGCCCCATAAATCCTAACAGCTCTGTCCACATGCCAGCTATTCCACAGCATAGCAGCCAAACATCCTGTCACCCACTTTTCATTTGCTCCTGTTATCACCACAAGGTGAAAGGAGGAAGGTGCACGATGAACCCGGAAGAAATCAGGATGTATTACTGCAAAATAAAATTCACTTTAAAACCACAACAGGCAGAAAAGCAGAAGCTGACACCAGCAAGCAGGAGCAGCAGCCCTAGGGCAGCTTTAACCTGGCACTAGTCTTCAATTAACAACAATGGTGAGGCTGACAAACCAAAAAATTTTGGGACCAACTCTGAACCCACATACAATGGAGGAGAAGTTACATTGTTCTATAAATACAGTACTCTGCAGGTGGGGCTTTATGTGATGCCATGTAAGATTTTCATCAGAATTTTTAAATCTTTGTTGAGAGATTTATTGTCTGATTAATAATTCTGGCAGGCTTTCAAGAAGTTTGGATAGGAACTAAAAAGCAGGTAATTTGAATTAGCTGCGTTTGGTTTGAGACCATCAGTAATTCAATACCAGCACAATTCAACTTAAGATTTTAAACAATCCAATTGCTAGGCTTAGAAAACTCTCAAGCTGGAACTCCATCAAATAAGATCAGTACAGTGCAATTTTATGCATGAATAAGTTCAGGTGACAGTTTACACTTTAATTATATTTGAAAAATGGATCATTTTTCAAAGAATTTTACAGCTAATGTACCTAATATTTGATTTCTCAGTCAGAGTGTAGTATCACATTTAAAAATCTCTCGTCTCTGGCCTTTTAGATGACAGAAATCAGTGGCAATTGCAACTAAAGCCTCCAGAATGACTTCCATAATGTGTTGGCTCTTTCTGCATCTGCGTTCTGGAAATAGCTTCTTTGGCACAATCCTTTTTCATATGGCCTACAGGAATGTTTATTTGGGGAATGGAACTAAACCCAACTATCAGATGCGTGCCTGCCTTGAGTAAGTTTGTAAGCATTTTGCTGCAGTGACAGTTCCAGTGGGGCTACCAACAGTGGACAGGGCATAGTTATGCTTAATCATTGGCTTATACTATATGATGGCTAAACACATGTGCCCTAATTACATTACAGCTCTAAACATTTGTAGTTGTGGTGGAGCTGTAGTAATGCTGCAAAGGCTTAAAAACGTGTAGCTTCAGTGTCAGTATGGATGTGGCTACTCAGAGTAAGGCACCCGTGTGGCTCTGTGGGGTGAACTCTGGTGGTGGACTTAGCTAACTCATGGACGCATGCATGCCACCCAGGACATGGGTACACATAGAAATCCTTATGATTATGTCTATACTGGGTGTACTATCTACTAAGGGTACCAGTACACAGACCTACATTTTGTCCATGCCCAAGAGTCAAATGGAGCAGCCACAGCTGACATTTGTCATTTCTACGGTACTAAGCTCTCCACTCTCACACATTAGACCAGTGGAACAACAGTTTATACTTAGTAGAAGAAACCCACCTCCCCAGCAGCTATATTTCTCCATTTCAAAGGGCTGAGTTTACTTTCTAACACGTTGACTGGATACAATTCTATTTTGTAAGAGGCCAGTGGATTGACATTTGGGGTGCTGGGTTGGATTAGCCTTACATTACATGGTCATCAAGCTAAAGCTCTAAAAGATTCTAACTTTTCTGTTCTCTCCAACTATCTCAGAGCAATAGTCCTTCTGTCGGATTAATTTACTTTGTGCCTAGGTAGTCAAAACTGAAAAAAAATTAATATGAAAGAAAACCACTTGATACTTTCCAGGTGATAATGGCTTAGGTTTTCCCTGCCTTTTTGCACAAAATTGTTACTTTACGGTGTATTAAAGATCTATAATAGTGTGGTGAATAAAGCTCCTCCTAGCCTCACTCTCCTTTACACTAATCCAAGTCTGGAGTAACACCACGGCAGCCCATGGACATGGTAATGGTATAAAGCCACCATGACCACTCACCACTGTCTAGTCCTCAATATCCAGCAACAGTATTACTTCCTTCAAATCCATTTCAGCTACTGTAGTACATTTAAATCAGAAACAACAAAACAATGTGGAGTACACAATTCTTAAATAACTCCACTTGATCTATGCAGTTCTGGAAAACAGCAAGATATCTTACAGACAGACAGACTGACCGAGGGGAGGAATGAGTTAAAATAATGTTGAAGTAAAAAGAAAATGGTACAGAGTTTAGGCATGGAAGTTTCTGGTTATCAGGGAATAAGGTACAGATTATTAAGGGGTGCGAAGCTCAGTTTAGGAGCGGGTGGCGTAAGGAATACATAATCTGCAATCTCCCCGATTGGGGGTAAAAGTTTAACGGGTCAAAAGTACAGACATTGAGATATGGGGGTATTTGTCCATATAATGGCTATGTTCAGGTGTGGAGTATAATGAGTGGGTATGATGATGAGGATGCATCTACCGTCTTTTGGTGGGATTTAATGTTCAGTGAGTTTATGGTTCCAGTTCATATGGTCCAATGAAAAAAAAAAAAAAAAAAAGAAGACTCAGTCCCTTTCCCACGGTTGATGCACGATGTTGTACTGGCTCACACCTCCTGGTACTGTCGGTGGCCGGTGATGTGTTCAATGTAGATGTCCCTGAACCATCGGATTGTGTCGGAGACCATGAGGTGCCGCATGAACCGTGCGTACTGTCGAACGATCCCGCAGGTCCTCAGCACACTCATTGCAGGGGTCCCAAGCGCCCAGGGCTCTGACAATCAGGGCATCCATCTGCACCTCGTAGCCCTTCGCTCTCAGGGTGTCGACCGGGGGGGTGTATTTTTCAAGCTTATGAGCTCGGGATTCACGGAAGGCCAGGGTCCTGGATCTCAAAGGAGACCGTGATGTCGATGAGGATGATCTTTTTCGGTCCTCATCGGCGACTACCATGTCAGGTTGCAACTGGCTGGCTGTCCTGGGGATGGTGGAGTTCACGGTGACCTCCCCCAGGCACAGTGCGATGGCTTTCACCAGGCGGTTCTGGATGGCGTAGTGCAGCTGCCAGGCTCTGGAGTGGGGGTTGCAGCTGCACAGGACGTGGGGCAGGGTCTCGGAGTAGCCGCACTTCCTTTAACGCTTGTCTCGGTTCCTGTGGCGGACGGCTCCGTTGAGCGGGACGCAGTTGAGCCGGGCACGGTGGATGAACCACCAGTCGGCAAAGCAGGTGAAGCTGCCCCCAGCGAGGAAGTGGTTGCTGGCATCCCACTTGCTGGTAAGTTCGAAGACTTTACCCTTGTCTGGTTTATGCTTCAGGGTTTCCATGTACAATGAGCGGATGGCTGCCTTCAGGGTCCTCTCCAGCATGCCCCTGGCACTCGGGGC
Organism: Dermochelys coriacea; assembly: GCF_009764565.3. Classification (NCBI taxonomy): domain Eukaryota; kingdom Metazoa; phylum Chordata; order Testudines; family Dermochelyidae; genus Dermochelys; species Dermochelys coriacea. The sequence goes on along the minus strand of NC_050072.1, from coordinate 73,390,340 downwards.
AATGATGGTGTTGTCATTGGACCTGATCTGTGGCACTAGGACTCCCAGCTCCTGGCACTCCTCGCACCACTCCCAGCGGCAGCCGATGCGCTTCCCCAGGTGACACGTGGCATTGCGAGCACGGGACCACAGCGAAGCGATGTCGCCACTGTCCCATCCAAATTCACCATCCAGAGAACTGCTCAGGAATCTGGCGGTGTCTTGGTTGGAGGGGGCTCTGCCGATCTGCTTCTTTGTTGCGTCATGGAGGGCGTTTGCTGCGAGGTTCCTAACCATGGCGTTGGGACACGTCAGGTGTGGGTGATCACCGCAATGTCACACAGGTCACCCACGCGGGGGACACTGGCACCGCCATGCCTGTGGGCAATATAGACCAGCTCGTTGCTGGCTCTCTGGGGAAGGAACAGCCACTTCTTCACCAGCTGCTGGATGATCTTGTCTGCCTTGTTGAGGGATACCTTCGCCACGGCGGATCCCCTTATGACGAAAGAGATGGGGGGGATCAGGAAGGTGTTCAGGGCGTTTATCTTCTGCCATGGTGCTAGCAGGGAGGCGTCAATCTTGGCTGCTTCCTACAAGATCTCCTGGATGGTGTCCTCGGGTGTCTGTCGGACACAGAAACCAGTCGGTGTGTCAAGGTGCCGGTACGCCTGCCCCTCTGCCAAGGGGATGATGGGCTCGCCCTGGATCTGGAACCCTGTCGCCTGCACCGAGTCCCTTTTGCTGCTGTTGATGTGGAGAGATGTGCACTTCTTTGCATTGAAGCGGAGCCTCATCCAATTGGCAGCTCAACTGGTGGCATCTAGCATATGTTGGAGGTTCTCTGGGTCGTCTGCGGTCAGGACCAGGTCATCCACGTAAGCCAGGACGCTCACCCTCTCGCCATGAAGGTTGAAGCCATCTGTGTCATTGGAGATCGCTCCCAGCAACGGCTCCATGGCGAGATTAAAGATGATGGGGCTGAGGGGACAGCCCTGCTGAACTCTGCTCCGGATCGGGATCTTGGTGGTCTCCCCTTCGACCAAGCGAATGGTTGTGCTGCATCCCTCGTACACCTCTCAGATCACACGGAGGAAGTTCTCTGGCATCCCAAACTCCTGGAGAGTGGCAAAGATGTGGTAGTGGGGCATGGACCCAAAGGCATTAGCCAGGTCGAGCCATGCTACCGTGCACTGCCTCCAAGCCCTTCTGGCCATTTCGATGATGGTTTAAACCATTTGCAAGATCCAGTATATTGATTGAAATGTAATGACTCCTCCAGTATGACATGACAAAAATGCAGTATTTATTTTTTTTTTTTTATTATGAGCTGCATTGTAGTTTTAGCCAGTTAGGGTACAATTACTGTGATTCCTTGCTGTAACTTAAAAATGTTTGATCAGTATTTTCTTCTTAAAGTTTTCAGAAACTACACCCACAGAGCCACAAAGACATTTACAAATTATGTTCGCCAACCTCTTGAGAGGCATTAAATTTTTCCAAAAAGTAATTTTTAAATCACAGCAAGCCCTTGAGAAACTATTGTTTGGAAGATTAGAGTATCCAGCATACCATTAGGGAGAGTATCATTTTGTCAAAAGTCTGAATCTCCAAGACAATCAATAGCTGTTTCCTCATATGCTTGTTTTATTATTTTTCCAATAGACAATCCATCTGTTTTTAGTATTTTTATTACTTTTATTCTTTGGGACTTGTAAAGTTTTCTGGATATGAACTGTTACTTTTCATTTTTAACCAAAAATCTGAAGATATTGATTAAGATATAACTTGATAAAAGTTCAAATTCACTCACCAAGCCTGAGTATTTGGACTCTATACACATAGTGAGGGGAGCTGATTAGGTGAAATATACCTCCTGAACTCAAAGCCAGCATGCAGAGCTGCCATGCTGGCCACTCCAACCCAGTGGTACCAACTGCAGCCTCTAGGATAAAATTGTGGTGCGACGCTCAGTACCTCGGGGCAGTGATGAGCTGCCAAAATCTTAATGGGCTCCCTCCTCACCCCATGAGGGGGTCGTTGCCCATCCCCGCCCCCTGGGACTCCTGCCCCATCCAACCCCCCTGTGTTCCTTGATGCCCCCCCAGGACCCCTGCCCCATCCACGCCCCTCACCTGACTGCCCCCAGAACCGGGCAGGAGGGTCTTGTGGGCCACCATAGTGAGTCCCCACCCTTAAGAGCCAGAGGCACCTGCCGGGGGGCGAGGTGGGGAGTCCCGCGGTGCTTACCTGGGGCAGCTCCCAGGAAGCATCCAGCAGGTCCCTCTGACTCCTAGGAGTGGGGGAGCATAGCTGCGGCAGGAGCGGCCGCTCCCCCACTGATCACATCAAAAGTGGTGCTTTGGGCGCCAACTCCCTGGGTGCTCTGGGGCTGGAGCACCCACAGGGAAAATTTGGTGGGTGCAGAGCACCCATGGGGAGCTCCCCACCCCACGCCCAGCCCCAGCTCACCTCCACTCCACCTCCTCCGCTGAATGCACCACCCCCCTGCTCCTCTGCCCCCCTCCCCCGCTTCCCGTGAATCAGCTGTTCGGTGAGAAGCCGGGGAGGGCTGAGAAGCAGGCCACAGCTTCCCTCTCAGGCCGAGGATGGCAGAGGTGAGCTGGGGCGGGGAGCAGTTCCCCTGCACGCACACCCCCTGCAGGTTACCTGCTGCGGCAGAGGTGGCCCTCCTTGTGTCCCCCCCCCGCGCCCGAGCTCACCTCCGCCTCCCTGGGCCTAAGCAGGAAGCCGCCGCCTGCTTCTCAGCCTGCCCCAGCTTCCCGCGCAAACAGCTGATTCGTGGGAAGCCTGGGGGTACAGAGAAGCAGAGCGGGTCGGCATGTTCAGGGGAGGAGGTGGCGTGGAGGTGAGCTGGGGCTGGGGGTGGGGCAGGGAGCTGCCAGTGGGTGCTTTGCACCCACCAAATTTTCCCCTTGGGTGCACCAGGGCTGAAGCACCCATGGAGTTGGCGCCTAAGGCGCCACTTTTGGCCGGTTAAATTTAGAAGGCTTTTTAGAACCGGTTGTCCCTCGCGGAACAACCGGTTCTAAAAAGGGCTTCTAAAATTTAACAACCGGTTCTAGCGAACCGGTGCAAACCAGCTCCAGCTCACCACTGCCTCGGGGGAACACCCAGCACCCCAATGTTCATCCTTGGGAAATGATTGTGTGGTAATCAATGCAAAGTTTGTCATGTTGGGTGTCTTCAGAAGGCTCATGATGCACTGAGCACCATTGTTACAGTAATGTTATAGGTAAAAATTTCATGTATGTAGTTATGAGGCTGAAAATGTATCCTCATGGCTTAAAACAAGTGCCTCCTTCCCCCTTCCTGGGGAAACAGCGGCAGCCGGGGACTCTAGTAGTGGCAGCGGCCAAGCCCTGGGCCCTTTAAATCATCCCCGGAGCCCTACCGTAGCTTCCCCAGGGCTCTGGGGCGGGCTCAGAGGATGGGGTTCCGGCCGCTGCTACCACCCCAGGCCCTTTAAATCACCGCCCCAGCCCCGCCACTGCTACCCCGGGGCTCTGGCAGCGGGGCTCTGACAGCAATTTAAAGGGCTGGGGTGCTCCAGCCACTTCTGGGAGCCACAGGTCCTTTAAATTGTGCCTGGAGAAGCAAATCCACCCCCATACGGCGCACTGGCTCTTGCCGGTATGCCATACCAGCTTACTTTCACCTCTGGGTATGGGACAAACCCAGCCCAGCCTCACAGAAACAAATTATGCTGGCTTAGGCGGCAACAAAACATTAGATTCTCAAGGGAGCCACCCCCCTCCATTTGGTCAGTTTGGGACTGTGATGAAGTAATACTCACCTGACTCTGAAAGGGGGGAGATGCAAAGTCAAGAGGGAAAAACGAACATGATAAAAAGGAGATACTTTTGCCATGCTTCCTCTCTCTGCCACCTACATCTACAGGCACCATGCCAAGTGACTGAAGCACTGATCAAAGGGGAGAGCCTGGCTGAAGAGCAAGCAGCCAGCCTGTGATGAGAAGCATCTAAGTTTGTAAGGGCACTGAAGATTAGCTTAGAATGTGTTTTGCTTTTATTTCATTTTGACCAAATCTGACTTATGTTTTGACTTATAGATTTTAAGTGATTATCTTTATAGTTAATAAATCTGTTTATTCTACCTGAAACAGTGTGTTTGGTTTGAAGCATGTCAGACATTCTCCTTGGGATAACAAGCCTGGTACACATCAGTTTCTTTGTTAAATTGATGAACTCATAGAAGCTTGCAGAGTCCAGCGGGCATAACTGGATACTGCAAGATGGAGGTTCCTAGGGTTGTGTCTGGGCCCGGAGATATTGGCTAGTGTCATTCGGTTGCACAATCCAAGGAGCAGCTTACATGCCAGAGGCTGTCTCTGCATGAACTGCCCAGGAGTGAGGGTTCTCACACCAGAGCAGGGTAAGGCTAGCTCCCAGAGTCAAGGATTGAAGTGACCTAGCAGATCACTGGTCCAGATAACAGAGGGGAATGTCACAAATGGTCACACCCCTTTTGAGGCAGTTGTGTGGATTACTAAGGCCATTAGTCACCCACCCCCAATGTGTCCTCTGCACTAACCTATGACCAGAACAGAGACCCTTCATATGTGCGAGGTCTGTCCCTACTGTGGGAAGCCTCTATGTAGGGCTTAAATGGTGCCGAGAACCTTCTACCAGTCCTCTGTTCCCAAGCTAAATATCATCCTCATTTCATACACAAAACAAGAGTTTCTGAAATCTATTCATAGTCATATATACATGTATCTCTATGGGGAGGGGGGCGTTTTAACTACGGGAGCCTCAGTTCACAGCTAAGCAGGCAATTTCACAATAATCTTTACTTGATGTTTTAGCTAGTATATTCTGTATTGCTGGATGCACATGAAGAAAAAACTCATACAATTACTGAACATTCACCTGGAGTAGTCATTGAGTGATTACCTAGTGATGGAGGTCTGGACTTGTATACAATACCACACAAAACTTTTGCTTGATTAATAAGCACAAAGGAGCATGACAGTGCATTTAGTAAAAAAAACAAGCATAAAAGAAAACCGATTTCCATTTTAAAAGCGTCTACACACTTTTTATACTGGAAAAAAAAATTTTTGTAAAAGACAGAATTGCACCATGGCACTGCACTTCCTGCTCGTTTGTTTCTAGTCAGAGTTCCACACCAGAAGGGACAAATCATTCCTTCAACAAGAAAGAAATTGACCTCTTCAGATCAGCCTATGAGATCAACACATCAGGGATTGGAAAATCAGGCAAGATACCCTGGCACAGTGAACATATGCATGACCCTCCCATATGACCAGAGATCCACAAACAAATCAACAGCTGCAGGCATGCTGTCCAAGCCATGATTCCTCTTGCAGACTGCTCCTGTCTTCTCAGCTAAACAAATGATCCACTCCCCAAAAGACATAAGTAAAATTAAGTAGTGGGGTTGGGTAGTAAAGCATCCATCTTATTCAGATGTGACAGAAGCAGAACCTCCATATCTCAAGGCATCAAAAATGATTGCATGGCCTATATTACGACAATACTTGAGTCATAGTAATGGTGTTACCTGGGTTGCCCATACTGGCAGCAATATTAGATTAATGTTCAGAATTTGACCAAACCTTCATTCAATTTTAGGTGAACTGAAGGCAAAAAACCAAAGCCTTTATTTAACGTTTGACACATTTGGGAAAAGGAATTGGACATGCCAAACTACCATCAGAAAAAGCTATACTTGCAATATTTCTGGTCATAACAAGAGGAGGAAAACCTGTTTTAAGACTACAGCCCAATTCCGATAGCTACAAGATGTTGAAGTACAGAAAGTAAACACAATAGGGTAAATTCACCTCATTGCCAGTGAATTTGGCCCAGAATGAAGGGAATTCAAAAGTCTAAAACTGACCATTTTGACTGTGCATGTACTAAAACACAAGGGTTTATAAACAGGAGAAACACTGATAATTCATAATCAGGGCTGATAGTACTGCCTATTATAAAAATTGCCCAGCACTTCACATCATAAAACACTTTTTTCAGGTCCTTATAACTTTACCAAACTTTAACCATTTCAGCTGCAATTTTCCTTGTTGTGTGTCTGCCTCAAGCTAACTTTTTGTAAGTTTTCAGCAAAAACAATTCAGCCATCTGAGAATGAGGCGAGAGAAACACATGTTTTGCCCTTGTTAAAAACTTCTGGCAACCATTTCTTTGAAACGGTCTAACACCTCCAAGCTTTGGAGCAGGTACTTCATTGACAGGGAAGCGGCTGGTGTGTCAAAGATTTCGCCATCCTCATGAAAATCCACCCAAATGTGGCCAGGTAATAGGTCTTTGAAAAAACTGCAATTTGAACATGTGCCATAATTACATTTTTAGAAGCTAAATTCCCCAAAGATTCTCTCTGCACTGGCCATGTGCCAGCTCAGAGCTGAACAGGACTTTCCCTGCAAGAGTAGCCCTGGGCTGCTACAGGCCATGTATCAGGTCTGCATGAGGCAGGAGCCTGTGAAAAACTTAGTATGTGATCACGTAATTAAAGACTGTATCAGAAGGCATAATAGGCACAAGAAGGCTGAATTAAGTTTGCCCAGGCAACCTTAATTCTGGTGTTTCTTAACTTTTGAGTATTTGATTTTATAACTTTATTAATGTTCTTTCTAACCTAGCTTTTGTGTATGTAATTGCATAGGTTTTGAAAAACGCAAACTGAAAAAATAGTCTCTCTGTGGCATCATATTGACACCCACACAGTTCATCGGGAGGGTTAGAATCTCTTGATAAACCAGACCTGTACCACTTGAGGTAATATTATTTAGGTTGCAAAGTCAACTCTTGTGTGCCTCAGCCTAAGTTTCTGAGAAAGTTTCAGCAGAACTTATTCAGTTGTTTCTGAGAATGAGGCTAGGGAAAAAATACATTGTTTTGCTCACATTAAAAATTCTGGTGACCTTTGCTTCGTGTGTAATTATTGATTGAAAAAATTGCTACAAAGCTCCTAAAAAGACAAGGCAGAAAAAAAAACTTCATAAATACTCCCCACTTTAGTCTTTCAGAAAGAAGAGGTTTATAAGGACTATGGGCCAGATCCTCAAAGGTATTTAGGGGTCTAACTCCCATTGATTTCAGTGTCAGTTAGGCACTTAGAAACCCCTGACAATCTGGGCCTACAATTTTTCATTAGACTACTCAGGATATCCTGGCTTTTTTCTCTCTCTCTTACCAGCACCTTAGAGAGAGTCAAAGCAGCCACACATCCTTCTTGTTTGACTTCAGCTCCAGATTTGCTGAACCACATGACTGTCATAAAAAGATGCCTGAAATGTTCATCCGTTGGTTGTCATAGAGATATCACGCAAACACATCCAAGTCCCACTCTGTCCAGAAGAGCATATTTACATCAGAAATATCTACAGTGTGTGTGATAGTTTCTTCACCTAACATTCACCAAGCCTCAGAACAAGCCATTAATCATCTCCTATATTTGTCCAAAAAGCAAATTGCAGACATTTTATATTTCTTACTAATACAAGAGTCATCCTAATACTGGCAAATATCCCTGAAGAGCTGAGAGAAACAGCTAATGCATGGGTCTAGTAAAGTTAACTCACTTTCATTACATACATTCAAAGCTTTGATTAATGAATGTTCCATTGCCATCATTTTACAAGCATGGAAAAATTATTTTCAAACTTCATTTAATAAAACATGCTTGTTGCAAGCTGTTTAATTTTCTTCCTGGTTGCCGTGACTACAATATTTCAGATAATTATATTTTCTGGTGTCAGAACTGTTCTATGCTGCCAAACCTGTAAAAGCTGATGGATTTGTGAATTCTGTAACAAAGGTGTACCAACCATATATTCACAGAAGGAGAGGTTATGCAGAAACAATTTACAAAGCTGTGTCAGACTTGTACTGAGTTAATCTGTTAGTAGCAAATGGGATAGTCCTCACATAGCAATTTATAACAAATAACCCAGTCATAGCAACAGGGTGCCAGGTTCACTTAATGAACTCTCCAAATGAAACCTTCCCAGCCAAGCATGATTAATAATTGTCCATGAAAGACAGCAATCAGCATAAGAAATGTAAAGGAACACGGTCAAGATATTTTTAAATACTAACATTAGGTTTACTTGATAGGGGAGGTACTGTAATTTCAAAATCCTTGCCAAAGTATTGTAATTCAGAGTCTATAGAATTATTGTAGCAAAATGGCTTACTCCTAACTGCCACCTTCTACACACCCATACACAATTTGTAAAGGTACACAATGTGCTCACAATGTAGAAGATGCTCATCCTCTGGAATTACACTTTTGAAAGATACTTGAGCATTTGTTCACCCTTCACAGTGGAGACAGAGGGCTGGAAGCTCGCAGGTGAGCCAGCACTCTGATTATTTAGGCACCAATCAGCCTTTTCCAAGGGAACTGACTGGGGATATGCAGCTAATTAGCCATCAACTGAGTGGTGTAAAAGATGACACAGAAAGAAAGGGAGGAGAGAGGGCCTGTGCTAAGTGAGCCCAGTATGCTCTGAAATCTTATGGGAGGCAGAGCTATATTCCTCCCTCGTCCTGTGAGAAAGGGCTAAAAGGGTGAGAAACACTGTAAATACTTTGCTGCACAGACTACTATATGGGCGTTGGTAAAAGGAATGCACTTACTGGAGAGTGTGAGAAGTTTCTGGGGCATCAGAGGCCAGGGACAGAGAACATGCCTTTCTACACAGCACATTGAGAGAACAGCGATAGCTCGGAGGCCCTCACTCCTACAGAAATTCTTGCCTTATTAAAACTTTAAGGCAACACTAAACAGTTATATGCAGCTTTGTGTCTTCATTATCCCAACCAGAGAAGGCAAGGCACATTTTGACTCCTGAAGGGACTCAGGAAGAAGACAAGCAATAGTGGGGATGTAAGGGGAAACTACAGGAGCCTACACCCATCTCAAACTCCCACAGCAAATTTGCTCTTAAGGGTGAGGGTAAAATAGCCGATACCTCCTTAAACATCATGCACATTCTTTCTCTGCTCATGCAACAGTCCTAATGCAGCTTGGATGTGGGAACAGTTCATGCATTCCTGGCTCAGGCAGCACCTTGCCAGTACAATCATCTCTTTCTTCCTTCTATGGTTAGAACTCAGACTGTGTAGCCCAGACCCACTAATGGACACCATCTTGCCACCCTGAGCAACACAGTCTTCTGGTTAATGGGAAGGGAGGGGAAAGCAAAGAGAAACAAGGAAGCAAAACAAGAAATTGCAAAAAATATATACAAAATTGAAACCAAAAGATATACCCACAAAAGGAAAAAAATGAGATGAGAAAGAAAAAGAAAATAAAGATAGAAACAGATGAGAGCAAATAAGACTTGAGAGAATGTGGTAATATGCTGGGACATGCAAAAGAAAGTGGTTGGACACATCTCATTTATCACAAATAGGAACTGTCCACAACCAAAAAAAAAAAAAAAAGTGAATCACTACATTAAATAACTGATGCTCACAAGCCCTTTGTGAAGTATGTAATATTACCCATATTTTACAAATGGTAGAGAAGTTAAACATCTTGCCTTTGATCACAGAAGAAGAGCTGGGATTGAAAGACGGGCGTTCCATGCTCAGACCATTAGAGCATGCAATTTTTCCCCCTCACTCATTTAATATACACTTCTCTCAGCACTATGCTAATATCACTGAAGACACCATCCCTGGTGCTGGCAAGGAAACTAACTTACAATCCCCAAGAAACAGGAAAAATAAATAGCTCTTGACACATGGAAAAAAAGTCAAGCCAGTTGGAAAAGCAATGTTCTTTTCCAGATTCCAAGGAGGTGTTATAAGGAGCAGGGAGTAATAAATAAAAAGAAAAAGCTATTTAACAAGTGCATTTAAAGATCCCTGCAGCGGCTCTGCAGTGTTCACTCTGACTATTTTTCCAATGAGAAACTTGGCCTCATAATTTTCTTGTAAAAATATAATTTATGAAAATAAAAACTGAATCAAAACTACCCTGATGAAAAAAGTATGTTACAGAAATAGCTTTATCCACTTTTACCGTAATCATGACTTATGCACCCCAGATGTGATTTGTCGACTGCTTTTAGTATTCAGGAGTGAGAAGGGCAGGTGTAACTAATCTATTGCTCAGGCTCCCTCTAGTAATATTTCCAAAATCCTTGTTAAAACTGCAGTGACAAAGTGGCAATTACTTGGGAGAGTACAGATTGAATGAACCCCAGGCCATTCGCTGTGTAAAATTCACAAATGTATTGGAACACCAGGAGTGAAATTTAATTTGCAATGAAGTGCAGCTTTTACCTAAAGGCAACAAAAATGCTGCTTCTAAATTTTCATTAAATCAAATTTATTGAAATATCATTAATGTCATCATTAATGGTGGGAGCCAGCATTGACATACATTCAAATAACTTCCACGTATTGGTAGAAAGACAACTTAAGTCACCAGGATACAAACCTGTAAAAGGTGAGGATTAAAAAAGTCTTCAAGGGATGGAATAGAACACTAAACCTTCAACTGCTGGGTCAGCAACCTTAATTCACCCTCCCCCATCTCTCTACTCCCCTGCCAGGAGTGACAGAATTTATTAGTGTCTGATGGCTTTTTTGTGGCCTGCTGTATGCAATACGAACAAATGGTCTCAGCCCAAACACTAGTGTACATGTTTGTGCATTACAAGTTCCCTTCACAATTAACACTAAGTGGCTATTGTTATTGGTGGTCTCAACAGAAAAGGGCTCAAGACTGCCATGAAGTCTGAACCACCCTGACATACATAAAAGTAGTCCTGTGATGGGTTGGACCCCCAATTTGGGGTACCACCTATTATACTGGGATTTCACTGAGCTTCTCTTGCTCAACCAGCCAGGATTCCCTCTCCCTGCTTTGCTGAATTAGGCTCTCCGGCCTCTTGCAGTGCGTGCACACACACACACACACACACACACACACACGGCCACACCCTGCTGCAGTCTCAGACTGAAGTCAGCTCTGTGTGAGAGGATTCCCCCAGCACTCACATGCACACCCCCTTTGGGAGATAAACCCAAAATAATATGGTCTTGCATTGTATAGAAAAATCTGCACAGTGCAAGCTCATAAAAATCTGCCCTCTTCCTCAATGAAGAGAGATGTGCACAACTTCTTGCCCCTTCCTCCCACACAGTTAGAAATTACATATATTGGGTTTTATTATAAACAAGAAATAAATGAACTACAGAAGGTAAATTTTAAGTGGTTAAAGGGATAGCAAACAGAACAAAGCAGATTACGCTAATAAATAAACAAAAGCTGCAGACTGAGTTTAACATACTAGATCGCTAGGATACAAGTTAACAAATTCTCACCCTGAGAGATAAACAGGTTGGCAGATTCTTAAGGCACAGGTTGCCTTGGCTTTCCCATGGTTTCTTACACAGGCTAAAGATCTTATCTTGGGACCATCACTTCTCACAGTACAGTCTGTTCTTCGGGTGTATTGTTGTAGGGAGAGTGAGGACCCCTCATGTTGTCATTGTCCCTCTTTTATATCTTCCCCCTCACTTGCTGGAAAGCTTTTTGCTGTGACCTGGGTCAAACAATTTCCATTGTATAGAGCTATCTCTGAGAGGTTTCTATTGCACACAGTTCCTGGGGTAATCCTTAGGCTTGTGTGCATTTCTTCAATAAGCCTCTAACATTGTTTGGCCTCATCCAAAGTAGCACATTTGAAATATAGAGACATGATCAATATTCCCAGCTTCAGATACAAAAATGATACATGCATATAGATTGGATAAACACATTCAGTAAATTACTACCTTTCCAATGATTTCTTATAAGACCCATCTTGCATAAAGTATATCTTAGTTATACCATATTCATATCACAACCATATTTCCATAAAGAATATGGGGTGTAACATCACAAGTCCCTTCAATTCCAGGCCAAAATATATTCATAGAGTGGTATGTGAAAGTTAACCCACACTGTAACTGAAAGCCCTTTAAACAGGCTGAAACACAAATAATTTCTAAACAAATTTCTAAATCAAATAAGCATACAGTAAGACTAGATACACCCCCTGAATGAAAAACAGAACCTCTCTATTTAGATGCTCCCAGACCAGAGCTATTGGCTCAGATGCTATAGGAAAAATAAAGGGCTCCACCTCTTTCATGATGCTGGTGATTAAGCCTTGCCTTCACAGGCCAGACCTCCAGTGCTTTCTGCCCTGGACATTTCTGCCCCTTCCTGGAATATATCATCCAGAGCCAGTGTAATGCCAACAGACCCCAGGAGCTTAGTGCATGAGCTTCTATCTCATGAGCTAAAAGCCAACTGGCTGTTAGCTAAGGCTGTAGAGCAGACTCATTTTCTCTCTGTGGTCTCAGTGCCACTAGATGGGATAGAACACCACACCCAGGAGGTTTGTGGGTTACTCTAGTACTAGACAAAAAGCAGACTAAGCAATTGCTTAAGACCCTGAGCAGCTCAAGGGGGCCCCCTATTCACTTTTTCTTACAAGAACTTGCCCCTTTCAGTATTGTGGGTGAGGGCAAAAAATATTCTTGCTTAGGGCTCCGAGTGGGCTAGCACCAGCTCTGATACTATCAATCTGGGTCCATCACATGTACCAATCAGCTAGACAGCCCAGCTAAAACAGCAAATATTGACCAATCACAATTTACCTATAATTTTTTATATAATTAAAGAAAGTCATAATCTGCTTGTGGAATGTCCATGACCAGGAAGAGATCCTAAATTTGTCTGATGAATAATTTACAATGAATAATTTATTTGGCACTAGCTATTAATCTGGAATCTTTACAAGCACTAAATTGCACAATAAAAATCCTACAGTGCTATAGATTCCAAAGTACTGCCAGTACCAGTGATTTAGGCCAAAGCCCACACATTTCCCATCACTGTGCTCATTTATGATTAAACTAATGCATATATCAAGATGCCTCAATTCATGTAAAATTCATTATGCAGGACTAATTTGTCCATTTCAGTGATAGAGGTAACATCAGTCCAGAAGCAAAACAATTCCAAAATGGACTACTGCAATCCTCTGAAGCTGGTAGATATGCTATTTCTCATTCACCAGACCACCCTATGAAATCAACATGATGGAGAAATACAGAAAAATAGCAATAATTGATCAAACACATGAAAGAGTTCGGTCAAGTACTGAATACCCATTTAAAACATTCCATTAATATGTCTTAATAATGAAGTGAAATAGGCTGCCTTGCTCCACTACATGCCAAAAGAAAATTAACCTATATTTTATACCAGTCACTCAAACTACACAGTTGGACAACAACAACATTAATTATGTTTTACTCTAAAACTCTTCTACCTCCAGTCCTGATAAAGGTACTTTCTGTAGGTTTGATACCTGCACTTCCCTAAATTAGTTACGAGAGGATTAGCAAATGGTTCACTTTTTCTGAACTGTCTTCTCATCAGTGCTTAATTTGTAATGAGAGAGGTGCTGGGACTCAAGCAATTTTTTTACATTTATAACTCATGCAACAAGCCCAGAGGTGCCGGGACTATGAACTGCCAAGCCTGGAGGCTCAGCCCTGGCAAAAATTAAGCATTGCTTCTCATCCATCTTGGTAACATATTGTGCTATTCATGTGCACATTGAGGGCTGTTCCAGAAAGTAGAAACCTCAGTAGATAACCTCATGTGCATTACATTTATCAGAAATGGAACGCACAGAGGGAGAAGGGAAAGGATAAAAATTTGTTGCTCATTATAATGTTAAAGAATTTCCAGAACTTGGAAATTATTTTTTATTGTTCCCTAGACTCATTAAAGATCACAGAAAATTGAGAAAAGCCATACACACTATTCACCACTAACTAAAACACATTCCTGAACAGGTTATCAGTGTTCATTTATGCATTTTTTGGAGAAAAATAGATAATATTCCTATGATGTGAAAGGTTTCTCAAGGAAAGTGATAAAAGCCACATTTGTTTGAGTCATTTCAAAGGGAACGGAACAAAGAACTGAAAAATATACTGTAGGCAACAACGCTGCACTAGGAGATTATGGAGACAATGACCTTTTAGGTCTATTTCATCTCATGTCTAAAGGGAGGTCTACACTGGAGCTAGAAGATGCGATTCCCTGTTCAGTGAGGGAGGCCCATGTTAACTCTCATCAAGCTAGCACAGAAAAAAAAATAGAATGTAGTTGTGGCAATACGAGTGGCAGGAGGGGCTAAGGGAGAACGTACCTAGTAGTGTTTTGGACGAGCGCATAACTGGGACAGCTAGCCCCTCCCAATGTTCACGCTGCCATGGCCATTTTTAGCATGCAAGTTCCATCACAGGTGGGGCAGGTATGTCTCCTCAAACTGGGAATCACACCTCCACCTTCAAGTGTAATCATACCCCCAGTCAACCTAGAAGTACACACAGATCATTCTCCCTTCAACTCTTCTTGCTCTTTTAAAAAAAATCGCTTCACAAATTTTCAGTACCTAGTTTCCAACAGTCAGCATATGGATTCCCTTTCCCAGCCTTCACAGCATGAATGAGACCTTCTCCAAATGCTTTGCTGCTTCTGAATATACTTTGTTTCCACTCTGATTCTTGCACAAAGCTGAAATCTTCAGATTCAGTTCACTACTACCACCATCTGTGAGTCTAATTGCTCTGCTCATTTATAGTCCTCTAAGTAGCTCAATTTGGGCTGTGATATGTCCAGAGGCTGATCCTGACTGGTGATCAGGAATTACAATTTTAAGGGTCAGGCTATGAAGAAACCCAGTGTTCTCACATATCACAGGGAGTCAATACAAAACAACCAGTACTGTGAAATGTACTGAAAAGCCGAATGCTGCCAAATAGATTAAGACTGTGGGGGGGGGGGGGAAATCTAGGATTACACCAGAAATGTAATCATTTCCTAACTTGTTCTTATGAAGAAAATTTTTATCTTGTGCCAGCAATTATGCCTCTAGTTATGGGAGTGCAATTCCTTGTTGATGCAAACAGCAGCATCTAGATGTATGGCCTGTATGAGCTACCATGCGGTTGATCTACATTCACAAAAAGTTGCACTCACAAAACTGTGGCCACCAAAGAACTGCAAGTGCAATTGCACCAATGACTGTTTGATAATGTGGCCCTTAAATTTAGTTTGTATTCAGAGAATTAACCCCTTTTGAGACTGCATGGATTACAGAGCTTTTATAGTAAAATGGAAGAACTCCTAGTGTTCAGGATTTTCCCCAGAGTCCTTCATTGTCACCAGAATCCACAGAGGGCCAAATTCTGTTCACATTCATACCTGTAAGATCCCATTGACTTCATTGGTGTTGCATATTCTACCATTGCTGTTCCATTATATTTAATGAGTAAAGCTTTTTGGAATAAACATAAAAGATGCACTTTACTTTAAAAGAGGCGTTTTACAATATATTGAAATCAAATCTTTACTATATCATCCACCTAGTATCTGCTAAAGAATATTTCTGCAGCTATGTAAACATTACGAGTAAAAAATTATCAAGTTTTTTACCGGTTCTCTTTCTTACTGAAAGTATATACACATCTCCATACTAAATAAATGAAGTAAGTGTTTATTAGACTTTGTCTTCCATAGTTGGGTTGGTAAAACAGTCCCAAGGGGGCATTTTCTTCTGGTATGAAGCACAATGCTTGAATTACTGAAAGCAATGGAATTTCACAGATGTAAAACTGAGAGTAGAACATGGGTCTTCAGCTTCCTTCACTCCAGACTTTCTACTAAAATATAAACCCTAATGCATTTTTCTCTCTCCTTTTCAAGCAGATGTCTTCTGACACATCAACTCATTGATTATTATTTGTACTGAAGTAATGTATCCAGGCCCTGATCAGGATCAGTGTGAGGCATGTACAAACACACAGCGAGTTCCTGCCCAGAAGAGCTTACAGTCTCATTTAAGAGACAAGTGAGTATTCCAAAGAATTCTAGGTAATGGAGGAAAAGGGGGAGGGGGGCAAAATCGATCGGAACATGCAGCTGCATAAACTAGCTATGTACACAATTTGATGTTGTGAGTAATGTAAAGGTCTGAATTTTAAAATGAGCTAAATAAATAAAATCTATATTAGCAGGAATATTAATCCCATTCTCCAACAGACTTCAGCACCTGTGATGAAATCCTGGTCCTACTGACATCAATAAAGTCAGGATTTCAACCATAGGGCATCAAGTTCAGTCCAGAAAGGGTCATTGTTCTTCCTTCTTCACTTTTCTTTTTAAGCTTTGAAGACACTTCGATACAGCTGCTCGGTCAGCCATCCAAAGCCTATGTGTCTTGGTGAAAAACCCTCTTCTGTGCTCTACAGTTGTTGCCTCACTAGCAGTTTTAGCCCACTGGACAGCCTCCAGTGATCTTCTGTTCTCGCAATCTGGCCTTTTCACTGATCAGAAATTCCTAACTGCTCAGGAAGATGTCATTACTGTGGTCAGAAACCTTAATCCCTGTTTTCCAGGCAACAGCAGTACCCATAATAACTACTAGTATGAGCATTTGGGAGTCCAGATCCCACTCTCCTTTCCTACTCCATTTCTGCAGATCCCTAATGGGTGTTAAAGCCAATTTAGTTCTGTAAGCTACACTTTATATTGTGGATACGCATGCTCTTTTTAATATTCATTGCTAATTTGACTTTGATTAATTAAATGGCAACATCTAGTTAATAGAAAGTCACACTAAAATATCAATTAAAGATAGAAAATATTAAAAAAGTGCAAATAAAAGGAGATTTTAATAACAAATAAGAACATGCACTGAGAAAATTGGCCTGATTCTCCTATCACGTAAATCAATCCTACACAGCCCTAGCTCCATTGGTTTCAGGGGATTTACTCCTGATTTATGTGGGTCTAAATGGGATCATAACCAAGGCCACTACACAATACTGGGAGTGGAAATCCTGTGATAACTTCTGCGCTTAGCCCTTCTGCATGACAGTTTAGTGCATGACTATGTAACTGGGCGCACACTCACCAGCAGCGCCTCCTGCTGGTCATCTCAGGGCATTAGCATTCCAGCCACAGGAGCGCCCTCTTCAGGCTGGTGTCTCACCTTGCTGCTGGCTCCCATATCCCTCTCAGGACCCTGGTGCTCCTTTCCTCTGGGTGCTACCCCCAGGCAGTACCCCACAGTTCTGGGTCTCCCCGCTCCCAGGGGAACCTCATCCACCCACTATCCCTACCTCACCTCATTCAGAGGCCCCTGACAGTCACCAGCTAGCCCCTACAGCAGACTGCAGTATGAGCCACTCATCACCGGCAAGGTTGGGTTTGGACCTGCTGCCTCTGCCTACCTGTGGCTGCCCTGCAACCCCCATACCTAATAGGCCTTCCCAGGCCTGCAGCTTACCTAGGCCAGAGCTCCCTAGTTCCCTTAGCCTTTCCCCAGCCCTGCTCCAAACTAGGTCCTCTATTCAGGTCTCTGCAGCTAAGTCCCTCCCTCTCAGAGCTAGCAAGAGACTATTTCTCTCTGGCTCCCTGGCTTTTATAAGGCCTGCTGGGTCTGTTTGGGGCATGGCCCCCAGCTGCTGCTGCTCTGCCAATCAGCCCAGCTTTTCCCCTGCCCCAGCCCTCTCCCAGGGCTATTTTAAACCCCTCTGGGCCTGAGCGCTACAGTCCGCTACAGACTGCCATATTTATTTTAAAAAAGAAAAACAAGTTACCTGAAAACTAGTTTTAGTCATATTGTCATAATCTAAAGCTTTCTTGGTGTAGATGCTAGAAAGAGTGCACATGCACTATATAAGTGTAGTGTGTGTCTCCTATCCCAGAGCTCTGCTTGGTGCAAGGGGAGAAGCAGTCCAGAATGTACCAACAATATTTACAGCAGATGCACGGTTGCTTTTCATTACACCAGTAAAAAATTTGCATAGCTGAGCTCTTCACCCCCACCTCTGACATGCTCCAGATCCCAGGAGAGATGGGATGGGTCAAAGGCTCAGGACTCAGCAATGGTACAGCTCCACCAGCACAGAGTTCCCTTCCAGGGGAATTCTCTGACAGCCATTTCCTGCAGATTACAGCTCTTTTGCCTCACCTGAATGTCACAATCAGGCTATAACTCACTGAGAATCTGGCCAGTTTTCACCTAAACATTTTTCCCATTGGAAACTGATGTTGTGATGGGGTGTTTACCCCACACTTGCCTGGAAAGGGGTAATGCAGAGTGAAAAGGGGGCTAATTAACCCAACAAGACACAGCGGAGGGGAATCTGGTATTCCCCTGACTGAGTGAGGGAACCCAACTGAGGAGGAATAAACTGGGCTGGGACTATAAAGACAAGAAATTGGAAGCAGGAGGGTTGGTTAGGAAATTCTCTAGTTGCTCCCTGGGAGAAAGGAGGAGTGTTTGACAGCTACAGGGAAAGGTAGCCTACAATTGCTCCCTGGGGGGAGGGAGCTGGGAGACTGGCAAACCCAGAAATGGGGGCATGCCAGATGGTAAGGAAAGGGCTCACGGAAAGGCAGTCAAGTCTCAAAGGGAACAGACCTTGACTGCTTAGTAGAGGGTCACTGAGCAGGAGGAACCCAGAGAGGAGGGCAGGTCTGGGTTTGCCTACCAGCCATTGAGGAAGTGGCACTTTGGGGCAGTGAGAGGGAAGATTACCTGAGACTGTTTGGGAGAGGGACCTGGATATCCCAGAAGGTGGAAACAGGCTAGTGACCTGGCTGGAGGGCTGAGTCACAAAGAGGCAGCAGTAGCTTATAGAGTGAAAGAGAGGCAAAGGATGGTGTTCATTTGTGGGATGGGGTGTTGACCCCATGAGCTATTCCTAGAGTGACCAGGAGGAGCTACCATCACGGATATTTTGTCAAAAGCTGATGTTTTCTGTGGGGGGATGTCAATTTCAACAAAGTCTTGATTTTTTTGTTCTAGAGAATAAAAAGTCATTGTTTTGAAATTAGTGTGTGTGTCTCTGTCTCTCTTTCCCTCTCTCATAGATGAAGTGAGTGAGGTAATATCTTGTATTGGAGCAACTGCTGTTGGTGAAATAGACATATTTTTGAGCTCCACAGAGCTCTTCTGTCACACTTAAGGGTGCATTCCAGACCCGTGAAGGGTTGTCACCTCTAATCCTGTAACCTTGAGTGCCTCACAACCCTTTGCTCTCTGCCTGGGATTCTCACAGTTGGGCAACAAGCATGCAGGTCATACCCTGAGCATCTGTGTGCTATGTAGCCAGCCCTGGTTCAACAACTCTGATCACTGTGGCCTGTCTACAGCCCCACTGTGTCTTCCATCAGCCTTGGTTACAACCAGTAAGGTGATCCCAACACACTCCCAGTCCCAAATTTCCCCAAATCATGTGCTCTGAACTGTCCACCCTCTTCTGTACCACTCAGAGAAATAACAAGACCTGTTTGCCCCTCTAAAGACATTAAATATACAGCTAAGCACTTTAAGTGGCATTAACTGTCACTAACACAACCCTGCTGCTTTAAATTAGAATTAAAGCTAGTTTATTAACAAAAGAAAATAGGATTTTAAGTGAGATCAAGTATTAGATAGAGATTGAAATGGTTACAAAGAAATAAGTGAAATATTTTCTAATGACTAAAAACTTAACATAGCAAGATAAGACTCTGTTCAAGATGGCTTTTTCTCACCCACAGTCTTTCAGCAGGATTGCTGAAGAAGAGATCTGTGTAGCTCAAAAACTTCTCTCACCACCAGAAGTTGGTCCAATAAAATATTACCTGACCCACTTTGCCTCTCTGATATCTTTGGACCAACACTGCAAAAAGCATTGTTTTGAAAATACACTGTTTCCAAATGTTTTGAAACAAAAAATCGTTCAATATGTGAAATCATGTTCAAAAACATCTAGAGTTTTTGAAAGTTTTCATTCCCTGAGATTTTTTTTTTCCATAGTCTGACTTCCCAATCCAATCCACAATGGAGATCAATTTTGAAATGTCAAAATTTCCTTCAGGATAAAAATTCTGTTTCCCCAACCAGCTCTATTCAGCATATTTTACAAATTACAGATTCATACTCGCACATTTAAGAGGTTTGTATGGTAAGTATCTTGATCCCCTAGTTTATATATTAAGAAATTGGGACACAGAAAAATTACTGTAGGTTGTTTTCCCAAAGTCACACAAAGTATCTGAGAGCCAAAAATAGAACCAGGGTATTCTGTGCTTTAACCACAAAACAAGCCTTCCATCTTAGTTCCAGTACCTACTTTTACAAGTTGCTATTCCTGTTTTTGCCAAGACAAAATACAATTCTGCCACTCTATTTGTATCCATGCCTAACTATGCTGAATACCAGCAAGTGATATCATCATGATTTGTCCCCAACACAAAGAGGCAGAAAAGGAAACCTGTTCCTCCTTCTGTTCCACAGATGCCAAAGAGAAGCTCCAACTGAATTTATCTGATTCTGGTTGTTGGCTGCAAGTGCACATTTTATTAATAGAAAGAACTTTTGTTCTCTTTATAGCTTTATCTGTCTTGCTGTATTGATCCACATGCCACACTTCCTCTGAATGTGCCTGAGCACAGATAAATGAATGGTGGTTTTGCCAATACCTTTGGCAAGTCATTGATCTTGCCAAAGGTTAAATCACTGTTCAAAACAGTCTATTCTTTTATCTGGAGTAATAACTTCTAACAAAGAAGAGCAAACATATCTGATTTTTCATATTGTTCTTGTTTTTGTATTTTTCATTTTTAAATCATGATTTCAGCTTACATTTCACATTTTCATGCCACCATTCTACTAGTTATGTAGAAATACTATCCTCTTCCATTTTTTAGCTATGTAACTGTGAACCTTAACCCCATCCACATGCATGGGGTAATGTGCCCTGTGAGCATATATATTGCAATAGCTCACTAACTAGTGGCCCTCCAGCTATGCCGTTTTAGGACATATACACAATTCAGTGAAAAAAATTAATTTCACATGAAATACACTTTTTCACTATCAAAAGTATGTGGAGTACATATATATATACACCCCAAACATGTTGCACTGTTATCCTGTTTTTTTAGTTGTTCAATTATACACACCTTTGCGTCTAGAGAGAATCTTGTATTGTAATAGTTAGCATATGCCAACTGATAACGTATTGCAGTGACAGTAGTTGTTGTAACTACTTCTGTAACTTCTGTAACCCTAAGGTAAAAAGTACTCCAGGGATGTTGGACCCTTCAAATCTAGGCTTGATAGGTACCTCCACACAGAGTGAACTGATTCTGGCTCTCTCTGCTTAACACTCTAGAAGGGATTTTCTGACTAGATATTGTACTCCAAACACTATAGACTCAGGAGACTTTCTTTATTGCAGAATTCAAGAAGGCAAATAAATGGGCCTGATATTCTGCTTCTAACCTTATAAAAATGATTCGCGACTCTGAAAGTGAGTTGTCGTGTGATGATAATGTATTAAATAGTAATACGTTTGACGGATCACGTTGAGAGTAGCTCTGAGAAGGAAGATCATGTTTGCATTGATTGTTCATCAATTTAGTCTTCAGACAATGAGGAGCCTGTGTTCAGCCCATTAGAAGACTGGAAGAAATGTAGCTGGGGATAACTTCACCATTATTCAGCTTGCTGAAGATCTACTCAATGAAAACATGACCTATGTTGGAACAGTCCCATGAAACAAGCCAGATATACCTAGTGAGATGCATCCGCATTGCAGAAGATAATAATTGTCATCAGTGTTTGAGTTTGCTAGGCTACTCACCCTATGTTCCAAAGAAAGACAAGTTGGTAATAAAGCTATCGACCATGCATGACTTCAAGGTTGTAGAACGTGACAAACAAAGAAACCCCATATAATTCTCTTCTACAATTACACGAAAAGTTGTGTTGATAACATGGATCATCTTGCAAGATTGTACTCTAACAGGTGCAAGATAAATAGGTGGCCAACAGTTCTTTTCTTCAACATGTTTGAGGTTACTGGGATTGCAAGTTTCTTCATTTGGGTCAGCAAAAATCCTGACCAAACACTCGACCAAGACAAAGAAAGCACTTGTTCCTTGTCAATCTAAGATATCAATTCGTAGATGCACATATAAAGACAAGAATCTTTGATATCCACCATCTTACTATGCCCATCAAAGCAGCACTCTTGTTCCTTATCCACCATTGAAAACCTGCCACCACAGGACCACCTAGCAAACACAGCAGTGGATGCTGCTACATTTGTCCAAGGTCAGCTGATTGCAAGAGCTGCAAGCAATGTGGAGAATGCAGTGAATTTGTATGCACTGACTACTCCACTTCTAAAATATTAAATTGTTCTTGGCTTCTAAATGCATCTGGGAGACAAAAGTGCCCCACAACACTGTTAATGTAACTTTTTTGATGACACTGGATTTTAGAGATCTTTTTTGCCCTAAATATTAGAGACTTGTTCCTGGTTTCTGAATGCATTTGGGATGCAAACCTCCCTCACAACAGTTATTGTAACTTCCTTGACCTGGATGGGTTTGGACAAGATTAAAAAATTTGAGTGCTTAAGTGTGATGGCTGTTGGTCTGCAAGCCTCCTGAGGACAGAATGCCTCTTCATTTTCAGTATTTCTTGGATAAAACTGGATCAGAAACATACCCATAACAGCTTTTTTTATTCCATCTGTAGAACTTCCCCTTTTAATACCAGGAGTGCTATTACTTGTTAGGATGGGCAATGACTGGCTTGGGGCAGTATCTAGCAGTCAAAGGGAGAGAAAAAGGATTCAGAGATGATTTTCCATAAAAATATTTCAGCATGCCTGTGAGAGAGACTGAGATGCTCAACAAAACACAGGGAATCAGATACAGCCTGTGCTGCCTTCCCAGACTTGGGCAAACCATCTGTGAGAAGAGGAAGATCTTTAAATACAATACGTCAAAGTGCTTGCCAGCTGATAGCTACGCTTCTCAGAGCTTAAACCTCCCACATGCACAGGCAAGTACTACGTCCCATCTGATGTCATTTCTGCCAAGAGAGACCTGCCCCCTCTGGATGTAAGTAGCACTTCACAGGCAGGAGCTTAGCCAAACTGTAGAACAGCGAGATTATAAATGAGAGTAGTCAAGTCAAATAGTTGACAGTGTCTTTGTGGCAGAAGTGCCATTCCTGAACAACTCCCTCCTGGAACGGCCCTGCAGCAGCTCTGCCTAAGGGCTTGTCTACACTACCACACATGGTCAATCTAAGATACACAACTTCAGCTCCGTGAATAGCGTAGCTAAAGTTGACATACTTAGATCCACTTACTGCAGTGTCTTCACTGAGGTAAGTCAACAGCTGACACTCTCCCGTCGACTCTGCTTGCACTCCTCAATCTGGTGGAGTACCACAGTCAACGGGAAAGCCCTCAGCGGTCAATTTATCGTGTATACTAGACAGGATAAATTGACCCCCGCTGGATTGATTGCTGCCCGCCAATCCAGTGAATAGTGTAGACAAGCCCTAACTCTCCCCCAACAAAATCTTCAGGCATAGATGTGGCTTAGCCCTCCAGCCAAGTCATTGAGGGCATGTCTACACTGTAAAAGAAAACCCGCAGCAGTAAGTCTCCAATCCCAGGCAGTGTAGATGTTCCCACTTGGGCTGGAGCTCAGGCTCTGAAACCCAGCAAGGGGGGTGGTCTCAGAGCCCAAGCTCCAGGGCTGTTTTGTGGTTTTTGCCATAGAGACATACCTCGAGAGATTTCAACCCTTTCCAGGGTAACAAATCTCCAAGTCAAAGTCCAACACAAACCAAAAAAATCTTCTGTCCTGCTGAGCTCAGCTTTCAGCTCCCTTCCTTTCAGAAAGGAAGGAAAAGGCCTGGGTAGGGACCGTCGAATCGTGGAGGTCAACGAATGGCTACGCAGGTGGTGTCGGAGAGAAGGCTTTGGATTCTTTGACCATGGGATGGTGTTCCATGAAGGAGGAGTGCTGGGCAGAGACGGGCTCCATCTTACGAAGAGAGGGAAGAACATCTTTGCCAGCAGGCTGGCTAACCTAGTGAGGAGGGCTTTAAACTAGGTTCACCGGGGGAAGGAGACCAAAGCCCTGAGGTAAGTGGGAAAGCGGGATACCGGGAGGAAGCACAGGCAGGAAGGTCTGTGAGGGGAGGGCTCCTGCCTCATACTGGGAATGAGGGGCGATCAACAGGTTATCTCAAGTGCTTATATACAAATGCACAAAGCCTTGGAAACAAGCAGGGAGAACTGGAGGTCCTGGTGATGTCAAGGAATTATGACGTGATTGGAATAACAGAGACTTGGTGGGATAACTCACATGACTGGAGTACAGTCATGGATGGTTATAAACTGTTCAGGAAGGACAGGCAGGGCAGAAAAGGTGGCGGAGTAGCACTGTATGTAAGGGAGCAGTATGACTGCTCAGAGCTCCGGTACGAAACTGTGGAAAAACCTGAGTGTCTCTGGATTAAGTTTAGAAATGTGTGCAACAAGAGTGATGTCATGGTGGGAGTCTGCTATAGACCACCGGACCAGGGGGATGAGGTGGATGAGGCTTTCTTCCGGCAACTCACGGAAGCTACTAGATCGCATGCCCTGATTCTCATGGGTGACTTTAATTTTCCTGATATCTGCTGGGAGAGCAATACAGCGGTGCATAGACAATCCAGGAAGTTTTTGGAAAGCATAGGGGACAATTTCCTGGTGCAAGTGCTAGGGGAGCCAACTAGGGGGAGCGCTTTTCTTGACCTGCTGCTCACAAACCGGGTAGAATTAGTGGGGGAAGCAAAAGTGGATGGGAATCTGGGAGGCAGTGACCATGAGTTGGTTGAGTTCAGGATCCTGACGCAGGGAAGAAAGGTAAGCAGCAGGATACGGACCCTGGACTTCAGGAAAGCAGACTTTGACTCCCTCAGGGAACAGATGGCCAGGATCCCCTGGGGGACTAACATGAAAGGGAAGGGAGTCCAGGAGAGCTGGCTGTATTTCAAGGAATCCCTGTTGAGGTTACAGGGACAAACCATCCCGATGAGTCGAAAGAATAGTAAATATGGCAGGCGACCAGCTTGGCTTAATGGTGAAATCCTAGCGGATCTTAAACATAAAAAAGAAGCTTACAAGAAGTGGAAGGTTGGACATATGACCAGGGAAGAGTATAAAAATATTGCTCGGGCATGTAGGAAAGATATCAGGAGGGCCAAATCGCACCTGGAGCTGCAGCTAGCAAGAGATGTCAAGAGTAACAAGAAGGGTTTCTTCAGGTATGTTGGCAACAAGAAGAAAGCCAAGGAAAGTGTGGGCCCCTTACTGAATGAGGGAGGCAAGCTAGTGACAGAGGATGTGGAAAAAGCTAATGTACTCAATGCTTTTTTTGCCTCTGTTTTCACTAACAAGGTCAGCTCCCAGACTGCTGTGTTGGGCAACACAAAATGGGGAAGAGATGGCCAGCCCTCTGTAGAGATAGAGGTGGTTAGGGACTATTTAGAAAAGCTGGACGTGCACAAGTCCATGGGGCCGGACGAATTGCATCCGAGAGTGCTGAAGGAATTGGCGGCTGTGATTGCAGAGCCCTTGGCCATTATCTTTGAAAACTCGTGGCGAACGGGGGAAGTCCCGGATGACTGGAAAAAGGCTAATGTAGTGCCCATCTTTAAAAAAGGGAAGAAGGAGGATCCTGGGAACTACAGGCCGGTCAGCCTCACCTCAGTCCCTGGAAAAATCATGGAGCAGGTCCTCAAAGAATCAATCCTGAAGCACTTAGAGGAGAGGAAAGTGATCAGGAACAGTCAGCATGGATTCACCAAGGGAAGGTCATGCCTGACTAATCTAATCGCCTTTTATGATGAGATTACTGGTTCTGTGGATGAAGGGAAAGCAGTGGATGTATTGTTTCTTGACTTTAGCAAAGCTTTTGACACGGTCTCCCACAGCATTCTTGTCAGCAAGTTAAGGAAGTATGGGCTGGATGAATGCACTATAAGGTGGGTAGAAAGCTGGCTAGATTGTCGGGCTCAACGGGTAGTGATCAATGGCTCCATGTCTAGTTGGCAGCCGGTGTCAAGTGGAGTGCCCCAGGGGTCGGTCCTGGGGCCCGTTTTGTTCAATATCTTCATAAATGATCTGGAGGATGGTGTGGATTGCACTCTCAGCAAATTTGCGGATGATACTAAACTGGGAGGAGTGGTAGATACGCTGGAGGGGAGGGATAGGATACAGAAGGACCTAGACAAATTGGAGGATTGGGCCAAAAGAAATCTAATGAGGTTCAATAAGGATAAGTGCAGGGTCCTGCACTTAGGATGGAAGAATCCAATGCACCGCTACAGACTAGGGACCGAATGGCTCGGCAGCAGTTCTGCGGAAAAGGACCTAGGGGTGACAGTGGACGAGAAGCTGGATATGAGTCAGCAGTGTGCCCTTGTTGCCAAGAAGGCCAATGGCATTTTGGGATGTATAAGTAGGGGCATAGCGAGCAGATCGAGGGACGTGATCGTTCCCCTCTATTCGACACTGGTGAGGCCTCATCTGGAGTACTGTGTCCAGTTTTGGGCCCCACACTACAGGAAGGATGTGGATAAATTGGAAAGAGTACAACGAAGGGCAACAAAAATGATTAGGGGTCTAGAGCACATGACTTATGAGGAGAGGCTGAGGGAGCTGGGATTGTTTAGTCTGCAGAAGAGAAGAATGAGGGGGGATTTGATAGCTGCTTTCAACTACCTGAAAGGGGGTTTCAAAGAGGATGGCTCTAGACTGTTCTCAATGGTAGCAGATGACAGAACGAGGAGTAATGGTCTCAAGTTGCAATGGGGGAGGTTTAGATTGGATATTAGGAAAAACTTTTTCACTAAGAGGGTGGTGAAACACTGGAATGCGTTACCTAGGGAGGTGGTAGAATCTCCTTCCTTAGAGGTTTTTAAGGTCAGGCTCGACAAAGCCCTGGCTGGGATGATTTAACTGGGACTTGGTCCTGCTTTGAGCAGGGGGTTGGACTAGATGACCTTCTGGGGTCCCTTCCAACCCTGATATTCTATGATTCTATGATTCTATGAAAGATTCCAGCTGTAGCAGATTGCCTTAATGCCCACCAACAGATGCCTGGTAAGCAATCAAGCTGACAGTTTGTGTCAGACCTATGCTCCTGCAGGGAGGCTTTTGTAGGCCAGTTTTCAGTCAGCTCCTAGCCCTAGCCAGGCTACTTGCAGCATGGAAGCTGCCAGTCTGCTTTCCTTTACAGTTAGCCCACAAATGACCTGTGTACCTTCTTTTTAACTCCTCCTTCCAGGCCTAACACCTAGGTGTAGCAGGACAGGACTGATTAGGGTCATTGCAGCTCATTAACCACTTCCTAGCTAGTGTGGGATTCATATACTCAATCAAAGTCCTCTAAAGGAACACAACTAGAGTAGGATTTTCAAAAGCACTCAGCATTTGTCTGCTCCCATTGAAGTCAATGATAAAATTTGCAATTCTTTTTTGCGAATACAGACTAACATGGCTGCTACTCTGAAACCTAATGATAAAATTATCATTGACTTTATTGGGAGCAAAATTAGACCAACACTAAGCACTTTTGAAAATCCCACTTTTAAATTCCATTATCTATCAGGCTCACAAATGACTGAAAGCAATCAGTGCCTGGATATTATTATTTATTAATAGGTTGACTATTCACTAAAATATAACCCTTTTCTACATGACCTGCTGCATATCTGTGTTGCAAAAAATTATGCCAGTAACTTTACTATTAACATAGTCCCTTCTGAATTCAGTGGACCCACTTGTGTGTAAAGTTGTTACATGCATAAGTGTTTGCACGGTTGGACCCTTAAACAGCATTATTCTCCAAAGATTTATCACCTCAGTTATATAAATAATTTCACACATACAATAACTGCCAATTTTATGGGAATTTGTAGCCTGTTGATCTTACAATAATTCTTTAAGTTTAATATGTAGATATGGCTATATTTACTATGTAACTGAAAGATGTCCATACCTACTCGACTACTGTATGGGGGTTACCCCATCAATGTGTCATAGATAATTAGCTTTTCACAATTTGCTGCAATAATGAAATGTGGCATGAAAGTATGTGAATTTTGTTCATGGAAATAATTTTCAGAAGCCAAAATTTCCTTGCTCTTTGCTTAATATGGTTCATGAAGCTGTCCTTGACTTGCACAGCATTCGAGGATCAATCATATTTCATGGTTTAGTAAATTTTCACAATTCTGCATGAAAGCAACTTTTCAGTGAAAATATATTCTTCTGTCAGTGGTGGTTTGCCACACCTACAATTTTGTTCACAATGTGTGGTATTAATCCATAACAATTTATCTTTATCGTGCAGAAATGCTTCAAGATATAGTAACCCATTAATCCTGATTTCACATTGACAAATATTACACACAGAGCCAGATTCAGCAAACAACGAACATTACATTACAAATCTTTTATTATTTTTGTTATTACTATTTTTTTAATTATATGCCTTCATTGTTGAAGTTAGTCTGGCTAGAACCTGCTCTTCTGACAAGATTGTTTCATTATAAACAGAGAATATTTTAAAATCCAATGGAATGCTCCAGATTAATCAAAATCATAATCAATCATTATTAGAACTTGAATCTTAACAAATTAATAGCCTTCTTCCTTCATCTACTTTTAAATTTTAATATGCACAGTTCAACTTCTAATTTTTTGCTAGTTAAAGTAAAGAACTGTTTCATATTCATCTTAGAAAGAAAAGGAGTACTTGTGGCACCTTAGAGACTAACAAATTTATTAGAGCATAAGCTTTCGTGAACTAACCCTAACCCTAAGCTACAGCTCACGAAAGCTTATGCTCTAATAAATTTGTTAGTCTCTAAGGTGCCACAAGTACTCCTTTTCTTTTTGCGAATACAGACTAACACGGTTGCTACTCTGAAATATTCATCTTAGGTGTCTTCAGTTATATTTCCCTGTGATAATATATTTGTGTGTGGTTCAAGCTCATCTTTAGTGAGCAACAGTGATCTATATATTACTCATGCATACAGGAGATGAGCTTATACCACAAGTATAAACAATTCTGAACTTTGGGGAAGTTCATCCATAGCTAGGACCCACTTCAAATACTATATATCAGTTTTCTATAAATACTGAAAATCAGAAATGAACCTTGGAAGAGAACTGTTTGTTACCATTTGAGCTATTGTACACAAGAAAAGGAAGGTCACTAACTCTCTAAAAATCAAGGCAGCCCCTGATGTACCCCAAGCCTACTCCTCTTGGGATTTTGTAAGTTAAAATAAAGACCTTAAATTGGATACAGAAGTTAATTAAAAGCAAGGGCACTTTGGTTTAGGGACTTTCTTTACATTTGTGTCTAGTACAATGGCAAGCAACAGCGCCATGCAAAGGGAAGTTTAAATAGTTCCAGGGAACCACACCCAGCCCCAGCCCCATCAGGAGCCCGTAAAGGGCACTTAAAAAAACACCTCTTTTCTTCCATCATGGTTCCCTAGCCTTTTTTGTAACTGCTCCCTTCCCTTGAGCTAGACTT
This sequence comes from Dermochelys coriacea, assembly GCF_009764565.3. NCBI lineage: Eukaryota > Metazoa > Chordata > Testudines > Dermochelyidae > Dermochelys > Dermochelys coriacea. The sequence continues at coordinate 73,360,832 of NC_050072.1, read as the reverse complement.
ACCTTCCCTTGACCTTATCCATGTTCCTGAACTCTGACTCATTAGTTTTACTTGATACAGCTTTGAGTTTCACAAAGATATTATGACCCTTCTCTGAGTTTCACAGGGATATTAGTTAGCTCTGCAGTAGCAGGTGAAAGTCATTCCCAACCTAGCAATTCATTCATAAAGAGATTAGTGGGTGAATTCTTACGGTCAACCATGACTTCTGCCAGAATACCACGAGAGTGGTACTTCAAAGCACAAGCTGCAGCACCTTGAAAAATAAGATCAGAAAAGTGCAAATGCGCTACAAAGTTTCTTGAAATATGTTAAGTTCAACCATGTTCCTGGTGAACAATCAGTGATCAGTTCTGCTACTCCCATTTCTGAGCCTTCCTCAGCTAGTGAGGATGTTGATTTGGGATTGTCAGGCTTCAGAACCTCCGACACTGGAACTGAGGTAAGCGCTGAATTGTTGGGTGCCAGAACCTGATTACAGCACAAATATTTGCATTGAATTGTTGGGTCCCAGAATCTGATTGTGGATCAGAACATTGCCCTTTTTTGTTGCTAGTGCCACTGTTAAATACATGGCTGCAGAAAGCAGTTCAGTTATTGAAAATGTGGGGCAGAATTTTGTCATAGACAAGAAGACTTTCCTAGGAAATGCAAAGGAAAACAATTATTAAAATTATGGCTCTTTGTCAAAACTCCTAATGCGGAGTTATACCAGTGATCCTGGTTGATGTATTATTCAACTCTTGCCTTCTTGTTCTGCTTCATTTGTTTGCTTTTCTAGCCAAATTCCTCATCTTCCTTTTGTGAACTGTAAAGCTGGGTTCATATACTTTTTCCACTTTAGCAAGTAAGGATGCTGACTGAACATTCAAAGAAACACATGGTGCAACCACTTGCTGGATGGACATCGCATAACCATTGGAAAAGGGTCACACAATTGACAAAGATATGCAAACCTGCTTTCAGACACAGAAAGACATGTGGCACAATATTCTGCATCGTGTCTTGGGTATTTTGCTGTACTTAAGTAAAGTTTAGCTTTGAGAGGTTCAGATGAAAAGTTTCATAATCCTCAATGGTAATTGGGGGGGATTACTTAAATTGCTTGCAAGGTATGATAATGTGTTGCAACATCATGTGGAATCTATTAAGACTGGTATGGCAAATGTGACATGCTTATCAAACTGAATTCAAAATGAATGTATCAGGTGGATCACAAGAATAGTACAGCAGACTATTTTCAACAAGATTAGGAAAGCTAAATACCTCTCTATGATATCTGATTGCACTTCAGACCTCTTCCAAATGGAACAAATATCCCAGGTGTTAAAGTAAGTTGGGGTTTCAAATGATGGAACAAAGGTTGTTGAGAGCTTTGTTTATTTTGTTGATAGCCACGTAAAACAAGGGAGGGTATGACAGAGGTTATTTTAGAGAAGCTAAAAAATTCATTTAAGTTTAACTGGTTGCAGGGGACAAAGCTATGACAAAACTAAAATGGCTGCAGCATACAAAGGTGTTCAAAATCAAACTAAGCAGATAAATCAGTATATGTCTTATCTCATGGGCTGCCCAGTCAATGAACTTATTGGAGCCACAATGGATGTTCTATTTTTTTAACTTGTTCACAGATTATACACTCTGTTAGTTGTTGGGATGTGTTGAAAAGGCATTAGTATTGCATTAAAATGCCAAAGCATGACAAGATGGTCAGCAAGGGTAGAGGCAATCTGTTCACTATGATATCGGATTCAGGGTATGCTTGATGTTTTAGATGAGATCAAGGTTTTACACAACCTTACACTAGAACTTCAGTGAGAAGCCGATAGCTTGCAAATATTTCAGAGTGTTCATATCTAGTTTTGGCCAAGATGTAGTATGTTGTGAGCAAAAAATTGCAGAGTCCATATCTTGATATTCAAATGGCTCACAGTTTACTTGGTGGCCTTCAAGTGGACTGACTGGAATTACGGTCTTCTGCATTCATTGCATGCAAGGAAGCTGCTGTTTAACGGGCCGAAACATTTGGAATATTCACACAGTTCAAAGAGTAACAATTTCAAAGGAAGAAAATAAAGCGAGGCAAACTTGCACAGGACAAAGGTTTATCAGATCCCAAAACCCTTTTTAAATGTGAGGTTTTCAACCCCAAATGAGACACAATATTAACACAATTAGATGATAGGATGCGTAAATTTCATGGAGTCGGAAAGAGTTTTGGTTTTGCGGGTTTTGATGGGTGAGAAACTGAAGACTCAGCAGCAAAGAGCTAATGAGGCATTCTTGAAATGTAGTTAGTAGCCACCCTGCGGATTTAAACTCTAGGGGTATGTCTACATGGGGATAAAAATTCCACAGCATGACCACAGCTGGCCTGGGTCAGCTGATCCAGGCTTGCAGGGCTCAGGCTGCAGGACTAAAAATCGCTGGGCAAACATTCAGGCTAGGACTGGACCCAAAGCTCCAGGACCTTCCACCCTCACAAGTCCCAGAGCTCGAGCTCCAGACCAAGCACAAATGTTTACACAGCAATTTTTCAGCCCTAGAGCCTGGCCCAGCAAGCCCAAATCAGCTGACTTGGTCCAATTGCAGGGTTTTTTTTATCCCCATGTAGACGTATACAATGAGATTGAGCTCTTCACCAGTTTTTTCAAGTAAGGCTTTAAGATGACTTAGAAGTGAAGATGCCTATTGATCTCCTTAGCTACATTAAAAAAAGTCTTCGGATGTGAGTTTTCTTAACTTAGAAACAGCAGTGCATATTTTTTTGCTGTCTTCCTTTAACCATGGCTGTTAGTGAAGGGAGATTCAGCAAGATAAAATTAATCAAGAGCTATCCAAGAGCATTCATGGGCCAGGAAAGGTTAGGTGATAGGGGTAGTTATTTCTATAGGAACTCAGAAACAAGGCAGATAGACTGGGATGAGCTAATTATTGCTTCTATGAAGATTAGGAGAGTTCCTTTGCAAGAGTACTTGGCAGTGAATGCATTTTTGGTATGGTGGGGTTTGGGGTTTTTTGTCAGGGTGAGGGAAATTTGGGTTTTTGTTTGTTTTTTGCAGCTGGGTGGCAGATCTGAGTCTTGAAAATGGGCTAGAACACCATTGGCACAGCACTGCCACGCATGCTAGTGGTGCTTATCAAATCACCATGATGGTGATAATGGAGCACAGGTGCTGTGATCTCGGTGAAAAGCACCACAATGTAGGCAAGCAGCTGTGTTTTGTCATAGCCAGACTGAAATTCCTGTATGTGCTTTACACTTTAAGACTATACAAAAATTACAGATAGTGCAAAATGTAGCTGCTTGCCTATAAAGTGGTGCTTTTTACTGAGAACTGATCCCTGCGGGACCCCACTCAATATGCCCTTCCAGCTTGACTGTGAACTACTGATGATTACTTTCTGGGAATGGTTTTCCAACCAGTTCTGCACCTACCTTACAGTACGTCCATCAAGGTTATATTTTGTTAGTTTGTTTATGAGCCACTCATGTGAGATAGTTTTGTTCCATATCTTCATCAATGATTTAGATAATGGTATAGAAAGTACCCTTGTAATGTTTGAAGACAATACCAAGCTGGGAGGGTTGCAAGTGCTTTGGAGGATGGGATTAAAATTCAAAATGATCTGGAGAAATGGCCTGAAGTAAATAGGATGACATTCAATAAGGACAAATGCAAAATACTCCACTTAGGAAGGAACTATCAGTTGCACACAAACAAAATGAGAAATGACTGCCTAGGAAGGAGTACTGCGGAAAGGGATCTGAGGGTCCTAGTGGATCACAAGCTAAATATGATTCAACAGTATAACACTGTTGCAAAAAAAGTGAACATAATTCTGCAGTATATTAGCAGGAATCTTGTAAGCAAGACACAAAGTTATTATTCCTCTCTGATTAGGCCTCAACTGGAAAAATGTGGACAAATTGGAGAAACTCCAGAGAAGAGAAAAATGATTAAGGCCCAGAAAATATGACCTATGAGGGAAGATTGAGTTTAAAAAGAAAAGGGGGGGGGTTGTTTAGTCTGGAGAAGAGAAGATAGGGTGTGGGGGGTGAGAGGACAAAAGTTTTCAAGTACATAAAAGGTTGTCACAAGGAAGTGGGAGAAAAATTGTTCTCTTTAACCTCTGAGGATAGAACAAGAAGCAGTGGGCTTATATTGCAGTAAGGGCAGTTTAGCTTGGACAGTAGGAAAAATTTCGCAACTGTCAGAGTGGTTGAGCACTGGAATAAATTGCCTAGGGAGACTGTGGAATCTCTGTCATTGGAGATATCTAAGAGCAGGTTAGACAAACACCTGTCAGGAATAGTCTAGATAATACTTAGTCCTGCCATGAGTGCAGGGGACTGGACTAGATAACCTCTCAAGGTCCCTTCCAGCCCTTCCCTTCTATGATTCTATAAGCATTCCCTAAGAGTGTATGAATAGTCACCCAATGCCACCCTCCAGGAGCTCTCAGAGAGAAACAGAATAGTTGCTCAAGCATAACTCCATCAATTCTATGATGCACATTAACTTGATGTCAAGCAATGGTTTCTTGAGCAAGGGCTGAAAAATTGCTTCTTGACAGAACACGACATACTGCTCTTTCACATAGAGATGTTGACAATCTCCATTAATAAGACCCCCTATATCCCCAGTAGATTTTATTACCAAAGAAGGGTAGTCTTCCAGACCCTCATGGGTAACACTAGGTGAAATTCATGAAACTCATGAAACTCAGGAAGATTACATGTTTGTCCTTCTCGAAATGTCTCCGTGGTAAATAGCTCTTTCTGAATCCAAACAATCTTATCCTCAAAACTAATTGACAATTCCTTACAGTTTTGCTATTGTCCTAGCACTTCCATTTCCATGAGAACACAAGGCAGGTTTCACACTTTTTTTTTTTTTGCCCCACTCCTAAAATACAGTAAATTTAAAAAGGCACGTTCCTACTCTTACAGAAATTTTAGTTTTGAATGAAGAGTTGACAGCCTATTCTTCCTCCAAAACATATGTAACATGCACTAAGGAAATACTATCACCCCTAACTTCCAAAGGTGGAAATTTAATTCAGGGCTTTGTCCCAAAGCTTAGAACACATGGGGCCCATTCATATTATTTATGAGCAATGACATGGTGAGTTTGACTGATTTTTTTTTTTAAATCAAGACTTCCATTTTTTTACGCACAAATATTTCAGGCACAATTTTGTGGGAATAAATGAAGGCAGAGAGCAGAGCAGTTTCTGGGCATACAACTGTGCCTATAATTATTTCTGTGTACAAAATGGCAGGCCCTAAATGTTTTTAAAATGCCGTGACGTTTGGTAGTGATGGATTTGCTCCATTTATGTTCATTTTGATACTGTCTGTAACATGCACTGCTGAGTTTTAGCCTTCTTTGGTTTCATGAATGTGATGAGCTCAGTAGAACTCTTTGGAAACCCTTAAAGTTTTGCTAGTTATGAGATTTTGGAGATCTTCCAGTCAGAAAGCTACATGTGCCTAAAATAAGCTTAACACAGAAATTAGAGATGGAAAAGACCTATTGGACCTCTACCTGCCAATATAGGATTGTTCTCTAGTATATGCTATAATTGCATAGAAATAGCTGAACATTTTATCATCACTCTATTTTGCACTTCCTAGTCAGCTGCCGTAGTACAAGAGTCCTGACCAGCAATCTCATCAAATAACCACATATTAATGAAAATCTACTGCAAGGACCTACTTCAACACTGCACTGCTCCAGTTGTATGCTTGTGTAATTTCAATGCAGTTCACTAGCATAAATACAAAAGTAAAGTAGCAGTGAATCAGTCCCTGGTTTTTAACTATGGAGAGCAGGTTCATCTGAATCTTATTTCTTCCTATCCCAAAAATGTATATCCCCTTTCTCTCATTAATGTTTCATCCATTGCTCTTACTGACTTTCATGTGTGAGGTTAGCCTTTATTCATATGTTTATAAAGTGGGGGAAACTGATACAAATGTTCAGAACCTTGCCTATGATAACACCAAATATTTGTGTCAGGACTATGCATAAACGTGGTAGAGGCAGCAGTAAACTCCTAGTACTATATTAACCACAAAACCGTTCTTCGCCTCCTTACTATATATTGTAGGAAGGATGTAAAATTAATTCTTGAAAAGAAAACTTCATAAATTGAAATGTTGAAGAAATTGTATGTTCAATAAAACAAATCTTTAGTATGCAACTACTTTCCAATTGATATAATTACTGGTTTTTAATATTTCACTTACTCACTTTTTCAGATCTTCCTTCCAACTTACTTTATTTCTTTGACAACTCAATACAATGCTATATTTTCCACATTTTAAATGATGTGTTCATTCATTAAGACAATTCATTGCGGAGAATAGAAAATATCCTGAGGCACATTGTACATGATTTGAATTTATTATATTTGGAGGGATGATACATTGATACATACAGATATCACATTATATTTAGTTCCTTGTTTCCTTTAAGATGAAAACATCATAATAGTTAGACATGAATACTGTGTAATTCTCAAAATGACTTATTTTGGTTTGTTAAACAAAAGCTTGAAGGAGAAGAACTTTGTTTTTGTTCCTCAACATACACATCATTAGCAAATAATATATCAATTGGGGGAGGGGGTAATTATTATTCAAGTAATAATGGATTGGCCTAATAAGTAGAAAAATTAGATTTTTTAATTTAAACACATGGAATTCTTAGTAATTAAAATGTTTAAGTGAATGAATCACTATGTCTAGTGATAATTGCCAAATGGAAATGCTTATAGCAAATCAAAAACCACAAGTGTCAATTTGTACCATTAACTTCATACAGTATATAAATGTACTTATTTTAAAACAGGCAAGCCAAGATAGAGTGCACAGTATTATGCATGTTCATTTCATAATCCTGCAGTTTAGTTCATCTGGTAACAAACTGATTCATTCCCAAGGTGTAGGTAAGTACTTTATCTCAGAACCATGTAAGCTCCATGTTCTTAGCAATGAAATACTTAAGTTCAGCCTTATGTTATGTACCTTCCTTGATTGTTATTAGATCCATATATGACAAGCTAAAGAATTAGTAAGCTTGCTCTAAACTATGCACTGCAAATATGATTAGTCAATTATGTTCGAATCTGAGATGGAGGTAAATCTATTATGCCGATAAATCTTTCTTTGATTTTAATAAAAATAGAGCAGGTTAAAGAATTCCATCTAGGTGTTTGTGATTCTTCAGTACACAGCAAAGTGCACTTCAAAAATGCCAAAAGGGCTGCAAATAAAATTCACACAAATTCTTAATAAATTGCAGAACTGAGAAGTCTCAAATTCTACATAGCAAACCCTTACAGAGGAACTTTGTCTATTCTTTTGATTAATATATAAGATTTATATATTTATATATTTGTCATTTATGTTTTGAAAATCTGACACAATACCATATAAAGTACTGCAAATACTTATCTATGCAAGTACCCCCATTAATATCCCATTCTGCATTAGCTTAAGTTTCCAAACAGATTAAAGGTATAGCCCTATGTAGAGCACACTGTAGTAGTCTAATCTAGAGGTGACAAAGATATGGAGCATATTCACCCAGATACTGATGAAGGCAAACTGGCTGCTTTCTCTGCTCTTGATGGGGCAGAAATAAATGGGTCAGACCCTCAGCTAGTGTAAATCAACATAGCACTACTAAAGTCAAATTGTCAAGTATCTTGAAGTTTGTTTTCTTTTACTTGCAAAACAGGGCCATCTCTGAATGTCAAGAGATTCTCCCCTGGAGATTGGATATAGGGCCATGTGAAGCCACTACAGCGTGCTTCCACTGCCTTCTCTGGGATGAAGGGATTCCATCTCATACAAAAGCCAGCCTGTTCCCGAGTTGTCTGCTGGGGCACATGACCAGAAGATACTCAGACACTGTGGTGATGGGCTCTGCATTAAAAACTAGAATAGAATCAGACCTGAGTTCAGTGCAGCCCTGAGGGGGAAGAACACTTTCATGCTGGCAACTTTCCTCAGCATAAAGCAGAGCAGCTTTATAGTCGTCCCCCCCCCCCCGCCCCCAAAAAATCATTCTGGTAGCCAGGGATCACCAGAGCATAAGGATGCCTTTGGCCAGAACAATTTCACTCCCTACACCCCCATACCCTCCCCACACCAGGGACCAAAAGGAGGGATGGCATAGAAGCTGCTACAGGGATCCTACAACTCCTCAGGACTCACCTAGGCTGAGAGATCCTCACAAAGCCAAATCTGCCACATTTATGGCTTTGTGTTATTGCAATGGCACATGGTGGGATCTGACCTTAACCTCTACAACAAACATACAACAGACCTGGCTTGTAGGGACCAGGATTTAACCCTTAAATTTTCTTGTCTGCAAATATGTAAGATTAGCCCACATCTTTCAGTGTTACCCATAGACATAAGAATGCAATCAAATTGGGCAGCTAAAACTTCAGAAGGACAATAACCTTTTTCAACCAGACTAATTCATTTCAGTGCAATGATGGAGACTACTTGATATATGGCCAATGCATTTGTTCCCTGATGTTCAGCACAAGTACAATAACACTGGCTACTGAACTTCAACACTTATCCATAACTGTGGGCTTTTCAAGAAACCCAATGATCCTTAGCACACATCTGGACTTAAAATCTGCCCTCTTTATATAACCATTATAATCCAATTATAAGAAAACAGTTTGCTTTTTCAATTTCCTCATAATAAAGGAGTTCTGTTAGCAAATCACTGATGTTGAGATTCAGAAAAGGCAATTAAATGTGTTCAGTCAAAACATCTGTTTTAATATTTAGTTTAATACAAATTTTCCAATTTATTAGCTGGCACGTGGTCTGGAATCTAGTAAATGGGAACACATTAGTCAATAACTCCCTAAAAGATAGTAGTTTTCTATCATAGCTTTTAAATGTTCTGAGGCTTAGACCTAAAACTGATAAAGTCTCAAGAGAGCTCAGTTTTAATGTTGTCTTGAGTGATTTAACATTGTTGTTAAGCATACAAACAAGAATGAAGACTGAAGGGATTTTTTTTAAAGCCGCTAATAAGCCTGCCATGGCAGTAAATGTGATCTCTCCCCTTGACTTCTTTTTAGAAAAAAACTAACCATTACGGTACTCTTTAGACTGCAAATTACAGATAGATTTTTCTGTCTATTTAGTACATAACATTCAATTTATTCACTCTGCTGCCTCAAAACACAGCTTTCCCCCAACAAGCTTTGGATAGAAAAAGTTTTTGTTCATACACATGTTCAAAAATCAATTTCTCCAGTACAAGTGCTGTGTCCTGCCAGAAAGGATAAAAGGAGGATCACATCCTGTAAGGATCAGAAACAAAAACAAAACAAGAATGAAGCACCATTCGAATAAGTCACTTCTAACAGAGCTTCTCTGCCTAGGTCTTCGTCAATGGTTCTATATTACAATGGAATAAAAAAAAATTTCCGTTTGTGGGAAGTTAACAGATCAGGAGAACTGCCTTTATATAGAACTGGAACACAATTCCAAGGCCACCGCAAGCACTGAGTAAAGTTACATGGGAGAGGACTATTGGTTTTTTTGTTTGACTACTTTACTGAAAGCAATGGTCTAAAAGCAGAAAGCACAGCTCTCAAAGCATTAGGCCTACATAAGTTTGCTGTAGTTTACCTAATTCTTCATTCTGACTCCTCACATCTATTGATAAAGAGCAACCAGCCATGGAGGATTAAAGTCTGTTTAAGGAATCTTGCTCTGTTTCTTAACTAGGTGCATAGACTCTGATACAGACAATGATTGACGAGGTCCAGGGGAAGGTGTTTGTTTTTTGTTATGTAGCATCCTTCCACAGTTGCAGCTTTTGAATTAACTATCCTCTTGGGTCCTTTGCCCCATGTGTGGAAAAGTTGGAGAATGAGAAATAATGGGGAAATAAAAATACAAGTAAATTAAAATGTAAGTATACTGTTCTATCATTCATCCACTATGTAGTATATTTTCAAAGCAGTATACAAGTTAGGGAAGACTCACAAATCTCAAAAACATATAACACTTGTGCATTTTTATTGGAATGTTAGGAAAATGTAATGAGTCTAATATTTAATTCATAGTCCAAATACCTTTTATAAAGTGGACACTTGGATAGATCCTATTCAGCAGCATTTTAGCAGGCTAGTTTGAGATTTGAGTCATCATCAATTGAGGCCATGCAGTATGTAGCCTACAGTACACGGCCAAAGTTCAGTAGCATTCACAAGATTAGACAAGCATATTCTTTTTATATCATGGTAGTTTTTGTGTAGCAAAAAAAAAGGGGGGACTAGATTCTGATCATTTCACAGCAGTGTAAATCCAGAGCAAGTTCACCTCTGTTCATGGAGTTACTCCAGGTTTGCACCAGTATAGCTGAGACCAGAGTCTGGCCCAAAGTCTTTTAATTATAACTATGTGCACAATCACATGCTTCATTATAGCTCAAATTTGATCCTCATGCTGATTTAAAAAGATGGTGTTTTTAGGGTTACCAAGAGGTCCCAATTTTATAGGGACAGTCCCAATATTTGGGGCTTTTTCTTATATAGGCTCTTATTACCCCTCACATGCATTCCGATTTTTCACACTTGCTATCTGGTTAGCCTAGGTGTTTTACAGCAGAATGATTATTGTGCATTAGCGATCTCACTGTTTCAGAGTAGCAGCCATGTTAGTCTGTATTCGCAAAAAGAAAAGGAGTACTTGTGGCACCTTAGAGACTAACAAATTTATTTGAGCATAAGCTTTCGTGAGCTACAGCTCACTTCACTGTAAAATCCTAGTGGAAACAAGGTACAGATACTTTTCACCGTGAGGTAGCTAGGTGAAGTCCACTCTATATCCCTGACTCTGGTTGACCTCGCCTCGTTACTGCATGGTGAAAACTACCTGCGCTTTGTCTCCACTAAGATTTCATACAAGGATACATCTGGTTTTAACAATGAAGACATGGCCTCGGATATGCTGGAGCCCTCTAGCTGATTTCAGATCAATGCATAAGAATCTGAAGACAGAATTTGATCCTGTGGTGGTTTGAAATTAACATATATTTTCCATTTATTTTGGTCTCCTTCAGGAAAAAAAGAGGTTAATAAATAAGTAATGTTTTAATCAGCCAACAAATTAAATGGCTTGAAAGGCAAAAAAAAATGAGGTATCCCATTCTCACACAATTACTGATAGCAATCAGCAATGTGGAAAAACCATGCGCCCTTTTTCTTTTTGACTTTACTGGAACCCACTATCATATGTACTGCATATCAATATTGTTCAGCAGTAGCTGATAGGAAACTCCAGAATGCTTGGCCTTCAGGCTGGAAATTAAATAATATGATCAATGATTCTTTTCAGAAATAGCATCCTACTTCTGCTACCTGCATTCTGACAGCTTATTTCACGTCTGAGTCCGAAATTACTTTCATGCAACCATTATTGTAGTAGCCAAATGACTGTGTCAGCTTTACAGTTACACCGAATGTCTGGATAAAAAAAGGGCTCTGTTCAATCACAGAGATTCACAAGTCACTATTTGTAAGAATCATTTATTGCTAACATGCAGTCTAGAAAAATAAGTAGTCCCCTGGACATTAAAATGTTCATTTGCTTATTAATATATAATCGCACTGAAACACAAAGCAAATTAAAATAGAGAGCAAGAGAGCAACTGTATCACCTTTAATTTCTCCTTTGCATATGGGGAGTCCTTGGCATTCCATTTAGATGGAGATAGGAATGAGGAATACATTTTTGTGGAATAATTTTAGACATACTATTGGATGAGGTATCCAGCTTTCTGTTTCATGTTTATTTTTTAAAATGCTTAGCATGCTACTTTCACTTCAAAGTCATAATTCCATTTTGGAATGTGTTAGTTCACTTCATTCTCATTATTTATCATTTATATTACAGTAGCACTTCAAAGTCCCACCCAACCTCAGGACCCCATTGTGTCAGGTGCTGTACAATAGAAAGTAAGAAACAGATCCTTACTTAGATTTACATTCTACATAGACAAGACAGACAAAGAGTGAGAGAAAGGTGGTAGTAGTATTAGCCTCATTTTACAGATGGTAAACTGAGGCACAGGGATATGGAACTCAGTCCTGCAAGTTACCAACCCCTGTACCTGCATGGAGACCCACAGAAGTCAGTGGTCTACTGTAGCAGGGTGGACACCCACTTGGGCCCAGAGGGGTTTAAGATGGGAGAGGGCTGTTTGTAGAAGAAAGGCAGCGGGGCTGATTGGGGAAGCAGCCTCAGCTGGGGGCCATACCCCACTCAGGGCCCAACTGGCTCTATAAAGGCTGTGAGCCAGAGGCCTAGAGGAAGACTCTCTCTCTAGCCCTGAGAGGGCGGGACCTGGCTGCAGAGACCTGAATAGAGGACCTAGTTTGGAGCAGGGCTAGGGAAAGGCCAAGGGAGCCTGGGAGCTCCAGCCTAGAAAAACCCCAGGCTGCGGGCCTGGTATGGTCTATTAGGTATGGGGGTAGCAGGTCCAAACCCAACCATGCCGGTGATGAGTGGCTCATACTGCAGTCTGCCCCAGGGCATGGAGGCTAGCTGGTGACTGGCAGGAGCCTATGACTGAGGTGAGGTAGGGGTAGTGGGGGGTTCTCCTAGGAGGGGGAGACCCAGAACTGTGGGGTACAGCCAGGGGGCAGCACCTGGAAGAAAGGGGCACCGGGGTCCTGGGAGGGACATGAGAGCCAGCAGCAAGGTGAGACACCGGCCTGAAGAGGGCGCTCCAGAGGCTGGAATGCTAATTCCTTGAGACGACCAGCAGGAGGTGCCACACGTGAGTCTCAGTCCGGTTACATCTACCCACAGAGTAATGTGCAGGATCAGGGTCAAAATGACTTTCTCAGGGTTACACAGAAAGCTGGCATAGCTGAGAAGTGAACCAAAATCTCTTGAGTCCCTAGCCACTGTCTTAACCACAAAGCCAAGCTTCCTCTTCATGGAGAAAGGTGAGGACTTTATTCCTTTTTTCTGAATATAATCACTCATTTCTGGGAAATAATGAATTACACAATTTCAGAATGTGTTTTTTAAAATTTAAATGTCAAATGCAGCACTACAATTGTGCAATGAGACTGAAGTAGGGTTCCCCACCCCACAGGTGTGGTGCCGGTTCCTGCATCTGTGGCCACTAAGAGAGCATGTGGTAGACGAAGCAAGTTTTGGATTTGGGTACATCAGAGTGTAAAGCAGAGCTGTGGGTGTTCCTTGCAAGTGCAAGGACTCCAGTGCTAAAACAGAAGGTTCTTTTCATTCTCTAACCACAAAATAATGGTGAGCCTCATTAATATGGGAAGGTGAGGAATAAATCATTTGTATTTTAAAGGATACTTTTAATTTGACACTAATGGATTTGAGTAGCATTGCATCAACCTCCCAGAACCCTCCCAAAGACAAACCCATGTGAAGCAGCCTTGGTAGGCTAAATCTTTCTGTCTTAAGGGCTTTGATTTAATCCTCTGATCAGCTGCCCAATTCAAAACCGATTTCTTTCAGCCTAGGGTTGCCAGTCATCTGGTTTTCAACCAGAAAACCCAGTCGAAAAGGGACCCGGGGAGCTCCAGTAGGCACCACCAACTGGGCCGTTAATAGTCCAGTTGGCAGCACAGTGGAGTCCCAGGACTAAGGCAGGCTCCCTACACGCCCTAGCTCCACATGGCTCCTGGAAGCAGCCACCAGGTCCCCACAGCCCCTAGAGGGGGCGGCCAGGGAAGCTTCACACACTGCCCTGCCCCAACAGCAAACCAATGGGAAGAGCAACCAATGGGAGCTGTAGAGGCGGCGCCTTCAGAAGCCGGGCAGTGTGCAAAACCTCCCTGGCCACCCATGCGTTTAGGGGCTGCAGGGACCTGGGGGACGCTTCCCAGGAGCTGCATAAGCACTGCTGGGACCCCACATCCCAAACCCTCTCCCTCACCCCAACCCCCTGATCCAGTCCAGAGTGCCCTCCTGCACCCAAACTCCATTCTGGAGCCTGCACCCACCCCAACACACTGCCCCAAACCCCTCATCCCTAGCCCTACTCCAGAGCCTATACCCCCAGATGGAGCCCTCACTCCCCCACACACACCCCAACTCCCTGCCTCAGCCTAGAGCCCCCTCCTGCACCCCAAACCCCTCATCCCCAGCCCCACCTCAGAGTCTGTGCCCCCCAGCCAGAGTCTTCACCCCCCTGCACCCCAACCCCCTGCCCCAGCCTGGAGCCCTCTCCCACACCCTGAACCCCTCATTTCTGACCCCAGCCAGAACCTGCACCCAGAGCCCATACTTCCAATGTACCCTAATCTGCTATCCCAGCCCAGAGCCCTCTTCTGCACCCCAAACCCCTCATTCCCAGCTACACTCCAGAGCCCACACCCCCATCTGGAAGCCTCACCCCCCTCCCAACCCCCTACTCCAGCCCTGTGAAAGTGAATAAAGGGGGGATGGAGCAAGTGGGTGTCAAAGAAGGGGCAGGGCCACAGGGAAGGGGTGGGAAAGGTGTTTGGTTTTGTGCGATTAGAAAATTGGCAGCCCTATTTCAGCCCTAGGAATATTTTTTTTTTTTTTAAATCTAGCATTCATTTCTTTTCAAAGGTTTTTTTTAATTGATATCCCTTAGACAAGGTGACAAAGCTCCCTTCTGCCTCTCTCTGTAATCTGTGGTGAAAAATAAAGATCACTTAGAACTTCTTGAAAAGAGTAAAGTCTACCTAGCTCCAATATGACCAATATTTCCTTTTAACAGGTGATCTCCCATTAGCTAAACCCTGATCCAAACTCTGGATATGTCCCCCCAAATCAATTTATAGCATCCAATATCATTTATTCCAAACACTGGTCATTTTAAAGTTGGCCTCTGAAGACATCTGGATAATTGAGATTCACTTGTATAATAGGCCCTGAAATCTAGGCCTGCATCAGTGGATAATTGGTGAGTGTGTAACAACTGGTGCATTTGACTATACCGTCCCTGCCTCACCTTTATGTGCAAAGCACTTTCAATAAAGGTGTTATCTCAAAGGTGTAAAAGGTCAAATAATAAAGTCAAAATATATTCTATTTACTTCCATGTGTTTGTCTTTCATAGTAATACCTTTGCAATATGTTGCAGAGATCCACAAGCCAACGGTTTCTTTTTATTATAAGGTTAGGAAGATGAGTTGTCTAGAAACCAGTCTTCTTTTTCTCCCTATTCCTCTTTGGAATCCATGAAACATCATGAGATCATGGATTCAGAGAGATTTTAACCCAGCAATTGCTCATTACTAGGCAAGGGAGATCATGCAGTGACTCCATCAGTGACAGGCTGAATAAATGCAGAGTGACTACTGCAGTTAACAGTGGCAGAATGGGGATTGCCTACTATTACATACAATACGACTACGAAAAGGAGTGCACATCAGCAAAGCATGGAGGATAGTCCCAAGGGAGCACTTTAAAGTAATAAAATCAGTCTTTGCACCAATGGTTTTGCCTCTTCTAACAAACCTTTGCAATATGAAATGATGAGGTGAAACTGTTTCTCTGTAATGGAGTAAATGTAACATCTCCCTGTGTAGAGTCCATGTGGAAGCAAAACAAACTTTCTGTACCTGGGACACATGAATGACACTTCTATAAAGAGTTCTGATATAGGCCTCCATGTAGCAATAAGCTCTGTATAGATACACCCTTGCATGAAGCATCACTGAGTCAGGTGGGGCTCGGTGAGGGCCCGGGGTATTCATTGCAGAACCTTATCAAAAGCTGACTTCTGTCTTAAGAAAAGAGACAGTACCTTTTTCCACATTCTTCTGTCCCTATTTTATTCAGATTTCTAATGGGTGAACTTCAAAAGATTTGGCTGGTCAGATAAGCACCCCAAACCATAGATGTTTAAATTATGCAGAACTCTGCAGGATGAAACCCAGGTTGGCACCTCTGGTTTTGTTCCCCTTTGGCACTAGGCGGTGGAAACTTGGCAAATAAACATTTTGCCAAAAAAACCTTGATTATTTTTGTTAAAATTGAAAATATGGTTCATTGAACATTTTCAAGTCTCCACCTGCTTAGTTTGGTTGAAAGGATAGGTGAAGTCTGGCTTAATTATATTAGAATAACCTAGTTTGCCACTCTCTAATTTAAGGGCCTCATTTCATAACAAACCTAAATATTTGGGGAAAGGAAGCACTTGTGCATCTCACAGCTATTGAAACGATATCAAAATCATCCCTTCTCTCTACTCAGAGGCATTGCTGAGAGATACTATACAATCGATCAGCAACATTTTTCTAGAAACGTAGTCAAAATATACCTTAAGGAAATATACACAGTTTATTCCAATCCAGACCATGTACTGTGATGCCTAACCAGCAACATTATGTATGTTAATAACATCTGACATGCAGCTATATTCAATCAGTTGATTAATGGTTGAGATACTGCCTTCTGACAACTTGTATTACTGTCAGCCAGCCACCAATCTCCTGTAGCCCACTGCATGACTGTTGTATTATATTGTGAGAGGTCCTGCCAGGAAGGACCTCCAGACACTAGCAAAGTATCTTCTAGCATGTGACACCCCCAGAGGAGTCGTATATCTTAAAAAGCCATGATCCATTCAGGTATATTAATTATACTATTTATTATGGGCTGGGATTCTCATTAGACTGCAACATAAATAGTGTTTATAACACATTGTTCACTAGATGTGATCCCTTGATGTCCCTTCTCTGTCCAGAAATAACATCATAGAGAAAAGTAAACTCACTGAGACTTTTCCTGATAACAAAAGCAAGGAGAGCCACAGACCCTCCCCTCTAAGGGTATGTCTACACTGCAATTAAAAACCAGCTGACTCAAGCTTGTGGGGCTCGGCCTAAGGAGCTGTTTAATTGCAGTCTGGAGTTTTGGGTTTGGTCTGGAGCCCAGGCTCTAGGACCCTGCGAGGTGGGAGGGCCCCAGAGCCTGAGCTCCAGCCCATGCCCGAACATCTGCACCACAGTTAAACAGCCCTTCCACCCAAGTCCTGAGAGCCTGAGCCAACAGTGTCTAATTGCACTGTACATATACCGTAAGTTTGCTCTAGCTTTGTGAGAAGGCTGAAGAGCAGCCAAACTGCCTCCTAAGGCAGAGAGCAAGCCCTGAAGTTCCTCCTGAAAGCTAACCAGTCTCTAAGTTCATTCCTGGAGACTACTTATGCTACCACTTCTGGATAAAGAGCCCCAAGACTAGCTCTTTCAGGCCAAGAAAGCATCCCTATAGAGCAAAGCACTTAATCGTTTACCTCAGCATGTGCTTAAAGTTAGCACATGGCTCAGTGTTTTCTTGAATCAGAGCCTAAAAGGAGATTACTATCATTATTTACATTAGCTGACAGTCATTGGTTAAAATTATACCAAGCTGTTTCTATGTTCCTCCCACAAATGATTCAAGAATTGTGCCTGCATCTGTGGTTGAAGCCTTGTAGAAAGCACCATTCCTTTTAATTTGTCACCAAATTTATCATTCTGCAAAATTATACCATTAGCAAAATTATAACAAACAAAGTAAGAAACATTGAGCAACATGTCCGAATATTTCCACTATGGGAGCTGAAAGTGACAAACCTCCCCAGCTCCATCTTGGTTCCATACAAGAAGGAAAACATCACAAATGCCCACACACAGTCTAAACAAAGAAACAGGAGAGTTACATAATTTATGTTGGGAGTTGGCTGAAATCTAGCTGAAACAGGTTAGCACAATACTCATCCTTCATTCAGGATGAATGTAAGAAGCAGTTAAGCTCCTTTTTGGAATCAGATAGTTAAAACAAAAAAAGCCACCACTTAAAACAGAGGCCCCAGGAAAGGCCAGTCAGGAGCTGAGCTATTTGGGTGGAAGGGTTTCACGGGGGACTGAATATAAATGCAGAGGGCTGGGTATTGTTTTGATAGAGCTGCATGTCCATGCAAGCAGAAGCAGCAGAAACACCATAGAAGCAGAGAAAAAGGGAGCAGAAAGCCAAAGGCAGCCAGAGAAGCACTTGTAGTATGACCCTGAGAGAAGGGGGTAGAGTGCTGGCTGGAAAAAGAGGCTTGGAATATTGAGCAAGAAAACTGCATGATTCATACTGTGTTCAGGAAAACAGGACTTTATTTACATTCTTTGTAAATAAACAGGACTTCAAAGAAATACCTATCAACAATTTCTCCCCCTAATGTCAACAACTTGCAGGAATTTGAATATTGGCTAACCACTCAAAGGGGTACCATATAGTTCCTACTTTGACTGCAGCTTTCTCAGACCTTGTCTTCTAGGATTAGGTTTCAAGTATTAAAAAACTCACTGCTCCCTTTTAAACGGCACATTCATTTCAACAACCTTTATTTACTTTTAAAGCTCCCTTTAACCTTACAACCAGTTGCCTAAGGGACCTTTTCAGAATCACATTTGCTTTGGGTTTACACATCACACACTGCTATTTGTTCTGCCCTTTCCTTGTTTTGAATATTTTAACAGCCAACATTAGAGCTCAGTCAATAAAGTTAAAAGTTCAAGCCAAAGCGCTCTCATTTTGTTCTTCTTTTGGGATTTTTGCATATAGAACCCTCTGTAAATATAAACTTTTTCTGACTGATTGTGTTACTATTGCATTTATTTCTACAAGGTAAGGGGCTCACGGTTGGATTTATTCTTTAATTCACCTTCGGTGAAATCCTGGTTCCACTAAGGTCAACTGGAGTTTTGCCATTGACTTCAATGTGACAGAATTTCATTCCTACTTAGATTAGGAAAGGAGGTCAGACTTGACCTATCATCAACCTCTTTTTCTAGTCTAGACAAACCCCTGGAGAACTGAAGCTCCCATTCCTAGCACCTTGCAATTATGCAACAGGAGGGTAATACCACCAATCTAATTTGGTAACACTTTGGTTTGCATTCACATTGCACAGGTATAAATAGCTACACAAGGTTCAGGGCGCTGGAGGTCAGAACCATAAAGAACTATGCAGATGGTGGTATTAGGGGCTCTCTTGAGCTAGAGATTGTTGAGTAGACCGCTTCATGAATTTGATGGCCTGATGTTTTAAATTTGAGAGTAACTATGCCAGTGGCTCTATGAGCATACCCAGTGTATATCAGAATCAGAAGCCTGAGCAGACTAAGTTGAGTGTTCATTCAGTTGATAAATTGCACTTTCTCTATGAGAAATCCAGTTAATGATTTCATGGCTAAACAAACCTGTTTAGAAGACTACCCTCATATCACTAACCAAGTTTATCCCTTTCACAATATACCTGATCGTCTCTGTCCTGGGAAGTGGCAATCCTGGGGCTTCTACTGACTTGTTTCCCTGCATGACTGGGTAACAGATTGCTGCTGCATTGTATATTAGAGCATCCAAAACGATTTAGAATCACTAAATTGCCAGGCTGCTTGCTTGCTTTCAATCAAATCTTAACTAGCTTCAGAGAGACTTATCTCACACTGTTAGGGGCATAAAAATGAAGTATAATTATTCTCTGTTATAGCAATGCACAAACAATGTTGTGTTTTGTGTTCAAACACTGGACATATTTGACAAGTGCTACATTGACATTCTTGAACTGCCTGATGCTTTTTAAACAACTCGGTTGAATTCCTAATAGGCCCAATTCTGATCTCGCTTCAGCCAGTCAAACTCCGCTGATGCTAATGGAGTAATTCCTGATTTACACTGATGTAGATTAGAGGAGAGTCAGGCACATGGGAAATCATAAACCCCACATGATTTTGGTGCAAGGAAAGAACTGATGAAACAGAAAGGGGAAGCAGCAATTAAGCTGCTTTCAAGAATATTTCCTCTTCACCAAATTACATATGCATTATTAGCATGCATTTACATGACTAGTTTAGGAAGAAATTCTATGTTAAAACGTGCAATAATTTTACTTACAGAAATTTAAGCAATTTTACTGGTGGTATGCACTAGAACAAATAAAAAATACAAATTATATTGATCTCCTAGTCATTCTATAAGCAGACAGTCAGAGGGAAATCTTTTCTATCAAGCAGTTTCTTCTCACTTTTTGACAGTATGTCTTTCTAAACTCTGTAACCCACATTATCACCTGAATTATGGCCTCTTTGCTCAATGTAGCTGGTACAAAGTGTATCTAAAGCCACCATAGCCAGCCATGGGATGATCACCCTAGTGCACAGTTCTCAAACAGTGGGTCAGAACCCCAAAGTGGGTCACGACCCCATTTTAATGGAATCTCCAGAGCTGACATTAGACTGGCTGGATCCTGGGGCCAAAGCCGAACCCTGAGCCCCACCATCCAGGGCTCAGGCTTTGGCCTCAGCCCTGGGCAGCAGGGTTCAGGTCACAGGCCCCCTAACCAGAGTGGTGAGGCTCGGGCTTTGCCCCCCCCCCCACCACCACCTGGAGCAGCGGGGCTCAGGCGGACTCAGGCTTCAGTCCCCCCTCTTGGGGCCATGTAGTAATTTTTATTATCAGAAGGGGGTCGTGGTGCAATGAAGTTTGAGAATTCCTTCCCTAGTGTGTGTGGTGCAGAGTCAGTACAGTAGCTCCTATAGTACCACTCCCTCCTTGCAAATGGGGGGAAAGAGGGCTTGGACAGGACTTCCTTCCTTGCATCCCTCTGTTCTCTGGTTGCCAAAACAGCCCTATGGGGGCTATTGCAGCCTGGGTAGGAGTACAACAAGTGGAAGGAAACCAAAGACTCCCTGATAAGACGATGCATAAAGGGCAATATCTACAAGTATTTCAGCTAAGATTATGTAACATCATACAAGGTACAATAACCAAAGGATTACTTAGTATCTATTGCATGAAGATATACCGAGCCTGACATAAGGGTCTGTGAAGCCCATGGCTGTGCATCCCTAGATTTTTTGATTCATGGCTGGACAGAGCCCCTGCCCAAGCTATTGGCTGACTGTAGATAAACCAGAATCTCTGCTGTTCTGCCAGTGCAACTTCTGACCACAAATGGGGACATCTCAGTGGAGGGGCCAGCTCATATGCATGCTATGGACAGCACGCTCTGGGAGGGATTCAGAGTAAGAGGGGCTATGGCTTCACTCCTGGGCCCCCTGCTATTTCTCAGATGACTTACTACCCTCTTTCCTCCTCCCCACTCCAAACAATCCCCTGTTGGGGGGGTCAATTTGCCCCATCCCTGATCCTGCAAGGGACTATGGCTGGGAGTCCCTGTCCCAATTGCCCAGAGTGGTGACACCCCCCTCTTAGAGCTCCCCGCTGGAAAGAAGCTTTCCTTCTATTCCACACCCCAAAGTTACTGAGAGGATATCTTTGATCTGATGAGGGAATTCCTCTCCTCTGCCTGGCAGACAACGCCAGCCCCACAAAAGAGCTGGGAGACGTACCTTTGAGTCAAATTGCTCATTCAATCTCTTCCCTAGCTGCAGTAAAAATCCCATTTCCCACTGGGCCATCAGGAGAGGCACTAGGGAAACTAAAGTGCACATGCTAAAAGCCCATGTGAGTGGAAGAATTTGATGCATAACACTGAAGCAAATGGATGTTACAAAACCTCTCATTCAGAGGAAGATGTTGAAAACCTAAGAGACAACAGGATCATTACAGAAGGGTTCAGGCACAGAGACATGAACTAATCTATGAGACATTCCAATCTCCAGGCAAGGGACAGTCATCCAAAAAGCAAAGATCAACACTTTCAGAAAGAATCAAAGTGGTCACCTGATAAAGCACAACCATAGGGAAAACATATGCAAAGTGCCAAAATGGAACTCCCAACAGCATCACATTTAAAAAACACTGAGTTTCCTAGTTCCAAAGCAATAATGACAAGAGAAAATCCTGTATAGAGGTTATAAATGGAGGCAGATGTTCAGAAACTTTTGCTTTTTCTGTGTGTGAGGATTTCCCTTCATTAGCTGGGATTGAGACAGTCATTTGTATACTAAATAAAATACTTTAACGGAAAGGCTTCTTTCCCCCTCATTTCAAATGTCAAACATATTTACAAGTACATATACAATATCAAAAGACAAAACTATGCTATGGATTTTTTATACTTTCATGGAAAAGTCAGAGGATGTTTCCTCTCCTTGTGCATTAAATTTTCTCTTTGACAGGATTGGTTGATTCAGAAGATTGATAGTGGGTCTGCCGTTCTAATCTTCCCAGCCCACCCCTATACCAGGTCTTGTAAGGGGGTCCAAGGAGGCAGCCTTACCGCTGTCTTCCACAATTCCCTCACAAGGGGGCTTTTAGGGGCCCTTTACACTGTCCTGTCCTTTGAACGTGGAGTAGAGGTGAGGATTTCAGACACACAGTATACAATATCTTTCAATCCAAAGATCCCAAAGCATTTTACAAACATATGAAACTAAAATATAAACTGTACAATGGGATCACTTTACTGACTATTAATGTACAGCCACTTTTGAGGTGAAATGTCACAACAGTACATAGCACCAATACAGTTTTAGCAAAGGAAGCCAGTCAGCCAGGTGATCCTGTCTACAATGATACTTTTGCTAAAGTCCTTCATGGTTCAACTATCACAAATGCAGTTGTATGAACAGGAGCAATGGTGGGAATACAAGCGTAGACTGGCTGCTTTTAATTACTATGTCAGCTGACTGTGTGAGGAGTTCTTGCTTTCCTCATTGTATTGTAACAATGCCCAAATTCACAGAAATAAAGAATAATCCATAATCATTACAAACAATAGACATAGTTATACGGCAGCCCAACACAGAAAAGTAATACAATTACCAATCAATCATTAGCAGCTATGTAGAACAGATCCACATTTAAGGATTGATGAAATTGTTAATTTCAATTAAAACAGAATGTTTTGGAAAATGTACAAATTTAGCAGGGGGCTGGAACATCTGCCATTATAACTAGTAAGCTGAATTTGTGATAAAAATCTTGCCCATTACTCCTATGATTCTTGTTAACAAAGAAAAAAACTAGTCAAGTCTCTAGCTCAAGGAAAAGAAAGTTCTATGTTTTCTCTAAAACACTGCAAGACATTTCTCCAGGAGGTACCTTGCCCTTTTCTAGGTGTCTGAATTACTGGTAGTTAGATAAATGTCCCAGAACATCTATCCATTGGCCACAACAAATATACAAGTCCCAGCATCCTGAATAGGGTAACCATGGTCTTCAACAGAAGTAGCCATGAGCTTTACTTGTAGTGCAACGCAGTTATAGGAAGCCATCAGCCAAATGGTACCATATGAGGCCACCATGGATTCAATAATTTCTTGAAGGAGGAGGGATTTGGCAGCTGAAGAGGTACACTAAAGAGGGGTTATTAAATATCTTCTAATTGCTTTCAAAAATTTCAAAAAAACAAAAAAATGCAAAAGTAGCAGAAGCATAGACTGTTTTAGCAAAAGTTGTGGGGGGGGAGTCTAACGGGGGTCAGTCTTCTCTCACCATTTAAATCTTTCTAGCATTGGTTTTTGTTTTATGTTTATGGTACCTTTACAATCATTGGTACTTGACTCTGGAAAGGTTATTAATAAAACCCATCAAATATTTTTTCCAAATGATTGGTGGTTAAGGTACTTTCTACAATATTCCACAAAATCCAAATCCTTTAATTCCAAATTGGATGCTTTTACTTCCAGCTCCATAACGGTGCAAAGCAGACCTAATTAACCTTCATTTAATCTATACATCTTTTTCCCTGTTGTGAATGGAATACAGAGCATTGATCCAACAGCATTCATTCCATTCAGATCAGGGGAAAAGAATTATTGATCAGCTGAAAACAATTCATTCTGATTTGCACAATTTGTCTGGTGAAAATAAAAGATGGCCTTATTTCAGATTAAAGTTACCAGATCTACTGCTGCCCTGCTAATATTTTTACAAGGGATTCACAAAATATGATCCCTCTACCTGCAATTAGCTATGTGTATTATAGTGCATGTATTTGCAGAAAGGAAGGATGGGACCTTGGGGAATCTATTCAAATATTTTCCCATTTAAACAAAAATATTTTCTCCTAGTCATAACCAAGAAGGGAAAAAGAAGCACTATAGTAAACTGCACTTTGCAGGAAATTTTTATAATTTGATCCTGAAAAATATATTTCAAATATTAATGGTAGAGCAGAGTTTGCTACTTGTATAATTTGAAGTCAGGGGTGAACACCTTGAATAGAGGGCCAGCAGGTATCCTCCCTTGGGAATTGTTTTGAAAACATATCTGCTATTTGGTACAATCTGGTTCACTCTAAAAGCAAAATATTTGCTTTTCAGAACGTAATTTTAGTATTCCCATAGATAAATTGTCTCTGGATGCCTAAGCACTGTCCAGAGAGGAATGAACTCCACCAGTTGGAAATCTTCCCAACTTTCCTTCCAGTTTGGTCGTAAAATTTCATTAAGGGCTATATTGCTGACCAAGGCAGGCCAGCACTTTATATTATTAACCATGGCCCACACAGTTCAATATCTTTCCCAAGTAACATCATTGATACTTTGTGCCATTAACTACACAAATCCAATCTAGCATGTACGGAACATTATTTATCTGGGGTAGTATACCTGATTGGTTTAAAAATCCAAACTCTGAGGTGCATTCATATTGGCTTGTGCAAGAAGGATGAGTTTTTCCAGCTTCTTAAATAAGAAGAAATAGTAGTCTAGGCATTTATGCAACCACCCAATTCTCTGATCACATGAAACCTAGATGCTATGTTGATGCATATCCTAAAAATACATATATTAGATAGATTTTGAAACATTAACTGGGAAACACATCTCTTTCCTAAGCTACTAAAGTACATGTGAAAGCAAAGTGCATTACAACTTGAGGTAGCTCATTAACATTCTCAGAGGAGGTCCCATTCTCACTCTGTGCTGTAATTAAAGAAAATCCAATCAGTGTTTTAATGTTCCCAGAAATGGTCAACAATCCACAAAACACACATACAGCTCATATGCTTACAGGTAACTTTGTTTTATAGTAGGGATAAGAAAATGCCTAGATTACTAGAGTAATTCATGCCCCAAATATATTTCAAGTAGATAGATTTTTATAACTTTTAACTTTGAAACTCATCTCTTTCCTAAGCTAATAGAGAATAGGATGCAAGCAGACATTTGGGGGTCTTGTCTTCCATTAAGGTTCATCAATAATTGAGAAAGAATCCACAAGAATCTGGGAAGACATGCTAGGCATGGGGAGGACAAAAGCAATTTCATTTTGGAGTAGCAGCAAGTCATGCTCCAGAATATATGGTGTCCCAGCTCCCCAAGTCATAGAATCATAGAAATGTAGGGCTTGGAAGGGACCTTGAGAAGTCATCAAGTTCAGCTACCTGCACTGAGACAGGACCAAGTAAACCTAAACCATCCCTGACAGGTGTTTGTCCAACCTGCCCTTTAAAACCTCCAGTGATTGGGATTCCACAACCTCCCTTGGAAGCCTATTCCAGAGCTTAACTGTCCCTATAGTTAGAAAGTTTTTTCTAATATCTAACCTAGATCTCAGAGTGTGCAGCCAGGATGACTCCTGAACCCCCTCCTCAGCCACTATTCTCCCACTCTTTTACCCAGCATGCCTCGCAATAGTAAAGACACACAGTGGCCCTCTTATTGGCCTTTTCAAACTGAGCCGACTCATAGTCAAGTGACAATGAATGGAAAATCTAGAGGCCTGCCAAGGAACTGAAAGATGCTCTAATATCTGTATATCCATAGGAAGAGCATTCTATTATAGGTTAAGTCATATTTAAATCTTCAAGTTGTTCTAATAATAGCGTCACCAAGCAACAACACCAGCACTGAATAGGCTTTAGAAAAGACAGTTACAAATACATATTGCAGAATAGAAAAGGAGTACTTGTGGCACCTTAGAGACTAACAAATTTATTTGAGCATAAGCTTTCGTGAGCTACAGCTCACTGCTTATGCTCAAATAAATTTGTTAGTCTCTAAGGTGCCACAAGTACTCCTTTTCTTTTTTGTGAATACAGACTAACATGGCTGCTACTCTGAAACCTGTTATATTGCAGAATATGTTACATGGTTAATTTATACTGGTACTTCTTTATCTGTATAATTACAATGGGGTGAGAGGAGAATTAGTTGGACACACATTCCATAGACTTCAGAGACATTGTATACTAACAGAATCCCAAGTTGGTGAAAGACAGTCGTTCTTGTTATGAGCTCTATTTAAAAAGCTACACAGACAAAGCTATTTGCAATGTACAACAAGTTTTATTGGTCCTACGAAACCCAGGAACCAAGGTACATATTCTTGAGCTCCATCTACCGGCACTTTATCTATTTACAAGCTTTTCTACATAAGCAGAAATCTTATTTCTGTAACAGCTGTATTGAAGTCAACGGAGCGATGCTGGTTTTAATCAGATGATGCTCTGACCCAGGATGTCCATGATTAATTTAAACAGTGTTTGAGAGTACTATAACATTTTCATTGCTTTTACCCTTTTTTAAAGTTTTATGTAATCAAAGAAGTCTTGAGCAGGGGCATTTTAAAGATAAGCCTATTTTCACATCACAGGGCCAAAACAAATTCAATTAATGTAAGCATTCCAAATAAAAAGGTATGCCAATCATTTTATGTTAATTCAGAGGCATGTTCTCTAACTTGGGAAATGTACCCACCCTCATTTTCTTTGGCTTATCTAATTAATCAATATATGAGACGCCATGCAGGGGGATCTCCTTTTGTGATGGGGACAGGGAACCAGCCAACGGAAGCACAATCCATGGCACTTTCAAAGGAATCCAACTCAAAACATTTCCTCGAGAACAGCACAGTGCATTCTAAAAACAGCAATTGTAGTGAGCCCTGTAAAAAAGCTTCTTTTAACCCATTTACATGCAAGATAAGGTAGTACCAGGATGAGCAGTTATTCCTTATATTTATAAAAGGAAGTTCAGCGAGCACCACTAATATTTAATGGTAAATAATTCAGAAAAAAATTATTATCGATCTCCACTGTACATTTGAAAATACCTTAATAACTAGTGAGACAAAGTGGTGGAGGTAATAATTAGTACTAGACAGAAAAAAGGGGGAACTGTGAAAATGTGTTTGAGGTTTTTTCCCCTTTTTTCAAAATTTGAAAACCTCCAATATACAGCTCAGTGGGAGGAACAGATCCAGACTACAACCACAGACTATGGCAAACTCCTGCACACAACTATCACACTAGCTGATTGTTTCACTACAATGAAATGACCAAATCTAAGGCAGAGTCTCCAACACAGATACAGTGATAAACTAGAGGTGGAGAGTGGAATATGCAAAGAACTATGTAACCTAAGAAAGAAGTAATGATGAAGCCATATGACAAAGGAGAGAAAGTGAAGGGGAGAGACACTTTCTATTCTACTCTCCAAAATATGAGGAATCCGAAGGCTTTTCCATGAAAAAGCCATGAGGAGAACTTGCATAGCCCTGGGAGAAAGGAGAAAGATAGCAGGACAGCAGAGACTGATGCATAGCATATTTTCAAAGAATCGGAAACAGACAATGACAATGACAGAAACAGAAGATACAACTCCAGACCCATTTTGAAGCCACAGCCTAGCAAGGTGCTCAATGTATCTAGCTCTGAGCATCCAAAGTCTCATGATTTCCGTATTATTTTAAATTATGACAACAGTTGCAGAGCTGTCATGCCAATAAATAAAAATACCTACCTCTTATTTTCAGTGTACATCAAAGCAGATCTCAAAGCACTTTACAAAGGAGATCAAGTATCATTACCACCATTTTAAGAATGAGGAAACTGACACAGAGGCCAGTGAAAACACTTATCCAAGGTCACCGTGCAGGCTAGTGACAGAGCCAGGAATAGAACTCAGGTTTCCTAGTCCACTCAACCACACTGTCTCTACAAAGTATTATTAATTTGAAAGAAAGATTTGCCTGCATTTTGGTTTTGAAAGCGTGTATTACAGTTCACAGTTACAGCAAAAACTTTTGGTTTGAGATCAGCTGTTTCCTACAGCTCTTAAAAAAAAAAACAACAACCTGTGTCCTAACCTTGAATAGATAAGCATGTTGGATTGTCCTGATTCCTTCTTGTCAGTGACATCAGAGGGAGTGTTGGTTCCTTTCCTAATAACTCTGCTGCATTGTGCAAACAGAAACTCTCTTGGGGTTTTATACTGCAGATCACAAACATTACTACACAACAAACAAGGAAGACAGAATGATACTCAATCATCTGTAATTAAATCTGGACATGAATAATTCAAGAAAGAAGCTAAATTCTTATTATGGCATTGGACTGACATGATGAAAATTAATATCTGCCCAAATTATTGATATGTAATTTTCCTGATAGCAGTTACTCTAAATACAATTCATTCCAAAAAGTGATTTTGGAACTGAGTATATCTGTATTACTTGGCAGCAAATATTGTCTGCCCTCCTACCCTCACCCACTCTCAGTGTAGGGTTTGAAAGGAAATGAAACTGGTGGGGTCTCTCCCACTGCACTGTAGAACAGGATACAGAGAGCCACTGTAAGGAGATTTGTACCTACAAAGCTGAGCTTGGCAAGGTTCTACAGGGAGAACCAGATGGGGAGGAGGAGAGGAAAGGGGGCTTGGCCATTGGATCCATGACTATACATATCCACCAACCAAAGCCCTTTGTCTGCACTGGGAGAAAGCGCATCTATTGTGAGGTTACTGCAGCACTGAGGCCAGGGTAACAGCCTCAAAGCAGCTGAAACTCTGAAGGCCAGGGATGGGAGAGAGGGTTCTATCCCCCTGCAAAGCACCAACATAGACACTGCAGTAAAAGAGTCCCAGACCTCAGGCTGCAGCCTGAACCCAAAAGGCTACACTGCAGTGAAACAGCCCTGCAGCCTGAGCCCAAGTCAGTGGGCACAGGCCAGTCGTGGGTTTTTAATTGCAGTGTAGACATGCCGTTAGGCCACATCGGCAGGGTCTCATGGTACAGTTAGAACACGTTAGTGCACTTTACAGACCACACCCCTCTAGTGCACTTTGCTTTGCCATATAGACAAGCCCTTAATATTCTACTTTTTTTTTATGCTAGAGGGGAAAAGATCTTATTATCCATAATCAGGCCAAGAATTTCTACAAGGAGCCACATCTCATATATACAAAGGCATGTAGAAATCCGCCAGACCAGGCGAAGAGAAAAATATTTCTGTAAGCTTCAAGACAGTTGACTAAACATATTTTAGTTTTAGTATGACTGTTAATATTTAGGCAAATAAAACTTTTTAGTATATAAACAACTGAATAATCAAATGATAAAAATATGGTACCAACAAAAATGATTAATTTGCCCTGTAGAGTAAAGAATTTCTCACTGGAGAGATCCTGGGGCTGATGCTGCACTGCCTTGCACTTTGGGGTTATTAACATTTGTGCAAAGTGGATATGAAACACTACCAAATCACAATAGTAATTCACTCACACCTCGCACAGGCGTAAATTATTACAGAAGGTGCAAGATGGAGGCAAATCAGGCCCTTGGATTTATTTTTGAGTATTATAGTGGCATTTACAAAAACTTGGGGAAAATATTTGAACTACCTTAACTTTGGTGTGACAAATTCTCCAGATCTTATAAATACATACAGCCTGATACTCATTTCCACTGGTTTACAGTGTTGTTATTCTATTGACCACAATGGAGCTACTCCCAGTTTACACTAAAGATCAGAATCAGTTACAATATAAGTTGCCCACAGGTATCCAAGGGCAGAATATGTCCTTGAGATATTTTAGATTTTTATCCCAGATCTATGCTCCTCTGAAATTTATAACAAAAAATACATGCAACTTCATTTTAGGGGCTTCAAAAATAAGTTTTGTGCCTTCCTGTTGTCTCTGCAGCTGCTAAGCAACAAACGTATGCCTATATCTTTGACATTGGTAATGGTGATTGAGCATAAAGAAATGTTTGGACATGATAAGACACTACATAAATTGAAGTTGTAGTGGTTAAATACAGGGACTGTGGGAAGAACACACAGGAAGAATAAAGGGACCCAAGATAAGGACACCCCTGCACACACTTGAAAGACAATAGGCAAAGTTATTAGCTTCAAGGATCTTACATCCTGTCTCCAACAAATTGCAAGAGTCCTGAGCAGGGTTCACTTGAATATACCAGGAGAAGTCAGAGGTTCAGACAGCCTGGTAACTACTACAGGCAACAAAGTGTTTAAAAACTATTTACACACAAATATTGAATAGGTCATTTTTCCCCCCAATATCCCTCTAAAACAAACTAGCTTCGATTTTTATTTCCACTACTAATCCAAGGTAGTTGCAGAGGTGGAGAACCACTAACAGGGAATCTCCACACGTGCAAAGATTTTCAAAGGGAGCTAGGCACGTAAGTGCCCTTTGCGCCTTTGGAAATACCTACTGTCATGTTTTATATAAAAACGCTTTTTGTGAAAAAGTGGTCATGGGATCTTTGCCTCCAAAAAAGAGCCCAAATACTAAGGTCTGTTTGTCAGGCACCTGCCAACGGAACCAAATGAGAACTGATAGTCTAATGAATCTGATAAAAATTAAATCTTCATCAAAGAAAAATGGAACATAGGAAACTAATAGAACAAGCCACTGATTGTGCAAGGAGAAAACACAAGGGGACCCCTACATCCATGAAGAGTCTCATTCAAGTCAATGGGACTTCACGTGGATGCAGAGATCCACGCACATTACTCCATGCAGGATCAGAGAGTAATAGTCCATCTAGTCCAGTCTCCAGCAAGAGCTGATGCCACATGCTTCATGAGTAGGCATCAAGCCCTTTTAAATCTACCTAATTGTACATTAGTATACTAATTGGTGAGGAAGAGGGAGTTTCTTTCGGATTCCAACTGCTGATTAGTTTATGCCCTTAACTCAAACTGAGAAAGCCACAGACCCCCACAATCCACCTGGGGAATTTGTCAGTTTGATCCAGGGGAAATTCACCGCAGGTCAAATCCAGAGGTTCTTGGGGACTTTTTACTTACCCTTTATTCCCAAAGGAATTTTGGCTGCATGAAAACTAATGAGGGCTTCACGATTTGGCACATGGTGAATTAATGGCATCATCCCCCAATATATGGACCTTGCACAGCACACAGCCCATTTACTTGAGATGTGCACTTGTTCCAAGATTTTACCCCTAGTGCTAAGTTATTTGAACAGTGATTATGTCAGACAAAAGAATTAGAGCTGGGAGAATATTATTCACTTCCCTTTGTCCCAGTTTTGAAAAGTGTTGAAAAAGACACACATACTTCTTCTCCCTGGGTCTCATCGATGTTAAGGTCAGAAGGGACCATCATCTCCAGCACATTACAGGCCACAGAACCTCACCCACCCACTCCTGAACATAGCGCTGAGTCAGGAACCTGAATCCTAATCCTGGTTCTTCCACAGATTCATTGCTTGAATTCTTGCCATGCATTGAAGGTCTAGTCCTGCAAACCACTGAGCTTGCACAAGTGGCTTTATTGAAGTCATTTGCTGCTTGCATATGTAAAGGTCTCCAAAAATTGGGCTATGAGCCTTTGTGTCTCAGTTCTACATCTGTAAAATGAGCATAACAATGTGTCTGCAGTGTTTTAGCTACGTCAGTCCCAGGGTATTAGAGACAAGATGGGTGAGGTAATATCTTCTATTACACAACTCCTATTGGTGAGAGGGACAAGCTTTCACACCACACAGACCTCTTCCTCAGATACTTCCCAGGCTGGAAGAAGAGCTCTGTTTGGCTCAAAAGCTTCTCTTTCTCACCAACAGAAGTTGGTCCAGTAAAGATATTTCCTTACCCAACTTGTCTCCATAATAATGTGTAAGCTATCCTTACAGCTGCTCTGTAAGGCTTGATATTTGTCTAGCCCTATATAAATGCTGGCTGTTTTTAGTTATGACACTTGAAGACTTAGAGATGTTTAAATTAAATAAATCCAAATTGTGAAGGGGCCTTTTTGAGTCTCTTTGGATTCTACTAGTTTGTCTGTTCCATAGCCTGGTGGGATAG
This sequence comes from Dermochelys coriacea, assembly GCF_009764565.3. Classification (NCBI taxonomy): domain Eukaryota; kingdom Metazoa; phylum Chordata; order Testudines; family Dermochelyidae; genus Dermochelys; species Dermochelys coriacea. The sequence goes on along the minus strand of NC_050072.1, from coordinate 73,328,800 downwards.
TAGTGGCTCCAGAAAGTCTTTAGACTAGAACCAATCCAGAAGCTGCCCTTTATTTTTCTATACAGACGTAACAAGAAGGGACTTACAGCAATATCCTCTCAAAAGTTCATGCATCTGAAGAGCTAAATTTCATTGAGAGAAAGAAAAAAGATAAGAGAAAGGCATTAAGTGAAACAACAAAAGAGTTATTGGGCAGGGGAGATATAGTAAATTTCATAGCATTCTGAAAACATACAGTAGATTTGAGCTATTACACCTCTCTATAAAGAACTTTCAGTTCTGTAAGAAATAACCTCTCAGAGTGCAAGTCAGTTCTAAACCTCAGCCTTAATCAAGCTCTTTAGCACAGTTATTTTATGTCTTAATTACCAGTGCAGTGTGGATACATATTGTGATATGCCAACGAGTTCTAAAAGACTACTGGATTGCTGAGCCTTAGGGAAAGCTTTTCTAGTTTGTGTATGTTTAATGTGTCAGAGGTGCCTAAATCTACCATCAGGGCTTCAGCATATTTTGAGTAGAAAGAGAATGATGCTTGACGAAATGCCTCTATATAATTCATTAACTAGATGAATCATCATAGAATCATAGAATCATAGAATATCAGGGTTGGAAGGGACCCCAGAAGGTCATCTAGTCCAACCCCCTGCTCAAAGCAGGACCAAGTCCCAGTTAAATCATCCCAGCCAGGGCTTTGTCAAGCCTGACCTTAAAAACCTCTAAGGAAGGAGATTCTACCACCTCCCTAGGTAACGCATTCCAGTGTTTCACCACCCTCTTAGTGAAAAAGTTTTTCCTAATATCCAATCTAAACCTCCCCCATTGCAACTTGAGACCATTACTCCTCGTTCTGTCATCTGCTACCATTGAGAACAGTCTAGAGCCATCCTCTTTGAAACCCCCTTTCAGGTAGTTGAAAGCAGCTATCAAATCCCCCCTCATTCTTCTCTTCTGCAGACTAAACAATCCCAGCTCCCTCAGCCTCTCCTCATAAGTCATGTGCTCTAGACCCCTAATCATTTTTGTTGCCCTTCGTTGTACTCTTTCCAATTTATCCACATCCTTCCTGTAGTGTGGGGCCCAAAACTGGACACAGTACTCCAGATGAGGCCTCACCAGTGTCGAATAGAGGGGAACGATCACGTCCCTCGATCTGCTCGCTATGCCCCTACTTATACATCCCAAAATGCCATTGGCCTTCTTGGCAACAAGGGCACACTGCTGACTCATATCCAGCTTCTCGTCCACTGTCACCCCTAGGTCCTTTTCCGCAGAACTGCTGCCGAGCCATTCGGTCCCTAGTCTGTAGCGGTGCATTGGATTCTTCCATCCTAAGTGCAGGACCCTGCACTTATCCTTATTGAACCTCATTAGATTTCTTTTGGCCCAATCCTCCAATTTGTCTAGGTCCTTCTGTATCCTATCCCTCCCCTCCAGCGTATCTACCACTCCTCCCAGTTTAGTATCATCCGCAAATTTGCTGAGAGTGCAATCCACACCATCCTCCAGATCATTTATGAAGATATTGAACAAAACGGGCCCCAGGACCGACCCCTGGGGCACTCCACTTGACACCGGCTGCCAACTAGACATGGAGCCATTGATCACTACCCGTTGAGCCCGACAATCTAGCCAGCTTTCTACCCACCTTATAGTGCATTCATCCAGCCCATACTTCCTTAACTTGCTGACAAGAATCAAGTCTAGAGAGTGTAATAGTGTCACTTACACTGATTGTGGTTTTTATTTTGGTGTGTTATTAACCTTATAGTTTGCTATAAATCAGTAATTTTAGAGTTCTGATAAATTTGGACTACAAACACCACATGGTATGAATCAGATGATCCAAATGTATGCCATATGTTTAACTGTAGATAAATTCTACTGCTACCACAATCACATATGAGAAGGTATGATCTGGTGAATCTCACACCATATTATGGGATCTGGCCTTTGTTGGGTGCAGTGTGCCCAAAGCATTCACGGTAACAGTTCATTGCAATGTGGCATAGCAGATCACAACAGATGGAGATTTTTCAAAGCTATGAAGGGCCTCTGGAGGCTCAATTCCCATTAGCTTTGAAGATCTCAGCCAAGTATCATCTTAGAACTACTGAAGTTCAAAAGTGAGGAAAGTCTATAAGTTGTAATTTTCCATGTGAAGTCTACTTTTGCTAGTTACTACATAGCCAAAAAGGCCATACGATATAGGAGTCATCAGCAAGCCAGTCAGTAACAATGGAATATGTTTGACCAAAAGCACCAGAAGAGGACCACTTTAATCCTCATCCTCCCTCTGTAATTCTGGCAGAAGAAAATACTCAGAGAAATAGATTTATAGACCACAGGTCAGCTGCTAATGTACACAAGAGTGAGATTACTATTGACTGTAAAGGTATAGATGTCAGAAAAGGCATCTTCATTCATCCTCTTTAAAAATGCTTTTTCCCCCCAGATGCTCACAAAACATTAGATTTTCATTTTTTTTAAAATCCCTAATTCAGCTTCACCTTTGGGATTTTCCAGTTAGTCCCATTTTTCATTTGTCTGTCTAGAGGCAGTGTGAAAGGATGCGTAAACCCCGGGTTAGTGAAGACAGCAATCACTCCCCTCAGCTGCGGCTGAATACCTGGTTAGCTAAGTTGCCCTGGAGATGGAGCAGGATAGCTGCTGGAGAGGCTGGGAGCCACCATAGAGCAGTTCTATAGCATCAGCTCATGGGGAAAGCTGCCCAGAGAGATCAGCTTCTAGGCAGAAGGATCCAGTACAGGATGCAGTACCGAAGATGACTGCAAAGACTGTAGGTGGGACGTAGCCAAGAGAGGCTGTAGGAGACATAAACAGTCCTTGACTGCTGATACAGGCTCCCTGGGCTGGGACCCAGAGGAGTAGGTGGACCTGGATACCCCTACTGCCCCCCCATAGGGAAGGGGGCAAGGCTGCCAAAGCTCTAGCCCTGCCAAGACTATTAGACCTTAATTCTGTTCCTGTGTTAGCTTCCTTTGCTTCTCTCTGATTAAGCCCTGGTTTACCTAGGAGTTGAGGTCGAATTTAGCAGCGTTAAATTGATTTAACCCTGCACCCGTTCACATGACGAAGTCCTTTTTTTGACTTAAAGGGCTCTTAAAATCGATTTCCTTACTCCACCCCCAACAAGGGGATTAGCGCTGAAATCGGCCTTGGTGGGTCAAATTTGGGGTACTGTGGACATAATTAGACGGTATTGGCCTCCGGGAGCTATCCCAGAGTGTTCCATTGTGACTGCTCTGGACAGCACTCTCAACTCAGATGCACTGGCCAGGTAGACAGGAAAAGGCCGTGAACTTTTGAATTTCAATTTCTTGTTTGGTCAGCGTGGCAAGCTGCAGGTGACCATGCAGAGCTCATCAGCAGAGGTGACCATGATGGAGTCCCAGAATTGCAAAAGAGCTCCAGCATGGACCGAACGGGAGGTACGGGATCTGATGGTAGTATGGGGAGAGGAATCCGTGCTATAAGAACTACGTTCCAGTTTTCGAAATGCCAAAACATTTGTGAAAATCTCCCAGGGCATGAAGGACAGAGGCCATAAAAGGGACCCGAAGCAGTGCCGTGTGAAACTTAAGGAGCTGAGGCAAGCCTACCAGAAAACCAGAAAGGCGAACGGCCGCTCTGGGTCAGAGTCCAAAACGTGCCGCTTCTATGATGAGCTGCATGCCATTTTAGGGGGTTCACCACTACCCCAGCCGTGTTGTTTGAATCCTTCAATGGAGATGGAGGCAACATGGAAGCAGGTTTTGGGGACGAGGAAGATGATGATGATGAGGTTGTAAATAGCTCACAGCGAGCAAGCAGAGAAACCGGTTTTCCCGACAGCCACCCTGGACCTGGAGCCAGTACCCGCCGAACCCACCCAAGGCTGCTTCCCAGACCCACCAGGTGGAGAAGGGACCTCTGGTGAGTGTACCTTTTTAAATAGTATACATGGTTTAAAAGCAAGCATGTTTAATGATTAATTTGCCCTGGCATTTGCAGCTCTCCTGGATGTACTCCCAAAGCCTTTGCAAAAGGTTTCTGGGGAGGACAGCCTTATTCCATCCACCATGGTAGGACACTTTACCACTCCAGGCCAGTAGCACGTACTTGGGAATCATTGTAGAACAAAGCATTGCAGTGTATGTTTGCTGGTGTTCAAACAACATCTGTTCTTTATCTCTCTGTGTTATCCTCAGGAGAGTGAAATCATTTATGGTCACCTGGTTGAAATAGGATGCTTTTCTTAAGGGGACATTCAGAAGTGCCTGTTCCTGCTGGGCTGTTTGCCTGTGGCTGAATAGAAATGTTCCCCGCTGTTAGCCACGGGGAGGGGGGAAGGGGTTAGCTACGTGCTGGGGTGAGGCAAAATGCGACCTTGGAACGAAAGCACATATGCTATGTATGTAATGTTAACAGCAAGGTTTACTGTGAAAGAGTGTACCCATTGTTCTATAAAATGTGTCTTTTTAAATACCATTGTCCCTTTTTTTTTCTCCACCAGTTGCATGTGTTTCAAGGATCACAGGATCTTCTCCTTCCCAGAGGCTAGCAAAGATTAGAAGGCAAAAAAAACGCACTCGCGATGAAATGTTCTCTGAGCTCATTCTGTCCTCCCACACTGACAGAGCACAGACGAATGCATGGAGGCAGACAATGTCAGAGTGCAGGAAAGCACAAAATGACCGGGAGGAGAGGTGATGGGCTGAAAAGAGTAAGTGGCAGGCTGAAGAGAGGGCTGAAACTGAAAGGTGGCAGCAGCGTGATGAGAGGAGGCAGGATTCAATGCTGAGGCTGCTGGAGGATCAAACTAATATGCTCCAGTGTATGGTTGAGCTGCAGGAAAGATAGCAGGAGCACAAACCGCCGCTACAGCCCCTGTGTAACCAACCACCCTCCTCCCCAAGTTCCATAGCCTCCTCACCCAGATGCCCAAGAACGCGGTGGGGAGGCCTCCGGCCACCCAGCCACTCCACCCCCAGAGGATTGCCCAAGTAACAGAAGGCTGGCATTCAATAAGTTTTAAAGTTTAAAACTTTTAAAGTGCTGTATGGCCTTGTCCTTCCCTCCTCCACCACCCCATCTGGTGCTTCTCTCCTCCACCACCCCTCCTGGGCTACCTTGGTAGTTATCCCCCTATTTGTGTGATGAATTAATAAAGAATGCATGAATGTGAAGCAACAATGACTTTATTGCCTCTGCAAATGGTGATCGAAGGGAGGTGGGGAGGGTGGTTAGCTTACAGGGAAGTAGAGTGAACCAAGGGGCGGGGGGTTTCATCAAGGAGAAACAAACAGAACTTTCACATCGTAGCCTGGCCAGTCATGAAACTGTTTTTCAAAGCTTCTCTGATGCACACCGCACCCTCCTGTGCTCTTCTAACCGCCCTGGTGTCTGGCTGTGCGTAACCAGCAGCAAGGTGATTTGCCTCAACCTCCCACCCCACCATAAATGTCTCCCCCTTACTCTCACAGGTATTGTGGAGCGCACAGCAAGCAGTAATAACAGTGGGAATATTGGTTTCGCTGAGGTCTAACCAAGTCAGTAAACTGTGCCAGCGTGCTTTTAAACGTCCAAATGCACATTCTACCACCATTCTGCACTTGCTCAGCCTGTAGTTGAACAGTTCCTGATTACTCTCCAGGCTGCCTATATATGGCTTCATGAGCCAGGGCATTAAGGGGTAGGCTGGGTCCCCAAGGATAACTATAGGCATTTCAACATCCCCAATGATTATTTTCTGGTCTGGGAATAAAGTCCCTTCCTGAAGCTTTTGAAACAGACCAGAGTTCCTGAAGATGCAAGCATCATGTACCTTTCCCAGCCATCCCACTTGATGTTGGTGAAACGTCCCTTGTGATCCACCAGTGCTTGCAGTACTATTGAAAAGTACCCTTTGCGGTTTATGTACTCGCCGGCTTGGTGCTCCGGTGCCAAGATAGGGATATGAGTTCCGTCTATGGCCCCACCACAGTTAGGGAATACCATTGCAGCAAAGCCATCCACTATGACCTGCACATTTCCCAGGGTCACTACCCTTGATATCAGCAGATCTTTGATTGCATTGGCTACTTGCATCACAGCAGCCCCCACAGGTTTCAGAGTAGCAGCCGTGTTAGTCTGTATTCGCAAAAAGAAAAGGAGTACCGGTGGCACCTTAGAGACTAACAAATTTATTAGAGCATAAGCTTTCGTGAGCTACAGCTCACTTCATCGGAGAGCAGCCCCCACAGTAGATTTGCCCACTCCAAATTGATTCCCGACTGACTGGTAGCTGTCTGGCGTTGCAAGCTTCCACAGGGCTATTGCCACTCACTTCTCAACTGTGAGGGCTGCTCTCATCTTGGTATTCTTGCGCCTCACAGCAGGGGAAACAAGTCACAAAGTTCCATGAAAGTGCCCTTATGCATGCAAAAGTTTCACAGCCACTGGGAATCGTCCCATACCTGCAACACTATGCGGTCCCACCAGTCTGTGCTTGTTTCCCGAGCCCAGAATCAGCGTTCCACTGCATGAACCTGCCCCATTAGCACCATGATACCCACATTGCCAGGGCCCGTGCTTTGAGAGAAGTCTGTGTCCATGTCCTCATCACTCTCATCACCATGCTGACGTCGCCTACTCGCCCGGTTTTGCTTGCCAAGTTCTGGTGCTGCATATACTGCTGGATAATGCATGTGGTGTTTAATGTGCTCCTAATTGCCAAAGTGATCTGAGCGGGCTCCATGCTTACCGTGGTATGGCGTCTGCACAGGTAATGCAAGAAAAAAGGCGCAAAATGTCTGCCCTTGCTTTCATGGAAGGAGGGAGGGAAGGGAGGCCTAACGATATGTTCCCAGAACCACCCGCGACAATGTTTTAGCCCCATCAGGCACTGGGATTTCTACCCAGAATTCAAATGGGTGGCAGAGACTGCGGGAACTATGAGATAGCTACCCACAGTGCAACACTCCGGAAGTCGATGGTTGCCTCGGTACTGTGGACACACTCCACCGACTACATGCACATAGAGCATTTGTGTGGGGGGACACACAATCGACTGTATAAAAACGCTTTCTACTAAACAGACTTCTATAAATTTGACCTAATTTAGTAGTGTAGACATACCCTAAGAAGGGAGAGACAGACTTTGGGCACCAGGACTAGCAGTTAGGGCCCATCAGTGGGCCCCTAGGACCTTGGGATGAGACACTTACTACCCTAAACGGGCAAGAGATGCCAATGATCCAGCTGGAGGAGCTGCAAAAGGCCCTGTCCCACAGGCCACACTTCTGCAGTGGTACAGAAAAGAGGCAAGGCTGCCGCTGTCAAGTACTCTGCCACAACGGGGCAAACTGAAGGGCAAGAGGCCTGATGACCGGCCAGGAATATCTATTTTTACCTACCACATAGCACTGGGCACATTGTCAACACTAAAAAAATAAATACAAATCACACACAAACATGACATTCCAAGAATGCTATTAAAGTCAACCCCTTCGTGCGCATGCATTATGATAGAGTCTTTAATATTTTTTCCCCTCCACCGGACACCTTCCTTTTTCAGTGCACAGAATGGACAGCACTCACGTAATGATGAGCAACTATTTAATGCATTTTTTCTGTTCATTGTTGAATATGTGTCCCCATTGTTGGAAGCAGGAAGACAACACATGCATCAGCCATCACACCCATGCACTACTTACTGAACACCGTTCAAACCCCTCTCTGAAGATGGGATTATTTATTTCCCTATGGGCTCTTTTATGGCACTTACCGGTCCAGTATCTGAGTGCTTCCCAAACACTAGTGAATGATGTATATCACTTTATGTTCAAAGCACAGGTCTCATCAACTTCAGCTGCAGCTGAAAGTGCTCACCACTTCTGCACATCAGATCCCAGGGTCTCAAATTAGGATCCCAGAAAATGAGACACACACAATTAGTGACCATCTATGAAAATTTCGGTTTCAGTGACCAGCATCAAATAGGAACTCTGTGACAGAGGCAGGAATATCCAGTTATCCAGGACAGCATTCATCTGTGAGACTCTCCTTTCACTTCATGCAGTCCCCTACCTCATTCACTACACACCTTCCAACTTCCACAACAAATGAGGCAGGGGCCCCACAGACAACAGCCTCCTTCACTAAATATCCCCGACTCATCTCCAGAGCAGGTCCACTCTGTGCACTGACTGAGGCATGTATCTTGTGAAAAAAAGAGTATGTATGTGATCATGTAATTAAAGGCTGTATCACAATGCATAGGCACAAGGGGGCCAAATTAAAGTCGCATAGGCAACCTTAATTCTGGTATTTCCTAATTTATAAATGCTTGATTTACAAACCTTAAATTCATTTTAATCCCACTGATTCCTACTCAGTCTCCCCACACAGCTGCTCATTAGATCTCTGGTTCCCAGTCCCCTCCCCAGTTCCCAATCCCAGGTTCTTCTCCACCCCCCTTCTCCCAGGTTCTTTGCCCAACCAGTCCCTGTCTTCTCCAACTCCTCCCACCCTCAGCTTCCAGTCCAAGTCTCCTTGCCCAACCCAGTTCCAGTTTCCCTCTCCCCCTTCTTACCAACCTTCAGTCCCACCCCCACAGATCCAGTTCTTGTCCCCTCTGGGCAGGGGACCTTGTCCTTGGTCTGACCTGCAGCAAAAAGTACAAGGAGAGTCCTGCTCAGACCCCTGCAGCCCGGGCTACAGCATACCCAATGTGGACAGAATCTTCATAGGATTTAGCTGTAAAGAACTAGCAAGTCTTTACTGAGCATGAACTTGGCAAAAATCGGGCAGATTTTCATTAGGGTCACAAAAGGCACATCCCTGATAAAAGCCACTCCTCCTTCCAAATGTACAGCTCCTTTCAGAGTACGTGACTTTGCTTTTGCTGTCATGAGTTTTTGAAGGTCATGAGTTCTATTTTTGATGTTGCATGTGTGTGGTTTAATGGAGGACAACAATGACCAGTGCTTAAAGAGCCTGAAACAGGCGGGAGTTCTCACCTCAGGAAATGTGAGGTGGAGTGTTGCTTACCCAAGCCAGGGAGAGGTGGGGGAAGCGTCCCTTTATTTTTAGCACAAGAGAAGGAATTGTGTTCCTCCTTACTTTAACCCCTGTGTGTGAAAGATTCATTAAAATGCTCCAGATAGGAGAAGGAATGGGTAATCATTCTTCTCTTGCTTCCTGGAAAATTCCACCACGTGAAAATGGAACATTCCTGAATGGTCTCATCATATCAGCAGATCAACATTGCCTCAGGCTGTGATTTAATCTCCACAAGTACTGTGCTGGGGGATAGCTCAGTTATCCCCAACCATCATGGTATAATCCACGGGTTCAGCAAAATAAAACAAACAAAAAACCAAAATAAGCCAAAGCCCCAGCCTCTGCAAAATGGACATTTGAAACTGTTTAATATAGTTTAGGGGTTGTCTACGTGGGGAATTCACAGGGAAATTAGTGCAAGATAGCTAAGGTATAAAGTATAACCGCAATAGCTAAGCCTCACTAACTCATTGTGCGGACTCTCCTATGTGTACCTTTGTGCAGTTTAGCGTAATGATATCCACTTCCAAAGGCACTGTCCACACAGGGAGCTAGTGTGCTATAACTGTTCTGCACAAGCTATTCTGGGCTCTTCCCCTGTGTAGACAAGTTCTTGAATCAATAGGAAACAGCCAACTATTTGGACCACATGGGCAAAACTGTGGGATTTTGCTTCCAAATGAGATTCAATCAGTGTGAAGAAGATGCCAACAAGCTACTAAATAGTCACACAACCACAGTATAATTCTTTGTACAAAAGTAAGCTGCTTCATCTAAGGTCAGTTCAGTTGTACCATCTCTGAAGTTGTACCATCCCAGATCTTACAAGCACTCTCCCTTTTCACATTTTTATAGAAATGAATCTTACAAATGCAGGTCACATTCACCTTGAGGAAAGATAGGACCAAATGCCTCCTCTGTGTTACAGATAAGAGGAGATAGAAAGAAAATTTTATTTCCTGCCAACGTACTCTTCACCAGGCCCTTTGATCCCACCTTGTGTTAAATACTGATAACACCCATCATTCCATTGTGTAATTATACCTGTGTTATCCCAAGTGACTAGCCATTACAATGACAGACTACTGTGCAAGAGAAGCCTAAATAAACAGATTATTAGAAAGATTATGGAAGACAAATAAATACACATTTTGTAATAAAGAATCCCATATCACCTATGAGAAGTTGATATGGGAAAACCTGAAAACATTCTGGTTCTTGTTTCTAGGACACAGGCAAGTGTCTCAGAGAGGAGTCAAAATTTTGGGAAAACATAATTTTGAATTGAAATACTTTCCTTTCTATCCTTCTGCATTCTCTTTTTCTACTTTTCCTCCTTTTAGAATATTTAAAAGATAACTACTCCCACTATTTCTACTATTTTTTCACCATCCATGTCCCTTGCTGCCGCTCTCTCTCTCTCTCTCTCTCTCTCTCTCTCTCTCTCTCTCACACACACACACACACACACACACACACACTTTTCTTTCTTTCTCCTGTTTCCACCATACCAAATTATCACACAAATAAAGAAATGATAATGGTTAAGAAGGTTTTTCCACTTCAAGATCTAGTTTTCAGGCTATTGAAACTTTCAATTCAAAAGTTCCTCTGTGGAATAAAATTTGCAATGACTCTTCACATTTCAGCAGTAAAAACATATTGAAAAAAAATGGAACCAATTCCATTTGGTTAGTTTTGACATATTCAAACCCTGAACACAGTTTTCCCATCATCAAATTAAGAATTTATGGAGGTGTTATTATTTGTACCTGATTTCTCAAAAACAATTTTCTTCAGCTGGAGACTTGGGATGGGTTTAATTCTCAGAGAGGACTCAGTTGAGATATTTGCTATGAAATTGGATCACAGTTTTATAGTTATAATGGTTACAGGGAATAAGCTATATTGTGATATCCCTTCCCATATTAACTTGCATTATTCATTGAGTAGTAACTTAAATAAGTAGTAATGTAAGTTTCACAGTTTGTCTGGTTAAGGTTTATTTTCATTTGGCTATTTGAACTTTACTAAGCATGTAAATGAACTCTCAAGGATGTCCTGACTTGGATGCCATTGCTGACTAATTTGCATGCACATTTACCACCATCGTGCACACTAAAAAATAATTTTGTCATTTACACCAGCTTGATGGTGATTTGGACTGGCCAGTGTGTGCACAAATAACCATTTGTGCACGTAACTGTGTTCACAGTGCCACTCAACATTGTAGTGGACAGCTAAGGCTGTGCAACTTCTTGAAAATCTGGCCCTTGATGTCTGCATAAATCACTCAAATGACACTAGGACAGCCAAATAGAGCAGAAAGAGACAAAAATTAAAATGCACATGAGAAAGAGAGGGAAGCAAAGTTTATGGGAAAGCGAACACAACAGAGGGGAGCAGTGACACCAGAAAATGCCATACCGAGAAGGACAGAAATGTGAAGGGCTATGCAACTCAAGTAATCTATTCCTTGCTGAGCTCTGCACTGGAACTGTCAGTCAAGCGGAGGTAGTGGGTCACGTAGCTCTTAAAATCATTGGTCCTTAAGTAGGTGACGGGTGCCTTAGTAATATCATAGATTAAAACCAGAGATTTGGACAAGGAGACTCATAAAAGAGCAGAAATGTGGCAATGTCCACAAAACAACATCAGACAAGATTGAGGGGATGTTGCTCACGAAAGCTCATGCTCAAATAAATTTGTTAGTCTCTAAGGTGCCACAAGTACTCCTTTTCTTTTTGCGAATACAGACTAACACGGCTGCTACTCTGAAACCTGTCACTGTCCTCTATATCTCCTAATTTCCAGGTGAGTGTAGTGGCTCTCTCCCCGCCAACAGTTACTCATGTCAGAGAGGCTCTAGGAACTCTTGCGAGCAGAATTCATCTTTTTACTTTTACTGGAGAATAGGAAAATAAATATTTGATTTAAAAAAAAATTATTTTTTAAAAAATCAAAATGCACTAAAAAGAAGGTCTGAAGCAACATAAAAAAGGCACAAGACCTTGTTTCATTGACTAATATGAGGTATGTGACAAAGCTTTTCCAATGCAGAAACATAACTTTTCAAGGATAAGAACACCACTAAATGCATTTTAGATTAATAAAGTGCCTTGATAATAATAAACATCTTATCATATAAAATGTAAATTGATCCAAAGCTTCTTGAGATCTTGAAGTGCAATGCCATAAATTCCAGAAAGCAATTGCACTCTTCAACAAGTTATTTCTCTACCAGCTAACTATAATTTTTACTTTTACCTTGAGTAAGTAAATAACCCCTCTGTGGAGATGAATAATATATTCTACAGAAAGCAAGTCTTCTAAACCAAATATGTTAGGAAAATGTACAAATATTTGTGAACACACAAGAGTGCAAATGGCCTTCTGTTTGCATATCACTTATCTTACACTTATCTTTCAGTGCTATCTCAAGCAGCATAAATTAGAAGGTTTCAGAGTAGCAGCCGTGTTAGTCTGTATTCGCAAAAAGAAAAGGAGTACTTGTGGCACCTTAGAGACTAACAAATTTATTTGAGCATAAGCTTTCGTGAGCTACAGCTCACTTCATCGGATGCATTTGGTGGAAAAAACAGAGGGGAGATTGATATACACACACAGAGAACATGAAACAATGGGTTTATCATACACACTGTAAGGAGAGTGATCACTTAAGATAAGCCATCACCAGCGGGGGGGGGGGAGGAGGAGGAAAACCTTTCATGATGACAAGCAAGGTAGGCTATTTCCAGCAGTTAACAAGAATATCTGAGGAACAGTGGGGGGTGGGGTGGGGTTGGGGTGGAGAAATAACATGGGGAAATAGTTTTACTTTGTGTATTCCCAGTCTCTATTCAAGCCTAAATTAATTGTATCCAGTTTGCAAATTAATTCCAATTCAGCAGTCTCTCGTTGGAGTCTGTTTTTGAAGCTTTTTTGTTGAAGGATAGCCACTCTTAGGTCTGTGATCAAGTGACCAGAGAGATTGAAGTGTTCTCCAACTGGTTTTTGAATGTTATAATTCTTGACGTCTGATTTGTGTCCATTCATTCTTTTACATAGAGACTGTCCAGTTTGACCAATGTACATGGCAGAGGGGCATTGCTGGCACATGATAGCATATATCACATTGGTTCACCTGCGCATCTACCAATGTGATATATGCCATCATGAAGAACACTGCTCTCCAGAACCTAGAATTGCACTCAAGATAGCAGAGTCTTAACTTTCCTCTGTTTTCAGCAAATAACTGTGAAAATGCTGGCAAAGTATACATCACCTACCCCTCTAGTGCCTAGTCCGCCAAGCCTGACATCCTACCACTATCAGTTACTCCATTAGCTCAAGCGGAAGAAGTCTGTGCTGTCTACCAAAAAGTCCCAGCCTTGCAGATGACCCATGTGGGTGTCAACATGATTCCACATAACGCAATTTCTGGTTTTTTCAATTTGCTTTTTTTAAACCTAGTTATTTTCTGTGCAGTTTCCTGTGATCATTATTAAGATTGCAAAGTCAAACACTCAAAAGTTAGGAAATGCTAATATTAATGTTGCCTGTGCAGTCTTAATTCTGACCCCTTGTGCATATGCATTATGATACAGTACTTAATTACATGACCACATACTATTTTTTCCAAAGGACCCCTGCCTCTATCAGAGTACAAGTGGACCTGCTCTGAGGATGAATCAGGGTTCTATAATGGAGACATATCTATAGGACCCCTCCCTCATTTGCTGCAGAAACTGGAAGGTCGGTAGCGAGTGAAGTTGGGAATTCCAGGAAGAGAAAGGATAATCTTGCAATTAAGGTAGCTGAATGCTGCCCTTGTGAATTAGATTCTATTCCTGCCTCTGCCATAGAATTCCTATGTGATACTGATCACTTAAACCAAACTATCACAGATGACGCTAGGTTTGTGTGCCTCATTCCTGACAGGCAGACTTAGTTCTGGCATTTCCTAACTTTTGATTCTTTTAATGTAATTTGTTGTCTGTATGCCTATGTATTATGTATGTGTATTATATATAAATAATGTCTGTACAGATAATGAACGTATATCTATTGCCCAAAAGCATATAAAAGGGTCATTACTGAGTAATCAGTAATCTGTGTCAAATAATTAACATTTAAACAGAGGGCCAAATCTATCTTAAGCCCCATATTGAGGTCAAATGGTTGTGTGAGATGCAAGTCAGGAAATGATATAGCCAAGACAGTTAGCAAGCTGATTCCTGGCACTTTCAAGGTACTATGTTTACAATGACATGTAGAATACAGGAACTGCACATTCAACTAGCAAAGGTACAAATAGCACAGTGTAGATGGAGAGATACAACGTAGGCAAGAAGAATAGAACAGAGTGCCCTATATGCCTAAACCCTGGTTTATAGACCCTAGACGTCTTTCTAGTCACCCAAGCAATGCCACCCCCATCTACAGTGCTATTGTTAGCAGCGTCGTGTCCCACTGCCTGAGCCTTTCCCTGCCAAGTGTAGCTAGACAGCACAGCATTCAGAGTAGCAGCCGTGTTAGTCGGTATTCGCAAAAAGAAAAGGAGGACTTATGGCACCTTAGAGACCAACAAATGGACGCAGCCTGCCTTTCACAGCTGCATGTAGCTTAGCATGACCATATGTCCTGATTTTATAGGGACAGTCCTGATAGTCAGGGCTTTTTCTTATATAGGCGTCTATACCTCCCACCTCAATCCCAATTTTTCACACTTGCTATCTGGTCACCCTAATGTAGCTACGTGTGTAGTGCCTGTATGCCTCATGCCACTGTAAGCCTAAACATGTTCACTAATATGGTGGGATTATGTCATATAAAGAAAGGGCAATCACTGGAGATCATAGGTAGATAGATGAATTAGTTCCACAGTACATGCTTCCTTGACTACAGCGACATATCTCAACTAGAAGAGAACTCTTTGTGTCTTCTCCTGAAGCCTGTTGGTGAGCGGTCACATTTTAATATTAAAGTGCTATATGCAATATACTGCACTCACAATGCCAATTTAGAACAAAATTAAACTGAACTTGGAGTTTTACAAGTCACTTGCTAAAACATTTTAAGAAAGTCTTTCAGATCTGTGCACTAAAACTGAATGCTCAAGCAGTTCTGCTTCAAACAACTCCAGATAGTTTAAAAGATAATGTACAAAAGGAAGTAAGCCTTTAAATCTAGAGATGAAGCCAAATCAAAACTCCCCGATATAAACACACACCAAACTTTGGGGTGGTTTGAAATTTGGATCCAAATTTTGCAATCTGGGCTCAACAGCTCTTCCAAATCAAAAGGAAAATGTAGGGCTGAGGTTAGAGACTATGCTCTCCTTTTTAGTGCTGAAGGAGAAAGTATAAAAAGATATGCTATTTTCTTTGTTACACACACAAAAAGAGTGTTGAGAGCCTTACTCATTTTTTACCTTAGAAATATCAAGAATGTCAACTCTTTACTTCAGATTTTGCTGGCAGTCTTATTTGAAGGACCCGCTGCAGTGGACTGAAAGCTCTCTCAGCCATTACCTGAGGAACTGGAGATGCTGGATCTAAGAAAGTTTTTTTTTCTTCTGTTTAATCTAAATGTAAGTTAACTAGTCACAAAAAAATAAAAATAAATAAGTTTTTAAGTAATGTGAGTAAAATAATTTCCCATCTCAATTAATCATATTTCACTTCCTTGGTACCTGCAGTGTCATAAAATTCTCTGTTTTCTAGCCATCCAGGAAAGCTCCAAGAAAACAGAGTAGACAAGACCTGAACTGCCAATGTAAAAAACAAACCGAAAAACAAACTTCTGTTTTGAAAAAGTGTATTTGGTCACCTTCATACATAATAAAGAAGGAAAAAAGGGCAAATTCATCTTTTCCTCTGTAGATAACCTTCAAAATAGAGTGCTTGACAGCATTTAGAGTATTAATGGATAGTTCCTAGGTAAACCAGTAGGAAGGTTAGCTTTAATAAGCTAAACAATTAACCCTGGAGAACCTTATGCCACCTAGCCCAGATAAATTAATGTTTTTGATTGCTTCTGATGAAAATGGATATAGGTCATGCTTTTGACACAAGTTCACCCTAAAGTCAAAAAACACTAACTTGCTATGTTATAATTTATTGCATCTAAAAGTACAAGTCAAAAATATATAAATCCATGAAAGGGGATAAATATGGAGCCTTTGACTGCTAAGCAGTCTATTTCTAATCCAACTCGGGTCCATAGTTACAAAAAGTTGTTACAATCTGACAGCTCTTTGGAGGTCTGATACCAGATGATGGTCCAGTCCCTAGTAGAGAGGTTGCACATCACTTGGCCACTATCACAACTAGCAACCCAATATTTTAATTTCAAGGAAATTTATATTCCATTAGAAAAAAGTATTATATAGTTGTCATCAATAATTCAAAAAGTACAAAGGCAGCAAAGCTTCAAAAAATGAGCCAAATGTGCAAGCATTCTTATGTCAGAGCACATAGACTAGGGTGAAAATGTCCATGGTCCTGAGTCCCAATTTACAACGGAATGAATTAGAAATAACTCCATTGGTGTCAATAGAATTAAAATGGTGTAAGGAAGGTGATAGGAGTGTCCCATGTCTTTTATGGCAGAGTCCTAAAAGCTGCAATTTTTGTCATAGACAATCATTTTCAAAGTGAAACGTTTAATTTTTTCAATCTGAAATTACTTTTCATTTCAAAATGTCCCTCAATTTTTTTTTTTAAATTAAATGGTAAAAATCACTCAAAATCCAAACTCTCTTTTTCTTTTTTCTTTTTTTTTTTTTTTTGGAAGAAAGCATTTTGCTCTGCCCACAAGAAATTTTGTCTTCAATTATTTGGAATTGCCATCAAACAAAAAAAAATCTATTATTCACACATCTCTAGTGATTGCTGCAGCTCCAATAGCTAAGGTAAGTCCTCCTCTCATTTCACTGGTTTCAGAGTAGCAGCTGTGTTAGTCTGTATTCGCAAAAAGAAAAGGAGTACTTGTGGCACCTTAGAGACTAACAAATTTATTAGAACATAAGCTTTCGTGAGCTACAGCTCACTTCAGTTCACTTCCGATGAAGTGAGCTGTAGCTCACGAAAGCTTATGCTCTAATAAATTTGTTAGTCTCTAAGGTGCCACAAGTACTCCTTTTCTTTTTGTCTCATTTCACTAACTGTGCTAATAATTAAAAGCCTGAAGGGAGATAGCAAGATTTACTCATTCCTTATCATCTCTCTGAAGTAGTTTCTTCTCTTGAATAATGACAATACTCACATTTAGGTCACCCTGTCAAAATGACAGTCAGAAATCTCACAATTGCTATTGGAAGGGCAGCTTGAAAAAGAAAAGCAGCAGTGGAGTCATTTTGGGGACATCCTCATCGCCTGATAAAGAGCTGCTAATCGCATAGAACTTCTGTAGACCTGGAAGATTATTTTATTTTAACTCTGCCATTTTTACTTCATACTTACTTTATAGGACCGTACATACAGTATGTAATATTTATGACTTATAATGCAGGAAAGGTTTGTAACATCAACCCTCTGCTTTGATGAAAAAGTGCATTTCTGTCTGTTTTTCCCTTTTTGACTATAGCAACATTTTATTCAGTGTCTACGTACTTCATATTATATCCTTAGGAGGTCTGAGGTACTTTTCATATCATCTCCACCACCACTGCACCTGCCACTGTTGTAAATTCAGTCTTTAGGAATTACACCGATTAGACTGGCTGAGGCTCTAACCCTTTGTTCTGAAGAGTTTCATAGCAGGTGTCTGAGGTGCATACCCTGTGTAGAGATGGGCCAAACTAGGCCCCAAGAATTTCAGGAAGGGTTGGGAGGATGAGTTGGGTTTGAATTCCCCAATTATTAGATGTGGGCCTGTGTCATAATATTTCCAAACTTTCCTAAAGTTTTACTGTCATGATATGACCATGTAAAGTATGGGGGTGTAAATTGGGACTATTACTTAGAAGCAAGAACAGCCAGCAGGCTTTTCCCCAATCGTTTATTTGCCCTTGGTGGATAGAGTGGAAGAGAAAGAACTTTAGATTATTTTTACAACAAGATCCACATATGCACTAAAAATGCTTTATTCGTAAACCTACCTCCCAATGTCAATGGACTTGAGAATTTCCAAAGGATTTGCTCTTTTCTGATCTAACTCAATTATTCCCACTATCCTGAAACCATTCTTCATGCACACCACTGCTATTTCATGCCAACAGCTTTCAGTAAATGTTACAAAAAATGTATCAGTGTTAGAATAACATAAATTAGTGGTTCATTTAATTTAGGTCACCTTCAACTATACCTGGGAGTCGGTTTCCTGAGTGTCTCAGCTCCATGCCATCTGTGTTATGAACTGGGAATGCAGCATCATTTAAAATAACTACTCCATGAGTGTTTTACTCACAGCTTGACAAATGAATTGGCAAACAGGTTCTTAGCTGAAATGGCTTGCTCACGCTTTACAAAATTCTTGCTACCACTTCAGGGGCCTTGTGCTCCAGTGCACTACAGAAACAAATACATGTCCTCCAGTGATGATCTAAAAAGTACTTTTGACATTTCCTCTTTTGGCAATGTGTCCCATTATTTGGAGCCCAAATAAACATACGTATTTTAAAATGAAACACATGGCACTTTCTTGGCTCTCCTCCTAGCTGCGGATTTCCTTCCCCTCCTCTCCTCCTGCTTTATGCTGAGCTTAGTTTTAGCCCCAGTTAGGAGAAAAAAATCATAGCTAAACATACGCAGCTTTTCTTGATGCTTCTTCCAAATATGACAGACACTCCAGACCAACTGTAACCAAAGATGGACTTAGACCTGAAAAGACTTCCAAACAAGCATAAGAGTCCAGATCCTGATTCTGGTTTAAACTTTGCAGCTGATTCTTGTATATGTCCCAAAATTCCAAACATACACACACCTGAATGATGGAAAAATTTGGAACTAGATTCAACTCCACACTTTGCATCTTGGACCCATTTCTATATGTTAAGGCTACTTCAGAGCACAGCCTGACCCGCAAGCTTGGTGAAGTCACAGACTTCACATCACAACCAAGCTGTACCTATCAAACTCAGCACAAAGGAGACACAATTAGTAAACACAGGTGCATGCCTGAAGAGTAGTCAGAAAGAAAAACCTATCATACATATTTCATGGAAGCATACAAGAGCTTACTCACAACAATATTACTCTGATGGGCAGTTCACTGTTGCTCTTTGCTAGACAGGAAAGACTGAAAGCTTCAAAGAAAAACTTTAGGAAATAATTTCATCTACACACAAGGTGAATAGTTTTTAAAAAAGTATATTTACTTGGTCAAATTATGTTAGAACTCATGGTCTCATTTTCAGAACAGGTAAGTGCTCACAACTCCCACTGAACTCAAAGAGTGTGAGAGGTACTCAGCTGGTTTGAAAATCAGACCATTGGTTAAAAGAGATTTAGATGTTTGAAAAAGCTCAAAAGTAAGTTGTCTTTTTATTCCTGAACTGGTCGTGCTCAGTTTGTATTGTATTAAATACAGAAAATGGGAGTAAATACATGGGTTCCCAGAAATCATGGTGATGAGCACAGTACAAATTCCCAGGGAGGCAGACACATTGAATTCACTAGTTGGTTAATTGCCACAGGCTTCTAAGTGCTTCAAATGAAATTCTTTCAAAAGAATTTAAGTCCCATTTTCAAAAGTGACTTTGGCACTTTGGAACCTAAATTGCATTGAAACTAAATGGGACTGTAAACAGGCAGTCTGGCTAAGTATGGCTTGGCAGTGCCCTGTCTCAGGTTTCCTTTCCAGACTTCTTAAGAATTGAACACAGGCTCTCTTCTCCAGCAATACCCTGGTTTATTATCATATAATGCTACAATCAAAATAAAGTCTTCAGAGTCCAAATTTCATCCTCACAAGCCCTGACTAGAGTCGTCTTCTCCCTGGCTCTGCTCAACCCCCCAGCTCTCTTCCTTGGAGCTATTTGCAATTTAAGCAGCTGTACAGCCTTGTGAAAATGTTACCCTTTGTCTCAATATTTGTATCAAATACAACAGAATCTCAGATCCATTCCACGTATCCAATTTGGAATAGTAATTTCCAACTAGATGAATACCTGTAAAATTAGTTCTAATTTAAGGCCTTGATTTAGCAAGACACTTAAATACAATCCTAACTTTAAGCATGTGAGTGCTCAGTACCTTTTTCTAAAACACTTTGTACTAAGTAGTTCTTTGTCTCTCTTTCTCGCTATTTATATTGCAGTTAATGTCATGGTATTTTAGCAAAAATGAACAGCAATGGGCACAGATTATTGGATCCCTGCTTCCTGAGGACTGTGCATTATCAATGCCTAAATCCAAGTTAGTCATCACCAAGGACTCGTAGAGGCACCCCAGATAGATTTAATCATCACCCGTAATAAACACTGACAGTGTTTGAGAATAGTGATTAGTCTTGGTAATTTTGTTTTTTCAAGTACTTTGGTATATTCATCTTTCTGCTTTTGCTTTCTCACTCTTCAGTATAGTCTTCTCTCTATTGCTTCTGCATTCTTTCTCATCTATCACTGAAGGTGTACATCTCCATATAAGATCAAATGGAAAACTCTTCACCATTGCATGTCTAAGAGCAAAGTCAAAGTCAAAGACCTAAGACAATTTCTTTTTGCCGACTACACAGTGCTCATCACACACACAGTGAAGGAGAGCTCCAGCAACTTCACAATAGCTTTGTTAGCTTGTGATGAATTATGACTAACAATCAGTCTAACAAAGATAAAGATTATAGCACAAAGTGTGTTGACTGCACCAGAAGTTTTAATAGCTAGCATCATGACTGAAATTGTGTGCAAATTCTGATATCTAGGATCAACTGTATTGGATAACTTATTTCTAGACAATGAGCTTAATTCTTGCATTGAAAAGGCAGAGACCATATTTGACCAACTGACCGAGCATGTGTGCAATAATAGGAAATAGACATTGAATACCAAGGTCTGAGTGTACCAGATGTGTGTTTTGAGCATGATGGAGAAATCTGGACCATTTACAGCAAGCATGAGAGAAGGTTATACCCCTTCCACACCCACTGTCTTCACTGTATTCTAAATATCAAGTGAGAAACCAAAGATTCCTGACACTGAAGTATTTGAGAAAGTAAAATTACCAAGTCCAATCACTATTCTCAAAACACAGACATCTCTGTTGGTTTAGTCATTTGTACAAGATGGACAATGAATGCATACCAAATGATCTCCTGTATGGAGAATTTCGGATGCTCCAAGGCCACTTGGGCAACCGAGGCCAAAGCTCAAGGATGTTTACAAGAGGGACTTGAAAACTGTCAAGATCAACAATACAAGCTGGGAAGATGCAGCTTGCAACTGGCCATACTGAAGGGCTATGCAGTACCAGGGAGTCAAAGAGACCAAAGAGAGGTGGTTAAGAGAGATGAGAGTAAAGAGGAAAATGCCACCAGCTTTATCTTCTGACCTAAGACACCTGCATTATTTTATCAAGGATTGTCACTCAACAACTGGATTTTTTAGCCACTCATGGTGCTGCAGCATGACACACAGTAACTGATCTGCTTTGACAATTACACCATCTTCTTTTAAGAGGGACAATTGCCATTCATCTTAGCATATCCATACTATTTGTGATTCCCAGAAAGGTCTGAGCAAATTAAGAGATTTCAAAGACACTGTAGAAGTTATTTTCACTTAATGCAAAAATGTTCTGTTCACATATTGCATACATAACAGCAAAATGACAGAACATTCCTCTGCCTCCCCCTAACCTGGATATGATCTGTCAGAGGCCCATTACTCATTCCTTGCCTTTACCTGGGCAAAATGAAAGCAAAAAATAGTTTTCAGGGATTGGTTGCGTGACAAAAATTCATGCTCTCTATCAGAAAAATGTGCCGTGTTTTGATATATGTAGATTCCTTCCCTAGTAAAACCCAGCTACTGCCCCAAATCATGTGGTAAAAATTACTAGGGGCCAAGACCCTAAAGACCTTGAAGGCCCACATTCTCCAGCATGTGAAATACAGAGAAACATAGGTAAAGTACACTGAGGATCAGGAGGGGATGTTTGACACTCTGTGGGAAACTGAAGCTAGTGAACACTCCCATGGCAACAAGCGAAGGAACAGCATCTGTCTCTCCCTGACAGTATAACCCATTGGTGAGTGTGTATTATAAGTCCCCATTTGTACCCAATGCACAGAGGATAGGAGTGTGTTACAGCTCCAACTAGAGAATGTTGGCTCTTTAGCTCAAACTTTTAGCTCAGTTCAATCTCTGACATCAGCTAAAGATGGTGGCCATCACATAAGTGGGGGCTTATCTGGGATTCAAACTGCTATGGGCTTCAGAATTGCAGGACAAGTTTTCTTTGAGCAGAGAATGTATGTAGCTCTGGTGAGCATGTGTTTCAGGTTCCATCTTTGCTCTATTCACAGGGGAGATGAATCTGCTTCTGCACCTTCTATAGTACTTCAGTTAAAGCTGTAGCAGCTCATGCTTTTAGATCTGAAGTTTCCCTGGTTCAGTCTCGGGTTTGGCAGCCATCACAATATCACAGTATCACCATCTCAGATTTCAAGTCACAGCAGTGACAATGTGAATCAAGTTGATTTGCCAAGGAAGGTCTTCTTGATACCTCACTCTTGGCTTTCCTGAGCCCCCCAGAGATTTACATCAGGAGGAATGCAGACTGCCATTGCCGCTGCACTAAATTTGGTTACAGTCTCCAGCCAGCTTCTAGTAGCTGCACTGCCTCAGTGCCTTCTTGTCAGATTGCAGAGGGAAGGGTTCTATGATCTGGAATTGTTGTTCTTCATTGCCATGCCAAACTCACTGAGTTGCACAGCCCACAGCGTCGCCTTCCTTCCTCATTATTGCTCTCACAACACACATTTTCACTTGTTTCTTCTGGCCTAAAATCCCAATGGGTCCATCCACTTCAGCCTGAATCACACTCCTCGCATGGCATATACCCACCAGTTCCCTCCCAGCAAGCCCAGCTAGCGGATCTGGAATCAGAAACAACGGGGCAAACATCCATCCAAATCAGACTCATCAGTAGACATTTGGGACTTTCCCCACACTCCTGGCAACTGCTGTGGAAAGGGTTGGTATGTCACAGTGAGATCTCACTTCCAGTAGGTAGAAAGCAGCAAGAGCAGATGGGCTCTAAATTAAAGATCTGCTTTCCTTGAGAGAGAATGAGTAAAAATAAATACCACAGAACATCAGAGACAGAAGCACAATTGATTCTCCATGGGATGTTATTCAAGCTTTTCCATGTGGCACTGGCAGCCCTTTAGAAAAAATCCAGTTTGATTTCACTCTTTTGTAGAGTTTATCAGCTATAGGTAATGGCCTAAAGTCTCCTGAATGGATAGACTTTCAGCTCTGAAAATATACTAATTTTGTAAAGTATCTCAGGTTATATAAAATGCTCACATCATCTTTCAGACACCACTCTGACCACGAAATCTGTGACTAAGTGTCCTCCAACCATGGACACCCATCAAATAGGTTTCCTTTCCCCACATTCCTACCTTCTTTTCCTGTAGCCTCTCTGTATTTGGGGAAGTGGGTTTATGAGGAGGCTAATACCCTTCCAGGAGTTGGGGACCCATGTACCAACAGGGATCTTCACTTCCCTCTTGGAGCTTTGGAATAGAGTTGTGGTGAGGGGATATTGTAGTTTTCAAGGAGATACAGGACAACTTATTTTTAAGGGACACAGCCCTCACTTTTTAATTCACAATACAAAAATCAAACGTGTATATTACAGGATTGTTGCTCAAAAAACATACTTGTTATGCAATCAAATGGATTTTGATAGGTCTTTATTCATTGCATGTAAGTGGAACATTAGGCACCAAAGAAGGGGCATCCCTTACAATGAAAGGGGGATGGTAGATATAGTGGTAGTGAAGGCAATGGAAGGTGTGAAAGGGAAATAGGTTCCCTCCCTGGAAGGTGCAAGAATCAGTAATACCTAAGCTGTCTGTGGATCGAATGGTGCCTGCTGGCTGGACCAGACCAGGCAAAGCAAGAAGCACCATCAATGTATAGCCCTCATAGTTCCTGTCTGTTGCAGTCAGCACTTCAGAAAGCAATAGTCTAGGGAAGGATGGCTGAACGGTACAATAAGCAATAGGATTTATATAACACTTTGTAAAAAATGTAAAGTGCTATATAACATTCATTAATCCTCACGTCATCATTAATCCGCATTTCACTGATGGAGAAACAGACACAGATGGGTATGAGTGACTTATCAAGGTGACACAATGGGTCAGTGACAAAGCCAGGATTAGAATTTAGGGGTCCCTAGCTCCCAGCCTCAAGCCACTATACGATGTATACCAGTTAAAAATATATTGAAATATTCATGCAATTCACCTGTTAGCCTGTTTTCCTGAGACAAATTGCCAGGCCACAGTATATCTCGTAATCAGATTACATATTCTATATAACCTTTAACAAAAAAAAGACACCCATCATATGATTCCAAGAAGACTGCAGTGTTAACTGGCTTCTCTTGCATCTGATATCTTAGAACAAAAAGATTCCATAGCACAAAAGGCCTAAGCAGTGAAAATAGCATTTTGATCTCATATGTGAGCAAAAAATCAAAGCTGCAGCTTTATTTTTTTGAAAGCACTGTCTATATTATAGAAAATACTGCATGAGCAAGGAGTGCTTGTAAGGCTAAATTTTCATGTCAGGGTTTTGCCACTGCAAAGCACGTGTAGTTTATTGTGTCACCAGAAACAACAATAGAATTATAGCCAAATCATCACAACTCACCTCCATCTTTTGCAGATAACAGTATGTGACAAGGTCTGCTCTTATACCAGTGGGCGATAAATTACCGTATATACTTGTTCAGTAGCCCGTTCATTTATAAACCAACCCCCCAAGATGGATAGGTAAAAACGGCAAAAACTATATGACCCTTTCCATAAGCCGACCCAATATTTCAGGGGTTGGCAAACTTTGGCTCCCAGCATGTCAGGGTAAACCGCTAGTGGGTCAGGACGTTTTGTTTACCTGGAGCGTTTGCAGGCACGGAATCCCTCAGCTTCCAGTGGCCACAGTTTGGCAGTTTGCCATTCCCAGCCAAATTTAGTGCTGGCCACCACTTCCTGCAGCTCCCATTGGGTGGTAATGGCAAACTGCGGCTACTGGGAGCTGAGGGGGCTCCATGCCTGCAAACACTCCAGATAATCAAAACGTCCTGGCACACTAGCAGTTTACCCTGACATGCCGAGAGCCAAAGTTTGCCAACCCCTGATCTACAGTGACAATGTATTAGATATTCAATTCAATAGAGCTTCAAATCATCAGCTTTTGGTCTAGACCCTGTTGATAAGCCGACCCCCACTCTTTGATGCTTCACTTTTTTATCAAAAAATTTTGGCTTATAAACAATTATATATGGTAATAAAATAATGGAAGTGTATCTAATCCTGATACACAAAGTACTGAGACCATTGAATTATGTGGGTCCTACAGAGTAAATACCACTGAATAACAAATTTCAGATTAAAAAACAGTCCCATCCTGAGGGACTGGTAGAAGTTTGTGTGTCCAAGATTATATATGGCACGGGAGATCTGTCTGGCACTTTACAGACAAGTAAGAAAACAAGGTCCTTACCCTGAGGATTTTATGATGTAATGTCTTGTCTAGAACAGGAGAAATTGCACTGGAATAACTACATCAATGTAGCTAAGCCAGTGCAATTGTCTAATGCAGATACATTGCACCAGTGCAGACTAGGGCTTTCACTGTGCATATCCTGTTCATTTACCAATACAAACTCCATTTTATGCCTATGCAGTTGGGGATTACACTGGTTTAGCTACACTGGTGCAAATAAAGTAGTATAGACAGGAACTAATTTAGACAGATATATTGAAAAGACAACAGGCCATGGGAATAGAGAGTGTGAGGAAGAAGAATGTCAATAGAAAGGGGAAACATACTGTTCTGGAGAAAGCATTTTATATGAACAAGAGGGAGCTTGGAGGAGGGGAAGGAGACTGAGGACCAGAAAGAGAAGCTGTTCCAGGCCACAAAAGTGACACAGAGCCTTGAGTGGGAGAAGACAACAATGGGCCAACTCCTAAAATTAATGGAGCTATGCTGATTTACACCAGCTGAGGATCAGGCCCCTAAAATCCAGAGTTAAACATGGTCCTGGACCTGTACTAGTCCTCCTGGAATCCCTTCCGTCAGTTAGCCCATTTTGTACCAGCCCACACATTTTATTCATATTAAATAAAAGCAACAAATCCTGAAATTATATTACTATCTGTCTGGCTTCAGGGAAGATCAGCGCTGCCCACAGTGCCTTTTAAATGCATTGATGAGACCATCGGCAGCATATTTCTCTTTCTTTTCCACCTCGCCTGAGCGTTTTACATTGAGGACAGGGACTACCAGAAACAATCATTCTAAAATACCAGTTGAACTTTCATCCTTCCAAACAATTCCATTTACAGCTGGTGCCTCCTTACCCTGTTTTTATAAATATCCCTTTGATTTTGATCCTTACCCTGTTTCTTTATCTTTAATGTTTCCCTTTATCAAAGAGCTCTAGTGCTTCTGAGCAAAGACGTCTGAATCGCAGAGGTATGGTATAGCTACAGAAACTGCACTTGCTGAATTGTTTCCTCCACCTTCATAAACACATCTGACCTTCTGCCAGGGACTTTGCTTATATATAACACTGATCTGAAACAATAAGTGTGGAGTAAAAAGGTATGGCATGCAACAAACAACTAAATCATTAAATGAGCCTTCAACTGTAAATTAAAGAAGATATTGAAATCTAGGAGTTGGACAGGATTGCTTTTGCTTTTGTTGTTGTTGCTCTAGTGTTTCATACTCTGTCTCTTTTCAGAGTAGCAGCCGTGTTAGTCTGTATTCGCAAAAAGAAAAGGAGTACTTGTGGCACCTTAGAGACTAACAAATTTATCTGAGCATAAGCTTTTGTGAGCTACAGCTCACTTCATCGGATGCCTCTCTGTAAACAAGAGGCATTTTATTCTTCATGGCTGGCATCTTTCATAAGCAGAAAACTGTAAGAATTAATGATAAAAAAGAGAGCAGAAAGGCTGCATCCACTGTCTATCATGAACAGCACCTGCAATGCACTGACATTTCTTTGCCTGCAGTGAAGGGCACTTTCTAAGACAAAAGGTATTTCCCTTCTGTGAAGCAGAAAACCCATCTGTTATTTCATCACAGCGAAGAGCCAGGGAAATCCTTCATAAACGAGAATTCTCCTACAAGAGATCCCTGCACACATTCCCCAGACAGTGCCGCCCACGCATATCAGCTACACATTTCTTGCTTCTTTTTTTTTTTCTCTAATTGCTCCTGCAGTGCTAGGCAGAGAACAGTGCCTATGATTAAAAACCGGCAGGAGGCTGCCTTCAAAGCTGTCAGAGAGATATTTTTAAACCTATAACAACATTTACTGCAGCAATCCAAGTACAGGTTTCAGAGTAGCAGCCGTGCTAGTCTAATGTATGATAATTGTGATTGTTATTAAATGGTGAAGAATGATTATTCTCAATCAAATGTGTAGTGTGTTGGGGTCCTATTTTTTAAAGACAGAGGATTTTAAAAGATAAGTAGATTAAAAACATGAACAAAATAATGCACCTTGACTGAACAGCATTTCCATGCACAAGCAGTTCTACAGCTGCTACAGAGGTTGAACTGAAGTACACATGGGGCAGATAAGGCTATCAGTATAATTGATCAGCAGGTAGGCTGCCTAGATTCTCCTTTACTACAATTGTGAAATGAGAGAGACATGCTTTTTAAAGAAATAAAACCTGTGTGCAGATTTAAAAGAGTCACATGTCATCTCCAACTTGCTTTGTGGCTTTTGACAAATTTAGAAAGGTAAAAAAAAAATTAAGCAGTTCAACACAGGCTTTGAACTCTCTGGCTCAGACCCACTGATCCATCTAGTTCAGCATCATATCTATGATATTGCCAGTACTTCATGCTTTAGGGGAAGCAAAAAAGCCAGCACTTAGCCAAATGTGCCATCCCTTACGATAGACATCGGAACACAATAGCTTACAATAATGTCACCACAATGGTTTCAGCTATTTTTGTAGAATACAGCATTACTTTTTCTTTTTTTAAGAGGCAATATTTGTGAAAGAAGAAACTGTGTCCTAACCACTGCAGTTTATGCTTGGAATCATCCAATCTGATTGCTCTTACCTTATGAAATTGCAAAGGTTAATAATAGTCAGAAAATTATCCAGAGCACTGAGAACTAAGTTCATCTCTGAAACATGAGGTGGGTGAAAAGAAAAGGAGTACTTGTGGCACCTTAGAGACTAACAAATTTATTAGAGCATAAGCTTTCGTGAGCTACAGCTCACTTCATCGGATGCATTTGGTGGAAAAAACAGAGGAGAGATTTATATACACACACACACACACAGAGAACATGAAACAATGGGTTTATCATACACACTGTAAGGAGAGTGATCACTTAAGATAAGCCATCACCAACAGCAGGGGGGGGAAGGAGGAAAACCTTTCATGGTGACAAGCAGGTAGGCTAATTCCAGCAGTTAACAAGAATATCAGAGGAACAGTGGGGGGTGGGGTGGGAGGGAGAAATACCATGGGGAAATAGTTTTACTTTGTGTAATGACTCATCCATTCCCAGTCTCTATTCAAGCCTAAGTTAATTGTATCCAGTTTGCAAATTAATTCCAATTCAGCAGTCTCTCGTTGGAGTCTGTTTTTGAAGCTTTTTTGTTGAAGTATAGCCACTCTTAGGTCTGTGATCGAGTGACCAGAGAGATTGAAGTGTTCTCCAACTGGTTTTTGAATGTTATAATTCTTGACGTCTGATTTGTGTCCATTCATTCTTTTACGTAGAGACTGTCCAGTTTGGCCAATGTACATGGCAGAGGGGCATTGCTGGCACATGATGGCATATATCACATTGGTAGATGCGCAGGTGAACGAGCCTCTGATAGTGTGGCTGATGTGATTAGGCCCTATGATGGTATCCCCTGAATAGATATGTGGACAGAGTTGGCAACGGGCTTTGTTGCAAGGATAGGTTCCTGGGTTAGTGGTTCTGTTGTGTGGTGTGTGGTTGCTGGTGAGTATTTGCTTCAGATTGGGGGGCTGTCTGTAAGCAAGGACTGGTCTGTCTCCCAAGATCTGAGAGAGCGATGGCTCGTCCTTCAGGATAGGTTGTAGATCCTTGATGATGCGTTGGAGGGGTTTTAGTTGGGGGCTGAAGGTGATGGCTAGTGGCGTTCTGTTGTTTTCTTTGTTGGGCCTGTCCTGTAGTAGGTGACTTCTGGGTACTCTTCTGGCTCTGTCAATCTGTTTCTTCACTTCAGCAGGTGGGTACTGTAGTTGTAGGAATGCATGATAGAGATCTTGTAGGTGTTTGTCTCTGTCTGAGGGGTTGGAGCAAATGCGGTTATATCGTAGCGCTTGGCTGTAGACAATGGATCGAGTGGTATGATCTGGATGAAAGCTAGAGGCATGTAGGTAGGAATAGCGGTCAGTAGGTTTCCGATATAGGGTGGTGTTTATGTGACCATCACTTATTAGCACCGTAGTGTCCAGGACCAGTCCACACAAGAGATCCACTTCCTGGACACTACGGTGCTAATAAGTGATGGTCACATAAACACCACCCTATATCGGAAACCTACTGACCGCTATTCCTACCTACATGCCTCTAGCTTTCATCCAGATCATACCACTCGATCCATTGTCTACAGCCAAGCGCTACGATATAACCGCATTTGCTCCAACCCCTCAGACAGAGACAAACACCTACAAGATCTCTATCATGCATTCCTACAACTACAGTACCCACCTGCTGAAGTGAAGAAACAGATTGACAGAGCCAGAAGAGTACCCAGAAGTCACCTACTACAGGACAGGCCCAACAAAGAAAACAACAGAACGCCACTAGCCATCACCTTCAGCCCCCAACTAAAACCCCTCCAACGCATCATCAAGGATCTACAACCTATCCTGAAGGACGAGCCATCGCTCTCTCAGATCTTGGGAGACAGACCAGTCCTTGCTTACAGACAGCCCCCCAATCTGAAGCAAATACTCACCAGCAACCACACACCACACAACAGAACCACTAACCCAGGAACCTATCCTTGCAACAAAGCCCGTTGCCAACTCTGTCCACATATCTATTCAGGGGATACCATCATAGGGCCTAATCACATCAGCCACACCATCAGAGGCTCGTTCACCTGTGCATCTACCAATGTGATATATGCCATCATGTGCCAGCAATGCCCCTCTGCCATGTACATTGGCCAAACTGGACAGTCTCTACGTAAAAGAATGAATGGACACAAATCAGACGTCAAGAATTATAACATTCAAAAACCAGTTGGAGAACACTTCAATCTCTCTGGTCACTCGATCACAGACCTAAGAGTGGCTATACTTCAACAAAAAAGCTTCAAAAACAGACTCCAACGAGAGACTGCTGAATTGGAATTAATTTGCAAACTGGATACAATTAACTTAGGCTTGAATAGAGACTGGGAATGGATGAGTCATTACACAAAGTAAAACTATTTCCCCATGGTATTTCTCCCTCCCACCCCACCCCCCACTGTTCCTCTGATATTCTTGTTAACTGCTGGAATTAGCCTACCTGCTTGTCACCATGAAAGGTTTTCCTCCTTCCCCCCCCTGCTGTTGGTGATGGCTTATCTTAAGTGATCACTCTCCTTACAGTGTGTATGATAAACCCATTGTTTCATGTTCTCTGTGTGTGTGTGTGTGTATATAAATCTCTCCTCTGTTTTTTCCACCAAATGCATCCGATGAAGTGAGCTGTAGCTCACGAAAGCTTATGCTCTAATAAATTTGTTAGTCTCTAAGGTGCCACAAGTACTCCTTTTCTTTTTGCGAATACAGACTAACACGGCTGCTACTCTGAAACCTATGAGGTGGGTGGGGAAGAATGGTGTAAGAGCACCACCATTGAGAATGCAGAAAAACTGCAGGGGAATGCAGTAGAAAGGAGAAGCCAGCCAGAAAGACATGAATACCTGGTGGTGCAGCAAAACAAAGCATTGCAGCATTAAGATAAACAGAATATAGAAGCAGGAAAAAAGTCTAGTTGTGTTTTATATGTTAAAGAGCAAAACAGATCTAATGATAAGGGGAGAGTTCCCCTGATGAAATAAGAGGTAGAATCTCCACTTATGAATCTTTATTTCACAGATTTTACTTTTGAGTTAAAAATGTGTCCTTTGGCAACAGAAACAGTCTTTAAACGCTACTGTTCCCACGCAGTCCAGCCCTGTGCTGCTATCCAATAGAAAAATAAGGTCATGTAAAAGGCAGGTGGGTGGTTGGAAGGTTGTTTCCTTGGCAGGGTACAAATCTAAATAAAAGTGTTACTGATAAAATGTTCAAGGGACACAAAAATCATCACAAAAAGTTCTCTCCCATTCAGTGAAAAAGCTGGGGTCATAGCAGGAGTGGGAGACAATTAAACAAAACAATTAACTACCTAAAAATATGGTGCCAGCAAACATATTGCAAAAGAAAGATAATAAGAAATACACTATACCACATACAGGTTTTGTAAGAACCAAAAACCTTATGATGAAAATAAAAGAAAAAACAATCCCCCCAACAGTTTCATGAAAGGTAAAAACAAAGGGGATTTGAGCAAGGCAGTTATATTTCTATGACTTTCAACATAATGGAATGGTGCTTTCTCTTTTTACTTTTCTTTCATACTGCGCCTAACAGTAGCTTATCCAAGCCTTGCAGGGAGAGAGGGAGGGAGCTCAAAGAGCCTTACACTTATACACTGCGTCAATAAGCACCTACAATACCTGAAGTCTCTATGCTTGATGGAGCACAAGGACTGCTTCCTCCCTGTGCCTCCATGGGCATGCAGTGCTTGAAGGTGGGGGAAGGGGAGGAAGGAGGTAGATTCAGGGTTCTACCCTTCACCAATACTGGCTCACAGAGCAGGTCAGGCACGCCTGGAGACAAGCTGAGACACACACATACCTCTGTGCACTGGCCCATAAGAAGGGATTATTCCTCAAAGAGGCACAATCCTTTCCCAGTTTCCTTACGCCTCTACATGACCACTCATCTGGGTCAATGGCTAAATGCCACAATTTGATTCTCTGCTTATATCCAACTCATCTATTCACCTTCCCATCTTACATACTGTAACTGGTTGGACCACACATCCAACATCACCTGATGTGCTAGGGTCCCACTGTATCCACCCGTTCCACCAGGCTGGGCTTCCTCACCCTGTCCTTGTTGTGCCAGGCCTCGAGCCTTCTCCAGCACACACACAGGTAAAGCCACACCCAGCTGCGAACACAGACTGAAATCAGCTCTGTGTGGGAAAATTCAGCTCAGAGATTTATCCAGCACTCACGTGCATACCTCCTTTGGGGTGTGAACCCAAAATAATATTGTCTTGTGTTATATAGAGAGATCTGCACAACACACGCTCATAAAATCACCCCCTCCCTCAAGGTGGACAGAGATATGCACAGCTTTCCCCCCTCCTCTCCACCCGATATGAATTGCACAAACTAGATTTTGAAATAAAGAAGAAATAAGTTAAATAAAGTAAATTTTAAGTGATTATAAGCAAACAGAACAAAGCAGATTACTGAGCAAATAAAACAAAACACACAAACTAAGCTTAATGCACTCAAGAAATAGGTTACAAAATGTAATTTCTCACCTTCAATGTTGTTTTAGGCAAGTTGCAGAGTTTCTGTAACTTAGAGTTCCAGTTATTTCTCTTTACAGACTGGACCTGTCTCACCCTGGACTCAACCCTAGCCTTTCCCTCCAGGTGCTTTTAGCAATCTTCCTTCCTGAGCAGGCAATGGAGGAGAGTCCTAATTGCCTTACTTCCCAGCCTTAAGTAGGATTTACATAAGGCGGGAACCCTTTTTTTCCAGTGGAAAAATACCAGTAGTGTCGAAGGTGGTACTCCGTACAAAGTGACATCATCAGATGACCCTACAGTGTCAAAGCAACATCCCAGGAAGCTTCACAGGGAGGTGGGAGATTAGTATCTTCAAAGTTCTGTTTCCTGATTGCCTACTGTCTGGTGGGTGTTCCCCCAAATACACACACAGATGTAATTGTTACAGATTCAATATTCCTAACTTCAAATACAGAAATGATACATGCATTCAAATTGGATAATCACATTCAGTAGATCATAAACTTTCAAATGATATCTCACATGACCCATCTTGCATAAAACTTATCTTAGTTATGCCATATTTTATATCATAACAATATTTCTATGGAGACTATGGGGTGTAACATCACATATACCACAACTAAACACATTGTTATCACAGCAGCCCCTTACAGTTACTGCAGTTCTGGTGGGAACCTGTGCAAATAAGGCAGGAGACTTAGCTGCCCTGAGGGGGGGACACTTTCAGAAAATCACTTAGGGAAAAATCCTGCCCCCTTTCACAGACGTAGACAGCCAGGACCAGAATGGAACCAGTGTGGTTCAATCAGAGCAGATCAGGGTGGGGCCACCTAAGACATATTTTGGCAGCCTGTGCAGGAAGGGCTGGCCACTAGATACCACAAAGCACAGTTCCATGAAGACAACCTGAATCCCAGCACAGAAGAGTAGCATGGATCCAGGGCAGAGGCAGGCCAGAGAAGAAGCAGCAGTGGGACCAATGTAGCTGTGACTACATATCCACTGGCCACTCCCACTGGTGGAGGAGTAGGGGTAGCAGCTATGGAGTCTACTGACATCCTGAGGCTGCATTAACACCTCTTGCCCACATGATACTGCCAGAGCATGCAAACTGTGTACTTAGACCATGTGTTCTATTTAATCTATTTGTGCCATAAAGCTTCACATTCATTTCTATAGAAACACACTGATGTTACGAACATAAGTTTACAACTTGAATGCAGGGTCAAGTAGAAGCTGAAGCTGAACTACGAGTGGGGGACAGGCAGCTATTATTCAACCACAAATATCAGCAATAATAGCAAGAAGAACAGAGGTTATGACTGGCCAAGTAAAATACAGCTTGTATAGATGTTTTATTCTCTTAGTGTTAGCTCCACTGCAAAAAGAAGAACTACAAGACCTCAGCTCACTAAAAGGAAGAGACAGGGATGTGATCTGCACAGTTTAAAAAGCAGGTAATTGAAATATCTGCAGTTAGTGGCCTTGACACTGACTGACTAGGTTCCAACTCTTGCCAATACTTTAGGCCTCAGCTGAGCACTGACAAGTTCATTGCTGGAAACCAGTCTGTTTCACCTGTGTGTTAGTATGGTTAAGATGGGTATTGAATTTATAACAATGGGTTTAGTGTTTAGCCTTGGCAAAATGGTTATAAGTTGCTGCATGCATTCATCTCATTTATAATACCTTTAGCGTATGCTACAAGGGAACATTTCAGTTTTTGCTTTGTAACTGTAAAAAAGTTTGCTCTGAAACTTTGAACCCAGTCAGGAGGGATTGTCTCCTGCTCATGAAGAAGGCTATCAAAACTAGATGGGCCATTGTGGGACATCTCAATACAAAGACTTTGTTAATTGCTCCTTATACCTGTGAAGACGCTATGCAAAAGGGCTCATCCCAACAGCTTAGAAGAAGAAAATAAAAATTGCTGACAAGACAATTTTTCATCTTTTGCTGTTTGGATTATCACAGGGCTGGAGCTATGAAACAGAAGCAGGGATTCCCCAGGGTCAACTTGGGTTAGACCTAGAATACAGTCAAAGCTGACTGATTACTACAACTCTGTCACCTTTTGGAACCATAGACTAACTCATTTGTGTATATGTGCTTGCCTGCTTTAACCTTGTAAATAACTCTCATTTCTTTTCTTAGTTAATAAATCCTTAGATAGTTTACTACAGGATTGACTAAAAGTATTGTCTTTAGTGTGAGAGCTAAGGTACAAATTGACCTGGGATAAGTGACTGGCCCTTTGGGACTGGGAGTAACCTGACTATTTTCTGATCTTTGGTGTATCGCAACCATCTATCACTAAGTCCAGCTTGCCTGGGTGGCAAGTTAGATTGGAATGCCCACTCTATATCCCTGGGATTATAATATTCTACAGGATAGCTTAAAATACTACATAGCAAGGGTATCATTTTCTATTACGTTGTATAGGTTGTTAGAGCAATTTCTACTGAACATATTGGTTTCATCCCAATTAAATTCCATAAAACTTCTCCATGAGGGACATCAACAGGTATCATTTACATCTGGTTCAGACTATAACTATGTGTGACACATCAGAGACTCAGTCCTGTCCTCAATTGTTGCAGGACACATCGAAATGTTGTAGAGCAAGAGACCAGACATATTCCCTGGGTTGCATAAGGATAAATCAGTGCAACCCAGGCTGAAGGTCTCCAACAACAGTAGTCTTCTGGAGTAGGGGCACAATGGCACACTTTCCTGCAATGCCTGCTCTACATGGGAGCCTAAAGCAGGCTGCCACAGCCCCAAAAGTGGGTTGGGTCAGGCCCAGGGGAGACTGGGCCAGACGATGTGCCAGTTCGTCACCCTAGGCAGCTTTTGTTTGTGATGCCCCTGATTGTATTTCAAAAATCACTCTTATTTGAACTTCCTTTCCTTGAGAGGGTTGGTAGGAATCCATCATCCTAAATCCTTTTCCTTTGGGGTTTTGCATTTAAGCACCTCCAACATATATCATATTTGAATGCAGCAAGCACCTGGAGCCCACCATAATCCTACAAAGGGATCTTGAATGGTAGAGAGATTATGCAGAAGAGGGGGCTGTAGGTATTGAAAGGATATACTATAGCCAGGGAGCCATAAAGTCAATACAGTACAATTTTGATTATCACAATTTCATGGGAGGTTGGGGGTGACAGTGAATATGTTTGGTTAATCAAAGCTTCAAGTAACCAAAGAAATTTTCAATGTAATTAACAAATGCCAGGGGACATGATGCTGTTCCAGGTAACAAAGTTATGAATAATTGAGGTAAAGAGTAGGTAATTAAGTTTGTGATATAATTTTTTAGGCACAAACTATCATTAAAATTACTTTCACACATTTTAGTTAGAAAAAATAGCTATTATAAATAAAATGTTACGGGCCTGAGGGTCCAATTTTTTAAGCTTGGGTGTGTAAAATATAAATATTTAAATACTTCTTTTAGCCATTTTAGTTCTGATTTAAAACAATGTTTAAAATAGTTATTCAGATACAGATTCAGGTGCCTTACGTTAGGCAGACACATTTGAAAGTTTGCCCCTGTGGGTTATTTCCTAAGACCTTCAAAACCTGCAGCTCCCACTGATTTCAAATGCTAACCATCTCTGAAAACCAGGCCCCTTGCCTCTCCATTATGTGGACAGCAACTGGATACAAATAGGTCCAATTAGCATTAATATGGTTCTAGCATTAATACGGCACTTCGTACACCAGAATATACCAGAATACACCAGACAGTCGTTACTTTTAATTTTGTACCTTTGGTATTTAAGGTAATAGGTGGGAGTGGGGAAAAGATATGACTGTCTATTAACCCAGGAAAACACTTAAAATAAACAATTCATCTTCTTCATTTAATATTTTTATATAGCACCTTTCATCGCAGAATATCACAAGCACTTTAACAACTATATATGAGTGGACAGGATGTAAATTTTAAGATTGAATCTGTGAGAGAAGTTGTTCAGAAGTAAGTTTCCTAGGCTGGTCAAGTATTCATTAAACGTTACTTCAACAAACCCTGAAAGGATAAAACCAACAGGGGAAAGGGCCTCCTCCAAAGCCCATTGAAGTTCATGGGAACCTTTCTACTGACTACAGTGGGGTTTGGATCATGCCCTACATGCTGGAATGTAACAACTGATGTGTCACTCCCACCTCAGTTACTCCATTACACAAGCACAGAGTGGTACAAAACCATGCCCAGTTTGCAGTTACTGAACGATAAATGTAATACATTCCTGTGGTTGCTTGATTCAATGAGTGAGTTTAGGGATTTAGGCAAATGCCGTGTCCTCACTTTCATTTTTAAGGATGTTAGATTTGTGCTTTTGTTGCCCTCAGCAGTTACATTTAATGAATGTTTGATCAGCAGAGGAAGATCCTCTAGGAATATCTTCTCTAGTTTCTAGAGACAGATGTCAGGCTAATTAAGAAAAAAGCGCAGTATCCTGATGGGCAAAGAATAGCATGTGTTCAAGTGGAGCAGGCATAGCTACCCTGTTTCAGTTTACCAGCAGCTGTCATGTTTGCACTTTGTTTCACTATACTTTATGCTTCTTCCTGAAGAGTTACATGCTGGAGTTTTCTGCTTTTTTATGTTTGGTTTGCTTTCTGGGAGTATAGTACAGAGACTGCAACAAAAGGAAAAGGAGCTGACGGATAGCAGATGTTCACAAGGAACTTGACTGAGGTAAGTTTGTTGATTCCATTATTTCAAAATAGAATTAATGTGAGTGATGGTTACATGAAAAGGCATAAAACAGACAGGAGGTGCTAAGCAGCCAATAAGTTGGAATGCCACCTGAAGTTAAGACTTCCCATGATTAAGGTGATCATATTAGATCCAGATAGCTCTGTTGAATAAAGAAAAACTTGAAAATAACTTATTTGGTACTTAATGAAATAAATTAATCAAATAAATTATTCATAAGATAAATATTACTCAATCATCTCAACACCCATCTTGATTGTTTGATCTCCGTAACACCAAATGATAGCTACAGTTTTTGTGAAATCGAATTAATTTGATTCTAGCAGTTTTCACAAATCTTCTCCTTTATATCTCCATTTCCACCTTCTATAGATCCTTAACTTTGTGGATGTCAAGACCTAACATGGACAATCACTAATTCCTCCCCCATTATCTTGAGCTCTGTGATAATAGCAGCAATGAACTCAGCCCCATTGTCACTTTAAAGACCATATGGGGCAGCTAATAATGGGGAAAAATACCTCCCAAGGGATGCAACATCTGATGCAAGTCTAGGGGATAGTGTTTTCAGAACACAAAATGTAGTCAAATGGTCCTGGTATAGCATTATCCAACTGCATGAGCCTTGTGGCATTGACTGCACATCAATAAGTTTAAATTGGTTATGAGATGAATAATCGTTCATCAAGGTTGGTTGATGACAAACCTTTTCCTATTAGCCTCTTACCTTTATTTTAACGTTCCTTATACAAATATTTGAAATGTGGCACAGATTCTCTTATATTTAAATACTTGTTAATCGTTCCCTTCGTCTTTCTGCCACCCTCACTATGGCAATGTGAGCTCAACTGATTGTTAGCATTACTGAGCCACACTGATATTAAGTACATTGATTCCTCTTTTCATTTAAGCTTCTTAATGAGCTTTTCTTAATCATTCTGTAGAAGCCCAGACCTAAAAATGGGAAGGGGACTTTAAAAATATAATTAAGCTACCTGTTACTGTCAAACTAAAATAGTTTGTTTAAATAACCAAATATTCATTAATTGAGTTATTTTTATAATATTTTTCTAATTTATCTTATATGTGGAACAGTAACCATGTATTGCATTGTATTCAAATGAATCTATTTTGCAACAGTCTACTCAGTTTGGAGGTTGACATTTTAGTTTTATTACATTGTAAACATGCCCCCAGCTACTACTTCAAACACGCACATAACCCGAGCATTAAGCTACTAGTAGGAACAAAGTTTAGTACGGGTGCACAAGGTAACTATGGCTTCCCCTTCCAACCAAGCTCAGCAGTTCCTGGAAGCAGTCAGGGTAACAACTTAACTTACATTTTAGAGAGCCCAATTGGGAGTTGGCAATTTAAAGGAGCCTGAGACTGAGGGCAGGGAACTGGGGAGTAGAAAGGGGGCTGGGTGTAAGGACCTACCTACGAAGTCTCACATCCTATTAATAAAACTGTTGCAACGGTGTATTGTATCTGTGTAGTACAGATACTATGTAACTGACCCATATGGCGCATAGTTTATAGGGCATATGGGGGTAGAGATATCTAGGTTCTGTCACAGACCTGCTCCATGACTTTGGCAAGTCACTTTGCCTCTTTTTGCCTCTCTTTCCCTCCCATCTTTTACCTATTGTGTCTATTTAGATTATAAATTCTTCAGAGCAGGGACTATCTTTCATTAGGTATTTGTACAAGGCCTAGCACAACAGGACCCATATTTTGGTTGAGGCCTCTAGGTACTGTAGTAAAATAATAGTATTTTGCAACGTTTTTCAGCTAAGGCTTCAAAACTTGGTGAGGTGACTGATCACAAATGTATTTTTCTGCTATGATGTGATATCTTGGCTGCATCATGGTGATAAAAAAGCAGATGGTGACGTATCCTTCACTGAGAGGTATGCCACTTGCCACAGAGTCCAGTAATGCCCCCTCACACAATATGAGCAATCTGCATTCTGTTTTCTCATACAAGTATTCTAAAAATTAAATAAAATTTAAAATGTTAGATTTATACTACTCACCAATTGAATTTTATTTGGATTATATAAAGAAAATTATAGCCTAATTAAATATCCTTGATCAAGAATTACTTTTATAGCTGGCAATAGCTAGTCTTTGGTTTATGGATGCAAAATGCCTAAAAATCTGAGCGGCGTGTGAACCACCGGCTGGGGGAGGCTAGCCCCCAACCCTGTCCCTTCTGCCCAAGATCCCACCTCTTCTGCACCCCCTGCCCGCGCCCAGAGTTCCCTCTCCACTGCAGCCGCCAGCCCCCACCGCCAGCTAGTCCCCCCCCTGAACCCCTGAGTGCCCCTAGCCTCCACCGTCACCAACCCAG
The DNA here is from genome assembly GCF_009764565.3 of Dermochelys coriacea. Lineage (NCBI taxonomy): Eukaryota > Metazoa > Chordata > Testudines > Dermochelyidae > Dermochelys > Dermochelys coriacea. The sequence continues at coordinate 73,288,872 of NC_050072.1, read as the reverse complement.
ATCAACGGGAGAGAAGAGCAGATGACATGGCCCCAAGGAGACTGGAGCACAGTGTTGCGAACTTAGTGACTTTGTCACTAGATTTAGTGACGTTTTGTTTCCCTAGCGAGAAAATCAGTGTCAAAGTGACCACTGACAAAACTAGCGACTTTCACTGCCAATTACAGTGACATTCAGAGAAAAAAGTCACCAATATCTATAGTCACGAAATCATTCACAAGCAGCTCAATAGTGTTAATAAAATCCATTCTACGCTCTTCTTACTACAGTCTGTTGCACACCAAGTCAATGTCATTATGTCTCAATTGAGCATGGCCTCAGAAGGAATCAAATTCCAGGGCTTCTTGGGCTGAGATCACTATAATCTGCAGGCAAGGAAAAGAAGTTTGTGGAGGCTAATTAAATACTTTGCTAAGCCAGGTGCTGTTTGGAGAGAGCAGCATATTAGCCAGGGCTCGTTTTTACACAAATGTGTTTTTTCTCGCTGCTCCATAGTAGGTAGCACACCCTGAGAAGCAAGGAAAGATGGCTAATGAAGTGGGCAGGGTGGGGGAGACAGGTTAGCCAGCAAGGAAAGCTGCATGGATTAAGGTGGGATGGAATGAGACAGGGCCAAGTGCCCCAGTGGGGCAGGGGGCACTGTGCCTCCAGGAATGAAGCCCTTACTACAGGATCAAAGGTGGCACTAGCTTGATTTCAGTTTCTCTTTACTCCTTCCCCTGGCTTGGCCTGGGATTAGCTGCCCAGCTGTTTTCTACTTTCTTGGCTCCCTTCAGCGCCAAGCTCAGGTCAGGTGAATGCCCTCTTCCCCCTGGTTCTGGGCTCTCCCTTCACTAACCTGTCAGCTCAAATCCAGGCTGGCAAGAAAGGGAGGCTCAGCTGGAATTAACCAACCTCAGCCAACCTGGACTGCAATGCAAAGAAGAGTGCCCTTCTGAATGAGCAGAGGGCTGCAGTTTCCTTCCCAATGAGCAGAGGGCACCCTCCTGATGATGACAGTGTACTGGTGTAGTTGCTTCTGGTGTGCAACAGACTGTAGTAAGAAGAGAATGGAATGGATTTTATTAATACTATTGAGCGGCTTTTGAATGATTTTGTGACTATAGTCACCTGGGTGGGGGGGTGTATATTCAATTCTCTGTTGAATTCTCTGGAAATTTTGTTCGGTAACATTTTTGACACCTTTTTGACTGCTTAACCAGCTACATCTAGTGACTTTTCAGGATTTGTCTTTTCAGGGTTTGACTTTTCAGGGTGATTTCCTGCTATGTGGAGTTGGCAACACTGTGGGAGCAGCTGCACTGAGCAGCAGCAGGAGCCGGGGAGCCTGGGGACAGAGTGTGGGCAGAGCCACACCTGGCTTTTTGGAGAGGCACAGCCTCCCACAGCTCTGGTGCCCGCTGCCCATGCCTAAAAGTGTCACAAATGTATGTGATGACCCTTAAAGCATTTGGATTATTTACACCTTCATAAAACTGGTAAAAGCAAGAAGAGAATCATTTGATATGATGCCACATGGGAAATTAGTTAAACTAGAGAATATGGGGATTAGAAGAAGAATTGTATGGTGGGTAAGGAACAGACTAAAAGGGAGATGACACAGATAGTGCTGAAAGGGGAACTATTGGCATGAGGGAGGTTACTAGCAGAGTTCCTCAAGGATTGATCTTGGGACCGATCTTATTTAATTATTTATAAATAACTAATGACATTGATACAAAAAGTAAGAGGGCACTAATGAAATTTGCTGATGACAAAGTTGGAAGGCAATACAAAGAGGATCAGAATATCATACAGAAAGGACTTTAAGACTGAGATGATGAAATACAAAGTGCAAAGTGCAAGGTCATACAGTTAGGAGCTAATGGCAAGAATTTCTGCTACAAACTGATGGCTCGTGAATTGGAAACAGAGGAGGAGAAAGAAGTAGGTGTATTAGTCAATCACAGTATGATTGAGCCAGCAACGTGATGCAACTATGAAAAAGATATATGCAAATTTGAATGTATTAAACAAGGTATTTCCAGTAGAGATAGGGAAGTATAAATACCATTGGTAAGACCATGTTTGATACAAAAAGAATGCAAACCTAGGATGTAATTCTATAACATGCTTCCTCTACTCTAGTGGCTGGGTTGCAGATAGATGTGGTTTGAGAGAGGGGGTAAGGAAATGGGAAATTAAAACAGTGTTCTTTTGGTGGTTAGTGCTCCCTGTTGTCAGCTCTAAGGTAAGCAGGCACTGCTCTGTTAGGGCTCGGACAGCATTTTTCAGATTTGGACATACTCTGGTCTTGGTTCTTTCCTGCACATACATCTGATGTTACAATACTTTATTTTAGTTTGGACATTTATTTTATATTATATCATGTTATAATGTATCAGGGTATGTCATAAAAATAAAGGGAAGGGTAAACACCTTTAAAATCCCTCCTGGCCAGAGGAAAACCCCTTTCACCTGTAAAGGGTTAAGAAGCTAGGATAACCTTGCTGGCACCTGACCACAATGACCAATGAGGAGACAAGATACTTTCAAAGTTGGAGGGAGGGAGAACCAAACGGTCTGTCTGTCTGTCTGTGTGATGCTTTTGCCAGGGACAGAACGGGAATGGAGTCTTAGAACTTAGTAAGTAATCTAACTAGATATGCGTTAGATTATGATTTCTTTAAATGGCTGCGAAAATAGGCTGTGCTGAATAGAATGGATATTCCTGTCTTTGTGTCTTTTTGTAACTTAAGGTTTTGCCTAGAAGGATTCTCTATGTTTTGAATCTAATTACCCTGTAAGGTATTTACCATTCTGATTTTACAGAGGTGATTCTTTTTACCTTTTCTTATATTAAAATTCTTCTTGTAAGAAATTGAATGCTTTTTCATTGTTCTTAAGATCCAAGGGTTTGGGTATGTGGTCATCTATGCAAATTGGTGAGGATTTTTATCAAGCCTTCTCCAAGCAGGGGGGTGCAAGGTTGTGGTGAGGATTTTGGGGGGAAAGACGTTTCCAAACAACTCTTTCTCAAAAAAATAAACCCGGACATTTGGTGGTGGCAGTGGAAGTCCAAGGGCAAAAGGTAAAATAGTTTGTACATTAGAAAACTGCAAACTTAATTTGGGGGGAATTAGCATAAATAAACCCCCACTTTTTTTTGCAGGAGTAAGGGAGTTAAAGATCACTCTTGCGCCCTCCCAGCTGGAGAAGCGAGTCCCATTGGATAAGTGGCGGTGGGGTAAGATGGGAGCAGAGCTCGGCTGGTAGAAGAAAAGCTCGTGTGCTACTCTGAACTCTAGGGTACAGATGTGGGAACCTGCATGAAAACCTCCTAAGCTTACTTTTACCAGCTTAGGTTAAAACTTCCCCAAGGTACAAACTAGTTTCAGAGTAAGGAAGGAACCTTGACAGGGTATTATGCCCTTTTAAGGGTAGACGGGAGGGCAGGGATTTGGATTGAATAAAGGCCCAGAAAAATGACCTGGCAGAGGAAGTAGTCCTGGGGAATTAGGAGTTGGATGGGGTCGGGGGGGAAAATGCCAGGACACTCTTCCTTTAAGGACCTGGGATCAGGAACCCTGTGGTGTAGGATGAAGCTACTCTCTTCCAGCACCTCTGGAGGAGCTCTCTGGAGGAGAGCAGTAACAGACTCCCTGCCTTGTCTCTCCCTTTTCCAAGGGAGAAAGAAACCAGGGCCAGAGGGCTAAACTCCAGTCAGAATCATTCTACTGTGCACTGGTGTTCTTCACTGTAGAAAGAGCAGATCTATGGCAAATCAGGCCCATCAGGTTCATTTGCAGTATCATCTGTACAAATGCGCCTTTATTCACACTACTACATAAACTCCAACTTTTCATAAACAGCTGCCTGAAACAAATCCTTAGTATCAGCTGGCCAGAAAAATCACCTTTATCAACACCCCATTAACTTTTTGTAGCTGGGATTTATGCCACAGTGAAGTTCCCCACACACACACACATTTTATTTGTTTGTAATGAATTATTGTACAGCACCCTGACTGCCTTAGCAAGGAAGTCTTTTATAGGTACAAATATTAACTGGTTGCAAACATGCAACCAAACTATAAAGCTATGGACATGATAAATAAGTTACTTTACAAAATGAAGTTTCTGTACAAAGACAGGTTTCAGAGTAGCAGCCATGTTAGGCTGTATTCGCAAAAAGAAAAGGAGTACTTGTGGCACCTTAGAGACTAACAAATTTATTTGAGCATAAGCTTTCGTGAGCTACAGCTGTACAAAGGTTGTGATATCAAAATATACATGATCACTTTTCAAATGAAATCATTCATCCTTTTCAATTTCCCGGACTACTACAAATGTTGCTATGATATATTGCCTGCATTAACCATTTAGCTCACTTCCTTCCAGCTGACAGAAAGAGGATCATACAAGAGAAGAAGATGGAGAGAGAGGGAAATGGAGAGGAAAAAAGAAATCTTGTATTTAAGTGTTGTGCACAGTAAACAACATTTGCTGATTAATCTAGCCTGTCCAAACACTGAAATTTCAGAACCAGCTGAGCTTTATCTCCTCTGTTGCTGTCTGTACTGGGTTGGATCTGTTTTGCATCACTATTCATAACTGGTGACTTTAGACACTGGGTACACTTGGAAGCAGTAGGGCCCATTGTGAATGTTTTTCTCTCAGCTGCACTTGTTTCCATAGATGCCTGACCACCCTCTTCTATTAGCTTTACTGCTCATGATCGTTGTGCTATCTGTGGGTGAGGGATTTATGGATCACCGCCCTTTGCTCCTTCTAACTGTTGTCCCACTCTTCAACTATGTGCTTTGACTTAAAAGAAAAATCCACAGGGAGGCAGATATGGTAGAATATTCTAGGATTCTAACGACTGTATAGAGTTACTTCATTCTGAGGAGTAAGTAGTGAACTTACTTACTGTTGAAAGGTCACTTAGCCTGAGGTAAGACTTTCAAATGGTAACATACCACTCCCCATTCTCTCTGCAGGGACCATAAGATTATGCAGTGGCCTAGTTAACTGCAAAATAGGTATCTATTGAATAAAGCAGTACTGTTGAAATGAATGGGAAAGAGGCTGCCTCTCCTTTAAAAAATGAGAATTTGAGCCAAATTGTGGCTTTAAGCCACTGCCCACACTGGATGTGTGGAAAACAGGCTGTTCACCAGTGTCCACTGCCAGAACAATTGGCAGTGCCTTCAGGAGTGCTGGGGAAGCACACACTGCTACACACGAGCTCTCCTTCTACCAGCCAAGCTCTGCTCCCATCTTACCCCACCGCCACTGATCCAATGGGACTCGCCTCTCCAGCTGGGAGGGCGCAAAAGTGGTCTTTAACTCCCTTACTCCTGCAAAAAAATGGGGGTTTATTTATGCTAATTCCCCCCAAATTGAGTTTGCAGTTTTCTAACTTTTACTTATATGGTTTCTCAATGACACCATTAAACGTGGAAATCCACTGTGCCATTCTCCAGACTAATTCCACTTTCAGGGGCGGATTCTCCTTTCCCTCCCATTTGTTTCTTATCTGCATAGCTGCACGTGGCTGCTCCACTCTGACTTGTGAAGCTGGTGAACAGGGACTACCACTCAATAAAAGAGAAGTGCTACACTCCACCTCTACCTCTCTGCTGAGACAGGGGTCCCCCTGCTAATACCTCTCTTGTACGAGACTATTGCCAGGCATATAGACGAAGGAAATTGCCATCTGTTTGCCTTTGTGTAATATGAAGTATTGGCCTCACACAAACACATTTACATGGGCTGCAAGTGAAAGCCACTGAGGAGCTGGGAAAAGTAAGGAAATGTGGCAAAGCTGCCAAGAAGATTATTGGCTGGGGTTGGACCCCTCAGCATTCAACCAGTGCTAGTCAGGAGTGATGAAGGGTCACTTTTCAGGCTAACACTCCAGCACTGTACCATATCAGAGATTTATGGGGGAAGGGGCTTCACTGTGGCTGTGGCATAACAAGGGCAGCTTTCTCAGAGAGTCTTTTTCCCTGTGCAGATTCATTCTGCATTTGCATCCGATGAAGTGAGCTGTAGCTCACGAAAGCTTATGCTCTAATAAATTTGTTAGTCTCTAAGGTGCCACAAGTACTGCTTTTCTGTGGGGTTTTCATGCGAGCCGGACAAAGCACAACAGCCAATATGGTTGGTAGCTAAGCCGTTTATCTGTTATTTTCTCATTGCTTTTATACACTCCTTTTACATAATATTTTCAACCCCCTCCAAAGTCCATCACCCGATCACGGAGACATCTTGTTGGTCGAGCAGCCTCAGCACGGGCTATGCACGTGCGTCCTTCCTCTTGATTGGAGCACAGCTGTCCGCTATCTGTTGTCAACAAAGTCTGGTGTTGCCAGTTTGCCTGGGTCACGTTCCAGCCTGTAACTCTTTCTCAATAGTTCATTAAAGGTTCACCGCGACCTTAACTAGCTCATAAATATTCTTAACTAGCTCACAAATACACCATGTTCCCACATCTCCCCCCTTTTTATTACATGATACACGGACCACCGGTCACTTGCGTAGTTCCATCCAATTTTCATTCATTAACAGGGGTGACCTAACGGGGGCGGAGCGATGCATTTTACGGAATATATCAAACAAGGAGGGGAGACATTGCAGACAGCAACAAAGGCAAATAAGACCAATACATACAAAAACTATAATTCCAAATAATTGCCGAAGCCACCCCAAAGAAGGCAACCACCCTGTAAGTCAGTCCCAAAATCCCGCAAACCCGGTATCTTGACGGATGTGCTCAGTGAGAGAAGTCAACTCATCCAGGCGCTCCTCAATGGATCGGCTATTATCCGTAAGGTTAAAGCAACACATATGTTTAAAAGAATCACATCCCATATGATGCTTAAGCAATAAGAAATCAATCGCAGCTCGATTATCTAAAATGGCATCTCTCAATTCCTGCTGTTCCATATTTAAAAGAGCAATTGCCTGTGATGTAGCATTAAGCGCCTTAACAGCAAAGCAAACTAATGCATTCAAAGTTTGTACCATGTAATAAGTTGAAAAACCAGGAATGCCTGCAACGGCGTTCATTAAGGCCAAATATTCCGAGTGACTATATAAGCTAACATCGGCTGAACACGTATCTTGCAGGGTCGAACTCCGCCGACTTCGCTGCTGATTCTTTCCAGGCAACAAAAGGGTCATTCGGCTAAGGCAGCATAAGGTATTATGACTTAAATTAGCAGGAATATAACTGAAAGTCCGTGCGCCGCAGGTAAAAAACCAACCAGACGGCAAAATAATATGTCCATAATTAAAAGAAACATTAACCGCATTAGTACAATTCAAAAAGGGGGCGCTTACGGTTTGGCAGCCCATGGGTACTTTTGCGCGTGTGCAATTAACCACTCGCGCACACGTTACATTATTCGCCCTGGCTGGATACGGGGTATGTAAAGATAGGGCCCCAGGGGGCAAGAAATAATTGGCGGGGCCCCAATTTGCCATATTCGAATACTGTGAAGACAAATTGGCATAAGCTACAAGCATGGTGTGATTGCCAATTTCTTCAGGATGATGACATATGGGCACAAGACAAGTGCCCCAGTAGTTCTCCGGCTGCCACAGAATCAGACAAACAAAAGTGTGTGACATTGGCTATCAATGCTAGACGTTCCCATAGGTTATACGTCATTCGTACGCGTAGGGGTACAAGGAGCCCCCCTTGCAACCCAAGCAATAATACTATAACAATTTTGGCAACCCACACCCTCATTCTGGAAATAAACAGGATATGGCCGCAAGCACAACCTCCTCTGATGCTTCCTCTCCAAGCGCGGGATCTTGTTCTCCAGGCGCCGGGTTCAAGGGCGAGCGAGGTTGCTGTAGCCACGGACGTACCCACTTGGCCGGGATCCACCGGGGACCTGCATCAGTAGAAACACAAGCATATCCCCTTCCCCAGGTTAACAATTCCACCGGCCCTTTCCACATCTGTTGGCGATAGCCAAACCAGCGCATTTGGGGCCGGGCGATTTGTTCATTCTGGGTCAACCCAAAGAGGTGCCGGAACGCGGGGGGTGTGTCATGTTGGCCAGGCTGTAACCAATTTAAAACATATAATGCCTTTAACAGACGGGCCTGCGGGTATGCTCAAGTGCATCTGGATGTGGGTCAGGGGTTACTCCCCCTTTTTGTTTAAGTAATAAAGATTTAAGCGAAGCATGAGTACGTTCAATAATAGCTTGACCCGTAGAATTACCGGGAACCCCGGTGATATGGGACACACCCCAATGAGCAAGGAAACAAGCTGTGTGGCAAGATATATAACCGGCACCATTATCCGTTTTAATAGTGGTTGGAATGCCCATAACAGCAAAGCAACTTTACCAGTGGCGAATAACATAGCGAGTGCCGGTCGAAGAAAGGGCAGTAGCCCAGACATAGCCGGAAAAAGTGTCAATAGACACATGAACGGAGCGAAGGCGGCCAAACTCAGGGAAAATAGTAATGTCGGTCTGCCATAGTTGGAGGGAGGCAAGACCGCGAGGATTGACACCGGAAGAAATGCCTCTGACAATCTGAACAAGAGGCAACAATCGCACGGGTATCTGCAAGGGGTAATCGAAACTGACGCGCAAGAGCGCATGCAGATTGGTGAAAAAAGTCATGGGAAAGGCGAGCCTGAGCAAAGGAGTTAGGAAGCTGAGCATATAATTGTGGGGGATTAACAAACGCATCGGCTCGCGCGTTACCCTCCGCGAGGAGCCCAGGAAGACCAGAATGGCTACGGATATGCATAATAAAATAGGGGACCAAACGAGCATTAAGGAGGTGCCATAATCATAAAAAGGCACGCCAGAGGACAGGATTAGGAACGTGGCGAAGAAAGGCACGTTCCATCCAGCATACCACCCCAACAACATACAGTGAATCAGTAACAATATTAAGAGGTGTGGTAGGCCATTTTTCAAAAGCACGAATAACGGCACAAAATTTGAGAACTTGGACAGAACCTTCCGCTACAACGGCCTCATGGCACCAGCGGTCAGCACTACGCCAAAAAAGGCCGGCACGGGCAACGCGGCCACTGGCGGCAGTAAAGACCGTAAGGCCAGAGAGAGGCGTTAGAGAAAGAAGCGGCAGACGTTCCAACAGAAGGGGAGCAGAGAAAAGACGGTGCAGGGGGTAATGATTGTCCAGACGGCCAGCGTAATTTAAGAGGGCCAACGCAAAAGGCAAAGATTCCGCAAGTAAACGAGTAAGGGTGCGGGAATCATAGGGGAGATAAATAATAAACGGGTCACAACCCGCGAGAGACACCAAGCGGTCTCGAGCACTTATGAGAAGCCGGGCAATAGCATCAACGCGAGTGGTGATTGTACAGGAGTAACGCGAGGGCGGGAAGATCCATTCTATCACAATAAGAGGATCAGAGAGACTGGGGTCCCACTGAAATAAAAGGGCCTCCAGGGAGGCATCGTGGGAGAGTAGGGCGATACAAAAGGGGAGATCAGGAGCAATACGGCCAGAATATTGACGTACAACCTTATCTGCAATTTTTTGAAGGGCCACAATAAGAGCCGGAGAAAGGGAGTGGGGATCGGTAGGAGTTTGTCCGCCTTGAAGCAGACTAAAGAGGGGTTGCAAATCATCATTAGTAATACCGCATATAGAGCAGACCCACTGGAGATCTCCAAGCAAACGCTGTACATCGTAAAGGGAGCGGATATTTGTGGGAACATGGTGTATTTGTGAGCTAGTTAAGAATATTTATGAGCTAGTTAAGGTCGCGGTGAACCTTTAATGAACTATTGAGAAAGAGTTACAGGCTGGAACATGACCCAGGCAAACTGGCAACACCAGACTTTGTTGACAACAGATAGCGGACAGCTGTGCTCCAATCAAGAGGAAGGACGCACGTGCATAGCCCGTGTGAGGCTGCTCGACCAACGAGATGTCTCCATGATCGGGTGATGGACTTTGGAGGGGGTTGAAAATATTATGTAAAAGGAGTGTATAAAAGCAATGAGAAAATAACAGATAAACGGCTTAGCTACCAACCATATTGGCTGTTGTGCTTTGTCCGGCTCGCATGAAAACCCCACAAATGGTGACCCCGACGTGATCCCTTCTGAAAAAGCGAGGGTTCTAGCCGCGGCAGGAGGCACTGGCTTTTCGGCTCCTGGGCGTCCGAGAGTGACGCAAGTGCGCACAGGTGAGCGGCTTTAAGTAACAATGGGTACCGCTGTATCAGCAGAAGAGAAAACCGTGCATGAATTTTTACTTCGTATCGTAGAGAGACAGGGCGAGAAAGTAACTGCAGAATCCTTGTCTCATCTGCTGAAATGGGGACAGAGGAGAGGGTTTCTGAAGAGGCCAAACCATGCTTTTGATGGACAAGTGTGGGAGCGATTGGGACAGGATCTTTGGGACTCCGTTGCCCATGGGAATAAGGAGGCTGTGTCCCTTAGCCAGACCTGGTGCAAGGTTAAGAAGGCTATAGCGGCCCTTGCAGCTGAGGCGGAGGTGCAAGCGACGGTTTCTGAGATGTTCCGCCCCAAACCTAAGGATGATCCCCCACAGGTCCTTCCTGTGGGGGCCCGAGACTTTTTCGGTGCCCCCGAGACTGTAATTCCTGTCCCGTCCCGGCGCCAGACCCAAGTACTGTTCCGCTCCCACCAGATGATGTGCCTATGGATGCCACCGAGCATGTCGACCATTCCTGGGTTAGAGATATGCCTACATATGACCCCCACCCTGTCGTTTCAGATACGCTTCAGTGGGATCCGGGGCAGTCAGTGCCCTTTGCAAATACTTCTCCCGCTGTTGTTCCCCAACATGCCTCCCAGCCTGCCTATCCCGATGTTACTAAATTAACTAAATCCGACGCGTTTCTGCAGGAGATGCACCAGCAAGGCCAGCAGCTGACTGACATGCTTCGGCAGCTGGCCCTTATGGCAGGCGATCCGCTTCCTGGCCCTTCTCAGGTGGCGAAAGTATTAGGGACTCGGGGTGGTTCGCCCCCACCCCAGGTCTACTCCTCTGATGAGGAGAAGGAATCCCCCGAGTTCCCGGGGTAGAAGAGGGGAAAGGGCCCCCCAAATCTGGCGCGACGCTGGCACGGGGTGATAAAGGATGCGATCATCGAAGGGGAGTTTTTCCCTTCGGCGTACCCAGTAGTGCTTGAGTCGCCCGTGCTTTACCCTGTTACTACGGATGCCAACGGGCGCCGAAGGTGGGCCCCCCTTGATTGGAAATTGATTAGAGAAGCACAGAAATCCGTTATGGCGTATGGCTTAGATAATCATTATGTCCAATCTCTAATTGAGCAAGTGTTCACTAGTCAAGTTATGTGTCCTTATGACGCGCAAAAATTTGCAGATATGCTGTTGACCCCGACCCAGCGCCTGCTATGGAAGGATAGCTGGCGTCGCAGGGCTGAGGTGGCGATTATTCGTAATATGGATCAGCCGGACGACAGCCCCTTACAGGCGGTCACCCTAGATGTTTTGATGGGCACTGGGGAATATACCAACCCTCCACTCCAGGCCCGCCTAGACCCTGGTGTCCTGCAGCAGGCGCAGGGTCTGGCGTTGGCGGCGTTTAAAGAGGTACCCCAAATGGGAAAACCTTCCCCTCCTTATGCAAAAATTGTTCAGGACGCGTCAGAGCCGTATTCCGCCTTTTTGGACCGCCTTCGGCAGGCCTTAGAAAGATCTCCTAACTTAACGGAGGATGCCAGAACGGCGGTGGGAATGGATTTAGCAACGCAGAATGCTAACCCTACTTGCCGTCGCATTTTGGCCTCATTGCCAAAAACAGCCTCCTTAATGGAAATGATTGAGGCATGTAAGCGTGCCACGGCAGTTGAGGAAGTGGAAAAGGCTACTATTCATGTGTAGGCCCAAGCGACAGCCTTGGCCGTCGCTCTTAAACCACTCATTGGCCGTGCCCCTGGGGCCCACAGGCCCGTTCGGCCCCCAGGTTCGTGTTTTGCCTGCGGGCGCCCCGGCCATATGAAACGAGATTGTCCCAACAGAAACGACAGGGGTGGGCAACGGGTTGCGCCTTCCGTCTCTTCTCGCCCATTTGCTGGCACATGCAATCGCTCTGATAAGTTTGGGCATCGTGCTTCGGAATGCCATTCTCGCTATAAGAAGGATGGAACCCCCCTGCCGGGAAACGGACAGATGAGCGCTCAACGGAGGGGCGCGCAGATACAAATGCCTCCCCTTCATCCGGCTGTTTGGAACACCTCACAGGAGCCACCGCTGGCAGTGCCGGAGTGGACCTGGCCCTCGCCGTCGACACCTCCATAGATAATGAGCAAGTGCATGTTCTCCCATCCACCGCCACGGGACCCTTGGGATATGGACTAAGTGCCCTGATAATCGGTCGCTCCTCCGCCTCCCGACAGGGTATTTTTGTTCTTCCGGGCCTTGTCGATGCAGATTATACCGGCCCGATAAAAATTATGGTGCGTGTTTTTTGTCCTCCTGTCCTCATTTCAGCAGATGAAACAAGGATTATGCAGTTACTTTCTCGCCCTGTCTCTCTACGATACAAAGTAAAAATTCATGCACGGTTTTCTCTTCTGCTGATACAGCGGTACCCATTGTTACTTAAAGCCGCTCACCTGTGCGCACTTGTGTCACTCTCGGACGCCCAGGAGCCGAAAAGCCGGTGCCTCCTGCCGCGGCTAGAACCCTCGCTTTTTCAGAAGGGATCACGTCGGGGTCACCATTTGTGGGGTTTTCATGCGAGCCGGACAAAGCACAACAGCCAATATGGTTGGCAGCTAAGCCGTTTATCTGTTATTTTCTCATTGCTTTTATACACTCCTTTTACATAATATTTTCAACCCCCTCCAAAGTCCATCACCCGATCATGGAGACATCTCGTTGGTCGAGCAGCCTCACACGGGCTATGCACGTGCGTCCTTCCTCTTGATTGGAGCACAGCTGTCCGCTATCTGTTGTCAACAAAGTCTGGTGTTGCCAGTTTGCCTGGGTCATGTTCCAGCCTGTAACTCTTTCTCAATAGTTCATTAAAGGTTCACCGCGACCTTAACTAGCTCATAAATATTCTTAACTAGCTCACAAATACACCATGTTCCCACACTTTTCTTTTTGCGAATACAGACTAACACGGCTGCTACTCTGAAACCTGTCATTCTGCATTTGCTTTAGGAACTGACTGTTCTCATCTTCACAGACACCCAACTGAGATCCTTTTTACCCTTGTACTGCTCTCTAAATTGCCTTGAAGCAATGACGGGGATTATGGTAACCCTGTGAGCAACTGCTGCACAGACAAGGGATCATTGGACAGAGGGGAATGGCAGTGTGGATGCAAAGTCCATACCTTTGGCTATTCCCATTACTCCAACACTCCTGAATTCACTGGGGTGTACTTCTGGTATAAAATCCATATGGTATCACTAAGTTACACCTAAATTACCCATGGTGCTGCAGTGTTCACTCTGCTCCTGCAACTCAGAATCAAGCCCATACATTCCAGTGAGATGCAGGGTAAAGTCAATATAGCCCATAGCACTCTATTAAAACTCCCCTGCATTTTATAGTAGAAAATATAGAATTAGGCACAGCAGTGTAGAAGCTTGCACAAAGCTTGCCCCACTCTCGACCATGCTCAAAATTCATTAGGTTTATGAGTATCAAATATTCCTTGAGTTTAAAATTAAAATGCATTTCTAATGTGTATTTTTTCCTCCTCTTTACCAGGTTAGGATATTAAAAACCAACACCATCATGTCCTAGAATAACAGGGTCAGCCCAGCTACAAAAAGTCACTGGCATATTTGTACAGAAGAAACTGCAAATGAACCCGATAGGCCTGATTTGCCATACTTCTGCTCTTTCTACAGTTAATTATACCAGTGCATAGTGAGTATAAAATGCTACCCAGTCACAATGGTAACAGTTTATACCCACTTGGCATTCAGCTTGCACTGGTATAAGTCACTGCACAACAAGTGAACAAGAATCAGTTGGACGAATTTTCTGTTTAAATACAATATGTATGTTTATCTTCAGCTGGCCGGTTTGACCCTATAATTATCATAAATTCAATCTGGTAATAGAAGAGCTTCAAGTTATGTTAACAAAATGTCAGCTGTAAAATAGAAAGACACTGCGAGGGAGGTAACATCATTTATTGGACTAGCTCAAAACCTTATCTCTCTCATCAACAGAATTTGGTCCAAAATGTTGGTCCTTGTCTCTCTAATACCCTGGGACCAACAAGGCTACAACAACAGCACTGCATATGGCTGTGATATACACATTTGTAAATTGAAGCAGGAGAGTATTATTCTGGAATGGAGGTCAAAATATCTCACAAATCTAATAATTCTTGAATACCATAATATAAGCAGTACATGGACTATTTGCTTACCAGGCTGTTTGGTTGTTTTTTGAAACAAAAATCCTGTTCTGCTTCTAGTACTTTGACATGAAATCTCTATGCCTCTGTAAATCAAGGCTACACATTACAGCTGAAAACTGCAGCTTTTACAAACTAAATAGAAACAATCCAAAGCTGAAAATGCAGAAAAGGTCATTTTCTAGATCAGTATTATTGTTGGTTTACAGAAATGCCAACTCTGAGCTAGATGCTGTAGTGTATAAACACAAAAGGAGTCATAATCCCTACTTCAGAGAGCTAATATTATTTTAAAAAGAGTGATTTCTTGTCAAAATTGCTGGGTCCAAGAGTTAAGATTACATCTCCATAGATTTTTGGATCAAATTATGAAGTCTTGCAGTCAGCTTTCAGTGCCATCTTTCTACCATCCCAGAGTCTAAAATTCAATAGCCTTTGTCCCCCTATAACATAGGGACTTCCTGGCTCTCAGACAAAATTCCTCATTCATCCTTTCCACACTCCATGTAGCCAAAAACTTGGAGCTATAAAACACACCAAAATATTTTAGTGCAGCAAATCCTTTTCTGAATATAAAGAGAATAATTAAAAGACTTAAAATAGAATCCAGGATTCTCAAACTTCTCAGATCAAGACTGAAGACTCTTTAGTCAACTTGCAATCTTATATTTAATACTGCATCAAGATGTGACAGGTGACTGTTAACAAAGGACCAGATTTTCAAAGGTATTTAGGTCTCACAATACATGCAGATAAATGTTTTGAAAATCTCAATAGGCACCTATATGGCAAAGCCAAAGCACTTCTAAAATCCCACTAGTCACCTATCTGCATCTTTAGGCATCTAAATCTCTTTGAAAAGTTGGTCCAAAAGTCCATAAAAATCTTTGATGATTTAAAAAAAAATAAAATTAAAAAAAAAACCTAGCTAGAAAAATGGCAAAAGTTTCTAATGAAAACAAAATATTCAAGCAGGCTTCATTTGGCCAGATTCATCATCCAGAGAGCTCCAATAGTCTACAGCTATTGCCTTTTTAAATAATAGAGTACGGATTTCATCTCTGTAGAATTTTGGACCTGATTCTCCTGTCATCTACAACAGTGTAAAACAAGAATAAGGCTATATGCACATTGCACTGCCGTGCTGGGCTGAGTTAGGGTGACAAGACAGCAAATTTGAAAAATCAGGATGGGAGGGGGCAGGGCATAGGAGCCCATATTAAAAAAAAAGCTCCAAATATCGGGACTGTCCTTTTAAAATCGGGACATCTGGTCACCCTAGTCTGAGTGTTGCAGAGCACACCAAAATGGTACAATCTAACTGCCCTGTGTGGGTGCTGCCGGTGTGAACTAAAAGGTATCTAGTTCAGATTAATATAGTCCTCTTTCAAACAAAACTATATTAATGCGAACTAGGTACATTTTAGTTCACACCGGCAGT
The DNA here is from genome assembly GCF_009764565.3 of Dermochelys coriacea. NCBI lineage: Eukaryota > Metazoa > Chordata > Testudines > Dermochelyidae > Dermochelys > Dermochelys coriacea. The sequence goes on along the minus strand of NC_050072.1, from coordinate 73,273,059 downwards.
ACAGACAAGCACTAATGCTACTGACTTCACTGGTGTTCTAATGGTGTAAGGCAAATGAGGAGAGAATAAGGGGTCAGTAATTTTACTCAAGAATCCTAAAAAATATGGATCTGAAAAACTTGCCGGGAGACATGTCATTGAAGGGAATAAAGCAGAAGCCTTTACAGAAATGGCATTACCAACCAACCAGAGAATTATACCCTTATTTCAATAAGGCCAAACAAAAACTAAGTTACAGTTCCTGATTCAAACACAGGAAAGCTAGTATCTTCCAAGTAAATTTGAAAATCTAGGTACTGTTCAGTCAATACTAACTTGAACTGTGGATCTAGAACTGAAAGATTCCAAATCCAAGGCCAGATCCTCAGCAGCTATAAACAGTGTAGTTCCATTAATTTAAGCTGTGTAAAGTGGCCTTAAAGCATCTGGAAATGGCCTGTGGAAATGGCCTGTGCAGGAGAGCTCTCTGATGGCATAAATATGGACACTTTATATGCCCACTCCCCTCTCTACCCGCTCCTTCCCCTTATGCTGTGATTCTGGGGCTGTGCCAAGGGCTGGGCAAACCTGGGATGGCTACATCCAATTTTCTAGGGACCTTATACCAGTGGCATAAATTAGTGTTACTACTATGCAGCCCTAATTTGCACCATGGCTAGGCAGCACTGAATCAGGGAGCTGCAAGTGTCTCCATGTGGCTTCCCATCTCCACTACAAGTCAGGGCTTAAGCATTCTTCTCATCTCCCACTTTTGCACAGTAGATTTTCCGGACAATCAATTCGAATTACACCCCCCCCTCCGCACCTTATTTTGAATTCCCTCAAAGTCTGTTCTTTTTAAAATCCAATATATTTGTGCAACTTACCTTTGAGTATGCCTTTGACAGTTTATTAAATCTGATTGCATTATGGTTATTCACCCTTGAATGTCCACAAACTTCTATTGTATTTGTCATACATAGTTTGTTCTCAAGCACTTAAACCAAAATAGAGTGCATTCTGCCTAGCTGCTGAACAAACTGTAATAAGAAATAGCCTTGTACTATTCTTCCAGAGACATGTGCTTTTCCTTGACATTGTTCATGTCTTATTCTTTCCATTGTCAGGCAAACTGAAAAATTCCATGACGAACGTTTAGTCTTACACAAGCTCTCTCGACTCCAAAAATATTTTCTACTCTTTTATTTTCTTGTAATCAGGTCATTTTAAAATAGTAACATTTAACTTCTCCCTCCATCCAAACTCTGCTGTTGTAAACTGTCTGTAACTGTCATTTCTTTTGTCAGATGTGTTTTCCTTCTTCTACAGCCCTGTCTGTCTGCAATTAACAAATCACCCTTTAAAGTGGGTCAAAGGGGAAACTACAGGACTCTTCAAAAAAAGTTCCTACTGTAACCTTCTTGATGCAACCCTTACACTGAGGGCTTGTCTTTGCTATCGGGGTAAGTTGACCTAAGTTACACTACTCCAGCTACATGAACAATGTAGCTGGAGTCAGCGTAGCTTAGTCTACTTACCCAGGTGTCTTCACTGTTCTGCATTGCCAGGAGACGCTCTCCGGTTGAATTCTCTTACTCTTCTCAGAGAGGTGGAGTACTGGGGTCGACTGGAGAGCACTCTGCCATCGATTTAGTGGGTCTTCATCGATTGCAGCAGCATCAATCTCCCCCATAGTGAAGACAAGCCCATAGTAGCACTTACACAAGACCCACAGAATCCTGTAGGACTATGTGGGTAAGAAATACTCAGTCTGAATAAAGCTTGCAGGATTGGGACTTAAATCAGCATAAAATGGCTGAGTAGGGCATTAAGGCCTGCTCTACATGGGGGTGGGGGGCGAGCTAAGTCGGTCTAAGTTACGCAACTTCAGCTATGAAAATAGCGTAGCTGAAGTCAACGTACTTAAAGCTACTTACCGTGGTGTCTTCGCTGTGGTAGGTCGACTGCTGACGCTCCCCCATTGACTCCGCCTACGCTTCTCACTCTAGTGAAGTACTGGAGTCGACGGGAGAGTGCTCAGTGGTCGATTTAGTGTGTCTTCACTAGACACGATAATTGACCCTCCCCCCCTGCTGGATCAATCGCTCCGGAGGTAAATGTAGACGTGCCTTTATATCCCTGCTGCCTTGTTCCAAAGTCTTTTTTTTTAAATATACTTCCTACTGTAGTCTATTTGTGCACTACTTTAGAAGGTGAAGTAAATCATAACTAGTCCTACTTTTCTGATTCTTGAACTGACTTTTTGTTTCTGATGAATAAAACAATAGGGACTCAAACTCAGAATGTGTGAGGATAGGGCTCTCTCTTGACACTGTATCCACCAATGAGGACAGACCAAAGAGGACCTAATCCAACACAAATACTCTGGCCTTACATCCAAGTGAACTATATATGTGTTTTATGCTATAAAGTTCTGAACATCTCCCACAGTGTGTTTAACATCCCCAACTCCCACAGAAGTCAATGGGAACTCAAGGATCTGCATCAGGTAACAGGTCCTTAGCATCTAATATTTCACAAGTGTAAATTCATCTTAGCAGTTAGGTTCAGTCAAGACAGAGCTTTATCCCTGTCTCTAGCTTACACATACCTTTAAATGTCTAGTATTGGCCAAAAATGTAAAAAAATTAAGTAGTGAATAAATGCATATGGCAAAATGGCTTTGTTTTATGGATTATACAAAAGGACAATAGAAGCAGCAGGCAAACTCCTATTTTGCTTCACAGTCTGGAATTCCAGAATAACTTTGAAGGTGGAAAAGTCCAGTGCATCATTTATCAACAAGTCAAAAGTGAAGCATCTCTGAGAAGGAGAAATTGAGTCAGTGGACTGATAAGATCCTCTAGGATTCCAGTGTAGTATCTTGCTGATGAGTTGTACAGTGTCAAGATGAACTCTTTCCTATGTAAAGGAACTATGTACAGAAACGAGGTTGTAAACTTTCTACTATTCTGTGTAGCTGGAGCCTGCAGGTGGCCCTGTCCTGTACCCCAGCAGCAAGGAAATGTCCCAGCAAACTGAAGTCTGCATCTAGAGATTACAGGAAGCCTGGCATCTCTACTCTATTTGGATGACACTCTGTGGCACATTTTCCCTTTTTTAAATTTCCTGAATTAAAACACTAAACTATAACAAATACAACAGCTGACTTAACCACCCCTCAAGTTGCTTAAACACAATTTAACATGTCTCGATCAGTCTCTTGGGGGCATTTAAACAATCTTCCCAATCTGCTGTACTGCAAACCCTCTTAAATCTTTGTTTGTAACTGAATGTTTGTGATCATGGTGAATAATAGGATCAATTTGTGAATTGCCTTTACTTAGTGTGGGTCTGCTCTCACTTCACTTGTCTCAGCAAAGTTGTTAGGTGTCTTGACAAATACTTATGATTCCTTGTAAGAGATTTTGCCTTCATTTCTCATCAGAGTATGAGCAAGATGCTCTTCTTTGATCACTGTAGCTTTGACTGGCCAGTACTCATCTTGACAAATTCTCAACAAGTCTTTGTTTTCTGCCTGAAAGAGGTCTTGATCCTTGATTACATTCAGACAAAATATTACATTTTCCCAGACTCTTTAGTCATCCTTGTTTTTGTCCCATATCTGGTAAGTGGGTATTTATAAGTCTGTTGTAGAGCAAAAGGTGACTTCTGCATTGCAGCAGTGTAGCTCTATAGTTAAGCAGTGTTAAATATGGATCTTCAGTTGCTCCATTGCTTTTTTGAGCAAGTTCTTCACTATACATACCCCACATTCAGCTAATCCATTGGCTTGAGGATATCTGGGATTAGATGTTTCATGATGAAAATTGTACATTTGAGCATAGTCCAGGAATTCCCTATTCTTCAATTGTGGTCTATTTTCAGTTATTACAGTTCTTGGAATTCCATGATGTGCAAATACAGATTTAATATTCCAGGGAACTGTTGTTTTTGTGGTATCTTCAAGTGTGACTGCTTCTGGGAAATTGGTAAAGTACTCCATTATAACCAGGTGATAAATCTTCCCAGGTTGAACATATCAATTCCAACTTTTCTCAGTTCATGGGACATTGTTAATGCAATATAACTGGTTCTTCCTGATAATAATCTGTGCTTTGACATGTTCCACACCTGCTCATTGTTTGTATGATGTCACTATTCATATGTGACCAGAATACAGTGTCTCTAGCTCTCCTTTTCAAATTGGTCATTCTCAGGTGCCCTTCATGTATTCGTTCCAATACTTTCTCTCTCACTGTGGGAACCATGATCTGTGTTCCCTTCAAGAGCATTCCTGAGACTACTGAAAGCTCACTTTTACAGTGAGAATAGGCACTGATTGTAGCATTTCATCATTAGCAGTTGGTCTCCAATTCATCCTATGTGTCTGGAGATACAGCACATGACTTATGTTCACATGTATGTTTACTGCTTGTCCCAAATAATCAGGCTGTGTACTGAGCATGTTCCACATGTGATAAGAATGTGTTTGCCATTACTAAGAACATCCAGACTGGACCTCCAGGGTCACATCATACTTTTTAAAAAGTAATGGCTGTATCTTAGGTGATGCTTCTCCAACTCCTTTTTTGTGTATTGCAGTAAAAGTGATCAGTTTTGCTGTGAAGCTGCACACATAGAGAAAATTATGAAATCTTGTGTGTTCGCCTACACCAGACCTTTTTCAGGTTGTGCATAGAAATAGAAATAATGTATCAGTCTTGTATGTGTCTCAGGCTGGCAACCAATCAGTTCCATGACACAACAATCATGCTTCCCTTGGAGTTTCACCATTTTCCTCAGCATTGTCAATTGTTCCTTTCAGACATTGAATGCCCTCATAGTTCCCTACAATTATTTTACAAGCTTTCAGCATAAGACTATTTCAAATCACCAGGGTCTGATGAAATGCATCCTAGAATACCCCAGGTGCTGACTGAGGAGATATCTGAGCCATTAGTGATTATCTTTGAAAACTCATGGAAGACGGGAGAGATTCCAGAAGACTGGAAAAAGGCAAATATAGTGCCAATCTATAAAAAAGAGAAATAAGGACAACCCAGGGAATTACAGACCAGTCGGATTAACTCCTGTACCTGGAAAGATAATGGAGCAAATAATTAGCAATCAATTTTCAAACATCTAGAAGATAATAAGGTGATAAGTAACAGTCAGCATGGATTTGTCAAAAACAAATCATGTCAAACCAACCTGATAGCTTTCTTTGATAGGGTAACAAGCTTTGTGGATGGGGGGGGAAGTGGTAGATGTGGTATATCTTGGATTTAGTAAAGCTTTTGATACTGTCTTGCATGACCTTCTCATAAACAAACTAGGGAAATGCAACCTTGATGGAGCTACTATAAGGTGGGTGCAAACCTGGTTGGAAAACTGTTTCCAGAGAGCAGTTATCAGTGGTTCACAGTGATGCTGGAAGAGCATAATGAGGGGGTCCTGCAAGGATCAGTTCTGGGTCCTGTTCCGTTCAATATCTTCATCAGTGATTTAGATAATGGCATACAGAGTCCACTTATAAAGTTTGTGGACAATACCAAGCTGGAAGGGGTTGCAAGTGCTTTGGAGGATAAGGGTTAAAATTCAAAATGATCTGGACAAACTGGAGAAATGGTCTGAAGTAAATAGGATGACATTCAATAAGGCCAAATGCAAAGTACTCCACTTAGGAAGGAACAATCAGTTGTACACATACAAAATGGGAAATGACTGCCTAGAAAGGAGTACTGCAGAAAGAGATCTGGGGGTCATAGCAGATCACAAGCTAAATATGAGTCAACAGTGTAACGCTGCTGCCAAGAAAGTGAACATCCTTCTGGGATGTATTATCAGGAGTGTTGTAAGCAAAGCACGAGAATTAATTCTTCCGCTCTACTGAGCACTGATTAGGCCTCAGCTGGAGTATTGTGTCCAGTCCTGGGCGCCACATTTTAGGAAGGATGTGGACAAATTGGAGAAAGTCCAGAGAAGAGCAACAAAAATTATAGGTCTAGAAAATATGACCTATGAGGGAAGATTGACATTTTTTTATTTGTTTAGTCTAGAGAAAAGAAGACAGAGAAAGGACATGATAACAGTTTTCAAGTATGTAAAAGGTTGTTACAAAGAGGAGGAAGAAAAGTTGTTGTTCCTAACCTTTGAGGCTAGGACAAGAAGAAATGGGCTTAAATTGCATCAAGGGAGGTTTAAGTTGGACATTAGGAAAAACTTCCTAACTGTCCGGGTGGAATAAATTGCCTAGGGAGTTTGTGGAACCTCCATCATTGGAGATTTTTAAGAGCAGATTGGACAAACACCTCGTCAGAGATGGTCTAGATAATACTTAGTCCTGCCAAGAATGCGGGGGACTGGATTAGATGACCTCTCAAGGTCCCTTCCAGTTCTATGTTTCTATTTGTATCTAACAGAGTTTTTAGAACAAGGAGAGTTCCTTGTTCACTCTTGGGAAGATTGCTGCATAGAAGCTGCCATCACCGGGGTGATGCCACAAAAATAAGTTTCCAAACAAAACTGAAAAAAGTTTGTGGCTTCCATGCAAGAATCAATGCTGCAAGTTCCAGCTAAGCTCAAAGAATGTGTTGTGCATGGCACATACACAACTAGTGAGTTTAGTCTGTTGATCTGAGCTTCAAGACCTTCATGCTTTCCAGATAATGATTCTTGCATTATTGTATCACTGACCTCTGCAGTTCTTCCAAAACAGCAGTGCTGTTTGCCTCCAAATGAAGACTTCACAGTCTGGAAGAGCAACTTGCCCTGGTGGCTTTCATATGGTATAAACCCCATGAAATGCTCATATAACACACCATGTAAGCAGTATCATAAAACTGAGAATTGATCAATATTAGCAATATCAGGAGTTTAATCTATCAAAGTAATATTTTGCCTGTTTGATTTCAGTCACAAATTCCAAAACCTTATGTTCCATTAGCTCAATGAACTCATCACAGATAGCTTTTGACAAGTAGGATTTGTGACCTTTTCCTTTGTTTTCATAGCATTTAGTATGCTCACTTAGAAACAGTTCAAATTTGGCAATGGCTTCAAAAATACCTAGATAAGCTTCTCACTGAACATGATTTAGCACAGGAATGGACAAACTTTTTGGCCCAAGGGCCACATCTGGGTATGGAAATTATATGGCGGGTCATGAATACTCAGGAAATTGGGGGTTGGGGTGTGAGCGCCAGATGGGGGTGCGGGCTCTGGTGTGTGGCCAGAAATGAAGAGTCCAGAGTATGGGAAGGGGTTCCGGACTGGGACAGTGGGTTGGGATGCGTGGGGGAGATAAGGGCTCCGGCTGGAGGTGCGGGTTCTGGGGTGGGACCGAGGGGTTTGGAGGGTGGGACCGAGGTGTTTGGAGGGTGGGAGGGGGCTCAGGGCTGGGGGATGGGAGGGGGTCAGGCTCTGGGTGGTACTTACCTCAAGTAGCTCGAAGAAGAAGAAGAAGCAGCAGCAGCAGGTCCCCCCTCCAGCTCCTAGGCAGAGGCATGGCCAGGAAACTCTGTGCACTGCCCCATCCGCAGGCGCCACCTCTGCAGCTCCCATTGGCCATGGTTCCTGGCCAATGGGAGCTGCGGGGGCAGCGCTTGGGGTGGGAGCAGTATGCAGAGTCCCCTGGCAGTCTCTACATGTAGGATCCAGAGGGGACATGCTTCTGTGAGCTACATGGAGTGGGGAAACCCCAGACCCCAACAGGAGCTCGAGGGCCAGATTAAAACATCTGGAGGGCTGTATGCAGCTCCGCGGCCGTAGTTTGCCCACCCCTGGCTTAGCATTTAGAGCAGTGGTCCCCAAACTGTGGGGTATACCCCCTATGGGGGCACAAAGGAACATCTTTTCCTAATGAGGCCTGGGCAACTCTCCTCATGATGCTGAGGTCAGAGCTACAGAGACCCTGCCAGCAGAATCACCAGAGAACCAAGAATCTGCTCTTAGGTGTTTAACAATAATGCCAAGAGTAAACAGCAGAAGAGCAAAGACAAAGTATCGGGACAGTCAAGACAGAGGACAAAACCAAAAGACCCTGGTAAAAGTCTACAGTGCAAATGCATCTCCAGTTCCCCAGGCGTTGACACCATACCAAGCCTGATAAATCTTTGTTTTTCCTCAAAGCTTCACAAACTTGGAGCATGATCATTCTTCCAACCCTCAACAGGGCCTAATATCTTGAACCAAATGGAACTTTATGGAAACATGGGCAGATAATCACTGAAGGCGATAAAGTCACCCTAGCCATTTCAACAGAGAGTAGTTAAACCAATTGAACACAATAGAGCTGATGCAGCCCCATTAGACTGAAGCATCTATGTTTTAACCAAAATATGGAAGGTTTTTGCTGTAATTTGAAACACATTGTCATCATTTTTATTTCTCTGTTGCTACTACATGCATTTCAGCTTTTTTGCTGTAAATAGTGTCTTTAAGAAAAAGAGACCAATAACATGGACCTCAAACTATTTTATTTAAAAGGCATGAAGTTCTTGAAAACAAACCAAGATGTTCCCTCATACCTTTCATTTTATCTAAGGACCACACAGCCCTTGTAATAGAATTCTTAACTCCAATTTACATATGTAGAAGCTGAAGCAGAGAGAGGCTAAGGGCACAGGTTTCACATGTGAATATATGCAATTAAGCACAATTCCAAATATGTGAACTTATGTACTTAACTTTAGACACCAGTGTTTGAAAATTTTGGCTTATGAGACTTGACAAAAGGCATCAGTCACAGAATTGAATTTAGACCAGTGCTCTCTGGCTCTTGCACAGTTCATTAGACCATGATGCCTCTCATTCTGTTGTGCTGCCCCTCCTATAGGCAGTGGTCACATGCACTGCTCAGCAGAGGAGCTGGCTCAGCCACACATGAGAGAGAGCATGTTGCAGCAACCCTAGTGTCAGCCTATGTGGCTCCTTCAACTTTGAACTTGAGCTGGCATCTCCCCAAAATTCCAACAACCCACATTATGGTTTTTCTGGACCTTAAAGTCCAATTCTTGGTGACCGTGAGAGAATTCAGAAAACCTGTGTGATCTTTAGGAAAGAGATCAATGACAAGCTTTTAGTCCCAGTAAACTGTTTGCATCTGATACATTTCCAGGGCTAATTGCAAAAAGAGACTCAGAATTCTCTTTTTCTTTAAATGAAGGCCCAGTTTTCTTTAACTTCTTTTTTTTCCAAGTCAGGGAGGGCCTGCAATTGCTGGGTTTGTGGCACCACAGAGGTCAGCTCTGAGTTGAGTTAGGAATATCTTCTCCTCACCACAGAGCAAAAGAGAAGCAATGCTGGCTTTCCTTATTTCCCACCCACCCCCACCACCAACTAGCAACCATGCCACAGGTGGCAGTGCCTCTCCTAAGAGCTGTCACCAAGATTATTAATTTTGGGTGGGGGAAAGGAAATTCTTGGCATTTGTATGATCGTCAGATAAAGCTGAGAGTCTCCTAATTGACCTGAGTAGGAAATTATACAGACGTTACACTGTACCTTTCTAGTGCACTAGACTAGAGATAAGTGATAGGGTTAGCATCTCTTCAAGTATGCCTCTCCTCCTTCATTCTTAAATGAGAGATCCACGAAGTGAAGCAAAGCCATTTCTGTCAACCTAAGCGCATGAAATGAGATGTTCTGAAAAGTCAGATAAGGAAGCATTTCCACCTATAGGTTATATGCCATTTACAAATTTCAGATGAAAAGTGATTTTTTTAAATCAATCTTGTCATTTTTTAGTTATATGCCGTTCAGTTTAAAATGCTAGTGGCTGTGCTACTTCAGTATCTTTTCATTTTAACTATAATTTGAGATATAGAAGAAAATAAAGCCAGAGTGCATGCATTAATAGATTATCTCTTTCCCTAGTAGTTATTTACCAGCACATCCCAAACACAACCTAACTGAAAGGAGGAGCTGATACAATTGTTCATTCCCAGCCAGCAATGCTGCTTTTAAAGTTACTTGGGACCAAACTATTCCTCACCTCTGTAAGGATCTCTGCAAGGATCACCTCATTCTAATCCCCCTACATTCTGCCTGCCCCCAAACCCTTGTGGATTCCCAATCGTTTCAGACAAAGTTCTTTAGGGTTGGAGGGGAAATGATGTGAAATCCCCAGCACCACACACACTGGCCCTCACCTCACTCATTTTCCATCCCTTTGCCCAGTGCCAACCTACTTTTCAAGCACAAAGGGGGAAAATCCATGTACACAGGACCCCCTCTGTGCAGATCACAGGGTGGGAGAATCCAGGTGTGTTCCTACGTACTATGGTGAATGGCATGAACAGGAGAAAGTCAGTTTTCCCAGCAGTAGGAAGATAGGATTCCCCCTCATATTATACCATCAACTGCTGCAGCTCTTCACATCAGTGAAAAGTCTCCCATGGGCTTACACTTTCATGGCATTCTTGGAGTGAAGTTAAAAGGGATTAAAATCTTAAAGTACCATATTTTCCCTGTGTGTGTGCTGCATAACATGTCTAACATTTACAAAAACAAATTAACCAGCACCTATGTGCTAAGGTACTCTTTAAAAAATAAGCTTCAATGCTTCATTTTTAATATGCAACTTGGAAAAAAAAATACTCCTGTGTGCAAGAAATAGGGAGGGTGTTGGCCCCTTACTTATGCTTTGAGATCTTCCACAGTCTTAAATGCAATGCTTCTGTGCTCCCAATGTTTGTCGTTGATCTGCTTTATCTTCCTGAGTAAGATTTATAGCACCGTCATTCCACCCATACACAGAAACCATAAGGATCTATGGTGAGGTGGAGGGAGGAGATTAATGGAACCTGGCAGCTGGGTGGCCTGGCAGTCATTGATAAGACTGCAGTGCCAAATATCAGTAAGAGTTCTTGTCAGTCTGAAATCCAGCACCAAGCTTAACTTAACTGTAACCTCCTAGAATTCCTGCTGTCAACAAGCCTAATGGGTAGCACACAGCTGAAGCCCCAGAAAGCAAGAAACATAAGCCAGCAACAGGGAAGAAATAGGAAGAGAATCAAAAGCCTTGAAAAAGCCTTGTGAGTTTGCTACCTATCTGTCCGAACACAAGACTTCTATTAAGAACCCCCAGCTACAAAGAACTTCACTTTTTGCTTTGAGACCATACTGGGTTGAGAAAAGATACATTGTTATTGTAGACTGAAGGAAGCTGGACTTTACTATTTGGAAATCTGATAACCCATTAGATGTTCTGACATATCTGAAACCCTCTTATTACTAATTCAGTTCCTAGTAAACCTGCTTCTGCACCAAACAAGCTGCTGCAGGACCAGTCTGCAGCTTCCCATGTGCACAAACAGAAATATCATGGGGATTTGTTGACTACTGTATGCTCACAAGGAAATTCCCATTTGCATTATATTGCACATCTCCCATTTGGAATATTTATGATTGAGATAACATCCCAATTTGTTTTAGAAAAATACTGATGTTGCAGGCACAGAATGCCTGAGGCAAGCAACAGCTGGATTCGTTGCCCAGTGTGCATGCCCAATAATCACAACGGGGTGGAGAAGTAGAAAAGTTTATTTGAAGCTTCAAGCGGTACAGGGAGACAACAATCTCAAATCCTGCACACCAGTGCAAGCAGTTACACATATTTTATACATTCATTCTTTAGCATATTTATCCAATAGCAAGCTGCCTTGAGTATCCATATAGCCAATCCGGTATACCAGCCAGTTCCCCTTTTTCCTCTCATCATCTATTCCCCCATATATGAAGTTGTTTGTTCAGCACTAACATTCCTGTCCTGCTTGACCTAATCTTGCTCCAGCCAGTCTGCACCTGCAATACACTGTTGCAAACTTCTCAGCGTGACCTCTGTGAGTATCTCCGGGCAGAAAAGGGAAGGGGGAGCCATCTGGGCTTAGAGCGAGGGGGCTTCATCGGCACTCATGGTCTTCCATCCCCTTGAGTTACCTAGTTGCCATGCCCGGTGTCCCCAACAACTCTCTCCTTTGAGAATACTCAACAGCCTTGTCTCTGAGTTTTCTCACTTGAGCTCTTATCTTTTTATAAGGGGACTTTGCATAAGCACTTTGTGGTAGCCCTGAAGGGAATGCTTTACCATGTTTTTTACAAGGGCTCTGACACATGATATTGCACAACATAACACCATCAGTACAATTAAAACAGGAAGAAAACTTTTCAACAGCAGACTAAATAAACCACCAAGCCAAGATGACAAACCCAAGCCTGAAAACAAGGTTTGCAACCAATCACTCTCGGGGGCAGTGTAGGCAGCCTGTGCTCCGGCTTGGGCATGGGCCTCAGCCTGTACCACCTTATCATAAATCTCATAACTGCTGTCATTTACATATACACAACATCGGGACCCAACAAGGGCACAAACATCCCCTTGGGATGCCAAAAGGTAGTCCAAGGCCAGCCTGTTTTGGAGGGAATACGTTCTGAGCTGCTGTACCTCCTTATTTAATGTTACTACTGCTGACCCTAGATCACGAATCGAGTCCTCTAATTCTAAGGCTACTGTTTCAAGCACCATTTGAAGCCTTACAATATAGTGGCCTATGCATGCTATGGCTGGCCCGGTAATCAGTGGCACAATTCCCAGTATGGAGCACCCTGTAAGCTTTTCAGTTGTGAGGGGATTCTTAGCATTGCCTTCCAAGGCCGTATTGAGTCGCTGCAGGGTCTCTTCTCGTGACTCAACAGAGGTATCTCGGGTATTCCTAATCTTTCCTTTGGGCAGTGTGGTGGTTATTGAAAGATGAGGACTCCATAAGCTATATAACAGCTACCTGTCCAATTGGCTGGCAATACCTTGTAAGCCTTTCGGCCACATACAAAATAGTGACCCTGTAGGGCCCAGTAAAGACTGTTTCTTAGAGGGTTTCCTGGGATATTAAAGGCCGCTTTTCCAAACAATTTATATGCCCCAGGGGGACTTCCCATCCTCCCAAGTGGGTACAAGGGGGGGGGGGGGTATTCCTAATTGTATCATTCAAATTGCACTCACCATAAGGACCGCTGCAAACCCACCATTGGCCTGCTATAGTGGAAATATTAACTGAACGGCAATTTATATTTCCTGACCCTCCTTTTGTGGAAGGATCATTCGTAAGAGTTTCCCCAAAAGGGGAGGAACCATTACATCCACACTGTTGACCTCCCCTCTCGGTTTTTATCCAATTTCCATCGGCCCACTGTGTAATAACACAGGAGTTCCTTCCCACAGGACGCCTATAGTGATCAAATTGGTTTCAGGTAAAACAAAACACTCCCTCAGTGAGCACTGCAACTGAATACTCCTGCTCCTGGTAGGTAGCTTGCTGCAAAGAGATCTTATCCCAGAACAGTGAGTCCGTTCGATTTCTACTTTCCTGCTCTTTGGTGGCAGCTAATTCTGCTAGGGTTAAGGGCATCATGACAAGGGGCACTCCTGTTCTGGGGGAAAGTGGAATTGGAGCACACACCCAGCAATCAGTTTGGTTTGTTAAAGTAGCAACATGGTGTGCAAGTAAAACAAAGGAATTATGTTCCCGATATGCACAGTTTAAAAATAACAGCATAGAAAATAACAGGGTTACACGATTAATTATTACCGGGGTCCTCCCGGTCCAGGGTTTCCAGTTTTTGAATGGGCTCATTTTGGCGCTAAGGTGCCCGCTGTTTGTGTCTCTTAAACAGTAATTTTAGCCCAAGATCGTTACTAGATGAGGAGTCAACGGGGTGGACGGTCCACTGCTCTGCTGATGAAGGGGTGGGTACTGCCTTCAGACACGAGTGATGGATCCAGTTCTTGTGTCCCTCGACCTTTGCCGCCGTATGGGAGATCAGCAGGACGATGTAGGGTCCTTTCCACTTTTCCTGGAGAGGCTCGTCTTTCCAGGTGCGAACAAGCAGAGTTGCCAGGCTGTAAGGAGTGGATGGGAGAGTCCAAGGAAAGAGACTGGGAGTCTTTAGTATACCTGTGAAGAGACAAGAGAACAGCAGACAGGGAACACATATACTGAGACAAAAAACCATTACCCAGCTCCCACTCCCCTGACAGAACTTGTGTGCCATTCATAGGCCATACCCTCCCAAACATAATTTCAAAGGGACTAAGCCCTAATCTACCCTTTGGGAGAGCGCAGATGCAGAGCAGGACGAGGGGTAAGGCATCAGGCCATCGCAGGCAGGCTTCTTGGCACACTTTTGAAAGATGTCGTTTAAGGGTCTGATTGGTACACTCTACTACGCTGCTGGCTTTTGGTCTCCAGGGCGTATGGAGTTTCCAGGGGATCTGCAAGGCATTCGAGATGCTTTGGACGATCTTTGATGTGAAGTGTGTCCCGTTGTCAGATTCCATCCACTAGGGAAGTCCAAAGCGAGGAATGACTTCCTTAACGAACTTAAGGGCCACCATCCTGGCAGTGCAATTGCGACATGGGAAGGCTTCTGGCCATCCGCTGAATCGATCCACTAAGACAAGGAGATATTTGTACCCTTGGGTCCGAGGAAATTCAGTAAAATCTATTTGCCACACCCATCCGGGGCCCGGAATGGGTTCCAGAGCAGCGGGTGGCCCTGGACGGGTGTGGCAAATAGATTTTACTGGAGACCGAGTTTGTCGGTTAGCTGTCTCTCCTCTCCAGAGTACTGGGGGGTTGGAAGCTCCCCCACGGATGGGATAAGGGCATGCATATGGGCATTCTCAGTCTGAGGGGATATCAGAGTGGCAGCATGCTTAGCCTCTCTATCTGCCCAGGCGTTACCCCGGCCATATCTTGATCTTCCCTTTGATGGGCTTTACAGTGTACCATCGCCACTTCCGAGGGGAGTTGTACGGCTTCTAGGAGCCGGAGGATTTGGGGCCCATACTTGACTGGGGAGCCTTGAGCTGTCAGCATTCCCCTTTGCTTCCATAAGCCAGCATGAGCATGTAGCACTCCAAAGGCATATTTTGAATCGGTAAAAACATTGACCCGCTTTCCTTTTGACAGTTCAAGCGCACGGGTCAGGGAGACTAGTTCAGCCAACTGGGCAGAGGTCCCAGTGGGCAAACCCTTGGCTTCCACAGTGTCATGGAGGGTTACGATAGCATAGTCCGCCCTCCTTTGCCCATTTATCACAGTGCTGCTACCATCAGTATACCACTCATGATCTGCATTTAGGAGGGGTATATCTTTTAAGTCCGGATGGCTAGAGTATTGGGCATCTATGATTTCTAAACAATCATGTTCCTGTTCCTCAGTCTCCAGTAAGAGGGTGGCGGGGTTAAGGGAGGGGCAAGACTGTAAGGTGACTTCAGAGTTCTCTAGAAGTTTAGCCTGGTACTTAGCCATCCGAGCCTGGGTGAGCCAAAGGCCTCCCTTTGCATCCAATAAGGCTCGGCCATATGAGGGGTATATATCTGTATTGTCCCTCCCAAAGTTAGTTTCTCAGCTTCAGCCAGCGTCAGGGCTGTGGCTGCAACTGCCCGCAGGCACGCTGGCCATCCCTTTGCCATTTGGTCCAGCTGCTTAAAGAAATAGGCCATGGGACATTTCCATGCTCCCAACAACTGTGTGAGCACTCCTAGGGCCACCCCCTTTCATTCATGTACATACAACTGAAATGGCTTAGTGAGATCCGGGAGGCCCAGAGCCGGAGCTTCTATCAACTTCCTTTTCGAGATTTTAAATGCCCTGTCGGCCTCTGGGGTCTAATAGAAGGGGTCATGATCTGCTCCTTTTACACAATCATACAGGGGTCTAGTCCACAGTCCAAATTCCAGGATCCGTATCCGACGGAACCCCGCCATGCCCGGGAAGGCTCTGAAGCGTTTACAATTAATGGGAACAGGAACCTGGCAGACAGCCTCCTTCCTCTCATTGGAAAGCTGACGCTCCCCCTGCCTTATGTGGAACCCCAGGAATTGTACCATCGGGAGGGCAATTTGAGCCTTGCTTCTCGATACCCGATATCCTCGGAGGCCAATAAAATTCAGGAGACCCACAGTGGCTTTGAGGCATGGGGTTAGACCCACTGTAGCAATTAACAAATCATCTACATATTGAAGAAGAAGAGCCCCCTCCTCATTGTTCCACTCTTCCAGATCCCTGGCCAAAGCCTGGCCAAAAAGGGTGGGGGAATTTTAAATCCCTGGGCCAATACTGTCCAGCATAGTTGCTTTTTAACCCTTTTTGTGTCCTCCCACTCGAAAGAAAAGATTTCTTGGGAAGAGGTATCTACGGGAATAGCGAAGAATGCATCTTTCAAATTGAGGACCGAAAAATGGGCATACTGGCCTCCTACAGAAGCCAGTAAGGTATACGAATTCGGAACCAGGGGGTGCAGAGTTTTAACCCATTCATTAACTGCCCTCAGATCCTGTACCAAGCGATACATGCCATAGGTTTTCGTACAGGCAGGATGGGAGTGTTCCAGGCTGACTGGCATTCCCGGAGGATTCCATATGTTAGGAACCGATCTATAGTGTCCTGTAAACCTTCTCTGGCTTCCCTCGCAATTGGATACTGTTTAACTCGCACCGGGCCTTTTCCTGGCAGGAGCTGAACCTTAACAGGGGTTTGATGGGTAGCTTTTCCTGGGACCCCCGCTGCCCACACTAGAGGGTACACCCGGTCTTCCCACAGGCTCCATTCTGAGGCTTGCACAGCTGAGGGCTCAACTGTAAGGGTCATGATCCATGCGTTCTCGGGGGGTAGGGTAAGGGTTATTTCGTCTTGAGTAAACTGCAAGGTCGCGCCTAGGCGACAAAGCAGATCCCGTCCCAGCAGAGGAGTTGGGCACTCGGGGAGATAGACCAGCTTGTAAGATATAGTCCTGTTTCCCAAAGCACACCCGCTGGGGCATACACTGGGCACTTGGTGCCTCTGCCTGTGGCACCCACCTCAGTAAAGGAGTCTGCTACCGGCAACTGAAGGGGTCGATTCACAGCAGTTTGTGCCGCTCCAGAGTCCACTAAAAAGTCTATTTCCGAACTTCCCACCCACATCTTTACTCAGGGTTCGGGGGGCAAGGCGGTCCGTCCCCCGACACCCCTATTCCTGTTCCTCCATTGCCATCATAGGGGCACCCCCCTTTCCATTCCTCTCTGGGCACTCATTCTTCCAGTGTTCCTCTTGTCTACACAAGGCACACTGGTTGTAACTCAGTCATCTCTCCTGCGGGCCTGGAGTCCACATCCATGGCCCCTTCCTCCCCGGCCACTTCCCATAGTGCCAGCCTGTACTGCCGCTACCATCATTATAACTTGTTTTTTCTCCTTTTCTGCCTCCCTTAAACTATAAGCTTGGTTTGCAGTTTCTAAGATTTGCGCCATGGTCATGCCCATTAGATCCTCTTTTTTCTGTAACTTTCTCTTAATATCAGGGGCTGCTCTGCTCGTGAAAATTCCCTTCATGATTGCCTCAGTTTCCTGATCATCAGGGTCTGCATTGGTGTTCTGTTGAATAGCGTCCCAAATACACTGTAGGAAGGCCCCTGGGCTTTCCTTTAGATCCTGCATTACCTCATATGGTTTTGCCCAATTATTATGTTGGACAGCCGATTGACGGAGTCCATGCAAAAGCAACTGCTTATAGGTGGTAAGCCGGGTCATGCCTGCAGGATCATTTGGGTTCCACCTGGGGTCTACTCGGGGAACCTGCTCATCCGGGTCAGGGACATTATTATGATCCTGGTCGTACCATCTCTGTGCCTACTCCCTTGCCTTGGACACTACCTGTTGTCATTCGACCTCAGACAATACGGTGCGCAGGAGGACGTTGCAATCGTCCCAATCCGGCTTACAGCTGCTAAGGCAGCCCTCAAAAACTGAAATAAACCTACTCGAGTTGGTGGAAAACTCCCCTGCCTGTACTTTGAAAGCAGCCAAATCCATAGGGTTAAAGGGCACATGGGTACAGACCTGCATAGTCGTGGCCAGACGCTCACCCGTGCCAGTATGGGAGATCTTAGTTTCAGTAAGTAAAGAATATAAGCCCACTGTAGGGGCCCTATCAGGTGGGGGAATGGGGGCCGAAGGGGACACTGGACCTGCCATCACAGTTGGGGTGGGGGTCTGGGGACTAACATTAGCCACTACCGACAATCTGGATTTCAAAACATTCCTACCTTATCCGAAGGACCAGTTCCCCATCGTCGCCCTCGGCACTTTTCCACTTATCAGGCACATTGCACCGTTGTGCCTTACAGGGCCGGTTGGGCTATGCCCTCCGAGGCCCCCGGGAATCACACCGGTGTGCACTGGGCATCGGTCAGAGTCCTCACCCACCGGTCCCCACAAGGGATCCGGGCAAGGCTTGTGTTGTAGCCTCTAGCCCACCCAGGGACACCAAAAACTGTTGCAGGCACAGAATGCCCGAGGCAAGCAACAGCTGGATTCGTTGCCCGGTGTGCGTCACCCAATAACCACAACGGGGTGGAGAAGTAGAAAAGTTTATTTGAAGCTTCAAGCGGTACAGGGAGACAACAATCTCAAATCCTGCACAACAGTGCAAGCAGTTACACATATTTTATACATTCATTCTTTAGCATACTTATCCAATAGCAAGCTGCCTTGAGTATCCATATAGCCAATCCGGTATACCAGCCAGTTCCCCTTTTTCCTCTTATCTATTTCCCCATATATGGAGTTTCAGAGTAGCAGCCGTGTTAGTCTGTATTCGCAAAAAGAAAAGGAGTATCCGATGAAGTGAGCTGTAGCTCACGAAAGCTTATGTTCTAATAAATTTGTTAGTCTCTAAGGTGCCACAAGTACTCCTTTTCTTTTTGCGATATATGGAGTTGTTTGTTCAGCACTATCTAACATTCCTGTCCTGCTTGACCTAATCTTGCTCCAGCCAGTCTGCACCTGCAATACACTGTTGCAAACTTCTCAGCGTGACCACTGTGAGTATCTCCAGGCAGAAAAGGGAAGGGGGGGCCATCTGGGCCTAGAGCGAGGGGGCTTCATCAACACTCGTGGTCTTCCATCCCCTTGAGTTACCTACTGGCCATGCCCAGTGTCCCCAACACTGAGCTTTCACCTATGGAAGCTGGGTTTGATCCTAGCCAGAAATATCTACTGCATGCTGAACAGTTCTGGGCCCATACAGTATATATATAAAACTACAGAGAGATTTTAAAAACTTGTCAAAAACATAGGCCATCTTGTTAAAATGAAAGATCCACACACCAAAAATAAATTCATTAACTAGTAAACATTTGAAAACATCTGCCAGAGGCTAACAGAAGAGAGATGTGCATGCCAATTTTTGCACATCATCTGAACACTCAATACATAGCAGGCAACCTGATATGGATGTATGCTGAAGCTGTGGCCTAACTGTTAGTACATTAGATTGTAAGATATTTGAGACAGAGACTATCTTGTGTTCTGTGTTTGTAAAGCACCTTACGCAATGGGGTCCTGATCTCTGACTGGAACTTCTAGGCCAGTGGTGGGCAACCTGCAACCCGTGGGCTGCACGCAGCCAGTCAGGGTAATTTGCTGGTAGGCTGCCAGACAGTTTATTTACATTTGCACAGCTTCCCACAGCTCCCAGTGGCCACAGTTCACCATTCCCGGCCACTAGGAGCTATGGGAAGTGGGGCGGGCTGCAGGGACATGCTGGCCGCCACTTCCCGCTGCTCCCATTGTCTGGGAACAGTGAACTGCAGCCACTGGCAGCTGCGGGCAGCTATGCAAATGTAAACGCACCTCAGAGACTAACAAATTTATTTGAGCATAAGCTTTTGTAAGCTACAGCTCACTTCATTGGATGCATGCAGTGGAAAATACAGGGGGAGATTTATATACACAGAGAACATGAAACAATGGGTATTACCATAGACACTGTAACAAGAGTGATCAGGTAAGATGAGCTACGGGACAGGCCCAACAAAGAAAATAACAGAACACCACTAGCCATCACCTTCAGCCCCCAACTAAAACCTCTCCAATGCATCATCAAGGATCTACAACCTATCCTGAAGGATGACCCGTCACTCTCACAGATCTTGGGAGACAGGCCAGGCCTTGCTTACAGACAGCCCCCCAACCTAAAGCAAATACTCACCAGCACAACAAAAACACTAACCCAGGAACCTATCCTTGCAACAAAGCCCATTGCCAACTATGTCCACATATCTATTGGGGGGACACCATCATAGGGCCTAATCACATCAGCCACACTATCAGAGGCTCGTTCACCTGCACATCTACCAATGTAATATATGCCATCATGTACCAGCAATGCCCCTCTGCCAGTACATTGGCCAAACTGGACAGTCTCTACGTAAAAGAATAAATGGACACAAATCAGACTTCAAGAATTATAACATTCAAAAACCAGTCAGAGAACACTTCAATCTCTTTGGTCACTCGATTACAGACCTAAAAGTGGCAATTCTTCAACAAAAAAACTTCAAAAACAGACTCCAAAGAGAGACTGCTGAATTGGAATTAATTTGAAAACTGGATACAATTAACTTAGGCTTGAATAAAGAGTGGGAGTGGATGTGTATTGCACAAAGTAAAACTATTTCCCCATGTTTATTCCCCCCCACCACTGTTACTCACACGTTCTTGTCAACTGATAGAAATGGCCCACGTTGATTATCACTACAAAAGGTCCCCCCCACTCTCCTGCTGGTAATAGCTCACCTTACCTGATCATTCTTGTTACAGTGTGTATGGTAACACCCATTGTTTCATGTTCTCTGTGTATATAAATCTCCCCACTGTATTTTCCATTGAATGCTTCCAATGAAGTGAGCTGTAGCTCACGAAAGCTTATGCTCAAATAAATGTGTTAGTCTCTAAGGTGCCACAAGTACTCCTTTTCTTTTTGCGGATACAGACTAACACGGCTGCTACTCTGAAACAAAAACAAAGCATTTCAATTTGGGTTAACTCAAAGTAAAATTTTGTTTTGATTTTTCTCAATGGAAGATTCTTTCAAACTTCTCCAACAGAAAATTTTGATTAAACTAGGGTCACCAACCCTCACAGTTTCGCCAGGAGTCTCCCAGAATCAGGCCCTATCTCCCGGAGACTACTGAAGCCAAACCGGGAGATTTTAGGTGCTAAAAATCCAGTCAGCGGCGCAGTGGGGCTAAGGCAGGCTCCCTGCCTGCCCTGTCCCTACGCTGCTCCTGGAAGTGGCAGGCATGTCCCTGCAGCCCCTGGAGCAGGGTAGGGTACTCCACATGCTGTCCCCACCCAGAGCGCTAACTCCACAGCTCCCATTAGCCGGGAACTGCGGCTAATGAGAGCCGCGGGGGTGGTACACAGAACCTCCTGCCCCACCCTGGGATGTGCCGGCTGCCCCAGGAGCCTGCCTTAGCCCTGCTACACTGCCAACCAGGAGCCACCTGAGGTAAGTGCCTCCCAGCCGGAGCCTACACCCCTCACCCCCTCCTGCACCCCAACCCCTGCCCCAGCCCTGAGCCCCCTCCCATACCCATACTCCCTCCCAGAGCCTGCACTCCAACCCCCTGACCCAGCCCGGTGAAAGTGAGAGAGGCTGGGGGAGAGCGAGTGACTGAGGGGGCAGGGATGGAACGAGCAGATGGGTCAGGGGTGTTTGGATTTATGTGATTAGACAGTTGGCAACCCTAGATTAAACCCATTCTTGGCTGGCAAAAGGTTTTACTTTTTCAGCCAACCCATATGCCAAATCAAGTATGTTAACATGTAAGCTAATATGTTTGCTAAAACACATTTCATATTCCTAGTCTAGACAGGGCCTCCAAAGAGATGGTAATGTCAGTGTAAATGTTCCATAGAATTTCACTCAGATTGCAAAGGGGATTGTTTCTCAATCTGGCTTCTGGCTGTTTGTAATTTTAGTGGGCGTTGGATCAGACCTTAAATCAATAGAAATTCTTCCACTGACATCAGTGAACACTGGATCAGGCACATTTACAGCCCTAATCTCCTAGCAGACGGTGCAGACAATCTCTTCCAAAGTTGCAATGATACGTCAGGATTAGCTACCAGTAGTGTTTCCCAGTAACCCGCCTTTCCCCTCCCCGCCCCCACTATGCTTTCACTGTTATTGGCCTGAGGAGTAAATATCCTGAAGTCTGTCTCAATTTGGTTTGATGCAATTCATAACACTACTTCTGTAACTAATTTGGGACAACCTAAATGACATGCTGCTGCTTTTCTCAGGCAACCGTAAACATCACTTCAAGGAAATTTTGCAGTTTGCATTCCAAAACTTTGCATAAAGCTCACCCTTCCCCCGCCTGTTTTCAACAAGTGTCGTTGTTATTACAAAAAATTCAGTGTTTTTTTAAAAGAGTTAATTTTTCACCATTTATTCTTCCAGCTCTAACTTCACAGAATTCCATTTCCTTTGAAGAACAAAATTTTAGCTGTAGAACAGAAAATACGATTTTCTAGATGTTGCATTGTTGGGGGAAGAATTCCACCCCTTTACAGCTATGAACTCTGATGCTTACTCAGGGCTGCATCACAAGAGTTGAGCACTAATTTGTGGCCAGTATTTAAGCCAGAGGTTACATCTACACTGAGGGGGGCGGGAAAAAAAAGGCAGTGATTCTCAGAGCCTGAATCAACAGACTCTGGCTTGTGGGACTCATGCTACAGGGCTAAAAATAGCAGTGTCAATGTTCCATCCAGGCTCTGAAGCCTTGAGAAAGGGTGACTCTCAGAGCCATGGCCCAAGCAGGAACATCTACACTGCCATCTTTAGCCCCATAGCTCAAGCCCAAGTCAGTTGGACTGACTCTGAGACTCACTGCTGCAAGGTCTTTAAAGCCACTGGCTATGTCTGAAGACACATAGGAACAGATTTCTGGAGTAAAAAGATGACATGTTCACATGGCTATTATTCAAAGCAGAACACCACTTTTAAGACTACAAATGTCTTTACTTTTAAAAACCAAATATTTTAGAAGCATATCAACCTCTGATCTGCCAAGTCCTGAATTCAAGTTTCAATACTTCTCCTGCAACAGATGAATTCAAATATTTTTAAGAAAATTATATTTCTTTATCCCACTTCAGACACAATCTCCTATTGTTATGGAACTTTAAAAGTACATTCTCTCGTTCATAGCTTGCAGGTGAAAAAGGGATATTTGGAGGTTAAAAACCAAACTTGAACCTGTAATCTGGTTTAAATGTTACCTTATTTTTAAAGAAAATAAAGCTGACCTCTGTCATCAAGAATTAAATTAGGCTATTTCAAAGGTAATGACTTTATTTTCTGAAGCAACCATTCATAAAATTGAGTCCTCTGTGAGTTTACCAAAGCATTTTTAATTGAGCCTTCCTTTAAAAGGAAACTGAAGGCCAACATAATGAGGAGTTAAACTCATCATATTATCCAATTTTTAGGGAAAAAATATTGGCATGCGAGAAGCATGGAGTTCTCTTGCTTTCCATAATCCCACCCGTTTTGGAATCAGTGAATAAGAAATAAGATTCTTCGCACATTGTTTCTACCAAAACTTGCTCTTCCCATGCTTTAATAAATAGCAGGGCTATCGCTGTGTAATTTATTTACCAATCCTGTTTGAAGAGTCAGAGGATGAAATTCAGGTCCTACTGAAGTCGCTGGTAAAACTCCCATTGATGTCAGTGGACCCAGGATGTCATTCAGAATCTCTAGTGGGAGGACTGACTCATTTTAAGGATTTAGGCAATCCGGAAAGCAATTAAGTATGTACTCTAGTTCCATTGACATAAATGGGGTTTAAATACATGTTTAAAAGTTAAGTGCTGTCCTAAGTAGAGGTAGTTTCCCAAATTGAAGCTTTGGGAACCCACATTTGCAGACCTCTGCAAACCAACAAGACTCCACACAGGCATAAGGATCATAGAAGTGTTGGACTGGAAGGGACCTAGGTCATCTAGTGCAGTCCCCTGCACTGAAGGCAGGGCTATGTAATAACTAGATCATTCCTGACAGGTGTTTGTCTATCATAGGAGGTTTTTAAGAATAGATTAGAGAGTCTCCAGCTTCCCTAGGCAATTTGTTCCAGTGCTTCACCACCCTAACAGTTAGGAAGTTTTTCTTAATGTCCAACCTAAGCCTTCATTGCTGCAATTTAAGCCCATTGCTTCTTGTCCTATCCTGAGAGGTTAAGGAGAACAATTTATCACCCTTTTCCTTCTATGCACTTGAAAACTTAATGTCTCCCCTCAGTCTTCTGTTCTCCAGACTAAACAACCCCATTCCCCCCCCCATCTTCTCTCATAGATCATGTTTTCTAGACCTTTAATCACTGTTGCTCTCCTCTGGACTTTCTCCAATGTATTCACATCTTTCCTGAAATGTGGCCCCCAGAACTGGACACAATACTCCAGCTGAGACCTTATCAGTGTTGATTAGAGCTCAAAAATTACTTCACACGTCTTGCTTACAGAATACATCCCAGACAGTGTTCCCTCTATTTTTTGACAGGCCATGTGCGCAAAAAATTTCTTCTGTGCAAATTTTTGTGCTTCTGTGCAAATTTTTGTGTGCATGGTGTTTTGCCGTGTGCACGGTGTTTAGAATCTCTGTGCGCACACACACGCACACAGCTTAGAGGGAACAGTGATCCCAGAGTGACGTTCACTTTTTTGGTAACAGTGTTACACTGTTGGTTCATATTTAGCTTGTGATCCAGTGTAACCCCCAGACCCTTTTCCACAGTACACCTTCCTAGGCAGTCATTTCCCATTCTGTAATAATTGATTGTTGCTTCTTAAGTGGAGTGCTTTGCATTTATCCTTATTGAATTTCATATCATTTAGTTCAGACCATTTCCACAGATCATTTTGAATTTTAAACCTATCCTCCAAAGCACTTGCCATCCCTCCCAGCTTCGTATCATCTGCAAACTTTATAAGTTTATTCTCCATGCCATTATCCTCTGACTGTAGAGGCAGACACTAGGTTAATGCCTCTGATTACTAAAATACATTACAATTAGCATGGATTTGGTCATAATTATTTGAGAGAGTTGAGAAAAAATAAGTGCTAAGTGTAAATGAACACAGGGAAAATTGATTCAAAATAAGTTTTACAGAGCTAGAGGACGCTTGCATTTGCCTTTTGGCTCAGTGAAATCACCAAGTCTGGTGTCAAAGAGCAGGGGGAGGTCAAAGCTAAAGTTCAACCTACTGGATTTAGTTTTGCCTGTACATATAGGACCAAACCATGCAGCACCCATGTTATTGAATTATATTATACAATTTGGTGCTATTTACATGGCCAAGAACAAACCAGGCTATAAACCGTTGGGGAAACTGTTATAAACTGTGTTATAAAATATTCCCTGACACAGTAGTTTAGCTAACATACTGTTGAGGGATGAAGAGAAAAAAGCCCCAGAGAGTGGAGTGTGACAAACGTTCCTGACCGCTGTTGACCTTTCTGAGTAATTAGTTAGTGACCCCATAACTGATAAAGACATACTCAGGAAATGTCTGCCTCTCCCCAAGCAGGCGATCTTCTCCATTACTAACATTGCTGGAATTTTATTAGACTACTCATGGATAATTAATCACAACCATTTATGGATGCTAATAAGATAATACATTCTGCAGAAAACCAATTAGAAGAGACTGTAACCCTAGCTGCCGACAGGATAAACTTAACAAAATGAGATGGGATACACTGTATTTGAGATGCTTCCTATGTAGAAATCAGAAAAATACAACTGGCAACTGTAGGGCAGCATAGCAGTCAGTATTTGCCTTTTCACTAATCCTAAAGGAGCCTTAAGGAGAACTTAAAATGGGGAAATTCTGCCATATCTGATACTTTTCTATCTTGTCATAGTTCCAGCATCACACACGAGATTGGGCAGAATGCACTTTTTGGCCTACTTTATGCAGTGACGTTCTCTGACATCAAAGGAATAGCTTCTGCCCTGTTGAACAACAGAACAAGAAGTGGGGAAAGTCAGTTTTGAACATTCTAACCATTGAAGAGTGTTTTCACTTTACATCTTGGAGTGCTTATTCTGAGCATGCCTTGTTAAAGAGAACTTGTTAAAGAAATTACCAGCATGCCTGTGATGCTGTGGGACTAAGGCCTGGTCTACACTACGAGTTTATGTCGGATTTAGCAGCATTAAATCTGAATTAACCCTGCACCCGTCCACACAACGAAGCCATTTTTTCGACATAAAGGGCTCTTAATACCGATTTCTGTACTCCTCCCCAACGAGGGGATTAGCACTGAAATCGACATCGCCGTTTCGAATTAGAGTTAGTGCGGATGCAATTCGAAGGTATTGGCCTCCAGGAGCTATCCCACAGTGCACCATTGGGACCACTCTGGACAGCACTCTGAACTCAGATGCACTGGCCAGGTGTACAGGAAAAGCCCTGGGAACTTTTGAATCTCATTTCCTGTTTGGCCGGGCGAGCTCATCAGCACAGGTGACCATGCAGTGCCAGAATCGAAAAAGAGCTCCAGCATGGACCGAATGGGAGGTACTGGATCTGATCGCTTTATGGGGAGAGGAATCCATCTATCAGAACTATGTTCCAAAAGACAAAATGCCAAAACATTTCAAAAAATCTCAGAGGCCATGAGGGACAGAGGCTACATCAGGGATGCAACACAGTGCCGCGTGAAACTTAAGGAGCTCAAACAAGCATACCAGAAAACCAAAGAATCAAACAGACGCTCCGGAACAGAGCCCCAGACATGCCGCTTCTACGCTGAGCTGCATGCAATTCTGGGGGGGGGGCCACCACCACTACCCCACCCCTGTCCATGGACTCCGATGATGGGGTATTCTCCACCATGGCAGAGGATTTTGCAGATAGGGAAGATGAGGACGAGCTTGGAGAAAGCACACAGCACACCATTCTCCCCAACAGCCAGGATCTTTTTATCACCCTGACTGAAATACCCTCCCAACCCAACGAAGCCAAAGAAGGGACCTCTGGTGAGTGTATCTTTTTAAATATAATACATGTTATAAAAGCAAGCTTTTTTAATAATTAAGTAGTCCTGAGTACTTGGGATGCATGCATGGCCAGTACTGCTACTGGAAAAGTCTGTTAACGTGTCTGGGGATGGAGCGGAAATCCTCCAGGGACATCTCCATGAAGCTCTCCTGGAGGTACTCTAAAAGCCTTTACAGAAGGTTTCTGGGAAGAGCAGCCTTATTCTGTCCTCCATGGTAGGACACTTTACCACGCCATACTAGTGGCAAGTAATCTGGTATCATTGCATGACAAAGCCTGGCAGCGTATGGTCCCGGTGTTTGCTGGCATTCAAGCAACATCTGTTCTTTATCTCTGTTTTTTATCCTCAGGAGAGTGATATGGTTCATGGTAACCTGGTTGAAATAGGGGAATTTGATTAAGGGGACATTCAGAGGTGCCCGTTCCTACTGGGCTGTTTGCCTGTGGCTGAAAAGAAATCCTCCCCGCAGTTAGCCACGTGGTGGGAGGGGGGGCCATTGGCGCTGAGCTGTTCGCGTTTGGCTAACAAAGATCTTCCCTGATACCAGCCAGGTGGTGGGGGGAGGGAAAAAGCGATCATTCCAGAGAATTGGATGGGGGGAGGGGGTTAGTTTGGTTTCTGCTGCTGCAGATTAACAGGAAAACTGCAGCATTAAATGGCCAACTCAACGGGCTTTGCTTGGTATGGGGAAGGAGGGGGCTGCTGTTATGAAGGTTGCAGAAGCCAAAAGACTATAGCTTACCATGGCCGCCTGCAAGCCGAATTCTGTTGCCCGGCCCTGCATGTGTGATCTCTAACACCAAAGCCGTAGGCACTCAATATAAGATGCAAAATGCAACCTTGTACCAAAATCATATGTTCTATATGATGTGAATAGTGTTGTTCACCATGAAACAATATAGCCATTGTTCTGTAAAATGTATCTTTTTAAATACTTCACTCCCTTTTTTTCCTCCAGCAGCTGCAAATGTTTCAAGCCTCCCTCCTCCATCCCAAAGGCTATCTCAGATAAGGCGACAAAAAAAACACACGCGTGATGAAATGTTCTCTGAGCTCATGCGGTCATCCGGCACTGACAGAGCTGTGTGGAGGGACACAATAGCAGAGTACAGGATGGTGGCCGATGAACATGAGGAGAGGTAGAGGCAGGAAGATCAGAGGAGGCATGAGGAAATGCTGGGGCTACTGAGGGATCAAACGGACATGCTCCAGTGTCTGGTGGAGGTTCATGAATGGCAGCAGGATCACAGACTACCGCTGCAGCCCCTGCTTAACCGCCCTTCCTCCTCTCCAAGTTCCAAAGCCTCCTCACCCAGACACCCAAGAACGTGGGGTGGGAGTCTCCAGGCACCCAACCACTCCAGTGGACAGCCCAAGCAGCAGAAGGCTGGCATTCAACAAGTTTTAAAATGGCCTTTTCCTTCCCTCCTACCCTCCTCCCACACCCCACCTGGGCTACCTTATGAGTTATCTCCCTATTTTTATAATTGTAACTCTTCTGCCCGTCAGAGTTGGCAGCAACAAGGGCCAGGTTCAGTATCTAGGGGTTCCATTCCAATAACACAATGCAAAACAAGCTCGAGCCCCCACCCAGTGACCTGGGACAAATATATACCACCCCTGCTGGGCGCCTCCAACAGGCAATACTTCCCTTCTCACAAGCACATAGTCTGAGTGTAGCAGAAAGCCTTTTAATAACAGAGAGAAACAATGTGGCATTATGTTGGGGCAACACCACCAACAGGATTCATAACACAACCCAGGAGCAAAAAAAAACCTACCCCAAGGAAATTGGGGCATGTCGTTTCCCTTTGGTTCTTGAGTCCAGCAACCCAAAATCACCCAAAGTCCCAAAAATCCAACGACCCAAAAGTCTCTGTCCCTGGTCAGTGCAGCCCCAGAGTTCGAAAGTTTATCTGCAGAGTTTTACCTCCAAACCTGGGTGGAGATGGGGGGGAAGGGTTAAGGAGCACCTTATGTGGTCCAAAGCTCCGCTCTGCCAGCCGCCCCCATGAGCTGCTCCAGGCATCCAACAAACTGCTCTGCTCCACCAGCCACTCTGCTCTGCTCGCCGTCCTGCAAACTGCAATGCTATGCTCTGCCAATCATCCCGCAAACGGCTCTGCTCCACTAGCTGCTCTGCTCACTGTCCTGTAAACGGCTCGACTCCACCAGCCGCTCTGCTCTGCTCGCCGTCCTGCAAACTGCTCCACCATATATCTTCAGGCTCCCCCACTACACAACACTCAGTGATTTCAGCTCTTAGTAAGTTTAGCTCTTTTGTGATTTCAGCTTGTAGTAAGGGACCCTGGGTGCTGGTGCACCATTAACCCAAAGTGAATTCAGCTCAGCAGCCTGTAACTAGACTCCTAATGGAATCAAAATTAGCTCTGATATTCTACAGTGGAGAGAGGAGAAAATACAATTAGCATGTAAGGCCCTCACCAGGGGGCCCATACCACCAAATATTAATACCTGTCCCCAACCTCTCTCCCCTCACTGGGTTTTGGAACCCATGACCCTTGCCTAGCAAGTGCTGCTTAGTTGATGGTGAGTCCCTCCATCATAACAAAAGGCCGAGTATAGTTCCACTGTCCTTGATTCACATAATCAGGATAATAACAGTTTATTCTTGCCCCAATAACAGAGAAACTGGGACTCCTACAGCAGCCAAAGTGACCATCTAGGCAGCGTGGGTGTGCCTATGCAAATGAGATCAGCCCCTGAAGTTCTTTTCCACAACCCACCATGACTCGCCACCAGATGTCAGGGTAGAGCTCATCCTGACTCTGCTTACATAATCAATTAATAAAGAATACATGTTTTTTAAACGATAGTGACTTTATTTCCTTTGCAAGCAAGCTGTGATCGAGGGCGGGAGGGCGGGTGGCTTACAGGGAATTAGAGTCAACCATGAGGGAGGGTTTTCATCAAGGAGAAACAAACAGAAGTGTCACACAGTACCCTGGCCAGTCATGAAACTGGTTTTCAAAGCTTCTCTGATGCACACCGCTTCCTGCTGTGCTCTTCTAACTGCCCTGGTGCCTGACTGCGCGTATTCAGTGGCCAGGTGATTTGCATCAGCCTTCCACCCCACCATAAACATCTCCCCCTTACTTTCACAGATATTGTGGAGCACACAACAAGCAGCAATAACAATGGGAATACTGGTTTTGCTGAGGTCTGAGTGAATCAGTAAACTGCACCGGCGACCCTTTAAACATCCAAATACACACTCTACCATCATTCTGCACTTGCTCAGTTGAACAACTCCTGACTACTGTCCAGGGTGCCTGTGTACGGCTTCATGAGCCAGGGCATTAAGGGGTAGGCTGGGTCCCCAAGGATAACTATAGGCATTTCAAAATCCCCAACAGTTATTTTCTGGTCTGGGAAGTAAATCCCTTCCTGCAGCTGTTTAAACAGACCAGAGTTCCTGAAGACACAAGCATCATGAACCTTTCCCGGCCATCCCACGTTGATGTTGGTGAAACGTCCCTTGTGATCCACCAGTGCTTGCAGCACTATTGAAAAGTACCCCTTGTGGTTTATGTACTGACTGCCCTGGTGGTCCGATCCCAAAATAGGGATACGAGTTCCGTCTATAGCCCCACCACAGTTAGGGAATCCCATTGAAGCAAAGCCACCTAGTATGACCCGCACATTTCCCAGAGTCACTGCCTTTGATAGCAGCAGCTCATTGATTGCGTTGGCTACTTGCATAACAGCAACCTCCACAGTGGATTTGCCCACTCCAAATTGATTACCGACTGACCGGTAGCTGTCTGACGTTGCAAGCTTCCAAAGGGCTATTGTCACTTGCTTCTCAACTGTGAGGGCTGCTCTCATCTTGGTATTCTTGCACGTCAGGGCAGGGGAAAGCAAGTCACAAAGTTCCATGAAAGTGCCCTTACGCATGCAAAAGTTTCGGAGCCACTGGGAATCATCCCAGACCTGCAACGCTATGTGGTCCCACCACTCTGTGCTTGTTTCCCGGGTTCAGAATTGGCGTTCCATGGCATGAACTTGCCCCATTAACTCCATGATCTCCAAATTGCGAGGGAACACGGTTTTAGAGAAAAGTGTGTTCAGGTCCTCATCACCGCGCTGCAGTCGCCTCCTCACCTGGTTTTTCAGGTGCTGGTTCTGCATACACTGCACAATAATGCGCAAGGTGTTTACAATGGTCATAACTGCTGTGGTGAGCTGAACGGGCTCCATGCTTGCTGTGCTATGGCGTCTGCACGGGCAATCCAGGGAAAAGGGCGCAAAACGATTGTTTGCCATTGCTCTGGCGGAGGGAGGGGTGACGACATGGCTTACAGGGTTGGCTTACAGGGAATTAAAATCAACAAAGGGGGTGGCTTTGCAAGAAACAGAATGGCCCCCTCAAGGATAGAACTCAAAACTGGGCTTAGCAGGCCGTTGATTTCACAGAAGGAGGGAGGAGAAAATGAATACCAAACAAATCTGGTCTATTTCTTGTTTTGAACTACTTCATCTATCTTTATACAACTTGCTGGCAGTAGACTGTGCAGTACGATCACTAGCCATTGTCATCTCCTGGGTGCTCAGCAGAAGACAGTGCAGTATGACTGCTGGCCATCATCTTCTGCTGGCTGCTG
This sequence comes from Dermochelys coriacea, assembly GCF_009764565.3. Taxonomy (NCBI): domain Eukaryota; kingdom Metazoa; phylum Chordata; order Testudines; family Dermochelyidae; genus Dermochelys; species Dermochelys coriacea. Next base: position 73,241,549 of record NC_050072.1, on the reverse strand, counting down.
ATTAAAAGACAGTGCACTGCCGGTAGGACTCAATTGCCATTAAGATGAAACTTAAAAGGGAAATGACCTGGCTGAGTCACTCCCATGTTTGCCCAGGCACCCCGATCTCATCGATGTCGGTTAAAAGAGCACCCTGGACTACATCGACGACAGCTACCAGTCATACTGCACTGTCTGCTGCCAAAAGGCAATAAACTGTTGCTGTGTAACAATGCAGTACCATGTCTGCCAGCACCCAGGAGACATACGGTGACGGTTAGCTGAGCGGGCTCCATGCTTGCCATGATATGGCATCTGCACAGGTAATGCAAGAAAAAAGGCACAAAACAATTGTCTGCCCTTGCTTTCACGGCGAGAGGGAGGAAAGGGGGGCCTGACGATATGTACCCAGAACCACCTGCGACAATGTTTTAGCCCCATCAGGCACTGGGATTTCTACCCAGAATTCAAATGGGCAGCACAGACTGCGGGAACTGTGGGATAGCTACTCACAGTGCAACGCTCCGGAAGTCGACAGTTGCCTCGATACTGTGGACACACTCCGCTGACTACAAGCACTTAGAGCATTTGTATGGGGACACACACAATCGACTGTATAAAAACGCTTTCTATAAAACCAACTTCTATAAATTCGACCTAATTTCATAGTGTAGTCAAAGCCTAAGATACAAATGAAATATCGCCTTTTACCTACTACTGCGGAAATTACAGTGAATGGACTGAAATAATTTCTTGTGTAGTTCTGTTGACTTCATTCATGTTACACCAGGACTAATTTTGACCCAAAATGTTGTTTACTCAACAACAGCCTACACAAGTATACAATTGTACTCCTGGGAGTCACACCCCCAACATTTAACAAAGTCTAAAACATCCCTTTTTAAAAAAAATAAATAAATAACCCAAAAACCCAGGTTTATAGCTTTAGAGGTCAGAGAGAAGGATTTTTTTTTTATGAGTTGGTCAGGTAGGGAGTTTAATCAAAAAAACCTATTTGCACTGCGTGAATGGGAATCTTTCCTAACCCTTTACAAGCTCTTATTGTATCACTGCTTGCCCCAACTCATACTAATAGAGCATGTATTAAGTACGTTATTCCACAAATCTACAGGGATAAAGGCTGCTTGAGGCCTTGCAAGGGTGAACCTCTTGGCAGTTTGCAGTGTCTTAAAGTATTCAAGTTAGTGTGTATATCAGGAATGATGTGCTGGTTAGCAGCAGCAAGCTCAAAAATGCTGCAAGTTGTTTAGTATTAGTATTTAGTATTAGTATTGTGCATCTATGTTCATATATCACTACACCCCCCTCTAGATACATGTATTTTAAATCTTTTAGTAGCATAAGATTCTGTAAGGATGCAGAGTTGCTGTCTCCGCTCCATCACCTGATTAGATTGTTTTTGAATGTTTATGCTGTTGGATAACTGATAGTAAATGCTCCTTGTTGTTAAAAATGAATTACACATTTATCCACCACCTTCCAGAAAATTAGGATATCAGATACCAAAACCCACTGTTCCCCTGAAAGGAATTTCCACAGCTCTGCAGAGCTTGTCTTCACTGCAAAGTTGCATTAGGGGCAACATTCAAGTTGAGTCCCATTTGCCCACAAAACTCTTTAATACAAGTATGGAGGCACTTTTAACTTTAGTTGACTGGCCCATTGGAGGCTACAGGCCAACACTCAAGTTCGCAGAGGATGAGTTGCACTAACATGACCACTCTGCAGTGTGAATGCAGCGCAACACCACTTAAGTGCCACCAGTCCTCCCATGCTTTCCCACAATTCTCTCCATGTGGCCAAAAAGGCAGACAAGTTCTCCTAGTGCAGTGCAAGCCACCTTGGTATTTGTCCTCCACAAATCCTTAGTGCCATGCAAATGAGTGCAGCACTACTGTGGGCACAGCAGTTCAGATGTGATTTCAGTGTGGCCACTTTCACTCAAGCTAGACTAACCCAAGAGGAATAAAACCTGAGTTATCTACATTCAGGTTAACTTTGCAGGGAAGACATGGCCTCAGACCTTTATCTTTCTGAGTCTCATAGGTTACTTTACTGGTTACAAAATATTAGGTTAGATTCAAGCCAAGCTGACATTGGCTTCAGCCCAAAGCAGTCCTTGAGGCAGAAAGTTCACCCAGGCAAGGGGAAAGGAAATATGACACATTGCATCATTGGAAAGCCACCACAGCCTTCACTCCCCTCACAAGGAGTCCAATTAAGATAAGCGCAGACCACAAGTTAGATGCACTGGCTAGGAAGGGAACATGGGCAGGGACTCTAGGGAGATGAACGGATTCATGTCATCACCTCAGCAGTCAGAGTGGGGCTCTTATTCAGCCCCCAATGAGGATTAAAGCTGCCCTCCCCCGCTGGAAACCTGGGCAGGGAGTAGTTGTGGCAATTCTGTCCATCTTCCAGTAAAAATGAATCTTCCTCCATCCTTGGGCACAGGGGATTACCTGGGCCAGGAAGGTGTAAACTACACACTCAAGATGGTACAAGGAGATTTCTGGCCTATTAACTGTAAGTTGTGGAGAGAGGTTAGAGTAGTTAGAGGGTGCTGTTACCTATTCAGTGAGTTTCAAAGAGGTTTAAACATTTGGGAAGGGGTGGGGAGAGAAAGGATCAAATATTTGTTCAGGCTCTGTAGCAAATCTGGCTCTGTCATGTGCCTGCGCACTGGTTAAATCTCAGCCAAAGAGCAGCCAGTTTTAACAGTCAAGAGTTATTATCTACTAGCTAATTTAATCAAAGCATTTAGGAATTTTATTTTTCACTTCGCTTCTAGGGGCTTACCTTCACTAGAGTGTTAGTTCAAGATAGAAGTCAAGTGTTGCCCCTCACCCAACTCCCATCCACATACAAGAGTCCTGGCTCAAGATAAGTGGTGCTTAAACATAAATTAGCTGGCCGATAAGGTAGGGTTACCAACCCTCCAGTATTAATTCCTGGAGACTCCAGGACAAAGACTATTAATCTTTAATTAAAGATCGTCACATGATGAAACCTCAAGAAATATGTCCAACTAAAACTGGCCATCCTATGAATATGGGTTGAAGTTTGAGGCTGCTTTAGGTAGTAACGCACTAGGGAAGCAGCTACTTTGAGCTGCTAATTCAAACATGGTGGAGGCTGGGTGTTTTGCCATCTGAGCACTCCCACTTGAGCACAGTTAACTTGACTATATGTAGCTCAAGCTAACACTGCATTGAAGACAACCTAGCAGTCACCTGGCTTTGTCATGCAGCTACAAGCCCTGCCTGGAATGTGCTTCTGGTTTTGCTAACTCTAGCAGATAACTACAAGGCCATACTACTGATGATCACAGCTAGTACTAGAGGACAGATGATACACAATGTGGTAGAAACTCACTTGGGCTCAATTACCTCTTTTAAAAAAAAACCACACAGCAGCAAGATGAAGCCAGGTAACTACTAACTCCATATGGATATTTTCACATTTAAGTCATCGTTGTGAATCCAGTTCAAGTTCGTAGTTACAGTACTAATCATTAAAAGATGGGTATTATGAGGCAATATTGTGATACCAGACTAATTTTCTACCCTAAGAAAGATAACATCACAATATTTTGGCAATCTGTCTGGTAACTGCTGGTAGATGTTGACTGTGTAATAGCCTCCTCACTACACAAAGTTGTTACCATCTTCTGAGTGCAACTGAGGAAGTTTTGGGCTCATCTTCCACCATTCATTGTACTGGATGAGAGAAGAACTGCTATTTTCTGGATGGGCGAACTGCCATTTTCCAGACACTATACGACATAACTTCAGTGCAGAGACTGGAGTTCTTCTTTAGTCACATGCAGAGTGAAGTGATTCTTGTGTCCTTGATGCAGAAGAGTGCCATGCTAATAAGTGTCCCAAAGCACCATTTGAATGTAACAGTAAAACAGGGAAGAGGTCAGAGTACTGACAAGGATTATGCACAATAAACTGCTGAAATAACTTCCATTTCACTCATAACTTAATTTCTAACCCTGATGGTTTCTTTCAAGGCTTGGTCGTCACTTATTTTGTCTCGCGTCCTTTCTAGCCCAACCCAATACAGCGGCACAAGTGATCCAAACTCCTAGCCAAACTAACTCCCAAATCCTCTACATATCAGGCATTTCACAGACAATGTCCATGAGAGTTTGTGAATGAGATAGGAAGGTTTGCCTTCATTCACCAAAGCAGCTGGCTGCTAGTACAGCTCTGTGGCTGCTGCAGGAGTAGCATCCCTTACGCAGAACCATGCTGTGTGTGTGCTCCCAGTTCTACAGGGGATGCTAGCGCATCCAGAAGCAACCTACCCACCAATTCTGTCCCTCCCTTGCAGCACTCTATGACCCTCCTGTGCAAGGTGAAGAGAGCACCACATGCAGATGGGCTCCACGAAGTATAGGCAATGCACATCCACAGCATAGCCCTCCAAATGCCACACTGCCATCCACACATAGTGGAACCATGGCATTGGAGGTTGAACACAGCCTGGGGCAAGAATTGCCTAGAAGTGCTGCTTAGAGGGAATTGAAGTTTAGATTTGCAGCTTTGTCCATCATTCCCTAGCTCTCCAACTCTACAAGCTTTGAGGAAGGAGTCTTTTGACCACTCATCAGTGACCTCCCCTCTAGCAAATTAAATAGCTGCAATGAGCTGGGTACAACCCTTTCCACTGGAGGGTTCTGGAATTGTGAGCTGTACATTGGGAGAAGAGGGAGAGTAAATTGAACACTTGTGCGTTATTTTGTGCATGTAACCCAAAGGAAATTCTGATATTAACATTTTGTCCCAAATCAGGACAAAGTTGAAATATTAAGATTTCATAGAACTATAAGTTCCCCAAATATTCTGCAATGTCTGAAATAAATGTCTGAAACAAAGATTGTTTGCTTGTCTATCTTGCTTCCCCTCCACAACTACCACCACCACCACAACCACCACTCAATTGAACATTAACTGCATCCCCTGAAAGTGCCAGCATGCATCATGCCCCCATTCTTCTTTTGGATGTAGGCTCCCAATCTGGAGTACATCCCCCGTGAAACATCATGGTCATGGGCTCTCATAATGAAGTTCTGTAATTCCCTCTGGCTGAACTGCTGTCTAACATGGGAGATGTAGTCCAACCAAGAAGCCTAGCCCATAGAGAATGGGGCATGAGGCATCAAAGCTACAAATCCCATGAGATACTGCAGCAGCAGCTCAGGTGGACATTTATTTAAGGCCAATTTGACATTAAATCAAACACTTCAAAATCTTAACATTTCAGTGTGAGTCGACTTAACCCACACTGAAATACTTTGGCTTGTTGATTTTCCCACTGGAACCAAACTAAAAGCCAAATTTCAACCACTCACCCTCAAAGACACACGCAAGAATACGTGCACTTCTAAGTAAAATGGCTCAGTCACCTAGAGATCTATTTCTGTCACAGAAAGGAAAAGAAGCAGTCTCCGACTGTCCAGAGTGATCCTTCCTCAGATCAGAATTGCACAGTAAGCGGAGACATTGACTCTACAGACAAGAATGATTGATTGCATCATTCATCATGGATCACAAAGACTTGAAATTTGCAAGGTTTCCATACTAAAAATACAATTTAATTAGGATTATAAACTGTGCAATGTTTCACTGCCATCTTGCTATAAAAGTGTCCTGATTTTGGTTTGAGAAATATCCATTCCACACCTAAAAACCCTTGATGATCTGTCTCTGTGAAAGACTTTAATATTAAATGATTATACTTCCCATATAGTGATGATTAGGTACAATGGGCTGAACTCTGCCCTGTAACAATGGTGTAAATTCAGAGTAATTCCACTATCATAGAGCTTTACTCCAGATTTATACTGGGACACACATACTGCTCTCAGTCCGAGCTTCCTTTTCCTCCTCCCGCTCTAAAAAGAATACAAGTTTTTAATGCTATTTGACATTTACTACCTACATGAAAACTGCAGTGTTAGAAAGAGTCATTGGCTGCTGCCATGACATTCCTGTAAGTGCTGCCTTCCACAGCTGGCACTTCCAGTGCATCTGTTCAAAGTACCCATAATAATGCAGGTATTTTTAATCAAACTTTTCTATAGAAACATATAGAACTTCATAGGGAAGAAAGCAATAGGATTCTATGGCAATTACTCTGAAAACCTGTGCAACTTAATGGAGAATGAGATCCCGTCTAGATTTAAAAATATAAGAATTATATCCCTGCTATTGAATATTATGAAATTTGACCAGACTTGTCCAGCATAGTGAAATTTTCAGATGAAAAACCTCCTACTAATCATTTGAGTCCATTCCCTGCAGAATCAAGACAATCTCAGCTAAAGTTTTGGAAATTCTATCGTTAAATGATATAGACTTATCTTAGGGGATAAGCTACAGAAGGAATGTGGTGGGAAATCCCAGATCTGGGTATCCATAATTATAGACATAAATAAATTCAAACATTCAGGCTAAGTAATGTAAGCAGTTGAGTTTAGACTGCGTCTCCTATCACATGGACAGAGCTTTATACCAAATAACCAACATCTTATTATGTTGGTTCTTTGGTATAAATACAGTATATATATGTATATATATAATACAATATAATACAGTATATTATAATGTACTATAATATCTGCAGGAATTTTACCAAATCTGAATGATAAGTGTTAGCAGCCAATAGTTTCAAAAAGCTTCATTTAAAGAGGACAAAATCTAAAAAACAGATTTTTTTCCATTTGTAAACTCACATTAAGTGGTCTCTTTCAGCCACAAAATTAAGAATGCATGTTGTTCCTATGCTGGATCATTTATCTGCATAAGCCAGACTTGAAATCCATGCTACTTTATATTCTAATCTTTAATAGATTTCTTCTATGGGGATGGTGTGTGTGAAGAGATAAAAATGTTATTAATGGTGTGAGCTGTTTCAGGACAAAGTATCACTATTTATACAAGCAAGTAGGGTGAAGAAATCAAACCTCCAGGCTTTTGAGGAAAACACAGAATATAGCATGAATAAGTAACTGATATAAATTTTTCTCACTCTGCTATCAACAAAAGACAGTTAAACATACTAAACAGACTATTACAAAGTAAATGTGTTCAGAGCAAAAATATTTGCTTATTTGTTTATCAATACAATTACAGAGAAGTGGTTTGAAAAACCTGGAAGATTGATATCTCTTTTGCGACAGAGAAGAAACAGGACTAAGAGCAGTAAAAACAATAGATATTGTGTGTTCTGCAGCCTAAATAGAGACCCTGCAACTCCCTGGATCTCTAGGAACACTGTTTGTATGACAGCATTACCACAATACAGCTGTCTAAATCATGGCTCAGATTAAGCAATTACTGGTATAGATTCTCAACTACACTACAGTATTCAACCAATACACTACATTTTAGAGAAACAGTCTCACAAACAGAATGAAGACTGCTTATTGTATAAATAGAATGCTATACCTAACAAAGGCACCTTCCAGTTTTTGGGAAAAATAATATTGCACAAGTCAAAAGTCCAGTGGTGATCGGTGACAGGAACAGGACAGTGAAATCCGGAAGTTCCTAGTTACAGACCGACACACAGATGGTGGATGTATGATACAGTCATCTTGCTTGAGGACTGAGGTGGGTCGAGCATCTTGGCAGCTGCACCAATGACTGAGCAGTCCTTTTTAGGATCCACTGTACTTACCACCCCATGGGGAAGGGGTTAGAAAAAGTACCCTAAAAATAGTCTTGCCTCTGTTTTTCGTGGCTGGATAGCCGCACCCAGCAGGATCACCACCTCAGTGGTCAAAAATGTAAGAAACTCTTCAACTTTGGAACTTGAAACGTACGTACCCTGATGGACAACTCAAACAGCGACCGACCACAGCAACATACAGCCATTATTGCTCGTGAATTGAATCAGTTTAAAAATCGATATTGCTGCTTTGTCTGAAACTAGAAGAGCTGATGAAGGACAGGTGAGGGAAAAGAAAGGAGGATACACCTATTTCTGGAAGGGAAAAATCTATAGATGAACCCCAATTGCATGGAGTGGGCTTTGCTATAAAGAACAAGCTCGTAATGTGCCTCTCTGAGGTACCAGTTGGCATCAATGAGCTGTTTATGACACTCCGATTGAGGCTCACCAAAAATCAACAGGCAACTATTGTGAAAGCCTATGCACCAACACTGGATGCCAGTGAGAATGTAAAGGAAGATTTTTATTCTCAGTTGGAAACCATTTTATCGGAGACCCCTACAGAAGACAAGATCATCCTTCTGGGGGATTTCAATGCACGTGTGGGACAAAACTCAGGCCTGTGGAAGGGAACAATTGGGAAAGAAGGAGTTGGCAAAAGCAATTCAAATGGAATTCTGCTCCTGACCAAGTGTGCTGAACATGAATTATTACAAACACTCTCTTCCGACAAAAGGAAAAGTTCAAAACATCTTGGAGACATCCCCGGTCAAAGCACTGGCATCTCCTCGACTAAGTTATAGTTCATGCCTGAGATTGTAGTGACGTACTTCTCACAAGAGCAATGACAAGTGCTGATGATTGTTGGACTGATCATCACCTTATTCGATCCACAATGAAAATTAAGGTTGCTCACAAATGGAGGCTGCAAAAGAAGCAGGTCAAGCGCTAGTTGAAGATTCAAGATTTGAAGGACCCTATTAAGTGTGACCACTTTCAAGCAGACTAAGAAGAAAAGTTCCCATCAGAGTTTCTGGAAGAAATTGAGGAAAACTGGAGCCAGCTGAAAGCAGTAATCATCAATGCCTGTGAGGAAACCATAGGCAACCAAACCAGAAAACATCAGGACTGGTTTGATGATAATGATGCTGAAATGGAGCAACTCATTAATGAGAAGAGAATGGCATTTTGTGCTTAGCAGAATGACACAAATTGTAATATAAAGAGAGAAGCCCATGCCAAGGCGAGGGCAGAAGTCCAACGTAAAACCAGAGAATTCAAGAACAAATGGTGGACTGAGAAAGCGCAAGAACTCCAACATCTCGCGGACATCCACAATACATGTAGTTTCTTTAGTGCCACCAAGGCTGTTTATGGGCCAATTTGCCATGGTATGAATCCTCTTCTCTCTAAGGATGGAACCACACTTTTCAAGGACAATGAAGCCATCAATTCTCGTTGGAAAGAACATTTTGAAGATCTCCTTAACCGTAATTCTATGGTTGCAGATGAAGTCCTTGAGCAAATCCCTCAACGACCATTTAGGGATGAGCTCGGAGACCCTCTTAATTTGTATGAGGTACACAATGCCACCAAGAAGATGAAGAACAACAAAGCAGCAGGTCTAGATGGGATCCCTGCTGAAATCTTTCAAGACAGTGGACCAGAGCTAATTAGGCAGCTTTACCTGTTAAAATCTGGATAAAGGAGGAGATACCCAGTGAAATGAGGGATGCCCTGATTGTCACCCTCTTCAAGAAAGGGGATAAGCAGATTGTGGAAATTATCGTGGTATCTCCCTCCTAGCCATTGCAGGCAAAGTTCTGGCATGGATCCTTGCAACTCGCCTTCTGTTCCTGTCAGAATTTTACCAGAGTCACAGAGTGGTTTCCAACCATATCGTGGAACTGTGGATATGATCTTCACAGCACGGCAGCTGCAAGAAAAATGTTGGGAGCAAAACCAACCACTGTACATGGCTTTTATTGATTTAACTAAAGCCTTTGATTCAGTGAATCACCATGCCCTCTGGATTATACTTGCTAAGATTGGATGTCCTGATAAATACATCAATGTCCTAAAATTGCTACATGATAACATGAAAGCAACTGTTCTGAGCAGCACTGGCTCTCAGAGCGAACCTTTCAAAGTACAAACAGGAGTAAACCAAGGCTGTGTCATCGCTCCAACAATGTTTGCGGTTTTTATCACCATCATCCTTTATCTAGTTGCTGGAAAGTTTACAGCTGGCATTGAAATTACTTACAGAATGGACAGAAAGCTGTTCAGGGTTGGCAGGCTGAAAGCCAAGAGTAAGATCTCCACAACATCTATTGTGAAACTTTAGTATGTTGATGACAATGCAATCTTTGCCCACTCTGAGAAAGATCTTCAAACTATCTTGAATGTGTTTGCCGATGCTTACGCATGTCTTGGTCTCACTCTTAATATCAAGAAGATTAAAGTGCTCTATCAGCCCTCTCCAAATGAGGTATTACACGCCCTAGCTATCAAAATCAATGGAATGGCACTGGAGAATGTCAATCATTTCCTCTACCTTGGAAGTCATCTTTCATCCAAGGCAGATATTGATGCAGAAATTCAACATCGCCTGAGCTGTGCCAGTGTAGCTTTTTCTCGTTTACAGCACAGTGTTTTTGAAGATCACGACATTCGAACAGACACCAAGCTTCTTGTTTATCAAGCCATTATTCTCGCAACACTATTGTATGGGTCCAAAACTTGGACAACCTATAGACACCACTTGGAAGTCCTTGAGAGGCATCATCAATGCTGCCTTCATAAGATTCTGAAGATCAAATGGGAAGAGAGGTGCACCAATATTAGTGCCCTGGAAGAGGCAAAGATCACCAGTATCGAGGCAATGATCATTCATCAGCAATTCCGTTGGACTGTTCACATTGTCTGGATGCCAGACCATCGCCTCCCAAAATAGGTCCTGTTCTCTCAGCTGAAAGAAGGGTACCGTAACATGGGTGGACAACGGAAGCGATATAAGGACTTACTGAAGGACAACCTAAAAAAGTGTAATATTGACATTGACACTTGGGAGACACTTCCCAGGATCACTTAAAATGGAGTGAAGTCCTACATGATGGTGCCCTGCATTTTGAACTTGTTCACCAACAAGCTGAAGAGGACAAAAGGCACAGAAGGAAGGAGAGACTGACTTGTAGTCATGGTCAACAGCCTCCTGCTGAGCCTGAAAACATCTGCCCTCATTGTAATAGAACTTGTGGTTCAAGGATTGGCCTTATTAGCCACCTGAGGATCCATAACTCCCATGGAAGATGATCATACTCGGTAACAAGTTATTGCCCATCATCATACCTAACAATGCTAAGAGAAGGATAGCTAGAAAACAATGAGTGACCGCTTTTCTAATACTGATTGGATCAAAACCAAAACAGAAGTTAGGATCTACAAGATATGCATTTGATTTGAAATCAGCCAATTGAGGATATATGTACCCTTTGCAGTTTAAAAAAAACAGTAGTGATATAAAAGTTGCCAGTCTTGCAGCAAGGCCTTGGCATCAGGTATTAAGAAAAGAAGAATAGAACAAATGGTGAGCGGTGGGGTAAGTGATTTTTTTGCAGGTTTGGCATGTCTGATCAACAGCACAACCAGGACAACATTAGAGGGATTATGTATAAGAACAGAACTGAAAAATCTGATATCAGAAACTGGGTAGGAATTTAAAAAACATTGGTTTGACTAATGCAGTTCTGCCATCAGAGAACCATACAGAAATACCATACCATACCATAGTTTTAGGAAGCTGAGAACAGATAGCTTTGCTTATTTATTTTCCAACTCCATGACCAGCAGGTCACCTGGTCCAAAGGTAGACATTTTCCATGGACTGTTCTGTCCATCATGTAGTGATAACCTAGAGCTGGGGTGGCCAACCTGTGGCTCCAGAGCCACATGCAGCTCTTCAGAAGTTAATATGCGGCTCCTTGTATAGGCATCAACTCTGGGGCTGGAGCTACAGGCGCCAACTTTCCAATGTGCTGGGGGTGCTCACTGCTCAACCCCTGGCTCTGCCACAGGCCCTGCCCCCACTCCACCCCTCCCCTGAGCCTGCCATGCCCTCACTCCTCCCTCTCCCCCCACGCAAGCCTCCTGCATGCCACAAAATAGCTGATCTGGAGGTACGGGGAGGGAGGAGGAGGTGCTGATCAGCAGGGCTGCCTGTGGGTGGGAGGTGCAGGCGTGGAGTGGGGGAGCGGATGGGGGGTTGCCAATGTATTACTGTGGCTCTTTGGGAATGTACGCTGGTAAATTCTGGCTCCTTCTCAGGCTCAGGTTGGCCACCACTAGAGCCTGACAACCTTCTTTTTACTGTATGCAGCTTTTTTGACTTAGTACCATTAAGGAAGTTAGTGCATACAAGGATGCTCAAAGAAGACACATTCAGCATGTATAATGCATTATATGCATATCAATGCCTCTCTCAAGGGAATTTCTCTCTATACTGAATTCCCTAAAGAGCCTTGTAAAACTGGCACGAAAGTACTGTATGCTAATCAAGGTAAGACATCTACTTGCTGTGTTCCTGGAACTCTCTCATTCCTTAAGAGCCAGATGTAGGCCAACACCACCCATCAACTGCCCAGATCCTTAGGTATAGCCAAGTCACACAAAAGTCAGGGAGGAATGTGCAAAGGAAGCTTAAAGCTCTCCTTTGAGCTACATTTCTCCCAGAACTGCTCTGTACAAGATGTCCTCCCTGCACTTTTTTAGAGCACCCAAGGGATTGCAGTATCTGACATTAGTCTATAATGGCTACTGAGGGCTAACAAAGCAATCTAGTACTGGTACGGTATAGGGGCTTAAATATGACCTTCAGTAAAGTGACTCTGGTCTTGGTTCAACTTCTTCCTTAAAACACACTTTTTCTAGCAAGCCTAGCAACATTACATTGTTTCCAATTTAGAAAGATTCAACATACCCATTAAAGAATCTACAGTGCCCTATGATAACTTCTCAAAGGTCCTCCATAGCCATTTGTATTGCTGTATGTTATACGTTCCATTCTGACTGATCATTTGTATCACAAGGCCACCAAGGACCCCTCCCTTGATCAAGTTAGGGATTGCATTGTGACAGGCACTCTACAAACAGAAAAAAGTAGGGCTTCCAGAAGAGCTTGTGCTGTAATACGGCAAGGACCATGGGTTAAATCCTGCCCCTTTTGGAGTCAATGGGACTTTTTCCATTAATTCACTGTGGCCAGGATACCATCCCATGGTTTTATCCCTGTTCAGCCATGAGCACGTTACTTAAATGCTAAGCACCAACAATTATAATGGATACATTCTTCATGTCTTCTATATAGCTCCCATTAAATTCAATAGAAAGGCTCCCATTGATTTCCATAAGCATTACATACCAAAATGTACCTGAAAACAACATGGATTAGTTTAGATTAAGACAGACAGATACAAATATCCACTCAGAGTACCAGTTATCCAGACTACGATCCTGAATTAAATAATTCTATTAATGTTATGAGTATTAGAGGATACATACCATTTCACAAAGAGACAAAAATTTGAGGTGACCTTTGACTGTAAATTCATCAAGGCAAAAAAAAAACCACCACCATCCTTATGCCTGGACATCATGCACTGCAGAAATAAGTTCCAATAATATAGTATTGACTATATGATTTAAGTTTTTATTAACCCATAGAAAAAAAATAAGCACAGTGAAGGTATGATGTTCACATAGCCAGCACTGTAAATTAATACTTAAGTCCTTTCTAAGAATTCACTTAGCAACATAATACTCATGAAATATGATAGAGTCACACTACATTTGTTTGAGTACATTTTGCTATCTGTATTATATAACACTTGATAACAAAATGACAATATATATATTGTAAACTGCAGTATAGAATATTAGGGTTGGAAGAGACCCCAGGAGCTCATCTGGGGACCCTAGGAGTCCAATCCCCTGCTCAAAGCAGGACCAACACCAACTAAATCATCCCAGCCAGGGCTTTGTCAAGCCGGGCCTTAAAAACCTCCAAGGATGGAGATTCCACAACCTCTCTAGGGAACCCATTCCAGTGCTTCACCACCCTCCTAGTGAAATAGTGTTTCTTAATATCCAACCTAGACCTCTTCCACTGCAACTTGAGACCATTGCTTCTTGTTCTGTCATCTGCCACCACTGACAACAGATGAGCTCCATCCTCTTTGGAACCCCCCTTCAAGTAATTGAAGGCTGCTATTAAATCCCCCCTCACTCTTCTGCAGACTAAATAACCCCAGTTCCTCTCCTCGTAAGTCGTGTGCCCCAGTTCCCTAATCATTTTCGTTGCCCTCCGCTGGACTTTCTCCAGTTTGTCCGCATCTCTTCTGTAGTGGGGGGATCAAAACTGGACACAATACTCCAGGTGTGGCCTCACCAGTGCCGAGTAGAGGGGGGGAATCACTTCCCTTGATCTGCTGGCAATGCTCCTACTAATACAGCCCAATATGTTATTGGCCTTCTTGGCAACAAGGGTACACTGCTGACTCATATTCAGCTTCTCATCCACTGTAATCCCCAGGTCCTTTTCTGAAGAACTGCTGCTTAGCCAGTAGGTCCCCAGCCTGTAGCAGTGCATGGGATTCTTCCTTCCTAAGTGCAGGATTTTGCACTTGACCTTGTTGAACCTCATCAGGTTTCTTTTGGCCCAATCCTCCAATTTGTCTAGGTCACTCTGGACCCTATCTCTACCCTCCATCGTATCAACCTCTCCTCCCAGCTTAGTGTCATATGCGAACTTGCTGAAGGTGCAATTAATCCCATCATCCAGATCATTAATAAAGATATTGAACAAAATCAGCCCCAGGACCAACCCCTGGGACACTCCGCTTGATACCAGCTGCCAACTAAACATCAAGCCATTGATCCCAACAATGTAGCCAGCTTTCTATCCACCTTATAGTCCATTCATCCAGTCCATACTTCTTTAACTTGCTGGCAAGAATACTGTGGGAGGCCGTATCAAAAGCTTTGCTGAAGTCAAGATACATCACATCCACCGCTTTCCCCATATCCACAGAGCCAGTTATCTCATCATAGAATGCAATCAGATTGGTCAGGCATGACTTGCTCTTGGTGAATCCATATTGACTGTTGCTGATCACCTTCCTCTCCTCCAAGTGCTTCAAAATGGATTCCTTGAGGACCTACTCCATGATTTTGCCGGGGACTGAAGTGAGGCTGACCAGTCTGTAGTTCCCCGGGTTCTCTTTCTTCCCTTTTTTAAAGTGGAACAAATTATTATTCAGAATACATTAATAACTATTTGTAATTTCTTGAGACCCACATAGATGTAACACATTTTTATAGGAATTCCTTTAGAATTTTGTATTTATTAATGTCCAGCCAAACAACTAAATTACAGATACATCATGTAGTTCCAGTGCTATAATCAAAGAGTTTTGATTATGGACGTGACCCAAACCTGTATTTATAATTTTGCTCACAATCTCTTTGTTTTACTTTAGTGTCACCAAGGATACTATAGTTACAGACGAGCTGTTACTTTAAATTTTGAACCTCAGTTGCCTGACTTATAAAGTTTACCCCAAAATACTTGGAGACATTTTGGATTTAAGCTCCGATCCAGCAAACATGTTCACACATATGTTAAGTTTTATATATGTTAGTAGTGCCTTTGGCTTCAAGGGGTTCTATACATGCTTAATTTTACACATGTGTATAGGTGTTTGCAGGAGCAAGGCCTTATTTTGCAGTACTGAAAGAAAGATAGTGACAGAGTACCAGATGTGTGGCACAGAATTACATTTGGGTTCTTTAATTGGGGGGACAGGGTGAGAGGAGGAGCAGGAGGAAGGACAGCTGACAGGTATAGTGGAAGGAAGATGCCAAAAAAATTGTTTAAAATGCACCTTCTATTCATCTGAGAAGCTACTTTCTTCGGGGAAAGGGAACAGAAAGGTGAGCGTCCCAAACCCAGTCTGGTGTTCATTTATGTTTACATTATTATTTTGTAATTCTGCTGGCCAGTGCACCAATTTTACTCCCAAATGGAGAAATTATTCTATTTATGCCTGTATTATTATACTGCAGTAAGCACCATCAGGCTCAGTCCCATTAGGATAAATAGAGTTAGATGAGCTGTATCATTGTTTCTCAGATAGCACATGTTGCATCTAGCTATTTTTTCTTAAAATACAGCACATTAGATAAGGAATGCATGGTTAGATGGGTTTCTAGCAGCATGGCAATTGATGAAATGACATCCTTTTTCAGTATTGTTCTGGCAATTGCTGTGTGTCATTTTGATCAGTGTATTGCCCAAAGCCTCGAGCTGAAAGAGGCTACTAACCATTTCAATTTTGGGCAATACTTGAAGTGCATCATCATTTGGGATTCTTATCTCTTTCTAGCCTAATAGCATTGGTCATAAAAATGAGTTCATTTTGCTGCCATCTGGACTGTGCTCTTCACACTTCCATAGAAAATTCTAGTGGGGCCTTCACCTGCTCCTATTGAGTGGAAGGTTTGCCATTGATTTGAACAGGAGCAAGAGCAAGCCTTTACAGTTCAAGGTGTTGAGAGCCCATATGGTCTGTGCACTTTAAAAGGGAAACTGTCAAGAGTGAAATTAGAATTACCTAAGAACATAAGAATGGCCCTACTGGGTCAGACCAAAGGTCCATCTAGCCCAGTATCCTGTCTTCTGACAGTGGCTAATGCCAGGTGCCCTAGAGGGAATGAACAGGTAATCATCAGGTGATCTATCCCGTCGCTCATTCCCAGCTTCTGGCAAACAGAGGCTAGGGACACCGTTCCTAAATTACTGTTAGGGTAAAGGTTGCAAGAGGCCCAAAAATATTAGGTAGTAGAACTTAACAAGAACACTTTAAGCCCTTCTCCAGAGCCTAAAGAAATATCAGAGCTCCCTAAAGAGAGTAGTAGGATCACTGAAATCCCAGCTCTTCTAAAGGGTAATACAATGTCACAGCTACACAAGTGATCTTTATAATACCACCTGCAAAGTTTATGAGTGCCAGCAGCTGAAATGCTCAGTTCAATGCATTTTCAAATCTTATCAGTACATCCTATGGTATTTGTAAGCTATATGAGCAGAGCCAATTTCAGTGAGGCTACAAACTCCAACAGGAGTGTTATTGAGGTCTATGCTCTTTTATTGCATGTTTCATTAATCATTTAGTTATATAAGGTTAGACTACTAGAAGGGTATATTAAAAGTAATAGTAAGTTCATTTTATTTAAAAAAAAAAAGACACCACAAAAAACTTTCCAGATCACAAAATCTCATTAAGATACAGTTGTGATTATAGGTATACCAGCAAAATTGGAGACTTATTCATCTGTAAAAGACTGATGGGAAATGCTTTGCCAATTTCCTTTACATGATTTTTACTACACTAAAGTGTTGATTTTCACAAAGATTTCAAGGAACTGGAAATAACTCACCAGAAAGCATTAGAAAGCTTGAAGAGCCACTTCCACACAAAAATTTTCACCAGGCAAAGGGATACCAAAATAATAATCCCAATACAAATATTTAACACACTAAACATGTATGCCATTCACCCAATACATGAGCATTTGGCTTCTGATGACAGCACTTTATGTGAGATCTTAACATGGTGGAATATAAAGATTTCATTGGCACTCAGCTGCAGTCACCTGCATTTCTGAGTCAAAGCTTCATCACTTGAGTAATGCAGCAATCCCAAACTCATGCTGATAAAAAACATTTATCCTACACTATACCACTTCCTATTAAAAGAGGGCCCCAATCCTGCAAAAAGGAGTTCATGAGGGCTACTTAACAGGACTAAGGGTGACAGTTGGGCCCTATCAAGGTGTAGATTTTATTGGGGGGGGCACGCACTGAGGGGAGGAGAAGACAAGAGAAATATTTTGAATGACACATAGTAAATCCTACGACTCCTAGTAACCTAAGAGAAGATTCCATCCATCCATCCAGAGTACCCTTACCTTTACAATCTCCACAGGTAATAACCTTAAGTATGAAAAAAAAAGTGATTTTAAGCAGTCAAATGTAATTCAGTAAGATTTCCAAAGCAGGGTACTTACACTACATGAACACACATCATCACCTCTAGATTATCCCCTGTGCCTGGGCACATCATTGCAAAGGACTTCACCTCTAACATCCCCTCTTGCAGCCACTTTCTCAGCATCACGAACCACTACCATCCAGTCTCTTCCCCAGACTCCATCACCAGGTCATCTGTGGCTCAGCCTTCCTAGACAAGCCACACAATGGTTCAGTCCCCTTCCAGGGTTCAGCTCTAAATAAAGGGTCTTTTCCCCTTCTGTGCTTGATTTCAATTCCTTTACCCTCCCTCATAGGGCCATAGCTCAGGGCTCCCCCACAGGAATCTTCCGTAGTACCTGAGAACCTCATAAAAACATTAAGGCCAAAAGGGACCATCATAATCATCTACTGAAATCTGACCTGTTGCACAGAACAGAACCTCACTCATCTATTCCTGCAGTAGGCCCATAACATCTGAGGAAGCCACTGCAGCTCTCAAATCTTGATTTAAAGACTTCAAGTTGCAGAGAACCCACCATTTGTTCTACTTCAAACAACAAAGAGCCCTGTGGCACCTTATAGACTAACAGACGTATTGGAACATAAGCTTTCGTGGGTGAATACCCAGAATACCCACTTCGTCAGATGCATGTAGAGCCACTACATGCATCCGATGAAGTGGGTATTCACCTACGAAAGCTTATGCTCCAATACATCTGTTAGTCTATAAGGTGCCACAGGACTCTTTGCCGCTTTTACAGATCCAAACTAACACAGCTACCCCTCTGATACTTCAAACCAACAAGTATCTCATGCCCTAGGCTGTGGAGGAGGAGACACTCTACAACACTTCTTCTGTGATACTTTGCTGACTTCCCAGTTCTATTTAAATAGTACTCTCCCTGCTTCCCCCACCACAGCTGGGGTCAGTCTTTCTAATTAAGCTCCATTATTCTCTATTGGGGCTCACTAATTAGCCCTTATGTTGTCAGTTCATCAGTGAGGCTGAGGGATAGCTGCTAAGTCATGGTCAAGACTGAGTCTAGCCTGCCTCAAAGGGCCAGCCAGCCCTTGACACTGTAGTACAACTTTGCTCTGTGTGAGGCCATTTATATGTCATGCAATTCATTTTAAACCTATTTGATGTGCAGGTTTCATTGAGCCTCTTTTCTAATTGAAAGGAAATTAAAAGTGGATTTGCTAACTTGCAATTAAAGCCCCTGGCAAGAATAAATTGAAATGGAAATAAATTAACATTTGATTTCTCTGCTAAATTTAATGAAAAAATTTAGGCTTTATTAGTTTTACACTGTTCACTTGTCCCACAAATTTAAAGTAAGATCACATTGGAGCAGTTATTATCAATTTGTTATTCATTGGCCATTGTTTTCTCCTGATTCCATAAATCAGAAATCCAGTGAGCTTCATTCCAACTTGGGGCAGACGTTTCCAGCTTTACTTATTGATTTAAGGTCATATCAGCTACCCTATGATGCATGCTGTGAGTTATGGCATTGCTTGAAGAAAAATCTTCCACTGTACTATAGAAAATAATTGCAGTAGCTTATGAATATGAGGGTAAACAGATTTTAAAATCTTCTCACTCAATGGCATGATTTCTCAGTGGGTTTCATATCACTATGAAGCAGACTGAAATTTACTGTATGTGCATTTCAGTCAGAAACGCCAGCTTTAAGATTCAGTGGAATTGGGATGTGACTAATCTTTAAAATATTCACAATTAGAGACCATATGTAAGTTTGAAAGCCTGGATTCTTCACAAAAGTCTACCTGGGAGACTGCTAAATTGATGTGTCTTAAAATTAAAACTTGGACACCATACAAAGCAGCTAGTGTTTTGGAGAAACAAAATGGGGCAAGGAACATAACAGAAAGAGAGAGATTGGTATACTTTTGTTATTGAGGGCCACATTCCTATACCCTTATTCCCAGTGAGCAGTACCTTATTCCTCCAACAGTCCCACAATGCCTGATTCTCAATGAATCCTCTTGTATTACATGCCACAAAAGAGTCAAGATTTTAAGATGTGTGTAGGCCTAGATATTTGATTATGGGTCCATTGCACAAAATCCTTCTCCTTTAGTAAGGTGTCATAAAATAGTGCTGAGTAGTGTAATTGTTGACAAATCTTTTTCAAGACACTCCCTCAAAAATTCTCCACCTCATCAGCAGTGTATGTGAACCCCCTGGATAAAATACTCTCCCCACTCCAAAAATGGCCATCAATTCCATCGTCCTCCACTGCCCCTCAAAAAAAATTTCTTGTATCCAATTCATACTCTTTTCCCCAAAATAGATCAGGCCATTTAGCTTCTCTCCCACACATTTCCTCCCACGCTCTTCTAGGTGACTCCCCTACCTGGCAGCTGTAACTCAGAGCAGCTGCAGTGGTGGTACTAGGCATATTGTCCTGCAGACTCTCCTGGCAGCAGTGGTGTTGGACAAGTCATTTGGCACCATCTGCCTGTGGGGGTTGGATGGGGCCATACCCCATCTTGTGATGGGCTAGGTGGGCATTGGGGGAAATCAATTTTGCTCCCCTTGCTGGCTGGTATGTCAGGGGAGCAAATCTCTTTAAGCTGGTGAAAGGGGGGGTGTAGGATTCAGGAGATAAGTTTGTGCTGTCTGGTGGAGTAAAATAGAGCTCAAGGCTTTCTCTCTGTACCAGCTCTTCAGGCTCAAAGTTAGGTCAGGCCAGGCAGACAGGCAACAAATGGGAGAGGTGGGATATAATTTCCACAAGACTCCCACTCAGTGAAGCAGAAGTTTGGTACCAACTCCCTTCCTCTTCCTCATGTGCTGCTGAAGCAGCTGGTGGATGTGAAAGGAGGAGAAGGCATTCATAGGGGTGACATGATGTACCCACACATACACCTAGACCATCTTTGTGGGGGACACAACAAGGGAGCTTGTCTTGCAGTAGCTACCATAGTTGGAACAATCATGGACACTCAGAGAGCAGACAGTGCAAATAAGGACAGATGGCCTTAAAGTTTTTGAGTGGGCTGCTAAGTGCTATCATGCCACATCCTCTCCCTAACTGTAACCAATTTCTATCCACCGTGGTCATGCCATGATGCACAGGGCCAGTCTGCGTCTGAGGAGATGATTTTTTATGCTGTAGCTCAACCTTAACCAAGTCATTTTACATAAACAGTATCTATTGTTGGGATCTTTTGGCCTCCTGTCTCCTCCTGAGCAATGTGGAATCCAGCTGTATTTTTTGTTTAATCTTAGTAAGCGGTTTACATTTATTTACATTTTCAAGTCTATGTAAGGAAAAGGGCTAGAGATGTACTTTGTGTGTGTGTAATTATAACCACACACAAATGTATATATATATACACACACACACACACACACACACACACACACACACAGAGCTGAGATTCTCCTTTATAAAGCCCAAAACTGTCGTAAACTTGGCAAATTTACTCTTCAAATTCTGTAATAGAAACTACATAGCAATATTGATTTGTTTAACACCAACCAGAAGCTTTATTGTGAACTTTCTGTGTTGTTTTATCAAGCAATATTTCTTAGTTTATGCAGATATATAACCCTGGCCTAATGGTTACTGAAATGTAGGCACAAGATTCTGGCAAGCTGAATACTATTCTCAATTCTACCACACAACAGCAAACAGCAATTACATATCTGTAAATACAATCTCTCACTGTAAATACACTTTCCCAGCTGTATACCAAAGATAAATCTTCGCCACCTTACCGCAGTGCTGTAAGTTAAGTTATAATTGTGTATAAAATGATTTGAGATCCTCAGATGGAAGATACTAAGTATTATAGAAGTGGGTAGTAGGAATCAACATGGATAGGATAGGTGGTAATTTGATTTCCTCCACAACAAATCTTTACACTTCTATTGGTGTATATACCCTGATGTATCTGAATATTCAAAAGAGAGGAACTCCTCCTTTCAACTACACAACTGTCTGAAGACATCTGTTTGTTAGCAAGCACTCCTTTAATGTGAGTATTCAAGACTTTGAAGAAAAAAATGCCTACAGCTAGACAGCATATTTTGAAAAGCAGTGGCAAGGGATCGAGTGGTTTTTGAACACAAGTGAACACAGAGGGGAGAAATGAGCTTGGGAGGGATTTGTGTATCAAGCCTGATGATTCATCTTTCTAATTATGTTAATAGGACGAATGTGCTTCAGCCTGTCAACTGCATTGTTTCTAACTAGCTTTTAAATGCAAGACTTTAAGAAGATCTCTCTCACTCTCTTTTTGAATTCTAGCATGTTACTGTTCACAAAACAGCAA
The DNA here is from genome assembly GCF_009764565.3 of Dermochelys coriacea. Classification (NCBI taxonomy): domain Eukaryota; kingdom Metazoa; phylum Chordata; order Testudines; family Dermochelyidae; genus Dermochelys; species Dermochelys coriacea. Next base: position 73,219,465 of record NC_050072.1, on the reverse strand, counting down.
TCATGCAAAGAGCCCCAGACAATGCTGGGGAAACAAGCATCTCATTAAGACACTACTTTAAACATTAGCAATAGCCAGGCTATTGTGCCTATAAACTGAGCTAAGCTCAATAGTTTTCATATTATGAACAGAAGCTTGGCTTGTTTTCGGTCGATGGATGTACAGAAAAATTGCAAGCACTCCAAGCAGCAAATGGCTCTGCAGGAATGTGGTTCTCTCTCATATAACCAATGTCACTATCATAACCACAACAAAGGAGGAGATGTGGAGAGAGAAGAAATATGTAAATAGGGGTATGTCTACACTGCAATAAAACACCTGTGGCTGGCTCAGGCCACCAAGCTATAAAATTGCAATACAGACATTCAGTCTGGGGCTGGACTCCAGGCTCTGGGACACTCATGGAGATGTGGAGGGTCCCAGAGGCTAGGCTCAGCTCCAGCCTGAGCATCTATACACAATTTTATAACCCCACAGCCTGAGTCAGATGACACAGGCCAGCCACAGGTGTTTTACTCCAGTGTAGGCATACCCTAAGGGTCTGATACTGAATGGTGCTGGGCATCTTCAGGACCCATTGACTCTGCAGGATTAGAGAACAGGAATACAAGAGTGAAGATGATTAGAAGAAAAGAAGTGAGGGAGAAAGGTAACAAGTAGCAGATTCAAGGGAGACAGATGATGGGAGAAAAGATAGGGGGCAGAAAAGGAGTAAGGTGGGTAATATATGGGCTCCAGTAGCTTGCTCCTAAACCCAGCTCTACTCGCAACAATTTCTGTAACACTGTGCCAATGCCAAAAAGTATTACCATTTCCCAGATGCAGGCCTGTTTGCCCCTTAATTCATTTCAGTAATTGCATGCAATTCTGTAATCAAGCTTACAGAAAGGTAAATTGTATTTAAGACTATATAGACCTTAACTCCCTGTCTGATTCTGATTTTTTAAAGGTGGATGGCAAGGGGTCGGGGATAGTAGGAGAAAATTTCTCAGTTATAAGGCACCAGCCCCCACATATATAAACCATTCATGTGCCGGATAATGGCCATTAACAAATATGCCAAAGAAAAGTTAGAGCACTCAATCCAAGGTGTACCAGGGGGAATATAAAAATGGTCAGTGAGTGTTCCAGATTCAGCTATAGCATACAGTATATCTCAATTCATTGGACCATGAAGATAAAGATTCTGTAGTATAGTTATTTGCCCATTTGCCACCTGCAATTAGTGGTGTAACAAAGGTTGCACTGATACTCCTTGATAACAAAATACTTCATTAATCAGACAACACTAATTAATTCCAACCCTGATATTTGGAAAGTAGTGGCAGCTGGTGAAGAGGGCTACACTTAAGAGAACAATCCATTAGAAATTAAATATGTCTACAATGTATATGTTAGACATAGATGAACTTTCCCTTCAAATTACTAGGTTTTAAGGGGCCACATATCATTCCATTGTGAAGGAATTGTCTGACAAATGTGATTCTTTTCTGTGAATCATTTGTGAACTTCTCCCCGATTTCTAGAAATATATTAACTATTTTGAAGAATCTGATTCACAATCTGTGCCAATGAGCTGTTTGTGAACTGTACATTTTTACAATTATTAATGGCATAGATTCCATGATTTCTGCTTTTGACAAAGGTTATATAAATTGGACTAATGAACAACAAATAATGAATACTCTTCAGTGAGTTTCAACCAGGAGTACACATACCCCTGAAGACACACAGAGGATTTCCAGGGGGTACATTTACTCATCTAGATATATGCCTAGTTTTACAACAGGCTACATAAAAAGTGCTAGCAAAGTCAGTATAAACTACATTTTTACACAGACAATGAATTGTTTATACTGCTCTATACACTATACGCTGAAATGTAAGTACAATATTTATATTCCAACTGGTTTATTTTATAATTATATGGTAAAAATGAGAACGTAAGCAATTTTTCAGTAATACTGTAGTGTGCTGTGACACTTCCATATTTTTATGTCTGATTTTGTAAGCAAGTAATTTTTAAGTGAGGTGAAATGTGAGGTATGCAAGACAAATCAGACTCCTGAAAGGGGTACAGTTGTCTGGAAAGGTAGAGAGTCACTGTTCTAAATCACACAATGATACACTTGCATAGTCATGGGAACTAAGGGTGAGGGGGTGCTGCAGCACCTCCAGGCTTTACAAGGAGCTCTGCTCCTGGCCTCGCACCCGGGGTCAATAATTTATACCCCTTGAAAGCTCAATGGCTGTCTGATCATATGGCCATTTTTATTGTTCTCAGATAGTGCCTTCTGCAGTGACCTTTTCAGACCTAAGGTGGATCCACTACCTGCAGCCTGTGTTTGCTGGCTCCTGGTGCTTTTCATTATGTTACCTCTGTTAGCATAGGAACATTCCAGTTTCCCTGAGGAAAGAGAGAGCTGTCTGTGTTTAGCTGTCTTTTATTCCTCTTGCACAAATAAACCTTGACTTTGATGTAGATGACTGGCTAACTTTTACAATCAGCATGAACAAAAAGCCACTCAGGTAAATGTCCATCAACAGCAAAGAGAAAGAGGTGCAAACATTGTCAAACTGAGCAGCCACTCTGAATTCATATTTGCAAATACTGTTTTACAGTCTTCGGCTAGCTTCAGCATTCAGCAAGATGATGCTATATTTGCACAGCAAGATATGGCTGGTTAATGCTATACACAATCCTGACTGTACATCAGAAACAGATGATGTCTTTTCCTATAGACTAAAGAATGTGTTAAAAAGAGCACCATGTGAGAAATAGTGTGATGGGGAAAAGGTTGTTTTTCTTTTATTTGTCGCTATAATGGGACAGGAGACACTTGGACTGATGAAAGAAATCTCATGTCAGTTGACCTACTTAAGGAGAGGAACACTTGAAACAGAATTTCAACCAGCCATCCCTCCCAAATTCCACCAGTTTGTCACATCAAATGAAAAACTCCTGGCAGCAGGAAAGTCACATTGAAAAGTACACATTTAAACTGAAGCTTTTTATAAAGCCATAGCTGGAGTGATTGCTCTTTAACACTCTGAAACAAAGTATTGAGCAATAACAGACTACTCTTAAACACTTTAAATGTCACACTTTTGCAAGAAGCTGGCAGAAAATAGTTTCTTTCATAGTGAATGTAAAAAAATAATGCAACATAAAAAAGCACACACTTCACATATAAGGTATAGCACCCGTGACTCTTGTTTATTGAGCGCCCAAAAAGTTCATTAACACAGAGTTCAGGTTACCCAGGGATGCCTCATGCTCTTCCAGAATGCAGAGAGTAACGAAATTAAACCTCTGAAAATGAAGAATTGAAGGTGAAAGTATACCCACTCACTATGCATCAACTCTGCTATCCTTGAGCAATGTCCCAGCATGCCAAACACACACAGATGAGTTGTCAATCACTGACTATAACAGATATATTGCTATAGCAATAACTGGGTTTTCTGACATGGATCATGACAGTAGAAAGCAAACTACAATAAATTAAAAGCAGTATACATGAAACAAAACAAAATGCTATACCCCAGTTATGCTTAGTTTGTGCAGCAATATACTAGACAAAGAAAGTTTGTTTTGCAATCTCCCTCTCCCTCTCTCTCCAATACTATTTTAAAGAGGAACCTGATTCTAAGTTACAGTGTTTTCTAAGAAGCATTTCTCTGGATTCCAGAGGCAAAGTGATTGAGAAATTGCTCGAGAGTTAGACAATATGCCTGTCAAAGTTCCACTCCAAGGATTTCAAAAGGGTTTTGACAAAGTTCCATTTTTCCTGGCTCTTCAAGTGCCTCAGGAAGAAAATAATACTTCAGTTTTAATGCTGACTTTCTGTTATTCCTATAAATTGTGTTATACCATTGGTGACTCGAAATGTGACTCTACAACTTGCATAGTCTCTCAAGGGAATGTGAGGGGATTATGAGTGAATTAAATTTAATTTAATTTAAAAAGCATGATATGTATTTTTGGAGATATCCTTTTTTAATTATTTGACACACAAGTAAACAGTAGCCATTGGTATTCTGGGGGATTCTGCGTGACTGTGCACCGGCAGAACCCCCCAGAATTCCTGTGCTTCGCTGCAGAAAATGGCAGGAAAGCAAAGAGAAGCTGCACGAGGGAAAGGGGTGGGGAACCATAGGTGCAGTTGGGAGGGGATTTCCTCCCCCCCCAAACAGAGGTAAAGCATGAGGGGACACACGGGGTTATATGCCACTGATCTCTAGGGTGACCAGATGTCCTGTTTTTATAGGGGCAGTCCCGTTTTGGGTGACTTTCTTATATAGGCGCCTATTATCCCCCCACCCCCTGTCCCATTTTTTCACAGTTGCTATCTGGTCACCCTACCACCCTACATCTGGACCCCCTGATGAGCCCCTCACACCCAGAGCCCCACCCCACAGAGCCCCAACCAGCTGCACCTGGACCCCCCACATCAAGCCCCGCTCCCCCAGCATCCAGACCCCCATGCTGAGCCCCAATCATCTTCACCTGGATTCCCTGCAGAGTCCCATTGCCCCTGCACCCAGAACCCCCCCAACAAGCCCCTGTGCATCCAGATTGCCCATTGAGCTGCCCGCACCCAGACTGCCCCACACAGAAACCTCTCACCCCACACCTGGATCCCCCCACACTAAGCCCCTCCACACTTGGATCATGCTGGACTGAGCCTGCCCACCCACACCTGGTGCAGAGGGGCAGGCCCAGCCCTTGCACTGTGTCAGGGTCAGGTGCAGCCTCACTGCCAAGTCCCTGTACTGGGGAAGGTGAGGCTTCAGGGTGATCTCCCACCTCAATGTACTCACTGGCGTGTGCTCCCCACTGCCATGCTGGAGCCACATTTATTTGACAAATCAAATTGGCAGAATTTTAAAATATTGTGCGCATAATTTTTAATTTTTGGCACAGAATTTCCTCAGGAGGAGTAGTCATTGAATACACCTATGGCTAAAAGTAACCACACAAGATTTCCCAATAGAAGTGAGATTTGTCAGACCATTATCATAGCGCTTGCATCTATAAATCAGGACACCAGATCACGGAATGCTAGCTTCAAAGAGATGTATGGAGAGCTTGTTAGCTAATGGGATTTTATAAAACAATGACTCAACCACTTCCAGAGACCTGCTGCAATGATCCTTTCTGATTATTTTTAACAGCCAATAGCCAATTTTATTTACTTTTTGTTTGTGGTTATTTTTTCCCTTGTGTTTCCAGGTTGCTGTTCAGCATGGAGAAAGAGACAGAAAGAGAGCAGCAGAAGAGCTGCCAGACAATTTTTAAGGCAAAGGCCAGAAGCAAAGCCCTCTCAGGTAATCGAACAAGGAATGTCTCCATATGTCCACACTTGAATTTCTTGAACATATATTTCTAGTTATGCTTAACCCTAGGGAATAGTAGTGGTAGGTAGTTTAACGCAACTAGGAACAGATGTGTGTCCTGGAACAAATGTTTGTTTCCCCTATGTTAGCATTTACAGTTGTGATTATTAAACAACATACATTAAAAGATTACTAGAACTTCAAATGAAATGTATCCTCAGACTCTCACAAAAGAGCAGTACAGTTCATCGGCATATTATTTTGAGTGTAATGTATTTAAATAATGCTTTAATAATAATGCATGAACACAAAAAATATAAAAATGAAAGAGGGATAACTGATATTTGTGTACATTGAAAACAAGAAAAAATGTACATCAATTTAAAGTTCAGAGTTAAACTTTCCAAGACTTATCCTTTATCACAGTCTACTAAAGCTCTTGTGTGACCATTTCCTTTACATGTAATATGGTTACCAAGGTTCTTTCTGTCCCCAGTCTGCCATTACAATAGCAATCACAGTGCAAAGGAAGTTGATTATGCACTATGATTTGCTAGAGGTTGCCCTTAAAAACTTTCCGTCTGCTTATCATACATCAGGAGTACATTCAAACAGCAGCAGTCTCCCATGTGCCTATTAAAGAGAAGGCAATTTGGGGGTGTCATATTTCCCCCTCCAAGTGACTGATAATTCTCCAATCCGGCACCAAGAACCATTCCACCCTGATGGTGGATGGGTGGGGACTGTGCATCCCAACCGTGTTGTTGCCCCTTTTGTTGGTCTTGTTTTGAATACTTGCTAAATTGATTGAGGATAATTCAGGTAGGGAATGATGCCTGCAAGCTCTACAAGGAGCTGGCCAGCCACAGGACAGAGAGCAGGATATAATTGCTAGTGTATGTTGTGTACATACATATCAAGTTTCAGAGGTTCGTGTGCCCCCACAGAATCTTTCAATTGTGCCTCCCCTCTCCCACATCCACAGTTACATGTTGCTTCTGCACTTCCCCATGCCAGAGGATATGGCTAGAATCATAGAATAATCAGTGTTGGAAGGGAGCTCAGGAGGTCATCTACTCCAACCCCCTGCTCAAAGCAGGACCAATCCCCAATTTTTGCCCCAGATCCCTAAATGGCCCCCTCAAGGATTGAACTCACAACCCTGGGTTTAGCAGGCCAATGCTCAAACCACTGAGCTATCCCTCCCCTGTGGTGATGATAGCTCTTGCTAAAACTTTTCCACAGCATCAGTTTATTTCATGGAGAGTACCATAAAAAGACAGTCAGGCCCGGTCTACACTACGAGGTTAGATCGATTTTATAATGAATGCATCTACACAACCAACCCCGTTCCACCAACCTAAAGGGCTCTTAAAATCAACTGCTGTACTCCTCCCCGACGAGGGAAGTAGCATTAAAATTGACATTCCTGGGTCAAATTTAGGGTAGTATAGATGCAGCGCTGTGGAATTCGATGGTATTGGCCTCCAGAAGCTATGCCAGAGTGCTCCAATGTGACCGCTCTGGACAGCATCTTCAACTCCAATGCATCAGCCAGGTACACAGGAAAAGCACCGGGAACTTTTGAATTTAATTTCCTGTTTGGCCAGCGTGGCAAGCTCAGCAGAACAGGTGACCATGCAGTCCCAGAATCGCAAACAAGCTCCAGCATGGATAGAACGGGAGACATTGGATCCGATTGCTGTAGGGGGAGAAGAATCTGTGCAGGCAGAACTCTGATCCAGCAGAAGAAATGCTGATATATATGCCAAAATCGCACAGGTCATGCAAGGCTACACCAGGGTCACACAACAATGCCGCGTAAAAATTAAGGAGCTCAGGCACGCCTACTACAAGATAAAGGAGGTAAACAGTCACTCCGGGTCAGATCCCCAGACATGCCACTTCTATGATCAGCTCCATGCCATTCTAAGGAGGGACCCTACCAGTACCCCACCACTCTCTGTGACACCTGCAAGGTGGCAGCCTCACACAACATGGTTGAGGATTTTGTGGATGAGGAGGAGGTGGAGGAGAAGGAGAATGTGCAGCAGGCAAGTGGAAAAATCCATTCTCCCCAACAGCCAGGACCATTTCCTCACCCTGGAGCCAATAACCTCCCAGGGAGAATTGTTCCCAGACCCTGAAGGCAGAGAAGGCACCTCTGGTGAGTGCACATTTGTAATGACACTACAGGGGTTAAAAGAAATTGTTTTTAATGTTTGATTTGCCCTGAAGAATTGGGAGGCATTCGCGGCCAGCACAGCTACTGGAAAAGTCTGTTAATGTGTCTGGGGATGGAGTGGGAATCCTCCATGGACATCTCCATAAAGCTCTCCTGGAGGTACTCTGAAAGCCTTTGCAGAAGGTTTCTGGGGAGGGCTGCCTTATTTCGTCCTCCATGGTAGGACACTTTACCACACCAAGCCAGTAGCAAGAGGTCTGGAATCATTGCAGCACAAAGCATGGCAGCAAATGGTCCTGGGTTTTGGTCGCATTCATGCAACTTTCGGCCTATATCTTTCTGTGTTAGCCTCAGGAGAGTGATATCATTCATGGTCACCTGGTTGAAATAGGGGAATTTTTGTAAGGGACCAGTAATCCCCTCTGTTTGGTGATCCCCGACACACTTAGACCCCGGGCATGCTGGGCTGTTTGCACATCAACTCTGTCCCTGAGGTTATCGCAGATTAGAAGGAGAAAAAAAAACGCACTCACAATGACATGTTTTCAGAGCTCATGCAGTCCTCCCACACTGATAGGGCACAGCTGAATGCATGGAGGCATTCGGTGGCAGAGGCCAGGAAAGCATACAGTGAGCATGATCGGAACACGCAGGAGGAGATGCTGAGGCTAATGTGGGAGCAAACAGACATGATGAGGCTTCTGGTGGAGCTGCAGGAAAGGCAACTAGGCTACAGACCCGCTGCTGCATTGTGTAACTGCCTGCCCTCCTCACCAAGTTCCACACCCTCCTCACCCAGATGCCCAAGAACATGCGGGGGTGGCTTCAGGCACCCTGCCACTAAACTCCAAGGGACGGCCCAAGCAACAAAATGCTGTCATTCAAACAGCTTTGATGTGTACTGTGGCTACAATAAGTAATGTGGCCTTGTCCTTCCCTCATCCCTCACCCTACCCCATTATCAAATCCTTTGTACACCTGGGCTACCTTTTACTAGTCAGCGTTGTCAGTGATCTCAAGTTTTTTTTAATAAATAAAGAATGAATGGATTCAGAACAATAGGGACTTTATTTCCTGTGCCAGATGTGGTCGAAGGGAGAGAAGGCGACTGGCTTACAGGGAAGTACATTCACCAAAAGGGGTGGCTTTGCATCAAGGACAAACACACACAACTGTCACACCGTAGCCTGGTTAGTCATGAAACTGTTTTTCAAAACCTCTCTGATGTACAGCAGGCCTCAGTGTGCTCTTCTAATCACCCTGGTGTCTGGCTGTTCAAAATTGGCCGCCAGGCGATTTGCCTCAACATCTCACCTCACCACAAACTCCCCCTTACTCTCACAGATATTATGGAGCACACAGCAAGCAGCAATAACAATGGGAATATTGCTTTCCCTGAGATCTAACCTACTCAGCAAACAGCACCAGCGCCCCTTTAAATGTCCGAATGCACATTCTACCACCATTCTGCATTTGTTCAGCCTATAGTTGAACTGCTGTTCAGACTTCCTGTGTACAGCTTCATGAGCCATGGGAGCAAGGGGTAGGCTGGGTCCCCAAGGATAACTATTGGCATTTCAACATCCCCAATGGTAATTTTCTGATCTGGGAAAAAAGTCCCTTCTTGCAGATTTCTGAACAGCCTGGAGTTCCAAAAGATGCGAGCGTCATGCACCTTTCCTGACCATTCCACACTGATGTCAGTGAAACGGCCCTCGTGACCCACCAGCGCTTGCAGCACCATTGAGAAGTACCCCTTGCAGGTTATGTACTGGTTGGCAAGGTGGTCTGGTGCTAAGATAGGGATATACATTCCGTCTATCGACCCACCACAGTTAAGGAACCCCATTGCAGCAAAACCATCCACTAGGACCTGCACATTTCCCAGAGTCAGTACCCTTCTGAGAAGAATGGTATTGATTACCCTGGCTATTTGGATCACAGCAGCCCCCATGGTAGATTTGCCGACTCCAAATTGATTCCCGACTGACCGGTAGCAGTCGGGCGTTGCAAGCTTCCACAGAGCTATCGTCACTCACTTCTCAAATGTCAGGCCGCTCTCATCTTGGTATTCCTGTGCTTCAGGGTGGGAAAAAGCAAGTCACAAAGTTCCATGAAAGTGGCCTTACGCATGTGAAAGTTTTGCAGCCACTGAGAATCATCCCATACCTGCAACACTAAGTGGTCCCACCAGTCTGTGCTTGTTTGCCAGGCCCAGCATCGATGTTCCACTGTATTAACATGCCTCAATGCCACCATGATATCCCAATTGCCACATCCTATGCTTTCAGGAACGTCTGTGTCCATGTCCTCCTCACAATCATCCTTGTGCTAGTGGCTCCTAGCCAGGCTCTGCACATACTGCAGGATAATGCGTGAGGTGTTTACAATGCTCACAAAAGCAGCGTACAGCTGAGCGGGCTCCATGCTTGCCATGCTATACCATCTGCATGGATAACCCAGGAAAAAAGGCACAAAATGATTGTTTACCATTGCTTTCAAGGAGGGAGGAAGGGAGGAGAGACTGACAACATGTACCCAAAAACATCCGCGACAATGTTTTTGCCTCATCAGGCATTTGGAGCTTAACCCAGAATTCCAATGGACAGCGGGGACTGTGGGATAGCTACCCACAGTGCACCACTCCATGAATCGATGCTAGCCCTGGTATTGAGGACACACTCCACTGACCTAATGCGCTTAGTGGGGACACACATGATTGAGTGAATAAAATCACTTACTAAAGATCAACTTGTACAAAATAGACCTAATTTCGTAGTGTAGACATGCCCTAAGATATGGAAATAGACATAGCAAGAGTACTTGGCCATCTGGATAGGGTATAGGACTGGGGATTGAGAAACGGGTCTCTTTCTTGTTCCTCTACAGATTTGCTTTCAGACCTTGGACATGATATTTAATCTGGTTGTGCCCAGTTTACATATCTGTAAAATAGTATAGTTCTAGTTATAAGCACTTCATGGGTGTGTAGTCAGGCTAAATCATTTACTATTTGTAAAAGACTTTGAGCTGATTAGCTGGAAGGTGCTAGAGAAGTGCAAAGTATGTATTATGTGAACAAGGGCAATAGTGCTCCAGTAATTTTCTCTTGCTAAAAGCAATTTCTGGGCTGGAGCACTGCTGCTAGCAATTTATATTTCTCCCCACCATGATTCTTCTCTTTTTTGATATTGAGCCCTGCACTACATCATGGCCAAAGCCTGCTGCAAAAACAAATTAACTGAACATTATTATAACAAGTACATGTTAAAATCTTAAACTGAACAATGAATATGTACAAACGATAAGTTTTTAATAATTGCAGTATAAATTTCCTTTTACTGGAGAAGCTAGAGTCACAAACTTGAATCTATATTAGTGCACAGCAACATAACTAGGCATTTGTGTTCTGTGCGATTATACATTTCAAAAAACAATCACCTGTGCTTCAGTTTTATCTGGTAGAATGCTCACCTGGGAAAGACACAAATTTGGGTTCTGACCCCAATATCCTTGGACAACCAGAAGGTAATGACTTGGAGGAGAAAGAAGGTCTTGAGGACAGAGATTATAGAGTTAGACCTCTCAGAAAGAGGAAAATATTTGCTTAAACAAATGTGAGAAAGTTACAACATTTTTCACAGTATTTCACACAGGTCCAGTCCTTTTCCCACGTAGAAATGTCATTATTTATCAAGTGTGGCCATTTTCCCCAATCAAAACGTGAAAACTCAAAATTTCCCACATTGTCAACAAGATTTAATTTTCATCTTAAATTGAGAAATTCAAATATTTTGTGAGTATTGCATCAAATTAACACAGGTTTTGAATCAAATGAATGTTAAAAATAATCTTATTTTTGAGCAAATACACAAGTAATTTGTTTCCATAAAATCGTTTTCCAGAACTCAGAACGTAATATGGCCACTTTGGATTTTCAAGTTGTTCTGATTTTGTTGCAAATTTTCACACATCTAATTCAGTTCTGATGTTGTTTCTTCTTCTCCTGTGCTGCCTCAACTCTCTTTCTCCTCCAAACCCAACCCGTCTCCCACCTAACCTTCATTTACAAATGAGATTTTCCCATGATGGCCACTAAGTCCTCTTTTCTCTAATAAAAAATTAAGCAAAACAATAGGCTCCAATTCTCTGGTGTGCCTGAGGTGCATAAGGCAAGGTGAGGAGACATATAAAGATGGTGTTAGGCCACCTTTGAAGCCTTTAGTTCTGGGTCTACTGGGCACTGGACTACTCTGCTAGTCAACATCTCTGCAAACCAAACCTGGCAAACTGTGCACAGCTCCAATAAAAAAGGGATATCTAGCACATAGGCGCTTTTAAACTCTGAAATGTATTTGTTCCCCATTGGTATCAAGAAGCCAAGGAGACTAAATCAGATGGAACAAAGTAGTCATGGCACTCAGACCCTGTTTCTCTTAGTCTGAGTGGGGAAGGGGGCAGGACAGCCAAATCTGCTCTCTTTACATAACCTGAGGGCAGGACCTCACACAAACCTTTTTTATCCCAGCTGGATTCCATGTTAAAAAGAACAAGATAAAAATACTGATTTCTTTTTTCTAAGGAGATAATGTAAAGAATGAACCTTTTGTTAAAAATACGAGCAGGAGGCCAGGGATCTCCCCAGTCAGCAGCACGTGTCTTCCAGGCAAGAGGAAAACTCCCTGCAAGGCCAACAGGGAGTTTGAATTATTAAAGCTGAAGGAATAATCTACTCAGACTGATCAGAATGGAACTCTCCTGAGGATTGGTGGGGTTTTTCCACTGGCAGGCGGACTAAGTAATACATGAGCTGCATTTAAAGCAGCTAGAGTCATATTTCAATGCTGCTTTTCAAGCAGAATTTCTAACATCTCAAGTTTATTTTTTTAAACCTGATATTTGAAATTAGTAAAAATTAAATGAGAAAATACTATTAGCTCTTGCTGGAAATAAAGTATGATTTCCCCACTAACACCACCTCACTGTTTCTAGGGGACACATTTTTAATTAAAAATAATTGTACCCAGAAATATACGATGCAGCAAAATGAAAATTTGTGGGCATGAGTGTTTCCCAGGCAACCCCATTTCAATTGCTTGTTTCTAGGTGATGGAGGCTTTCTACCCTTTAAGGTCTGGAGTGTACTTATCCAACAGGAACCAAAAAAATAAAAAAAAAAGAGGAAGGATAGGGGGGATTCCCCTGTTATGGGCTTCATTCATTTGAATATATTCATTATCTATAATTATTTTGATTCCTACACTTGATTTCTGAAAGGGCTGGTTAGAAACACCTATTGTGAAGCAAGGAATTTACCTATAAAAAGGAATTCATTAGCATCATCTTAAATAAATCTATATTTTGTATCCCCTCAGAAGATTTACCTTCAATGAAAAATTAAAAAAAGCAGCAGCAGTTTCCTGGCATCCCTCCAGACTATTTCTGACTGATTTTGTAATTCTGTAGTGTCATTCATATTTAGTCTGACTTTCACCTCCCAAGGCTTTGCCAGAGGAAATGCCAATCATGCTGTGGACTCATATAAATAATCACTTGAATTGAAAATCGCCATGAAGAGCCGTGCATCACAAAAACTATTGCTGACACATTGCAAATCTTTTCTCCCTGTATTAGTTGCTTTGTTTTTAACTTCTGCAGGAAGAACAGGACAGAAAAATGCCCTCACGCTCCAGCATTTTGTACTGCCGTTGATTGGACTGGAAACTCTCTAGGAATAGGAATTGCATGTTTTAGAAAAGTATTTATAGCTCATTGAACGTTTCAATGCAAATTATATAAAAAATTCTAAATTACTGAAAAACAAGGATTTTCAACATCCAAAAAATTGCATGTGACATGCGCTCTCTCTCTCTCTCTCTCTCTCTCTCTCTTCATGATCAAATTATCTACATTTTATAAGAGGAATTCTCCTGCCAGTCCCTATATTTTCTCACCCCTTTCCTGTTCTCCACATTCTGCTGATTTCTGTGCAGACTCCCCCATTGACTTCAGTGACAGTTGGATCCAATCATTTGAAGAGTCCTTTTGGGGGTGAGGAGATGGGCTATAATCAGATAGCAAGCAAAAATAAATTCAAAAGTACATTTACAGAAAGAATATAGAGGATATTTCAGGAGCCATTTTGGAACTTCCTTCTCATTGTACTACCCACTGTGTAGTGCAGATTGTCCAATTAGAAGTGGCATTATTGAAAACTGTAAATAAATCATGGGATACCTCACAGGGCAACTCCACTTAATGAGTTCAGCACAGCATCACCTCACTAGTAGGGGACTATTGGCACTTCTGCAGCTACAATAGTGAGGGGGTTTAGAGATGGTGAAAGGTTCATTTTTAATGAGAAACAAAATCAATGTTCTCCTACTAAAAGAAAGAATTGTGTTGCTTTCTGTCTCCTCCTTTGAGTTCTGATCCCTAGCTACTTACAGCAAGAAATCACACAAAAGCTCTGGACACATGCTCCCAAAGAAACCGCCATTTTGATCTGGGTCTTTGTCTAGCACAGCAATCCCACATATATTCTTCCATTTCAGACACACTGCTCGTAGGCTCCCGTCTAATGTAATTTAGGTGGTTGTTATATGAAAATTCACAGGCAAGAACCTAGAGATTACCCATAAATGGCAAAAAGGTGGAGAATGAAATGGATCCAGAAAAGAAAGAAACCCAACACTAGCCTCCCAGTGCATATGTTACATGGTTAAAAACATGCCAGAAGCCCCTGTTTGGACACATTCAAACTATTATTTTCCACATTTTCACCACAACTGAAATCAATGTAATGCAGCAAGTTCAGAAAGCCAAAGTACTAGACAGAGGGAGCGAATCATCATCAGAGTTTGCAGGTCACTGAGACGGGCAGTGACAGGTCAGCAGCATAGAGAAACTGTTTCCAATTGATTTATTGAGACTTCATTTTCTAAAAATATATAAAAAAGTTACACAAAAAGATGGATTTTAATTTCACACTGATTAAAGTTGACTCTTTTATACCACACTGTGTAACTCGGTCCAAATGTTTATTCTTTGCTAGATGTAATTCCAAATAAAAACACATCTGGATAAGGGGAAATCTCAAATTTTCAGGCTGAATTGAAGCACAAGACAAAAAACTGCTAGGCCTTGTCTACATGGAGGAAAATTAATGGGTAGACCGTTTCAGAATAACTATTCAGGAATAGCTATTCTGGTATAAATTAGCTATGCTGGAGTGTCTTCCCACCTGGACATGGTATTCCAAAATAAAACTGAATAAAATTTAGAATAATTACTCTAATTTGTGAGCAGAGAAGTTATTCCAGAATAATGTAACTTTTATTCCAGAATAGAGTGTTCACATGGGAAACTATTCCAAAATAGCTACTGCAGAATAGTTTATTCCAGAATAGCTATTCCAGTCAATTTCCCTGCATAGACAAGGCCCTAGATAAGAATGTACAGTGAGCATTGTTTAATCACTGATTTATCACAGTTTAATGCTAATCTATTATTGCATCAATCCTTTCTATCCAACATTACATTATTTATCATTACTAGAGGCACCAACGACCAGAACTATTTTCAACAGCAAAAGAGAGTCTGCTCTGGAGTAATTAACTGGCCAAAAAAAAAAAAAAAAAAAAAAGGCAGAGGCTAGTGTACCTGTGACTCATCAGCTGCCTCCTAATTGGGTTTGAAAGAAAACACCTGGGCACTGAAGGGGAGCAAGAACTCGTGGTGAGTCAGAGCTGCTTAAAAGCACTTACTGAGGGCAGGTCTACACTTAAAATGCTGCCTAGGTGCAGCTGCACCACTGTAGTGCTTTAACGAAGATGCTCTAAACTGACAGGAGAAAGCTAACCTGTCAGCATAGTTAATCCACTTCCTCAAGAGAGGGTCGCTATGTTGACTGGGGAAGCTCTCCCACAGACATAGCTCTGTCTACACAGTAGGTTAGGTCGGTATAACTACATCATTCAGGGGTATGGATTTTTTATTACCCCTGAGCAATGTCATTATACCAATATAGGTCTGTAGTGTAAACCAGACCTGAGAGAAATAGAAAAGGTCAAATAAGAGCTGCCTGTTATGGAAAGGAGAGGAGGGACCCAAGGAGACAGCAGCAGAAGAGTGCTGGTATAGAGTCATTGGGAAGAATAACAGGTTGATGGTGAGGATTGGCTAGTGCTGGGAAATCTCTGCCAAATTACGGAAGAGCTCAAGGAAAGGACCCTTATGAAGAAGGGAGGAACCAGCCTCTCTAGCAGAATCTAAGCCGAAAACAAAGGGTTGATGCTGGAGGGTGGATCCCAGGAGTAGGGATAGCACTTGCAGAGACAAATACCCGAGTGAATGAAACACTGTGTAAGAACCCTCCTGGAAGCAGGCCTGAGTAGAGAACTGCAGGAAGCTGAGTCCTGAACAAGGAAGGGTTGGTACTGGACGGACATTCCCTCAGCAGGGGTAGGATGGAGCAGGAAGACTTGGCTGAATGGAACACTGCAAGGGTTTCTATTGCTGGACACCTGCTTTGGAGCTATGGAAGAAGACTCGTGGGACAGAAGCAGGTCTTGGAACTCTCAGGGAGAGGTCCTGAAGAGTGGGCCCCTGGAACAGGGGCTAAAGGAACTAGGACAGAATGGGTTATGAGTCTTAGATGGGTAATGTGGGCATCGTGACCTTTGAATTGGATTGAAGAGCTGCTGAGTGATAACCTTATTTTACTCTGGGGTTTTGAGAAGAACTGTTTTTACTATGAAGGGAGCATGGCACTTTATGTGAACAAAGGTTTGAATTTGTCACCAAAAGACATTATTCCTTTGTATAGGTAAATTCCAAGGGGAAACTGAGGCAGATGTGCATGTCATGCTGCAGCCTTCCACAAGAGGGTGCCAAGCAAGGCCACCCTGTCACAGTGGTGGAGTTATAGCAAAGCAAAGATAATGAAATAGGCCCCTCTACTTCACATACATGTACACTACAGTGCAATACAATTACTTTTCATGATTATACCACAAAATTCAAAATAACTGTTAGTATTCAATAGCCATCTGTCATGCTGTCTGGAGTGGCTCATGACCATGAGTGCCAGCCTCAGGGCAGAATGGCAAGAAGCAGGGCAGAGACCCCAAACTGGTGGTATGTTCAATAATTAGGTTTTACTATGCCAGTAAAACGTGTGAACTCCTGAAGCACTGTAACAGTCTTAGCATGGAGTCACAGACAGTTCCCTTGGACATTCCAGTCTATCTTGACATCCAGACAAGCTAGACTTAGTGTTAGTTGGTTGCTATACACCAATGATCACAAAAGATTCAGGTTGCTTCCACTCCCAAGGGACCAGTTACTTACCCCAAGTCAATTTGTATCTTACATCTCTTACTAGAGGCAATGCTTGTAGCCAATCCTGTAATAAGCAAACTAAAGATTTATTAAATAGGAAAATGAAATGAGAATTATTATAAAGGTTAAAGGAGGCAAATATATGTACACAAATGAATTACAGTCTATGGTTTTAAATGGTGACAGAATTGTAGTAATCTGTCAGCTCTGAATGTCTTTTAAGGCTAACCCAGGTTGACCTTGGAGAATCTCTGCTTCTGTTTCATAGCTCTGACCCTGTGAGAGTCCAAACAGCAAAAGAGATGAAAAAATGTCCTTCTTCCAGAATTCAAGCTGATGGGAAAAGCTCTTCTGCACATAGTGTCTTCACCGGTGTGAAAGGGCAATTAACAAAGTCTTTGTACTGAGAGGTCCCACAATGTCCCATTTAATTTGGAAAACCTTGATGAGCAGGAGATGATCCCTCCTGATGGGTTCACAGTTTCTGAGCAAACATTTTTTACCATTACAAAGCAAAAACTTCAATGTTACCTTATAGCTTGTGATAAAGATATTATAAGTGAGATTAATGCATGCAGCAACTTACAAGCAATTCATAAGTCTAAACACGAAGCCCATTGTTATAAGTTCATAGTTCTTAACCATAGTAACACACAGGTGAAACAGACTGGTTTCCAGCAATGAATTTATCAGTGCTCAGCTGAGGCCTAAAGACTTAAAAGACTAAAGACTTGGCACCTTGTTTGCCAGCGTCACACCATCAATCCATTCCCCCCCCCCTTTTGTATTAGTGGAGAGCCAGCATCCCTGATCATAGGCCCTAGCTCTTTGTTCTCCTCACTTTATTCCAATTTTCTTCCATTTCTCTTGAACACTTGTAATCAGACCTGCTGACTGAAAACTTCATGGGTTAGACTCCACCTTCCATCTTCTTCAAGGTTGCTAGGCAATATAGAATTTGGAAGAATAAATGAAGTCCACATTTTGAAGAAATTAAAGCTAAAAGCCTTTTTCTTTAAAAAATGGGGGCAGGGGTTATGATGCAGCTCATGGTTTCACCAATATTTGTCCCTTTATTGTTAAATTTATTTGTATTGCTTTATAACATGTACCAAGTGTTACTTCATTACAATCTGGATAAGCCTAATTTCTTTTTCAAATGGCTATTCTGTATACACAGATGGCCCTAATGTTTAAAAGCCTTCTACTGAGGACCCCAATTAGATGAGCTTGGAGCACAGGGAAGATAACAGACGGAGGAAAAACTCTAGTGGGGTTTTAATAGCTATGGGGAATCAATAACAGGGTTTGCTCTCCAAAGCTTTTTATCTCTGGGTCACCAGTCCAAACCTAAACCACATCAGTAGTGAGAAAAAAACATTGTCTGACAGGCATTGTGTGAACTATGTGAAATGAATTAATGGTCTCAGTCCAATTCCAAATGGCCAGGAGTCTTCATCAAACTAAATAGATATAGAGGACTTTTGTTTCCAGGAGATGCAGCTACCACTCATCATTTGATTAAACTCTTCATTTCAGATGAGAGTAGCAGAGAAGCTTATCATGACTCAAACACCAACTTCACCTAATGCATCCTGCAGAGACTAAATCAACAGCAGATATTTGGTGTACAGCTACGACATTACAGTAGTCTTTATCTATCCCACAAAGTCTATGGTTAGCTCAGTTACCAAAGTCTCTTTTTACTTTGAAATTGGATCACCTTGAAACTGAGGATATGTATGTATGTAGTCAGTTTAATTTTGAGAACTCTGCTTCTTTACAAAAAGTAGATCCAAGGCACCTACAGGTTTTAAAATCCATATTACTTGGGGATAAAGTATAAATCAACATCCATTCCGTGTAGAATAACTCACTAGATATTATAAAAGGACAGCTGCTCTCCAAAGGTTAAAGATCATAAGCCTCAAGATTTCATTATACTTTTCTTAATTGTTCATAACTAGTACAAGAAGTGAGAGAAACATCAAAACTAAGTTATGTTATCAAAGGTAAATAAAATGAGCCCAAAAAAATTAACATAATTAGAGGCATTGCTTTATCCTGACTTTCTTTCAGTTTAGACTTTGCATTTCGAGGGTTAGTAAGTGGCAGCATTAAAAAACTGTAAAATTATAGAATTCAGTCACTTATGACAAGTGTGCAATTTTCAGGTAAATAATATTCTATCAACCAAAGCAGGTTTTAATAAGGAAGGACCAACTGAAAGCTTCTTTAGATGGAGGTATATAACAGTGCATCCTTTATGAGTTGAGATAGTTAAAAGGTTATCCAGAGTTACCAAGAGGACTTCACAAACTTGCACTGTACTTTTATCTTGTTTACTTACAGCAATGTCTGTATTAATGTACTTCTTTCTCATTTCATATGCACCGTTTGCATTATAAACCCACAGAAAGGCTGCTTACATACTCTAGTCAGAGCTCTCCTGAACAGGAATTAGGTAGACTATCGCTCAGCTTACACAAAGGTATCACTCACATCTGACAGGTTTCAGAGTAGCAGCCGTGTAAGTCTGTATTCGCAAAAAGAAAAGGAGTACGTGTGGCACCTTAGAGACTAACAAATTTATTAGAGCATAAGCTTTCGTGAGCTACAGCTCACTTCATCGGATGCATCTAGTGGAAAAAACAGCCAACTCTGTCCACATATCTATTCAGGGGATACCATCATAGGGCCTAATCACATCAGCCACACTATCAGAGGCTCCTTCACCTGCACATCTACCAATGTGATATATGCCATCATGTGCCAGCAATGCCCCACTGCCATGTACATTGGCCAAACTGGACAGTCTCTACGTAAAAGAATGAATGGACACAAATCAGACGTCAAGAATTATAACATTCAAAAACCAGTTGGAGAACACTTCAATCTCTCTGGTCACTCGATTACAGACCTAAGAGTGGCTATCCTTCAACAAAAAAGCTTCAAAAACAGACTCCAACAAGAGACTGCTGAATTGGAATTAATTTGCAAACTGGATACAATTAACTTAGGCTTGAATAGAGACTGGGAATGGATGAGTCATTACACAAAGTAAAACTAATTCCCCATGGTATTTCTCCTCCCCACCCCACCCCCCACTGTTCCTCTGATATTCTTAAAAAGAAAAGGAGTACCCGTGGCACCTTAGAGACTAACAAATTTATTAGAGCATAAGCTTTCGTGAGCTACAGCTCACTTCATCGGATGCATTTGGTGGAAAAAGCAGAGGAGAGATGTATATACACATACACAGAGAACATGAAACAATGGATTTATCATACACACTGTAAGGAGAGTGATCACTTAAGATAAGCCATCACCAGCAGCAGGGGGGGGAAAGGAGGAAAACCTTTCATGGTGACAAGCAAGGTAGGCTAATTCCAGCAGTTAACAAGAATATCAGAGGAACAGTGGGGGGGGGGGAAGGAGAAATACCATGGGGAAATAGTTTTACTTTGTGTAATGACTCATCCATTCCCAGTCTCTATTCAAGCCTAAGTTAATTGTATCTTGAGGAATTCCACCATGATTTCAACAATTTCCATCCCACCATCAACCTCAGCCTGGACCAGTCCACACAAGAGATCCACTTCCTGGACACTACGGTGCTAATAAGCGATGGTCACATAAACACCACCCTATATCGGAAACCTACTGACCGCTATTCCTACCTACATGCCTCTAGCTTTCATCCAGATCATACCACTCGATCCATTGTCTACAGCCAAGCGCTACGATATAACCGCATTTGCTCCAACCCCTCAGACAGAGACAAACACCTACAAGATCTCTATCATGCATTCCTACAACTACAATACCCACCTGCTGAAGTGAAGAAACAGATTGACAGAGCCAGAAGAGTACCCAGAAGTCACCTACTACAGGACACGCCCAACAAAGAAAACAACAGAACGCCACTAGCCATCACCTTCAGCCCCCAACTAAAACCTCTCCAACGCATCATCAAGGATCTACAACCTATCCTGAAGGACGAGCCATCACTCTCACAGATCTTGGGAGACAGACCAGTCCTTGCTTACAGACAGCCCCCCAATCTGAAGCAAATACTCACCAGCAACCACACACCACACACCAGAACCACTAACCCAGGAACCTATCCTTGCAACAAAGCCCGTTGCCAACTCTGTCCACATATCTATTCAGGGGATACCATCATAGGGCCTAATCACATCAGCCACAGTATCAGAGGCTCGTTCACCTGCGCATCTACCAATGTGATATATGCCATCATGTGCCAGCAATGCCCCTCTGCCATGTTCATTGGCCAAACTGGACAGTCTCTACATAAAAGAATGAATGGACACAAATCAGACGTCAAGAATTGTAACATTCAAAAACCAGTTGGAGAACACTTCAATCTCTCTGGTCACTCGATCACAGTGGCTATACCTAAGAGTGGCTATACTTCAACAAAAAAGCTTCAAAAACAGACTCCAACGAGAGACTGCTGAATTGGAATTAATTTGCAAACTGGATACAATTAACTTAGGCTTGAATAGAGACTGGGAATGGATGAGTCATTACACAAAGTAAAACTATTTCCCCATGGTATTTCTCCCTCCCACCCCCCCCCCCCACTGTTCCTCTGATATTCTTGTTAACTGCTGGAATTAGCCTATCTTGCTTGTCACCATGAAAGGTTTTCCTCCTTTCCCCCCCCTGCTGCTGGTGATGGCTTATCTTAAGTGATCACTCTCCTTACAGTGTGTATGATAAACCCATTGTTTCATGTTCTCTGTGTGTGTATATAAATCTCTCCTCTGTTTTCTCCACCAAATGCATCCGATGAAGTGAGCTGTAGCTCACGAAAGCTTATGCTCTAATAAATTTGTTAGTCTCTAAGGTGCCACAAGTACTCCTTTTCTTTTTACTCACATATGATACAGCCTTAAAACTATTGCTGAGAGAGACCTTTATCGGATTCCATTTCTAGCCAATAAGTGATTTATTTATTAAACAGAAATCACCTTGACAACACCTTGATCATTTATTAGTAATAAAACTTTGTACTTTTCTAGCACATTCCATTTGAGGATCTCGGTCTACTTCACAAAATATTAATTAGTCTTGATGTCCCTTTTAAGGTAGATAGTTTTGCTCTCCAGTATGGAGAGTACAATGGAGAAACTGAGGAAAAGATGGGTATTTTTAACTATATACGTGCAATTGCATATTCAATTACTTTTCATGTATGTAAATCAAGTTTTTGCATGTACAAATAGCTGGGCAGATGCACCCCTTGTCATCTCTGCATAGACTTATCCCATGTACAATTGCAATAGTTGCACATGCAGAACAGGACTCCAGTTATGCATGTACTCTTCCTTGCAAGATTATGCACATGCAATTTTTAAAATCAGGCCTTAAGTGATTTGCCTAAGGTTATTAGGAACTCTGTGGCAAAGAGAGGAATAGAAGTCAGATTTCCTGATTCTCGGTCTAGTTTCTTATCTATAAGCAGTTTTTCTTGCCATAAATTTGCTATTTTTAATTAATTACAGAATAATTTGTAAGAGGACACGTAACTTGGCTGTACCTACACTAAACATAGTGTCCACCAGAATTTCTCTTACAAAATTCCTACAAATGCAGGCTCCGCTGGGAGTAGTGCAACAGTGAGACATTATAAGGAAAATGCTGGGGCAGACCACTGTATTACTTTAGATGGCATAACTGGGCCCTAAGAGTCAGAATGTTAACCTGATCCTGTCATTGTCCAACATTAAACAGTTTTACACAAGGTTTGGGTTTTGGTGCACAGAGACCTCAGCCTGCTTAGTACCATGGCAAATGCACCGCTACTCCCCCCCTGCCCCACCACCACCACCAGCTTTTATTAAAGATACAGAAAAAGGAAACACATGCAGTTTCTCTGTAGCTGTGTTGGTCCCTCTCTCACCAACAAAAGTTGGTCCAACAAGAGAAAAAGGAAAAAACAGTTAAAGCTTTCGAAATGAAAAATATTATATAAGACATTCATTTTAACAACTTCCCTTGTTCTTCTTCCCTGGAGAGATTCCCCCCGCCCCATTTGAAAGTTTCTTAGGATACATCTACATTGCACACCACTGGCGGTGGCATGTAGAGTACCAGTAGCTGCATATCACAGTAAAATGCAGGATGCAGGGTGTAGCTACACATCAGTGAAATGCTCCAGCAGTGAAGAAGCAGCGGGACACTACACTACAAAATAACAGTGTAGATGGGAGAAGCCATTACTTGGGCATGTAGAAAGCCACGTAAGGTACATATCATAAGGTTCCGGTGTGTCTTTATTCCAGTCGCCTAAGCAGTGCCTCACCGTGTACACTGATATTTATACCTGTGCATACATTGCATGCACTCTTCACACAGCCATAAAGAGTGTACAGTGGTATTAAAGACTGTCTTTGGGGGAAAAAAGAAGAAGTTAGTTGAGATGGGCTGGAGCAGCTGCTGTTCCTGTTAAAATCCAATCCCATTTCCTAAAAGACAAGACAGCCCCACATAAAAGGCAACAGAAAGGAACAGTAAAGATAAAAAATGCAGCTGCTGTCTCTGGGGTTGACTGTCACTTCCAATCTCATTGCTGGGAAAACAAAGACACACCACAAGGTCTTATCAGCAGTCCAAGACCTAGCCAACACGTACCAGTATCAGGCTGTTTAGGGCATTTCTTTTAATTCTCTCTTTAGTCACAGGCTTACAGCAGCATTGCAAAATACACAGTCTTAGCCAGCTAAGCCAGACTCTTGTAAGAGAGAGCAGGAGAGCAGAATTGCAGTGGAAGTGGCCAGCATCGACTTTTGGAGCATTAAATTGTGGGTAGTTATCCCACAGTTCCCGCAGTCTCTGCTGCCTATTGGAATTCTGGGTTGAGCTCCCAATGCCTGATATGGCAATAACATTGTGGGAGGTTGAGGCAAATCGCCTGGCGGCTGATTACGTGCAGCCAGACACCAGGGTGATTAGAAGAGCACAGTTGGGCGCCCTGTGCATCAGAGAAGCTTTGAAAACCAGTTTCATGACTGGCCAGGCTACGGTGTGACAGTTCTGTTTGTTTCTCCTTGATGAAAACCCGCCCCGTTGGTTGACTCTATTTCCCTGTAAGCCAACCGACCTCCCCCACTTCAATCACTGCTTTCAGAGGCAATAAAGTCATTATTGTTTCAAAATCATGCATTCTTTATTAATTCATCACACAAATAGGGGGAAAACTTGCAAGGTAGCCAAGGAGGGGTGGGTGAGGAGGGAAGCACCGGGTGGGGTGGTGGATGAGGGGAGACAGGGAGGACAAGGCCACACTGCAGTTCAAAACTTATTGAATACCAGCCTTCTGTTGCTTGGGCAATCCTCTGGGGTGGAGTGGCTGGGTGCCCGTAACCTCTCCCACCATGTTCTTGGGCGTCTGGGTGAGGAGGATATGGAACTTGGGGCAGAGGGCAGGCGGTTATACAGGGGCTGCCACGGCAGTCTGTGCTCCTGCTGCCTTTCCTGCAGCTACACCAGACGCCTGAGCATGTCACTTTGCTTCCCCATTAGACTCAGCATGGCATTCTGCCTCCTCTCATCGTGTTCATTTAACACTTTCCTGGACTCTGCCATTGTTTGCCTCCATGCATTCTGTTGAGCTCTTTCAGTGCGAGAGGATTGCATGAGCTCTGAGAACATCTCATCACAAGTGCGTTTTTTTGGCTTCTAATCTGCGCTAGCCTCTGGGATGGAGATGATAGGGGGAGTGTAGAAACATTTTCAGCTGCAGGAGAAAAAAAGGAAGAGTAGTATTTTAAAAGATACATTTAGAGAATAAAGGAAAGACTACTTCACACTGAATCAAGCGATTCACATTACTTAGCACATGTGCTTTTGGCACAAGATCGCATTTTGCCTCTTATATTGAGTGCCTGCCGGTTTGGTGTGTGACATCACACATGCTTGGCTGGGCAACAGAATTCGGCTTTCAGACAGCCATTGTAAGGCAAAGGGTTTCGGCTTCTTCAACCTTCATAACATGTGGGAACGGTTTCAAACAGCACCCTCCTTTCCCATACCAAGCAAAGCCCATTGGGAGGGCCATTTAAAAAGAGGGGGTGCGGTTTTAGGGTGAATGTACAGCACAACCCAAACCCCCACACACACCCAATTCTCTGGGATGATCGCTTCACCTCCCCACCCACCACATGGCTAGTATCAGGGAAGATCCCTGTCAGTCAAACACGAACAGTTCAGCACGAACGGGCCTCCCCCCATCGCGTGGCTAACAGCGGAGATGATTTCTTTTCAGCCAAAAGCAAACAGCCCAGCAGGAACGGCCACCTCTGAATGTCCCCTTAAACAAATTTCACCCAGATGGTCATGAACGATATCGCTCTCCTTAGGCTAACACAGAGAGTACCTCCAGGAGAGCTTCATGGAGATGTCCCTGGAGGATTTCCGCTCCATCCCCGGACACGTTAACAGACTTTTCCAGTAGCTATACTGGCCGCGAATGCATCCCAAGTCTTCAGGGCAAATTAAATCATTAAACATCCTTGCTTTTAAACCTGTATTATATTTACAAAGGTACACTCACCAGAGGTGCCTTTTCTGGCTTCATGGTCCAGAAGCCAACCTTGGGAGGGTGGGAAGGGTATTGGCTCCAGGGTGATGAACAGTTCCTGGCTGCCAGGAAGAAGGGATTCTCCACTTGCCTGCTGTGCGCTATCCTCAACTTCCTCCTCCTCCTCATCCACAAAATCCTCATCCCTGTTGCGTGAGACTCACCCCCCTTGCAGGTGTCCATGGACAGTGGTGGGGAAGTGCTAGGGGCTCCCCCAAGAATTACATGCAGCTCATCATAGAAGCACCATGTATGGGGCTCTGACCCGGAGCGACCTTTGCATCCTTTGTTTTTGGGTAGGCTTGCCTCAGCTCCTTAACTTTCACATGGCACTGCTGCGTGTCCCTGTTGTAGCCTCCGTCCATCATGCCCTTGGAGATTTTGGCAAATATACTGGCATTTCGTCTTTTGGAATGGAGTTATGCCTGCACGGATTCTTCTCCCCATACAGCAATCAGATCCCCTACCTCTCGTTCTGTCCATGCTGGAGCTCTTTTGCGATTCTGGGACTCCATGGTCACCTGTGCTGATCAGCTCGCCACGCTGGCCAAACAGGAAATGAAATTCAAAAGTTCACGGGGCTTTTCCTGTCTACCTCGCCAGTGCATCTGAGTTGAGAGCATTGTCCAGAGCGGTCACAATGGAGCACTCTGGGATAGCTCCCGGAGGCCAATACCGTCAACTTGCATTCGCACTACCCGAAATTCGACCCAGCAAGGTCGATTTTAGCACTACTCCCCTCGCCGGGGAGGAGTACAGAAATAGATTTTAAGAGCCCTTTAAGTCGACAAAACAGGCTTGGTCGTGTGAACAGGTGCAGGGTTAAATCGACCTAACGCTGCTAAATTCGACCTAAACTTGTAGTGTAGAACAGGGCTGAGAGAAATTAATCACACCAAAGATCGACCAGGTTTCTATTAGACAAGACCAGAACAGCTTGCCTTAGTCTCTGTATTCTTGGGTTCCAGTAGAGCTCTGCTAGGTAAGCTATTAAAAAGTGGTATGTCAGGGAAAGAGAACGGATTTATTCATTTTTTGTTTCTTTCTGATATATAAACAAAGCCTGCTTGTTTTATGCATTAGAAATTCAAATCTTGCCTATTGCAGAGACTCTATATAGGGACAAATGGAAGACTAGTGAAATTATGGCATAAACCAAAAGGGATTCTTAGTATGATTTCATTAACTGTTTTAATTTCAACTTCCATACCCAATGAACACCTTGGAGAAATTAGGCTTTTGTTAAAGAGTGAAGTCCCATGCTCTGTTAGTTAAGAAGTGAGAGCACATATTAAATATCCTCAGATTTCAAGAAGTTCCCAGAAAACTTGACATTCTTGATATTTCCAAGGTTTAAAAACAGCAGAATTTTTTTAAACTTTCAAATCCTCTTTCAGTTAAAAGCAGCCAAACAGAGCACAAACACATATTTAAAGATAATACTTTGCATGGTCACATTATGTCAATGATTCAGTCTTTTCTTTACCCACTACTATAAATTGGCTCTGAGCACATTATTAAACAAAAAGAAAAGGAGTACTTGTGGCACCTTAGAGACTAACAAATTTATTAGAGCATCTAATCTAATGCTCTAATAAATTTGTTAGTCTCTAAGGTGCCACAAGTACTCCTTTTCTTTTTGCGAATACAGACTAACACGGCTGCTACTCTGAAACCTATTATTAAACATTAACTTTTCCTACCCAGTTTTAGATGTCATTGATTCTACAGGTTCTACACACAATGACATTAAGCCTAAATGATGTTGGAGGATATATTTATTGAAATACCCCAAAGTAAAACAATGGCATGAAAGATAAGAATTAGTCAGATCCAAATATATATATTATATATATAAAAATATATAAATCTCTCCTCTGTTTTTTCCACCAAATGCATCCGATGAAGTGAGCTGTAGCTCACGAAAGCTTATGCTCTAATAAATTTGTTAGTCTCTAAGGTGCCACAAGTACTGCTTTTCTTTTTTCAGATCCAAATGAAATCCAATAATAGCAAATTAACTTTTTCAAAATAATATACTCAGGATTGGCCTTCTGAAAAATTTCTCATTTTTCTCACAAACATTCAGGGAAAAGCTGCAGTACTTTAAAAACCATTTGTGCTTATATAATATAGGGCCCTACTTAAAACATACTCATGATTCTGTATTTCAGACATTTTGCCTAATTTTTCCTTGGCAGAATACCACCACCTGCTGTCAATGAGTGATCATGGGAGTTTCCAGAAAAAGGTTAGCAGACATGGAAAAGAAAGTGCTGACATGATTTTTGTTTTTGAATAATAAATTACAGCATTTAGGGTAAGTGCATGTGGGAAGGAGTATACTAAGAACCTATATTTTTTGTAATTTTAACAACTATGACTGACAGGCAATATTTATTTTGTTAAGAAGATAAGAAGCTCTCTCTATCTAAGATCAATTTAGAATAGTAACAATGGGAAATAACTAGAAATAATTAGATAATTTTTTTTAAAAGGAAACCTTAAATATGAGAAAAACCTTCCTGACAGTGACATCTGTTTGGCAGTAGAACAGTCACCAAAGGAAAGGGTTGGATCTACTTTGCTTGGGAATATTTAAAAACTAGACCAGAAAATGCACCAGTCCTATATCAACAAGAGGACAGACTTCTGTATATGATCCAATAGGTATTTCCCTTCTCTAATATCTATGATTCATTAAGATATTTAAGAGTCAAGATAGAAATCAGGCTTAAAGGTAAGGATCTCCCAGAGAAAGTATTTATGATAATCAAAATGGTCCACATCTGCTGGACCATATTGCTTCCCTAATTTTTCTCTGTTGGCATCTAGTGCATCTCTGCAGAGAAAAATATGCATATATCTTTCCAAAGGCTGCCTGTGGGAAATCCTTTCAGAAAAAAGACATACATCACTGTGGTTGAACCTGATGGCAAAATGTCAGGTTATCTCAAGCAGTGCCTCTCAACATTTCCAAACTACTGTACCCCTTTCATGAGTCTAACTGGCCTTGTGTACCTCCAAGTTCGACGTCACTTAAAAACTACTTGCTTACAAAATCAGACATAAAAATACAAAAGTGTCACAGCACACTGTTACTGAAAAATTGTTTGTTTTCTCATTTTTACCATATAATTATAAAATAAATCAACTGGAATATACTTACTGTGCTTACATTTCAGTGTAGAGTGTGGAAGAAAACAAGTCCTCACTCTGCGTTTGTTAGCAACAAGTCAGAGACAGTTTATTACGAGCAATTGCAAGGGAAGATTGCATTCGGACAGGGGGTCCCCTAACCTTAGGCAGATCTTCCCTCTACAAGCAGTGTAAGACAAGTATTTATACTTTCCCATTACATACATCAACAGCTAACAGTTATCCCTTGTTCATGCAAATTCCTTCCAGACACTACCTTATCTCAAGGTTTCTGCTTAAGTCGGCATTTCATCTTTAAAAACTAAAAGCAAGGCGAAAACAGCATCTCTTACAACTCTCGTGTTATTAGGGTAAGGGTTAGGGTTAGGGTTTCCTTTCTCTCTATCCTTAAATTGACTAAGACATCTACCCACAGATCCTCCTTTTTCTACTTCCACAAGAGAATATAGAGCAGTCTTAATAAGTCAATGTCTGTTTGAAATTTTAGTTTGTACTGACTTCGCTAGTGCTTTTTATGTAGCCTGTTGTAAAACTAGGCACATATCTAGATGAGTTGATGTATCTCCTGCAAGACCTCTGTGTACCCCAGGGGTACACACACCCCTGGTTGAGAACCACTGATCTAGAGACACGGCAAGAGGCCATGTCAAAAGGTGACATGAGGCCCTTCTTTGAGAGTCAAATTCTAAGGCCCAAATACAATCCCATTGAAGTCATTAAAAGTTTTGCCATTGACCTCAATGAGAGTAAGGTAGAGTTCAAATTAGCATGCCTAGTTTTTCTTAGTTTAACAGGGAGCAAATTAATTCAGTCAGGTGGTTTTTCTAATAATCTTGTGACAAAGATACCAACTCACTGTGATCTTCACTGAGATGTCCAATCTATCTTGTAGTCAAAACAGTGATCAGATTATGATAACTTTAAGGCACTCACTGCCAACACTTGCTAGTTATGAACCTACGTACACAGGAGTGAAGGTCTTTGTACCCAACATTTAATTTTTAAAAGCAGCCAATCCCCCAAATTAGCATTTTTTCATGATGGCTATTAACAATATTCTCAAAATTAATGGGCACCAAATTTTTAAGTAAATCATCTATATGAAGATTTTCCCCAGTGTTTATTATTTACATATCTGCCAAATTATAGTACTCAGGAAAGTAAATTGGAGTCAAATACAGTAATAGGCTCTGTGCTAGTTTCTCCATAAAATCTAATGAATGCATATCAATCTTGACCTGTAACACTCCTGTTATTCCAGTACTTGAACTGACATGTGTGAGGACTGTCCATTTACACTGAATTGTTTGACAATGGTCAGCCTGTTATTACTAAATTAGACTATCATAATATTTAATATGTACCCTAAAGCTAGTATTAAAGCAAGGTTACCATAAACTAAACAACCAGCAAATTAATCTAAGAGCAGTCTGAACCGCGTTTCTAAAAGCTATCCCTATTGGCCAACAACTCACTTAAAATTAGCTTGTATCATTTCTCTGCCATTTTTATTTTGTTCATCATCAGAATTTTCCTCCTATTTATCTCTAGCATACAATAGAAAGTGAATCAATATAACCTGACTCCACTTTATGCTTTTAAAGTTGATGGTAAAAAGAAAAGGAGTACTTGTGGCACCTTAGAGACAAACAAATTTATTAGAGCATAAGCTTTTGTGAGCTACAGCTCACTTCATCGGATGCATACAGTGGAAAATATAGTGGGGAGATTTTATATACACAGAGAACATGAAACAATGGGTGTTACCATACAGACTGTAACAAGAGTGATCAGGAAAGGTGAGCTACTACCAGCAGGAGAGCGGGGAAAACCGTTTGTAGTGATAATCAAGGTGGGCCATTTCCAGCACTTTACAAGAACAGTAGGAGGGGAAATAAACAAGGGGAAATAGTTTTACTTTGGGTAATGACACATCCACTCCCAGTCTTTATTCAAGCCTAAGTTAATTGTATCCAGTTTTCAAATTAATTCCAATTCAGCAGTCTCTCGTTGGAGTCTGTTTTTGAAGTTTTTTTGTTGAAGAATTGCCACTTTTAGGTCTGTAATCGAATGACCAAAGAGATTGAAGTGTTCTCCGACTGGTTTTTGAATGTTATAATTCTTGACGTCTGATTTGTGTCCATTTATTCTTTTACGTAGAGACTGTCCAGTTTGGCCAATGTACATGGCAGAGGGGCACTGCTGGTACATGATGGCATATATCACATTGGTAGATGCGCAGGTGAACAAACCTCTGATAGTGTGGCTGATGTGATTAGGCCCTATGATGGTATCCCCTGAATAGATATGTGGACACAGTCGGCAATGGGCTTTGTTGCAAGGATAGGTTCCTGGGTTAGTGTTTTTGGTGTGTGGTTACTGGTGAGTATTTCCTTCAGGTTGGGGGGCTGTCTGGAAGCAAGGACTGGCCTGTCTCCCAAGATCTGTGAGAGTGATGGGTCATCCTTCAGGATAGGTTGTAGAGCTTTGCTGTAGACAATGGATCGACCCATGGAAAAGAAGCCCTTGAGGAATTCCACCATGATTTCAACAATTTCCATCCTACCATCAACCTCAGCCTAGACCAGTCCACACAAGAGATCCACTTTCTGGACATTACAGTGCTAATAAGCGATGGTCACATAAACACTACTCTATATCGGAAACCTACTGACTGCTATACTTACCTACATGCCTCCAGCTTTCATCCAGACCACACCACATGATCCATTGTCTACAGCCAAGCACTACGATACAACTGCATTTGCTCCAACACTTAGACAGAGACAAACACCTACAAGATCTCTATCAAGCGTTCTTACATCTACAATACCCACCTGCTGAAGTGAAGAAACAGATTGATAGAGCCAGAAGAGTACCCCGAAATTACCTACTACAGGACAGGCCCAACAAAGAAAATAACAGAACGCCACTAGCCATCACCTTCAGCCCTCAACTAAAGCCTCTCCAACGCATCATCAAGGATCTACAGCCTATCCTGAAGGACGACCCATCGCTCTCACAGATCTTGGGAGACAGGCCAGCCCTTGCTTACAGACAGCCCCCCAACCTGAAGCAAATACTCACCAGCAACCACACACCACACAATAAAAACACTAACCTTGGAACCTATCCTTGCAACAAAGCCCATTGCTAACTGTGTACATATATCTATTCAGGGGACACCATCATAGGGCCTAATCACATCAGCCACACTATCACAATTCTTCAACAAAAAAAACTTCAAAAACAGACTCCAATGAGAGACTGCTGAATTGGAATTAATTTGCAAACTGGATATAATTAATTTAGGCTTGAATAAAGACTGGGAGTGGATGCGTCATTACACAAAATAAAACTATTTCCCCTTGTTTATTTCCCCTCCTACTGTTCTTGTAAAGTGCTGGAAATGGCCCATCTTGATTATCACTACAAAAGGTTCCTCCCCCCGCCCCACTGGTAATAGCTCACCTTTCCTGATCACTCTTGTTACCATCTGTATGGTAACAGCCATTGTTTCATGTCCTCTGTATATATAAAATTGCCCCATTATATTTTCCACTGTATGCATCCGATGAAGTGAGCTGTAGCTCACGAAAGCTTATGCTCTAATAAATTGTTAGTCTCTAAGGTGCCACAAGTACACCTTTTCTTTTTACGAACATAGACTAACATGGCTGCTACTCTGAAACCTGTCATTATGCAAAGTTAGTGGTGTTATTCTTTTGTTCTCTCTAGAAAAGTGATTCAAGCTTGACAAATGGAGTGTGTTTCCTTAGCAGCAACTTTATTTTTATGCTTTATGTGTTATTTTTAGAAACTAATTCAAGTAATGGAAGTTTGTTGAAAGCCAGACCTCTCTCCTGACAAACTGGACCAATGTAACCAATATTGACATAACCCGCTGTGGGAGCACAAGATACCATCACTCACACTGAATTGTGTCTCACTCCAAGTCAGTGGGACTAGGTGCTACTAAACTAGAAGTATCATCAGAATGTGGTCATCTTGTGGTTTATAGCATTTTGTGCCTTGTGTTACAGATTTGGAGAATTTACATACCAGATATGTAAATTCAATCACATGTGTGTGACTTTCTAAATGCTATGAATCATAAAAACTTCTTTACATTGTTAGAGGTCATCCTGTTCAACATGTCTATTAGCAAACATGTTAATGGGAGGCATTCAGTCTATTCCATTCCATTATAGTCTAATAGATGGACCTCCAGAGACATCAGGCAGGGGGGTTTGCTAATATTTCTTCTTATACTTTACAAATGACAACAGAGTCCAAGAGCGAAATAAACATAACTAAGCTCAAAGAAGAAATGGAATTAACTTTGGGATTGTTGGTCACATACAGATATAGAGAGACAGGGAAACAACTGTGCCATATTCAGTGCCTGCAAGGAGGCACAATGCATAGCTCCCACTGAGGGCCCTTAAAAATTAAACAATCCCCTAACATTTAGTATCAAATTTCCATGAATATCATCATGATGTAGGAAGGCCCCATTCCAAATACAATCCTTAAACACCTCACAGAAAATAGAAAAATCAGGAAAAACCTGCCAACATTAAAGAAGAACTTTAGTAGAGATTGAGGTTTAAAGTGTGCACAGTTCCATGTTCAATTATCAAGGATGTTTGTCAACATAATTACAGAGCTTCCTCCTTATCTAAAGGTATACACAGATGGCAGACAATTTCCAAGTTAGCTCACAAAGAGATGTTCAGAAAGATATGATGTTTATAGGCATCAATCAGGATCCAGGCCCCATTATGCTAGATACTATACAAACAAAAGACAATTAAGAGTTTACAATAAAAATTAAGACAAGATGCAACAACTGAGTGAACAGATAGCTGGAGGAGATGGGAGAGGAAGGATGAGGGTAACAGTGACAGAAACAGTCACCTATGTGACAATTAGCAGGTTCCAAGGCAAAAGATATTTTTAATATAAATAAGTCATGGATAGTAATGATTCTTGATGGCTACCTGTCTATAATTTCATCAGCAGTATCAGATATTATGAGACATATCTTTTCATATATCCTAAAACAACTGAAATGTTAGTTCATACCACTTCAATAGTACAGAATGAATTCTGCTTCAATGTTAATGTCTAATATGGATTATAAAATGAGTACTCACATTTCATTGCATACCTGTAAATGTAAAATGCAGCTACCTAAACTACTAAATTAAGGATGTTGTTCTTGATAATGCAGGATAGCTACTGCATGTACTTATGCTCAAATAAATTTGTTAGTCTCTAAGGTGCCACAAGTACTCCTTTTCTTTTCGCATGTACTTAGAAAGAGCAACAAATAAATCTTCAAGAATATATTGCTAAAGATCAATAACTTAAGTCAGGAGAGTAATGTTAAGTGACAGGAGCAAGTGATGCATCATTTGCCAGGAGGACATCCTGCAATCTTAAACCACATCCATCTTTTCTTCCCCTTTTATCCACAAGGTCCCAAGTTGCAGCCTCCTTCAGAGCTGTCTGAACGATTATTCTATCAGCGGAGTACATCTTGCATAAACATGCATGTGCCTTACATGGTGTTCATGTTCATTAGATTGCATGTCACATTTTCTTTTTTCAAGTGTGATGATTGCTGTTCTGCATTACCTCCTGTCCAGAGCTAGTCAAATCTGAAAATTCACTGTGACTTCCAGTATAGGAATATCACAGAAAAAGAGCAGATTGCATTTTCTGTACATCAACTGTACCCTGGAGAGTGAAACCACTAGTACTAAGTATGCCTAGCATTCCTTAGGGTATTTGTGGTAAAATGATAAGCAGCCATGCGTCAGCCTGTTCTATACACTGTTTTTGTACTAATATAGCTATCAGTTAGCAGCATTATTTTTTAACAAAGAAAAGTTATACTAGTACAACCCCAGGAAACCTACCTGGAGATCACGCAAAAAATCCAAAACTACTAACAAAAGAACCTGATGACAACTATCCAGCACAATAACAAAAAGTTAAACCAACTACAATAATTCCACAACCCAGAACACAACCTCTGGGAGAAACCATGGCATCAGAATCCACCACATGGACACTACATGACACCCCAACATCATCAATTTATTAGTACTACCTCTAAGCGGAGCTGAATTATCTGTATTCCCCCAAGGGACTAAACTTCTGCCCCATCACAGACCCAGATACCATACTAACATGTGGAGAACTAAAAGAATTCTTCCGCTGACCCCCCCTCAGAGAATTCCACACCAACAGTCATAAGAAAAAATAATAATCTGACTGGACACCCCACAGCATACAAAACCACACACTTGATCATTATATTGATTGCTTCAGGACAAAAACTGACTGTGAAATCCTTAATAAACACCACATACACCATTCTCTTTCCACTGGTGAGAGGACATTTATACAGTACCTGAAATCTAACCATCAGATAAGGATCAAACTAACAGGCAAAGGGGGAGCCACTGTAGTCTTCAACCATGACTACATTAATGAGGCCAATTGACAACTCTTCAACACCACCTACTATAAAGAATTAATAGAAGACCCAAAGATCCTTCACCCAGGAATTTAAAGATATAATCAAATCCTTCCCCAAACAGCTCCAAGAGAAACACCCTCTCTCTCTCTCTCACAAACCCACCCCAGGGACCTTCTGCATGCTTCCCAAAACACACAGACAAGGGAAGCAAGGCAGAACAATCAGATCTGACCAGGACAAAAACAGACTTCCTCCACAAACTCCTGCAACATTAACAACCTCCTTCAGAACACCATCCTTGCTACCATAGATGTCACTTTCCTATATACTAATATCCTTCACAATGACAGCATAGCTGCCTCCTCAAATATTTAGAAGACAGTGGACAACCCCATATCCCCCCAAACACATCACCAAACTCATCCATTTCATCCTCACCCATAACAATTTTACATTCAACAAGCACACACTTTGTCCAAATTATGGGAACAGCCAGAGGTACTAGGATGGCTCCCCAGTATGCCAACTTCTTCATGGGCCACATTGACAAAGAATTTCTGGATAAATGCACCATGAAGCAAGGGTATATCTGAGATACATCAATGATATTTTCATCTTCTGGACAGATGACCTAAACTCCCCCATACATGTCCATTGCAACTTCAACAATCCCTCCCGCTCCATCAAACTCTCCCTAGAACACTTCCACACCAGCATCAACTTCCTGGAAACCACAATCAGGTTCAACAATGGAATCCTGCGGACAACTATATATAAGAAACCCTTGGATCATGACACTTACCTTCAAATATCACCCCAAACACACCAAGAAATCTGTTATCTACCACCAGGCATGCAGAAGCCACAGAATATGCTCCAAGGAGATAGCCCAAGATACACACCTTAACAGATTTAAAACTGCCTTCACCAAACAAGGGCAGTCCACCAGACAGGTAGATTGTATCATGGAAGGGGCCACCCAAATAACCCATGAGAACCTGCTTCAATACGTGAAAAAAAATGTGACCCCGTACAACCTCACACTGGAACTCACATGGGGTATCATTAAACAATTATAACCCATACTTGATGGAGACCAGATCTTGAAAGAAATCTTTCCCAAACCTCTTCTTCTGGCCTTCAAGCACTCTGAACCTCACCAAGCTCATCATCCGAAGCAAGCTCCCCACAGACCAGAAGCCATCAACTCAAAACAGCACCAGACCTTGCCATAACAAAGATGCAAAATCTGTAGACATATCTCCACTGCTACAAACTTCAATATCCCCCACAACCCACCTTTCAAGATCCATGGGTCATACACATGCCCATCACATGTTGTTGGCCCCATCCAGTGCACTACATGCACCAATAACCACTACCTGGGTGAAACAAGATAATCATAGATTCATAGATACCAAGGTCAGAAGGGACCATTCTGATCATCTAGTCCGACCTCCTGCACAGCGCAGGCCACAGAATCTCACCCACCCACTCCTATGAAAAACCTCACCTATGTCTGAGCTATTGAAGTCCTTAAATCATGGTTTAAAGACTTCAAGGAGCAGAGAAGCCTCCCTCAAGTCACCCCTGCCCCATGCTACAGAGGAAGGCGAAAAACCTCCAGGGCCTCTCCAATCTGCCCTAGAGGAAAATTCCTTCCCGACCCCAAATATGGCGATCAGCTAAACCCTGAGCATATGGGCAAGATTCACCAGCCAGATACTACAGAAAATTCTATCCTGGGTAACTCAGATCCCATCCATCTAATATCCCATCTCAGGGGATTGGTCCTATTTACCCTGAATATTTAAAGATCAATTACTTACCAAAATCCCATTATCCCATCATACCATCTCCTCCATAAACTTATCAAGTAGGATCTTAAAACCAGATAGATCTTTTGCCCCCACTGCTTCCCTTGGAAGGCTATTCCAAAACTTCACTCCTCTGATGGTTAAAAACCTTCGTCTGATTTCAAGTCTAAACTTCCTGGTGGCCAGTTTATACCCATTTGTTCTTGTGTCCACATTGGTGCTGAGCTGAAATAATTCCTCTCCCTCTCCTATATTTATCCCTCTGATATATTTATAGAGAGCAATCATATCTCCCCTCAACCTTCTTTTAGTTAGGCTAAACAAGCCAAGCTCCTTAAGTCTCCCTTCATAAGACAAGTTTTCCATTCCTCGGATCATCCTAGTAGCCCTTCTCTGTACCTGCTCCAGTTTGAATTCATCCTTTTTAAACATGGGAGACCAGAACTGCACACAGTATTCTAGGTGAGGTCTCACCAGTGCCTTGTATAACGGTACTAAAACCTCCTTATCCCTACTGGAAATGCCTCTCCTGATGCATCCCAAAACCGCATTAGCTTTTTTCACAGCCATATCACATTGGCAGCTCATAGTCATCCTATGATCAACCAATACTCCAAGGTCCTTCTCCTCTTCCGTTATTTGATTATATCTTCTAATTGATGCGTCCCCAATTTATAACTAAAATTCTTGTTATTAATCCCTAAATGCATAACCTTACACTTCTCACTATTAAATTTCATCCCATTACTATTACTCCAGTGTACAAGGTCATCCAGATCCTCCTGTATAATATCCCGATCCTTCTCTGAATTGGCAATACCTCCCAGCTTTGTATCATCTGCACACTTGATTAGCACACTCCCACTTTTTGTGCCAAGGTCAGTAATAAAAAGATTAAATAAGATTGGTCCCAAAACCGATCCCTGAGGAACTCCACTGGTAACCTCCCTCCAACCTGACAGTTCGCCTTTCAGTAGGACCCGTTGCAGTCTCCCCTTTAACCAATTCCTTATCCACCTTTTGATGTTCATATTGATCCCCATCTTCTCCAATTTAACTAATAATTCCCCATGTGGCACGGTATCAAATGCTTTACTGAAATCTAGGTAAATTAGATCCACTGCATTTCCTTTATCTAAAAAAGCTGTTACTTTATCAAAAAAGGAGATTAGGTTGGTTTGGCACGATCTACCTTTTGTAAAACCATGTTGTATTTTGTCCCATTTACCATTGACTTCAATGTCCTTTACTAATTTCTCCTTCAAAATTTTTTCCAGGACCTTGCATACTACAGATGTCAAACTAACTGGCCTGTAGTTACCCGGATCACTTTTTTTTCCTTTCTTAAAAATAGAAACTATATTAGCAATTCTCCAATCATTCGGTACTATTCCTGAGTTTACAGATTCATTAAAAATTCTTGCTAATGTCTTGCAATTTCAGGTGCCAATTCCTTTAATATTCTTGGATGAAGATTATCTGGGCCCCCCGATTTAGTTCCATTAAGCTGTTTCAGTTTCGCTTCTACCTCTGATATGGTAATATCTACCTCTATATCCTCCTTCCCATTTGTCATGCTACCATTATCCCCAAATGAACTCACACAGAAAAATGATAAAAGACAAAAGCACCCTATCACCATAGGTGAACGATTTTCACAGAGCAATCACTCCATATCTGACCTCTCAATCCTCATCCTCAAAGGAAACCTGCACAACTCCTTCAAAAACAAGGCTGGGAGTTTAAAGTCATAATTTTTCTAGACACTAAAAATCATGGACTTAATAAAGACCATGGATGTATAGCTTGTTACAACAACCTGTAACCCACTAATCTCCCTTTTTTGTCCTGTGTTTGCAGTGGTGTTAAGTGACCACTTCATCTGGAATAGTCTCTTACAATATGTGTTAACTATGTACGCTAACAGTCTGTTCCACAACGTATTTAGCTGTGACAATCTGAGGGCTTGTCTACACTGACAGTGCGGCAGCTGCACCTCTGTAGAACTTAGTGAAGACACTAGCTACGCCAACGGGAGAGTTTCTCCCGTCAGCGTAGGTAATCCACCTCTCTGAGTGGCAGTAGCTATGTTGGCAAGAGAAGCCCTCCCGTCGACATAGCGCGGTCTACACTGGAATTAGGTCAATATAACTATGTCACTCAGGGGTGTGGATTTTCTACACCCCTCAGCGACATAGTTATACCAACATAATTTTTTAGAGTAGACCAAGCCTCAATACCTTTCCCAGACAGAGCTATTCTTCAAATAAGCTTAAAGCTTGTGGCTTTCACTCACAGGCCCAATAAAAAGATATTACTTCACCCACCTTCTCTCTCTTCTACTGAGAGGAAGAGTCTCTGCTTAAAAATTATAGGACAATACCAGAAGCCAGTCACTTTGATGGCCTATATCAGAACTCCTAGGAGACTAGTTTAGATGAGGGGAAATGTATGGTATATCAGTGGATATGCTAAAAAGGTTTGCACTTGACTGGGGTGGGATCAGAATGGGTCCCTCTTCTTAAGGACACTGTAAAATATGAACAGAGAAAGACGGAGATGAACTCGACAGTCTGAGAAGCTGAAGGTAGAATAAATAGGCTGTCTGCATAGCAACTGGGCATTTCCAACCTCAGCTAGAATAAGACATATGTTTGCTTGTTTTTTCTCTGTTTTTTCTAATTTGTTTAAACTTCTAAATACATAGCTTATCTTAGAGGAAACTGTGTGTCTGGAAATTCACATCAGTCAGTCTTCACAGGGAGAAAAAGCATGCCTCACAGGTACCCACAACACAAGGGGCCTTCAAGATAAGGAAGTCTGTGAACCTGTGCACTTATGCTTGTTTCAGACTAGAAAGCCCAGGATTTGTGGAACTGACCACCAAGGAAGGGCAGTTGCAAAAGGCAACAAGGATCAGTTCAGATACCAAAGTGAAAATGGGTGCTAAAGGGATTTAAACTTCCACAAGAATTATGGTATATATTTACAAATAAACAGACTACACCAGGAATATTCCCTGCTTTTAGTAAACCAATCTCTCGTCCAAATGCAAACCACCCTGCAAAGTCCCAAATGTTGGCTATCACTCAGCCAAAGAGGCAACATTTTCATTCAAACATTTATATTGCAGTGGCACCTACAGACCACAAGCAGCACTGGGGCCAGAGAGGAGGAGATTACAGTCGCCAAGACATAGCCAAAGCATGAACAAGA
This sequence comes from Dermochelys coriacea, assembly GCF_009764565.3. Classification (NCBI taxonomy): domain Eukaryota; kingdom Metazoa; phylum Chordata; order Testudines; family Dermochelyidae; genus Dermochelys; species Dermochelys coriacea. The sequence goes on along the minus strand of NC_050072.1, from coordinate 73,179,305 downwards.
GTTTTGGCAGTATGGTAAGACAGGAATGGTGAGATCTGTGCAGGAAGATGGAGCAAGACATGGTATGAATGTCAGGGTCAAAGAGGAGGAGTCAGGAGCAATCCAATCTGGAGATGACAAACACAGGATCACTGTAGCCAAAAGCTTAGTTGAGAAGAAGCATGAAAATCTCCTAGCTAGATGAAGAATGGTATTGTCACTACATGGTCATCCGAAATAAGTTAGGAGTGTCATAGGACTTCCAAGCTTCATACCACCTTGACCAACAGGGAATTGATGCTTTCAGTCAACAAACCTGGCTAGCTCTTCAAAGATATTTTCCATTTCTGAGCATCATCACTTCAACCTTATGCAGGCTGAGTTTGAGCCAACTGTTCTTCATCCAGGTCCTGATCATCTATAGGCACTGCAACATCCCATGACGGTAGAGCCATCATCTGTAGAAAATTAAATGAACAACTGAAGGATATCAGTGTATTGTTGGCAACAGAGCCCAGGGCACCTCAACACCTTTTTAAGATGAATGCTTGGATATTTCTTCTCAGCTTCATCACATGGGTGCATTGAGACGATTTTGTTTCTGGGGTGAGGAGTGTTCTGCACTGGAGGACTATGACTCTACAGACAACCAGAGTTCTTAAATGTAAAGGTGCAGCACACAGCAAATAATGGCATAACAGTTTTATGCTGGACACAGAACAGATGGAAGAGTCAGGAAGTGAAAATGCAGGAGACAATACTAGGGAACAATGGTTTAGTAGCAAGCTGCCACTACAATTGGATAGATCTAGGGACAAGGAATTAGGAATGGTTAGTTCCTCTCCTTAATAAAATGTATCCCATGGACTGAAGGGCAAGTCCTTTTCTGTTACCTCAGACCCTATCACAAAATTGCTGCATAATTAGGCATAACTGCTAGCCACTGCATAGGGCAAGCCCAGGTAGAGTGCTGCAAGGCAGAACTCAAACACATCAGGAGAACTGAGAGAGGGAAGCTCCCACCATCTGTGCCCCATTATTCCTTGTTTCCAGACAGTAACAACAGGCTTTTCCAGATAAATTCAGCATCAGCACTTTACAATCTTAGTCATAACTGGGATCGTTATTTTAATGATAATTTTCAAAGGTTTAAAAAAACAACTAATTCCTACCTGCAAAATACTGTTTCTTTATCTGAATGTAATCAAAAGAGATCCATACTGGAAATCTAAAAGGAAACAAAGCTTAGAGGGGAAGATTATTTGAACTATAAAAAAAAAGAAAGTTTGCAGCACTCCCATTCTAGTGTAAAGTATTAAAGGTAATTTTCTATTTCTGACATTTAATCATGGGACAACCCATTGCACAGAAATTGTTTTCTGGCTGGTTTAATTAATAGAAACGCTCATCAGATACACATGAGCCATGTTGAACATTCTATTCTATATATTTTATTATTATTACAGACACTCTTGTTTGCAGAATTACTTCCCCTTTTATCCTTTCACATTTTCTTCTCTCTTTGACTTTAGCAGGTCTCATCACTGATGCACCTTATTCTGCTAGAGATGTATATCTTGGTGAACTGTAAGCAGAAAGGTAGCTCCTTGCAGCTGGGATCAAAAACACAAGAAATAATTGCTTCTAAAAGGCAATGAGGTTTTTTGCCCTCTTAAATTTTTTTGGGGGGGGTTGTGGGGGCTTACCTGCTCTGTTCATTATCTGAATTAGTTGGATAGTTTTATTTGCTGGAAGGTATTTTTTTCTAGGGTCCTGAACTGTCAATTTTTGAAGTTATATTCTATGTAGTTTCTTAGCCTCTGATAAAGTTTCATATATAATGCTCTTCAAAACAAACACAAAATACTGTACATGATTGTCAAAGGCACTGGAGTGTCTGTCTCAAAACATTTACACAAATGGGACCACGCTTAACTGAAGGAAAGATAGAGACATCAGTTATGCTGAACACAGTAAAGCAGAAAGTGAACAGAGAAACCTTCTAGCTGTTTATGGCTTATATTTCGTGCTGTGTGTGTTTTCTGCTGGCAGCAAGACACATTTAGGTGGATGGATGGGTGACTAGGAGCCATTTTCATGACAACTGTGATTTCGGGCCTGTAATATTCTTGGGCTCTCCAGTATTTGGAAGAAACATACACACCGAGACTTAAAAGGTACCAAAGCTTTACCAAGATTCTTAGATCTCTAGTAAAAACAGTGCTACAATATTCTAATGGTTCAAAATACTGCACTTCTTTAGTAGTAGTAGTAAATTGAGTCACTACTGTAGGACAGTAATACATTTTATAAGGATTATCGCAGGCAAATGAATACAGAAGTTCCATTTATTGTTTCGTTATGCAGATGTTCCGTTATTAAGCTCCCACTTCAACAAAATAAAGGCAAAAAACAAACAAGAGCATCAGGATTTCCACTATTAAAATAAACCTATGGATTGGAGGCCAGAGAAAAGGATACAAACCCAGGGAATACAGAAATAGTTAAGGTCATGCACAATACATTTATGCAAGGCTGCGCTCTGACAGGCTGCAAACACTTCCTATGTCCTGACCAAGTCCCGACCTACATGTGGACCTCTCTCATGTTTCACTTCTGTTAAGATAGGAATCATTTGCATACAGGGTTGTGTGTAGCATCCATCTTTGCTCAGATTGACTATATTTGTGAGTGTGCACAAGAACTATTTTGGCCAAGTCCCATAATGCTCCTCCGGAGTGTAAGTCATGTAGAAATGGTAGAGTGCCTTCACTTCCTGTAGCAGAATCATGTGCCTAGCTTCCACTGCAGTTTCTGGTGTACCCAGCTTAGTTTAGATTGTATCTGGTGGGATCTAAGTAGGCCTCTGAGACTTCATCAGCAGACATATTGTGTTTCACCAGTTTTCCAATATACCAGGATCACAAAAATGAACAAAATCAGTTCTTCTCCCTCTTCCCCCAATAAGGAGGTTCCCCATTTCACTGCAGCCAGACCCAGGCAAAAAATTATATAGGAAAAAAATTATAGAAACCAATTCTTAAATACTAGCACCAAAAGGCCCTCATTCTCAGAAATAAATGAGGCAAATTTCATGCTTCTCTCCCCCCTATTTCAGCCTAGGGTACAGGAGGGCTTCTGGGCTGCCAGCTTTAAACAGCATTGCTAGTTTCCTTTAGTTATAGTATGTCTCTTAAAGAAAAGGAGTACTTGTGGCACCTTAGAGACTAACAAATTTATTAGAGCATAAGCTTTCGTGAGCTACAGCTCACTTCATCGGATGCATTTGGTGGATAAAACAGAGGAGAGATTTATATACACACACACAGAGAACATGAAACAATAAACCCATGTTTATTAATAATAAACCCATTAATATTTAATTTAATTTATTAATAATAAACCCATTGTTTCATGTTCTCTGTGTGTGTGTATATAAATCTCTCCTCTGTTTTTTCCACCAAATGCATCCGATGAAGTGAGCTGTAGCTCACGAAAGCTTATGCTCTAATAAATTTGTTAGTCTCTAAGGTGCCACAAGTACTCCTTTTCTTTTTGCGAATACAGACTAACACGGCTGCTACTCTGAAACCTGTGATTATGCAAGGCACCGAATTTAGCCGTATAGAGTGGAAATCTGTCAACTTCATGAAAAAACTCGCACAGATACAGACAGACATCATCTTCCTCTCCAAATGCAAACAGATGGACATCATACCAAAAGGACTGAAGGTAAAAAATCCATTACAATCTACATACCACACAGACTATGCTGACAGCTTGTGCCACACACTCTCAAGGAAACTGCGGAACCACCTGATCAACATCCTCTACAGCAAACAGGGAAAGATTAAGAATGAGCTCTCAAAACTGGATACTCTCATAAAGAACCAACCTTCCACACAAACTTCCTCGTGGCTGGACTTTACAAAAACTAGACAAGCCATTTACAAAACACACTTTGATTCTCTACAAAAGAAAAAGGACACTAAGCTATCTAAACTACTATATGCCACAAGGGGCCACAACAATGGTTCCCGTAACCCACCCAGCAATATTGTTAATCTATCCAACTATACTCTTAGCCCAGCGGAAGAATCTGTCCTATCTCGGGGCCTCTCCTTTTGCCCCTCCACCCCCACAAACATGATACAGTTCTGTGGTGACCTAGAATCCTATTTTCGACGTCTCAGACTCAAGGAATATTTCCAACACACCTCTGACCAACATATTAACCCACAGAGACCTTCCTGCCAACACTACAAAAAGAAGGATTCTAGGTGGACTCCTCCTGAAGGTCGAAACAGCAGCCTGGATTTCTACATAGACTGCTTCCGCCGACGTGCATGAGCTGAAATTGTGGAAAAGCAGCATCGCTTACCCCATAACCTCAGCCATGCAGAACACAGTGCCATCCACAGCCTCAGAAACAACTCTGACATCATAATCAAAAAGGCTGACAAAGGAGGTGCTGTCGTCATCATGAATAGGTCGGAGTATGAACAAGAGGCTACTAGGCAGCTCTCCAACACCACTTTCTACAAGCCATTACCCTCTGATCCCACTGAGAGTTACCAAAAGAAACTACAGCATTTGCTCAAGAAACTCCCTGAAAAAGCACAAGAACAAATCCGCACAGACACACCCCTGGAGCCAGGACCTGGGGTATTCTATCTGCTACCCAAGATCCATAAACCTGGAAATCCTGGACGCCCCATCATCTCAGGCATTGGCACCCTGACAGCAGGATTGTCTGGCTATGTAGACTCCCTCCTCAGGCCCTTCGTTACCAGCACTCCCAGCTATCTTCGAGACACCACCGATTTCCTGAGGAAACTACAGTCCATTGGTGATCTTCCTAAAAACACCATCCTAGCCACTATGGATGTAGAAGCCCTCTACACCAACATTCCACACAAAGATGGACTACAAGCCGTCAGGAACAGTATCCCCGATACTGTCACGGCTAACCTGGTGGCAGAACTTTGTGACTTTGTCCTGACCCATAACTATTTCACATTTGGTGACAATGTATACCTTCAAATCAGCGGCACTGCGATGGGTACCCGCATGGCCCCACAGTATGCCAACATTTTTATGGCTGACTTAGAACAACGCTTCCTCAGCTCTCGTCCCCTAATGCCCCTACTCTACTTGCGCTACATTGATGACATCTTCGTCATCTGGACCCATGGAAAAGAAGCTCTTGAGGAATTCCACCATGATTTCAACAATTTCCATCCCACCATCAACCTCAGCCTGGACCAGTCCACACAAGAGATCCACTTCCTGGACACTACGGTGCTAATAAGCGATGGTCACATAAACACCACCCTATATCGGAAACCTACTGACCGCTATTCCTACCTACATGCCTCTAGCTTTCATCCAGATCATACCACTCGATCCATTGTCTACAGCCAAGCGCTACGATATAACCGCATTTGCTCCAACCCCTCAGACAGAGACAAACACCTACAAGATCTCTATCATGCATTCCTACAACTACAGTACCCACCTGCTGAAGTGAAGAAACAGATTGACAGAGCCAGAAGAGTACCCAGAAGTCACCTACTACAGGACAGGCCCAACAAAGAAAACAACAGAACGCCACTAGCCATCACCTTCAGCCCCCAACTAAAACCCCTCCAACGCATCATCAAGGATCTACAACCTATCCTGAAGGACGAGCCATCGCTCTCTCAGATCTTGGGAGACAGACCAGTCCTTGCTTACAGACAGCCCCCCAATCTGAAGCAAATACTCACCAGCAACCACACACCACACAACAGAACCACTAACCCAGGAACCTATCCTTGCAACAAAGCCCGTTGCCAACTCTGTCCACATATCTATTCAGGGGATACCATCATAGGGCCTAATCACATCAGCCACACTATCAGAGGCTCGTTCACCTGCGCATCTACCAATGTGATATATGCCATCATGTGCCAGCAATGCCCCTCTGCCATGTACATTGGCCAAACTGGACAGTCTCTACGTAAAAGAATGAATGGACACAAATCAGACGTCAAGAATTATAACATTCAAAAACCAGTTGGAGAACACTTCAATCTCTCTGGTCACTCGATCACAGACCTAAGAGTGGCTATATTTCAACAAAAAAGCTTCAAAAACAGACTCCAACAAGAGACTGCTGAATTGGAATTAATTTGCAAACTGGATACAATTAACTTAGGCTTGAATAGAGACTGGGAATGGATGAGTCATTACACAAAGTAAAACTATTTCCCCATGGTATTTCTCCCTCCCACCCCACCCCCCACTGTTCCTCTGATATTCTTGTTAACTGCTGGAATTAGCCTACCTGCTTGTCACCATGAAAGGTTTTCCTCCTTCCCCCCCCTGCTGTTGGTGATGGCTTATCTTAAGTGATCACTCTCCTTACAGTGTGTATGATAAACCCATTGTTTCATGTTCTCTGTGTGTGTGTATATAAATCTCTCCTCTGTTTTTTCCACCAAATGCATCCGATGAAGTGAGCTGTAGCTCACGAAAGCTTATGCTCTAATAAATTTGTTAGTCTCTAAGGTGCCACAAGTACTCCTTTTCTTTTTGCGAATACAGACTAACACGGCTACTACTCTGAAACCTGTGAGTATGTCTCTTAGTTTCTCTTAATTACTATTCTGCAAATGTCACTTTGTGGTATTCCCCATTGCATAGCAATCCCTATTCACTTTCTTTTAAATGGAAGCTGAACTTTTAGGAGAGTCAGGAGGCTTCTGCCCTCTGAGAAGACAGGGTGACAGATGGTGGCATTTTGAATATTCATCAACAGCCAAAAATGAGTTCATTTCTAGTGAAGTGGTACAGGAATGAGGAAAGACTGATAAAGGTCAAGGCCTCTGAACCTTCAGAAGGAGCTGGGGAAGAGGGCAGATCAAAAGTCCCCAAATGAGACAATCAGTTATCATTTACCTTCTCTCTTCTCATCGTCCTACAGTAACTTTTTCCTTCACCTGCAGCACACAGAAAGCCTTGAATCCTGACAACTGTCCTCTTTCTCTAAGCATTAAACAACCCAAAGCTGTTGTAGTTTCAGCAATAAGACAACAGGCAATGCCTTTCTGAATGACTCTAGTATATCTCAGGGGAGCATAAGCAAACTAGGGAACTGTGGTTACTGTAAGATGGGCACACAACTGGCTGAAAGACCATACTCAAGGACTAGTTATTGACAGGTCACTGCCAAACTGGGAGGATGTATCCAGAGTGGTCCCACAGGGGTCAGTCCTGGTCTGGTACTGTTCAACTATTTTAATTAATGACTTGGATGAAGGCATGGAGGGGATGCCTTTATTAGGATAAACTGTCTAACTATAGGGGTAGTTAAGCTGTGGAATAGACTTCCAAGGAAGGCTGTAGAATCCCCATCACTGGATTTTTTAGGAACAGGTTAGCCAAACACCCGTCAGGGATGGTCTAGGTATATTTAGTCCTGCCTCATCGGGGGGCTGGACTAGATGACTTCTCCAGTCCCTTCCAGCCCTACATTTCCAAGAGAATAAGGCAGGAGACCAATGTGAAATAATCCCCTAGAAATGCACACTGCCTGGAGTGCCTTAGTACTACCATTAAACAGAATTTACACAAAGAAGTAAAACTGGTCAGACGCACACAGTTCCTGGGTATTTCTGCCACACGCATGACATCACTAAGAGTCAATAACAAAGGCTCACATCTGTGTAAAGTTCCAAAGTCATTTTATACAACAAAGCTTGAACACGGGGTTCCATTTATTTCCTTTCTTAAAACCCACCCTAGATTCCCTTTTTACCCTCTCTCTCAGTAAAAACTAACAATATTTCTGTACAATGAGCATTTAATGCTAATTTTTTTGCAAACTGTGTAATAAATCAAATATCTGACATGGTCTGTTCTTTTTTATGTTCTATGGACACTTTGTATATTTCTAACTAGAACACATTTTCAACTTCCTATTAAATGAACACACTATGTTGTTGTGTTTTGCTAGTTTTATTGATTTTTGGCTCCTTCCCCCATTTCTACTTTCAATTTCTCAAAAAAAAACCCAAAACCCATAAATAACTCTCTCAAGTAATTGACAGATTGCCCCATTGAAATAGTCAGTTTTCACACTGCTGATTTCAAGAGATAACTGCTGTTGTGAAGCCTTTGACTTTCAGACTATCTACTGCCTCAGCTGAACTGTAAATCAGAGGTGAATTTGCAAAGCAGAGCTGCTTTACTGATAAAAGCCTATTTTTGTAAGAATTAAATCTTGATTGGCAGAAAAAAGCAGTAACATGCCAAGAGTTTGAGTAACATGCTTTCCAAATATTACCTGGTTTATTTGGGGCTATCTTTATCATGTGTACCAAACAATTAAATGGGTTGCTAAACAGTTGCACACTCCCTTTCCACTCCTAAAACTCCTCTCTTTTTAAATGTGGTTTAGCCATTTTACTTTAAAAAACAATTTTTCCTCATTTATGGCCTACAAGCCTTCAAGACTTTGGGAGTTTTTCCACTGACAGCAACGTGTGCTGGATTGGACTCTTACTCTTTCACTGAATCATAAATTAACAAACTGCTTGGGATTTTATTTCATTTTTATATTCTGGTGCACCAGATTAGACTGCCATTCAATAGCCCGTTTGTTTGTAAAGTGCCCAAATGAGACACGCAGTTACATTTATCTGTACCCTTTAGTCTTGGGTTTTAATTTTTAGCTATAACAAATACTAATGAGTGCATCATTGTGTGCTCCAGAACAATTAAGAGGAGACCGAATCTCCTTATCTTTAAGAACAGGACTTCTGCACTTCCTCTTTCTAGTAGTAATAGAAAACTGATCAATGGAAGAAATAGGAGGTATGTATTGAAAAATCTAGTCACCCAGCTCTGAAATCCAACAACACACACACACACACACAGATACATCCATTTTCCAAGGTTACAGACATGAGTGGGATCAGCAAAGACACTGTGAAACTTCCGTTGCTAGCTATTTAGGGCAACAGAAACAGTAAGTAAATGGAGAGCACCTGTTTATTTGTATAAAGGAACTCTACTGATCCTTCCTCTGACTGGCATAGGAAACTGCATATTCAATGTGCTGACAGACTTGGAGCTCAGTTAGCACAACTGTATACAGTAAATAAAATAAAATAACATGAACAGCACTTACATAGCACAATTCATCTTCAAATCACTTTACAAACATAAACTATTCCTTACAAAATGCCTGCTAGGCATTTAATTAGTATCCCCTTATTGCAGTTAGGGAAAGAGACAATTATCCAAGGTCACGGAGAGAGGCCGTGTCAGAGTTGGGATAAGAACTTATGATTTCCTGATTCCTAGCCTTGTGCTTTGACTGGCTTCCCTCTCTAGACCAGTATTATCTATGTCACCAAGCTTTCAACTGATTTTCCTCTTTGTTGTTGTTTGTTTTATGAAAATAGAATAATCTTTACAGTTAAGGCAATGTTATTTAAAACCTTTTTAAAGATAAAGTTATCCTTCCTGCCCTGATCCTGTACCTCTGGGCTATCTGCAGGCAGAGATTGCTCTTCAAAAAAGGATTTTAAAGAATTTTTAAGGAAATGCCACATCTCTGATTAACACATGGCTGCTGGCCAAGAGAAGGAGCTTCCCTTTAACAGGATGAGAGCTCACTGGTGAATAAGAAGTCAGGCAGAGAGCAAGAAGACACTGTGCATGCTTCCACACGCAGCTCAATCTTGATATGCAACAATCCTAGTTCTGGAACTCCTAGCTGGTTCAGACCATGCTGCCAAATCCACTGCAGCCACAGGAGGAGGATCCACATCCTGGAGCACCCACTCCACCAGTGACTGGACTGAAATGTTACTGAGCTGTCTCCAGAGTGATAATTTGAACCCCTGGAAAATCAAGATGATTCTTTCCTCTTTATCATGGCCAGAGTTGGGGCACATTGCAGTTTCTTGCTTCCTATTTAACAGGAAACCTCCTTCCACTATTTCCCTACTTCTTCCAAAAACACACCACATACCAGTTCTGGACAGATTCTTTATTCTCACCCCCATCGCATGAGACTAGCTCCCACTGCCCCACAGAAGACGTTGTACAGCAGCCTGAGGGAAGTGAGAGAAGAGCAAGATGCACCAGAATTTAAAAATGAAATAAAATCTTGGGCCTTGCAGCCAGAGGGACCAACCAAGGAGCTTTGCAAAGGATCCCAGATTCACTGGACTGTCTACAGCTGTAGACATTTGTAAAATATGAAAAAATAATATAATTAAATATGCTGTTCTACAAGGTCAAAAGGAATGGGTTAACCTTAAAAAAACATTTTTCAAAAAAATGAAACCAAATTTTGTTGAAGTTGACACATTCCTGTGGAAAGTTTTAATTCTGACTAAATGGTTTTGGGGTTTTTTTGGTTTGTTTTTGTTTTTTACAGAAAAACATTGCATCATAAAATGTATCAACCAGCTCTGAGAAGAACATCATTAAGGTTGCAACATCAAGCACTCAAAAGATAGGAAATGGCAATATTAAAGTTACCCGGGCAACCTTAATTTGGCCATTTTGTAACTATGTATTATGATGCAGACTATTTATATGATCACTCCAGGCTCCTTGACCTAGTCTTCCTGCCCAGCCACTCTCAATATCCCTGCACTCTGCCCTAAGCTCATCTGATTTCAGTCTTTTCCACCATGTCTCAGTCCCAGACTTCTACTAAACCAAGACTTTTCCTCCACCCAGGCTTCTTGTCCCAGGCTCCTCCTCTGAGCTCAGTCCCCACCACTCCTAGTCACAGCCTCCTAGCCCAGCCAATCCCGATTTCCCCTGCCTGTTCCTCATCTGATCCTCATCTTCCACATGGCCCACCTCCAGTGGCTCCCAACTCTCCCCACCAACCCCATTTCCCTCTCCCTGCCACTCGCTCATTCCCAATCACAGTCTTCCTCCACAAATTCCCTGCTCAATCTACTTCCTCCCTCATCTCAGCCTGACTTTTGTCCCCTCTGCCTTTGAATCAGGCAGCTTCCTCCTCCACAGTGTCTGGGTGCCTACAGGATGAGCACAGCCAGCACAGGAGAGACAGGCTCCCCACTCTTAGTTTTGGTATATGGCCTCCCAGCAGTTGCAGGAAAGGTCCTGCTGAGCTCCTGCATTCAGTACTGATGAAATCTTCCGATATTTTAGTTTCCAAGCTCTCATAAGCTTTTACTGAGTGTTGTATGCTGAGATTTTTCAAAGGTTATAACTTGGCCAAATTTGGGCAACTCTTACACTATTGAATTGCCTCTCATCAGGCACCAAGGTCATCTATATTGTGCATGTTATTGTCAGATAGCAGAATAGTTGCAATTGCCTCACCTCCTTAAAGTAGCATTCACACTGTTGAAGCCACTAGAGGTATTTTCCTATGCAGGATCTCCTAAATATGCATTTATATGACCATATTTTTCTCTAGGATGAAAGCTATATAATAAAGAGCAACTGAGCTCCAGCACATTATTTCTTCACAGATGAGGATCATGGTGAGAAAATAAACATTTGTTTAAAAAAAATCTGTAATTTATTTAATTTTGTGCCACCCACCTGTTTTCCCTTTGACATGAATAAGCCTTATCCTCATCTACCTTGAAGACTTACCTCAGCATAGCTACGTCTCTCAGAGCTGTGAAAATCCACATCTGGCTACACTATAAAGCTAGGTTGTGTCGACCTAGCTGTGCACGTGTCTACACTCAAATTTGTTTCCCACCAATGTAAGTGCCCCATTCCAGCAACACAGTAACACCACCTCCCCAAGCACCACTGAGCCTGGGTCGATGTACTGAGGTCAATACAATGCAAACGTAGACACTGCATTACTTATGTCAACATTAACAGTCCTACAACTGCTGAACCACAATGCTGGATACTGCTCTTGTCACAGTTTTGACCTTGACTGCCCAGGGGCCATGAGACCATAAGGCCCGCCACCTCTTTAAAGCCCTGTGAATTTTCAAAATGCCTTTTCCTGATTGTCCAGCTTGGCAAGCACACCTAGCTCTGTTGTGTGAAACTGCCCAGCTAACCACGCTGGCTACATGCTCCAGATGCGTTCCAGCTTGAAGTAGACAGGAGATATTGGATCTCCTGGGCACGTGAGAAGAGGCTGTACAAGCTACAGACCAGCCACCGAAACATGGACGTCTATGAGCAGATTGCATGAAGGATGCAGAAGGACAGGGACCTGCAGCAGTGTGATGTGAAAGTGAAGGAACTGTGGCAGGCATATCAGAAAGTCAGGGAGACCAACAGTTAATCCAGTGCCAAGCTGCAGACCAGCCACTTTTACAAAGAGCTGCATGCCATAATTGGTGGACAACCCACTACCACCCTGAAGACCATCATTGATACCTTCAAGGAGCATAAATCACAGGCCCCTGGCGTGAACAGCGAGGAGGAGCAGGAGGTGAAAGATGATCAGTAACTGGTTAAAAGACATGAAATAAAGGGTAAGAATAAATGGTCAGTTTTCGGAATGGACAGAGATAAATAGTGGTCCCCCAGGGGCCAACATATTCATAAATTCACAAATTCATATTCATAAATGATCTGGAAAAAGGGGTAGGCAGTGAGGTGGCAAAATCTGCAGACTGTTATAAAGGGATCTCAAAACTGGGTGACTGGGCAACAAAATGGCAGACAAAATTTAATGTTGATGAATTCAAAGTAATGCACATTGGAAAACAAAGCTAACTATACATTTTAAATGATGGGGTCTATATTGGCTGTTAACACTCAAGAAAGTGATCTTGGAGTCATTGTGGAGAGTTTTCTGAAAACATTCGTTCAATGTGCAGTGGCTGTCAAAAAGCTAACAGAATGTTAGGAACCATTAGGAAAGGGATAGATAATAAGACAGAAAATATCATGTCTCTATAAATCCATGGCACACCACAGGAACAAGGAACTCAGCACAGATGGATGGCATAAATAGATATTAATACTAAATTGTGATGGGCTGTGCTACCAGAGTGCAATTACAATTTTTGAAAAAGTTAACTTTTATAGTTAAGAAAATCAATTTGATAAACATTGTCACAAACTTTTTGTTTACCTCTTCAAAAATCAGTGATAGAGAAGTCCAGAATATTTCTAATCAGATCACAAATTCTTCCTGTTTGGCACAGAAGTACCAGAAAGTTTTCTGGACCTTTAAGTTAGTCTCCTGTTTTAAACATTATTAGTAAGGAAAAATAATTTACTATAGACAATGGAGATCAGAATGGAGGAAATGTCATATTTCAGTGAAAATATTCTTAATGTATATAACATTATGTACATTGGTTTCTAGGGATGGCATATATTTTGATAGTCCCTAGTAGTCATTGTTTATTTTAAAGCTGTTTGTGTTTGTAACTAATAATGTTCTATCAATGCATTGTTTTCAAATTTAAAAAAAAATAAACAAACACCACACACTATGGTGACCATCAATTGAGAAATAGCTACCACATAAGTGGCTCAACCATTTACCTGTGTTGTCCTGTCATGGTAAGATCTCTTCTATGTTGCTACTGTAGACAGCTCCTTTCACCCCAGGATCCCAGGCACTTTACAACAAGGTGGGGGTATTAAATATCTCTATTTTACATGTCATATTAAAATTTTTCTCTTTCACTTTCTGCCAGCATCCAGGACATCCTCAGATATGAGCTATTTTGACAATTGCCTGTCCAAACCTTCCTTTGCAAGTAACAATCAGTGAACTCCAATTCCCGAGTTCCCTGGAGCCATCTCTCTGCATCGTCCAGTCCCTCTCACTGGTCGCTCACAGAATGCTTGCTTGCTCCGAAGAGTACATACCAGTCTGCTTGGGTAGCTGAGGAGTCACCCTCCAGTTTAATGCACAGCACTGAGATGGTGGCGTAATAAACCAAGAATGAATTTAACAACAAAGAACAGAGATTTAAGTGATTCTAAGTATGAATAGAAGACAGGTAGGGTTACGAATAAAACAAAATAAGATGCTTTCTGTCTAAAACTTAATCTTCGCAAGTTACAATCTTTGCCTAAGCAGTTCTCTTACTTACATAGAATCATAGAATCATAGAATATCAGGGTTGGAAGGGACCCCAGAAGGTCATCTAGTCCAACCCCCTGCTCAAAGCAGGACCAAGTCCCAGTTAAATCATCCCAGCCAGGGCTTTGTCAAGCCTGACCTTAAAAACCTCTAAGGAAGGAGATTCTACCACCTCCCTAGGTAACGCATTCCAGTGTTTCACCACCCTCTTAGTGAAAAAGTTTTTCCTAATATCCAATCTAAACCTCCCCCATTGCAACTTGAGACCATTACTCCTCGTTCTGTCATCTGCTACCATTGAGAACAGTCTAGAGCCATCCTCTTTGAAACCCCCTTTCAGGTAGTTGAAAGCAGCTATCAAATCCCCCCTCATTCTTCTCTTCTGCAGACTACATCAAGTTGCCAACATCCCTAGCCCTCCAGACTAAGGAACCCAATGTTCTCAGAATAAAAGAGTGATGTTCCCTTTCTTCCCTAAGTGATGGATAACTAAAATGACTCTTTGACCCCCTCATATTACCCAAAGTCTATTGTCTCTGTTTCAAGAACCAGGAAAGCTTCCTGGGGTGCAGATTCTGTTCCTCCATGTGATTGCTGAACAGTCCTCTGCCCCTCTTATTTAGCTTGATGGCTTTGTTTAGCTTTAGCATATATGTAAATGTACTTCTATTGCCTCTGCCTGTTACCAAGCCAGTCAGACAGGAAAATACACGTTTCTTTGTCTAGGGCAGGGTGGGTTCATGCTCTGCCTCCAAAAACACATTTAAGAATGTATTTCCAGTACACACCTGTAACACATTGTGCACAACCCACACAGTGATTTTTTGGGACCAGTGTGTCACCAGTTTACAAATGATACTGCCCCAACATACTATTGTCATAATATATAAAGGTCATGTAAGGTGAGTGTGTCAGGCTTGATGGGAGTTATAGTATGGGGGGCCCTTTGCCATTGAGGGGTTCCTGGGGTCACAATTTAGCTCTTACTTTATTCAGAATGGCTATTTATATGGGGAACCAAACATGATAAACATATAAACCAAATATTTTGCATTTTAAAATTTATACACCTTTATACATCTAATAGACACTGGCACTATGAAAACACTAGACTAAGATTTTTTGCAATAGCTAAGCATAATTTAATTAGAAGAAGAGCACAATGAATGGAACACCCTCATAGCACCATTTTAATTAAACGAAGATGGTGATGCAAGTGGAAAGCAGTATTAGGCATATAGCCACCCTCCCCCACCCCACACATCTACTGCACACCATCAGCAACTTATATGCATGTGGAAGTTTCCATGAGCAAGCTGGTTCATGATATACACCTACTCAGTTTAAAAATAAAGTAGACAAAATTGTCTTAGTTGACCACAGATAAATATCAATTAAAAAAATAAAACTAACTTCTTAAAGCAAAGATGTTTACAGCTGATGGGTATAATTTTATATATGAGTTTTCAAAGTTTAACCATGTGGCTAAAACTCAAATGGATAGTGTGATGTTATTGACATGAACTGTGACCATACAGATCATTGTTGCAACCAAGGTCATACAGTGACACCAAATCTTGTACAAAGGAGGTCAAGTAAGGTGTCCATGAAAAGGTTATGATTTGCTGGTTATGATTATGCTATCTGTATGCATGTATCATTTTTGTATTTAAAGTTATAAATATTGGCTCGATACTGTCTGTATTTCAAACAAGTGTTATGCTTCCGGGTGCCAGCCCAGACAATGTGGCATCAGCACTGCCTAGCCTGCTTGATGGCCCATGAAGGACCATCAGCTATACAAGTGACCCATTGAGAGAAGGCAGATACACCTTGTGACTCAGCAAGGCATGCAAGGACATGCCTATGGAGAGAACTCTAAGGTTTTTCCATGCCACATGCTGGGTGACTTGTGGCTGGAACAAAGAAAGCACAAGCCACATGGCAAAAGGACTATAAAAAGCAGCATCAGCATCTCCATTTGGTCTTCAGTCCTACTGCTTGCCTCTGGAGGAAGTTTGCTACAAACTGAAGCTCTGAACAAAGGACTGAATGACCCATCCAAGCTGGGATGTTTGTACTCCAGAGACTTAATTTGAACCTGCAGTTTATTCCATCACTGCTATAAGCCTGAACCAAGAACTTTGCCATTACTGTATGTAATTGATTCCATTTAACCAGTTTTAACTCTCATCTATATTTCTTTCTTTCTAAGAATAAACCTTTAGATTTTAGATTCTAAAGGATTGGCAACAGCTTGATTTGTGGGTAAGATTTGACTTGTATATTGATCTGGGACTGGGCCTGGTCCTTGGGGATCAGGAGAACCATTTTTCTTTTACTGGGGTACTGGTTTTTCATAACCAATCATCCCCATAACGAGTGGCTGCTGGTGGTGATACTGGGAAACTGGAGTGTGTGAGGGAATTGCATGTATGACTTCTGGTTAGTCAGTGGGGAAAAACCGAAGTCCTCTCTGTTTGGCTGGTTTGGTGTATCTTAGAGGTGGAGAACCACCAGCCTGGGGCTGTGACTGCCCTGCTCTAAGCAGTTTGCCCTGAATTGATACTCTCAGTTGTGTCCCGCCAGAGGCAGCATCGTTACCAATAGTCAATTTAGCTCTGAAAAGTCAAAATGAAAAGATACAGTGGTCAATCCAAACAAACATTTACATGCCTCAGTCCAGGTTCTACTTTTTATAAGAACCATGTTTCATTGTTACCGCCTTGTGATGCAATACTGCCAGCTCTCAAACTGAGTTGGGTCAATCCTTGCATAGGAGGCTTGTAAGGACCCTTGATATACTTGTTAATGAGCACCTCTATTTACCACTCAGATCAAAACCTCCTTTAGCTTTGTCACAATGTCCAGAGTTTGTAGGGGTATTCAATCCAGTGGTTTGGCTACACAAATTAAATTCTGCTATATAGATTTCCCCTTCAGTTTCAGCAGGATACCATATTTTTCAAAATCAGCTTAAGCTATTATGCAGTGCTACCATGCACTGTTAAAACAGTCACCACATTTCATCCCAAAGGTGACCTTTATTTCAGGCTTTGAAAGAAGAGCGAACTGTTTGCAGTGCAAACATACCACAGATTTTGGCTCCCTGTTTGTAATTTTAGTGTTCTATACCAACCTCTTAAAAAACCAGCACAGGAGAGTCATTTTCCTCTCATTGCAATTGGTTAAGGATTACCTGAAACAACTTACTCTAACAAAAAATTGAAAGGAAAGCACAAGCAAAGATTTTCACTCTCTACTTGAGACCTAACAATTTCACTTTGAATTTCACAATTTCAAGATCTAATCTCCAAAATTTAGAAGAATTCAATAACTTATCTTACAGCAAAATTGTACCTCATGGCTATTTTCCACATCACATTGTCAAGGGCATTAATGAGCAAGTGCAATGGAAGGGAATTTTTACCTCCTTCTAGTGTTAGCCTTCAACTGCATACCTTTGAGGGATTAACATCAGCCCCAAAGAGTAGAAGAAATTGTGCCAGGTCACATTCTTTCCTTTCCTCAGTGAGCACTGCCTTTTAATAGAACTCTTCCCAAATAAATATACGTGCCTGCATTTTAATTTCCATGGATGTTATATCAGTCACACGTATTGTTTATGAAAAGAACATTTCCTTTATTGTATATAAAATCTTGTTGGATCATATTAAAGAAGTTCTGTATTAAAATCACAAATGAGTGTGATTACCTATAGTTTAAATTCCAGGGTATTACTAATTAAGAGGTCTCTTGGTCTCTTATTTTTACTGTTTCTCTCCTCTCTGTGTGAAACTTGCAAGTTGCTAATTGTGTTAGTACATCCTAAGACAGAGTCTGTTCTCAAAGCAATATTTTTTAACAACAGAAACAGCACACAGAGACTCCCGCCCTTTTGTTGTATTTATCTCGCTTTGTTAACAATCTTGATCTTCATCTTGATGTTCCAAACTGCTTCAATGCAGATGTGAGCTAACCTTCTCTCCAAGTAAAATTCCTTCATCTGGACACTGAACTGCTTCTATCTTTATTGTGATTAAAATAGAGACAGAGGATATATGTGGATGGATGCTTGGTGTGGATAATAACTGAATGATCAGGGAGGTGCCAGCCTAAGAATCAGTGTCCATCGGCTGAAGAAGGCGTCAAGTGGAAACAACCAGAGGACCCCCCCCGGAGGGCAGACTGGAATCCACCCCACAGCCTCAAGGATGGGAGAACGGAAGAACAACACGGAGCCATCAGGAATGTGCCATCTGCTGATTGATTCAGCAACAGCATGATGAAGCAATTCCCATAGACTGGCATAGGAATACATTTCTATAAAAAGGGACTCTAGAAACTGAGAACTTTGGGGTCTGATTCTGCAAACCAACTTCCAGGAGCATCAGATGTGCATCTGACAAGACCCTGCTCCCTCCTTGTGTCCAGGTCACCTGGCCAGTGGCTTGGCATGAGCAACTCTAAGGCTGGTAACTATGATAACAACCTTCCAGAACCCCCCCCCCCTCTGTGTGTGTGTGTGTGTGTGTGTGTGTGTGTGTGTGTGTGTGTGTGTGAGAGAGAGAGAGAGAGAATAAATATGAAATTGAATGGACTGTTCTAGCTATAACTGCTTACTATGATTCTTTCTGTATTCACAATAAATGTGGCATTTTGCCTTTTCCCCTTTAATAAGATCCTGCTGGTTTTTATTTTATTGGTATAACATTTTGGTGGAGAATTGCAAAAGGGGTAATATTGGTAAAAAATCTCAGTTATTGTAAATATTGGTGTGCACACTGCCAGCTCTATTGAGCTCGGCATTTCTACCTTCTGGCCTCTAGGAGGCAGAGATAAAATATACAGAGCTCATATTACTAAGCTACGATTACAGAATCCAAGTCCTATTGTTCACTGAAGCATCAGGGGCAACAAAAAGGCCTAAGGGCCAGGCAGTGCTGCTCACTGGAACAAGGAGTAGCAGGAGTAGAGAATCTAGGCTTCAGAGTAGCAGCCGTGTTAGTCTGTATTCGCAAAAAGTAAAAGGAGTACTTGTGGCACCTTAGAGACTAACAAATTTATTTGAGCATAAGCTTTCGTGAGCTACAGCTCACTTCATCGGATGCATTCGGTGGAAAATACAGTGGGGAGATTTACACACACACACACACACACACACACACACACACACACACACACACACACACACACACACACACACAGAGAACAATGGGTTTTATCATACACACTGTAAGGAGAGCGATCACTTAAGATGAGCTATTACCAGCAGGAAGAAGGGGGGGAAGGAGGAAAACATTTTGTGGTGATAATCAAGGTGGGCCATTTCCAGCAGTTAATAAGAACGTCTGAGGAACACACATTGGCAGATACGCAGGTGAACCTATCCTTGCAACAAAGTCCGTTGCCAACTCTGTCCACATATCTATTCAGGGGACACCATCATAGGGCCTAATCACATCAGTCACACTATCAGAGGCTCGTTCACCAGCGCATCTACCAATGTGATATATGCCATCATGTGCCAGCAATGCCCCTCTGCCATGTATATTGGTCAAACTGGACAGTCTCTACATAAAAGACTAAATGGACACAAATCAGACGTCAAGAATTATAACATTCAAAAACCAGTCGGAGAACACTTCAATCTCTCCGGTCACACGATTACAGACCTGAGAGTGGCTATCCTTCAACAAAAAAACTTCAAAAACCAGACTCCAACGAGAGACTGCTGAATTGGAATTAATTTGCAAACTGGATACAATTAATTTAGCCTTGAATAGAGACTGGGAGTGGATGAGTCATTACATAAAGTAAAAGTATTTCCCCATGTTATTTCTCCCCCACCGTTCCTCAGACGTTCTTGTTAACTGCTGGAAATGGCCCACCTTGATTATCACCACAAAATGTTTTCCTCCTTCCCCCACTCCCTCCTGCTGGTAATAGCTCATCTTAAGTGATCACTCTCCTTACAGTGTGTATGATAAAACCCATTGTTTCATGTTCTCTGTGTGTGTGTATATAAATCTCCCCACTGTATTTTCCACCGAATGCATCTGATGAAATGAGCTGTAGCTCACGAAAGCTTATGCTCAAATAAATTTGTTAGTCTCTAAGGTGCCACAAGTACTCCTTTTCTTTTTTGAGAATCTAGGCTGTGTCACTCGCTGACCTGTGCCAAGTGTGACAAGGAAATTTGATGAGCTATGATTTCAGAATCTACGCCGTCACTCGCTGAGTAATACCAGGAGTGACAAAGATTGAAATACCCGTGTTAAGACGTTTAAAAGAGAACAGGGTAAGCCAGTACCAGAGGGAGGAATGGAATCAGAAGAAACTCCAACCTCACCTTTTGTTAAAGAAATTACATTTTTTAAACAAATCCTTCAAAAATTTGGGTACAGTCCTTGGACTAAACAAGCCCTAGCTGATGTCTGCACTATTTCGGACCTCGAGGATAGATTGGCTCAGTATATCCTCATATACAAACCTTCTCGTGCTGCCAAAAGAGATGCAGCAGCAATTTGGTTGTTGTGGGAGGCATATAAAGATTCTTACCACCGCTTGTCTTCATGTAAAGAGGAAAAGGCATCTTTACAGGAAAAGCCAAGCCAAACAGAAAAGGGAGCAGACAATTGGAAGGCGCTGGCTACAAATACCCAGAGTCAGGTAGAAGTAGGGAAAGAATGCAGAGAGAGAGAAAGATTCCTGGCAGACCAAGCTAAAGCCTCTGAGAAAACTGAAAGAGAATCATATGCTCCAAGGTATGGTAAAGAAATTAACCTTGAAGCAGAGCAGAGCACCTGCAAATCATAGTAGTTGTTGGTTTCAGAGTAGCAGCCGTGTTAGTCTGTATTCGCAAAAAGAAAAGGAGTACTTGTGGCACCTTAGAGACTAACAAATTTATTAGAGCATAAGCTTTCGTGAGCTACAGCTCACTTTATCGGATGCATTTGGTGGAAAAAACAGAGGAGAGATTTATATACACACACACACACACACACACACACACAGAGAATATGAAACAATGGGTTTATCATACACACTGTAAGGAGAGTGATCACTTAAGATAAGCCATCACCAGCAGCAGGAGGGGGAAAAGGAGGTAAACCTTTCATGGTGACAAGCAAGGTAGGCTAATTCCAGCAGTTAACAAGAATATCAGAGGAACAGTGGGAGGGGGGAGGGAGAAATACCATGGGGAAATAGTTTAACTTTGTGTAATGACTCATCCATTCCCAGTCTCTATTCAAGCCTAAATTAATTGTATCCAGTTTGCAAATTAATTCCAATTCAGCAGTCTCTCGTTGGAGTCTGTTTTTGAAGCTTTTTTCTTGAAGTATAGCCACTCTTAGGTCTGTGATTGAGTGACCAGAGAGATTGAAGTGTTCTCCAACTGGTTTTTGAATGTTATAATTCTTGACATCTGATTGGCGTCCATTCATTCTTTTACGTAGAGACTGTCCAGTTTGGCCAATGTACATGGCAGAGGGGCATTGCTGGCACATGATGGCATATATCACATTGGTAGATGCGCAGGTGAACTAGCCTCTGATAGTGTGGCTGATGTGATTAGGCCCTATGATGGTATCCCCTGAATAGATATATGGACAGAGTTGGCAACGGGCTTTGTTGCAAGGATAGGTTCCTGGGTTAGTGGTTCTATTGTGTGGTGTGTGGTTGCTGGTGAGTATTTGCTTCAGATTGGGGGGCTGTCTGTAAGCAAGGACTGGCCTGTCTCCCAAGATCTGTGAGAGTGATGGGTCGTCCTTCAGGATAGCTTGTAGATCCTTGATGATGCGTTGGAGAGGTTTTAGTTGGGGGCTGAAGGTGATGGCTAGTGGCGTTCTGTTGTTTTCTTTGTTGGGCCTGTCCTGTAGTAGGTGACTTCTGGGTACTCTTCTGGCTCTGTCAATCTGTTTCTTCACTTCAGCAGGTGGGTATTGTAGTTGTAGGAATGCATGATAGAGATCTTGTAGGTGTTTGTCTCTGTCTGAGGGGTTGGAGCAAATGCGGTTATATCGTAGTGCTTGGCTGTAGACAATGGATCAAGTGGTATGATCTGGATGAAAGCTAGAGGCATGTAGGTAGGAATAGCGGTCAGTAGGTTTCCGATATAGGGTGGTGTTTATGTGACCATCGCTTATTAGCACCGTAGTGTCCAGGAAGTGGATCTCTTGTGTGGACTGGTCCAGGCTGAGGTTGATGGTGGGATGGAAATTGTTGAAATCATGGTGGAATTCCTCAAGAGCTTCTTTTCCATGGGTCCAGATGACGAAGATGTCATCAATGTAGCGCAAGTAGAGTAGGGGCATTAGGGGACGAGAGCTGAGGAAGCGTTGTTCTAAGTCAGCCATAAAAATGTTGGCATACTGTGGGGCCATGCGGGTACCCATCGCAGTGCTGCTGATTTGAAGGTATACATTGTCACCAAATGTGAAATAGTTATGGGTCAGGACAAAGTCACAAAGTTCAGCCACCAGGTTAGCCGTGACAGTATCGGGGATACTGTTCCTGACGGCTTGTAGTCCATCTTTGTGTGGAATGTTGGTGTAGAAGGCTTCTACATCCATAGTGGCTAGGATGGTGTTTTTAGGAAGATCACCAATGGACTGTAGTTTCCTCAGGAAGTCAGTGGTGTCTCGAAGATAGCTGGGAGTGCTGGTAACGAAGGGCCTGAGGAGGGAGTCTACATAGCCAGACAATCCTGCTGTCAGGGTGCCAATGCCTGAGATGATGGGGCGTCCAGGATTTCCAGGTTTATGGATCTTGGGTAGCAGATAGAATACCCCAGGTCGGGGCTTCAGGGGTGTGTCTGTGCGGATTTGTTCTTGTGCTTTTTCAGGGAGTTTCTTGAGCAAATGCTGTAGTTTCTTTTGGTAACTCTCAGTGGGATCAGAGGGTAATGGCTTGTAGAAAGTGGTGTTGGAGAGCTGCCTAGTAGCCTCTTGTTCATACTCCGACCTATTCATGATGACGACAGCACCTCCTTTGTCAGCCTTTTTGATTATGATGTCAGAGTTGTTTCTGAGGCTGTGGATGGCACTGTGTTCTGCATGGCTGAGGTTATGGGGTAAGCGATGCTGCTTTTCCACAATTTCAGCTCGTGCACGTCGGCGGAAGCACTCTATGTAGAAATCCAGGCTGCTGTTTCGACCTTCAGGAGGAATCCACCCAGAATCCTTCTTTTTGTAGTGTTGGCAGGAAGGTCTCTGTGGGTTAATATGTTGGTCAGAGGTGTGTTGGAAATATTCCTTGAGTCTGAGACGTCGAAAATAGGATTCTAGGTCACCACAGAACTGTATCATGTTCGTGGGGATGGAGGGGCAAAAGGAGAGGCCCCGAGATAGGACAGATTCTTCTGCTGGGCTAAGAGTATAGTTGGCTAGATTAACAATATTGCTGGGTGGGTTACGGGAACCATTGTTGTGGCCCCTTGTAGCATATAGTAGTTTAGATAGCTTAGTGTCCTTTTTCTTTTGTAGAGAAGCAAAGTGTGTTTTGTAAATGGCTTGTCTAGTTTTTGTAAAGTCCAGCCACAAGGAAGTTTGTGTGGAAGGTTGGTTCTTTATGAGAGTATCCAGTTTTGAGAGCTCATTCTTAATCTTTCCCTGTTTGCTGTAGAGGATGTTGATCAGGTGGTTCCGCAGTTTCTTTGAGAGTGTGTGGCACAAGCTGTCAGCATAGTCTGTGTGGTATGTAGATTTTTTACCTTCAGTCCTTTCGGTATGATGTCCATCTGTTTGCATTTGGAGAGGAAGATGATGTCTGTCTGTATCTGTGCGAGTTTTTTCATGAAGTTGACAGATTTCCACTCTATACGGCTAAATTCAGTGCCTTGCATAATCACAGGTTTCAGAGTAGCAGCCGTGTTAGTCTGTATTCGCAAAAAGAAAAGGAGTACTTGTGACACCTTAGAGACTAACAAATTTATTGGAGCATAAGCTTTCGTGAGCTACAGCTCACTTCATCGGATGCATTTGGTGGAAAAAACAGAGGAGAGATTTATATACACACACAAGTAGTAGTTATAATAGTAGTAGTAGTAATAGTAGTTGTGAGTCACTAATTAAGAGTCTGAGACAAAAATTGGGCTTTGTTACTAAACAGGTAGCAGCCATTACAGCAGGTGAAGGTGAAAAAGGTACTATGTATGGCACCCCCAGGCACAATTACAAAGAGAAAAGAGAGTGAAAAGTTAACTCTGCAGAGGCTGGAGAGAATTAAGCAGTTAAACTTTGTGAAAATGTTAAAAAGGAAAAAAGTGTTAGAGAAAGAGAATTCTTGGTTTCTTTGCAGCCATTCTGAAGGAAAATTGGGCCCTTTTCCAAAGGAATGTGTGTAAATAAGCCAGACAAAAATAAACTGATTAAAATTTTAATTTTAATTAAAATTAAATTTTTTTTTGATTTTTTAATTAAAAAAGAATTTCGTCAAGTTTGCTAAAAGAACATAAGGGGGTTCTATTGGAACTTAACTGCCTCAAATGTATAAAGGGAATGTAAGATGTAAAAAACAGAACAGCGTGGAAGGGATGTTAAGGAAAAGAAAATGTATATGTATCTATCTGTGTGCATGTAAATATGTAAAGTTCTAAGGACCAACTGGTTTTGTTTTTGTTTTAAAAAATGCCACTAAAAATCCATTTGACTCTTTAATTCAAAGTTTCAAATTGACAGACCTTTTTGCTAGACACAGGTGATTAGTGTTGATTGGCTTTGGGATTTGGCATTTAATCCTTAAAACAGGTTTCAGAGTAGCAGCTGTGTTAGTCTGTATTTGCAAAAAGAAAATGAGTACTTGTGGCACCTTAGAGACTAACAAATTTATTTGAGCATAAGCTTTCGTGAGCTACACTTGAGCTATAGCTCATAAAAGCTTATGCTCCAATTAATTTTGTTAGTCTCTAAGGTGCCACAAGTACTCCTTTTCTTTTTGCGAATCCTTAAGACGCAACTCAATGCTTTACAAAATTTAAAATGTTTTAAAGTAGTGGCTACAGTAGGGCAGTCAAAATCAGGACAATAGGAAAAAATTCTGGATTCTTTTTGTTTGGTTTGTTTGTTTGTTTTTGTAACAAAATAGCAGATGAGAGCTGTAGTTAAAAAAAAATTTAAAAAAACAGTGCCCCTCTGAAGCAACAGCAGGGGTGAGATTCACAAAACAAAAAGAAGCAATGTTAGAAACACAGTCTTAAAATGGCTTTGAGTAATCAGACTGTCAGTTTGATAAAGGTACATGAAAACTCTGTAAGCACAAAAGAAAGAGTTGCACCCTATGAAAAATTTGATATGGATAATGTTATAAAAGTTAAACTATAGAAGAAATGTGCATTTTCTCGAGAATATGTGCAGCGTATATTGTAGAAGGGACAGAAGAAATGCAAACATACCATGCTATCTAATTAAATTGCTATTAGGGCTCCAAACCCAATAGGTTGGGTTTTCTTTTTCAGATTGCTGTGTGTTTTGGAAGCAGAAGTTAAAAGTAATCAAAACTCTGGTGAAAGTTGATTGTGTCCCTTTTAAGATAGAGTCTCTGAGCTGCTAATGGCTTTAAATCCAAAAGCAAGCAGGAAGCATCTGTGAAAATGCAATTTACCTAAATGATAAAAAGGAAGGAAAGAACTAGCTGCACAAAAGAGCTGCAGATAAAGGACATACCTGGTCAGCAAACAAATTGTCTAAAAGAAGGCATGGTATAACAAGATAACTTTAATACATTTAATGATAATAAGTACCCCTGTAACAATGTATAGTATGTATGATTTTTGGAAAAATCCTTTAAGGTCATATGGTAATGATGCTTCTCATCTATTACCTGTAAATAAACATAAAGCTCAACACAGTAGGAAAAACATTATAAACTTGGTCTGCTATATAAGAAGGGAAACTGAGGTACCCCACCTTAGGGATTTAATGACTAAACAGTGGGATAATTTCCCCATAACCCTTAAAAGATAGAAGCCATTGAAACCTGGCCTGCTTATAGAACAAACATAGGGAAATATGGGGGTAATTCCTCTGTTTTGCCTGCAATCAGCAAGGGTATTTGTAAAAGAAATATTTTAAGCAATAATCTGCCACCCCAAAAGTGGTAGAAACATGTTCTTTTTGGCTTTCAGAAAATCAGGAAAAGCTGATGCAAGCTGAAGAGCAACCCAATACCATGAATCTACTGTCACAATAGAAATTGTGTTTTGTGTTCTATGTTTTGTCTTGTTGCTAGCACTGTTGTGTATTTAAAAAAAAAATACTGCAGACCTGCAGGTAATTAAGGATAAATTAAGCTCTCTGTCCCAGCTACAGGACAGCCTAATACAAAAACAAAGAAAGATCATTGTTTGCCACTTATCAATATGAAGGGACGCAATACGTTTAGAGTATTGTAAAACCAGACTTGTTAATGGGAGAAATTGTTGTCAAAATTGCACACCAACAGTCCCTGGAGGTAAAGGTATGGAAGGTTAGCCCACTCCCCATATTACACATGGGATTCCTTCTGGCTACCCCGGACCTCGAGCAAGTGGGCTGGGGAGGGAGGAAAGCTATTGGACACTAGAGGTTGTACCAAATGGGCTCCTCAAAAGTGGGTGTGCCTCACCTTCCCCGTTGCCCCAGAACCTTGTAGTAAAGATACATCACTAGGATCATGTATGTGGGATGAACTGGAATCACAAACTCAAATTGCCTCACAGTACCTTCTCTTGAATAGGCTACATAGAAAGTGACACTATTATAAAGCTTAGTGTCAAAAAGGGGATTATGTTGGATCATATTACAGAAGTTCTGTATTAAAATCACAAATGAGTTTGATTCCCCATAGTTTAAATTCCAGGGTATTACTAATTAAGAGGTCTCTTGGTCTCTTATTTTTACTGTTTCTCTCCCTCTCTGTGTGAAACTTGCAAGCTGCTAATTGTGTTAGTACATCCTAAGACAGAGTCTGTTCTCAAAGCAATACTTTATAACAGAAACAGCACACAGAGGCTCCCCGCCCTTTTGTTGTATTTATCTCGCTTTGTTAACAATTGTGATTAAAATAGAGATAGAGGATGTATGTGGATGGATGCTTTGTGTGGATAATAACTGAATGATCAGGGAGGTGCCAGCCTAAGAATTCAGTGTCCATCAGCCGAAGAAGGCATCAAGTGGAAACAACCAGAGGACCCCCCCCGGGGGGAGACTGGAATCCACCCAACAACCTCAAGGATGGGAGAACCGAAGAACAACACGGAGCCGTCAGGAATCTGCCATCTGCTGATTGATTCAGCAACAGCATGATGAAGCAATTCCCATAGTCTGGCATAGGAATAAATTCCTATATAGAAACTGAGAATTTTGGGATCTGATTCTGCAAACCAACTTCCAGGAGCATCAGATGTGCATCTGACAAGGCCCTGCTCCCTCCTTGCATCCAGGTCACCTGGCCAGTGGCTTGGCATGAGCAACTCTAAGGCTGTTAACTATGATAACAGCCTTCCAGAACGTACGTGTGTGTGTGTGTGTGTGTGTGTGTGCGCGCGTGTGTGAATAAATATGAAATTGAATGGACTGTTCTAGCTATAACTAACTGCTTACTATGATTCTTTCTGTATTCACAATAAATGTGGCATTTTGCCTTTTCCCCTTAATAAGATCCTGCTGTTTTTATTTTATTCTGGATTCGGCTAAATCTTCAATCCAGGTCTTTCAAACATATTATAGATTTTGTGGTAGTGTTCAAAAGACCCCCTATTAGATGAAGGCCCCTTTGTGCAACCGTGGTACAAGCTAATAGGAAGACACTATGTCCTAAAGATTTCACAATTTAAGATAAAACAAGTCAAAAGAAGAAGGTAAAATAAGATTAACACAGGCTAATATGTACATTTTATTGATTGTCTTAAAACATTAATTTCAAATTGAGATGACATTGACCTCCTTCATGGCTACAAGATTTCAGTCTATTTCTTGTACAGTAGATCTTACAGGCACTTCAAGCTGTTCTTTCCAGCATAGCTGACCCTCTACAGATTTTCAGGCCCATATATTCAGATGGGGTCCCTAAGGCTATCAAGTATATGAAGTTCACGACACTAAGGGCCAGAACACACTATACCAGTGTTATATTATACTGACATCCAACTTGTATCATGCACTGGCCAGACAGACCAATCCTGTCCCACAGAACTGCTATTTGATAGTATTTTTGTTATAATACTCAGTGCCCAACGCAATTCAATGAGACCATACAGTGCACAGAAGGGAGGAAAGGGTTCAACTAAGCCAGAACAGTAGGCAGCAGTTAGGGTGACCAGACAGTAAGTGTGAAAAATCAGGACAGGAGGTAGGGGGTTTTGGGTATCTATATGACAAAGCCCTGAATATCAGGACTGTCCGTTTAAAATCAGGACATCTGGTCATCCTAGCAGCTGGTGAGTGGTCCATCTGCCGCTAATGAGGAGGGGAAACAGTGGAGGTGGTAGAGCAGCAATGAAGGAGAACCACCAAGGATGGACATTTCTGCCTTTATGTTTAATTGTATCTGCCTTTTTACAATCTGTAATGGTGGTAGCCACGCAAATCCAGAAGAAAGTCCCCCACAGACCTCTTAGCTGGATCAAATCCCCCTAACTGTCTCAAAAGGACCACAATAAAAATAACTTGCTGACTGGATGAGAACCTCTGGTCTCCAAACTCCACTGTTTCTGGCAATGTGCCCCTGGGTCTAAGTCTGCACCAAAACAGATCCTGACCAACGGCCTCCAAGCCAGGGTTCTAACCTCATGCTCAAGAAGGATCTCTCCTTCTCCTTCTCCCACTCCAGTGGGCTAGATCAACAAAGTGGACTTAGACTCAATGTTTCAATACTTAATTTTTAGATATCCTTCGGCCAAGTAGAATACTCAGCCCCAAGTTAGGCATGCAAGGTCCATATATAATGCATGGGAAGAATTAAGCACCCTAGATGCAATTCAGAGAAGCCAGCAAGCTGAGCAGGGAGCTGCCTAAGTTAACCAGTAAAGAATGCTGAGGAGAGGAGCAGGGCATAACCCCACCCCCAAAGGGAGTTAGGTGCCTAACAGGAAACACCTAACTCTGCTTCAGATTCAACATGAACCCTCTCTTGGAGTTGGGCACTAAGCCAGATTAGTACTTTCTTGCAAAACACTGAGGTGGTGATGATGATGGTGCCCTTTTATATCCAGTAGTTTGATGGTTAGTGCACTCACCCAGCACACAGGAGACCCAAGCTGAAATCCCCACACTGTCTGTTGTGGAGAAGGTCCTTGAACCCAGGTCTCCCTTCTCCCAGGCAAGTGTCCTAACCTCTGAATTATAGGGTATTCTGGGATGGGTCTCAATCTTTCTTGTTGAGGCTGTTCCACTTTGCATAAAATACTTAAATAAACATTGGGCCAGAGAAAGAATGACTACACACCAGCAGTTAGGACAATCTCCTAGGAGACCAAGGTTCCAGTCTCTACTCCAATGAATATTTAAATATTTTATACAAATTAGAACAGCTTCAAAAGAAACACCCATCCATGGTCCAGCAGTTAGAGCACTCACCTGGGAGGAAGGAGATCTGGGTTGAAGCCTCTGCTTCACGTCAGCATCTGGAACAAGATGTGGTTTTGCCCCACAAAGCAATGAAGATAAACTTTTCATAGATCCAGGAAGATATGCAAAGTATAGTAATCAAAAACATCAGTCGACAAGCTCCAAAAATGCTCACCCCCAAAAATGCCGCTAGTGCTCATGTTTGAGCCAGTAGATTTTGAGGAGGTGGTTGATATATAGCTGACATGACCCCAAAGCAGTGGAATATACAAAGATGACCAGACAGACCACTTACTGCTACTGCCCCATGTTGCAGAAGACTCTTTGCAGTAATTCAGTTACCTTAGGTGTGTGTGTGTGTTTGTGTTTGTGTTTGGGGGGCGTGGCAGGAGGAAGTGTCCAGGCTGGCACTAAATCAATGAACTTCCTATGGACTTAAATGGACAAATGTGCGAAGAAGCATCAATAAGAGAATTTGGGTACAAGGGCATGGCACTTCCCACCAATAGGACAGTTCCACCAGTGGAACCTTCTAATGAAGACAAGCCTTTAGATCCCAAAGTGAGTCTAAGCAAAGGCCGGGCTAAAATTCAGGTCCCTGGTCTAAACATCAAGATATGTTTGCGTGAACGTATTGGAAACTAATTGCCATAATGCAATTTAACACCCTATATTTAAATATTTGTGTCACCAAACTAGATAACTATTTTGACTTGAAAAAGTAATTATCTAATTTAGGTGAGAAAATGATTGACAGTCAGGATTAATAAACATTCCTCCTGTATTTTTATTTAGAAATACACAAATGCCTGAAAGTGACTTTGAACAGCAAAAGGAGAACACCACAAATGTTCAGTCTTCTTAGTTCCAAAATTTCATCTCTCAATAACACAGCTTCTTCAGTGGTAAAGACTGAAGACACTTGGATCTAGTAGAAGACTCTGCTGGAAGTTTTTGCCTGTATCAACTTGTATTGCTATTTATTGCAGAGGTGTTCACAATCCCCTCCACAGACCATACCACAATTATTATTTCTGCATGTCAAAAACCGTCAGGATGAGCATTTACAAATCTTTAACTATTCGCTATTACTTGATTTTCTATCTCTCATGTTAAAGTGGCCTTATAAACCACTGGGAAGCATATTATTATTAATATACTGTAACACTGACCTTACAGATGTAAGGATTAGAGGTTTTAACTCCTTTGCATCCTCATGTCACAACGGCTATTGTAGTACCCATCAGGTTTCTCAAGACATCCCATACTTATACTCGTAGCTTCTTTATGGCACAACCCAAATTTACCTATGATCTTGGTACTGAAGCCATTACTCATTTTTTTTTTTGTCCTGCCTGAGGCTGGAGTCCAGTTTTCCCTCTGAGTCACAAATAGTGAATACCCAGAACTAATATCCATAAAGAGACAACAAGAGAGGAAGAGGTCTTGCTAATTCCATGCAAAAATGAAAAAAATCCGTCCAGGAAACAATAAAAGCAAGACCACTGGACCAGTAAATTGTCTTCTCACTAGAGGCAGAATTTCTAGTAAATTACAAGATAAACAGAATTTAGCTTCTAGTGTCCTTTCTCTATCAGCACTGAATTACCCTGGTTTTGTAGGGATTAGCAGAGATGGCATGCTCAAAAAAAAAAAAAAGGAAAACTCATCCTGATGTCCAAAGCTGACTCTAAACTCCATTTGCATCACTGGCCCATAAACTGAGATGAAAGATGTAGACAGCTGCAGGAAGTGTGGTGATTATGGAAATTACTACCCAAAATATTTTATGCTGTGCTTTAAAACATCTTGGTTCATAATAAACTCAACTTCTTCCACACCTCACTAAGAAGAATTCAATATATTTACTAAATTAGTTTTACTTTCTGTATAATATACTTCATTTTTAAAATGTGTTTTTCCACTCACTGTAGTATTTACATTGAATTTGGTCAAATAGTATTTTTACTAAGATCATCTACTCTATATACAAGGGCTAATGATTTAAAGACATCACAAAGCTAAAACTGAAACAATTTTATTCCAGAAATTCCTTATTTCTAATTTCAAAACACTAAACAGTTAAATGCACAATATGAAACTATGGTCATTGTTAGTAAAATTTAACAAGGGAAAACGTAATTACAATGATGTACAGTAGAATCTAATTGCAGGTGATCTCAAACCAAGTGTGTCAAATCTATACACGAAAAACTTAAGTTAAAGAATAAAAATCCATGCAGAATATCTTAGTTCATGTAATATACCAATGTTCCCACAGAAAAAACAGAAGGATTTTCTTATTTCACTCTCTTTTCCCTGATGTTAAGGCCACTCATGATTTTTTTTTCTCTTGTGAGTGTTTTAAAGTCTAGAACTCCAGTCTTTTCCAAAGTTTAAGATTACATATCTTCCCTAAACAATAATGAGTGTTAAAAGGGAAAGTATGCTATCTATTCTACTTAAAGTTCAGTGAAAGATATCACTGAACTGCTAGCCTTCTATCTTCCCCATCAAAGCAGTGCAGGAACTTCATGTATATCCTAAAAAGTCTAGTAACACAGTATGGGTCCCTATGTACATGTACAACAATACAAAAGCTACGTGCAGGTCAGAGAAGAGAGCAATTGGAAAATTAGGTCTCCAACAAAAGATGCTACTTGCTAGAACCCAAGGTTTTTGCCTTTTGCTTCAGCCTTTGAAAAAGCTTATTGACTTGCTGTACAGATGAGAAATAAGAAACAATGAGGGAAGTATCCATTTTATGAAGAAGGAATTATGGGTACACACATTAAAAAGATAGTGGGGACTGGAAACTCGCTCTGAAACAACCTTCCTTCTCTTTCCATTCATACTGTAAATTTAAATGCAATTTTTATTTAACTATCAGGTGCACCGTCTGCCCCCATCAGTTGTCAGCATATATCCTGCTCTATCCCAATAATAAAAGTAGCCTTGAGCATCTAAGTTGAGAAATCTTCAACAATTACATCTGGAAAATACTGTTCTCAAGAACTAAACCATAAAATGTGAAATTCTAAGACTAAATTAACATTACACTGGTTGCTCCCAAACCTTCTGCAGCATTGGGCTGCTCTGAAAGGAAAGGGTCTATTTAACTGCCTACTGTTCTATTTAAAACCCACCAGCAACTTCAGCCTGCTCCATTGTTGTCAACTTAATATTTAAAGTTTCAAAATTGTTTAGATATAAATTGCACACTGAATGTCACACAAATAAAACATACATCATTTTTCATTCAGTCAAAACCACACTAGCAAAATGCTGTTATCACACTTATTACTGTGAGCTTACTGAAACCCTGCTCCATTTTATTTTTATTATGCCAACTTTAGAGAAATGGTATCAATTCCATCAGCCCATTTCACTACATGGCTTTTCCCCCTTCTATTTGTGTAGGTGCTGAGCAGCGCTGGTTCTAGTGGTTATAAAACAGATGTGTCTCAGCAGCCAGAACTGTAAAATTCAAGGAGAAAAAGATTAAGAAAATTAAAACAAATCTATACTTTCTCCAACAAAATTCATCAGCAGCTATTTTCTCTGATAGTTATCATTAAAACTGGTGAAAACACATAGTATAAAGACCAGGAAAAGTTTACTGATGATCTACCACAAGAAAAATATAACTTTACATGTCAATATAATACCTCAAGCTGTTACTGTATATTGTCAATCAATCAGTAGTGTTTTTCTCTCCTAAAGGAATACGATCCCAAAGCTGTAGCAACTGTTCTCCAATCTGTGGCTCCAATTCCTGCAGTCCAGAAGAAAGAAAACTTAATGACACATTTAATGCTAAGAGGCATGTTATAGGATGACCCCAGCACAAAGAAGCCAATTACAGCAATGGAGATAAAGACAAAACAAACAGCGTTTGGTTTTTGTTTTGTTTGAAAGAGCGAATCCCATTTGCTGTTGATACATACTAGGTACAATCAGATACAGGTGTTCAACAAATTATATTACAGAAATCATTACGTTAGATACTCAAAAATTATGGTGATAAGTGTGGTATAATAGAAAAGTTGAGCATACAACCTAGCCTGGCTCAGCCAAAAAAGCAAAGGTAAAATGGTAAAGTGTCCATTGGCTATATTTTCAAAATTTTGAGATAAAACTATTCAAACTGTTTATACGTTTCCTCCATGACTTTTCCTAGAATAGTTGTCAGGGTTCTTTCCTGGTAGACCTGCCACAGAACTCTAACACAACGTTAGTATATACAAAAGAACACCCTAAGCACAATTAAAAAAAAAAAAAGAACACAGATGTAAAGAGTTAGAGTACTTATGCTCCACTCCGTTCAAGAACAGTTCAGTTGAGTGGAAAGTGGGGCATACGGATTTGGTTACAGTTCACTAATTTGTGCTACCAGACTCCAGTGCAAGTCAGGGTTGCAAAGAAGCAACCCTCATTTAGGACACTGGCATAAGGATTTGTAGAGGATTGGACACAGTAGAGCTCCATTCTGTCACATTCCTTCCCCTCCCCATCCCATCCCGATGACATAATTCACCCTCAGAACTAGGGGTAGCTGAGCACAGGAGGTAGCAAAGTTGCCTCCACAAGTCTTCTGTTGGCGAGTTTCCCTGCACAGGGAGAATTCTCCACAAGCTATCTCAAGTCCATATCTCGCTTACGGACACAAAAACATCTTTGGGCTGAGACAAAAGTTCAGGATCTCTCAATCCTGTTTACTGCCTGTATTGCTATGTGGACCCTAGAAGCATCCCATATGCGTTGTAAAAACCTGAGCATAAAGTGGTTTGACTTCACATCAGATGTGACAGACTTGCAAAGATCTGGCTTTCCTTCAATTGCTCATTATATTCAAAAGCAGCATTGCATGCCCTTTGGCCATATTGTCAGGATGGACAAAAACACCCCAGCATACTATGCTCTCAAATCCTCCATCAAGTCGTGAAGGGGTGCATGCCTTGATACTGCCCATGGAGCCATCCCAGAGATTCATGGATTCACAGGATTGAGACAGATCTGGAAACTTCACTACATGATGCCTGGGGAGATGCCATCAACTGCAGTCACTCTGGCTGGTAAAATGGTGCCCAGCAGACTACGCGTGTTTGATACCTCTAGTCGCTTGTGGCCTCAGTCTGGAGAACTGGGCCCAGAGAGAAGCAAACCCCACCCACCAACTCTCTCTCTCAAGATAGTGATACAGTCTCCTAAAACTATACAAAAAACTCAAGGTCTCAGCTTTGAATCTTTTTGGGTGAGAGGGACTTTAACTATCATTGCTGACAAATCTGAATATGGCTGGAAATGCATCTCAAGTTGTGGTCCTCTTAAATACTATGAAAAGCAAGTTAGTTTCCAATTAAATGAGGTTCTCTTGGACATGAGAAAACCTACTGTGTTCTTTTCAAATTAAACAAAAAGCTGGCTGATTTGATGAGCCTATTTACTCTGTATAAAAACAAACAACCCCAATTCAGAACAAGCTTCAACCAAGCAGCACAGAAAGGCAAGGCAAAACAGTGCAGGAGAAGGAGTAATTCCAGGGGATTTCTGACTATCATCTTAGCAATAGAGTGCGGGTGAACAACACAAAACCATTCTCTCTTTAGGACAGATGAGTTTCTAGAGCATAACAACCTAAATATATTTAGGTTCTAGAAACTCATCTGTCCTAAAGAGAGAATGGTTTTGTGTTGTTCACCCGCACTCTATTGCTAAGATGATAGTCAGAAATCCCCTGGAATTACTCCTTCTCCTGCACTGTTTTGCCTTGCCTTTCTGTGCTGCTTGGTTGAAGCTTGTTACATATATTTAAAGTAAACTGCCATGTAGATACTACAACTGGCACAAATTTACAGACTTTCGGAGGGCAGCATTATATGACAATTTTAATGTACTATATATCTGGATAAAGTCACAGCTAATCAATTTCTAAAAAAAAAAAAAGAAAAAAAAAAATCAGAGGTGCTAAAAATTCTCTCCAAGTCCATTCCCACAGTTCATGATGTAATCAAACTACCTGCCAATTCCTTTTTGACATTAACATTGTTTAAAATATTATAGTCAAGCATGTAACAGAAAGTGTTCAAAAGACCTATATTCTATGATTTCCTTCCCTTTCATAAATATTCAGTAAAAAGTACATTTATATTCCATTTCAAGCAAAAAGATACACTGACTTGATTGGTTTAGAGACATTTCTTTTAACAAAAAAAAACAAAAAAACAGAGGTTTTACAGCATGCATCATTCACTGTGAAATGGTGTTCTCTATAGTTTTTAAATACATGGATTAAACACATTGGGAATGATAAATTAGTATTGCATCTGCAATACCATGTCTTCTGCTCTATACTGAAGATTTCAACCTTCTTTTGAAGAGATGCTCCTCCGTCTTACCTAGCAAAGGCTTTAGTAAATTAGTGGTAACACAACCCAGCATGCCAATAATCTGAATTGAAGTTTACCAGATAGGAAAGATAAGAGTGAGCAGAAGCTTAAAAATCATAAAAGAAAAAAAAAACATGCATTAAGATTATTATATAAAATGGAGAGTAATGAAACCACAAAAATCACCCCAGCAATATCCTTTTAAATACACTATATATTCAAGACTGAGCAGTATAAACATATTTCAAATGAAAATAAATGCTACCTGGCCATCCCTGCTTATTTGTACTTTCTTATTATCATTCCAAGGGTTGAGTAAGTGGTGTGCAAACTGAAAGGGAAGACTTTCTTTCCGGATCCACTCCACCTTAAACACTCCTCCCAAGCCTGTAGAGCCCCAGTCCTGACTTTTCTCACGTCCTATTTCTGAAGACATTCTAGCAAAACCCTGTGGGAAAATTTAAAATAAAACATATATTTAATTGAAAGACATAAAGCTAATCAGATTGTATATAATCAAATATCCTTCCATCTTGGAATAAAATAATCATTTGTATTACACTGACATTCCTGAATTAAAGGTACAAAGTACTTCACTCAAACATCAATCCTTCACCTCACCCCCATGAGGCGCACAAGTATATTTTACTCCTTTTCCAGATGAGAAACAGAGGTATAGAAAAGTTAAGTAGAGGAATGAAATTTTTCCATATGCAATTCATGTCCCTTGGTGCATATGAATGGGATTTTTGGATCGAAAATCACCAGTTTGTATACTGGGGTATTAGAATTTTCATATTTAATGAAGCTGAACAACAACTCAATGTACTTGAACACCTCATCCGGCACTATTTTTCTTTCCTTGTTCAAAGACAGAAATAATCAACAAGATATATAAATATATTAAAAGTATTTAATGATCTTCAAAAGTATAAAAAAATCTAGTTACAAAAATCTGTTCCATGTACTGGAATGCAATTAGACCAAAACATGCAAAACAGAGCAAATTTAAAATTAGAAGGAATACTTGTTCAGCAGAGACTAGTTTTTGTGATCCATCTTGAAAATTTCAATGGTGACAACTAAAACTAATTTCAATTTCACTTCAGTTTTTTCACCTAAATGCCTGATGTAATATATTAAACAGGGAGTCTAATACTGATGTGGATTTTTTTTCCCCAAGGTCTTGATAATTTAAACAAGAAAAATACTGACTAAAATTTTATTATCTTGTATATTGAAATGCAAACAAAGTCAAAAGTATAGTAAAGCAAAGTACATGGCAATAATATTTTAATTTTCCAATCTATTTATGTTTATATCTATAACATCTGATCAATGAACTAAAAATCAGTTGTCTAGGTGCAAGTGATCACGACCTAATTACATTTCTAATTTACAAACAAAACACAGTCCCCGAGCAAGAAGCTCAATCTATATAGTTTATCCAAGAGAAGATTAAAATGTTACTTCGTCATGGTCTACAAGTACCTGCATGCGGCCATTTCTGATCACAAGAGGCTCTAATCTAGCAAAGACATAAGATCCAATAACTACAAGGTGAAGCTAGACAAATTCAGACTAGAAATAAGGCACAAGCTTTTAAGATCCATGTTAATTAATAACTGGAACAACTAGAGATGTGGTGGATTCTTCATCACTGGAAGTCTTTAAAACAGCCCCATGACTGTTAGAAAAGGTTGCCATAAGATCACAAATGTACATTATTACATGTATTTTTAGCAGTCAGAGAAAGAAAAGAATGAGGATACCCTTAATTATTTCCCCCCCCCTTTTTTTTGTTTTTAATTCCAGAGAACTCATGGAGGACACAAACATTACTCTGACTAAGACTTAACTGCATCCAGAGCGCCTCGGCTTTTCATTGACTTTCCTGCATTAGTTAGGGAGACCCCAGAGGGATATGAAATGTTCTTTCTCCATCACTACTTATTAAAACTGTTGTAAAGATTTCAAATCATAAGCAAAACTCCCATTCTGTGCATGGTAATTTGTTGCACTGATATGAGACCACCAGAATGAGCTAATTTTAAATGTTAATTTAAGACTCACCTGAAAATGTCCTGATCCTTGAACTGAAAATACCAAGTAAACCATGCTGCTTTCCCAAAAGGCTCTATTTAGTTTTCGCTCATTACTTGGAGTTGTAGACCAGATACCTTTTTGTTGAGAAATATCAAGGTTTCTCAAGTTGCTGCTCTTCATAATGAAGTATCGAATTGGCATATTTGGTCTCGGTGAAGGAGACTTGGATCCCTGCAAAAATGAAGCAAATTGCGTTTCTAGTATTTGAACAAAGCAAAAATCCCCTGCTTAGCCATCTTTTCACTAAGTTCTAGCAGAACTATAGTCTTGCAGAAAGAGGAATTTCTTACTACACCAGTGAAAACAGGATAGGTTTGTTTCCCATCCTGTAAAAATCAAGGAGGACACCAAGCATAAGTAACACCTGTAATTCCTTCATCCACAGACTCTGTTCAGCTGACAGCCTCCAAAGCAGAAATTTCAAGTGGTAATTAACTAACTTTCAATTTTAACAAGCAAGGACAAGAAACAACAACTGAAACTAGCTAACTGACTAATAGCAATTGACGGACAGATGTTGGTACAAGTCTGCAGACAGACACGGCCATGTAAGAAATTTCCATTTCTGCAGATCAATTGCCACCAACTCAGATTACGAGAAATGAGTAACATTATCCAAAATAATAAGGAGAAGAAGAAATTGATAATAGCCAAACATCCCATTTGAGACTAACAAATTAATTTTGGCATATTTTCCAAAGCTATTAATTTAGGGAACAGTATAACTAGGAGAATAGTTCATAGAAGGATAGCCCTAAGCACTCTGCAGCAATTAGAAGTTGACAGCCCTTTTGGTAAAGCCGGCTACAGTTTATGATAGGATTAAGGTAAATTATTAATGTCCTTGTCACATCCAGGAAATGCAAAGTTTTTCCCCCTCTGTATTATAGGGTTAGGGGGAAAAAAAAAAATCAAGAGATCAAGAGTCAAAGAATCAATTAAACCTGCTAGAGACAGAAGAACTGGGGGGGAAGATAGACAGATTGTTATAAAAAAGGAGCAAACAGAGCAGATCCAGACATATCAGCCTCCTGCACTAACCTATTTACTGAAATGCAAGAAGCAGACTGATCAGTATCTATGGAAATACTGTGAGAAAGGGGAAGAGAGACAATGACTGAAGGCATACTATACTCCCTACGTATGTGAGTGGAACTGAACTCAACCAGTCCACTGAAATATTTCTTCTTGTGGAGTGCATATAGCTATCACAATGAAGCTACAAGACATAATGCAAGTGCCACAAAATTCAAATGAGAACCAGAGAGTGTGGCCCTGATACACACTATTAAAGGAAGTGGTGGGGAACAGACTCTCAAATAAAAGCCACAGTAGCAGGAGAAGTCCAGGTGCTAAATCTCAGTCTATTAAGAAATTGCATACCAACTTCATTGGCGATCACGGCAATCTGATACTTTTTCTAAAAATATCGGCTAGAAAAGTTATGAAAAAATACTTTCACCTGACAAGCAAAAGATTTGAGTGGACTTATGAAATAGTGGCTAAATTCTGATTTAGGAACATTTTTGCAGTTAAGAAGTTTGCACTTTTCAGATACATTAAACAGATACTGAAGAATACGGTATAATTGTAGGTGAAAAGCCCTATCTCCTATAACAGTAAGGGATATGAACATGAAGGAAGACAAAATGGAAGAGACCCAAGGAAAGGGAAGAATGAGTAAGAGGTATTCAATGTAGCAAAAGAAAATTTCAGTTAAGACATACAGTTGTACAATTGCTGATCAATTTACAGTCCAAAAATGTTAATGCTCAGCTGTGAACTAGAATGCAAGATTATTCCTTATGAAAATGGTAGCTGAATTCTCCTAATGTATTTTATATGGCTTTCAAATTATGTCAAGCACTATATTAGTCGAGGGATAGTATACCCATCATCCCAATTTGAGTGATTAGACACCTCTTTTTAGATCCCTGCCCTTCTATGCATGCTTGGTACCTAAAGGTAATCTCAGATTCAGACAATTTACTATCAAGGCAGATTATAGATGCACACTAGTATACCTCCATAGTAAAGCTGCACCAAAATTTTCCCATTAAAGGGACCTTTTTACATTAGAAAGATGAAAAGGCCTATTAAGTCATGCTACTAATTAATTTGATAATCTGATTGCTAAATAATTAAGCACATAGCATTTAAAGATTTTCATACATTATTCTAAAACCGTAAGGATAAAGC
Organism: Dermochelys coriacea; assembly: GCF_009764565.3. Lineage (NCBI taxonomy): Eukaryota > Metazoa > Chordata > Testudines > Dermochelyidae > Dermochelys > Dermochelys coriacea. The sequence goes on along the minus strand of NC_050072.1, from coordinate 73,139,022 downwards.
AAGGTGAATTTAATTCGGTCGTAATGTATACGTGTAAATAAGAAAGATACATATTCTTGCACATATATGTAGCAACATGCTCTGTATGCTGCATGCCAAAAGCTTTCCAATTCATCACTATATCAAGAATTCCTCTGATAATAAATTTTGTTGTGTTCAAATCATAGTACTAAGGGTATTATTGTAGAGTGTAAACTCTTAGGGGCATGAACTCCTTTACATTTGTATAGCACTTTATACATTGGGACCAGGATCCTCGATTAGGGTCCACTGTTCTTTTTACCTCTGAAAAATGTCAGCAAGATTACTTCAGATATTCTATAGTTGAACACTTATGAATAAGATGATCCTTTACCTTTCCAGATGATGGCGGAGAAGGACTGGCACATGGGCTGGGATAACTACTACTGTCTGTGGATTTCACAGATGACTGATCTGACCTGTCATCTGAACTTCGTTTAGAATGCAAGATACCCCTTTCTTTGTATTTCTGTGGCGGGTGAAATGCTGGAGATGTAGATTTCATTAGGACTCTGAGGGAGGATAGGTGAAGATATAAAACTGTTAAACATAACAAAATGGTTGGTACAAACAGCAATCATAGCAAAAAAAAAAAAAATTTAAAGCTTCACCTAAAGCTTCAAGAGTCTTCAGAATGACTGCATGCATTACATTACATTACAACAGGTTAAACAATTTTCAGTTAACTTTAAATACCAGTTATTTGTTTTTGGAGGATGGGGCTTCTGTTCCTTCTTTCCAGAGACAAACTTGGTGGAGAGGGTGCACTGGCAGCAAGCTGCCCCCTCAGAGAATAGACATATTTGGAAATATATAGTATTCTGTCATACCCACTCATGCTTCTTAGGACAGCAAGATCTTTCAGTTAATTCATATGTACAGCTCTGCTAGGTGCCTAACAAAAACTGTCGTACCACACAGCAGAGTTAGGTGTTTTATTATTGAAGTTTACATTTCTCTTAGTATTAGACTTGCACTTAGTAGACACTAAACCTCAGACCAACTATTTGTAAAAAGGCCTTTGAAAAGAAAAGTGCTTGTTTCTACACAAAAATGCATCCGATGAAGTGAGCTGTAGCTCACGAAAGCTTATGCTCTAATAAATTTGTTAGTCTCTAAGGTGCCTCAAGTACTCCTTTTCTTTTTGTTTCTACACAATAGACCTATGCCTAGCATCGTGATCCATAGGCATCATGCAAGGTTTAAACAACTGTATGACAAATTTGAAATTTACCATGGTATAATTAAAAACATTGGTTTCTATCCATATCTTTGTAGAATCCTCTAAAGGAATGGAACCTACAGAACAGCTGTAAACCTACCAACACAACAATAAGAATTTACTTCATATCTAGTTCAGGCATGACTTTGATTTCAATCTGGTCACCTTTGTATTGTAAAAATAGTTATTGGTCTATTTTCTCCACCATGCTCCCTGAAATATAACCTGAAAGAATTCAAGGTACCTTGGAAATACATAAATAAAATTAAGTAACATTTTCTTCAAAGTATAAAAATGATTACGCCAGTAAATTTGATACCTTGCTCCTGTCTCAACAGGGCATGGCTTTTCATAGTGCCATTTATGAGTAGATTGGAGGAAAGAGATAAATGAAAAAGTGGGGACTGAAGAATTAAAATGGAATAGAAAAAGTGTGAGGAGGAGAAAAAGGTGAGTAGGCACAGGTGGAATAAAAGTGAGACCCGCACAGAATGACCAATTTTCACTTTGAGAGTAGTCGCCTGTGAAAAGTGAAATTTTCTGTTGAATACACATATTTGAACCAGATTTGCTTTTCACAGTTTGTCCCATTGAAAACTGTACTATTTCACTCTACTCAACAATCACTGTCATGATTTTGCCACAAACAGAAATACAGGTAGCACTTTTCCACCTAAAAAAATTACCACTAATTGTCTCTGGAAGGTTTCTACCAACTTACTTTTCAGCATTAGAAGAGTCATCAGAGAATTCTGTTTCTGCTGAGCTTTTCCTACTGCTATTTGATCTCCAAGAAGATGCTAAGGGAAGTTCTTCAGAAGACATAGGTCTTGGTCTTTGCCCAATTCCTGAAGGTTGCTGTAAGCCTGCAGACTGCTCTTCAGTACTTAAAACAGCGATGATTGCTCTTATAGTTGCTTCATCAACTTGAGACCAAGGTTTAGAAGGAGCTCGCATGCGGCGCAGAAATAAACTATGCCATTTCTGTCTGAGTTGCAGCAGCAGACTGGCAGCCTGTAATGAATTTCACCTCTGTTAAAAAAGGACTGATTGTAGATAGAGGGCCCCCGCCCCCACAATATACTAAGCGGCAATATGTGACATTCTAGACAGAAAAATGTCCAAAATGTGGCATACATAATTTCTGAGTAAAACTGAAAATCAGTTTTAAAACTACTATCTTATCACATTGTTGGGGACACCGGGCATGGTCACTAGGTAACTCAAGGGGATGGAAGACCATGAGTGTCAATGAAGCCCCCTTGCTCTAGGCTCAGATGGCCCCCCCTTCCCTTTTCTGCCCGGAGATACTCACAGCGGTCACGCTGAGAAGTTTGCAACAGTGTATTGCAGGTGCAGACTGGCTGGAGCAAGATTAGGTCAAGCAGGACAGGAATGTTAGTGCTGAACAAATAACTTCATATATGGGGGAATAGATGATAAGAGGAAAAAGGGGAACTGGCTGGTATACCGGATTGGCTATATGGATACTTAGGGCAGCTTGCTATTGGATAAGTATGCTAAAGAATGAATGTATAAAATATGTGTAACTGCTTGCACTGGTGTGCAGGATTTGAGATTGTCGTCTCCCTGTACCACTTGAAGCTTCAAATAAACTTTTCTACTTCTCCACTCCGTTGTGATTATTGAGCAACGCACACCAGGCAATGAATCCAGCTGTTGCCTGCCTCAGGCATTTTGTGCCAGCAACAACATTGTCTTGTTTTCTGCATACACTTCTCAAACTTTTTTCTGAAATAATTTTAAAGCCACTTTTATGTTGCTTCTCCATCTAATCTTTCCCATGAGTTTGCTTGTGAAATTCTATTTCCTAACTTTTCTTTTTATTTTAAAAATAACATTTATTGTTTTTATATAAAATATAAATATAACAAAACAGAACTTTTCCTGAGTTTTCCTTATTCAGATTTCTCAGCCGTCTCTAATTTTTTATTTAGAACCTATTTTTCATTTGTTCACTTGTTTTTCTTTTACCTTATGCCAGAGGTGGGCAAACTACAGCCCACGGGCCACATCTGGCCCACGGACCCTCCTACCTGATCCCTGAGCTCCCAGCCCAGGAGGCTAGCACCCAGGACCTCCCCTGTTGTTCCCACTCCCCTGCAGCCTCAACTCACTGCGCTGCTGGCGCAATGCTCTGGGTGGCGAGGCTGAGAGCTCTTGCCAGGGAGCGCAGCTGCAGAGCCGCGGTCTGACCCAGTGCTCTGTGCTGCGCGGTGGCATGGCTCGCTCCAGCCAGGCGGCATGGCTTCCTGTCCTGGTGCTCTGTGCAGCGTGACTGTAGCGCCGCCAGCCACCGGAGCTCCAGGCAGCATCGTAAGGGGGCAGGGAGTGGGGGGGGGGTTGGATAGAGGGCAGGGGAATTCGGGGTGGTAGTCAGGGGACGGGGATGTGAATAGGGGACGGGGCAGTCAGAGGGTGGGGAACAGGTGAGTTGAATGGGGGCAGGAATCCCAAGGGGGCAGTCAGGAAGGAGAGTGGGGGTTGGATGGGTCAGCGGGGGGCAGTCAGGGGCAGGGAGTCTGGGGGCGGTCAGGGAAGGGTGGATGAGGCAGGGGTTTGGGGGGGGGCATCAGGGGGCAAGAAGCAGGAGGGGTGTTGGATAGGGGGTGGGGGCCACGGCCAGGCCATGCCTGGCTGACTAGGGAGTCACAGCCTTCCCCTAACTGGCCCTCCATACTATTTCGGAAACCCGATGTGGCCCTCGGACCTAAAAGTTTGCCCGCCCCTGCCTTATGCCTTTTCTCTGTTAATTCTCTTTCCAAATACATGCACTCTTCTGTCACAGTTGGATAAAAAAAAAAAAAGTCTTAACTGAATGCCTTCCCTTAAAATAGATTTCAGCTAAAATGGATGGTTTAAGTAACAGCTCAGTGTGGACATTATGTGAACTAGTCAAAGCCTTCCTAGCTCACTTTAAAAAAGCATTCTGCAGATCTCTACATTTGTCTGTATTGGGTCAGATAGGTTTTGCCTAGTAGCCCACGCTCCTCATCCTATTTTAGGCCGAATACAGTTTTAAGAGGGGGCATTAAGCTAAAATGCCTGTCTCATTAGTGTATTTTCACCTGCTACTTAAAAGGAAAGAGATTGTTTGCTCTCCCCCCAAAACTCTGTATCTAAGCATTTCCTATTTTTCCTTCCAACCATCTCTGCCTTTCCTTCTCCTGCCAACTCCAGATTGCACCCCAACATCTCCTCCCTACAGAACTGATGCCCAGCTTTGCCCAACTGATGCCCAGTCAGATTCTTTCCCAACCCAGATTCATTCAAGATTGGCCACTTCCCAATTACTATCATTATCATTACCACTCATTCCCTACCTCCCTCAAGATTTGCACTCTCTAGATTCACCCATGAGTTCTCATATTTGGCTCTCTCCGCTTGTCCTCTTCAACTCCAGAAGTGTTCACTTTGCCCCCAGCTTGCTCTAGCCTCTGCTACTCCTTTCCTCAGACTACCTAACCGGATTCTGCTGTGCAGCACCACCTAAGGAAGCGGAAGCAGCATAGCGTTGATGAGTTGGTGCTCAACAAGATTCACTTAATGGCTGCGTGCAGTTAAAACAGGAAAATACAAAAGGTAGCTTCCCTTATGGAAATGTAGGAGCTGCCAGAAGAAAAAAGTTAAGACCTGTGCATCTCGATAATGTTTGATGGACCCCCACAAACAGATGCTGCATAAGGGGAGACATTTATTTACTGAACAAGTTTTAAGGGAATTCTCCAAATGGAAGACTCACTGACTTGTTTCTTATTTGGTCCCCAAGCAAACTCTGATGCATACATTTAACAGTGGTGTTATTTTTACAATGGTTTCTGGTGTAAAGGAGATGGCAAACAGATTTAGAAAAGTGACACTCAAACTGGAAGCAAATATAACCCCCCCCACGCCAAAATCCCAGATTTTTTTCATTCATTCATACTTTCCAGTGTTTCTGTATTCCATTTATAATATATTCTCCCTTACCATCTTACTTTTCAGTGATCTGTATAGTTATAAGCCCGTTTACAACATGAGGTTCTAATCCTACATTTGATAATGCACATCCTTGTACCTATTAGGTTCCAAGAGACTTAAGACTTCAATGGGACTCATACATACAGGTATCTGCATTAATGGATCTCAGTCCAGCATAAGGACATTAATTTGTTCCAATAGGAGAAATGCATTACATTTATTACTTCAGTTCTTGATTAATTCAAGAGAAGGCAGGTTGCGAAAAAAGCCTTCTGTCTTGTACAAATATATCTGATAATTTGCAAAGACATTAAGAAAAGTTGTGGGCAAATAAGCATATTTATGTCAATATATGATATACCCAGGTCTTGATCACAGTCAGGCTGAATCCTTAAAAAAAAAACAAAAACAAAAAAAACCCTTGTTGCTTATTTCAACCAAGCATTTCTATTTAGGTCTCCTAAGGGTGGGGTGCATGTTTGTGTGTTTTAAAGAAAGATGAGCAATTATTTTCAACAAAATTCTGGAAAACCCAACTATTTTAAATATCATAGTAAAGGGAAGAGATTCAGAAAGCAAACAGTATTTGCTTCTTGAAAAGGGGTAGAATTATTCAGTTAATACATTACCTACCTCAGGATCCAGTTTGAAATGTAGCCATTCATCTAGCTTCAATGCAGCCAGATTAGCAGTTGTTCTGTCTTCCATCTCGCTATCACTACTATCATTAAGAACACCATCCACTAAATTAACATAATTCAAAAAACAAAAGCTAAGTCAGCGTTTTTATTAAATGGTGTACTTGTATTTTAAATATGAAAATTAAATTTCTTTCCCCACTAGTTTTGAACTTTTCTGTTTAACATTTTCTCTTTTTTCCCTAATTGTAATTAAAGTGAATGTTAAAATATAAGTTTTCTGTTTAATTTACTACTATAAAACTTCTCACAAGAGAGTTTGTTAATTTGGAGTATCTACCTCTACTTTTTTATTACTATACCTCTACTTCAGTACTGCTTTTATTCCTCTGGTCCAATGAGGGTCCAATCCTTATGCACCGGACAAAAGGCATTAATTTTTTCTTCCATTTTCTGTTATTCCATTATTTACTCTTTAAATAGTATAGTTCAAAAAAATTCCAGTATGTTTGCTATGAGACCATTAATACATTTTTGGATGGTTGCAAGAGCTATGGTTTTGGCTTTGACCTTGCAATTTACCCAAAGTGCATTAAATATTCCTGTATAAGCAGCACTGAGGTTCCAATATGTCAGAGTATTGTATATTATTTGAAAACTTCTAATTCCAAGTATACTGTACCTCTAAAGGATGAGGGCTCCTGTAAAGCATTACTTGGCAACCGAGCTGGACCACAGAAGAGGGACACAGTGACAGGCGTCACAGCTGAACAGCATCTGATGTTGGCTATCCTGTGTGCTCTAGTCATTTCATCATATATAAGCCAGTCTGTGGGGAGTGCTTGAATTGCTGCAGCTTGACCATTTGCTGGAGGAATCTGTTAGCAAAAGCAAACAAGGCTCTTGTACCATTTATTTGTTAAATAATCAAAACATTCAGGAACAATTTAAAATAAATTGGTTGCAGAGTTGTCACAGTCATAAAAGTGTCACTGACACTGTGATTTTTCCATTAGTCCATGACAACGTGGCACCCGGGATCACAGTACTAATCATGACGGAAGGGTGGCCAGGCCAAACCTGAGCAGCACTGTAACGCCATACACCAGGTTGTAATGGCCACAGCAAGGTGCCAGGCCCAACACTGTGGGATAGGAGTTGCTGCTGCAGGGCCCTCTGGCCCCCACTGCAGGCCACCCATTCCCTAGCGGTAGAACTCCCGCCCATAGCTCATCCACAGACTCGTTAAATGGTACTCCTATGATTTTACACAGCATTTCCTCCCAAACCTGTGACTTTTACTAAATTTACTGTGACTGCTTGAGATATTTTTTTAAAAAATGCCATAACAAATCTGAAGCCCAATAAACTGTTTTATAGTTTAGGATTGTAAAATACACTACAGTAAAAATTAAAATTTATTATAGCTTTATAGCCAAGTTTCTTTAGTTAAAAACAATAATATCCAAAGAAAATCTAGGTTAACGCTTCTAGGCAGAAATCCTAGTTGCTACTGTCAGTCCAAACTCAGTCAACACTACAGGTCAATAAATCTTCAAAACAACTCCATGACATTGCTTGGTAATTTTGTCTCATTCCCCAAGGTAAAGACGATTCTGGTTCCAGTCCAGGTGAAGATGACTAAACATACTGCTTTTAAAAGCTGACTACAACTCATCCAGCCGATTTACAAAAACATTTTCTTTATCTTCCCTATAGTGGTTAATTTCATGCATGCACACACTCTTTTAAAGGAATAAGAACTAAGAGGAGACATTTTTATAACTTTTCACTAACAATGAAATCTATTCTTGCTTGTGGGGTATTCGTTTAGAAAAAGGTTTCAGAGTAGCAGCCGTGTTAGTCTGTATTCGCAAAAAAGAAAAGGAGTACTTGTGGAACCTTAGAGACTAACAAATTTATCTGAGCATAAGCTTTCGTGAGCTACAGCTCACTTCATTGGATGCATTTAGAAATGTTACCTTTTTATACTGAGGCTGGCTAAGAACAGAGGTAGGATGAAACCGCACTCTCTTCTCCTTTGGGCCAGTCAATACGAGGTTCTCTCTATCCACATGCACTAGATTTGGATACATCCCAGCCACTAAAGCACCTTTCACTACAGCCCAATTTTCAGAGTTGGTGTTAACATCTCGAATATCGCCTCCACCTCTGGCTCTAACAAAACCTAAACAGAGGAAAAAAGATTACTGGATGTTTTAAAAATCATACATTTTTAAATTTCCATTTGAGTGAAAACAATGTATTTATGCTTTATTTTATGAAATCCCACACTACTTTTTATAACTTTCATACTAGCTAACATAGTATGTATTATTTCCATATTTAATGCAACAATTTGGTTGAGACCTTTCAAGTTAGTGGGCTTTGATATACTAAAATAAAGTGGCTCTTTATTGCATACAAAATACTGAGAATGAAGACCTTGTACATGTAAGTTATTTAATGGAATAGAAATCCCAATGAAACATCCGACCAGATCCTGGACCATTTTAGCCAAAATAATTTAGAACAGCCCTTAGGTCGCTCCAAGTTACACCACAGAAGCCAGTTCAATCCACCAGTTGGGCCAAGGAGAGGAAAGCCAGCTTAGAGCCATCTTCTCCTTCTTAGGACCTGCACCATTCAAAGCTCAACTGGACTTAAGAATCCAACTAACTCACTGTGTGTTAAACTTGTTTAACCTGAAATGGGCTATGTTGCATAATGCGATGATCAAACGTGGCTTTTGAGTGCCTGTATTAATAAGTATTACACAAATAAGAAGTTAGGATGGCCTTGAATTTTATTTTGTTAAAAATTTGAATAATTCACTTCATAATAAATCTAGTTTGTCCAAAAACGTCTTCTGGGGTTTTTTTTAATTAGTTACCTGATGCTCTGAGCTGACCGAGCAACTGTGTTCTCATTCCTATGATGATTTCCATAGTAGCCTGAGAGAGAAAATTCTTCTCACAGAAGGCTCTCTCCCAGCCATCACTTCGTGCCTTCTGCCATGCCTGAAGGAAAATATTTTTTCAAATGCCTACAAACGTGTTTAAACTCAAATCTTCCATGTGATTTTTTATTGTATTTTATTTGAGTATAGTGCAATGCACTTCAATTGAAGAGAGAAACAAAAGTCTAAAGGCATTAAGCCATCTGGACGTTTTTTCTGTTATCAAGCAAAATTCTCTCAAGTCAAAATAATGCATCTCAAAATTATTACTTTTTGGTAATATATTAAGTGTAATTTAAAATTAGAAATACATCATCAACTACAACATTTAGAGTTGAATTAGGTCAGCAAAATCATGCTTAATAGGTTAAAAAATTTCCTCATATACAAGATTAATAGTGGGTTCAATAGAAGAGTCTACTAGGAAAGTGTCTACAAAGGGACAGTCTAGTAGGAAATACTGAAATCCTTTACAAAGGACTTACAGTCCAGCTATAACTTTAAAGCAGGGGTGGCCAACCTGTGGCTCTGGAGCCACATGCGGCTCTTCAGAAGTTAATATGCGGCTCCTTATATAGGCACTGACTCTGGGGCTGGAGCTACAGACGACAGCTTTCCAATGTGCCAGGGGGTGCTCACTGCTCAACTCCTGGCTCTGCCACAAGCCCTACCCCCACTCCACCTCTTCCCACCCCGTCCCCTGAGCCTGCCATGCCCTCGCTCCTCCCCCTCCGAGCCTCCTGTATGCCACAAAGCAGTTGATTGGGATGTGAGGAGAGGGAGTGGGAGGGGCTGATCGGTGGGGCTGCCAGTGGGCAGGAGGCACTGGGAAACAGGGGGAGAACTGATGTGGGGGCTGCTGATGTATTACTGTGGCTCTTTGGCAATGTACATTAGTAAATTCTGACTCCTTCTCAGGTTTAGGTTGGCCATCACTGCTTTAAAGTGTACCATTACTTTTATACATAAACTAACTATTGCCATCAATACTCCTTCTGTAGATGAAATAATAATACCTGGAATGCCCTGAGAAGCGCCATATGGTCACTAAATGTTCCTGCAGTAAAACGTTTTCTACACAGCATGGCTGCACGTTTTTGTGAGGCCTGTGTAGGTAGGACAAAAGGGTCTCGATATGCAAGAGTGCAAGCAATGGTAAGAATAGGATCCAGGCACTTCAAAACAACAGCACACAACACCATTTTACCAAGGTGTGGCTCTACAGGCAAGTCAGCCAGATGATAACCAAGTTCCGTGAGGTCTTCCCAGGTATCCATGGCATCTATTGTCTGATTTAAAAAAAAAAAAAAAAAAAGGAAAGAGAAGCTAGCAAGTTTAGCATAAAAGTAGGAAGAGCATACCATCCAAGTGACAGGATTAGTAAACTACCATATACTAGCAACATAATCAGACTTAAGTTTGGAATGACTTCTTTATTCCTCCTCCCCCTTCCTTCAGCCAGGATGGTCAAGAAGGCTACAATCTCTAGGAGTGCTGGGAGAGAAGCTGAGCCCTGAGTAGGGGGCAGGGCTTTTCTGACTATAGGTCCTATAAAGGTAGCCAGACAGTCAGGCAGCGGCACAGGAGCTAGCAAACAGAGCAGTTTGAAAGGGGAGTTTGTATTGTGGTGCTTGTTTGGGGTTTGCTTGTGCTGCGGGGGAGGGTGGTCTTTTTGGTGTGGCTTGTGTTTCCCAGATTAACAGGACTTAGGTGGGAAGGCGATGACAGATACAGAGGCAGCTGTGGGAGTGACTCCTGTAGTGGAAGACACATTGAGGATGACTGGATGTGGAAGCTGTGGTATGTACATGATCGTGGAGCGGGGACCTGGTAACAGTTTTTTCTGCATGAAATACCGTCTGATACAGCTGATAGAGGAAAAGATCAGAGGTTTGGAGATGCAGGTGGAAAGTCTGGTTGAGTTTAGAAAGGGGTTTGAGCAAATGATGGAGCAAAGATATGAGGTATCTGAAGGGAAAGGCGCAGACTTACAGATGGAAGCAGGGCTGGGGAATTTTGAGGGGAGACTGGGTAAGGAAAGTGGTCAGTGGAAACATGTGACTAAAAGAACCAGGCAGAGGAAAAGACGGGCTAATGAAGGAGAAATAGAGCTTAGGAACAGGTTTGCAGAGTTGGAAAATGAAGAAGGGGCTCAGCAGGTATTTGTTGAAGGTAGAAGGGTAAGGAAGAAGAGAAGAGAGGCTAGGCCTATAGGAAAAGCGGAAGAGTCAAAGGAGACTACACCAAATATGAGCCCCAGGAGGATACAGGATGGGTTGAAGAGGATTATAAGGGAAAATAGGAATGGAAAGAACTTGCAGCCAGAGGGAACAGGGGAGAGACTGGAGAATAGCACCGTCACCAGGAAAAGGCAAATCTATGTGATAGGGGACTCTTTATTCAGAAGAATAGACAGGCCTGTAACTAGAGCTGATCCTGAGAATAGAAGGGTGTGCTGTCTTCCGGGTGCTAAGATACGGGATGTAGACCTGAGGTTGAAAAGGATCCTAAAGGGAGCGGGAAAGAATCCCCTAATTATCCTTCATGTGGGAACAAATGATACGGCTAGATTCTCGCTGGAAAGTATTAAGGGAGACTATGCTAGGCTGGGGAAGACGCTTAAGGAAATTGAGGCTCAGGTGATCTTTAGCGGGATCCTTCCTGTTCCTAGAGAAGGGCAACAAAGGTGTGACAAGATTATGACCGTCAACAGATGGCTTAGGCAGTGGTGCTATAAGGAGGGCTTTGGGATGTATGGCCACTGGGAGGCATTCACGGACAGAGGACAGTTCTCTCGGCATGGACTTCATCTGAGTAGGGAAGGAAATAGACTTCTAGGATCAAGGCTGGTACAACTGATAAAGAGAGCTTTAAACTAGGAATTTGGGGGAGATGGTTGGGAGATGTCCAGGTAATCTCCACGCCAGATTTTAGCATTGAGAGGGAAGAAGATGAAGTAAGAAAGGATACAGCCGTGGGTAGGAGAATGTATATAAGGAGCGAGGGCAGTGTGGATACTAGTCTAATAGGTTATACTGGTTGTAGAATGACTGTGCCTAATAGGGTACAAAATGTGAGCGAGGCCAAACAGCAAAAATTAAGATGTTTGTACACCAATGCGAGGAGCCTAGGTAACAAAATGGAGGAACTAGAGCTACTGGTGCAGGAAGTGAAACCAGGTATTATAGGGATAACAGAAACATGGTGGAATAGTACTCATGACTGGACTACAGGTATTGAAGGGTATGTGCTGTTTAGGAAAGACAGAAACAAAGGTAAAGGGGGTGGAGTAGCATTGTATATCAATGATGAGGTAGAATGTAAAGAAATAAGAAGCAATGCAATGGATAAGACAGAGTCCGTCTGGGCAAAAATTACATTGGGGAAGATAACTAGTAAACCCTCTCCTACGATAGTGCTTGGGGTGTGCTATAGACCTCCGGGATCTAATTTGGATATGGATAGAGCCCTTTTTAATGTTTTTAATAAAGTAAATACTAATGGAAACTGCGTGATCATGGGAGACTTTAACTTCCCAGATATAGACTGGAGGACCAGTGCTAGTAATAATAATAGGGCTCAGATTTTCCTAGATGCGATAGCTGATGGATTCCTTCATCAAGTAGTTGCTGAACCGACTAGAGGGGATGTCATTTTAGATTTAATTTTGGTGAGTAGCGAGGACCTCATAGAAGAAATGGTTGTAGGGGATAATCTTGGCTCAAGTGATCATGAGCTAATTCAGTTCAAACTGAATGGAAGGATTAACAAAAATAAATCTGCAACTAGAGTTTTTGATTTCAAAAGGGCTGACTTTCAAAAATTAAGGAAATTAGTTAGGGAAGTGGATTGGACTGAAGAACTTATGGATCTAAAGGTAGAGGAGGCCTGGGATTACTTTAAATCAAAGCTGCAGAAGCTATCGGAAGCCTGTATCCCAAGAAAGGGGAAAAAATTCATAGGAAGGAGTTGTAGACCAAGCTGGATGAGCAAGCATCTCAGAGAGGTGATTAAAAAGAAGCAGAAAGCATACAGGGAGTGGAAGATGGGAGGGATCAGCAAGGAAAGCTACCTAATTGAGGTCAGAACATGTAGGGATAAAGTGAGACAGGCTAAAAGTCGAGTAGAGTTGGACCTTGCTAAGGGAATTAAACCAATAGCAAAAGGTTCTATAGCCATATAAATAAGAAGAAAACTAAGAAAGAAGAAGTGGGGCCGCTAAACACTGAGGATGGAGTGGAGGTTAAAGATAATCTAGGCATGGCCCAATATCTAAACAAATACTTTGCCTCAGTCTTTAATAAGGCTAAAGAGGATCTTGGGGATAATGGTAACATGACAAATGGGAATGAGGATAGGGGGGAAAAATATTACCATATCTGAGGTAGAAGCGAAACTCAAACAGCTTAATGGGACTAAATCGGGGGGCCCAGATAATCTTCATCCAAGAATATTAAAGGAATTGGCACCTGAAATTGCAAGCCCATTAGCAAAAATTTTCAATGAATCTGTAAACTCAGGAGTAGTACCGAATGATTGGAGAATTGCTAATATAGTTCCTATTTTTAAGAAAGGAAAAAAAAGTGATCCGGGTAACCACAGGCCAGTTAGTTTGACATCTGTAGTATGCAAGGTCCTGGAAAAAATTTTGAAGGAGAAATTAGTTAAGGACATTGAAGTCAATGGTAAATGGGACAAAATACAACATGGTTTTACAAAAGGTAGATCGTGCCAAACCAACCTAATCTCCTTTTTTGAAAAAGTAACAGATTTTTTAGATAAAGGAAACACAGTGGCTCTAATTTACCTAGATTTCAGTAAGGCGTTTGATACCGTGCCACATGGGGAATTATTAGTTAAATTGGAGAAGATGGGGATCAATATGAACATCAAAAGGTGGATAAGGAATTGGTTAAAGGGGAGACTGCAACGGGTCCTACTGAAAGGCGAACTGTCAGGTTGGAGGGAGGTTACCAGTGGAGTTCCTCAGGGATCGGTTTTGGGACCAATCTTATTTAATCTTTTTATTACTGACCTTGGCACAAAAAGTGGGAGTGTGCTAATCAAGTCTGCAGATGATACAAAGCTGGGAGGTATTGCCAATTCAGAGAAGGATCGGGATATTATACAGGAGGATCTGGATGACCTTGTAAACTGGAGTAATAGTAATAGGATGAAATTTAATAGTGAGAAGTGTAAGGTTATGCATTTAGGGAGTAATAACAAGAATTTTAGTTATAAATTGGGGACGCATCAATTAGAAGTAACAGAAGAGGAGAAGGACCTTGGAGTACTGGTTGATCATAGGATGACTATGAGCTGCCAATGTGATATGGCTGTGAAAAAAGCTAATGCGGTTTTGGGATGCATCAGGAGAGGCATTTCCAGTAGGGATAAGGAGGTTTTAGTACCGTTATACAAAGCACTGGTGAGACCTCACCTAGAATACTGTGTGCAGTTCTGGTCTCCCATGTTTAAAAAAGGATGAATTCAAACGGGAGCAGGTTCACAGAAGGGCTACTAGGATGATCAGAGGAATGGAAAACTTGTCTTATGAAAGGAGACTCAAGGAGCTTGGCTTGTTTAGCCTAATTAAAAGAAGGTTGAGGGGAAATATGATTGCTCTCTATAAATATATCAGAGGGATAAATACAGGAGATGGAGAGGAATTATTTAAGCTCAGCACCAATGTGGACACAAGAACAAATGGGTACAAACTGGCCACCAGGAAGTTGAGACTTGAAATTAGACGAAGGTTTCTAACCATCAGAGGAGTGAAGTTTTGGAATAACCTTCCAAGGGAAGCAGTGGGGGCAAAAGATCTATCTGGTTTTAAGATTCTACTCGATAAGTTTATGGAGGAGATGGTATGATGGGATAATGTGATTTTTCGTAAGTAATTGATCTTTAAATATTCAGGGTAAATAGGACTAAACCCCCTGAGATGGGAATATTAGATGGATGGGATCTGAGTTACCCAGGAAAGAATTTTCTGTACTATCTGGCTGGTGAATCTTGCCCATATGCTCAGGGTTTAGCTGATTGCCATATTTGGGGTCGGGAAGGAATTTTCCTCCAGGGCAGATTGGAGAGGCCCTGGCGGTTTTTCGCCTTCCTCTGTAGCATGGGGCATGGGTCACTTGAGGGAGGATTCTCTGCTCCTTGAAGTCTTTAAACCACGATTTGAGGACTTCAATAGCTCAGACATAGGTGAGGTTTTTCATAGGAGTGGGTGGGTGAGATTCTGTGGCCTGCGCTGTGCAGGAGGTCAGACTAGATGATCAGAATGGTCCCTTCTGACCTTGGTATCTATGAATCTATGAGTAAATAGTGGCAACACACACACACACCCCAAAAAGTGCCAGAGAACAATAAAAAAAAACATGTTACAGCTGACTATTTGTTTATGTCCTTGCTTGCCTGTATAGTATGGATAAAGGCTTTTGGATAAATGATGGTTAAGTCTGGTGAAGAGTAAATGAATCTCTTCCCCTACCCAGAGTATAGTGTTAGCCGGGTCAGCTCAAAGTGAAAGCCTGAAACCACTTAACAAGACGACTTCCATTAAGCCACTATCCAAACAGAGGCTTTATCTGGGACCAGCGTGCCTCTTGAACATAGAAAGTCTCCCACCTACATTAATGTCTGTGCCACCAAGAACAGAAGCAATAAACAAAATATTAATCTATTTCATTTACTTACCTTAAGCATCTGAACAGCATTTCTCACAATTAAGGATGGCGGAGGATCTGGGGCTTTCATCAAAAAGTCAGCAATTGGACAGTTAATTGGTGCTAGCAGTTTTGTGTGCAAACAAAGTTCCTATAAATTAAAAATGGAAAACCATTTAAGAAGACCTCCAAAAAATCAGTTTCTTAAACTGAATATGGACTTTACGTTCAACCTTAAATATACGTAATAGGATACATCATTCAAATCTTAAGAGAAAATCTATAATCAACAAAGCAAATGGTAAAATACTATATCTTCTCCTCCCACAACACAAATCATTAGGCATGGAGTGAATGCAAACTGTGCAAGAAAGCAACTCTGCATCAAAATATTAATTTAGTATTCTATACAATACATAAGCACCTACATTGTGCAAGCAAAACAGGTTAAATTACACACTCAGTTTTGGCCTCTTTATAAGTTTGTTTACAATGGGGCCAGACCAAAAAAATAAGAAATTTAAAGATTTTCATGATCGCTAAAGAATTCTTTAGACTAAAAGATCGTAGTACTGCATATATCTGCATCAAAGATAGAACACTATGTAAACACTAATATAGAGAGGCAATGGACAAAGTGAACAATAAAAAATAAGTTGTCTCTATTTTTCCTTTTTAAATTAAAGAAAAAAAAATTAGCTTAAGTATCACACTCTTACAGCTCATTTATCCATTACACTATCCATGACACAAGTACTAAAATACTTATAAAAAGTGATTGGATATATAGCTACTTTTAAATCTCATTTGCCGTTTGTCTTTTCTTTTAAGTAAAACTAGCACACTATAAATACTCTGTCACTCTGAAATCTAGCTGATTTCAAAAAAGTGAGTTGAGTATCACATAGTACATATGCCCTGAGGTTTCCCCCCCAAATGTGTGAGAAACAGTAATATTTTCCTTTATAGCACTACCAAATATACAAAATAATTTGGAAAAACCTGAGAAATACACTGTTCTCATCTCTTATTTATAGGAATCATCAATGTTATTTATGATTACTGGAGGCAAAAATTTCTGAAAGTGTGATTTTAAAATGACAATATCCTTTAACAAATTACTAAATCAATTCTTTTAAATTAAAACCAGTCCAGCTTCAGAAGCAGAGCTGCTGTGTTACCGTACGCTATAATAGATCACTTTAGTAAGCTGATAAAATGAAACCTCAAATTCAAATTTTAACTATAGGCTGAGATCTTGCAATCTATTTTCTTCATTATCTCACAGATATTTTTATATCCATATTAAATTAAAGGTCCCTGGAAAAACATTAATAATTTAAACATTGACTTAACTCTAGAACTATCCACTTAGATCTCATCTTACTTTATTCTACACTTGTGCTTCTCCATAGGCACTCAAAGTGCCCGTCTTGTTTTCTCCTCCCATCCTCCGCTTCATACTTAGAAGTGTGAATGCCTTGCCTTAAACAGCTTCCCAATTCAGATACCAAGCACCCATCCATGGTTTTATGTTACTCCCCAGCCCCTATCTCTGCTCCCATAATGTCTCTACCCTTTCTTGGAACATGACAAATTATCCCATATCATATTTTTACATCCTTATAATATACCCAAGGTTATAAGTATTCAGGACAGGGACCTTTTTTCCAGCATATGTTTTGTAAAACAACGTGTAGACTTATGGTAAAACAACAGAAAAAAAAAATAATAGTTTTCAAGTGAAGATCCACCTGTAGTGGCATTCTTAGAAGTTCTGGAGTCTGAAATTCCAACATATTCTGAAATCGGAGCCTGCTGAAGAGTCGGAAACAGATTCCAGGCCGACAGCGTCCAGCCCTTAGAAACAAAATATTACTTAAAAAGACAGCTGAGACTCAAATACAAAAAGTACGTTAAAAAAAAAAGCTCATAATGAAAAAACAAAAGGAGATCTACAGTCAAGCACATTTAACATAAAGATAAATATACTACTATCTTTTTAAACACGTAGACTTAGATTTTCCAGGAATATGATCTAATCTTCCTAAAATAAAAAAAAATTAAATTACCAAACTGGACAATTATAACTCCCTTGCAGGATCAAAAGAGAGCAGGTGGAAACTCTTCAGGAAGTAATACCTGATTTAAATACAAATGGATTTGTCAATTATACTAAGATCAACTCTCACGACTCTGGCAGCAGTGTGCAGTTGCTAGATAGTGGTGAGGGTCTGTGATATACAGAAGGTCAGATTAGATGATCTGGTTGTCCCTTCTTATCTTAAACTATATATGACTCTACGAGTGAAGAGAGGCTTTAAAGTAGGTGTAAGTGTAATTTTCACTCTAAGGCCCCTTTACTCTCCCAGAGTGGCACAAAGTGATGCTTGTAGTACAAGTGAAAATAAGGACCAAAAACTAGTGAACAGCAAGGCCTGGTCTACAACAAAAATTTAGATCAACCTAGCTACATCACTCAGAGATGTGAAAAATTCACACCCTTGAGAAAAAATAGTTAAGCCGACCTAAGACCTGGTGCCAGGTCAACAGAAAAATTCTTCCATCTATAGTGTGGACAAACCCTAAAAATTGTGAATAAAAAAGCAAATAAGTGAACTTCTATTTTCAGACTTGTATATTATAACAATTTTCCCAATACAAAAGTCTGGTTAGGTTAAATCTTTTAACATTATTCAAGCCTAATTTGAGTCTCAATGTTTTCCCTGTAGTAGTAACTCCAATACTATAATAGAGACACAAAGCTTTTAAATGATTTTAATTGTATTTGGATGAAAGAAATATATTGACAGTTCACATCATAATACTTCCTACTATAAAGGCAATGGTCTGCCTCCTTGCTACATTTAACGTATGCAAAGTTTGACGTTTGTGAAATAAGATTCAATGTGAAATGTACATTACCTGCCTTTTCTCTGAATGGCACTGGCTTTTGAAATCCACACCATTTTTAGCATGGTAACACAGTTCAGTGCATCAAAGGACTTCTACAATATTAAGGTAGGAGTTCATATCACAAGAGCAAGAGTTGGATTTAATAGGGTACATTAAACAAAGCAACATAAACTATCAAGCTAAATTCAAGTACAATAATTACAGTAATTGGACCTGGGCATGTTAAAAGCTAGTTAACTATAACCAAGTGTTTATTTAGAACCTACTTCTCTTCCTTACAAATATAGACACCTTTTTAAAATTAAAGTCAAAGCCAATCTGTTCAATGTAATTTTTCTGGCTATAAGGTTCTTTTCATTTATAATGCCTAGTATAGCACAGAAAGTGAGTTGCATTTCCTCTCGCTTTACCATAGGGTTAAGCATAAACATCTCTTGTTGTTGTACTTGATTAAATTTTATTTCTTCTGTGCCACATTTGTAAATTATTACCATATTTTCCTAAATTTGGTATTTGAGTGCAAAATACAATCAATCAATCATACTAAACATTTATAGCATTCTTTCAGTTGTCAAAAGATTTGCATTCAAGAATCAATAAGTTCAGTTACATGAAATGTATTTGATAACATGTGCCAGTAATAATCCTGCTAATACCGTTTTCCTACCACTACTGTTAACATCTTTACTTAAAATATGTACCACTGCACACTTCTCTGAACTATTTCTTTCAGCAATATTAACTCAATTTATACAAACATACCTCTTTCATCTTGCCAGAGTCAATAACAAAGACAACATCATTGACTGTGATGCTGGTTTCTGCAATATTAGTAGAAAGAATCTGCAACAATAAAGTTGTTTTATAGTAACTATAGAAGTGAAGACATGAATCAAAGAGAACAGCTGAAAAAAGTAATTTGATACTTGCTATTTTGCGAATGCCTGGAGGTGGAGTTTTTAGCACCTTCTTCTGATCTGATGTTTGCATATTTGAATGCAGCATAAAAACTTGATATCTAACGGCAAAACAGAAGTGAAATTAAAAAAAAATATATTTCTTGGGTGAGGCTAAGAAGCATTAAAATCAGCAAAAGAAACTAAAGAATTTACCTGTGAGCATTATCGGCAAACTTCTTGTCATCAAACAGAATGCGATCTCTCAAGCCAACTATCTCATCATATCCAGGAAGAAAAATTAAAACTGCTCCTTTTTAAAAAAAATGTAGAATACAGAAGTTACATAGGAAACTCATTTTAAATCAGAGAAAAACATGCTCCAGTAATATGTATTTGTAAACACACAAAGGGTTTACATGCAGTACTTCAATGTATTAAGCTTCAGAGGGGTAGCCGTGTTAGTCTGGATCTGTAAAAGTGGAGAAGAGTCCTCTGGCACCTTAGGATAGACTAACACACACAGTGAGTATTTACCCACGAAAACTCATGCTCCAATACGTCTGTTAGTTTATAAGGTGTCACAGGACTCTGTCAGTGTATTAAGTTATTACTATTCACAAAGACAAGTGCGAACACTAATACATCTGAAACAAGCTGTATCCACAGTAACTTATTAAAATAAAAAAATTTAATACATGCTTACCAGCATCACAACTATGACATATATTGTAAAGTAGGTGCATAATCAGATCCAGATCCACCTTTTCATCATCAAAACTGTGATGATAAGCTTTCAATAGTTCTCTGTCTTCTGCACTCAGATCACCACCATTTGCCTGCACTAGAGAACTTTCATCCAGGTTTCCAAACTCTAATGAAGCACTGAAACAAACACACACACACACACACAGTCACATAAAATAAGCTTATCCCTCATGAAACAAGAGTGGAAGTGTGCATCAGACAACTAGGCTTCCCTGTAGCCATGAATTCAAAATAAGATCAGAACTACCAAGATATCCAGTTCTTATTTCATACTGAAATATTTAAGATGGTGTAGGTAATAACAGAATATTAACAGCGAATTACTATTCACTGACTTTAGTGATTTATGTGCCAATGCCACTCAGTACTTAACATGCTCAATGAGCTGAAACACTTTGTTTAATCAGGGCTTTAAATGGCATTAAAAACCAGTGAAAGTATAACCAGTCACCCAATTTATCTTTTAAAAGGAAAACAGTAGCTGGAAAATGCATTTTTCCCCCATCAACATGTAGCTATACCCAGCTACAGCTAAACAAACACACAGCTGCAGTTTTTTTTGAGTAGGTGGTAAATCAGTTTAACAGTTACTGTTTTAGCAGTAGTAGAATGATCTACCACCAATAAGGCTTTTATCATGATAAACAGAATGTTTCTATGATCCAAACTATTATTCTTGAATGTTCCAGTGTCTATATTATATATGCGTATATTACTTGTCAATACATAATATCATGCTAAGCCAAAAACAACGAGGAGTCCGGTAACACCTTACAGACTAACAGATTTATTTGGGCATAAGCTTTCGTGGGTAAAAAAAACCCAACTTCTTCAGACGCATGGAGTGAAAATACAGATACAGGCATAAATATATATTGGCACATGAAGAGAAGGGAGTTACCTTACAAGTGGAGAACCAATACTGAAGGCCAATTTAGTCAAGGTGGATGTAGTCCACTCCCAATAATTGATGAGGAGGTGTCAATATCAAGAGACGGAAAATTGCTTTTGTAGTGAGCCAGCCACTCCCAGTCCCTAACAAGCCCAAATTGATGGTGTTAAGTTTGCAAATGAATTGTAGCTCAGCAGTTTCTCACTGAAGTCTGTTTCTGAAGTTTTTTTGTTGAAGAATGGCTACTTTAAAATCTGCTATTGAGTGTCCAGGAAGACTGAAGTGTTCTCCTACTGGCTTTTGTATGTTACCATTCCTGATCTCTGATTTGTTGATTTATCTTTTTACGTATAGACTGTCCGGTTTGGCCAATGCACATGGCAGAGGGGCACTGCTGGCACGATGGCATATATCACATTAGTAGATGTGCAAGTGAATGATCCTCGGATGGTGTGGTTCATGTGGTTAGGTCCTATGATGATGTCGCTAGAGTAGATAAGGGGACAGAGAAGGCAATGGGGTTTGTTGCAGGGATTGGTTCCTGGGTTAGTGTTTCTGTAGCTTGGTGTGTAGTTGCTGATGAGTATTTGCTTCAGGTTGGGGGGCTGTCCGTAAGTGAGGATTGGCCTGCCTCCCAAGGCTTGTGAGAGTGGGGGATTGTTTTCCAGGATAGGTTGTATTATTAAAAGCTGTGTTGACAAAGCCTTAAAAATGTCCTCCTATTCTCAAGTAAGATATATTTAATTTTTGTTGATACCAACGCTAAAGCACATTCAAACAAAAAAATATTTATAGAAAACATTTAAGCATGAAAAACCAACATACGTAGTCAAATTGTTCTTGTAATAGACTATCTTGTGTGATTTAGGAATACTTCACATTTGCTCAACTTGGCCAGGCCAGCAATGATATTGCCAAAGTGCAAGTGAAATGCACTGAATAGACATCTGTAAATATCTTTTCTCCCTTCATTTTGCTCAAGTTGATTTGTTTTATATTTCATCTAAGACTCAATATTTCTCCTCCTTACAAGTATCTTCTGATTATCCTTGATAACTCCTCAAGAACTGTTTTAATGACACTGAATATTAATTCAATTCAAAGGCATGGTAATAATGTCTATTTGGAGTTTTTAAAATACCATCGTTATTAGTTGATAAGTTGTTTGGTAATTGCTCTGCTCATAGTGACAATGTGCATGAAAATCATTAATACCAATAGATGTTAGTCAGTTGTGTGGTGATTTTCTGTTTAAGACCTGAAGCTTTTGTACAGGTGAAGTTTTTCCACTTATATGTCATTAATACATTTGGCTGACAGAAAGACACTTGTGTCAAAATATTAACATAAAATAAAGATACAGCTAAGTATTAGTTCTGTTTGCTATTTAACTGATCATTTACTATTTAAATGCTGGATGTTTTAGTGTGGGTTTGGTTTATTTTTGGTATTTTAACACCAAAATCCTCTTTAATATTGTAATAGGTTTACAGTTTATAGATTAGCAATTCCCCACAAATGGGGCCTATACTCATTTTGTTTTCTATTTCATTGAAATCCCTTTCCTGACTCTCTCTCCCCATCCTTTAACATATTAAAAAGCAATTTAGAATGCAGTTTTTTCCAACACCAGGAATTATATATTGAGACCACTTGATGGTTCTCCCTGACCCCGCCCCTCCCCGCACACTTCTACAAAATCTTGAGACACACTCCTTCCACAAAACATCTGCAACACAGCTACATTTCACATTTTTCTGGCCACAAAAAATATTGTGGATCTTCCCTCAATGCATCTTTGGAGAATGAACAGTAAAACTTATTACAATGGCATTCAAACGCATTAGAAATTACTATGATTCTTGAGCCTAAATATTTTCCTCCTCCTGCAGGAAGGCAAGGAGGAAGAGTTTTCTATATAAGAACTCACTTAATTTAATTTGCCCTGCCAGACAGGAAAATCCCAGCAATTGAAATTTTAGGATTCCAAGACCATATATTCTAGTTCAAAAAATACACTTTAAATAAAAATTAAAAACACAAAAACAAAAAAAAATTCCACACTTAGACAAGACAAAATAGTGTTGTTACCTTAAAATCAACTTAAAATGTATTTGGCAGCCTATTATGTAACTTACCTTTTACTTTGTATGTGAATTTTGTTGCTCACAAAAATCAGCACACTGGCTGGAGCCAAACATAATACAGGAGGTTTCAGTACAAACCTTCCCACATAGCACTACCAATATATTTCAGTATTGACCTGGAACATCCCCATTAGTCCAGTCTAAGGCAAGGAGACTGGCAATTTGGAAGGAAAAAAAAAAAAAAAAAAAAAAAGGACAGTGAAATTACTCAGATCAGAAAACATGGTTTGAGGGCTTATATAAAGAATCCCATTCCAGAAGCAATTCTCTTACAAGAGAGTACCTTATATGCCATCAAGTTATTTTTAAGAAGTACTTGACTCCCATTAATCATTTTCTCCATTTTTCTTTTATAAAATTGTTACTAGTCATAAAGGATGCATCAAAAAATACTTGCTGGACATATCTTGAATCAGATTATTATGGAATAGGCAGTGGGTATTGTGTATAAAACGCAGCTGCATCTGAAGAGGGGCTGTGTGAATACTTATGAGTGCCCAATGGGAAAAAAAATTACCTGCTTATTTCCTTTCTATAATTAAGATCAAACTCAGTCCTCAATGATGGCGAGATTACCTCTGTACAGAGACCAAAGACACATCCAAGAGTTTTGATAAGGAACTGTAAGTCACAATTATTCATTCACCAGAAGTTTTTCAAAGATACGTCAACAACAACATGTTAATGGTTTACATGAATTTAAACAAAGTAATAATCCTTAATGATTTTTCTACCCAAAATCCTAGGAGACTGTCTGACTATGTGGTAAAGATTTTTAGAACTGACAGATCAAAATGAAAGGGTGTAAATATAGGATGATTTTCACAGACAAATTGGAGAGAGGGATGTTGGCACTGCTAAAACAGAATGGGAAGGTATGTCTCCAAGATCTACAGATGTTAGGAAATCTCCTGGGGACATCGTAACAAAGATTGATCCCAGTGGGATTTTACTTTTTTCAGAGATTCAAGGTCTACAATTGCTCTTACACCTGTCTATTCTGAACTATAAAGGTATAGAGTGCAGCCCACATATTCTTTCAAGTGCAGGAATTGGTTTTATAGCCCCAAAAGTGAGAACACTTTTTTTGGATCATCCGGGGCTTTTATTGACTAACTGATTTTAGTGGCTGGATGAAGAATTAAAGGGTAACATACTTTATCATTTCAATTCCAATATTTTCTGCTAAAGTATTTGGAATCTTTCCATTAATACCTGTATTGGGATGAAAAGGCTGGTTACTCATCTGTTTTAAAGAGAGACTAAACAGATGAGTATAAATATTCACATGAGATAGGCAAGGAATACCTAGATATTTCAGCATTTTCTGCCACTTTTCAATGAGTAGTTAGCTTTAATTAATTTGAAGAAGCAAATGATTGGTTTTGATTTATTGGACCACAGACAGCCACTTACCTAGAACGGGCAACTAGTTACAGTGTGAGATGCACAAGTTTAACAGTGATGGGCACAGTATAAATGTTAGAGAGATCAGTTTAGAAAGACTTTGAAGCAAAATGCAGACTTCTAGGGCTTCTGTAATAAAAGTACAGAGATTTTCTTAAGAATTAAACTTTTCATGACTTAGTGGGTCTGAGGTCATCACTCCATGCTATGTCCCCTTTGGCAAAGCAAGATATGGGGGAAAACTGAAAGATGATTTGATATCTTCTCAGAGGTCCTCCTATCTTAAAGTTGTCCTCTTCTGAAGAGATAACCATGTCTTCAGACAATGATGCCAATTCTTTCATACTTTTTTTAATTTTAGGGATGCTAAGCTTTTTAAGACTGAACGCTATGGGATTTCCTAATTTAGGAATTGTGATTGAACCATTTCCCTTCATCTGCTTTTTCCCCACCGAGCCCTTATTAACTTACTCAAACAAGTAATGGCATAACTACTTATTCAAACACAAAAGGTGGGTATTTATGCACCTCTTGCCTTTCTTTTACAGGTTAAATGTTAAGAGTGCAATTCATTCTCTTGCACAGCGTCAAAATAATTCTTGGAGAAAGAATATTTCCTGACTGTGGCCGTAATGATCAGATTGGGATGGTGAGCGGTCTCGTGAGTGAACTGGTAGAAGAGCAAGTAGGAAGCGTAAAGTTTTTACTTCACTTAAGAATTTTATGGAGCCCTAAATTTCTCAGAATTGAAGGAACGCTAGCTCTTTAAAAGGGAGCTGCTGGATACTCAGTGCTTTTGAAAGTCAGACCAATTCCCAAGATGCCTAAACACTGCCATAGGAGCTCAACTTTAGACACCCATTTTTGCAAATCTTGGTCTTTTTGGACTTTGAATATAGGGACTGGCGAAGAGATTTTTCTGTAAGGTGGACCTCTGGTGCCATGTAGGATGTAAAGATAAATATTCCTGAGCTGTTTCAGCTGTTCCATCATTAAAGGGCACAGGGAGCCTTTAATGAGTGGTCCCTAAGGCTTCCAAAGCACCAGTTTAACAAGACAAAAGTTATACCAAAGAGGCAAAAGTAAATTTAAAAAACTTCCCCACCTAGAAGTAGAAGGGAAGGGAAAGCAACAGAGATTTGAACAGAAGTAGGAGAACTTTAACATGCTGTCCAAGAAGAAAAACGAAGAGTGAGTAAGGCTTACAGTTCCAGGCCTCTCAATCCAAGTGTTTGAACTGCTCTTGGTGAGGACTGCTATAGTGGCCATGAAACAGAACTCATTTGATACACATTTTTAAACCACCTAATCTTATTACAGGAGGTTTACTTTTTAAAAAGCAAGAATATCTTCTGGATTTATTATACCTAGTTTTGCAAATTGGCTTTTTTGTGCCAGATTTTAGAAGTTAGAGAACTAAACATTGTTGTACCCATTAAAGTTATGCATGAATGTAATAGGCATTTACATGTTAAATAAATGTTTCAGCAAAGCAAGAATACCTTACCTGTAAGATTCCAGAAGATCTGCAATCTCAGTCTGTCCAAAATGTTTAGCCCAATCCAAAGCCATCCTGCAATAGTTACAAAGTGTTCTTTATGGTCTCATTTAGAACTATAAATACCTTATATCTGTCAACTACAGATTCTATGTACCCCTTTTTTAAACACTTGTGCACTTGTCATTCTCTCATCACTGTAGTATCCACTGGATATATGTTTTCACACTTGAAAGCACATGATATCCAAATAATACAATATACAGAAATCCCCGCAAAGTAAGTTTGCCAGCTCTATACAAAAGCAAGTAGAAGCAAGCTATAGCGAAAAATAATTTTTCACTTCTTCTGTTGAAAAACATAAGCCTGTGTGCAATACTGAGTCACACTTTGTATTTTTCCCTCACTATCGCCTGTACTGCACATGTAAGTGTTCTGAAATGGCATACCTAGTATTCTCTGTAGACAAAAATTCACATGCTCAAAGATTTGGTTTTTAAAATTCCTCTGTTCATTATCTCCTTATAAAGCAAATTTTACTGTTCTTTCCCTAAATCAAATCTGTTTTTGCAGGCTTCTGATATTAGTATCTGCCTGATATAAATCCACTGGTAGATCAATTCCTACTTCATTTTGTATTACAATGATCTTTTCTAATAACTAGAACAATGAATTGATTACACATGTGTGAAAGTCAAGGATATTCTATTTACAGACAGTACCACAAATCATTCCTGAAGAGAAAGAAGGTCCGAATGTACTCTCTTTTGCATGTACTCTCTTTTCAGTCTTGCATATATAGCTCCCAATTAATACAAATGGCAAAGCATTTTGGCCCTGGTCCACTGCCTATCTAAGTAAATGCAAAAACTCTTTTTAACCTTACTGGGTTCTGGATTAGGCCCATTGAAGGGGAAGCCATATGCCAGTATACTTAAAAACAATTCCAAAGCAAAGATTTTACAAGTAAATATTTTGAAAAACTTTTGAAATTGAGGAATGACACTAGGCAGAAAGAGTAAAGAAACAGGGTAGAATACAAACAAACAACCAAACTTTAGTTTGTCAAGACTATAAGGTAACGTTATCAAAGTTAGGAAAAGTTATTTACTTGTTCCCATAATATAAGAACTAGGGGCCACCAAATGAAATTAATGGGTAGCAGGTTTAAAACAAATAAAAGGAAGTTCTTCTTCACTCAGCACACAGTCAACCTGTAAAACTCCTTGCCTGAGGAGGTTGTGAAAGCTAGGACTATAACAGGGTTTAAAAGAGAACTGGATAAATTCATGGAGGTCCATTAATGGTTATTAGCCAGGATGGGTAAGGAATGGTGTCCCTAACCTCTGTTTGTCAGAGGGTGGAAATGGATGGCAGGAGAGAGATCACTTGATCATTACCTGTTTGGTTTACTCCCTCTGGGGCATCTGGCATTGGCCACTGTTGATAGACAAGATACTGGGCTGGATGGATCTTTGGTCTGACCCAATATGGCCATTCTTATATTCTTAAATAAGTAATTTTTCCTGGCTGTAAACTGAAAACTTGTCTATTTAGAAAATGTAAACTAATCAGATTTTGAAAGAATTCAATTGTTTTTTTTTACCAGCCATTGGATGATTTGCTGTGGACATTCGCTCCCATTCCAATCAGCTGTTCTACCTGACTTAAGAAACCTCTCCCTGAAGCAATCATTAGTGCAGTTGCACTGGTTTCACTGTGTCTGTAATCAACTAATAAGGAAAAATCGAAACATTAGTGTTTTGGGCAAAAAGGAAATTCTTCAAACAACGTTACTGATTCCTCCAAACATTATATTTAGCAGCCTTGCTAAACTCCACCCACCTAAGGAAAAATTGGTTTCTGGATGAAGGACCAAAAGATTCATTTTTAACATTGTCAATCCTCATGAACTTAACATTGTATTACACAAAATGATTCTATAAAAAATAATATGTACACTTCAAGAACACTGTGGTAATAATCAATAAGGACACAATCCATTAATCGTACAAATCGTAAGTCAACTCTGAGGTATTTTAATGTAAAATTAAACAAAAATTGAGAAACTAAAAGTGATGTAGAATTCACAGCACTTTTAACTCATTTCATTTTTTTATTTTGTAAAGTCTATGTAGGAAGGTGCACAGCCCAGTAAGAAAAACAAGTTTACTAAAATAAGACAAACCTACCACTGACATTTTCAGTTAAGATAAGGTGAAACACCTGAGCAAATGCATCAACATCTTTATGCAACCATATATCGGAGAGACAAGAATCCATTTCTTTTATTAACCATGGTTCAAGGCAATTCACATCTTTTTCAGTCTGAAAAAAGATAATAGACTTGAAAAACAAAGTATTTGAATCTTCTCTAAAGCAGTTGCTAATCTAATGTTTTACATTCTTTGCACACTCACTCTGACACAACCTCCGACTCACCCACCCCTCACTATTTTAATAATGTGAAACTACACCAATCCAGTACATTATCACAGGAAAACAGGTTTCCAGCCTTCATAATGACTGGAATTGTGGCATACAAAAGTCACATGTCCTCAAACTAAATTATTAAAAAAGGACAAGAATGGTAAATCTGGACACTTTATCTAAATAAAAACAAAATACGTTTTTAAAATAGGGTAAGATCTAATGCATTATAAGGATTTAATATACAGTTGTGATTTTCACTAATCTGTAAAAGAGTGGAAGAAAATATTCTAAGCAGCAACTGAAATAAAAGCTTCTCATTTAAAATCATTTGTGCCCCTCTAAAAAAACCTCTGTATCAACAATTTCACTATAAACCCATTTTCTAGACTTATTAAATACAAAACTGTAAACATCACTGTCTCTAAACACGCAGATTTATAAAATCTATAATCTTATATGTACACATGTACTTGTAGCCTATACTTGATTCAGTCCTTTCCTATATCACATAACAGAAAATTTTGTCATAAACACTTTCAGGGAGCTGGAAGTTTCTCAGATGAATACCCATATAATATTGGAGACCAGGATTCATTTTCACATCATCTCTCAAGACTGAGACACACAACAGTTAAGAATAGACTACAAACAATGCCATCTAAATTAAACTAATTTGGAACTGCAAAGAAGGTTGTAAAGATAGAGGTGACTGCAGGCAATTACTACAAGTGAGTGTATCATTTATTCCCTTCCTACTACTGCTTACAAAAGAACAGTCCCTTATTTTTAAATATATACAAGTATAAGACTTCTATAATATGATTTAACTAATAAAATGCTGTGGTTTAAGGACATGCCATTATAAGTAATTCCAACTTTCTACATAACAAACACTATATATTAAGCAAATATGATAATTGGTGGAAGGTACAAAGTTTTAACCAAAAATACTTTTAATCTGTACTTGAATAAATTTGTCAGGAGAGCCTTAAATCTGAACTTTTTATTGCATTTTTCATCAAGTATATTCTGTCAGACATTTAGATAAATAGCTAATGTTCTTAAGTAATAACATTACTTAGAGTGTTATACATTAAAGATTAACTGTAAATGGTCCCTACAAACACGTTTGTCTCTATGACTTCCATATGAATTTAGCATAGTTTACAACAAAAAGATGATTTTTCCAGTACTGCCAGTTAAACTTGAATTATGAAAAGGATGGGTCACTACACATGAGTATATGCAGTATAACTGTTTTGTCACTGAAGCAAGCAAATACGACTTAAAGAAGACTTTTGTGACCATAATAATATTTTAACATGAATTCATTGTTCTTAGCAAGGGATTAAAAAAGTCTTCCATTTAAAATACTACTGTTAACAACATTCAAGCAGAACACACTACTTTTTCACAGGTGTATAGGATCTATCCATAATTTGTTTGTTAAAATTAAATTGTCTTATGTAACTGTTACAGCCACATATTATGTGGGGGAGAAAGGACAGACTACTAATATAAATATAGTGTATTTGAAAATTCAGTTCTGACAAAAAGAAAAGCATACCAGTTGACTGAACACTGTGTCACCACCATCATCCAACAAGTCATACTCTTCAGCCACACTTGGGATAGATCTCTGTCTTTGAGATTCTGGTTTGCTAGCGTTGTCTTGAGCAGAATACCATTCTGTCAGGGTGGTTTGCTGTTTCTCTTCTAAAATATTTATAATTTTTGTAAAGCACTAATGAGCAAACATCTAATACCCATTTTTATTTATTAAAGATAATTACGTTTAAAATTGTATTGGGGACATTACCATGCATAAATACTTCCCCAAAAAGCATACACAGTAAGAATTTGTCTATGCAACCCTTTGGTTAGAATGCTGGCTCAAATCCAGGAGCAGTTTCTAGTAACTAGCATAGATCTTCCAAAATTTCATTATTGCAAATCTTTGCTTTAAGAGCAAAGAATAAAGCCATAATATACAGAAGGTTCAATCATGAAATGATCAGGACAAAGTACTATTGACTGTAACTGTAAAGGAAGGAATTACTACAGGAATGGACACAAAATTTCTTACTTTTCTTCAAGCAGAAAACTTTTGAAAGGATCAAGCAACAGGAATTAAATAGTTCTTAGACAAACAACATAATGGAGGCCGTAACTTGTCATTATACATATTTCTCAGAAACATAAAAGCTTTACTAGGTCAACAGTGATTTATCATTTTTATATCAAAGTGAGCAACATGAATGATGTACACTGTATAATGATGCCTCATGTTAATGTTAAGTTTTAACAAATAGTTTGTTAATAGGTTATACAATGTATCTGTTGGGGGGTTTTTTGTTTTTTTTTTTTTAATAAGGACATGCATGTCTATTTAGCCTCACCAAAGTCTTCTTTAAACTGGTTAATATTTGTGAGTTTTTCTAGATTCTACTTCTCTTAAATATACACCAATTGGAAAGATAAACAAAGCCCCTATATATCAATAGTCACTGTTTCTGTGCACTGCAGACATTGTGCTGTGTGGATACAATTATATTCTAGTCCCAGAGGTGAGCCTATACAGTACCTATTGATATTACGATGCTTACACACAGCTAAAAGTAAACAAATGAATTATGTGGGATTCTGCTTCTTTAGAAACAGTAAAAAAATAAAAAAAATTTACCAAGTGGAGAACAGAAAAAAATGTAAAAAAGTAAACAGCAGGAAATTAAGTGTTATTTCCAGTTTTTTACAAAATATACCACAAAGTAGTAAAACATTTAGGGCAAAAAAAATGCTTGTTTTGATCCACTGACTTTTATTATTCAATATTTTGAACAAAAATCTATTTCTGAACAAAAATGTTTGTCACGTTTTACTACTAGAAAACAGTGACTACCACGGTTTCTTTTCCCCACCTCAAAATAAGTGTACCAACCTCGCTGTTTTTCTTTTTTGTATTTTACCATCTCTTTATTTGTATATCCTGTACTTCGTAAGATATCTTCCAGAAACATCTCCTTAACTTCATATGGTCTTCCTTGAACTGAAAATAGAAATAACTAATATTCAGTATTTTTAGATTTTCCTTGCCTCCGTTAGTTATCCTTACATGAGGGAACCAATACATCTGCCTTGGTATGAAGAAGAAAAAGATTTCAACAAATTTCTAAGGGCTATTTTAAAGATTCAATAACTTTTTATTGAAAGAATTATTATAAACTTTGGTAGGGGTTCATTTTATAAATAATACTGGAGTCAAGGCAGAGGAGCATTTTACAAGAAGGATGAAAATATCAGCTGGGAATTACATGCTCAAAGTTATTAGCACTTTTAATTTTCTCTGCATCAAGCTGAACTCGTTCTCTTGTCTTCATACCCCACTTTATTCCTTTACCCCAAAAGGACCAAAAAAATATAAAACTACTCTGTAAAAATAATGCACTGATCTGGAATGGTTACAGAAATTTTTCAAATCTAGCAAGCTAAGGCGTGTGTGTTAGCACACAATTTCAACTTTGATTTGCTTAAGTGTCGTAGCTTTAACAAACCCTTATTCAAATATTTTGTTATGTTTTAATGAGATAGATAAATTCTAGTTAGGAAATAACTGATCTTAAAATTAGTCAGATTTAGTATCTGTGCATATGCTATCACTTGAGCTGTAGCTCACGAAAGCTTATGCTCTAATAAATTTGTTAGTCTCTAAGGTGCCACAAGTACTCCTTTTCTTTTTGCGAATACAGACTAACACGGCTGCTACTCTGAAACCTTCACTTACTGTGTATCACTGGGCAGCTTCCAAAATATCTGATAAAGAGATTCACATCCAGAGCAGCACTAGAAAGAATCAGTTTCAAAGTTGTCTGTTTTTGCAATATG
Organism: Dermochelys coriacea; assembly: GCF_009764565.3. Classification (NCBI taxonomy): domain Eukaryota; kingdom Metazoa; phylum Chordata; order Testudines; family Dermochelyidae; genus Dermochelys; species Dermochelys coriacea. The sequence continues at coordinate 73,106,691 of NC_050072.1, read as the reverse complement.
TCTCTTAACTTTGTTAGCAAGAAGTCACTGAATCGATCCCTCTCATGTACTTCATCCTGGAATAAGCAGAAAAAGGACAAACATCCCAGATCCAGGATCAAAATTTTTGAGAAAATTGTACCCTTTGCTAACCTGTATAGTTCGCCAATAAGCTACACAAGTATTTGTCAAAGGAAATACATCTTTATATCATAAAGTAAAAAACTGTAGAGGAGGGATTTTGCATAAAGTATCTCAGAGCAGAATACGCCTGCTGAATCTTATTATTAAAGACGATACATGATCCACAAAACACTGCTAGATTTTTAGATCCTCGGTTGGGTTTTCAGACTGGCAGTTACAAGACAATCTCCTTACTCAAAAACTGAACAAATCTGGTTATCACTGGATCCCCACAATTTAATTTTTATAAAATAACTTTTCTGCATTGATTAGCATTTACCATAAGAGAGGAAAAAAAATCACACAATCCTCCATGAAGGATAATTTAGTCACAGGTAGCTGACCAGAGATTATTTACACCTTGTAACTTTTTCTAAAAAGTCAAATAACTCAGAACCATTAAACTGTGAAGGTATCTTGCTCTGCGTAATCATGTGTTCCTATTATTGTTCTCTTTGCTATTCTTTCTGTTACAATCTAAGGCAACGCACACTAAATTGGTGTAAGCTCTTTGGAGCAGGGACCTTTCTGTATGTTTATACAGTGCTTAGCACAATAGGGCCATGATCCTGATTGTGGCCAGAGTGCTGAGCACTTTGCAGCACAAAATGCTTAAAGAAGTGTTGCTTCAATTTACACTGCAAACAGAAATGTGAAACACATGGAATTCTGATGCATGTTCACCAGACTCCACAGTATCTACATGAGCTGTCCTAAGACTCAATGTATTTAGTTCCAAAGGATGTTGCAAACAATTGAGGATTCTATCCTCCCCTCAACATATCTGTATACTCTTATTAATTTCAAATATGCACTAAAAAAACCTGAGCCCACTAAACAGGCTGGCAGTATTTTTAATGCAGAAAAACATACAAGCACATGAACTACTATATAGACCAGCCAAACGCAGCAAATACAGTAATAATTATTCATATTCTGCTCAGCTGACATGAATATTTGAGACTAAGTATAATATACAGCCAATTAATGAGAAAAAATAAGGCCTGATATCACAGTTGTCAAGGACTCTGGAATGTCACTCTACATTGAACACCTAAGGATTCTTACCACAATAACATGTGTCACGGTCGATAGCGTGCTGTCTCCTGCCATTAGCGTACGAAGTAATACACCGTTAGTGCAAAATGTTAGCAGCGTCTTTGGAGAAACCCTAATTAAATAGTTATGAAACAGACATGTTCAGTTCTTTGCAATGTTATAAATTACATGGAATTTAAAATAGGCATTCTCTCTTTCATATTCCTATTAAAAATGAATACTATTAAAAAAAATTTAACACCTGCTCACTAAGAAATGACTCCTTAACCTAAGGTCAGATTCAGAGTAAAAATGCCTAAGATGAGAACCTTGAGAATATACATATATGCCAACCTGACTGTTTAATTATATGTAAAATCCACAGGATGGCTTAGTTTGTAAAAACATGCTCTTGAATTTTCCATCTTATACCACTGAAAAATATTTTCTACTGTCAGTGCTTGAAATCAGCTGGGTCACACCAGCCTGGCTTGCAAGCCAGTCTTTTTTAGGCTACAGCTACATTAGAGAGTTTACAGTGGTGGAGCTGCAGCAATCCAGGTGTGCTGCTGTAAGCTCTCTAATATGACCGCACTAAGCTGATGGGAGCCCGTCTGCTTAACTATTCCAGCCCCGCCGACATAGCATTGTCTATACAGCACTTACATCACTCTGAGAGGTGGCTTTTTCACACCCTAGAGTGACATAAGTTATACCGCAGCAAATGCTATTGTAGACATAGCCCTAGAGGCTTCCATCTTATTCTCCAGAATCTCAGCTCTCATGTCAGTAGAGCCCAAGCAATTATATTCTGAATATCTGCAAATTTGTATTGTACTCGCATCTCATTTTGGTGCCCCCAATAAGCAAAGCGAGATGTGTGGGCAGAGCTTGGGAGACTGCCACTACTTTTCCCCCACCAATTCAAGCCCCAACAAATGCCTAACATCCACCTCTAGCAAGGGTTTGGGTTTTTTTGCAGACATATAAAGCGTAGCGGCAAAGGGAGACACACAGGAAAATAGCTGGGAATTCATTCAGCCTCTCAAAAAGAAGAAACCAGCCTAAAGGTATTTACCTCTGTTCAGATTAACATCTATGACTGCCTCTCCAGTTCTCCTCCTTGGTAGCCCCGTCATCTAATGTTTAACAGGACTAAAAAAATAAACTACTTTCCCTCCCAAATGCTCAGTTGTTCTTCTCCTCTTGTCAATTACTGTTGGAAATTCCACTGTTCTCCCTGTCTCTCTCTCATTCCCCTCAAAAAGAAAAGGAGTACTTGTGGCACCTTAGAGACTAACAAATTTATTTGAGCATAAGCTTTCGTGAGCTACAGCTCACTTCATCGGATGCATTCGGTGGAAAATACAGTGGGGAGATTTATATACACACACAGAGAACATGAAACAATGGGTTTTATCATACACACTGTAAGGAGAGTGATCACTTAAGATGAGCTATTACCAGCAGGAAGGGGGGAGGAAAGGAGGAAAACCTTTTGTGGTGATAATCAAGGTGGGCCATTTCCAGCAGTTAACAAGAATGTCTGAGGAACAGTGGGGGGTGAGATGGGGGGGGAGGGGAAGAGAAATAACATGGGGAAATAGTTTTTCTTTGTGTAATGACCCATCCACTCCCAGTCTCTATTCAAGCCTAAATTAATTGTATCCAGTTTGCAAATTAATTCCAATTCAGCAGTCTCTCATTGGAGTCTGTTTCTGAAGTTTTTTTGTTGAAGGATAGCCACTCTCAGGTCTGTAATCGTGTGACCGGAGAGATTGAAGTGTTCTCCGACTGGTTTTTGAACGTTATAATTCTTGATGTCTGATTTGTGTCCATTTCTTTTACATAGAGACTGTCTAGTTTGACCAATGTACATGGCAGAGGGGCATTGCTGGCACATGATGGCATATATCACATTGGTAGATGAGCAGGTGAACGAGCCTCTGATAGTGTGGCTGATGTGATTAGGACCTCTGATGGTGTCCCCTGAATAGATATGTGGACAGAGTTGGCAATGGGCTTTGTTGCAAGGATAGGTTCCTGGGTTAGTGGTTCTGTTGTGTGGTGTGTGGTTGCTGGTGACTATTTGCTTCAGGTTGGGGGGCTGTCTGTAAGCAAGAACTGGCTTGTCTCCCAAGATCTGTGAGAGTGATGGGTCGTCCTTCACGATAGGTTGTAGATCCTTGATGATGCGTTGGAGAGGTTTTAGTTGGGGGCTGAAAGTGATGGCTAGTGACATTCTGTTATTTTCTTTGTTGGGCCTGTCCTGTAGTAGATGACTTTTGGGTACTCTTCTGGCTCTGTCAATCTGTTTCTTCACTTCAGCAGTTGGGTACTGTAGTTGTAAGAATGCATGACAGATCTTGTAGGTGTTTGTCTCTGTCTGACGGGTTGGAGCAAATGCGATTATATCGAAAGAGCTTGGCTGTAGACAATGGATCAGACAACCCCTCCATCCTCAGTTCACCATGCATCCAACCACTCTTTCACCCCCCACCCCCACTTTAAAAAACACAGGTCTCTCAACAGTCTGATAAACCTCCTGCTGAAAAGGGTTAGCTAATGAACAAATTAAAATAAAAAACAAACAAAACATTAAAAAAAAAAAAACAGGCAAGGGCTCAACTAATTTTTGTTTCCTCCTATTTTCTACACTTTTAAACACTATTTAGCGTGTATTACGTTAAAAAGTTTAGGACAAGGCCCTGTCTTACTAGCATGTCTTCAGAGCTCCTAAGACTTTTAGGATTATACAAATAATGAATAAAAATAAACTTTTTTATTTTCACTGAAATGGATTAGGATTTTGTGCTTAAGGAAAAACTTAGATCCACATTTCCTTAAATTATTATCTATTTCCAGATCAAACTAAGGCTAAAGTTTTGTGTCAGCAGAGATTTTTATTCCCCTACCCAGAAGTGCAGTCTATGCAAGCAAAATTCTGTTTTTTGCACTTTCACAGACATCTGATGAGATGGAACTTCATATATTATACTTCACACAATGTAGCCAACTATCTGTGTTTCTTTGATCATTTATTATATTGCATCACAGATAACATGTTGTTTAAATGACTGGAGATGAACACTACCTGCCCTGAGGAACTTAAAATCTAATTTTTCTTCAAAGAGTTAGACACGTTCATACAACTTGGGGGTTTTTTTGTTTAACATAATTAAGTAATATTATTTATACCTGCTTTCTAATCGGATCTGATAGCCAATTGTCTGGCCAATCTTTTCTCTTCTTTCTGCGGCAACCCTTTCAGCCACAGCAATAGCTGCCAAACGTCTTGGCTGAGTGCAAAATATGCGACATGGAATTCCATTTTTGTAACAGTCATCAAGAAGGAATTGAGGAATCTAGAAGAAAGTGGGTTTGTTTTTTAGTTTGATAGATTGCAACTTTCCTACCTTAGCAAACAAAATATATAATTGAGCAGTACCACTCAATAAAGCAGTTTGCATTGACTCATTTTATAAAGAAGAGAAGGAGATTCAGTTTGTAATAGCTCATTATTCATTTAGGGTATTTTGGGTGTTTAATACTGGTACTCAGCAGGAAAGAGGCAAATTACCATAAATCACTACAGAAATAGACAAGTGGTGAGAGGTTTAGGAGCTCACGGCTGTCTGCTCTCTCCCTCTCTGTTGTTTATTATTGAGAGGAAAGGACAAAGCTTCTTATCCTAGATGCCAACCCCCATCACTGCAAGGCTTTGGGTGCTGAAGTGTTTGATCTTTCTTTTCTCTCCTCCTACCTACTAGTCTTTCTTAGGCTCTGCTGAGACTGCTCCTCCTGTTGTTGCCAAATGAGAAATCCCTCTTGGATTCATAGCAGAGGGCAGAGCTGGCTCCTGATTCAGGAAGAAGGCATCCAAAGCCAAAAAGAATTTTTTCTAGGAGTGTTTAATAGACCCATAATGGGCTATTACTGACAAAGTGAGGGAAATAGAACAGGCACCTTTCAATTTGAGTTTAGGTAGATGAAGTTATTTTGGGCTCTAGCCTGTTTAAGAGAGAATTTGAAACATTTCAGATGCTGTTTTCCCAAGTTCCTGACCCAAAACAGTGATCATGTAAACTATACTTACTTGAGATCAGGAGCATTGGTACACAGGATGATCTAACAAAATTTTAATGATGTCAAAACTTCTAACCAAATATATAAAAGAACATTACAATTCTCTTAAAAGAGAAATAGCAACACTGCAATTTTGCCATGACAACTTTTAGGAAAAGTCTCATGTACTCATGGTAGAGTTTAAGAGAACTCTACAGTCATTATTCATTATTTAAAATCAAAATAAATACCAAAAACAGAAAACAAGTATTTAATGAATACATCTGCCCTTTCTGCATCATGGCTGCCAATTTTACCATCCTCATCTTGTATTCAATTTATGCCACTGTCAGGTTTTGTTTGTTTTTAATATATTTAAATAATTATTTCTTATTGTCCTTAACCCTACTGGCCACAGATTTTTCACTGATCGCTTTCTTACCACTTGTCTGCATTTCCTAACTGTAATTTGCAGTCATTTCTATCAACTCTTCTGTATGTGTGCATGTATCAACTATTTCTTAATTGCCACTTTCACTTCCCCTCTAAATCACGATGGGTTGAGCCATAAAGCAAAAAAAAAAAATAAATAAATAAAACCAAGAATTGTTGACTTTTCTGGGATAAATCCTGCTCCCTTAACCTTGCATTGGAATTTCCCATGTGCATAAAGTAAGCAGGATTTGGCCCCGTGTTCTTAGGTCACTTCATTGTGTTAAAAACACAGCACTTATAATAATGCAGAGGACATAGACTACAATACAAAAAGTGCAGGGTTGGAACGTGCCTGGAGAGGTCCAGCCCTCGCTCCCCAGGATAAAGTATACTTTAGACCATCTTTGACAGCTGTTTGTCTAACCTGTTGTTAAAAATCTCCATTGACAAGGATTCCATAGCCTCCCTTGAAAGCCTATTCCAGACCTTAACTATCCTTACACTTATGAAGGTTTTTCCTAATATCCAACCTAAATCTCCCTTGCTGCAGAGTAAGCCTATTACTTCTTGTCCTACCTTCAGGAGACTTGGATAACACTTGATCACCATTTTCTTTATAACAGCCCTTAATATATCTGAAGACTTAACGTGCTCAGATTTTTTAAAACCTTTCCTCATAGGTCAGGTTTTCTAAACCTTTTGTCATTTTGTTGCCCCCTCCCTCCCGCCCCCGTGGACACTCACTAGTATGTCTATACCTTTCCTAAAATGTGGTGCCCAAACCTGGAAATAATACTTCAACTGAGGCCCACCCAAGCCGAGTAGAATGGAACAATTACCTCCCATGTCTGACAGTCATGTTAATGCACCCCAAAATGATACAAACCTTTTTTCACAACTGCATTGCATTGTTGACTTGTTCAATTTTGTGATCCCTACCCATATCCTTTTCAGCAGTACTAACACCCAGCCAGTTATTCCCCATTTTGTAGTTGTGCATTTGATTTTTTCCTTCCGAAGTGAAATACTTCACTTGTCTTCACTGAATTTCATCTTGTTCATTTCAGAGCAATTTTCTAATCTGTAAAGGTCATTTTGAATTCTAATCCCATTTTCCAAAGTGCTAACAACCAGTCCCAGGTTGGCGTAATCCATAAATTTTATAAGCATACTCTCCACTCTATTGAATAGTACTAAGGCTGTTGATTAATCGCAGTTAACTCATGCGATTAACTCAAAAAAATTAATCACGATTAATCGCACTAACAAACAATAGAATACCAATTGAAATTTATTAAATATTTTGGATTTTTTCTACATTTTCAAATATATTGATTTCTATTACAACACAGAATCCGATGTGTACAGTGCTCACTTTATATTATTTTTAAATTACAAACATTTGAACTATAAAAATTATAAAAAATGGTATTTTTCAATTCACCTCATACAACTACTTTACAGTGAAAGTATAACTTACAAATGTAGGGGGTTTTTTGTTACATAACTGCACTCAAAAATAAAACAATGGAAAACTTTAGAGCCTACAAGTCCACTCAGTCCTACTTTTTGTTCAGCCAATTGTTAAAACAAACCTATTTGTTTACATTTATGGGAGATACTTCTGCCTGCTCATTTGCAACATCACCTGACAGTGAGAACAGGCATCCGCATGGCACTTTTGTAGCCGGCGTTGCAAGGTATTTACGTGCCGAATATGCTAAACATTCATATGCCCCTTCATGCTTCGGCCACCATTCCAGAGGGCATGCTTCCATGCTGATGATGCTTGTTAAAAAAATAATGCGTTCATTCAATTTGTGACTGAACTCGTTGGGGGAGAATTGTGTCTCCTGTTCTGTTTTACCCGCATTCTGCCGTATATTTCATGTTATTGAAGTCTCGGATGATGACTCAGCACATGTTGTTCATTCTGAGAACACTTTCACTGCAGATTTGACAAAACGCAAAAGAGGTACTAATGTGAGATTTCTAAAAATAGCTACAGCACTCAACCCAAGATTTAAGAATCGGAAGTGCCTTCCAAAATCTGAGAGGAACGAGTTATGGAGCATGCTTTCAGAAGTCTTAAAAGAGCAACACTGAGATGCAGAAACTACAGAACCCGAACTATCAAAAAAGAAAATCAACTTTCTGCTGCTGGCATCTGACTCAGATGATGAAAATGAACATGCGTCGGTCTGCTCTGGATCGTTATCAAACAGAATCCATCATCAGGGGGGTTGAAGCATGAAGGGACATACGAACGTTTAGCACATCTGGCATGTAAATATCTTGCAACACTGGCTACAACCATGCCATGTGAATGCCTGTTCTCACTTTCAGGGGAAATTGTAAACAAGAAGCAGGCAGCATTATCTCCTGCAAATTGCAGCCAAACTTTTTTGTCTGAGAAAATGGTTGAAGTAGGACTGAGTGGATTTGTAGGCTCTAAAGTTTTACATTGTTTTATTTTTGAACGCAGTTACTTTTTACACATAATTCTACATTTGTAAGTTCAACTTTCATGATAAAGAGATTGCACTACAGTACTTGTATTAGGTGAATTAAAAAATACTATTTCTTTTGTGTTTTACAGTGCAAATATTTGAAATCAAAAATAAATATAAAGTGAGCACTGTACATGTATTCTGTGTTGAATACATAATTGATTTCTGTAATTGAAATCAATACATTTGAAAATGTAGAAAACATCCAAAAATATTCAAATAAATGGAATTCTATTATTGTTTAATTATGCAATTAATCGCGATTAATTTTTTAAATCGTCTGACAGCCCTAAATAGTACCAAACTCTTGCGGGACCCCACTAGATATGTCCTCCCTGTCTGACAGCAAACCATTGATAACCACTCTGTCCTATATGAGATCATCATATAGGATTGTATCAAAAGCCTCACCAAAAAATATATATACACATGTCTAGAGCTTCCCCCATTCACTAGTCCAGTAACCAGTAGGTGACCTTCAGTTTGTGTCTCCACCATGACAATTTGCATTTTTGTTAATTTACATCTAAGGGCCCAAAGTATTTTGTAGTAGGAATGTATCCTTAGGCCTTGATTCTGCAAGCTGATCCAGATGGACACACTGCAGTCAATGGGACTCCATACAAAGGCAGGAGTTCACTCATGTGGATCAGCTTGCATGATCGAAGTCTTTGAACAACAGGACTGGTGATTTTGTCCTAAATGCTCTTCAAAACTTCTGATCACTTTAAAATTTTCTATTTCTCAGACTAGGCTATTTGGTCAGTAATTTACCCTGTTTTTGTATTGTCTTCAGCTTTATTACAATGGGTTTCAGTCTGACCTACTCAGGAAAGTTTATTAGGATGTAAGGAGAAAAAAATGAAATAAGTAAAACATTTTAAAATGCATTTTACATTGTCTGAAAAAAAATCAGTAACTATATTGTTGATTAGGAAGATGTGAGAAGCACAGAAGCATACCTATTTAATATTAGCACCTGATTTGTCAAATATTTCAGTTGCAGAAGGAGACAGAAAATGTGATTTATTTTAACGGAGAATCTTTCCACTAACAGGCCAAAGAAAAGCTAACAGAGTAATACGAAGAGATCCCATTTAAATAAATAATGTTTTAGGATTTCATATTGACACACAGTTAAAACACATATGGTTAGTCCAACAGTATAAAGAACTAATTCTGTCCTTTCAATTTCATTAAGCAAAAAGACATACCTGAGTAGTTTTTCCAGATCCAGTTTCTCCCACAATCAGAACAACTTTATTTTCTTTAATAATTCTGACAATTTCCTCATGTTTTTCAAAAACTGGTAGAGATTGCCTGAAGGAATCAAATTCAGATTCCCCCCTTTTCACAGGAATCTGAGGGATGCCATTGTTAAGTCGCCCACTTGTCTTACTCATTTCTCTGTTCTCTAAGAAAAGACAGAATTAATGACCTGGCACCAAAGGTGTCCTCCAAAACGCAAGAATTCAATGCAAAATTGAACACTGACTTCATATTAGAAACCTCTGTATTAACAAAATACTATGTTTCCATGTTAGTGCAGTAAGATATTTAAAGTGACAAATGAACACATTCTAGAACACTGGTGGAAGTCATTCTGTTGTTTAACAAAAGGTATTTCTGAAAGAATAAAAAGATTAACCTTCCCAATATCTCACTGCCAAAGTTGGGAAAGGCTACAAGTGTTGTAAAAACATCAGACTCAGCCCTATAGGGAAAGAGAACAATCCATTATATTTAAAAGCAACACATCTAGGCATCTAAGAAGAAGCTGACCTGCGAGGCTACCATGCTGGTTTAAGTCTCTCCTGCAGACCCATTTCTTCCACAGTTCCTAGAGAAGTTATCATATATTAAAATAATAAACGACTAACGATTTTTTAAACTACTCCACCATGATGCATACATGCCTTCTCTGAGTTAATGTATAATCGTATTGTAACCCATGTGCTTCTTCTCCCACTCCTTTCCTAATGATTGTTGGCCACATTCATTGTATCCATGTTTAAATTAGCCCCCAATCCTGCAGACGGAGTATGTCTACAGAACAGTTATAAACCCACAGCTGACCCTGGCCAGCTGACTCAGGCTCATGGTGTTAGGGCTGCAGCACTGCTTAACTGCAGTGTAGACTTCCAGGTTCGGGCTGCAGCCCAGACTCTAGGACCCTGAGAGGATCCCAGAGCTCAGGCTGCAGTCCCAGCTGGGAATCTATACACCAGTTAAGGACCCCAGCAAGCCCAAGTCAGCAGGCATGTACCTGCTGTGGGGGTCTAATTGCAGTGTAAACATACCCTTAGACACGTGTCTTATTTGGAATAAGGTAAACTGATTTTGCTCATTCTATACTTCTAGATACACGGTGTACATAGCAACATATTTAACACTAGCACATACCATAAACATGCAAGGTTCCTAAAAATCTTTAGCGTAAGAGGCTCTTCTACAAGTCTAATGTTAAACTACCTAAAAACCAAACTATTTATGTTCATCACTATTGAATAAGCTAAAAATAAATTCTAAAATAAATTGTAGGTAGGTTTTTATGCTTCTTGCAAAACATCAATTCAAGCAATTTTAATATAAGCTTACTGAGAATGTCAAATCTAACTAACAAGAAACACCTTCACACCATGAAAAAGTCAGAAAATGCAAATTCAGTACAAACTTGAGTCCTTTATTGCTGCTACTTCTTGACACAGGCTAACAGACTGAGCTGGACAGGAGCAAATAATTGGCTAAGCAGGCTGGATAGGTAAATAGACTTACTATTTGTACACTACTATATCAAATCCTACACACCCTTCTTCAAAAAGCACTGCCATATGGGTATTAAACAATGGCTTCCAACCACACAAAATCCTAGTCTTGTTAACCTTATTATAACACAACCTTAAGAAAAAGATGTGTAGTAGTATTTAGAACCATCATAAAATACGTAATGTCAAATGAAGTAGAGTTTTCTGTGCACTAGATCAAACTTCCTATACAGAAATACAATTAAGCCCTCGTACCTGAATACCTGTTCAAGTAATAATCCTGTTAAAAGGTCAGTGTTCTAGCATATGATAATTTATCAAATGCATATTTGAACTAGTTATCTCATTTAGTGGAGATTTAAGAAGTCTGAATTGGAAACTCTTTAGGTTACGGACCATGTCTAGAGCCGGAATACAATTAATATAATACAAATATAAGGTTCCTTCTTATTTTAATAGGAAGAAGTCAATAGTATAGCATGGAATGAGAAAATGAAAAGCATGTTATTGTCTAACAATATGAATTCACAAACTCTTATCAGATTATACTGCACATACCAGCTTCAACAGCAAACACATTTCCTCGTTCTGTTTTTGGTAGAAGTTCAGTGCGTTCTTTATTGGTCACAGGAAATCTCTGAATTAGGCTCCTAATAGCATGTTTTGTATTGGGGGTCAAACTACAGGCCATTACTGTATGAGCCAATTCTGATCCATCTTTCTTCTTTATGGTTAAATATCTGTTTGCTCCCTTTCTGAAAAAAAGAAAAAAAAATTCATTTTGCTATGTAGTAACTATTTTACTTATACATACAAATCTTTTGACAATTAAGTCCTAAATTATATTAAGGTGACCTACAAAAAAAGTCTAACAACATACTAAATACCACAAAAAACCCCACAGAATAAGGGAAGCGTCCAGCACACTATTAATTTAAGAGATCCAACAGAATGCCTAAGCAAAACGTCAACCTGGTTTTATGATTCTGACTCAAAGACCCACTATTATGTCAGTGCTCATAATCAGGCTTTTGAACTTTGACAGTACCCCTTCAGTAGTTATCTCAAGAATCAAAGAAGAAAAAGACTGAGTTTGAGCAACACATTTCTTAGGATGCTTCTCCAACTGATCTATCAGCAAGTCCAGATTTTTATGTCCCTTATATACACTGTGCTCCGTTTCCTCTTCTGCAGGGTGACCCTACAACTTTTGGGCCTTGATCATCTTCTGTTTACCTCAGCATGAAAAGGGCCCTCTATATGAAGATCTCCCCTTTTCTACTTAGAAGGTTGAAATGCAGAGCGACTTGGGGAGTAAACCCATCCCTGCAGTACCATCCAACCCCTTTCCTCCATTACTCTGTAAAGATGTTCTCACAAATGTCTAGGAGTAAGGGAGATGCTGCTCTCGATGATATTGTCCCTTACCAAGCTCCCAGATTCCATGCTGAATCTTGGTCAGGAGGCAATACAGTTCAGAGCAGAATGACTCCTGGCACTGGGTGGAAAGAGAGTCCTTTCTTTGTCAATTTCACAGATCCATAAGGTAGAGAGGGGGCAAGGCTTCCCAAACTGTATAGGCCCCAAATTCCTTAAACCAGAGAAATAGTGCTCAAAGAACCCTGCAAGGAACTTCAGTATCTCTTCCCTACAAGACCCTCCTGAATTATCTGGCCCTCAGTCAAACTACAAGAAATACTGGAAATATATATATATTGCCTTTTAAAGAGATATATGGACTTTCATTTTTAGTATTAACACAACTAATCTCACATTAACTTACCCTTTACTTTTAGAAATTAGACCAAGAGACTGACTCAGTCGGTGAATAAATGCTCTTTCAGTACTAGTCAGAGAAGAAGGAAATTCCATTTCTAGAAAATTTTAAAAAAAAATTAGAAGATATAACACAACTTAATCAGCATGTTACTTCTTCCCTATTTCAAGAAAATGAGAAATATTTGCTTATTTCCATGCCAAAACAAGCAGCGATCTCTAACCTCCAAACAAATTAGTCTCATTTATCTTCTCCCAAAAGAGGAGACAAACCTGTACTTCTCACTAACAAAATAGAACTATCTTTCCCCTAAAACATATAAAACCCTTGCCACTATCTACTGTAGTGGTTCCTAGCTTTTTCAGGCAACTGCAGTCATTTGCCAGGCCCAGTGCCAGATCTCAGTGGTACAAGTGCCAGGGAGTCATGTCCACTATTCCCCATTGAATATTTTGGCCAATATAGCACTTGGGCAATTAGGGGACTGGAGTGGTATAGGAGCTCATTGTGTTGGGCTACAGCTCACACAACTAATAGGGATACAAGATGCACTAAGCATCCATGGAACCTCAAAACAGCATAGGGTGGCAAACATGCATGAAGCACCAGCACTCGAGACATGTTCTAGCCATGAATATTATTGCTCAGACATGACATGCTGCCAGCCCCATCACCCTAAATTCATCTCAACAGGTACTCAATGCTGAAAGCTTCTGCTACCAGAATGGGGCAACAGTATAACATCCCCCCTCCTCATGTCCTGTCCAGTCCGCCACCCAGATCACCCCCCAACCCAATCCAAGCCTTCCCCAACTCTTGCCTAGGTCACCCCCCCCCCACCCAAGCCCTGCGCTCCCCCACCACGCCCCTGCCCAGGTCACCACCCCCCACCCAAGCCCTGCCTCCCAGCAACACCTCCTCACACTCCCTGTCGAGATCACTCCCCGCCCCAGACAGACAGATCTCTCTGCTCACCCAGAAGCCCCCTCGGCCCCCAGCGCCCCACCCACCGACTCCCTCCCAGGTGCCTCCGTATCATCCCGACCCGCGGTCACCTCTCTGGTCCCCGTAGCGGAACCGCTCCAGGGCGATGTTCACCGCGATCTTCACCTCCTCGTCGATGCGGATGTCCTTCAGCCCCCTGGCCCGGCCGCTGCCCGAGCCGGAGGCGGCGGCGGCGGCGGCGGCGGCGGCCGGGCCCCCGCCACACAGGGCGCTGCTGGGGGGCCGGGGGGACACGCTGCTGGGCCGGGACATGGCCCTGCGAGGACGAGACACTCGCTCCCAGACAGGCCCCGGGGCTGCAGGGCTCCCTCTGGCGGCCGGAGCAGGCCGCGCGCGCGCGCACCTGCCCGCGGCCAGGTCACCAGGCAGCCGCCGGGCCGGCCGTGCGGGGCTCAGAGGGAAAGTGAAAGGGGGGAGGGTGGGGAGCCGCGACGCAATGACGTCCCTGCGGGCGGGGGCGGGGCGAAGGGGCACGCAGGAAATAGGACCAGGCGCCGCGCGGGGCGTATGCGCCAGGGGGCGGCCGTGTCACAGCCTTAGGGCCCGCGCGCGGAACGCTGGGCTAGGGCCGCTGTGCCCGCAGCTGTGCGTCCAGGCCCCCGCTGAGCGTGGGGCGCGCGCCGCACCTGGCTGCCTCTCTTCCCGAGGCGCTGCCTGGGGGCGGCCCTCCCCACGTGGGCCAGGCTGAAGCTCCTGCGGCGCTTGTCTGCCCCGGTTTCTGAGGCAGGGGCGGCCCCCGGTGCCGTTCCGTGCGGATGTGACCTCCCGGCAAAGCGACCCAAAGCTACACTTGCCGAAGGACCCCTCCTCAGATTTAAGGTCCTAAGCCCCTAAAGGTCAATGGGATTTGCCTTCCTAGGTTGCTCTCCTCACTTATGCTCTTTCTTTTAAAAGCTATAGTTTTTACAAAAACCTCCAAAAATAAAGCAATTAAAAACTGACCAAAACAACAAACACACAAAGAGGAAAAAAAAGGTAAAAACTTTCGTTTAAATAAATCCAGTACGTTAATTATTTTAACCCTTCAGAAATGCAACAGCTGGAATTACTCCTACCTTTCTTCAAAATATAGTTGCCAAGCAACGGAAATGCAGACTCCTAATCCTAACCACTAACTAATATTTAAAACATGGGGTTTCCTTATTTCCAGATAGAAGAGTTTTAAAATAAAGTTTAATATAAGGTAATTAAAAATGCCTTAAGTTACTAAAGTAACACAACAAAATTGGCAAATATAATTTTTATCAATTTTATTAAAGTTAAATAAGGTGATAACTTGTTTATTTAAATGTTTAACCCTTTGTCATTTTTATTTGCCTTATAAAAGATTTGGTCCCTATTACATTGTAAGCGCATTAAATTAATCCATGGATTAAATTTTGTTACTAAAAATTAAAACAAACAAAAAATGTATTACGTTAACTAAAATGACATCCCACAAACTAAATACACCAAAAAACCACACCACAAAAACACCCCAAAAATCAGTATTCAATTAAAAAAAATTAAAAAATTGAAGTGCACAAATAAAAAATTGGTCAAATACACCTCAATTTACAATATATAAACAATTAAGTTGGCAATCAGCTAAAAACCACTATCAGTTAATTTAAACTTAGCTACTATGTAAAAGCAACTGTATTATTGCTGTACGTCATTTACATAACATTGCTACACTGTTTAACCAACACATGAGTAAAAATCAACAAACAAATGGTAGAAAACACCACCACCACCACAGTGGTTAAAAAAAATTGTTACGCAATAACTACAAATTGGGTAAACAAATCCATGTTAGCACCAGTCATAATGTGGGTGAGTGACCCTGCATCCTAAGTAAAACAGATGTTATTCAAAGCAATCTTGTCCATTGTCCAAGTGCCAACATTAAATCCTAACACAGCAATATTTAATATATTGGTTATTGTCCATTCAGTAAGTTATCTGGAAAACAGCATCCATAAAAAAAAACAAACCTAAATCTACATCAGCTACTGGTGTATCACAGAGTAATGCCACCAATAAAACAAAAAATCTAGCCGTTCTTGTTTCCTACCCAGCAAAGCTTACCAAAGGATAACAACCAACAATAAGGTTTCAGAGTAGCAGCCGTGTTAGTCTGTATTCGCAAAAAGAAAAGGAGTACTTGTGGCACCTTAGAGACTAATAAATTTATTTGAGCATAAGCTTTCGTGAGGTGCCACAAGTACTCCTTTTCTTTTAACCAACAGTAAGGGTAACCTATAATATGAATGGACAGTATTGGGTAGTAATTAATTACAAAACATTTATATATAAAGGCCTCAATTGTAATGTCACTACTCCAAATTTCTGTTTCGCATATACATAGCACGGTGGGACACACTATAATAATGCTTATCCCAGTATTTCAAAATACTCAGCCTTCTAAACCAATAATAACACAAATGGTAACTGTAATTGCCCTAATAAAAATATGTTGCTATCTACAGCACCAACATAAAAAAGTCAAACTATAATACCAAATTGGAAAAAAAAGTTACACTTAAATATAAAGTTGTCATATGTACACATACAAACTATACACATATACCCATATACACACATTATATCCATATTATTCATATGTATTAATTATCTGGGAGTGCCCCCAGGCTCAATCATAAAACTGTATTCCTTAATCAAAGTCTCAGGCTCAACATTCCCAGGCCCACCATAAGGGACTAATAACAATTGGAAAATAAAATTTGCCCATCAATCATACAAGGGAATGTGCAAATTAAGAAACAGATAGGGCATAAGTGTGTAAATGGGAAGCAGTAAGGTGGCCACATAACAGTGTTTAGCCCACTGGACCATCTTCAGTCCATGCGTTATGCTTTTCTGGGACAATGGGTAAACATCCTCCCCATAAAAACTGAAAAAGTGGGGGAATATAGTAGGAAAAGAGCCTGAGACATAAGCCCTTGTATCAGAGGCCTGGTATGAAACAGGACCTGCTCACAGAATCTGGCAAGAACAGGGCTAATATTGCAGAAATACACAATCCTAAATGCTAGTCACAGAATATTCATGCAAACACATCCCGATATCAAGTGGTACCAGAACATCCTGATATCAAGAATAGCACAAAAACATTCCCAAAGGATAACAGGAACACAAACACCCCCCCCCAAAAGATAAGGTCAGGATGACAGTACGTAATAGAGATGTCTTGATTGAACTAACATGTACAAGGTGATGGGTGATAACTAGCCACGTCAGGGGGCAGTAACTAACTATGCCAGAGGGGCAGTACTAACTTGTTCGTATCAGGGTATAAAGATGTATCTCAGAGGGAGTATCTTTGTCTGCCCTAGGGAGGAACGGAAAGCCCCGCCATTCATCGAATTGGTCCATTGTTATGGGCATACCTGTATTATTGGTCCGGTAGAGTCTGCGGGATACTAGTACATGCTTTGTTGACAATAAACCTGGCTGGGTGCCTTCATCCCTTAACAGATCTTGTGGTCATTGGATGGTTCGTTCGAGGTCTGTCATACCAGTTGTCTGCACAGGGCTGAGGTGGCACACGGAGGGAACACACACGCAACCAAACATATTTTAACATTTAACCAGTGCTGTTACTGTGTTAAACATAATTAGCCACAAGGTGGTGCTAGATTTCAGATTTCAGAGTAGCAGCCGAGTTAGTCTGTATTCACAAAAAGAAAAGGAGTACTTGTGGCACCTTAGAGACTAACAAATTTATTTGAGCATAAGCTTTCGTGAGCTACAGCTCACTTCATCGGATGTCCGATGAAGTGAGCTGTAGCTCACGAAAGCTTATGCTCAAATAAATTTGTTAGTCTCTAAGGTGCCACAAGTACTCTAGATTTCAGAGTAGCAGCCGTGTTAGTCTGTATTCGCAAAAAAGAAAAGGAGTACTTGTGGCACCTTAGAGACTAACAAATTTATTTGAGCATAAGCTTTCGTGAGCTACAGCTCACTTCATCGGTGATAGTACAACAAATGTGTGTTTATATGTAACAAGATTCTGAATCCAAATCACAGTGAGCCAGGCCCTGAAGTCCCCCTTCCAGCAAAACTAGTGAGATTTGCTGGATTAAAGACTTCAGTAAAATGGCCAAATTTAGTCCTGGTGCATAAATGCAGTGTCTTTGCAGCAGACCTTCAGTTGTGACAAAAGATATATTTGAGTTAACTGGAGAGGGAAGCAAAGGTGGTTTTCCCAAGTCTCCCATCCTGGGACTGCTCTGCATTTTGTTATGAAAGATCAGGGTCATTAATTTCAGTGGAGTTGCATCTGTTTGCACCATGGCTGAATATAGCCTATTATGTTTCTTCCAGCAGATAACCTATTAACTGTATCTATGAAAGGTTTCAGAGTAGCAGCCGTATTAGTCTGTATTCGCAAAAAGAAAAGGAGTACTTGTGGCACCTTAGAGACTAACAAATTCCCGGAGCACCCACGGAGTTGGTGCCTATGTGTCCATCAACTCTATCCCATAAATAGAGGTGGGAATGTATCAAGAATACCAAGACTATTGGCCTGGTCACAGTGGCTCGTGTTGTCCCTGGCTGTAGGATTAGTACACAAGGAGCATTTTGGCAGAGCTCTGCTCTGAATAGTGATGATAAATTGGCACTGCAGAGTTTCAGGTTTGCTGTGTCTCAGAGGTGCTGTTTAGAAATTTCTCCATTTACATGTAATGTAGTAGCTTTTTCTAATCAGCTCCCTTGCAAACTCTCCCTGAGATCGGAAAAACCAAACCAGAGTCTTTCCTTCATATTCATCTTAAGTGGTATTTATTTCGAGACATTTCTATTACACTCAATATATATCTAAGCACCTCATAGCTATTAATTAAGCTTCATAACATCCTCAGAATAAGGGAGTATTTTTTTCATTTTACACACAAGGAAACTAAGGCTTAGAGAGGGTAAGTGACTTGCAAAAGGTCTATGATCAAGAACCTAGATCTTCCATCTCCTCTGTCTTAACACAACCAGCTTTCCTTCCCACATTCTGCAGGCAAAATTCTGTCCTCAGTTATACCTTTGCAAACAATTGTATTTAGCAAGTTATCTTCAGTGAGTTATAACTGTATAATTAAGAGCATAAGTTGGCCCTATATTGCAACTGGATCCTATGTTATATCTGTTGATGATACACAACCTTTTTTTTCCATTGTTGTGTAGACTTTCCAGTGATATTAGAAGTGGAAGTTTAAAAAGTTACTTTCAATCACTAAAGTTAGCAAATATGACTCATAATATACACAGAGGACATATCTGTTGAGTAAGAATGTATCATTTGTACATAATCCTTTGCCAGAGTAGAAATGCATTTTAAGGTTTGTGGACCAAATCCATCCCTAGTCTATCCTCATTGATAAATTTATACCAGGGATTAATTCTTCTGGGAGTTTAAGACAGGAATTTATAAAATATCAATGAAAGAGAGAAGTTTGACTTACTTGAAGGACAGTATTTAAATATCACATTGTAAAGAGGAGACAGTGTTAGGGTACTAAACAGAAGTCACACCATAGATTTTTAGACTTTTTATAGATATGATTGAAAATAAACATCTTGCCGCTAATAAATGATTCCCAAATAATACATTGATCTGAAGTAGAGGAATCAGCTTTGAGATAACACAAAAGAGATCTGCTCAGGCCTAATTTCTAATTTGGACCCAAGCCCACCCAACCTGGCCCTTCCCAGCTGAACCTGAGCCAGCCGTGCCATCTGTACCTCCTCCCTCTACGTTTGGTGCAATGGTGGCCACCTGCTGCACTGTGTGAACTGCAAAGTGAGGTGCTTCAAGCATCAGCACACAGTGTAGCAAGGTGGCAGTGGCAGTGGCAGGAGACAGCAGGGCATGTGTCTGCTACCGCACCAACCCCACGGGCAGAATGAGAGCCGACCCGAGCAGTTGGGATTGTTTTCCCACCCAATCTGAATCCAGTCCTTTTAGTCACGTCCTGTCAGGTTCGGGTGAGGTTGCAAGGCTCTAACACAAAAAGCCACTAAATGCAGTATAATTCTGTGCTGCAAATTGCAATAAAGCCTGGATTATGGTTTTCATATGAAACTGGTTGTTTTTCCAGGTGCAGTGCAGTTAACGAGTTGGTTCAAATGTGCAGTGAAACTCTGCAAGATGGCAAAGTAGGAATTCAATTCCAGAGCTAAGAGCAGGGAATTTAGGACTAGGGTTTGCAACACTTCCTCATGTTTGTGAGAATTTACACAAGTAGTTCCACTGAAGTCAGTAAGTGCTCACTAATAGGAGAAATGGAATCTTATCCTCAGTCAGGTGAGAGGATATAGGTTTTTAATAGGGTTAAGTGAACAACTATGGCTGACTCAGCCACCCTGTCATTCTAATTTGTTCAAAACTGGAGATGGACACATATATTTTGACTAATATTAAACCCACTGAAAGATTGTGAGTTTAAAAAAGTGTGTCTCAAACTCAACGTTATTGATTGTGCTTTCCATTGGGAAGAGTAAATACATAAAAGGAACAGGGTGAAACAATCATTAAAAACACAAGGGAAAAATTAACCAGTGAGGACCATAATAAAGAGAGACCATTAAAAAAAAGGGGGAAAGGTGGAGTTGAGAAAAATTCTAATCAAATTATATTATATATATATATACATATACACACACACACACTGTGACGGGGCAAGGCCAGATGGCTATGGAAGAGTAGTCTTATTGGGATCTGGGAAATGGGTGGGCAAAGCCTATCCACTGCTAAAGGATCCCCCCCAGCCTATAGGGAGATCCACAGGGCCTAGATACCCAAAAAATTCCGGGGGACAACTAATGAAATAACAGGGACAGGAGTGTGGCCAAAGGGTCAAACGAAGGGAACCGGACGGGGACACCGAGCAGAGAACCCCGGACAGCACCCACTGCTCCTCAAAGGCGTCATGGGAGTCAGAGGACGCCGCCCAGAGCAACTGTGCCCGGATACATGAACGGACCGAGGATCGGAAATAGGCCCCACAATCACAGGAGACTCCATCGGCCAACCTCCTCACTCTGGTTTTATAGATGGCCATTTTAGCTAGGGCCAGGAGGCGGTTGACCAGGAGATCCCATGACTTTGTGGGGCCACGGATAGGGAGTGCATAAATAAGGTGAAGGGAAAAGTGCAACCAAAAGCGTAATAAAATATTGGTGAGGAGCCGGAATAGGGGCTGCAGCCTGGCACACTCCAGGTATATGTGTGCCAGGGTTTCCCTCACGCCGCAGAAGGGGCAAGTGTCTGGGATTGAGGTGAACCACGCCAAGTACACGCCCGTGCTCACGGCTCCGTGAAGGAGCCACCGACATCCCCGGCAGGCCTCGGGTCTAAGGCGGAGTATAGGCTGGCCCACCGGGGCTCTTCACCCTCCAAAGGTGGCAGGAGGTCCCGCCATTTTGTATCGGGCCGGGACATGAGGGTGAGGGCATGAAGGGTATGGAGCACGAGCGTGTATAGATGTTTTCTTAGTGCGGTTTGAAAGCAGACCAGCTGCATCTCGTGCAGCCGGCTTCCAGTGAAGGGGTGAGGGGATCGGTTGGGTCCATGGGGCATGGGTCCAATTAAAAGGTCCGGCGGGCCTGGGGTAGCGGGTGGGTGGGGCGTGCCCTCGTGCAGGACCCAATCGAGATAAACCCAAACAGCGGGTGGCAAAGTGGCCTTCACCTCCTGAAGGCTATGGAAGAGGAGTCTTATTGGGATCCGGGAAGTGGGCGGGCGAAGCCCGTCCACTGCTAAAGGATTCCCCTCAGCCTAAAAGGGGGATCCACAGGACCTAGATGCTCAAAAAATTCCGGGGGACAACTAATAAAATAACAGGGATAGGAGTGCGGTCAAAGGGTCAAACAAAGGGAACCGGACGGGGACACTGAGCAGAGAACCCCGGACAGCGCCCACTGCTCCTCAAAGGCGTCAAGGGAGTCAGAGGACGCCGCCCAGAGGAACTCTGCCCGGATACGTGAACGGACCGAGGATCGGAAATAGGCCCTACAGTCACAGGAGACTCCATCGGCCAACCTCCTCACTCTGGTTTTGTAGATGGCCATTTTAGCTAGGGCCAGGAGGAGGTTGACCAGGAGATCCCGTGACTTTGTGGGGCCACGGATAGGGAGTGCATAAATGAGAAGGTGAGGGGAGAAGTGCAACCAAAAACGTAACAAGATATTGGTGAGGAGCCGGAATAGGGGCTGCAGCCTGGCACACTCCAGGTATATGTGTGCCAGGGTTTCCCTCACGCCGCAAAAGGGGCAAGTGTCTGGGATTGAGGTGAACCACGCCAAGTACACGCCTGTGCTCACGGCTCTGTGAAGGAGCCACCGACATCCCCGGCAGGCCTCGGGTCTAAGGCGGAGTATAGGCTGGCCCACCGGGGCTCTTCACCCTCCAAAGGTGGCAGGAGGTCCCGCCATTTTGTATCGGGCCGGGACATGAGGGTGAGGGCATGAAGGGTATGGAGCACGAGCGTGTATAGATGATTTCTTAGTGCGGTTTGAAAGCAGACCAGCTGCATCTCGTGCAGCCGGCTTCCAGTGAAGGGGTGAGGGGATCGGTTGGGTCCATGGGGCATGGGTCCTATTAAAAGGTCCGGCGGGCCTGGGGTAGCGGGTGGGTGGGGCGTGCCCTCGTGCAGGACCCAATCGAGATAAACCCAAACAGTGGGTGACAAAGTGGCCTTCACCTCCTGAAGGCTATGGAAGAGGAGTGGGAGATAGATATATTAGCTCCAGGCTAAACAAATCCCTGGTTCCAGGATAAGTGAAATGGCAGCTGCTCCAGGTCAATTAAGACACCTGGAGCCAATTAAGAACTTTCCAAAAGGCAGGGAGAAGGCTAGGTTGACTGGGACACATGAAGCCGCTCAGGGGCTAGCTGAAACTAGTTAAAAGCCTCCCAGTTAGTCAGGTGGGTGTGCATGTCAGGAGCTCTGGGAAGAAGTTGCGTGGTTGGAGAGGCTGAGTAGTACACACCATATCAGGCACAAAGAAGGAGGCCCTGAGGTAAGGGTGAAGTGGAGCTTGAGGAAGTGAGAGCTGCTGTGGGGGAGGTAGCCCAGGGAATTGTACATGTCATGTTTCTAAAAGGTCAGCTACCATAGTTGGTACTATTAGGGTCCCTGGGCTAGAGCCTGGAATAAAGGGTGGGCCTGGGCTCCCCTCCACCACACCTTTGCCTCCTGATTAATCACCGAGACTGGGAGACAACAGAGACTGTGCAAGGAAGGATAACTTCTCCTCACCTCCGTCACTAGCTTATGATGAAAATGGCTCAGTAGACTGTGACCCTTGTCTCTAGAGGAAAAAAGGGTTATGTGGAGGGTCACAGTGAGCCTCTGAGGCTAGTGAAATCTGCCAGGAAACGCGGGCCCCACAGAGGCAAGGACAGAGCTTTGTCACAATACACACACGTACTATATATAGGCCACCCACTTGTTTCTAAGGGGTTGTTGTTCTTTCTCCAATATATAGATCAGACCTCTCATCAGCTAGAAGAAGCTCATCTCGCAGGCATTTGCCAGAGGATGTCTAGGAGACATTTATATGAATATAGGAAGTGCTATACAGCATTAGACCAATAGTCCTTCCTGTGTGGCATTCTGTCTCCTCTGGCGGTCAAAACCAGATGCTTAATAGGAAGATATAAGACATAGCACATTCTGGACAACCCATAGGCAACATATTTTCCTAACCCCAGCAATTTGTGTTTCTCTTATGCTCTGAAGCATGAGGATTTATATCCCTCATGCATTTTTAAGTCTATCTTGTAAATTTTCTCATTATTCCAAAGTCTATAAGTGCCTAAGTCTCTTTTGAAAAAGGGACTTTTAAAATGACTACTTCCTTGTTTTAATTGCCAATCTGTAAAATTAATTAATGTTTGTAAGGTGCTTAGACATGAGCTGTTACAGTTCATAGATAGTCTGCAGATAAAGTGGTAAGTGGATCAATGAAAGCCACTCCTCTTCCCTCCCTGCTTGTTCCCTATGAGTGGATAAATGGAAAGAAGATTTGATGATATATGCTATCGCATGAGCACACCGAAAGTCAGCAGAGAACATGTAAAAGAGAAAGAAAGCAGAGAATAGCAAAGTTAAGTAAATGGACAGAACAAAGGAAAAATATGCATACTGTGTCAAAACATGGTGTGAAGAATCATCAGGGGCTGGGGCAACCACCAATACATCCCAAAATGGCTCCAACAGCAGGCAACAAAAAGGGTGAGAAGTACTGGTTTATAACATTTTGTGCACTACAGCAACAGAAGCCCACTTTTCATCAGCTGTTGAACATCTCCCATGATAATTTCATAATGTCACATGATGCTGGAATCCATCTTAAATCTGGTACTTTTCCATTTAGAAGGAGGGGTGGGGACCCAGAAAGACAAAGGATTCCTGCCTTGTGCCAAAGCTATAAAAGGGGGTGGAGCAGGACAAAAGGGCAGCCAGTCATGAGAAAACCCCTAGTTACCACCTAAGATGGCTGCTGGAACTAAAGAAGGACTGTACCAGGGGAAAGGATTGGGCCCAGACTAGGAAGGAATCTAGTCTGTAAAAGAAGCTTATAGGAATATCTCTGAGGATGAGATATTACCTGTAATCAGTTTCTTAAGGTATTAGGCTTAGACTTGCATGTTTTTGGTTTATTTTGCTTGGTGACTGACTTTGTTCTGTCTGTTACTTGAAACTACTTAAATCCTACTTTTTATATTTAATAAAATGACTTGTTTATTAATAGACTCAGAGTAAGTGATTAATACCTGGGGGAGAAAACAGCTGTGAATATCTCTTTATCAGTGTTATAGAGGGAGGAAAATTTATGAATTCATCCTGTATAACCGTCATACAAAGTAAAACAGATTTATTTGGGGTTTGAATCCCATTGGGAACTAGGTGTCTGGGTGCTGGAGAGGTAACCTGCTGAGTTGTTTTTGGTTAAAGTCTGCAGCTTTGGGAGCATGGGATAGACCCTGGGTCTGTGTTGCAGCAGGCTACTGTGGCTGGCTCAACAAGACAGGGTTCTGGAGTCCCAAGCTGGCAGGGAAAATGGGCTCAGAGGTAATTTCAGCACATCAGGTGACAGTCCCAAGGGGATCTCTGTGACCGAACCCCTCACACTGTCCAGGTCCACTCTTGGTTCCCTTTGCCTTGTGTTTCACCCACTTTAGGGTAATTCAGAGTCCAGTCCAAAAGACAGGAAAAACATAGTCTAGTAGCCTGTGCCAGACCCTCACCCTTCATCCGGGACATGTCATTTTTGACCTCTTTCAGTCTGTAACTCTGCCCTTCTCCTGTTGGTCTGGAGAAGAGTTAGGGGAACCCGGGCCTGCAGTCTCCTCTGGGTTCCAGCCCAGGGACCCTGTTTTAGACAGGCAAGGATTGTTCCTTCAATTAAGCACTGCTTCCTTGTGCTACTATGATCTTTCCTTGCTTGTCAGCTCCTTCTCCAGGTCTGAATGCCATTATTCCCACTATGGATTTGTGGCTCCATGCAGCTTCTTTCCAGGTCTGAACCACATCCCCCAAAAACTGCAGACTTAACTGAAAACAGCTTAAGAAGTGCTCCTGTCTCTAGCACCCAGATACCCAGTTCCCAATGGGATCCAAACCCCAAATCTGTTTTACTCTCTCTAAAGCGTATACAGGGTAAACTCATAAATTGTCTGCCCTCTAACACTGATAGAGAGATGTGCACAGCTGTTTGCTCCCCCAGGAATTACTTACTTACTCTGGGTCAATTAATAAGCAAAAAGTGATTTTATTAAGTATAAAAAGAAGGATTTAAGTGGTTCCAAGTAATAACAGACAGAACAAAGTAAATTACCAAGCAAAATAAAACAAAAACACACAAGCCTAATACAGTAGGAAACTAAATGCAGGTAAATCTCACCCTCAGAGATGTTCCAATAAGCTTCTTTCGCAGACTAGACTCCTTCCTAGTCTGGGTCCAGCAATCACTCACACTCACATCTTTTAGGCATCTCTTTGGGACAGAGAGGCTTTTGAGCCAGCTGAAGACAAAATGGAGGGGATTCCAGGGTCTTTTATATTTCTCTTGTGGGCAGAAACCCCTTTGTTCTCCTGTGGAAAATCAGAGCAACAAGATGGAGTCCATAGTCACCTGGGCAAATCACATCTATGAATGATTCAGTTTTTTGCAGGCTGAGGCTATTGTTTACATGTTAATTTGAACGTTCCCAGGAAAGCTCAGATGTGGATTAGCATCTCCCAAAGACCATTATCAGTTAAGTGTTTCTTGATTGGGTACTTACTGAGAAGAGTCCTTTCTCAAGAAGCTGACCAAATGCTTCACTGAGGCTACTTAGAATCAAACAAATACATAGTCAATATTCAAAACTTCAAATACAAAAATGATAAACATATACAGATAGCATAATCATAACCAGCAAATTACAACCTTTCCATAGATACTCCACTTGGCCTCCTCTGTACAAGGACTGGTGCAACCATTAAGACCCTGGTTACAACAATGATCTAGACAGTCACAGTTTGTCAATAACATCACACATTCTTATATTATAAGACTAATACCTATTTTGAGCAAAACTAAAAATACATGTGAACTGGTCTGGTCTCCAGCTATGAGTTTGTCAGTTCTTAGTGAATGCCTGCAGTCTGGGCAACGGCTGGCATCTAGTTTGTTAGCATCACAGTTCAGGCAGTTTCTCATTCAGTCTCCTTAAGGCAGGAGTCCCCCAGCTCTCCTCCATGGACCTGGACTTTCTCCTACAACTGATTTTTTTTGTTTATAGTTCCACATCCCGTATACTATATCACTCTTCTCTATGTATTTCTAACAATTGCTTGTGTCTGTACCATGTTTGGGGTTTAGCTTTTCAGTATATAGCACTTATTTACGGCTTTGCTACTTCTTGGGTTCGACAATCAGCAGGAATCTTGACCTTCAGACTAAACTAATAGAGAATCAGAAAAGCAACTAAGAATTTCAGACTATTACAGAGACGTGCATGGAATAGCAGCAAACTATTGACTAAGGTGAAGATGCAAATC
The DNA here is from genome assembly GCF_009764565.3 of Dermochelys coriacea. NCBI lineage: Eukaryota > Metazoa > Chordata > Testudines > Dermochelyidae > Dermochelys > Dermochelys coriacea. Next base: position 73,079,885 of record NC_050072.1, on the reverse strand, counting down.
TATGAGACTTGTGCCATCACCCCTACTTTATTGTTCAGAAACATAGACTATATATGCTAGGCATATCAGAAGACTGAACAGCTTCCACATGAAATGCCTGAATAAGATTCTGAAAATAAAGTGGGAAGACAAAATACCAAATGCAGAGATGCTGGAGCGAACAGGACTGATACACTTAGAAACCACTATGAAGAAGAAGAGTTTGCGATGGCTCGGTCATGTCACGGAAGAGACCATATCCCCAAGACTATTTTGTACATAGAGATTTGGGATGGCCCTAAAAAGCAGAGTCCCCCTTTATGGCAGTATGTGTGCAAAAATGGTATGAAGTCATTTAACATCAATGTAGAGAAGAGCGTACAAAATCCCATCCAATTTGGAGGGAATATCTGGCACAGATCCTAGAGAAGAAGGCCAAAGGAGCAACACAGAGTGGCTGATACTCTGCAGGACTTGAAATTCCGTTCTTTGTTGATGCCCAGGAGCTCACAGGGTTGGAATGCTGCATTCTGCCCTCAAAACCACTCTTACATGAGGTGACAATTAGTTAAAATCTCCATGAAGTCAACCTGCCCTTTCTCCCAGTGGTTTGGACCAAGGAAATTTGACAAAAAAACCTGCAACATATAGTTAACATTTCACATGCATGAAGAGGGAAAATTAAAAGCTTCCACAGCAACTGTAACTTGGCCACATTACACATCGTAACATTACTCAATAAATATTCCATATTTAAGACAGCAGGTTTTTCCTTCTGAGCATCCATTTACGCCTAACATCCAATTGGTCAAGTTACAGTTGCTGCTGAAAATATAACTTTTTGAATTTTTGTCTATGTCTTTAAAAAGACAAGCCCAGAAAGATCCAGCGATGATGACTTTGTTTCTTTGTGTTTAGAATATAATTTGCATCTTCTTCTTGGGCTTCTTTGTTCCTGTAAAATATGAAATTGCCAGGTATTTTAGTCCTTACAAAAGTAAATACTAATTATATTATGACTGTGACAATAATGGGAGAAGTACAGGAGAGTACGCTGCATTAACTGTTTTAATAACAACTATTTTTCACAATATTGTTAATATGCCCTGAGAACACCTTTCTCCCTTTTGTCCTCCTCAGGTTCTAAACTGTTTTGTGTATCTGACAGAGGTAACTGTACTTCAAGCATACAAATCCCTAATTCAGGGATTCCCAAACTGTTTGACAACTGTGCCAAATTTGTCAGACTACAGCCATACCATCCAAGTATATACCATCTTCAGGTATGGTCTCATTTGTTGTAAGTGCTTGAGTAGGTATCTTTCAAAATGTACTGGATTCTGTTCACAGATAGGACCTCTGATGCTGGGAACCACAGGATGCATACAAAAGGGAGCCTCTGAGTGCTGCAATACTCATTGCCCCTCCATCCCCTTTGACTTGCCAGGTACGGAGAAGGCAGAACAGTAAGAAATGGGGAACAGCTGCTATCAGGTAGACTGGAATCTGGTTAACAAATGCAGCTAAAGAGTGAGGGGGGTGATGCTCTCTGCTACTTGCCAATAGCCCACCTATTTGCAATCTCTCCACAGAGGGATCAAGCAGTTCATAGGAAACTATCACCTGTCTATCACCAAAATATCACCTAAAAGATCAGTGAACTCCAAGTGAGTATACGTAGTAAATGGGAATGATTAGACACAAGTGGGAACTTTTGGAGAGTGCAAGTTCATAACACCCCTCAGAAGGGCTCCATCTCACTAGTTTTCTCTCTTGTTTAAAAGGACACTTAATTTAGAACTCACACTTTCTTATTTTTGTATATGACACCTCAAATTACTATGACTGAAAAACACAGAGGAAAAATGTTTCTATTTTCCCCTCCCTTTGCTTACTTTGTGGATTGCTCTTTGTGTATAGTCACTTTATCTACTTCCCCTGTAAAAATCAGTTGAAGCCACACTTTCAGGAGTCAGAGTAGCAGCTGTGTTAGTCTGTATCCGCAAAAAGAAAAGGAGGGCTTGTGGCACCTAAGTGAGCTGTAGTTCACGAAAACTTATGCTCAAATATATTTGTTAGTCTAAGGTGCCACAAGTCCTCCTTTTCTATTTTCAGGAGTGGTCACTGTTTTTTTGTTCACGTTTTTGGCAGCCTAACTTGAGACACTTGGGACTTGATTTTCAGACGTTCTGAGTAAATGCAATTGCTAGAGCCCTGTGTTTTCTGCAAATGTAAACTACCAGAAAACAAAATGAAACACCAACAGAAAACAAAAAACTTTCCCCACAGCAGCAGCTCCTGTCCCATGCAGATATTGTGATTTGGCACGAGTGCCACTCAGATTAGCCCATGCATTCCTCATTCAAATTTTGCCTGCCTCTCTCTCCATCCCCTGATCACAACGGAAGTGTGGCTAGGCCAAACGTGAGCAGCACTGTGACCCTGTGCCTCAGGTGGCAAAGCCCGGGGCGTGGAGCCAGCCGCCCAGCCCGGTAAGAATGGAGCCACCACCGCAGGATGAGTGCTAGGCAGGCTCCCATCTTTGGGGCAGGAGTCGATCATGATCAAATGAAACGCTCCCCCAAAACCTCCAAAAACTATAACCCCCCAAACCCATTTAATTCGGACCCCAGAGCCCCTTCCCACAGCCTGAACACCTCGCCCCAACCCTCTGCTCCAGCTCTGAGCCCCTCCCACACCCCTAACACCTCATCCCCAGCTCCCTTGGGTTGCTGCCATCAAGGCTCAAGGGTGCGGCCGTCGCTCCGCTTCACCCCGAACCGCCCCGGCTTCACTGGGCCGGGTCCCGCGGCGGGCGCTCCGGACAGGGCAGGGAGAGCAGCCGCCGCCGCAGCAGCAGCGCGGCCCCGGACAGGCAGCTGGGCAAGGCGCCCAGTACAGCAGCGGCCGCGGCTCCTGCGCATTCCTCCCCCCTCGCGAACGCGCCTGAGCCCAGCTGCAGCGGCTGGAAAGTGCGAGCCGGCCCGTCGCGCGCTCCCCCGGCGCCTTCCAGGCCAGAACGCGAATCCGGGGCTCGGGAGCCGCCGCGCTCGTGCGCGAGGAGGCTGAACGCCCGGGCTCTCCAACCCCGGCTGGCCTTGCGCCGCCGCTCGCGAGTCGCGGCGGGGAGGGCTCGTGCGGAGTGAGGGTCCCGAGCACCGCGGGTTGCGCTGCCTACTCCAGCTCCTCCTTCTCCTCCTCTTGAGCAGAGCCGCATGATGGCGGCAGCTGCGGCCGTGGTGGTGGAGGTGAGCGTGAGCAGCACCGGGAGCAGCAGCAGCGACACGTCCAGCACCGGCGAGGAGGAGAGGATGAGGCGCCTCTTCCAGACCTGCGATGGCGATGGGGACGGTTACATCAGCAGGTAAGAGCCGCAAGGGCAGGAAAGGGCTTGTGCAGCTGGGCTCAGGGTTTCCCCTCTTCGCCCCCCAAAAGTGGCATCGCAAGTTCTCAGCAAGTTTCTCGGGAGAGTTTGCAGTAGTTTGCAATCAGCAGCATTGTGCACGGGAGCTGTCTCTCCCAGTGCAATAGGGGCAGGCTGGACTGGACCATCCTTTCTCAGCTCAGTTTGTGGGGCTAGTAGTTTGTTAGTCTTTCTTTTGGGTGGTTCTGGACATCATGGTTAGTGATTCTTCTCTCTTGCAATAACTTCCTGAAGATGGTGGTAAGAAGAGATCGAGCCCTTTTTAGCATTGAAGTAGATCAGAGAGCCCCTTCAGTTTCTGCGGGAGCAAGAGTCTGCTCTGAGGGCGGGATGCTTGCACTGTCCTGCTACTATGGGCAGCAGCCAGGGAGGTGAATTCACATGAACTCCTAGAAGTTAGAGATGTACAAGTCCCATCCACTCAATCATTCTGCCAGTGCAGAGTTGTTCCTAAGTAACAGGGTACATGATGATGCTCCACCAGTATTCAAACTTCACAGCACAACATTTGGGCAAATCATTTGCCTGAGGTCTACAGCATGAGAATATCAGCAATGAAGGTATAGCAGGCATTTTCTTCTGAAATGTTGTGTCTGATTTGGTGTTCTGTTCCAATTTTCTGTGTTGAGATAGTGAAATTGGTTCACAGTGTCTTGCTTCTTATGTGGATGACTATCCTTTCCATTAGAATAGCAGGGATTAGCTGAAAGTTTAGTACATCAGCACTAACAAATGGATATTTAGGAATCAAGGTGGGTTCTGTACTCACAGCACGTAGTTGCTAATTGCCTGCGTCCAACATTGTTTTATAATATTTTAACAGGTTTGATTTTTATTAATATTTCTATTAACACAGACAAGGTAACTTCCACGTGGCCCACGAAGATTAAACCACATCAGTTAGATGTCTTCTTTACTCTAAGGAGTCCAATGGCACCTTAAAGACTAACAGATTTATTTCAAAGTAGCAGCCGTGTTAGTCTGTATTCACTGTAGTTCACGAAAGCTTATGCTCAAATAAATTTGTTAGTCTCTAAGGTGCCACAAGTACTCCTTTTCTTTTTACAGATTTATTTGTTATTCAGGGTGCCACCGGACTCCTCGTTGTTTTTGTGAATACAGGCTAACATGGCTACTCCTCTGATTCTTTAACATGTTAGACAAGTGGTATACGGTAAACTTACAAAATTGTTGTAACTTAAAAATTCCTTTGCTCTTCAAGCACATACAGTTTTGGCTGTGTCTTTCTTGAGACCCTGTTCTTGCAACTGTGTGTGCATGGGTGACTCTTGTACCCACACAAAATCAATTTAAGGATCAGATAAGATCTTCATGGCAGTGATGATGAGGTTTAACTATGTTATGTACAGCACTGAGCATATTGTTGGAAATACGTATCACACTTTTATATGTTCCTACATCGGTAGTTAGCAGCAATCTGTTTTAAGCAGGAGAGGACTAGTGGCAGGGTGTTTTCTGTAAGGGGCATTTACATTTTTTTAAATAAGCTTTCAGAATCAGGATAGGATTTTCAAAGGTGGTGGGGACCTGCAGTTCCAAATTAATTAAGTAGGAACTGCAGGTGCTCTGCACTTCTGAAGAGTTGGGATGTAAGAGAAAGTTATTAGTCTAGGCTAGGAGCTCCTCTGAAACCTAAGAACATGAGGCTGAACAGAGGCCAAGTGAGCTATAATTTTCAATGCAGTTTGAGATTAGACAATTGTTGAGAATCTCAAATACTGTGCATCAGTAAATAATGGGACTTTATATCTGTAGGTTAGTTTAAAAAGAGTCATCTTACATTAGTCATTTTGCCATTTTAATCTTATCTAATAGACATCCTGAGTATTTTTTCGACCAAGGGGCTATTTTATCAGTGGTGATTCTGAAATTAAAATACTGAAAATGTACACTTTTGTGTATACCAGTGTGTCAAGTTCAGTAAAGATGATATTTTCCTTTTTGGGTGTATGCCATATTAATAGACATTATTTTGCCTGTCAGAAAATTTGAAACACTCGTTTACAATATATGTTACCTGATTATAATATGCTATCTCATCTATACCCTTACTACTTTTTTTTTCTGATTATGTAAACTGAAGTGGGATTTAATCAAATACAGTAGTTAGTGTACATAAAACTTGCTAATGGAATGTTACTATATTGCTTTATGTGGACAATTAGGGGACACTAATGTGTCCACCAAACCGGACTGCTGTATTTTAAATTAAACTTTCCTCCTATTCATCACAAAAGCTGGGAAACAGTTTTAATTAAAGAGAAACAAAAATTACATCATGAAGCAATTGAAAGTAACACGAAAGAGAGAACTATAAAAAAAAAAATTTAAAGCTGAAATCTTTCCAGAAAAATAGAATCACACTGAACACAGCGACAGCTAAATGGAAATGTTAGGAGGAATGAAAAGGAGACCAAATTGGTGTTCTTTACAGAACCTCTCTCCCCCTCTGAAGAGCTAGAAAATAGCTCTCTAAGTTTAGGATCATCAGCCTTTCAAGATGATTGGTGAAAAGGATGATAACTTAATTTATAATAGACCGACTTCAAAAATGTTAAATGAAAGTGCATTTCTAGGCCATTCATGAGAGAATCAGTGAATTGTATGTTACAGTCACAGCTCGTTCTAAATCTCACCCAAGAGCTATGAGGGTTGAGCTTCTAAAATTCTAAGAACTGGAGTAGGAGGGGCACTGGAATACATCAGGAAACAAATATAGCACAAAAGAGCATGGTTGAAAGCCAGAGTGGCGGTATTAGGACCATTGTTGATGGTTGTTAACTTACTTTGGGATGGGGAGTGTACTTTCAAGTGAGCAGTGGTATGGCCTGGATCCAAAAGCAATAACATAGATATCTATCTTCTCTTAAACCTCATATTTTTAGGAGGATGATCAAGGTATCTTTGGCGAGGTATCTTTGGCAACATCTGGAGTCATCTGATTTTTCTTGACCCCTATCAATTAGGTTTTAGTCCTGGGCACATGGCACAGATAGATACTATATTTATTTCCTTGGATACTGATCTTGGAAATGGAATGCATCCCTTTCTTGGCATTGCATACTATCTGATCTTTTCCGCTAATATACTTTATGGCAAATTGTGTATGCAGGAGTGGGTTTGGCTAGTGGTTCTTAGACATTTTCATAGTGTGCGCCATCTGCAGAGAGGTTGTCTCTCAGACATTTCCTTCACTCTCACAATAACATAACATCCATGTGTCACTCTGTAGCAATTGTTTACACGAAAAATAACATTAGGAAAGTGTTTGGTATTTTATCTCCTTTTAATGTAATAAGTGTTTTGTCCTTTTTGCAATATTAATTGCACTGTCTGCTTTTGCTCTTAATTTAATCATATCCTCCTATCTATACTTTGCTGCGCTTCTTTCTATCCATATAGTTCAGTCATGCATCCGATGAATGCATGAATGCATCCGATGAAGTGAGCTGTAGCTCACGAAAGCTTATGCTCTAATAAATTTGTTAGTCTCTAAGGTGCCACAAGTACTCCTTTTCTTTTTGCGAATACAGACTAACACGGCTGCTACTCTGAAACCTGAGTTCAGTCATGGTCCTCTTTCCCTCTGCTTTCCTGGACATGCTGCCTGGCTTCCCATTGTCTCTTGCCCTACTTCTCTGGACTTTTTCTTTGCTTCCTTTGCCCACTGGTGACTCTGGTTCCTGAGGGTAATTCCTGTTTCCTTGCCATTTCTCCTGTAGCTCTAGTAGAGGCAGAGCTACTTTTACAGGCCTGCAGTTCAGCTTTGTAATAAAGATTGTGGACATCTGTTAGAAGCAGCAAGAAACAAAGAAGCACAGCCAGCACCCTGTCACCCCCAGCCAGCTCTCTCTGGGCCACTGGTGGTCACAAAGTGCAGTTTCAGAACTGTTAGACTTTTCCTCTTTTGAGCATCCGTTTTTGAGAAGTTTTTAATTTATTTTAAATGTAACAAAGATCTCCGCCCCCCCATTTTGCAACTGTTGTTCAGTATAGTTTATAACAATTGAAAATACGCACACAATAGCCATTCCACTGGCAGCCCTGAAGTTTATTCAGTCTTTTGCTTTCTAACTAAATGCCTCCAGAAGAGCATTTGTAAGGTTGCTGCTTGGTTTTAGAACTCCTCTGAAACTTCAGAGATCTTGTGGGAGAAAAAAAATCTGTATTCTTGCACTACAGGCAGGCGGTTTTCCATTGTATGCATCTTTATTAAGTGTATCACATGGGGAGATGAGCTATTTGCATTTATAATGAAGTTATATATGGAGTCTCAGTTGTGGAAACTCTGTGTTGTCCATTAAACCGAAAACCTCTATAAATATTAGCAGGGAAGTAGAGGCACATATGGAGATAAAGGGCACCTCCTGAGAGAACAGTTAATTGCCAGTCTCTGAATAGTTAAGATGACATTTTAAAATGATTGATAAAGGCATAATTGCTAACTGTGCCATTGATTATTGATGACTGAGACTAGGAAGAAGTCAAAAAATGAGGTGAAGAATTTTAGGAGCTCATCTATACGAGTTGTGTTCTTTAGCAACTTAGACCCATTTTACTTCAGTACAGCAATGTTTACAAACTAAAAAAAGTATAAACAAAATGCTTCAATTTTAACTTGGCCAGCATGTTCTATTTACTTCTATTGTGTTCACTTTTTCAATGGAGGACAAGTACTTAGGACCCTTTTGGGAGCTCAGCAATAATGATGTTACTTTGTGAATATTGTTTATGCAGGATATTTTTAGGACCAGTCCTGCCTTTGTTAAAGTCGCTGGGAGCTTTTGTGATTTGCCTCATTGGGAGCAGGATTCAGGCCTTTAGGGTTGTTCATATAAAGACTCTATTTTTACTTATTTCTACCCTGTTAACTGAATTATATTTATTAATAAGGATCTGTTAGTTGAATAATACACAGCTGTAACAGTTTTAGTTTTGCTTTTATGAGTTTTTGAGAGGCTTTAAAAACATTACAGATGTGAAAATGTAGTGTATTGAACATCTCTTCTGAATCACAGAGTCAGCTCATTGGTGAGGACACCTGTAGTGTGTTGTTTCTTTTATAAGGTCAACATATGTGGCACTTGTGACTGTTGATGAGGAAAGAGAGAATGCTGTTCAGTTTTCACAGGTGGTGGAGTAGATTGATGGTTCCTTTTGAAACTTGATGGCCATGTAGTTTTATTGTGTTCTGGGGGTGGGGTGAGGAAGCGAGAAGTGAGCTGGGGGGTTGAGGAGGCGAGCGGTGGGTGGACGGGGTGTGTGTGTGAGGAGTGAGCAGCAGGGTAGTGGGGGGGGTGAGGAGACAAGTGGTGAGGCGAGTGGCGGGGGCCTGGTGGAGGAGTAAGGAGGTGAATGGCGAGCCAGCAGCAGGTAACAAGGCGGGCAAGGGAGTCTGGCTGCGAGCGGGGGAGTGATGAGGCAGGGGAGTGATGAGGTCTGGCTGAGAGCGGAGGAGCAAGAAGGTGAGTGGTGAGCCACCAGCGAGTGGTGGGCTGGTAGGTGTCTGTGGCAGGGGAGTGAAGAGGCGAGCGGCAGGTGGGGGAGTGAGGAGGGACAGAGGAGGTGAGTGGTGGGTGGGAGAGTGAGGAGGAACACAGGAGGCAGGTGAGGGATGAGGAGGTGAGTGGCAGGTGCACGAGCAGCGGATGGAGCCCCCCCTTTGGGGAGGCTAGCCCCCAACTCCACCCCTTCTGCCCGCGCTCCCTCCCCCCGGCAGCTGGAGCCCCGAGACCCCCTGCACCTGGAGCCACAAGCTGCGGCATGGGGAGCCCCGGGCTGGCTGAAGCCCGGAGTGCCCCCACCTGCCCGGAGGAGCCCTGGGCTGGCTGAGCCCGGAGCGTCCCCACCTGCCTAGAGGAGCCCTGGGCCAGCTGCAGCCGCAGCTATGCATCCTCTCCCCTCCCCAGACCCAAACCCAGATATATTTTTCATTATTATTTGGAGTTCTATTATGTCAAAGCATTTTAAAATTTACTTCAGAATTGTTATACAGACAACCACTTTTACCAAAAAAGCAAAAGAAACAATAATAAAAAAGACAAGAACAGGCAAAGCACCTTATTTGTGTTTCTATTCTGTTAGGTCCAGTAAAGAACAGAGATAACTGTGCATGAGTTTTATTATTAAGTCTTCAAAAAAAAATCCCAAAACCTTACATAAATAAATTATAATGATTTGGATGTATATATGTGCATATTATTTAATTAGCTTTAGGAAAAATCAATAATTTTAGGAAAAAGTATCAGTGCGGCCACCAGCATCTTGAGGAAGGGGTACAACACCTGGATGTCATTCCAAAAAGAATCTTCAGTACCAAACACTTTAGTGTTCAGATTACAGGCCATGGTCCCCCATTTCTTGCTGAGTGTTGTGTTGAAGGTTTTGAACACTTTTTCGTTTCTTGTGTTCCGGGGTGGGAAGGACTTCCAGAAACACCTTGCTTCTCTTGCCGTATGTTTCTCCTTCAGCTTTTGTGCTCAGTTGAGCTGAGATTTTGGTTGTCAGGATCCGATAAACACCTGTTATTGGCAAACGTGTTGGCAGGAGTCGGAGAAAGCTCCAGTGTTTTTGGTGTGTCACACAGTGATTCCAAATTTTCAACAATCAACATCACCCTGGTGGGCAGAATCTAGCGGTCATTTTGGTTTTTTGCTAGTCTCTTCAGAGTTTCTGCTTTAGAATCAACAAACTCAGAATGACCTAGGAGATGCATTCGGACACTCCACATGTTATTTACATGACAGGCAGCGAAATACAAGCTCATCCACCGATGTGGCACAACAGGGGTAGTTTAATCGGCAGCTGGCACTATATAAAACAAAGCCTTCAACTTGTTTGCTTGCTTGAAAATGGCCCCAAATCCAGTGATGCAAGATTTCATGTCTTTCATTTCTTCTGTGGCAGTAAGTGCTGACAGTGCAATGTTAATCAGATGAGCAGGACAGGTAATACGTACCAGTTCTGGTTTCGGATTGCATTTAATCTCCTGTGCAAACTTAGCCATGAAAGAAGCAGAATCTGTTAATTGTGGCCACGTTTTCCCAAATTAGTTCATACATCTCAAGCATGTCAGTTATTGCTGCATCAATAAAACGGCTGTCAGCAGAAGGGATGAATGTCAGATCAGCACAAAACAATGTGGGTTTATTCTCTTTGAAATAAAAAAACAAAAACAAAAGGCCCAGAATCGGATGATCCAAGCTTCAGGAGACTTGTCAAAAATCAGGTTAGACATCACATTTCCATCAATTCATTCCATCAGTTTAGATACTAAAACATCTTATGAGTGAGGTTGTCTGCATTAGGAAGGGTTTTTGTTGCTGGACAGTGTTATGTCACAAAGTCACCGATAGGCCCCTCTGCAATTAACAGTGGTTGGCAAAACAAAGAGCACACACAAATTCATTGACACAATCGTGCTGTGTCCTCTTTCATTATAGCCCTGGTGGAAGCGCCTGATATTGACTGTTAATCCTGAAGGTCACTTTCTTCTTTAAGCTTCTTGTGTCACTTGCTTTCAACATTCTCCTTTATTCTGTCAGCGCGAGCACCGACCTTCATGCTCCAGTACTGGCAGCTCAATGCATCCTCTTCATTCTCATCTTTACTTTTCTTGAAAATGTCTAAGCACTGATTTCCTTGTTGGTATTTGGGCATAGGTTTGCCTTCTCACCCCATGTTTATCTTTTTTACCTGATCTATCCGTAACCCCCAAGGAGCTTACCTAGGTTCCTGGGGCTCTGTGTACTTGTAGTTCAGGGAGAGGCAGCTGTCCCTGGTAGAAAGAGGGAGCCAAGGGCAGACGTGGAGTCTGCTTGGCAACCCAGAGGAGGAGGAGAGAAACTATGTAGAACAGCAGGGGGCCCCTGTTGGTTGAGGAAAGATTGCAGGCATGCCTGCTCAGAAGAGGGGGCAGAGTGAAGTGATTGATAAGGAAAAGCCTGGGAAGAAGAGCTAGCCTCAGGGCCGGCTCCAGGCACCAGTGAACCAAGCAGGTGCCTGGGGCAGCAAATGTAAAGGGGTGGCAGGACATCGGGCTCTGGGGTGGCAATCCGCCCTCGGCGGCGACGGGAATTCGGCGACCACTCCGTCACAGTGCGTTTCGCACTCGGTGACAATTTGGCAGCGGGGACACAACTCTTCTTTGGTCGGTGGCAACGATTTGGTGGCCGCACCATCACTCTGTCTCTGTGTTCGGCAGGCAGGATTCCGCCTCCCCGTTCAGCAGCAAGTTTGGTTTTTTTTTGCTGCTTGGGGCAGCAAAAACGCTGAAGCCGGCCCTGGCTAGCTTGACCAGTAGGGAGTGAGAAACCCTCCCTGGGAGCCCTGGATGAGGGAGAAGCCATTTTGGGGGTAGTCTGGAGCCAGCCACAGAAAGGGCAGGACTGGTTGTGTGGGGATCCAGAAGAAACCAGGCATGACCGTCCAAATCCTTAAGGAGCTGGGCACTAAAGGAAGTAACCAGGTGAATAGAGGGCAATATATATCTTTATCTGTGGAGGATTGATTGTTTAAATTCAGTGTCGTACTAAATGGACGCACAGAAATAGTCAGGCAGCATCTCCTTGTGAGCCAATCATAGTGCAATATTGTTGTTTGATTTTTTTCAATCTCCACCGTGTGTGTGTTCTGTGTTTTACATTGTGGAATGATTTCTATCTAAGAGTTGCAGGACACACAAACCGTGTAAAGCTTCAGGGTTTAACAAAAATAAGTACCCGAAAATGCACTGAGTGAATTGATAAATGGGTGTAAATCAGTAAAAACTGAACTCCTTTAATAAAAATACCTAGTAATTTATCAGTGAAAATCAGTAAAAACTGAAAACGCAGCAAGCTAGTCATCCTGTAAGGTAGACAAACGCAGAGATTAAGAAACCTGCCTGATACCTAGTTGGTACAGGTCATTAAAACACATGGTGAAAGAGAGCTTCCTTTGACAGTGATTCTCAGAAGCAGCTCCTTAGGAAACTTGTCTGACTTGTCACATTACCTGAATGGAATTAATAGTTATGTAGACCTGTGAACACTCACTGGCTGTACCATCAGAGTGACACTTCCATATTTAATGGGCTGTAGTAGTCCTGCCTCTCCAGTTCGTCCCGTGTCTTGAGTGCCCATAAGCACTTGGGAACTCTGCAAAGTCTGTGGTTGTGGACCACATGTACAGTTTTTAAAAAAAATCTCATTTAAGGGGACATTGTGAACTTTTAAAAAAAGTTTTATCTGAACACGCATTTCCTAATTTTTCAGTGTCTGGTTTTTTTTAACTTGTATATTAATTTTAATACATATTTATAATGTAGTTATAGCTTAATAACATTTTTATCATGGAATAAAGATTTAGGGTGAAATCCTACCTGCCCTGAAGTCAGTGGGAGTTTGTCAATGACTTCAGTGGAGCCAGAACTGTAAACGGTATAGTCAGGCAAGTAAACAGAATAGTCAGGTTTGAAAAAGTGCACCAGATAGTTACTGGCTGGAAGGCTAAACCTCCTTGCTAGAGACAGAGATGAAATTTGAGGATGGGTGGCTCCCACAAGTGATGTAATAAATCCAGTTTCTCTCTCACCCCATGCAACTGGGAAGGTGAGGAGGGCTGGGATTTCTGCTAGGGTGGTGTCTCTAGTTTTTTCTTAGGGGCTCCATCTCTCATAATAGCTTCGTTGATACATTTAAAAATAATCTTTCTCTAGTTGCTGGAAGAAAGACAGAGCTCTCTCCTGTCCAGAGCCTCCTCTCTGTTGGCAAGGGGAGGGTCTCCATTACAGTACTCCTAGGAATCTAGAGCCTCCAAAAGAATTTTAATTTTAACCTGTCTTCGTTACCAGGCAAATTATTTGTAGCACTGGTTCAAGGAGATCTATTGCTGATCGTAGTTTCCAGCAAGGTGTACGTTTCTATAGATTTTCCTAGCCAACCATTTTTCTTTTTGTACCTCTCCATAGAGGCTTGTCTCTTATGGTGTCATCTTGCATTCAGTCCTTGACCTCTCTTCTGTCCATCTATATTAGTCTGGTTGGTCATCTTTTTAAATTTAGACATTAGTATAATTTCTGTGCAGATAATAGAACCCCAAAACTCTTACCTGTTTTGGCTCTCTACTTTCTGACTGTTTCAGTTTCATTAAATCATGTCTCTGCCATAACTTTACTCACTGTAAACATAACTGATATTCTAGTACTTGGTCTGCTTGGTCTTCAGTTAATATTCTGTCACCATCCTTTCTCTTCTCAAATTTTATATTCACTCTTACTGTCAGGAAGCCCTAAACTCTATTGCCTCTTGCATTTTGGAGTTCTGTAAATCTGCTTGTATAATAGCCTTTTTTAAAAATACTGTCTACATAATACTCTTTCTTAATCCCTTTCTTTGCTGAAACCTTTATTTCTGCATTCATCTCCCCTCATACTGACTGCAATAATTCCTCCTTATTTGCTTTCTAGGGCTGTCAAATGATTAAAAACAATAATTGCAGTATTTTAAAAAAGTTGCAAAAAGTCCTGTGCCACAGGACTCTTTGCTGCTTTTACAGATCCAGACTAACATGGCTACCCCTCTGATAAAAAAAAAGTTGTAATTAATCGCAGTTTAAACACACTGTTAAACAATAATCGAATACAAAGTGTACCGTGTTCATGCTATGTTATTGTTTTTATTATAAATATTTGCACTGTAAAAAAGACGATAGTATTTTTCAGTTCACCTCATTCAAGTACTGTAGTTAAATCTTTATTGTGAAAGTGCAACTTACAAATATAGAATTTTTTTTTTGTACATAACTGCACTCAGAACCAAAACAATGTAAAACTTTAGAGCCTACAAGTTGAAACATGAAGGGGCATACGAATGCTTACATATCTGGCATGTAAATACTTTGCAATGTGGGCTACAACAGTGCCATGCAAACTTCTGTTCTCACTTTCAGGTGTTGTAAATAAGAAGTGAGCAGCATTATCTTCTGTAAATGTAAACAGACTTGATTGTCTCAGTGATTGGCTGAATGAGAAGTAGGATTGAGTGGACTTGTATGAGGTGAATTGAAAAATACTATTTTTTGTTTTTTACAGTGTAAATATCTGTAGTAAAAATAATATAAAGTGAGCACTGAATTCTTTGTACAGGACCTCCTCACTTAAAGTTGTAGTTACGTTCCTGAAAAATGCGACTTTAAGCAAAATGATGTTAAGCGAATCCAATTTCCCCATAAGAATTAATGTAAATGGGGAAGGGGGGGTTAGGTTCCAGGGAAAATACACACACACACACACACACACACACGCAGTATAAGTTTTAAACAAACAATTTAATACTGGTACACAACAATGATAATTGTGAAGCTTGGTTGAGGTGGTGAAGTCAGAGGGTGGGATATTTCCCAGGGAATGCCTTACTGCTAAATTATGAACTAGCCCTCAAGGGTTGTTAATGTAGCCTCGCACTCTACAAAGCAGAAGGAATGAAAGGAGGGGAGACAGCAGAGCAGACAGAGACACACACCCTGTGTGTGTGAGAGATAGAGATGCATTTCCCCTTTAAGTATGATGATCCCTGTCTTAAGTACACTGCCTTGTTAATCAGATCAGCAAGCTGAGACCCACCTCAGCTGCTGCCTCCAGAACTGTCGTGTGTCCCCCCTGCTCTATGGAAGATGGGATAAGTTGGGTGCAGGAGTGGGGGTGGCGGGAGACACCCTGACAGTAGCCCCTCTCTTCCCCCCTGCACAGCAAGAAGGAGGTTCAGGAGCAGCTCCAAGGCAGAGGGCAGGAGCAATACATGGCTGTGGGGGAGGGACAGCTGAACGGCCCGCAATTGATAGTCTGCTGGGCAGTTGCTGCACAGGGAACTTAGGGGAGCGGGGTGCTGATGGGGGGCTGCCATTCCACCCTGGTTCCAGTCCCCCACTAGCTAGCTGCAAGGCCTGCTCTTCCTGCAAGCAGTGGACAAAGCAGGTGGCTGCCAAACGACATGAGAAGGGAGCTTTGCACAACTTTAAACGAGCATGTTCCCTAATTGATCGGCAACGTAACAATGAAACAACCTTACCCTGGACTACTTTAAGTGAGGAGTTCCTTTACACTGTGTTCTAACTGAAATCAATATATTTGAAAATGTAGAAAAACATCCCAAAATATTTATAATAAATTCAAATGGGTATTCTGTTGTTGTTTAACGGTGCTATTAAAACTGCGATTAATCACAGCTTTTTTAAAATCTAGTTAATTTGTTTTGTGTAATTGCATGCATTAACTTTGATTAATTGACAGCCCTAATGCTTTTTGTAAGCTCCAGTTCCCTGTACTTTTTTTGTCTAAATTTGGTGGTCCTTTTCATCCCTACTGTTCTTATGTGCTTTATATGTAGTTGAACATACAGATTAATACTGAACATGAATCGTTCTTTTGTCAACTTGAATGATACAACGCAATTTTTTTTAAATGGCTACTCTTGTTAATGTGCTTCAAATATTGTTGTTGATTAAGAGAAGAACAGAAATATCCGTTAAAAGCATGAAACCACAACTTTAATAAAATGGTCCAAATTCATCTGTGTAATTTCTTTGGTTTGTGGACTGATTCCCTGGATAAATTTGGTCATTGGGTTGAAGCTATTTGTGGTACTTGAGATTCAAATTTGTGTTTTGTCTAGCATAACAATATAGCATGTCAAATTGACATAAAGTTACAGTTTTTGGAAGATAATTAAATGACTCATGTCTTTGTAGTCCACTGGAAAAAAACTGAAAAAGTATTTATTACTTTAATTTGGGTTTCATGCTTTAATTCATGTAAATTCCTGTATTAATTAGGTTGAACTTGATCTATTTAGAAGACTGTTAATTTTATTAAGAATTTCTGTAGGTGGAAGAAGTATTGTCTTGTAATTTAAACCCCAGAACTGACCTGCGCGGAATGGTTTAAACAAACTGATGAGGATTGTACTCCTGATTCTAATAACTGGTGAATATTTAAACAAAATAATCTTCCAATGTGTGTGTGTGTTTAGCCGTTTTTGTTGTGTAGAAGCTACAATATTTTATTCTAGGTTCCCTCCCCACTCTGAACTCTAGGGTACAGATGTGGGGACTCACATGAAAGACCTCCTAAGCTTATTTCTACCAGCTTAGGGTAAAAACTTCCCCAAGGCACAAATCCTTCCTTGTCCTTGGATGAGTACTGCTGCCACTACCAAGTGAGTTAGACAAAGATTCAGGAAAAGTACCACTTGGAGTTCCTGTTTCCCCAAAATATTCCCCCAAGTCCCTTCACCCCCTTTCCTGGGAAGTCTTGAGAATAATCTGCCAACCAGATAGGTAAACAAGGTGAGCACAGACCAGACCTTTGGGTTTTTAGGACACAAAAAAACAATCAGATTCTTAAAAAACAGAACTTTATTATAAAGAAAAAAAAGTAAAAGAAGCACCTCTGTAAAATCTCTGTAAAATAATGCATCCGATGAAGTGAGCTGTAGCTCACGAAAGCTTATGCTCAAATAAATTTGTTAGTCTCTAAGGTGCCACAAGTACTCCTTTTCTTTTTGCGAATACAAACTAACACGGCTGCTACTCTGAAACCTGTAAAATCAGGATGGAAGGTAATATTACAGGATAGTAAGACTTAAAACACAGAGGATTCCTCCCTCGGCCAAACTTCAAAGTTACAAAAAAACAGGGATAAACCTCCCTCTTAGCACAGGGAAAACTCGCAAGCTAAAACAAAAGATAATCTAACACATTCCTTGCTATTACATCTAATATTACAGAAATAGTAAGTATCATTTCAGTAGGAGCTGGATTACTTGCTTGGTCTTTCTCTGTCTCGGAGAAAACACACAAGCCAAAACAAAAACCTTCCCCCACAGATTTGAAAGCATCTTCTCTCCTTATTGGTCCTTTTGGTCAGGTGCCAACCAGGTTATCTGAATTTCTTAACCTTTACAAGTAAAGGAGGGATTTTATGCTACCCTTAGCTGTAGGTTTATGACAGACAGTTAGATCTCTTCCTTAAAGACTTCATGGTTCACCAGTGTAGTGATTGCAGACTCTGTTGTTCTTTGTGTATGAACACTGATTTCTTGTGTGTAAGCCTCTGTATAGAACTCTTTTCTCTTTTTTTTCTCTCTCTCTCCCCCCCCCCCCGCCCTTTGAACCATCCTTTAGAATGTGGGAGTTCATTTCATTTCTGTAGTATTAAATGTACAGTTACATTTTTTAAAACTACTTTAATCAAACTGCCATGAAATGCTCTCAGTGCAGCATAGACCTAATATTATATGAGAGAGACAAGGTGGGTGAGGTAACATTTTTAATTGGACCACCTTCTGTTGGAAGTTACAAGCTTTTGAGCTTCGCAGAGCAGGGGAAGGAAACCCGTTTCTGAGCTAAATACAAGTTAACATGTGTTAACATTTTATGCTTAACAATATGTCCCAACTTGCATTTAGCTCAGACACTCTCATATCTTGGGACTAACATGGGTACACCACCACTGCAAACTTTTATAATATGATTCAGTTATTGTTCTTTCATGGTCTAGAAGGGGCAGAGGAAACATGTATTAAAGCAGCTCTATACTATAAGGTTAAAATAATGCTTCCCCTTGCAATGAACCCAAGAACACAGGCTTTGCAAATGGATCTAAGAGAGCTTGAAGGAGGAATTCTTCTCCTGGAAATCATCAGCTGGTTGCACAGCTACTATGCTGCTTCAGTTGTAGCTTTTATTGATTCCTTTGAGATAACTGTGACCTGTTTCCAAGGTATCCACCATCTGCACTAAGTTGCTACTTAGTCCAAAGCATGGGACACAGTGATTAAAAGAATGATCATTTGGCTGCATTTTGCTGCAGCTGAGTTAGAGACTGATGAAGCCCTGAGGTAGGGGACATCTTTAGGGGATCAAGACAAACATATATGTGAGCATGTTGTAGGTTGTGACTGAAGGCTTTGCAAAAGCTGGAGGGTGTTTGCAGCTTTGCAAAAACTGGAGGGTGCTGTGCTGGAACTTTCAGCAATAAAAAGAAAATCCTGGCTCTGTCTGTAAACTTATTAATATAGATGGTGGATTTGAAGGCAATATTTCTGGGTCCTAGTGGTGGGGAGGAGCATAAGGTGCAGAAAAAGATAAGATTTATATCTTCTAAGCTTCCATTGAACATACAGGTGCCAAATATACCAGGGGATAGCAGCAATGAACATTCACGTGGTTTTAGTGCTTTTCATTCAACACAGTGATCGAGTGACGTCAAAAAAATAGTCAGTTATGGCACTGTATGAATTAACAATCTGCTGGAGAGTGCCTTACCTCAGTGGCTGCCTCTAAAATTACACTAAAATATCATCAGATACACAACATGCACATGCATGTTTAAGAAAGCTTTTAATTTTCAGGCTCTTCTGCCTTTCAGGATATATTGCAGTTGGTGGAAGAACATGGGTTTTCCACAATAAATTTAATCATAACAACAGTTTATATTTAATCATATAAACAGTGAAACACTCTTGAGATTTGATGCACATATGAGTTTATGTCCCAAGTGCTTTTTCTAACCCTTTCAGGCTATTCTCTATTGACTGGAAGGGTGACCAGGAACAAAATCTGTGAGTGGACACTGTCACACTGAGTACTCAAAAGCAGGTAGCACTAGTGAAAAATCAAGTGAGAACCAGACACCATGCAAACAAGAGAATAATAAAAAAAAAAAAAACCCCAAAAAACCAGACTCTGTAGTATTCATCTAAAATAGAACAAGCAGAATGCAGAAAACTGTCTTTAGACAATCGCAATAGCAACAACATTTCATTTTAATTTACTTCAGAGAATGAGGCCTCAGCCTGAAAATTGGGACAACTATATTTTGTGAACAGTCAACCAAGTTTGAAGATTTAATTGTCTGTAGACCAGTGATCAGAATTATTTTATTTTTTTTGCCTTGATTGCCGTGGTGTCTGACTGAACATTCAAATGCCTTTCTGAGCAAGGTATTAGTCTGGTAGTCTTGTAGTCCCTGCTACTTGTCTCAGATTTCAAGAACAACATGGGCCAAGCAGTCGATGATAACAATTCTGCCCCCAGAGTAGTACTGTACCAAATGAACTTCATCTTGAAGTAGCTTGCAGACCTTGAAATAGCTGGGGGATATGAGCCACGCACTAGGCTGATTTTGTTCTCTGCCATCTTTTAAGTACTGTTAGATCACACTCACTCCTCTCTCCTGGGCCACCTGAGAGTTTGGCAATTATTTTTCAAGAGCTCCAGCAGAAATGTATCTGTCCAAACAAAAATCAAACTTTACCATTCATTCTCACTTCCATGTGTACCATATGCCACGGGAACAGCTGCAGTTCCCAAGGAACTATGGTAGTTTGATCTGGTATCCCTTAATCCTGTTGCCTCCTTAGAAGGCTTTTTGAAGTCTCCCACAATCTGCATATGGTTTTTCAGAAAGCTTTTCACAAGGTCCCACACCAAAGACACTTAAGCAAAGTAAGCAGTTATGGGATAAGAGGGAAGGTCATCTCATGGATCAGTAACTGATTAAAAGATAGGAAATCAAAGGTAGGAGTACATAGTCAATTTTCACAATGAAAAGTGGTAAATTGCAGGATCCTCAGGGATCTGTATTGCGACCAGTGCAGTTCATCTTATTCATAAATGATCTGGAAAAGGGGTTAAACTGCGGTGGCAAAGTTTGCAGATAATACTAAATTACTCAAGATTGTTAAGTCCAAAGCTGACTGCAAAGAGTTACAAAGTGATCTCACTAAACAGGGTGACTGGGCACACAATGGCAGATGAAATGCAGTGTTGATAAGAGCAAAGTAATGCACTTTGGAAAATGTAATCCCAAATATACATACAAAATGTTGGGGTCTAAATTAGCTGATACTAGTCAAGAAAGAGATCTTGGAGTTTTCGTGGATAGTTCTTTGAATACATCTGCTCAGTGTGCCGCAGCAGTCAAAAAAGCTAACAATGTTAGGAACCATTAGGAAAGGAATAGAAAATTAGACAGAAAATAACATAAATCCATGGTATACCCACACCTTGAATAGTGTGTGCAGTTCTGGTTGCTCCATCTCAAAAAAGATGTATTAGAATTGGAAAAGGTACAGAGAAAGGCAACAAAAATGACTAATGATGTGGAACAGCTTTAATATGAAGAGACATTAAAAAGACTGGGACTGTTTATCTTAGAAAAGAGATGACCTAAGGGTGGAATATAATAGAGGTCTATCAAATCATGAATGGTATGGAGAAAGTGAACAGGGAGGTGTTGTTATTTACCCCTTCACATAACACAAGAACCACGAGTCTTCCAATGAAATTAATAGGCAGCAGGATTAAAACAAACCAAAGGAAGTACTTCTTCACGCAACGCACAGTCAACCTGCGAAACATTTTACCTGGGGATATTGTGAAGGCCAAAAATCTGACTGAGTTTGAAAAAGAATTAGATAAATTCTTAGAGGATAGGTCTATCAGTGGCTGTCAGCCAAGATGGTCAGGGATGCAACCACATGCTCTGGGTATCCCTAAATTTCTGACTGCCAGAAGCTGGGACTGGACAACAGGGGATAGATCGCTCAATAATTGCTCTGTTCTGTTGATTCCCTCTGAAGCGGGTGTTAATGGCTGCTATTGGAAGACAGGATACTGGGCTAGATGGACCATTTGCCTGACCCAGTATGGCCATTCTTATGTGCTTATGCATTATGGAGCAGTGATGAGAACTGTTGATATGTATCTAAAGGGCAGTGTGATTGCAATATTAGTGTTTTTATATATGGGTGCGTGGTAGAACTGTATGAAAAACAGAAGTTTAGTGGATGCAGTGCACAGTTGTTGTTAACATGAGCACAGTCCTGCTTGCAGCACCTGTCTCTATTGGGATTTGCTTGAATTAGCTGTTCCACATCCAGGAGCTTTATGAATAAAGATGACATAATTCCACATTTGTTTTCTGCAGATCCTCTCTGAGCATTTTAACCGGAAGAAGAAATAAGGGGGAGAGATGGAGAAAGCAGGCAGTCTAAAGACACTTGGTTTGGGATGGAAAAAATAATCCCTTCGTCAAATACTGTGTCTAGCGTTCATACCAGGAATTAATATTTATTAGAGGTTTATACAGTTCAAAATCTGTATTTGTCAGAATTAATACACAAGCATGGAGAAGATATTTTAATTTATATTTTCAGAATCTTTAATAATTAAATCTAGCCATCTACCAGAGTTTTATGTAAACATCAGGATGATCTTTGAAAACCGCAATATTTCATTTTAGTTGTCATTCATATTTGAAAATTAGTACATACTTATGTATTTTACACAGCTTGTTCTATTCCTCTTTCTCCTGAGTGTTAGTAATCTGAGAAGTGACAAATATAAATCTTGAACTTGTTATCATAAGGTTATTCACTGCTTTGCAGTGGCCTTAATATCCATCATTTTTATATGAAAAATTGAGCAAGTAATCTATCATTTGAGAACACAGTTGAAAATACATCTGTTGGACCAATTTTCCCTGTGAAAAAACCATGCTGAAACAATCAACTTTCTACTGCTGAAGGTATTCCTTGTCCTTTTTAATTTTTGGTGCATTACTTGTTAATAAGGATGGAAGACAGTACAATATCTTATGTTGTTGGTTATTACAGTGAGAGAGCCAAACCTGTGTGGCCCTTAGGGGACTGTAACTATTCAAGAGAAGACAGAGGTGTTCAAATGAAAATTTTCTCTAACGATTCTGGAATGGTCATCAATAAAACCTGAATAATTTTCAGAAGATGCTCAGTTTTGTTTTTTACTTGGGTTATACCGTACAAACTGCTAGTCATCATTTTAGCTGCATAAGTAAGATCTTGATACTGAAATTAACTTGGCATGTGGGCTCTGTGTTGGTAGATGTGGAGTTTTGTCTGCTCAGAACCAAGTACAGGATCACGACTTGTGTGCTAAACGATATAATTTACTTAAGTTACTGGAAAAATACCAGCCTTTTGGTGGGATTCAAATTTTTTTTTAAATACTGCAATAAAAATGAATGTGTGTATTGCCTGAACTCGGAGATACTTAGTTGGGGGAAGAGTCCCACTACTTGGGTAATTAATTCCTTGTATTACTATCTTCCTCCTTTATCTCACCAGATTATGGTGAGCCACTAGATGAGAGGCAAATGGTTTTAAACAATTGAACTGGCCATAGTGGTTGGATCCAAGTCACATTAACTGTTTTAAAAATATGCCTACAGGATGAAGTAACTGGTGTTTAAACTTGCTTTAGGAAACAGTTCAGGGTCATTGTGGATAGGAGCTAAACCCTGGTCTACACTACGAGTTTAGGTTGAATTTAGCAGTGTTAGGTTGATTAAACTCTGCACCTGTCCACACAACCAATCCTGTTTTGTCGACTTAAGAAGGCTCTTAAAATTGATTTCTGTACTCCTCCCCGGCGAAGGGAATAGCGCTAAAATCGACCTCGCTTGGTCGAATTTGGGTTAATGTGGACGCAATTCGACGATATTGGCCTCTGGGAGCTATACCAGAGTGCTCCATTGTGACTGCTCTGGACAGCACTCTCAACTCGGATGCACTGGCCCGGTAGACAGGAAAAGCCTCGGGAACTTTTGAATTTCATTTCCTGTTTGGCCAACGTGGCGAGCTGATCAGCACAGATGACCATGGAATCCCAGAATCGCAAAAGAGCTCCAGCATGGACTGAATGGGAGGTACTGGATCTTATTGCTATATGGGGAGAAGAGTCCGTGCAGGCAGAACTCCATTCCAAAAAACGAAATGCCAGTATGTTTACGAAAATCTCCAAGGGCATGATGGACAGAGGCTACAACAGGGACATACAGCAGTGCCACATGAAAGTTAAGGAGCTGAGGCAAGCCTACCAAAAAACCAAAGGATGCAAACGGTTGCTCCAGGTCAAAGCCCCATACATGGTGGTTCTGTGATGAGCTGCATGCAATTCTCATGGGAGCCCCTACTACTTCCCCACCACTGTCCATGGACACCTGCAGGGGGGGGAGTCTCACGCAATGGGGATGAGAATTTTGTGGATGCAGAAGCTGATAAGGAGGAGGAGAAGGTTGAGGATCGCACACAGCAGGCAAGCGGAGAATTCCTTCTTCCTGGCAGCCAGGAACTGTTCATCACCCTGGAGCCAATACCCTCCCAACCCTCCCAAGGTGGGCTCCCTGACCAAGAAGCCGGAGAAGGCACTTCTGGTGAGTGTACCTTTGTAAATATAATACAGGGTTTAAAAGCAAGCGTGTTTAATGATTAATTTGCCCAGAAGACTTGGGATGCATTCGCGGCCAGTATAGCTAGTAGAAAAGTCTGTTAACGTGTCTGGGGATGGAGCAGAAATCCTCCAGGGACATAGATTCATAGATACTAAGGTCAGAAGGGACCACTCTGATCATCTAGTCCGACCTCCTGCACAGCGCAGGCCACAGAATGTCACCCACCCACTCCTATGAAAAACCTCACCCACGTCTGAGCTATTGAAGTCCTCAAATCATGGTTCAAAACTTGAAGGAGCAGAGAAGCCTCCCTCCAGTCAACCATGCCCCATGCTACAGAGGAAGGCAAAAAAACCTCCAGGGCCTCTCCAATCTGCCCTGGAGGAAAACTCCCTCCCGACCCCAAACATGGCAATCAGCCAAACCCTGAGCACATGGGCAAGATTCACCAGCCAGATACCCAGGAAAGAGTTTTCTATAGTAAATCAGATCCCATCCATCTAATATCCCATCTCAGGGGATTAGTCCTATTTACCCTGAATATTTAAAGATCAATTACTTACCAAAATCCCATTATCCCATCATACCATCTCCTCCATAAACTTATCGAGTAGAATCTTAAAACCAGATAGATCTTTTGCCCCCACTGCTTCCCTTGGAAGGTTATTCCAAAACTTCACTCCTCTGATGGTTAAAAACCTTCATCTGATTTCAAGTCTAAAGACATCTCCATGAAGCTCTTCTGGAGGTATTCTCTGTGTTAGCCTCAGGAGGGTGATATCATTCACGGTCACCTGGTTGAAATACGGGTAATTTGTTTAAGGGGACATTCAGAGGTGCCCATTCCTTCTGGGCTGTTTGCCTTTGTCTGAAAAGAAATCATCCCTGCTGTTAGCCACGCGGTGAAGGGAGGCCCGTTCATGCTGAGCTGTTCGTGTTTGGCTGACAGGGATCTTCCCTGATACTAGCCAGGCGGTGGGGGGGGAGGTGAAGCGATCATCCCAGAGAATTGGGTGTGTGGGGTGGTTTGGGTTGTGCTGTACATTCACCCTAAATCCGCAGCCCCTCCTTTTAAATGGCCAACCCAAAGGGTTTTGCTTGGTATGGGAAAGGAGGGCGCTGCTGTTTGAAACCATTCCCACATGTTATGAAACTTGAAGAAGCCGAAACCCTTTGTCTTACCATGGCTGCCTGGAAGCTGAATTCTGTTGCCCAGCTGAGTGTGTATGATGTCTCACACCAAGCCGGCAGGCACTCAATATAAGAGGCATAATGCGACCTTGTACCAAAAGCACATGTGCTATGTAATGTGAATCGCTTGATTCAGTGTGAAATAGTCTTTCCTTTGTTCTCTAAATGTATCTTTTAAAATACTACTCTCCCTTTTTTTCCTCCTGCAGCTGAAAATGTTTCTACGCTCCCCCTATCATTTGCATCCCAGAGGCTAGCGCAGATTAGAAAGTGAAAAAAACGCACTCTAACACTGATGAAATGTTCTCAGAACTCATGGAGTGCTCCTGCACTGAAAGAGCTCAGCAGAATGCATGGAGGCAAACAGTGGCAGAGTTCAGGAAAGTGTTAAATGAACACGATGAGAGGAGGCAGGATGCCATGCTGAGTCTAATGGGGGAGCAAAGTGACATGCTCAGGCGTCTGGTGGAGCTGCAGGAAAGGCAGCAGGAGCACAGACCGCCGTGGCAGCCCCTGTATAACCGCCTGCCCTCCGCCCCAAGTTCCATATTCTCCTCACGCAGATGCCCAAGAACATGGTGGGAGAGATTACGGGCACCCAACCACTCCACCCCAGAGGATTGCCCAAGCAACAGAAGGCTGGCATTCAATAAGTTTTGAACTGCAGTGTGGCCTTGTCCTCCCTGCCTCCCCTCATCCACCACCCCACCCGGTGCTTCCCTCCTCACCCACCCCTCCTGGGCTACCTTGTGAGTTTTCCCCCTATCTGTATGATGAATTAATAAAGAATGCATGATTTTGAAACAATAATGACTTTATTGCCTCTAAAAGCAGTGATTGAAGTGGGGGAGGTCGGTTGGCTTACAGGGAAGTAGAGTCAACCAAGGGGGAGGGTTTTCATCAAGGAGAAACAAACAGAACTGTCACACTGTAGCCTGGCCAGTCATGAAACTGGTTTTCAAAGCTTCTGTGATGCACAGGGCGACTTGCTATGCTCTTCTAATGGCCCTGGTGTCTGGCTGTGCGTAATCGGCCGCCACACGATTTGCTTCAACCTCTCACCCTGCCATAAATGTCTCCCCCTTACTCTCACAGATATTTTGGAGCACACAACAAGCAGCAATAACAATGGAAATATTGGTTTTGCTGAGGTCTAACCTAGTCAGTAAACTGCACCAGCGAGCTTTTAAACGTTCAAATGCACATTCTACCACCATTCTGCACTTGCTCAGCCTATAGTTGAACTGCTCCTTACTGCTGTCCAGGTTGCCTGTGTATGGCTTCATGAGCCATGGCATTAAGGGATAGGCTGGGTCCCCAAGGATAATTATAAGCATTTCAAAATCCCCAAAAGTAATTTTATGGTCTGGAAAGTACCTTTCTGCAGCTGTTCAAACAGACTGGAGTTCCTGAAGATGCGAGTGTCATGCACCTTTCCTGGCCATCCCACGTTGATGTTGGTGAAACATCCCCTGTGATCTACCAGCACCACGGAAAAGTACCCTTGCAGTTTATGTACTGGCTGCCAAGGTGGTCTGGTCCCAAGATAGGGGTATGCGTTCTGTCTATTGCCCCCCCACAGTTAGGTAACCCCATTGCAGGAAAGTCATCCGCTATGACCTGCACATTTCCCAGAGTCACTAGCCTTGATAGCAGCAGCTCAGTGATTGCATTGGCTACTTGGATCACAGCAG
Source organism: Dermochelys coriacea (assembly GCF_009764565.3). NCBI lineage: Eukaryota > Metazoa > Chordata > Testudines > Dermochelyidae > Dermochelys > Dermochelys coriacea. The sequence continues at coordinate 73,053,325 of NC_050072.1, read as the reverse complement.
CCCCCACAGTAGATTTACCTACTCCAAATTGATTCCCAATTGACCGGTAGCTGTCTGGTGTTGCAAGCTTCCAGAGGACTATCACCACTCGCTTCTCAACTGTGAGGGCTGCTCTCATCTTGGTATTCTTGTGCTTCAGGGCAGGGGAAAGCAAGTCACAAAGTTCCATGAAAGTGCCCTTACGCATGTGAAAGTTTCTCAGCCACTGGGGAATCATCCCAGACCTGCAACACTATGCGGTCCCACCAGTCTGTGCTTGTTTCCTGCAGAATCAGCATTCCACGGCATGAACCTTCCCCATTACCACCATGATGTCCAAATTGCCAGGGCCCATGCTTTGAGAGAAGTCTGTATCCATGTCCTCATCACTATCAGGATCGTGCCGTCGTCGCCTCCTTGCCTGCTTTTGCAGGTTCTGCACATACTGCAGGATAATGCGCGAGGTGTATGCAATGCTCAGAACAACAGTGATGAGCTGAGCGGGCTCCATGCTTGCCGTGGTATGGCGTCTGCAGGAGAGCAGAATTGCAGCGGAAGCGGTGGATGATGATGGATGCCACGAGAATAGATATTTATACAGAGCGATGAGAGGACCTGCGAGATGGATTCATGGCACCAGGAGAGCAGTGTTTGAAGTGGAAGTGGTGGATGACAACGACGGTTAGCAGTCCTATTGCACTGTCTGCTGGCAGCAGTATGGCATCTGCACGGAAAAAAGGCGCGAAATGATTGTCTGCTGTTGCTTTCACGGAGAGGGGTGACTGATGATATGTACCCAAAACCACCCGCCACAATGTTTTTGCCCCATCAGGCATTGGGAGCTCAACCCAGAATTCCAATGGGCAGCGGAGACTGTGGGATAACTACCCACAGTGCAACGCTCCGAAAGTTGACACTAACCACAGTAGTGAGGACGCATTCTGCCGACTTAATGTGCTTAGTGTGGACATACACAATCGACTGTATAAAATCGATATCTAAAAATCGATTTCTATAAGATCGACCTGTCTTTTTATAGTACTCTCCATGAAATAAACTGAAGCTGTGGAAAAGTTTTAGCAGGAGCTATCATCACTTTTGTCCGCTCCTGAAGTGTTCTACGGGGAGCAGGAAGCGGATGAGACACCAGGTAAGTTGCTTGTGGCTTGTGTTGGGAATCAAAAAGTGGGAGGCAGGTAGTGTTTTCTGTGAGGTGGACATTGACCTGTGTAGCTAATCTATGTGGCCAAGGAGGATGTCAATGGACATCGAGATTGCAGGGACTCCTTCAGAGAGAGGCTCTGGAAAGTTTCCAAGAAGTACTTGTTAATCCTCTGTTGCAGATTTCAGGGATTGCAGCCTTGTTAGTTTCCCCCATTGTAGGAAACTGTACCATGCCATTTAGCAATCACTGGAGCTGGGACCAAAGTGGCACATAGCTGAGCTGCATACAGCGCGGGGTGAAAGCTGGAAGCATGTAGCATTTGTGTCCTGGTTTCCTTGGTTACATGCAGCAGCGAGATGTCAGCCAGCAGATTGGCCGCCTGTGAAAAAGTTTGTGATAATTTTAGAATGAGTTCCCTGCAAAGCTGCCCTGTAAGCCATGAGTGTTTTGTCCGTATGCACAACCCCTTTGCCCCCAATCCCGACACTCACCATGATTGGGGTGCTTATGGAGCTGCATGCCTGCCTAGAGTCTCAGAGACAAAGTGATTTCTACTAACAAAAGACCCTTGTTACTAAAACGTTTCAATAGTTTGCTGTAATGTAACAATCCCTCTTCTGTTCAGCACAGACCTTGAGGAACACACCACGCACCCCTGCCGACGGGCTTCGGCAGATAAGGAAGAACTCTAGGCGCAGCAAAGAAGACATGTTCTGGGAGGTGCTGCAGCGCGATGAGAGACAGACCAGGGAACGCAAAGAGTGCTGGGAAGCCAAAAGGCAGGACAGAAAAGAGAATGCTGCTTTTGCTAGGCAAGCGACAGAGCGGATGATAAAAGTGATGGAGGATCAGACAGAGATGCTCAGGTCTTCGATACAGCTGCAGACTGAGCAGATCCGTGGTCGACTTCCCCTGCAGCACCTGAACATGTACAATTCTTTGCCAACCCCACCCCCCTTTATGTCCACACATTCCTTTTCACTCTACAGCCCTCCTGAGCCTCCCCATCACTCCACCCCTCTCACAGCTTGCACATTGATAGCTGGAGCTACACACAGTTGGGAGGTTTTACCCTTCTTAACAATAAATAAAAGCTAAGGTATTTAATGGTACAGCATTTTTATTCTGTGTTCTACAAAAGCGTGTAGCCATCAATTCTCGAGAACAGGCTTCTAAAGCATTTTGTTGCATGGATCTTGGGCCGCAAAGTTGTACATGGATGCACCATGAAAGCAACTCCAAAGCAGACGTGTTAGTGCCCCTCATTGTCAAAATGGTTCCTCAAAGCCCCGCCGATGTTAATAGCAGCCTGCTGGGCTCCTCTGACAGCCCTAGCATCTGGCTGTTCAAACTGCACAACCAAGCGCTCTGCCTCAGTGCTCCACCCCTGAGCAAACATTTCACCCTTAGATTCACACAGTTTATGCAAAGTGCAGCACGCGTCTATCACCACAGGAATATTATCCTTGGTAAGATCTAGCCTGCCTTTGAGACACTTCCAGCAAGCTTTCAAACGGCCCAAGACACATTCGACTACCATGCGGCATCTGCTCAGCCTGTTGTTAAAACACTCCTTGCTGCTGTCCAGGTGCTCCATGTAAGATTTCATGAGCCAGGGCTGTAAGGAGTAAGCTGGGTTTCCCAGGATGACTATGGGCATTTCCACATCCCCCACTGTGATCTTGTGGTCTGGAAAGAAAGTCCCCGCCTGCAGCTTTCTGTACATGCCACTGTTCCTGAAGATGTGTGCGTCATGCACCTTTCCACACCAGCCTACATTGACGTCTGGGAAACGCCCCTGTGATCCACAAGCGCCTGCAACACCATGGATAAGTATCCCTTCCTATTGATGTATTCAGAGGCAAGGTGGTCTGGTGCTAAACTTGGAATGTGTGTGCCATCAATCTGCCACAGGTAGGGAAACCTATCTCTGCAAAGCCATTCACTATTTTATGCACATTTCCCAGAGTCACGGTTCTCCGCAGCAGGGTGTGATTTATTGCCGTGCACACTTATAGTAATACAGCCCCAACAGTGGACTTCCCTACTCCAAATTGATTTGCAACTGACCAGTAGCAGTCTGGATTCACCAGCTTCCGCACAGCGATTGCAACATGCTTCTCTACCGATAGGGCAGCTCTCAATCTGGTGTCCTTGCACTGCAGGTCAGGGGCCAGCTCAGCACATAGCTCCAGGAAGGTTGCTTTACGCATCCTAAAGTTCTGTACCCACTTGTCTTCATCCCACACCTGCATGACAATGTGATCCCACCAATCAGTGCTTGTTTCCCTAGCCCAAAAGCGATGGTCTGCCATATGCAGCTGCTCTGTGAATGCACAAAGCACTAATAAGTAGCTGCCATCCATATCACACTTGGGTGCCTGCGTTTCATCCTCCGTTGGTAACTTTGCGATAACTCTACGAGTAACTGTGCTGCCAGGTGCGATGTCTTCACGTCAGCTAACAGCACATAGAAGAGAAGTGCAGGATACATCCTCTCTCACTGCAGAAGATGGCACGCACTACAAAAGAATGACGGTTGGAAAAACGGCCTGAAAGGAAGCCAGAAACCATTGGAGGGCTGGGACACAAAGCGGTGCATGACGGGAAATTTTGCACATCCCAGGATGCGCCAAGCTCCGTTTCTGCCTTCCCACAACATCTAGCGACGGATGGTGTCTCCAGGCACTGTGGAATACATACCCACAGTCCATTGCTCTCGCTGTTGACAATGCTGCCCCGAATGTGGACACGAGACACGATCTGTTGATAGAGGGAGCAAATGTAGACACCCTTTGGCGACTTTGCTTTTGTCGATTTTTCCTTGTCGACGTTAGTTTCATCGACAAAACTTGCCAGTGTAGACAAGACCTGAATTCCCACTTACAAGAAGAAAATTACCAGCAAAGTCTCACTTGTCCTGGTGATTGTTTTATATAGTTTAAAATCATTACAGAAACTTTAGCATAGCTTCAATGTTGTTTTGAAAGAGAGGATGAGGAAACTATTTTCTCTTGAATGTCTGTTTTATGTAAGCATGTGGGGAAAATCTGAGGAGATGTGAGGTTACAACAGCTTCTGTGTCACTAAGTCAGCAAGGTTAATGGGCAATGAGGGAAGCAGTTAGGTATGAAAACCATAAGTATATGCTGCTAACCACACAAATACTGTCGTGGGAGCTTGAAAAGTCATTAATGGCTAATCTACACTAGAAGTGCTACAGCGGCGCAGCTGCACTGATGCAGCTGCGCCACTGTAGCACATCTGGTGACGGCACTCTATCCCGCCAACATAGTACTGTTCACACCGGAGCTTAGGTCGGTGTAACTTATGTTGCTCTCAGGGGTGGGTTACTCAAACTCCCTGAGCATCATAAGTTATACTGACATAAGTGGTAGCGTGTATAAGACCCAGGTCTTCCTGACAATGTTTGTGGTTTTGTAATCACTTTTTTTTTTAGTGTTTCTTTTTATTACTGCTGTGAGAAAGATACCCCCCCCCCAAAAAAGACGAGAAACTGACTAATTGAATCCTTGATTCTGTAATAGGATTCAAAGAGGTAGACCCTGGTGCTTGCATGGATCCCTTGCAGGATTGACCACTAGACAGGGTTTCCCTTGCCTAGTTAAAATGCCATCATATGCACAGAGCAAACAAACTGCAATCAAAGAAAAAATGTTTTCCCTTTAATCTCTTTTAGTTACAATAATCTTAGGCATCATTTGTAATACCAGTAGGTAAAAGTAATTCTGAATTATTTTTTTTAAAGTTGAAATTGTCCCTGCTAAAAAAAGAAAAGCACACTTCCCTCTTCTTGTTGTTGTTGTCTTTAAAGTTACTTATATGTAAATATTTTTGCGACTGGGGTCTAACTGATTATGCAAGAGAAGCTGTGAAACTGATTATACATGAAGTGCTATCAAATGCAGTAAGTAAACAAATTTCAAGAGCTAGAGAAAAATATTTTATTTCGTTAAATTCTTACACCTTCTTTTATCTTAGCCGTTACAAAATGTTCAGGCAGAATCGGATCTTCAGTATTATTCCACTAGCTGTCTACAGATTGATTGAGAAATACATCTTAATTCTAGTTTAAATATCTGAGAATAGATGTTTATTCTAACTGCCTCTAGGAAATTCTTGGTACAGAAACTTTCTTATGAAGCAGAAAATTTAAAATTAAAGATGCATTAGGATGGAGATTGCATAGACAGCGACTAAATAATTTCCTAGCAGAATAGCATTATTATTTGCAGCTGTTAAAAAATGTAAGTGGGTCAGAATTGCTGTTGATTTTATATAATCCAAGAATTTACTGTTCGTGATATAAATGACAGTGTAGATGTGTTAGTGCACATGCAAGTGCACACACACATTCTTGTGCAGGTAGTTCTTTTCATTCACCAAAGCAATGGGTAGAATAAAGTACAATTGAACTTTGCATTAAAAAAAATGTAAATTGTAGGGAAGAAAGTTTTCTATAGTTGATAAATGCTGTTTGTGTCTCACTCTACCAAAATTTGTCAGAATGAATAAATTGAAGCTTTGGTAATCCCATTAATGAATACAAGCATTAATAAATGTATGCAATTTTCCCAGTCATGATTTCTAAAATGAGCTATGATTTACCCACTCAGTTGTACAATAGTGTTGCACCATGCAGTCGGTATACTTACATACATTTTTGTATTTACTTTTTCTCAGTGAAGAGCAGAGGAATCTAAATGGTTCAAATTCCCTCTATATACCAAGTATTAATTATTAAAATTAAAACCATTTTATAATTGTTCGTGTTTACATAAATCCTACACTTGCTAAGCTGAATGGCTAAGATTTGGAAAGTTGAAAAGCTTAATCCTTTTCTTAGTATTGCTGTTCTAAGTAGAGAGGCCAAATAGGAACAGCCAAATCATTAAAAAACGTTGACAGAATAACATCCTGCATACTGATATAATCCTGTTAAAAGAAATGTTCTCCATTTCCTGTGTGTCAGCAGGGGCTCAAGCTAGTTTCTTTAACTCTCTTATCAATTGTCCACAAGACTTGTGTTTAGGTATCTTGTCTCTGATTGCCACAGTATCTTTAAAACATACTATTTGGTACATTTAAGCAGTTATGGGGCATGAATTTAAAAGGGTCTGTTTAGGCAGAGGGTTTTTTTCCTCTCTCTAAACTTTGAACTCTTTAATAAACAAAATTCTAAAATGAATGTGTTACAGTGTGAAGATATAATTGTTATGGTACAGCAACATTTTTATGTAGAAAATACCTCTCCTGATCTTGGAGGGAAAAAATGGCTGAGTGATTTGTTACTAGACATAATAAGAATATGGAGGGTTTTTTTTTTTTAACAAGATCAGGCAAACCTCTTTTATCCCCTTGGGGTATAATTTAGCAAAGCTGATATTCCCTTACAGCTGATATTCCCTTACAGCCAAATCTTGGTCATTGACATCAAAGCTGCTTGAAATGCTAAGAATGGTTCATGTGGCCTTTATTTCTTTTGTATTTGTAAATAGTTATGGTCCCCTGTTTGTTGTGCCTTGTATTTTGGTGTCCATATTGCCCTAAAAAGCTAAATATTTTGAAAGAATATTTTAAAAAGAGTAAAGATGATGGGCCTGATTGTGATCTCACACTAGTGTGAATCAGGAGTATCTTCAGTGAAGCCAGAGGAGTTAACTGTGTGTAAAACCAGATTACTGGTAGTGAGAGGAGAACCAGACCATTGAAGTATAAAGCAGTATTTTTTGTGATACATGGGAATATGAAAATGAATCCAAAATTTTTCTGGCTCCCTTTCTTTTAAGATTCACTCAGTCCACATCCTTGAGCAAAGCAGTTATATCAGCTGAACTGCTGGTGAGACAACGCTATGTCAATGGGACGGCTTCTCCCGTCAACATAGCTACTGCCTGTTGGGGAGGTGGAGTACCTATGCTGATGGAAGAAGCTGTCCCATCGGCGTACGTAGGGTCTTTACTAAGTGCTACATCAGCACAGCACTGTAGGTGTAGACAAGACCTCAGTTTGTTCTGACTAGATATTTGTCTTAGATTTTTCTCTATGCCTATCACCATAGTATCTAACCATTGATTAAAATACTTACTGACTTGAGTAGTTTCAGAGTAGCAACCGTGTTAGTCTGTATCCGCAAAAAGAAAAGGAGGACTTGTGGCACCTTAGAGACTAACTCATTTATTTGAGCATAAGCTTTCGTGAGCTACAGCTCACTTCATTGGATGCATTCTCGAAAGCTTATGCTCAGATAAATTTGTTAGTCTCTAAGGTGCCACAAGTCCTCCTTTTCTTTTTACTGACTTGAGTATTGTAACAGAATTGGCGTGATAGCATACCAGTACATCTACTCTAAATAGTTTGTATGTAACTTGTTGGCACATATTTTTCTATGGTTGTGTTACAGCTGGGATTTTCAGAGCCCGCAGGGGTTTAGGCTCCCCACACTGTTGTACCTCTTTGAAATCCTAGCCCATGTATAGATGAAATTAGATATGCATGGAGGGGATGATCATATGTAGGGCCCTACCAAATTCTCAGCCATGAAAAATGCATCAAAGACTGTGAAATCTGGTCTTTTTGTGTAATTTTACCCTGTACTATACAGATTGCACAATTTCATGGGGGAGACCAGCGTTTCTCAAACTGGGGGTCCCGACCCAAAAGGGATTTGCACAGGGATCACAAGGTTATTGTAGGGGGGTCGCAGTATTGTCACCCTTACTTCTGTGCTGCCTTTAGAGCTAGGTGGCCAGAGAGCGGTAGCTGCTGGCCAGATGCCCAGCTCTCAAGGCAGCACCCCACCAGCAGCACTACTGAAGTAAGGGTGGCAATGCCATATGAAGCCACCCTTACTTATGCCCTGCTGCCTTCAGAGCTGGAGAGTGGCGGCTGCTGGCCAAGGGCCCAGCTCTGAAGGCATCAGCACAGAACTAAGGGTGGCAGTACCATACTATGCCATCCTTACTTCTCTGCTTCTGCTGGTGGCACAGCTGCCTTCAGAGCTGGGCACCTGGAGAGTGGCAGCTGCTGACTGGCGCCGAGCTCTGGAGGAAGCACCACCGTCAGCAGCAGTTGCACAGAAGTAAAGATGGCAATACTGCAACCTCCCTGCAATAATCTTGTGACCTCCCCTACAACTCCATTATGGGTCAGGACCCCTACAATTACAACACTGAAATTTCAGATTTAAATATCTGAAATCATGAAATTTATGATTTTTAGAATCCTGTGACGGTGAAATTAACCAAAATGGACCGTGAATTTGATAGGGTCCTAATTATATCCTCCAGCACGTGATATTGTTGTTGCCAGTTGATCCCAGTGTGTTTCATCACAATAAAAGCCTGATCCAAATCTTGTTGAAGTCAAAGACTTCCATTGATTTCAGTGAGTTTTGGATTATGCTCAAGAGAGGAAAAATGATGACGATGATAATACCTAGCTCTTAAAGAGAACTTTTGTTAAGACCTAATCACATTTTCAGTCCAGTATTTGCATATCTTAGGCTCCAGTCTAGCAAAGAACTTTAAACACATTATTAACTTCAAGAATATGAGATCTCTTGAAGTCATGGGACAACTACTGTTCATAAAATAAGCATTTGCTTTATGTATTTATTTGCTGTATTCAAGCCTGAGAGAGAATGGAAATATCTGAGTCATTCTGACTATAAATTATAATAATTCAGCTAGTTCATATTTTTATGACTTCCTACTAATTGTATTACTAAGGATATTTTATGAATACAGGATTCTTTATTTCTTTAGTTAAGATGATCTTGCTGCTTATTCAGACCTGAAGTCATAAGCCTCTGATGTCACAGTTGGTAGCTGTGGAAATTGCAATTTTTAAATGGTTAATTTTGTGTTTCAGGGTATTTTTGAGTGGGAATTAATCAGGACTATAATGGAAGGGAAGTATGTATTCCTGTTAGATGTTAATCTCGATGTGCAGGTATTTACATGAACAAATTCCCATACATATTCTAGATGATGTGTATGTAGCTTTTAAACAGATTCCTTGGAAAATATTTTGCTGTATTTTTTTTTTAAAAAGGAAAAAAAGTATTATTCTGATATACTCAGTTGTGAACTGGATCAATAATTTCACTAGCATTTGATGTCTTTGGCTAATTAATTAGTGTCTGATTATCATAGCTTAAAAACAGTTTCTTATAATTCATATTAACCCTTCTCACTGACCTCCCACATATTTCCGACTTCGTTTGGGACAGAGTCTCTATATAACAGTGTGTTAAAATTATAGGTATTATCTAATCTCTGTATTTAGAGAGCAAGTAGGAAAATCAAAAGGAGCATATATAACAATAAGATCATCTCATGATTGCTTACTCTTTTAATCCTTGTCTTCCTGTAGGGGCCCTTCCTCCCCTGGTTTATCATTTTGTGGTGTTATTTCTCTCTTAAGCCCTGATCCAGAAAACACATATACACATGTTTAACTTTAAGTACATGAGTAGGAATTCTGTCTTATTTATTTTAGGCACTCATATGGCCCAATTCAGTAGTATCTAAGAACCCCACAGTATTCAATGTGTTTATCTACAACCCCCACATCCCAATGTGAGGTAGGGAAATAGTATTATCCCCATTTCACAGATGGGGAACTGAGCCATATAGAGGGTAAATGACTTGCCCAAAGTCACAGAGGAAGCTTGTGGTGGTGTAAGGGCTTAAACCTGGATCTGTCCAGTGCTAAGCTACCACCCTAACCACTAGATTCTGTGTGTGATTGGATGACAGTCTCCTTTTAAGAAAGACTGGGATCCAGTGCATCCGTGGCTTATCAGCTGCCTCCCATTTGGGCTTAAAAGAGGGCACCTGGGTGATATGAGACAGTGGAGAGTCAGACAAGAAAGGGGCAGGTAAGAGCTGCCTGAGGAGGGAAGGAGAGACCCAAGGAGAAACAGGAGCGGTAGAGAAGAACTGGAACAGAGAACCATTAGGAAGAACAAAAGAGGAAAGTTGATGGTGAGGACTGGCTGGAGCTCCGGAACCCTGTCGAGTTACAGGAGAGCTCTTGCAGAGGCCACAGGAACAAGGTGAAGAACCAGCCTGGTTTGGGAAGCTAAGCCCAAAACAAGAGGGTTGATGCTGGATGCTGGGTCCCAGGAGCAGGGGTAGGACTCACAGGCAGAGAGGCCTGGGTGTGTGGAACACTGTGGGAAGCCCCCTTGCAGCAGACCTGAGCGGAGGTCTGCAGGAACTTGAGCCCAGAAGAAGGGGGCTGGTATTGGGGGTGGTGGAGTGAAGGTAGGACTCTCAGGAAAGACCTAATTGAGTGGAACACTGTGGGGAGCTCTGTCACAGGAGACTTGATTTGGGACTACTTGAAAAGTGTGAGTGTGAGATAAGTGAATCTGGGAACTCTCAGGTGGGGAGTAGAACCCTAGAACAAGGGCAAAAAGACTGGAAATAGACTGGAGATGGACTCGTGGGAGGGTGAGCTGGAAATGATGTTTTGGGAGCGAGCAGCATGGGAAACTGCCATGAACCTGTGGTACTTTGGAGGTTTGGAGAGAGCTGGTTTATCGTGAGGGTTCTGTGGATTGTCATGTGTAGGTGAATAAATTATGTCCAAAGATGGCACTTTGAAGTGGACACTGGGAGATTTTATTCCTTTCTACTGACAAAAGAAGGGGAAACCGGAACAGGCATACCTGTTGTGCCATGGTCTGCCACAGAAGGGTGCTCGAGGAAGGGCTACCATGTCACACTATATAATATTAAAGTGCTATCTTTATATCAAATACTATTGACGTCAGTTTTTGTTCTCTATAATAGAAAAAATAAAAATATGCCTAAAATTGTATCCTGATTTATCAGTCATTTATAGGTTTCAGAGCAGCAGCCGCGTTAGTCTGTATCCGCAAAAAGAACAGGAGTACTTCTGGCACCTTAGAGACTAACAAATTTATTAGAGCATAAGCTTTCATGGGCTACAGCCCACTTCATTGGTTGCATAGAATGGAACATATAGTAAGGAGAGAGAGAGATACATACAGATAAGTTGGAAGTTACCATATAAACTGTGAGAGGCTAATTAGTTAAGATGAGCTATTATCAGCAGGAGAAAAAAACTTTTGTAGTTCTAATCAAGAAAGTGTGAGGTTACTTAATTTAACGAAATAGATTCAATATGTGTAATGACACAGCCACTCCCAATGTCTGTTCAAACCCAAGTTAATGGTATCTAGTTTGCATATTAATTCAAGCAAATTAGACATCTTCCATGCATATGTTCCATTCTATGCATCCGATGAAGTGGGCTGTAGCCCATGAAAGATTATGCTCTAATAAATTTGTTAGTCTCTACGGTGCCACAAGTACTCTTGTTCTTTTTGCAGTCATTTATAGTCAGCATACATCATGAGATTTATATCTTCCATAATAAACTTATTTTTAAGCTAAAAGGGGAATTTTTTTGGCTAAAATACACTGTCATCAAGAATGTGGTTTTTTTTAATTGTTTTTATATTCTAGTTCCACCATAAAAGCCTGTGCCAGGAGGCCTGGTGGGGCAGCTGTTCTGGAATTACAGATTTATAAAGCTCCAGGCAATCTATAACTATTTTTGTATAGAACAGATGGACATTGACTGTAATATCCAATGGCTGTAGTGTAACACATGCTGTAAATGTATTATATAAGAATTTCAGGTACTTATTCCACACACACAAACTTCCTGCACAATATTCAGAATTCAGAGTAGCAGCCGTGTTAGTCTGTATTCGCAAAAAGAAAAGGAGTACTTGTGGCACCTTAGAGTACCACAAGTACTCCTTTTCTTTTTGCGAATATTCAGAATATTATTGATTTCCTAAGTAGTATTAAATTAAATTCAGGGTCTTGTATTTGCACTATATGAGCAAGAAACTTAATTTTTTTTTTTTCACAAAAACTAGAAATTGATGGTATAGGTCCTTTGCTGGTTAGGGAGAGTTTCTCATTCACGAGTGGTAACTAAGCGAGTGAATTTTTTCTGCACTGTTGTAGGGCCCTGAGTCAGCAAAGCATGTATTTTAAGTATTTCACTGAACCAGTGCCTAGATCATTAATGGGAATATCAGATATTTGAACCGTGGGTTCCTGGAGGTACATTCCTTCCTACTGTTCCTCAGGAATCTCATTGTTAATGGCTATGGCCTGTTCCTTTTTTATTCATTTTTCTTTTACAAATTGTGTTCTGTCTCCATCTGGAGAAACCACAAAAGAGGGATCTTCTAGATGGAAGACATGCAAGCATCTGTGGAAGGTTTCTCCCTCATCGCCCAATCATAATCCAAGGGACACTACTATGGCTCTTCCCTCCCTCAGACAAAACAAAGGGTGGCATCAGTGCCAGTGTAAGGGCTAAATTTTATAATTGTACTATAAGAATTGATGTAAACTTTAATTTCATTCTGCCATCCACCCTTTTTGAATAATAGAAAGGAATGACTATCTGAGACTGGGATCCTGTTTCACATGTGCATTATAATTAGGACCTGTTATAAAGTTTAGTTAGTAAAAGACAGGATTTTGTATTGTGTCTATAATAAATAGATTAAAGAAATGTTGAGGGCCTGAAGCCCCAATGTAAATTGTTTTAGTTATAAGATTTAGCAATTTACAATGTATTCTGTATACCTTTGAAGGTTTCTGTGAGAGACTGTTTGTGTAAATAAGAAGTGCATGGGTCAGGAGAAGATAAGGTGTGAAAGCCATCACAAATATCCAGATGGTTAAGAAAAAGTGAGAGACTTGGAAACACCAGGAGACAATCAGAAAATATCCATTGTATCGTAGGCTAACCATGTTAGCAGCATTGGCGACCTCAGAGGTGAGGCAGGCACCCCTGAAAGCAAGACAACAGATAGGAGATAACGATGGGAAATGATAATAGCAGAAAATCCCAAAATTAACACCAGTTAAGGACTAATGATTACAGGATGACATTGCAAAATGCATGGACTCAAATTGGAATTTACAAGTATAAAAATGGGGTGTTTTGCCATGGAACTCTGGGTTCAGTCCTGCAAAGCCTCAGCGCATCAGATTGCAACCGACAGAGCCTAGCTCCTCACTTGTGCTCAGTCTAACTGGCCATTAGATTGACTTGAGTTACAACAGACTGGTAACTATAAAGACCATCTGCAGGACTTTTGTGTGTGTGTGTGTGTGTATGTGTTGTGTGACTGAAAAGCCTACGCTAACTGTTGTATTTTCAATAAATATGGCGTATTTGCCTTCCCTCTTATAAAAGATCCCATGTGCTTTGTATAGCATAACACCAGTGTCCTTGAATGGTTATTTTTGGCAGTGTGTTTAGTTTGATTTACATGCATCAATCTTAATTACATTTCATACAAAAAGGTACGCACAGTTATACTTACCCCTAGAATTGATTTTGTTGCAACTTTCTTGTTGCTTTTTGAGATTTGGAGGAATGTGTGGATCTGAATTAAGAGTTTTCCTTCCCTTTTGTCACTTTCATTGAACAATCGGAACAACTATGATTTAGAAAAGTAATCAGAAAGTCTGAGAACAGGCTTGAAACCGACTATTCAAAATAATATTTCTCCTTTCTTTTTTTCCCTCCCTCCTTGGGTTTTTAACTTACTGCTTTACCTCTCCTGAGTGAAATGGAAACTGGAGCACTCATCCATCTTCTGAGAGATTAGTTGTTTAAATATGATATATTCCTGATACTTACCCGTGAGAACTATCTAACAGGATACTGTAATGCGGGGTTTCCAAACTTTTTGCTTTCATGATGCCATTTTGAAACTTACTGTTTCCTGTGACCCCAGACAGCAACATAGCAACCAAGGAATCCACACATTAAGTACTGGTACTTGATTTAGTGCTGTCTAATGTGACATATGGGCTTGCGTGTTGCAACACAGCTTCTTGATGTCTGGCAGCATGATAGAAATTGCACATCTAATCAGTAATCAGTATCAAGACTTGATGGACACAAGTGTGCTGAATCCAGCTTCACACAAATGTGTGCTTGCAAATGGCACTATCAGTTTCAAGTTGCGTGTTCAGAGTTCAGGGTATTCATTCTTGACAGTGAACCAGAACTCTGGGAGAGAACATTTGGGCATGTATTCCTTGCAAGACTTGATCATAGAAAATTTTGCTGAGCTGTTCAATTTCAGCCGCTGGCAGAGCCATGGCATCAGGCTTGCACTGAAAGGCTTGCATCCAAGGATACTTTGTCATGTCCACACTGGGGAAAAAGGATGCAAACTGTTCCTCTCTGACTGAGATGCTCAGTCATCACCTCTGTCTGCGAGGAACTTGCAGCACAGAGACAGTGACTTAGAATGATTCTTTATCGAGTGCCAACAGGGTACTCTTGTTGGCATAAAAGAAAACATGGGCCTTGCCTTAAGGTGCTTACAAGCCAATGCAGATTCCTATCTCATAAAAGGTTAGCACAGGCTCCTACCAACTCAGGTAGAGAGGAGGCTCTGTTGATAAGGCTGCTGCTCACAAAGAACTGGCTTCAAGTCTTTCACTTGAATGCTTATACAGCTAGATGTGCAAATGGCAAAATGGTGTATGCACAGCCAGCTCCCCACAGCCAACATGCCTGCACCTGTTTCACCAATGCCATGCCAAGAAGCTGCTTTTTTACACACACTGTATGTGTGAGATCACGCTGTGTGGATGCCACCATTTTGTAGATTAAAATGGCAGCCTCCTGGTGTGGTGTTTGTGGAGCAGGCCTGGATATGTTTGGGGCAGATGACAGTGTCTCATGGGGCAAATCTGGCTCGTTGGACCCATGATCCTATTTGGGGTTGCGAACCACAGTTGGGGGAGTATTGGTGTAATGGTGCAAGGTTCAGTTCTCATTGGCTCTCTACATTTCTGGTAGTAGAAAGGTTAGTAACTTAAAATTGGGGATTTATACATTTAATAATATTGTATTTAATATTTTCCCCCTTTTCTGCTCTTTCTGTGGTGCATTTTGCTTCAACATAACTGAATAGAAGTCTAAATCTTTCTGGTATATATGGTTAAAATCTGGACATACAACCTCATAAGGGGTTGTCGTGTGCAGCTTTGCCGAGAAACAATGGGAGTTCATTTACTTTGTTCAGGCATTATTCCTGTGATTGAAATCTGCCGACCTCATAGTTCCTTTATTGGATTCACAAAATTCAGAGCTGCTGTATTAGATTTAAATGTCTGTGAATAAATGGATTTCCAGATTAGACAGGATTAGCATTGTTTTATGAACTAAATTGCTTTTTTCTCCCCCCTCCCCGCCCTCGCCCAGGAATGACTTGCTGATGGTGTGCCGTCAGTTGAATATGGAGGAGTCTGTTGCTGAGATCATGCACCAACTGGGAGCAGATGAAAATGGGAAAATTTCCTTTCGGGATTTTACTCGGTGCCGCATGCAGCTTGTGCGAGAAATCAGGAAAGAGGAAGTGGAACTTTCTGTGAAATCAGATGACTCTTGTAAAAAGAAGTTGTTAAGGTACAGAATAGCCTCCTGGCCAACGAGCAGTGATAACAGTTTGGGTAGGTACAATTTCAAATACTCCTCCAGGGATAAATAATAAATGCTGGTGTCCTGGCTCTGTTAAATTAATGGGAATATTTCCATTAACTTTACTGGGGCCAGGATTTCACTCAAAGGGTTTTGCAAGATTATCAGATAATAGATTTTTATCAATAATAATGAATAAAGTGCCCATCACCATGGTATCTGGTCATGCATCTGGCAAAGTGGGTATTCACCCACGAAAGCCTATGCTCCAATACGTCTGTTAGTCTATAAGGTGCCACAGGACTCTTTGCCGCATTTATAAGAGAAGTACGGAACAACCTTTTTGTAAAACTCATGGGCACATAGATTGTGACCGTACTGCAGCAACAGGTTCACTTCCCTGAAAAGACGCGAGACAGATCGCTCAGCTGATAGTTAAAGTGCTAGGAAACTCCGGGACTACATTGACTGGAAAGCCTGAAGAAATATATAGGTAGAAACGTTAAAGACGAGAAGAACATAGTTCCCTCTAGTCCATCTTCCTTATCAGGGAAGTCTTACCCTGTTTCTCAGCTGGTGTCCAATTCTGCTTTCCTAAGAATTTAGTATATTTCTGTATGAACATGAGAGTTGCCAGCCTGAGTCAGAAAATCACTTCATTTAATCCAGTATATTATGATTGAGGAGAATACAAAATCCTCTCCTTCCCTTCCCCGTGCCCCAAAAGAAACCAGACCAAACAAAAAAAAAACCCATAACACCTGACCAGATGAGTAATTCTGTAAATGAAGTTTATTTAATGCATTTTCCTAAGTGGACAATTGAATTAATATTTTTCTTATTGTTGATATATTTTCACAATTTTTAAGTATGTCCATGAGATGGTGGAAACAGGCTGAACATTTAAATTCCCTGCCCATGGTATTATTTTTCATTCCATGCAGATTAAGCCTCACTTTATGTCTGTCACTTTGCTTTAGTTTTGGTTATATTTTAGACCTGTTGGAAACTTCATGATTTCTATACAGTTATCCTGCTTTGATTTTTCCCGTGCTCCAGAGAAGTTCAGTGATCATGCTGCTATTAAAAACACTTCACAGGGCACAAACATAATATGACCTGGAGCATTCTAGCAGTCCTGACTAATGAGCTACAAGTTTCACTGCCTCTTCAGGGGCACATATCCTCTTTTTATTTAGTCAGGACTTGGAGAGCTAGTGATGTTATTTGAACCTGCTCCCTATTGCTTTGTAAACATTGCTTAAGACAGGAGATGTCAAAATGTGCTAATTAATACAAATAAACTTGATGGATGCTGATTTTTTTGAGGAGGGTGCATTGTTTTTAATAACCGGTGTCTTCAAAGACTGTTTATAGGCCTTTCCTCAAGATTTATTTCCATGTGATGTGTCAGCCACTGTTATCCCTTGAAAGTTTCTATCCAAAGTCCATATGGAGTGCATAAATTACAGAAACTCCAAATTCGTTTAGCTGCCACTGAGCAGCAGGGGTCCTGGTGACCTGCAGCAAAGAAATCTGCCTTCTTTGAAGGGACTTTTACATTAAGGGTTTTGTTTGGAGGTTGTACAGAGAGCACATAGTACAGGCCTCGTGAAAAAGAAGGCCTTTCAGCTATCTTCTTCAGAAACAGGTGCAAAAATATATATGTACCTATTTAAAGTAAAGCTACAAACTTATACTTCCAGTACCCCAATCACTGCATCCCATTACATAGCAACGTAAAAGCAAGTGAAAAATAAAATTTCATAATAATTAATTATTATTCCTAACTGATTGTTGCAACTTGACTTCTGTAGATAATCTCGCTTTTCTCTCATTGCCGTCATTGACTAGAGAATCTTTATAACATCCCTGCCAGTAAGTATTGTTAACCCCATTTTACGGATGGGGATGCAGCTGAAGCTAGGGAGGTTAAGTGACTTTCTTCAGGCCAAGGAAGGGGCAGTGTTAATCATGATTAGAGCTCAGAAATCAGACTCTGCCCTCTCCCTCATTCTGTGCTCAGTCCACTGTGACTAGACCATAATATTGGTCAGAGTAATTAACCATTGGAACAATTTACCTAGGGTCATGGTCGGTTCTCCATCACTGACCATTTTAAAATCAAGATTGGATGTTTTTCTAAAAGATCTGCTCTGGAAATGATTTTGGGGAAGTTCTCTGTCATGTGTAATACAGGAGGTCAGACTAGATGATGACAATGGCCCCTTCTGGCCATAGAATCTATTAAACCTGTTTCTGCCATTTCATTTAAATGATACAGTAGGACAGTGGACTGAACCTTCTATTTGAATACATGACAAAGCAGAACACTTTAAAAGTCACTAGAATAACATTTTTCATTTCATTAATGCTATACTTCCAGGGTTCTCAAAATGCGTTTTGGGACCAATTCTACACCATTAAAATCACTGGGAGTTTTAACACTGATTTCAAAGTCAGTAGGGTCCAACTGTATACACCGGTGAATATTAAAGTAAGTTCTGTTGCTTAAATGTTACGTTTTTTATAACACAGTAAAAGTAATAAAACATAGGTAAAATTAACTTTGAAAGTCTATAGTTGGGTCTGCTGCAGTATCTGTGTCCAGTCTAACTCATCAGAATGGATCTTCAGTAGGAAGGATTGAGAGAATTTCAAGTGTCTCCAAGAGACCTGTTGGCACCACTCAGTTACGGAGGCAATAAAGCCATGACAAGTACCTTAAAACCTGTCTTAAATGAGCACTCGAGACTGACAGAAATGGATTGCTTAACAAAACGGACGGTGTAATATCAAGCAGAATAATAATTCATCAAGCAGTATGTTTGAGGTTACTTTTTTGTGATTTCTTAAAACAGAAAAGTTACTGAATAAAGGTGGCATCTTTCATATGTAGTACTGTATTTCTTAAAGTTTTGAAAGATTATACATATTTTATGTAAAAAGTTGCAACAAATGCAATTATGATATATTTATATCTATAGGTGTGCCTGGCATTTTACAGACAACTAGTACATTTACTGGATCCTCTATGGTAAAGGAATCTGACTTCAAAAATACAACTTCTAGGCACATTGTAACTTTTGAGAGAACAGATATTATACGAAGCTATGTTTTATCAGTAAAATCTTAATTCAGTTGGACAGATGAGTGGTTTTGCTGTCCAACTGGGAGCACTATGGCTATTGATACGATTCCACAGCCCAGATGCTCATATAAGAAAAAAATACAGACCATACAATTCTGAGCTGTTCTAGTGTAACAGTTCATAATTAATTAATTTGTAACCAATTCCCTTCTTCTCCCTCTAAAAATGAAAACCCCTGGGCTTCTGATGATGATGATTTATTTACATTACATACCAATCGTGAGAAAAAATTTAAGGAATACCAGCATTTCAGACACAAATTAAGCTTATGGGTAAATATGAGAGGCAGGTCATTTGGGGCTGAAAAATCATTGCTTTTGCTCTGTATTATTCCCGCATTTGATCTCCCTGTAAATAAATTGCGCTTAGAAGTTGATGTGGTGATAATTAAATTTATTTATCCTATATTTAATGAAAAGCTACAGAATGATAGCTCAGATTTACCCCCAAGTAGTGCAGATTCTTTCTCAGATTCACCCAGAAATTTTCACCCACGATTTATTTGACTTGTACAGCTATAGTGATTGTCTGGTTTAATTTATATATACGTTGGGGTAGATAAACATATATTAACTAGTAATTGATCAGTTTGTTGACGTGTAAATATTCTTTTGATACTCTCACCTCTCTGTTGTACAGAAGCAGATGTCCGGTCATTGCAGGTCAGCTTTCTTTCAGAGAAAAAATCAGGGATACAAAGTCGGACGCACGCACACACACACACACACACACACACTTACCTGTCCTGGAACAGAAATGGTCACAAATGTCATGCAAGCATTCCTCACTTTCAGGGGTTTTCAGCTCCAGCACTAATGCTGCAGTTCCCAGAAAGCAAATCTGCCTAAAAAAAATTGACTCTAGCTAAGAAATTAAGGCAAAGAGCAAACTCTCTTGATACTTGCCTTAGCTCCTTCAAAGGATTTGCATAAAAAACCCCCAACAATCAAGCAGTTCTTCCAAGACTATAATTTACTTGCACACAAAGAAAAAGAACTTGGAAGAAACTGTATGTGAAACGGTGCCATATGGTGATCCCTGTCATAATTCAGCATATTTGCATATCCATATGCTTTCCAAATTAAATGTGAGAACTATAACTCTTCACGGACACCATGAAGCCATCCTGAATAACAGGTGGGCTCCCCTGAGAGGGACCATAGTCCTCGTAAACTGCTGCCTGCCTGTCTTCACAATGGTTACCTCCTCTATTCTGCCCTACCTTTTGCTCAGTTCTGTCTAGCTTACAGAAAGCATCTTATGCACCCCTTGGGCCCTGTTTTCCAGCTTGTCAGGGGGAAATTACCCGAAAGCGCTGATCCTGCAGGTTGATGGCTGCATAGAATGGATAGGGATAATTCCTCTGAAAGGGAAATTGTGTCTGAAGCAGCTTCCTATTCAGAACTTCAGGAAAGCACTTGAAATTGTGTCTCAGTAATGGGGTCTATTTATCAGACATTTTGTTGCTCCTTAGCCCTGTTCCTTAATATTTTTCAAGGCAGGTATACAGCATTGGACAGCTGACTGATTTATTTGTGGTGCATCCTCTATTAACTCTAAGGGAGTCCAAATGATAATGTTTTGTCATTTCACAGTGACTTGAAAGTTCTCAGAAGAACTGTAACATGAAAGAATTTGGCTTCACAACACAATTGTGAAGTAGGGAAGTCTTGTTCCCATTTAGCTAATGGGGAAGCAGTGGTATGTGTCATAGTTTAGGGCAACTGCGCCTGAATCTCTGAATCAGTGGTTCAGCAAGGGTGCCCTGATCTTGGCTTCTAGCACCCCAGCTGTCAGCTCTCTTGGGTGGAGACACACAGGGTTTGACTAGGGTTTTTCCGGACTGGAGAATTCCCTACCTTTGTTATCATTTCCAGCCTGGATAGGTTGCCCTAAGATACCTGTTTGCATTCTTTACAGAGATAGATAACAGTGTAATTACTACAGATATAAATTACCACACAACTCTTTCTAAGCAGGCCTACTGAGCTACAATGCGTTATAGAGAAAACATATTAAAAACAATAAAAGAACCTACACTCATGTTAATAAGCTTACCAGAGTTCACCCCAACTCTCACATGCGCTCTGGCAAGTGCAGTCTTTTAATACCTCACCCTAGGGGCATCCTTGTGGTTACAAATTCATCAGAGTTTCAGATCAGAACAAGCACACCCCCAACGTTTTCAGTTCAGGGATCTTGGAACTGGAGTTTCCAGAAACAGAGGTCTCTCTGGGCATATCTTCAAAAGGTGGGCTTTGGAGGGGGGGCATTTGCATTCCCCTCACCTCAGGTTATTTTCTAAGGAAATCCATTCACATGTATTGCTCAAAAAAGACCTTTGAACCTCTCATACCTTCTGGAGATTGCATTTATCTTGTCTTTCTGCTAAAGAAGTTCCATACAATCTCACAACAGTACATAAACATTTGCCTTTATAATACAATGAACTCCAAAGATGTTAATCCTAAATCAATAAGGTTTAACTTCATTCAGTAAAATTTATCTCGATTCTGTAATGTTTGTTCAGGATATTATGGGATATTGGCAATCCATCACTATATGGTTTTGTGATCTGCTGTGCAAGGGAGCCTTTTGTCCCTCTAGAAGAACACATCCTAGGATTCTATTCCTGATACTTTTCCATGTGCAAGAACTGAAATATTCCAGCCCTTCTGTATGGCTGTTAAACCAGACTATTTGCTGCCAAGGTTACGGATAGAAATTCCCAGGTTCCTCCTGTCCCTGTTCCTAGTTGACTGTCATTGCTCAGCAGATTGTAGGGTATACCCTTACATGTTCATGTGCTCCCAATTCTGTATGTGTTCTGTTTTTCACCCAGTGGGACAGCCACTTCAGCTTAGCACTTTGCCCTTTCCTCAGTCCCAGGGTATTTACCAAATACTAGTGGTATAGGTTGCCAACTTTCACCAAAAAGAATCCCTCTAAACTGCCATCTTGACAAGCTCAGTTGGGCACCCTCAGTTTCCTGACTGCTGGTATCCAGGCATAGAGTACTTTCATATATGTCTCAGAATAGATTCCTTGTACACAGGGATAAGCACCATCCCTCCCAGCAATTAACCCTTTTGGATGTAGCCCTGACTATCTGTCTGTGGAAGGCTTTCATTTCCTAGTACTTGCTCCTTGCTGAATGCCTTGTTGCCCATATATTCCCCTCCCCTTGAGTAACCCTTCTTATTCCTCTGACAGTTCATGCCTCTCAGAACTGGTGAGTTTCTCTATACACCCTTTTCCCCCTCCCTTTCCCCCAAGCCCCTGCCTCTATATCACCATCAACATGAGTCTCTTGGGTTGGCACGTCTGGTGTAATCTGTCAGCCGAGTTTCCTGGCCTGTGGAGGAATGCAGGTTGATGTCAGGCACTTTAAGCTGTGAGCCTCCCACATTATTTGGTCCTTGGAAGCCCCTGTACCTGAATTCTCCTGTCTTTGTCTGCTGTTACTGTCCAATAATGGCGGTTTATGCAAACTGCTAAGAAGGTACTTGTGTGCCCCTTCTTGTGGAGGTGATTGCTTCTAGGAACTTGGATGGAAACTTACTTTTTCACCCCAAAGGCACTGTATCTAAAGGGCTGTGACAAACCCGTGTGGTCTGGTGCACTTGCACTGTCTGGGAGAATGGAGCCTCTGTCCCTCTGTCTTTGAGGGACATGCTGCTTCCCAAGATGCTGAGGAAGGACAGGCGGGTCAAAGTAGTTGTGTTGTGATTTTGCTTGTCTGTAGTGATTCTGCTTCTGTGGGCTTTCAAATCTGACAAGCCTAGCAATGAGCATCGCTGTGGATACTTCCTTATGTCCTGCACCTGCCTCCTCAAGGCCTTGTGCTCTGCAACCAGCTTCAACTGAGGCTGGCTATGTGCAAGTTGAAAGAAGATGTTTCTTAAAGGGATATCTCTCTTCTGATCTGTCAGGCTGTCTGGAGAGCAGTGGAAAGTCTTCCCCCTCCCCCCAATCTGATGTGGAATTGTTCTGTGTCCTCTTGTGGCACTAGGGGCATTATTGCCTATCTTGTTTGCTCTAGGATGTTTTGGATTTCCTTCAGTCAGTGTTCAAGAAGGGTCTCGAATATCAGTTATTCATCTGATGATCCATCATTGAGACTTTATCCTGCAGGTTCAGATGTGACCTTCATTTGACCCCTTAGGACAGACTTATTCACTTATGATGGCCTTTCTTATTGCGCTGATCTTGGACAGTTGAGGGAGTGAATTCAGCTTTCATTTTCTCTCCTTAGTTCTTTTCAGAAAGCTGATTTTTAACTTTCTTTGTGAATTTATTCACAAGGTGAATACCAAATTCCACCTGAGCAAAACCCCTCTCATCTCCTTTCCTCCATGACAAGAGGCTACATTAGTGGATGATAAGAATATTATCAAATTTTGCCTTTTCCCATTCTCAAAAGTGTAAATGATCAAAGCCGCTGTTCATCTGATTTGAGGGTTACAACAAGGGTAAGGCAGTGACAAAAACCACCATCACTTGGTGGGTTTTAGGCTGCATTCTCACAGCACATGTCCAGATTGTTGGTTTTGTTCTGAACTTGTCAGACACTATTTGGCTAGAGAAGTCTCCTCTTCATGGGAGTGAATGTGCTGAAGCATCCAGTTCCAAGGTATGCTAGGTATGCTGTCAATATGAATGACCGTGACATATGTCCTGAATATGTCACTGTCAGCTGGACCTTGCTGTTTCTCAGTGTGACTGTGGGGCCATGCTAGTCACACAGTAAGTGTGTGCTGCCTCTTGGAGTTGCCTCTTGGAGTTACCACTTGCTACATCTGCTGTCTGATTATTAATTCACAGTCATAGGATTGGAGAGAGACATGCATGGCGAGGGCGAATTACTTGGTGGTAATCTTGTTCATTATAGTCTTCTCTTCTCACACCCTCTTCTCACACTACATCCTAGCCTCTTCCCCAGTGGGTGATGTGCTGCTACTTGTTTTTTCTCTCTCGCTAACTTACAGTCTCTTCCTTCTCTATGGCTCTGGAAGTTGCTCTGATGGGAGGGAAGGCTGTTGTTACTGTGGTTTAGTTAATCCATGGGGGGCAAAGGAGTTCAGAACTCTTTGCAGCCTTGTTTACTGTAGGTGATACTATAACGTGTCTGTCCATTATACCACTGTTGTTGGTTGGTAGAAGGAGAGACTATGCTAGTAGAATTAGCAGTAAGTAAATTTGTTTTACACCATACTGGCTCTAACTCTCTCTGAAAAGAAACATGTCTTTGGAGCTTCTTTTAGATTTTGGGAGCCATTATTGCCACAGCCAAATCTGAATCTTTATCCTGTCACTCATTGCTTAGGGCACAAAAAAGTCTCCACTATCCCTGCCTATCCTGGGCCCTTCTTTGCATATCCTCTGTGTTGCAAAGTCCCATACGTTTTCCTTCTTTTAGTACTGTTTTAGTGGAGGGATTATTTTGATTGTCCCCTTTTACATATTCCTACAGCTGACCAGTGGCATGCCAGCCATGGCACATGCTCTGGCTTCAGTCTCAACACATGTCCTAGACATTTCCATCTTCTTTTCTAGGTAACTTTGGAGATAAGGAGTTGTTAAACTCTGACTAATCTCAAAATTGGTTATAAATTCAATCCATTTAATTATTAATAATTTCAGAGGCATTTGCTGTTGAAGACATTTAGCTGTCTGTTGTATCTTTGAAAAATGTCTGGCTTTCACATCCATATGTCAAGATGGAATTAACATTTGAGTTGAAGATTTGTAGTTTGGTTTTAAAGTTGTAGGTTTTCAATGACCAACTCTTACTTAAGATGGTGAATGCAGCAGATGCCTTGCCAATTTGGGACATTATTCCTTCTGGATATCCCCGCTGGTATGCACTGCTAAGGTATGTGAAGTGAGTCACCTTCTGTAGTCATTTGCCTTCTTATGTAATGCTTGAGTTGAGAGTTGCTGGGATTCTCATTAGATTTGTTTGGGGTGTTTTTATATCCAGGTGGCGATATAGGCAAATTTGGAAAAAAAAAAAAATGATTCCATGGGAGTGCTTCATCTGCTAACTTATGTGTGCTTTCTATTTGAAACTCTGCTAGGGTGTTTAAAGTAAGTTCAGTAATGTATAGAGCCCTACCAAATTCACGGTCCATTTTGGTCAATTTCACGGTCATAGGATTTTAAAAATTGTAAATTTCATGATTTCAGCTATTTAAATCTGAAATTTCATTGTAGGGGTCCTGACCCAAAAAGGAATTGTGGGGGGTCACAAGGTTATTATAGGGTGGTTGTGGTACTGCTACCCTTACTTATACGCTGCTGCTGCTGGTGGCACTGCCTTCAGAGCTGGGCAGCTGGAGAGTGGCGGCTGCTGGCCAGGAGCCTAGTTCTGAAGGCAGAGCTACCAGCAGCAGCAGTGCAGAAGTAAGGATGGCATGGTATTGCCACCCTTTCTTCTGCGCTGCTGCCTGCAGAGCTGGGCCCTCAGTCACCCGTTGCCACTCTCCAGCCACCCAGAGTTGAAGGCAGCAGCATAGAAGTCAGGGTAGCATGGTATGGTATTGCCAGCCTTCTGCGCTGCTGCTGGCGGGGCGCTGCCTTCAGAGCTGGGCACCTGGCCAACAGCAGCTGCTCTCCGGCCACCTACCTCTGAAGGCAGTGCAGAAGTAAGGGTGGCAATACCGTGACGCCCCTAAAATAACCTTGCAACCCCCCCTGCAACTCCCATTTGGGTCAGGACCCACAATTTGAGAAATGCTGGTCTCCCCCATGAAATCTGTATAGTATAGGGTTAAAGCATACAAAAGACCAGATTTTACGGTCCGTGATGCATTTTTCATGGCCATGAATTTGGTAGGGCACTAGTAATGTAGCATTAAATATGCCACAGTGGGATATTTAGGGCCAGATTCACAATAGGCTTTTGTTTTGTAGACTCTGGCAAAAGGCCCCTAGCTGTGGAAAGTCTTCCAGGAAAGTGCTTGTGGTGGAGCACATTTCCCGCATCCTTCCCTCTACCGGGTTATCTGCAGGCAGACAGCCAGCACAGCCTTTGCTGTGGGTAGGTGTAAGTGTCTTGACGCTCTGCATGTTTGTTATGGTTATGTGATATTGGTAAATTGCAACCCAGAGCTAGGGACAACATTGCTTTTCAGTTTTACTTATATTTTTTTTTAACAAAAGAAAAATATTAGCTTACTCAGGACCCCCAAATATTATCTCCTTTCCCTCCTCTTCCATCTTCCTGTTGTGCACCCTCCTTGACATAACTGGCAATGTGTCAGACTTGAACTTTGGATTGTTGCGGTCATTTAAATGGCATGCCCACATAATGATGATTTCATTTAGTTCAGATGAAAATCCAGATTATGTGGGGTGCAAAGAAGGCAGATTATAGCTGTTTAGTTTTATGCATGGGATTTTTTTTATATAAGAGAAAATAATGGTGTCTGTCCAACCATATATAAATATTTGTGTTTTATAGTCCAGCTATATAGTTTGGAGAGCACATTTGAACTTCATCTAACCTTTGTTATTTCAAGATAAATACACTCTCTTTCTTTCATACACTTTTTAATAGAGCTAATTAATTTCTGGTGGAAAAGATTATTGGCCTTTTAATACAGACTACAGACAAAATATTAAACTGAGATCCTAACCATTCATGGTCATTAGATAAAAGCACACTTTTTGCAAGTATATGGGTATTTTGGCCAAATTTGAATTGGTTAAAGAAATTTTATCTACCTAAAATTGTCCCTGTAGTTTCATTGACTGTTGTTTTTTCAAGATTCCATCCTGAAGTGGTGCTTGATATAACAGTGCACAGGAAAAGAGCAACTGCCTTCTGCTGCAGAACATAAGAGCAGCTACACTTGGTCAGACCAAAGGTCCATCTAGCCCAGTATCCTGTCTTTCGACAGTGGCAAATGCCAGGTGCCCCAGAGGGAATGAACAGAACAGGTAATCATCAAGTGATCCATCCCCAGTTGCCCATTCCCAGCTTGTTCCTAGCCTCTGTTTGCCACACCATCCCTGCCCATCCTGGCTAATAGCCATTGATGGACCTATCCTCCATGAACTTATCTAGTTCTTTTTTCACCCCTGTTATAGTCTTGTCCTTCACAACATCCTCTGACAAAGAATATACAGCAGCTTGCAAAATTTGGGATTTTGGGATGAAAGTTGCCATAGAAATGTCAGTTCTTCTTTGAGTGCTTGTTCATGTCAATTCCAATCAGGTGTGCACGTGCTGTGTGCACAGTCGTCGGAAACTTTTCCCCTTAGCAGCTCCCTTTGGGTCAGCTAGGGAGCCCCCTGGAGTGGTGCCTCCATGGCACTCAATATATGACCCTGCCAACCCGACCCCCCTTCAGTTCCTTCTTACCGTTCATGGCGGCGTTGGAACTGCGTTTTGCTTGCTTGAAAGTTTTCCCTTAGCCTAGTACCTAGTTCTACCCAGTTTCTTGTTTTAGTTAGTATTTATAGTTAGTATAGAATAGTTTATAGTTAGTTTATAGTATAGTATTGTTGTTTATAGTTAGTATAGAAATTGGTAAGTGGGATCGTTCCTACCCCTAACCCCGCCTTGGGCTTCAGGGTCTCAAGCCCAAGGATTTGTCTTGCAGTGTATGCTGAAAGCCTATGCCTATTAGCGATCCCCACGACTCGTGCCTGAGGTGTCTAGGGGAGATGCATCAGTCTGAGCGCTGCAAGATTTGTAAGGTTTTCAAGCCTAGAACTAAAAAGGAGCATGGCTTCCTTTTAAAACAATTACTAATGGAAGCCACACTCCGTCCAGTGGCACCTGACCACAAAGGCCCGGGCCTGAGCTCGGTGCGGAGTGCCCCTGCATCGGTCCGCAAATTGGTGCTGAGGAAGGACTCTGGTGCGAGAGACCCTCGGCACTGAAGATCCCAGGCACCGCTCCATGTCTCGGTGCCCCACATGCGCCATAAGAAGGTGGACAGAGGGCGCTCTCCTCAGAGAGCTGAGAGACCATCAGGAGATGCTCTGCTGCTCCAGAGGAAAGACTTGTCTCCCAAGCAGCAAGAGTTTGTGCCGTTAATCCAGCACCCCAGACGGCACTGTTGAGCCTGGCGCTTAGTGACTCTCTGGCGGAGCAGTGCCTGGTGGAGGTGTTGGAGCCTCCCTCCACCCCGGATGCTTTTGAGGCTGCTAAGGAGCTCATTGAAATAACTGCACCTGAACCCCCAGCTGTTAGAGACAAGTCTCTGGCACCACCTAGACTGATACCATAGAGGCAAGCCCGCGATGATGTGGCTCTCCTCATCGCCGGATCGGCACCATTCCCGGCACTGTTCCAGGTCCCATCGCATAACACTCTCTGGCACTACGACTTGGTACAAGATCGCACGGCACCAGGAGTGCAACAATCTATATCTCCAGCACCGAGGGGTTGTCACCAATTTAGAACACCCTCACAGGGCCGGCACTGACATGAGGCACTGGAGCACAGCAGCTGTTCCCCAGCACCAGACACACAGCACTGGTCTTGGTTGCGGGACAGCTGGCACCGATCCTCGACGCAATCATGGCAGCACCGATCCCCGACCTCCTTTTCACGGCACTGACCGCCGGTGCAGTGGTCATCGGCACCACCATCTCATCGCTCTCGGGATCCTCAGACTCAGAGGCCGACTCATTTTATTCAAGGCGCAGTAGACATAGGTCCAGTAAGCAGCGAAGAGATGTGTAAGTGGACTGGCTGCCGCAATGGCCGCCTCCGCACAATGACCTTTCTGGACCCTCTGGGCTTACTATCAGGCTCAGGGTACCTCTTCAAGGGTTTCTAGGTTGGTGGCCTTGGGACGTCCCCTTTCCTGGTCACCCATGAGTAGACCTGCCCCTCAGGTTATGGAAGTGACCCTCTCTAGGCCACCTCTTCATACTACAGAGGAGTCGGCAGAACTGGCTCCAGAACCACCCATAGGAAAGGACACATCCGACCCGGTTGGACCAATGGAGGAGTCTAGCCAGCCCAGCAACAACCCAGGCAGCTAGAGGGCCATGAAGACCCTGTACCTTCACTTGCTACCTCATCATCCTCACCTCATAAGGCAGGAGTGTCAGCTTAAGGTCCTCTGCCCATTGACCACAGGGCACATCAGGATCTGCTCCGCTGAATTGCCTGTAACATGGGCCTACAGGCGGAGGAAGTAAACTGAATTGGAGGACCCAATAGTGGACATTCTCGCCTCTCAGGGTCCTTCCAGAGTGGCATTACCTGTAATAAAAACTATTCAAAATAATAACAAGATCCTGTGGCAGATTCCAGCCTCCATTCCGCCCATTGCCAGGGGAGTGGAAAGGAAGTACTTTGTCCCCTCCAAGGGATATGAGTTTTTATTCTCCCACCCACACCCTTACTCCTTGGTAGTCTTGGCGGTGAATTAAAAGGTACGCCAGGGGCAACAGGCACTAGCCATCAAGGCTAAGGAGGCCAAACATATGGACCTCTTTGGCAGGAAAGTATGTGCTGCGGGGGGCCTACAGCTGAGGATAGCCAACCAGTAGGATATCCTCAGCAGGTATAACTTTAACTCTAGGGACTCTATGTCCAAATACAAAGAGTTGCTCCCTTTGGAGTCAAGAGCGGAGTTCTCAGCTCCGGTTGAGGAGGGGGAGGCAGTGGCCAGGACATCCCTACAGGCCTCTCTTGACTTGGCAGACTCGGCGGCACCTACCATCTCCTCTGGGGTGGTCATAAGGAGGACCACGTGGCTCCAAGCTTCCAGTCTTCCCCTGGAAGTTCAACAGACCCTGCAGGGTTTTCCCTTTGAGGGCGCAGAGCTGTTTTCAGATCAGACAGACTCGAGGCTCTATCGCCTCAAAGACTCGAGGGCAACGATTAAATCTCTGGGGATGCACTCGCCTGCTAGCCAGAGAAAGCTTTTCAAGCCTCAACCCCAGCAGCAACAGAGGCAATATCAACCTTGTCCAAGGCAGGACATATACTGCCTTAGGGGCAGGAACAATAGGCCAGGGGCAGGGCCTGACCAAGCCACCTTCGGGATCCAAACAAGGGTTTTGAAGGGACGCCCAAGGATGGCACACCCACCACTATCCCAGATTCTTCCCTCTGCTTTCTAAACTGTCTGTCCCACTTCTACTGTGTGTGGTCCCATGTAACATCGGACCACTGAGTTCTTCACACGGTAGAAGTGGGATATTCTCTCCAATTCTGCTCCTCCCCTCCCTCCCACTCCCCTTCTCCGTCCCTCTTCAGGGATCCTTCTCATGAGCAACTCTTTATCCAGGAGGTGCAATCGCTCCTTGCCATAGGGGCAGTGCAGGAGGTTCCTCAGGAGCTAAGGGACAAGGGATTCTATTCCCGTTATTTCCTAATCCCCAAGGCAAAGGGGGGTGGGTGGTCTCAGACCCATCTTAGACCTGCAAGGACTCAATCAGTTCATGGTAAAGTTCAAGTTCCACATGGTCTCCCTGAGCATGATCATCCCTTCCCTGGATCCCGGGGACTGGTACGCTGCCCTCGACATGAAAGACGTGTACTTTCATATAGAGATTTGGCCAGCCCACAGACATTTCCTGAGGTTTGTGGTCAACTGCAAACAGTATCAGTTCACGGTGCTCCCATTCGGTTTATTGATGGCCCCCTGAGTGTTCACCAAGTGCATGTTGGTGGTTGTGGCCTTTCTCCGCAAGAGGCAGGTACATGTGTATCCCTACTTTGGTGACTGGCTGCTGCAGGGGCGCTCCAGGGAGCAGGTGGAGTCCCAAGCCTGGTTAGTCAGAGATACTTTCCAGAGACTGGGACTCCTCCTCAATGTGGACAAGTCGACGCTGTCACCGACCCAACAAATAGAATTCATTGGGGCGGTGCTGGACTCGGTTCAGGCAAGAGCGATACTACCAGAGTCCAGATTTCAAGCACTGACAGGTATCATTCAGACTCTCAGGCAATACCCCGCCACAACCACAAGGATATGCCTCAGTCTCCTTGGAGACATGGCAGCCTGCACCTGTGTGATCAGGCATGCCAGACTGAGGCTCAGACCATTCCAAGTATGGTTTGCCTCAGCTTATCACCCAGGTTGAGATAGTTTGGACTCGCTAGTAACAGTAACTATGCTTGTGGCGGTACCCTTGCAATAGCATGTTACTAACTGTAGCCTTCTCAGAGCAGAAGGGGAATGGCTTATCCCCTTTGTGGGGCAAAAAAAAAAAAAAAGGTCAGAGAAGACTGTTGGAAGGCTGACGTTACTCAGTTCATATCGAGCTATTCATGGTTGTTTAACTTGTCTTTCCCCTCTTCACTCATTTATTTGACACATGCTGAAACTGTATCATAAAAAGAACATCTTTTTAAGGGGCAGAGTTGAGGAAAGAATTGCTGTCAATATGGATCTAGTTGGCCAGTGTTTTTCTGCATTCCCTTTGCTGTTATTGAATGT
The DNA here is from genome assembly GCF_009764565.3 of Dermochelys coriacea. NCBI lineage: Eukaryota > Metazoa > Chordata > Testudines > Dermochelyidae > Dermochelys > Dermochelys coriacea. Next base: position 73,022,082 of record NC_050072.1, on the reverse strand, counting down.
CATCTGATTAGCGTCAGGGTGGTGTCAGAGGAAGTGAGCTCCAACCTCATTCTTCTGCTCCCCAGTTGGGCAATGCTTTTCATAGTGTAAGACATTTCTTCCTGAGCCCTGTGATGATCAGCATACTCTCTCAAGAGTTGAATACTCCTATATTAGCATATGTAGATCTAGCTCCTTTTTCAGACCTGCTGTTTGTGACTGAACAAGATCTTTTCCCCGTTAGTCTTTCTGCATGATCCTGCAGTGAAGTCTTAATCCTGTGTCTGACAAATTTTTGTTTTTCAGTGGTTGGCTGAAACCAAAATTGCAGATCTGAAGACCCTCAACTTTTGAACAGTTTAGATTTAGCACAAATTTTTGCAAAACACAACTGTCACTAATTAGGCTGGACCAAAACCTTTGGTATAAACTCACCTGCACTTTGGAAGTTTTCACTTCTAAATCTGAATTTTGCAGTTCAGGCTCATCTCTAGGTTCATGTTCTTAACCAAGGAAATGATTGTGATGTCCCAAAGTCAGCATTATTAATTATTGCAAGCTCAAAGTGAAGGAGAAAATGAGGTATCAAATATAACAAGTGATTTTTGATGTATCTGTTTCCTTAGTTGGGAAAAGAAATATGGTAACTGAAAACATGTGAAAAGTATATGGATTTTGGCTTAAATACAGTTAGATTTCCTTTGTGTGAAAGAACAACTTTAAGGATTTCAGTGTCAAGGGGCACAGTAATTTACACTGTAGTATTCCAAAATCCCAGGTTTAAATATCTATACTGCCAGAGACTGTATTTGCCTACAATAATGTGTCAGTTCATAGTATCCTCTTGTTCTTGCCTGTATGTGTTTTAGACTCTCTTTCATATAGCATTTTTAAAGAACATATTTAATGAAATTCTCTTACCTGTAGCAATCACTTCATGTCAGTCAAGATTAATGAAGGAATACATTCAAATTAGGTTTGGTTTGTTAATCTAGTGCCTGGGTCTTAATGTGGATAAGGCACAACGTATCACTGCTAGTCATATTCTTGGGATCATAAATCAAGTAAAACTATCCAAAAATAAATGTAAAAACATCTCTCAGTGCCATCTAACTCAAGCCAAACATGTGGCAGTGCTCTATGGTCTCTTGTACCAGTTCCAATTTTCTGCCAGCTGTTAGGAAAATGATTCTCTGTTCGTTTAGTGGTGTTTAGTTAAGCATGAATATCCTGTTATCCCTTTGATCTTTCAAGAGATTCACTTGTAGCATAAAATAATTTCCTAGAGGCTTATTTTGCTTACTGCTTTCTTACTTACTAGATGTGCAAACCTGTAGCTGTGCATTAAAAGAGGAGCGTTGGCACATTTGTTTTAGAGTAATTTTAAAAGCTTTTAAGATAGCAATTTAAAATTTTTTTTAATTGAAATCAATCTGAATGCTTCAGGCTGTAAACGGATCATCTTCATGGATTTGGAAAGAAACTTTCCCAACCATGAAATTGCATTGCACAATTGGCCAGTATGTTGTAGGAAGTTTCCATTCAAATGAAGCATCATCAAGTGCTGGTCACTGCTGGAGTCAGGATACTTTCTTTCTAGGCCAATGGTCTGATGGATAACATGACACTTGACTTTGAATGATTACATCATGGTTTTGTTCTTGGCCCACCAAGTTTATTTTCTTCTGGTTTTCATGCAGGCACTCAGTGTATTTACTTTTCTAAGATTTCAGATTTATTTTACTTTTTGCATATATTTTAAAAGAACCTTTTGATAACGAGTCAGCCACCCAGACCATGAGCTTTACAAAGAGGGGATCCCTGCTTCTTCCTGGAGAGTGAGAATAAAGATTAATCCTCCCAAAATTGTTGCAGATTTTTTTTAAAGCTGCAATTAGTTCAAGTGTTTTACAAAAGTAATTCCCTAATTTTAGGGGGTAGCAACAGGAATCTCAGCAACACAAAATTACTGCAATTAGAGATCTTATCTCAGATTCTAGAGGCTGGTACTGCTAAACTCTGGGGTGATAGATTTAGCAAGCTTGAGGATAGTTCAGTACCAGAATATGAACATTTTAATAATTTGTATAAATATACTGAAGAATAATAAAAAATTTTGGATCTACCTAATACTCAGGATTAACTTAATATGTATAAAATGCAAGATTAAAACTAGAGAAGCCTCATATTATTGAAAATTGATGTGAGAATTAATCATAGAATCTTAGATATGGAGGGCTGCAATAGACCTTGAGAGGTCATTTGGTCAATCCCCACATGCTGAAGTGGGACTAAGTATACTTACACCATTTATGACAATCAGGATCCAGACACCTCAAGTGGAGAAACTGGGGTCTGAACCCCAAAGAATAAGCAATTGAATCAGTTGGTTGTATACCCTGCTACTGTGTTGAAAAATGTAAGATAATCCTCTACAGCAAACAGGGAAAGATTAAGAATGAGCTCTCAAAACTGGATACTCTCATAAAAAAACAACCTTCCACACAAACTTCTTCGTGGCTGGACTTTACAAAAACTAGACAAGCCATTTACAACACACACTTTGCTTCTCTACAAAAGCTGCTACTCTGAAACCAGATAAGATTATGAAGTTCTGAACATGATGGTCATTATGAGATGTGTATACAGACTGTGGTTATAAATCTATGTATTTATTTATCTAGAATAGTGTGCTCATGACTGGTTCACCAATTTCAAATAAACCTCACAGTTTGGAGGGTCTTCTTCCAAGCCAGTTATTTACACAAAGTTAACTTCAAGTACCCATCCATTGTCCAGCGAGGAGAAGCCCATGGTGGGCCATTAGAGTTAATGGAAAAACACTGAAACATCTTGAAACTGAAAAAAACCCCTCAGGCTTGGAAAACTGAGAGAAGGGAGTTTCCCCCACTCTGAATCACCATAGTTTGAGAGAGAGAGAGGGGAAAAACTGAAAACCCTGAAAAGAGAAGGGGTTTAAAGGGACATCCAGGCACTGAGGGGCAGCATCTAAGCAGGAAGTTGTCAGTGAAACACTGGACCCCTCCCCTTGTTGATGGTGGAGGTATGCTGGGGGACTGCTCAGAGGCAACAGGTATTTTAGAAAAGGGAATTTAGTTAATGTAGCAGCGTAAGCCTCAAGTTGTGTCTTTTATGTTTATTTTCTGCATAACTTGTATGTGTTTGCTTTTCCTCACTATTTCATCTCTGATTTTGTGATTTTTTTTTCCTATTAAATAAGCCTTGTGTTTATTTTTCCCCCGAGCAGGTCTCTGCTGTGAAGACTGTTTGGGGCGTGAGTGCCAAAGTGAACTGATAACTGGGGGCAGGTTTCACATTTTTGGGGGGTGATAAACCAGAGGGGGAAAATGTCTGGTAGTTAAAAACTCGGGATATCTGGTAGTTAAGAACTCAGGGAGATGGATTTGGGAAGATTCGTGACCAGAAGGGCTGTTGGGGATCACCCTGCAAGGAGTAAATAGGCTGGTGGAAGCCAGGGTGAGATCTTTATGTCTGTAGACTGGCTACTGGTGTAGGGCTCCAGCCATAGAAGCATAGTTTTAGGCAGGTGGTGACAGAACCTTTCCTGGTTTGGGTGATCCCCAAAATGCCACACCATCCCTGACAGGTTTGTCTAACCGGTTCTTTACAATCTCCAGTTGTTTGGATTCTACAACCTCCCTTGAAAGCTTCTTCCACAGTTTAACTATCCTTATAGTTAGAAAGGTTCCCCCCCCCCGATATATAATCTAAATCTCCCTTGCTGCAGATTAAGACCATTATTTCTAGTCCTACCTTCAGTGGATATGGAGAACAATTGATCACCATCTCTTTATAACAGCCCTGTTATCAGGCCACTTAGGCTACTTTTCTCAGGACTAAATATAACAGGTTTTTTTAACCTCTCTTCACAGGTCAGGTTTTCTAAATCTTTTTTCACTTGTGTTGCTGTCCTCTGAACCCCCTTCAATTTGTCCACATCTTCCTTAAAGCGTGACATCCAAAACTGTCCACAATACTCCAGCTGAGGCCAGACACATGTTGAGTAGAATGGGACAATTACATTCCATGTTTTTTATATGACACTTCTGTTAATACATCCCAGACTAATAGGCTTTTTTGCAACTACATCACATTGTTGGCTCGAATGCAATCTGTGATCTGCTATAACCCCCAGATTCTTTTCTGCAGCAGTGCTACCTCACCAATTGTAGTCCCCATTTTGTAATTGTGCATTTGATTTTTCCTTCATAAGTGTGGTACTTTGCACTTGTATTAATTGAATTTCATCATGTTGATTTCGGACCAAATCTTCAATTTGTCAAGGTAATTTTGAATTCTAACCCTGTAATCCAAAGTGCTTGCAACCCCTTCCAGCTTGGTTTCATCTGCAAATTTTATAAGCATACTCTCCACTCCATTATCCAAGTCGTTAATGAAAATATTGCATAGAACTGGGCCCTAGACACATCCTCCTACTTTGACAGTGAACCATTGATAACTGCTGTTTGATTATAATTTTTCAACCAATTGTGCAAACATTTTACAGAATTTCCTCTACACCACATCTCTCGAGTTTGCCTATGAGAATGTCATGTGGGACTGTGTCAAAAGCTTTGCTAAAATCAAGATATGTCACTTCTATTGCTTCCCTTTATCCACTAGGCCAGGAATTCTGTCAAAGAAGGAAATGAAGTTGGTTTGACGTGATTTGTTCTTGACTACTCCATATTGGTTATTCCTTATCACCCTATTATCCTCTAGGTGCTTACAAATTTATTGTTTAATTATTTGTTCCAGTATCTTTCCAGAATACTGAGAAGTCAAAGAAGTTACTTCATCCCTTGTCTTGGGAATCTTGACTTTTCTCTTCTACTTGTCCTATCATCCTGCCAGATGCTGTATGGTCTCAGATCTGTAATTTGATACTGATTAGCATTTTTTGTGGTCTCTTTGGCACTTTAGATACCCTTCAGAGGAATCATTGCTTGACTTGTTGTAATATTTGAGTATTTTATTTGTTTTCGGATAACAGTAAATTCCAGCAAACAACATTAAGGAGTCAAATGTATATTTATGAGAAGTCCAGTGGTGCAAGTATGGTGGTATGGTACGGTATGTTGTACCAGTAAGCTTATTTATAGCTGGTATGGTATACTAGAAAGACACAGGAGGAGCCCGTCCCCAGCCCTTCCACACAACTGCGTCTCCTGAGTCCTCCTGCCTGGGGTTTGTACAGTAGCCCCGCCGGAGGACAGGGCTGGGGGGGACAGCAGCCACACTGGAGGAGCGGCTGACGTGGGGCTGCCTGGTGGCCACACTTTCTGCTCCTTTCCCCACTGCGATTTCGGAGAGCCCTGATCTCCCGGGAACTGCAGCAGCGAAAGGAGCAGAACATGGAGCCGCCGGGTGTTCCCATGCCGGCAGCTCCTCCGGCACCACTGAATCGCTCCTAGCCTTTCCATGCAGCCATGTCCCCTGTGTCCTTCTGCCCGGGGTCTGTACAGCAGAAGTCTCCGGCGCAGTGGGAGGAGGACAGAGGGCTCCTCCCCTCACCCTGCCAGGTAATGGGATGGATGTGGATCATGGGGAGGGGACGGAGAGACCACCGGGGCCCCAGGCTGGGGGCGGGGAGGAGTCATGTGAGGAGGTCACGTGCCCCCCCCTTGTGTCCCTCCCATGAGTGCAGCGTACTGGCAATAAATGATTTCTATTTGCACCACTGGAGAAGTCCAACGCCTTTCCTTTCCATGGCAAAAAATTTTGGCCCAGTGCCTTTTCCCCCTCCCCCTTCCAAACTTATGTGCACAGAATGGATCTTCCATGCATTCTTCTACCCTTCCACAGGTAAGGAGCTTAGAGACCTCTCTGGCACTTTTCCCCCCTTTTAATCCTGAAGAGTGCGCAGGGAAGGGGGAGATGTGTATTGTCCCCCATCTCCAGTCCCAAAGGAGACAAGTCAAGAGAGAATATAGTCCCAGTCTTTTCTGTCAAGCCACTCCAGACGGACAACTGTGGTCAGAGGGAGTGAGATCCATGAGGCCCAGCGCTGGCAGAGATGGCCCTAGACTTCCTGGGATCCAGTTTGAATCCCCACAAGCTCTGCCAGGTTTGAGGTGGGCCTTGTGGATTTTTCTGTGGTAAAGAAAATTCTTTTCTGCAATGGGACAACGTGGTGGGATTTTTGCAAGGGGGTGCTTTTGAAGAATTCTTCCCCAAAGCCCCATACTGATGGGAGAGAGTGTTTTTTAAATAATTTATTTCCTCTCTTCTACAGGAACAATTTTGTACAGGAACAATTTTAATGAAATTCTGTGGGAGCTGGATGTTGATATTTAAGAACAAACTTTCAAAGTAGCCATGAAAAATAACCCCATGAAAATGGAACACAGTCTTTGCATGCCCAGGGACACATTTGCCTGCCTAAATGTGCTTTATGCACACAGTTACATGATCTTCATACATAAGTGCCTATTTTCAGATACACTGGGACAGACACATTTTGGAGTCCCTTTGAAAATGGGGCCATTAAAGTATGAAGAAGTCAGCTTCTAGTAAATTTTGAATTGCATTATGTTCAAGTTAAACTTCCTTCATGGAGATCTCTGCAAAAGGTCATGGTGCCCTTTCCTTCCCCTCTCCCCAGTGAGTTTGGTAATAAATCAGTGAAAATGTTGGCTCCTCTTACATTAAATTAACACCCAGCCTAAATTAATATAACTATTGAATCAGGTGGGCCAGTCCTGCATTAGGAATTCTAAAATTAATCAGGTGTTGTGATTGTGTTATTTTTAGTGAACTTTATAATCTTGCTCTGAAAGAATGTTGCACTTAAACGTTCTCTTTTCAGCAGAAGAGTTTAAGTTCTGTCAGATCAGTCTTTTAACTATTAATGAGGTATAGGCAGTACTGACCTGCTTTACAGTGTAATAAATTGATGGGTACTGAAGTATTTGATACAGCTGTTCTAAATATATTCTTTTGGGTAACAACCAGGGAATATGAAATAAACCAGTAATATGTAGCCTGCTAGTCTAGTGAGTTACTGCATTTTAGGCACATTTTGGTAGTTTTGAAATAAATTTTGGTGGTTTCAGAATTTTTTCACTTGAGTGCACGTGCTACCAGCATTAGTAGGAAATGTTTTTGGACCACGACATTTGCATCTCTCTCTAGTTCTTTCTCATTCACCTGATTTTTTTATGCTTTATAAATAAAGCTAAGTAAAACATAAATACGCAAAACAAGTGCCTAATTCAGATTCAGTTCTCAAGACACTTATGGACCTTAGGAGCGGGGCTCAGAGAAGGTTACTGAATACCTTGTCACAGAGCAGGAATCCACAATCCCATAAGTGGATAAGTAAGAGTCTGTTTCCCAGGAGATTGGTTTATCTTTTTAGTAGAGAACTATGTATCTGACCAGAATCTCTTTGTTTAGGAATGACAAGATATCTTACCAACTAGGGACCAAATCCTCTGGTTTTTATTGTTGATGCAGTATGCTGTTTACTCCATTGGTACTGAGTGCTGGATGAGATTTCTCCCTGTATTCTCTTGACAGTGAGAAATATGTTTTCTGCATCATTGGGATACATTTCCTCATCTGCAGATAGGTGGAACGAAGCATTACCACTTGACTTTTGTGGAAAGTCCTTCAGGCAAACAAGCTCCCTGTCATCCCATGATCCATTGTAAAGTTAGTTTTGAAAATCTTGATAGAGACAAGGATTACCAGAGGAATGTGCTAGGCTACGTTAAGTGCAATTTTGTTAAATAAGTTCCAAGCAACATGTATTCTGTGCAAAATAAACACGTAGGACCTATTAGCCTAGGTGCTTACATGCTGAATAAGAGAGTACTGTACTTCAGCAATTTCACTGTCCATCCAACTGCCTGTCTGTCTCTCTGTAGCAGCCTCTTCCTGTGTTCTGACCTCAGTGCTGAAATCTTTACTTGTTGGGTTCATTTATTTTTGAACAGCATGACTATAACTTTGGATTAGGTTACTGAGAATAGGGCATTAATCTCTACCTGAACATTAAAGTACAGGAGGGAAGTCACCACCCACTATGCAAACAGGTGGATATTTATGGAGTGTCAGGTCGGGTTATGTTGATGCTGATCTAACTACCTCTGCCTCTCCGCAAAGATTTAACAAGTTTTGTACATGCATTTCTTGCTCTTGGGAAAACTCAAACAAGCAGAAGTTCCAATAACATAATGGTGGTGTTACACATTGTCAGAGGGTGATTGGCTCCTTTCAGGAGAAATGGGGCCAACCTCACCTGTGCCATAATTAACTGTCTGAGGGGGGTGCGACTAATAGGATCAGGTGTTATCAAGATAAACACCTGGGCTTCAAAAACACTTGAATGAACACAGCTGGGAGAAGAGGCTATGGCAGAGGCTGCAGAGAGAAGGCAGCAGCTGCAGGCAGAAGGAAACACAGGGGGAAAATTAGGCCCCTGTGGGAGACCCTGAGGTAAGGTCTGTAAGAAGCTAGGAGGAGTTCTTTGAGTGCTTGCTCATGTCGATTCCAATTAGGTGTGCGTGCCATGTGCATGGTAGCTGGCAGCTTTTTCCCCTAGCAGTACCTGTCAGGTCGGGTCAGGCACCCCCTGGAGTCAAGCCTCCATGGTGCCGTATATAGGGCTCTGCCGACCCGCTGCTGCTTCAGTTCCTTCTTACCATCTGTGATGGCTAGCCAGAATGCTTTTTTTCCTCTTGCTTTGGCAAGCTTTCTCCCTAGTGGTCATTGGACTGTTCCCTGTAAATAGTTAAATTAGTTAGTAGTTCTATAGTTAGAATTCCAGTAAGGAGTTGTTCTGGGGGTTGTCCCCTTTCCCTACCTTCACCCTCCGCCCCCTGGCACTGGGTTATGCCTTGGTCCCCGGGTTTTAAACCCTGTGCACCTTGTAGCAAGCAAGCCCAGGTGTGGGGAGACTAAGAGGGAGTTTCTTTTTTTCCCCTCATGCCTCTGTTGTGAAAGGGGCAGCACTGTCCCTGGGTGAGGAGGTGCTGCAGAGCCATCTGGGGAGCAGCAGGGTTGAACACTCCCAGGTTAAGAAACGGGTGGTGGCGGAAAGGAGCGCCGCCAGTCCTGTATGTTAAGGAAGGGGGAAGAAGTCCTTCCATATATGGAATAGGTGTAATAGGCTGCCTTTTCCTAAGAGGCAGGGGAAGCAGGGAATGAGTGTCAATCAAAGAGTTGTTTCTGGTAGAATGGTGGATTTTCTCCTTTATCCTGTAGGAAGGTCTGAAAATCTGTGAGCTGGCAGTCCTAGGATTGGTAGATGAACTTGTGCAATTTACTCCAGAGCTTGCAAGCCATTTTGGTTTGTGCTTTCAACAAATGACAACTGACAGAACAAGATGCCTCTGACTGCTCCAACCTTGATAAGATTATTTAGAAGCACTTCTGCCCTGTCAGAGATGTAAAACCAGCTCCATTGCCGTCTGCATTCACTGCTGTAACAGGAAGAGACGGAATTGGGAGGAGGAGACTGGAGGAGGAAACGGAAGTGTTCTAATTTGCATATGCAAATTGACTTGTTTTTATTTATCTGGCTTGCCTGAGGTGCTTATTGAAGGACGCAGTTACAACCCCAAGGAGAGAGGTGCCTGGAATTGTGCAAGAACACACTTGGTTAACTGGTTCATAATTGTGCTTGAACACAACAAGCTGTGGGAGGCTAGTTCCTTCTTGGTAATTGAAACTAATGAATAAAAGCAACATACCACACTCAATAAATGGAAAGCTTTTTCTATTGTCACTGCTGAGAATAGGTTTCTCTGTAATAAAACATCTTATAGACACATGTTCCAGCTGCCGTATGTTTGCATATCCCAGAGAAACTATAGGTTCCTGATGCAAATCAGTCACCATCCTTTATTGCTTCCATGTTATGTGGAGAACATTATGTAGTCTGCTGTAAATATGTCTTTGAATAAATTTGGATTCACTGAGGTAGCATTGCTGCTGTAGTTTAGCACTTTAGATTATCTGCAGCATAATAACCATTGACAATGAAGTTCCATGAAAGCTTTGGCCTTTGACTCCTGCACTAGAGCTGTTTCCTGATTTGCACAGAGACCGTTTTGATTATCTGCTCCTCATTGTGAGTAGATTTTATTTCCATTACTAACACAATTTAGTCAGAAAACCTTTCAAGAACAACAAGAACATTTGTTCTTTCTTTCGCCCTCCTCGTTGGTTTTTTATAGCTCTTCTGGGAACAATATCCCAGACAGCAGGATGTGAGAAAAGTTACATTCCATTTTGAAAAGACAATAGAAACAAAGAGTGCTCAAAAGCCCCAAACATGACCATCGAGTTTTTACTGCCTAAACCAAATTAGCAGCTTGTAAAATTGATCCCACTTGTTCCTTTAATTTTCTTTAAGTGCTTTTAATCATAGCAATCTTTGCATAAGCAGAAACGAGAATAGAGGATTTTGGATGTTAGAATCATTCTTCTCCTTTCCTTTTTTCTTAGTTTTGGAATGTTCAGGCTTGTTTCTTGGTCATCCTGTGTAAATATATACTATGTTACGGGTGGAGGGTGGCCTCTCTTGTTTCATTTTGCAAGCCTTTTCCTTCATGCTGATAGTGCCTCTGTCACTAGCACTTTTTATGTTAGTGGTGGAGCATGACAAATGAGAGCTACTATTTTAATGCATGCCACAGGGCTTGTTCTTGGAGTACCCAGAACTGAGAGTCACCTCCAGTAACACCACCAGCCTTTCAGCCATTCAAGCACTTTCTTCTGGGTTATGGCAGCCCTGTCTTCATCTTGCAGGTTAATAATGAGTGCACCCCAGTCCCTAATCCCTTTGAATCAGTCCCCTGTGATATCGAGCCCCTGACACTAGCTACTCTCAAAAATTCCACTGCCCCCAATCGTGCAGTGTACCCCAATTTACCAGTTTTACATTAAATCCACCACTCCTGTAAACCACACAACACTTGTGAGCACTGGCAATAAAACAAAAGTAGGTTTATTTAAGAAAGGGTAAAGATTTAAATAGAAATGAGAAAATGATGGAAACAAATAGTTAAAATACAAAACAAAATCATAAAATGCAATCCTGGGTCTCACTTATTAATAGCTACCGTTCCTAGCTAATTAAAGTAGGTTTCCCCCCTAAATGCAGTCTATTACAAAGCTGGCTAGCGTCACAAGAACCAAGATCCAAACATTCATGAAAATATCCCACTCCTCAAGGGGTTTGAATGAATCCAGAGGCCCTTTCCCTCCTCTGTGTTGTACTGGAAACAGCCTTTTGTTCCTATTCATAGACAGGACAAACCCGTGCCTTGTTGTAGTAGTGTTTGTGGGTTTTTTTGACCTGTAAGTGGTTTTGATTGTTTGCAGTTGCCTCTGAGGGTTTTCCCTTGAAAGTCTTAGGGCAGTCTACACTGGAAAAGTTACAGCACCGCTCAGAGAGCGCTGAAGGAAAACCACTGTTGTGTGTTCACACTGACAGCTGCTTGCGCAGTAGCGTGTTCACACTTATGACACTTGCAGGGCTATTTAGAGTGGTGCACTCTGGGCAGCTATCCCACAGAGCATCATTTTCACTTTTTGCGGCTAAGACTTGTGGAAAGGCGGAGGGGGTCGCGGGACATCCTGGGTCCAGTCCCACTGCCCAGTGATGCATTGCTTCGCATCCCAGCAATCCCTGTGCTTCCGGCCACATTTGGCACCATCTTTCAATGGTTTGTGTACTACATGTCCTGCCTCTTTGGGCTGCAGGAATGGATCCCGAACTGTTGACCAGTATGTTGCTTGCTCTGACCAACACATCACAAGTGGCAGTGGAGTTATTCCTTAAACTACAAAGTCAAGATGAGTGTGATGTTGATCTCACCAGGTGTAGTAGCTATGACATGAGAATGCTTGTGGCATTCACAGAGGTTCTGACTACAGTGGAATGCTGCTTTTGGGCTCTGGAAACAAGCACTGAGTGGAAGGATCACATTGTGATGCATGTCTGGGATGACGAGCGTGGCTGCAGAACTTTTGGATGAGAAAAGCCACATTCATGGGACTGTGTGATGAGCTCACCCCAGCCCTACGGCGCAAGGACACGAGAATGAGAGCTTCCCTGTTGTTCGAGAAGCACATGGCGATTGCACTGTGGAAGCTGGTTACTCCAGACTGCTACCCATCGGTTGCTAACCCATTCAGAGTAGGAAAGTCAATTGTTGGAGTCATGTTGATGGAAGTGTGTAGGGCCATTAATCACATCCTGCTCTGAAAGACCATGACTCTGGGCAACATGTGTGATATTGTGGATGGCTTTGCACAAATGAGCTTCCCTAACTGCGGAGGGGTGATAGATGACACGCACATTCCAATTCTGGCACCTGACCACATAGCCACCAAGTACATTAATCTCGAGGGATAATTCTCAATGGTTCTTCAGGTGCTTGTGGATCACCATGGATGTTTCACAGACATTAACGCAGGCTGATCCAGAAAGGTGCATGATGCACGCATTCTTTTGGAACGCTGGCCTGTTCAAGAAGCTGCAAGGAGGGACTTTCTTCCCAGACCAGAAGATCACTGTAGGGAAAATCGAAATGCCCATTGTGATCCTGGGAGACACCGCCTACCCCTTAATGCCGTGGCTTATGAAGCCATATACGGGGCAACTTGACAGCAGCAAGGAGCGGTTCAACAACAGGCTGAGCAAGTGCAGAATGACTGTGGAGTGTGTATTTGGCCGTTTAAAAGCCCGCTAGCGATGCCTGTATGGGAAGCTGGACATGGCTAATGACAATATTCCTATGCTTATAACCGTGTGCTGTACGCTCCATAATATTTGTGAAGGGAAGGGTGAAAGCTTCACTCAGGGCTGGACTGCAGAGGCTCCACGCCTGGAGTTAAGTTTGAACAGCCAAAGACCATGGCTATTGGAGGGGCACAGTGCGGGGCCATAAGGATCAGGGATGCCTTGAGGCAGCAATTTGAGGCTGAAAGCCACTAATATTTGTTGCTATGCTCGGGATTGCAGTGCTTGTAATGCTAGGAGGTGATTGGTGTATGTGATGAAAGAAGGGGCCTTAACATAATTGTATGTTGCTTTGCAGTGCTCTTTTTGCTTTCACTTAATAGAATAAAGATTGCTTTCAAGCCAACACAATTCTTTTATTAAAAGACAACGACCGGAGGAGAGTATCAGAGGGGTAGCCGTGTTAGTCCGTATCCACAAAAACAATCAGTCAGACAGAGACATACACCTACAAGATCTTTATCAAGCATTCTTAAAACTACACTACACACCTGCGGAATTGAGGAAACAGATTGACAGAGCTAGATGGGTACCCAGAAGTCACCTACTACAGGACAGGCCCAACAAGAAAAATAACAGAACACCACTGGCCATCACGTTCAGCCCCCATATAGAACCTCTCCAGCACATCATCAACAATCTACAACCTCTCCTGGAAAATGATTCCTCACTCTCACAGACCTTGGGAGGCAGGCCAGTCCTCGCTTATAGACAGCCCTCCCAACCTGAAGCAAATACTCACCAGCAACTACACACCACGCTACGTTTCAGAGTAGCAGCCGTGTTAGTCTGTATTTGCAAAAAGAAAAGGAGTACTTGTGGCACCTTAGAGACTAACAAATTTATTTGAGCATAAGCTTTCGTGAGCTACAGCTCACTTCATCGGATGCATTTGGTAGAAAAAACAGAGGGGAGATTGATATACACACACAGAGAACATGAAACAATGGGTTTATCATACACACTGTAAGGAGAGTGATCACTTAAGATAAACCATCACTAGCAGCAGGGGGGGGAAAGGAGGAAAACCTTTCATGGTGACAAGCAAGGTAGGCTACTTTCAGCAGTTAACAAGAATATAGAAACACTAACCCAGGAGCCAATCCCTGTAACAAACCCTGTAGCCTACTCTGTCCCCATGTGTACTCTAGCGACACCTTCAGAGGACCCAACCACATGAGCCACACCATCAGGGACTCGTCCACATGTACATCTATTAATGTGATATATGCCATCATGTGCTAGCAATGCTCCTCTTCCATGTACATTGCCCAAACCGGTCAGTCTCTGTGTAAAAGAATAAATGGACACAAATCAGCTATCCGGAATGGTAACATACAAAAGCCAGTAGGAGAACACTTCAATCTCCCTGGACATGCTATAACAGAAGTAGTCATACTTCAACAAAAAAACTTCAAAAACAGACTTCAAAGAGAAACTGCAGAGCTACAATTCATTTGCAAATTTAACACCATTAATTTGGGCTTGAATAGGGACTGAGAGTGGCTGGCTCACTACAGAAGCAACTTTCCCTCTCTTGGTATTGACACCTCCTCATCAGTTATTGGGAATGGACTACTCTGACTAAATTGGCCTTCGACATTGGTTCTCCACTTGTAAGGTAACTCCCTTCTCTTCATGTGTCAGTATAATAATGCCTGCATCTGTAATTTTCACTCCATGCATCTAAAGAAGTGAGTTTTTTACCCATGAAAGCTTATGCCCAAATAAATTTGTTAGTCTTTAAGGTGCAACCGGAGGAGAGAGTCAAATGACAAAAATACATCTGCAGGGCTGGGGAAGGGAAGGTCTCCTGAGGAGGAGGTGTCCCAGGATGGCTACAGATTTCTGTATGTCCAGTGATCATACCCAAGTTTCTCCTTGGGAGTACAATGCAGTGGGTGCTGTACTTCAGCAGGGCCAAACTGCAGAGGGATGGGTGTTGAGTGCAGTGGGTAGTGGGAGTCCACACTGCTGGACTGTGAGGAGGGAGGAATGGAATGCTGCGGGTAGAGAGTGGAGCCAGCAGGTTGATAAGAGTGTGTTGGTGGTGCTTTAAAACACAGCCATTACTCACACACCTGTCACAAACTGGCTGACCCCAGGCCTCAAGACCCCCAAAATGGTAGTAGCTGCAGAGGCAGGGTGAGTCACTCTTTCTGGACCCTGCTGTTCACTGGGTATATGGCTCTTGGGGAGAGCCAGCACTGTCTCCATACTTTCCACAGGATGTGATCATTATGGAAGATATCTCGCTGCTGAGGGTGAGCAGGGAATCAAAGGAGAGTCTTCTCCAAACCTGCAGCTTCTGCCCTGGCCCCTATGCAGCTCGCCTGTGTGCAGTAATGGTCCTCCCACCCCCATGACGGCATAGTGGCATGAGAAAGTTACCATTAATTGGGCAAAAAACAAAGCAGCTCTGCCGAGGAACCTGTGGCAGAGGTTTGCGCAGCATCTCCACGAGAGTTTCCTGGAGATCTCTGAGGGAGATTCCCGTGAATCAGCCTGTTCCGCCGCTCAGAATAGGCATGCAATGGGAGACAAGCCTGCTTTCTGCAACCCGCCTGCCATCATGTGTCTGCCATGTACATTGCTTCAGCAATGCCCCAAATCAGATCCACTTACCTGGGGCCTCCTCTTCTGTTTGCGCTTCGCCAAGGTCCTACTGCTGTGACTGTCTAGGCTCCTCCAGGGTAGAAAAGAGCTCCTGACTGCATTCATCTCTGGCCTCCAAGCCATCCTCTGCCTTTGGGCCCCCCTCCCCGTCTTCGTCCAAGATTTCCTCCTCCTGGCTCAGTCCACTCTCCACTGGCATATGAACCAACAACATTTCCACAGGGGCCTTTGCAGTGGAGGTGGGGTCG
This sequence comes from Dermochelys coriacea, assembly GCF_009764565.3. Taxonomy (NCBI): domain Eukaryota; kingdom Metazoa; phylum Chordata; order Testudines; family Dermochelyidae; genus Dermochelys; species Dermochelys coriacea. The sequence goes on along the minus strand of NC_050072.1, from coordinate 73,006,440 downwards.
CCACCCAGTATCATGACCAGCTCTTTGTAGAACTGGCAACTCGTGGGCGCAGCATGGGAGCAGCAGTTTGCCTCCTGCGCCTTGTGGTAGGCATTCAACAGCCCCTTCACTTTGACCCTACACTGCAACTTGTCCCGGTCATGGCCCCTTTCTGTCATGCATCGTGAAATCTGTCCATAGGTATCACAATTGCTACGGCTGGAGCACAGTAGGGACTGGACAGCTTCCTCTCCCCAAATGCTGATGAGGTCCAGCAGCTCACCATTGCTCTAAGCGCGGGAATCACCTGATGCGTGGAGCAGGCATGGCCACCTGGAAAGATGCGATGAGACCACTGCACGCATAACCGAGCAAACAGGAAGGGGACTTTCAAATATGCAGAGGAATGTACGGGGTGGGGATGATGGTCGGTCACCTGAGGGCAGGGCAGTAGAGTTCAAACCGATGACCAGAGAGGTGAGAACAGGCATTGTGGGACACCTCCCGGAGGCCAGTCGCAGCTCTGTAATCGCCACGGTGTCTACACTGGCACCGCAGCACTGTAGCCCCAGCACAGAAAGCTGTACGCCTCTCATCGGGGTGGTTTTTTTAGAGCACTACAACTGCACAGTTTCTGTGCTAAGTGGCTTGGTAGTGTGTACATCTCAGGAGTTACAGCGCAGAAAGCTGCTTTACTGCGCAGAACCTTGCCAGTGTAGGCCTTAGCATTGTGTAAGGCTAACTACTTAAGCCTTGTCTTGTATTGCATCACTGGCCTAACAGGGTGGGCTGACAACTCCCTCCTGACTGAATGGGCCATCTCCAAGACACGTTATCTCCTGGTGACTAATTTCTACTCCAAGTCAATAAATCAGACTTACAATATAAATACATTGTTCCTTAAATGTTACTGTGACGTTACACTCCATATTCTTTATGGAAACATGCTTATGATGTGGCTATAACATAAGTGAGATGTACTGTATGCAAGATGCCTCATGTAGGATATAATTGGAAAGGTTATGATTTACTGAATGTGATTATCTAATTTGTATGCCTGTATCATTTCTGCATTTAAATTTAGGAATATGAACTATGTAACAATTACAACTGGGTGTGTATTGGGAAGACACCCACCAAAAGACAGGCCATCAAATTTGATGGGCCATTAGGAAGGAACAACAAGACTGTGAAGATACTAATCTCTCTCCCTCCTGAGAGGCTAACTGTGACTGTACTAGGTCAGGTGATCTTGTCTCCTGATACTAAACGTTATCTTGAACTTCTTGTAACTTTCCACTAAAAGGGGAGGGGATTCAAGTTTGGGAAACAAAGGATTCCTGCCTTATGTTAACCTTATTTAAGGGTGGGGAGGAAGGCAAACGGGACTCCTCTCCATGGCCTGTCTGCTCAAGAAGAAAGACTGCTAAAGACACCTGAAGGGAAGGCAAGGGGGGGGGGAGTCCAGATTAAGTCAGAGTCCAGTTTGAAAAAAAATATAACTGGAATTCTAAGCTACAGAAACTTTTCAACCTGCCTAAAACAACAATTAGGGAAAGAAATTACTTTTTGTAACCTGTTTCTTAAATATATTGAGCTTAGCGTGCGTATTTTTTTTTATTTGCTCAGTAATCTGCTTTGTTTTGTCTGTTGTCTCTTATATTCACTTAAAATTCACGTTTTGTAATTAATAAACTTATTTCTTGTTTATAATGTAACAATTCGTAATTGGGAGGGGGCAGAGGGAGACTGTGCATACCGTCCTCCACATTGAGGGAGGAGGCGGATTTCATAATATACCTTTGTGTGGGAACATGGTGTATCTGTGAGCTAGTTAAGAATATTTATGAGCTAGTTAAGGTCGCGGTGAACCTTTAATGAACCTTGAGAAAGAATTATAGGCTGGAACGTGACCCAGGCAAATTGGCAACACCAGACTTTGTTGACAACAGATAGCGGACAGCTCTGCTCCAATCAAGAGGAAGGACGCACGTGTATAGCCCGTGCTGAGGCTGCTCGACCAACGAGATGTCTCCGTGACCGGGTGATGGACTTTGGAGGGGGTTGAAAATATTATGTAAAAGGAGTGTATAAAAGCAATGAGAAAATAACAGATAAACGGCTTAGCTACCAACCATATTGGCTGCTGTGCTTTGTCCGACTCGCATGAAAACCCCAACACCTTTGGGTCTGCACTCCAAGGGAGGTGGACACCTGGGTGCTGGGGCAAGTCCCTCAAGCTGAGTCTTCCCAAAGTTGATCTCAGTGTCTGTGTCGTTCTGCAGTGCAGTGTGTCCCTGCCTGCGTGCGCTGGAGGAGGCGTAATAGCCTGGCTCGGCAAGACCGGTAAAAAGGGTGCCCAGGCTGGCATAACAGGCAGGCTCAGTGGTATCTTAGCACATCAGGTGACACCCTAAGGGGGGGCAAACTGTCACAATTACCTGTAGATACATCCTGCAATGATTATGAATCTTGACAAGTTATGAGGTTTCTGTAGATATCTGATGTTACTTTTTATGCATAGGTATCTTGTAAGATGCGTTTGGTGTAGTGAGTTTGTCCGGTCTGAGGTGAGAGTTGTTTGCAAAGAACAGAGGACCCTTTGCTAAGGAGTCTGTGTGTCACAGCCACCATTGTCATTTTTCTGCCCACTGAAGATTATTAAAAAATGGTGTTAATTTTCAATAATCATATCTTACCTATTGAATAAAGAATCGCCAAAGAGGAAATTGGCATGCTGAAAATAGCCATTTTTATAGTCAGATTATCCGCTGGTGGGAGAAGTCTTCATGAGTCAGTCTAAAACCTTGGATAGTAAGGGACATGGCAGCAACAAAGAGGTAAATAAAGGACAGACTGGATGACTCAGGAGTTTCTTCATAGAATGTGGAGCCTTTCACTTCTCAGCTGCCAGTCTGAACACTGTTAAATCACTAATAACCTAAAGTTGAACCTGACAGACTATGGCACAAGGAATTCTTGTATTCCTATTATAGCCACAAGGGAGATGAAAAAAGATACTTATTAGTATACACTCTTGACTGCAAAGCCATGACTTGACTGAAATATTCCATATTTTGAACTCATTTGACAAATGGGACTGCTTTTCCACATTCTCAGGCCCTTCACCTGACGCAGTGAGAAATTCTCTCCCTGCTGTACAGATTGCAATCCTAGGATCTGGGTTGCACTCTGGCTCCCAGAAATTGAAATATACTGTGTCTATTTCTTACCCAGAAGGTAGTCAGTTTGTTGTATCAGAAGTTCTCCAAAGTGCTTACGGAAGTTCAAACCACTACGTGTGATTGACACTTCATAAAAAGTGATAATGAGATCCTAGGTCCTCTGCTGATTCTCTCAATGGCTCCTTCAGTGAGGGGAGTCTACTGGGCTCCCAGGCGCATGCTGTAGTGGCTGGCTGGTGCTTCGAAAGCGATCAGTACCAACAGTCTTGTCATTTGCCATCATATCTACCATTCTTGAACAAGGTAACTGAAAAGCCTGTGCAGAGCTACCATCAATAACATCAGACCTCTGCTAGTGTCTTACTTGTGTCTTACAGTGAGGTTGCAGGCCATGATATGTCTGAGACTGCTGCATTGGTTGCTCTGGTGGATGGTCTGTCTTCTGTAGTGAAGGATGGATAGAAGCATGTGCTCAAAGTGCTTTATCTCTCAACAGGGTCGGCCACAATTGACTATGAGTTGCCTGACAGACCTGACAGTGTTGATGAGCTTAGGGCTTGTCTACACATACAGTGGTGCAGCTGCCACGCATCTGGTAGATACTCTGTGTCAATGGGAGAGAGCTCTCCCATTGGCATAATAAGACCACCTCTGCATGAGGTGGTAGCTATGTCGGTGGGATAAACTCTCCCACGGACATAGCGCTGTCCACACAGGCACTTATGTGGATGTAACTTACGTCGCTCAGGAGGGTGGTTTATTCACACCCCGAAGTGACGTAAGTTATGCCCAACAAAGAAAATAACAGAACGCCACTAGCCATCACCTTCAGCCCGCAACTAAAACCTCTCCAACGCATCATCAAGGATCTACAACCTATCCCAAAGGATGACCCATCATTCTCGTAGATCTTGGGAGACAGGCCAGTCCTTGCTTACAGACAGCCCCCCAACCTGAAGCAAATTCTCACCAGCAACCACACAACAAAAACACTAACCCAGGAACCTATCCTTGCAACAAAGCCCATTGCCAACTCTGTCCACATATCTGTTCAAGGGACACCCTCATAGGGCCTAATCACATCAGCCACACTATTAGAGGCTTGTTCACCTGCGCATCTACCAATGTGATATATGCCATCATGTGCCAGCAATGCCCCTCTACCATTTACATTGGCCAAACTGGACAGTCTCTACGTAAAAGAATAAATGGACGCAAATCAGACGTCAAGAACTATAACATTCAAAAACCAGTTGGAGAACACTTCAATCTCTTTGGTCACTCAATTACAGACCTAAAAGTGGCAATTCTTCAACAAAAAAAACTTCAAAAACAGACTCTAATGAGAGACTGCTGAATTGGAATTAATTTGCAAATTGGATACAATTAACTTAGGCTTGAATAAAGACTGGGAGTGGATGTGTCATTATACAAAGTAAACCTATTTTCCCTTTTTTATTTCCCCTCCTACTGTTCTTGTAAAGTGCTGGAAATGGCCCACCTTGATTATCACTACAAACGGTTTTCCCCCCTCCCCCCGCTCTCCTGCTGGTAATAGCTCACCTTTCCTGATCACTCTTGTTACAGTCTGTATGGTAACACCCATTGTTTCGTGTTCTCTGTGTATATAAAATCTCCCCACTATATTTTCCACTGTATGCATCCGATGAAGTGAGCTGTAGCTCACGAAAGCTTATGCTCTAATAAATTTGTTAGTCTCTAAGGTGCCACAAGTACTCCTTTTCTATAAACTGTAGTGTAGACATAGCCTTAGATGGTTGTGATAGGCATCTGCTCCTCTGCAATGCTCAGTCCAGTCCCTTGTCCTAGACAAATCAGTCAAAATCCCTAGAAGAGAGTGAAATTCAGTTGCCTTCAGGGTCTCCTTCCATTCGCAGCACCATTGCCCAGATTGGCAGCTGGTTGAAATAAGACACTAGGCTCAGTGCAGGCTGGCCAGGGCTAACCCTAACCTTATTACCTGCCTTGCTGGTAATCTTAACACTGCGAGTGAACCACTCCTGGGTGATTATTCCTGATGGCATTGCTTGTAGGTATTCATCATGTTCCTCAAGGGTACCCAGGGTTGCGAGGCACCTCACCAACACTTGCCCTTAGCATGAGGAAGTCTTATTTCTGGCTGCTGTGGATCAGCTCTCTGAAACCAACATCCATTGGCAGCAGAAATGCTGCCTTCCAGGCCTCTTCAAGCCTTGCTCTTGCTGTACAGGTAGTGATAGACTCACACCAATCCCCAAGTTCTTAGAGCGTTCCCTGCATTGCCCAGCCCTTTTTCCACTGAACACACTAAGAATGACCAGGCCTGTTGTT